>NC_136317.1:8094179-10629684 GCF_964198595.1 Lampetra fluviatilis | reverse complement strand
CAGAGGTGGGACAAAGTCATTGTTATGCAAGTCCAAGTCGAGTCGCAAGTCATCAAATTCATGACTCGAGTCTGACTCGAGTCCAAGTCACATGACTCGAGTCCACATCTCATAGGTGGGACAAAGTCATTGTTATGCAAGTCCAAGTCGAGTCGCAAGTCATCAAATTCATGACTCGAGTCTGACTCGAGTCCAAGTCACATGACTCGAGTCCACACCTCTGGTGTTTACCACTGACTAATAACACTATCACTACCACTGCTATCACTACCACCACTATCACCACCACCACTATCACTACGACCACTATCACTACTACCACCACTATCAATACCACCAATAACACTATCACTACTACCACTATCACTGCTACCACCACTATCAATACCACCACTAACACTATCACTACTACCACTATCACTGCTACCACCACTATCACTACCACCACCACTATCATTGTTCCCACGACCCTCATTGATTCCTGCACCCAAGTTGAGGATAAGGACTACCAGACTCACGGATTCATCTCATCCACACTGTGATCAATCACAATTACAATCCAGGCCACAACAACACACTCACCACACTGCAGGTCACAACAACACACTCACTCACCATACTGCAGATCACCTCACTTCTCCCTCTCTCTGTCTTCTTTCACACGACTCAACTTGGCATCTCCTTCCGATCATCTCTTCCCTAAAGTCTCTTATAATATACAGTACTAGCTTTACTACCCGGCTTCGCCCGGGACTTGGATTCTTGTCTTGGATTAATTTAATATTCCCTTATAGTTCACTGAAAACCCCTGAAAATATGTCATGCTTGCAAGAAAGATAAAAGCGGAAACAAATCAATGTAACTAAATCGGATGTTTTTCACTCATTTGTGCGTGATACATGGCCCACGCGGAGGGTGGGGGGGATGCGTGACGTCAGCAGGCACACTGCATAACGCTGCCGCATGCGGGTGACGTCACAGATGTGACGTCACAGATGTGACGTCACTGCTCACTTGCCGTGCAATATATTAAATCCATTATTCCCCCCCCCAAAATACAAAAGTCTATTTTTATACTTTTTACATTGTGTACAGCATGGAAGCTCCCCACATGCCAAATTTCAAGTTTTTAGCATGTTGGGAAGTATGATAAACATTTCGAACAGACACACATATCCACATATTCCCCTTTTATATATATTTTCGTTATAAGGACACGTGTTAAACTCTTTTACAAATGTTATTGCACGGTGTGTTGCTGGCTGCTTGACTTTTTTTGCTTGTGCGTTTGGGCCCGTGCTGAGCATCTGTTTTAAAAACAACATAAAACAACATGAACAAATATAAACAGAATAAAACATAAAACCAGCCCTTGCCCGCATGTCCCCCTTAGGAGCGACGCTGAGCGTGATCGTGGACATCAACATCGACATGGCCGTGGTGGTATCGGCCTGCATTGCGGTGCTCTACACGCTTGTGGGAGGGCTCTACTCCGTGGCCTACACGGACGTCGTGCAGCTTATCTGCATCTTCCTGGGCCTGGTCAGAGTCCCGTCTCATCACAAATAAGATAAAGATCCTCCGTATAGCCTTAACAGACTGTTGGGGCAAGTGCTGTTCGTGAGCGCCTATGAAGGCCGTCACGGTACACGAGGTGGCCAGCACCACGCCCGACTGCCTTTGTCTCCCCAGTGACGATGTTTATAAACCGCACCAGGTACTCATTTGAAGCTGAGTCTACTTAGGGGAGGCCCAGGATCGATTCAGATAATCGACACTGGTGTTGACCATGAGCAGGTATCGAACTCGGGTTGCTGGGTTCGTAGCATAGCGCGCTAACCGCTACGCCACCGCTAACACAGCACCCACGACCACCCCCAGGGTTGCCATTGATCTGGGTTGGACCAGAATAGTTCAAGAGTTGGCACATGTTCAAATAGCAGAGATTGATTTGTACTGATATCTGATAACCAGCACTAATTGTTTAACTTCATAACAGAAACATACACAGTTTTGTTAGACCTAGGCTGACTAATACATGTCAGGGTTTGGTCTGTGTAAAAATATGGCAACCCCAACCACTTACCCACCCACTCACCCAGACAGCCAAGAGGGTTGCCATCTGTTAAGGTTTGACTCGCTACATTCGAAGAATTGGCATCTGTATGCCGGGTGAATAGACCCAGGCCGATTTGTTTGACACAATCACTGACCCACGACGAGGAGCAGCTAATAATTAAACCAGTGATATAACAGCGTCCCTATAGAGCCTGTATGATGCACCTGTCAATTTAAAGCATTTCTTCTCACTATTCAAGCTTGAAAATCGTGTCAGACAGCCCAAGCCACGGCTAACATACATCATCCAAATGAGTCGTCTTTTTTCGAGCTGCATCTTCCTTTAAGAAAGTGAAAAACACCACAGAGTGATGCCCCCGAGGGCAGCTCCAGAGGAGCAGACACATCATGGCCAGAAGAGATGATAGCCGGTGGTCGAGACTTAAGACAGTTAAGGGAGTAAGCACGCTGGAGAAATGCTTTTCCTTTAGAACTGCTTTATAGTTTTCTTTAGAACAGCTTTTTGTGTTTAGTTTGTTGGCCTTCCCCTGCACCTCCTATTAGCTTGGTTGAATACGTACGGTGCAAGAGAAATTCAACATCCATACATAATGTAAATTGTCCACCACAGAGATGAGAGTGTTGAAATCACCACCTGTGCAAGATGTGACTAATATTGCTGCATTGCAAGACCATGAAATAGGAAATACGAAAGTGACTTTGTATTGCTCCACTTACAATATTGACCAGCAGCGCATTACATTATTAACTCAGATTTTAAGATGGCGATGGCTCAAGGTCTTTATTCAGCAGTGGAAAGAGAATGGCTGATGATGACGTGCGTGTTTGTCATTGCAGGGTCTCAGCGTTCCGTTTGCCCTGATGAACCCGGCCGTGAGCAGCATCTCGGAAACGGCTCACGCATCCGACACGCAGCCCGGCTGGCTGGGCAGCGTGGATCCGCGTGACGCCTTCATCTGGGTGGACAACTACCTCCTGCTCGTACGTTTGGCACGTCACAACCACAACAAATCGTCGAGAGGGATTCGGTTGATGATGTGGCTGTGGGTGGGTCCAGGGCAACCTCACAGTGACCCTGACCCAAGGGTGCATTTTGAGATATGGAGATAGTTTAATCACCCAACTCCCCTAACGATATTAAGGATCCAAAAATAATTGAGCAATATGCTAAATGTATTTGGAAATAACAATCGTCAATGTTCTCGCAACAACATTCTTCATACAAGAGGTTTTACAAGAAAGATATCCAACCCAAAGAAATTGTATGTTCAGAGTGGAGAAGTTTTCTGTTTTTAGCAAACCGCTTTATCACACACCATCACAGAGCAAATAATTTCACCACTGTTACACAGAGTGGTTTTTTCTTCTTATAGTAGGACATTCAGAAGAGAGTGTTATTTTCCTTAATAGTCACAAGTCTATTTTGTTCTTGGCACCCACCACCTCATTAGTTTTACACTGTGACACGTTCAACAGACACTGGCAGCCTATTCCAGATTAGACCTCGCTTCACGCGAACTCGTCGGTCGTCTTCCCATCGGTTTGTTCTCCAAGGTGTCGGCTTGCATGCTCGTTCTAAGCATGGACTAAATTGCCTAGACTCGCTTGGCTCGTTCTGATATCTCACCGCTTGTCCAACCAACACGGACCCTCATTGGTGTTCTGCCTCCGGACTCCTGAAAGGCTAAAATAAAAAAATATATATACATAATTCTTTCTTACACCACATATACTCATATTCACTTAATGCAACCTCAGATGTCAGTGTAATGCGATGAGACAATGTTCTGTCCAACTAATGCTTATTGCGTCCTTGCTTCACCAAGCACCCACGAAGGAATGTGTTCCTCTGCAACGCTGCATCTGCGTCAGCCCTCCGGCATAATGTGAACTCTGATTTTTAATTCCCGGTATTTCATTGAAAATGCTGTTCACCCCTCCCTCTCTGAGCATGGCTTAGGTACATTTTTCCCCCTTATTGACTCAGCCCTTGTGATTTAGCTTATCTTACAACTGGAAATAATGAGAGCAAAGGTGTGCGGGAGAAACGGGGAGATGTGGGGAGGGAGGTGGGTGAAATAACATGGAGGGAGGAGAGGAATAGAGAGGGAAAGGTATAAAAGGGGACAACAATAGAGAAACAGATATAAACGGAGGCAGTGTGAGAAATGGATATTAATTGAGATATATAGTACCAAGAAGGCAAGAGAAAGGTGGAGACAGATAGACGTTTTGCTGACTGGCTGGCTGGCGCAGAGAGACGGATATGATGGCCATGTCCAAAGGAGTTGCGGATTGCCTGCCTTTCATCATTTTACATCAAAATGTACTCACATTTCGTCACATGGCGATCTGACATTGTTGCTTTGATCTTTAATAGAGACAACCCATTGGAATATGGAATTTCCATGGCTAGTTAGAGACCCTTGGCCGGGAATGAGCGCCAATTAATACCCGTTTGAATATGGAGCCACTCTGACCTGTAGAGCAATTGCTGCGTGAATCAACGTTGTCAGCTGCGCTGCACGTGGTTTATAATCTGGCACTGCGGAGGTCAGCGAGGGTTGGTGGATTACACACTCACAAACCTCCCTCCCTACCCATGAGCATCCCTGCACCTCCCAGCGAAAACTTTGCCCGTTACCAACTCGGCAGCGTTTTGAGATGCAATTTGCACGAATGATGCAACATACAAATAAAACATTGTTATTATAAGTTTGCATGGTTGCAGTTTCTATCATCTGATGTATGTTTGTGCACTGCTTTTGATATCTCCTGTAATTTGTTTGTTTTTGCACTAATTTCTGTTTTCTCTGCCCTGATTTGTTTTCTTGTTTTTTGTTCTGATTTCTTGACTTGAAATCTTTAAACGTTTTTGCAGATGCTGGGCGGAATCCCATGGCAGGTTTACTTCCAGCGTGTTTTGTCCGCGTCGTCAGCTGCCTACGCACAGGTGCTGTCCTACCTGGCGGCATTCGGCTGCCTTGTGATGGCTGTGCCCTGCATCATCATCGGTGCTGTGGGGGCCTCGACGAGTAAGCGTGGATCACCGTTTCTCTCGGTCTCTTCTGGCCTCATTCATCATCATCATCATGTAGGGTTGTCACCTTTCACATAGGAGACCAAACACACACAGGGGTGCCGCGGTGGCGAGATGTTATCTCCCTTGCCTGGTATGCAGGAGGTCATGGGTTCGATCCTGACCCTGATGACACCTGCTGTATATGTGGAGTTTGCATGTTCTCTCTCCTTGTGGTCACGTGTATTTTTCTCCAGGTCCTCTGGTTTTCCCCTCCACATTTAGAAACATGCGTTTATGGTATTTGGCTGCTATACATTTCCACACGATAAGCCACTTTGTTAAGCTATCATTTCTGGTCCGGTTGCTTCTGAAAAAGAGCTACATGGCTCAGTGGGCCTTACCTAGCAAAATAAGAATAGTTTAGTTTTTAAACCCTGACAAATTTCTCAGTCAACCTAGGTCTATCAAAACCGTGCAGTAGTCTACTGTAATAAAGTTAGACACAATATTTCCATATCTATTTCGATTTAAAGCTTTCGTGACTGCAGGGATTCATCTTCTTGGTTCTTTCGGTAAAGTCACGTAGAATGGAAATAATAAAAAGAAAACATAATAAAATAATATCTAGTTACAAATAAATTAACATACTCTTAGTTTTTTCGGAAAGTCACGGAGGTAAAAAATGAAATTAAAATTTATAAAAAATAAAATAATAAAAATCACGACGTTTCGGAGGCAACACAAGTCTCCGTCATCAGGTGGGACCGTCACAGCCAGATTTGCTGTATCAAGTGAGGCAGGGATTCCAAGATGCAAGTTGTTAAATACAAGTTAAGGGGGAGGAGAGGGGGGGAGCTTATCAGAATGTGGTAGCCAATGAACGGAATGTATCGGGAGGGGGGGGGCTAAAAGAGAGCACGAGGTGCACGAGGTGCACGTAGATGTGGACGTGTTTGTGCGCAAGTCCCTGTTGGTGCGCATGATAACGTATTGGAAGGGGGGGGGGGGCGGGGCTAAAAGAGAGCACGAGGTGCAAGTGTATGTAGACATGCCTGTGCACAAGTACCTGTTAGTGCACATGATAGAAGAGAACGAAAATGCCCATGTTGTTTATACCAGTGTTGGCTGACACTAAAGAGAGTACTGTTAAACGCTGGGGATGTTAATACTCGGTAAAGTTAAATAGTGCCTGTCAGATAAGATGGTCCAAAAATGTGTAGTTAAATATTTTTTGCATGGTTAATAACATCTTTCCAATGATTACTAAGTTTGAACCCATCATCACGGTGGAAATTATGTCTGTGTTTGTATATCTGAATGACTTCGTGTACAAACCTTTGATGGTAGCCAGAGGGTTTGCAGAGCACCTTGGTCTCGGAAAAAACAATATCATGAAAGCCTACCGCGTTGTAGCAATGATCGGCAACAGCGGAAGACTCAATTTTGCCATGTTTCAAATCTGACTTGTGCTCGCGGACACGATCAGAGACATGACGTTTCGTTACCCCAATGTAACAATCACCACAGCTGCAACTCAGTTTATAGACTCCAGGGTATTGGAAGTCAGGGATGGCATCCTTCACAGATGGAATTAGATCACGGATTTTATATACTGTACTGAATCAGACTTGGATCTTATGTTTGTTTAGAATTTTGGAGATCTTTTTCGTCACGCCTGCTATGTATGGCAACGTGATAGTTTTGATCGAGTTTCAAGTGGCTGTTTCTGTATGGTGGGAGAAACAGCTTGGCGGATGGTGCGTTCAGAGTATCCGTTCATCCTGAGGGCCCGATGTACATGTCTTAATTCACTGGCCAGGTGGTGTTGGTCAGAAATGCCATGAGCTCTGTGGTATAGCGTTTTGATGAGATAATTCTTTTGAGATGGGTGGTGGTGGGAATCAGGTTTCAAGTAGGAATCTGTGTGGGTGGCTTTCCTGTAGACAGAATGTCCCAAGGATCCGTCATGTCTCCTCTCAAACAGAATATCTAAGAATGGTAGTTTGCCATCTTTCTCCACTTCCATGGTGAATCTGATGGATGGGTGTCTGGAATTGATGTGGTTCAAGAAGTGGTACAATGCTGGGAGGCCATGTGGCCAAATGACGAAAGTGTCATCCACATACCTCTTCCACAGGGAAGGACGCAGGGTGGATGTCTGGATGGCGTCTGATTCAAACTTTTCTATGAACATGTTGGCTATTACTGGTGACAAGGGGGAGCCCATAGGGGTACCCTCATTCTGTTTGTAGAAGGTGCCATTCCAGGTAAAATAAGTGTTGGTGAGGCAATGCCTAACCAGCGCAGGTACATCCGAATTCAATCCATGTTGGACCAAGTCCTCAATTATTGTTAGGGTGTCAGGCACTGGGACTTTGGTAAACAGAGATACTACATCAAAACTGACGAGGATATCATCAGGAGATAGTACCATGTCCTTGACCATAGAGACTAATTGGGTTGAGTTGAGTACTGCCAAAGAGGTCTTGCCTGTGAAGGGAAGCAGAGTATCTGATAGAAAACGGACTAGTTTGTAGGTAGGGGAGTTGATCGTCGACACGATGGGTCGTAGCGGGGTGCCTTCTTTATGGATCTTGGGAAGACCATAGAGTCTGGGAGGTCTAGCCGCCGAGGGTTTTAGAGAGGGACGTTTGGTTGGTTCGATTAGGGAAGTTGAACTCGTGATGATCTTGTTGGTTTTGTCGTTAGGCTGTTAGTAGGATCGCTTTTAATTTTGGAGTAACTCCCATCATTAAGTAGGTCCAGGATTTTGTTGTTGTATGATTCTTTATCCATGATGACCGTGGCATTGTTCTTGTCTGCCGAGAGGATGACTATATCCTCTCTCTTTTTTAGGTTAGCGAGTTCAGAGCGTTCGTTTTTGCTAATGTTACTAGTGGGTTTCTTAGCATTCTTAAGAATAGTGGCTATTTCAGCTCTTGCTACATCCGCATGGATGTGTCCTATGCCTCTAAGGGCAACATCAACCTGAGAAATGACATCCTCTACTGGTATATATTTAGAGGTGACAGCGAAATTTAGTCCTTTGGCCAGTACCGTTTTCAGATTGTCAGAAATTTGGATGTTACTCTGATTAATAACGGTCTTGTTTACATCCAGCTTTGTGATTTGTGGCTCTGATTTCTTCTTAGATAGGAGGTTGAATTTAGAAATCAGGTTGGCTTTGCATTTGGCTGACAGTGAGTCAGCAGAGGCAGAAGTCATGTTGAAAACGTGGTTCCAATCAGAAGGGGACATTTTTTGTGTTAACATTAAATGTGTTTGTAAGAGAGTCTTGTCTAAATTATCAAGTTCAACTCGGAGTAACCTTATTCTCTCCGAGATTAGTGATAGGCTAGCTTTAAATAAAATATGTTTAGAGTTCGGTGAAGACACAGCAGCAGATGTGAGTGTGAAAGCGATGGGTATTACCTTGTTATCGCGGCATCTCTTGAGGAAGGCCAGCGTCTCGAGAAGCTGTGACTTCTTGTCTCGTTGTCTGTTAAAAAATCTAACAGAGAGGTGAAATTCCTCTCCGTAGAGGGTATTAATTTTATATTTGAAGCTTTCGTGATTGCAAGGATTCATACTCTTAGTTTTTTCGGTAAAGTCACGTAGGTAAAAAATGAAATAAAAATTAATAAAAATAAAATAATAAAAATCACGACGTTTCGGAGGCAACACAAGTCTCCGTCATCAGGTGGGACCGTCACAGCCAGATTTGCTGTATCAAGTGAGGCAGGGATTCCAAGATGCAAGTTCTTAAATACAAGTTAAGGGGGAGGCGAGGGGGGGAGCTTATCAGAATGTGGTAGCCAATGAATGGAACGTATCGGGAGGGGGGGGGGCGGGGCTAAAAGAGAGCACGAGGTGCAAGTGTATGTGGACATGCCTGTGCACAAGTACCTGTTGGTGCACATGATAGAAGAGAACGAAAATGCCCATGTTGTTTATACCAGTGTTGGCTGACATTAAAGAGTGCACTGTTAAACGCTGGGGATGTTAACACTCGGTAAAGTAAAATAGTGCCTGTCAGATAAGATGGTCCAAAAATGTGTAGTTAAATCTTTATTGCATGGTTAATAACATCTTTCCAATGATTACTAAGTTTGTACCCATCATCATGGTTGAAATTATGTCTGTGTTTGTATATCTGAATAGCTTCGTGTACAAACCTTTGATGGTAGCCAGAGGGTTTGCAGAGCACCTTGGTCTCGGAAAAAACTATATCATGAGAGCCCACCGCATTGTAGCAAATAAATTAACTGTCACCTGAAAAAACGGATACCTTTATCCAAACTGTCCTGGTCAAACCAAGACAGGTGGCAACCCCAACATTGTTATCATCAGACATCATTGCTAAACTATCCACCGTTGGATGGAAGTTGCCCCAAGCAGTTGCCATCTGTCATGGTATTGTGATGCAATGTAACGTCGTTGATGCAAATTGGTGATCAAAAAAGCGGTAAAGGTTTGTCCAGGAAGGGAAGCCACAGGCAAGTGGCAGTGAAGGATAGCCATAATCGGAGCCAACAATGTCCCAGGCTCTACGCTCTTACATTGGGATGTTTAGCCAACTCCAAGTTGCATTGAGGTGTGGTTGTGGCATCGGCGCCTTTGGCCACAACGTCATCTTGATCTGGACCGATAACCGCGTGTCTTGCAGACTGGAACGAGACGAGCTACGGCCTGCCTGACCCCAAGGCTCGCAATGAGAGTGACATGATCCTGCCCATCGTGATGCAGCACCTGTGCCCCGAGTACATCTCCTTCTTTGGCCTGGGCGCCGTGGCGGCAGCCGTCATGTCCTCCGCCGATTCCTCCATCCTCTCTGCCTCCTCCATGTTCGCTCGCAACATCTACAAGTTGGCCGTGCGACAGCAGGTGCCAATATCGGTGGTAGTAGTAGTGGTGGTGGATCATAATAAGAGTGACAATAGTGACACGTGTGTTTGATTGAGCTTCCCTCATTCATGGCGGTGGGCATCTCTTACGCTTGACAAGCAACTTACACCAAATCCCATCTCAACGCACGTGTGAAAGTGCACCCTCAGTGGCAGCTGTTACCACGTGACGCGAGATAACCCAGCACCTGGCCTGCGAATGGGCATTAGTTAGGCGGTAGGGGGGCGATGTTTGCTGTGCATAATCCCCATGGAGTACAGAAAAACCTCGCTGAATGCAGAGGTTTACGTTCCTGGAAAATGCCGTGTGGGCCAAAACCGCGTTTGACAAATAACACTGGTCAACAAAAAAAAACATTTTTTTCTGGCCTGGACTTTTGCAGCTGCTGATTCCAAATCTGATCTCAGATTTTCTCTATCACATCTCATTTTGATGCTTTCGGCATACCCCATTTTCATTGATTTTACCCGAAATTAACTGTCACTTATGATTGCAAGTTGTAGCGAGTCAGTGACTGCTTTAGTGTTAAAATATGGTGCTGTATTTTTAGGATAGTGTGTTAATAATATCATTTTATGTAGATATCCACATTTATTTAATATTTTTCTTCTGAAGTTTTTATTGAAAATGCAATATTTGATATCTCAAAAACCTGATGTGATAGACAAAAACTGATGCCAGATTTGGAATCAGCACCCCAAATTTACCTTAAAACCGTTGGAATACCTTATGCCAGAAAAAGTGTGTTGACCAGTGTAATAGATCTTGTAACGCGCACGTAAATTATCATACCCTCCCTCTTTGTTTAACTAATTATATATGATGCTGCCCCTACTTGGTATCACATTTAAATAAAAACAGACAAACGATACATGTAAATATATATATTTTTTTAAATTAGAACATAGAATCAAATAAAATAAGTGAAACTGATTACATTTTTTGTACTCACAATGAATGATGGTGAAGATGATGTTGGTTGGGAGATGTTGGAAGGAGCTCAGAGGGTTGAGGAGCCCTCTCCAGGGTCAGTTGGAGACCCCCTGGGAGCATTCAGGAAAGTGCCAAAGTACTGGGCACTGCTTTCACTTTTGCTTTCTTATAAATATCCGTGAAGGTGGCTAGCCTTCTCCTTTACCACTGCACTACTAAGAGGCACTTATCTTTGCATGTGGTCCTCCTCGATCTACACATCTAGAGCCTTTTCCATTGTCTCTATCAGTGGATCACGCCAGGAAACAAAGGACAGCACTGGCTGGGGTGCTGGCATAAACACCGCCCCTTGTCCTCCGATTCCTTGAACATTCTCACAGTCGATTAATTCAAGCCATAGTATGGGCTGTGTCTCACTTAACTAGGGAGATATGTTCTGTGACAAGCGAAAACTCGTTAAACGATCATCGTTTTCCCATTCACTCCCATGTTAGAAGCTAAGCTACGATCGTTCTCCAATCGATACGCAAACATTTTGCTCTTTTTGCGGACAAACAGGTCTAAAGTCAAAGTTGTTGGTTGTAGGGATTCTCGTAGAAAGAAAGTGCAGTAAGGGAGACACGCCTGTACCTTCTAACGGATGCAACACTCTCACCTCTAGCAAGCTTATCTCTAACTGCACTTTTTTCACTGAAGTTATAACTTTTCTCTGCTTTTATCGCTACAATCGCCACCACCACCACTCAACTTACTCTTCGGGGCCATGAATAGAAAGTGAGACCGCATGAGAGTGTTGGGGGGAGAAGATGGAGACAAAATAATAATCTGTAGCATAGCTAAACTAAAAATAAACTAAACTATTGACGAAAAAATAATAGATCACGACGTTTCGATCTCAACACAAGCAACCGTCATCAGGTGTGAAACAAACACAGCAGGAGGCCTGCTGACATAGCTCCTATGTCAGCAGGCCTCCTGCTGTGTTTGTGCTGACATAGGAGCTACGTCAGCAGGCCTCCTGCTGTGTTTGTTTTACACCTGATGACGGTTGCTTGTGTTGTGATCGAAACGTCGTGATCTATTATTTTTTCGACCTACGTGACTTTACCGAAATAACCAAAGAGTATGGATTCCTGCAGTCACGAAAGCTTCAAATCAAGATTAAACTATTGAGCTATATGGCTTTTCTTCAGAAGTGGCCTGGCCACAATTGATAGCTCAACGAATTGGCTATCATGTGGAAATTTATAGTGAGTCAAATACTCGAAGCGAGGGGGTTAACATCTCGCCAGTACAAGCGGATCGTGCACCACTTTTCAATGCGGAGATGAGAATCTCAGCGGTGTAAAACCACATGTAGCCGAAACATGACCCCCGTGTTCTGGAAAACACAGACGTCATTCGGTGAACCGTGGTTTTTTAATTGGGCAAATTTGGACCATGACACCAGCACACAATGGCCTCACTCGTTTAGAATCCTTAACGTTCACTGTGAAGCAGACAGCACCCATGTTTATCTCTGGGCCATGTAACCGCCACTTTTTAATCCGGCGGTGTGGAGGTTCCAGTGCTCACCGCTCGTTGGGAGGGGTGGGGTGTCTCCCACGTGGAGCCGGACATTCAGCAATGGAATTGCCAAAGGTGACAATATTAGGTTACCAATGACTTACAAAAAAACCCATAAACTCACAGAGAAACACCGGATTCACACAAGGACCCGCAGGCACTCACAGACTCACACAAGGACCCAAACAAAGAATCTTGAGACTAACAATCAAATTCTAGACTGGGTTTGGCATTGGGTGTCTCATAATCAGTCAGGTTTACTTAAACTAATGCTGTTGTCTGCCAGATGTTTATAGACAAGGACCCTTTCTGTTCACTCTGTTATGGGTCAGAGTTCCCATTACCAGAAACCTGTGTGGCCAATGGAACGTGTAGAACTTTATTTTGTGGAGGGACTGCTATGGGAGGGAGGGGATGGGTATTGTTTACTTTTTTAAAAATACATTACTTATATTCTCCACATTGACGCAAATCACGATATTGTACTATATACAGAAAAAGGTTTGAAACCCATCGGATTGAAGTTGTGCACAGCTGTAATCACCGCTGTCTGTCGTTCCGCAGGCCTCCGACACGGAGATTGTGTGGGTAATGCGCATCACCGTCTTCTTCTTCGGTTTCGCCGCCACAGCCTTGGCCCTGCTCGCCAAATCCGTCTATGGCCTCTGGTATCTGAGCTCGGACCTGGTGTACGTCATCCTCTTTCCGCAACTAATCTGCGTGCTCTTCATCAAAGGCGCCAACACGTATGGCTCGATCACAGCCTACGTGGTGGGCCTGCTCTTCCGCATCAGCGGCGGGGAGCCCTATCTGCACCTCGACCCGCTTATATGCTACCCGGGCTGCTATGTCACCGACTTTGGGCAGGGCCCCGTCACCGTGCAGCGATTCCCGTTCAAGACGCTCTCCATGCTTGTGTCCTTCCACGTGAACATTGCCGTCTCTTACCTGGCCAAGTACCTGTTCGAGAAGGGGCACCTGTCGCCGCGCTTTGACTTCCTCGATTGCGTCGTCGCCATGGACAGCCGCGAGACGCTGGAGAAGGCCACGCTGGTGCGGGGTGGCTCTGCCTACCCCATGGACGCGAGCGATGGGGCCGTGGGTCCAGCGGCGGCCGTGGCTGCGATGGCCGGAGGAGGCGGAGGTGGCGGTAGTGGTGGCTTGCTCATGGCCGAGTTAGCACCGGCCGTTTTGGCGAGCGTCGGGGGGGCGGTGCTGCTGCAGACGTCGGCGGCGGCGGGGAGCGGCAGTGGCGGCGGACGGGCCCGGTTTGCGAGGTCTCGCCGAGGCCCTGAGCTGGTGGCAGCAGCGGAGGCCGCAGCGAACGACAGCAGTAACAGCGACGGCAGCAGTGGAGGAGGAGGGGGGGTGCTGAGTTCTGCATCGTCTCCCGAGGAGATCTCCCACGGCGTGCCACGCTGAGGCCTCGTGAGGGCCCAAACGTGAAACGTGAATGAAAAAGTGATGAGGTGGCGGTGGCGGGGCAGAGCAGATCGGTAGAAGGTGGAGCACAATGGTCAACCACATTCTAGCCCTAACCCTAACCAACAACCTAACCTGGCCTAGGCCTAACCCTGACCCTAGTGCCCACACGTTTTGTTCATTTTTTCACGTTTGGTCTTTTACAGAATGGGTCCTCCACAGCCTCCTCTTCTTCAACAATCGAGATCACCCAAATATATCATTCACCCTTCGAGCAATCGCGTATAACCGTCTTGTTGAGTGCGCATCTCCGCACATTTAATACCATCTCGGAATGGTCTGCACATGTTTAATGCTCAGTAACGTCATCAAGTGCTGCTTCTTTAAACGCTCTTTCATCTCTAGACATAGCACCCTCGTTACTAACTGCGAGGTCCATCTAGTTTCACATCCTACTCAGTCTAGACAGCCTTCCATCTTCGGTCACTGCTGCTTGCCCTTCCAGGTCAGGACTTCCAAGACACTACAAATCTCCAAATTTTGACTAAAAACGTAACTGTTTAAATGTCTTTCTGTAGTTATTTTCAAACGTCTTTCTCACTTCCTCTTTCTTTGGTTGATGTTAACTATTTTCACCTTTCCCTGAGAACGATTGTTTTAATGGGGCTTTATAGATGTAAAGTATATCAAGTTTAAATGCTTAATGCAAACAGTCCACCTCAATGGTAAACGATGCTTAATATTTCAAAGTAAAACCTGTTCTTAAAACATGTCTGGAGAGTATCTCGAATGAGTACAGTCTATGTTCAAAAATAGTTTCCCCTCTTAATGGACTTCGCAACACGACAAAAAGCTCTTGCCTACTAGCGACGCAATGGGTGCGTAATGATCCACCTGAACTTCCCTCTCTCACGTCCGCCAGCAAGTTTATGAGATTGGCAAACTTTAGCATCCCGATTCACGAATCTACAATTTTTATTTAGTTTTTTCAAATGCTACTTCATTGCATTTTTTTCTCTCAATGTTTCGGTAAAATTTCGTACTACTTAACCTACTAAAATAACGTAATATGTATCTCGAACCAAATATTGGCACGTGCATAAACGCTCATTGAATGAAGTTGGCCAAACATCCCAATATAGGATGGCAAAGCTTGGGCAATTATATGTGCACCGTTTCCGGCTTCCTTCCCAAGTGCTTGTCCGTGTTTTTTTCCCTGTGCCTCCATGCGAACAAAAATTATGTGCGCGTTACAAAATCTACAGCAGAGTGTGGGCTGCACTTTGCGCTAAATAGTGCCGCTGTGTAAAAATAAGACATTGTTATACGTATACACTTTGTAAATAATTGATTCTCTGCACAAAGTGATACACCGATCAAAAGCCTTAGAGTAGATGTTTATTGATGAACCAATGCATTGATGAACCAATACATACAGTATATAGTTTATACAGTACGGTACTGTAAATTGCTCTGTTTTGCTAGATTATCACCATTCTTTAAGACTCCTGGGTAGACTAGGCCATTTTCGACTTACGATATTTTCAACTTACGATGGGGTCGTCGTAACGCATCTCCATCGTAAGTCGGGGACTACCTGTATATCTACAAGACAAGAGCTCTTTGTGTTTCGTGGCTTGTCTTCCTGTACCTACGCACTCGTACATATATACACACAGCTCTGTGTAAAGTAGTGACATGTCTTCGTCTTCCCATGCCTCTTGGGAAGATTATAGTCTCGTGGCTCTGGCCACTTACGTGATGTGTGTTGGTGTTACTGTGAAATTAATCGCATCGGAAACGATCCGTCATCCGTGTTGTCTTATCAAAACCGCGACGTGGACTTTTGCACCAAAAAGAAATGAACACCTCGGGATACCACCCGTCCAGTTGTCCCACACATCCTGAACAGTCTGGGAATTGGGGTTTGTGTTCGGGTCGTGCAGGAACCGACTTGTATCAAGACCTGGTACAAGTTTTTTTGTGTTGCACTTTATTACAGTAACCTGCACAGTTCTGAGAATAGGCCCGAGTGCTGACTTGAGAGAATATGTATAGGTATGGTCTGTGGTGGAATAGGTGACAGCCAAAGTGCACTGGCTGATACAAGCTTCATCTCATCAAATAATTGTTTTCATGTTTTCAAGTGCATAATAAAGGTTTTTGGGTTAGATTACAAAAATGTGTCGTTAAACCCGCCACCACCCAACAGCCAATTAGTAAGGTTTGTCACGTAAACAAAATATGACAATTAGTTCCTAGTTCAGTACACCGGTGTGTTGGAGAGGAAACCCACAACATTTACAATTTGTGTACAGTATTTCGCCGGTAATTACAACCAACCTCATCAGGCGACAGTCAGTTGTGGAGAAATACTCCTGTTTTGGTCTTAAATAGTGAGATAAATGTGATGTCATCACTTGGATCCAATCAGGTGCGAAGACCAGAGGGGGGGGGGGGGGGGTGTTAACGTATTAATATCAATTACTATTATTGGTTGTGTTACTACCAACGAAAGTGACTGGTACTGGAATTGCAAGTGTTGTGGGTTTACTCTGCAATACTGGTGTGCTGCAGTAGTAACTAAGTAGCATGTTTTGTTTACCTGACAAATCGTATTAATTGGTTATCGTATGGTGGCAGGTTTAACGACACATTTATATTTACCCGATATAACCAAAAAACCTCTTATGGATATTTGGAGCGAAAGCCTACGTGTTTTCAAATGGTTTACACGTTCATTAAGCGAATAATTATTGGACATCCTCAGCTTCTTACATTAATGACTTTGTGTCATATGTCTCATAGCTTTCACCTCCTTCGAGAAGCTGTCCCTGCACATTAAAAAAAAAAATTGCCGATGAAACACTGTCAAAACCGGTCCCGAGTTTGCTTGTGTTGAGCCGATGCTGCTGAAGTGATGTGCTCCCCAGCAGGTCAATTATAGACACGGGGAGGGCGCGCATTGCCCACTTCGTTATGTCTTACAACATGAGGTCTTCATGGTTCACGGCATTGGTTCAACACAAGCAAAGTCTCCACCGGTTACGACATTCAGTGTCTTATCAGCAGGGTCAGGATTGCTTGCACCGATGTATGTATGTATGTGAACTTATTTCGCACTGTACGTAGACAACCGTGCTAATTTGAGGTGCGGGGAAGGACAACTAAACACAAAAAGCAGTTCTAGAGAAATGCGCTTTCAATCTAGTTGATTAAAAAGTGTACAGCTACAGTGGCTTCTAATATCGGAAGAGCGTCCCAGACAGCCGCAGAAGCGCATCTGAAAGCGCGCGATGCGGTGACCGTCTGTGATGGGACTGCTTGATGAACTGTCAGGCTATTCTAGGCGGGGGCCATCTTTGTTAGATGTGGGTCCTTGTTCCGGTTCAAAACGCGATAATGCACAATACATTAATAAGCGTCGTTGTAGAGAATGTCAGCTACAAAATAAATAATGAGACCATGCTGTAGTAGCGATGGGAAGGGGCAGGGTGAGTGTTTGAATGCCGTCACACTCGAGTTACTGCTTCTTAATTGCGAGCGGCTGCACCTCGTGGCAGCCTCGACCCAGTGCCCCCGGGCACGCGCTGATTGAGCCGCCGCCTCGCGTGGGGAGATCGCTTTCGGGGGCTGACGTCGAGTAGTGAATGGTGGTGGTGGTTGTGAACGGCCGTAAAACAGTGGGATTGGTGGATCATGCTGGCATGATGGTGATTACGGTGACAGCAATGATGGTGGTGGAAATATTTGTGGTCGTGGTGTTGCCGAAATTGACAATGAAGATGGTGATCAAAATAGTGGCCGTAATAAATTCGCATCAAAACGGTGGTGTAAACAATGGTGATGATAGCGATAGTGGTGATTATGATGGCGTTCATGATTGTGGTGGTAGTCATGATGGTGATGATTATGATGGTGGCCGTGGTGACAATAACGGGGATGAAAGTAATGATTGTGATGGTTGAGATGGTGATAATTGCACTGGTCAACATACTTTTTCTGGCATAAGGTATTCCAACGGTTTTATTGTAATCTTGGGGTGCTGATTCCAAATCTGGCATCAGTTTTTGTCTATCACATCAGGTTTTTGAGATATCAAATATTGCATTTTCAATAAAAACTGCAGAAGAAAAATATTAAATAAATGTGGATATCTACATAAAATGACATTATAAACACACTATCCTAAAAATACAGCACCATATTTTAACACTAAAGCAGTCACTGACTCGCAACAACTTGCAATCATAACTGACAGAGTTAATTTCGGATAAAATCAATGAAAATGGGGTATGCCGATAGCATAAAATGAGATGTGATAGAGCAAATCTGAGATCAGATTTGGAATCAGCACCCTGAAATTAGTCTAAAACAGCTGCAAAAGTCCAGGCCAGAAAAAAACGTTTGTTTTTGTTGACCAGTTATCAGCATATGGCAGATGATGAGGCAGTACACAAAGTAGGTTCTCTACAGTTGAGAATTCTCCCACATGCAAAATAACTTTCAAATAATATTAAACGCCGATCGAGCAGAATCCCTAGACTCCGCGATGCTTTCTCCTTGGAAAATGTTTCCAAATATATATATTTAAATAATTCTATATCGACAATTGTAAAATTAAATTCCCATGGCAGGAGCAGTCTCCCTATGCAACAATTATCGTGTTGACTTACAATATAGTACTCTATAAACTCCCAAAGAGTTATGATGGGCTGAGTTCAGTGCACAGGTGTCTGTCTCCTTACTAACACAGCGGTCCTCTTGCTCAAAGTCTAGCCCCTTGCCATGACGTCGACACCCTCCACTGACTCAGGGCCAGAAATAGAGACAAGCACAGGCTTCATTGCTCATATACGCAGAGACACCTCCTGCTGTGACGTCGCCACAGTTGTTGCCGACAGCAAATGACGTTAGCAAGGTTGTTGCCGACAGCAATGAGGTCACCACAGTTGCTGATAGCAACAGCCGCCGTTCACACAAAGTGGCGGTGGCGTCGCCACGACGCTTGTGGCATGCTCGGTGCACTTTGGGGCGGCTGACACACACCCCCACGTGTAACGCGTATCCAAGCACAACAGGAGAATGGATAGCCAGCTGCCACAGTGGTGCAATGGGCAGCACACTTGATTTGTAACTGAAATCGCGCCGGTTCGATTCCATCTCCAGGCGTGGCAGCTGAAGCAATCAACAGTATAAAGAGTTATGTCATGCGTGGCGGGGTAGAGTGTGAGCATGCCTTGCTCTTCCAAGACGGCTGATCAGCATGGAAGAGTAGACCAAAACACCACTGTCGAGTTCCCTCTCGTAGTCGAGGCATTTCCGTAAGCAATGGCAAGGCTGTGCCTGTACTGCGAAACTGAAGGCACTCCGTGCATCCATTACAAACATCCCACTGGGAACGGTTACCGGTTTACAACGGTTCTCGTTGAACAACCCTATGTGCAAAAGCACCGATTATCGAGGAGCTCTATCGCCCTTGGCTGTGTTACTTTGTAAGCGCGACGGAATCTCGTCTTCAATCTGCCCCTCCTGCATCACTCTCGAGTCATTGTCCTCGTGATTATGGGTACCGTGGTTTCCGTGAGGCGCGATCCATAGGCGTGTGCTTGACTCGAGTTTTGAGGCGCAAGTCTTGAACAGTTTGGAGAAGTCTACGATCATCATCTATCACTCGACATTCCTACAAATCGTGCCTGCCAATCCGCACTAATTTTGCCAAACTACCATCGATTGGTAGCCACTGTAATCTGCGAGCTCAGATATCTGGCTTTCTGATTGGCCGAGATATTCGGGAGTTCATGGCAGCTATCTAATACCTTCACCATGAACTATTAGCAGCACACATTCTGCCGAAGTTGGAATCCTGTTACCGTTGTCATATCTTGGGGTCAATCACCAAATGTATACCTCGCTGCAGGTGGCAGAACTTAAGAGTACAGCAGGAGTCAGGATTATGTATGACCCAGCACTTATTGATTCGCTCCAGTCACTCACTGATTCAGAGGTGGTAAATCACCCCCTCCGCTATCACTACTACTGTGGTTACCGTTTCCGTAAACGTCATTCATTGACTCCTCAATGTTGAGGACTCGGCCTACCAGACTAATCGTCTCATCCGCACTGTATTCATCCACCTCCACACTGCGGGTCACAACAACACACTCATCACACTGCAGGTCACAACAATACTCACCCAATCACTCACCCACTGGCTCACCCATTCACCACACTGCAGGTCACACCAACACACTCATCCACCCACTCACCACAATGCAGGTCACAACACGCACCCACTCACTACACAGCAGCTCACCCACTCACCACACTGCAGGTCACAATAACACACTCACCTAATCACTCACCACACTGAAGGTCACAACAACACAATCACCCACTCACTCGATCACTCACCACACCGTAGGTCACAGCAACACACTCACTCACGCAATCACCCAATTCATCACCCACTCATCAAATTGCAGGTCACCTCACTTCTCATTCTACTTCTGCCCACACACTGCTCCACTGTGGAATATTCCCCGAGCTTTTATAATAACGAGCCTCTTATATAATCACTCATAGCTAACCTTGCTCAATTCAAGAATCGTGCCACACTATCATCTATTACGTTGATAGTGCTGTTGCTGGCCACGTGACGTTTTGGTCCTGTGTTTAACAACTGTATTCACATTATATACACGGACATAAACATATATATATACACACAGCGTTTGGTTTTGCGTAGCCGATGTGTGTCAAAATTATGAACTGTGCTTCATTAGCTTGGAGAGTGTTGTCTTTGGTTCCAGTAAATATAAGTACATACGTCGATGCGTTTGTGTCCTATGTTTTTGCGTGTACGGGCTCTCTCCAGTTGTGTAACTAACTACGTAGGATTTCCAATAGAGCAGTGGTTCTTAACTTGGGGTGCACGCACCTAACTGGGGATGCGAGATGCCCTTTCTGGGCGTGCGAGACATGGACAGATTTTTTAGAAGGCAAATAATCGAAACACAAATTAAGCACGGTCACGTAAGTACCAACTACTTTGTGTCATAAAACCTATGTATTTATTAACATTACAAAACATTTTACGGTTGAGAACCAAATGAATGCAGGCTAAGTTAAAGGTTAAGAATCACTGCACTAGAGAGTGGAGGTCACGGGAACAGTAATGGTGGTAGTAGGGAGAGAAGAGTGACGAGGAGACAACTGACCGCCAAGGAAGACTCTACAATGAAGTGATTCTCAACCTATGTTGGCTACTGCTCTAACCCCCTTGCTGAATTTAGTTTCAACCGAGTAGTAACCCCCTTACCTGACCCAACATGGTTCTGAGAAATACATGTATGAATATTGAAGATCGATATTTAAACCAATTGTCAATTTTGTGAGGTTATCCTAACTAGCGAGTAACTTGCAAGCGAATAAAGTACAAATTCAACGAACACTCTGCATGCCTGACGGAATTTGTTTGCGTTCTCTGGTGACTCTTGGAAACCGCATTGTTTACGATCACTGAGTTGAGAAAGGTATTTTATATCGTTCTAGGTTACCATACGGATTTACATTTTATCTTAGTTCTTTTATATTGACAGCTTCATACGTGATTATCCACCAATGACTCACGTTTGATATAATTTCACACACACACACGTACAAATCAGCTCACGGTAAACCCCCAGGGATCCGCGTAACCCCGGGTTGAGAAGCACCGCTCGAGAGGATTGTGTGCAGCCAAGATGACGTCATGCAGGGGGGGGATGACGTCATTGTCTTGGCCGGCAAGGCAAAATCCTTTCAACTTGGCTGGGTTTCTCTCGCGTAAAGTCCTCCACCACCCCAATAGCAATGCGATGTTTGCGCTTCAATGTCATTCGTATGGGATAATATTTTGCGTGCGTGATGGAGAATCCCCTGCGCAAAGAGAGTCCACGCGATTCGTCCTGTGCAAGCGAACTTCGTTTTTCGGTTCCATACGAACCCGTGAGAGGCAGGGCAGGCACCGCATTATAGTTGACTTGGGAACCTTCTTCCCGGACCCTCAAGTCGCTCTCCCATATACCCTCTCTCCTTCTCTTTCCCGCCGATATGTATCTCTTTAATTTTTTTACCCAATCCCCTATTCCCCTTTTTCTGTGCCTCTCTTTTCGGCGCCTTCAATTATATTCCTGGGCATGGCCTATATTGTCCCCTGCATGACCTCCTCCCTACAATTCACTCTAACACCAACAGCCGCCACCCGCCACTAAGTGACGGTGACTACCACGGCGCCTGTGCCAGGCAAGGTGCACTTTGAGGCCACGTGAAGTGTCAAAGGCTCGCTGGCAGGTCACGGGACAGACCCAAGTGGTGCCATGGGTTGATTGACCGAGACCACTGGCAGATGTACACCAGCTAGCAGTATGCTCAACTGTGCCTAATTGCTCTATTTTAACTGCCCGGCACTCCGCTCGTTATGAGCTTCGCTCCTCTGCCCTGTTACAGCTTGATGGAAAACGCAGACCGAGCGAACGTATTCACGCTCTCATCCAGGGAGCTGTCCAGCGCTGAGTTCCAGAAAATATCCCCCCTCCTCCCCCAACCAGAGGAGGGAATGTGCCATCGGAGTTACTTCCCTTACAGAAATGGAGGCGTGACATCTTCTCGTGTGTGGCAGCTGAATGGAGCATTGCTTCCAAAGACTACGAGAGATGTCGACGGATTTGGGAAAGCCTTCTTTAGGTAGTGGACAGCTCATGGCTGGTGATGATGCAACAGCTGCCATTCGCCAATGCGTGGAAATAACGTCACCACAGCGCTTGTGCCAAGCTAGGTGCACGTTGAAATCACGTAAAGTGTTGAAGGATCGCTTTCAGGTCACATGACTGACTGAGATCACTGTCCACCCTACTGTGCCAAGTTGCTGTTTTTAGCTGCCCATCACTCTTTTCATCATTCTGAGCCATGGCTCCTCTTCCCTCCGCTGTTGTTGGAGGGCGACTGTCTCCAACTACCCAGTAAGCGTCCTTCATGAGCCTCCTCCACAGAGGCCGATCTTGACACTGCTGGTACCAGTATTCGGCAAGCCCACTCAGCTCCACATCCTCAAGTACCACATCAGCCGGATCTTTTCTCTAGTACCTGCCACCGCGAATTTAGCCCTCTCCATCTGTCCAAACAGAAGCTGCTTGGACTTGCAATGGCTGAACATAGGGCTACATGACCCAGCCAACGAAGCCTCGCCTGCCAGAGGAGGAGCTCAATGATAGGACTGAGTCCAGATCTTTCAAGGATATGTGAACTCATCACACAATCCATGCAGCCTGGTTAAACCCAGGATGAATTGTAGGCAGGTCAACCTGAATGTTTCGACCTGACAAAGATGTTCCTTTAGACTCAGAGGGATTCATGTTCAAAAAGCCTAGAGAATGGAGGACATAACTGTGGCTGAGAATAAACGTAGCTTCATGTAGAGCGACAAGCCAGGTAGCTTCCACACAGCGTAATACAGCGCAAGAAAAGATAAATTGTACTCAAAGAATTCAGAGAACTCCACTGCAAAATCGGAGCTGGTCATAAGCACACTCTCTCCTCAACTGCCCCATCACTCACGAGGAGTGTTTGATGACATAAAATACCCAGGCAGGTTTAGTTTTGGTGGGGCCGATGATAAGGCCCCACTTCTTAGTGGCATGTTTCAAGTTTAGCAGCAGCGCCTCCAACTCCTTGTCAGAGTGAGCAGCAATCGCCAGATCATCAGCATACATAACATGTATGACCAATAAGGAACCATCGCTCGACCGCACTCAGTTCCCTATTGTATCTGTGGCAACCATGGAAAGTTTCTCAAATATGTGGTGAAAAAAGATGTGAATGATTGTAAGAGCCAGAGGACACCCCTGTTGCACACAAAGGTGAACAGGGAATGGTTCTGACTCCTATTCATGCAGCTTTACCCAGGCCTGACCACCGTCATGAAGGTACTTAATGACTGTGAGTGGAGGGTCAGGGACTCCGATAGCACGAAAAATAACCCAGATCCCTGGCCTATAAAGCAGATATGTAGTTACTGTTGAAATTCCCTACACCTCTGCTGTAGCAGGCTCTACAAGTTTTCCTAAGCGTGAATGGCAAGGTGATGTTGAATAATTAATCCTTGCCAGGACCTGTCCCGGCACACTGAGGAAAGTGATGCCCCAATAGTTGTTACAATCAGTGCGGTCCCCCTAAATAAACAAATAAGGATAACTGCCAGAGCATTTTTCCAAACCTGAAGGACCTGTCCCGTGATATAAACCGTTGCAATTTTATAATATAGGGCAACCCACACAAAATTGCCTCAACAGTTATCTTGGGAGGTCGTCTCTGCCCAGTGCTTTATCTGATCTCAGGCTCCGTATCAACATTAAGCAGCCACTCCCAGAGGGTGGCTATTTCCTCCAATATTTGAGGTACGATAGCCCCATCAGGGTCCACCCTACCTTGCACGATGATAATGTCTCGGCTGAGGGAATTCCCCTCCACCGACACCTCACAGAAATGCTCAACAAAACCTGCAATCTTGCTCCTGAGGGTCGTACATTGTATAATAACTCTTTCTAGTACAGGTGTAGTGGTGATACGCGCTGGGGTAGGGATCGTGTGCCAGCGCGTAGTGATTGGCTGTGTGTGTTGGTGACGCGCGCTGACGGTGAAGGATCAGGGGTCAGCGCGGGGTCGGGGGTTATGAGGCAGTGATTGGTTGGGTATCAGTGACGCGCGCTGACAGCGATGGGATGCTCACGTCGAGGTCCGCATACGCTCCGTCTCCCGTGAGCGGGGGCTATATAAGGTGGTGCGCACAGGCGCACGGGGAGCGAGTGACCAGCAAAGACTGAAGACGGAGGAGGAAGAGATAGGGCCCTGCGGTACCTAGTCCCGCTGTCCTGTAGGGGCCGGGGCTCTGTGTGACCCAGAGGCGGAACCCTGGGACCCGGGGCCGAGCGTCCGTGAGAGGGCCGGCCCTTGGGACTCAGAGGTTGTGGCCCACGCCCAAGCTGGGGTGGGCCTGTAGGCTCCACGGACGTTACGGGGCGGAGTGCAGTGTGAGCATGCAGTCAGAGGCATAGTAACTACACGTGTCAAGTGAAGTGTGTGTAGTCAGAGGAATAGTGACCACACGTGTCAAGTGAAGTGTGTGTAGTCAGAGGAATAGTGACCACACGTTGTATCGTGACAAGTCAAGGTTTAATAAAAAGTGTGCTACCCGTCAAGTGGTTTCCTGCCGTCATTCCAATACTTCACAGGAATAAGTGTGGCGCATGCAAGCTACTCTTTTGATTAAATTAAAGAGTGGCTTGCGACCTCGAGCTGATGCGCAATTTCCGTCTCCTCAGTAAAGAGGTGCCGTGGCGCACGGCACTCTGCATCTCTGCGTGAGGACTGTAGGAAGCTTCCTCATTCTCTCACGTGGGATTGAGTGCTTTTCAACCAGCCTGTCTGGGGAGGTCTGAACGTAATACCCAGTTGCAGGCACAGCAGTTGCATTAGCCACACTCCTAAACCTCACACATATCTGCTCAGTATCAGGAGGAGGGGGAGGGATGATGCCAACCCCAGCTGCAACGGATGATGAAATTCTCGCTTGCAACTTTCATCAGCTTGCCGAGGCCAAGCTATCGTGGGTTTGAATGTGGTACTCTAGGTGGACACCCACCAATGTAGTGGTAATAATGGTAGGGACATCTTACAGATGACAAGCCGATTGTCAGTAGGCTATCAGCTCCACGGTAGGTTCCGCTGTCAAGGACATGGGCCCGCATTCGCTGTTCTATCACTATATAATCCAGTAAATGTTCCCGCTTAAATCCGGCATGCATCCATTATGTCGTGTGGATGTGTCGATACTGGAGCAGCGTGTTCGTGATTACAAGCCCATGGTGCTCCACAGAAGTGTAATATCGTTGAGGACTCTTGGACGCCGGGGTTGAGGCACACGTATTTATTCCGCAACAGTCGTCACAACCGCGGACATACAACACTGGAGGGGGTATCGGGCCCCTCACCCGGCTAGCTGGGAATACACTGCTAGCTATCTCTGACCTACCTCCTAGTCCTCCACTAACGGGCTAGGGGAGGCTGTCTGGCCCGACACTGGTAAGTCGGGCTACGGTACCCGGAGTCCCAGAGCACTAGCTCTGGTTCTTGGGACCACGCCGCTGGCTCGGTCCTGCGCGGCCCTGACAAGGGCGGCGACCCAGGGGAGTCCAGTGCTCTAGCTAGACGATCTTCGGTCTTCACTGGTTTAGCTTTAACATTCTACCCCGAGCTCTCCGGCTCATCCCCTTTTATACCAAAACCCCCCGCTGAGGGGTGGGGCCAGCCCCCCCAGGCTGCCCTGTGCGGACGTCGTTGAGAGCACCTCCCCGTGCACTCACGAAGCCCCGCCCACTGTGTTTGTTTCCCGTGTGATCCTATGTATATAGCCCCTCCGTAAGACCCCTACAGAAGCCTAGTTAGCAGCCTCCTACAATGATCATTGAGTTGATCTGGTCCAACATGAGCATTCACACATTCACGCCTAATCACACATTTACAAACATACTTACACAATCACATATATACAGAGCATGCATAAAAATATTCCCAATTTATTTACTCATTATGAAATTAATAAGGTCAACATGTAATGCACCACTGACGTGCTGTATTCGCTCATTCTCGAAGAGTAAGGGCGACTCAGGGTGTATTCATGTGAAATGGTTTGATAGAGGTGCACACACTGAACTTGGGAAGCAACATTATTTATTATTAACACAACGGGTAACTCTTAACATAGGGTGGTGACCACCGACCTATCCTCGCTAACACACACCATCACTCGCTAACAGTCGCTAACACTGACTCTCTGATACGAATAGCGTGGCCAAGCCAGGAGGCTACTAGTTGACCACGCTGACTTGAGGCTTGACTCTTCTTCTTTACGAGGTGTCTTCATGAGGCATCTTCATCCCGGACCCGAGCAGCCTTGAACCCGGTACGAAGGCCACTTATATGCGCCTCGGCATGTCCGGGCCACACCCCGGCCACGCCCACCTTCGAGAACTCTCGAGAAGGCTCTTCTTCTGTCCATGTGGCCCCCAAGGTGCCCCCGGCCCCCACCTTGATCCGGGCACGTGTCCAGCCGGGTTCATCCAGAGTGCCACGGCCTCACACAACCCCCGCGGTACTGACCCACGGCCTCCAGACACCCCCGAACCGGCCGTGACATCATTCCCACATGCAGACGTGATGACGTCATATGTGTGTGGATCCACGTGGTAGTGACACTCCCCTCCGGTAGTGACGTCACACGCGTGTGTGTGTGTGTAGGCCCACACGGTAGTGACGCTACAAGTCACTACACATGTATGTTGAACTTCTTTCGCACCATACGTAGCTAACCACGCTAATCGGAAATGCAATGAGCAGAAACCAGAGACGAGTGGGAAGGCAGTAATAGCCAGGGTACCATGGTGGCGAGATGTTAACCACCTTGCCCGGTATACAGGAGGTTGTCGGTTCGATCCCGATCCCGACCCTGATGCCTGTATATTTGGACTTTGTACGTTCTCCCCGTAGTTGCATGTATTTTTCTCCGGGTTCTCCAGTTTTCCCCCTACATTTAAGAACATGCCTTCAGAGTATTTGATTGCTTTAAATATCCTCGTGATAAGTCACTTCATTGAGCTACCATTGTGGCCAGGTCGCTTCTGAAAAAGAGCTAAAAAGCTCAGTGGGCCTAGACGCTCTCTTTCTGACAGACCTGTTCTTCACCTGAGGATGGCTGCTTGCGTTGTGGCCGAAACGTCGTGAGAATCATTTTATTATGTTTTATTTTTATTATTTTATTATTTACATTCTACGTGACTTTACCGAAAGAACCAAGAAGATGAATCCCTGCAGTCACGAAAGCTTTAAATCGAAACAAATAGTTTAGTTTAGGTGGTGAAACGGCACCAATTTCACCCCCAAACTCTGCGGTCCTCTATATAGATATCTAGGAGCTATCAACCAATGAATGAGTGTTTGCATGCGGGAGGAAATAAGGAGCACCGAGAGAAAGGAGCACCGAGAGAAACCCCACGCATACGAGGGGACCAACACTCTATCCCATACCGATGGAAGGCGTGGAGTCCCACATTTTTCGCGTCGCCTTCTCTTGGAAAGGCAGCGCATGGCTCCTCCTCGACGGCCACGGGCAAGGAGGTCGATTTACCACATTCGTGCAATCCACCAACCCTCGCGGTGTTCGGTTTTCAGGCCACGTGCATAGCTACTACCGCCATATTGGAACGCGCTGTTAGCGAGCGCCTCATATCTAGTTCAGTAGTTTTTTATTATTATTATTACACGCTTGTATTTAACTCACTCCGTCTGTTGTCGTATCCTTAAAAAATATTGGTATAGGTATGTCAGACTGATGACAATACTATATTCTATCATTAAAAATAAAATAAAAATATTTTTAGACATTTAACACGCTTTAAAGCTTTCGTGACTGGAGGGATTAATCTTCTTGGTTCTTTCGGTAAAGTCACGTAGAAGGGAAGTAATAAAATAATAAAAATAAAACATTATAAAATAATTCTCACGACGTTTCCGCCACAACGCAAGCAGCCGTCCTCAGGTGAAGACCAGGTCTGTCGGGGAGACAGCGTCTGAATGAAACACCACCACGCTTGGAGCGTATATTTAAGCTGGGTTGGAAGGGGGGAAGGGCAACTTGACAAAAGAATTTGCATACCAAGAGGAATTTAGCATATTTATGGGACATGCAGGTATGTGATTAGTACTACTTGTGAAATGCGTAGGAGGTGGGCGGGGGTTTCAAAGTCATATTATGCCCGTGCATTATGCAGGATTAGCAGCATCAAAGGGAGGGGATAGGGGTAGCATTAATAAAGGGAAGGAATGTTAATAGTATGTAGCTGCAGTAACTAAACAACCACGTAAAAAACTAAAGTATAAACTACATAGTATCATCAGTATACTAAATATACTCTCCAATAAGCTGAGCTACTAACAGTAAGTAATACATTACAATTCTATGTCGCAAAAAATATAATATGCTTCCAGCTAAACTTTTTTCCCTTACATCACACGGGTCTATCCCGTACTATATGCTTCCATAGACAAACTCAAAATTAAATTATATACTGTATTACTAGAATAATACATAGTGTAATATTACACTATGTATGTGTAATATTACACTATGTATTATTCTATCCACCCTACTGTATATCACACTGCTGTATATTCACTATACAATTACGATACTATATATTGCCTTATACATTGTATTAAACATTACAATGTTATTACTTCCCTTCTACGTGACTTTACCGAAAGAACCAATAAGATTTAACACGCTTTTATTTAACGCTCTCTGTTGTCGTATCCTCAAATCTTGTAACTCAACCGTCTTCCCAATGTCGCATCGACTGCAAACTTGGTATAGGTATGTCATACTGATGACAATACTAAATTCTATCATTAAAATTAAAAATATATATTTTAAAAAATATGTTTTTATGAGTCTAATTGTCAACGCTCAACTCACGTTGCCTGTAAATTACAACTGTCCCTTATGCTATGGCAAGCTGCGGGGCCACTTCCTGGAGTCGTGGAGTTCTGCCATTACGAGTACGGTACATTTCATTAAAGCGTGTTTTTAAAAAAGTATTTTAAAATGTTTTTTTTACCTGAGGTGCACACACCAACAACCGTACTTTGTTTCATCAACCCCCAATGTATTTATAAAAAAATCTTACATCTTTGTTTTACGATTGAGAACCAAAGGGGTGCTAGTCTGCAGTAAAGGTTAAGCACCACTGATCTAAATGCTTCCAAGAATCGAACCCAGATTTCCAGGAATGTAGTGCAGTAACATTTATCAGGCACACCATTGGCGGTATACATAAAAGGAAAACAAACCGACTGTTGGGGGAAAGTGCTGTCAGCGGGGACCTATTGAGGCCGGTACGCCACACGAGGGGGTGGGTGGCCAGCACCACGCCCGGCCGCCTTTGTAAACCTTTGGCAGGCTCAGATATTCGTCACCATGTTAGCCGTGAGCAGGAATCGAACTCGGGTAGCCGGGTTCATAGCGCATTGCGCTAACCACTGCGCCACCGCTCCTCGTAACCCAGTACGTCATTGCCATCAAAGTGTATTAATACAAAGGACATAACGGCAAATCCAGTTTAGTGTGAGCGATGCTAAAATTGGCTAACTAGCGTAGCTTTTACCCAAATAAGATCATGATCCCTATAGCTCGGGAGGTCGGTTATTGACACGAGATGGATTACTCTACCATTCCACCCACTCACAGCGAGACGGCGCGCCCAACCCCCACTCTGGCTCGCCTCGGCGTCGTCCCAGGAGAGCCGCCGCTCGCCATTAACTAAATTGGCTGCTCCTGCCTGCATCCAACAGCCTCGCTCCACCACCGCCTTCCTCTCTCTCCGCTCATTCTTAAAGCCAACCTAATTAATTTCCAAACGACTTCGCGGCGCATGAATCATTACACTTGCAGAGCAGAGAGGCGTTCGATGCCAGCGGCGGAATGCGGGAGGCAGCGAATACAATTATTTGACTTTGTGTTTTGTAGGATACAATGGCGATTTATTCGTATATATTTATTAAGTTATTTGCTTACCGTTGCTATACTTTACACTCCTATCTCGTTTATGTATTGTTTATTGTTGTAACGTTCTGACCTCGTGTCCGTAACTGTAGATTTGTGAAAAAGAGTTTCATAGCTATTTCTAGATTTGAAGCTTTTGTGACTGCAAGGATTCATATTCTTAGGTTTTTTCGGTAAAGTCACGTAGGTAAAAAATTTAAATGAATAAAAGTAAAATTCCTGGCAGCGATTTCAGCCGCACCACCTCTACATAATAATAGGCTCAGTCAACCATTCTACACAACAAAGACTAATTTCCTGGCAGCGATTTCACGCACCTTTACATCATCCGCACCTAGTTTACACAACAAAGGCTCATTCCTAACAGCGTGCTTCAGCCGCGCCGAACCACACAAAAATAATATTCAGGGCCTACCTTGGCTTCTCCCACCCTCAACCAGTATATATACAAATACTGTTTCTTGGAATTTCTCTCACTTGATACAGCTATCGTGCTGTGACGGTCCCACCTGAAGACGGAAGCTTGTGTTGCCTCCGAAACTTCGTGATTTTTTTTATTTTACATTTATTAATTTTAATTTTTTACCTACGTGACTTTACCGAAAAAAACCTAAGAATATAGTTGCATAGATAATCGGATTCCTCCTCCAGTATAAATAAATAGTCTGATTCTTGCTTTATCCCCGGCTCTGAGATTGTAACAGCCCCTTCAGAGAGATGGTTGCGAGTTACAATCTTGGTTGGAGGTCGACTCGGCCCATTCATTATATTATCCTTCTCTGGCGTTGAAAACATGGGCACGACTTTGTGGAGTAGTCGAGAATGTATACCCGATGAACAGGCTGGCTCCCCTGCCACAGGAGTGTGGAATTGCAATCGGGAGATAAGTTGAGAGAGAAATCACTGTTTTCAATCCACTGCTGGATGAAGGCTTTCTCACGCTGTCAGCGATGGAGCGTGGATAACAACAAGATTACCAGGTTGGTCAGTGAGGGTTGGACATAGGACCGGTCGAATATCACTCCCCACTGTTTTTTTCTTGCGTGTCGCAACACGTTCAGGAGCTGAATGCCCACGTGGAGATCTACTCGACAAGATGAGAAGGCTCCAGCAGAGAGAGATAGTTCGTGTAGTGTCGCTGTTCCTCCTCCATTGAACGCATTGAACGAGCGCAGACCACAGTGGTTGACTCTATGGTCCATAGCTTTGGTTGCACGACAACAATCGCACTCCTGTGGCTTGTGTCTTTAATTTTCCCATTCACAAAGGGGACGCGCCCATCGGCCTGTTGATGTTCTGTTGCGATTGCTGACAACAACACCGGTGTCTTGGAGGAATGTCAATGCCGGAAAGAGGTGGGATGATGTTTGGATCTCACACGAGGTCTTCATTCCATTGATGGTAGCCGCGGCCGGGAATCAACATCAGATTAATAATACATTTTTGGGTCAGATCGCCGCGTGAGCAAAACGTCAACGTGCGTCATCCACCCTCCTCCACCCAACAAATCAAATAACAAAAAAGTTAACACGCGCTGAACAAACGGGCCAATGTGTTTACTGCTTCAGTACACAAGGTATGCTGGAGAGCTGTCTACGCATTTTCAACAATCGGGTAGTGTGACACTGCGCTGAAACTTGCTACCAGGAGAACCAGACAGTTGCCAATATTGTGAAAATCTCCAGTGCGCGACGATTGGGTGCCAATTCCCGGAAAGTCCTGGAAGTGGCAACCGTTGGCTTAAATGGGGCATTTCACTCACCTGGCTCCACAAAATGGAGTTTGGCAAAGAGACGTCACATATACCCGTCTGTCTCCTCGGGACCTCGAGCTGCACACTTTAATGATTCTTTACTTTTGAGAGTAATTTGCTGAGAGAGCGGTCGGGTTCACCTCTCCCTTTACAATCAAATCAGAGCCTCCGTTAGCCACCGTGGTGTAACTTTGCCTTTATAAGCTGATAATTAATTGGCTGATTCTTACTGGCGTTTCACACAGCAGAGCAAGTTGTTATCTATCGATACACATGTAGTGACGTCGCGGATTTCGCGGATGTCACTGTGTAATGCCGGCTCTAGCGAGGCACGGCGTGCGATGCATTGTCATCGCGGACACCCCGTAGATGGGTGTAGTACCAGCCCTAGAGGGGGCTCGGTGAGCGCTGGCATCGCGCAGTGGCACCACGCGTGGCGTGCAGTGCTGACTCCTACACGAGGGAGTGTGAGAGTGTCAGCCATGGGATGAGGTTACCCTAGGCCATGGCACTCTGGTTGACCCTGGAAGGCACGTGACCAGTAAGATCTACACAGGGGTCCCAGGTGGGGGCTAGGGGGTGGTCACGTGTCAGGGTGAGATCCTACGGGAAGGTGTCGAGAAACGACAAGAGGTTTCTCGAAGGTGGTTGTGGCCAAGGGCGGGACCAGCCACGACCCGGCAGCATATAAACCGGGTCCGCACAGGGACCCGGGCTCAGCGTTGCTGTCGTCATCTGAAGATCTATGATCTACGTCCAAGAAGAAGTGACCAACACGTGGACAACGACCCAAGCCAGGGTCCTGTCCGTTGTAGCTACTCCCAGTAACTAGCGTAGTTAGTCTGGTGGTCCACCCCCATAGGTTATCTGGTAAAGGGGCAGTAACCCCTTGCGTTAATGTGTTGGTGTTAATAAACGTGTTGCCTCCAAGAAGTACGCCTGCGACTCAGTTGAATCCACTACACACATATAACTTACACTGGCAAGTTCCATCCCTAGTCCCACCCACTTACCCTTGGGTTGTACCCACCACAAACGTATATAACCTTTGGTTGCAGTAGCTCTCTCGCTACATTTCCTCCTCAGCAGTCCGCCTGCTGTATTGTTTCACCTGAAGACGGTGGCTTGTGTTGCTACCGAAACGTGATTTATTAGTTATTTTTCTATCGACTTGACTTTACCGAAATAACCAAAGAGTATGAATTCCTGCAGTCACGAAAGCTTCAAATAAAGAAAGACAAAGACCCAACATATAGCCTGACGTTTGCTCACCAAGGAGCATAAATCATCACGTGAACTCCAGTCATCCTTGCGGCAGCGATTGGCTAAACATCGAAGAAAGACGGTCATCGCATTGTGCGCTTTCAGATGCGCTTCTGCGGCCGTCTGGAACGCTCTTTCTTCCGATATTAGGTAGCCGCTGGAGCTATGCACTTTTAAATCTAGATTGGAAACTCATTTCTTTAGAAGAGCTTTTGTGTTTAGTTTTGTTGTCCTTTCAACCGCAACTCCGATTAGTACGGTTGGCTACGTACGGTGCGAAATAATTTCGGCATATACTGCCAGAGGGCAAGAGTGGTTAGCGAGCCCCTATTAAGGCCGGTAGAGCACACGAGTGGGTGGTGCGGTCAGAACCGCACCCAGCCATCTCGTCTTCCCAACTCTGATGTTTACACTCCACATCAGCTCCTATACTCAATATCAATTACCACTGATAATGCCGGGAATTAAACTAGAAGGTGGCTGTGCACTGGTAACACAGCACGCTGACTACTGTGCCACCGCTCCCCACAAATAAAAATATTACACATCAAGACACACGTTTATGGCTATGCAGGCACGACCATAGTGCACTCTGGGAGTCAGTGCCACGTAATGCTGTTGCCTCAAAGATTACATTAGCATTTAATACAGCATTACTTATTCTGAAAGCCCCTGGAGTCTATCTCATGCCAAGATTTCTCGGTGATTTTTATTTATTTTATGCGGTCATGAAGTAGGGGCGCTTCGTGAAGTGCCCTGATGAATTTTGCAATGTCAAATAATAACCGGATTAATTACATTCAGAAGTGTGGCGTTAAATACATTTTTACTGCGAGTGGGTGAGGTTACGTGAACGATTTACGAGAGACTGTGCCGTATACATACATCATTTCCGAGTGGTCGTGAGCTTATATGTGCGTTCATAATGATCATGTCAGAGACACCGAGTCAGCACCACTGACATGGACTCGAGACCTGAATGTTTCTGCGTTAAATGGTTAATAATATTCGTATCAGAGACATGGAGCCAGCACGGCTGGATCCTGGATTCAAGATTAGAGGCCTGGGTCTGGGGGTCTCGCGCTCTTTCCCCACCGAAGGATCTTAAAACCCAGAGAGGAGCCACTGACTCAGGTTTCGGTATCTCTCGTGGTCTGGAATCTGCCTTTTGTCTGCCGCAGTGTTTCACGTTGTGCTTGCATTCACCAACACCACGTTGACACACGAGAAACACGGGAATTAATAGCGCCGAGTCGAATGTGTGGGCCTTGTAGTATGTGCTTGATGCAGGTCTACAGTCTATCGACTAGAAACCTTGGCTGCAGCCATGCAGCTGTTGGCACTATGGTATGAGGATACGCGCTGTCCACGGACGAAGTTAACAGCGGTAGTGAGATACGGGGCGCCAATAGGAGGATCGCAAGTCACGGCAGGAGGAGAGAACGATGAGACGGTAGAACGCGTTGTGTACCTAGGCAACATAGCGCAGTGCACGAGGGGTTGGTGTGTTCAGAACCATGCCCTTGTCTCCCCAATTCTAATGTACTAATTTAAGGCAGAACAGACCTAGGGGAGGCCCACAACCAGTTCAGATTTTCGTCACTGATGTGGGAATTAAACTTAGGTGATCGGTCCGTTCCACAGACCCCCCCCCCCCCCGTATAAAATGTAACAGACGTTTGGGGCTAGTGCTGTAAGCGAGCTCCATTGAAGGCCGAAACTGCACGTGAATGAAGTGGTTGTCCAGAACCACGCCCCACCACCTTTGTGTATTAAAGTTTTGCATTAACCTAAGACCCATCTGTAATAGAGGTAATTACCTATAAACATCTGGCAGTTCACCAGCCTTGGTTAAAGAAAGCCTGACTTTGCTGGTGAAGACACTGAAAGTCGAAACAGGTGCAGAGTTTGTTTTTCTCGTGTTAAACCCTTGCTGATTAAACGCACACAAACACACTCACACTCAGTTCTGTCACTGATCCCATTGGATCGGGCTACATGAATGAAGCCTTCGCCCGAATTCTATGACCTATCTGATGCGCCGGCTTGGTAGATTGTCTCAACATCGAATCAATCCGAATTGATCAAGAGGACAATCTGATTATAACAAACTGGAATCATATTAGATAATTTTTCATTTTGTAAAAAAAAAACATTTGATGGTCATGATTTTATGGGCAGGGGAAGTGTTTTAACCTCATAAAATACACGCAACAGCTGTAAGTCGTGCATACATAGTGTAGCGAAATAGTCGCGTGTTGCCAGGTGTGCAACTTACCGGGCCAAGGCACGCCACGCGACGTACTGCCAGGGTGGGGTGCGTACAGTACCAGCCCCTATCAGGGTATATCCAATTACCATCAGGCCGCCGGTTGTCATTTTTGCCCTCCCTGACTCGGGTGTGCGCGGCCAACGCTACCGTGCAAGCACTGGCATCCAAAACGGTGCAAATTCCTCCCGGGGCGCATATGTTTTACCCTTGCGCTTACGTAATCCACTTGACCAAACGATGACTGCTGTTGGGATCCTCTTGGGTCCCTCCAACATGGCTGCTCGGGGTTCAGCGCTGGCCGCAGCTCTAACTCTAGTGTCCACTACCCAGAAACCCTTAATTCAGGTCCTTAACAACCGATCGGAAGCGTCGTTCATTCAGGAAGGCACCGTATTTGCGCATGTGTCCCCCGCACTTCCCGCCACCTGTGTTGTTGGGAGTGTTGGGAGCGGGCCACGCACGCCGCCGCATGTGCGTCCTGACGAGGTGTGGCTCAATTTGCTTTGTTCAGGGGACATGGATATGTCCGAGCCCCAGCAGATTGAGCTGAAGGCACTTTTGTGCGAATTCGTGGACATTTTTAGCACAGGGAAGTTTTATATCGGGCGTACCATGCTCTTAAGCCACCACATCGACACGGGCGATGCTGCTCCCATCCGACATAACCCTTACCACCTCAACCCGGCGGAGAAGGATCACGTGCGGCTGGCAGTCGATGAGATGCTGGCCGATATCATGTCGCCGTCCACTAGCCCGTGGGGAGCCCCATGATGGCAGCTTGCGGTTTTGCATAAATTTTCGCAAGCTGAATAAGATATCCATGGCGGATGCTTATTTTCTCCCGCGAATGGACGATTCCCACTATTCTTCAACCTTGGACCTCCTGTCCGGGTTTCGGCAATTATCGCTCGACGAAGCCTCTAAGGTCAAAATTGCTTTCCGTAAGCCTCAGGGCCTCTTCCAATTTAATTGGCTTCCGATGGGGCTCCACTCTGCTCCAGCCACGTTTCAACGGCTGATGGAGCTGGTGCTGGCGAGTCTCCAGTGGGAATCTTGCCTAATATACCTTGACGATGTGATCATCTTCAGTCAGACGTTCGAGGAACATCTCGTCCGGCTACGCGCGTCTTCCTGAGAATGCAGGCGGCAAACCTGAAATTTAAGCTGCAAAGGTGCCACCTGCTCCAGAAATCCGTATGCTACCTGGGGCACATTGTCAGTAAATCCGGCATTGCAACAGACCCCAACAAAACGGCGTGTGTCCAGAGCTGGCCTACCTCCACGTCGGAGGGGGAGGTCCGCAGTTTTATTGGCTTCGCGTCGTACTATCGCCGTTTTGTCGCCGGGTTTGCCACCATCGCTAAGCCCCTTCACGCCTTGACAGCTAAGGGTCGGAAGTTTTACTGAAGAGAAGAAGGGGGCCACATTTATCGCGCTCCGCGATGCCTTGGTTAACGCTCCTCCCCTCCGCTACCCCGACTTCGCCGTGCCGTTCGTTCTGGATACGGATGCGAGCAACACCAGCATTGGCGGGGTCCTGTCCCAGGTAGTAGACGGGGTGGAGTGCGTCGTAGCATGCAGCAGCAGGATGCTGTCACTGGCCAAACAACGCTATTGCGTTATGCGCCAGGAACTCCTCACCATCGTTTTTTTCATCCAACAGTATCGGTCCTATCTGTATGGCAGACGCTTTTTGTTGCACTCTGACCACGCGGCGCTGCAGTACGCGCTGCATGTTGACCAGCCAGCGGACCAACGATCACGCTGGCTGGCGATCTTGCAGGATTATTCCTCCACGGTGTCATACCGGAAGGGGGCCCAAGCATTTCAATGCAGATGCCCTGTCGCGACTGCCACCGAGCGACAGGTGTACGTGCTTCCAGGGTTCGGGGCGCTGTAAACCGCCGACCGACTGTGTACTCCCACCCCTCGCGGCATTGGCTGAGGTAGCCCCTCCTTTCTCCGCCCACGACGGCCACTGATTTCATCGTGCGGGACGCCTTCCTGGGACTGAACCTCGCAGAATGGGGGCGCCTCCAGGTGGCGGACGTCTCTCTCAGTAAATTGCGTTGACATGCCACCACGGCGGAGGGGGGGGCAGGGAGGTGTTGCATCGGTCGTTCTGCGGGACGGACTGTTGTTGTGCTGGGACGGCGGATTGCGCCGTTACAACGTGGTTGTGCCCACTGCTCTAAGGGATAAAATTGTATTGGCGGTGCATGAACGGTTGCTGCACTTGGGCGTGCACAAGACTCTCACCACACTGGCTCGATTTTGTGTGGCCGAGCATGGCGGGGGATGTGGCTGATTTATTGAAAGGTTGCGTGCAATGTGCGCGACGAAAACACCCGGCCAAACCATCTTGCTCACCCCTACAATCTATTCGAGTCTCCCGCATTAACGAATTGGTCGCCCTCGACATCCTCGGTCCATTTCCCGTCACCCCCCGGGGTAACAAATACTTGCTGGTCAGCGTTGAATACTTCAAGTGCTGGCCTATGGCCTGGCCACTTCCCAACCAGTCGGCAGCGGCTATCACCGAGGCTTTCCTCCTGGGCTACGTTATGGATAAGGGCGCGCCGGAATGCCTTTTGACTAAGAAAATTCGCACTTGACCATACCACTCCCAAACAGACGGTATGGTGGAGCGCCTGCATAAGACTCTGACCTCGATGCTGAGCCATCAGGTCGGAGAGTCCCAGAATGACTGGGACTCGCAAGTGCCCAGAGTTCTCGCTGCCTACCGGATGGCCCCTCACGCATCCACGGGCTATTCGCCCTTCTTTTTGATGTTCGGCAGGGAGCACGACCCCCCCATCGAGGCCCAATTGCGCATCACACCTAACGTGGCAAAATCTAACCTTACGGACTCCATGCGGTTTAATCTGCAGAAGCTGTCGGAAGCGCGGGAGGCTTCTCGAGTTAATTCAAATTCACGCCAATTGGCCAAAGAGCGTCTGCGGGGTCTCCACTCCTCTACGCATGCGTGGGTGGTGGACGACAGGGCCTGGCTCCATTGACCACAAGTGCCTGTGGGGACGTCGTCCAAATTGCTTAAACCATGGCGAGGATCGGTGGAAGTCGTTCGTGTTGTCCGACCGCAATGTGTACAGATCCGGTTGGAGTGACGGAACTGGTTTGTTCACCTGTCGCGCCTTAAGCTGTTCGTCACTCTGGGTGATCCCATCCCATCTTCACAACGTGGGGGCTGAGTGCGGGACATGTCGGATGAGCCGGGATGTGTGCCCGTGGAGGGTGTCCCTCAGCGAAGTCCTGTGTTGCTGCCCTGGTTCCCCGGCCTCTGGACAATGTCAACTCGGCTGCCCGAACAGCTGATCCCGGGGCAGAACCAGGTTCACCTGGACGCTTGCGGTACCTCCCGAGGGCCGAGGGAGAGGGAGGCACTGCCTCGAACGACGGCCACAAGGACGCGGTCTCACTCATGGCGGATGTCATGACCACCCTACGCACGCCCACACACTGCTTCTGGTGGCCGGGGTTCTGGACGTTGCAGGGTTTTGTAAATGTTGTTCTTCCTTCTCTCTTTGCATTGCCATTGTCCCCTCCCATCTATGTATATAGTGTATACAGTGATTTTGTACGTTTGCCCACTGACAAAGAAATTATCAGTCTATAATTATAATGGTAGGTTTATTTGAACAGTGAAAGACAGAATAACAACAAAAAAATCCAGAAAAACGCATGTCAAAAATTTTATAAATTGATTTGCATTTTAATGAGGGAAATAAGTATTTGACCCCTCTCAAACAAAAAGATTTCTGGCTCCCAGGTGTCTTTTATACAGGTAACGAGCTGAGATTAGGAGCACACTCTTTAAGGGAGTGCTTCTAATCTCAGCGTGTTACCTGTATAAAAGACACCTGTTCACAGAAGCAATCAATCAATAAGATTCCAAACTTATTCTTAGGTTTTTTCGGTAAAGTCACGTAGGTTAAACATCAAACTCTCCACCATGGCCAAGACCAAAGAGCTCTCCAAGGATGTCAGGGACAAGATTGTAGACCTACACAAGGCTGAAATGGGCTACAAGACCATCGCCAAGCAGCTTGGTGAGAAGGTGACAACAGTTGGTGCGATTATTCGCAAATGGAAGAAACACAAAAGAACTGTCAATCTCCCTCGGCCTGGGGCTCCATGCAAGATCTCACTTCGTGGATTTGCAATGATCATGAGAACGGTGAGGAATCAGCCCAGAACTACACGTGAGGATCTTGTCAATTATCTCAAGGCAGCTGGGACCATAGTCACCAAGAAAACAGTTGGTAACACACTACGCCGTGAAGGACTGAAATCCTGCAGCGCCCGCAAGGTCCCCCTGCTTCAGAAAGCACATATACATGCCCGTCTGAAGTTTGCAAATGAACATCTGAATGATTCAGAGGACAACTGGGTGAAAGTGTTGTGGTCAGATGAGACCAAAATGGAAATCTTTGGCATCAACTCAACTCGCCGTGTTTGAAGGAGGAGGAATGCTGCCTATGACCCCAAGAACACCATCCCCACCGTCAAACATGGAGGTGGAAACATTATGCTTTGGGGGTGTTTTTTTGCTAAGGGGACAGGACAACTTCACCGCATCAAAGGGACGATGGACGGGGCCATGTACCGTCAAATCTTGGGTGAGAACCTCCTTCCCTCAGCCAGGGCATTGAAAATGGGTCGTGGATGGGTATTCCAGTATGACAATGACCCAAAACACACGGCCAAGGCAACAAAGCAGTGGCTCAAGAAGAAGCACATTAAGGTCCTGGAGTGGCCTAGCCAGTCTCCAGACCTTAATCCCATAGAAAATCTGTGGAGGGAGCTGAAGGTTCGAGTTGCCAAACGTCAGCCTCGAAACCTTAATGACTTGGAGAAGATCTGCAAAGAGGAGTGGGACAAAATCCCTCCTGAGATGTGTGCAAACCTGGTGGCCAACTACAAGAAACGTCTGACCTCTGTGATTGCCAACAAGGGTTTTGCCACCAAGTACTAAGTCATGTTTTGCAGAGGGGTCAAATACTTAGTTCCCTCATTAAAATACAAATCAATTCATAACATTTTTGACATGCGTTTTTCTGGATTTTGTTGTTGTTTTTCTGTCTCTCACTGTTCAAATAAACCTACCATTAAAATTATAGACTGATAATTTCTTTGTCAGTGGGCAAACGTACAAAGTCAGCAGGGGATCAAATACTTTTTTCCCTCACTGTATGTTGTATAGGCGGGCTGGGGTATTTATTGGGGTTGATGTTATTGTTGAGGCACACGTGATTTTTCCTTGGTTTTTTTTTGCTCGTGTTGTTGTTGGTTGGCACTGAGGGGAGGTTGACAGCCGGGACGGCTGGGTGCTACATAGGGGGGGGGGTGATGTAGCGACATAATCGCGTGTTGCCGGGTTTGCAACTTACCGGGCCAAGGCACGCCACGCGACGTACTGCCAGGGTGGGGTGCGTACTGTAACCGCCCCTATCAGGGTGGGGTGCGTACAGTACCTGCCCCAGGGCAAAGGGGGCCCCGTGCCGGACTGAATAGGGACACGGGGCTGAGGGCAGGGCGGGGCCCGTAGGAGCGAGACAAAGCCGGTCCCTGGCGGGGAGTGGAGTGTGGACTGCGGTGGAGACTCAACACCCAAGCCGGAAGAGACTCTACATTAGGGACGCAGACTGGAGTAGGGGTAGTAGGGTACTTGCGCGGTAGCGTGTGCTAGGTTATCTAGGTCTGGTGGGTTACCACCTAGCTAACCGGGTGAAGGGGCCGTTATCCCTTTTGTGTTAGTAATAAACGTGTTGCCTCCAATACTTGGCTGAGAGTGTATTTATACCCACTACAATAGTATCCAATCACGCTAAACGAATACAAATTGCTAAATATTCACATTCTAATTGCATTGTGAATAATTAAAACTTAACATTAATAAAGAATATCCTCCTCCCCATATCTGTCATCCACGTAAAAATATCAAGTTTTTATTTTATTTTCCATTGCCCATCGGCCACACAGCCTCCCTGACGTGCATTGTTTCACTGGCATGAGTTTAACACGACGAGCAAAGCCCTCGGCTGAGACTTCCAGCGTCTCATCAGCAATGAGGTGTTTTCCAGTCCGTGAATAACGAGAAAACTCCACCACAAAACAGACGCATGAGCGAAGTCCGCACAGCGAACATAATCAACACCGACACACGAGCACGTGTACTGGCACTGTGTCCAAAAAAAAAACTCTCAGCCAAAAGTGTTCATACAAAACCATTGGCTCCTGAAGACCTGCATTGCGCTCATGTCATATTTAGCCCCCGTTCATACGTTGTGAGCATGTGATGAAGCAGCAGACTGGCTTCATCTTCATTGGGAATCGTCAGTACAGTACAGTCACCAAGTCTCACTGCTGCTAATTCTGGTTCTGGGAAACTCCCACGTGTAGAGACCCCACAGGACACACAATCCCACAAATATCCTTAACAAACTAAAACTAAACATTAAAACTATAAACTATTTCTTTATTTTACCAGGTAATGCCCACTGAGCTATGTAGCTATTTTTTCAGAAGCGACTTGGCCACACATGATAGCTCAACGAAGTGGCTTATCACATGGACATGTAGATCAACAAAATACTGGAAATGCCTGATGTTGATTATAAACGTGGACAAAAAAACTGGAAGACCCAGAGAAAAATCCATGCCACCACGGGGAGAAATACAGGCTAACTCCAAATGTACAGCAGGTGCCAGGGTCGAGTTCTAACCCACGACTTCCTGTATACCAGGCGAGATAGTTAACATCTCGCCACCACAGCGCCTGACTGTTGGGCCAGTGCTGTTAGCGAGAACCTATGAAGGTCAACACGGCGCATGAGGAGGTGGATGGCCAGCACCACATCTGGCCGCCTTTGTTTCCAAATTGCTGATATTTAAACACAGCACCAAGTACGCATTTGAGGCTGAGTTAACCTACAAGAGCCCCAGAATCTCTTCAGATATACGTCACCGGACCCGGCCCCCTGCGTTAAAATCTCAAACTCGGGTGGCTGGATTATTAGCGCAGTGCCCTAACCGCTGCATCACCGCTCCCTATGATAAGGGTGCCCCCGCTGAGGAAGCGTGCACTGATTGCACGAGGTGACCACGCGTGTGGCCGATCGTGGCGATCGTCCTTCCAATCACTGCCCCACACCTCCCAAGGTACCCATTACAGAGGGTAGCCGTCTCTATATATAGATGGCTGTGCGGCCTATGGGTTGGGATGTGAAATTATAAAAAAATGTTCACGTCCCATCGGCCACACGGCCTTCTGGGAATGCATTATTCCAGCAACATTGGTTAATGTAGGAAAACTCTGGAGCGGTTTCGACATTCGTTGTCTCATCAGCAGTAAGGCTTGCTTCAAGCAGTGCCGAAAGGCGGTGTGGTCGATGGGACGTGTCGACAATTTCTTGTGTCTTTAACGTGCACGGTCCAATGTGGGAAGGAGGCGTAGTGTCGTCATCTGCTTATTTGTGTTGTTCTTTATATATAGGGCACGCGTGTGTGTGTGTTCCTGTGCGTATGTGTGGCTCTGGGGGTGCGTTAGCGCGTTGCGTTACGAACCCAGCCACCAGAGTTCGATTCCCGCTCACGGCTAACACGAGTGACGATTATCTAAACCTGTTCTGGGCCTCCGCTAGGTCCGCTCAGTCTCAAATGAGAACCTAGTGCGGTGTGTAAAAACATCGGTCATGTGGAGACAAAGGCGGTTGGGTGTCGTGCTGGCCACATCACCCCCTCGTGTCCCGTGCTGGCCTTCATAGGTGCTCGCTTAACATCACTTGCCCCAACTGTCTTTTAAGGCTATTTGGGGAGTATTTATCTTACTTTTATCTTTGTGGCTTTGTATTTGTCTAAGTGGGGAGTGGAATAATTTAATGGTTATCCCACTGCACTTCCACGGATCATTGTGCTGCCCAATAAACAGTGGCCTTCATTCAGCAGTAGATAGATGATAGCTTACGATACTGCCGACGACGACAGTGGATGGTGGACAATAGCTGACAATGGTGATGATAGGACTTCATCTAGCAGGACTTCACCTAGCATGGTCATGACGGTCAGAGTGAACATGCGACCAGGATTTTAACTCACGAGATTGCACCGTGCAGATGATTAACGACGCGTTGATCCATCGGATGAATATTGATTGTCACTCTCACGACACACAAGTGTGCCAAGATCAATGTTTACAATGTGTGTTGTATGCAAAGGGTTCAATGACCCTGAACCCATGGTAGACGCACATCTCGTGTCAACCCACTGCTGGATAAGTGCCTAGCCACGCTAGCATGGAGTACAGTACAATAATACCCAGATTTACGTCGGGGATGCGTTCCTGAAAGGTCCTGTGAATTTCAAATTACGTAAACCAAATAAATCACCACGTTGTATTGTGGTCCATTTATTCATACATATTTATATCAATGACCCACAAAACCTTGTTGATCTCGTCGAGGAGCATAAACCATCACACGAACTCCGGTCATCCTCGCAGCAGCTTTTGGCGAACCATCGAGCAAAGACGATCACCGCATCGTACACTCTCAGATGCGCTTCTGCGGCCGTCTGGGATGCTCTTTCTTCCGATATTAGGAAGCCACTGGAGCTCTGCACTTTTAAATCATCATCTAGATTGATGCTGTCAGCGACGTGAGTGTGCGGTTGAGGTGAAGCAAATCGGGTTGTGGTGTTCATATTCAAATGACGACGAATTCGCGAAACGACATGGATTGGGGTATCGATGTACAACCGTGGATTGTGCGGCCACTGCCCTCCGTTAACAACGTATGTGCTGTGTGTACTGTGTGGATGTCGGAGCCAACCGTGCTCATTGGAGGGTGGGTGAGTGTGTGGGTGAGCGACTATGTGTGTGGATGAGTGACTATGTGAGTGAGGGATTGACTATGTGGGATATGTAGGTATGTACGTTGAACTTATTTCGCTCCGTACGTAGCCAACCGTGCTAATCGGAGGTGCAGCAGCCTATCGCGCCCGTTTGATGTGCGTGGTGGTTACGCATTCAAACACTTTCCAGGCTAAAACCCCCTCAACGTCTGCGATGTGACGAGGCGGGGCGCGTCCCGGGTGATTTGGTCCTCGGATAAAACAAACGGAGGCCGCTAAATCACCACGGAAACACCACGGAATCAATGTCTTGAACACCACAGAAACATCACGAAATCACCACGAATCAATGTCTTAAACACCACGGAATCACCACGGAAACATCACCACGGATCGATGTCTTAAACACCACGGAATCGCGGCGATTCCCCGACTCAGCGGTTGGCTCGAATGCGTTTCCCAGCAAGCTCGCGGGCGATGGCTTCTTCACTCCGACCCCTCGCAATCACGGAGCGGCAATCTTCCCCCACCGCCTCGTAAAGGACTCCGCATCTCAAAATAGCAACACGCGGTAGAGGAGTGGCCCTGCAATGGCATCGCGCGTGCGCGCTACTGCTACCGCTAGATCCTCTCTCCACCTGGAAGGTGCTTTTTTTGCCCTCCTCTGACAAGAATACCGACCACGCTTTACCCCACAACAACCATTGACCACAACAACTTACCGTGCGGTCATTGACTCCTGTTGTGAGTAGCATGCCGTTTTTTTCGCTTCGCCTCCATGCAGTTCCTAATGGATTTTGGAAAGTCATTACTTTAAAATGGTAATTTTACCCAGGGAACGGGCGTTATGCCTCGTGATTACAGTCTCCCCTATTAATGTATCGCTTAAAAATGCTTCCAAAACCACAGCCATAACAACATTTTTGTTTATATAAAAATTAACTCCGAAGGATGTTGACAGGAACTAATTTAAACACCAGCAACAATAATAATGACAGCAGCCACGAATGTAAGGATCTTTGGGACAGCGTAGAGCCGTCAAGGTGATTGATGACGATGCAGCCGTCACCGAATCACTCCGGTCACCCGTCCACTGACCGGCGGTCAGTCGCCCTCCTTATCACTCTTCTATCGCTACTACCACGGTTACTGTTCCCGTGAATTTGGTTCGTTGATTCCTCCACCCATGTTGAGGACTCGGTCTACCAGACCCACTGTTTCGTGTAATTTACACACTGGGGTCAACCACCACCACACTGCAGATCACAACTCACACATTCACCCACCCACTCACCCACTCACTCACCCATTCACTCACCACACTGCCGGTCACAAAACCTCACTCACACATTCACCCACTCACTCACCCATTTATACACCACACTGCAGATCGCAAAACTTCGCTTCATGCTTCTTCCTTCGCACGTTGTAGTACTCTCCCCAAGTCTCTTTCCCCTAAGATATCGTTAATAACTTCCCTCAATTCGAGAATCCTGTTCACCGTTATGCATGATACCGCTGATCGTGCTGTGCTGCTGGCTACTTAACGTTTCTTGGCTTTCGGGGCTGTGCTTAGCGCACGTTACTATGAGCGCCGCTGTTGGCTGGACAGAGCCGGTGGGGGATGAGGGGCAGGGGTTTAAGAAACTCGTCCCATAGAAACGGTCGGGCGATTCTGGGGTTTGCTACCAACCAGCATGGTGCGGTGGCTGCTCCACAGCCACTTTCCTTGAGGTTGTCTTTGTGTGCGAAACGCGTGTGGGAGTGGACTCCCGACGAGCACGAAACCAAACGGGCTGGGCAGCAGAGGAGGACAACATTCACTCGGCCAGAATACGGGAGGAGAAAAAAAACACAGCATGACTTCTCAACATCGCCTTACTCTTTTTCTAAGAGCGGAACAAGGAGCACTTCTTCACAATTCTGGCAAATCGCCTGATGAAGCTGGCTATTGTTGTTGTAACCACCAGCGAAACGTCACGGTACTCGAATTGTACATCGTGTGGGTTTACTCTCCCAATACACTGGTGTGCTGCAGTAGTAATGAATTGGCATCTTAAATTTGGAGCTTTCGTGACTGCAGGAATTACTCTTTGGTTATTTTGGTAAAGTCACGTATAAAGATAAAATAATAAATTAAATAATAGCATACGACGTTTCGATTGCAACACAAGCAATCATCATCAGGTATAAATGAAATAGCAACAAAAATCTAACCAGAAAACTATAGACAGACATATAAGCAGACAGATATCACCAAGATACATAGAGAGAGTAACACAGGCACAGAGAGGGAGATCGTCTCTGTGGCGAGGCCTTAAATAGACAGAGTGGGGCGGGGGCGGAGAGAGGGAGGGGTTAGAGAAAAAATGAACACGTCAATGAGTGCGGCGACGCATGGTCAATTACGCAAGCTTGAACATTAGGGAAGAGGGAGAAAGAACACACTAAATTAAATAACCTAGCAAAATATCGAAATGTTATGTAATACAACACAGAGAGTCAGTCAACACACAATTAACGCATATTCTTAGTTTTTTTTTCGGTAAAGTCACGTAGGTAAAACATCAAAATTAATAAAAATAAAATAAAATATTTTATTTTATTTTATTTGTATAATTTTTTTTTATTAATTTTGATGTTTTACCTACGTGACTTTACCGAAAAAAAACTAAGAATATGCGTTAAAAATAAAATAAAATATTTTATTTTATTTGTATAAATTTTTTATTAATTTTGATGTTTTACCTACGTGACTTTACCGAAAAAACCTAAGAATATGAATCCTTGCAGTCACGAAAGCTTCAAATCTAGAATTAACGCATAGCCTGGTCGATTACGTATTTCAAAGATTGCTAAATTAGAATTTAAGTGTGAAAATTCCAAAGAGAGACAAAACAAAACAAGAGGAGACACACAGACAGCACAGAACATAAGAACGACAAAAAACGAGTGGAGACAGAAAAAAAAACACTAAATACACAGGCAGAGAGAGAAAACAAAAAACCCGGAGAAAGAGAAAAAGATAAACTTGAAACTTCCCCGTAGAAGTGGTTCGATCTTAAATTTGGAGCTTTCGTGACTGCAGGAATTACTCTTTGGTTCTTTCGGTAAAGTCCACAGAGACGATCTCCCTCTCTGTGCCTGTGTTACTCTCTCTATGTATCTTGGTGATATCTGTCTGCTTATATGTCTGTCTAGAGTTTTCTGGTTAGATTTTTGTTGCTATTTCATTTCTACCTGATGATGATTGCTTGTGTTGCAATCGAAACGTCGTATGCTATTATTTAATTTATTATTTTATCGTTATACGTGACTTTACCGAAAGAACCAAAGAGTAATTCCTGCAGTCACGAAAGCTCCAAATTTAAGATCGAACCACTTCTACGGGGAAGTTTCAAGTTTATATTTTTCTCTCTCTCTGGGTTTTTTGTTTTCTCTCTCTGCCTGTGTATTTAGTGTTTTTTTCTGTCTCCACTCGTTTTTTGTCGTTCTTATGTTCTGCTCTGTCTGTGTGTCTCCGTTCCTCTTGTTTTGTTTTGTCTCTCTTTGGAATTTTCACACTTAAATTCTAACTTAGCAATCTTTGAAATACGTAATCGACCAGGCTATGCGTTAATTGTGTGTTGACCGACTCTCTGTGTTGTATTACTTAACATTTCGATATTTTGGTAGGTTATTTAATTTAGTGTGTTCTATCTCCCTCTTCCCTAATATTCAAGCTTGCGTAATTGACCACGCGTCGCCGCACTCATTGACATGTTAATTTTTTCTCTAACCCCTCCCTCTCTCCGCCCCCCCTCTGTCTATTTAAGGCCTCGCCACAGAGACGATCTCCCTCTCTGTGCCTGTGTTACTCTCTCTATGTATCTTGGTGATATCTGTCTGCTTATATGTCTGTCTATAGTTTTCTGGTTAGATTTTTGTTGCTATTTCATTTATACCTGATGATGATTGCTTGTGTTGCAATCGAAACGTCGTATGCTATTATTTAATTTATTATTTTATCGTTATACGTGACTTTACCGAAAGAACCAAAGAGTAATTCCTGCAGTGACGAAAGCTCCAAATTTAAGATCGAACCACTTCTACGGGGAAGTTTCAAGTTTATCTTTTTCTCTCTCTATGGGTTTTTTGTTTTCTCTCTCTGCCTGTGTATTTAGTGTTTTTTTTTCTGTCTCCACTCGTTTTTTGTCGTTCTTATGTTCTGCGCTGTCTGTGTGTCTCCGTTCCTCTTGTTTTGTTTTGTCTCTCTTTGGAATTTTCACACTTAAAGTCTAACTTAGCAATCTTTGAAATACGTAATCGACCAGGCTATGCGTTAATTGTGTGTTGACCGACTCTCTGTGTTGTATTACATAACATTTCGATATTTTGCTAGGTTATTTAATTTAGTGTGTTCTATCTCCCTCTTCCCTAATGTTCAAGCTTGCGTAATTGACCACGCGTCGCCGCGCTCATTGACATGTTAATTTTTTCTCTAACCCCTCCCTCTCTCCGCCCCCGCCCCCCTCTGTCTATTTAAGGCCTCGCCACAGAGACGATCTCCCTCTCTGTGCCTGTGTTACTCTCTCTATGTATCTTTGTGATATCTGTCTGCTTATGTCTGTCTATAGTTTTCTGGTTAGATTTTTGTTGCTATTTCATTTATACCTGATGATGATGATTGCTTGTGTTGCAATCAAAACGTCGTATGCTATTATTTAATTTATTATTTTATCTTTATACGTGACTTTACCGAAAGAACCAAAGAGTAGACGAATTGGCATGTTTTGTTTACGTGGCAAACCACTTGGCTGTGTCGGTGGTGGTGGGTTAACGACACATTTATATTTAAACGATCTAACCCAAAAAAAACTCTATTATGGATAATATTGGTCGCGAAAGCCTACGTGTTAAACTATAAACATTTAACCAGTTAAATTTAGTCCAATAATGATTGATTTAAACTTATGATGAAAACGCATTTCTTTTGTGTTTAGTTTGTTGTCCTTCCCCTGCACCTCCGATTCGCAAGGTTGGCTACGTATGGTGATAAATAAGTTCAAAATACATACGTGCATACATACGTGTCGTGGCAGGAACCTGCCACAAATTTAAGACTTTTAACATTTGACTCTTGATTCATTGCCTTTATTGTTCGTTTAAGAAGCAGTTTGAATTATAATATTCAAAATTCCCCCAGCAACAATTGTCTTTGTGCGGATTTAAATGCACATTTCTTTGCGAGTTATATATGGATATGAGTTCACGCGCAGCATGCAGCAGTGGACGGATCATGGCTCATGATGATTATGACATTCACATCACATACGCTGCCGTCTATATTTACTCGACAGCGAGGATGAATATTTTCCTTCTGCTGTGCCCATTGTGCTCATGGATATCGCGGCAGCCACCAAGCTCGACAGCCGCTGCCTCGGATTTCTAGCCGCCCGTGGACGGAAGATTGATGGTGGAACTCGCCGCTTTGCCCGTGCTCATTTTCCTGAGCAAGAAAAATAAGAGTCAAATACAACAGCAAATGGGAAAAGGCGAAGTAATAAAAAAAATTCTGACATTATCGTGAAATAGACTTTGCTGGAGGCGGCTAATGGGATGGGGCGCATGTGTGTGTGTGCTCGGGCATCATTTAGGTCGATTCAGCCGTAAATAAGCATTGCACTACAGAGTGTGAACGAACTCAATACGGTGGCAAGAAGCCAGCGAACTGAGTTTGATTCCTAGAAATGGCTGATTTTAAAAGTTTATATACACGTGCTCACTCCTTGTTTGCCCGTAGCTATTGCGTTTCTTTGAGTGAGATGGTGATTAAGTTCAGGGATGCATTGCTACCTGGACCGTGCCTGCTGATGACAAGAACCAATCTTTCCACAATGCAACATCATACTTTATGATGTTACATTCATATAAATGCGCACATTTAGTAATACATACTATTTCATTATTGGAGGATTTGTCTATTACCCAATAGCTACTATTTGTGTAACTATTCACGTGTAAATAAAAAAATGGTCAACAGAATGTTTTTTATTTCATTCTCATCTTGCAGTCTCCAACTCTTATTATCCACTCTGTCGCTCATTTTGGCCTCTGTATGTGCCGTTAAGAAGAGCCATTGCTCAAAGGCCACAGTGCTATTGACGAAAGAATTTAGTATTATTGTTGATTATGCTTGTGCACCACGGGCAACCCAATAGCGTCACCAAACAATGATTGTGTGTGTGCGTGAGTCAGTGTGTTATGGGAAGCAGTGGTGTAACGGTTAGTGAGCTGCGCTACGAACCCGGCGACGAGCGTTCGATTCCCGCTCGCAGCCAACACCAGTGACGATTATCTGAACCGGTCTTGGGTCTCATCTAGGTCGACTCAGCCTTAAATGAGTACCTGGCGCAGTGTGTAAAAGCATCGCCACTGGGGAGACAAAGGTGACCGGGCGTGGTGCTGGCCACCCACCCCCTCGTGTGCCGTGCCGGCCTTCATAAGTGCTGGCTAACAGCACTTGCCCCAACAGTCTGTTAAGGCTATACGGGGATTATTTGTCTTTGATGGGGCACACCTGGTGCATCTGCCAGTCATCTAAGTCAGTCAACCCATGGCACCACCTGGGTCTGTCTCGTGACCTCCTGTCAGCGAGTCTTCGACACTTCACTTGGCATCAATGTGCACCTGGCCTGTTACAGGCGTCGTGGTGACGTCACCACCACTTAGTGGCGAATGGCTGTTGTTGGTGTTGTTGTGGGAGTATGTGTGGATGCGATAGCGAAGTGGCTATCTCACTGGGCTACGAATCCGGAGACCCAAGATTAACTCCCGCTCATGACCAAAACCAGTGGCGTACATTGCAACCGGTCTGGGGCTTCCCCTAGGGCAGCTCCACATTGAATGGTGCGGTGTTTAAACATCGATACTGGAGAGACAAAGGCGGCCATGCATGCGGTGTTGGTCACACCACCCGCATCGTTTGCGGTGCGGCCTTAACAGGTGCACGCGAACAGCATTGGCTAAAATTTCCTGCGTCGTCTAAATAAATATCCCTGGAAGACGATGCCACTTGAGCAGGAAGTCATTATCAGCGGCGTCGCAGAGACTACAAGCTGCACAATAAATAAATACACACGACGCCTCCTTCAAATATCTGTTTCGCCAGACAAAAATAAAGTTGTTGCACACATCCCGTCAGCCACATGGCCTTCTGGGAGTAGTTTTTTCAACAGCATTGCGGTTTAACACAAGCAAGCTCTGCGCCGGGTTGACATTCAGTATCTCATCAGCAGGCAGGCTTTGCTTGCACAAATGCCGGTAAATAATCAGACAAGACGCCTCCTCCTCATATTCGTCCCTGCACATGAAGAAAAACTAAAAATATTGTCTACCATATCATCGGCCACAAACCCGTCTGTACACAGAGATTAATTCGAGGATCCAGGCAACATTGGCTTGGCCATTGTGATCCCCATGACAGAGACAGGGAATGGCACAAAGTATCAGGGATTGAAGAGAAAACTGTCACTGCTGCTGCCTCTTCAGTGTCTTTGACATGGCCATAGAGCTGCGCGTGACTCCTGATGAGACACTGTGCTGAGCCAATGCTACTCAAGTGATGCCCTCTCAGAAGGCCGTGTGACTGATGGTAATCCGTAAAAGATGTATATTTTTTACGTACAGGGACAGACATGAAAGATGAGGATCGTCTGGTAATTGTAATTGTTAAGAGCTCTGAACTAAAACACCAAACCGCAAAGGACACTCGCAATTTAATTTCCCCCTTAAGGTCCCAGGTGGTCACAATTTTTACCACTACAGCAAATGATTCACGTGGCTCAGCTGGGTCAGAGCCGTAATTGACTGAGCGCATTTAGCCTCATGCGAATCTCTTGCATTGATCTCGACACCACCAGGGGTAGCGAATTGTCCACGGGTTGGCTGTGCGCCGCGTTGGAGCAGACTCGCCGGTCACCCCGTTAACACAGAGCGATGTCACTTTGCTCTTCAATTCTACCGTAAACACAACGCTCGTGAAGGTACTTGGGAGCACATTTGGCCCTATCCTTAACCATAACCGCTACGCAGACCCTAGCATGAGCCTCAACCCACGTCTGTGATTGAGACCGGCTGCGTGTTGTAGATTGTCTGCAAGAACGCTCCATGTTGAAGCAGTTTTACGTCTGAGTGAGAATGCGCCGGACTGGACTTTATTTATTTATTTATAGGGGGCAGTTACATTGCCACGAGTTTGGGACCGAAAAAGCAGAGCCATTGCCGGAATGTAGCGACAGTTGTCGAGTTAGGTAACGGGTGGGATGTGGGAGAAGAGTGGATAGACAGTGCATGTGTGATACGATAACGCCATGAAGATATGCGCGTCTCATATCAGCCAGCAGGAGGAGGGGGAAACAAATCTATAACCTGTCCCGCTTCGTAAAGTGACGGCGCTCGTAAATCAGAACGACAGGGGCGTTTACGGAATGACTTGAGACAAGAACACAGCCACAATAAGCCATCGGTCACTGTTCCTCCCTGCAAATGGAAGCCTTGTGGGTTCCCACCCCCCTTCCTGAATGGATGCAATGGGCAGGAATCAGAGCAGAGGGTGGATTCTGTTATCCGTGATGTATGCACCTCATCTGTGATTTATACCTCGATGGAATGAACTGTTTTGTTATTATGAGTTAAAGGTCATCCTCAGTCCTGGAATTAAAATTAAAATGTGTTTTCCGCAGAGTTGCCGTTGTTGTTTTCGTGCGGGTCGTGTCGAGCGGTGAGTGCACTGCTCTACGAACCCGGCAAGTTCGATTCCCGATCACGGTCAGCGCCAGTTAAAAATATCAGAACTGGTACTGGGCCACCTCGAGATCGATTCGGCCTTAAATGAGCCCCAGTGCGGTGCGTTCACATCAGCACTGCGGAGATGAAGGCGGTCTTGCGTTGGTGTTGGCCACCACCACCACCACTTCTGGCCTTCACGGATACTCGCTGACAGCTCTTGCCCCGACTGTCTATATAGGCTATACGGGGGATCTGCCTCTTTGTTATGTATGTCGCGGACACGCCTCGTTGCCTTGTAAATTATGTGAATTTTCATTTCCGAGAGCACTTGGCACAAAGTGTGCGCGACTGGGGTCTGGTGGGGGCGGAGGGGAGTGGATGTGAAGAACTCTCCCATCGTCTGATTAAAATCAATCGCCATCAATTACAGGAGCGGCGTCGATAAAGCAGTGCGCGCGTGTGTGTCTCTTGATGAGTGTGCGTGTCAGTGTGAGGGAGCGGTGGTGTAGCGGTTAGCGTGCTACGCTACGAACCTCGGCACACCGATGACGATTATCTCAACCGGTCCTGGGCCTCCCCTAGGTCGACTCAGCCTCAAATGAGTACCTGGTGCGGTGTGTAAAAACATCCAATGGGGGACAAAAGCAGTCAGCCGCAGTGTCGGCCTTCATTGGTGCTTGCTAACAGCACTTGCCTCAACAGTCTGTTAAGGCTATACTGTGGGATGTGAACCATTCCGACCTTTAAATGAGCACCTGGTATGTACATTAGCACTGGGGAGAAAAAGGCGGCCTACTTTGGTAGTTTACAACGCCATTTTCTCGAGTGCCACGCCGAACTTAATAGGTGCTCGCTAACAGGATATTTCCCAGCAGTCTGTAACACTATGGGAGGGTGTGTGTATGCAGAGATGTGCCCGTACGTGTCGTTGTGTGAATGTGTAGTGGCATTACTGGGTGATGCTACTGCTCCCCGGATGTAGTTCCAGCCCCAAGACGAAAGGGGGCGGAAGAGTGCCCGGATCGAGCTGGGCCGTGGCACTCAGGTTGAACCCAGGGGGGCTCGTGACCGGAGGTATGGACCCCAGGACCCTCAAGAGGGGGCTGGGAGGATGACGTGTCCACAGCCCAGGTCCTTCTCGAAGGTTCGAGAAGGAGGGCGTGGCTAGGGGCGGAGAGAGCCGGGACTGACTATATAAGCCGGACCCCTGAACAGGTCCGGCTGCTGTTGTATACTTGAACACCCGAAGCCGCCACCTGAAAACCTGAAGCCGTCACCCTGAAGAGGAGCCCGAAGACGGGACCCGGACCCCAGCCAGGGTCGGGTTGAAGGTAGCCTCCTCAGTCTTAGGGTGCATTAGCCCGGAGGATATACCTCTGTAAAGTATCGGGTGGAAGGTTATTATTGTTATAATAATCGTGTTGCCTCTATTAAAGTCTCGCTCTCCATTCTACCTACTATATATGTTAGCGCACCGCGCTACAAATCTGCACGGCTGAGTTAAATTCCCGGCCACGGCTAGAACTAAAAACACCAGCGTTACCAGAACAGTCTGAAGGAAGCCTCCATCCAGTAGTGGATTGACGCAATAGTGTGTACGTGTGCGGGCGGTGTCTGTGTATTGGGCAGACATTGTGGTGCCACGACCGTGGAGCAACTCCGCAAGCGCCGCAATTGTCCACTACCCCCCACCCTGAGCACACGTGTAACGCAGCACTTGCACCCACGTAGTGACCTGGTGAGGGATTGCCTTAGCTTATCGGGTTTTAATCCGAAGGGCCCCTCAAGGGAAAGTCCCACGGTTTCCTGGTGCCAGGAGATTGGCTGACCCTCGCAGGACAGGTTACATTGTGATGCCCCTAAAATTGGTTTAAAATTGTATGGGCGCAGAAAGAAAACGTTCCCTGGGCCAACCGCAATGAGTTACTCACAACATTGGGGGGATGACGGAGGGCGGAATATTAAGCAAGCAAAAGCGCAAGAACCCTTCCAGACAATGGGCAATGAGGGACAATCGGTGGCCGCCGCGCAGCACTCGAGGGAGGGGCGATAACCACAGGTACGCGGGCGATTAGCAGCGCGGTACAATGGCACCTTGGGCCTTTGAAGTTAAGGGAATAAAAGAGCAGCCCGGGACAATGTTGGTCTCTTGGCTTCAATCTCCGGGCCGTCAAGACCGAATGCTGTTACAAGCCAGTGATAGGTAAAGTTTTATATCTTTCTCCCTCCGACTCTCACAGCACCCATACGATGCCGTGAGTACAGTTTCGAGGTACATGGTCGGACGTTTGAGTGACTGGGCTTATAGGCAGAGTTTAATCTAAGCTCTTCTCGCAAAATATTCCCCCCAGGTAGTGTGCATTTGCGCCGTTAATAAACTTTGATACAGAGTATCGGTGCAATGTGATTTGTGTGTGTGGGGATGGAACCTCGACGCGGTAATGAGGGTGTGTGTGAGGCGCGCGTGTATTACAACATAAACGGCCGCCGACGCGCCCACGTCCGAGCAGCCATGCCGCGCGAGTATTAGGGCGGGGGCGGGGTGCGTTAAAAGCTGCTCGCCAATGCTCGCACGTGTCCGCGCGAGAACAGTAGCATTAACGGCAAGGCGCGCGCGTGTATTAAAACATAGACGGCCGCGGACGCTCACGCGACACGGACGTGCGAATATTAGGGCGGGGGCGGGGTGCGTTAAACCCGCTCGCCGACGCACGCGTGTGTTTACGTGCGCGCGTATGTGCGAAATAAGCGCCTGTAGGGGCGCATGTGATTATGTGCGTGTGTTGGAAATCCACGTCTGCAAGGGTGCGCGCGTGCATGCCACCGCATCCGCTTTTGCGGCGGTGTACACGGGAGTGTGCGAGATAACCCCGGGCAGTGGAGAGCCAGCCAGTTAGCTATGTCCCCCAGAGAGGGCGCTGGCGCGGGGGGGCCGATCACCCGATCGGCGGGGACCTGGCGAGAGGCGGCCGACGAGGAGGAGGAGGGAGTGGAGGGGGCGGACGTCGTGCCCCACCTGCCCAGCGAGGGCAGATGTGGACCAATCATCTTCAAGGACAGTGCATACATTATCAGAGTTATGTTTTTTTGCATTATGACTGCAGGTATTGTGGTCTATGCAAACATGACTCCTTGTAAAAGAGGTGTCAGTTTTGTTGCCAGATAAAAGGGTAAAACAACAATTATGATTATTTTTACTGGCAAATGAGGTTCCAATGGTGTAAATGCTTACCCCGAGCTCTCATACTCTGATGGTGCATTGTCTTTGAGTTGTGCACCTTTTGGCGTCATCTGGTCCAACGCCATGTGAGACTAGGCTCAAAGGAAAGCTGTCTCGGGTGTGGACCAATCAACTTCAAGGACAGTGCATGCATTATCAGAGTTATGTTTTTTGTTTGCATTATGACTGCAGGTATTGTGGTCTATGCAAATGTAATGTGAGGTTATATCCGGGTCGTTGACGGAGAACAACTCGTCACGATGATTGGCTCTGCTGGTCCTGGTCCATAGCCAATGGGGGGAAGCCTAGGGTTGTGGCTCTGACGTAATGGAAAGGTGACAGCTGTTTGTAGAGGATTGGTTCTACTGGCATTAGCCACAGCCAATGGGGAGACGAGTCAGGGGCGTGGTCCTGGGAGCCTACGGTAGAGTCTGGAAGATTCCATAGAGGCTAACCAGGATTGGTGGAAACGTACCACGTGACCCGGGTATTAAATAGGGGTGGAGACGAACAACACGTGGTCAGAACTGGAACGAACGAAGGGGAGAGGCCACGCGAGAGTGGGGGTCCAGGCTGCCACGTGGCTGCGCGCGTCTCTCTCTTCTTCTATCCCTCTCACGCTGTCTGTCAGCAGCGTGAAGGAGTGTGTATAATGAAAGACGAATAAAGACCGGATTCCAGAAGTCGCCTCAACGACCTTTATTACACAAACATGACTCCTTGTAAAAGAGGTGTCAGTTTTGTTGCCAGATAAAAGGGTAAAAAAACAATTATCATAATTTGTACTGGCGAATGAGGTTCCAATGGTGTAAATGCTTACCCTGAGCTCTCATACTCTGATGGTGCATTGTCTTTGAGTTGTGCGCCTTTTGGCGTCATCTGGTCCAACACCATGTGAGACTAGGCTCTAAGGAAAGCTGTCTCGGGTGTGGACCAATCAACTTCAAGGACAGTGCATACATTATCAGAGTTATGTTTTTTGTTTTCATTATGACTGCAGGTATTGTGGTCTATGGAAACATGACTCCTTGTAAAAAAATAAAGGTGTCAGTTTTGTTGCAAGATAAAAGGGTAAAAAAAACAATTATTCTATTTTTTACTGGCGAATGAGGTTCCAATGGTGTAAATGCTTACCCCGAGCTCTCATACTCTGATGGTGCATTGTCTTTGAGTTGTGCGCCTTTTGGCGTCATCTGGTCCAACACCATGTGAGACTAGGCTCTAAGGAAAGCTGTCTCGGGTGTGGACCAATCAACTTCAAGGACAGTGCATACAATATCAGTTATGTTTTTTGTTTTCATTATGACTGCAGGTATTGTGGTCTATGCAAACATGACTCCTTGTAAAAAAAGGTGTCAGTTTTGTTTGCCAGATAAAAGGGTAAAAACAACAATTATAATATTTTTTACTGGCAAATGAGGTTCCAATGGTGTAAACTTCGCACTACCCCCACCCTGAGCACACACACACACGCAGCACTTGCACCCACGTAGTGTCCCTGCGGGGAATTGCCCCTAAAATTGGTTTAAAATTGTATGGGCACAGAAAGAAAAGGTTCCTTGGGCCAACCGCAATGAATTACTTACAACATTGGGGGGAGGACGGAGGGCGGAATATTAAGCCAGCAAAAGCGCAAGAGCCCTTCCAGACAATGGGCAATGAGGGACAATGGGTGGCCGCCGCCGCCGTGCAGCACTCGAGGGAGGACACGGTAACGGGGTCGGTGGTAACCACAAGTAAGTGCGCGATTGGTCGCGCGGTACAATGGCACCCCGGGCCTTTGAAGTTAAGGGAATAAAAAGAGTAGCCCGGGACGATTCTGGTCTCTTGTCTTCAACCTCCGGGCCGTGAAGACCTACTCCTTGCCGTTCTGCCTCCTCGAGCCGCTCGCAGCATCAGTGTAATGCCAGCGAGTGCTGCTACGAGGCAGTGATGAAGTTTTCTCTCGTCCTTCTCCCTCCGTCCGTGCGACGCCGTGAGTACAGCTTCGAGGTACGTGGTAGGACGTTTGAGTGACTGGGTTCATAGGCAGAGTTAGGCTAAGCTTTTCTCGCAAAATATTCCCCCCAGGCAGTGTGCATTTGCGCAATAAATAAACTTTAGTACAGAGTATCGATGCCGTGTGATTTGTGTGTGTGTGGGTGGAATTTCGACGCGGTGTTGGTTATTTGAGGGTCTGTGTGAGGCGCGCGTGTATCACAACATAAACGGCTGCCGACGCGCCCGCGTCTGAGCAGCCGTGCCTCGCGAGTATTAGGGTGGGGGCGGGGTACTCGCGCGTGTTTACGCTAGAACCGCTTCACTACCGCTCCCCACAGGTCATTAAGGGTCATAACACACTCACCCACCCACTCATCCACCCACTCACCCCCCCACGCATTCACCCACCCACCCACGCATCCACACACCCACCCACGCATTCACCCACCCATCCACGCATTCACCCACCCACCAACCCATTCCCCCAACCACTCACCCACCCACTCAGCCACCCACTCACCCACCCACCCACTCACCCACCCACCAATTCACCCAAACATCCACTCACCCACCCACCCACGCATTCACCCACTCACTCACCCACCCACCCACTCACCCACTCACCCAACGATCCACTCACCCACCCACCCTTGCATTCACCCACTCACTCACCCACCCACCCACTCACCCACTCACCCATCCACCCACTCACCAACTCACCCATGCATTGACCCACTCACTCGCCATCTCACTCACTCACCCACTCACCCACCCATCCACCCACGCATTCACCCACCCACGCATTCACCCACCCACACATTCACCCACCCACCAGCCACCCACCAGCTACCCACCCAGTCACCCACCCACTCACCCATCTCACTCACTCACCCACTCACTCACCCACCCATTCAAACACCCACCCACCCACGCATTCACCCATCCACGCATTCACCCACTCACTCACCCACGCATTCACCCACGCATTCACCCCCCCCCCCACGCATTTACCCACCCACCCACGCATCCACCCACCCACCCACGCATTTACCCACGCATTCACCCACCCACCAACCCACTCCCCCAATCACTCATCCACCCACTCACTCACCCACCCACCAATTCACTCAACCATTCACTCACCCACCCACCCACGCATTCACCCACTCACTTACCCACCCACCCACTCATCCACTCACCCACTCACCCAACGATCCACTCACTCACCCACCCACCTATGCATTCACCCACTCACTCACCCACCCACTCACCCACCCACTCACCCCCCCCCCACGCATTTACCCACCCAACCACGCATCCACCCACCCACCCACGCATTCACCCACCCACCAACCCACTCCCCCAACCACTCACCCACTCACCCACCCACCCACTCACCCACCCACCCACCCACTCACTCACCCACCCACCCACCAATTCACTCAACCATTCACTCACCCACCCACCCACGCATTCACCCCCTCACTCACCCATCCATCCACTCATCCACTCACCAACCCACCCACGGATTGACCGACTCACTCGCCATCTCACTCACTCACCCACTCACTCACCCACCCCCTCACGCATTCACCCACTCACTCACTCACTCACAAAATCCACTCACTCATTTAAGGCTGAGTCAACCAAGGTGGGGTGGGGGCATAGACCGGTGCAGACTGTTAGTGCTCATGAGCGGGAGTCGAACTGGGATCGCCGGGTTCGTTCGTAGCGCAGTGCGCTGCATAATCGCTCGCAATACGCAGCACGCTGTACACACACAATACGCAGCACGCTGTACACACACAATACGGGCACGTATCATCCTCCCCCCTCCTCCCCCCACCGCACCCCACTACACGTGAATGGCCACGTCACGGCGCGATCCATCACGGAGATTGAATTCATCCTCACAAATTAAATTACGCAAGGCGGAGAAGGGTGCTGCGGCACCGCAATTAGACTAATGGCTCGCGCGCGCCCTCCGCTAGTCGCGAGGGTTGGGAGGACGTACCGCCCATCGCCTCTTGGCCCACCAACCCCAATGCCAGCTCTCACCACCACCACCCATCGCCTCGTGGCCCACCAACCCCATTGCCAGCTCTCACCACCACCACCACCCATCGCCTCATGGCCCACCAACCCCACTGCCAGCTCTGACCACCACTGCCCATAGCCTCGTGACCCACCAACCCCACTGCCAGCTGTCACCACCGCCCATCGCCTCATGGCCCACCAACCCCACTGCTAGCTCTCACCACCACCGCCCATCGCCTCGTTGCCCACCAACCCCATGCGCACTGAACCCCCATGCCAGCTCTCACCACCCGTCGTCTGGATAGCCACTCGTCAACACGGAATCTCGTCAAGAGACCTTCATCAGGCCACCAAGGTCACTCATAAATATCCGGTACTCACGAATTCACTCCCTACTACCTGCCATTGTTTCCATTCCCGTGATCTTCACTCGCCAATTCCTCCAACCGAGGTGAAGACTCGGTCTACCAGACACTGAAGGTTTCATCTCAGTCCAACCACCAACAACTGCAGGTAACCACAGAACGCCCACTCACAATCTCTCACTTAACCACTTACCCAATCACTCACTCACTCACTCACCCAATTACTCACACACCCAGTCACCCAATCACTCACTCACCCAATCACTCACTCATCCACTCACCCAATCACTCGCTCACCCACTCACCAAATCACTCACCCTGTCACCCACTAACTCACCAATCCACCCAATAATCCAACAACTCACCACTCACCCAATCACTCACACACTCACTTACTCGCCCACTTACTCACCCATTCAATCATTCATCGACTCACACTCATCCATTAACTCACTCATACACGTGTCGTGACATAAAATCAGTCTCTTAGCAGCATAGCGCTGGCTGCTGGCAGGGAAGGGGATCTGCAGCAGGTCACGTGATAGATCAGAGAGGGATGTAGGGGAAAGGTTACGGAAGAGGTACATCGAGAACACGCGAGTAGGTTCCAGAAGAGGGGCGTGGCCGGGGCGGAGCCAAGCTATGCTGACAGTATAAGAGCGGCCCTGGGAGGGGACCTCGGGGATGTCGTTTGGAGTGAGATCCCGTCGTGCTGCTGGAGTCTTCGCCGCCGTCTCCATCTTCACCATCTCGGCGTCGTCAGTCAGGCAGTCTACCAGCTGTCCTGACTGGGAACCGTAGTTACTAAAGTGTGAACTGTTAAGGCTGTTAATAAACAGAGTGCCTCCTACTCTTAGTGACTCTGAGTCAGTTACTACACACGTGTAGTGTCAACGAATCAGAGACAAAGTTTCTAGGAGGCACCGTCTTTATTAACAACTTTCACGGTCTCATCCACACACTCTTCACAATATCTTAGCCTTGCCTGTACACAACACTAGCCGTCTAACATTGACTGAGATAGCCAACTACTATCCTTCGTAGCGCAATATCTAGCGGAGACGCTTAGCGACGACGACGAGACGACAGCAACAACGAGACGAGTCCATTCCCAGAACCGGCAGCCCTGAGCCCCCGCTCTCGGCTACTTTTATGCTACCAGCACGGACTGGCTTCGCCCTGACCGCGTCTCCCTTCTCAAACCCGCTAGCAGGTTCCAGGGGCCTCCAGATGGGGTCCTCAGTGACCCCTACTCTAGTTCTCCCTTCTGCCTACACCCCCTGCACACCCCCACCGGCATGTGTACTATCCGTCCACCACAGTTGCTGCTGCGGTCCAGCAGCCAGTACTATTACACTATATCAACCCCTCCCCCTTGTTTAAAAAAACAGCCATCCCAGCTGCTACACAGAAATGCAACCGGGTAGACAGGCAGAGCAACTCCCACAACCGAGGAACATCACAAAACACCAAAAAAATACAACAACCAAAAACACACAGTCGCAACACTCCCCGCAAACCAACACCCAACAACTGCTCCACCTGAGCAAGTCGGCATGCGCACAACCACACAGCACAACCGCGGCGCCCCCCGCAAACCGACAACACAGCACAACCGCGGTGCCCCCCCGCAAACCGACAACACAACAGCCGTAACACTCGGCCCACGGCGCGGGCATAAAAAACCCATCAACACAACAACAACCACCAACACAAAACACGCAGCACCACACAACCCCTTCTTAGCACCCTTTAACATGCCATTTTCTCCAATCAAACAGTACAAGGGAAAGTCCGCTTTACCGGACATTGCTCACATGAACTAAGTCCTTGATACCGGTCCCCTGCCTTGGGCAGGATCCTGTACCTCTAGGGGGCTCCGAGGAACAAAAAAAACGGCCTAATGGGCGTGGCCCCTCCCTGGCGAGGGCTGTTGGTAGGGCCCGCAGGGCCTCCTCTTTCTTCTATCTGACGGACACCCAAGCTGCTTACAAGTGTAATAATGTTCCAGGAGACTGGACGCCGGGGTTTGGAGGCACACGTATTTATTCCGTGTCGGTACAGCACAACACTGACATACAACACTGGAGGGGGTATCGGCCCCCTCACCCGTCTAACTGGGGATACACTCTCTAGCTATGCCTAGCCTACCTCTGGGTCCTCCACTAACGGGCTAGGGGAGGCTAGCTAGCCCGACATTGGTAAGTCGGGCTCACGGTACCCGGAGTCCCAGACCAGCTCTTACAAGAGCACCGGCTCTGGCTCTCGGGACCACGCCACTGGCTCGATCCTGTTCGGCCCTGATAAGGGCGGCGATCCAGGGGAGTCCAGGGCTCTATCTACGACGATCTTCAGTCTTCACTGGTTAGCTTCAACATCTCTCCCTGAGCCCACCGGCTCATCCCCTTTTATACCAAAACCCCCGCTGAGGGGTGGGGCCCCGGGGGATCCCAGCTCCGAGTCAGCTCCCCAGGCTGCCCGATGCGGACGTCGCTGGGAGCACCTTCCTGTGCACCGACATAGCCACGCCCACTGTGTTTCTTTCCCATCTGATCCCATTCTATAACAGCCCCTCCGTAACACCCCTACACAAGCGATGACGGAACACTGTCCAATTGTCTCCCGCCGCCACGAACTCCTAAACGGGAGTCAGCCATCGTGGTCGGCACGTGGCTCCTTGCAGCGCCGCTGGACGCGGCGCCCTGCGTCCCACCCCAAATGGTGCCTGCCGGCCACACCATGCCCTTCACGGCAAAATGGCGCCCGGTAACCGCGTGGTCTCCGCCCTGGGAATCGCCACTGGAGGCGGAAGTTCTGACGCCCCCCGCGGCCCACTCCACACGGCACCCACCAGCCACGCCATGCCCTCCACGGGCAAAATGGCGCCCGGCAGCCACATGGTCTCCGCCGCGGGAATTGCCGCTGCATACGGTAGCTCCGCCGTGCCCCGCAGCCCACTCACCGTCTCTTGAACAGCAGGCGCGGACGCAGAGAGCTGCGCGACCAGCTGACCAACGGCCACGAGGAGTAGGTCGGTGTCCCTCTCGCACTGATCCGCATTCGCCGCTCCCTCGCCTACAGGGTTTGTAACCGGGGTCCCTGAGCTGTCGGAGGAATGATGGTCTCGCCGTCCTCGTCCTCTGATGACACTATGGGTGGGTTCCTCTTCTTTATTAACTTTGACATTGCTACTATACCATAATGTCTATTGAAATTTTCCACCCCACTTCTGACACCAGTTGTAGTGTCAACGATTTAGAGACAGAGTTTCTAGGAGGCACCTTCTTTATTAACAGCATTCACGGTCTCGTCCACACACTCTCCACAGTAGCTTAGCCTAGCCTGTACACAACACTAGCCATCTAACACTGACGCACCCAATCACTGACCACACCGCAAGTCACCACACTACGCTTTTTGTCTTCCCTTGTCCTGCTGCTCCACGTTAGAATTCCCTCCAGTCGCGTCTTTCGAAAAAAAAAAAAATAACCTTGCTCAATGTAAGCAACCATGTTAATTGTTACTCAGAGAAAGTACACTAAATCAAATAAACCTAGCAAAATTTCGAAATGTAATGCAATGCAACACAGAGAGTCGGTCAACACACAACTAACGCATAGCCTGGTTGATTACGTTCTTCCAAAGATTGCTAAATTAGAAGTTAAGTGTGAAATTTGAAAGACACAGACACGAAGATCGATACACAAGCAGAGAGAGACAACAAAAAACCCAGAGAGAGAGAAAAAAATAAAAAAACAAACTTAAAACTTCCCCATAGAAGTGGTTTAAACTTAATTTGGAGCTTTCGTGACTGCAGGAATTACTCTTTGGTTCTTTCGGTAAAGTCACGTATAAAGATAAAATAATAAATTAAATACTAGCATACGACGTTTCGATTGCAACACAAGCAATCTTTTTTGTGACCCCAGCAATGTAGGGTAAGGTGATGGTCTTGAGAGGCTCCTCAACAGGATCCTCCTTGATGGTTGGAGTGATGGCTTTGCGGATTGTGTAGTCGGAGTAACCATTAGCCTTAAGAGCTTGGCGTACGTGTTTGAGTTCACTGGCAATGTGTTCCTGGTCGGAAATGCATTGGGCTCTATGGTATAGAGTCTCCCACCACACAGAAACAGCCACATGAAACTCCGACCAAAACTATCACGTTACCATACATAGCAGGCGTGACCAAAATATCTCCAAAATTCTAAACAAACATAAGATCCAAGTCCGATTCAGTACCATGTATAAAATCCGTGATTTGATTCCATCTGTGAAGGATGTCGTTCCTGACTTACAGTATCCTGAAGTCTACAAATTGTCTCTGATCGTGTCCGTGAGCACAAGTCAGATCTGAAACACGGCAGAACAGATTCTTCGGCCGTTGCCGATCATTGCTACAACTCGGTGGGCTCTCATGAAATTGTCTTTTCCGAGACCAAGGTTCTCTGCAAACCTCCTGGCTACCATCAAAGGTTTGTACACGCAGCCATACAAATATACAAACACAGACATAATTTCAACCGTGATGACGGTTACAAACTGAGTAATCATTGGAAAGATGTGATTAACCATGCAAAAAAGATTTAACTACACTTATTTGCCAATCTTATTTGACAGACAACTATTACAGGTTTACCATGTTTAGTGGTTTTCTTCTTGTCACAGGTTGAGTCACAAACCGTACCTCTACATAACAAAGGCTCACCCTCTTAAGCCTCACCTTACCATATTAATAAAAAGTGTGCTGCACTTGGCCCTTACCCCCCCCCTTCTCCACCCATTATATAAACTGAGTGGTAGCTCCTGCAATCTCTCATTTACTTGATACAGCTGTCGTGGCTGTGACGGTTCCACCTGAAGACGGAAGCTTGTGTTGCCTCCGAAACGTCGTGATTTTTATTTTATTTTACTTTTATTAATTTTAATGTTTTACCTACGTGACTTTACCGAAAAAACCTAAGAATATGAATCCTTGCAGTCACGAAAGCTTCAAATCTAGAATAAAATAATAAATTAAATACTAGCATACGACGTTTCGATTGCAACACAAACAATCATCATCAGGTATAAATGAAATAGAAACACAAATCTAGTATACTTAGAAATGTAATGTAATACAACAGAGAGTCGGATAACATAACAGTCAACACCCTACCTGGTTGATTACGTTCTTCCTGATGACGATTGCTTGTGTTGCAATCGAAACGTCGTATGCTAGTATTTAATTTATTATTTTATCTTTATACGTGACTTTACCGAAAGAACCAAAGAGTAATTCCTGCAGTCACGAAAGCTCCAAATTAAGTTTAAACCACTTCTATGGGGAAGTTTTAAGTTTGTCTTTTTCTTTTTTTCTCTCTCTCTGGGTTTTTTGTTGTCTCTCTCTGCTTGTGTATCGATCTTCGTGTCTGTGTCTTTCAAATTTCACACTTAACTTCTAATTTAGCAATCTTTGGAAGAACGTAATCAACCAGGCTATACGTTAGTTGTGTGTTGACCGACTCTCTGTGTTGCATTGCATTACATTTCGAAATTTTGCTAGGTTAATTTGATTTAGTGTACTTTCTCTGTCTCCACTCGTTTTGTCGTTCTTATGTTCTGCTCTCTCTCTCTGTCTCGGCTGTTGTCCCTCTCCTTCTCTGCTTTTATCTGTTCTTCGTGTTTGTGTCTTGTCTCTCTTTAAAATTTCACACTTAACTTCTAACTTAGCAATCTTTGAAAAAACGTAATCAAGCAGGCTATGCGTTAATTGTGTGTTGACCGACTCTCTGTGTTGCATTACATCACATTTCGAAATTTTGCTAGGTTATTTAATTTAGTGTGTCTCTCTCCCTGTCTCCTAATTTTTTCAAGCTTTCGCACCGTACCACTCACCGTGCTACTCATTGACATGCTAATTTCTCTAACCCCTCCCTCTCTCTCCACCCCCGCCCCCTCTCTCAAGCTTTTGCACCTTGTCACTCACCGTGCTACTCATGGACATGCTAATTTCTCTAACCCCTCCCTCTCTCTCCGCCTCTGCCCCCCCCCCTCTCTCTATTTAAGGTCTCGACACAGAGGCGTTGTTTCTGTGTGTGCCTATGTTTGTTCTCTCTCTATGTATCTCTGTGATATCTGTCTGCTTATGTAACGGGTTCCGGAGACACTTGTAGAGGTAACTTCTTTATTACAATCCAACTCTCCAACTCTCCAACTCTCCAACTCTCCTGATACTCTGTTACAGCCTAGGTACACAGCCTAGGTACACAGCCTAGATACTCTACTCTGGCTACGCTCTGGAACTCGCCCTCACAAGGTCGTAGAGTCGGGAGTTCCAGAGTCCCACCACTGGCTCTCACAACATCCCAGGGTCCGGAGATGGCTGGTCTTGGGTCTTGGGTCTTGAGCTACAACTGGGCTGATCGTCCAGGGAGCTCCCCTTTTATGCCTAGTCCCCAACGAGGGGTGGGGCCGTGTGCGCCCCCAGATCTCCCATAGAGCACACACAGCCCCCCCCCCCCCCCGTTGGTGGCGCCAAGCGGCTTAAGCGCCTGGGCCGCCCGAGAACCCAACGCCTGTTGCCAAGAGGCTTAAGCGTCTGACCCGCCTGGGAACCCAGCGCCTGGCGCCAAGAGGCTTAAGCGCCTGGCCCGCCCAGGGTCCCAGAGCCCCCAGCAGCCCCTCCCTTCTTATGTCACTACACTTATATGTTTGTCTATATGTCTCTGGTTCTGTGTTTTATCTCTCTCTCAAATTTAGCATTCTCAGGAAGAACGTAATCAACCAGGTAGGGTGTTGACTGTTATGTTATCCGACTCTCTGTTGTATTACATTACATTTCTAAGTATACTAGATTTGTGTTTCTATTTCATTTATACCTGATGATGATTGCTTGTGTTGCAATCGAAACGTCGTATGCTAGTATATTTAATTTATTATTTTATCTTTATACGTGACTTTACCGAAAGAACCAAAGAGTAATTCCCGCAGTCAGAAAAGCTCCAAATATACTTGCATAGAGATCCATATACTTACACAGAGATCCATAGACTTACACAGAGTCCCATAAACTTACACTGAGATACATAGATTTACACACAGATCCATAGACTTACACAGAGATACATTAACTTACACCGAGATCCATAGACTTACACAGAGATCAATAGACTCCCATTGACTGGGCTGTGATTAAACATGATTCTCGAGTGCAGTGATTGATGGTCTCAGCCTGGTCACCAAGAGATGCACAAAATCAAGTATCACATTCAGTGTGGATTTTCTTTTCTCTCGAAGATAGATTCCGATATCGGTCGGGGGATCTGACACATGTGCATGCCATCTGTACCCTGGTAGTCTCACTTCCACGCGTTATCTACAGATGTAACGTGTATTCTAATCGAAAGTTCCTGACCTATAAATATGAATACTAAAACAAAATATCAATTATACTCTTAGTTCTTTTGGTAAAGTCACGTAGGTGAAAAAATGAAATTAAAATTAATAAAAAATAATAATAAAATCACGACGTTTCGGAGGCAACACAAGTCTCCGTCATCAGGTGGGACCGTCACAGCCCGAGTTGCTGCATCAAGTGAGGCAGGGATTCCAAGATGCAAGCTCTTAAATACAAGTTAAGGGGGAAGAGAGGGGGGGGGAGCTTATCAGAATGTGGTAGCCAATGAATGGAACGTATCAGGAGGGGAAGGCGGGGCTAAAAGAGATCACGAGGTGCTCGTAGGCGTCGACGTGGACGTGTTTGTGCGCAAGTCCCTGTTGGTGCACATGATAACGTATTGGAAGGGGTGAACGGGGCTAAAAGAGAGCACGGGGTGCACGTGTACGTGGACATGCCTGTGCACAAGCACCTGTTGGTGCACATGATAGAAGTGAACGAAAATGCCCATGTTTATACTAGTGTTGGCTGACAATAAAGAGAGTACTGATAAACGTTGGGGATGTTAACACTCGGTAAGGTAGAATAGTGCCTGTCAGATACGATGGTCCAAAAATGTGTAGTTAAATCTTTTTTGCATGGTTGATAACATCTTTCCAATGATTACTAAGTTTGTACCCATCATCACGGTTGAAATTATGTCTGTGTTTGTATATCTGAATGGCTTCGTGTACAAACCTTTGATGGTAGCCAAAGGGTTTGCAAAGCACCTTGGTCTCGGAAAAAAACAATATCATGAGAGCCCACCGCGTTGTAGCAATGATCGGCAATGGCGAAAGACTCAATTTTGCCGTGTTTCAAATCTAACTTGTGCTCGCGGACACGATCAGAGACATGACGTTTCGTTTCCCCAATGTAACAGTCACCACAGCTACAACTCAGTTTATAGATACTCTTAGTTCTTTCGGAAAAGTCACGTAGGTAAAAAATGAAATTAATAAAAATAAAAACAATAAAAATCACGACGTTTCGGAGGCAACACAAGTCTCCGTCATCAGGTGGGACCGTCACAGCCAGATTTGCTGCATCAAGTGAGGCAAGGATTCCAGATGTAATCCCTTAAATGCAAGTTGAGGGGGGAGGAGAGGGGGGGGGGGAGCTCATCAGAATCTGGTAGCCAATGAATGGAACGTATCGGGAGGGAGGGGGGCAGGGCTAAAAGAAGGCACGAAGTGCTACGTAGAACGTATCGGGAGAGGGAGGGGGGTGGGGCCAAAAGAATGCACGACGTGGTACACGAGAGTCGTCGACGTGGACGTGGTTGTGCGCAAGCAACTATTGTTGCACACGCCAACGTATTGGACGGAGAGGGGGAGGGGAGGCCAAAAGAGAGTGTGGGGTGCAAGTGTACGTGGGCATGTGTATGTACAAGTTACTGTTGATACACATGATAGAAAAGAAAGAAAATGCCCATGTTTATACCAGTGCTGGCTGAACAATAAATAGAGTACTGTTAAACACTGGGGATGTTAACACTCGGTAAAGTAAAGTAAAATAGTGCCTGTCAGATAAGATGGTCCAAAAATGTGTAATTAAGTCTTTTTTGCATGGTTGATAACATCTTTCCAATGATTACTAAGTTTGTACTCATCATCACGGTTGAAATTATGTCTGTGTTTGTATATCTGAATGGCTTCGTGGACAAACCTTTTGATGGTAGCCAGAGGGTTTGCAGAGCACCTTAGTCTTGGAGAAAACAATCTCATGAGAGCCCACCGAGTTGTAGCAATGATCGGCAACGGCGGAAGACTCAATTTTGCCGTGTTTCAAATCTGACTTGTGCTCGCGGACACGATCAGAGACATGACGCTTCGTTTCCCCAATGTAAGTCACCACAGCTGCAACTCAGTTTATAGACTCCAGGGTATTGCAAATCAGGGATGACATTCTTCACAGATGGAATTAGATCACAGATTTTATGTACTGTACTGAATCGGACTTAGATCTTGTGTTTGTTTAGAATTTTGGAGATCTTTTTGGTCACGCCTGCTATGTATGGTAACGTGACAGTTTTGATCGGAGTTTCAAGTGGCTGTTTCTGTATGGTGGGAGAAACAGCTTGGCGGATGGTGCGTTCAGAGTATCCGTTCATCCAGAGGGCCCGATGTACATGTCTCAATTCACTGGCCAGGTGGTGTTGGTCAGAAATGCCATGAGCTCTGTGATATAGCGTTTTGATGAGAGAATTCTTTTGAGATGGGTGGTGGTGGGAATCTGGTTTCAAGTAGGAATCTGTGTGGGTGGCTTTCCCGTAGACAGAATGTCCCAAGGATCCATCAGGTCTCCTCTCAAACAGAATATCTAAGAATGGTAGTTTGCCATCTTTCTCCACTTCCATGGTGAATCTGATGGATGGATGTCTGGAGTTGATGTGGTCCAAGAAGTGGTTCATTGCTGGGAGGCCGTGTGGCCAAATGACGAAAGTGTCATCCACATACCTCTTCCACAGGGAAGGACGCAGGGTGGATGTCTGGATGGCGTCTGATTCAAACTTTTCCATGAACATGTTGGCTATCACTGGATACTCTGAACGCACCATCCGCCAAGCTGTTTCTCCCACCATACAGAAACAGCCACTTGAAACTCGATCAAAACTATCACGTTGCCATACATAGCAGGCGTGACCAAAAAGATCTCCAAAATTCTAAACAAACATAAGATCCAAGTCCGATTCAGTACATAACATAAAATCCGTGATTTAATTCCATCTGTGAAGGATGTCATCCCTGACTTGCAATACCCTGGAGTCTATAAACTGAGTTGCAGCTGTGGTGACTGTTACATTGGGGAAACGAAACGTCATGTCTCTGATCGTGTCCGCGAGCACAAGTCAGATTTGAAACACGGCAAAATTGAGTCTTCCGCCGTTGCCGATCATTGCTACAACGCGGTGGGCTCTCATGAGATTGTTTTCTCCGAGACTAAGGTGCTCTGCAAACCCTCTGGCTACCATCAAAGGTTTGTACACGAAGCCATTCAGATATACAAACACAGACATAATTTCAACCGTGATGATGGGTACAAACTTAGTAATCATTGAAAAGATGTTATTAACCATGCAAAAAAGATTTAACTACACATTTTTGGACCATCTTATCTGACAGGCACTATTTTACTTTACTTTACCGAGTGTTAACATTCCCATCGTTTAACAGTACTCTCTTTATTGTCAGCCAACACTGGTATAAACATGGGCATTTTCGTTCTCTTCTATCATGTGCACCAACAGGTGCTTGTGCACAGGCATGTCCACGTACACGTGCACCCCATACTCTCTTTTAGCCCCCCCCCTTCCAATACGTTATCATGTGCACCAACAGGGACTTGCGCACAAACACGTCCACGTCGACGCCTACGAGCACCTCGTGATCTCTTTTAGCCCCCCCCCCCTCCCGATACGCTCCATTCATTGGCTACCACATTCTGATAAGCTCCCCCCCCCTCTCCTCCCCCTTAACTTGTATTTAAGAGCTTGCATCTTGGAATCCCTGCCTCACTTGATGCAGCAAATCTGGCTGTGACGGTCCCACCTGATGACGGAGGCTTGTGTTGCCTCCGAAACGTCGTGATTTTATATTTTTATTTTTTATTATTTTTAATTAAATTTTTTACCTACGTGACTTTACCGACAGATCTAAGAGTATGAATCCTTGCAGTCACGAAAGCTTCAAATCTAAAATATCAATTAGCAGAAATTCCATGTCATTCAGAAATAGAAAGGGGAGGTTGTGTGGCTTTAACGCGTAGACTATTGCGGCCAATGTTGTTCACACATTTTTTTGGGTCAGATCGCGCGAGTAAGATGTGCGACGTTGCACCCTCCTCCTTCAAGCATTAGCCAGACATGATGCCGCCTGATAAAGCTGGTTTTAACTATCGGCGAAACGCCGTACCCCACGTACACGTTGTGAGATCGCTCTTCAGCCACGCTGCCAGTGCTGCTGCTGAAGCAGGAATGCGTTGGCACGTTTGTTCATCACGTGACAACTTAATTAATTGGCTGCGTCGGGTGGAGGAGGGTTTACGACGCAACATTCGTTTTAATATACACGGGGATTTGACCCGAAACAAAAAAAATTAACGATCAATTTGTGTCTTGGTATCGCCACCCGGTGGCGGGCGGAGGCGACCCGTTCTCATCATTCGTCCCGATCTTATCACGAGGGAATCGCCTGTTTCTGCTTTGTGAGCTTTGCATAACATTTCCGAACAAGTTGGTGGGGTGAGCGAGTGGGTGAGTGAATGGATGAGCGGGTGAGTCGCCGGTTGAGTGAATGAGCGAGTGAGTAGATGGACCGGACACCGCTAACGTGAGTGGATGAGTGAGTGGGTGAGTGAGTGAATAGATGAGTGAGTGGGTGAGTGAGTGACCGTGTGAGTGAGTGTGTGAGTGAGTAGGTGAGTGAGCAGGTGAGCGGGTGAGTAAGTAGGTAAGTCCGCGGGTGAGTTAGTGAGTGAGCGGGTGAGTGGCTGGGTAAGTAAGTGAGTGAGTTAATTCATGAGGAGGTGGGTAGATAGTCCGGGCACTGCTAACGTGATTGAGTTATTTGGTGAGTGAGCGAGTGGGTCAGTGAGTAGGTGAGTGAGTGAGTAGGTGAGTAGATGGTTGGTTGCGCACGGTGCGTGACCACCGTGCTTTGCCAACCGCAGTCGATGGCGACTGGCACAGGCGGAGAGTAGTACTATGCCCATTACATCAGCCAGATGGGAGTGTGAAGATCTATGCAAGAAGCACTTAAATGAGCAAACTTGTAAATGAGTAAACTTGTATGTGAGTAAACTTGTATATGAGTAAACTTGAATGTGAGCAAACAGGAACAGTCGAGGGGGGAAGCACAACCGCAGACACCTGAATGCAGCAGATGTGATTTCAGAAGTAGTTACGTGAAGTCGTCTTTCCGCACGTTTTCTAAACAATGCAAAACATTTGCTACTGGGTTGCCAGTAGCAAATAACAACACCACACAACGAACTTTAAACAATAACAAAAATGTTTCAGGATGCAAAACATTGCTTCCGAAACACGACAGCCGTGAGATGGAGAGCGAAAGCGTTATCCACGCATCATGCATCCCCTTGTGTTCCGAGCCTTATTCATACCGGCAAGTCGCGTTCCGCGGCGCTCCCGTGATGCGGGAAACTCGCTTGTGGCGAATTATGCACTTTAGGGGACGACGGTTTTTTTTTTGTACATGGACCATTAAGAATGAAAAAACTGCCACCCACACACACTCACTCCATTCACCCCGCCACCCACCCACCCACCCACAACAACCCAAACCACAATCCATCTGCACACTGCTGTTGTTCGCTGTGTCAGTGCCGCTGGAGACGAGCCGCTCCGAATTTCGCCGCCGCAGGCAGCTACACAGGAACGCGGACACGACAAAGGCGCGCGTTCACTTCGACAGCAGCGCCTTTGTTTCTGAGGCACGGGATTCTTCTTCTTATTTATTCCTCATCCTCCTCCTCTTTTGTTTTGAGAATTATCTCGAGAGCGACAACGCAATTGCGCGAGTTGCGCGCTTGGATACACATCCGACCACCCGAGGTTGATTCCTGCTCACGGCCAGCAACACCAGTAACGATTGTTATCTGAACCGATCCTAGGCCTTCCCCTAGGTCGGCTCAGCCTCAAATGAGTGCCTAGTACGGTGTGTAAGCATCGCCACTAGCGAGACAAAGGCGGTCGGGCGTGGTGTTGGCTACCCACCCCTTCGTGTGCCATAGTGCCGGCCTTCATAGGTACTCGCTAACAGCACTTGCCCCAATCGTCTTTTAAGGCTATACGGGGGATCTTTGTCTTTGTAAAAAACGTTTTTTTTGCATAACCGGTAACCGTATTGAAAAAGAAATTCAGTGAAAACGGTAACCGGTTGCCGCACATACAGACACGCCTAGGGCAAAACGCCTAACGAGACATGAGGTGTGTAACCATGATGTGTGCAATCATGATGTGTGCAACCATGAGGTGTGCAACCATGAGGTGTGTAACCATGAGGTGTGTAACCATGATGTGTGTAACCATGAGGTGTGTAACCATGAGGTGTGTAACCATGAGGTGTGTGACCATGAGGTGTGTAACCATGAGGTGTGTAACCATGATGTGTGTGACCATGAGGTGTGTGACCATGATGTGTGTAACCATGAGGTGTGTGACCATGAGGTGTGTAACCATGAGGTGTGTAACCATGATGTGTGTGACCATGAGGTGTGTAACCATGAGGTGTGTAACCATGAGGTGTGTAACCATGAGGTTTGTAACCATGAGGTGTGTGACCATGAGGTGTGTAACCATGAGGTGTGTGACCATGAGGTGTGTGACCATGAGGTGTGTAACCATGAGGTGTGTAACCATGATGTGTGTGACCATGAGGTGTGTAACCATGAGGTGTGTAACCATGAGGTGTGTAACCATGAGGTTTGTAACCATGATGTGTGTGACCATGAGGTGTGTAACCATGAGGTGTGTAACCATGATGTGTGTAACCATGAGGTGTGTAACCATGAGGTGTGTAACCATGAGGTGTGTGACCATGAGGTGTGTAACCATGAGGTGTGTAACCATGAGGTGTGTAACCATGAGGTGTGTAACCATGAGGTGTGTGACCATGAGGTGTGTAACCATGAGGTGTGTAACCATGATGTGTGTGACCATGAGGTGTGTGACCATGATGTGTGTAACCATGAGGTGTGTGTCCATGAGGTGTGTAACCATGAGGTGTGTAACCATGATGTGTGTGACCATGAGGTGTGTAACCATGAGGTGTGTAACCATGAGGTGTGTAACCATGAGGTTTGTAACCATGAGGTGTGTGACCATGAGGTGTGTAACCATGAGGTGTGTGACCATGAGGTGTGTGACCATGAGGTGTGTAACCATGAGGTGTGTAACCATGATGTGTGTGACCATGAGGTGTGTAACCATGAGGTGTGTAACCATGAGGTGTGTAACCATGAGGTTTGTAACCATGATGTGTGTGACCATGAGGTGTGTAACCATGAGGTGTGTAACCATGAGGTGTGTAACCATGAGGTTTGTAACCATGAGGTGTGTGACCATGAGGTGTGTAACCATGAGGTGTGTGACCATGAGGTGTGTGACCATGAGGTGTGTAACCATGAGGTGTGTAACCATGATGTGTGTAACCATGAGGTGTGTAACCATGATGTGTGTAACCATGAGGTGTGTAACCATGATGTGTGTAACCATGAGGTTTGTAACCATGAGGTGTGTAACCATGAGGTGTGTAACCATGATGTGTCTAACCATGAGGTGTGTAACCATGATGTGTGTAACCATGAGGTGTGTAACCATGAGGTTTGTAACCATGAGGTTTGTAACCATGAGGTGTGTAACTATGATGTGTGTAACCATGATGTGTGTAACCATGAGGTGTGTAACCATGAGGGGTGTAACCATGAGGTGTGTGACCATGATGTGTGTAACCATGAGGTGTGTAACCATGAGGTTTGTAACCATGAGGTGTGTAACCATGAGGTGTGAAACCATGATGTGTGTAACCATGAGGTGTGTAACCATGATGTGTGTAACCATGAGGTGTGTAACCATGATGTGTGTAACCATGAGGTGTGTAACCATGAGGTGTGAAACCATGAGGTGTGTAACCATGAGGTGTGCAACCATGAGGTGTGCAACCATGAGGTGTGTAACCATGAGGTGTGAGACCTTTTTAAAACCAAAAAATTAAGTGAGCGGCAAACCACGGTGGCAGAGATAGAATCAGAACATTTCATCATACTGGAAGTAATCATATTAGCTATAAAGCTATTTTAACAGATGTTCAATAGGGGCGGGTCGGTCCATTACAACAACAAAGTGTCTCAATTCAGTCTCCCGTTGCGACAGTGGAAAGAATAATGCAAGATTCCCCCCTCCCCGCCTTTGACTACCGCAGTAACGTCATTTGGCAAATTGCACGCGATGGGGTAAAGCGTAGGTATATCCCCCACCTCTTCTGACACGTCTGGTCGGCGTGGTAAAATCAAACGACACCCCCTAAAGCTCCCTCTTAGTGAGAGGGCACATTTCACCATCACCACAAGCAACACCAATACCAATACAACCGCCATTCACCACTAAGTGACAGTGACGTCCCCACGGCGCCTGTGCCAGGCCAGGTACACTTTAATGCCACGTGAAGTGTCGAAGGCTCGCTGACAGGAGGTCTCGGAACAGACCCAGGTACCATGGGTTGGCTGACTGAGATGACTGGTAGATGCTCCAGCTGTATCCCCGACTGTTCCGACATGCTGTGTTTTTCCCGCTCGGCGCTCCGCTCGTTGTTGTGAGCGTCGCTCGTCTGCCCTCTGTTCTTGCTGGAGGGCGACTGCCTCCAATTGCCCAGTAGCGTCCTTCACGAGCCTCCTCCATAGAGGCCGATCTTGACATCGCTGGTACCACCAGCACCATCGTCACCACCAGAACCATTACCAGCACTACCAGCAGCAGCAGTTGCGTGAGCGAGCAGTTGCAGGACTGCGCCGTGACCTCAAAACAGAACCGAGACGCGCACTCACGCACACAGTCACTCACACACTCACTCACACACTCACTCACGCATGCACTCACTCACGCACTCACGCACTCATTCACACACTCACTCACACACTCACTCACGTACTCACACTCACTCACTCGTGCACTCACTCACTCACTCACACACTCACGCACTCACTCATGCACCCACGCACTCAGTCAAGCACGCGTGGTGCCACGACCGTAGAGCAACTCCGCAAGCACCGCGATTCCTTCCCGGCCCCCGCACTAAACACACAACCACACGCAGCGCACCCGCGCAGTGTCCTGGCGGGGGGGTTGCCTGGCACATCGGGTTTTAATCCAAAGGGCCCCTAGAGGGAAAGTCCCACGGTTTCCCGGTGCCAGGAGATTGGCCGACCCTCACAGGACAGGTTACATTGCGGTGCCCCTAAATTGGCTTCAAATTGTATGGGCGCAGAAGGAAAACATTCACTGGGCCAACCGCAATAAGTTATTCACGACATTGGGAGAGGGGGAGGGTGGAATATTAGGCAAGAAGTGCAGACCAGTAGGTTAGAATTAGTGCGCATGGGCAAACAATGGGTGGGCGGAGCAGCAGCACACTCCGCGGCACTCCATGTACACGGTGCAGGTAAGCGCGAAATTGGCTGCGCGGTACAATGCAACCCTGGGCCTTTGAAGTGAGGGGATTAGGCCACGGTAGAGACGGTGGAAAGGTACGGCGGCGCGGGTAAACGAATGATTGGCTGCGTGGTACAATGGCACCCCGGGCCTTTGAAGTGAAGGATATAAGAAGAGTAGCCCGGGACGATTGGGGGCAGTTGTCTTCAACCTCCGGGCCGTCAAGACCCACTCCCTGCCGTCCTGCCTCCTGGAGCCGCTCGCAGCATCCTTGTGATGCCAGCGAGTGCTGCTACAAGGCAGTTATATGTGAGGTTTTCGCTCGTCCTTCTCCCTCTGACTCTCACAGCGTCTGTGCAACGCCGTGAGTACAGCTACGAGGTACGTGGTAGGACGTTTGAGTGACTTGGTTCGTAGGCAGAGTTAGGCTAAGCTATTCTCGCAAAATATTCCCCCTCTAGGTAGAGTGTATTTGCGCCGTTAATAAACTTTAGTACAGAGTATCGGTGCAGTGTGATTTCTGTGTGTGTGGGTAGAACCTCGGCATGGTGTCTGCGATTTGTGTGTGGTGCGACTGCGCGTGAGAACGAGTGCAGGGCTGCAGCGTCAGCGCGGTGTTGGTAATTTGAGTGTTTGTGCGAGGTGCGCGTGTGTATTAAAACATAGACGGCCGTTGACGCGCCCGCGTCTGAGCAGCCATGCCGCGCGAGTATTAGGGCGGGGTGCGTTAACCCCGCTCGCCGACGCTCGCGCATGTTTACGCAGCAGCAATAGCATTAACGGCGAGGCACGCGCACAAATTCGCATAGCACTTCGGCGCTAGCCTTTGTGTGCAAGCAGATTAGTGCTTAACCCCCCGGAGATTCGCGCGCATATTCATACCGCCGTTTTTAGCTCGAGCCTTTGTGCGAAATAAGCGCCTGTAGGGGCGCACGTGCACGCCACCACGTTCTCTTTTGTGGTGGTGTACGTGGGCGTGTGCGAGATAACCCCGGGCGGTGGTGAGCAGGCCGATTAGCTATGTCCCTCAGAGAGGGCGCTGGCGCGGGGGGGGGGCGATCACCTGATCGCTTTGGGCCCTGCGAGAGGCGGCCGACGAGGAGGAGGGGGGAGTGGAGGGGGTGGATGTCGCACCCCGCCCGCTCACAGGGAGTGGGGAGGCGGGCGTCACGCACTCACTCACTCCCGCACGCACTCACGCAAGCACTCACTCACGCAATATGCCAAGCAGCTTCCACTCACGGCACTTTCACAGCCGATGCAAAGACAATGCCGCTCAACTGATTCGGAGTGAAATGTCTGCCGCCGATCAGAACTGGCTATGAGCACACTCTCACTGCTCGTGTCAGAGGCCTCTCGGCACCTTGTCACCCCACTCACTCGCGCCACAGTTAGCGAGGGCCTGGGGTGCGTGGGAAGGGGAGTGCGCTTGTGACGGCTGATTTGACGGGCTGAGTTGATTTTTTTTATTTTGTGCCCTAGGGGCAAATGGGCCTCACTGCCCCAGAGAGAAAAAAATGTGCTTGGCAGCTGAATAATGTCACGTGTGAGTGCAGGGGTTTGTGGGGATGTGCGGTGGGGTGTGCATGTGTGTGTGTGCTTCTAACGTAGTGTAGCGGTTAGCGCGATGCGCTAACCGCTACACTACCTGGCGACCCGGGTTCGATTCCCGTTCACGGCCAACACCAGTGACGATTATTTGCACCGGTCCTGGGCCTCCCCTAGGTCGACTCGGCCTCAAATAAATACCTGGTGCGGTGTCTAAACATCGCCACTGAGGGGACAAAGGCGGGCCGAGCGTGGATTTTTCCGGCCACACCAATCTTTAAGGTTCCATGACAGCCTTAATATGTGCTCGCTTGTATATATATATTTTTTTTTTACCACTGTAATTGTGAAGAGTAGCAGGAGTTGGCCGCTTTCTACCGACTTTAGCGTCACACTCCGGGTGGGGTGGGGTGGGGTGGGGTGGGTTGGGGGGCGGCGAATTAATTGGTTAACCAATTATTATTGTATTAATATTTCGCCTGTTTGGGTAGGAGGGCCCTGCTATGTTTTGCACCAGGGGCCATGGGATTCCCAATTGAGCAATCTACGAGAAATATTTCTAATTTGGCAAAATAATTATGGAGTTACCAAGATATGTAAAGCAGTTTAGAACTGTATGATATTTGGGTAGCGCAAATAACAAAAATGATGTTTGGATTGTTCTAGTAATTCCAGTTATGAGAATAGACTCGTCTAAATATTAGCACCGAACGTCATATTTCTTGTGCACCTAGAAAGTCATTATATTAGCATTAGCCACTCGGTGACAATATCCTTTGTATATTAGATTAGATAACACGCTTCCGTGTATCTGTCCATCCAGATACAAAATGAAAAAAGTATGTTAATTTTTGTTACACATTCCATCAGCTACACGGCCCTCTGAGAGTGTATCATTTTAGCAGCATTAATTCATCTATGAATAATTTGACACTCAGTGTCCCATCAGCAGTCAGGCTTGCCTGGACCAATGGGTGGTGAACTTCCAGATGTTTGTCGGCAAAGAGCCCCCTCTCAGATATGAGTCATTGTTTTAGGCAAAATCATACACTCAAAAATAAACGTTCTTTTGTACACATTCAATATCAACCGTAAGGCCTTCTGTGAGTGATTATTGACACGTGCAAACTTTGCACCAATTTCGAAATTCAGTATCTCATTAGGAGAGGCAGGCTTGCTTGAAACGAAGCTGGTGAACTGCCAAATGTTTGTAGGCAATGGCCCTCCTCTGTTAGACGTGGGACCCAGTTCGACGCCAAACTCTATACAATGCATAGCACAGAATTACAATTAGCGTCATCATGTGGAGCACCCAAGTAACACGCTACGTGTGGAAAAAGAAATATGTGCAAAAGGGAGGGGAATTGTCCACCGATGTATTTTATTATATCCTCCACAAGGATGCCAATGGTGATTATTTAATATATTAGACATGCAAGTCTGTGTTTGTTATCTCAATACAGCGACTTAGTAAGAGTACTTGGGATGCGTTACTGCCCTGACGCCTGCCATCACCGCTGCCCGGCGCACCTCGCTGAGAGGCTGATTGATTTGGCTGACCTTCACCAGCAGGCGACGGGCGCTCTGAATTTAATTTCCAAAAGAATTTCGCACCGCGACTCTTCGGAATGGAAATATCCCCGTGAAATGTTGAATTGGAGGCCATGGTCAGGTCAAAAAAAGTCAGGTGATCCATTTCTGAGTGCGAAAAATAGCAATAAATAAATAAAGAACACCCAAACTAAAATATTGAGAGCCTTGCATGGAATTGCCCGCGATATTCAGCGAGCGTGGTCACAGGTCACAGGTGGGGCCTTACCATCAGCCCCTCCAAAACTAAGCATCTGCCTTGGTGTTTTGTGTTTTCAGACGATCCACCCTTCAACCCCCATTGGTGATGGGACAGTTGAAGAAAGAGTGGACAGGTTTCCATACTTGGGCAGTGTGCTTATGAAAAGCTCCGGTTTGACAGCAGAGGTCTCACTGAATCAGTCGAGTGGCAATATATTTTAATCGACTGCGTAATGTTGTGTGAAAGCTACCTAATCTGTCGTTCCACATGGAGCTTCTGGTTTTCTCGGCCAGTCATACACTCCCTTCTCTATGCTTGCAAAACGTGGACCTCCCTAATTGAACATCTGAGCCAGTTAGAAACATTCAGGCTGACTTGCCTACGATCCACCCGGGGTTTAATCAGGCTGGATTGTGAGGAGCTCCCATCGGTGAGCTACTCCGGCAGGCAAGGCTGCGTTAGCTGCATCATATAGTCCGCATGTCCGGTTACTGCATGCCCAAGCAGGTTTAGTTTAGCTGGATAGAGCTTGCTAAACGGGCACTTCACGGGCTAGAGAAGAAATGGACTGATGTGGTAGAAGACAATATGGAGTTGAGTTGAGTTGCTGATGACTTGTACCAGCGGTGTCAAGGTCGGCCTCTGTGGAGGAGGCTCGTGAAGGACGCTGCTGGGCAATTGGATGGAATGAGTCGGCCTTTAGCAACAACAGAGGGAAGAGGAGCGACGCTCACATCAATGAGCGGAGCGCCGTGCAGCTAAAACACAGTCAGTTGGCATAGCAAGGGGCACAGGTGGTGCATCTGCCAGTCATCTCAGTCAATCCATGGCATCTGGGTCTGTCCCATGACCTCCTGCCAGCAAACTTTCGACACTTCACGTGGCCTCACGTGAAGTGTCGTCACCACGTACAACAACCGCAAATGGCGGTTGTTGTACGTATGTGGGGAGCGGTAGCACAACAGTTAGCGCAGTGCGCTATGAACCTGGCAACACGAGTTCGATTCCTGCTCATAAGCCAACACCAATGGCAATGATCTTAACCGGCCCTGTGCCTCCCCTAGATCAACTCAGCCTTAAATGTGTACCTGGTGCAGTGTAAACATCAGCACTAGAAAGACAAAGGCGGCCGGGCGTCGTGTTGGCATCCCGAACCCTCATAGATGTGCCGTGTTGACCTTCATAGCTGCTCACTAACAGCACTTGCCCCAACAGTCTGTTCAGGCTACAGGACGGATATGAGTGGGGTAAGGGTATTTTGTATGTCTGTGAGAGCCATTCGGCACTACGAGGCTAAGTGAATGGTGGTCGCGATTTGCGGGCAGAAGTGGAAGCTGCCTTGACAGCTCGTGACTACAAATCACTCTTCAGTTCCATCACAAACCCAACCCCTCTCCCTATTCGCCTTTCCCCAAGGGGTAAGGGGCCATCCATTTAGTACGTATGTGTAATGTGAGGTTATATCCGGGTCGTTGACGGATTACAACTCGTCACGACGATTGGCTCTGCCGGTCCTGGTTCATAGCCAATGGGGGTAGCCTAGGGGCGTGGCCCTGACGTAATAGAAAGGTGACAGCTGGTTGTAGAGGATTGGTTCTGCTGGCTTTAGCCACAGCCAATGGGGAGACAAGTCAGGGGCGTGGTCCCGGGAGCCTCTGGAATATTCCATAGAGGCTAACCAGGATTGGTGGAAACGTACCACGTGACCCGGGTATTAAATAGGGGTGGAGACGGACGACACGTGGTCAGAACGGGAACGAACGGAGGAAAGGGGCCACGCATGAGCGGGGCTCCGGGTTACATGGCAGTGCGTCTCTCTCTATCTATCCCTCTCATGCTGCCTGTCAGCAGCGTGAAGGAAAGCTGTAATGCAAAGTTGAATAAAAGACCGGATTCCGGAAGTCGCCTCAACGACCTTTATTACATTGGTGTCAGAAGCATCTCTTGAGACCGTTTGGACGATTATTTTAAAATGTCCAAGCACCTCAAGAAGAGAAACCCACCGGACCCTCCGTCGGAGGAAAAGGTTGAGGCGGATGAGGATGAGCTGCTTGGAGCTGCGGGTCCTCTGCCTCCAGCTGCTGCTCTCCCCGACGCCGCTCATCGCCGACAGGCTAGAGAGGCGACGTCTGCGACTGCGGACGAGGGATGGCGGCGATTGGCGGAGCAAATTGATTCGCTCCGTGCGATTTTGCTGAATCTGGTGACGGCGGTCGCATCTTTAGGGGCCCTCGGTCGACTGCGTGGAATGCAACCAAGAGCCGATGGCCAGGATTTTCAGCGGGATTCAACGTCCGCCATTGCTCCTGCCGCGGAGGGAGAGGCCTCCATCTTGGGCGGGCTGCTGCAACGAAGCTGCCGAACGCCATCTTGGGAGGGGCTGCCAACACGCAGCCGCCGGACGCCATCTTGGGCGGGGCTGCCGACATGCGGCCGCCGGACGCCATCTTGGGCGGGGCTGCCGACATGCGGCCGCTGGGCGCCATCTTGGGCAGGCCTGATGCCACGCGGGCGCCGGACGCCATTCTGACGGAGCTGCGAAATACGCGGGAAGCGGGATTGGGGACGCTCGAGGAGTTGGACATTCACCACGGACATCGCCTTCCTCAAATCAAGGAATTTGTCGCTGGGGACGATTGGAGTGCGTTCACGTGGCGCTTCGAGTCAGCCTTTCGGTCGGTGCGATGGACGGAGGCGGAGGCGCTGGAGGCGCTGCCCACGCTGTTGGATGATGTCTCCTTGGCGGTCTTCCGATCCATCCCGGCGAGCAAGAAGAGGACGCTACGTGACGCTTTCACGGAAATGGCGGAGTTTTACGAACCGCCGACGGCGGCTACAAGGAAATTTATGTCACGTCGTCGAGGACCAGAGGAATCGCCCTTGGCGTACCGAGGGGCGCTGTTAGCGCTTGCCATGGCCGCCTACCCTGACTCGTCAGCTGATCTCCTGGATCCTCTCATCCTTTCCAGAATGATTGAGATGGCCCAGGAACTTAACATCTCGTTGCCGGTGTGCGGCCACGAACCGCTTACGTCACGATGGGTCGCGCGCTGCTTGGACGCCAAGTTCAACCTAAAACGCTGGGATCAGATGACGGCATGGACGGGGAATCCCGAAATAGACGGTCCACCGTTGGGGTGGTCTCCACGTCGGGTCGTCCACGGCTCCAATGACTTCAGCGACGACGAGGTGATGGCTGCTGTTCCTCGCTGGGTCCTGAAACGCCGGCCGCGCGAGCAGCGTGATGGGGCCGGACGACCACGTGCAGAGACCGGGACGAGCGACCGCCGGGCGACGGTGGCCACGTGTTTTAAGTGTGGCCGACGAGGCCATTTCGCCCGGGATTGCCGCTGCCGACCTCTGCCTTCTCAGCTCCCGTCGGGCCGGCTTCCATCTCCTCCACCGGACGCGGATCCACGGCACCCTCGGGCAAGTCGGCACACATCAGATACCCGGCAGGTCTTGTCACATCACCCATCCACTCGCATACATTTTTTCACTCCGGACGGTAATTGTCGTGTACCTGTGTCGATGCCGCACTTTGCGACACAATGGAAAAAATTGGCCCATAGGGTGGTGGCAGCCGCGTCGGGGTCCTCGACGGTACGGGGTACCGTCGATGGCGTCGATGTTCGGATTTTGGTAGACACTGGCGCGTCTGCCACCATCATTTCCGATGTTATTTTTCATCTCCTGTCCATTCCTACGTCACGGATCCGACCGGCTAATGACGCGTGCGTTGCTGCTAATGGGGGTAGCATGAGTATTTTGGGGCGAGTTGATGTGCGCATTGCTATCGGGAATATCACCGCGGAGGGACCAGTGTTGATCTCACGTTCACTGGCCGTCCCATGCCTATTGTGCACCGATTTCTTGCACCGCATGCCAGTTAAGATACTCGTCGACCAACGTTGCTTAGAAGTGCCAGGGGGCCGTAGGATGTCGTTCTTGCCTTCCCTGCTGGGCCGTTCGCCCCCGGGTAACGCGGTTAACGCGATTGTTGCTGCCACGGTGGAGGTGCCGTCGGGCTCGCAAATGCTTGTTCGGCTGCGTTACCGAAAGCGGTTGTATGCTGCGGACGGTGCGACGGGTGTGCTGTTGTCCCCGTCGAATTCGGTGGCAAGATCCTTTTCCCTAGTAGCGGCTCAAACTATCGTTCGGCCTGGTCAGGCCCCGTTCATACAGGTGTTAAATGGGGGCCCGAACCGGGTCGTCGTCCCGGCTGGATCGGTATTGGCTCACGCCACTACCGATTTCACCAGCTTTGAGGGTAAACCACCTACTAAAATGGCCGTTGGCGGGCCTCGATACGATCGTTCACACGATCGATGGATCGCAGATTTGTGCGGGGAAAATACATCTTTGTCGGCCACGCAAAGGAGTGCTTTGCAATCATTATTGTTGGAGTACGCTGACGTTTTCAGTAAAAACGATTTGGATCTGGGCCATACCTCGCTCTTGTTGCACCATATTGACACCAGTGCGGCGGGACCGATTTGTATGCACCCGCATCGCATGAGCCCTGCTGAAAGGGAACACGTGCGCGGCGCGGTAGAAGACATGTTGGCGGCCGATATAATTTCGCCGTCCAACAGTCCTTGGGCGCGCCGGTGGTGCTGGTTAAGAAAAAGGATGGTGGGATGAGGTTTTGTGTAGATTTCTGCCGATTGAATAAGATATCCATGGCAGACGAATACCCCTTGCCACGGATGGACGACTCGTTGGGCGCTTTGTCAGGGGCAAATTTTTTCTCCACCCTCGACCTGTCATCTGGGTTTTGGCAGCTTCCCCTCGATGACACGTCCAAACCAGAAACGGCGTTCCGCACGCCACAAGGCCTCTTTGAGTTTAACCGTTTACCTATGGGCTTGAATGCGGCACCGGCGACGTTCCAACGCTTGAGGGAACTGGTGCTAGCGGGGCTGCAGTGGGAAACATACCTCATATATTTGGACGATATCATCGTATTCAGCCGCACGTTGGAAGAACACCTCCAACGCCTGGAGACTGTCTTTCAGAGGATGCACTCGGCTGACCTAAAATTTAAACCGAAAAAGTGCCACCTTTTGCAACGGTCCGTCTGATACTTGGGTCACATCGTCAGCTCGGACGGTGTGTCCACGGACCCTCAGAAAACGGCGTGTGTCCGAGAATGGCCCACGCCCACTTTGGTGGGCGACGTACGGCGGTTTATTGGGTTTGCATCCTACTATCGCCGTTTTGTTAAGAACTTCGCGACGCTGGCTAAGCCACTGCATGTTCTGACAGGGAAAAATCAGAGATTTAAATGGGGCCCGGAAGAGGAGCGCTCTTTTCAATCTCTTCGGGATCACCTCGCCACCGCGCCGACGCTCGACTACCCGGACTTTTCCCAGCCGTTCATCCTTGACACGGATGCTAGCGATATCGGCATAGGAGCCGCTTTGTCGCAACGGAAAGACGGGGTCAAGCGAGTGGTGGCATACGGCAGCAGGGTTCTGTCCCCTGCCGAAACGCGATATTGCGTGACGCGACCTGTTAGCAATCGTACATTTTGTTCGCCAGTACCGGCCGTACCTGTATGCAAGGAAATTCCTCGTACGCATTGACCACGCGACCTTGCAATATTCGTTGAAATTGGAACAACCATCGGGTCAATTGGCTCGGTGGTTCGAATCATTACAGGAATTTTCCTTCGATATCACATACCGCAAGGGTACTCGCCATGGCAACGCAGACGCTCTCTCCAGGTTGCCCCCGACTCCTCCCTGCGCCTGTCTGACGGATACGCACCACTGTGCAGCGCTGCCTACCTTGCCCTGTCCGGTTATGGGGGCGATGTCGAATGATGAAGGCCAGGATGTACCCGTTGGCGCCAACGACACGCTGCATTTGCCGCACTCGGTGTGGCTACACGAGCAGGAGGCCGATGCCTCTCTGGCTCCGCTGCGGAAACTGATCGGGAAACCGAGATCTTATTTGGCGGGATGTAAATGGCAGATGTTCCGGGGCCAGGCGGGACTATTGATGTGTACGGATGGAGTGTCTGACCGTTCACGCCTGGTTGTGCCGACATCCCTTCGCCACGACCTGCTCCGCGCTCTGCACGCCGACAAACTGATGCACCTCGGCGTGCAGAAAACGTTGGCCGCGATGCAGCAGGATTTCTTTTGGCCCGGCATGACGGCAAATGTCACTAACTTTATCCGGTCATGTCATGATTGTGCAAAGAGGAAACCGCCTCGTCAAAATTATATTCCGCCACAACGTTCGATTGAGGTGTCCCGTATTAATGAGCTAGTTGCTCTGGACATCCTGGGCCCGTTCCCTCCATCGGCTAGGGAAAACAAATACCTTTTGGTCGGGGTCGAATATTTTTCTCGCTGGCCTATGGCCTGGCCTCTGCCTGACTAAACGGCCTCGTCCATCACCGAGGCTTTCTTGAATGGTTACGTCATGGATAAAGGAGCACCAGAAGGGCTGCTCACGGATCAAGGACGTAACTTCTCCTCCAAATTGCTCAAGGATGTATGCGCTGCGCAGGGCACAAAGAAAATCCGCACTTCCCCTTACCATCTGCAAACGGATAGCATGGTGGAACGGTTCAACCGCACCCTTTCGGCCATGCTTTGTCACACGGTGAGTGAAAAACAAACCGATTGGGACTTGCATATACCGGGCGTCCTGGCGGCATACCGCATGGTTCCGCACGCGTCCACAGGATATTCGCCATTTTTCTTGATGTATGGCCGTGAGAATGTACCCCCGATTGATGTACAACTGGGTGCGGCGGGTAAACAACCGTCCCCTTCCTTGCCTGATCACGTACGGGACTCGCTTAAACGGGTTACGGAGGCGCGAGAGGCCGCCAGATGTGCGACGGCCCGTACGCAGGCAAGGAACGAGAGGTATGCGCGTCGATCGCGAACTGACATGCCCTGGTCGGTGGGCGATCTGGCATGGCTCCATTGCCCTCAAGTGCCAGTGGGCACGTCCCCTAAACTGCACAAGCCTTGGCGGGGGCCTGTGAGGCTGGTGGACATTCGGAATCCCCAGAGTGTTCGCATCCAGTACGGCCAACGTCATTGGTATGTCCATTCGTCACGGCTCAAGCCCTACGTTGACCCACGTGCTGGCCCTTCATCTCCACTTGTTGACCTGCCGGGGTCTGGCGTGCCGAATGTGCCACTTGCCTCGCCGATTGAGCCGATTGATCCCCAGCAGGGCTGTGTTCTACCCCCCGCAGACGCACAGGTTTTGAAGGACGATGAGACCCCGGACGTTCCACCTCCAAAGGGGCCTGTCCCAGATACAACGGAAACCGAAACTTCTTCTTCTCCACGGCAACCACCTCCTGCTGAACAGTCGGCGAGGCACCCACGAACGAAAGGAGAGGGTCCGGCGTCGCGTACGCGGTCGAAGTCTCTCCCGTTTCGCTAATACTGCTTGCCTTGCGGTCTGTCACCCTGGTGTTACTGTACTCCAGGGGCGCCCTAATGTATGTCTGTTGTTAATGTTTTACATTCCTCGGCGCGTTGACACCTACTCCCCCTTACCTTGTTAATGTGTCTCAGACGCCCTAAGATTATTCACAGGGATTCGGCCTGTCACCCCTTTTCCCAGCCGAGACGGCTGACCTTTTACACCGGGGGGGGGGGGGGGTGATGTAATGTGAGGTTATATCCGGGTCGTTGATGGATTACAACTCGTCACGACGATTGGCTCTGCCGGTCCTGGTTCATAGCCAATGGGGGGAAGCCTAGGGGCGTGGCCCTGACGTAATGGAAAGGTGACAGCTGGTTGTAGAGGATTGGTTCTGCTGGCTTTAGCCACAGCCAATGGGGAGACGAGTCAGGGGCGTGGTCCCGGGAGCCTCTGGAATATTCCATAGAGGCTAACCAGGATTGGTGGAAACGTACCACGTGACCCGGGTATTAAATAGGGGTGGAGACGGACGACACGTAGTCAGAACGGGAACGAACAGAGGAAAGGGGCCACGCGTGAGCGGGGCTCCGGGTTGCCACGTGGCAGTGCGTCTCTCTCTATCTATCCCTCTCACGCTGCCTGTCAGCAGCGTGAAGGAAAGCTGTAATGCAAAGTTGAATAAAAGACCGGATTCCAGAAGTCGCCTCAACGACCTTTATTACATATGCAAAAATCTGTCAAAAGTTGACTCCTCCCCCCTCCCTGTACGCACGCGTACTTTTTACACCCCCGCACCCCCACCTGCGTACATACGCTTCACGCACACGCCCCCCCCTGAATCCTATAGAACGGCCGATATCACTGGTCAACACACCTTTTCTGGCATAAGGTATTCCAACGGTTTTAAGGTAATTTTGGGGTGCTGATTCCAAATCTGGCATCAGTTTTTGTCTATCACATCAAGTTTTTGAGATATCAAATATTTCATTTTCAATAAAAACTGCAGAAGAAAAATATTAAATAAATGTGGATATCTACATAAAATGATATTATAAACACACTATCCTAAAAATACAGCACCATATTTTAACACTAAAGCAGTCACTGACTCGCAACAACTTGCAATCATAAGTGACAGAGTTAATTTTGGATAAAATAAATGAAAATGTGGTATGCCGATAGCATAAAATGAGATGTGATAGAGCAATTCTGAGATCAGATTTGGAATCAGCACCCTGAAATTAGTCTAAAACAGCTGCAAAAGTCCAGGCCTGCATTTTTTGTTGTTGTTGACCAGTGTATTTAATCCACGCAGAAACGATCAAGGATTCATAATATCAACGTGTTTAAGCAAACAGATAGTCCACCGCCGGACTATCTAACTCATTTTAAAGCCAATGTAGACAAATTATTATAGAGGCTTCACCCCCCCTCCCCCTTCGTTTCCTGTGCGTACGTACATTGTCAATAGACCCCCTATACGCAGGCGTACACATTTGGGTTAACCGCCCCCCCCCCCTCCATGCGTACGTACTAAATGGATGGCCCCTAAGGACGAGGACCCAATCTCCCAGCCCCCAAGGTCGGTCGGGCCTGGTGCTGAGCATCCCTGCGAGACGTGGGGCGGGGGGGGGTGAGCGAGCGAACTCATTCAGACGCAAAAACGACATCATGGGTCAAGGGGCTTAGGCCACGTGATGAATCCGGTCAAATTAACGTCAGAAAAAGTCTCCCATCCCTCCACCCCGAGAGCAAAACGAATGAAATCGTCGCGTGGTGTGACGTGCATTTAGAGCGCTGATTAGGATCGTTTCAGCTCTCTCACCGGTGGCGAGTTGGAGAAACGATTCTCACATCCACGTGTAGCGGCGGATAATACAATTCAATTACGAATCATAACACAGTCCGTTCTCCTATAACGTGTCGTTCCTACAACGCAAATTGGATATAACGTGATGGAGTAAATGGAGCTATGTCACACGAGTAGGAATACGCGGGCGTATGGCTGCCTCGGTGTAGCATCGCACAAGGTGGGATGCTGCTGGATGCTACTATATGCTATCCACGCACCTCGGTCTTTTTTCAGCCTAAGTATGCATCTCACATGTTATCATGGACTGTGCTTTACCCTATATTATATATTCTTCATTATAACGTGATTTTTTTCCATAACGCAGTGTTCTTCAGGAACGCAAAACCTACCGTTATAGTAGTAGTTGAGTTATAGGATGACTGCATGTGGGCCACAGGTTCTGCAGCACATCCTCTGGTCCGTATACTATTTGACCATTTTACTGGTTTGAGCTGTACGAGAGGAATTTTCTTCTGGTAGATACAATGGGAGGCTGAATGATGTCCGGGTGCGGTTAAATGATGTGCTCCCTACTGGCCAATCATGTTGTGTATTTCGATGATCTTGTAATTGCTGCTCTGCCTGATATATGAGTTGGAGACTATGCCTCCCCACCTGGAGTTGGGGGCCATTACAAGACGTCACCAGTTACATGACACCTCCCGAAACGACGATCGAAGCAATGGTGCAAGTTTCTTACAATATCACACCGTCTATTTAGCAATACACTGTAAATGGGTTCGCCATAGCCACAATACTGTAGTGGTCAGCAGGATACCGACTGGACTTGCAATGCTGAGGTTGCCGGTTCGAATCCATCTCCCGTGGCAGTTGGAATGGGGGGCACCGCTCCCCACGGTGAAGTCACCACCGCACTTGTACCAGGCCATGTGCACTTCAAGGCTACGTGAAGTGTCAAAGGCTCGCTGGCAGGTGAAGGGACAAACCCAGGTGCCATGGATTGGCTGACTGAGATGACTGGCAAATGCACCAGCTGTGCCCCCCTGTTGTGCCAACTTGCTGTGTGTTAGCCGCACAAGGCTCTGCTCATCATTGTGAGCGTTGCTCCTCTGTCCTCTGATGTTGCTGGAGGGCGACTGCCTCCCACTGCCCAGCAGCGTCCTTCACAAGCCTCCTCCAGAGGACGACCTTGAAATTGCTGGTACCAGTCTTTGGCAAGTCCAATCAGCTCCAAATGGACGAATTGGAGATACACCGGTGCAGCATAACACACCGGTCTTCATAAAAGTCTAAAATCTAAATTTGAATCAGCAAATCTGTTAATCATTCTTTAATTGACTCTGTTGCTAAGTTTGACGCGATTCGAAGGTTTATTCAGTCATCTGAGACTTGCTACAAAAGGTCAACATTGACCGTTTATTTGGGTCCGTTAATTATATAATCAAGGAATAGTCCAACTAAACTAGATTGAAAGCTTTCGTGACTGCAGGAATTACTCTTTGGTTCTTTCGGTAAATTCTCGTAAAAAGGATATAAATTATTTAATAAAATAGGGGGAGGGGTGAGAGAGAAAGGGGGGGGGGGGGTTTGGGTAGAGAACAATGAGAGAGTTGCGTGGAATTCCTGCCCATAGCGGCCGGAGGAGAGACAATGGATATATAAACAAACAAGCAAGGCACAAAATTTAGAGAGAGATATAGGAAGTTTGAGAAAACAAATTTAGTAAAATTAGGAAGTGTAATACAATGCAACACAGAGAGTCGATTAACACACAGTTAACGCATAGCCTGGTTGATTACGTTCTCACAAAGATTGCTAAATTAGAAGTTAAGTGTGAGTTGAGGAAATCCTCCCCGTAGAGGTGGTTCAAACTAAATTGGAAGCTTTTGTGACTGCAGGAATTACTCTTTGGTTCTTTCGGTAAAGTCACGTAGAAAGAAAAGAAATAATAAAAGAGAGATAGGGGGGGGGGCAGAGAGAGAGGGGGGGGGTAGAGAACAATGAGAGTTGTGTGGAATTCCTGCCCATTGCGGCCGGAGGAAAGAAAATGGACTTATAAACAAACACCAAGTCTAGAACGAGGAGTCAAATCTGCCTTTGGAACACGGAGACAATCGTCAGCTTCAGGGTAAGCCCACCTCTTCCAACGCGTGGGGTCAACGTGAAAGAGTAGACCAAGTACCACTCTAGAGTTGCTCAAGGGGAGGTCTATTCTCAAGCAGGGGCGTGAGTGAGTACTTGCAGGGCCGCCCCTTTACCCGTATTTAAAAGAACCAGGTATACGTATATCGTAATTATCATTGCACAGTGGAAATGTGAAATTAAATGTGATAAACAGAGAACGACTCTTGCATTTAAAACCACTCGACTGTGTTCTACGACACAGCCCATCTGCTGGCACGAGTCTGAGTGCCGGGGAGTGAATGCAGCGCACACAAAAACACACACAAAAATTGCCAGTATAGCTTTACAGACTTGTAGGGGCAAGTGAGAGTGCCTTAATTAATGCCGACACAAGAGCGCAATGTGTGTGTGTGTGTGCGTTGTCTCAAATGAGTACCTGGTGTGGTGTGTAAACATTGCCAGTAGGGAGACAAACACGGCCGGGCGTGGTGCTGGCGACCCACCCCCTCGTGTGCTGTGCGCTAACAGCACTTGCCCCAATAGTCTCGAAAAGGCTTTCGGGGGGATGTTTGTCTTTGTGGTCAGAAATCATGCCTAGCCGCCTTTGCCACACCAGTGCTGCTGTTCTCACAGAGCGCCACAGGCTTATGGCTGAGTTCACCTAGGGGAGGCCAACCACCAAAACAGGTGCAGATGTCACTCGTCGCTGGAGTTAGCAGTGACTTTTCAAAAGATAATGATCAAATAGCGCAAGTCAAGATCTATAAGTATCTTGGGGTCATCCTTGATTCAAAACTGAATTTTCAAGAACACATTGATTATATTGCTAAAAATTTTACCCGTAAAAACAAAGTTTTTCACTATAAATCCTTTATATGCGTGGCGGCTAGAGTCCTCTCGTCCTCTGGCTTGAGATGGCTGCCACCTATGGGTCAGATGATTGCCTGCCACCATTAAGCAATTGGTTATTAAATATAATATTTTTCCCCTAAAAAGTGTAAAAATTTGGAAAAAAATGTTCACGAAAATTAATTGTCACGCACAACGAGTGTGTGTGCAAAATGTCAGCTCGATTGGATCACGGGAAGTGGGTTAAAAAACGACCGAAAGATTTGCACGGTCGTAAGTGCGCAAGCAAGCAAGCAAGTGAACTTAATATAAAGGATTTAAAAAAGTAAAAATTGGTTTTCTGTATCGACACATACACTGTTTCCACCTATGTTCCGTTTGGAATTGATAAAAGCTACCATAATGCCTCTACTTGATTACTGTGACATCGTTTATAAATCAGCACCCAGTACTGTTCTGAAGAAGCTTGACTCAATATATCACTCAGCCTTAAGATGTGCATTGAACTGCCATATAGGACCCACCACTGCGATCTCTACATTGGGTCAAACTTAACATCTCTTAATGATCGACGTCTTATGCATTAGATATTATTTGTTTATGATGTACTTACAAAAAAATCCGCAGATTACCTCATGGATCTCCTTATTGTTTCGGAAAACAAATATGAGCTAAGATCTTCGCTCATTTACCATCTTCGCATTCCTAATTGCCGTACAAATACTGGAGAAAGGGCTTTTGCTATAGATGCCCCCAGGGTCTGGAATGCTATCGCAAATAAACTCCAGCTTGGATCATTACCAACAAAACAACCACTCAAAAATGCTCTAGAGTAGTCGTACAACCATAGCTGCCACTGCTATCCTGTGGCCTGAAATAAAAAAATATAGCTATAGATGACCGATGTATGAAATTATTATGTATTTTTCTTATAGTGCGCTGCTACTGCTATTGTTAACCTGGCTGTTATGGATTGACTTATGCAGCTAGCGAAGAATGCTAGGTTTAGTGATGTGTGTTGTGTGTGTCGCTATTGTAAACGTTAAATAACATTTGTTGGGAAAACTGTTACGTTGTTTATATATCATTGTTTTAGTAAGTTTTGGAGGGGCTTGGTTTGACCCGATTTTTTTTATTTAGTATAGATTTATACTTAAAATTTTGATCTGTATTGTATGATTGTTATTGGGATCAAACATCGAAATTGAAATTTTTGCACTTTTTGTACGCAGCATGGACGGGTGGTGCTTTTTCTGTAGGATTTTATTGTTTATGTATGCGATGTTTAGATTTGTGTACAATGAATTGTAGGTGTATCTTGTTTGTTGTGGTTGCACCCAAATCAAGAGCCAAATGGCTCACATGGTAAATCCTAATAAATGAACCTGAAAATTGAAACTGACTCACACGTGACCCATCCATTCACAAATCTGACCTTCCAAATTCCACATATATCACACTCAAGTCGCCACAGTGGCGAGATTTAAACTACCTCGCCTGATATACGGGAGGTCGTGGGTTCGATCACGAGCCTGACGCCTGTATATTTGGAGTTTAGCATATCTCTCTCCCCATGGTTGCGTGGATTTTTCTCTGGGTCCTCTGTTTTTCCCTCCACATGTAGAAACACGCGTTTATAGAATATGACTGCTATAAATTTCCACATGATGATAAGCCACTTCGTTGAGCTATCATTTGCGATAGCCAAGTCGCTTCTGAAAAATATCTATATAGATCAGTGGGCCTTAAGTCGCTTACCACGTAGTCACACGACCGTGGCAGTAAACTGTTCCTGCACTGGACTGCATAGCAACACGAAGACAATGCAGACAACCAAGTCCCAACACCGCTTCTGGGATACCACCGCTGTTACCATGTCTTGCTATAAAATGGGACTGCGATGGAATTACACGTCACGTCGATGATAGCCAATCACAAAAAACACTCGTACATCACGCACATCTTCGATTCATGAATGGAAAATTAAAGACACGAGCTACAAGCGTGCGATTTTGTGAGCGTGCAATCCAAACTCTGGACCATATAGTAAACCGACAGAGACACATCCAGATACATTGGGACACACAGGTGGCCATAGACGCTCACAGAGATACATATAGAATCATAAAGACCAGAGATAAATTATAGACAATCCACAGAAGTGCGATTGTGCCCATGCAACCCAAACTCTAGACCACACAGTAAACCACTGCCTTCTTGTGCGCTTTAAATGGAAGAGGATCAGCAAAACGACACAAACTCTCTCCTGAAGAGCTCTCGTCGCGACCAGCAAACTTCGACATTGGCATCGAGTTCCTGAGCGCGTTGCTTCTGCCATCACACGCAAGAAGATTAATATCGGACAATCCGCTCCCCTTGCACATACGGTCCCTCCACACGCACCTTGTCGCCTGCATTCTCCACAGTGACGCAAGTGATTGTGTCTTGTGTTGGAAAGCTTTGCCTCAAACTAAGACCAATGTCGCACAAGAGCTATGAAGTTATTTTTTTCACAGATGTCCAGCACTACTGGCTAAGGGGAGCCTCACTGAAACAGTGTGGCATGGACACCCCAAAGAATGGACATTAGGTAGCTCAACAGCACAGAGCCCGTCCCTAGGGTGGCACGGCATATCAGGGCGACTGCACCGGGCCGCGCGCTTTGGGGGGGCCCAGATGTCATACTATAAGGTTGATTTCGAATGCGTCTTTGGGCCCACATGGCGCGATTTGCCCCGTGTCTCGCACCCTACAATGGACGGCCTTGACAACATTTATATAATGACGTATGCAACAATACAAAGACAAGTACTGTATAGTAAATATATAATGTGGCAATGCGCCTCCTTTCCTCCAAATAAACACAGAGGTAGTATGTTAGACATCCGATCAGCCACACGTCCCATTAGGAGTGCAGAATTGCATACTATGTACAGGGTATAGTGTACATGCAGGTATCGTGTACATGTATGCATTGTATACGTGTATGTATAACCTATATGTGCGTATAGTGCATGTACAGGTGTAGTACACGTGTGCATAGTGTACATGCAAGTACGGTGTATGTGCATATATTGTGCGCATGTAGGTGTCGTGTACATATATAGTGTATGTATAGTACACGTGGAGAGGAGTAGTGCGAGCAACCATGAGGGGGCGAACAGAGGGAGGTGCGAGCGAGTTGAGAGTTCAGGATCACGTCATGTCACGGGTGGTGGAAGAGGTACCTTCGGGAACAAAGGTGGGTGCTAGCTAAGGAGAGGAGCCGCAAAATGGGTACTTAAGGGGGACCCCGTGACGAAGGTGGGGTCGTTGTGGGGAGCCAGGGCAAGGAGCGGCTGGAAGAACAGAGCTAAGGGGTTAGCCGAGAGTGGGGTCCGGAGTATTCAGTTGGGGTCGGCTGAGAGAGGGTTTCTCTCTTCTCGTCGCCGGACAGTGTTGGCTGAGGCCCCGTTCCGAGCAGACGAGTGAGAGAGCCCTAAAAGATAGCCGAAGGCAGGAGCAGGTACTGTTGAGAGTCCGGGGTAAGGACCCAGAGAGATAGCACCTACTTCTGGTGTGAGTTAGAGTGTTGAGTTCAACAGTGTTTAATAAACGGCAACAGCCCTGACAGCATTCCTCGTCTCCGCGTGGTTTTACGGCACAGCACACGCACAGGAAGAGTGTACGAGCAACTGCTGCGAGGAGGGGGAGGTGTCTGAGGCTCGGGGAGATGGATCCGTGCCCATTAGTGGAGGAAATTGCATTTCTAGATGAAAACATGAGGAATTCGGAGCTGTTAATAGAGGCAATGTCACCCGCAATGCATAACAAAGACGCATGCACACACACACACAGACACGCAGATACACAGAAAATCATCAGCCATGATCGATGCACTGCTGGATGAAGGCCTCCCGAAGCCGCCTCCCCCACCTCTCACGACCCTGAGATGTAACAAATCCACTCGGTTAACCAGCATACCCAACATGGGCGGAGGAATCAACGAACGCCGCTCACGGTAACAGCGGCCATGGCAGTAGCGATAGGAGAGTGATAAGGAGGCGACTGGCCGACGATGAGTGAGAGAGTGACCAGAGTGAATCGGTGCTGGATGATCAATCATTCTGACTGCGTCATGTTCTTTCTTCAATATCATTCATCCGTGGCTACTATCATTATCGCTGCTGGTGTATAAATGGGTGCCTTCAACATCCATATGAGCTCATTCAGTATAACGTGCGCAGGTAAACAGGAGACAAAGAGCTCTCTGTAGCTTACACCGGCCTGTTTGGACAAGTGCTGTGAGCGAGCGCCTATGAAGGCCCCAGGACTGGTTCAGATATCAGTCACACTGATGTTAGCCATGGTCGGGAATTGAACCCAGATCGCTGATTTCGTACCACAGATTTCGTACCGCAGTGCGACAACCACTGCGCCACCGCGCCCATTATATAATACTGTACTGGCCTTTTGCCCGTTCAAGGACGGGAGTATTTCAGTGGTATTAATTGCATGCATTCGTGTGCAATTTGTAAGGCCGCGATGACACAGACCTATTTCATTTTAAGGTCATAATCCCTTGTTCATCATGACGCCCTTTTTACTTCTATGTCTCAATATCGTTACGGAGATCGCGTGACGTGAGGGTTCTGCCTTTGTAGTGAGGGTTGTAAGTTGACGCCGAGAAGGGAGTAGGGGCCTCTGCCCCCCATGGAGTGACATCAGCCGCTAATTATTATGAATGGGGGGGGGGTGTCCATTTGGAGGACGTCACCTGTTAATGAATATTAATGAGAGGGGCTGGTCGATATGAAGTGACGTCACGAGCGATAAGGAGATTCCTGGGTGATTATAGTAGGTATTCGTACATATGTAGTGACATCGCAGCTGTCACTGTGGTGTCGGCCCGAGCGAGGCAGGGCGTGCGATGCATTGTCATCGCGGACACCCCGTAGGTGGGTGTAGTACCAGCCCTAGAGGGGGCTCGGTGAGCGCTGGGATAGCGCAGTGGCACCACGCGTGGCGTGCAGTGCCGACTCCGACGGGAGGGAGTGTGAGAACGTCAGCCATGGGATGAGGTTACCTTATGCCATGGCACTCTGGTTGACCCTGGAAGGCACGTGACAAGTAATATCTACACAGGGGCCCCAGGTGGGGGCTAGGGGGTGGTCACGTGTCAGGGTGAGATCCTACGGGAAGGGTCGAGAAACGACAATAGAAGGAAAATAATAAAATAATAAAAATAAAACAATAAAATAATTCTCACGACGTTTCGGCCACAACGCAAGCAGCCGTCTTCAGGTGGAGAACATGTCTGTCGACAGACCTGACAGACATGTTCTCCACCTGAAGACGGATGCTTGCATTGTGGCCGAAACGTCGTGATAATTATTTTATTGTTTTATTTTTATTATTTTCCTTCTACGTGACTTTACCGAAAGACCCAAATAATATGAATTCCTGCAGTTACGAAAGCTTTAAGTCAAGATTTAACCGCCTCTACGGGGAGGGTTTCCACACAAATATTTGATAGTTATTATTTTGATAATTTTTTCTATCTACGTGGCTTTACTGAGAGACCCAAAGAATATGAATTCCTGCAGTCACGATCTACGTTCTACATCCAAGAAGAAGTCACCAACACGTGAACGAGGACCCAAGTCCGTTGTAGCTACTCCCAGTAACTAGCGTAGTTAGCCTGGTGGTCCACCACCATAGGTTATCTAGTAAAGGGGCAGTAACCAAAGAGTATAGGGCAGTAACCGCTTTGTGTTAATAGGTTGGTGTTAATAAATGTGTTGCCTCCAAAAAGTATGTCTGCGACACAGCTGAATCCACTACATATATACACACACGATCTAAAACCACTAAACATTTTTTTTTTAATTTTACCAGGTAAGGCACACTGAGCTAATTAGCTCTTTTTCAGAAGCGACCTGGCCGTCTTGTGGAAATATATAGCAGCAAAAACTGATGTTGATTATAAATGTGGAGGGAAAAACCGGAGGACCCGGAGAAAAATCGACACGACTACGGGGAGAGAGACATGCAAACTTCAAATATACAGCAGGCGTCAGGGTCGAGAGCGAACCCACGACCTCCTGTATACCAGACGATGCAGTTAACATCCGTCAAAACGTAAACCCACATGACACACACATAGAGGGGGGATGACTGCTGATGGGACACTAGATGTCCAAAGTTTGCTTGTGTTAAACCGATACTTCTGAAAGTATGCACTCCCAAAGGCCGTGCGACTTATAGGATATGTAAAACATAGACTTAAAACTTTCATGACTGCAGGAATTCATATTCTTGGTTCTTTCGGTAAAGTCACTGATGAAGACCGCTTGTGTTGCGATCGAAACGTCGTGGGTTTTTTGCATTTATTTTCAATTTTTTTTCCTATTTACGTGACCAAGAATATGTAAAACATACATTTATGTTTTTTTGTGTGCAGAGACAAATCGGGGGAAGGCGGTGAATTGTTTGTGCGCTTATTTATAATGTAGCCAGGTGGAGCTAGGAGAGGGGGCTGCGTGGTGTCGGTGGCGGCAGGGGTCACGTGGCGGGGCTCTATAAAGGCGCAGTAACCAATTACGCGGCCTCCCCTGATCCCCGTTCGTGCCTCCAATACCCCCCTCGCTTATTATTTAAACACGGGCCGTGGCATTTGGATAAAGGGTGCGCATCCTGGGTGGGTCACCGCAACCCCTCCCCCCTATTCCCCACTCCCCACCCATCCCCGGTCCGCCACACCCACGATTTACTCTGAATTCATCCCCACCAACACCATCGTCGGCCATGGTCAATTCACTGCTGAATGAAGGTCTCCTCCCTAATCCGTCGCCCTCTCTCCCGGTGCCGTGATGATGATGAATAGGGGTCGGCAACCAAAGCAAGAAGATACATTTTTTTCGAATTCGGTAAAAAAAAAAACCTCCCTCAATATTTAAACAGCCGGAATGCACTGTGGTGAATACGAGACGGTGGTTCTTAATGAGCCGCATGTTGCTGACCCTTGCCCATGGTAAACTGGACTCCATGGTGAAGTAGACTTCCATGGTCAGGATTAGGCAAGCAAAATAACAAATCTTTTTTTTCGAATTTCAAGAGCCAAACTGCAGTCCTTAAAGAGCCGCAGGTTGCCCACCCCTGGTGATTAACAATCCACCCATCAACAGCTGCCCGAGACGGTGCACGCATCCTCTCGGGCGCGCTCCCCCCTCTCTTCGCGACCGCTGTGGAACAGTGAACTAGACAGCCAACTCACAGTGACAAAAATAGTTAATCAGACAATTCACCTTCCTTCCCTTATACGTCTCTGCGCATACATTTGTTTTTTTACACATCCCATTCAGGGCCGGATTAAGATTGTGTAGGCCCCTGGGCTACATGTACTGTGTGGCCCCCAATAATATATTCAAAAGGAAAACAACGTTCAAGAATAATGTAATTTATTTTTACAAGGCTAACAACAAATAAAATTCACCATTCACAAATGAAATAACTTTTCACTTAATCTCTGGAGGCCTTCCAGCTGGCGGAGGACCCTGGGCTGCAGCCCCAAAAGCCCATGCCTTAATCCGGCCCTGATCCCATTAGCCGATCATGGTGCTGGATACATTACTCACTACGTGAGGTTATGGCCATCATAGGCGCTTGCTAACAACACTTGCCCCAGCAGTGTGTTGCAGGCTATACGGGGGATCTTTGTCAGTGTACTTAAGATGATTTATATTATGTAGCTGCTATAAATTTCCACATAAGCCACTTTGTTGACCTATCATGTTTGGCCAGGTCGCTTCTGAAAAATGGGTTAATACCTCTGTGGGCATCATCTGGTAAGATAAAAATGAAGTCTAGTTTTATTTGTACATATAATTTAAGCAATTTGTTTACCTTTTCTATACTTAGCACTCCTATCGTATTTTTATAGTTTTGTTCTTGTAACGTTTTGACCCCGTGCTGGATATCTCTGATTTAGAGCTTCATAGCTCATCGGATTCATCCAGAAAATCAATAAATATTCTGATTATGTCTATGCGTATTCGCGCGTCTGTCCACAACTGCACATAAGAGGCATTCTCAGCTCCCGCATCGCAAACATCGCCACCTTTCTCTCACCCTCCCCATCCCAGACCCCAGTGCACGAGGGACCAGACTTTGCCTCGGCTTCTCACATTGACGGCTGCCCACACGCACAGCAGAAACGCTCTGTGCTCGCATGATTGACGCTGCCACTCAAAGGCCCCATTCATTGCACTGCGCCTGTCATTCATTTGCAATTCATGACGTGGGAGCGCGCGCGCGTTCGTGTGTGTCCGTGCCCGAGTGGGGAGCAGTGGCGCAGCAGCTGGCGAACCTGGCCGAATTCGATTCCCGCTCACTGCTCAACATCCGGTGTCCAATGTGAAAGGATCCTGGGCCTCCCCTCTGTCGGCTCAACCTTAAATATATTGAGTTGTGTATAAAACATCAGTACTGGGGAGACAAAGGCGGCCGAGCGTAGTGCTGGCCACGCATCCCTTCCGTGCTTGCGAACAGCACTGCCCCCATAGTCTGCTCTTGTCCTTCCATACGTCTGTGCTCCCCACCTTAACGAAACCGCACTGACCAGCGTGGTGAAGTATGGTCAAATAATCCACATAACCGACCCGGCGTGGGCGGTATATTGCGAAAAGCGTGACCACATATGGATCATGCCTTCATATGGCAAGTCCAGCTTCTCTAATCACAATGTAAAAACATAATCCTTTATTAGCCACTTTATACAACGAACACGTAAGGAAATGTCTAGAATTCTGAACACAATCCCTTATTTAACCTTCACCGTATAAAGCGAGACAAAACATTCAGCCAGGTCCAATCAACAGGAGTCGTCCTTTTCCTGTTGTTCAACATCACGTAAATAATTAGTTTCCCTGATTTCACGTTCGATGAAGAGCCGCCGTATTATGGAAGGAGTTTCCACATCTTGCAACCAAGATATTCATCTCGAATGCTGACGGCGACACGTGTGGTCCATTTGGTCCGCAAACTCGAGTTTCGTGTCTCACTCGCACCACCTTCCGAGAAGTGAACCCTACCCACGACGTTGGACTCGGCGCTCGACATAGCGTCCGGCTCATAATGGACAAGTCGGACACCACCGAGACACTACGCAACAACATGAATTCGTGCAGCAGTGGCGGCTAGCAGCAGCAGCGGCGTCTGAACCAGAGGTCGCAATCGGGTACCCGATACCCATACCCGGCTACCCGACCGGGTACGGGTACCCGTTTGCGACCCTGGTGCGGCCGGGTACGCGTACAGGTAGGCCGTGAGTCACTGGTGAGTAACCGTTTGTCACTCATTTCCCAACGTCTCGTCTCTTCTCACAATTCAAGTTCCTAGAATCAACCCACCCACGCCTGCAACATGGCTTCATCCCAGAGGTCGCAATCGGGTACCCAATACCCGTACCCTACCCGATACCCGGCTACCCGTACCTGGCCGGGTATCGGGTACGGGTACCCGTTTGCGACCCTGGTGCGGCCGGGTACGGGTAAGGAATCAAAACCCGTTTGCGACCTTTGGTCTGAACGCAAGCACTATCTCAAGTAGCGGCACAGCAACAGCTGGACATGGGCATCCAGAAGTGTGGACATTATTTAAATTAACAAAATAAAGAAATATAATCTTAATTTTTTAATATGAACAATTACTTATTTCTCCAGGCGGTAGTAGTTACCACATACAGAGGTGGCTACGACACACGTGGTCTGTATTCCAGCACTAGAGGCAGTACAGAGGGCTGTATGTATATGTACGTTGAACTTCTTTCGTAACGTACGTAAGCTAACCTTGCTAATCGAAGGTGCGGGGGAAGGACAAGAGTGTTGGCGGATCACACAGAGATGTTGCGAAGCGCCCCCTTCCAGGAGCGCATACCCTGGCTCGCCAGTAACAATGTGGACTCCACCTGTTCCATCTGTATGGGATAGAGCGTTGCCCCGTCGCATGTGTGGGTGTTCTCCAGGTGCTCCGGAATTCTTCCACTGATTGTCCGATAAAACCTTTATATACAGGGTGGCCCAAGAATTAGGACACACAGGGTCATTATATTCGTTTGAATAATTTAACAAACGTTCAAACTGACTTCCATCAAATGAATACGTGCAAAAATTATATTAAGAAATTAATTAGCCGTTTTAAAAAAGATTACACTGTGTAATCTTTGAACAATCATCAATTATATTTCGTCTCAATTAATTCATGGTTCTTGGTCAAGTTTTGTAAATGACAGATTTGATGTATCCCCACAGGAAGAAATATTGATATTAATAATGACAATAGATAACAAAAAGTTGAACACGTAGACTTTCGCGACCAATATTATCCATAATAAAGGTTTTTGGGTTAGATCGCGTCAGTATAAATGTGTCGTAACCCTCCACCACCCGACACAGCCAGTAAGGTTTGTCACGTAAACAACGTGCCAATTAGCTACTACAGCCCACCGGTGTGTTGGAGATTAAATCCACAACATTTAAAATTTGAATACGTCTCTGATCTCTGCACCTGATGTGTTCAGTGATGACGTCATCTTGCTCTATTTAAGAACAGAGGTAGATTGGTTCACTATTCTGGCAAATCGCCCAATGATGCTGGATGGGTCCGAGCATAAAGCTAGGACCCATCTTTAAAAGGGCTCTTTCCTATATAACAAAAAAAAAACAATTAAATGTTTTAATAACCCTGTGTGTCTGACTTCCGGGCCACCCCGTATAGAGAGCAGCAGAGCTTGGGCGATTGTTGGCACTCGCTCAGCCGGTGGCCACGTTCGCACTCGCTCGTCTGTAGCTCCTCGTGTCTCCGAGTCGTCCTCTCTCTCCGAATATTGTATGGCGGCGTGTTAAACGTTGAAATTATTATCATTATAAAATAAAATAGGTTATTTTTCACACATCCCATCAGCCAAAGTCTTCCGGCAGTTAATTTATTTCAGCAGCAGAGCTTTAAGACAGCAATACCCTGGACTGGATTTAACATTCAGTGTCTCATCAGCAGCCATGACTGCTTGAACCCAGGAGCGAGAGCTGAGCTTGGAGCGGTTTGACAAGAAAGAGACAGCGTTCTGCTAGGTGTGATTAAAGCCCTGAGCCATCAAAGACAATGGCTCCATGAAGCTAAATACGCAGACAATACACCTCTTTTACGTATCTGGCATTGTGGCTGATGGAATGTGTAAACGATGCTTGAAAAAAAATAATGTAGAGGGGCAGATACGTGGAGACACTGTTTGCTTAGTTATTTTATTATAGTCTCCAAAACACTCTTGATTAGGTTTTGTTGTGTATCAAGAGTTTTACGTAAAGCTAGGACCCATCTTTAAGAGGGCTCTTGCCTATAAACATCTGGCAGTTCACCACCATTGGCTCAGGAAATCTTGACTGATGATGAGACAATGAACGTCAAAACCAGTCAAGCGTTTTTCTCGTGGTGAGCCAATGCTGCTGAAATTATGCACTCCCAGAAGGCCGTGTGGCTGATGAGATGTGTAAAAAAAAAAGTACATTTTTTTCATGTGGAGGGACAGATAAAGGGAGAAGATGAATCGTCTGCCCATCAACGAAGGGAAGTGACTCCTTGGATTCACTGCGGGCTGCGTCACCTCACAGACCGAGCAATCACACCGCACGCGTCCCGCAAACCACTGATCCAATCAGCAGAGAAGTGCAAAATAAAATTAATTGCCCAGAACTTTGAACTCAAAAAAGACTACTACTGTGCCCACAGTCCCCGGCTATTGCACCATAAACCCCAATCAGGACAAGCATCACTGGTGGCTACAACTGATGAGTTCGAATCTTGGGAGTCAAACCCATCATCATTACTCTGGGGTTGATAAAAAATAAACAACTACTTTGCAGGAAAGCAGCATGGGTCATCCTATGGGAAGACTGACCTCTGCCATGGGAATGTGGAATTATCCAACACTGGCTCTGAGCTGACCATTGACCTGGAATGTAGGGAGCGGTGGCCAGAGGTGGGACAAAGTCATTGTTATGCAAGTCCAAGTCGAGTCGCAAGTCATCAAATTCATGACTCGAGTCTGACTCGAGTCCAAGTCACATGACTCGAGTCCACATCTCATAGGTGGGACAAAGTCATTGTTATGCAAGTCCAAGTCGAGTCGCAAGTCATCAAATTCATGACTCGAGTCTGACTCGAGTCCAAGTCACATGACTCGAGTCCACACCTCTGGCGGTGGCACAGTGGTTAGGGCACTGGACTACAAACCCGGTGACCAGAGCTCAATTCCTGCTCACAATCAACATCGATGACGAATATCTGAACCAGTTCTGGGCCTCCCTTAGACCGACTCAGTCTTAAATGAGTTACTGGTGCGGTGTGTAAACCTCGCCAAAAGGGAAACAAAGGTGGCCGGGCGTGGTGCTGGCCACCCACCCTCTCTTGTGCCATAACAGCCTTCATAGGTGCTCCCCAACAGCACTTACCCCAACAGTTTGCTGAAGTTAGACGGAAGATCTTTGTCTTTGTTACATGTGTGAATGTGGGTCGAATGTGTGCCTGTGTTAACATGTGTGTATTAACGTGTGTGTGTGTGTGTTAGCGTGTGTGTGTGTGTGAATGTGTTATATAAATATCTACTCAGGGATAACTGTTCAAATGCCCATACGAGACTGTTTGGAAACAATCTTGATTTAAAGCTTTCGTGACTGCATTTGTCTCTCATTGGACATGCTAATTTCTCTGCCACCCCCCCTCTCTCTCCCCCATGCCGCTGATCTCTATACTATACCTCATCACAGAGGCGTTGTTTCTCTGTGTCTCTCTCTCTGTGTGTCTCTCTCACTGTATATGTCTGTCTCCGAGCTTGCACCTGATGGTTGCTTGTGCTGCAATCGAAACGTCGTGATTTTTTTTCCTTTCTACGTGACTTTACCGAAAGAACCAAAGAGTGTTTGGAAACATTTGTAAAAAAAGTTAAATCTGGAAAATATTTTAAATTGCATTTCTACCCAGGCCCCTTGGTATCCATGGTGTGCACAGTGTCATCTCCAACTACAATGTCATCTACCCCGTATTCCTGGCCTCTCTGTGCTGTGTGACGAAGGTCCATCAACGGAAACGTCGCCGATTACATGCGCTATTCAGCATTACTGACACACGTGTGTCGAGTTTGTTATATTATGCTGAATTACATCGATTCCTAGGCTCAGGGCCCGACTTGCGCGTGCAAGGAGCAATGCTTTTCCGGGGTCACTGGTTCGAATTGATCTTGGCGTGGCGGTTATAATGGGGTACACGTTTCTTAAACGCCCCCCCACCACCTCTTGCCACCCATACCATTAATCGGGCTCACCACGGTCTACGATCAGCATTGCGTGTGGCAGAGTGAAGTGTTCGAACCCTGACCCTCTTCCAACACATCTGGTTAGTGTGTAGGACATCAAACAGCACACGAGAGCTCCCTCTAGTGGAGGATTTTCCTTTTGCCTTGAACACGGTCTTCCCACTGAGCTGTACGGCGTGGTCTGTGTGGTGTCGCCCACTGTGCATTGTGTGTGTGCGTGGGCGAGTGGCTCCCTCTAGCGTAACCCGGACCAGCTGGGCAGATAGGAGACCCAACCTCCTGACGTGCCACCCGAGTCCAGCTCCTCCTCTCCTAAACAACAACAAAAGCCAACATTCACTACTAAGTGGAGGTGACATCACCACAGCGACTGTGCCAGCCTTGGTGCACTTTGAGCCCATGTAAAGTGTTGAAGGCTCGCTGGCAGGAGGTCATGGGACAGACCCAGGAGAAATGGGTTGACTGACTGTCTTGCTGCGTTTTAGCTGCCCAGTGCTCCACTCGTTATTGTGAGCTTTGCTCCGCTGTTGATTGTTGTTGGAGGGCGACTGCCTCCAATTGCCCAGACGCATTCACCCCAAGCCGCCTCCACAGAGGCTGGTCTTAATACCACTGGTATCAGTCATCGGCAAGTCCAATCAGCTCTACATCCTCCTGCACCACATCGGCTCCATCTCTTCTCTAGCATGTGCCATGCCAATTTCGCCCCTTCTATCCATCTAAACAGAAGCTGCTTTGACATATGGTGGCTGGACATGCGGGCTACATGACCCAGCCAACACAGTCTCGCTTACCAGAGGTCATCAATATCTGTGAGATCCTCACATAATCCAGTCTAGTTAAACACAGGATGGATCATAGGCAGGCCAGTATTGAAGTCCCTTCAGAGGGGTCCACGTTTCAGAAGGGAGGCCATAATTGTGGCTGAGAACACCTGGAGCTTTGTATAGAGCAACAGGCCAGGCAGCTTCCACACAATTATGCAGCCAAGGAATAGATAATATAATAACACTGAAATGATTAAAAGTGAAACCTCTGCTGTCAAAACGGACCGAGTCATTAGCACACTGCCCAGGTATGGCAACTTCTACACTCTTTCCACAACCGCCCATCACTCATGGGGAGTTAAGAGTGTGGATTGTTTGTCAGTTGCTTTGTTTTTGTCTGGCTAATGGTAAGGCCCCACCTCTTAGCGGTACATTACAGGTTCAGTCTCTAACTCCTTCTCAGAATGAGCTGCAATTACGATATTTGCATCGTGCATAGTATGGTTCACCAATATGGAGCCATCCCTTGACTGCACGCAGGCATAGATCAGCCTCCCATTGTTTCTGTATCAAATGGAAAGAAATCCCTCTAATACAGCCATGAAAAGCTTCTCAAACTACGTGGTGTAAGAAGATATTAATTTTTTTAGGAGCCAGAGGACATCCCTTTCACACCCCAAGGTGAAGGGGGAATGGCTAAGACTTCTGCCCAAGCAGCTTTACGCGGGCATGCCCACTATTATGAACGTCCTTAATCACTGTACACACAGAAACACGCAAAAATACAAAACAAAGATTCCCATATAGCTTCAACAGATTGTTGGGGCAAGGTTTGTTAGTGAGCACCTATGAAGCCTGGCACGGTGCACCAGGCGGTTGGTGGTTATCACTACGCACGGCCGCCTTTGTCTCGCCAGTGGCGATGTTTTAACAGGCCAACTATCGTACTCATTTAAGGCTGAGTTTACCTAGGAAAGACCCAGGACCGGATTAGACATTCTCTGTCACCGTTATTGGTCGTGAGCGGGAATTGAACTTGGTGACTCGGATTCAAAGTGCAGTGCGCTAACCACTGTGCCACTGATCTCCACACACAGAAGCACACACACATGCACGCAGGGACAAAACCACACTGGATTAGACAGACGCATGCACGGAAAAACACACATGCACAGACAGAAACGCACAAAAACAAAACAAAGATCCCTCAGTAAAGCCTAAACAGACTATTAGGGCAAATTCTGTTAGCGAGCTCCTATGAAGGCCAGCAAGGCAGACGAAGGGGTGGGTGGCGAGCATCAAGCCTGGCCGCCTATGTCTCTCCAGTCGCGATGTTTACGCACTGCACCAGGTACTAATTTGAGGCCGAGTCGACTTAGGGGAGGCCCACGACCAGTTCAGATAATCGTCACTAGTTTTGGCTGTGCGCGGGAATCGAACTCAGGTCGCCGGGCTTGTAGTGCAGCGCGCTAACCGCGACACTACCACTCCCCACACAGAAACACACGCACGGACAAAACCACGCATGCATGGTCAGAAACACACATGCACAGAAAGAAACACGCATGCACGCACAGACAGAAACACACACCACGCACCGTTGGCAATGTGAGCGAGAAGGCCACGCTCCTCAGGGCTGAGCCTCAGCAGGGTGTGCAGCACGGGCAGCAGGGCCTGGCGCTCGCTGCCCGGTGGCAGCGATACGAACTTGAGCAGCACGTTCTTGAGGTACTCAAGGCTGGAGACGGCGCCGTCGCGCTCCGCGTTGCGCTCCAGCCGGCGCACCTCACTCTTGAGCACCTGCAGGGCGAGCGCGAGGCAAGCAGCAAGGTTTCGGCTTTAGTTGAGAAGAGGCGCCGCAGGGCGAGCATGCCGCCGCGTGGCATGGACACCTGGGCAGCAGCTTCTGGTACGACAGAAGTCCTCCATTTTTCTCTCACGTCACGCGGAGCGCAGGCGAATCGGCGGTGTGAGAGAAGGGAAACATGAGATATGTGTGTCCCAGAGATGCTTACGAAGTTATGCAGAAGCGTGAGAATGATGACAGGGGGTCTATGGTGACAGGAATAATTCTTAGACGAGTTTGTTTAGTTCCCCAGGAGAGAGATCAAGATACCAGGATGAGTCTCATGAGTAAGAGTCACACGTGCAGTGACGTGTGGAGTGACACGTGGAGCGAGTGCGGAGTGAGGTGCACAGTGAGGTACGCAGTGACGTGAGGTGCCGAGTGATCGGAATGAGCGTGAGGTGACAGTGCGGTGAGCGTGGGGCGGGCGTGGGGCGAGCGTGGGGGTAAGGCCACCTTGATCTGCTCCAACAGGACAGCGTTGGTGGCCTCTGCCTCGTGCAGCACCTCGCTCAGGTGGTCGGCCCGGCGCGACGCGGCGCCCAGCGCCAACGCCAGCTGCTCGCTCGACGGCTCAAGCCCCACGGGGCCGACTGGGGGCAGGGGAGCAGGGACAAGGGCAGCCACGTGTTAAGTAATGAGAGCCAGGCGGACAAATCAACACAATGGTGTGTTTTTTCCCACAAAATAAAATGTTTTCACCTATTTAGGTCGGTGCTCGAGTGGGTGGTGTGGCCAGCACCACGGCCTGGCTGCCTTTTTCTCCCCAGTGGAAAAAATGTACACACCACACCAGGTACTCATTTTAGGCCAAGTCGACCTAGGGGAGACTCAGAACCTGCACGTATACTCGTCACTGATGTTGGCCGCGAGCGGGAACTCAGATCGCCGGATTCATAGCGTGGCACGCTAACCGCGACACCACCGCTGGTTATTGCTCACCACTCTTGACATCTGTGCTGTTGAGGAGTTGCTCCAGCGAAGGAGACTGCTGCGGGGTGGGGGGCAGGGAGGGGGGGCACGGTGGGGCTCGGGGCCCCGATTCCTCCATCCCCTCCCCCTCTTCGCGAGCCGCCACACCCCACGAGCCCCCCGCCTCCAGCACCTCCCGGGCCCCTGTTCGGCCTGGGGCCTGTGCTGAGGCCTGGGCTGCAGATTCAGGCAACGGGGGCGGGGGTTGTGTACGGAGATTTAATCCTTTCCCTTATTATTGAAAAAGGAGCCTACTTGTTAGCATATTTATTCTGTTACTTGCATGCTCCACAACAATGTTAACTATTACGATGTAAACTAATTATGGACATTATAAAGCATGTGAAAAATGTGAGACAATGATACACATTGAACGTGCTTTTGGGATAAATCGTTCGACTGTTGGGACAATTTTAAAGGATAAGGACCGAATTATGCAAAATGTGAAAGGTTCTGTGCCAATGCAGTCCACGATGATTAGTAAGAAAAGAAGCATAGCGATTGAAGAAATGGAAAACTCTTGTGTGTGTAGCTGGAGGACCAGCATCAGCGTTGAATGCCTATAAGCCTTAAGCTAATTTAGGAGAAGGCCTTGAGTTTTTTTGCAGATCTAAAGGCGAAACAGGGCGAGAGTGTTGCTGATGAGACATTTACTGCTAGTCATGGTTGGTTCCACAGATGTAAGGCTCGTGCGAAACTGCATGGTAGCAGCCAGGGAGTTCCCGAAGGCTCTGTCGGAAATCATCGATGAGGGGGATTACCTGCCACAGCAGGTGTTTAATGTCGATGAGACAGGACTATTTTGGCAGAAAATTCCAGATCGGTCATGCATTGTCAAAGAGGAGAAGAATATGCCAGGTTTCAAGGCTGCGAAGGACAAGCTTACTCTCTTACTTGGTGGAAATGCTGCTGGGAACTGCAAACTGAAACCCTTGTTAGTTTAAATTTTGACCTTGTTAGTTTGTTATGCCTAAAACCTAAGGGTCCTCAATAATATTGCCAAAGGTTCACTGCCTCTTGTGTGGAAGTCTAACCCTAAGGCCTGGGTGACTCAGGCCCTCTTCCAAGATTGATTTTTTTCCATCACTTTGTAACTGAAGTGGAAATATACTGCAACAATAACAACCTGCCCTTTCAAGAACCTGCTGTTACTAGATAATGCCCCTGGTCATCCATCTGTCCTGGGCAGTTACCATGCCAACATCCAGGTGGTGCACTTTCCTCCCAATAACACTTCTCTCCTGCAACCTATGGACCAAGGTGTCATATCTACTTTCAAGAGATGCTACCTGTGGATAACTTTCAGAAGGGTGTGAAGGCTACAGGAGGGGAAAGTGGAGTGACGCTGAGACAGTTCTGGAAGGACTATGACATTTACAAGGCAGTTAAGAACATTGATGCTTCCTGGCATGAGATCACAGCTCCCAACATGAATCGTGTGTGGAAGCAGCTCTGCTCCCAGTTTGTTCCTGACTTCTAGAAATTTCAGGAGAATGCAGATTCAGTGATCAACAAGCTGGTGGATATGGTCAAGGAACTACAATTGGATCTGGAGGAAGAAGATTTCCAGGAATTGTTGGAATGCCACACTCAGGAGTTGACCAACAATGATTTGATGGAGCTGGAGTCACACAGGGTGGAGGATGAGGTCACTGAGGAGGAACAGGAGGCCGAGCAAACTAAAGGGTTCAACACCAAATAGCTGGCTGAAGGTTTCAGCATGATTGAGAAGGCACTGGCCTGTTTTGAGTCTCAGGACCCAAACACTGAAAGGTTTACCTAGGTGTCGGCAGCTGTTCATGATGATATTGCCTGTTAGAAGTTGATTTATGAAGGGAAGACAACTGTGCAGACATGTCTTGGTAAGTTTTTCAAAACACAAGCACCAAAGGGAATTAGCATCAACATCTACAAAACATAAAGAACCAGTGGCATCTACATCTGCAAAACATGGAAAACCAGTGGGATCTACATCTGCAAAACATGGAGAACCAGTGATATCTACATCTGAAGAACATGAAGAACCAGTGGCATCTACATCTACAGGAGATTATACAACTTTTAAAGTCATTCCCTGTGTTTGGTGTACACGCCGTCCAACATGTTTGGAATCGACAGCAATAAAGTTTGACTCGCGAACAAATCGACATACGAACAGACCTCTGGAACCTAACTCGTTCGTAAGTAGAGGAGTCCCTGTACTGCTGAGAATCCGGTAACGCACTTCGAAGAGGCCGAGTGTGCGGCTAATGGGATGTGTAAAATAGAATGTATTTTTTTTATTTATGTGGAGGGATAGATGTGGGAAGCAGGTGTTTGTTCAATGAATATATGTTAAACTTCTTATGTACCGTACAAAGTCAAGCGTGCTCACTGGAGGTGCGGGGAAGGACAACAAACTAAACACAAAAATTCTAGATTTGAAGCTTTCGTGACTGCAAGGATTCATATTCTTAGGTTTTTTCGGTAAAGTCACGTAGGTAAAAAATTAAAATTAATAAAATAAAAAAAAAATCACGACGTTTCGGAGGCAACACAAGCTTCCGTCTTCAGGTGGAACCGTCACAGCATGATAGCTGTATCAAGTATTTTTATTTTACTTTTATTAATTAAATTTTTTTACCTACGTGACTTTACCGAAAAAACCTAAGAATATAAACACAAAAAGCCAGTTCTAAACAAATTAGTTTATAAATATTAATTATTTAAAAGCGCAAAGCTCAAAGTGGCTTCCCAATATCAGAAGGAAGAGCGTTTCAGACGGCCGCAGAAGTGCATCCAAAAGCGCTGCGTGATGCGGTGACCATCTTTGTACGATAGCCAGCCACCCCTCACTGGAGCAGCTCCTCCACTCGTGTTTGGGATAGGGTTGTGCATGTGTGCGTGCTCGCGTGTCTGCATGTGTGCACGTGCTGGTGTGCGCATGCGTGCGTGGCTTCACCAGTTACCGCCGGGCTGCTGGCGCCGAGCGCCTGTGCCTCAAGACGGCTCATTCGGCCGTGCATGTCGTGAGCGGCGCGGCGACTCTCGTCCCTTTCTGCCTCCGCTCGCTTCACCTGCGCCCGCATGGGGGGGGTCACCGGACGTTGAACCGTTTATGGTTTTTCCGCACACGCAGAAACGTCAGCAGCACCGGACGCAATGCATTTAGGCTCTTTAGCCTCTTTGGATTTCTTTCGCAGACCGCACGTAGCCAACCGCGCTCATTGAAGGTGCAGGGAAGGAACAAAAACGAAACACCAAAAGCAGTTCCAGTGGCTTCTTAATATCGGAAGGAAGAGCGTTCCAGGTAGACGCAGAAGTGCATCGGAAAGCGCACGATGTGGTGACATTCTTTACACGTCTCCACAGGTGAGACAACGGCGGCTGGGCACAGTGCCGGCCACCTATCCACCCCCTCCGTGTGCTTTGCCGGCCTTCACACTTGCTAACAGCACTTGCCCCAACAGTCTGTTCATGCTATAGGGGGGGATTTTTGTCTTTGTTGGAAACCAGGGTGCCACGGTGGCGAGATGTTAATCCCCTCTGAGAAGAGCGTGGAGCTGCAACAGTGGGTGTGTAATGGTCAGCACACTCGTCATACAATCTACAGGTCACCGGTTGTTTTCCATCTCCCGGCTCGGCAGCTGAAACAATGAGACAAGTTTCTTAAATCTCCACGCCCACCGCTTCTGTCCGCCCCTTCCGCCAGCAGTGGCGCGAGCGAGCAACTGTAGGGGCTACGCCTGTTACCGTTAAACTGCTGAAACGAGGGCGAGAGACGAACCGAGCGGTGATTTAGGCCTTCGTGCCATTTGTGCGTCCCTCCGTGCGTGCCAATCGTTGCATGTGTGTTCGTTACGAAATACTCCACTGGAAAACGGTTACCGGGTTCCTGAGTAAGAAGAGACGGTAATTGACTTGGAAAACGGCTATCGGCTCATTTAACACGCAGTAGGCTTCCGCGACCAATGTTACTTGCGTAAATATAAATGCGTCGTTAAACCTGCCACCACCTGACTCGGTTGTTGTTTAACAGACCCAGCCATTAAAACCTTCCCTGTGGCCCTTATACGAATGTTAATAACAACAATAACAATCAACTATCTATAACCGTTGTCATTATATAACTTGCTGACGTGCGCCTAGTTGACATCTGTGAAAAAAGAGTTTTATATTATAGCTCATCGGATTCCTCCAGTCTAAATAAATATTTTTATTCAAGCGACAGCCACAACTCTGGCTGTCACCAGATGATGCTAACTAACGTCGTAAACCCACAACATTGTAAATGTTGTCGTTAAACCTGCCACCACCCACAACATTGTAACATTGTAAATGTTGTGGGTTTACTTTCCAACACACCAGTGTGCTGAACGAGTTAAGAAATGTAATTTTTGTTTACATGACAAACCTTACTAATTGGCGGTATCAGGTATTGGCGGGTTTAACGACATTTATATTTCCGTGATCGAACCCAAAACATCTCAATTATGGATAATATTGGTCGTGAAAGCTTCCGACTACAACGTGTTAATTAGAATGGCATCCTCCAGTGGCAGCTGTCCATGTGCGGCACAAGGTGACTCAGCACCTGGACCGCGAGCGGGTGTTGCTAGTTGGGAGCGATGAAGGCTGCTGTGTATCATCCCATTTGAGCGGTAACCTTTCTAAGTTGGTCAATATGAACCATGACGACAGCACACAATGGCCTATTCATTTCAAATTACGTCACAGGAACTTTAATGTCCACTGTGAAGCAGAAGCCTCGGATTGTATGTTTAGTCCAGACAGTGGATCGTTACACCATGGTGGCAGCTCCATATGTCAGTTAAAAACGTTAAACGTTGTTTATTACTATAGATATTTCTATCTGTGCAACAAAGCGGGAACCAAATATATGTTTGCCGGCATGTCATGCAGTTACTGGTAAAGCAAACTAAATTATTTGAACAAAACTAATTCATGAAGGCATGAAGCGAGGTGATGGTGGTGGTGATTAAACTATACCAAGGTCCTGGAAGGAAGCATTGGCTGTGCCATTGGCAATGGGACCAGGGAAATGGAAAAAAACATTACAATATGTGATAGAATTAATGGCACTAGCTGTAATAACAATGAAGAGTTAAAATCTGACCCATAAGACTCACACTGGACCCATAGACTTACACGGGTCCCACAGACTTACGCAGGATGACTTACCTGTTCTTTCAATGCTCCTTTCTCGGACTCACTCTGAGCTCTGAGTGTCGTGATGGAGCTCGTCAGCTCTGCACGCAGACACGCGCATTCAGCCCGCACCGCAGTCAACCTGCACAGAACAACAAATACAAAGATCCCCCCCCCGGGTAGCCTTAGGAAACTGTTGGGGCAAGTTCTGTACGCGGGCACCGATTAAGGGCGGCACGGCGCACTGAGTGTGTGATGTGGTCAGCACCACGCCCAGCTGCTATCTTCCCAGTGCTGATGTTTACACATCGCACCAGGTACTCATTTAAGGCTGGGTCAACCTAGTTTTGACCTCCTGCCAGCGAGCCTTCGACACTTCACGTGGTCTCAAAGCGCAACCAGCATGGCACAAGCGCCATGGTGACATCACCGCCAAATTTGTGGTGAACGGTGGTTATTGTTATTATTGTTATATCTGGTACAGATACAATGGAAGGCTGATTAATGGCCCAGTGCAGTCAGGGGATGGCTCCCTACTGTTGACCTGAAGTGTGCTACTAAGGCTTTACCATCAGCCCTACAAAAACAAAGCACCTGCCTGGGTGTTTTGTGTTATGGGGCAGTTTTGGAGACAGTGGAGAGGTTTTCATACTTGGGCAGTGTGCTTATGACCAGATCCGGTTTGACAGTAGAGGTCTCACTCTGAATCAGAGTATTTTATGACATCAAATATAGTAAAACCTCTTTCTTTGTCGATTTTTCTTTAAAGAAATTCGATTATTTGCCATTTTATATTTGTACACCACATCGTGGGGAGGGGGAACTTGCGCTGTGCAGCAGCGGTGGTTTTGTTTTACTTAATTCACTGGGTCTAAGCGTCAGGTGAGTGGAGGAAATGCGAGCAACAGTAAAATGCATAAGTGATGAATTTTACTTAAAAGGCAGAATTGTTGGATAGATTTGCTCGTGGTGACGGTGTGTCTGCTGACCATCATCATCACACCATCATCCAAGGTAAATTAAACTTCCAAATTTACAGTATAATGTATGTGTTTTATTTAATACTAGCGGTAAGTACACGTCGTTGCCCGGGCGAAAAAGACAGACACACACATCGACTTACACACACTTTCTATGTACATGAGTATAGTGGAAGTAGCAAGGAACAGAAATATGATTTGTCTGCACACAAACATTATGACTGTAATATTATCAAGGTGATTATTGAAAAAATTGGTTTCTATCAAGGTGATTTGACACCAAAAAAAAAAGGAATGCAGAGCAAGTTAATAATAAAATAATAGTTGTGAGCACACAAACGAAAATATGCGAATATTTTGAAGGCGATTATAAAAATACCAGGTTTCTGTGTACAAGAGTTGAGCGAAAGAAGCAAGAAATACAAAAATTAATTGTCTGCACACAAACATTATTAATGTACATTGATTGTGTATTTCGGTAAAGTCACGTAGATAGAAAAATAATGAAAAGTGTAAAAATATCACACAATACCATACAACAACAACCGCCATTCGGCACAAGTGGCGGTGATGTCACTGCGAGGCTTGTGGCAGGCTATGTGCACCTTGAGGCCATGTCAAGTGTCCAACGCCCACTGGCAGGAGGTGACGAGGCAGACCCAGATGCCACAGGTCGACTGACTGAGACGACTGGCTGATGCACCACCTGTGCCCCCTACTGTGCCAACTTACTGTGCTTTAGCCACCCGGCGCTCCGCTCGTTGTTGTGAGCGTCGCTCCTCCGCCCCCCGTTGTTGTTGGAGGACGACTGCCTCCAACTGGCCAGTAGCGTCCTTCACGAGCCTCCTCTACAGAAGCCGATCTTGAGACCACTGGTACCAGTCATCAGCAAGTTCACTAAGCTCCACGTCCTCTTGTACCACATCACTCCATCTCTTCTCTAGCCCGTGCTGCGTCCGTTTAGCCCCCACGGTCCGGCCGAACAAAAGCTGTTTAGGCATGCGGTGGCTGGGCATGCAGGCTACATGGGCCAGCCAACGCAGCCTTGCCTGCCGGAGCTCACCGATGGGACTTTGGCCGCATCTTTCAAGGATTTGTGAGCTCCTCACACAATCCAGCCTGGTTAGATCCAGGATGGATCGTAGGCAGGCCAGCCTAAATATTTGTAACCGGTAAAGATGTTCCATTAGGGGGGTCCACGTTTCGCATGCGTAGAGAAGGGAGGGAATGACTGTGGCCGAGAAGACCTAAAGCTTCGTTGCGGAACGACAGACCAGGTAGTTTCCACACAGCGTTACGCAACCGATGAAAAGACAATGCCGCTGGACTGATTCGGAGTGAGACCTTTGCTGTTAAACCGGAGCCGGTCATGAGCACACTGCCCAGGTATGGCGAACTCTCCACTCTCTCCACAAGCGGCTCATCACCAATTGGGAGTTGTGGGGGTGAAGTGTTTGATGGTAAAAAATACCCAGGCAGGTGGTTAGTTTTGGTGGGGCTGATGGCAAGGCCCCACCTCTTAGTGGCAAGCTCCAGGTTCAGCAGCAGTGCCTCCAACTCCTCCTCTGAGTGAGCAGCAATTACCAGATCATGGGCATACATAACATGGTTGACCAATAGGGAGCCATCCCTTGACCGCACCCGGAAATCGATTAGCCTCCCATTGCATCTGTAGCAGATGGGAATTCCTCCGGTACAGCTACTGAAGGCTTCACAAAGTACGTGGTAAAAATAGATGTAAAATAATGTGGGAGCCAGAGGACATCCCTGTCGCATCCGAAGGTGTACAGGCAATGGCTCCGACTCCCGGCCACGTAGTTTTACCCGGGCGGCAGTCACGGAAGTTGTAAGTGAAGATAAGTAATGTAATAATAGGAAGGTGATATTTTCAAAAGTTGGTGTATTTGAACGTGAGTTGACACAATAATGAAGATGACATTTTAACGTGAGTTGACACAATAATAAAGAGGAAAGCAATGGCCAAGTTATAAGCCAAAAAAATTCCGTATTTTTCCGCATATAACCCCCGGGGCATACCACTTTTTACAAACAAAACAAGACCCTGTGGGGTATATGGAAGTGCGGGCTATCCCAAAAATATTATACACGTGTGACATGTCATAACTCGTTTAATGTTTTCATGGTCAGACTATCCACTATGCAACACTTATCTTTGACTAAAGCACTGCTGAATAAACCACTCACACTAAAATTGCACATGTTATCACGTTTTAAATTATTCGAATTGTTTGTACAATGAAACGACAATTTTTGAAGTGGGCGCACTTTGTTTACCGTAATACTTCCAGTGGCTGTAGGGGGGTGCGAAAGTTTCAGCTGAGGCTATGGATTGAATAATGGGAAGGGTCTTAACAAGCGTCTACCAGACGCGGAATCATAATTGCTGAGTCCCTTAGGCCGCTGATATTGGCTGAGCACTATACAGTCGCGACCATGAGCTTTGTTTCAAACTTCCAATGGCTTTGTTGCCAGGAGGCAATGGCGTTACCGTAGTGCCACTATTGTCTGCACAGTGCGCAATCTACCAGTTATTTTTGGTTTATTACATGCCCTTTAATTTCATCTTCATTATTGTGTGAACTCACGTTCAAATATCAACTTTTAGAACTCACGTTCTAATACACCTATTTTTTAAAATATCACCTTCCTATTATTACATTACTTCTCTTCACTTACAGCTTTCGTGACTGCAGGATTTCACATTCTTTTCCTCTTTCTGTTACGTCACGTAGCTACATTTTAATAAATGTAGCATTTGTCAAAATGCCATACACACCATACAAATCCTACACCTAATATTTTTTGCTTATAACTTGGCCATTACTTTCATCTTTATTACTGTGACAACTCACATTCAAATACACCTATTTTTGAAAATATCATCTTCCTATTAATACATTATTTATCTTCACTTACAGCTTTCGTCACTGCAGGATTTCATATTCTGGGATTATGTAATACGGGAGGACGTGGAGCTGAGTGGACCTGCCAATGACTGGTACCAGTGGTGTCAAGATTGGCCTCTGTGGAGGAGGCTCGTGAAGGACGCTACTGGGGAGTTGGAGGCAGACGCCCTCCAACAACAACGGAAGGTGAACGAGGTGACGTTCACAACGAGCCGAGCACAGGCAGCTAAACAGAGAAAGTTGACACAGCGGAAAGTACAGGTGGTGTATCTGCCAGTTATCTCAGTCGGCCAACCCATAACACCTGGGTCTGTTCCGTGACTTCCTGCCAGTGAGCCTTTCGACACTCCGCACACACCTAGCCTGGCATAGGCGTTGTGGTGATTTGACTGCCACTTAGTGGTGAACAGCAGTTGCTGTTATGTGTGAGAGACCCACTCGTGTGTGTGAGATACCCACTCGTGTGTGTGAGAGAGACCCACTCGTGTGTGTGTGAGAGACCCACTCGTGTGTGTGTGTGTGTGAGAGACCTACTCGTGTGTGTGTGTGTGAGAGACCCACTCGTGTGTGTGTGTGTGAGAGACCCACTCGTGTGTGTGTGTGTGAGAGAGAGACCCACTCGTGTGTGTGTGTGTGAGAGACCCACTCGTGTGTGTGTGTGAGAGGCCTACTCGTGTGTGTGTGTGTGTGTGAGAGAGACCCACTCGTGTGTGTGTGTGTGAGAGACCCACTCGTGTGTGTGTGTGTGAGAGAGACCCACTCGTGTGTGTGTGTGAGAGAGACCCACTCATGTGTGTGTGAGAGACCCACTCGTGTGTGTGTGTGTGTGAGAGAGACCCACTCGTGTGTGTGTGTGAGAGACCCACTCGTGTGTGTGTGTGTGTGTGAGAGAGACCCACTCGTGTGTGTGTGTGTGTGAGAGAGACCCACTCGTGTGTGTGTGTGTGTGAGAGAGACCCACTCGTGTGTGTGTGTGAGAGACCCACTCGTGTGTGTGTGTGAGAGACCCACTCGTGTGTGTGCGTGTGTGTGTGTGAGAGACCCACTCGTGCTGCAACCTGGCCTGCGTTTCCGCGTGCTCCCTCTGGGCAAGTGCGTGCCTCCCCGTCAGAGCCTCCACCTGTACCACCAGCTCCTCAGCGTCCCCTCGGCTCACATCCAACGCCACGCGCGTCTCCTGCAGCCGCAGCGTCAGCTGATCCACCAGCCCCGACAGGCGCTCGCTAACAGACAAACATCCCCCGCATAGACTTCAAAAGACTGTTGGGGCAAGTGCTGTTCACGAGCACCTATGAATAATCAACGTTTTTGGGTTTAGATCGCGTTATTTATAAATGTGTCGTAACCCTCCACTACCCGACACGGCCAATCAGTAAAAAAGTGTCACGTTGACAAAAGACAATTAGTTCACTGCTTTAGCCCACCTGTGTGTTATATAGAGCAGCAGCAGGGTGCTCTATATAGAACGGGAGACACAGCAGAGCCTCACCATTCTGGCGAATTGTCCGATGATGCTGGATGCAATTACCAGCGAAACGTCGTACTCAAATTGTAAATGTTGTGGTTTCACGCTTCAACACACCGGTGGGCTAAAGCAGTGAACTAATTGTCTTTTGTCAACGTGACACTTTTTTACTGACTGGCCGTGTCGGGTGGTGGAGGGTTACGACACATTTATAAATAACGCGATCTAAACCCAAAAACGTTGATTATGAATAATATTGGTCGCGAAAGCCTACGTGTTAAACTAAGTACCTATGAAGCCGGCAAGGCACACAAGGCAGTGTTTTGGCCAGAATTACGCCCGACCGTCTGTCTTCCGTGCTGTTAACACACCGCACAACATTTAATGCTGTGTCGATCTAGCGGAGGTGTCGGGACTGTTTTAGATATTTGTCACTGATGTTGGCCGTGAGCAGGAATAAAATTTGGGTCACTGGGTTTGTAGTGCAATGCGCCAAGCACAACACTATCGCTCCTCACACACGAAGAACACACGCAACAACACTTGCCAAACACAGGCAACACACACCACTCACACAGCACAGGCAGTTTCAAGGGTATTTTTTGTAACCAGGTCCACATGATAAGCCACTTCGTTGAGCTATCTTGCTGTACTGTTTCTCCTGGCGAGCCAGGGTTATGGATGCTCCTCCTCGACACCCACGGGAAGGGAGTTTAACAAACATCTCTGCGTGTGATCCACCAACCCTCAGTGCCTCCACAGTTCTGGATTCAGGCTACATGGGTGGCTACCACCACAGCCCGTCTCAAGCTATTTAATTACAGGGTGCAGACCACCGGTCGCTATAAACTGTGTTTTTTTTTTCTTTCTGGCTGATGATGTACAATTGAGTTGGTGGCATGTTTTCACGTGTCTTGTTCGGTTTGTAACAAGATGGTGATCTAACACTCACTGTACCATGGGGTCAATGCAAGTTCATGCTTGGTTGTGCAATATCAGTAGCTTTAATGTTCACAAACTGGTTTCGACTGGTTTCTACCGATTGTTAAAAGTGTGATACGATATTCCTCGTTATTCACGAACTTGCTATCCGCGATTTTGTCTATCCCCTAATCAATTCCGGAACTCTACATGACTACTACATCGAGACAAAGAAAGTGATGAGATAAAGTGATGAGAGAGAATGTGAAGCAAAGAAAGTGATCGAGATAAAGCAATGAAATAAAGTGATGACAAAAAGAGGTGAGACATAGAGAGAACTTCTCGATGCTTTAGAAGCATCTGCAGACGCCACGCATAGCATATTCGTTGGCTAATATCATTATCCGCAAAATTAGCAATTTACGAGCATCTCCAGAAAATATTCCTCGCAAATACTACAATTGCTTTGATGTCTACAAAATATTCAGACATAGTTTATGTAATGAAATCACCTATACAGACGGCTGTTCAGATAGTAAGAGACAACAATGCCAGAGGAGGAGACATCAGTGAGGCTGAGAACTCAAATTTGAACAGGGAAGAAAGAGTGATTCTGTTGTCCCTTTATACTGTAATAAGATAATATAGATGCTCATAAACAAAGATTTAAAGTTATTGTTCCATTGGAAACGGACATGATTATTTAACTCAGTGTTACTAGCCGGACTAAATGTAAATAGTCACATTGAGAGAAAGGACGTATTCAGTGAGTGTTGATATTCATTTTCACCAGCCTGTTCTGCGGTGGTGACAACGATCCCCATACGGTCTGTAACGAGGTGGAACAAGCTGACTGGTGATGCCGCTGCAACAACCGTGGCATTGTTTGTGGTTGCGTGGGTCTCGAACACGAGATCAAGAGAGGGCCAGGGTGTTGCCTACGGGGGGGGGGTACAAGTAACACCACTCTCGTGTTGTCAGCGACACACACATTTACACCTCACAGGACTTGTTGAGAGAAGTGGGGAGATGTTAACTACCTCACCTGGTATACAGGAGGTCGTGGGTTTGATCCTGACCCTGACGCCTGTATATTTGGAGTTTGCATGTCTCTCTCCCTGTGGTCATGGGGATTGTTCTCCGAGCTCTCCAGATTTTCCTTACAAATTTATAAACATGCATTTAGAGTATTTGGCTGCTATAAATGTCCACTTGATAAGCCACCTCGGGTGAGCTTTCATTTGTGGCCAGGTTGCTTCTGAAAAAGAGCTATGTAGCTCAGTGGGCCTTACCTGGTAAAATAACGTTGGGTTTAGTTTTGCTGTATTTCGCTTTGGTGTTCAGTAAATACTACACTAAAAACTGACATCTCCTTCGGTGTCCAATCTGTCACTGATACAAAAATAAGATTTTCTGCCTCACTACACATTCTCCCAGTACTCTTCATTTCCCCGTAGGTGACAGGATTTATACTCTCAGGACAGTGCAATCGAACTTGTGCCCTAAAGTTAAGCCAAACTACTCAATAAATGAAACTTGAATTACGGATTACACATCGCAATCATCGCCCCCTAGTGGCAGGCTATCAATTGCTTGTAGGTCAGGTGCTGAGTCACCTTACCCTGCATAGGGACAGCTGCCACTTGGGGGTGCCCTTCAAAACCACAAAAATACCTGAGTTGTCATGTGATGCGAGTCTCTTAGCACTTGTATGCACGTAAGCATGTTGGACTTTTATCGCACCGTGCGTAGCTAACCGTCCTTATCGGCGTAAAAGGAGGGTGCGCTCCATTCGAAAAACCAAACCGCGACCAGGGAATGCCTCACGTCTCTTTCTCAGCCAGGTCGGTTGGGGCGACGGCGGGCGAGCGAGACTTCTGCTGTTTGAAGACACTGTGCACGCGCACCTTGTAAGCCTCAAACTCGGCACGCACCAACTTCAACTCCGTCTGGGAGATGCGGCGGGGAGGTGCAGGGGAGACACGGAGAAACACGGGGAGGTGCAGAAGACATGGGGAGATGGGGGGAGACACAGGGAAATGGGGGGAGGTGCAAGGAGACACAGGGAGGCACGGGGAGACGCGGAGAAACACGGAGAGATGCGGGGAGGTGCGAGAAGACACGGGAAGGCAACGGTTGATACAGGGAGACAAGAAGATACGCGGGGGGGGGGGGGGGTGCATGGGGAGGAGTGAGAGACAAGGAGACAGAGGTGGACAGACAGGAAGACACATCGAGACATGAGTGTTAATAGCAATAGCCACAAGCATAGTCGCCTGTGCAAACCAGAGAGAACACACACAAGACAGTGCACAAACCATGAAAGCAAGACAGAAAAATGTTTACGTTTCACAATATTAATGAGATAATACAAGTGAGATGGAACAGGACTGTAAAAAAAAGGAAATACAACACGGCAACATGATAAAAACCACAAACCAGACACACAAGACAGGAAAACAATACATAAAATAAATTATACACGATGATTGAGACAACGCAAATGAGATGGCACAAACAAGACAATGCAAATAAGACTGTACAAACGAGACGAAGCCAATCAGACTGTACAAACGAGACAATGCAAATCAGACTGTACAGACAAAAAAATAAACGATTCATGTCTCATGTCTACACGTTGCGATGGCTCGTCAAGGCTCGTCAAACCGCAAGGCAAGAGCGCGGATGAATGCCCCCTCTCGCTCCCCCTCCTGCTCAACTTTGATCTCCGACCTTTGCCCGAAGCTCTGAACCCACGAGCTCGTAGCCACCGACCTTGGTGGAGGAGCATGCCTCCTCCAGCACGGCGGCCCTGAGCGTGAGCGCCGTCACGGCGGCCTGGTGCTGCAGGGCGGCCACGCGGGACTGCTCCTGGCAGCGGTGCTTCTCCCCGCTCACCTCCGCCAGCAGCAGCTGGGGGATCGGCAACGTCCACGCGGTGTGTCACGTCATCGCACTCGACAACCATGTCTTTTAGCGCATGAGTACATAAGTCACCCGATAACCGTTTCATGTTTCTGTAACTTAATTGTAATTAAATTGCAGTTATTTTTATTTTAGCAGTTAAGGCTCACTGAGCAATATAGCTCTTTTTCAGAAGTAACCTGGCCACAAATGATAGCCCAAAGAGGTGGCTTATCACGTTGAAATTTAGAGCAGCCAAAATATATATATATTTGCAAGTGTGGAGGGAAAAACCGGAGGACCCCGAGAAAAACCCACGCGACCACAGGGACAATCTGCAAACTTCAAATATGCGGCAGGTGTTGGGATGGAACCCACTACTTCCTGTATACCAGGCAAGGTAGTTAACATCTCGCCACAATTGTTACAATGATCAGTCTGACAATAATCTGCCCGAGTCGACTCACGTTACAGGAAATTCAATGCACAACACCGATTTATGTGTGAATAATTTTTTCTTCAGGAGACACAGTTCTTGTTGCTTTTATTTCTATCTGCTAGAAATGTGGCAAATTAAAATGTCATTACTCTGCTTCCATAACGGATTTAAGACAATACACTGAGCAAAAAGTTAGGAGAGACCACTCTTACGTCGAATGTCAAAGTAAAAATAAATAAGCATAACAACATAAATAATTATACTAATATGAATTACAACAATGATATACGGATTACTCTTTGGTTCTTTCGGTAAAGTCACGTAGAAAATAAATAAATAAATTTAATAACAGACTACCGCGTTTCGATTGCAACACAAGCAACCGTCATCAGGTAGAACTAAATTTGACAGAGACAAAACACAGACACGGAGACACACAGACATACACACAAGCAGGGGGGGGGCAGAGAGAGAGGTAGGTCTGCTGGAGCAGCTGCTGGAGCAGAGAAATACGCATGACATATCTGTGTGTCTATGTTGTGTGTCTCTCTCTGTGCGTCTCTGTGTTGTCTCTCTCTGCTTGTGTGTCCGTCTGTGTGTCTCCGTGTTTGTGTTTTGTCTCTCTCGCAAATTTAGTTATACCTGATGACAGTTGCTTGTGTTGCAATCGAAACATTGTATTCTATTATTTAATTTATTTTCTTTCTACGTGACTTTACCGAAAGAACCAAAGAGTAATTCCTCCAGTCACGAAAGCTTCAACACAAGTTTGAACCACCTCTATGGGTAAGATGTAAGTTTGTTTTCTCTCTCTCTGTGTCTGAGTATTTAAGTTTGTTTTCTCTCTGTGTGTCTCTGTCAAATTTCACACTTAACTTCAGATTTAGCAATCTTTGGAGATCATAATCAACCAGTTTATGCGTTAACTGTGTGTTAGCCGACTCTCTGTGTTGCGTTGCATTGCATTACATTTCCAAAAAAATTGCTACATTTTGTTTTCCAAAACTGCCTATTTCTCTCTCTAAAATTTACCAGGCTCTCAAAGGTCCATTCGCTCTTTCTCTCCCTCGGTCGCTTCGGGGTGAATTTCCACACAACTCTCTCTAAAATGTACCAGTCTTGTTGGGTCTTTCATTGACATGCTTATTTCTCTGCTCCAGCAGGTGCTCCAGCAGACCCACCTCTCTCTCTGCTCCCCCCCTCTCTCTATTTAAGGCCTCGACACAGAGGCATTGGGTCTCTGTGTGTCTATGTTGTGTGTCACTGTGTTGTCTCTCTCTGCTTGTGTCTGTCTGTGTGTCGCCGTGCCTGTGTTTTGTCTGTCAAATTTAGTTCTACCTGATGACAGTTGCTTGTGTTGCAATCGAAACATTGTATTCTATTATTAATTTATCTTCTTTCTACCTGACTTTACCGAAAGAACCAATGAGTAATTCCTGCAGTCATGAAAGCTTCAAATAAAGTTTAATATACGGATATAATCAACATTATAAACATAAATATACATCTCTCGGCCACAGGCGAGCTGAAGTAGTACATCCAGCGATTACTTCTTGGCACCCAACAAAATAGAAATTAATACTTTAATTTTGTAAGTGGAGGGACAGATATGTGAAGGAGGCATATTGTCTGCTTATTTTGTAACTTTAAATTCTACACAATGACACCAATGATCAGTCCCCGAATAAAGTTACAAATGAAGAAAAGAAGGAACGGGTGACAGGATCAATACCTTTTGTTCTTCCATCTGTTGCTGGGCTTGCTCCAACTGAGACTGTGAGGTGTCGAGAGTGGCCTGCTGCTCGGTTTCCTGGTGACAAAGTGATATTTAAACGATGCGGGGTTAGCGACTCGGCCACAACCCATCATTACTATGAAGAAAATAGTGATGAGCTCACATTGCACGGCTATTATGAACCCCAAGAATGAGATGGACACCCAACCCTAATTTTCCAGTGGTTGGCAGCTCATTGCGCGTGTGAGCTTTCTCCGCATGCACCAGTTTCCTCCCACGTGTATAAACGTTATTTCCATATTTTCTACAATGATCGTTGTTTACCTGGGAAAGTTTAACTGAATCTCACATAACTCTTATTTCAGGGGGGTCCAGCCAAAGTCTTTGAAATAGAGGGCAAAGATTGTGCACCTCCGATGAGCGTGGTTGGCTACGTACCGTGCCAAAGAAGTTCAACATACATACAACATACAAAGGTTGCTATTTAAATCACAACTGGATAATTTTCAGGTAATTTTGGATCATAAAGCTGGCACACAATGGCCTACTCTTGCCACGATGGACCTTAAAGATCTCGGGAGGTATAAACTCATTGTGTGCCATGTCACCACTCATGAATAGAGTTGACATACGTCCCAATATAGGACCGCAGAGCTTGGAAGACTGTTGGTACCAGTTCTGGCTGGCTTCCCGCCTATCTGTGGTCTACTGCGCCTCCATGTGAAATCTGTGCACGTTATAAATTCTACGGCAGTGTTTGATTTGCACTTTGCATGAATGAACGCTGTGATATATAAAAATAAGGCATTATTATTGCCTCTCCCATGGCCGTTATGAGAGCCTGGTTTAGTCAAATTTTAACCCGAATTGGCCATTATAAGCCTGCTGAGCCACTTGGCCACCTCTCATTGTTTGATTCAAGCGCTCAGATTTTTACTCCAATTGTTTTTGCTTGGATTAATATTTTATTCATTGTTGTACTTGTTTTTTTCATGTAATTTTTTTGTCATTTTGGTGACATAAGGGTCTGAGTACAGAAAATGTGCGTAAAATCCGACAGATAGCGATTGTCGTAGGATCTAAAATGGTCTCGGTTAAAATGTCAACTACTTGTGACATAGCAACGCTGCGTGAGTGGCATAGGTCGCTCAAGATCGCATCATCGCTTCCACTGCACCAGCCAATCAGTTGCAAGGCTGCAGACAGGCAGCTGCAAAATGACAGCCAATTGGCTGCAAGGTTAATTACAGTTTGGTGCTGAGCAAGAGTGAACTTTGCAGATGAGGAGTAGACACGCAAGTTTATTGTGGGTCTCCACCTCCGTGAATAAAACTCTTCATGGCAGCAGCAGGAGGCGCCATGCAAGAAAGAATCAGGCATGGGCAGCAGTAGCCGCACACGGCTTCGAGAGTGAGCTGCGTGCGTCTATGTCGCTCCATGTCAGAGATAAGTACTGCGGTCATAACAGTTTATCATAACATTATAAATAATGCTCAAGTTATGGGCATTAATGCTCATGGATACCGGACCCCTCCACTTTGTGCAACGCGAGTGTGATTTTGAGTGCTTTTATGTGTGCGAGTGCGAGGTGAGTCTACGTATATGTAATCGAACGTTGTTACATTGCATTGGATTGTCTTTATGTGTGTGTGGGGAGAAGTGGCACAGTAGTTAGCACACTGCACTACAGACCTGGCAAACTGAGTTCGATTCCTGCTTACGGTCAACACCAGTGACGATTTTTTTTCACTGGTCCTGGGCTTCCAATAGATCAACTCAGTCTAAATGAGTACCTGATGCGGTGTCAAAAAAATTTCACTGGGGAGACAAAGGAAGCCGGGCATGGGGCCACCCACCCCTCGTGTGCCGGCCTTCACAGATGCTTGCTAACAGCACTTGCCCCAACAGTCTGTTAAGACTAGAGGGGGAACTTTGCATTTTTGTGTTTGATTGAGAAGGAGAGTGTGTGGCTGTGTGGGGAAGAGTATTTGTATGTGATTGTGCACATACTCTTAGGTTTTTTCGGCAAAGTCACGTAGGTAAAAATAAAAAATAAAAGTAAATAATACAGTAAATTTTTGCTGTGACGGTCCCACCTGATGACGGAGACTTGTGTTGCCTCCGAAACGTCGTGATTTATTATTTTATTTCTATTATTATTTCTATTATTTTTATTATTAACTTTTATTTTTTATTTTTACCTACGTGACTTCACCGAAAAAACCTAAGAGTATGAATCCTTGCAGTCACGAAAGCTTCAAATCTAGAATTGATTGTGCACACACGTGTTTGCGAGTTTGGATGATCAAGTGTGTGTGACTGGCTGTGTATGTAGTCGACTCAGGCTGAAATTAGTACCTGGTGCAATATAAACATCTCCACGAAGGAGACAAAGGTGTGGTGCTGGCCACAAACTCCCTCATGTCATGCCGGTCGTCATGGGTGCTACTCGCGAACAGCACTGTCCCCAACAATGTCTGTTTGTCTTTGTGTAGGCGTGTGCCTCTGCGTGTATGCGTTTCTATAAACAATACCCATCTATCTAAATATATAAAAGTCAAAAATTGTCTGTTTGTCGGTTTGTGTGTGTTCGCACGGTGAGGTATACGTTGAATAAACATAGCCAGGTACCACGCCGTAAGCCCCGCCGTGAGCAAGCGCTATTCCTTTGTCACATCTGTCAACTTTTAATAAGTTTAATTAGCGATTTAATGCGATTTTTGTTGCGCTATTTATTTATTTACTAGCGGTAAGTACCTGGCGTTTCCCAGGTGAAAAAGACAGACACACACATCGACCTACACACACAGACATTGACCCACACACACAAAGACATCAACTTACACACACACACATATGGACTCACACACACAGACATTGACTTTAGATACACACACACATGGAGTTACACACACAAATCGATGTACACACATACAGCGACTCAAACACACACACACATCGACCTACGCACATATATGGACTTACACACACACATATCGACTAAGACACACACACATGGAGCCACGCACACACATGGACTTACACACACACATCGACACACACATACATAGACTCACACACACATTGGCCTACACACACATACAACAACAACAACAACAACCGCCATTCGCCACTAAGTGGCGGTGACGTCACCACGACGCTTGTGCCAGGCCATGTGCACCCTGAGGCCACGTGAAGTGTCGAACGCCCGCTGGCAGGAGGTCACGGGGCAGACCCAGGTGCCACGGGTCGACTGACCGAGATGACCGAGATGACTGGCTGATGCACCACCTGTGCCCCCTACTGTGCCAACTTGCTGTGCTTTAGCCACCCGGCGCTCCGCTCGTTGTTGTGAGCGTCGCTCCTCCGCCCCCCGTTGTTGTCGGAGGGCGACTGCCTCCAACTGCCCAGTAGCGTCCTTCACGAGCCTCCTCCAGAGGCCGATCTTGACACCGCTGGTACCAGTCATCGGCAAGTCCACTCAGCTCCACGTCCTCCTGTACCACATCACTCCATCTCTTCTCTAGCCCGTGCCACGCCCGTTTAGCCCCCTCGATCCGGCCGAACAAAAGCTGTTTAGGCATGCGGTGGCTGGGCATGCCAGCCTAAATGTTTCTAACCAGCGAAGATGCTCCATTACGGGGGTCCACGTTTCGCAAGCGTAGAGAAGGGAGGGAATGACCGTGGCCGAAAAGACCTGAAGCTTCGTGCGGAGCAACAGACCAGGTAGCTTCCACACAGCATTACGCAACTGATGAAAAGATATTGCTGCTCGACTGATTCGGAGTGAGACCTCTGCTGTTAAACTGGAGCCGGTCATAAGCACACTGCCCAGGTATGGGAAGCTCTCCACAACTGCCCCATCACCGATTGGGAGTTGTGGGGGTGGAGTGTCCGATGGTACAAAATACCCAGGCAGGTGCTTAGTTTTGGTGGGGCTGATGGTAACACACACACAGCGACTGACATGCACACTTGGACTTGCACACACACGTCGACGCACACACATAGATATCTGGCGTTGCCCTGGCAAAAAGACACAGGCACACATCATGGTGGTACCTGCTATGATTACATCAGTGCATACTGTGGTGATACCTATGATAACAGCAGTGCATACTGACTGCGGTGGTACCTGCTATGATTACAGCAGTGAATACTGTGGTGGTACCTGCTTTCACTACAGCAGTGCATACCGACTGTGGTGGTACCTATGATTACAGCAGTGCATACTGTAGTGGTACCTGCTTTCACAACAGCAGTGCATACTGACTTTGGTGGGACTGGCTATGATTAAAACAGTGCATACTATGTGGTGGTACCTGCTATCACTAAAGTCGTACATGCTGACTCTATAGCAGTAAATATCTGCTGTTTATCACAGAGTACTCACCTGACAGAGTGCCGTGGTGAGGCCTAGTCCCGTGCAGAGCCCCCGGCCTCGCCTAGATTGCCCTGCCGGCCAAGGCTGGGCCGCTACCCCCCCCCGTGCTACAATAATACTGTCTAAGCGCTATAATTTTAGTATCTACCGACCCTATAATAGTAAGTGCACACATTGGGGTGGGGGGTGAGAGAAGAGGACATGACACTTTGATGAATTTACCTCAGCGTTGCGTGTATTTTTTTTTGCATTTTGAACGCGAATGAGAAATCCCCCCACCCTCCAGCTATGGCGTGTGTGCGTTGCCAGTGGCAACTCCTGTCAGTGTTTCATGCATGCGCAATAGTGTGCTTTGTCCCGCGCCTGGTGGCAAAAGGAAATCAATAAATAAAGGTAAATCGTACAAAAACTATATTTTAACTACTTTAAAGTTTACGGATGGGAAAACGGAATAGCCTATTCCCACCGTGGGGCTTAGGGTGTGCTGCATGCCAATTTTTTTTCGATATAAACCCCACCATTAGAGCCAAAAATCCCTCGCAAGCGCGCGTACACAGACGGACAAACAGACGGACAGACAGACAAAGAATGCCTTTTTTAGATAAGATGATGTGTGCACGACCATACCAACTGACGTGCCTTTGGTGGGGGGGATGGCCCATGCCAAGTCGCACGCCTTCGGTGGGAGTGAGGGGACATTTTCTTTCGCGTTAGAAATGCTTGAAAAATACACTAAACGCTGAGCTTAAATCTTCACTGTGTGATGTCCCCCCGACCCCGATGGGTGCAGTTACTAATATATACAGTCGCTAGATGCTACCACTATAGTACGTAGATATTACTGCAGAGCGGCCGGGGAGATTGTGGCTGTGGAGGGGGTCAAGGGTAGCAGCCCAGCCTCAGCCTGCCAAGGTGCCACCTCGGCCGGCTGGACAATCTAGGCGAGGCCGGAGGCTCTGCACGGGACTAGGCCTCACCACGCCACTCTGTCAGGTGAGTACTTTGTGCTATAGAGTCGATAAATACTGCTATAGAGTCAGTATGTACTACTGTAGTGATAGCAGGTACCACCACAGTCAGTACGCACTGCTGTTAGATTTTTAATAGTATTGAAATATTTTTTTGGCCCGGGCAATGCCGGGTATATAAGCTAGTTTTATATAAATACCTTCCACGGATATAAAGCTCATCCCGACCACCCCTCTCTTAACTTACACTGTTTTCTTTGCATAACTATCTTAGGTAATCCGAGTTAAAATAAGTCTTATGCGATTTCCGATGCAATTTAGTTAAAAGCACGAGTAATTCTGTGTTGAAGCACCTGGTCTCAAGTGTTGTCACCTGGTTGAACACTATCCATTTGAAATCTGAATGCACGTACGGTTTTACGAGAATCCGCGAGTTCTTTCTTGATCTTGACAAGAAGCTGCTTCATCTTTCCGTTCCGCTCTTCCGATGCCTCCAGAGAAGCTTTTAGTGACTCTGTGGATATACACCTGTGCGTGAAATTGCGCATGGGCATGGGTCTGAGTGAATGTGTGTGCATGTACAAGTGAATGTGTGTGTATGCATGTGTGGCAGCGGTATTGTAGCAGTTAGCGCACTACACTACAAATCCAGCAGCCCGAGTTCGATTCCTGCTCACAGTCAACACCAGTGTCCATTATCCGAATCAGACCTGGCCCTCCCCTAGGTCGACTCAGCCTCAAATGAGTAACTGGAGCGATGTGTAAATATTGCCACTCGGGAGACAAAGGCGGCCGAGCATGGTGTGCGCCACCCACCCCTCGTGTGCTGTGCTGGCCTTCATAGGTGCTTGCTAACAGCACTTACTCCAACAGCCTATTAAGGCTATATGGGGAATCTTTGTCTTTATACATCAGTATGCATGCAAGTGTGCAAGGGAGACAAGGTCAAAATAGGGAGACAAGATGGAACCATTCCCAAAACTGTATCTCCACGTAATAATGAAGGTATTTTGTACACATCCCATCAGTCGCATGGCCTTCTGGGAGTGCATGATTTCAGCAGCAATGGACTAAATCTTGACTTAAAGCTTTCGTGACTGGAGGAATTCATATTCTTTGGGTCTTTTGGTAAAGCCACGTAGATAGAAAAAAATGGACTAGTTCGACATTCAGTCTTATCAGCAGTCATGCTTTGCTTGAATCAATGCTGATGAACTGCTAGATGATTATTGGCAAGGACCCACTCTGTTAGATAGGGGTCCTAGTTCAATGCAAATGTTGCATTTACTGCTCAACCAGGAATGAGGGCAGTGCTCATCCCTGGTTCTCCCTGGGTGTCTCCCTGTGTCTAACACCTCCTCGTCTTATATCCACATACATTTTTCATCTCCCTATGGTTCATGTTTCCCTGTGTCTCCTCCTACAACTCGCCCGAGTTGCAGGAGGTCGTGGGTTGGATCCCGACCATGACGCCTGTATATCTGGAGTTTGTCTCTCTCCCCATGGTCGGGTGGATTTTTCTCCAGGTCCTGTGGTTTCTCCCTCCACATTTAGAAACATGTGTTTAGAGTATTTGGCTCAACGAAATGGCTCATGTGATGAGCCATTTCGTTGAGCCATCTTCTGTCGCCAGATCGCTTCTGAATAAGAGCTATATAGCTCAGTGGGCCTTATCTCGTAAAATAAAATAGTGAAACAGTTTAAAGTTATAATGTCCCGTCTTGACTCTCATTTCTTCCCATGACTTATGTCTTTCTCTGCTCCGCTCCTTGTTTTGTGTTTCCCTCTCAACCATCACATCCCTTCTTCCCTCCTTCTCCCCCCGCTCTCTCCCACCGTGGTCGGCCCTCATGGTGGTGGCGGTGGCTCCGTGGGTCTCCGCGAGGTCTCTCATGGCGGCAACGGTGGCGTCTCGCTCGGCAAGGCGCGAGCGCAGGTCGGAACTTGCTCGCTCCAGGTCCCCCACCTCCAATGCCAGCAGTTCGCCCCGGCGAGCCTCCTTGCGACTCTCCTCCAGCTCCCGGCGACTCTCCTCCAGCTCCCGGCGACTCTCCTCCAGCTCCCGGCGACTCTCCTCCAGCTCCCGGTGGGCAGCCTGGGATTCCTGCAGGCAAATACGTGTGCACTTAACTTGTGTCTAATCTACGTTGTGTTCAACCAAGGTCATAAAAACGGCCGCCATTCGTCACTAAGTGGCCACCAAAGCTCTTGTGCCAGGCGAGGTGCATGTTGAGGTCACGTGAAATGTCGAAGGCTCGCTGCGGACAGGTCACTGGACTGCGTAAATATAAAAATGCGTCGTTAAAACCCGCCACCACCCGACACAGCCAACTAGTAAGGGTTGTCACGTAAAAAGAACATGTAAATGTTGTGGCTTGGCTCTCCAACACACCGGTGTGCTGTACTAGTGACGAATTGGCATGTTCTGTTTACATGACAACCCTTACTAGTTGGCTGTCGGGTGGTGGCAGGTTTTAACGACACATTTATATATTTACGGATCTAACCCAAAAACCTCTATTATAGACCCAGGTACCATGGGTAGACTGACTGAGATGACTGGCAGATACACCAGATGTGCTCTCCACTGTGCCAACTCGCTGTGTTTTAGCCATCCAGGGCTCCACTCGTTGATGTGGGAATCGTTCCTCTTTCCTTTTTTTTGTTGTTGGGAGCATCCATCACGAGCCTACTCCAAAGAGGCCGTTTTTGATACCAAAAATTTGACTCTTTGGTATCAGTCTTCAGCAAGTCCACTCAGCTCCACATCATCCTGTACCACATTAAACCACCTGTTCTGCAGCATGTGCCTTGCCCGTTTAGCCGCCTCCAAGTGGCCAAACAGAAGCTGCTTGGGCATGCGGTGGCTGGTCACTAACCCATTCACACACTAACCTATCACTCACTCACCCACTCAATCACCACACTGATTGAAGTTCACAACACCCACTCACTCACCACACTGTCGGTCATAACACACTCCCAAACCCACTCACTAACTCACCACACATAAGTTCGCAAATCTTCTCTTTCTGCTCCATTTTGGAATTTCCTTTTCCAAAGCTCTTATAACCTGGCTCAATAAAAAATATATACTAACTCGTATCTATTACAACTTGATATTGCTGTTGTCACTGGCCGTTTGACATTTTGGGACTGTGCTCAGCCACCGTGTAAAAAAATACCAGCAACTACCACAATTTGCCACTAAGTGGCGGTGTCATCACAACAGTTTGCAATGACTGTACAGATTGGAACGAGTGAGAGTGAATGTACAAACAGCACAGCGGCCTAAGTCAGCCATTGCGTGTCGCTCTTCTGTCCACCACTACCGTCATCGTCGTCGCCACGCTCACCGTGGCCGTGTGCTGGTGGAGGCTGCGCTCAGCATTGAGCCCCTTCTGAGCCTCCGCCAGTGCCGCCGTCATTCTCCGCACCGTGGCCTCGGCCAGGTTCAGGCGGCCGGCGATGGCCTCCCTCTCCGCACGCACAGACTCGTACTGATGCACGCACGCACATGGGGGAGGGGGGCATCATCGTCCGTCGTCCGTCAGGGCCCGGGGGCCACTCGCCGCATGAGTCGTGGCACATCAATGCTGTTGAAGCAACGAGCGTAACTGTACGAGCTTAGGAAAAGACGTGATGCGAGGGAGAATTTCTAAGCTGAGCAGCACGTGCGGAAAGAAGCCAAAAGAGTAAGTGTTGTGACCTGTAGTGTGGTGGTGTAGTGGTGGTGCACCCGGCCTGGCACAGGCGCCATGGTGACGTCACCGTCACTTAGTGGCAATGGTGGATATTGGTATTGGTGGTTAAACATAGTGAGGTGGAGAAGAAACAGTCAGTACCTGGGCTTAGACCGAGCTCTCAAAGTGGGTAGAGGAATCAATGAGGGAGGGTCATGGGAACAGTAACCATGGTAGTGATAGCTGCAGAAGGGTGATGAGGAGGTAACCGATGGCTGGTGAGAACGTAGCTAATTAGTGAGTGCTGGATCATCAAAAAGCCTGGGTCGGTGGAAGCGGCAAGCATAGACGTTTTAGCATAGGACTGTATAACAATAGCATTTGCCGCACTGCCCTCTGCTAACACAGAGCCCCGCACCAGCCTATTACACTTTTTACGCAAGGTGGTGACCCATCAAAGCACGATCCAGGGTCAGTCCCGCTTATATTACGAGATAAGACGAATATTGATGAATTCCATGCAATGTGTTCAAAGTCAACTAATAATAATAATAATGTTTTATTGTTATTTAGCGGGCGTCATTGATTAAAATTGCAGATCAAAACGCTGCTGTATAAAATTTGTAACGTGGCACAGTTTTCACACAGAGGAAACCACGGAACAGCGAGAAGGCAGGCAGGGCCAGCGCAAACAGTTGCTCCAAGCTCTGCGGTCCAATACGTGTGGCCAAATCCATTAACAAGTGTACAGAGTTGTGCCCGGAGAATACCCCCACGTGCAAGGGAAGTAATGCTCAATCGCCATACAGGAGGAATACGGATGGAAAGGCATCCACCTGCTGCACTGCCATCATGCCCTGGCAAGCCAGGAGACGACAACAACGATGCACACCGGCAGGGAGGGAGTTGTGATCCGACAACCCTTGCTGCCTGCTGCAGTGCTGGGTTACAAGGCCAAGTGCAGCAGAGCCACCAGTGGCCGTCCTTTTGCAATGATCACTGTTGTAGCACACGTGTGTGTGTGGCGCGAGATTACCTCCTGCGTACTGCCCTGAAGACTTCTGCAAAGTTGTTCGATCCTCTTGTCTGCAGCTTTCGATTTCTCTCTCTCTTCATCAAGACTCCTGGCCAGCTTCTCAAACTCCACCTGCAGGCTCTGCACAGTTTCCAACAAAGCTAAGAGGCTAAAGAACTCTGAGCTGGATTCTTAACCAGGGGAGGTTCATCGCTTAAGAGTTTGAAGGTTAAACACTATCAGTCTAACACGTTTTTGAAACTTGTGACAATGCAGTGCGGCCTCCACCGCCACCTAGAGCATGTGGCTTACAGCGCACGCACCCACAAAGGAGGTGGCCGCATGTTCTGTAGCTGGGTATAGCTACAAAGAAAAAGATCCCCCGTATAGCCTTAATAGACTGTTGGGGAAAGTGGTGTTAGCAAGTTGCACCTATGAAGGCTGCCACAGCACATGTGGGAGTGGGTAGCCAGCATCACGTCCGGCCACCTTTGACTCCCAGTGCCGATGTCTACACACTGCACCAGTTACTCATTTAAGGCTGAGTTGGCCTAGGGTAGGCTCAGGACTGGTTCAGATAGTTCAGACAATAGTATAGTTTAGTTCTTCGTTATAATAGAAATTCGTCACCGATGTTGGCCATGAGCAGAAATAAAACTCAGGTTGTCAGGTTCGTAGTGCAGTGCACTAACCATGACACCACCACTCAGTGTGTGTGTGTAGAGTATATGCAAACACTCACCTTGAAGCTGTTGGTCTCCTGAGTGAGCTCCGCGAGGGAGCCCAGGGCTGAGGCTCTCTCCGCACGCACAGACGCCAACTCCTCTGTCAGCTGCTGAACCTACCGGTCATCATCATCATCACGACTAGCAACATCACCTTTATCACTATCACCACCACCATCATCATCAATAGAAATGTCACTAATCACTAACATCACCATGAGTACCAATCATCACCACCACCATGATCATCACCAAATAAAAAAATCCCCCGTATAGCCTTAACAGACTTTTGGGACAAGTGCGGTTAGAGAGCACCTCTGAAGGCTGGTAGGGCACATGAGGGGGTGGGTGGCCAGCACCACGCCCGACCGCCTTTGTCTCCCTATTGCCGATGTTTTTCCACACCACACCAGGTACTCATTTGAGGCTGAGTCGACCTAGGGGAGGCCCAGGACATGTTCAGATAATCGTAACAGGTTTTGGCTGCGAGTGGGTATAGAACTCGGGTGGCCGGGTTCGTAGCGCAGTGTGCTAAACCGCTTCACCACCGCTCTCCACAATCATCACCACCATTATTGTCTCCATATAATCAACACCGGAAAAAATGATGACAGTGGTCCGAGTCATCCATCATGACCATCTTTTATATTTCACCAGGAAAATCCCGAGATGGAATGCGTCTTTCACAAGGGTGTCCAGGGTGTCGATTACCACACACATGGCAATCTCCACCATCACTCGTCACACAGAGTGCATCGATTTGTACCTGTTTACGACATATGTCGAGTTCTCTCCGCGCTTTCACAGCCACCGCCTTCATCTTGTTCATCTTCTCCTCGCCCTCACGCAGAGCAACTGCCGCCGATAACACACAATGCAGCTAAACACTGAGCTCTTTTTCAGAAGCGACCTGGCCATATATGATAGCTCAAGGAAGTGGCTTATTATCATGTGGAAATTTATAGCAGCCAAATACTCAAAACGCGTGACGTTGATTGTAAATGTGGAGGGAAAAACCGGAGGACCCGGAGAAAAATCCACACGATCACAGGGAGAGAGACATGCAAACTCCAAATATACAGGCATAAGGGTCGGGATCGAAGCCACGACTTCTTATATACCAGGCGAGCTAGTTAGCATCTCGCCACCGCAGCGCCCTCTTAAGACAACAGGGTGGCAGCGCTGTGGTAACACGTGCCTCACAGTAAGAAGGTCCGGGTTCAATTCCCAACTCGGGCACCTTTCTCTGTGGAGCCTGTATGTTCTCCCCCTGTTCTGCAGATTGGGTTAGTGACTGTGAGGTGTCTGCATGTTCTTCCACTGCTCTGCATTGGTTTCCTCCAACTTGTCCGGTTTCCTCCCATAGCAAAAAAACAAACATAACTGCTACTACTGCTAAGCTACCCGTGGAAAAATGATAGTTTGCCTCAGAAGCTTAGAGTTAGTGGTCTTATTATCCTTTGTTTAATGAATGGTCTTAAAACTACGGTTTTTGTAATACAGGAAGGGTTGAAAACTAATTTATTTCTAACTGCTTAATTTGTTGTCCTTTCCCCCACACCTCTGATTAGGGTGGTTGGCTACTTATGGTGCAAAATAAGTTCAACATACATACATACATGGCTAAACAGACCAATCCAGATACTTTCGCAGTGACCGCAGGGCTAAGCGGACGAGTGATCTTCATCCCTAGCAGTAGAACGTCCTTGTCTCTCTCTAGGGTGCTATGAAGGCGGCGACCCCGATCCAGCCGCCATGACTACAAAATATTTGGAAGACAGTAGTTGTTCGAGATTTACGATTATGCTGTAAATCCCTTTCACGAATCAGCCCCCAAATGTAGTCTCCAATAATGTTCTCGTTATACTGTCCTTGGTAGCGGTGTTCAAATTCCAGTATATCCTGGTGGAAGTGCTCGCCTTGCTCCTCCGAGTACGCTCCCATGTTCTCCTTGAATTTATCAAGATGAGCATCAAGTATATGGACTTTGAGGGACATCTTACAGCTCACTGTGCTCTAGTTCTTCACCAGTCCCAACCAGCTCCATAGTTTTCGACCTTGTGATTGCACAGGAAGCCACAAACCACTGCGACAAAGCTGTTCCAAGCCGCTTCGTCCCTACTACTGAGCTTCTTTAGGAATTCATTGCACTCCAGGATTTTGACGTTGTTTCTCCTCACAGAGAAGTCGGTCCTGCTATGGCCAGTCCCAACTGTGGTAGTGCGCCTTGGTTTCTAAATCTTTTGAAGTAATTTTTGTATTACTTTAGTATAAATACATGTTAATTTTGATTTATATGTTTTTTTTTCTGACTTCATGCAAATGAAAATACACAAATTCGCCTGTTTTCTCATTGACAATAGGTAAATTTAAAAACATGATTGTCCTGGTCACAAAAGCAAAGTTTGTGTAGAATAATATCCATTTTCTGTACATTGGAGGCATAAGCAATTAGGAAATAAAACTGACTACCCAGGAACACAAAACTAAATAAAAAATTGTTACAGTGTAATTAATGCACCATACCTATTTGTGAGCGAAGTTCCTCCACCTCTGTTGAGGCCGCAGAGCCAGTAGCTCCTAGTCCCACCACATGCTCCTCCTCCGCCTCCTTCTCCTCAACCTTGTCCTCCTCCAGCAGCCGTCTCATTTCTCCACACAGCAGCCCGCTGGTCTCAACAGCCACTTCCAGCGTCTCTCTCAACCTGCTCGCAGCATCCATCGTCCGATCCCGCCACTTGCTCTGCAATGTCCGGTTTGCAGCCTCCTCCTGCTCGCCATTGCCTTCGCCCGGGGGCTCTTCATCCTGCTCCATCTCACGGAGGAGAACCTGCAGCTGGCTTGCCATGTTGGTTAGACGTTCTTGGTTCTTTTCTGCTTCTGAGGCACAGTGGTGCAGCAAAATGGCCCGAACGCCACGCAGGCTTCCCACTATGCTGCCCTCCCTATTATCAGAGATTCTCTCTTGATCCTCTTTGCTTCCCTCCTGATCCTGTGTGCTGCCCCCTCGATTCCCAGTGTTTGCCCTCACACTGGCCACGGTGCCCCACTCCACCTCCCTAGCGTGTAGCTGCGTGTCCTCACCCGTCATCTCCTGCACCTCTTCCCGCTCCACCACCACCTCCACCCCTTCCTTCTTCTCGGTCTTGTCATGATGGGACACAGCATGATCAACAACTACCGCTTGGACAGAATTCACATCTTTGACCTGTTCTGTGTGCGCCAAACTTATCCTCTTCACCTCGTCTTGATGACAAGACTTAAGGATTTCTACCTCTTCGCTGTGGTTACACCTCAGCTTTTCCATCTTTTCTTTGACAAGAGTTGTCTGCCCTTCCACCTCTACTTGGTGCTCATCGTTTAGCCTCTGCACTACCTCGGCGTGATGGCACCGAAGACTTTCTAGCCGACTATCATAATCGCATCTCAGCTGCCCCACCTCTTCTATGTGAAGATCTTTCAGTCTCTCCACCTCTTCTTCATGATCAACCGTTACTTTGCCAACCTGATCCTTGTGATGAACTTTTAGCCTATACACCTCTTCACAGTGATTGGACATCAGTTTCTCCACCTCTTCTCTATGAGCAGACACCAGATTTTCAACCTCTTGCAGATGACCTTCTCTCATTTTCTCTATCTCTTCACTGTGAAGGCCCTTCAGCTTCTCCACCTCTTCCTCAGGAAGTGTTTTCAGTTGTTCCAAATTATCTCTGTGAGCAGATGTTAGGCTGTCCACCACCTGGCAATGATCGGCTCTCATCTTTTCCATCTCTTCATTATGAAGAGCTTGCAGTTTCTCCACAGTGACTGAACCTTGCTCACATTGATTGCGCGTCAGTTGTTCCACCTCTTCTTTGTGAGCAGACACGAGTTCGTCAACCTCTTGCTGATGATCCGCTATTAATTTCTCCACCGCTTCACTTAGCTTCTCCACCTCTTCACAGTGGGCAGACTTGAGCGAATCTACCTTTTTATCAAAGTCAGACTTCAGTTGTTCCACATCTTCCCTGTGAGCAGATGTTAGACTGTCCACCTCCTGATGATGATCAGCTCTCATTTTCCCCACCTCTTCATTGTTAAGGCACTTCAGATTCTCCAAATCTTCATCATAATATTTCTTCAGTTGATCCACCTCCTCTCTGTGAGCTGACGTCAGATTTTGAATCTCGTGTTTATGATCGACTTTCAACCTTTCCACCTCTTCGCTGGACAGGCACTGCAGTCTCTCCACCTCTTCATAATTGGCAGACTTGAGCCTTTCCACCTCTTCACCATGATTAGACTTCAGTTGTTCCACCTCATCTATGTGAAGTGCTTTTAGCCTCTCCACCTCTTCACCTGGAACTGATGTCTGCTCTTGGACCTCTTCACACCGATCATTCTTCAGTCTCTCGATCTCTTCTGTATGCAGGGTCTTCATATTTTCCACCTCTTCACAGTAGTCAGACTTCAGTTGTTCCACCTCTTCCCTGTGAAAAGATGGTAGACTGTCCACCTCTTGATAATAATTGGCTCTCATCTTCTCCACCTCTTCACTGTGAAGGCACTTCAGCTTCTCTACCTTTTCACTAAAAAGTGACTGCAGCCTCTCCACCTCTTCACCATGATCAGACTTCAGTTGTTCCACCTCATCTCTGTGAAGTGCTTTCATCTTCTCAACCTCTTTACCCGGAACTGATTGCTGATGTTGATCGTCTTCACCACAATCAGACTTCAGTTGTTCCACATATTTTGTGTGAGCAGATGTTAGATTTTCAACCCCTTGTTGATGAGTATATTTCAGTTTCTCCACCTCAACAGAGTGTTCCACCATCATCCTCTCCATCTCTTCAGAGTGAAGGGCATTCAATTTCTCCACCTCACTATGTGGAAGTGTCTTCAGCCTCTCCACCTCCTCACTGTGAAGGATCTTCATCTGCTCCATCTCTTCAGAGTGATTAGACTTGAGTTTCTCCACCTCTTCAGCAATTTCTAGCTTTATCCTCTCCACCTCTTCATGTGGAAGTGACTTGAGCTTCTCCACTTCTTCCTTGTGGATGGCCATCATCCTTTCCACCTCTTCACAGTGAAGGGCATTCATTCTCTCCACCTCTTTATGTGGAAGTGTCTTCAGCCTCTCCACCTCCTCACTGTGAAGGATCTTCATCTGCTCCATCTCTTCAGAGTGACTAAACTTGAGTTTCTCCACCTCTTCATCAATTTCTAGCTTTATCCTCTCCACCTCTTCATGTGGAAGTGACTTGAGCTTCTCCACTTCTTCCTTGTGGATGGTCATCATCCTTTCCACCTCTTCACAGTGAAGGGCATTCATCCTCTCCACCTCTTCATGTGGAAGTGACTTCAGCTTCTCTACCTCCTCACTGTAAAGGATCTTCATCTGCTTCATCTCTTCAGAGTGACTAGACTTGAGTTTATCCACCTCTTCATCAAATTCTAGCTTTATCCTCTCCACCTCTTCATGTGGAAGTGACTTAAGCTTCTCCACCTCTTCCTTGTGGAGGGCCACCATCCTCTCCACCTCTTCACAGTGCACAGCCTTCATTTTCTCAGCCTCTTCATTTGAAAGTGACCGAAGCTGCTCCACCTTTTCACAGTAAAGGGCCTTCGACCTCTCCACCTCTTCACAGTGTTGCACCTTAATAGTCTCAACCTCCTCATGTGTAAGCGACCTAAGCTTCTCCACCTCTTCACAGTGAAGGGCCTTCATCCTATCCAACTGATGCAAGAGCTCCAGGATTTTCGCTCTTGTCGCTCCCACCTCCACCTCCGCCTCCACGTCGCCGCACTGCTCATACTGTGCCACCATCCTCTCCACGCTCCGCAGATTCTCCCGTCTTGGCTGCTCCATCTCCTCCTCCCTCTCTTCCACGGTGGCAGTGGCTCCCGCCCGCTGGCCTATCTCCAGCTCGGACGTGAGCCGTTCCACGTCGGCCTGTAGGCGCAGCGCGTGGGCGGCTGTCTCGGCGAGCCGCTCGCCCAGCTCTGCGGCGTGTGCCTCATGCAGGACGTCCTGCTCGTGGTGCCGTGAGCGGGCGCGCTCCAGCTCACGCTCCAGCCGCGCTGAGCCGGCCTACATGTGGGCGGGGGGGGGGCAAGTGATTTGAGCAGAAAATCACTGACACTTACATTTTTCTAAGAATCTGCTGTTATATTGCTGCTCTAAGGAGGGGTATTGGTCATCGCAGTTGTGAAATCGCCCCACCCCAAGCCCTACTGTCCCCACTCACCATTACCTACTGCTGCACAGGTTCAGGGTGATTCCACGTTACTTAAGTTCCAGGTTCAATCACTGATACTAGTAGAGTGTCTTTCAACGAAAATCCCCCTGAGATGCAGACACCAAGCACCAGGGATTTAATGATTCCATGCAGTCTATGTAGGGGAGGTTAAAGGGCGCAGCGGTAGTGCATTCCTCTTGTTGCAGAGGTTCACGGTTAAAATCCGGCAGGCCGACCTGGCTATTGCTGCAGATGCTTTAACCATAAATGATATGCGCTGTATGCTTCACGGTGGGTGTTCAAATCTATTGATGTCCATCTAAATTAGGCCATTGTGTACCGGTGTCATGGTCCAAATTGACCAAATTCGACAAATGACTTGTGAATGAATCACTTGAGACACACAAGCGATCATTGCTCCCGACTGGCAGACTAATTCCTGCTTGCAGGCTGGTACCGAGTTACGGGGACACATCTGCCACTAGGGGTGCCCTTTCAAATGATGCGAGGTGAGATGTGATGCAAGTCGCTCATCACGTGTCAGGCAGTCTGAGCAGGGCGGCTCCATCAATCACACAGAGATCATTATTGTTAATAATAACACTATTGTTATTATTATTACCCAGCCACCTCCCAAAATAGATATTCCAGATTTCTTGGAATGTCAGCGAGAAGACGTTTCCATAAGAAAGCTGTGACAATCCTGTGGGAGAGAGTGGGCATACCTTTGCATCCTTCAATTGCAGCTCAATTTCTGCCTTCTCATGCAGAACAGAGCTCACCTTCATGCTCAACTCCTGCACATACACAAACACAAAGGTTGCTGTTCGTGAGCACCTATAAAAAGGCCGGCACGGCACAAGAGGGGGTGGGTGGCCAGCACTATGCCTGGCTGCCTTTCTCTCCCGAGTGGCGATGTTTACACACCGCATCAGGTACTAATTTGAGGCCGAGTCGACCTAGGTGAGGCCCACGACCAGTTCAGATAATCATAACTGGTGATGGCCGTGAGCTGGAATCGAAGTTGGGTCGCCGGGTTCGTAGCGCAGCGCTCTAACTGCTACACTACCGCTCTCCACATAAAATAGCAGCAGCAACAACAACCGCAATTTTCCGTAAGTGGCAGTGACGTTATCAAAGTGCCTGTGCAAAGCTAATTGCACTTTAAGGCCACGTGAAATGTCAAACGCCTGCTGGCAGGAGGTCATGGGACAGACACAGGTGCCATGGGTCGACCAACTGAGATGACTGGCCGAAGCACACACACAAACACACACATAAACAACAAAGACACAGACCACGCACACACAAAAAACTAAAACACAGACCACGCACACAAAAACAACAAACACACCCACCACACATACACAAACAACAAACACACCCACCACACACACACAAACAACAAACACACCCACCACACACACACAAACAACTAAGACACCCACCACAACAACAACCGCCATTCGCCACTAAGTGGCGGTGACGTCACCACGACGCTTGTGCCAGGCTATGTGCACCTTGAGGCCACGTGAAGTGTCGAACGCCTGCTGGCAGGAGGTCACGGGGCAGACCCAGGTGCCATGGGTCGATTGACTGAGACGACTGGCTGATGCACCACCTGTGCCCCCTACTGTGCCAACTTGCTGTGCTTTAGCCACCCGGCGCTCCTCCGCCCTCCGTTGTTATTGGAGGGCGACTGCCTCCAACTGCCCAGTAGCGTCCTTCACGAGCCTCCTCCACAGAGGCCGATCTTGACACCGCTGGTACCAGTCATCAGCAAGTCCACTCAGCTCCACGTACTCCTCTACCACATCACTCCATCTCTTCTCTAGCCCATGCCGCGCTCGTTTAGTCCCCTAGATCTGGCCGAACAAAAGCTGTTTAGGCATGCGGTGGCTGGGCATGCGGGCTACATGACCCAGCAAACGCAGCCTTGCCTGCTGGAGCTCACCGATGGGACTTTGTCCACATTTTTCAAGGATTTGTGAGCTCCTCACACAATCCAGCCTGGTTAAATCCAGGATAGATGGTAGGCAGGCCAGCCTAAATGTTTCTAACCGGTGAAGATGTTCCATTAGGGGGGTTCACGTTTCGCAAGCGTAGAGAAGGGAGAGAATGACTGTGGCCGAGAAGACCTGGAGCTTCGTGCGGAACAAGAGACAAGGTAGCTTCCACACAGCATTACGGAACCGATGAAAAGATAATGCCGCTCGACTGATTCGGAGTGAATCCTCTGCTGTGAAACCGGAGCTGGTCATGAGCACACTGCTCAGGTAAGCGAAACTTTCCACTCTCTCCACAACTGGCCCATCACCAGTTGTGAGGGTGGATTGTCCGATGGTAAGAAATACCCAGGCAGGTACTCTTTGGTTTTTTCGGTAAAGTCACGTAGGTAAAACAATCAATAAACTAAAATAAATGAAAACAACTAAATTAAATCACGACGTTTCGGAGGCAACACAAGCTTCCTTCTTCTTGGTTCTTTCGGTAAAGTCACGTAGAAGGGAAGTAATAAAATAATAAAAATAAAACATAATTAAATAATTCTCACGACGTTTCGGCCACAACGCAGGCAGCCGTCCTCAGGTGAAGAATGAAACACCACCAAGCTTGGAGCGTATATTTAAGCTGGGTTGGAGGGGGGGAGGTGGGAAGAAGAGCGCCTTGACAAAATAATTTGCATATCAAGAGGAATTTAGCATATGGAAAATATGTAGGAGGTGGGCGGGGGGGTTTCAAATTAATATTATGCCCGTGCATTATGCAGGATTAGCAGCATCAAAGGGAGGGGGAAGGGGGGTAGCATTAACAAAGGAAAGGAATGTTAATAGTATGTAGCTGCAGTTACTAAACAACCACGTAAAAAACTAAAGTATAAACTACATAAACAACTAAAGTATGAACTACATAGCATCATCAGTATACTTACTATACTCTACAATAAGCTGAGTTACTAACAGTAAATAATACATTACAATTCTACGTCGTAAAAATTATATAATATGCTTCCATCTAAACTTTATTCTCTTACATCACACGAGTCTACACCGTACTATATACTGCCATAGACAAACCCAACATTAAATTATATACTGTATTGCTATAAAACACCTTATACATTTTAATATAACACTATGTATTATTCTACCCACCCTAATGTGCATCACACTGCTATAGGTTTACTATACAATTACGATACTATATATTACTTTGTACATTGTATCAAGCATATAAATGTTATACTATTTGTTATTATACACTGTACCATTGACCGTCGTGTCAATGGGTGAGTCGTGGGGGGAAACTTGCAGCGGAGCAAAGAATCCATTCCCTGAGGAGAATACAATGCCAGTGAGTGGAACGCGGTCTGAAAGTCACCGTAAACGTGAACAAAATCAGTTAAGATCCGAAATGGTTTATTACGTCCTTCCAATGATTGCTAAGCCAGAATCCATCTTCTCGGTTGAAATTGTCTCTGTGTTTGTATATGTGGATCGCCTCATGAACGAATCTCTAATGATAGCCAGATGGCTTGCAGAGAACCTCTGTCTTGGAGAAGTCAATGTCATGTGAGCCCACTGAGTTGTAACAGTGATCTGCCACGGCTGAGGTGTTTGTCCTACCGTGTTTCAGGTCTGCTTTATGTTCACGGATGCGGTCCGAGACATGTCGTTTGGTTTCTCCAATGTAACTGCTACCACAGAGGCAACTTAGTTTGTAGACGCCAGGGTACTGTATGTCTGGAACCACATCTTTTACAGATGGGATCAGATCACGGATTTTATGTACTGTGTTGAATCGGACCTGGATCTTGTGTTTAATCAGGATTTTGGAGATCTTTATTGTGACCCCAGCAATGTAGGGTAAGGTGATGGTCTTGAAAGGCTCCTCAACAGGATCCTTCTTGATGGTTGGAGTGATGGCTTTGCGGATTGTGTAGTCGGAGTAACCATTAGCCTTAAGAGCTTGGCGTACGTGTTTGAGTTCACTGGCAATGTGTTCCTGGTCGGAGATGCATTGGGCTCTATGATATAGAGTCTTGATGAGGGAATTCTTCTGGGATGGATGGTGGTGGGAATCCGGTTTTAGGTAAGCATCCGTATGGGTGGATTTCCTGTAAACAGAGTGGCTCATTGAACCATCAGGTCTCCTTTTAATTAGGACATCCAAAAAGGGTAGCTTGCCATCTTTTTCGACTTCCATGGTGAATCTGATGGCTGGGTGTATGGAATTGATGTGGTCGAGAAATTGGTCTAGAGCAGGCCGGCCATGTGGCCAGATGACAAAAGTGTCGTCTACGTACCTCTTCCATAAGGTCGGGCGTAGAGTGGCAGTCTGGATGGCGTCAGTCTCAAATTTCTCCATGAAGATGTTGGCTACAACCGGAGATAGGGGGGAGCCCATTGGGGTGCCCTCAGTTTGCTTGTAGAAAGTTCCATTCCAGGTGAAGTATGTATTGGTTAAGCAGTGTCTCACCAGGAGGGGTACCCCAGCATTCAGTCCTTGATTAACCAAGTCTTTAATGATTGCGATGGTGTCAGGTACAGGAACTTTGGTGAATAAGGAAACCACATCAAAACTGCTGGGGTCACAAAAAAATCTCCAAAATCCTGATTAAACACAAGATCCAGGTCCGATTCAACACAGTACATAAAATCCGTGATCTGGTCCCATCTGTAAAAGATGTGGTTCCAGACATACAGTACCCTGGCGTCTACAAACTAAGTTGCCTCTGTGGTAGCAGTTACATTGGAGAAACCAAACGACATGTCTCGGACCGCATCCGTGAACATAAAGCAGACCTGAAACACGGTAGGACAAACACCTCAGCCGTGGCAGATCACTGTTACAACTCAGTGGGCTCACATGACATTGACTTCTCCAAGACAGAGGTTCTCTGCAAGCCATCTGGCTATCATTAAAGATTCGTTCATGAGGCGATCCACATATACAAACACAGAGACAATTTCAACCGAGAAGATGGATTCTGGCTTAGCAATCATTGGAAGGACGTAATAAACCATTTCGGATCTTAACTGATTTTGTTCACGTTTACGGTGACTTTCAGACCGCGTTCCACTCACTGGCATTGTATTCTCCGCAGGGAATGGATTCTTTGCTCCGCTGCAAGTTTCCCCCCATGACTCACCCATTGACACGACGGTCAATGGTACAGTGTATAATAACAAATAGTATAACATTTATATGCTTAATACAATGTACAAAGTAATATATAGTATCGTAATTGTATAGTAAACCTATAGCAGTGTGATACACATTAGGGTGGGTAGAATAATACATAGTGTTATATTAAAATATATAAGGTATAGGGTGGTTTATAGCAATACAGTATATAATTTAATGTTGGGTTTGTCTATGGCAGTATATAGTACAGTGTAGACTCGTGTGATGTAAGAGAATAAAGTTTAGATGGAAGCATATTATATATTTTTTACGACGTAGAATTGTAATGTATTACTTACTGTTAGTAACTCAGCTTATTGTAGAGTATAGCAAGTATACTGATGATGCTATGTAGTTTATACTTAAGTTGTTTATGTAGTTTATACTTTAGTTTTCTACGTGGTTGTTTAGTAACTGCAGCTACATACTATTAACATTCCTTTCCTTTGTTAATGCTACCCCCCTTCCCCCTCCCTTTGATGCTGCTAATCCTGCATAATGCACGGGCATTGAACCCCCCCCCGCCCACCTCCTACGCATTTTCCATATGCTAAATTCCTCTTGATATGCAAATTATTTTGTCAAGGTGCTCTTCTTCCCACCTCCCCCCCTCCAACCCAGCTTAAATATACGCCCCAAGCTTGGTGGTGTTTCATTCTTCACCTGAGGACGGCTGCCTGCGTTGTGGCCGAAACGTCGTGAGAATTATTTTATTATGTTTTATTTTTATTATTTTATTACTTCCCTTCTACGTGACTTTACCGAAAGAACCAAGAAGATGAATCCCTGCAGTCACGAAAGCTTTAAATCGAAATACAAGCTTCCTTCATCAGGTGTAAAAAAGGCACAGCAAAATAACTGTAGAAGAGTTATTTGTGATGAGACATTGTTATATAGGGTAAGAGGAGGGGGAGGAGCCAATGAGGACAGGCGCAGGATGGGGGGGGGGGAGCCAGGAAGGTGAAGCTGATACTAAACGACGGAGCCACGGATGGGGGAGGGGGGACGCAGAGCGGGAGAGAGTAGCGGTTGAGGTTTAACATGGTTAACCACATCTTTCCAATGATTGCTCAATTTGAATCTATCTTCTCGGTTGAAGTTATGTCTATGTTTGCATATCTGTATGGCCTCATGGACAAATCTTTGGTGGTATCCAGACGGCTTGCAGAGTACCTTGGTATCGGAGAAAACAATATCATGATCATCCACAGCGTTGTAACAATGATCAGCAACGGCCGAAGAATTTGTTCTGCCGTGTTTTAAATCTTATTTGTGCTCGCAAATTTGGTCCAAAATGTCGTTTAGTCTCCCCAATATAGCAGTCACCGCAGGTACAATTCAATTTGTAAATACCGGGGTACTGTAAGTCCGGAATGACATCATTTACGGATGGGATCAGATCACGGATTTTGTGCACTGTATTGAACCGGACCTGGATCTTGTGTTTGTTTAGAAATCTTTTTGGTAACGCCTGCTATGTATGGCAGCGTGATGATTTTTATCGGAGTTTCAGGTGGTTGTTTCTGCATGGTGGGAGAAACAGCTTGGCAGATGGTACGGTCTGAGTATCCTAAAACCCTCGGCTGCAAGACCTCCCAGATTCTATGGTCTTCCCAAGATCCATAAAGAAGGTACCCCACTACGGCCTATCGTGTCCACGATCAACTCTCCTACCTACAAGCTAGTCCGTTTTTTATCGGATACTCTGCTTCCCTTCACTGGCAAGACCACCTCAGCAGTACTTAACTCAACCGAATTGGTTTATATGGTCAAGGACATTGTACTGTCTCCTGCCGATATCCTCGTCAGCTTTGATGTGGTCTCTCTGTTCATCAAGGTCCCAGTGCCTGACACCATAACAATAATTGAAGACTTGGTCCAACATGGACTGAACCCTGATGTACCTGCGCTGGTTAGGCACTTCATCACCAACACTTACTTTACCTGGAATGGTACCTTCTACAAACAAAATGAGGGTACCCCTATGGGTTCCCCCTTATCACCAGTGATAGCCAATGTTTTCATGAAGAAGTTTGAATCAGACGCCATCCAGACATCCACCCTTCGTCCTTCCCTGTGGAAGAGATATGTGGATGATACTTTCGTCATTTGGCCACATGGCCTCCCGGCATTGAACCATTTCCTAGACCACATCAATTCTAGACACCCATCCATTATATTCACCATGGAAGTGGAGAAAGATGGCAAGCTGCCATTCTTGGATGTTCTGTTTGAGAGGAGGCCTGATGGTTCTTTGGGACATTATGTTTACAGGAAGGTCACCCACACAGATTCCTACTTGAAGCCTGATTCCCACCACCACCCAGCTCAAAATAATTCCCTCATCAAAACTCTATACCATAGGGCTCATTGCATCTCTGACCAACACCACCTGGCCAGTGAATTAAAACATGTACATCTGGCCCTCAAGATGAACGGATACTCAGAACGTACCATCCGCCAAGCTGTTTCTCCCACCATGCAGAAACAACCACCTGAAACTCCGATCAAAATCATCACGCTGCCATACATAGCAGGCGTTACCAAAAAGATTTCCAAAATTCTAAACAAACACAAGATCCAGGTCCGGTTCAATACAGTACACAAAATCCGTGATCTGATCCCATCCGTAAAGGTTGTCATTCCGGACTTACAGTACCCTGGTGTTTACAAATTGAGTTGTACCTGCAGTGACTGCTATATCGGGGAGATGAAACGACATATTTCGGACCGAATTTGAGAGCACAAATGAGATTTGAAACACGGCAGAACAAATTCTTCGGCCGTTGCTGATCATTGTTAGAACGCTGTGGGTAATCATGATATTGTTTTCTCCGATACCAAGGTACTCTGCAAGCCGTCTTGATACCACCAAAGATTTGTCCATGAGGCCATACAGATATTCAAACATAGACATAACATCAACCGAGAAGATAGATTCAAATTGAGCAATCATTGGAAAGATGTGATTAACCATGTTAAACCTCAACCGCTACTCTCCCCCGCTCTGCGTCTCCCCTCCCCCATCCGTCGCTCCGTCGTTTAGTATCAGCTTCACCTTCACCTTCCTGGCTGCACCCCCCCCCCCCATCCTGCGCCGTCCTCCTTGGCTCCTCTTACCCTATATAACAATGTCTCATCACAAATAACTCTCACTACAGTTATTTTGCTAATGAAGGAAGCTTGTGTTGCCTCAGGGACTCCGAAAGCATGAAGAACAACCCAGAGCCCAGGCCTACTGATGGTATCATAGGCCTTGACCAGGTCAATAAAGCAGAGATGTAGGTCTTGTTGGAATTCCCTACACCTCTGCTGTAGCAGACGGATAGAAAATATGGCATCTGTGCAAGACCACCCTTTCCTGAAACCGCATTGGGGCTCCGCAAGCCTCTCCTCAGCGTGCCTAGCAAGGCGATGTTGAATAATCCTTGCCAGGACCTTTCCCGGCATACTGTGGAGTGAGATGCCCCTGTAGTTGTTACAGTCTGTGCGGTCCCCCTTCTTAAAGAGGGGGACCACCAGGGCATCCTTCCAATCTTGCGGAATCCGTCCAGTGGTCCAGACTGTTGTTATGATGTCATGTCGGGCAGTCTGCGCACAAACGCCACCCTCCCTCAGCATTTCGCTTTGGAGATCATCTCTGCCCAGTGCCTTTCCTGGTCTCAGACTCTGTATCGCCTTCAGTACTTCCTCATCAGATGGCACCTCAGCCAGCCACTCACAGAGGGTGACTTCCTCCTCCAATATTTGAGGATACCGCAGCCTCAGCAGGGTCATCCCAACTTTGTCCCATGTTTTCCAGGCGGAGGGATTTCCCCTCCCCCAAGACCTCACAGAAATGCTCAGCAAATCTGGAAACCTGTTCCTGGGGATCGGAAATTAGATCACCGTTCGTTCCCCTAATGATGGTAATAGGTGTGGCGCTGCAGGTTACTTTTTTGATGGAATTAAAGAGCGATTTGTGAACGCGTGCCATTGAGGCAGACTCCATCTCCTCAGCAACCCGCGACCACCACCCATCCTTGCAGCGCCTCACGGCTCTCCGAACCTCCGAGCGAAGGTTGCGGTAAGCCTCCTCATTCTCCGACGTGGGATGCTGTAGCCAATGAGTGGGCCTGCCCCTTTTCTCAGCCAGCTTGAATACCTCCTGTCAGCCAGGGGAGGTCTGGACCGTGGACCCAAAGCAGCCATTGCAGCTGCATGAGCCACAGTCCTAAACCTCGCCCATTTCCCCTCCACATCAGGAGAAGTGGGGGACGTTGCCAACCCCAGCTGAAAGTGATGATGAAATTCTCGCTTGCATCAGCTAGCTGAGACCATGCCACTAAGGGTTTGAATGGGGTCCTGGGTGTACACCCATCACCAGAGTGGAAGAATGGCAGGCGCATCTTACAGATGACAAGTCGATGGTCAGTGGGCAGATCAGCTCCACGGTAGGTCCTGGTGTCAAGGACATGGGCCCGCATCCGCTGTTCCATCACTATGTAGTTCAGCAGATGTTCTTGCTTGGACTCGGCATGCATCCATGATGTAGTGTGGATGCGCCGATGCCGGAACAGCGTGTTGATAATTACAAGCCCGTGGGCTGCACAAAAATCTAGCAGGCTCCTACCGTTGTTATTGAGCTGATCTGGCCCATGCCTTCCAATTACTCCAGACCAGGTGCTAGCATCATGACATACTCGGGCATTGAAGTTACCCAAAAAGATGACTATCCCGAGGGGCCACTTTAGCTAACACCTGTGGCAGGTCATAGAAGGCATCTGACTCATCGGCCTTGCCTGCATCCCTCTACAGATGTTCGTCTTCAGTGGGGGCATAAGTAACCACGACCACCACTCCTCGCCTCTGGTTGATGGGAAGGTGAGCCCAAAGTAGCCTGGGGCTTACAGCTTCCCACACCTCCCCGCCACGCTCCCACGTCCCCTTCATTATTTTATTCAGAAGAAGAGCCACACCCTGTTGTTTGGTAGTCTCCTGCCCCGAGGAGAGGACTGTCCACCCCCTCATGGTGGCAGGAGCCAGAGCCGGTCCACCGGACCTCCTGACTACCAGAGATCCAGGCGGTACCGGTCCAGCTCCCGACAGAGGAGTGGCAGCCTCTCCTCCGCAGTGAGCGTTCGAACATTCCACGTGGCCACACGTAGTGGTTTTTTGTTGTTTCTGGAGGAGCCCCGAGGGTAAGGATTCAGTCTCCTGCCTCTGCCAAATGGGGTTTGGCCAGGAGACGTCACAGACGCCTGTCCCCCCGGGGCCTCCGCACAAGCTTATTTATTACATTTTGTGGTCGTGGTTTAGTGGTAATTAATTGAAGGTGGAGGGGTTACCAGCCCCTCGCACCCATCCAGAGCACCCACCACACACACATAAACAATAAAGACACAGACCACACACACCTCAATGAGGGAGGAGTCGCCCGTAGGTGGAGCGGCGTTCTGAGTTGTTGACTCAAGTTGGCGGCTGAGCTCTGAGAAAACGAAGAGACAGTTGAAGACATCTCAAGTCTTTATACTGAAAACTAATTTCTTTAGAACTGCTTTTTGTGTTTAGTTTGTTGTCCTTCCCCCCACATCTCCGATTAGCATGGTTGGATAAATACAGTGTGAAAGAAATTCAACATACACACATATACATACATGTCAAGTTAAATAATGTGGCAATAGCTCTTTCCGAGCACTCTCCGAGCTTACATTTACAAGCAAATTTCTTACATTGACATGCTAATCTCTCACAATACAATGGCCACCCCCACAGCTTCGTTTGTCAAGATATACCTGATCTTCCATTTACATGCAAATTTCATTTCTAGCCCCTCCCACACCCATCCCAAACCTTTATAACTCCTTACCTTAGCAGCGCTCCCACCATATATTCTCAGTAGCTCTCCCGCGATATTTCTCACCTGATGAAGATTGCTTGCGTTGCGATCGAAACGTCGTGATATTATTATTTTTATATTTTATTATTTGATCTATCTACGTGGCTTTACCGAAAGACCCAAAGAATACAAGTTAATTTTGTTTAACCAGGTGAGAACTCAAGAGACCAGGAGAGAATCTCGTTTGCAACAGTTAGCTGGGTCACCAACATGACAAAATCAAAACAAATACAAGTTTAGGAAAGAATCAAACAGAAATCAGAGCAAAAATAACCAAAAATAGAATACACAAAATCAACGTTAATATCGTTGCGGAGAATACAAGGAAAAAACATAAGCAAATACACCTCCATGTAAAATACATTTAATTTACACTTCCCATCAGCCACACGGCATCATTTACACAGCATATTTTGACATTCAGTGTCTCATAATAATATTCATAAAGTAATACTCAAAAGTCTTCATTCAATCTCATACATGGAGAACGACTCAGAGGCACGAGGAACCACAAGGATGCAGGAAAGGAAGCCACGCGCTGGGCTGGTGCCAATAATAGCCCAGGCTCTGCAGTCCTTTATATATTAAGTTATCGGCCATGTGGAAGGAAACCGAAGCACCCGGCGAAATCCACGCGTACAAGGGAAAATCGACTATCCCTGACATACAGACATAATGAGCCAAGAATGTCTGTGTGTAAAGCGCGTGACGTCACTCCATGTCGACTAGCCCCCCTCATTAATAATCATGAACAGGTGGGGTCCTCCACATGGACCCCCCCCCCTCATTAATACTCATGAATGGGTGATGTCACTCCGCATGAAAAAGGTGGAGCGGAAACAAAATTTTTTTACGCAAATTACCTTTCATTTTGATCTTTCTTTCTGGAAAGTAAAGCTAATAAAGAAATCAACGCAGCAACTAATATAACGAGCCAAAAAAGGCTGTGTGTGTCCCGCTTGTGACGTCACTCCACATGCACCCCCCCCCCCCTCATTATTATTGTGCCTAGATTTTTGACTAACGCAGAAGAAGGTCGAGCGGCTATGATAATATTTTTACGCAAATTCGCTTTCGATTTTACATATCTTTAGAGAAAGTGAAGGCAATAAATAATTATACGCCGCATCACAGTGCATTTGGTGCCTTTATTTATTTCTTCGGCACGTCCAACAAAAGGTAAGTGTACTTTACGCTTCAAAATTATGCTACAACAATATCGTATACCGAGGAATCTTCCAAAGTCCTTAATTTAATTTAATAAGTTAAGAAAAAATTATTTATGTGCTACATTTCCTAATAAAATGAACAATCACACAATAAACCGTTAATTTACATCTTTAATATGACAGCTTCCATCCTAGGACAGGCTAACAAGCTCGTACAGACAGAAGAGGCGAAATCCGCATATTTGCTGTGACCGCATTCTCCTGGCTAGCTCGGGTTCGGCACCTCCTTGACGCCCACAGGAAAGGAGTTCCACAACATTTGTAAAATCTACCAACCCTCACTGCCTCCACCGTGCTGGGTTAGAGGCAATGTGCATAGCCGCCGCCACCACCCCCTGCTTCATCAGCAGAGGCAGGCTATTTTAAGCTAATGCTGGTGAACTGCTCTGTTTCTCGGAATATATATTCCAGATTGCTTCGTTCTTTACCCATACGCACACTTTGTATACTGCAGACCTTTTCCGAACGACATAATGACGTGCAGAGAGGCGTTCCAAAATGGATGGTTTCTGCACCTCGCCATGCAATCAGCACTCCCACAGAGAGCAGGGAGAGTGAAAAGGAGAGTGTGTAGAAGGAGAGAAGCAGAGATAGTGTGGACAGAGAGTGCGGAGAGATGTACGAACCATCGCATCGCGCGCGCGTTTTCTGCAACAGAATCATCTGCTTCTTTGTGAACTTGACGAGGTCTTCCTTTGAGAGGGAGTCAAGCTGTAAGTCACACACACACACCGCGTAGTGTTTAAGAGTATGCATGTAAATGTGCCAAGTGAGATATTGAAGCCAAGAAGAAATGGGCGTACATAGCCAAAGGTGCTAATCGGAGGTGCGGGGAAGGACAACAAGGTTCAGGCAGACGAGTGAATACCATAATAATACTCTTTGGTTCTTTCGGTAAAGTCACGTTGGTAGAAAAATAAAATAAAACTAAAAATAATATATATTCTTGGTTCTTTCGGTAAAGTCACGTAGAAGGGAAATAATAAAATAATAATAATACAAATTCTTATTATTTCCCTTCTACGTGACTTTACCAAAAGAACCAAGAATATGAATCCCTGCAGTCACGAAAGCTTTAAATAAATAAAAAATGATATATCACGACGACTCGATCGCAACACAAGCGGTCGTCCTCAGGCGGAAAAAATAATCCAGCAGTGGAACTGCTGAACCAGCGAGAGAGCTGTTACGACAAGAGGTTATTTACGTGGCGATGGGAAAGCAAGCGGGGTCTGAGCTGGAAAGGAATTCCATCCCCGGACGCAAGCACGTCAGTTGTGTTAATGGGGGAGATCAGGGAGAGAGAGATTAGGGAGAGAGATAAGCATGAAATGAGCTTCCGTCGCACATAAGAGCATCGTCCCGCATATGCGCACAACAGCAGTGTTAATGGGAGATTAGCACTATGTTGATAGGAGAGATTAGGTAGGGAGATTAGGGGGATTAGCAAGTTAATGTCATGTTTATGTGTAACACAAGCTGCGGCGCTGCCAACTGCGCCATGAGGCAAGCGTGTCCACGCAAGAGAACCACCGCAACGGTGGTCGCGCCAGTGAGACACACAGCCCATGACACAGCCAGAACCAGTGATACATCGAGGCTAAGGAGCAGAGGTTAATGCAGAGGCACCTAACAGGGCAATGCAACTCAGAGAGTCGGAGATAACAGCCATCGCCACGTAAATAACCTCTTGTAGTAACAGCTCTCTCGCTAGTTCAGCAGTTCCACTGCTGGATTCTTTTTTCCGCCTGAGGACGACCGCTTGTGTTGCGATCGAAACGTTGTGATATTTTATTTTTTGTTTTATTTTATTTTTCTACTGACGCAGATGCTCATTCCATTGCGTTATCGGAAGCCCTTGCCTGGGGTTGAGGGGGCGGCGGGGGTGTTGTTGTCGCCGTCCAACGCAGTTACGGCTGGCCTGGCGCTGGTCGCAGCACGGACGATTGTTCGGCCGGGTCAGCCTCCGTTTTTGCAAGTGTTAAATGGAGGCGCGGACAATGTTGTCGTGCCGGCCGGAACGGTTCTGGCCCATGCCACGACCGCCTTCACGGCCCATGATGATCCGGCTCACCGGGGCCTCGTAGGGGGGGTTCGGCCTCGACGTCGCAGGACGATCGATGGATCGCCGGGTTGTCAGGAAAACGCGTCCTTGACTACGGACCAGCTGTCCGCGCTTCGCGCGCTGTTGGAGAAATATTCTGACGTCTTTAGCAAAGACGATTTCGATCTGGGACGCACCTCGTTGCTCTCCCACCACATTGATACCGGGGATGCTACTCCCATTCGGATGAATCCTCATCGGTTGAGCCCGGCGGAGAGGGATCATGTACGCGGCGCAGTGGATGACATGCTAGCCGCCGACATTATCTCTCCGTCCAATAGCCCATAGGGCACTCCGGTGGTCCTGGTGAAGACAAAAGATGGTAATCTGCAGTTTTGTGTGGATTTTCGGAGGTTAAACAAGGTGTCGGTTGCGGACGCTTACCCCCTGCCGCGTATGGATGATTCCCTCGATGCCTTGTCTGGGGCGAATTTTTTTTCGACTCTTGACCTCTCTTCGGGGTTCTGGCAGCTCCCCCTGGACGAGTCATCAAGGGAAAAGACGGCTTTCCGTACGCCGCAGGGCCTGTTTCAGTTTAATTGTCTTCCCATGGGGTTGAACGCCGCCCCTGCTACGTTCCAGAGGTTGATGAAACTCGTGTTGACCGGTCTGGAGTGGGACACGTGCCTGATACATTTGGATGATGTTATTGTGTTCAGCCGTACGTTTGAGGAGCATCTTCAGAGATTGGATGCTGTTTTTGCTAGGGTGCGTTCCGCCAAATTGAAATTTAAGTCCAAGAAGTGTCACCTTTTGCAACGATCCGTGCGCTATTTGGGCCACATTGTCAGCTCTGACGGTGTGGCCACGGACCCGGAGAAAATGGCGTGCGTTCGGGACTGGCCGATTCTGGCCACGGTGGGTGACGTGCGTCGATTTGTCGGGTTCGCTTCCTATTATCGCAGGTTTGTTCCAAATTTTGCTACGATCGCTAGGCCGTTGCACCTCCTTACGGCAAAGAACCGGAGGTTCAGCTGGGGGCCGGCGGAGGAGGCGGCGTTTCACGGCCTACGCGATCGCTTGGCGTCAGCGCCGACGCTGGACTACCCTGATTTCACTCTGCCTTTTATTCTGGATACCGACGCTAGTGACACGGGGATTGGGGCCGTCCTATCGCAGTTTAAGGGTGGCGTCGAGCGCGTTGTGGCTTACGGGAGCCGCGTTTTATTTCCGTCGGAGACCCGCTACTGCGTTACCCGACGGGAACTGTTGGCTATTGTGCATTGTCTGTCAATACCGCCCGTATTTGTATGGCCGTAAATTCATTGTGCGCACGGACCATGCGGTTTTGCAATATTCCCTGAAAGTTGACCAACCGTCTGGCCAATTGGCGCGATGGTTGGAAACTTTGCAGGAATTTTCGTTTGAGATTCAATACCGTAAGCGGTCGCGTCACGCAAATGCAGACGCGCTCTCCCGATTGCCGCAGGGATCCACCTGTGCCTGTGCCTCTGGCACAGATAGATGTACGCGGGTTCCACAGCCCCCGCGTCCTGTCATGTCCGCTGTGGAGATGCCCGCGGCTTCCACGTGTCCGGAACCGGCCGATGGGGTTTCGAATTTGCCACGTTCCGTGTGGGTTCGAGAGCAATTGCTCGATGATTCGCTGGGGGCCTTGCGGAGTCGGGCTGCGAAGGAGAGGGGATATCCGTCGTCCGATGGGACGCCGGGAGCGGCTCTCCGTGACGGCTTGTTGATGTGGAGGGAAGGTTTGCACGATCGCTGGCGCCTTGTTGTGCCGTCGTCATTGCGATATGAGTTGATTCGAATTCTGCACGCTGAGAAGTTGTTACATCTAGGGGTGCAGAAAACCTTGTTGACGTTGCAGCGTGATTACTTTTGGCACGGCATGACGACTGACGTCGTCGGGCATATTCGGGCGTGCTCTGACTGTGCCCGGCGGAAGCCGCCTAAGCAACCGTATGTTCCCCCAGTGCAGTCGATACAAGTGTCGCGGGTTAACGAGTTTGTGGCGTTGGATATCCTGGGGCCCTTTCCCCCGTCCGCGCAGGGGAACAAATTTTTGCTGGTCGGGGTTGAATATCTTTCCCGCTGGCCGATGGCCTGGCCTTTGCCCGACCAGTCGGCGGCGTCTATCACGGATGCAAATCTGTTCGGGTATGTGATGGACAAGGGGGCGCCGGAAAGGTTGCTTACAGACCAAGGGCGGAATTTTTCTTCCAACCTATTGCGGGATGTGTGCGACACACTGGGGACTAAGAAAGTTCGGACGTCTCCCTACCATCCACAAACTGATGGGATGGTTGAACGGTTGAACCAGTCATACGGTTAGTGAGAAGCAGGCCGATTGGGATTTGTATATCCCTGGGGTGCTCTCCGCTTACCGGATGGCGCCACATGCGTCGACGGGGTACTCACCTTTCTTTTTGATGTACGGCCGTGAGAATGTGCCGTCTGTGGAGGTGCAACTTGGCACGCGGGCGAGGGGTCCTGTTAAGCCCCTCCCCGAGTATATTCGTGACGCCGCTCGGCGCGTGGCGGAGGCGCGGGAGGCGGCCCGATTGGCTACGGCCAAAACCCAGGCCCGGAACGAACGTTGCGCCCGGTGCTCTCATCGTGGGTCCCCCTGGTGAGTGGGAGACATGGCCTGGCTCCACTGCCCACAGGTACCGGTGGGGACCTCCCCTAAGTTGCACCAACCCTGGCAGGGGCCGGTTGTGCTCATTGAGGTCCCTAGCCCGCAGTCCGCGCGCGTTCGAGTCGGATCGCGACGTTGGTACGTTCACACGTCCCAATTGAAACCCTACGTAGCCCCGCGTGTGGACTGAGTTGAGGAGTTGCTCGAGTCCTGTGGTGAGGACCTGCCAAATGAGGATCTCAAAAGATTATCTCAGAAGTAGCACTGTGACATCCACATCTATAGGCTGTTCCCTATGAGACGGGGGTTTCGCTCCTCTGCAAGAGTTCTGAATGGATGCATCACCTCATGATGTAATGCCAATAGCACAATCGGGATAACATTGCGTGGGGGGGGGGGGAGTGCAAAGTAAAAATGTTTAATAAATAGATTTAAATTGTATTCCATTGTAAATGCTGATCGATAATTAAATATGTGTACCTCAAAAACTCCAAATACATGAACAATGAAAGGCAGAGGAGCGTTTCGTACCTTTGAGCGGCCTTCTGTCCTTGGGATGCTGACAGCCCCAGCCTCCTGCTGAGGGTCCTGGGCGAGGGTAGGTGCACGGAGAGAGACAGACAGAGAGACAAAGAGACAGAAAGACAGAGGAGGTAGTTTTGGGGTAAGAACATCAAAATTAGGTACTCGCTATACAGGAATCCTCCAATATAAGTTGCCACATTATGCGTCATTTCGCATATACATTTGCCGATTAATTATGGAAGAAATTTGCTCATAAGTGTAATGTTTCGCAAAATGCGTTCTATAAAAAATGCACGACACAATGTTTGTGCAATTTTTTAATGAGGAACGCATGTGGTAAAAACGCACTATTTTGCTTTGTAATACCCTACTGTACGTGCATAGAGAAAAATCCCTCCGCGATGTGAAAGGGAGCAGTGGTGCTGTGGTGAGCGCACTGCACTATTAATCCTGACTCCCCAAGTTCGATTCTCGGCAATGGCTAACATAGTGGCGAGTGTTAACTGAACCATTTCTTGCCCTACTCTAGATCGAACAATCATTAAATGAGAATCGGTTTCAAAATTAACGCTAGTAAGACAAAGGCGGCCGGACTTGGTTCTGGCCACACCACGCTTGGCGGCCTTGACAAAGTAATCGCGAAGCATACTTGTCCCACGTGGTGTGTTAAAAGATTGCAGTGTTTCTAAGTGAGGGTCTATGTGTGTGTGTCTGTGTCTGCCACAGACACACCTCACATACACCCTCACTTAGAAAGGAGCTGTAGTATAGCGATTAGCTTGCTGCAATATGAACCCAGTGACCCAATTTCAATTCCTGCTCATGGCCAACACTAGTGACGAATATTTGAACCGGTCGACTCAGCCTCAAATGAGTAACTGGTGCGATGTCTGTTAAGGCTATATGGGGGGTCTTCGTCTGCTACATGGAGGCATATTCCTCCACATGGCAGAGGGAAGCTGGACTCGACAAGCAATTAAATGAGTATCTGATGCAGCTGGAACAACGAGCTGAAGAAGAGGCCAATGAAACGATACCAGTGACCACCACCACCACGAATACAGGCAGACCTCGCTTAGCGCGACACTGTGGAACACCGATTGTTATCGTGCTCTTTTTCCGGGAGAAAAAATATATATATAAGAAAATCTAAAGAGAGCTTATGAGAACATGCAACGCTGACCGAGAAAACATAGCCGCCCCCATAATTTGCTCAGCCAATAAGAGCGACGCACGACCCTGAGCCAACCAAACCAAATGTTATTACATTAATAATAATGACATTCATAATGCGCCAGATGTTGCACACAAGTCAACAACTCAGAGGCACGGAGCTAAGCTCAGGGCTGCTCGAAATCCTGACCCAGACAGATAGAGAGACCTTTAGATATTTTTTGAAAGTCAGAGTGCATTTGATGTTGCGGATGTTAAACGGGATTAGAAAGTTCCACACCGAGGGGGCGACAGCAAAGAACCGACTTGAGGCTGCAGGAGTATAGTGTAGTGTATAGTGTAGTGTATACTATATAGTAGTGCATAGTAGTGTAGTGTATAGTAGTGTATAGTATAGTGTATAATAGTGTAGTATGTCGTAGTGTGTAGTGGAGTGTATAGTGACATAGAGCTGTAACAGTTAGAGACCCCCACGGTGTCTGAAGCATGTTTTGAGTTATGCTGCTGCTGCGTAGGGTTCTACCATGAGCTTCAGTGCAAGGCGAGAGTAGTGTGGCGAGGCATGGTGGGGAACCGGTGGTGAAGGCACGATGACAAAGGCAGGCGATTTTAGCCGTTTAGCCCGGTGAGAACTCATGAGACCAGGATAGAGTCTCAGGCTCTACCTAAAAGAAACCTCACCACAGAAATTCAGACTGAGGGCATCGCGAAGGCCATCATGGACAGGTCCTGGAGCTCTTTGAGAGTGACCCCGGATTGGCAGTACAGCAGCAGCTCCTCCAACCTCGTCTCCCACCACTGCCTTGTAAGTGTAGTGGTGGTGTTGACGTGCGCCGACAGTGATGGATCACGGGGCGGCACGGGGTGCGGGGTTGGGCACGCGATGTGGGCGTGGTGTGGACGCGCGCGCCGGGAGTGAGGGATTACGGGGCGGCGCGGCGTGGGTGGTGAGGCGCGCTAACACGAGGTGGGAAAAGAGGATCGTAGCCAGCGCCCAGTGATTGGTCAAATGGGAGGGGTGCTCTCAGCGACGTCCGCAGGAGGTGCATAAAGGGGGACGCGCGAGAGCACTTGGGGTTGTTGTTAACCAGTTGAAGATCGAAGACGGAGTTGAAGAGGTAGTGCCCTGAGACCCCTAGTCCCGCCGTCCTTGTCGGGGCCGGGGCCCTGTGTGGCTCGGAGGCGAGACTGTGGGACCCGTGGTCCGACGCCCATGTGGGTCGGGACTGTGGGACCCAGAGTCGAGAGGGACACCCCGGCTGGGTGTGTTCCGAGAGGCTACGGGGCGTAAGAGCCCGTGTTGGTGTAGCCAGGAGAACCCTGTGGGGTAGGCTGGTGTTAGCCACCCGTGTAACTAAGTGGGTGTTAGTCACCCGAGTAACTAAGTGGGTGTTAGTCACCCGAGTAACCAAGTGGGTGTTAGTCACCCGAGTAACCAAGTGGGTGTTAGTCACCCGAGTAACCAAGTGGGTGTTAGTCACCCGAGTAACCAAGTGGGTGTTAGTCACCCGAGTAACCAAGTGGGTGTTAGTCACCCGAGTAACTATAGTGGGTGTTAGTCACCTGTGTAACGAAGTTGGTGAATAAAAGAGTGTGCTACCCGTGAAGTCGTCTCCCGCCGAGTTACTACATTACAACTGGCGTCAGAAGTAAACCTGTCTTCAAGAAGAATGGATACTAGGAAGACTACCCGTACCCACGAGCGAGATCGGGAAGACGACGGCGTACCGGAGACACCAACCTCGGGAGGAGAGGACGAGGAGTTGCCGCCGATGCAGCACTTCGCGGCGATGGCCGACGCTCCGCTCGCCTCCGACACCAGCCTACAGGACGCACACTCCCGCCTGGCGAAGTTGCTGCTCGCCGCCGCTGCAATTTTGGCGGAAATCTCCGTTCCAGCGGGCGGAGGGACGGCTGCGGGGTTGGAGGAGGCAGCGCGGCTGGAGGGATCCCGCCAGAAGGCGCTTCGCGCCAAAAGTTTTGAAGTTGGCGCCGTTTTTGAGGGTCCGCCATCAATTGGCGGGAAGCGCGGACACCACATGGGCGGAGATCTCCACTCAGCGCAGCCCGCGTCATCGGCGCGCGCCGGAGCTCTCCATTATGCGCCTGCAGACGGAGCCGACATTTTCTACAACCACAGCGGCGCGCGGGAAAATCGTTTCGACGACGACAACGACCGGGTCCTCCAGCAACGATTGCCCGCGCTGTCGGCGTTCAAGGCAGACGGGGGCGACTGGGGAGCCTTCCAACGAAGGTTCCTCGCACATCAAGAAATGTCGGGGTGGTCCGACACCACTGCCCTGCGCGCGCTGCCAGCGATGCTCGACGACGACGCGCTTGCAGCCTTCACATCTGCCCCAAGGTCGTCCCGCTCAACGCTCCAGGCCGCGCTACACCTAATGGCTAAGGTGTTCGGGCCGCCCTCGACCTGTCGCCACCATTTCTACGATCGGCGAAAGGTGGTTGGAGAAACAACGCTCGCCTATCGCACGGCGCTGCTCGCCCTGGCGGACGCAGCTTTTCCCCGCATGGACAAGGAGGGGAAGGACGCCATGGTGACGGAGCAGCTGCTGGCGTTGGCTCACGACTTGGGAGTCCCCATCAATACGGCGGACGAAATGGACATCTGCTCCCTGGGGATTGCCACGAGTATTCACGCTTACGAAGTCCTCAAGCGCAAGCCGACGGTCATCTGCGCATCGGCGGGGAACGCGGCACCGGCCGCCACGGTCGCCGAGCCTCAGCCTGCTGCGGTTCGGGAGGAGGCCTTCACCGTATCGAGACCGGGGGAGTGGAGAACGGGAGGTCGTTCGCCCACACGTTCTTCCCGCAAGCTGGAACAACCGAAACCTACGACGTCCCTTGTCGTCTGCTACAACTGCGGCCTTCGGGGTCACGTCGCGTCCGGGTGCCGGGCTCCGCGTCAGCGCGCCACGGGACCACGTCCGGACGACGACCAGGGCCACAAGTCATCCCAGCTAAGCCCGGCAAGTCGCGGCACCTCACACGCTCGGTCCACATACACGGCATGTTCGGGTCGCCGCTTGGCGGTGGGGGGACCGCGTATGGGCACCGGGGGTTCGTTTCGGCGAGGGGGGTTCGTACACGGCCCGAAAGCAGTCGAATGGTCCGAATTGGCCCACAGGATAGTGGCTGCGTCGGCCGGGTCGTCCGTGGTAACGGGGTTTATTGACGGGGTTGAGGTCCGGGTGCTTGTGGACACGGGTGCGTCGGCCACTATCATTTCGGACCTTATTTATAACATTCTTCCCGTCCAATGTCGACCCCTTCTGCCGGTGGATGTACCATTTTACGCGGCGAACGGGGGATTCTTGGGAATCATCGGCCAGATTCGGGCGACTATTTGTATTGGCGATATCAAATTGGCAGGTCCTATTTTTGTATCATCATCGCTGGCCGTTCCTTGTTTACTAGGTACGGACTTTCTGTCTAAAATGCCCATCAAAATTCTCATAGATCAGGCCTGCATTGAGCTTCCATCGGGACGGCGGGTTGCGTTTTTGACGAGTCCTACTAAAATACGCACGGTTTGTGCGACGGTGCAGGCGCTGGCAACTCAGACTGTACGGGTGCCCCCGGGATCACAAATGTTGGTACCCCTTCGGTTGAGAAAACCCCTCGGGGTGGATGCGGGGGCACAGGGAGTTCTGTTGGGGCCGTCTAACAGAGCAAAAGGGGGCCTCGACTTAGCGGTAGCTCAGACCATGGTGAGGGGGGACAGTGAGCCGTTCGTTATGGTCCTGAATACGGGGTCGCGGCCGGCCGTAATTACACAGGGAATGGTGCTGGCTCACGCCGCGCCGCTACCCGTCGAGGAACAGCTCGTTGCTCACGCGGATTCGAGTGTCGATACGCATCCTCAAAGTGAGGAGGAGACAGAGTGGTTGGACTCGTTGTGTGCCGGATCTAGTAACTTGTCCAGTGTGCAGTTGGGAGCATTGAGGGGCTTGCTACTCGAGTTCGCTGACGTGTTTAGCAGACACAAGTACGATATTGGCTGCACAGACCTGTTGCGCCACCACATAGCTACGGGGGACGCGGCCCCTATTCGACAGAATCCCTTCCGGCTCAGCCCAGCCGAGAAGGAGCATGTGCAGTCGGCAGTTAATGACATGTTGGCGGCCGACATCATTTCGCCCTCTTCCAGTCCGTGGGGTGCTCCTATCGTCCTGGTTAAAAAACAGGACGGGTCCTTGCGGTTCTGTGTCGATTTCCGCCGCCTAAACAAAATCTCAATGGCCGATGCGTATCCGCTCCCCAGGATGGATGAGTCGCTGGATGCCTTAGCGGGAGCAGTTTTTTTCGACGCTCGATCTGCTTTTGGGATTTTGGCAATTGCCCCTCGATGACGAATCGAAACCAAAAACCGCTTTCCGGACACCGGGAGGCCTATTTGAATTCAACCGATTGCCCATGGGCTTACATTCCGCTCCCGCCACGTTCCAGAGGCTCATGGAATTGGTTTTGTCAGGCCTCCAATGGGACACCTGTTTGATTTACCTCGATGATATCATCGTTTTCAGCCGGACTTTTGAGGAGCACCTCCAGCGACTGAGAGCGGTGTTCCTCAGGATGCGTTCCGCTAAGCTTAAATTTAAACCGGCTAAATGTTATCTGCTTCGGGAATCGGTCAGGTACTTGGGCCATATCGTTAGTCGTTCAGGGATCTTGACAGACCCTGCTAAGACGCACTGCGTCAGCTCATGGCCAACGCCAACCTCGGTCAGTGAAGTCCGCAGCTTCATAGGATTCGCCTCCTATTACCGTCGTTTTGTCAAGCAGTTTGCCACCATAGCCAGGCCCCTGCACGCTTTGACGGCTAAAGGTGTGCGGTTTCACTGGGGGCCGGAAGAGGAGGCTGCGTTCTGCTCCCTTCGTGACGCCTTGGTGCAGGCTCCCCCCTTGTGTTACCCCGATTTCACGCAACCGTTTTTGCTCGACACGGATGCCAGTAACACGGGTATCGGGGGAGTGCTCTCACAGGTGGTCGGGAGGGTCGAACGGGTGGTCGCCTACGGTAGCAGAGTTCTGTCCCCTGCGGAACAACGCTACTGCGTGACACGTCGTGAATTGCTGGCGATTGTTTTTTTCATACAGCAATTCAGGCCGTATCTTTACGGCCGTCATTTTACGGTTCGTACGGACCATGCGGCTCTCCAATACGCTATGCGGGTGGCGCAGCCATCCGGCCAATTGTCCCGATGGTTGGAGGTCCTTCAGGACTACCAATTCACGACGATTTACCGCAAGGGATTGCGCCACTCGAATGCGAATGCCTTGTCGCGGTTGCCGCCGCGCACGGAATGCGCATGTCTGCTGGGATCGGCGCGGTGTAAACCCCCTGTCGCCGTCCCCGCGGAAGTTGCGCTCGCCGCCACTGATACTACGGGGGTCGACGCTCCCACGGGGAGGGACTCACTGTTAGCGTTGCCTCTCATCGAGTGGGGCCGTCTCCAAATGGCCGACAGCTCCCTACTCACGCTACGTCGGAAGGTTGACGCTCCCGAGGGGGGGGAAACGCGGGTCGGTTCCTGGGTGTGCAGACAGGGCCTCTTGATGAAGTGGGACAACATGTCCCGGCGTCACGCGCTCGTTGTGCGATTTGCTATGCGGGGTAGGGTCGTTCTGGCTGCTCATGAACGACTCATGCATCTGGGTTTTCACAAAACGCTCGCCCTAATCCAGCGAGACTATTATTGGCCGGGGATGGGCAACGACGTGGCGAACATTCTTAAGGGATGTGTAGGGTGCGCCCAAAGGAAACCGCCACCAATAGCGGCTAATCCACCGCTGCAATCCATTCAGGTTTCGCGCACAAACGAATTGGTTGCGTTAGACATCTTGGGGCCCTTTCCCGCTACACCTAGGGGAAATAAGTTCCTGCTGGTTGGCGTAGAGTACTTCACCCGCTGGCCCATGGCATGGCCACTCGCCAACCAGTCGGCTGCGGCAGTGGCGAACGCCTTTGTCCAAGGTTATGTTTTGGACAAGGGCGCCCCTGAACGCTTGCTGACGGACCAAGGGAAGAATTTTTCGAGCGTTTTGTTGCGCGAGGTGTGCGACCTGTTGGGCACAAAGAAAGTGCGTACCTCCCCGTACCACCCGCAGACTGACGGAATGGTTGAACGTCTGAACAGGACGATTACATCTATGCTGTGCCAACAGGTCTGCGACGATCAGGTTGATTGGGACTTACAGGCACCGGAGGTACTCGCGGCCTATCGAATGGCCCCTCATGCGGCGACGGGGTTTTCCCCATTTTTTCTTATGTATGGGCGGGAGGCCGATCCGGCCATGGACGTTCAACTGGGGATTTCCCAGCCACGTGCAAAATCTAAATTGGCAGACCACATCAAGTTTAATATCGCCAAATTGGCTGAAGCGCGAGAGGCTGCGAGATTGAATTCACAGTCTCGGCAGATCGCGAACCAGAGATTGCATGGACGGAGGGTGCATACGCACGATTGGAAACCAGGCGATAAGGCCTGGCTGCATTGTCCACATGCACCGTTGGCTACGTCCCCCAAATTGTTGAGACCGTGGAGGGGACCGGTGGAAATTGTGCGGGTTGCACGACCCCACAGTATACAGATTAAATGGGAAAAACGCCGATGGTACGTGCACCCCTCCCGACTGAAACCCTACGCGGCACCGCGTGACCCCGTTTTGTGCCGTAACGACCGAGCGTGTGATGTGACCGTCGACTCGGGGAGGGATGTGTCGCAGGCTGATCCTCACGTGTCTCCACCTGACCCACCCCCAGGTGTCTCGGACCTGACGGCTGTTGACCGTCGGGAACCGGAACCCCGCGGCACGCGCGGATCCCCGATGCCTGGCCCGTGCCTTCCTGAACTGCCGGCGCCACCGGACGGTCAACCGCGTCTGGTGCCGTACGACGGACCGGCAAGGCGGACTCGGGCTAGGACACAACACTTTTCGTGAAGAAAAAAAAAAATTTTCAAACCCGAGCTCGCCGCCGTGTTCCCCCTCTGCCGGGGTAATGTCCCGTTCAAGGGACGCTTGGAAAGAATGGGACGCTGCACGAGTCAGAAGAAGAGAAAAAAAAAAAAAATTTGCATACACATTTATTGTTGTCACTCGCCGGATTGTACATATTGTTCTTGTTGTTGTAGTGGCATTTGCTGATTTTTGCGGATGGCGGTGTTCGTGTTGTGTTATGTTGTTATGTTTGTTGTTGTGTTACGGGGCACACATGGGGGGAAGGGGGTGTTGTATATTTTTATAGCAGCCGGGTCGGCTGCGAGCTATGTGGTAGGGGGTGATGTAGTGGTGGTGTTGACGTGCGCCGACAGTGATGGATCACGGGGCGGCACGGGGTGCGGGGTTGGGCACGCGATGTGGGCGTGGTGTGGACGCGCGCGCCGGGAGTGAGGGATTACGGGGCGGCGCGGCGTGGGTGGTGAGGCGCGCTGACACGAGGTGGGAAAAGAGGATCGTAGCCAGCGCCCAGTGATTGGTCAAATGGGAGGGGTGCTCTCAGCGACGTCCGCAGGAGGTGCATAAAGGGGGACGCGCGAGAGCACTCGGGGTTGTTGTTAACCAGTTGAAGATCGAAGACGGAGTTGAAGAGGTAGTGCCCTGAGACCCCTAGTCCCGCCGTCCTTGTCGGGACCGGGGCCCTGTGTGGCTCGGAGGCGAGACTGTGGGACCCGTGGTCCGACGCCCATGTGGATCGGGACTGTGGGACCCAGAGTCGAGAGGGACACCCCGGCTGGGTGTGTTCCGAGAGGCTACGGGGCGTAAGAGCCCGTGTTGGTGTAGCCAGGAGAACCCTGTGGGGTAGGCTGGTGTTAGCCACCCGTGTAACTAAGTGGGTGTTAGTCACCCGAGTAACTAAGTGGGTGTTAGTCACCCGAGTAACCAAGTGGGTGTTAGTCACCCGAGTAACCAAGTGGGTGTTAGTCACCCGAGTAACCAAGTGGGTGTTAGTCACCCGAGTAACCAAGTGGGTGTTAGTCACCCGAGTAACTATAGTGGGTGTTAGTCACCTGTGTAACGAAGTTGGTGAATAAAAGAGTGTGCTACCCGTGAAGTCGTCTCCTGCCGAGTTACTACATTACATAAGGATTAGTAGAGTAGAATTCACTCATGGGTACAGTCCATACTACTTACTGATGTTATTACGGATCAGTGGACATTACCTAGTAAGCTAAAAAAATGGTTTAGTTTTAATTGTATATATTTTAAAGTGATTCGTTTACCTTGGCTATAATTTGCACCCCTATCGTGTTTCTATATTGTTTGTTATAATGTTCTGATCCGCCCTTACTGGACATCTGTGAAAAAGAGTGTGATAGCTCATCGGATTCCTCCAGTCTAAATAAAGATTCTGATTCTTTTAAATGTTTTAATGTTTACCATCTGCATTGTCAGCACTATTACCGATACCCCCAATGAAACCTTCATATATTGCTCATAAGAAAGAAATAACGCTGTGGGGGACGCATCCCTAAGTATACAATGATGGTATAATGACCCCATGAGCACTCACTTCTCCAGGAACGCATCTCAAGTGCGAAGCGAGGTGTCTCTGCACGGTATTCACTTTAAAAAATATTTTCAGAGGCTTTGATTCATTGGGAATTAGTGACAGAAATCTTCAGAGAGGATGATCCAAACAGAGAACACGGCTGTAGCATTAACAGCACATTAACCAGTGGTATTCACTGCTACTAACTGTTCCAGCAGAAGAAAAATGTTGTCTCGCTGTCTTTGGAAATATTTTTACAGGTAGGAACAGGTTCAACATTGCCCACCAGGGATTATTTGTCTGTCTGTCGTGCATATTCGTCTTTCGTGCACGAATGTGCTGTCCAATCAAGTTCCTACCTGCCCACTCCGAAGGAACGTGTTTTAAATGTTCTGTAATAAACCCAGAAGGTCTGGAGAAGAGGCTGAAGAGAGCCAAATTCCTCTGGTGAACATTCCTATGGCTGCAGTGTCATTGTAGATGGAGAGGAAGCCGATTTGTCTGCATAACTCCACCAATGCTTACCCCAAGATGCCTCAATAAGCAAGCTCTTCAGCCATCTCTGGTAAGTTGTATTTAATTATCACTATAGGTTTGTTAAAATATGCCAAATAAAAATCATATGCATATTTGTACAGTGCATGCCATTGTGTCATGCATTTTTTTTACATAAATGTCTGCCAGGAACGCAACCCCTGATTGTAACATTATGTCTATTGAAAATAAGGGTTAACTTTAAGAAATTTTGAGTTAAGTATCGGGGGATTCCTATGCAAGAGTAGTGACATAAAATGGGTCACTACGGCGCCTAGCGCCAGTTACTGATAGAGAGGGGAACTGGGAGTGTAGTAGCCCTCTCTGCCAGTAAGGCATGCAATGTCATGGAACAGGTCCATAGGGGGCGTAGTGCTGGTGGCTGACAGAAAGGGGGCATCCGAGGACGTAGCAGCCTGGTTGGCTGGCAAGGGCACGTGATAGGCCAGGGTAAGGATGTGGGCCTAAGGTGACAGAAGGGACACGTGGTGTATGGCCCAAAACCTTCTTGTAGGTTCCGGAAGCAGGTGTGGTCGAGGGCGGAGTCAGGCCACGCTGGGGGGCATAAAAGGGAGGTCCCGAGGCTGGGTCAGGGCTGTCTGCTGGAATGGAGTCCTCTGTGTTACGTCTTCCCCTGGGTCTTCGGTTTTCTTGCTCGGCATAGTGTGTCAGGCAGTGTGCCGACTGTCCAGACCCGGTTTAAATAGTTATCCCGTTGTGGTCCATAGAATAAACGTGTTGCCTCCTGAGTTAGTGTGCGTCTCTCAGTGAACCCACTACACAAGCAACGATCCACCTCCCTCTGGAGGATTTGATGAATTGCTATGATTCTGGGTCACGATATTTATCAATTGTTTTTGGTCTGGTTCGTACCAGCTTTTCATTTGTATTGTTTTTTATTGTCATTGATTCCCAACAGAAGTTATCCTACGGAAAAATATATCCTGCCATAATAAGATAGAAATTCCACCACTAGTCCAACTTTGCCAAATTGCATGATTATCCCTGCTCCAATGGGGAATGGCTCAGCTTTCACCTTTGGCTCAGTAGTGTGAATTCCACATGACACTGGTCAGAAGCAGGTTTTCCCACATGAGAACTGCTAAAACTCCACAGAGGCAGTACTTAATCACCAGGAGAATTTGACAACAGTGATCATCTCAACACAAAGTCAATGACCAAATCATCAAACATGCATTCGACTTGATCACATTTGGAAGCTAAGCAATATTGAGTCTAAATAGTGCTTGTATGTGTAGTGTCTTAAAAAATTACTCACACCGACACGTTGTAACAAGTCACCTGCTTACACTTTATTCACCTATTCTTGCACCAGTTGTAGGCACTCCTATAACTATCTATACAGTCACTTGTGTTTAACCTCTCCCCACTCTTATCTAACTTTCACCTCCCTTATCCTGCACTCAGCAGCTCTGCTCTCATCGACTCCACACACAGCGTCTTCACACACAGCAGCTTCGCACACAGCGTCTCCACACACAGCGCCTCTGCACACAACATCTCCGCAAACAGCGTCTTCGTACACAGAAACTCTACACCTCCACCACTGCCCTCACCTATGCTCCCTCAGACCCGCTCACCCGTCTGTCCCAGGCAGGGGGTTCAGCCATCACCTGCCCGGCGACGGCGTGAGGGTTGAGGTTGCGTTGACGGCTGGAGCGGCGAGATGTCTTCACACTTGGTCCCCAACAACAGCTCCTCACTCCGCTCACGTACACGACCTTATATTCCTCTGCTAAATATCCGAGACCTCTCGTCCTTCTCTTTAAGCTCTCGCCAGGCTGGCGCCTGTCGACCCATCAATCAACCCTTATCTCCCCTCTCCCTGGCAATACCTCCGGTGTGTCAGCGTGCACAACCGTCGACCCCGTTTGCACCTACTTCGCCCCTTACAACTGGCGGTTTGTCTGTGCAAACCTCGCGCGCACCTGTTTGCCCTCAGTTGCCCTCGGTTAACTGTGTGCACCGCGTATTTCACTACACTACATATGGATAAACACTATGCATAAAAAACAGGTGCTATATGCTTGTGGGGCTACATGGTAGGCAATTCAGAAACATCAATTTCTGTACAAAATCAATTACTTCGTAATGCTTTTGCTGTTCCTTTGGCAGTGGTGAACAAGCCAATACAACAACAAACTTACACGGATCAATAGCTCTGCCTTGAAAAGAAAACCTAGATATATGTATTTCCCTCATAAGTCACTGTCGTACTTTACTTACACACTCTTATGTCTCCTTCCATTACACCGCTCCGCTCTGCGTTTTTCCCTTATAGAACTTCTCCTTGCAACCTAAATATTAACTCACATGTGTCCCCCCTGGATATCTGTAGCGACCATTGCTGGGCTGTCTTCATCCTAAAGGTCCTCTTAAAGAGAAACTGTCAATGACCTTAAGTACCCCTTGGTTGCTTTCACTCCCTCCAATAGCCTCATAAGTGCCTCCTTGTTTGGTAAAATATCTCTCGGTGTTGCTGCTCCACGTTTCTGGAATACCCCTTGCAACTCATCTACAGCTTGGTTTCTTCCCTTCACTCCCAAACCCCGCCCCCCACCCCCCCCCCCGTAATGCCTCCAATTAAACCAAAACACAGAGCTTACCTGCACCTATAGCTAGCTTTTTCTGGCGCCTCTTGCTCTCACATGTGTTTTAAACAGATGACAATATATTAAAAACTCAGCTGCCCGGGTTTTAACCAGATCCAAATCGTGTGACTGTATTACTCTTATTCTTTTATCCCTGCACTGGCTCCCTGTAAAGTACAGAGTCGACTTCAAGATTCTGCTTCTCACGTATAAGGCCTTGAATGAGCTGGGCTCCTCCTTATCTCGCCAATCTGCTCAAATATTATAAACACTACTGCAACTTAGAACAAATGATTCTCGTCTACTTATCATTCCAAAGACAAGACTGTGATGATGTTCGATGGGAGACAGAGCCGTCTGCAGCCAGGCTCCGCGATTGTGGAATCCCCTTCCTCGGATCATTAGGGATTGATTCTGAGTCTGTTACTTTTAAAATCAGTCTTAAAACTCACCTATTTGTACTTGCAGGCTTTCCCTGTCACTTAAGATTTTATAAAAATATTCTGCTGTCTAATTGGATTACTCTGGAATTATTATTCGTATTTATCAGTTATTTTTACTGGAATATCGAGAGTTGTTTTTGATATTGTTATTATCAGCTTTCCATTTCGCTTACATTTTATCTATATCTGTGAGTGTAGTTATATTGTTATGTTACAGTGCTTTGAGATACTTCAATATGAAAGGCACTTTATAAAATAAAGGTTATTATTATCACATGTTGGCAGTTAACAGAAGCAGCACGCTCGATTCCCGAGTTCACGACTTGATGACGTCTGAGTGAAATGTCGTTATACGTTTGGTGTTAAATTCAGTCTTCAAAAGTCTCAAGCCACCGGTGAGGAGCTGAATTGGTTAAAATATGATCGATACATTGGCACGTTTGAATAACATCTGTGTAATCATGACAGTCCCGTCAGGTTGTGGAGGGTTGATGACAAGAAATTTTACACAAAACTACCATATGGCCTTACCCAAACTAAACATGGGTCACGTGGGTTATTTTACCATACTTAACCACGTTGGTCAGTTCAGGTTGGTGAATATGGGAAGCATAGACATAGTTTGAGTTTATTTCTCTTCTTATTAATATTATCCTGTTTAGCCAGTTTCCCGGGTATGTTAGAAGGGAGATCCATGGTGCATGACCACAGCAGCAAAAAAACAAATGACAAAAACTTCAACACAGCAGAGAAACCAGGACAGGGTCTGTAACGAATATTACACAACTAACAAGGTACAGTAGATGATCGATTATTCGGGGGGGAGGGGGCGCCGGATTTTCGAATAACGCTGGATAATCACTAATCATTATTAAAAATAGCTTATTTTTGCACATTTTTGCATGACATTGTTTGTTGTAAATGTTATATATGTTTGTCTTTGAAATTTGTTTACTATATGAAATTGGCATAAATAAACATACAAATATACAAAAGTTTAACACGTAGGCTTTCGCGACCAATATTATTCATAATCAACGTTTTTGGGTTTAGATTGCGTCATTTATAAATGTGTCGTAACCCTCCACCACCCGACACGGCCAATCAGTAAAAAAAGTGTCACGTTGACAAAAGACAAATAGTTCACTGCTTTAGCCCACCGGTGTGTTGAAGCGTGAAACCACAACATTTACAATTTGAGTACAACGTTTCGCTGGTAATTGCATCCAGCATCATCGGGCAATTCGCCAGAATGGTGAGGCTCTCCTCTGTCTCCCGTTCTTATATAGAGCAGCAGCAGGGTGACGTCATCATTAACTCATTAACTCATCAGGTGCAACGATTTGAGGGGGGGGGGTTATTGTAATTATATACTAGATTAGTAATCAGGCAGTTGTTACGATGCGAGTTGTAGATTAGTAATCATTTGGAATGTGTTTTATTGTGATTATGCTACGTTAGTAATCAGTTAGTTATTATTTGTTTCTTTCGGTTAAGTCACGTCTAAAGATAAAATAATAAATTAAATTAAATAATTTATTATTTTATCTTTAGTCACGTCTAAAGATAAAATAATAAATTAAATTAAATAATTTATTATTTTATCTTTAGACGTGACTTAACCGAAAGAAACAAATAATAATTCCTGCAGTCACGAAAGTTCTAAAATTAAGATTAATCAGTTAGTGTTTGTTTCCCCTATAAGGAATTGTAATGTATCTCATTTAATAATAAGCTTCCAGGCCACACTAAGCCTGTAGCTGTCTGAGTGATTAAAGTTATTTCTGTTTCTCTCAATTTCAATGGATTCTCTAATCAGTCTTTGCCAGTAGTAACTAGTTTTACACAACACTTCAACGTTGTCAAAATCAATTGAGTGTCCCTGTTGGCAAGCATGTTCTGCCACTGCCGACAGTTGTGTTTGCGATAGTTAAATATTTCTCTGGTGTTCTTTTAGTCTTACACTAATGTTACGCCCTGTCGGTCCAATATAGCACCTGCCACATAAACAATTAATCCGATATATACCTTCTGTTGATAATTTAGGTAATTCGTCTTTAGTTCAAGTTACTAGTTGTTGAATTTTGTGTACTGTACCAAATCTTACTGTAATGTTTTGCTTTTGCAAAACACGGGCTAATTTGTCAGTTACTCCTGAGATAAATGGCATTTTTATTGTTTTAATAATCTCATCGCTTTCAGCAGTGTTGCTTTGCGATCGTGATTTGGCTTTTAGTGCTCTGTTAATTTGAGCATTATTGTAGCCATTCTGTCTTAGTGCTTCTTTAACATGTTTAATCTCTCTCACTAGACTTTCACCATCTGACACTGTTTTAGCTCGATGTATGAGCGTCTTGATAAGAGAGGATTTCTGAGCTGGGTGATGATGGGAATCTGCATTCAGATAGGCATCAGTGTGCGTTTGCTTTCTGTAAACGCTGTGTGTTATTTTACCATTTAGGCCATGCCCAATGCACAAAACCCGGCCATTCAGTTCACCATGGAAATGGAGGTGAATAACACACTCCCGTTCCTGGATATTTTACTTGGGCATGGCCTAAATGGTAAAATAACACAGCGTTTACAGAAAGCAAACGCACACTGATGCCTATCTGAATGCAGATTCGCATCATCACCCAACTCAGAAATCCTCTTTTATCAAGACGCTCATATATCGGGCTAAACAGTGTCAGATGGTGAAAGTCTAGTGAGAGAGATTAAACATGTGTAGGGGTTATTACGGGGAGAAGGGCGGACAGAAAACACAAGGGTGTTTGCACCCACACACGGGTGTCTACATCCACGTCCGCAGCCGTTAACCCTGGGGGGCCATGGGGGCGATGTGATCCCCCATAACTCCACCCCTCGGAGGGGATTCCTATAAAAGGCAGGGAGCCAGAGAGCTCGGGGCCAATGTGGAAGAAGCTTACCAGTGAAGTCTGAAGACCGGCAGAATAGGCCCTGGGACTCCCCTGTCTCGCTGCCCTTGTCAGGGCCGAGCAGGGCAAGCCAGTGGCGCGGCCCCAAGAGCTTCTGGACCTCTGCTCTTGTAAGAGCAAGGCCGGGTTAGCTGGGTGCCGGGATCCGTGCTTTACCAGGGCCGGATCAGATAGCCTCCCATATCACTATTAGATGAGGACTGGGAATAGGACAGGGGAAATAGTGCAAGGGGTGTTTTCCCATCTAGTACGGGTGAAGGGGCCGTTACCCCTTCAAGTATTGTTACTGCCCTTGAGTTGAATAAAAGAGTGTGCCTCGACTCCGTCGTCAGTCTCCCTGGAACTCACTACATCTGGCGTCAGAAGTGGTCGAAAGAATGGATACGAGACGGACAACTCGTACCCAAGACCCCGAAGAGGACGACAGCTTGGGAGAGGCGGTGCAAGATATCGCCGCCGATGTACCTGGCCAACCGCTGCCGGCTCCACCACCAGCAGGGCAGTCGGAGAGAGCCGGGACGTCGGCTGATGAGTCGGCATTGGCCCACTCCCGATTGGCGGAGCTCCTATATGCAGCGGCCGCCACGCTGGAGCAGATAACCCGCCTGGGGCCGGGGGGAGCAGCGCGGCGTGAAGACGGACAGCGCCCGCCCGAAACTCCCACCTTTGCGATGGGCCGGAGGCTTGAACTTCCCACCACGGGTACAGTAGGAGCCGAGGGAGGGGCCCCAGCACGTCACGCGGGCGACGGGGCCCAACCAGCAAGCACCACGTCATCGGCGGGGGCGGGTCGCAGTGGCTACCTATCAGCGGTCGCCAGGTCATCAACAGCGGACAACAGCACCGACTAAGCCGAAACCAGCGCGTAACCGACGGTGCGACCTCCATTGGGGTCCGCCATTGCTCTCCATACTGTCCATGGAGACGGTACGGGTGCTGGGCGATCGTCGGAGACGGAGCCGACATTTCAGCAACGCCTGCCGGCCCTGCAGGAGTTCGTATCAAGCGACGGCGATTGGGGTGGGTTTCAGCGCCGTTTCCTCGCCCACCAAGAGATGGCTGGGTGGACGGACAACGAGGCGCTGCGTGCTCTTCCAGCGATGCTGGATAGCGACGCCCTTGGCACCCTCACTCCTGCACCCAGGTTGGCACGCTCCACACTGCGGTCGGCGCTTCAAGTGCTGGCCACGGTTTATGGGCCGCCTTCCGACTGTTGCCAGCTTTTCTACGAGCGGCAGAGGGGCGACAAGGAGTCACCACTCGCGTACCGCACGGCCCTGTTGGCGTTGGCGAAGGCGGCCTTCCCGCGCATGGACGAGGAAGGGGTGGACGCGATGGTGGCCGAAAAAATTCTGCTTTTGGCCGACGACTTGAACTTCGTCATCCTGGCGCAGGATGATGCGGACATGTCTTCATTGCGGGCTGCAAGGCACATCCATGCCAACCTGATTTCCCAATGGAGGAAGGCCAACAAGGCAGCTGCGGGACACACCGTGGCGGCAACCACCTCCGAATCCGAGGGGGTCTTCGCTGCGGGCCGTTCTGCGGGATGGCGGTCTGGCAGGCGACCGGCTCGGGACGCACCGAGCCACCGAGAGCAGCCCAAGTCTTCTGGAGCACTCGCCGTGTGCTACAACTGTGGCCTCCGGGGCCACGTGGCTTTGGGATGCCGGGCTCCTCGACAGCGCGGGGCAAGAACTGGGGCTGAGGACGGCCCTCTTCAAAAGCCTCCACAACATCCTCCGGCAAGTCGTGGCACCCGACATGTTCGGCCTGCACGCACACCCACTTCTTTCTCACATGCCCCGACACATGATTCTCGGGATTCGGGTGCTGGTGTGTCGGGTCGCGGCTTGATGGGGAGGGCGCTCCAACCGGGCCAATGGTCCGAGTTGGCTCACCGTGTTGTGGCTGCGTCGGCGGGGTCGTCCGTTGTCATGGGGCACATTGATGGGGTGGAAGTACGGGTATTGATCGACACGGGAACATCGGCAACTATCGTTTCCGATTTAATTTATAATATCCTGCCCGTTCAGAGTCGCCCGTTGCTCCCCGTCGACAAATTCGAGCGCAAATTTCTATCGGGGATATTAAATTATCTGGGCCGGTGTTGGTCTCCTCCTCTCTGGCAATTCCGTACCTGTTGGGGACAGACTTTTTGGCCAAAATGCCTGTCAAAATTTTAATTGACCAGGGATGCATCGAACCTCCATCGGGCCGACGTATGACATTCTTGCCCTCCACCCCTGCCTTGCGTACAGCCTGTGCAACGGTACAGGCGCTCGTTGCTCGAACAGTGCGCGTACCCCCGGGGGCACAGATGCTCGTGCCCCTGCGGTTGCGTCGACCGTTCGCTAAAGGGGTCTTGGACCAGGGCATTTTGCTGGGGCCGTCTAGGGCCGGGGTGAATGGGCCAGATTTGGTGACGGCCCAGACAATTGTTAAAGGGGATGAGGACCCGTTCATCGCGGTCCTCAATGTCGGGACACGGACGGCTGTGGTTTCCCAAGGAACCGTGTTCGCACACGCGATTCCGGTACCTGCGGAAACGCCGATCATTGGCTAGGTGGCCACCGCTTTTCAGCCGCAACTGCAGTCAGACCATGACGAGGGTTGGCTGGAGGCGCTTTGTGCTGAGACACCTGACCTATCTGACTCACAACGTGCTAAATTGCGTACCCTTTTGCGAGAATTTTCCGATGTGTTTAGTAAGCACAAATATGATATCGGATGTACAAAATTGCTGCGCCACCATATTGACACCGGTGACAACGCTCCTATCCGCCAAAATCCTTTTCGGTTAAGTCCCGCCGAAAAGGATCATGTTAAAGTCGGCTGTAGATGACATGCTGGCTTCTGACATTATTTCTCCCTCAACCAGCCCTTGGGGTGCCCCATAGTGTTGGTTAAAATGCAGGATGGGTCCCTAAGGTTTCTACGTTGATTTTCGGCGTTTGAATAAAATCTCGGTGGCCGATGCTTACCCGCTTCCTCGAATGGATGAATCTCTGGATGCCCTGGCTGGATCACGATTCTTCTCCACCTTGGATTTGCTGTCAGGCTTTTGGCAACTTCCTTTGGATGACGAATCGAAGCCCAAAACGGCTTTTCGAACGCCGCACGGCCTCTTCCAATTTAATTGTTTGCCTATGGGGCTCCACTCAGCTCCCGCAACGTTCCAGCGCCTAATGGAATTGGTTCTCGCTGGCTTGCAATGGGAGGTCTGTTTGATTTACCTAGATGACATGATCGTATTTAGTAGGACATTCGAGGAACATCTTGATAGGCTTCAGGCCGTCTTTCTCAAAATGCGCGCAGCTAAATTGAAGTTTAAACCACAAAAGTACCATTTGCTCCACGAATCTGTGAGATATTTGGGTCACATCGTCGGACGGTCAGGTATCTCAACCGATCCCGCCAAAACGCGTTGTGTCAGCTCCTGGCCGACTCCCACCTCGGTGGGGGAGGTTAGGAGCTTCATCGGTTTTGCTTCATATTACCGGTTTGTCGCAGAGTTCGCTTCCATCGCTAAGCCGTTACATGCCTTAACGGCAAAGGGGGTGAAGTTTCATTGGGGGCCGGAAGAGGAGGCCGCCTTTAACTCTCTTCGTGACGCCTTGGTGGGGGCCCCGCCGTTGAGTTACCCCGATTTTTCTGTACCTTTCGTGCTCGACACGGACGCGAGCAATACGGGGATTGGGGGCGTGATTTCCCAAGTTGTTGGTGGCGTGGAGCGCGTAGTGGCTTACAGTAGTAGAGTATTGTCTCCTGCCGAGCAAAGATACTGCGTCACCCGCCGTGAACTGTTAGCTATTGTTTTCTTTATTCAACAGTACCGGCCATGTCTGTACGGCCGGCATTTCACCGTCCGTACAGATCATGCGGCATTGCAGTATGCCCTGCGTATTCACCAGCCATCGGGGCAATTATCCCGATGGCTGGAGATCATTCAGGATTTCGATTTCTACACAACATATCGCAAGGGGATTTCGCCACACTAATGCCGATGCCCTGTCGCGCCTTCCGGCCACTTCGGATTGCACTTGTTTCTTGGGCTCGGGGCGTTGCAAATCTGCGAGCGACGGCCAGGATCGGGTCCTTGCGGCTGCCGTTGAGGCTCCTTCGAGCGTTGGCCCTATTGAAATGGGAGGGAAGGATTCCCTACTGGGGTTGTCAGGTGCGGAGTGGGGGCGCCTCCAAATGGAGGATACTTCCCTCCTGGCGCTACGGCGTCGCGCGGGATGATCCGGTCAGGGGAGGTCGGGCGTTGACTCATGGGGGTTGTGCCAGGGCCTCCTCATGCATTGGGACAGGAAGATCCGCCGCCACAGGCTGGTGGTGCCTTCCACGTTGAGGGGTAGGGCTGTAAGGGCTGCTCATGAGCGGCTCCTGCACCTGGGCACCCACAAAACCCTTGCCATGCTCCAGCTTAAATTCTTTTGGCCGGGCATGGCAATGGATGTGGACGATCTCTTGCAGTCTTGTACCCAGTGTGCTCAACGGAAGCCGCCAGCAAGGGGAGCCAGCCCACCGCTCCAGTCTATTTCGGTCACCCGGGTTAATGAGCTTGTCGCTCTTGATATTTTGGGGCCGTTTCCTTCCACGCCTAGGGGTAATAAGTACCTACTGGTTGGCGTGGAATATTTCACGCGATGGCCTATGGCTTGGCCCCTCGCCAACCAGTCGGCAGCAGCCGTTGCGGAGGCTTTTGTCCAGGGCTATGTCCTCGACAAGGGCGCTCCGGAACGATTGTTGACCGCTCAGGGAAAGAACTTCACTAGTTCCCTTTTACACCAGGTGTGTGAGCTTCTCAGTACGAAGAAAATTCGTACTTCCCCTTACCACCCACAAACGGATGGGATGGTAGAACGCCTGCATAGGACTATTACGTCCATGCTGTCCCACCAGGTATCTGAGTCCCAAACCGATTGGGACCTTCAGATCCCGGGAGTTCTGGCAGCTTACAGGATGGCTCCTCACGCGGCGACCGGATTTTCGCCATTTTTTTAATGTATGGCCGCGAAGTTGACCCGCCTGTCGCGACCCAGCTGAGAATTTCCACACCACACGCTAAGTCCAAATTGGCTGACCATGTTAAATTTAATATCCTCAAGTTGGCTGAGGATATTCAAAACTCTGACTCTCGCCAGAAGGCGAATGAAAGGTTGCGATTGCGCCGGTCACACACGCACGAATGGCACCCGGGTGACAGAGCGTGGCTATACTGTCCCCAGGTGCCATTGGCTACCTCGTCTAAGCTGTTGCGACCATGGAGGGGTCCCGTGGAAATTGTGCAGGTTGTGCGACCCCAATGTGTTCGCATTAAATGGGGGAAGCGTCGGTGGTTCGTCCACCCTTCACGGTTGACGCCGTTCTTTGCGCCACATGCTTCCTCTCACAACTATGGCCGAACATGTGGGGGGTCCACTGACTCCTGGAGGGCGGGTTCACCACCAGCCTCTGATCCGCTGCTAACTGTTCCGCCTTCAGGGGTCCAAGGATTAACGCCCTCTCAGCCGCCAGCCTCCCCCGAGGGGGTCAGCGCAGGCTCGTCCGAGAAGCCGGAGGGCCGTGCGCCTGAACTGTCAACACCCGCCGCCGGCCCGACCGGGTCGGGCCCTTGTGACGGGCCCGCTGCACGGACACGCGCCAAGACGCGCTGGTTGTTGTGAGTTGCTTCCCGCGCGTGTTCCGCTGCCGTGGGGCTCGCTCACCTTTTATTTTATTTCATTTTTTGGGAGGGGGTGGGGAATCACACTCTGTACATATGTTTGCATGTTGGGGCTGGGGTATTTATAGGGGACCGTCGGTTGTTTGTTACCCTTGTTATTGTTACGGGGCACACACATGTTGACTGTGTTAAGTCTTTATTGTTGTTGGCTTTTGAGGGGTTTGTTGCAGCCGGGACAGCTGCGGGCTGTACAGGGGGGGGTGATGTAGGGGTTATTACGGGGAGAAGGGCGGACAGAAAACACAAGGGTGTCTGCACCCACACACGGGTGTCTACATCCACGTCCGCATCCGTTAACACTGGAGGGCCATGGGGGCGCTGTGATCCCCCATAACTCCACCCCTCGGAGGGGATTCCTATAAAAGGCGGGGAGCCAGAGAGCTCGGGGCCAGTGTGGAAGAAGCTTACCAGTGAAGTCTGAAGACCGGCAGAATAGGCCCTGGGACTCCCCTGTCTCGCTGCCCTTGTCAGGGCCGAGCAGGGCAAGCCAGTGGCGCGGCCCCAAGAGCTTCTGGACCTCTGCTCTTGTAAGAGCAAGGCCGGGTTAGCTGGGTGCCGGGATCCGTGCTTTACCAGGGCCGGATCAGATAGCCTCCCATATCACTATTAGAGGAGGACTGGGAATAGGACAGGGGAAATAGTGCAAGGGGTGTTTTCCCATCTAGTACGGGTGAAGGGGCCGTTACCCCTTCAAGTATTGTTACTGCCCTTGAGTTGAATAAAAGAGTGTGCCTCGACTCCGTCGTCAGTCTCCCTGGAACTCACTACACATGTTAAAGAAGCACTAAGACAGAATGGTTACAATAATGCTCAAATTAACAGAGCACTAAATGCCAAATCACGATCGCAAAGCAACACTGCTGAAAGCGATCAGATTATTAAAACAATAAAAATAACATTTATCTCAGGAGTAACTGACAAATTAGCCCGTGTTTTGCAAAAGCAAAACATTACAGTAAGATTTGATACAGTACACAAAATTCAACAACTAGTAACTTGCACTAAAGACGAATTACCTAAATTATCAACAGAAGGTGTATATCGGATTAATTGTTTATGTGGCAGATGCTATATTGGACAGACAGGGCGTAACATTAGTGTAAGACTAAAAAAACACCAGAGAAATATTAAACTATCGCAAACACAACTGTCTATATAACCAACCGTGCTAATCCATGGTGCGGTGGAAGGACAACAAACAAAACACAAGCAGTTCGAAAACAGTTGTTTTCAACCTCTCCTGCATTACAAATACCTATTTTAAAAGCAATAATTAAACAAAGGATAATACAACCACCAACTCCAACCTTCTGAGGCAGCCATCATTGTTTCCATGGGTAGCTTAGCAACAGTATCGGTTATGTTGTGTGGGGAGGCCCTCAACCAGCAGTTAATTGACGAAAGGATGAAATCTACACCCTGCCAAAACAATGTATAATTTCCATTAATATCCTTCAAAGTATCCCTTCTAAAATGTGCTGCCTTTCATGCACTTTGCTTTGACCTAATAGCGCAATATTTTTTTTTAACCAAATTTCTCTGCCTGCCAACTTGGGTTATTTCAGGATTTCATAAATACTGAGCAAATATTGCACCAGTAAATCCCCGTGGCCAGTATTTATTTTACAAGCGAATGCGTCAGACGTGCGATTAAGACATTACATTACTGCATTATAAATCACACGCAGGAGAAGCGCCCGAGTGGTTTAGCAAAGTTCATAATGGCCATGTCAGAGACACCGAGCCGACATTGCTGAGTGCTGGGCTCTCTATGCCGGCGATCAAACTGGAATCTGAAATGTAGAAAGTGAAGGGTCCTCTGCTTGGCAACCAATTTGTTATGTCATTTGGCTTATATTCCAACTCAAAACAGGACAAAGCAGAGCAGAACTCCGGAAAGAGAACAGGTGCATTTAAATGGCGGCAGGACAAGGGGAGTCCCGATTGGCGAGATGATTGCCACGAGTCCACCGACCAAGGCGAAGAGAAGATCTAAGCTTAAGTTTATATAATATGTTACACGGATGGTGCTGTTTAGCTAGTTTCCTGTGGCGTGTGGCGAGATGTTAAATCCCCCGCCTGGTGTGCAAGAGGTTCGTGGGTTTTATCCTGACCCCGGAGCCTAGAAATTTGGAATTTGCATTTTCTCCCCGTGGTCGCGTGGATTTTTCTCCGGGTCCTCCGGGTTTTCCCTCCACATTTAGAAACATGTGTTTGGAGCATTTGGCTGCTATACATTTTCACATAAGCCACATCATTGAGCTATCATGTGGCCAGGTTGCTTCTGAAAATAGCTATATAGCTGAGGGCCTCACGCATGTTTTTCTAATTGTGGACGGAAAAACCGGAGGACCCAGGGAAAAATCCACGCGAAGACAGGGAGAACATGCAAACTACAAATATACAGGCGTCAGGGTGGGGATCAATTTCACGACTTCCTGTATACCAGGCGAGGTAGTTAACATCTCGCCACCATGGATTTAACTAACCACCGTGGATAAAACGTTTGGTGCAGGTGCAAGCTCTATATTTTAGTGTAACAGTAAGAGCAGATGGTGGGAGACTGTCGGGGCAGATATCAGAGGTCGCTCCGTGTCTACTAGGCAGAACAGTGGGATCTGGCAGACAAGAGAAAGCATTGACAATTCGGTGTGCTCACTGGAGCTGAAAATCACTCTGACACTTTACTTCTGTTGAAGCGAGAGTTGAGGGTTTTAATGTGATGCGATACATCTTGTGAGGCATATAAAAGACGTGCTTCCTATTGTGAATAAAGAGGCATGAAGTTACTGGACAAAAGTGCAAAGTCACCTTCTGAGGCCCGTTCCACTTTGAGTTCCTCAGTGAATATTTGTCTTGTGACAAGATGAATAAATGACGCAATGCAGTCAGGCTCCTTTATTTAACTAGGATATTAAAAATAGACCCATTGTGATGCTTGAGACCCCATTGCCTCATTTGTAATGAGAATCTTGTGCACATGCGTTGTATAAATGCAAAATAAGTGGACAAAACACCAGGAGCAAGATTAAATATCAAGGTGATCAACAAAAGCAGATTAAAAAAACTGGTCTCCCGACCATAAATTTACCGATACGTATCGTAAGATGATTATCATTTGTTCCGATGGTAACCAAAACAGGCCAGCGATTTCCTGCTCAAATGGGCATAGAAGCAGTGCTCATTTCCTTTTATACAGCCCTGAGCCAGTGGTGGAAATTATGCATTCCTATGGCAGAGGCGAGTACATCCAACCACTGTTAATTTACCAGAAAAGCATTACTGATTGTATCAAGCCCAGACTGATGGACTAGGTCAGGCGTCGGGCAGCCTGCGGCTACGGAGCCAACTATGTTGGTCGAAGTTAAAAACAAACAAGAACGGTCTTCTTCTTTGAAAAGTTGCTGAACCCTGGGCTAGATCAACCCCTACAAACATGATTTGAGCTGGCAAAACTTCCCAATTGTGAGCCACTCGCTCGCTCTAGCACTGAAACCACCTGGCTGACGATGAGAATCTGAAGTTAAAACTGCACCATAGTTTTGCTGCTAAAACAAATACTGCTGGAAAAACTACTGGTCCAGAGGATTATAAAAAAAAAAATCAGAATATGTATTTATACTGCAGGAGGAATCCGATGAGCTATAAAACTCTTTTTCACAGATGTCCAGTAGGGGTAGGTACGAACGTTACAACAACAAACAATACACAAACATGATAGGAGTGCAAAGTACAAGAAAGGTAAACAAATCACCCATACAAATGCAACTAAACCATCCCCATCCTACCATGCAAAGCCCACTGAGGTATTAGCTTATTTTTCAAAGGAGACCTGGCCACAAATGATAGCTCAACAGTGACCCATCATTTGGACATTTCATAGCGCCAAAATAATCTCCATAATCTCAATGCGCGCTTCAATTGTTGGGCACGGGCCCAGAAAGGTTGGCAACCAAGAGGGCGAATTAACTTAAACGTTAAGTTACTTCATTTTAATAGTCTCATGCTTATTTACTCATTAATTGGTGATAAGTCACTGGCAATTGTGCTCAAGCACAGAGATACAAAAATATCTCAGCATGTTCGTCAATAACAATGTGGCCTTAAAAAAGAGAAATAGCTATTCTGCATAGCCACATCTATGTACAATTTTACTGTATTTAATTCGTAATTTGATTTCAAAACATTTTCGTGCATTTTTTTTACTTTTTTAATTCATGGCATCAACAATTACATCCTCATTGCACTAAGTACTTCTTGAGTTGCCTTGACCATCAATAAATGCTCCTCCTTAACCCCCTGCAAGGCAGGGCAGACCGGGCTAAATGAGTGAATGTCTCACAATAATCATACAAAAAACAACTTTATCATTCGCGTAGTGGGAACATAATTAACAAAAAAATAAATGAGCAGGTATATGCCTCCTTCACATATCTGTATCTCCACGTACCCTTTAAACTGGTACAAAACTGACACCTTTATACAAGGCATCATGTTTGCAATAACCGCAACACAAGCAGTCAAAATGCAAACAAAAAGAAACAACTCTGATAATGGTAATGATATGCACTGTCCTTGAAGTTGATTGGTCCACACCCGAGACAGCTTTCCTTAGAGCCTAGTCTCCATTGGTGTTGGACCAGATGACGCCAAAAGGCATACAACTCAAAAACAGTGCACTATCAGAGTATTGAGAGCTCGGGGTAAGCATCTACACTATGAGACCTCCTTTACCAGTGGCAAAATATAGTAGTAGGTTTTTACCCTTTAAACTGGTACAAAACTGACACTTTTATACAAGGCATCATGTTTGCAATAACCACAACACAAGCAGTCAAAATGCAAACAAAAATAAACAACTCTGATAATGGTAATCATATGCACTGTCCTTGAAGTTGATTGGTCCACACCCAAGACAGCTTTCCTTAGAGCCTAGTCTCCATTGGTGTTGGACCAGATGACTGCAAAAAGGCGTGCAACTCAAAAACAGTGCACTATCAGAGTATTGAGAGCTCGGGTTAAGCATTTACACTAAGAGACCTCCTTTACCAGTGGCAAAATATAGTAGTAGGTTTTTACCATTACCATTATAATTTGTATCATTACCATTATCAGATATGTTTCTTTTTGTTTGCATTTTGACTGCTTGTGTTGCGGTTATTGCAAACATGATGCCTTGTATAAAGGTGTCAGTTTTGTACCAGTTTAAAGGGTAAAAACCTATTACTATATTTTGCCACTGGTAAAGGAGGTCTCATAGTGTAAATGCTTACCCCGAGCTCTCAATACTCTGATAGTGCACTGTTTTTGAGTTGTACGCCTTTTGGCGTCATCTGGTCCAACGCCAATGGAGACTAGGCTCTAAGGAAAGCTGTCTCGGGTGTGGACCAATCAACTTCAAGGACAGTGCATATCATTACCATTATCAGTTGTTTCTTTTTGTTTGCATTTGACTGCTTGTGTTGCGGTTATTGCAAACATGATGCCTTGTGATAATTGGTTTTTTACCCTTCTATCTGGCAACAAAACTGACACCTTTTTACAAGGAGTCATGTTTGCATAGACCGCAATACCTGCAGTCATAAATACAAACAAAAGACATAACTCTGATAATGTGCACTGTCCTTGAAGTTGATTGGTCCACACCCGAGACAGCTTTCCTTAGAGCCTAGTCTCACATGGGTTGGACCAGAAGACGCCGAAAGGCGCACAACTCAAAGACAATGCACCATCAGAGTATGAGAGCTCGGGGCAAGCATCTACACTATGGGAACCTCATTTGCCAGTAAAAATATGATAATTGGTTTTTTACCCTTCTATCTGGCAACAAAACTGACACCTTTTTACAAGGAGTCATGTTTGCATAGACCGCAATACCTGCAGTCATAAATACAAACAAAAGACATAACTCTGATAATGTGCACTGTCCTTGAAGTTGATTGGTCCACACCCGAGACAGCTTTCCTTAGAGCCTAGTCTCACATGGGTTGGACCAGAAGACGCCGAAAGGCGCACAACTCAAAGACAATGCACCATCAGAGTATGAGAGCTCGGGGCAAGCATCTACACTATGGGAACCTCATTTGCCAGTAAAAATATGATAATTGGTTTTTTACCCTTCTATCTGGCAACAAAACTGACACCTTTTTACAAGGAGTCATGTTTGCATAGACCGCAATACCTGCAGTCATAAATACAAACAAAAGACATAACTCTGATAATGTGCACTGTCCTTGAAGTTGATTGGTCCACACCCGAGACAGCTTTCCTTAGAGCCTAGTCTCACATGGGTTGGACCAGAAGACGCCGAAAGGCGCACAACTCAAAGACAATGCACCATCAGAGTATGAGAGCTCGGGGCAAGCATCTACACTATGGGAACCTCATTTGCCAGTAAAAATATGATAATTGGTTTTTTACCCTTCTATCTGGCAACAAAACTGACACCTTTTTACAAGGAGTCATGTTTGCATAGACCGCAATACCTGCAGTCATAAATACAAACAAAAGACATAACTCTGATAATGTGCACTGTCCTTGAAGTTGATTGGTCCACACCCGAGACAGCTTTCCTTAGAGCCTAGTCTCACATGGGTTGGACCAGAAGACGCCGAAAGGCGCACAACTCAAAGACAATGCACCATCAGAGTATGAGAGCTCGGGGCAAGCATCTACACTATGGGAACCTCATTTGCCAGTAAAAATATGATAATTGGTTTTTTACCCTTCTATCTGGCAACAAAACTGACACCTTTTTACAAGGAGTCATGTTTGCATAGACCGCAATACCTGCAGTCATAAATACAAACAAAAGACATAACTCTGATAATGTGCACTGTCCTTGAAGTTGATTGGTCCACACCCGAGACAGCTTTCCTTAGAGCCTAGTCTCACATGGGTTGGACCAGAAGACGCCGAAAGGCGCACAACTCAAAGACAATGCACCATCAGAGTATGAGAGCTCGGGGCAAGCATCTACACTATGGGAACCTCATTTGCCAGTAAAAATATGATAATTGGTTTTTTACCCTTCTATCTGGCAACAAAACTGACACCTTTTTACAAGGAGTCATGTTTGCATAGACCGCAATACCTGCAGTCATAAATACAAACAAAAGACATAACTCTGATAATGTGCACTGTCCTTGAAGTTGATTGGTCCACACCCGAGACAGCTTTCCTTAGAGCCTAGTCTCACATGGGTTGGACCAGAAGACGCCGAAAGGCGCACAACTCAAAGTCAGTTTTGTTGCCAGATAGAAGGGTAAAAAACCAATTATCATATTTTTACTGGCAAATGAGGTTCCCATAGTGTAGATGCTTGCCCCGAGCTCTCATACTCTGATGGTGCATTGTCTTTGAGTTGTGCGCCTTTCGGCGTCTTCTGGTCCAACCCATGTGAGACTAGGCTCTAAGGAAAGCTGTCTCGGGTGTGGACCAATCAACTTCAAGGACAGTGCACATTATCAGAGTTATGTCTTTTGTTTGTATTTATGACTGCAGGTATTGCGGTCTATGCAAACATGACTCCTTGTAAAAAGGTGTCAGTTTTGTTGCCAGATAGAAGGGTAAAAAACCAATTATCATATTTTTACTGGCAAATGAGGTTCCCATAGTGTAGATGCTTGCCCCGAGCTCTCATACTCTGATGGTGCATTGTCTTTGAGTTGTGCGCCTTTCGGCGTCTTCTGGTCCAACCCATGTGAGACTAGGCTCTAAGGAAAGCTGTCTCGGGTGTGGACCAATCAACTTCAAGGACAGTGCACATTATCAGAGTTATGTCTTTTGTTTGTATTTATGACTGCAGGTATTGCGGTCTATGCAAACATGACTCCTTGTAAAAAGGTGTCAGTTTTGTTGCCAGATAGAAGGGTAAAAAACCAATTATCATATTTTTACTGGCAAATGAGGTTCCCATAGTGTAGATGCTTGCCCCGAGCTCTCATACTCTGATGGTGCATTGTCTTTGAGTTGTGCGCCTTTCGGCGTCTTCTGGTCCAACCCATGTGAGACTAGGCTCTAAGGAAAGCTGTCTCGGGTGTGGACCAATCAACTTCAAGGACAGTGCACATTATCAGAGTTATGTCTTTTGTTTGTATTTATGACTGCAGGTATTGCGGTCTATGCAAACATGACTCCTTGTAAAAAGGTGTCAGTTTTGTTGCCAGATAGAAGGGTAAAAAACCAATTATCATATTTTTACTGGCAAATGAGGTTCCCATAGTGTAGATGCTTGCCCCGAGCTCTCATACTCTGATGGTGCATTGTCTTTGAGTTGTGCGCCTTTCGGCGTCTTCTGGTCCAACCCATGTGAGACTAGGCTCTAAGGAAAGCTGTCTCGGGTGTGGACCAATCAACTTCAAGGACAGTGCACATTATCAGAGTTATGTATTTTGTTTGTATTTATGACTGCAGGTATTGCGGTCTATGCAAACATGACTCCTTGTAAAAAGGTGTCAGTTTTGTTGCCAGATAGAAGGGTAAAAAACCAATTATCATATTTTTACTGGCAAATGAGGTTCCCATAGTGTAGATGCTTGCCCCGAGCTCTCATACTCTGATGGTGCATTGTCTTTGAGTTGTGCGCCTTTCGGCGTCTTCTGGTCCAACCCATGTGAGACTAGGCTCTAAGGAAAGCTGTCTCGGGTGTGGACCAATCAACTTCAAGGACAGTGCACATTATCAGAGTTATGTCTTTTGTTTGTATTTATGACTGCAGGTATTGCGGTCTATGCAAACATGACTCCTTGTAAAAAGGTGTCAGTTTTGTTGCCAGATAGAAGGGTAAAAAACCAATTATCATATTTTTACTGGCAAATGAGGTTCCCATAGTGTAGATGCTTGCCCCGAGCTCTCATACTCTGATGGTGCATTGTCTTTGAGTTGTGCGCCTTTCGGCGTCTTCTGGTCCAACCCATGTGAGACTAGGCTCTAAGGAAAGCTGTCTCGGGTGTGGACCAATCAACTTCAAGGACAGTGCACATTATCAGAGTTATGTCTTTTGTTTGTATTTATGACTGCAGGTATTGCGGTCTATGCAAACATGACTCCTTGTAAAAAGGTGTCAGTTTTGTTGCCAGATAGAAGGGTAAAAAACCAATTATCATATTTTTACTGGCAAATGAGGTTCCCATAGTGATGATGCCTTGTATAAAGGTGTCAGTTTTGTACCAGTTTAAAGGGTAAAAACCTACTACTATATTTTGCCACTGGTAAAGGTCTCATAGAATAATAAAACAAATGCAGAATCTCAGAATCTGTATTTATCAAGGAGAAATCCGATGAGTTATAAAGCCCTTATTCACAGATGCGCCCGGTAGACACGTTTACACAACCCATCATCCACATTGCCTTGTGGGAGTGCAGCATTGGTTCAACACAAACAAACCCTCCACCGGTTTAGACCTTCAGTGTCTCTTCTAGATTTGAAGCTTTCGTGACTGCAAGGATTCATACTCTTAGTTCTTTCGGTAAAGTCACATGTCTCATCAGCAGTCAACTAAATTGGGTCTTAGCCAACAAACGGCTGGCAGTTCAACAGCATTGGTTCAAACAAGCCCCACTCTACTGAGACGCTGGATGTCGAAACAGCAAATAGAGTTTGCTTGTGTTCAAACGGCGGCACTTTATGATATCAATCCAAGCACATTTTAGCAAAAACCTTCAAAACAAACTGCGGGACTTACGCGGCACCCCCCATCCCGCCCGACCACCGCGCCCCCTATGTCGGCCGCGAATCTAGGGAACGTCGAGGCTATGCCGGAATCCCTAGGCCCTTGCGTTTACAAGGGGTGTGGGAGAAGCGAGCCCGGGCGGTGAAGGTGGTGGTGGTGAGGCGGCGTGGGGTGAGAAATCTGCGGCTCACCTCCATGCCGGCGCTTCTAGGAGCCCTGCGGAGACAACGCGGAGACAGCGCGGTAGCGCGGCGAGAGTCGAACCAGAAGTCCGCGTAGCCGACCCCCGGGTTCCGGGTGTTACGTTGAGACTCGTGACGTCACCCGCCGGGGTGCCACGCGGCTGGTGACGTCACGTGTTGTGATAATCCACTGCTGGATGATACATTCAGAAACTATAAAACATTAACTACTTTGTAGTTAACCAGGTAAGGCCCCACCGAGCTATCTAGCTCTTTTTCACAAGCGACCTGGTTATCACAAATGATAGCTCAACGAAGTGGCTTATCGCGTGGAAATGTATATCAACCAAATACTCTAAACGCGTGATGTTGATTCAAAATGTGGAGGGAAAACCCGGAGGACCCGGAAAAAAATCCACGCGACCATCGGGAGGTGAAAATTCCACATATACAGCAGGCGTCAGTGTCGGGATCGAATCCACGACCTCCTGCATACCAGGCGAGGAAGTTAATATTGCGCCGCCCCTGCAATGCTATTTCATGAAACTACCATGACATTCTTTTTATATTTTTGCAACGAACGAGGACCCACATCCTTGATACAAGAAACCCTGACTGCTGTTGAGGCACTGAATGTCGAACTCGGGTTTGCTTGTGTTGAACCAATGCAGCTGAAATGATGCACTCCAGGAAGCATGTGTGGCTGATAGGATGCGTGTACCTTTTATAGATTGAGAAAGTGCCCAGAGCGATCTGTTTTCTGGGTGAGGTCTCACGCGCATACCACTTGCACTGCAGCGGTGACATCCAGTTTTACCCCAATGACGCAGGCCCTCCAAGCTCACAAAGACCCCAGAATAATAAACATGAAATAGAGTATATATATTTTCATTTTATTGCCAAAGATATCAGTTCACCGTTCAATTTTATTGTGCAAGCCAATGTATGTCAACTCGATACATAAACGTATATTTTGTGGTTAAGCAAGTCTGGCTCTGCTGATGAGCCAATGAATGTTGCACCAATGCTGCTAAGATACACTCCCAGAAGGCTGTGTGATTGATGGGATGTGTAAAACGTCACTTTTATGTGGAACAGATATCGGGAGGAAATTAATTGTCTCCGCTTGTATTGTTGCTTGCGGTTGGCGAGCTTCGCTACAAACCTGGCAACCCGAGTTTGGCTTCCACTGACGACCAATACCAGTGACGAATATCTGAACCAGTCCTGAACCTCCTCGAGGTTGACTCAGCCTCAAATGAGGACCTGGTTTGTAAACATCGCCTTGAGGGAGACAAAGGCGGTCGGGCGTGGTGCTGGCCACCCATGCCCTCGTGTGCCGCACCGGGCTTCATTTGGTGCTTGCTAACAGCACTTGCCCCAAAAGTCTGTTAAGGGGCCGTCCATAAATGACGTCACGCACCTAGGGGGGGTCAGACATTTGTGACGATGTGTGACGGGGGGGGGGAGAAATGTGACGTCACATCAAAATGCGCAACTTTAAATATAGACAACACGTTCTACCTCATTAAAGACTTTTTAATAAATGTTTTCTCCTACATCAGAGTGCATCGCCACATTAAATACGCACTACAATGACAATAGTTTAAAGCGTTTGAAGCATGTTTTATTTGGGGGGGAGCAGAGCTTTGTGACGTTCTTTTTGAGAGGGGGTCTGACTTTATTGTGACACCGTGTGACGAAGGGGGAGGGGCAAAAATCGTCATTTATGGATGGCCCCTAAGGCTGTACGGTGGATCGTTGTCTTTGTACTCCACAATGACGCCGATTACTAAGTGATATTGATGTCTTGCTGTGGGATTCCATCTCAGCACGGGTAATGTTGAATGTGTCTGTGCTTAATGTACAATTATTTTGTCATGCAGTTTTTGCTCATTTCTTTTTTTATTGTTTCTGCTCCGAATTGTTTGATTGCTTGCTGCACCTTGTTTGAATTGCATTACTTTTGTCCTTTTGATGACCCAGATTACTCTTAAAAATGATGTATCCTGGTGTCGTTGAAATATCATCTGGTTAAACAAATACACTTTAAATCCAAGGTCGGTACACTGAGGTTGGTACGTTACACACGCATGCGCGTGACCTGGTCTCATAGGTGCGGTGACGTCCGCTGTAGCACCAGAGACTCAATTATAAAGAGAGCGGCTAAAAATTATAGAGAGCGGTCGTCAAAATGAGTACCCCTTCATGGGTAAGTCAAGTGGTTATCCTATGGACTCGCCCCCGCTATGGTAATGTGTAATTTCTAATACTGGCTCAGTGCTAAATACAAGAGATAAGCACCAATGCCTCGATGCTCATTGGAGTAGGACATCACTGGCTTGTTTTTGTTACCATAAGTACAGGTGAAAATCATATTGTGAAACTTTCATGTTGGTTACTTTACATTCTGGAAACCAGTTTTTTCTGGCTGCTTTGTTAATCGCCTTGATATTGTTTGTTTTATCCAGTTTCTATTGTTTTTTTCCAGTTGTTTTGCAATTTGTATTACATATTGGCACAAGGTCATCGTGCTAAAGAAGCAATGATGTTTCGAGCATCTCAATGGGTCTAGTTCATCTCCTGATTAAAAAAAAAAGCCTGACTGCATCGTGTCACAAACCCAGCATCACTCCAGGGTCGAAAAAACGTGTGTTACTTCATGGGAAAGTCAGCAGTGGTCGTCCTATAGAGAAAACAACGCCCAGGGGCGGATATAGAAACGTCCCAAGGGGGAGCAGAAGTCCCTAAATTTCAAGAATTTGAAATAAATGTATATTCATAAACTTTCCATGTACGTTCTCTCATAGGATTGATCTTGGATATACTTGCCCCCTGCCATAAGTGGTGTTTCACCACTGGCTCAGTGAGAGATGACCAACCACATCAATGCTCATTTTAGCAGGTGATCACTGTAACCTGTTGACCTGTTTGTTGGGGAACTGGACGGTCACGCCGGGGTTGAATTGTCACAATGGGCGACCAAAGCGTTTGTAGAACTTTCCGAGGGCCGCCTGGCTGATGATGACAGAGACGTGGGCGGTGGATGACTCGGGGATCACTCGTACATCCTGAACCGCAGCCTCGCGGTACAGCCAGCTGCTCACGCACGCACAGAAAGACAGAGATCCACCATGTAGCCTTTTCAAGCTGCTGAGGTAAGGGCTGTTGGTGAGGACTATAAAGGCGCCCGGTGGCGTGATGTTAACTGCCTCGCCTGGTATACAGGTCGTGGGATTGATCCGACTAACACAGTTTGCATGTTCACCCACTCAACCACTCACGCAAGAACAAAGATCCCCCATATAGTCTTTGACAGACTGTTGGAGCAAGTGCTGTTATCAGGCACCGATGAAAGTCAGCATGGCACACGAGGGGGCGGGTGGCCAGCACCATGCCCGGTCACCTTTGTCTCCCTCTTAACAATGCTTACACACCGCACCAGGCACTCGTTTAAAGTTGAGTCGACCTAGGGGAGGCCCAGGACTGGTTCGGATAATCGTCACTGGTGTGGCCGTGAGCGGGAAATTAATTCTGGTCATCGGGTTCATAGCGTAGCGTGCTAACCGCTGCACTCTCGCTCCCCATACACACAAAACATCCCCACACTATATACACACAGCACACAATAATTGTCAATAATTTAGAACATTTGGTATTTGGCACTATCATTCTTGTCATGCACGGCAATCATCACGAAGGTGACATATTTCACATACATAGTCTGCAGTAGTTTCACAGTAGGGGCGATTTTGCTACGTATAATTTTTATTGAATAATTTGGGGTGTAATTTTTCAAATTTGGACAATGACGCCAGCACACAATGGCGAATTCCATCGCGGGATCTTAAACGTGCCCATTGAGGCCGACGGCGCACAGAACTTCACGGTTAATACACAACGCAGCAGTAATGACCAGTGGTGTCGTGGGCATACCATTGAACAAGTTCGCGGTGAATAATAATGCGTTCATTGTTGTGGTGTTTTTTGTTTAGCAAATATATTAATCGAAATGAATTTTGCACAACAGACAGGAGTTAAACTTGACTTGAGAGCTATTGAATAATGAGAACCCTGTAAAAAGGCATTGAGGTTGACTAAATGTGCTGGAGAGATTCCCTCCCTCCTCCAGGTGCTAATTTTACTGATCAGCTGCTCCGCACACGCAGTGGCACACGAGGCAAAACATAAACTACCCTCATCTCTGAAGGAGGACAGGTTGATGGCCAAGCTGTAAAAGTCCAATTACATTGGCAAATTTTCTCTCTCCATTACCTCACAAAACGAGAGGGGACTTCTATTACTCATGGAAAAGATCGGAATGTAAATACATAATCCGTATACAGTGGTCAATTCATGATGTTAGAATATCCACGCATACCACCACTAAAGTGTGGGCGGACCAGCGGTGGCTACGGCACCGCGTGGCGATTCACGTCGGCCGAGTGCTATAGCTCGTGTCATTGGACAGTCATTGAGCAAACAAAATCACGAGTTAATCTTGTACATAAACTGGCTAGAACATGGCGAGCAAATGCTCCGGACGGCCACCACAGCACGTCTTCTCTGCAGCAGAATATCGCACAGCAGCCTTGAGCAAAACCGTGCACACGAAGCTGGTGGATACACAACTAAATGCAACCATGAGGATCATCTCATACCGTGAGGCCATCGGAAATCCAAACCTTCTAATAAACAAGGACATGTTTTACTTAAAACTTTCGTGACTGCAAGAATTCATTTTCTATGGTTCTTCACGTAGATAGAAAAAATAAAAAGTGATTAAAAATATCACGACGTTTTGATCGCAACACAAGTGGTCATCATCAGGAACAGGGAGGTTGGCCTCTGACGGTAAGCTGTTTATAAAGGTATAATGAGCGACTTCCGCGACTAGTCTGTAGAGGGTACTCTCTTCTTTATTCACATTCGGGCACACCACAGGCCAACCTTATCCTCTTCTCCAAGTACACACGTAGATATTAGCATCCCTAAAGGGTACACGTGGTCGATCCCACAGCGTGGTTCCGTCTGCCCACTCCCGGCCTCGCCGCTGGTTGACAGCGTGCCCGTGAGGGTGGTGGGACTTCGCAGGAGATCTGCTACGTGGCCGACGACGGAGAGAGATGATGGCGAGCAGCGACGCAGTCCGGACCCAAGGCTCCCCACACCGACCACGAGTCCTCCCCCGCCTCTGCTTATCTTGCCGCAGGTGCGGCGAGGCTCCACCTCCGGCCACGCCCTCTTGTGGAACCTTCTAGCCGGTTGCCGGAGTATCTCGGCCAGCCCCGCCCTTTAGCTTTGGCCCAGATACCTCTCCCTTTGGGATTGGATGTTTATAGTGGTGCCTGTACCCGTGCTTCCCTTTTCCAACCAGTAGATGTCGCTCTGTCATTACAAAGGTTTAGAGATGGGCGGAGCAGCTAATGTTAATGTAGGAGACAGCTCCGACACTGGCAGTAGGTCTACACCAATCACAGCATTGCACCTTGCTCCATACACCCACACTGCTGACAATGGAGGTTGACAAGAAAACACAAATCAAGACATGACCCAAAGTGGTTGATGACATCTTTCCAATGATTGCTGAGCTTATAACCATCCTCTCAGTTGAAATTGTGTCTGTGTCTGTAAATATGGATGGCTTCGTGAACAAATCTTTGTTGATAGCCAGTAGGCTTGCAAAGTACCACCATCTTAGAGAAATACATTTCGTGTGAGCCAGCTGCATTCAAATAATGATCAGCCACGGCAGAAGTATTGGTCCTACCGTGTTTCAAATCTGCCTTATGCTCACGAACACGGTCCGAGACATGTCGCTTAATTTCCCCAATGTAACTGCTGCCGCAGATACAGCTTAGTTTGTAGATGCCGGGATATTGCATGTCAGGAATCTTGTCCTTCACAGATGGGATCAGATCACGAATTTTATGTACTGTGTTAAAACGGACCTGGATCTTGTGTTTGTTCATGATTTTGGAAATAGTTTTGGTTACCCCTGCTATGTATGGTAAGGTGATGGTTTTGATTGGATCCTCAGATGGCTCCTTTCTGACAGTTGGGGTGATGGCTTTGCGGATTATGTAGTCAGAGTATCCATTCGCCTTGAGAGCTTGGTGTACGTGTTTGAGTTCACTGGTTAGATGTTCCTGGTCGAAAATACATTGAGCGCTATTGTGTAGCGTTTTGATGAGGCAATTCTTCTGGGATGGGTGGTGGTGGGAATCAGGTTTTAGGTAGGCGTCATTATGGGTTACTTTTCTGTAGACAGAATGGCTCATTAAGCCATCAGGTCTCTTTTTGATTAGGATATCCAAGAAACGTAGCATGCCATCCTTTTCTACCTCCATGGTGAATTTGATGGCTGGGTGTACGGAAATGATGTGATTGAGGAATTGGTTCAGAGCCGGTCGGCCATGTGGCCAGATGACAAACGTGTCATCCATGTACCTCTTCCACAAGGACGGGCGTAAAGTGGATGCCTGGATGGCGTCCTTCTCAAATTTTTCCATGAAAATATTGGCTACAACCGGAGATAAGGGAGAACCCATTGGGGTGCCTTCAGTTTGTTTGTAGAATCTTCCATTCCAGGTGAAGTATGCATTAATGAGGCAGTGTCTCACCGGGCCGGTACATCAGCATTCAATCCTTGTTGGACCAATTCTTCAATAAAACAAGGACATCTCCTTGCAACCACTGCAGAGGTGGCTCAAATCCAGAAAACCTTTCTGGCAATATGCAAAGAACCTCCATGATAACAAGACCACCGAAGCATGATGGAGGGAAGCCTGGGGCAAAAAACACCAACCTGCTGCAGAAATCCATTGTCAGGGACTCCACAATCCTCTAAACCAGGATCTGAACTATCGAGGAAGATCCTGGTCCTCTTTGAATTGGATCCAGACACTCGATGGAAGATGTGGATACTCTCCATGATGGAAAATTCACGAGTCCAGTTTGTGACTGTGGTGGTGCGACATCTCAGACCGTGCAATATATTGTAAACAACTGCCCAATCAAATCATTCAACGGAGTTTTGAAACAAATCCATGCGGCTACTCCTGTAGCAGTTGAATGTATATCAAATCTCAACATCAATTTGTAATCTGTTGCAAGCCCCAAAAATGCCACACGAAAGAAGAAGATTGGACAGCTGCCCCAATCATGATACGCGGCCCTTACGCCATCACAAAGATAAAGAGCCACCCCACTGGACGTGCTAGTGGAAGGCAGTGGAGAAGTAGAAGTGAGATAAGCTGTAACACAGGTATCGTAAGTCAATAGCAGTGAGCTATAGATGCGCTTCAGGAGTTGGGAAGCTGAACTAATACAGCTGTGGAGTTGTTTCGAAGGAGATTTTAAGATCTGTCATTGTTGAAGCCTCAAAGTGTAAAGAGTCTATGGGACCTTTTTGCCAGTATCGAAATATGAAAAACAAGAACAAGTTTTACCCTCTCTGGCAATAACACAGGAGGTGCAAGGAATCAAGTCTGCATTAACCACACATACTTGTGGCAAAACATGCAAACAAACATGTTCTGATAATATATGCATTGTTCTTTTGGCGTTCTCTGGTCTGACACTGGTGAGACAAAACATAAAGAAAGTGTTGGAAAATGAGTGGAGATAAGTATGCCTCAAGGAGAAGGCTCCACAAAGAGAGGACACCCAATTGCACTGAACTTTGCGAATCACGTCACAAGCCGTAATTACCACAAGCTAAATAGCGACTTCATAACTACAAGTTTGTGTAATAACAGCCATAGAGGGTTCACGTGGGGATTGGCTTGCTGGTCCCGCTTTGTAGCCAATAAGGGGTGAGCCAGGGAGCATGGCCTCGGCGTGATCACGGCATGTTAGCAGGGGTGATTGGCCTGGCCAATCGGGGCCTCAGCTAATAGGAAGCCGGATCAGAGGCGTGGTCCCGGGATTGACAGGGAACCATCGGGAACGGTCAACGCTGTCTACGGAGGATTGGCTGGGGGGTACCACGTGACGAAGGGATTAAGAGAGAGAGGGAGAGAGAAGTCGGGAGCAGACTTGGGAACGAGAAGAGCAGGAGTCACGCGCGTACGGGGCTCTGGGTGACACGTGCGCGGTGGGGACTTGGCGGGAAGTCTGCCCGCTTTCCGTTGTCTGTCAGCAACGGGGAGTGTGTGAAGTGTAACTGTGGAAGTTGAAAATAAAAAGGACTGATTCCGGAAGCCGTCTCAAGAAGGTTTATTACATATATGTGAAGTTGTCACCCGACGGGGAGAGAGAGTGCTGCACAGTCTACATCCATGAGGAGATCGCGTCTGCACTTCAAGAGAGTTCAGCGCTGACAGCGCCGCCGCTGCTGCTATGTCGTTATTAACGGAACATGACCATCGGGAACGGTCAACGCTGTCTACGGAGGATTGGCTGGGGGGTACCACGTGACGAAGGGATTAAGAGAGAGAGGGAGAGAGAAGTCGGGAGCAGACTTGGGAACGAGAAGAGCAGGAGTCACGCGCGTACGGGGCTCTGGGTGACACGTGCGCGGTGGGGACTTGGCGGGAAGTCTGCCCGCTTTCCGTTGTCTGTCAGCAACGGGGAGTGTGTGAAGTGTAACTGTGGAAGTTGAAAATAAAAAGGACTGATTCCGGAAGCCGTCTCAAGAAGGTTTATTACATATATGTGAAGTTGTCACCCGACGGGGAGAGAGAGTGCTGCACAGTCTACATCCATGAGGAGATCGCGTCTGCACTTCAAGAGAGTTCAGCGCTGAAAGCGCCGCCGCTGCTGCTATGTCGTTATTAACGGAACATGACCGCCTCATCACCGTGACGGGGACTATTGTTCGTCAAGCCGCCGGCTGCTGGAGTGTGGCTGTGTCGCTGTGCATCTCACTGTTAACATCGATCAGTGAGAGTTGTGTGGAACAACTCCTACAGGCAAGAGAAGACAACTGCTCATCGACTGCGACTGTGGTTACCGGAATGAGCTTGAAAGTCCATTCATCGATAAGTATCACAACTGTACTTCGGGTCCGTCGTTTTAGTCCAGCATGTCTTCAGAGGCTACTACAGCTGCAGCCTTCTGGAGGTTTACAAGCATTTTCTGTACTTAGGTCCCAGCTGCCGGGTTCGAACTGCGAACCTCTGCAAAAAGCGGTGCCGGATAGACACCACACGATGCACACCAAAAATAAAGAAAAAGATCCCCCGTATAGCCTTAACAGACTGTTGGGGAAAGTGCTGTTTGCGAGGGTGGGTGGCCAGCACCACACCCGGCCGCCTTTGTCTCCCTGGTAGTGATGTTTACACATCACACCAGGTACTCAATTGAGGCTAAGTCGACCTAGGGGAGGCCCATGACCAGTTTAGATAATCGTCACTGGTGGAGACCGTGAGTGGAAATCGAACTCGGGCCATCGGGTTCGTAGCGCAGTGTGCTAACCACTACACGACCGCACCCCAAAGATACACACCACACACACACACTCACGCCAGATGCTCCCCTTCCAGTGGAATGATGAGTTCCATGATGGCCTTATTTGTTGCAGTGAGCACAGCCTCCTGTACTCGTTCCTTGAGCTCCTCCAGACCCCATTCGTGCAGCGCGGACACCTGAACCCCAACCCCAGCACACAGCTCCCTACTGGGGTCAGGGGGTACATGGGTGGGGGGAGATCATAGGGGACAGAGTTAATGTAAAAAGGCCATTGCACCTGATACCACTCCTCCCCCAACGCCAGGTGCTTGTGACCCTGTTGCATGTGGCTTGTAACCCAACATGTTGGGGAAAAGCTAAACTACTAAACTATTAGATCCGAAGCTTTCGTGACTGCAGGAATTACTCTTTGGTTAATTCAGTAAAGTCACGTAGAAAATAAAATCAAATAATAATAGAATACGACATTTCGATTGCAACACAGGCAACCGGCATCAGGTAAGAATGAATGAGAAAAAAACCAACATAGTAAACTTAGAAACACAATGCAACACAACACAGAGAGCCGGACAACAAAACAGCCAACACCCCACCTGGCTGAGCGTGGTCAGCTAGGTGGGGTGTCGTATTCTATTATTATTTGATTTTATTTTCTACGTGACTTGACCGAAAAAGAGTGCTAAACTATTTTTAATTTACCAGGTAAGGTCCACTGAGCTATGTAGCTCTTCTTCAGAAGTGACCTGGCCACAATTGATAGTTCCTGGCCTGTGTCAGGCCAGGTACACTTTGAGGCCACATGAAGTGTCGAAGGCTCGCCGACAGGTCACAGGACATACCCAGGTGCCATGGGTTGGCTGACTGAGATGACTAACAGATGCACCAGCTGTACCCCCGTACCGTGCCAAATTGCTGCATTTTAGCTACCCACTCATTGTTGTGAGCATCACTCGTCTGCCCTCAGTTATTTTTGGAGAGCGACTGCCTCCAACTGCCCAGTAGCGTCCTTCACAAGCCTCTTCCATAGAGGTCGATCTTGACACCGCTGGTACCAGTCTTCAGCAAGACCATGTAGCTCCACATCCTCCCGTACCACATCAATCCTTCTCTTCTCCAGCCCGTGTCATGCCCATTTAGCCCCCTCTATCCGGCCAAACAGAATCTGCTTGGGCATGCGGTGGCTGTGCATTCAGGCTATGTGCCTTGCCTGCCGGAGTAACTCATGAATGGGAATGTGTCCAGATATTTCAAACCGCTCCACACACATACACGAGGTACTTGTGTACATGCACTGCGGGGCCCTCACTGCTGCATGAGGTCGATTTTGTTGTGAACCTCGAGGATGCGCGATCGCGCGGCCTCCGAGAGGCCGAGTTGGGCGAGCACGTGGAGCACCGTGTCCTTCTGCCTCTCCGTGCCTGTGTTGCTGATGTCTCGCACATGCACGATCACGTCCTGCACACACACACACAGGCGTGGCGGTCGCAGACTCCAGGATTCCGTTTTCTACTCATTGTCACCATACTCGACGAGAATATGTTGTTTAATCACCATTTACAAAATATAGTCAAGACCTGCAATTTTCATATCAGGGCTCAACGACACATTCAACCACTCTTGAGTCGTGACATAGCCGAGACGATGGCATGTAGCAAAGTATGGACAAGGCTCGATTATTGAAAATCACTACGGGACGTCTGACAAAAACATTCGCAAGCTGCAGCGTGTACAACATTCTTTGGTACTGCAAGATCTGACCATGTTCGTCCAGTGCTCGCCAAGCTGTATTGGCTTCAGTTTGCTGAACAAATACATTATTAGGTTCCACTCATCACACACAAAATGCTTGCCACCAGTGAACGACAATACCTTGCTGATCTCATCAAGGTACATCACGCGAACTCCGGTCATCTTCACAGTGGCCGTCGAACAAAGACGGTCACTGCATCGCGCGCTTTCTAATGCGCTTCTGCGGCCATCTGGAATGCTCCAGATTGAAAAATAATTTCATTTGAACTGCTTTTTGTGTTTAGCTTGTTGTCCTTTCCCCGCAACTTCGATTAGCATGGTTGGCTACATACAGTGCAAAAGAAGTTCAACGTACATACATACAGACACAACAAATATATAGACTGTTGAGGGAAAGTGCGCTGTAAGCAAGCACGTATGAAGGCCGGCACGGCACACGAATGGGTCGTTGGACAAAACCGCGCCCAGCCACCTTTGCCTCCCAAGTGCCAATGTTTCCACACAATAGCAGGTACTCATGTATGGCTGTCAGTTGTTGGTCTTGAGGGGGTCGCCAGGCTCCACAGCGCTGTGTGCTAACCACTGTGCCACCGCTCCATCTCAAAGACACAAAATACAAACACCCCCCGAATAGCCTTAACAGATTGTTGGAGAAAGTATTGTTCGCGAGTACCTATGAAGGCCGGCATGGCACACGAGGGGGTGGGTGGCCAGGACCATGCCCGGCCGCCTGTCTCACAACAACAACAGCCGCCATGTGCACAAGCGTCGTGGTGACGTCACCACGACGCTTGTGCTAGGCCATGTGTACCTTGAGGCCACATGAAGTGTCGAACGCCCGCTGGCAGGTTGTCACGGGGCAGACCCAGGTGCCACGGGTCGACTGACCGAGATGACTGGCTGATGCACCACCTGTGCTCCCTACTGTGCCAACTTTCTGTGCTTTAGCCACCCGGCGCTCCGCTCGTTGTTGTGAGCGTCGCTCCTCTGCCCTCCGTTGTTGGAGGGCGACTGCCTCCAACTGCCTAGAAGCATCCTTCACAGAGGCTGATATTGACACTGCTGGTACCAGTAAATTAGCAAGACTAATCAGCTTCAAATCCTCCTGGACCAGATCTAGCCCATGCCACACCTGTTTAACCCTCGCTATCAGGCCAAACAGAAGCTACAAGGACATGAGGTGGCTGGGAATGCTGGCTACATGACCCACCCAACACAACCTAGTCTGCAGGAGGAGCTCACTGGTAGGACTGTGTCCAGATAGGGAAGTAATAAAATAATAAAAATAAAACATAATAAAATAATTCTCACGACGTGAAATCGAAATGTGTCCAGATATTTCAAGGATCTGTGAGCTTATCCCACAATCCAGTCTGGTTACACACAGGATGGATCATAGACAGACCATCCTGTGTGCAGATGTTCCTTTAAAGGGCTCCACGCTTCGCAGGCATAGAAAATAGGGTGCATAAGATGGAGCAATATGCCAGGTAGCTTCCACACAGCGTTACGCAGCTGAAGAAAATATGATGCCGCTCGACTGATTCAGAGTGAGATCTCGGCTACCAATTATGCACACTGGTAAGGTACGGAAACTTCTCCACTATCACACACACACACACCGACCCGACCACCGACCAACCCAACCATCCAATAGCCATCATCCATTCACCCACAAACCCACCCAACCAATTAACTACTATTCGCAAGCATCTATGAGGGATGGAACGGTGCACCTATGATGGGGGTGGGTGACCGACACCACACCTGGCCACATTTGTCTTCCCAATGCTGATATTTACACACTGCCCCAGCTACTCATATGAGGCTGAGTCTATTTTAGGGAGTTCAAGGACGGATTCAGATATTTAATCACCGATGATGGCCGTGAAAGGGAATCGATCTCGGGTCGCCGGGTTCGTAGCACGCTAACCGCTACACTACCGCTCCCACACACACCCACTTACCCACTAACTGACCCATGAACTCACCCACCCACTCATCCACCCACCCGCACGCATGCCGGCCCACCCACACGCATGCCGGCCCACCCACACGCATGCCGGCCCACCCACCCACCCACCCTTTCACCCACCCACCCATCCACCCCCTCACCCACCCACCCCCTCATTCACCCACCCATTCTCCCACTCACCCACCCACCTACTCATCCACTCACCCACCCGCGTGCACGCCGGCCCACCCACCCACCCAGCCACCCACCCACCCATCCCCTCACCGATCCACCCACACCCTCACCTATCCACCCACCCCCTCACCCACCCATCCACCCACCCACCTACCCACCCACCCACCCACCCCCTCACTCATCCACCCGCCCGCCCGCGCACCGAGTGCAGGACGTCCTCGAGGGTGGCGGAGAATGCGTGGACGAGGCCGTGGGGTAGGCGCGAGAGGAAGCCCACTGTGTCCACGTAGAGCGCCGTGGTGCGGCCCGGCAGGAGGCCCGCGTGTGCCGTCACGTCCAGCGTCGCGAACACTGCATCGTGCGGCTCCAGCGATAGGTCACGTGTCAGGGCGCGCGCCAGCGTCGTCTTGCCTGGGGTCACAGATGGCAGGGGCAAAGGCACGAGGGGAGCGAGTTGCAGGGGAGTGCATGAGAGTGAATGGGAGTCTTGTGAGACCAAGAGGATGAAAGTATGTTTAATGTAGGGTTAGGGAGCATTAGGGTAGTACAGAGTAAGGCTGACAAGGTAGGCAAGTGTGGGAGTGGAGTGCTGGTGTGTGGTGGCGTCAACGTGTATATATGCATGTTGAACTTCTCTTGCATCTTACGGAGCTAACCGTGTTAATTGGAGGTGCAGGACAACTAAACAAAAAAAGCAGTTCTGAGGAAATAAATGTTCAACCTAGATGATTTAAGAGTTAATAGCTCCAATGGCTTACTAATATCGGAAGGAAGAGTATTCCAGACGGCCGCAGAAGCGCATCTGAAAGCGTGCGATGCCGTGACCCTCTTTGTTCGATAGTTAGCCAAAATCCACTGTGCAGTGGACTCACCGAAGTGGGCGAGCGGTGGACTGACCGAAATGGGCGAGCAGTAGACTCACCAGAGTTGGTGTAGCCGACCAGCGCCACGACGGGCAGCTCAGCCCGGCTGCGCTGGCTGCGCAGAAGGCTGCGCTTGCGTGCTACAGTGCCGAGTGCACGCCGCAGCCGCTGCTCACGCTGCTCCAGCACGCGGCGCTGCGTTTCCAGCGCCGTCTCCCCTGGCAGCGCAGACGTAGACGCAGATGCACGCCCGGACGTGTCAAAAACACGGGGGTGCCGCTGAGCTCTCTCTCATTCGCAAGCAGTTGGCTGGGATATAACAATCGTCATCCTCACGATCATGAATATTTGTTTAAACTGGAGGAGGAATCCCATGATCTATAAAGCTCTTTTTCACAGATATCCAGTTAGGGGCACGGGCTTCAGAACATTACAACAACAAATATAAAAACACGATAGGAGTGCAAACTATAAGAAAGGTAAATAAAAACTTTTCAAAAAATATATACAAATAAAACTAAATGATTTTTATCCTACCAGGTGAGGCCTCCTGGTCACAGGGGAGGGGACCTACGACTGCCTGGAACTCACAGCCTCTAAACCCTCACTGCCAAGCTCCCACAACTCGTTACCCTGTTGTGACGGTCCAAAACCACTGCGCCACGAATCCACCCAATGGGTATGAATCTAATACTGTGTTGACAATCAGCAAAGCACATGTGAAGGAGGTTATGCGTCGCGGTTCTCACCTGGGCCTTTCAAATACCGCGATCCTCCTCCTTGCTGGTCTAGATGTTTATGCTCCTTTCGCATCCGAGATCTACAAAGTCAAATGAAAAATAAAAATTAGATTTTACCCGCTCGCTTATCACAGGCCCAAAAGCCAAAAGCCAAAAGCGTCTAGTAGCCAGCAACAAACAACGTTATTTAAGGTAATAATTGATAAGAGTGAAACACGTTTCATGAACTGAGCAAGGTTATTTTTTTATAAAAACTTGGGTGAAAGGTGAGATGGGAGAGAGATAATTCCAATGTGCAGCAGTGCGAGGGAAGAAGCAGAAAGAGAAATGTTGTGGTTTGCAGTGTGGTGTGGGTGAGTTGATGAGTGAGTGGATAAGTGTGCACGTGTTGTTGTGACCTGCAATTTGGTGAGTGAATTGGTGAGTGGATACAATGAATAGGTGAGCAGGTGGGTACGTTAGTGGGTGAGTAAATGCTTGAGTGAGCCAGTGAGTGGATGAGTGTGCGTGTGTTATTGTGACCTGCAGTGTGGTGAATAAATGGGTGAGTGGATGTAGTGTATGGATGAGCAGGTGGGATCATGAGTGGGTGAGTAATTCAATATGTGAGCGAGCTAGTGAGTGGATGAGTGTGCATGTGTTGCTATGACCCGCAGTGTGGTGTTCTGTTTACACAGAACATGCCAATAGTTGGCTGTGTCGGGTGGTGGCGGGTTTTAATGAGACATTTATATATTTACGTGATCTAACCCAAACATCTCTATTATGGAAATACGAAAGACACTACGTAAGTATAAATATCTACATATTAATAATTAATTAGGGTTAACCCTCATAATTACGATCACAATGTTGCTGATGGTTCTGCTTGCCGCATGAGGGGGATGCTGGCCAGGGCGATCTGTAGTTTGGCCTCACGTGTCCGCGCGTGCAGTTGGAAGATGCGGAGTACAAGCGAGTAGCGGTCCAGCACAGGCAGGCCCCACGCCTCCTCCAGGCACATCTGTGAGCACACAATGACAATAGTCCCCCATGTTCAGATAACTGTCACCGGTGTTGACCGTGAGTGGGGAATCGAACCCGGGTTGCCGCGTTCATAGCGCAACACGCTATTCGCTACGACACTGCTCCTCACCTAACAGCACACAAAGATAAAGATCCCCTGTAAAGCCTTAATAGACTCTTGGGGCAAGTGCTGTTCGTCAGCAGCAGCACCTATGAAGGCCAGTCCGGCACACAAGGGGGTGCAGTTCGCTGCACCATAAGCAGTAAGAAGAGGCGCACACCACCATGAGAGCCAGGTCAGGATGACCTGGCGGGAGAGAGAGATCTAGCGGCTGGGGCTGTGGCTCAGGACCGTCGACAAGACAGCGCTGTCCTCCGAGTCTGCATGTGTGATGGTGAGCAAACACACACACACTCAGCTTGGCTGGATTCATTTCGGGTGAGCATCAAGGAGAATGTAAGGAGGCCCATTAATGTCTGCACCTAAACTAAACTAAATTTATAATACCAGGTAAGGCCCACTGAGCTATATAGCTCTTTTTCCAGAAGTGACCTGGTCACAAATGATAGCTCTACAAAGTGTATCTCACAACGTTGTGGTTAGGGGTGCGGTCAGGTAGGTTAGGGGAACATTAGAGGTATGTAATTTGTGTTCATGTTACGGCCCAGCAATTCCCATCATTGGCCAGGGCTGCGAGGCCATTTAGGGGGGCAGCTGTGGCAAGCCCCCCCGCCTCCCCAGCTCTGCCCACCCTTGTGGTCTCAAAGAGGATCATGGGAGACCTCACTGTCACGATCTGAGGTATAATCGGCCCCATGGTCTTAAGCAGCCTCCCAATCCCTCGGATCCCTTGAGTCGCGACTACGAAGATCGGCCAGCTCTACACGGCTCAACGCACGGTCACCTGCTTATGCGTCGGGTTACGCCGAGGGGGCGACTCGTGTGCACCGCGGTCGACCTTCACACTCCACCGCTCACCTCCTGTGCCACAGTGAGTCGCTCCATGTTCACGAAGACGGCCGACAGACGAGGAGATGCTCGCACCTTGTCTATTGGCACACAAAGACAAATATCCCCTGCGATAGCCTATAACAGATCGTCGGGGCAAGTGCTGTTACCAAGCGCCTGAGGTCAGAACAGCACACGAGATGGTGGGTGGCCAGCACCACGCCTGGCCGCCTTTGTCTCCCTAGTGGCGATGTTTACACACCGCACCAGGTACTTATTTGAGTTGATCTAGGGGAGGCCCAGGAACGGTTCAGATAATCATCACTGGTGTTGACCGTGAGCGGGAATCGAACCCGGGTCGCCGGGTTCGTGGCGCAGCATACTAATCGCTACGCCAACGCTTCTTGCCTAACAGGACAAAGAGACAAAGATCCCCTGTATAGCCTTAACAGACTGTAGGGGCAAGTGGTGTTAGCGAGCACCTATGAAGGCCAGAACGGTACACGAGGGGGTGGGTGGCCAGCACCACGCCCGACCGCCTTTGTCTCCCTAGTGGCAATGTTTATACACCGCACCAGGTACTCATTTGAGGCTGAGTCGACCTAGGGGAGGCCCGGGACCGGTTCAGATAATCGTCACTGGTGTTGGCCGTGAGCGGGAATCGAACCCGTGTCGCTGGGTTCATAGTGCAGCGCGCTAACCGCTACACTACCGCTCCCCACACTCTCTCTCACACACACGCATACAAACATTGCGATCACTCAACTGGGATTACACACAGCAGCAATCACTGCCTGCTGGAAGGTCAAGGTCACCTCATGCCACACAGAGTCACTTTGTGCCACATAGGGACATCTGCCACTAGGGGTAACCTTTGAGATGTGTTCAGATGTAAGTCGCTCATCGTGTGTGAAGGGCTCTGAGAGATGCCCCTGGAGTTAAGAAAAACAGCTCTGAAATTTCGATTTAAAGCTTTCGTGACTGCAGGGATTCATCTTCTTGGTTCTTTCGGTAAAGTCACGTAGAAGGGAAATAATAAAATAAGAAAAATAAAACATAAAATAAAATACATTTCTCACGACGTTCCGGCCACAACACAAGCAGCCGTCCTCAGGTGAAGACAGAGCTGGCTGAAAGACAGTGCTCCAATGAACACTGCTAAGCTTGGCAGCGTATTTTAAGCTGGTGGGAGGAGAAGAGCGCCTTGACAAAGGAGTTTACATATAAACAGAAGAATTTAGCATTGAATAAGCTGTGTTAATGTGACAGAATTAGCAGGATGTTAAAGTCAGAAATTAGCATGTAACTGGGAGATTAGCATGATGTTAATGTGAAGAATTAGTATGTAACTGGTCACGGAAGTGGCTAGGTTAAAGTCAGAGTTTACATATCAACAGAGGCATTTAGTATATTGACGCTAAGGAACTGCAACCACCCACTATCATACAATAAACCGATGTGAAAGAACTAAATATAAACTACATCAACATAATAAATGTACTCAATATATTCTCCAATAATCTGAGCTATTAACATTAAGTAAAGTGGGTATACAAAACACTATATAATGACTATCATATAGTGAACCGGTAAAAAACAAAAATATAAACTACATCAATATCATCAATATACTCAATATATTCTCCAATAAGCTGAGCTACTAACAATAAGTCATTATACATTACACTTCAATGTCGCAAAAATGATTATAATATGCCTCCATCTAATCTTTTTTCTTACATCACACGACTATACCCCGTATTATAAACTGCCATAGACAGACCCCAACATTGAATTATACACTGCGTTACTATAGACTAAAATAATATTACACTTGTAATATTACACTATGTATTATTCTACCAACCTTACTGTATGCCACACTGCTGTATATTAACTATGCAATTACGATACTATATATTACCTCATGAATTATATGAAATATTACACTGTTATACTATTTATTATTATACAATCTGGTATAAACCATACCATTGACCGTCACGTGAAAGGTACTACGAGGCAATGCCAGCGAATGGACTGCAGTCTAAAAGTCACCGTAAAACAAAATCAATCAAGACCCGAAATGGTTTATCATGTCCTTCCAATGATTGCTGAGCCAGAATCCATCTTCTCGGTTGAAATTGTCTCTGTGTTTGTATATGTGTATTGCCTCGTGAACGAATCTCTCATGGTAGACGGATGGCTTTCAGAGAACCTCCGTCTTGGAGAAGTCAATGTCATGTGAACCCACTGAATTATGACAGTGATCTGCCACGGCTGAGGTGTTCGTCCTACTGTGTTTCAGGTCTGCATTATGTTCACAGATTCGGTCCGAGGCATGTCGTTTGGTTTCTCCAATGTAACTGCTACCACAGAGGCAACTTAGTTTGTAGATGCCCGGGTACTGTATGTCTGGAACCACATCTTTTACAGGCGGGACCAGATCACGGATTTTATGTACTGTGTTGAATCCGACCTGGATCTTGTGTTTATTCAGGATTTTGGAGATATTTTTTGTGACCCCCGCAATGTAGGGTAAGGTGATGGTTTTGACTGGCTCCTCAAGAGGATCCTTCTTCATGGTTGGAGTGATGGCTTTGCGGATTGTGTAGTTGGAGTAACCATTAGCCTTGAGAGCTTGGTGTACGTGCTTGTGTTCCTGGTCGGAGATGCATTGGGATCTATGGTGTAGAGTCTCGATGAGGGAATTCTTCTGGGATGGATGGTGGTGGAAATACGGTTTTAAGTACGCATCCATATGGGTAGCTTTCCTGTAGACAGAGTGGCTCATTGAACCATCAGGTCTCCTTTTAATTAGGACATCCAAAAAGGGTAGCTTGCCATCCTTTTCGACTTCCATGGTGAATCTGATGGCTGGGTGTATGGAATTGATGTGGTCGAGGAATTGGTCTAGAGCCGGCCGGCCATGTGGCCAGATGACAAAAGTGTCATTCACGTACCTCTTCCATAAGGTCGGGCGTAGAGTGGCAGTCTGGATGGCGTCAGTCTCAAATTTCTCCATGAAAACGTTGGCTAGAACCGGAGATAGGGGGGAGCCCATTGGGGTGCCCTCAGTTTGTTTGGAGAAAGTTCCATTCCAGGTGAAGTATGTGTTGGTTAAGCAGTGTCTCACCAGGGGGGTACATCAGTATAAAGTCCTTGATGAACCAAGTCTTCAATGATTGTGATGGTGTCAGGTACAGGAACCTTGGTGAATAAGGAAACCACATCAAAACGGACAAGCAGGTCCATCTTCTTGGTTCTTTCGGTAAAGTCACGTAGAAGGGAAGTAATAAAATAATAAAAATAAAACATAATAAAATAATTCTCACGACGTTTCGGCCACAACGTAAGCAGCCGTCCTCAGGTGAAGAATGAAACACCACCAAGCTTGGAGCGTATATTTAAGCTGGGTTGGAGGGGGGGAGGTGGGAAGAAGAGCGCCTTGACAAAATAATTTGCATATCAAGAGGAACTTAGCATATGGAAAATGCGTAGGAGGTGGGCGGGGGGGGTTTCAAATTAATATTATGCCCGTGCATTATGCAGGATTAGCAGCATCAAAGGGAGGGGGAAGGGGGGTAGCATTAACAAAGGAAAGGAATGTAAATAGTATGTAGCTGCAGTTACTAAACAACCACGTAGAAAACTAAAGTATAAACTACATAAACAACTAAAGTATAAACTACATAGCATCATCAGTATACTTACTATACTCTACAATAAGCTGAGTTACTAACAGTAAGTAATACATTACAATTCTATGTCGTAAAAGTTATATAATATGCTTCCATCTAAACTTTATTCTCTTACATCACACGAGTCTACACCGTACTATATACTGCCATAGACAAACCCAACATTAAATTATATACTGTATTGCTATAAACCACCCTATACCTTATATATTTTAATATAACACTATGTATTATTCTACCCACCCTAATGTGTATCACACTGCTATATGTTTACTATACAATTACGATACTATATATTACTTTGTACATTGTATTAAGCATATAAATGTTATACTATGTTATACTAAAGACATGTCGTTTGGTTTCTCCAATGTAACTGCTACTACAGAGGCAGCTTAGTTTGTAGACGCCAGGGTACTGTATGTCTGGAACCACATCTTTTACAGACGGGACCAGATCACGGATTTTATGTACATAAAATCCTTTTACAGTCTGTAAAAGATGTGGTTCCAGACAAACAGTACCCTGGCGTCTACAAACTAAGTTGCCTCTGTGGTAGCAGTTACATTGGAGAAACCAAACGACATGTCTCGGACCGCATCCGTGAACATAAAGCAGACCTGAAACACGGTAGGACAAACACCTCAGCCGTGGCAGATCACTGTTACAACTCAGTGGGCTCACATGACATTGACTTCTCCAAGACAGAGGTTCTCTGCAAGCCATCTGGCTATCATGAGAGATTCGTTCATGAGGCGATCCACATATACAAACACAGAGACAATTTCAACCGAGAAGATGGATTCTGGCTTAGCAATCATTGGAAGGACGTAATAAACCATTTCGGATCTTAACTGATTGTGTTCACGTTTACGGTGGCTTTCAGACCGCGTTCCACTCACTGGCATTGTATTCTCCGCAGAAAATGGATTCTTTGCTCCGCTGCAAGTTTCCCCCCACAACTCACCCATTGACACGACGGTCAATGGTACAGTGTATAATAACAAATAGTATAACATTTATATGCTTAATACAATGTACAAAGTAATATATAGTATCGTAATTGTATAGTAAACATATAGCAGTGTGATACACATTAGGGTGGGTAGAATAATACATAGTGTTATATTAAAATGTATAAGGTAGTTTATAGCAATACAGTATTTAATTTAATGTTGGGTTTGTCTATGGCAGTATATAGTACGGTGTAGACTCGTGTGATGTAAGAGAATAAAGTTTAGATGGAAGCATATTATATAATTTTTACGACGTAGAATTGTAATGTATAACTTACTATTAGTAACTCAGCTTATTGTAGAGTATAGCAAGTATACTGATGATGCTATGTAGTTTATACTTTAGTTGTTTATGTAGATTTCGATTTAAAGCTTTCGTGACTGCAGGGATTCATCTTCTTGGTTCTTTCGGTAAAGTCACGTAGAAGGGAAGTAATAAAATAATAAAAATAAAACATAATAAAACAATTCTCACGACGTTTCGGCCACAACGCAAGCAGCCGTCCTCAGGCGAAGAATGAGAACATTATCAAGCTAGGAGCTTATATAGGTGTAGCGAGGAGGAGCGCCTTAACAAAAGAATGTGCATATGAAGAGGAATTTAGCATACCAATGGGCAATGAGTAGGAGGTGGGCGGAGGGGTTTCAAAGTCCCATTATGCCCATGCATTATGCAGGATCAACAGCACCACGGGGGGGCGCAAGGAACAGCGTTAATAAAGGAAAGGAATGTTAATGATATGTAGCTGCATTTACCAAACAACCACGTAGAAAACCAAAGTAAAAACTACATAAAAAACTAAAATATAAACTGATACTTACTATACTCTACAATAAGCTGAGTTACTAACAACAAATAATAAATTACAATTCTACGTCGTAAGAAGTATATAATATACTTCCATCTAAACTTTATTCTCTTAGCATATACAGTACTATATACTGCCATAGATAAACCCAACATTAAATTATATACTGTATTGCTGTAAACCACCCTATACTTTATACATTTTAATATAACACTATGTATTATTCAACTCACCCTAATGTGTATCGAAATGGTTTATTACGTCCTTCCAATGATTGCTAAGCCTGAATCCATCTTCTCGGTTAAAATTGTCTCTGTGTTTGTATATGTGGATCGCCTCATGAACGAATCTCTCATGATAGCCAGATGGCTTGCAGAGAACCTCCGTCTTGGAGAAGTCAATGTCATGTGAGCCCACTGAGTTGTAACAGTGGTCTGCCACGGCTGAGGTGTTTGTCCTACCGTGTTTTAGATCAACTTTATGTTCACGAATGCGGTCTGAGACGTGTCGTTTGGTTTCCCCAATGTAACTGCTACCACAGAGGCAACTTAGTTTGTAGACGCCAGGGTACTGTATGTCTGGAATCACATCTTTTACAGACGGTACCAGATCACGGATTTTATGTACTGTGTTGAATCGGACCTGGATCTTGTGTTTAATCAGGATTTTGGAGATCTTTTTTGTGACCCCAGCAATGTAGGGTAAGGTGATGGTCTTGAAAGGCTCCTCAACAGGATCTTTCTTGATGGTTAAAAAAGAGGGAGGACATTGTCATCCTCTCAGCCGACAAAGGCAATGCCACTGTCATCATGGACAAAATAGAATACAACAACAAAATTCAAGAACTACTCAACGATGGCAGCTATACAAAAATAAAAAGAGACCCCACCAACAGCCTTGTCTCCAAAACCAACAACATCATTTCTGCTTCAACCGCATTAATTGATCAGACCAAACAGTTCTCGTTGAAACCTTCTGCAGCCAGGCCACCAAGATTGTACGGCTTGCCAAAGATACATAAAGAAGATACACCTCTTCGTCCCATTGTCTCTACTATCAACTCCCCCACTTACAAACTGGCTCGTTTTTTGTCCGAAATCCTACGGCCTTTCACTGGAAAAACCACCTCTGCAGTACTAAACTCTACTGACCTGGTATCGACAATCAAGGGGATTGCCCTGTCCCCAGACGACCTGCTTGTCAGTTTTGATGTGGTTTCCTTGTTCACCAAGGTGCCTGTGCCTGACACCATCGCAATCATTGAAGACTTGGTTCATCAAGGACTAAATGCTGGGGTACCCCCCCTGGTGAGACACTGCTTAACCAATACATACTTCACCTGGAATGGAACCTTCTACAAGCAAATTGAGGGCACCCCAATGGGCTCCCCCCTATCTCCGGTTGTAGCCAACATCTTCATGGAAAAATTTGAGACGGACGCCATCCAGACTGCCACTCTACGCCCGACCTTATGGAAGAGGTACGTAGACGATACTTTTGTCATCTGGCCACATGGCCGGCCTGCTCTAGACCAATTTCTCGGCCACATCAATTCCATACACCCAGCCATCAGATTCACCATGGAAGTCGAAAATGATGGCAAGCTACCCTTTTTGGATGTCCTAATCAAAAGGAGACCTGATGGTTCAATGAGCCACTCTGTCTACAGGAAAGCCACCCACACGGATGCTTATCTAAAACCGGATTCCCACCACCATCCATCCCAGAAGAATTCCCTCATCAAGACTCTATATCATAGAGCCCAATGCATCTCCGACCATGAACACATTTCCAGTGAACTCAAACACGTACGCCAAGCTCTTAAGGCTAATGGTTACTCCGACTACACAATCCGCAAAGCCATCACTCCAACCATCAAGAAAGATCCTGTTGAGGAGCCTTTCAAGACCATCACCTTACCCTACATTGCTGGGGTCACAAAAAAGATCTCCAAAATCCTGATTAAACACAAGATCCAGGTCCGATTCAACACAGTACATAAAATCCGTGATCTGGTACCGTCTGTAAAAGATGTGATTCCAGACATACAGTACCCTGGCGTCTACAAACTAAGTTGCCTCTGTGGTAGCAGTTACATTGGGGAAACCAAACGACACGTCTCAGACCGCATTCGTGAACATAAAGCTGATCTAAAACACGGTAGGACAAACACCTCAGCCGTGGCAGACCACTGTTACAACTCAGTGGGCTCACATGACATTGACTTCTCCAAGACGGAGGTTCTCTGCAAGCCATCTGGCTATCATGAGAGATTCGTTCATGAGGCGATCCACATATACAAACACAGAGACAATTTTAACCGAGAAGATGGATTCAGGCTTAGCAATCATTGGAAGGACGTAATAAACCATTTCGATACACATTAGGGTGAGTTGAATAATACATAGTGTTATATTAAAATGTATAAAGTATAGGGTGGTTTACAGCAATACAGTATATAATTTAATGTTGGGTTTATCTATGGCAGTATATAGTACTGTATATGCTAAGAGAATAAAGTTTAGATGGAAGTATATTATATACTTCTTACGACGTAGAATTGTAATTTATTATTTGTTGTTAGTAACTCAGCTTATTGTAGAGTATAGTAAGTATCAGTTTATATTTTAGTTTTTTATGTAGTTTTTACTTTGGTTTTCTACGTGGTTGTTTGGTAAATGCAGCTACATATCATTAACATTCCTTTCCTTTATTAACGCTGTTCCTTGCGCCCCCCCGTGGTGCTGTTGATCCTGCATAATGCATGGGCATAATGGGACTTTGAAACCCCTCCGCCCACCTCCTACTCATTGCCCATTGGTATGCTAAATTCCTCTTCATATGCACATTCTTTTGTTAAGGCGCTCCTCCTCGCTACACCTATATAAGCTCCTAGCTTGATAATGTTCTCATTCTTCGCCTGAGGACGGCTGCTTGCGTTGTGGCCGAAACGTCGTGAGAATTGTTTTATTATGTTTTATTTTTATTATTTTATTACTTCCCTTCTACGTGACTTTACCGAAAGAACCAAGAAGATGAATCCCTGCAGTCACGAAAGCTTTAAATCGAAATTTAACCGCCTCTACGGGGAGGGTTTCCACATAACTTTGAGATCCTTCAACAAGCTCCGGGATAAGAAGGCTCAGCTAATCGAGTCTCTCACCTTTCTGAAGAGATGCCGCGACTCTAAGGTAATACCAAACGCATTTACACTAACATCTGCTGCTGTAACTTCTTCTAATGCGAAACGAATTCTGTCTAGAACTAGCTTAGCTCTTATCTCAGAGAAAATCAGACTTACGCGCACCGAACTAGATCAGTTAGACAAGATACTCTACAAATCACACTTATCTTTGAGTGCAACAATGTCCACATCGGATTGGGAACACGTGGAAAAAATGACTGCCTCTTCAGCTGCCGCTATGTCGACTAAATGTAAGGACAACTTGATTTCCAAATTCAACCGCCTCTCAAACAAGAAACCGGACCCACACATTGAAAAGCTAGATGTTAACAAAGTCGTAATTAATCGCAGTAACAGTCCTATTTCTGAAGGTTTGAAATCCGTTTTAGCTAAAGGACTAAACTTTGCAGTCACACCTAGACACATACCAGTTAATGATATAATTGCTCGAGTAGATGTAGCTCTCAAGGGCTTGAGTCACATCGCTGCAGACGTAGCAAGATCTGAAATCTCTGTAACCCTCAAAAACGCTAAGATGCCAGCTAGCAACATCAGCAAAGATGAGCGTTTTGAATTAGCTCAATTAAAAAAGAGGGAGGACATTGTCATCCTCTCAGCCGACAAAGGCAATGCCACTGTCATCATGGACAAAATAGAATACAACAACAAAATTCAAGAACTACTCAACGATGGCAGCTATACAAAAATAAAAAGAGACCCCACCAACAGCCTTGTCTCCAAAACCAACAACATCATTTCTGCTTCAACCGCATTAATTGATCAGACCAAACAGTTCTCGTTGAAACCTTCTGCAGCCAGGCCACCAAGATTGTACGGCTTGCCAAAGATACATAAAGAAGATACACCTCTTCGTCCCATTGTCTCTACTATCAACTCCCCCACTTACAAACTGGCTCGTTTTTTGTCCGAAATCCTACGGCCTTTCACTGGAAAAACCACCTCTGCAGTACTAAACTCTACTGACCTGGTATCGACAATCAAGGGGATTGCCCTGTCCCCAGACGACCTGCTTGTCAGTTTTGATGTGGTTTCCTTGTTCACCAAGGTGCCTGTGCCTGACACCATCGCAATCATTGAAGACTTGGTTCATCAAGGACTAAATGCTGGGGTACCCCCCCTGGTGAGACACTGCTTAACCAATACATACTTCACCTGGAATGGAACCTTCTACAAGCAAATTGAGGGCACCCCAATGGGCTCCCCCCTATCTCCGGTTGTAGCCAACATCTTCATGGAAAAATTTGAGACGGACGCCATCCAGACTGCCACTCTACGCCCGACCTTATGGAAGAGGTACGTAGACGATACTTTTGTCATCTGGCCACATGGCCGGCCTGCTCTAGACCAATTTCTCGGCCACATCAATTCCATACACCCAGCCATCAGATTCACCATGGAAGTCGAAAATGATGGCAAGCTACCCTTTTTGGATGTCCTAATCAAAAGGAGACCTGATGGTTCAATGAGCCACTCTGTCTACAGGAAAGCCACCCACACGGATGCTTATCTAAAACCGGATTCCCACCACCATCCATCCCAGAAGAATTCCCTCATCAAGACTCTATATCATAGAGCCCAATGCATCTCCGACCATGAACACATTTCCAGTGAACTCAAACACGTACGCCAAGCTCTTAAGGCTAATGGTTACTCCGACTACACAATCCGCAAAGCCATCACTCCAACCATCAAGAAAGATCCTGTTGAGGAGCCTTTCAAGACCATCACCTTACCCTACATTGCTGGGGTCACAAAAAAGATCTCCAAAATCCTGATTAAACACAAGATCCAGGTCCGATTCAACACAGTAAATAAAATCCGTGATCTGGTACCGTCTGTAAAAGATGTGATTCCAGACATACAGTACCCTGGCGTCTACAAACTAAGTTGCCTCTGTGGTAGCAGTTACATTGGGGAAACCAAACGACACGTCTCAGACCGCATTCGTGAACATAAAGCTGATCTAAAACACGGTAGGACAAACACCTCAGCCGTGGCAGACCACTGTTACAACTCAGTGGGCTCACATGACATTGACTTCTCCAAGACGGAGGTTCTCTGCAAGCCATCTGGCTATCATGAGAGATTCGTTCATGAGGCGATCCACATATACAAACACAGAGACAATTTTAACCGAGAAGATGGATTCAGGCTTAGCAATCATTGGAAGGACGTAATAAACCATTTCGATACACATTAGGGTGAGTTGAATAATACATAGTGTTATATTAAAATGTATAAAGTATAGGGTGGTTTACAGCAATACAGTATATAATTTAATGTTGGGTTTATCTATGGCAGTATATAGTACTGTATATGCTAAGAGAATAAAGTTTAGATGGAAGTATATTATATACTTCTTACGACGTAGAATTGTAATTTATTATTTGTTGTTAGTAACTCAGCTTATTGTAGAGTATAGTAAGTATCAGTTTATATTTTAGTTTTTTATGTAGTTTTTACTTTGGTTTTCTACGTGGTTGTTTGGTAAATGCAGCTACATATCATTAACATTCCTTTCCTTTATTAACGCTGTTCCTTGCGCCCCCCCGTGGTGCTGTTGATCCTGCATAATGCATGGGCATAATGGGACTTTGAAACCCCTCCGCCCACCTCCTACTCATTGCCCATTGGTATGCTAAATTCCTCTTCATATGCACATTCTTTTGTTAAGGCGCTCCTCCTCGCTACACCTATATAAGCTCCTAGCTTGATAATGTTCTCATTCTTCGCCTGAGGACGGCTGCTTGCGTTGTGGCCGAAACGTCGTGAGAATTGTTTTATTATGTTTTATTTTTATTATTTTATTACTTCCCTTCTACGTGACTTTACCGAAAGAACCAAGAAGATTGTTTATGTAGTTTATACTTTAGTTTTCTACGTGGTTGTTTAGTAACTGCAGCTACATACTATTAACATTCATTTCCTTTGTTAATGCTACCCCCCTTCCCCCTCCCTTTGATGCTGCTAATCCTGCATAATGCACGGGCATTGAAACCCCCCCCGCCCACCTCCTACGCATTTTCCATATGCTAAGTTCCTCTTGATATGCAAATTGTTTTGTCAAGGCGCTCTTCTTCCCACCTCCCCCCCTCCAACCCAGCTTAAATATATGCTCCAAGCTTGGTGGTGTTTCATTCTTAACCTGAGGACGGCTGCTTGCGTTGTGGCCGGAACGTCGTGAGAATTATTTTATTATGTTTATTTTTATTATTTTATTACTTCCCTTCTACGTGACTTTACCGAAAGAACCAAGAAGATGAATCCCTGCAGTCACGAAAGCTTTAAATCGAAATTTGACAAGCAGGTCGTCTGGGGACAGGAAAATACCCTTGATTGTCGATACCAGATAAGTTTGTAGGTGGGGGAGTTGATAGTAGAGACAATGGGACGAAGGGGTGTATCTTCTTTATGTATCTTTGGTAAGCCATATAATCTTGGTGGCCTGGCCGCAGAAGGTTTCAACGAGAACTGTTTGGTTTGATCAATTAATGCGGTTGAATCAGAAATGATTTTGTTGTTTTTAATGACGAGGCTGTTGGTGGGGTCTCGTTTTATTTTTGTATAGCTGCCATAGTTGAGCAGTTCTTGAATTTTGTTGTTATATTCTATTTTGTCCATGATGACAGTGGCATTGCCCTTGTCATCTGAGAGGATGACAATGTCATCCCTCTTTTTTAATTGAGATAATTCAAAACGCTCTTCTTTGCTGATGTTGCTCGCTGGTATCTTAGCGTTTTTGAGGGTTGCAGCGATTTCAGTTCTTGCTACGTCTGCAGCGATGTGACCCAGGCCCTTGAGAGCCACGTCGACATGGGCAATGATATCATTAACTGGTATGTGTCTAGGTGTGAATGCAAAGTTTAGCCCTTTAGCTAAAACAGATTTCAGACCATCAAAAATAGACCTGTTACTGCGATTAATTACGACTTTGTTAACGTCTAGCTTTTCCGTGTGAGGGTCCGGTCTCTTGTTGGAGAGGCGGTTGAATTTGGAAATCAAGTTGTCCTTACATTTAATCGACAGCTCTATCAAACACAAATCATTATTAACCGTAACGTGGATGTATACAGCGTCTGAATGCCATCACACCTCAAGATGTACAGAAGGCAAAGGTGCAGCCATGCAATGTATTGCTCACGACACTGCTGGCAGAATGGCCTCCAATAGAGCTCTAGAGAACGCCTCAAGAGCAAATTTGGCCTACTCTTCCACACTGTCACACCTCAGCATGGGTTCCATCCAACTTCCCTGACGTACACCCAATGCCCGCTTGCCAAACACATACAGTAGGCCACTAATTTGTAATACATTTTACAGCATACCAATTTCCAAATATAATGGTACCGCTCTGTAAATAATTTTGTGGGATTGTTGTTTTTTATTTAATGCTAGCTTTGAAAATCTGTACGGGGAGAAAGGGTTTGTAATTGGACGCATGCCGCTAAAACCAGTGGGGTGGCCAGGCTCATCCACAAATCATCCCTCCCATCAGATCTCCCTCTTAGCCAGAAATTATCCGACACTGTAAGAGGAAAAAAACCTCACAGATTAAACCCACATAATAGACAAATAATTGGCAATCATTCTAATTTTTCAGTTTTCTTAATAGATGAGTGGCAAATTCATCTTAATGAGTGTGCTTTCTGCAGACAACAGGAGTCAAGGCTTGAGTTGGTATTTATTTTGTTATTCGAAAATGACCAACGGAAGTGATTTTGCGCATGTGTGCGCTCGCCTAAGGGAGGATACGTGTAGCATGCACAATGCCGCAATTGCACACACTGCGTTTTTCTGTACTTTGCCTTCAATAGTTCCTGTCGAGACTTGGGCATGGGAAGGGAACTCACGGGGAGGCCTTTGCCAGATGGGACCCCTCGCGGTTTTGGCACCGGATAGAGGATGAGGCTTTGTGCCGTGTCAGCGTGCATGAATTTGGACCCTCCACTCACCAGTGAGGGTTTCAAAGTTGCCTTTGCCAAACACGAATTTGGAGCCCGGGTTTCGCGAGCGCAGGAGCACGCAGTCGCACACCGCCCAGCCCGGCAGGGTCGCCACCAGAGCCATCGCCTCGCTCACCAGGGTCTCAGCTGCACGGGGCAATCGGGGAGATGGAGAACAGGGAACAGGGGAATTCAGGACACGGCACACATTTGGGTAAAAAAATAACTAACCAGGCAACGTGCCCTCTTCCCATATCTGTCCTTCCCCCATACAAATCCAAAATATTTTTTACGCACCCTATTGGCCACACGGCCTCCTGGAAATGCTTAATAGAAGTACACTTAGCACCGGTATTGACGTTCAGTATCTCATCAGCAGTTGGGCTTGCTTAAACCAATGCTGAACTTCCAGATGTTTATAAGCAAGAACCCTGCTAGATATGGGTCATAGCAGTCCTGGGTCCTCCCCCACTAACCAGCGTGATGGTCAAATCTTCATGGCCAGTAGATCATGGGGAGAACCTGTTCCTACCATAGGCACGTGGAATTTCCAAGGTGCTAGTTTGAATAGGGAGACACTTCAATGTAGGCTGAAGTAGTAACTAATTGGCGAGTTGTTTACGTGACAAACCTTACTGGCTGTGTTGGGTGGTGGAGGGTTACGACACATTCATACTTACGCAATCAAACCCAAAAACCGTTATGAACTTCAATGTTTATTAATTATGTTTATCCACAAAGTCCGTATTCCCGAAACATGCATGAGAATGTTTGGACAATTTCCACCTTTTGGATTCAAGTGGAGGGCGAAGGAGAATGCAAATATCTCTCTATCAACACCACGGGGCGATGACACACAGAGCCCCACCAGATGGATTTAAAATCCACTTGGGTGCCCTGCCAACTCGCTGGAGGATTGATGCACACTGAAACGACGCCCACAATCGAAGTCTCAAGAGGCATCGTGCTCGAAGGTCCTGCCGCCACAGGGCGCTGCTGTTTGGGTGCTCACCCTCGTGAGGGCTGACTCCTCGCTCTCGCACCACGGGGTGAACGATCATCACGTCCATCTCGCGGCGCTCTCCCGTCACGAAGAACGCTTCGACATCTTCCTCTAGCTCCTCCCAAATCGGCTCCTCCTCACACTCCTCCGCGTCCTCAACATCACCTCCACCAGCATCACGACCATGACCACCACCACTATGAGGTCCCCTAGCAAGTCCACGCCAGCCTGGCAATTGACAAATCGCGTGAATGGGTCCTGGGTTGGGTCTCAACAGTTTGACCTGCCTGCCAAAGGATTCACCCCGAGGCGTCGTGCAGGCGGCCAGGAGTCGAGCCCACGAGACGCGGCGAATCATGCCTGCGTGTGTGTGGCGGGCAGCCTTAATGGGTACTCGCTAACAGAACTTGCCCCCTACTGCTGTCTGTATGGATAGTGACTGCGCGTGTGCAAGGTCTCTCTGACGTCTGCCTGAGTGGCTGATGCCGAAGTGTCCAAGTGTCTATCTAGTCATCAGTCCAGTCATCAGTTTAGTAACGAGAGTATATTTTAACGCAGTTGCTGAGTACAGGCTAAAAGGCCCAAAACCTCAAGCGGTCATAAACCAACAGCAATAACGTTGCAATATATAAATGTGTAACACTTTCTTGAATTGAGAAATGTTATTTTAAGCGCTTGGGAAAAGGAGATGGGAGGGAATTCCAGAGTGGAGCAATGCTAGCGAAGCAGAAAGAGCAATGAGGTGCCCTGTAGTGGTGAGCGGGTGGGTGAGTTGTAACCTGCAGTGTGTTGAGCGGGTAAGTTGTGGTGACCTACAGTGTGGTGAGTGGGTGAATTGTTGCGACCTGTAATGTGGTTAGTGGGGTACGTATGTTGCTGTGGCCTGAAATGGACTGAACGCAGTATGGATGAGAGAAAACAGTCCGAGTGTGGTATAGATCGATTCTTTAACACGGGTGGAGGAATCTACAAATTAAGTTCACTGGTACAGTGACCGTGATAGCAGTGATCGAATACTGAGACGGACTGGCACGATGTTGAACTTCTTTCGCACCGTACGTCGCCAACCTTACTAATCGGAGGTGCGGGGGAAGAACTAAACACAAAAAGCAGTTCTCATGAAATGAGTTGTTAATCTAGATGGGTTAAAAGTGCATAGCTCCCAGTGGCTTCCTAATATCGGAAGAGCGTTCCAGACAGCCGCAGCAGCGCATCTGAAAACGCGCGATGCGGTATCCGTCTTTGTTCGATGGTTCGCCAAAATACGCTGCTCCTGCGAGGATGAGCGGAGTTCGCGTGATGGTTTATGCTCCTTGACGAGATCAGCGAGGTCGTCGTGTGAAAGTACAGCCCGTGTGGCGACTGCAGCGAGGGTGGGGCGGAGTGCGTGGAGCTGTGTGACCCCCCCTACCCCACACGTGTTCCGCTCTCGGCTTCCACCCGGAGGGGGAAGCCCGTGAACTTTGACCGCGGATGCAAAGCACGTGGTTTCACTGCAATGCTGCCGCCACCCACTCCCCCCTGGAAACGCGCTGCTGACTCACAAAGGTTCCGAAGTTACGAGAGTTTGATTCCGACCGTGGTCATTTGTAAAACATGTACTGTATATACTCGCAATACGTTTAATAACAGTGGTAATGAGACAACTATATAATATGCGACGTTTCGGCCAATGGCCCTTCATAGCACATAGGCCAGGGAGATGGATAAGAGGTGGAGACTAAACTTGTTTACATTCTTAAAATGTTTCATCATGACCAGTTTCTTTTAAATTTGCAAACCCTTCAACAATCAAAACGTATTACTGCTAAATAACCTCAGTTATATTCAAAGTAAAACTGTAAAAGGGGCCGTCCATAAATGACGTCACGCATCTAGGGGGGGGGGTCAGACATTTGTGACGATGTGAGACGAGGGGGGGGGGGAAATGTGACGTCACATCAAAATGCGCAACTTTAAATAAATATAGACAACACGTTCTACTTAATTAAATAGACTTTTTAATAAATGTTTTCTCTTACAACATCAGTGCAGCGCCACATTCAATACGCACTACAATGACAATAGTTTAAAGCGATTTGAAGTATGTTTTATTTGGGGGGGGCAGAGCTTTGTGACGTCATATTTGAGGGGGGGGGGGTCTGACTTTTTGTGACGCCGTATGACGAAGGGGGGGTCAAAAATCGTCCAAAATCGCGTGACGTCATTTATGGACGGCCCCAAATGTTGCTGTCACATTGCATTGTGGGCAACCGAGTCGCGGTGTGCAGAATTCCCTCGTTATTCGCGGACTCGCCATCTGCTATTTTGGCTATCCGCGAATCGCATCTGGAACTGTACACGAGAGAGAAAGTGATGAGAGATAAAGTGATGAGGTAATGTGATGAGATAAAGTGATGAGATAAAGCGATGATATAATTTTGACGTATGTAATAGCTTATTTACGTATTTATTTAAGGTAAATCATTAAAAAGGTTTCCGTAGAGCCAATCTCATGAAACGAGAGGATACGGTAGTCTCTTACCTAACCACGAGCTTTGCCCGCTCCGTGACTTTCTCCTCGGCGTCCGTAATCATTGTAATAGTCAGACGGGCTCCGCAGAAGTGTTAGAGGTCACAGGGACTTCAAATGTTTTCAATTCCCGAACCTTACTTTAAAACCAAGCAGAATACTGTATATACCTCCACAAGACTGCCCTGCCACATATCTATCCCTTCACATACAACTAAAACAATTTGCACATGCCGTCAGTTGTACAAACTTCTGGTAGCGCATAATTTCAGCAGAATTATTTGAACACAAACATTTTAGAGCGGTTTCAATATGCAGTGTCTCATCAGCAGTCAGGCCCGCTTGAGCCAATGCTGAATTGGCAGATGTTTGTAGTTGACAGTACACACGACACAGTCCTCTGGTCGGGATTTAATTCACCACAAACACACAAAGCTCCCCCATATAGTCGTAATAGACTTGTGGGACAAGTGCTGTGAGCGAGCACCTATAAAGGCCAGCATGAAAGTCTCTGGAACTTTCCAAAGTTCCTCTCAGCCCTTCTTTTTTACACGCTTTTTATTTAACTCACTTCGTCTGTTGTATCCTCAAAAATAGATCTTGTAACTCAATTTGTACACACTTCCCAATGTGCTATCGACTGCAAACTTCGTATAGCTATGTCATACTGATGACACAATTTTTATTTTTAAACAAACTTTTTAACATATTCTTGGTTCTTTCGGTAAAGTCACGTAGAAGGGAAATAATAAAATAATATAAATATAATTCTTTGGTTCTTTTCGGTTAAGTCACGTCTAAAAATAAAGTAAAATAATAAATTAAAATAACATATTACGACGTTTCGATTGCAACACAAGCAATCATCATCAGGCATAAAAGAAACAGCAACAAAAAATCTAACTAGAAAACTATAGACAGACATACAAGCAGACAGACATCACAACGGCACACAGAGAGAGGACACAAATCGGAAAACTATAGACAGACATACAAGCAGACAGACATCACGACGGCACACTCTCTCTCTGTGTGCCGTCGTGATGTCTGTCTGCTTGTATGTCTGTCTATAGTTTTCCGATTTGTGTCCTCTCTCTGTGTGCCGTCGTGATGTCTGTCTGCTTGTATGTCTGTCTATAGTTTTCTAGTTAGATTTTTTGTTGCTGTTTCTTTTATGCCTGATGATTATTGCTTGTGTTGCAATCGAAACGTCGTAATATGTTATTTTAATTTATTATTTTACTTTATTTTTAGACGTGACTTAACCGAAAAAAACCAAAGAATAATTCCTGCAGTCACGAAAGCTCCTAAATTAAGATTAATATAAATATAAAACAATAAAAATTATCACGACGTTTCGACTGCAACACAAGCAATCATCATCAGGTGTGAAATCCACGGCAAGAAAATTTGAAAAAAGTGGCGGGTTTTCCTGACGTCAGCACCAAGAACAGCGATTTGGCAGTTTGCCAGATGGACGAGTCCATCTATGTTCGAAACAGAGGAGGGGGGAGCAGAAAATGGAATGCGGTCTGAAAGTCACCGTAAGCGTGAACACAATCAATTAAGACGTGAAATGGTTTATCAAATCCTTCCAATGATTGCTAAGCCAGAATCCATCTTCTCGGTTGAAATTGTCTCTGTTTGTATATGTGAATAGCCTCATGAACGAACCTCTCATGGTAGCCAGATGGCTTACAAATAACCTCTGTCTTGGAGAAATCAATGTCATGTGAGCCCACTGAATTATAACAGTGATCTGCCACGGCCGAGGTGTTGGTCCTTCCGTGTTTTAGGTCTGCTTTATGTTCACGGATAAGGTCCGAGACATGTCGTTTGGTTTCTCCAATGTAACTGCTACCACAGAGGCAACTTAGTTTGTAGACGCCAGGGTACTGTATGTCTGGAACCACATCTTTAACAGACGGGACCAGATCACGGATTTTATGTACTGTGTTGAATCGGACCTGGATCTTGTATTTCATCAGAATTTTGGAGATCTTTTTTGTGACCCCAGCAATGTAGGGTAAGGTGATGGTCTTGAAAGGCTCCTCAACAGGATCCTTCTTGATGGTTGGAGTGATTCCTTTGCGGATTGTGTAGTCGGAGTAACTATTAGCCTTAAGAGCTTGGCGTACGTGTTTGAGTTCACTGGCAATGTGTTCCTGGTCGGAGATGCTTTGGGCTCTATGGTATAGAGTCTTGATGAGGGAATTCTTCTGGGATGGATGGTGGTGGGAATCCGGTTTTAGGTAAGCATCCGTATGGGTGGCTTTCCTGTAGACAGAGTGGCTCATTGAAACATCAGGTCTCCTTTTAATTAGGACATCCAAAAAGGGTAGCTTGCCATCTTTTTTGACTTCCATGGTGAATCTGATGGCTGGGTGTATGGAATTGATGTGGTCGAGGAATTGGTCTAGAGCAGGCCGGCCATGTGGCCAGATGCCAAAAGTGTCATCTACGTACCTCTTCCATAAGGTCGGGCGTAGAGTGGCAGTCTGGATGGCGTCAGTCTCAAATATCTCCATGAAAACGTTGGCTACAACTGGAGATAGGGGGTAGCCCATTGGGGTGCCCTCAGTTTGTTTGTAGAAAGTTACATTCCAGGTGAAGTATGTATTGGTTAAGCAGTGTCTCACCAGGGGGGGTACCCCAGTATTCAGTCCTTGATGAACCAAGTCTTCAATGATTGCGATGGTGTCAGGTACAGGAACTTTGGTGAATTATGAAACCACGTAAAAACTGACAAGCAGGTCGTCTGGGAATAGGGAAATCCCCTTGATTGTCGATACCAGGTCAGTAGAGTTTAGTACCGCAGAGGTGGTTTTTCCAGTGAAAGGCCGCAGGATTTCAGACAAAAAACGAGCCAGTTTGTAGGTGGGGGAGTTGATAGTAGAGACAATGGGACGAAGAGGTGTATCTTCTTTATGTATCTTTGGCAAGCCATATAATCTTGGTGGCCTGGCTGCAGAAGGTTTCAACGAGAACTGTTTGGTTTGATCAATTAATGCGGTTGAATCAGAAATGATTTTGTTGTTTTTAATGACGAGGCTGTTGGTGGGGTCTCGTTTTATTTTTTATAGCTGCCATCCTTGAGCAGTTCTTGAATATTGTTGTTGTATTCTATTTTGTCCCATGATGACAGTGGCATTGCCTTTGTCGGCTGAGAGGATGACAATGTCATCCCTCTTTTTTAATTGAGCTAATTCAAAACGCTCATCTTTGCTGATGTTGCTAGCTGGCATCTTAGCGTTTTTGAGGGTTGCAGAGATTTCAGATCTTGCTACGTCTGCAGCGATGTGACTCAGTCCCTTGAGAGCCACATATACTCGGGCAATGATATCATTAACTGGTATGTGTCTAGGTGTGACTGCAAAGTTTAGTCCTTTAGCTAAAACGGATTTCAGACCATCAGAAATAGAACTGTTACTGCGATTTATTACGACTTTGTTAGCGTCTATTTTTTCAATGTGTGGGTCCGGTGTCTTGTTTGAGAGGCGGTTGAATTTGGAAATCAAGTTGTCCTTACATTTAGTCGACATAGCGGCAGCTGAAGAGGCAGTCATTTTGTCTACATGTTCCCAATCCGATGTGGACATTGTTGCAGTCAAAGATAAGTGTGATTTGTAGAGTGTCTTGTCTAACTGATCTAGTTCGGTGCGCGTAAGTCTGATTTTCTCTGAGATAAGAGCTAAGCTAGTTCTAGACAGAATTCGTTTAGCATTAGAGGAAGTTACAGCAGACATTGTCATCCTCTCAGCCGGCAAGGGCAATGCCACTGTCATATAACAACAAAATTCAAGAAGTACTTAACGATGGCAGCTATACAAAAATAAAAAGAGATCCCACCATGCCGTCAGTCTGCGGTTGATAGGGCGAGGTACGGATCTTTTTGGTGCCCAACAGGTCACACACCTCCTTGAGCAGCTTAGATGAAAAATTCCTGCCCTGATCCGTGAGAAGGTGTTCCGGGGCTCCCTTATCCAAAACTTACCCGTGGAGAAAGGCGTCCGTGATCGTCACAGCCGATTGGTCCGGCACCGGCCAGGCCATTGGCCACCGAGAAAGGTACTATACACCCACCAGCAAATACTTGTTTCCTCACGGAGTGGTTGGGCAGGGACCAAGCATATCGAGCGCAATGAGCTCATACATACGGGATACATAAATAGATTGGAGAGGGGGCACGCCAACTTTGGTGGAGGTGCTTGGCGGGCACATGCAGTGCACCCTTGCAGCACATTCTGAACGTCAGCAGCCATGCCAGGCCAGAAGAAGTTGAGGCGAAGAGTGGATAGGGTATTTTTGACCCCCAAATGCATAACGTGTTTGTGCGTTGCCCAAATCAACTTGCCCCACAGGATGGTGGGAACGACCACGTATTTTTGTAATTGAGCATCCCATCGCATCAGGAGGCCCCCTCACAGGATCACCGTGGATAACACGCGTCGGCTCTCGCCCTCTGTGAAGTCACAAGCACGGTGCTTAATGGTGAGGCGTCCTCCGCCTGGAGTTGCCCCCACTCGGTGTTGGTGAGACGGAGCGTGTGGTCACGTATGTCAGCTGCTTCCGTGTGCGCAACATCAGCTGCAGCGACAACCGTACGGGGCGAAGCTGCACCGTCCCATGCCCAAAATGCACGCGCACTTGTTACCGGGTGGTAAACGTGACAATGCGTCAGCATTGGTGTGGCGGACACCCTTTCTATAAGAAACTACGAAAGCATAGTCCTGGAGGACCTCAAGCCAACGGGACAGCTGGCCGGATGGCTGCTCAACACGCAGCGCGCACTGCAGAGCCACGTGATCCGAGCGCACCTTGAACTTTCGTCCATAGAGGTATGGCCAGTATTGCTGGATGAAATAAACCATCGCCAGCAACTCTCGACGTGTAACGCAGTAGCGTTGCTCTGCCGGAGACAGCACCCTACTCCCATATGCAACCACACGCTCTACTCCATTCACAACCTGTGACAAAATGGGACCGATACCCGTGTTGCTAGCGTCTGTATCAAGGATGAAGGGCAAAGAAAAATTGGGGTACCGAAGGGGAGGAGCATTGATCAGGCCATCACGCAGCGCGGCAAACGCAGCCTCCTCCTCGCCCCAACGAAATTTCTGACCCTTGGCCGTGAGGACGTGCAGCGGTTTTGCGATCGTGGCCAACCTGGGGATGAAACGTCATTAATAAGAGGCAAACCCGACAAAACTACGTACTTTACCCACCGACTTGTGAGTTGGCCACATGCGCACGCAGTTTTGCCAGGGTCCGTTAATATCCCAGATTCGCCTACGATGTGACCTAGGTAATTGACCGATCTCTGCAACAGGTGGCACTTCTGCGGCTTAAACTTAAATTTTGCAGCCCGCATATTGAGGAAAACAGCCCGCAACCTCTGCAGGTGCTCCTCGAACGTACGTCTGAACACAATGACATTGTCGAGATAAATTAAGCATGCGTCCCATTGTAGGCCTGCTAACACCAGTTCCATCAGCCAATGGAATGTGGCCGGGGCTGAGTGAAGTCCCATCGGACGCCGGTTGAACTCAAAAAGGCCCTGGAGCATGCGGAATGCAGTCTTTGGCCTAGAGCTGTCATCTAAAGGCAACTGCCAAAATCCCTAGAGTAAATCAAGCGTGGAGAAGGACCGCGCCCCCAACATAGCATCCAACGAATTGTCCATCCGCGGATGCGGGTACGCATCTGCCACAAAGACTTTGTTGAGTTTGCGGAAATCCATGCAGAACCTCAAACTCCCGTCATGTTTTTTAACTGGGATGATGGGCGCCTCCCATGGACTGTTGGAAGGAGAGATAATGTCGGCAGCCAACATCTCGTCAACCGCGTGGCGCACATGGTCCTTCTCTTTGGGACTTAGGCGATGATAAGAATGCCGTACGGCGGCCCATTGGTAACTCAATGCAACCCTGATCCACAAGGATCTTGAACAGCATTTTACCCAGGCAGGGTAAGGCTAGGGATTTTGAAACGAGCACCAGCCCCATCAAACGAATGTCACCTACGCAAATTGTAGCCAAAATCTGCCAAAAATTCCTAACGACTATCCGTTCGCGGCAAAACAGGGAATTGAAACGGGCGAAATGGTGCACAATTTTGGTGGCAAGCAAAGTCAATTCTGAAATGATAGTCACCGCCACGCCGGTGTTGACAAGGACCCATACCTCAATTCCCTCAATGGTCCCGACAACTGCGGACGAACACGCTGCCGCCACAACAATACGGCGTGCCAGGGCCGTCAATTAAGTGTGGCGTTGCGGCCAACCCTCGTCCACAAAACCGTAATCGGCCGGTGATGCTTACCAACACAAATCCGCTACCCGCGACTCCGAAACAGATGCCTGAGGTGAGACAAAGGGCTGTGTGTGAGGTGGGGCGACGATCAGCAGACGGCGTCGACGTGGAGTGTCCTCCCTGTCGAGCACGGCACCCCATGGACACATGTCCTGGCATCCCGCACTTGAAGCACATGATCAGGTCGTCCCTCGGGCGAGGGAAGGTCCCCCTTGGCCGGTCTCGTATGCCCTGGTGGTGCTCCTCCGACCCTTTCCACTGTGCCACGAGACGGGAAACAGCGTTCTGTAGAAGCCACTCTCCTGTGGGTGCTCCCTCCTCCACAGCCGGTCCCATGCTCGCGACCACGCCGGCACACCGATGGGTGTTAAAATGAGCTTTGAGGCACCGCACACCTTGAAGAGACGTCAGGTCATCATCCTCCATGGCTAGCAAGACGACCTGGAGATCTTGGGCCGACTTCGCCAAAGCCAGGAGTGCTATGCTATAGGTGAGGGGCGTCTCGGCCTCCCCTCGCCTACGCGTAGAAAATTTGTGGCGTTTCGTTGATGGAGGGGCAAAAATCACCCCCATCTGCACAAGCGCTTGGGTAAGCATCGCCTTGTCGTCATCGGAGATAGCGTCAAACGACGCCAGCGCGTCGTCATCGAGCGCCTCCTCCTCCGTCCACCCCGCCAGTTTGCAGGTGGCGGAGAAGCGACGGCAGAAAGCCTCCCAATCGCCACCCACAGCGGCGAACTCCCAAACGAAGGAAAGACGTCTTCGCAAGCCGCGGTCTGCTTGAAGTGCTGTTGGCGGGAGGTCGGTTTTGGCAGGAGACGAGTCCCGTGCATTTTAAATTTTGACGGGCTCTGACGTGGCGCGCGCCCCTGCCGTTTCCCGCACGCTTAAAACATCGACGGAAGTCTGCAGACGCGGCGTCGGCGTTTCGTCGGCGTCCTCATGCTCGAGTACAACAGCCAGAGCTGCGACGGCGGCGAGGAGGTCACCGAGACAGTATTTCTTTGGAGCGGTGCTCCATCCCTGGCGGAGGCGACGAAGCCAGCTCCGGGTCCCGCTGCTGTGCCGGTGCCAAGATCTCCCCGCACTCCATCACCGGGGCTCCAGCACCCGGGGCCGTCTGTGGGATCACCCCATCGTCTGTTTATTCATCCGAAGACGACTGGGTGAGAGAATTATGTCTTGTTAACATTTCCAATCGCTAACCTAGCTACACCTAACTTAATAATCACTTCTGGCACCAGTGTAGTGTGTAACATATATGGAGGTACACACACTATAAGTTGGAGGCAACACGTTCAATAAACAAACTATGAACACGCTAACTAGGTGTGGCTATCTATCGCTATGTGCGTGTGAGTTAAACTAAACGAACGGGTCAGCAGCACACATGCTGCCTCACCCACGAATCCTAGTCCAGGCTGCACGACGAACGAGGAGCGAATAGCGAAGAGCTTCCAGTTGATCCCCGCAGAACGAGCCCCAATCCTTGTCAGGACTTCCCCTTTATTCCCCTGGCCGTGACTTTGCCACGCCCTCGGCCCCGCCCCCTACTGTATGAAGGTAGGGCTCTTGGTCTCCAGTCACGTGTCCCTCCAGTACCCGGCGCTACAGTATAGTGACAGTATATGTCACTACATCTGTATGCTATTTACTGATGATCTTATCCTTCCCCACATCCAACAGCAAAAAGATAGACCACACAACACCAGTCTGAGAAACAACAAAAGAGATGTAAGCACAATTTTCACACAGCAATACAATTTTAAATAATACTACGGTCACATTTTGTGATAAACAAACGAAGCAATTAATTTTAATTTGCAAATGAAAGTCAATGGTCGAATCCTTCATATATGCACAAAGGCTGTGGAATTAATTTTAAGTTCTGAAATGTTAGCAGGATGTACGCTAGAAAATCATGCATATACCCAGATAAACCATTATGTTTATTACGTTTATCTGATGCCTCTTTGCATCTAGAATTGTTTTTGGGGCCTGATATGTCTTCTGGGGCCGGTCAGAGGAATTTATTGAACCATCAGATGGTGAGGCAAGTGGAGATTGAGAGAGATGGGAGGGGAATATTGATGGAAATCATCCAGGCAGAACACGTTCCTTCGGAGTGGGCAGGTAAGAACTTGGTTGGACAGCGCGGCGTTTGGGGGGGGGGGGCAGTTGGATGAGTGGGCATGTTGACCCTTCGCCCCCACCCTCCCCGACATCGTCAACCAATCGCAGCGTAGCTTGTTGTTTGGTGGGGAGCTGCATGGGTGGGCGGAATTCCGGATATGCACGACAGACAGACACATAATCCCTGGTGGACAGTGTGGAACCTGTTGTTTTTTCCTATATTACACTCTAGGTAACTAAGACTCACACACATACACTCACTCTCACATTCTGAGACTTACACACACACTCTCACACTCTCAGACACACACACACTCACTCTCAGACTCACACACACATACACTCACTCTCACACTCTCAGACTCACACACACATACACTCACTCTCACACTCTCAGACTCACACAAACATACACTCCCCCTCACACTCTCAGACTCACACACACACTCACTCTCACACTCTCAGACTCACACACACACACACACAATCTCTCAGATTCACACACACACTCACTCTCACACTCTCAGACTCACACACATACACATACACTCACTCTCACACTCTCAGACTCACACACACACACACTCTCTCAGACTCACACACACACTGACTATCACACTCTCAGACTCACACACACACACTCAATGTCACACTCTCAGACTCACACAAACATACACTCCCTCTCGCACTCTCAGACTCACACTCACACACACTCTCACACTCTCAGACTCACCCACACACGCTCACACTCTGAGACTCACACACACACTCACTCTCACACTTTTAGACTCACACACACACACTCACGCTCACACACACACACACGTTCAGACTCACACACACACACTCTCATACTCTCAGACTCGCACACACATACACTCACACTCTCAGACTCACACACACACACACCCTCACACTTTCAGACTCACACACACTCTCACGCTCACACTCTCACTCACACTCTCAGACTCACATACACACACACACTCTCACACTCTCAGACTCACACACACACTCACTCTCAGACTCACACACACACTCACATCTCACACTCTCAGACTCAAACACAGACTCACATCTCACACTCTCAGACTCACACACACACTCACTCTCACACTCACACACACACACTCACTCTCACACTCTCAGACTCACACACACACACACTCTCACACTCTCAGACTCACACACTCTCACACTCTCAGACTCACACACACACTCACTCTCACACTCTGAGACTCACACACACTCACTCACACACTCTCAGACACACGCTTACACTCTCACTCACACTCTCAGACTCACACACACACTCACCTCTCACACTCTCAGACTCACACACACACTCACATCTCACACTCTGAGACTCACACACACTCACTCTCACTATCACACTCTCAGACTCACACACACACACTCAATGTCACACTCTCAGACTCACACACACACACACGCTCACACTCTCAGACTCACACACACATTCAATGTCACACTCTCAGACTCACACACACATACACTCCCTCTCGCACTCTCAGACTCACACACACACTCACTCTCACACTCTCAGACTCACACACACATGCACTCACTCTCAGACTCACACACACACTCACTCTTACACTTTTAGACTCACACACACTCACGCTCACACACACACACTTTCAGACTCACACACACACACTCTCACACTCTCAGACTCACACACACACACCCTCACACTTTCAGACTCACAAACACTCTCACGCTCACACTCTCACTCACACTCTCAGACTCACACACACACTCACGCTCATACTCTCAGACTCACACACACATGCACTCACTCTCAGACTCACGCACACACACTCACTCTCACACTTTTAGACTCACACACTCATGCTCACACACACCCACTTTCGGACTCACACACACACTCTCATACTCTCAGACTCGCACACACATACACTCACCCTCACACTCTCAGACTCACACACACACACCCTCACACTTACACACACTCTCACACTCTCAGACTCACCCACACACGCTCACACTCTGAGACTAACACAAACACACTCACTCTTACACTCTCAGACACACACACTTTCAGACTCACACACACACTCTCACACACACTCTCACAATCTCAGACTCACCCACACACGCTCACACTCTGAGACTCACACAACCACACTCACTCTTACACTCTCAGACTCACACACACACTCACTCTCAGACTCACACACACACTCACATCTCACACTCTCAGACTCACACACACACTCACATCTCACACACTCACACACTCACACACTCACTCTTACACTCTCAGACTCACACACACACTCACTCTCAGACTCACACACACACACTCACATCTCACACACTCACACACTCACTCTCACACTCTCACACTCACACACACTCACTCTCACACTCTCAGACTCACACACACACTCACTCTCACACTCTCAGACTCGCACACACACACACACACTCACTCTCACACAACAACAACAACCGCCATTCGCCACTAAGTGGCGGTGACGTCACCACGACGCTTGTGCCAGGCCATGTGCACCCTGAGGCCACGTGAAGTGTCGAACGCCCGCTGGCAGGAGGTCACGGGGCAGACCCAGGTGCCACGGGTCGACTGACCGAGATGACCGAGATGACTGGCTGATGCACCACCTGTGCCCCCTACTGTGCCAACTTGCTGTGCTTTAGCCACCCGGCGCTCCGCTCGTTGTTGTGAGCGTCGCTCCTCCGCCCTCCGTTGTTGTTGGAGGGCGACTGCCTCCAACTGCCCAGTAGCGTCCTTCACGAGCCTCCTCCACTGAGGCCGATCTTGACACCGCTGGTACCAGTCATCGGCAAGTCCACTCAGCTCCACGTCCTCCTGTACCACATCACTCCATCTCTTCTCTAGCCCGTGCCGCGCCCGTTTAGCCCCCTCGATCCGGCCGAACAAAAGCTGTTTAGGCATGCGGTGGCTGGGCATGCGGGCTACATGACCCAGCCAACGCAGCCTTGCCTGCCGGAGGAGCTCACTGATGGGACTTTGCCCAGATCTTTCAAGGACTTCTGAGCTCCTCACACAATCCAACCTGGTTAAACCCAGGATGGATCGTAGGCAGGCCAGCCTAAATGTTTCCAACCGGCGAAGATGCTCCACTAGGGGGGTCCATGTTTCGCAAGCGTAGAGAAGGGAGGGAATGACCGTGGCCGAGAAGACCTGAAGCTTCGTGCGGAGCGACAGACCAGGTAGCTTCCACACAGCGTTACGCAACCGATGAAAAGATATTGCCGCTCGACTGATTCGGAGTGAGACCTCTGCTGATAAACTGCACACTGCCCAGGTATGGGAAACTCTCCACTCTCTCCACAACTGCCCCATCACCGATTGGGAGTTGTGGGGGTGGAGTGCCTGATGGTACAAAATACCCAGGCAGGTGCTTAGTTTTGGTGGGGCTGATGGTAAGGCCCCACCTCTTAGTGGCACGCTCCAGTCTCAGCAGCAGCGTCTCCAACTCCTCTTCTGAATGAGCAGCTATTACCAAATCATCGGCATACATAACGTGGTTGACCAATAGGGAGCCATCCCTTGATCGCACCCGGGCGTCGATCAGCCTCCCACACACACTCTCTCACACACACTCTCACACTTTCAGACTCACACACACACTCTCAGACTTACACACACATACACTCACTCTCACACTCTCAGACTCACACACACACTCACTCTCACACTCTCAGACTCACACACACATGCACTCACTCTCAGACTCACGCACACACACTCACTCTCACACTTTTAGACTCACACACTCACGCTCACACACACCCACTTTCAGACTCATACACACACTCTCATACTCTCAGACTCGCACACACATACACTCACCCTCACACTCTCAGACTCACACACACACACCCTCACACTCACACACACTCTCACACTCTCAGACTCACCCACACACGCTCAAACTCTGAGACTAACACAAACACACTCACTCTTACACGCTCAGACTCACACACACACACTCACTCTCAGACTCACACACACACTCACATCTCACACTCTCAGACTCACACACACACTCACATCTCACACACTCACACACTCACACACTCACTCTCACACTCTCACACTCACACACACTCACTCTCACACTCTCAGACTAACACACACACTCACTCTCACACACACACTCTATCACACACACTCTCACACTTTCAGACTCACACACACACTCTCAGACTTACACACACATACACTCACTCTCACACTCTCAGACTCACACACACACACACTCACTCTCACACTCTCAGACTCACACACACATGCACTCACTCTCAGACTCACGCACACACACTCACTCTCACACTTTTAGACTCACACACTCACGCTCACACACACCCACTTTCAGACTCATACACACACTCTCATACTCTCAGACTCGCACACACATACACTCACCCTCACACTCTCAGACTCACACACACACACCCTCACACTCACACACACTCTCACACTCTCAGACTCACCCACACACGCTCACACTCTGAGACTAACACAAACACACTCACTCTTACACTCTCAGACACACACACTTTCAGACTCACACACACACCCTCACACACACACTCTCACACTCTCAGACTCACCCACACACGCTCACACTCTGAGACTCACTCAAACACACTCACTCTTACACTCTCAGACTCACACACACACTCACTCTCAGACTCACACACACACTCACATCTCACACTCTCAGACTCACACACACACTCACATCTCACACACTCACACACTCACACACTCACTCTTACACTCTCAGACTCACACACACACTCACTCTCAGACTCAAACACATACTCACATCTCACACTCTCAGACTCACACACACACTCACATCTCACACACTCACACACTCACTCTCACACTCTCACACTCACACACACTCACTCTCACACTCTCAGACTCACACACACACTCACTCTGACACTCTCAGACTCGCACACACACACACTCACTCTCACACACACACTCTCTCACACACACTCTCACACTTTCAGACTCACACACCACACACTCTCAGACTTACACACACATACACTCACTCTCACACTCTCAGACTCACACACACATGCACTCACTCTCAGACTCACGCACACACACTCACTCTCACACTTTTAGACTCACACACTCATGCTCACACACACCCACTTTCGGACTCACACACACACTCTCATACTCTCAGACTCGCACACACATACACTCACCCTCACACTCTCAGACTCACACACACACACCCTCACACTCACACACACTCTCACACTCTCAGACTCACCCACACATGCTCAGACTCTGAGACTCACACAAACACACTCACTCTTACACTCTCAGACACACACACTTTCAGACTCACACACACTCTCACACTCTCAGACTCACCCACACACGCTCACACTCTGAGACTCACACAACCACACTCACTCTTACACTCTCAGACTCACACACACACTCACTCTCAGACTCACACACACACTCACATCTCACACTCTCAGACTCACACACACACTCACATCTCACACACTTACACACTCACACACTCACTCTTACACTCTCAGACTCACACACACACTCACTCTCAGACTCACACACACTCACATCTCACACACTCACACACTCACACACTCACTCTCACACTCTCACACTCTCAGACTCGCACACACACACACACACTCACTCTCACACACACACTCTCTCACACACACTCTCACACTTTCAGACTCACACACACACTCTCAGACTTACACACACATACACTCACTCTCACACTCTCAGACTCACACACACACACACTCACTCTCACACTCTCAGACTCACACACACATGCACTCACTTTCAGACTCACGCACACACACTCACTCTCACACTTTTAGACTCACACACTCACGCTCACACACACCCACTTTCAGACTCATACACACACTCTCATACTCTCAGACTCGCACACACATACACTCACCCTCACACTCTCAGACTCACACACACACACCCTCACACTCACACACACTCTCAGACTCACCCACACACGCTCAAACTCTGAGACTAACACAAACACACTCACTCTTACACTCTCAGACTCACACACACACTCACTCTCAGACTCACACACACACTCACATCTCACACTCTCAGACTCACACACACACTCACATCTCACACACTCACACACTCACACACCCACTCTTACACTCTCAGACTCACACACACACTCACATCTCACACTCTCAGACTCACACACACACTCACATCTCACATACTCACATACTCACACACTCACACACTCCCTCTAACACTCTCACACTCACACACACTCACTCTCACACTCTCAGACTAACACACACACTCACTCTCACACTCTCAGACTCGCACACACACACTCACTCTCACACACACACTCTATCACACACACTCTCACACTTTCAGACTCACACACACACTCTCAGACTTACACACACATACACTCACTCTCACACTCTCAGACTCACACACACACACACTCACTCTCACACTCTCAGACTCACACACACATGCACTCACTCTCAGACTCACGCACACACACTCACTCTCACACTTTTAGACTCACACACTCACGCTCACACACACCCACTTTCAGACTCATACACACACTCTCATACTCTCAGACTCGCACACACATACACTCACCCTCACACTCTCAGACTCACACACACACACCCTCACACTCACACACACTCTCACACTCTCAGACTCACCCACACACGCTCACACTCTGAGACTCACTCAAACACACTCACTCTTACACTCTCAGACTCACACACACACTCACTCTCAGACTCACACACACACTCACATCTCACACTCTCAGACTCACACACACACTCACATCTCACACACTCACACACTCACACACTCACTCTTACACTCTCAGACTCACACACACACTCACTCTCAGACTCAAACACATACTCACATCTCACACTCTCAGACTCACACACACACTCACATCTCACACACTCACACACTCACTCTCACACTCTCACACTCACACACACTCACTCTCACACTCTCAGACTCACACACACACTCACTCTGACACTCTCAGACTCGCACACACACACACTCACTCTCACACACACACTCTCTCACACACACTCTCACACTTTCAGACTCACACACCACACACTCTCAGACTTACACACACATACACTCACTCTCACACTCTCAGACTCACACACACATGCACTCACTCTCAGACTCACGCACACACACTCACTCTCACACTTTTAGACTCACACACTCACGCTCACACACACCCACTTTCAGACTCATACACACACTCTCATACTCTCAGACTCGCACACACATACACTCACCCTCACACTCTCAGACTCACACACACACACCCTCACACTCACACACACTCTCACACTCTCAGACTCACCCACACACGCTCACACTCTGAGACTAACACAAACACACTCACTCTTACACTCTCAGACACACACACTTTCAGACTCACACACACACTCTCACACACACTCTCACACTCTCAGACTCACCCACACACGCTCACACTCTGAGACTCACACAAACACACTCACTCTTACACTCTCAGACTCACACACACACTCACTCTCAGACTCACACACACACTCACATCTCACACTCTCAGACTCACACACACACTCACTCTCACACTCTCAGACACACACACACACACTCTCAGACTCACACACACACACTCTCACACTCTCAGACTCACACACACACTTACTCTCACACTCTGAGACTCACACACACACACTCACTCTCACACTCTCAGACACACACACATTCACGCCCACACTCTCACTCACACACATACTCACTCTCACACTCTCAGACTCACACACACACTCACATCTCAGACTCACACACACATACACTTACTCTCACACTCTCCGACTCACACACACTCTCAGACTCACACACACACACACTCACTCGCACACTCTCAGACACACACACACACTCTCACACTCTCAGACTCACACACACACTCGCTCTCAAACTCTCAGACTCACACTCACACTCACACTCTCACACACACTCTCACACTTTCAGACTCACACACATACTCTCAGACTTACACACACATACACTCACTCTCACACTCTCAGACTCACACACACACAGACTCACACTCTCAGACTCACACACACACACACACACTCTCACACTTTCAGACTCACACACATACTCTCAGACTTACACACACATACACTCACTCTCACACTCTCAGACATACACACACACTCACTCTCACACTCTCAGACTCACATACACACACACTCTCAGACTCACACACACACTCACATCTCACACTCTCAGACTCGCACACACACACACACTCACTCTCACACACACACACACACTCTCACACTTTCAGACTCACACACACACTTTCAGACTCACACACACATACACTCACGCACACACTCTCATACTCACACACACACTCACATCTCACACTCTCAGACTCGCACACACACACACACTCACTCTCACACACTCACAGACTCACACACACACACTCTCACACTCTGAGACTCACACACACACTCACTCTCAGACTCACCCACACACTCACATATCACACTCTCAGACTCACACACAGACTCACATCTCACACTCTCAGACTCACACACACACTCACTCTCACAGACTCACACTCACACACACACACTCACTCTCAGACTCACCCACACATGCTCAGACTCTGAGACTCACACAAACACACTCACTCTTACACTCTCAGACACACACACTTTCAGACTCACACACACACTCTCACACACACTCTCACACTCTCAGACTCACCCACACACGCTCACACTCTGAGACTCACACAAACACACTCACTCTTACACTCTCAGACTCACACACACACTCACTCTCAGACTCACACACACACTCACATCTCACACTCTCAGACTCACACACACACTCACATCTCACACACTCACACACTCACACACTCACTCTCACACTCTCACACTCACACACACTCACTCTCACACTCTCAGACTCACACACACACTCACTCTCACACTCTCAGACTCGCACACACACACACACACACTCACTCTCACACACACACTCTCTCACACACACTCTCACACTTTCAGACTCACACACACTCTCAGACTTACACACACATACACTCACTCTCACACTCTCAGACTCACACACACACACACTCACTCTCACACTCTCAGACTCACACACACATGCACTCACTCTCAGACTCACGCACACACACTCACTCTCACACTTTTAGACTCACACACTCACGCTCACACACACCCACTTTCAGACTCACACACACACTCTCATACTCTCAGACTCGCACACACATACACTCACCCTCACACTCTCAGACTCACACACACAAACCCTCACACTCACACACACTCTCACACTCTCAGACTCACCCACACACGCTCACACTCTGAGACTAACACAAACACACTCACTCTTACACTCTCAGACACACACACACACTCACGCTCACACTCTCAGACTCAAACACACACACACTCACATCTCACACTCTCAGACACACACACTCACGCTCACACTCTCAGACTCACACACATACGCACTCACTCTCACACTCTCAGACTCACACACATACACTCACTCTCACACTCTCAGACACTCACACACACACACACTCACTCTCACACACACACTCTCACACTTTCAGACTCACACACACTCTCAGACTCACACACACACTCTCAGACTCACACACACATACACTCACTCTCACACTCTCAGACACACACACACACACTCTCAGACTCACACACACTCACTCTCACACTCTCAGACTCACACACACACTCACTCTCACACTCTCAGACTCGCACACACACACACACACACACTCACTCTCACACACACATTCTCTCACACACACTCTCACACTTTCAGACTCACACACACACACTCTCAGACTTACACACACATACACTCACTCGCAGACTCACACACACACACACTCACTCTCACACTCTCAGACTCACACATGCACTCACTCTCAGACTCACGCACACACACACACTCACTCTCAGACTCACCCACACATGCTCAGACTCTGAGACTCACACAAACACACTCACTCTTACACTCTCAGACACACACACTTTCAGACTCACACACACACTCTCACACTCTCAGACTTACCCACACACGCTCACACTCTGAGACTCACACAAATACACTCACTCTTACACTCTCAGACTCACACACACACTCACTCTCAGACTCACACACACACTCACATCTCACACTCTCAGACTCACACACACACTCACATCTCACACACTCACACACTCACTCTTACACTCTCAGACTCACACACACACTCACTCTCAAACTCACACACACACTCACATCTCACACTCTCAGACTCACACACACACTCACATCTCACACACTCACACACTCACACACTCACTCTCACACTCTCACACTCACACACACTCACTCTCACACTCTCAGACTCACACACACACTCACTCTGACACTCTCAGACTCGCACACACACACACACTCACTCTCACACACACACTCTCTCACACACACTCTCACACTTTCAGACTCACACACACACTCTCAGACTTACACACACATACACTCACTCTCACACTCTCAGACTCACACACACACACTCACTCTCACACTCTCAGACTCACACACACACACCCTCACACTCACACACACTCTCACACTCTCAGACTCACCCACACACGCTCACACTCTGAGACTAACACAAACACACTCACTCTTACACTCTCAGACACACACACACACTCACATCTCACACTCTCAGACACACACACTCACACTCTCAGACTCACACACATACACTCACTCTCACACTCTCAGACACTCACACACACACACTCACTCTCACACTCACACACTCACTCTCTGACTTGCACACACACACATACTCACTCTCACACACACACTCTCACACTTTCATACTCACACACACTCTCAGACTCACACACACACTCTCAGACTCACACACACATACACTCACTCTCACACTCTCAGACACACACACTCTCAGACTCACACACACACACTCTTACACTCTCAGACTCACACACACACTTACTCTCACACTCTGAGACTCACACACACACACTCACTCTCACACTCTCAGACACACACACATTCACGCCCACACTCTCACTCACACACATACTCACTCTCACACTCTCAGACTCACACACACACTCACATCTCAGACTCACACACATACACTTACTCTCACACTCTCCGACTCACACACACTCTCAGACTCACACACACACACTCACTCGCACACTCTCAGACACACACACACACTCTCACACTCTCAGACTCTCACACACACACACACACTCTCACACTCTGAGACTCATACACACACTCACTCTCAGACTCTCAGACTCACACACACATGCACTCACTTTCAGACTCACGCACACACACTCACCCTCACACGTTTAGACTCACACACTCACACACACACACTTTCAGACTCACACACACACTCTCATACTCTCAGACTCACACACACATACACTTACTCTCACACTCTCAGACTCACACACACTCTCAGACTCACACACACACACTCACTCGCACACTCTCAGACACACACACTCACACTCTCAGACTCACACACACACACACTCTCACACTCTGAGACTCACACACACACTCACTCTCAGACTCTCAGACTCACACACACATGCACTCACTCTCAGACTCACGCACACACACTCACTCTCACACTTTTAGACTCACACACTCACGCTCACACACACACACTTTCAGACTCACACACACACTCTCATACTCTCAGACTTGCACACACATACAATCACCCTCACACTCTCAGACTCACACACACACACTCTCACACTCTCAGACTCACCCACACACGCTCACACTCTGAGACTCACACAAACACACTCACTCTTACACTCTCAGACACACACACTCACGCTCACACTCTCAGACTCACACACACACTCACTCTCAGACTCACACACACACTCACAGCTCACACTCTCAGACTCACACACACACTCACATCTCACACACTCACACACTCACACACTAACTCTCACACTCTCACACTCACACACACTCACTCTCAGACTCTCAGACTCACACACACACTCACTCTCACACTCTCAGACTCACACACACACACTCTCACACACACACTCTCACACACACACTCTCACACTTTCAGACTCACACACACACTCTCAGACTTACACACACATACACTCACTCTCACACTCTCAGACTCACACACACACTCACACTCTGAGACTCACACACACACTCACTCTCAGACTCACACACACACTCACATCTCATACTCTCAGACTCACACACACACTCACTCTCAGACTCACACACACACACACACACTCTCACACTCTGAAACTCACACACACTCACTTTCAGACTCTCAGACTCACACACACATGCACTCACTCTCAGACTCACGCACACACACTCACTCTCACACTTTTAGACTCACACACTCACGCTCACACACACACACTTTCAGACTCACACACACACTCTCATACTCTCATACTCACACACACATACACTTACTCTCACACTCTCAGACTCACCCACACACGCTCACACTCTGAGACTCACACAAACACACTCACTCTTACACTCTCAGACACACACACACACACTCACTCTCACACTCTCACACTCACACACTCACTCTCACACTCTCAGACTCGCACACACACTCACTCTCACACACACACACTCACACTTTCAGACTCACATACACACTCTCAGACTCACACACACATACACTTACTCTCACACTCTCAGACTCACCCACACACGCTCACACTCTGAGACTCACACACACATGCACTCACTCTCAGACTCACGCACACACACTCACTCTCACACTTTTAGACTCACACACTCACGCTCACACACACACTTTCAGACTCACACACACACTCTCATACTCTCAGACTTGCACACACATACACTCACCCTCACACTCTCAGACTCACACACACACACTCTCACACTCTCAGACTCACCCACACACGCTCACACTCTGAGACTCACACAAACACACTCACTCTTACACTCTCAGACACACACACACACACTCACGCTCACACTCTCAGACTCACACACACACTCACTCTCAGACTCACACACACACTCACAGCTCACACTCTCAGACTCACACACACACTCACATCTCACACACTCACACACTCACACACTCACTCTCACACTCTCACACTCACACACACTCACTCTCAGACTCTCAGACTCAAACACACACACACTCACTCTCATACTCACACACACACTCACATCTCACACTCTCAGACACACACACTCACACTCACACTCTCAGACTCACACACATACACTCACTCTCACACTCTCAGACACTCACACACCCACACTCACTCTCACACTCACACAATCACTCTCTGACTTGCACACACACACATACTCACTCTCACACACACACTCTCACACTTTCATACTCACACACACTCTCAGACTCACACACATACTCTCAGACTCACACACACATACACTCACTCTCACACTCTCAGACACACACACACACTCTCAGACTCACACACACACACTCTTACACTCTCAGACTCACACACACACTTACTCTCACACTCTGAGACTCACACACACACACTCACTCTCACACTCTCAGACACACACACATTCACGCCCACACTCTCACTCACACACATACTCACTCTCACACTCTCAGACTCACACACACACTCACATCTCAGACTCTCAGACTCACACACACACTCTCATACTCTCAGACTCACACACACATACACTTACTCTTACACTCTCAGACTCACACACACTCTCAGACTCACACACACACTCACTCGCACACTCTCAGACACACACACTCACACTCTCAGACTCACACACACACACACTCTCACACTCTGAGACTCACACACACACTCACTCTCAGACTCTCAGACTCACACACACATGCACTCACTCTCAGACTCACGCACACACACTCACTCTCACACTTTTAGACCCACACACTCACGCTCACACACACACACTCTCAGACTCACGCACACACACTCACTCTCACACTTTTAGACTCACACACTCACGCTCACACACACACTTTCAGACTCACACACACACTCTCATACTCTCAGACTTGCACACACATACACTCACCCTCACACTCTCAGACTCACACACACACACTCTCACACTCTCAGACTCACCCACACACGCTCACACTCTGAGACTCACACAAACACACTCACTCTTACACTCTCAGACACACACACACACACTCACGCTCACACTCTCAGACTCACACACACACTCACTCTCAGACTCACACACACACTCACAGCTCACACTCTCAGACTCACACACACACTCACATCTCACACACTCACACACTCACACACTCACTCTCACACTCTCACACTCACACACACTCACTCTCAGACTCTCAGACTCAAACACACACACACTCACTCTCATACTCACACACACACTCACATCTCACACTCTCAGACACACACACTCACACTCACACTCTCAGACTCACACACATACACTCACTCTCACACTCTCAGACACTCACACACCCACACTCACTCTCACACTCACACAATCACTCTCTGACTTGCACACACACACATACTCACTCTCACACACACACTCTCACACTTTCATACTCACACACACTCTCAGACTCACACACACACTCTCAGACTCACACACACATACACTCACTCTCACACTCTCAGACACACACACACACTCTCAGACTCACACACACACACTCTTACACTCTCAGACTCACACACACACTTACTCTCACACTCTGAGACTCACACACACACACTCACTCTCACACTCTCAGACACACACACATTCACGCCCACACTCTCACTCACACACATACTCACTCTCACACTCTCAGACTCACACACACACTCACATCTCAGACTCTCAGACTCACACACACACTCTCATACTCTCAGACTCACACACACATACACTTACTCTTACACTCTCAGACTCACACACACTCTCAGACTCACACACACACTCACTCGCACACTCTCAGACACACACACTCACACTCTCAGACTCACACACACACACACTCTCACACTCTGAGACTCACACACACACTCACTCTCAGACTCTCAGACTCACACACACATGCACTCACTCTCAGACTCACGCACACACACTCACTCTCACACTTTTAGACCCACACACTCACGCTCACACACACACACTTTCAGACTCACACACACACTCTCATACTCTCACACTCACACACTCACTCTCTGACTTGCACACACACACATACTCACTCTCACACACACACTCTCACACTTTCATACTCACACACACTCTCAGACTCACACACACACTCTCAGACTCACACACACATACACTCACTCTCACACTCTCAGACACACACACACACTCTCAGACTCACACACACACACTCTTACACTCTCAGACTCACACACACACTTACTCTCACACTCTGAGACTCACACACACACACTCACTCTCACACTCTCAGACACACACACATTCACGCCCACACTCTCACTCACACACATACTCACTCTCACACTCTCAGACTTACACACACACTCACATCTCAGACTCTCAGACTCACACACACACTCTCATACTCTCAGACTCACACTCACACACACTCACTCTCACACTCTCAGACTCACACACACACTCACTCTCACACTCTCAGACTCGCACACACACACACACACACACTCACTCTCACACACACATTCTCTCACACACACTCTCACACTTTCAGACTCACACACACACACTCTCAGACTTACACACACATACACTCACTCTCACACTCTCAGACTCACACACACACACACTCACTCTCACACTCTCAGACTCACACACACATGCACTCACTCTCAGACTCACGCACACACACACACACACTCACTCTCAGACTCACCCACACATGCTCAGACTCTGAGACTCACACAAACACACTCACTCTTACACTCTCAGACACACACACTTTCAGACTCACACACACACTCTCACACTCTCAGACTCACCCACACACGCTCACACTCTGAGACTCACACAAATACACTCACTCTTACACTCTCAGACTCACACACACACTCACTCTCAGACTCACACACACACTCACATCTCACACTCTCAGACTCAAACACACACTCACATCTCACACACTCACACACTCACACACTCACTCTTACACTCTCAGACTCACACACACACTCACTCTCAGACTCACACACACACTCACATCTCACACTCTCAGACTCACACACACACTCACATCTCACACACTCACACACTCACACACTCACACACTCACTCTCACACTCACACACACTCACTCTCACACTCTCAGACTCACACACACACTCACTCTGACACTCTCAGACTCGCACACACACACACACACTCACTCTCACACACACACTCTCTCACACACACTCTCACACTTTCAGACTCACACACACACTCTCAGACTTACACAAACATACACTCACTCTCACACTCTCAGACTCACACACACACACTCACTCTCACACTCTCAGACTCACACACACACACCCTCACACTCACACACACTCTCACACTCTCAGACTCACCCACACACGCTCACACTCTGAGACTAACACAAACACACTCACTCTTACACTCTCAAACACACACACACACTCACGCTCACACTCTCAGACTCAAACACACACACACACTCACTCTCATACTCACACACACACTCACATCTCACACTCTCAGACACACACACTCACACTCTCAGACTCACACACATACACTCACTCTCACACTCTCAGACACTCACACACTCACTCTCACACTCACACACTCACTCTCTGACTTGCACACACACACATACTCACTCTCACACACACACTCTCACACTTTCATACTCACACACACTCTCAGACTCACACACACACTCTGAGACTCACACACACACACTCACTCTCACACTCTCAGACACACACACATTCACGCCCACATTCTCACTCACACACATACTCACTCTCACACTCTCAGACTCACACACACACTCACATCTCAGACTCACACACATACACTTACTCTCACACTCTCCGACTCACACACACTCTCAGACTCACACACACACACTCACTCGCACACTCTCAGACACACACACACACTCTCACACTCTCAGACTCTCACACACACACACACACTCTCACACTCTGAGACTCACACACACACTCACTCTCAGACTCTCAGACTCACACACACATGCACTCACTCTCAGACTCACACACACACACTCACCCTCACACGTTTAGACTCACACACTCACACTCACACACACACACTTTCAGACTCACACACACACTCTCATACTCTCAGACTCACACACACATACACTTACTCTCACACTCTCAGACTCACACACACTCTCAGACTCACACACACACACTCACTCGCACACTCTCAGACACACACACTCACACTCTCAGACTCACACACACACACACTCTCACACTCTGAGACTCACACACACATGCACTCACTGTCAGACTCACGCACACACACTCACTCTCACACTTTTAGACTCACACACTCACGCTCACACACACACTTTCAGACTCACACACACACTCTCATACTCTCAGACTTGCACACACATACACTCACCCTCACACTCTCAGACTCACACACACACACTCTCACACTCTCAGACTCACCCACACACGCTCACACTCTGAGACTCACACAAACACACTCACTCTTACACTCTCAGACACACACACACACACTCACGCTCACACTCTCAGACTCACACACACACTCACTCTCAGACTCACACACACACTCACAGCTCACACTCTCAGACTCACACACACACTCACATCTCACACACTCACACACTCACACACTCACTCTCACACTCTCACACTCACACACACTCACTCTCAGACTCTCAGACTCAAACACACACACACTCACTCTCATACTCACACACACACTCACATCTCACACTCTCAGACACACACACTCACACTCACACTCTCAGACTCACACACATACACTCACTCTCACACTCTCAGACACTCACACACCCACACTCACTCTCACACTCACACACTCACTCTCTGACTTGCACACACACACATACTCACTCTCACACACACACTCTCACACTTTCATACTCACACACACTCTCAGACTCACACACACACTCTCAGACTCACACACACATACACTCACTCTCACACTCTCAGACACACACACACACTCTCAGACTCACACACACACACTCTTACACTCTCAGACTCAGACACACACTTACTCTCACACTCTGAGACTCACACACACACACTCACTCTCACACTCTCAGACACACACACATTCACGCCCACACTCTCACTCACACACATACTCACTCTCACACTCTCAGACTCACACACACACTCACATCTCAGACTCTCAGACTCACACACACACTCTCATACTCTCAGACTCACACACACATACACTTACTCTTACACTCTCAGACTCACACACACTCTCAGACTCACACACACACACTCACTCGCACACTCTCAGACACACACACTCACACTCTCAGACTCACACACACACACACTCTCACACTCTGAGACTCACACACACACTCACTCTCAGACTCTCAGACTCACACACACATGCACTCACTCTCAGACTCACGCACACACACTCACTCTCACACTTTTAGACCCACACACTCACGCTCACACACACACACTTTCAGACTCACACACACACTCTCATACTCTCACACTCACACACTCACTCTCTGACTTGCACACACACACATACTCACTCTCACACACACACTCTCACACTTTCATACTCACACACACTCTCAGACTCACACACACACTCTCAGACTCACACACACATACACTCACTCTCACACTCTCAGACACACACACACACTCTCAGACTCACACACACACACTCTTACACTCTCAGACTCACACACACACTTACTCTCACACTCTGAGACTCACACACACACACTCACTCTCACACTCTCAGACACACACACATTCACGCCCACACTCTCACTCACACACATACTCACTCTCACACTCTCAGACTTACACACACACTCACATCTCAGACTCTCAGACTCACACACACACTCTCATACTCTCAGACTCACACACACATACACTTACTCTTACACTCTCAGACTCACACACACTCTCAGACTCACACACACACACTCACTCGCACACTCTCAGACACACACACTCACACTCTCAGACTCACACACACACACACTCTCACACTCTGAGACTCACACACACACTCACTCTCAGACTCTCAGACCCACACACACATGCACTCACTCTCAGACTCACGCACACACACTCACTCTCACACTTTTAGACTCACACTCTCACGCTCACACACACACACTTTCAGACTCACACACACACACTCTCATACTCTCAGACTTGCACACACATACACTCACCCTCACACTCTCAGACTCACGCACACACACTCACTCTCACACTTTTAGACTCACACTCTCACGCTCACACACACACACTTTCAGACTCACACACACACTCTCATACTCTCAGACTTGCACACACATACACTCACCCTCACACTCTCAGACTCACCCAGACACGCTCACACTCTGAGACTCACACAAACACACTCACTCTTACACTCTCAGACACACACACACACACTCACGCTCACACTCTCAGACTCACACACACACTCACTCTCAGACTCACACACACACTCACAGCTCACACTCTCAGACTCACACACACACTCACATCTCACACACTCACACACTCACACACTCACTCTCACACTCTCACACTCACACACACTCACTCTCAGACTCTCAGACTCACACACACACTCACTCTCACACTCTCAGACTCACACACACACACACTCTCACACACACACTCTCACACACACACTCTCACACTTTCAGACTCACACACACACTCTCAGACTTACACACACATACACTCACTCTCACACTCTCAGACTCACACACACACTCACACTCTGAGACTCACACACACACTCACTCTCAGACTCACACACACACTCACATCTCATACTCTCAGACTCACACACACACTCACTCTCAGACTCACACACACACACACACACTCTCACACTCTGAGACTCACACACACTCACTTTTAGACTCTCAGACTCACACACACATGCACTCACTCTCAGACTCACGCACACACACTCACTCTCACACTTTTAGACTCACACACTCATGCTCACACACACACACTTTCAGACTCACACACACACTTTCATACTCTCATACTCACACACACACACTCTCACACTCTGAGACTCACACACACACTCACTCTCAGACTCACACACACACTCACATCTCATACTCTCAGACTCACACACACACTCACTCTCAGACTCACACACACACACACACACACTCTCACACTCTGAGACTCACACACACACTCACTCTCAGACTCTCAGACTCACACACACATGCACTCACTCTCAGACTCACACACACACACTCACTCTCACACTTTTAGACTTACACACTCACGCTCACACACACACACTCTCAGACTCACACACACTCTCAGACTCACACACACACTCACTCGCACACTCTCAGACACACACACACACACTCACACTCTCAGACTCACACACACACACACACACTCTCACACTCTAAGACTCACACACACACTCACTCTCAGACTCTCAGACTCACACACACATGCACTCACTCTCAGACTCACGCACACACACTCACTCTCACACTTTTAGACTCACACACTCACGCTCACACACACACACACTTTCAGACTCACACACACACTCTCATACTCTCAGACTCGCACACACATACACTCACCCTCACACTCTCAGACTCACACACACACTCTCACACTCTCAGACTCACACTCACACACACTCTCACACTCTCAGACTCACCCACACACGCTCACACTCTGAGACTCACACAAACACACTCACTCTTACACTCTCAGACACACACACACACACTCACGCTCACACTCTCAGACTCACACACACACTCACTCTCAGACTCACACACAAACTCACATCTCACACTCTCAGACTCACACACACACTCACATCTCACACACTCACACACTCACACACTCACTCTCACACTCTCACACTCACACACACTCACTCTCACACTTTTAGACTCACACACTCACGCTCACACACACACACTTTCAGACTCACACACACACTCTCATACTCTCAGACTTGCACACACATACACTCACCCTCACACTCTCAGACTCACACACACACACTCTCACACTCTCAGACTCACCCATACACGCTCACACTCTGAGACTCACACAAACACACTCACTCTTACACTCTCAGACACACACACACACTCACGCTCACACTCTCAGACTCACACACACACTCACTCTCAGACTCACACACACACTCACAGCTCACACTCTCAGACTCACACACACACTCACATCTCACACACTCACACACTCACACACTCACTCTCACACTCTCACACTCACACACACTCACTCTCAGACTCTCAGACTCACACACACACTCACTCTCACACTCTCAGACTCACACACACACACTCACACACTCTCACACACACACACTCACACTTTCAGACTCACATACACACTCTCAGACTTACACACACATACACTCACTCTCACACTCTCAGACTCACACACACACTCACACTCTGAGACTCACACACACACTCACTCTCAGACTCACACACACACTCACATCTCACACTCTCAGACTCACACACACACTCACTCTCAGACTCACACACACACACACTCTCACACTCTGAGACTCACACACACTCACTTTCAGACTCTCAGACTCACACACACATGCACTCACTCTCAGACTCACGCACACACACTCACTCTCACACTTTTAGACTCACACACTCACGCTCACACACACACACTTTCAGACTCACACACACACTCTCATACTCTCATACTCACACACACATACACTCACCCTCACACTCTCAGACTCACACACACACTCTCACACTCTCAGACTCACACTCACACACACTCTCACACTCTCAGACTCACCCACACACGCTCACACTCTGAGACTCACACAAACACACTCACTCTTACACTCTCAGACACACACACACACACTCACGCTCACACTCTCAGACTCACACACACACTCACTCTCAGACTCACACACACACTCACATCTCACACTCTCAGACTCACACACACACTCACATCTCACACACTCACACACTCACACACTCACTCTCACACTCTCACACTCACACACACTCACTCTCACACTCTCAGACTCACACACACACTCACTCTCACACTCTCAGACTCACACACACACACTCTCACACACACACTCTCACACACACACTCTCACACACACACTCTCACACTTTCAGACTCACACACACACTCTCAGACTTACACACACATACACTCACTCTCACACTCTCAGACTCACACACACACACACTCTCACACTCTGAGACTCACACACACACTCACTCTCAGACTCACACACACACTCACATCTCATACTCTCAGACTCACACACACACTCACTCTCAGACTCACACTCACACACACTCTCACACTCTCAGACTCACCCACACACGCTCAGACTCTGAGACTCACACAAACACACTCACTCTTACACTCTCAGACACACACACGCTCACACTCTCAGACTCACACACACACACTCACTCTCACACTCTGAGACTCACACACACACTCACTCTCACACTCTCAGACTCACACACACACACACACTCACTCTCAAACTCTCAGACTCACACACACACTCACTCTCACACTCTCAGACTCGCACACACACACACACTCTCACACACACTCTCACACTTTCAAACTCACACACATACTCTCAGACTTACACACACATACACTCACTCTCACACTCTCAGACTCACCCACACACACTCACTCTCACACTCTGAGACTCACACACACACACTCACTCTCACACTCTCAGACACACACACACACACACTCACTCTCACACTCTCAGACTCACATACACACACTCTCAGACTCACACACACACTCACATCTCACACTCTCAGAGTCACACACACTCACTCTCACACTCTCAGACTCACACACACACACTCACTCTCACACTCTCAGACACACTCACTCATTCTCACACTTTCAGACTCACACACACACTCTCAGACTTACACACACATACACTCACTCTCACACTCTCAGACTCACACACACACACACTCACTCTCACACTCTTAGACTCACACACACATGCACTCACTCTCAGACTCACGCACACACACTCACTCTCACACTTTTAGACTCACACACTCACGCTCACACACACACACTTTCAGACTCACATACACACTCTCATACTCTCAGACTCGCACACACATACACTCACCCTCACACTCTCAGACTCACACACACACACTCTCACACTCACACACACTCTCACACTCTCAGACTCACCCACACACGCTCACACTCTGAGACTCACACAAACACACTCACTCTTACACTCTCAGACACACACACACACACTCACTCTCACACTCTCACACTCACACACTCACTCTCACACTCTCAGACTCGCACACACACTCACTCTCACACACACACACTCACACTTTCAGACTCACATACACACTCTCAGACTTACACACACATACACTCACTCTCACACTCTCAGACTCACACACACATACACTCACTCTCACACACACACACACTCACTTTCACACTTTCAGACTCACACACACACACTCTCAGACTCACACACACACACCCTCACACTGTCAGACTCACACACACAATCAGCGCGGCGTTCAGGAGGGGGGTAATTGGATGAGTGGGCGTGTTTACCTTCCCCCCATCCTCACCGACATCCTCAGCCCCCTTAACTATCAGCCCCTCCCCCTTGCTTAGGCACCTCCCCTTACCCCCCTCCCTCAGGCCCCTCCGCTGACGTTCCCTCCCTTAGGCCCCTCCCCTGACCACCCCCCCCCCCATATCCTTAGGCCCCTCCCCTGACCCCCCTTCCCTTAGGCCCCTCCCCTCTCCGTACCCAGCAGTAGGTCTCCACAAATCAAAGAGCTGTTTGTATTATATATTTATTTATGCACGACAGACAGACAAAAAATCCCTGGTGGGCATTGTGGAACATTGTTCCTACCTGTATTATCCACGCTGCTGTATGATACAGCACAGTCGCAAGAAAATCATCATCCTGTAGTGACGTCATTCGGCAGTCTAAACATCTGAAGCTCCTCCAAGGCTTCTATGAAGATGTCACTCTTTCACACCCATGCTGAAATGTTGTCTGGACTTTTTCAGGACCCTTCGCAACATATGAACAATGCACCACAAGTAAACTGTGGTGCGGATTACATACAGTACTTGTTCCACCATCTCTCTGTTTGGAATTTCATGTGCATGAAAGTGTGAGGCCCGATGTCCACCCCACCACCCTCACTAGACACAACAGCGAACAAATTACAACCCAACAAGCGTGTCTTACAAGGTCCCCGCAGTCAACATCTCCCGCCCACAACATGTAATAACAACGCCCGTGAGCTCGATGGCGAGCAGGATCAGCCAAATACTCGCCACGACGCATGCGAGCGCGGCAACCCATGGTGGCGTGGGAGTGTGCAATATGCGGGGATCATGCGAATCGAGTCTTTGAGCGAGTCCATGACGCCGGGCCTCCAGGCAGGTTGGGCTTGTCTGCCCTGGAAGGCCCGGCGGGAACAAGAAATAGACCTGACGAAGCCGGCTCCTCACGAAGAGCAGTAGACCGGGTCATCGGGTCCTTCATGTCCAGAGCACGCGAGGCCGTCACGAGCGGCCGCATGCAAGGCATCAATTGCGCAGCGCCTTAGGAAGCAGGGAGTCATAGAAAGGCGGACATCCCGGGGGCCGCCGTCGAGGAACCCGGCAGCCTGATTGGACGTGCCCCGGCAGGCCGCAGTTGTAACAGGCGACCCGTCCACTGCTGGACTGGGATGATGCAGACCTCGCCCGCCGCCGGTCATCCCGCCGCCAATCGCTGTCACCACAACGAACGCCGCTCCGCTGGTGCAGCGAGCATGCAGGAGCAGCCTCCTCATCTGTGTGGGCCCCGTGCTCCGTGGAAGACGTAGCGCATGCCACCAACACTCTGATACGCTGCAGGGTCTGCTGCGCCTATATACACCTGGCGATCTTGAGTGAAGACACCTCACCGTCCTCGGCGGGGAGCACAGTATGGAGGTCTCGATTTAAAGCTTTCGTGACTGCAGGGATTCATCTTCTTGGTTCTTTCAGTAAAGTCACGTAGAAGGGAAATAATAAAATAATAAATATAAAACATAATATAATACAATTCTAACGACGTTTCGGCCACAATGCAGGCAGCCGTCCTCAGGTGAAGAACAGGTCTGTCGGAAAGACAGCGTCTGAATGAACACCACCAAGCTTGGCAGCGTATATTTAAGCTGGGTTATGGGAGGAAGGGCGCCTTGACAAAGGAATTTTCATATCAACAGAGGAATTTAACATATTTATGGAAAATGCAGATATGGGATTAGTCACTACTTGTGGAATGCGTAGGAGGTGGGGGGGTCTCAAAGGCATATTATGCCCGCGCATTATGTAGGATTAGCAGCAACAAAGGGAGGAGGTAGGGTTAGAAGTAATTAAGGGAAGGAATTTTAATAGTAAGGAGCTGCAGCAGCCGAACCATCACGTAAAAAATAAAATATAAACTACATCAATATCATCAATATACAAAATATACTCTCCAATAAGCTGAGCTACTAACAGTAAGTCATACATTACAATTCTATGTCGCAAAAAATATAATATGCCTCCAGCTAAACTTTACCTTACATCACACGGATCTACCCCGTACTATATACTGCCATAGACAAACCCAACATTAAATTATATACTGCTTACTATGTACCACCCTATACCTTAGACTATACATTGTAATATTACACTATGTATTATTCTACCCACCCTACTGTATACCACACTGCTGTATATTCACTATACAATTACGATACTATATATTACCTGATACATTATATTAAACATTACACTTTTATACTATTTATTATTATACAATCTGCTAAACACTATACCATTGACCGTCGCGTGAAAGGTACTAAGAGGAAGCAACGAAATATGTCAATGGGAGATTGGTGAGAGGGGACTTGCAGCGGAGCAAAGAATCCATTCCCTGCGGAGAATGCCAGTGAGTGGACCGCGGTCTGAAAGTGAACACAATCAGTTAAGATCCGAAATGGTTTATTACGTTCTTCCAATGATTGCTGAGCCAGAATCCATCTTCTCGGTTGAAATTATCTCTGTGTTTGTATATGTGGATCGCCTCATGAACGAATCTCTCCATCTGGCTACCATGAGAGATTCGTTCATGAGGCGATCCACATATACAAATACAGAGACAATTTCAACCGAGAAGATGGTTTCTGGCTCAGCAATCATTCACCTGAGGACGGCTGCTTGCGTTGTGGCCGAAACGTCGTGAGAATTGCATTTTATTATGTTTTATTTTTATTATTTTATTATTTCTCTTCTACGTGACTTTACCGAAAGAACCAAGAAGAGTATGGAGGTCCTTCATGACTCCCAACATCTTCTCGAGGACCAAGGCGCCAAGACCGTCGTGGTCCATTTTTGGGAACGCGGCCTTCACCAGCACCAAGAGCGCACTTCGGGAGGCGATAGCCGACTCACCATCCCCTTTACGTCTTACGGCGAACTTCTGGTGGGTGTTCAGCGGAGGCTTGAAAACAGCGACCATCTGGTCAAACGCCTGCGAATTCGATGAACAGTTATTTTAGTGTACAGTAGTTTTCGTGGAACGAATTAAAAACATTAACTGAGGGACTACTGTACATTGAAACCTGTAGACAGACACAGGTGTAGACTGTCCAACAGTTGTGGGATCTGATGGCAAGGAGAGCAGTGTGTGGAGTGGCTTCATTCTGTATGCCAACTTGTCAACGTTATGTCTACATAAAAGGGGCCTTTTTTTGTTTACAAAAAAAAACTACTCGACCCAAGCTACAAGTGTTCTGATTCTTGCATTGTCTTTGTACTGTTCACCTTTTGGCGTTGTTCTTTGGTTTAACACTGGTTCAGAGACACGGTCATAAAGAAGGCTGTCAGTTTCAAAGACAATGAATACATTATAATTATCAGAGTATGTTCAGCTGCATGTTTTCCCACAAGTATGTGTTGTTAATGCAGACTTGGTGCCTTGCAAAAAGGTATCTATTTGGTGTTTTAACATTTTAACCCCACCTGTTTTATTACCTGAAACGGTCAAACTTATTCTTATTTTTAAACGTGTCGTTACGTGGGAAGTACGGCATAGGAAGAACACTTCATATATCACATCGGTCACATATTTTTTTATCAATGCCCGGAAAAGTTTGAAGCCTTTTAAAACAAGTTCTATGCCACCTATATTTGTAACAGCTTGTTCTATTAAGTGATGGTCACAGTGAACTTTCATAATGGGGCGTATAACACAGAGAGTGTGAAATAGAGGGAGGACAGGAGATAATCAAAATAGGCTTTGAAGTTGAACCCTTTTTGCCTTCAAGTTGTTAATTTTACTTTGGAACTCATAATTCAACTTTAATGCCGGATTCTCAGGACTTGACGTGTGAATAATTAATGAATAGGGCCACAAAATGCATCACCGACCACTTTTCATTTTTATGCCTCCAATAAGCCTTATTTTGAATGGAGAAAAAGCTCCTCTCTCCCAATTATATTGCAATTATTGATTGGAGACAAAGAACCAGCTTCCATTGGGGACTCACAGGGAGCAGCTTAGGATCACAACTGCAGGGGAAACTTCACAGAATCACTTCTGAAATGCCTTAATGAATAATAATCATTAATAATTTAGAACATTTTATATTTATGCCATTCTTACAGTGCAAGGAACTGCTGTGCTTCTTCACAGGAAATCTGCTTGAGTTTCACAGTAGGGGGCGATGATTCCTGCTGTGTAATCTAACCTAGGGCACCCCCGGTGGCAGCTGTCTCTGTGCAAGTCTGCTGCCAGCAGGGAACGATGTTGCTGTGCTATCATCACATTGATTGAGAGACTCGTGGTGGTATTTTTCAGATTTATGCCACATTTGGATCGTGACGTTGGCACAGGACGTCCCGTACTCTTGCAAATGACCTCACTGGATCTTTAGCCGGTCCACTGTGAAGAAGGAACGTAGTTATTATCCGTGTAATACACCTGCAGTGATAGCAATTCATCATCACCTGGGCGCCCACCTGTGGCAATGCCCTGCCTGTGTAGTGGTGATACGCGCTGGCAGTAGGGATCGTGTGGCAGCGCGTGGTGATTGGCTGTGTATTGGTGACGCGCGCTGGCAGTGAGGGATCGTGTGGCAGCGCGTGGTGATTGGTTATGTGGTGGTGACACGCGCTGGCAAAAGGGATCGTGTGGCAGCGCGTGGTGATTGGTCAACTAGAGTGGGTGCTCACATCGCGGTCCGCATAGGCTCCGCCCCCTCGCGAGCGGAGGACTATGAAAGGCGATGCGCGCGGGCGCTCGGGGAGTTGGTAACCAGTGAAGACGGAAGACGGAGGAGGAAGAGATAGGGCCCTGAGACCCCTAGCCCCGCTGTCCTTGTAAGGGCCGGGACCCTGTGTGGCTCAGAGGTGGGGCCTTGGGACCCGCGGCCGGACGTCCTTGGGAGGGCCGGGCTGCGGGACCCAGTGGTCGTGATCCATACCCCAGCTGGGGTGGGTCTGTGAGTTCCCCTGGAAGCTACGGGGCTGGAGAGCTCGTGTGTGTGTAACCGGGTGGAACTTGTAGCGTGAGCTGTAGTTGTCCACACGTGTTATTGTGGCTAAGGAAAGTGTTAATAAAGTGTGCTACCCGTCAAGTGGTCTCCCGCCGTAATTTACAATATTACACCTGCAAGGGAGTGATCATAATGCGACAGTGTGGGCTCTTCACGGCTGTAGATGGTTACAATCCGCATTTTTTTGTTTTTGTAATTCAGATTTTCTTTCTTCATATTTCAACTTTTTTCCTAATTGTTTTTCAGATGTCTCTATGGATATGCTTTTATTCTTTCAATTAACGCACGAAACTATGTAGAAAACCCACATCTGAGCGAATATATTGCCCTGAAGGTTTGGTGATTCTTTAAATATAGAAGTTTAGATTTTAATTAAACATTTACTCTGTGTGGCTGCCCCACCACTTAGCAGGCCACACACTTTTCATCACCTCCCCGATTATATATAAAACTGCCACTGGCAGTATTTCTGTGTAAAACATGTTCCCATTAAAGTATCTTATTTCATTAATTGGAAATGCATAAACAAACGCGGACTCTAAGTCAAAACGACATTTGAGATGGGAGGTAATGAAAGTGTTTTAAGCTCCTTGAAGTCACCATGAAGGGAGGTGGTAGGCAACACCAAGACTTCATTAAAATATAAATTATCTTAGCGCTCATGCTCATCTCGCTATATATACACACACTCCTTAAATGTATGCCACCATAATTAATTACAAACATAATGATGTTTAGCATAACTTTTTATCAGGTGCAAAATTAATTATGGTCCTTTGTAGAAAATGTCATCGCCGAAGTCATGTTTAAGTCCAACTCATTTACTTTAAGCACAGTTGCTGAGTACAGGCCTCAGGTAGCAAACCAATGTTGAGCAATCGGCAACAAACGGCACTTAGAGTTTTAATAGATTTAGAGTTCACGCGTCTTCTTGAACAGAGCAAGGTTGTTTGTTGTAAGAGCTTGACGGAAAGAGACGACGATGATGATTGGGGGAGATAATTCCAACGTCGAGCGGTGCGAGGGTGGAAGCAAACAGGGAAGTGAGGTTATCTGCAGTGTGGTGAGTGAGCAAATGGGGGAGTGAGCAAGTGCGTGAGTGATTTGATGAATGAGTGAGTGAGTAAACAATTGAGTGATTAGGCGAGTGAGCGAGTGCGTGAGCGAGTGGATGCGTGGGTGAGTGGATGAGCGAGTGGGTGAGTAGGTGGGTGAGTGAGCGGGTGAGTGGATGACTGGGTCGGTAAGTAAGCGAGTGTGTGAATGGGTGGGTGACTTGGTGAGCGAGTGGGTGGGTGAGTGGATGAGTGGGTGAGTGGATGAGTGGGTGAGTGGATGAGCGAGTGGGTGAGCGGATGAGCGAGTGGGTAGGTGAGAAGTTGAGTGCGTGAGCGATTGGGTGAGTGAGTTATACCTCCCCTGTAAGGAGGGTAATGCGCATGGAACACTCAACTCGCACAGCTCGCGCGCGTCCAATGAAGTGAAAAACTACATTTAATATTGTTTTTTTTGTGTGTGTAGTCATGAATGACTGCACCGAGACCATCAATGTCGCTACACTTGAGAACGCGATTTAATCTCGGCCGGCTCAATTCTGCCGACAAGCCAGGGATGTGTGTGAGCGATGCCGCTCAATGTACCCACGAAGATTTATTCGTGAGCAAGAGTGCGACTATAGAGGCATGCTGTAGAGGGAGATGTGAGGACGCGGGGGAGGAGAGAGAGGTTGGGACGGGAGCAGAAGGGCGAGGGTGAAGGAGGAGAGATAAAATATAGACAGGAAGAGACACATCGACGCAGAATAACAGAGATGCGTAGTATTATACCGATATACAGAACATAATAGAGATATACACAGAAGTATAGAGTTAAACACAGAATAATACAGACAGAATAATGGAACATGAAATAATTTAGACAAATGATAAGACAGATAGACAAAATTATGCATACAAACAAATGATAATGATGATAGTGAAAGGCAGAAAGATACAGACAGGTGGTCATAGAAACCAGAGGTGTGGACTCGAGTCATGTGACTTGGACTCGAGTCAGACTCGAGTCATGAATTTGATGACTTGCGACTCGACTTGGACTTGCATAACAATGACTTTGTCCCACCTATGAGATGTGGACTCGAGTCATGTGACTTGGACTCGAGTCAGACTCGAGTCATGAATTTGATGACTTGCGACTCGACTTGGACTTGCATAACAATGACTTTGTCCCACCTCTGATAGAAACAGACTGATGATGGGACGCAAACAGACAAGCGTACAAATGGACACAACACGCACGTATACGTTTTGAACACAGACAGAGGCTGATGAGACAGACAAGCAGACATGCAGACATACAGGAGGAAGAATATACGAGCTGACAGAGAAAGAGAGTAGTCGGGGTGGAGAGAAAGGAGAAGACGTACGAAGGCCTTGGGAGACAGGGAGCGTGGCGGTTAATAATTATCGAGCCGCGTAAGGAGAGGGGATAATGGAGCGGCAGGAGAGAGCAGCCGAGAGGGGCAGAGAGAAGATCAAACAGAGAAGGGAGACATGAAAGGGAGATGCAATGACACGAAGGCGCATCTGCTATCTCGTAGCTACACACCCTGGCCTGTGTGCCGAGCTGTCGTCTCGCACGGGTCTCAAACGTCTCTAATGAGAGAAAAAAAAATTCTCATCACAGTCGAGGCCGGTGGCCGGGTGGCCCCGGAAGTCGGGCGCTGAGCTGGCAAAGCTGAGATCCTGCGTTCAGATCCACGCATCTGCCCGCGGTTAAACGGGGCCCTGGTGGCTCTGCTGCACGTAGCCTGTAACCCGGCAGTGTGGAGGCAGCGAGGGTTGGTGGATCACTCAGACACTCTTGAAAAAACTCCCTACCCGTGGGCGTTATGGTCGCCATCTCTTGGCTTATGGCTAGGGTATGATGGCATTAAAGCAACTCGGTTAATCTCCATCTATTCCATATGTACCAATTAGATTACCGTATTTTCCCACATATAACCCGCGGGGTATACCACTTTTTACAAACAAAACAAGACCCTGCGGGGTATATGGAGGTGCGGGCTATCCCAAAAATATTTTACGTAAAGTCACGTAGAAGGGAAATAATAAAATAATACAAATAAAACAATTCAATTCTCACGACGTTTCGACCACAACGCAAGCAGCCATCCTCAGGTGAAGAACAGAGCTGTCGGAAAGACAGCGTCCTAATGAACACTGCTAAGCTTGGCAGCGTATTTTAAGCTGGGTGGGAGGAGCAAAAAGGCTTAGAGTAGCGGCATCTCTTCAGAAAGGTGATTTAGATGTAAAGCTTTCGAAATTTAACCGCCTCTCCGGGGAGAGATAACTTTGAGATCCTTCAACAAACTCCGGGATAAGAAGGCTCAACTGATCGAGTCTATCAAGTCACATAGGTAAAAAATGAAAATAAATAGAAAATAACAAAATTTAAACAAAAATAAACAATTAATAAAAGTCAATTAAATCACGACGTTTCGATTGCAACACAAGCAATCATCATCAGGTGTGAAAATCACAGCTAGAATTGTTTTACTGAAGTGGGAGGAATGGTTGAGCGGCTGGAGGTCGAGCCGCCACGTGGCCGATGGAGATGGCGGGGCAGCAGTGACGGGGAGCTCCTCTTGATCTTCAACACCAACCCTGCACCATGCTCCAGCCCCCGCTTATATGCGCTCCCCGGCGGCTAAGTCTCGCCTCTGGCCACGCCCCTCCTAGAACTTTCGGGAACGCTCCAGAGGCTTGCCGGGTGGATCCGCCCCCCCCCCACCTTTGCTCCAGATATAAACCCTATCATAGATAAACCATAACTGCATAACAAGTAACGCCCCACATAATACAGGAGATGGCGCTCTCATTACATTATTATCGCCTTCATATTTCGCTTATATTTTATTTATACTTGGTGAGTGTAGTTTTTTTTACGTACCACGCTTTGAGATACTTCAATATAAAAGGTGCTTTATAAAATAGAGTTATTGTTAGTAGTAGTATTAATCCGGCGAATGGGTGGGCTTTCTCTAGGTGCTCCGGTTTTCCTGTCGCACATTCATGGTGTTGGCCAAACATTCCAAAATAGGGCCAACAGCGCTCGGCCAATTGTTGACGTCGGTTCTGGCTGCCTTCCCGCTTGCCCCTGGTTACCCGCACACCTGAATCATTCTCTCTATGAATTAATCTCTCTCTGAGAGTGAAAAAATATTAAACTGGGTCCTCAAGTGGGCAAAGTTCTGGCTCTGAGAATTAAAAATATCGGTTTGACTGTCGAAATATTTCACGAACATTACTCTGTCGCAGGGAGGCTGGTAAAGTGCTGCCTCTATTGAGTGTGGACCAGAGGTCACTTGACGGTCATCAGAGACAGCTTTGTGATTTCTGCTTCCGTTTTTCGTTCTCTCTAACACCAATTGTTGCACATACATATAACAACCGCCATTCGCCACTAAATGGCAGTTACATCACCATGGCGCTTGTGCCAGGCTAAGTATACTTTAAGACCACTTGAAGTGTCGAACGCCCGCTGGCAGGAAGTCACGAGACAAACCTAGGTGCCATGGGTTGACTGACTGAGATGACTGGCCGATGCATCACCTGTGCGCCCTACTGTGCCAACTTGTGTTTTAGCCGCCCAGCGCTCCGCTCCTTGGTGTGAGCGTCACTGCTCTGCTCCCCGTTGTTGCTGGAGAGCGACTGCCTCCAACTGACTAGGAGCGTTCTTCACGAGCCTCCTCCATAGAGGCCGATTTTGACACCGCCGGTCCCAGTCATCGGAAAGTCTACTCAGCTCCACATCATCTTGTACCACATCACTCCATCTCTGCTCTACCCCGTGCCGCGCCCGTTTAGCACCCTCTATCCAGCCAAACAAAAGTTGTTTAGAATGCGGTGACTAAGCATGCGGGCTACATGAGCCAGCTAACGCAGCCGTGCCTGCCGGAGGAGCTCACCGATGGAACTTTGTCCAGATCTTTCAAGGATTTGTGAGCTCCTCACACAATCCAGCCTGCTTAAATCCAGGATGGATTATAGGCAGGCCAGCCTGAATGTTTCTAACTGGCTCAGATGTTCAATAGGGAGGTCCACGTTTTGCAAGCATAGAGAAGGGAGTGTATGACTGGCCGAGAAAACCAGAAGCTTCATGTGGAACGACAGAATAGGTAGCTTTCACACAGCATTACGCAGTCGATTAAAATATATTAGCGTGGCCTCGCTCCGCCCCGGCCACACCCCCCTTCTGGAACTCACTAGCAGGCTATTGACGTGTTCCTTCCGTAATGTTAACCCTTGATCCCTCCTGGGCCTATCACGTAACCTGCTGTCAGGGCTGCTATAAGCTGCAGATCCCCTTCCCTGCCAGCGGCCAGCACTATGATACTAAGTGACCAATTCTATGGCACTACATCTGTATTAATTAGTGCTATTATCAAATACCCCAATCAAGCCCTCATTTATCGCTGGTACGAAAGGAATAACGCTGGTACGAAAGAAGGCACCCCCATATATATAATGATGGTATAATCCCTTTTAGTGCTCACTTTTCCAGGAACGCATCATAAGCACTCAGCGAGGTCTACCTATACATAACACGTACACTCACAAATCCACACATCCACACAACGCAAACTTCCAGCGAATACAAATAATTGGTATTTGCACCATGTTCTTGCCATTTCATCATTCAATGAGTGCACAGCTTCACGAAGAAAAGGGGATTGTAGTCTGCGGTCGTTTCACAGCAGGGGGCGACGTTGTAATGTGGCTTTACCCAATTAGGTAATGTGCAAGTGCATTTGAAAAACATGTTACGACAGCACACGTGGCCTACCCATTTTTCAATGTCACCGGATGTTAACGTCGTCTACTGTGAATAAGACTGTATTTCTGCTTATTTCTGCTAAATGCACTCACTGTACAAAATTAAGGTTTTTGGTTTAGATCACGTACGTGTAAATGTGCTGTTAACCTGCCACCACCCGACACAGTCAACCAGTAATGTTTGTTACGTAAACAACACGGGCCAATTAGTTCCGACTTCAGCCCACTGGTGTGTTAACCATGGGCAGCCACATGACTCGAATCATGAAACCCTGCAACAGACCGCAGATGCGCAAACGCTCGGCCATGTCGCCATCCAACATTGGACACAACAGCCGTGATCCACGAGCTCAGTAGCGGTGACGGCGCAACAGCACTCTTCATCTCCGTGCACTGTGTGACCACTTTGTGCCCGTTGGCTGACTGCCAGAAAGGTCACGGGACAGATCTAAGTGTTATGCATTATCTGCCTGAAATGAATGGCAAAATGTGCCACCTGCGTCCCGCGCTGTTGCCAGCTTGCCGTGTTTCAGCCGCCAAGGACTCTGCTGCTTGTCTGGAAGCATAGCTGCTGCCAATAGCCCAAGAGCATCTCTCATAATAATACTTTACCAATGTCGATCTTGACACAATTGGGAGCGTTTTCAGCAGGTCCATTCAGCTACATTTCTTCTCTACCATATCAGCCCATCTCTTCTCTAGCCCATGCCTTGCCCGTTTATCCTTCTGTATTGGCTGCTTGGGCATGCGGTGGCTGGGCATTTGAGCTACGCGTAAACCAGCGAATGCATCATCACCTAAAGTACACAAATGGGACTTTGTTCAGATCATTCAGGGATCTGTAAACTCCTCGGATGGATCATGGGCCAGCTTGAATATTTCAAGCTCTCACAGGTGTTCTTGGAAAGAGATCAATATTTTACAAGCATAATGAAGTGAGGAAATTATTGTGTTCGAGAATAGCTGAAGTTTCATGTGGAATTACATACCCAGGCAGCTTTCACATTATATTACGTAGCCAATTAAATAAAATCAAGTATTCTCAATTAATTCGTTGATCAGTAGAGTGCCATCCCATGGATGCACCCAGGCACCGATCAGCTTCTCATTGTACATACTCTTTGGTTCTTTCGATAAAGTCACGTAGGTGAAAACGTAAAATTAAAATAAATAAGTTATATCACGACGTTTCGATTGCAACACAAGCAATCATCATCAGGTGTGACAACCACAGCAAGAACATTTTACTGAAGTGAGAGAGATGCCGGAGTTAAGGAGTTTATATAAGTCAGAGAGGGGGGAATACCTTTAACAGATGAAAACTCATCTAGCACCAGCCATGGACAAGCTCTCCCGCAGCCTGCTAAAAATACTAAATAATGAAGGAACCAGGGGACATCCACCTCATGTAACTTTACCCGTGCCTGCCCACCATCGTAAAGGTTCATAATGATTATGAGCAGAGGGGCGTATTCCCCTGAAAAGCAATACGAACAAACCAACACGTTCAGCCTCTTGATTACATCGTAGGCCTTGATCAGGCCAATAAAGCAGAACGATAGGTCATGTTGAGATTCCCTACACCTCTGCTGTAAGAGACAGACATAGACTGTGGCATCAGTAATATAAACGTGCTGGATGCCCCGAAGGGATATGCTTGCATTGTCTCCTGGACAAAGGCCATTTTGTTGGGTTGGGGGATTTAACTGGATGCCTCCACCCCAGGAACACAACGGCATTGCAAATTTGGGCCAATTTTGTGAATTGTTTATATAAGCTGGTGTGGGCTTCCCTGTAAATTAATCGCCAGCTACATATAGTGGTAATAATTGTTTGTAGATAGCACGATTAGTACAGTTGGCTACATACGGTACAAAAGAAGTTCAACACACAACAACGAGTGGGCTCCTCTGAATACAGATGTGGGAGCTTGGCAGTGAGGTCTGGGAGGCTGTGAGTTTCAGGCAGTTGCGGGTCCCCTTCCCAATTAACAGGAAGCAAATCATGGTGGTGGTTGCCTTTTCTACACAAAAGACGAGCATCTGTGGAGGGAAGTGGGCCAAGCGGTTGAGTCAGGTGCATATTTTATTACATTCTGTCCCACGAAAATGGATAAAGTGGCCCACTTGGGACCGAGTAATTTTTATCAGCAGACACTTAAATATTCTCATATACGGATACATTCACAGACACACAACACTATACTAATACACAGTCTCACATCTAAACCCAAATACAAACATACTCATAGTCATTTATACATATGTAATGTTTCTCGGAGACACGGACTGTAGAGGGTTTCTTTATTGAAACTTGGTCACTTCACAGTGACGACTTCAAGACAACGACGTCGCGAAGACAGCGACGACGTGAAGACAACGCTCCCGGACAGCGAAGACCCCGACTTCCACAGCAGCTACGAAACTCGCTCATCGCCCCTTTTTAAATCCTTTATATTAAATTCGCTTGCTTGCGTGCTTGCTTGCTTACGACCGTGCAAATCTTTCGGTCGTTTTTTAACCCACTTCCCGTGATCCAATCGAGCTGACATTTTCCACACAGACTCGTTGTGCGTGACAATTCATGTTCGTGAAATTTTTTTCTCCAAAATTTTACACTGTTTAGGGAAAACAAATTAAATATGTAATTACCAATTGCTTAATACTGGCAGACAATCATCTGACCCATAGGTGGCAGCCATCTCAAGCCAGAGGACGAGAAGACTCTAGCCGCCACGCATATAAAGGATTTATAGTGAAAAACTTACGGGTTTACTTGTTATTATCCCTGGCGTTGCCATCCCCCACCCCTGGCCACGCCCTTACTTCTCGAACTCTGCTGGAAATTCCAGATCGTTCCCTTCTCTGTCACGTCGCCTGTTATTACCGCTTGTGACAACTAGCCTTTTATATTGTCTTCACACCTGCAATTACCGATTGTAACCGCGAATCCACACACTGTCTATACACATAGACCCACATGTTTCACCTGGATAGTCCCACGTGGTGGAACCTCTCACTTGCACGTGTCCAGGATATCAATACAGTATACACACACCTACATGCAAATACATAAACTGTATTTTTAATATATGCACACAAATATATACATACAAAGTTCTTAATACGCACAGATACGTACACATCAGTACACACATGTAAGAAATTCCCCATGCAAAAAAAGTTCCCCTGTAGAGCAATTGTAGATTGTTGGAGCAGCAAGCAAACTCCCATTGGAATCCGACTGGATGTAAGAGTGGATGGTGTGGCCAGTACGATGCCTGGTCACCTTTGTTTTCCTAGTGCTGATGTTTGTACCCCACACTAGGTCCTTATTTAAGGCCGAGTCGACCTTGGGGAGGCCCAGGACTGATTAAAATGTTTACGTTGTTGTAGCGCAGTGCGCTGGGTTTGTAGTTGCATTGCGCTGACCACTGCACTACCACTCCGCACACATACAGATACAAAGATCCCAATACACATCCATACACCTCAGTACATATATTTAAGGCTTCCACAAATGCAAAGATCCTCCTATAGTCTTTAACAGACTGTTGGGACAAGTGCTGTTTGCGATTAACGATACGTACACATTCATCACACACACACAAAAAGCCAAAATCACTCGTAATGCCTGAACAATATATTGGGACAATGTTTACACACCGCACCAGGTACTCATTTGAGGCTGAGTCAACCTAGGGGAGGCCCACTACCAGTTCAGATAATTGTCACCGGTGTTACCCGGTTTGTAGCGCAGCGCGCTAACCGCTACACTACCACTCTCCACACACACAGTACACATACACACAGGCAAAATAAACAAACACACATAAAATAAGGACATACATTATTCATTTTACACTTGTTGCACTCAAAAGCTCGCATGAAACCCCTAAGTCTGTCTCTGTGTGTGAGCCCTCTAATGGGAAATCTATACTGAGGAATGATCATAGCGCGCAAAGATCCCTCGTCTCTCTCATCCTTCATACTGCACTCCTTTAACTCTCCAACGCATTCCTCACGAGCCAAGCTCACGGCAGCTTGTGACCATGCGTGGCTTCTGTTATCCGAAATAGCAGCGGCCCCATAAATTTCAATATCCGCCGTCATCCACGACTTTATGCAAAAGTCAACAGAATGGTGTCCAATTAACCGTTATTTTTTCCGTGAATAAGAGAAGTCACGTGGCGAATTACTCCCATTATCTGTGATTGTCCACAATTGTTTTCTCCACAGGAAAATGGAGTAAATTCGCAGACAACCTCACAGAGAAACGTCGTGATTTATTTTATTTTATACCTACGTGACTTTACTGAAAGAACCAAAGAGTATGGATTCCTGCAGTCACGAAAGCTTTAAATCAACATAGAATAATATTTACGATATTAGGTCCGGCAATATCGCACTGCCCCAACCTGGATTTACCATCTGTTTTCCCAAAATCTTTAAAACCGTGCTCAATTCAAGAAAGACATTACAGTAACTTTATCTACAACTTTGATTCGTGCTGTTTGTTTCTGGTTGTTTGATATAAGAAGATGATTTGGACATTTGCTCAGCAACTGTAAAATAAAATAAAATAATGGCAAAACAAACAACAGATGTATTTTATTGAGGACTAGCTTATATACCCGGCGTTGCCCGGGCCAAAAAAATATTTCAAAATACTCTTAAAAATCTAACAGCAGTGCGTACTGACTGTGGTGGTACCTGCTATGATTACAGCAGTGCATACTGACTGCGGTGGTACCTGCTATCACAACAGTGCATACTGACTGTGGTGGTACCTTCTATCACTACAGTAGTACATGCTGACTGTATATCAGTATTTATCGACTCTATAGCACAAAGTACTCACCTGACAGAGTGGTAAGGTGAGGCCTAGTCCCGTGCAGAACCTCCGGCCTCGCCTAGATTGTCCAGCCGGCCGAGATGGCACCTTGGCAGGCTGGGGCTGGGCTGCTACCCCTGACCCCAGCCACGATCTCCCCGGCCACTCTGCAGTAATATCTACGGCCTATAGTGGTAGTATCTGGCGACTGTATAGTAGTAATAACTGCACGCATCGGGGTGGGGGGGGACATCACCCAGTGAAGAATTAACATCAGCGTTTAGTGTATATTTCTAGCATATTTAACGCGAAAGAAAATGTCCCCCTCACTCCCACCAAAGGTGTGCGACTTGGCATTGGCCGTCCCCCCACAAAAGGCGCATGAGTTGGTATGGTTGCGCACGCGGCATAAATAAATAAATGATAAGCACACAAAAATCGCACTAAATCGCTAATTAAACCAATTTAATGTTGACGGATGTGATAAAGGAATAGCACTTGCTCACCGCAGGGCTTATGGCTTGGTACCTGGCTGTTTTTTTACGTAAACCCCACCATTGGAGAGGCAAATCGTTCGCAAATGCGCAAACAGACACAATCTCACAAACAGCACACGAAGAATCTCGAGCTCCTCACAGGGCCCTCGTTATATACCCCCGGGCTTGGGCTGGCTCCGCCCTTCGCCCCGCCCACCTTCCAGGTGTCTCGAGCTCCTTCTCAAAGGTTCCTGAGAGCTCCTTTGGACCACGTGACCGCTCCAGGGCCCCCGTCCACCGGTGCCCCCCCCCCCCTCTAATATTGTCGGGTCACGTGATAGCAGGTCAACCAGCATATCATGCCCCAAGGTAACCTGGCTGGCTGACGCTCCCTCTCGCTCCCTCACCGGGAGCCCGCACCGCACACTGCTCACGGTGCCTCCGCGCTAACCAGCGCTCACCCAAGCATCGTTAGGGCTGGTACTACATCCCGTATCCCGGGCTGCACGTACCATACAGTGACAAGCACAGTCACTACATCACCCCCCCCCCCCCCCCCATCGTAGCTTCCAGCCGTCCTGGCTGCCAACTCCCCCTAAAGTAAGCAACTGATGTATAGTTAACAGATCAAAACAACAAGTGTGCTCCAACAACATAACAAAGCAATAAATAACGCCAGTCCTCCAGACGGATTGGGCTCAACCGTCTTGGGAGGGCCGGGGGGGGGGGGGCGGGCAAGAAATCGACCCCACGAAGTCGGCTCCTCACGAAGCGCAGTAGGCCGGGTCGTCGGGTCCTCAGCGGCCGCGTGCGAGGCATCATTTGCGCGGTGCCTGGGGGCGGAACAGAAACACTCTCCTGAAGACCCGCGTCAGCAGACGCATGCCCCAGCTTGTCGGGCACACCCGACACTCAACCCCTTCAATATGGAGATGAAACAAACTCACACGGCATGATGAACAGTTTCAGGCGAGAGGGGTGCACAAACCAGCTTCGCTTACCAAACCGAACCTGGATACACTGCGGCCGCACGACCCAAACCACATCAACCGGCCTTCTCCAAGGTTGCAGCAATTTAGGTGATGTGCCAACTGGCACCTGCGGACAATGCAACCAGGCCCTGTCCCGCGGCGACCAATCACACAGGGAAACACGGGCACCTATGAGCCACTCGTTGGCCAGCTGCCTGGCCCGAGAGTTAACACCGGGGGCTTCCCGCGCCTCAGAAAGTTTCCCCATCGTGAACCCAATCGTGTCAGAAATTTCGGACACCTTCGGGGTGGGCGCAGCCTGCAATTGGACATTGATGGGAGGATCATACTCTCTCCCATACATCAAAAAGAAGGGAGAGTAGCCGGTGGGTGTGTGAGGGGTCATCCTATAAGCTGCAAGAACTGCAGGGCTATGCAAAGCCCAATTGACCTGTGACTCGCTGACCAAGTGACTCAACATGGAGGTCAGAGTCCGGTGTAGGCGTTCGACCATGCCATCCATTTGCGGGTGGTACGGTGATGTGCGTACCTTTTTTGTTCCCAGCAGGTCGCAAACTTCACCCAGCAGCTTGGAGGATTTTTTTTTACCCTGATCCGTCAGGAGGCGCTCAGGAGCCCGATTATCCAGAACATAGCCATTAAGGAACGCCTCGGTGATAGCCACAGCCAATTGATTTGGGAGCGGCCAAGCCATAGGCCAGCAATGGGAAAAATACTCAACGCCCACGAGTAAGTATTTGTTGCCACGCGCCGAAGCGGGAAACGGCCTGAGAATATCGAGGGCAACAATTTGATTTACCCGTGACACCTGGATAGATTGTAGCGGAGGACAACAAGATCTCGCCGGCAGCTTCCGCTGGGCACATTGCACGCAGCCTTTCAGCAGATCCTCAACGTCGGAGGCCATGGCCGGCCAATAAAAATCTAATTTAAGCACAGTCAGCATCTTCTGCACTCCGAGGTGCAACAGCCGTTTATGCATAGCCCACACAACCTCGCCCCGCAGGGCGGTAGGCACAATATCATAACGGCACAATCCTCCATCCCGATACATGAGCAATCCTCCCCCCAGCACAAATGAGTAAACATCCCATGGAGCCGTACCATCGGCAGTCACCCTAACACGCCGGAGCAAATTAAAGAGGGACGCATCTTGTGCCTATCGATGTCCCCATACCTCATAGTCAAGACCCAAAGTTGCATTTCGCGTAACGGGGACATCGCCCGTCCCCCCCATTGCATTCGCAGCAGACGCAACGAGAGGGGAGGGGGAGGTCGAGCAACACGGTCGACAATGAACTGAACCAGAAAAACACACGCACTCTCCGGGCGCTGGCAATCGTGATAGGGCATCGGTGTACGTGTGGCGAGAACCCTTATGAGACGTGACATTGAATGAAGAATCCTGCAGAATTTTAAGCCAGCGTGACAATTGACGGGAGGGCTGGTCCACACTCAACGCGTATTGGAGCGCCGTGTGATCGGAGTGCACTTCGAAGTGTCACCCGTACAACTATGGCCGATATTGCTGCACAAAAACCACAATGGCCAACAGTTCCCAGCATGTAACGCAATACCGCTGGTCCACCGGGGACAGCACCCTGCTGCCATATGCAACCACGTGCTCCACGCCATTTACGACTTGGGATAACACGGCACCAATGCCGGTATTACTGGCATCTGTGTCCAAAATGAATTGCAACGAAAAGTCAGGATAACGCAGGGGAGGGGCGTTAACAAGCCCATCACGAATAGAGCGGAACGCAACCTCCTCCACCTCCTCCCAATGACATTGTTGGCCCTTAGCCGTCAGGGCATGGAGAGGTTTAGCAATGGACGTGAACCCCGCATCAAATTGGTGATAATAAGAGGTGAAGCCGATAAAACTGCGCAGCTCGCCGGCCAAGGTGGGGGTCGGCTGCGTCCAAACGCAAGCAGTTTTCTCGGGGTCCGTCGCGATACCCGATTCGCTGACTATGTGGCCCAAGTATTGAACAGATTTTTGGAGCAGATGACCTTTTTGGGGCCGCACGTACCTCAACGAAAACAGCCTGCAGGTGATCCAAATGCTTATCAAATGTGCGGCCAAAAATATGACGTTATCCAAGTAGATTAGGCACGAATCCAACTGGAGGCCCGCCAAAACCAATTCCATCAGCCTCTGAAAATTGGCCAGCGTGGAATGGAGCCCCATCTGAAGCCGGTTAAACTCGAACAGCCCTTGGGGTGTCCGAAAAGCCGTCTTGGGCCTTGAGGCCTCGTCAAGCGGCAACTGCCAAAAAGGTCGAGGGTTGAAAAGAAGCGTGCGCCTGCCAGAGCGTCCAATGAATCATCCATGCGAGGTAGGGGGTAGGTATCCGCGACCGAAACTTTATTAAGTTTTCGGAAATTGACACAGAAACGCAGACTGCCATGGTGCTTCTTAACAAGGACGATGTCTCGGACCGCATCCGTGAACATAAAGCAGATTTGAAATACGGTAGGACAAACACCTCAGCCGTGGCAGATCACTGTTACAACTCAGTGGGCTCACATGACATTGACTTCTCCAAGACAGAGGTTCTCTGCAAGCCATCTGGCTATCATTAGAGATTTGTTCATGAGGCGATCCACATATACAAACACAGAGACAATTTCAACCAAGAAGATGGATTCTGGCTCAGTAACAATTGGAAGGACGTAATAAACCATTTCGGATCTTAACTGATTGTGTTCACGTTTACGGTGACTTTCAGACCGCGTTCCACTCACTGGCATTTACTATATATCTTGTATTCTCCGCAGGGAATGGATTCTTTGCTCCGCTGCAAGTCTCCGGACACCACTCTCCCATTGACATATTTCGTTGCTTCCTCTTCGTATCTCTCACGCGACGGTCAATGGTATAGTGTATAGCGGATTGTATAATAATTAATAGTATAAAACTGTAATGGTTAATACAATGTACAAAGTAATATATAGTATCGTAATTTTATAGTGAATATACAGCAGTGTGATATACAGTAGGGTGGGTAGAATAATACATAGTGTAATAGTAATACAGTATATAATTTAATGTTGGGTTTGTCTATGGCAGTATATAGTACGCTGTAGACCCGTGTGATATAAGAGAATAAAGTTTAACGTGAAGCATATTATATTTTTTGCAACATAGAATTGTAATGTATTACTTACTGTTAGTAGCTCAGCTTATTGGAGAGTATATTTAGTATACTGATGATACTATGTAGTTTATACTTTAGTTTTTTACGTGGTGGTTTAGTTACTGCAGCTACATACTATTAACATTCCTTCCCTTTATTAATGTTACCCCTATCCCCTCCCTTTGATGCTGCTAATCCTGCATAATGCACGGGCATAATATGACTTTAAACCCCCTGCCAAACCTCCTACGCATTTCACAAGTAGTACTAATCGCATATCTGCATTTCCCATAAATATGCTAAATTCCTCTTGATATGCAAATTATTTTGTCAAGGCGCTCTTCCCCCCTCCATCCCAGCTTAAATAGACGCTCCAAGCCTGGGGTGTGTCATTCAGACTCTGTCTTCTCGACAGACCTGTTCTCCACCTGAGGACGGCTGCTTGCATTGTGGCCGAAACGTCATGAGAATTATTTTATTATATTAAATTTTTATTATTTTATTATTTCCATTCTACGTGACTTTACCGAAAGAACCAAGAAGATTAGAGCATCCCTTGGACTAGTGGACGGTAAAACTATATCCGCGGCCAACATTTCATCTACCGCCGCACGAACATGTTCCTTTTCAGCCGGACTCAAGCGGTAAGGATTCTGCCGAATGGGGGCGGCATTTCCCGTGTCAATATGGTGGCTCAACAGAGACTTACTAAAAATGTCAGAAAACTGCTGCAGGAGCGCTCTTAGCTTCCCCATTTGCCCCGCAGACAAATCGCCGCATTCCGAGCACAGTTTATCTATCCATGTCTAATCATCAACCGGAGGTCCGTGAGATCGAACGCCGACCCCGACATTGCCCACGACATCCGCTTTCGGAAACACCGAGTGATAACGGAACCCTCCTGAATAACCAGTGTCGGACCCGGCATTAAGGATTTGAATAAACGGTGGCTGGTTCCAGGACACCAGCGTCTGCGCCACAACGAGCGACATCTCCCAACTGAGCTTATTCGAGGGACACAGTACAATACCGTCCCCCAGAGTGCGCGCATCGAGCGGTTTACACAATCGAAGAGGCACCAGCATTTGCGCGCCGGGCGGGATCCGCACCGTGCGGCACGCAAATGCCTGTACCATAGCGTTGGCAGAATACATGCAAGTCGGGGACAGAAGAAAAGCCATACGCCGTCCCGATGGCAATTCCAAACAGCCCAGGTCGATACAAATTTTTAGGGGCATCTTGCCGAGAAAATCAGTCCCTAACAAGCACGAGACAGTCAGGGCCGTGAAAACCAATACATGGCCCGACAATAATACATCTGCAATGCGGAACACAACGGAGATCCGACCGATAATCCTCGATGATCCGCCGTTAGTGGTGAAACATGGAGCATCCACCGGCTACAAAACCCGACACCGGGGGGGCAAAATTAGCTCGGAGATGATTGAAGACACGCCGTTATCCACAAGCATGCGCACCTCAACCCCGCACTCCTGTAGGCAAGGGCTGATTCACCATCCCCTTTCTGCCTCATAGCAAACTTCTGACGGGTGTTCAGCGAAGGCTCAAAAGTGGCGGCCATCTGGTCAAACGCCTGCGTGAGGGTGGACCTCTTGGACAGCGTGATGGCGAGGAATGCCACTAAAGCATCAGCGTCAAGGTCGGCGGGGAGCGCCTTCAGCGGGTCCACCTCTGACCACCCCGCCACATCGGCATTTGTGAGAAATCGGCTCTTGAATGCCACCCAATCGCCGCTGGCGGAAACAAATTATTTAATGAAGGGCAGCCGATGGCGAAGCGACTGGACCAAATCTAACCCGTTCACCGCTGTGTTGGAGGGCACTAACAGAACATTCGTTCTTGCCAGTGTGGGTCCCGCCGAGGTCGGGGATCTTTGGACCTCCATACCCTCGGCCCGGATGAAGCGAAGGCCCGGTCGGGAAGTTGTTCCTCCTTGGAGCTGCAGGCCAAGCTCAGGAGCTTCTGCAACACCAGCGAATCGATGGCCTCCTGGTCCATGCGAGGGTAGGCGGCCCTCGCCAGAGCCAGCAGCGCGCTGCGAAACGCCAGTGCCGACTCCGAGTCCGCCCTCCTCTGGATGTCGAAATGGTGGCGGGAGTCGGAAGGCGGTCCATAAATTGGTTGCATGTGCCAGAAGGCACCCTGCAACGTAGAGCGGTCCGCCGGCGGGATGGTGATGAATGCGGCGAGGGCGTCATCGTCCAGCGTGGCCGGGAGGGCGCGGACCGCCTCTGCCTCCGACCAGCTGGTCATCTCCAGGTGGGAGGTGAACCGGCGCTGGAAGGCCGCCCAGTCGCCGCCAGCAGCTGAGAAGACCTGAAGCGGCGGCAGGCGTTGCTACATGGGCTGCAGCCGACCTCTCAGCAGCATCGCGGGCCCCGTTGATGTTGTTTCGGCACTGCCGGTGACGGCCAAGATGGCACTCTTGGACGGCAGTCGCTCCGCCGATGACGAAGCGACCACTGATTGGCCCCCGCTTGGGCAGGACGTAACATCTGTCCCGTGATGCACCGCGAGGCTGGCGGAAGCGGTACCCGCTATGGCGGGAGAATAAAAATTGCTAGGGGAAGTTGGAGGTGCGATGGTGGCAACGTCCGTTGGTCATTGTACTGCATCCTCCACCCTTGCTGCCGCCTTCCTGCAGTGCCTTGACGTCGGCAGCCACGGTCGCAGGAACTGCAGCCACATCGTCGCCGCCGTCTGGGCTCTGAGTACGTCGTCTTCTTCGTGTCTCCATGTCCACTTCTGTCACCAAATGTAGTGGGTTCCACAGAGACTGGAGACGTTGTCTTTAGAGGCAACACGGTTCATTGTAACTCTTAAGAGAAAGCCCCTTACTCCCACTACCTGGGGAGGTATGGCCTGCGTGCTAACGTGCCCTAACACTGGGGCTACCGACTCTTAGTCCTCCGGCTAAGGGTGCCCTAAGGGAGGCTATGCTGACCCGACCCAGCCAAGGTGCGGGTCCTGACCACTGGTCCGCGCTCAGCCCCAGCCCTTAGAAGGACGTCGGGTCTCGGGGTCCCAGGGTCCTAGCCTAGCTGGTCTTCTATCTTCATCTTCAGAGCACTGCCCCGAGCTGTCCTGAGGCTGTATTTTATACACCTCTCGGGGACTCTTCGCCCCCGGTACCGCCCCCTTTCTGGAACCTTCCAGGGGGCTCTGGAAGAACCCCCCAACCCCTCACCTTCTTGTCTCCAACCCCACTTCTGACACCAAATGTAATGGGTTCCGGAGACACTTGTAGAGGTAACTTCTTTATTACAATACAACACTCCAACAGTCCTGATATTCTGTTACAGCCTAGGTACACAGCCTAGGTATACAGCCAAGATACACTACTCTGGCTACGCTCTGGGGTCCTCCGGCTACAATTACCCTAGGGGAGGCTAATTGACCCGACCGAGCCAAGGTGCGGGTCTGGACTCTGGCTTCTTCGGAACTCGCCCTTACAAGGACGTAGAGCCAGGAGTCCCAGAGTCCCACCACTGGCCCTGACAGCGTCCCGGCCCTTACGAGGACAAGCGGGATGAGGGGGTCCAGGGTCCTAAGCTGGCTGGCTGGCGGGTCTTGGGTCTTGAGCTGCGACTGGCCCCAATCGGCCAGGGAGCTGCACTTTTATGCCTCGTCCCCAACGAGGGGTGGGGTTGTGTGCACCCCCAGATATCCCACAGAGCACACACAGCCCCCCCCCGTTGGTGGCGCTAAGGGGCTTAACTGTCTGGGGTGACTGGGATCCTAGCGCCTGGCGCCGAGGGCTTATCTGCCTAGGATCCCAGAGCCCCCAGCAGCCCCATCCCCTCTTATGTCACTACATTACCCTCCTCTATGTAGCCTCCAGCCGTCCCGGCTGTCAATAATTAGAAAGTTTATATTAACGAAAGGGAAGAAAAAAATACGCGAGCCTCAACAGGAAAAGAAAAGAGAACAAGAAAGTAACCATAATTACCATAACCCACCTGTACAACTTTACACTATATACAAGCGTCAATCAACAAAAAGGTGAAGCAATGACACGTGAACCAACGACCCGCGGCACACCTAGCCCTCCTCGGGATCCACAGCAATGCCTGACTCGCCAATGATATGGCTAAGACATCGCACAGATCCCTGCAGGAGATGGCACCAGCAGAGAGACGCGTAGCCAACCATGCTAATCGGAGGATGGGTGTGTGGATAAGTGATTTTTTGAGTGGATGAGTGACTATGTGAGTGGGTGAGTGACTGTGAGTCTATGTATGTATGTTGAACGTCTTTATGCAGTCAATTGTTCTAATCGGAGAATGGGTGAGTGTGTGGGTGAGTAACTGTGAGTGGGTGAGTGACTATGTGAGTCTATGTATGTTGAACTTCTTTTGCACCGTACATAGCCAACCGTGCTAATCGGAGGTGCAGATGACCGCGTGGCCATAGAAGGAGGGGTATAAGGGAGGCCGTTTGTCCCAGTCCTCATTTCTGAAGGGGGTATCAGGGCTACGGGTCCTTAGAGGGATCTCATCGGGCACGTTGACTATCGGAGGGGTTACCGTCTTTCCACAGGCCACACCTGGACTTGTTTCTCAGTCAGCACGAGGTCTATCATCAACACTGTGTGGTATCCGGCAATAAAGTGCAACGCAATACTGGTACACGATCCTTGTTACAAATAAATTCCTGCCACCCGCACACAGATGGCAGATACCAATTATCTTAATGTCTGCGTTACACCTGAGTCTAAGGCTACCAAAAGTCCCGGTTTAGCCAGGACAGTCCTAATGGTTTCAGAAATTCTGTCCTGGAGTCTCAAAGCGTTTGTTACAATCATGATTTTGTCAAAATGTAAAAGTTTCTGGGCTTATGCTCAACTCATAATATTATCAAAGGGTGGGGCTATGTGAAGTGTGACAGGGGTTAGCAGGGGAGTCGGTGGAGCTGGTGGCTGAGTAGGCGTAGTTATGCAGAAGTAGGCGGGACTTCGATGGAGGGGGTGTCAGCTCACCCCGAGTCCCATTGCAGCCTCTCTGGAATGTGGTCGCCTGAGTGTAGGCGAGCAGGTGGTGTGTTCAGAGACACGGATGGCTATCGTTGTCTCCAATGCACTTATGCTCACTTTGAGAGCAGACAATTTACGTCTTTATTTTTAGGCTGAGTTGACCTGGAAAGGCACAGACCAAACTCAGGTCATTGGGTTAGTGGTGCAGTGAGCAAACCACGAACCACTGCACTACCGCTTGAGGGATGACTCCCACTGCTCATATTGATCAGCGAATCTGTAGGCCTGATCCTGGAGGTCAGAGATCAGAATGTATTTTCTTCCCCTTAATGACGATAATAGTGGCGGTGCTGGATGTGGCTTTTTGTTAGCGTTCAAGAGGGTTATTTTTGTAATCAGCAACCAGCGACCATCCTTGCAGCACTTAATAGATCTCCAAAACTCCGAGTGAAGGCTACATTCATAATAATAATAGCCTCCCATTTTTTAGGCGTGGGTTGCTGTAGCCAGTGAAAATGCAAAACCTAATATTCCACAAACATTAAAAAGACGAAGATTTCCGAATCTAGCCTACATAGGCTGTTGGGGCAAGTGCTGTTAGTGAGCACCTATGGAGGCCGGTACGGAACACGAGGGGGTGGGTGACTAACACCATGCCCGGCCGCCTTTGTCTCTCTGTGGCGATGTTTACACATCACACCAGGTACACATTTGAGGCTCAGTCAACCTTTGGGAGACCCAGGATTGGTTTAGATAATCGTCACTGGTATTAACCATGGGCCGGAATAAAACTTGGTACATGGGGTTCACAGCGCAGTACGTCAACCGTTGCACCACAGCTCCCAACAATACATATGTAGTGGTGGTATTGACGTGCGCCGACTGTGACAGTGATGGATCACGGGGCGGCGCGGGGTGCGGGGTTGGGCACGCGTTGTGGGCGTGGTGTGGACGCGCGCGCCGGGAGTGACAGATGACGAGGCGGCGTGGAGTGAGTGGTGAGGCACGATGAGATGTGGGAAAAGAGGATCGTAGCCAGCACCCGGCGATTGGTCGAATAAGTGGGTGCTCGCAGCGACGTCCGCAGGTGGGGTATAAAGGGGGACGCGCGAGAGCACTCGGGAAGAGTTACCCAGTTGAAGACCCGAAGACGGAGCTGAAGACCTAGTGAAGCCGAGTAGCTCAGTGGCGTTAGTCGCCGAGTAGCTAAGTGGATGTTGGTCATCCGAGTAGCTCAGTGGCGTTAGTCGCCGAGTAGCTAAGTGGATGTTGGTCATCCGAGTAGCTCAGTGGGCGTTAGTCGCCAAGTAGCTAAGTGGGTGTTTGTCACCCGAGTACTAAGTGGATGTTGGTCATCCGAGTAGCTCAGTGGCGTTAGTCGCCAAGTAGCTAAGAGGATGTTGGTCATCCGAGTAGCTCAGTGGGCGTTAGTCGCCAAGTAGCTAAGTGGGTGTTTGTCACCCGAGTACTAAGTGGATGTTGGTCATCCGAGTAACTCAGTGGGCGTTAGTCGCCAAGTAGCTAAGTGGGTGTTTGTCACCCGAGTACTAAGTGGATGTTGGTCATCCGAGTAACTCAGTGGGCGTTAGTCGCCAAGTAGCGAAGTGGGTGTTTGTCACCCGAGATACAAAGTAGGTGTTAGTCACCTGTAACCAAGTTTGATAAAATAAAGAGTGTGTTACCCGTGAAGTCGTCTCCCGTGGAGTTACTACATTACAACTGGCGTCAGAAGTAAACCTGTCTTCAAGAAGTATGGACACAAGGAAGACTACCCGTACCCACGAGCGAGGTCGGGATGACGACGGCGTACCGGGGACACCGACCTCGGGAGTAGAGGACGAGGAGTTGCCGCCGATGCAGCACTTCGCGGTGATGGCCGACGCTCCGCTTGCCTCCGACACCGGCCTCCAGGACGCGCACGCCCGCTTGGCGGAGTTGCTACTCGCCGCCGCCGCTGTCTTGGCCGACATCTCCGTTCCGGCGAGCGGAAAAACGGCTGCGGGGGTCGTGGAGGAAGCGACGGTGGAGGATTCCCGCCAAAGGGCGCTTCGCGCCAAAAGCCTGGAAGTTGCCGCCGTTTTTGGGGGGCCGCCACCGATTGGCGGGAAAGACGGACGCCACGTGGCCGGACACCTCCGCGCAGCGCAGCCCACGTCATCGGCGCGCGCCGGAGCCCTCCATTTTGCGCCTGACAACCGAGCCGACATTTTACACAACTCCAGCGGAGCGCGGGAAAATCTCTCCGACGTCGACGACGATCGGGTCCTCCAGCAAAGATTGCCCGCGCTGTCGGCGTTCAAGGCGGATGGGGGCGACTGGGGAGCCTTCCAACGAAGGTTCCTCGCTCATCAGGAGATGTCGGGGTGGTCCGACACCACTGCCCTGCGTGCGTTGCCAGCGATGCTTGACGACGACGCGCTTGCAGCCTTCACATCTGCTGCAAGGTCGTCCCGCTCTACGCTCCAGGCCGCACTACACCTGATGGCGAAGGTGTTCGGGCCGCCCTCCACGTGCCGCCACCAGTTCTACGATCGGCGGAAGGTGGCTGGGGAAACGACGCTAGCCTACCGCACGGCACTGCTCGCCTTGGCGGACGCGGCTTTTCCCCGCATGGATAAGGAGGGGAAGGACGCCATGGTGACGGAGCAGCTGCTGGTGTTGGCCCACGAGTTGGGGGTCCCCATCAACGTGGCAGACGAGATGGAGATCTGCTCCCTGGCGATCGCCACGAGCATTCACGCGTACGAGGTCCTCAAACGCAAGCCGGGGGTCGTCTGCAAATGGCCGGGGAATGCGGCACTGGCCGCCACGATCGCCGAACCTCAGCCAGCTGCGGTGCAGGAGCGGGGCTTCGCTGCATCGTGTCCGGGGGAGTGGAGAACGGGAGGTCGTTCGCCCACACGTTCGCCCCGCAAGCTGGAGCAACCGAAACCTACGACGTCCGTCGTCTGCTACAACTGCGGCCTTCGGGGTCACGTCGCAGCCGGGTGCCGGGCCCCGCGTCCGCGCGCCGCAGGACCACGTCGGGACGACGACCAGGGCCACAAGTCATCCCAACAAAACCCGGCAAGTCGCGGCACCTCACGCGTTCGGTCCACAAACACGGCACATTCGGGTCGCCGCTTCGCGGTGGGGGGTTCGCGGCTGGGTGCCGGGGGTTCAATTCGGCGAGGGGGGTCCGTACGCGGCCCGCAAGCAGTCGAGTGGTCCGAATTGGCCCACAGGATCGTGGCTGCGTCAGCCGGGTCGTCCGTGGTAACGGGGTTCATTGACGGGGTTGAGGTCCGGGTGCTTGTTGACACGGGTGCGTCGGCCACCATCATCTCGGACCTTATTTATAACATTCTTCCCGTCCAAAGTAGACCCCTTCTGCCGGTAGACGTGCCATTTTATGCGGCGAATGGGGGATCCCTGGGGATCATCGGCCAGATTCGGGCGACTATTTGCATTGGGGACATTAAATTAGCGGGCCCTATTTTTGTATCATCATCGCTGGCCGTTCCCTGTTTGCTAGGTACGGACTTTTTGTCAAAAATGCCCATCAAAATTCTTATTGATCAGGCCTGCATAGAGCTTCCGTCAGGTCGGCGGGTTGCCTTCTTGTCGAGCCCTATCAAAGTGCGCACGGTTTGTGCGAAGGTGCAGGCGCTGGCGACTCACACTGTACGGGTACCCCCGGGATCGCAAATGTTAGTACCCCTTCGGTTCAGGAAGCCACTCGAGGTGGGTGCGGAGGCACAGGGGGTGCTGTTGGGGCCGTCAAACAGAGCCAGTAAGGGCCTCGACTTAGCGGTTGCTCAAACCGTGGTGAGAGGGGACAGTGAGCCGTTCGTAATGGTCCTGAATACGGGGTCGCGGCCGGCCGTAATTGCGCAGGGAACGGTGCTGGCTCACGCCGCGCCGCTGCCCGTTGAGGAACGGCTCGTGGCTCAAGCAGATTTTACTGTCGAGTCGCATCCTCAAAGTGATGAGGGGACTGAGTGGTTGGACTCGCTGTGTGCGGGTTCTGCTAACTTGTCCGGGGTGCAATTGGGAGCATTGAGGGGTTTGCTCATCGAGTTTGCTGACGTGTTCAGCAAACATAAGTACGATATCGGCTGCACTGACCTGTTGCGCCACCACATAGCTACAGGGGACGCGGCCCCTATTCGTCAGAATCCCTTCCGGCTCAGCCCGGCCGAGAAGGAACATGTGCAATCGGCGGTTAATGATATGTTGGCGGCCGATATCATTTCGCCCTCTTCTAGTCCGTGGGGTGCTCCTATTGTCCTAGTAAAGAAACAGGACGGGTCCTTGCGGTTTTGTGTCGATTTCCGCCGCTTAAACAAAATCTCGATGGCGGATGCGTATCCGCTCCCCAGGATGGATGAGTCGCTGGATGCCTTGGCGGGAGCGCAGTTTTTTTCCACACTCGATCTGCTTTCTGGATTTTGGCAATTGCCACTCGATAACGAGTCTAAACCTAAAACTGCTTTCCGGACACCTGGGGGCCTTTTTGAATTCAACCGTTTGCCCATGGGCTTACATTCCGCTCCCGCCACGTTCCAGAGACTCATGGAATTGGTTTTGTCGGGCCTCCAATGGGATACCTGTTTGATTTATCTTGACGATATTATCGTCTTTAGTCGGACTTTCGAGGAGCACCTCCAGCGACTGAGAGCGGTGTTCCTCAGGATGCGTTCCGCTAAGCTAAAATTTAAACCGGCTAAATGTTTTCTGCTTCGGGAATCGGTCAGGTATTTGGGCCATATCGTGAGTCGTTCAGGGATCTCGACGGACCCTGCTAAGACGCATTGCGTCAGCTCATGGCCAACGCCAACCTCGGTCACGGAGGTTCGTAGTTTCATTGGTTTTGCCTCCTATTACCGTCGTTTTGTCAAGCAATTTGCCACCATAGCCAAGCCCCTGCACGCTTTGACGGCTAAGGGTGTGAGGTTTCACTGGGGGGCAGAGGAGGAGGATGCGTTCTGCTCCCTCCGTGACGCTTTGGTGCAGGCTCCCCCCTTGTGTTACCCCGATTTCACACAACCGTTTTTGCTTGACACGGACGCCAGCAATACGGGTATCGGGGGGGTGCTCTCACAGTTGGTCGGGGGGGTTGAACGGGTGGTCGCCTACGGTAGTAGGGTTCTTTCCCCCGCAGAACAACGCTATTGCGTAACTCGTCGTGAATTGTTAGCCATTGTGGTTTTTACACAGCAATTCAGGCCGTATCTTTACGGCCGTCATTTTACGGTCCGGACGGACCATGCGGCTCTACAATACGCTATGCGCGTGGCGCAGCCATCGGGCCAATTGTCCCGATGGTTGGAGGTCCTTCAAGACTACCAATTCACGACGATTTACCGAAAAGGGTTGCGGCACTCAAACGCGGACGCCTTGTCGCGGTTGCCGCCGTGCACGGACTGCACATGTTTGTTGGGATCAGCGCGGTGCAAACCCCCGGTCGCCGGCACCCCGGGAGTTGCGCTCGCCGCCACTGACACCCCGGTAGAGGACGCCCCCACGGGGAGGGATTCGCTGTTGTCGTTGCCCCTCATTGAGTGGGGCCGCCTCCAGATGTCCGACAGCTCCCTACTTACGCTGCGTCGGAAAGTTGGCGCTCCCGAACAAGGGGAGGCGCGGGTCGGTTCCTGGGTGTGCAGACAGGGCCTGTTGATGAGGTGGGACAACATGTCCCGGCGTCACGTGCTCGTGGTGCCTGTTGCTATGCGGGGTAGGGTTGTTCTGGCAGCTCATGAACGGCTCATGCATCTGGGTTTTCACAAAACGCTCGCCCTAATCCAGCGAGACTATTATTGGCCGGGGATGGGTAACGACGTGGCGAATATTCTTAAGGGATGCGTAGGGTGCGCCAAAAGGAAACCGCCACCATTGGCAGCTAATCCACCGCTGCAATCCATTCAGGTTTCGCGTATAAACGAATTGGTAGCGTTGGACATCTTGGGGCCCTTTCCGGTTACACCAAGGGGAAATAGGTTCCTGCTGGTTGGCGTGGAATACTTCACCCGATGGCCTATGGCATGGCCGCTCGCCAACCAGTCGGCTGCGGCGGTGGCGGACGCCTTTGTCCAGGGTTATGTGTTGGACAAGGGCGCCCCCGAACGCTTGCTGACGGATCAAGGGAAGAATTTTTCGAGCGTTTTGTTGCGCGAGGTGTGCGACCTGTTGGGTACAAAGAAAGTGCGTACTTCCCCCTACCACCCGCAGACTGACGGGATGGTTGAGCGTCTGAACAGAACGATTACGTCTATGTTGTGCCAACAGGTCTGCGACGATCAGGTTGATTGGGACTTACAGGTGCCGGGGGTACTCGCGGCCTATCGAATGGCCCCTCATGCGGCGACAGGGTTTTCCCCATTTTTTCTCATGTATGGGCGGGAGGCCGATCCGGCCATGGACGTCCAACTGGGGATTTCCCAGCCACGTGCAAAATCTAAATTGGCAGACCACATCAAATTTAATATCGCCAAATTGACTGAAGCGCGGGAGGGGGCAAGGTTGAATTCGCGGTCGCGGCAAATTGCAAACGAGAAATTGCATGAGCGGAGGGTGCATACGCATGATTGGAAACCAGGCGATAAGGCCTGGCTGCATTGTCCACATGCACCGTTGGCTACGTCCCCCAAGTTGTTGAGACCTTGGAGGGGACCGGTGGAAATTGTGCGGGTTGCACGGCCCCAGAGTATACAGATTAAATGGGGGAAACGCCGTTGGTATGTGCACCCCTCCCGACTGAAGCCCTATGCGGCACCGTGTGACCCCGTTCTGTGCCGTGACGACCGGGCGTGTGATGTGACCGTCGACTCGGGGAGGGAGGTGTCGCAGGCTGATCCTCACGTGTCTCCACCTGACCCACCCCCAGGTGCCTCGGGCTTGACGGCTGCTGACCGTCGAGAGCCTGAACCCCGGGGCACGCACGAGTCCTCGATGCCTGGCCGATGTCTTCCTGAACCGCCGGCACCACCGGACGTTCAACCGCGTCTAGTGCCGTACGACGGACCGGCAAGGCGGACTCGGGCTAGGTCTCATCAATTTTCATGAGGACGGGTTTTTTTGTGCTCTACACCGAGCTCGTCCGGTGTTCCCCTCTGCCGGGGTAATGTCCCGTTGTAGGGACGCTCGGAAGAAAAGGGGACACTGCACGAGTCGAAAGAAAAAAAAAAAAAAAAATTTCCATTTATTTTTTTTGTATACACATTGCTATTGTCACTCGCCGGTTTGTATATATTGTTCTATTGTCGCGGTGGCATTGGTTGAGGGTTGCGGATGGTGGTGTTCGCGTCGTGTTGTGTTGTTAGCTTAGTTGTTGTTCTTGTTGTTGTGTTGTGTTACGGGGCACACAGGGAGGGTTTGTATATTTTTGTAGCAGCCGGGGCGGCTGCGAGCTATGTGGTAGGGGGTGATGTAGTGGTGGTATTGACGTGCGCCGACTGTGACAGTGATGGATCACGGGGCGGCGCGGGGTGCGGGGTTGGGCACGCGTTGTGGGCGTGGTGTGGACGCGCGCGCCGGGAGTGACAGATGACGAGGCGGCGCGGAGTGAGTGGTGAGGCACGATGAGATGTGGGAAAAGAGGATCGTAGCCAGCACCCGGCGATTGGTCGAATAAGTGGGTGCTCGCAGCGACGTCCGCAGGTGGGGTATAAAGGGGGACGCGCGAGAGCACTCGGGAAGAGTTACCCAGTTGAAGACCAGAAGACGGAGCTGAAGACCTAGTGAAGCCGAGTAGCTCAGTGGCGTTAGTCGCCGAGTAGCTAAGTGGATGTTGGTCATCCGAGTAGCTCAGTGGCGTTAGTCGCCGAGTAGCTAAGTGGATGTTGGTCATCCGAGTAGCTCAGTGGGCGTTAGTCGCCAAGTAGCTAAGTGGGTGTTTGTCACCCGAGTACTAAGTGGATGTTGGTCATCCGAGTAGCTCAGTGGCGTTAGTCGCCAAGTAGCTAAGAGGATGTTGGTCATCCGAGTAGCTCAGTGGGCGTTAGTCGCCAAGTAGCTAAGTGGGTGTTTGTCACCCGAGTACTAAGTGGATGTTGGTCATCCGAGTAACTCAGTGGGCGTTAGTCGCCAAGTAGCTAAGTGGGTGTTTGTCACCCGAGTACTAAGTGGATGTTGGTCATCCGAGTAACTCAGTGGGCGTTAGTCGCCAAGTAGCGAAGTGGGTGTTTGTCACCCGAGATACAAAGTAGGTGTTAGTCACCTGTAACCAAGTTTGATAAAATAAAGAGTGTGTTACCCGTGAAGTCGTCTCCCGTGGAGTTACTACATTACACATAGACTCTCACACACACGCGTGAATCACAGCCAAGAAGCTGTATCATGCCATCCCTCGCTCTAATTTCCAGTTGAGACTGTCCATTCGAGGTCATTAAACCTAATTAACGTGTGGAGTAACCACCCCTGGAGCCCAAGAGGAATGTAACCAGTGAGCTACTAAAAAAGGCGTGCATATGATAACAAATCAGTCTTAGTGGTGCAGTGCTCAGCATACTGCACTCACTGTGAACAGGTCAAAACTTCAATCCCAGTCTGGGATAGACTCTGTCCATCATCATTAATGGACCATAATTATAATCATAACAAATCAGCCCGCATCGTCTCTACTATGTACAGCAAGTTATCCCCCTCTATCTGGCCAAACAGAATCTGCTTGGACATGCGGGCTACGTGACCCAGCCAATGCAGGCTCGCCTGCCACACGGAGGAGCTCACTGTTGGGACTGTGTCCAGGTCTTTCAAAAAATGTGTCAGCTCCTCACACTGGAATCCAACCTGATTAAAACCCAGGACCAGAGGTGTGGACTCGAGTCATGTGACTTGGACTCGAGTCAGACTCGAGTCATGAATTTGATGACTTGCGACTCGACTTGGACTTGCATAACAATGACTTTGTCCCACCTATGAGATGTGGACTCGAGTCATGTGACTTGGACTCGAGTCAGACTCGAGTCATGAATTTGATGACTTGCGACTCGACTTGGACTTGCATAACAATGACTTTGTCCCACCTCTGCCCAGGACGGATCATAAACAGCCCAGCTTGAATGTTTAAGCTGGCAAAGGCATTCCTACGGAATAAATTCACGTTCCGCAAGCATAAAGCAAGGGCATAACTGTGACCGAGCAGAGCCGGAGCTTTCCTGTGGAGAATCAGGCCAGGCAGCTTCCACACAACGTTACTGACAGAGCCGATGAATGACGTGATGTAAGATCTCGGCTGCCAAAGTGGAGCACATTGCCAGGTATGAGAACGATAGTGTCTGCAACCACCTCTTAAATCATGACTTCAGCGGGTCAAGTGACTCATGACACAAAGACATGTGTTTTATTTTGGTACAGCTGATTGCAAGGCTCCACCTTTGGTCTGGCAAAACGTTCAGCAGCAGATTCCCCAACTTGTCAGACCAGGTCACCGGCATACATACAGTGGTTGACCACACCTGGACATCTATCGTCTCATTTGCAATGGTTCAATACAATGAGGGGAAAAAAGTATTTGATCCCCTGCTGATTTTGTACGTTTACCCACTGACAAAGAAATGATCAGTCTATAATTTTAATGGTAGGTTTATTTGAACAGTGAGAGACAGAATAACAACAACAAAATCCAGAAAAACGCATGTCAAAAATGTAATAAATTGATTTGCATTTTAATGAGGGAAATAAGTATTTGACCCCGTCTCAATCAGAAAGATTTCTGGCTCCCAGATGTCTTTTATACAGGTAACGAGCTGAGATTAGGAGCACACTCTTAAAGGGAGTGCTCCTAATCTCAGCTTGTTACCTGTGTAGTGAGTTCTCAGGGAGACAGACGACGTAGTTGAGGCACACTCTTTTATTTAACCAAAAGGCGGTAACAATACTTGAAGGGGTAACGGCCCCTTCACCCGTACTCAATAGGAACACCCCTAGCACTATTCCCCGACTGTCCTATTCCCAGTCCTCCGCTATGAGTGCTAGGGGAGGCTATCTGATCCAGCCCTGGTCAAGCACGGATCCCGGCACCCAGCTAACCAAGCCGTGCTCTTACAAGAGCAGCGGTCCTGGAGCTCTTGGGGCCGCGCCACTGGCTTGCCCTGCTTGGCCCTGACAAGGACAGCGAGCCAGGGGAGTCCCAGGGCCTATTCTGCCGGTCTTCAGTCTTCACTGGTAAGCTTCTAACACACTGGCCCCGAGCCCTCTGGCTCCCCGCCTTTTATAGGAATCCTCTCCGAGGGGTGGGGCTATGGGGGATCACAGCGCCCCCATGGCCCCCCAGGGTTAACCGATGCGGACGTGGATGTAGACACCCGTGTGTGGGTGCAGACACCCTTGTGTTTCTGTCCACCTTTCTCCCCGTAACAACCCCTACACCTGTATAAAAGACACCTGTTCACAGAAGCAATCAATAAATCAGATTCCAAACTCTGCACCATGGCCAAGACCAAAGAGCTCTCCAAGGATATCAGGGACAAGATTGTAGACCTACACAAGGCTGGAATGGGCTACAAGACCATCTCCAAGCAGCTTGGTGAGAAGGTGACAACAGTTGGTGCGATTATTCGCAAATGGAAGAAACACAAAAGAACTGTCAATCTCCCTTGGCCTGGGGCTCCATGCAAGATCTCACCTCGTGGAGTTGCAATGATCATGAGATCGGTGAGGAATCAGCCCAGAACTACACGGGAGGATCTTGTCAATGATCTCAAGGCAGCTGGGACCATAGTCACCAATAAAACAGTTGGTAACACACTACGCCGTGAAGGACTGAAATCCTGCAGCGCCCGCAAGGTCCCCCTGCTCAAGAAAGCACATATACATGCCCGTCTGAAGTTTGCTAATGAACATCTGAATGATTCAGAGGACAACTGTGTGAAAGTGTTGTGATCAGATGAGACCAAAATGGATCTCTTTGGCATCAACTCAACTCGCCGTGTTTGGAGGAGGAGGAATGCTGCCTATGACCCCAAGATCACCATCCCCACCGTCAAACATGGAGGTGGAAACATTATGCTTTGGGGGTGTTTTTCTGCTAAGGGGACAGGACAACTTCACCGAATCAAAGGGACGATCGACGGGGCCATGTACCGTCAAATCTTGGGTGAGAACCTCCTTCCCTCAGCCAGGGCATTGAAAATGGGTCGTGGATGGGTATTCCAACATGACAATGACCCAAAACACACGGCCAAGGCAACAAAGGAGTGGCTCAAGAAGAAGCACATTCAGGTCCTGGAGTGGCCTAGCCAGTCTCCAGACCTTAATCCCATAAAAAATCTGTGGAGGGAGCTAAAGGTTCGTGTTGCCAAACGTCAGCCTCGAAACCTTAATGACTTGGAGAAGATCTGCAAAGAGTGGGACAAAATCCCTCCTGAGATGTGTGCAAACCTGGTGGCCAACTACAAGATACGTCTGACCTCTGTGATTGCCAACAAGGGTTTTGCCACCAAGTACTAAGTCATGTTTTGCAGAGGGGTCAAATACTTATTTCCTTCATTAAAATGCAAATCAATTAATAACATTTTTGACATGCGTTTTTCTGGATTTGTTGTTGTTGTTGTTATTTTGTCTATCGCTATTCAAATAAACCTACCATTAAAATTATAGATTGATCATTTCTTTGTCAGTGGGAAAACGTACAAAATCAGCAGGGGATCAAATACTGTTTTCCCTCACTGTATCTGTGAGATCAGACCATTGCAGGTTGTAATGGGATTCGGGGGTAGATCATACTGTCATGGTGGAACAACGCCAGGCAAATCTCACTGATGACAAAACCAATGGCCAGGGGACAGATCAGCTTCATGGCAAGTCCGATTTTCAAGGACAAAGGCTTGGATTTTCTGCGCAGCCACTGTGTAGTCCATTAGATGTAATTAATTGGACCTGGCATGCACCCAAGGATGTTATGCGGATGCACTTGTGATAGAACAGCATAACTGCAAGCCTACAAGACAGAGACAAAATCCCTTGAATAGCCTCGACAGACTCTTGGGGCAAGTGCTGTGAGCGAGCACGGCATACGAAGGGGGTGGGTGGCCAGCACACACGTACATCATCACACACACACATGATCACACACCCACTCAAGTGATGTTGCCATATCTGCCCCATCCCCCTTACTCTTTGCTATCTGTAATCAATGCTGCTTGGCGCCAGCCACTAAATTACCCACACAAACAAAGATTTCCCCCCCCCCCCGTATAGCCTTTCACAGACTGTTAGCGCAAGTGGTTAGCGAGGACCTATGAAGGCCGGCACGGCACACAAGATAGTGGTGTGGTTCATAGTGCGCCCGGCCGCCTTTGTATCCCTAGTTGTGATGAATACACAGCTCCAGGTACTAATTGAAGGCTGAGTCGACGTAAGGGTGGCCCAGAACCGCTTCATATATTCGTCACTGATTTCGATTTAAAGCTTTCGTGACTGCATGGATTCATATTATTGGTTTTTTCGATAAAGTCACGTAGAAGGGAAATAATAAAATAATAAAACATAATAAGATAAAATTCTCACGACGATTCGGCCACAACGCAAGCAGCCGTCCTCAGGTGAAGAACAGGGCTGTCGGAAAGACAGCGTCCTAATGATATGGCGTATAGTAGTTTGTATAATAATAAAGAGTATAATAGTGTAATGTTTAATAGAATGTATACGGTAATATATAGTATCATAATTGTATAGTGAATATACAGCTGTGTGGTATACATTCGAGTTTGTAGAATAATACATAGTGTATAATAACGCAGTGTATAATTCAATGTTGGGGTTTGTCTATGGCAGTGTATAGTACGGTGTATAGTCGTGTGATGTAGAAAAAGTTTAGTTGGATGCATATCAATATAATGCATAAGGTTAGAGCTGTGTATACGATATTATACAGTGCAGTATAGAATGGAAAGTATAATATTGTAATGTATAGTAGTCTAGTTTATAGCATAGTTGTAACTGCAGCACAGGACAGAGTAGCGCACCGTGGTTGTGTCTCTCTCTCTCCCCTCCTCCGTTCCGAGCATAGATGGACTCGCCCGTCTGAACAACGCTCGCAGCTTTCCGTGGTGTTAACGTTAAGAAAAAACCACCACTTTTTTCGACATAGAAGTGTAATGTACAATGACTTATTGTTAGTAACTCAGCTTATTGGAGAGTATATTGAGTTTATTGATTATATTGATGTAGTTTATATTTTAGTTTTATAAGTTTACTATATGGTAGTCATTATATGTTAATAGCTCAGCTTATTGGAGAGTATATTGAGTACATTGAATATATTGATGTAGTTTATATTTCTTTTTTTTACACATTGTATTGTATGGTAGAAGGGTATTTGCAGTTCTTTAGAAACTTATTTTTTGTTGTCCACATACTGTAATGCACGAGCTTGATACGCGGTGGTTTGGCTGCTGCAGCTCTTTACTATTAAAATTTCCCTCCCTTTATTACTGCTAATCCTATTTCCCTATCTATATTACTGCTAATCCTACATAATACACTAGCATAATATGACTTTGAGACCCCCCACCACCTACACATTCCACAAGTAGTGACTAATCCCATATCTGCATTTGTCATCAATATGCTAAATTCCTCTGTTGATATGTAAACTCCTTTGTCAGGGCTCTCTCCTCCTCCGACCCAGCTTAAAAATACGCTGCCAAGCTTAGCAGTGTTCATTAGGACGCTGTCTTTCCGATAGCCCTGTTCTTCACCTGAGGACGGCTGCCTGCGTTGTGGCCGAAACGTCCTGAGAATTTTATCTTATTATGTTTTATTTTTATTATTTTTTTATTTCCCTTCTACGTGACTTTACCGAAAGAACCCAGAATATTCGTCACTGATGTTAGCCATGAGTGTGAATCGAACTCGGTCGCCCAGCGGGCTAACCACTTCGCCACCGCTCCCCACACATTGACGTCAGGGACAATGACGTCACTACCGCTTGCACCAGACTCGGTGCAATCTGAGGCTATCAGGTAAAGCGTGAAAGGCTCATTGCAGGATGGGACAGGGAGGTTCCAGGTGTTATGGGTTTACTGAGATGACAGGCAGATACCACCTGTGCTCCCCAAAACAACAACCGCCGTTTGGCGTCACTATGGCTCTTGTACCAGGCCTGGTGGACCTTGTGGCCATGTGACGTGTCGAAGGCTCGCTGAAAGGTCACTGAACAGACCCAGGTGCCATGTATTGATTGACTGAGATGACTGGCAGATGCCAGTCTTTTCGACGCCCGGCGCTCCGCTCGTTGTGAGTGTCGCTCCTCTGCCCTCCGCTGTTGTTCGAGGGCGATTGCCTCCAACTGTCCAGTAGCATCATTCACGAGCCTCCTCCACAGAGAACGATCTTGACCCCGCTGGTACAAGTTATCGGCAAGTCTACTCAACTGCACATCCTTCTGGACCACGTCAGTTCCATCTCGTCTCTAGCCCCCCTCTATCCGGCGAAACAAAGGCTGATTGGATATGTGGGTGGCAGGACGTACAGGCTAAATAACCCAGTCAACACAGCCTCGCTTGCCGGGGGAGCTCACGAATTGGACTGTGTCCACATCTTTTAAGGACCTGTGAGCTCCTCACACAATCCAGTTTGGTTAATCCCAGTATTGATCTTATGTATAGGCTTGACCTGAATGTTCCTTTAAAGGGGTCTAAGTTTCACAGCTATAGAAAATGGAGGGCATAACTGTGACCGAGAAGACCCGAAGCTTCGCGTGGAGCGACTGGCTATGTAGCTTCCACACAGCATTACGCAGCTGATGAAAATATAATGCTATTCGACTGATTGGGAGACCTCTGCTGCCAAACCAGCGCTGGTTTAAACTAATGGCCCAAGTACGGAAATCTATCCATTCTCTCCACAACTGCCCCATCACTCATGTGGAGTGGAGGGAGTTGAAAATTCGATGACATAAAATACCCATGTAGACGCTTAGATTTGGTGGGGCTGATGGTAAGGCCCCATCTCTAAGTGGCACACTCAAGGTTCAGCAGCAGTCTCCAGCTCCTTACAGTGAGCAGCAATTACCAGGTCATCAGCATACATAACATGGTTTAGCAATAAGGAGCCATCCCTTTACCACACTCGGGCATCAATCAGCTTCCCATTGTGTCTACCTGATGGAAATTCATCTGGTACAGTCATGGAGAACTTCTATAATATCTTTAAAAATATGTGAAATAATATAGGAGCCACAGGACATGCCTGTCACAACCCAAAGGTGAATAGGCAATTGCTCTGACACAGGCATACATACAAAGACACTCAGGTACTCATACACAAAGATCCCCCCTATAGCCTTAAGAGACTGTTGGGGCAAGTGCTTCTAGCGAAGGCCGGCACGGCACACAAGGGATGGATTGGCAGCAACACGTCCGGCTGCCTCATAGCAGGTACTTATATGAGGCTAAGTCACTGGTGTTGGCCGTGAGCGGGAATCGAATTCGGGTCAACAGGTTCGTAGCGCAGCGCGCTAACTGTGGCACTCCGACTCCCACACACAAGAACAGCCGCCATTTGCTACGAAGTGGCAGTGACGTCACCGCAGTGCTTTGTGCCAGGCTAGGTGCACTTTGAGGCCATGTTAAGTGTCGAAGGCTCGTAGACAGGTCACGGAACAGACCCAGGTGCTATGGGTTGACTGAGATGACCGAGAGATGCACAGCAACAGCCGTCACGTCACCACGGCGCTTGTGCCAGGCCAGGTGCACTTTTAATGCACACACACTCAGGCACATACGTACATAGACACTCTGGCACGCACACGTGTGTGTATTTGTATGTGTGTCCCCGCCCGGCGCTCTGTTGTCTGTAATCAATGCCGCGTAGCACGCGACACTAAATCTGTGCGCGCGGTGAGCGCGAGGCGGCTTTGTTATTAAATGGCCGGATCCGTCACGGTACCACGCCACGTCCATGGGAGGGGGTGAGTTGAGGGGTGGGGAGATGGGGGAAGAGGTGGGGAGATTGGGGGAGGGAGGAGAGGGGAATGGGAGGAACGTGGAGAAATGAGGGGAGGGTTGGGGAGATGAGGGGAGGGGTGGGGAGATGAGGGGAGGGGTGAGGGGGATGAGGGGAGGGGTGGGGAGATGAGGGGAAGGGTGAGGGAGATGACCAGAGGGGTATTTTCCATTAAACATCTGGCACTTCACCACGCAAGCCGGACTGCTGGAGATACTGATTGTTGAAACCGGTCCAAAGTTTAAATGTGTTGATCCAAAGATGACGAAATTGAAAGACCCAACGCAGAAGATACCTGGGTTTGATCTTCCACGAAGCTCATGGTCCACCCTAAACCGTATCCACTGCATAAACGATGGCTCCAGATGCGGTTATCTGCTTATGCACAAATTGAAAAATAAAAACTCTCCAGTAGCGTGCGACTGTGGTCATCTAGAACAGACCGTACAGCACATAACGACGCAATGCCCCGATCCACAAATGCGAAGGAGACATCACAGCGACGATGATACACTCCGCTATTTTCTGATGCTGTTATCTGGATAGACCACCTGAATGTGAAATTGTAGTCGTTGCTCTGCAGCTCCATCAACAGCCACACGAAAGAAGAAGACGAAATTACGCACTTCTAGAAGGGCCGGTGGTTGATGGGACGTGTAAATATACTTTTATTTATGTTGAGGGACAGTTTTGGGAAGGATGCGGATTGTCAGCCTATTTAGTGTAACTTATCTTCTCCACACCGACGCCACTTTTTATTTTGTGTAATATAGCACATGGTAAAGTCTGTGTATCACTCCAGGCATGCGGAAGGGTTATGAAGGGCTATTAGGAAGGGCTATCGCCAGAAACGTTGCCCATATATATTTCCCTCTCATGGCCACAGTGTTACTGACGAATGTGCTGAGTTGTTAATTGTGCTTTTGCACCACTGCCTACGCTGCATCAGTGGCAGGAGCAGCAACACGACCACCACCAATACAAATGATTATGCGCCATTCCGCACAATTGAGAAGAGTTCTGCCAATGTTTTAAACTTTCTGCTACCGTTGGTGGTTCCCAACCGAACCCGAGCCTCTTTTGGACCGTTCTGTGATTGTGGAATGAGTCGCAGCAGAATAGCCGTTTGTGTGGAAATCGGCCCCACGCGAATTGCAAAGATGCGGAAAGGGTCCAATTCTATGTGAAAATATCCGTCATTCCACAAAACGGAGGAATAAAGGCCAAAAACTCAGACGAAGAGCATTTCCCCCTATCTCTCTCACACACACATACACTTCCTCTACCCTTAACAGACTGTTGGGGAACCTATCTGAATGCCAGCACGGCACACATCTGCCAGCACCGCCCCCTGCGGCATTTGTTTCCTTAGTGACAAGGATTGAGTCAACCTTGGGGAGGCCCAGGACCGGTTCAGATAGATCCCCCGTATAGCCTATTAATAGACTGTTTAACACATAGGCTTTCATGACCAAAATCATCCATAATAGAAGTGTTTTGGTTAGATCGCGTAAATATATAAATGTGTTGTTAAAACCCACCACACAGCCACCACACAGCCAACTAGTAAGGGTTGTCACGTAAACAGAACATGCTAATTCGTCACGAGTGTAGCGCTGTAAATGGGCTCCGTGTACTTACCTGCAGTAGCAGACAGGGCCCACCAGGGGCAGTAACTTGGACCGGCATGAGGGTTGCTACATTCCCCAGCCCCAAAGCAGGGGGGGCTGCGGGGTGTTCTAGGATCCCCAGAGACCCCCATGGAACTCTCTAGAAGGGAGACGTGGCCGGGGGCGGACACACCTGGGGAGGTGTATAAAAGCCGGACCTGGGGCTAGTCCAAAGACCGAAGCCAGAAGACCAGCTAGCCTAGGACCATGGGAACCCCTAGACCCGGTGTCCTTCTAAGGGCCGGGACTGAGTGGGCCAGTGGTGAGACCCTGGGAACCCCTGGGGCCCGACGTCCTTGTAAGGGCCGGGAACGAGTGGGCCAGTGGTCGGGACCCGTACCTTGGCTGGGTCGGATCAGTGTAGCCTCCCCTAGGTCACCCTTAGCCGGAGGAGAGAGAGCCCGTGGTCCCAGTGATAGGCCACGCTCGTCCGGGGGTCGTACCTCCCTAGGTAGCGGACAAGAGGGCCGTTACCCCTTTGTGTTAAGACTGTTACTGTTACCGTTATTCTAAATAAATGCGTTGCCTCTAAAAGTCGTCTCCACTCTCCTTAAACCCACTACACTAGTACAGCACATCGGTGTGTTGGAGAGCCAAACCACAACGTTTATAATCTGAGTACGACGTTTCGCCAGTAAATACAACTCGCTTCATAAGGTGACAGCCAGATTTGTGGAGAAGTCTTCATGTTTAATTCCTTATATACAATACCAAATCAAATCAAATAACAAGAGCTTTGAAACTGGCCAAGTAATTAAAACTATCGAAATACCGTACATTGCGGGAGTAACTGATAAACTAGCCAGATGTTTGGAAAAAACAAAACATCGGAGTCAGATTTGGCACGGTACATAAAATACAGAAATTAATGTCTGGTACAAAATATGTATTACCGAACAGAAGGTGTGTACAGGATTAACTGCACGTGTGGTAAATGTTATGTTGGGCAAATACAACTGTCAGCAGTAGCAGAACACGCGTGTCAATAAGGACACTCAATTGATTTTTATAATGTTGAAGTTTTGTGTAAAACCAGCGAAATTGAAAGAAATCAAAATAACTTTAAACGTTCGGAAAGCTACCGCCTTAGTGCTGCGTGGAAGCGAATCATTAAAAATACATTTACTATTTAAATGCATGCCTACACAGGGCAGCGTACTTCAATAGGGATTACCGTTGATAGGGATATTTTAATAAACACAATAGACAGGAAAGACACGTTCAAAGGGCTCGCATAATGCACATGCATAATGTGCGTTGCCTCAGTAATCCCCACCCCCACATTGCGCAAGAGCGCAGAAGCGTGGTCACTACATATACGCCTCTATATAAGGAACGAAACATGAAGACTTCTCCACAAATCTGGCTGTCGCCTGATAAAGCTAGTTGTAATTACTGGTGAAACATCGTACTCAGATTGTAAACGTTGTGGCTTGGCTCTCCAACACATCGGTGTGTTGTACTAGTGACGAATTGGCACGTTCTGTTTACGTTACAAACTTTGCTAGTTGGCTGTGTCGGGTGGTCGCAGGTTTTAACGACACATTTATATATTTACGCGATCTAACCCAAAAACCTCTATTATGGATATTAATAGACTGTTGGGGCCAGTGCTGTTATTCAGCATCTATGAAGGCCAGCATGCCACACGAGGGGGTGGGTGGCCAGCACCACGCCCGGCCACCTTAGTCTCTCCAGTAGCGTTGTTTTTAGACCGCACCAGGTACTCATTTGAGGCTGAATTGACCTAGGGGAGGCCCCGGACCGGTTCAGATAATCGTCACTGATGTTGGTCGTGAGCGGGAATCGAACTCGGGTCGCCGGGTTCGAAGTGATGCACGCTAACTGCTACACGACCACACCACCCCTCACACACTCTCACACACATCCTCCCCACTACCGCTCTGCTCATGCACCACACATATGTAATGTAGTAACTCGGCGGGAGACGACTTCACGGGTAACACACTCTTTATTTTACCAAACTCGTTCACAGGTGACTAACACCTACTTTGTATCTCGGGTGACAAACACCCACTTAGTATCGCGGGTGACAAACACCCACTTAGTATCTCGGGTGACAAACACCCACTTAGTATCTCGGGTGACAAACACCCACTTAGCTACCCTGGCGACTAACGCCCACTGAGCTACTCGGGTGACCAACACCCACTTAGCTACTCGGCGACTAACGCCCACTGAGCTACTCGGGTGACCAACACCCACTTAGCTACTCGGCGATTAACGCCCCTGAGCTACTCGGGTGACCAACACCCACTTAGCTACCCTGGCGACTAACGCCCACTGAGCTACTCGGGACACTCCCTGCCCGGGGTATCCGTCTTGACTGTGGGTCCCCAGCCCGACCCACGTGGGCGTCGGACCCCGGGTCCCACAGTCTCGCCTCCGAGCCACACAGGGCCCCGGTCCCTACAAGGACGGCGGGACTAGGGGTCTCGGGGCACTAGGTCTTCAGCTCCGTCTTCTGGTCTTCAACTGGGTAACTTCTCCCCGAGTGCTCTCGCGCGTCCCCCTTTATACCCCACCTGCGGACGTCGCTGCGAGCACCCATCTTATTCGACCAATCACTGGGCGCTGGCTACGATCCTGTTTTCCCACATCTCAGCGTGCCTCACCACCCACGCCGCGCCGCCCCGTCATCTGTCACTCCCGGCGCGCGCGTCCACACCACGCCCACAACGCGTGCCCAACCCCGCACCCCGCGCCGCCCCGTGATCCATCACTGTCACAGTCGGCGCACGTCAACACCACCACTACATCACCCCCTACCACATAGCTCGCAGCCGACCCGGCTGCTATAAAAAGATACAAACCCCCCTGTGTGCCCCGTAACACAACACAACAACAAGAACAACAACTAACGTAACAACACAACACGACGCGAACACTACCATCCGCAACCATCAACCAATGCCACCGCGACAATAGAATAATATATACAAACCGGCGAGTGACAATAGCAATGTGTATGCAGAAAGAAAAAAATGGAAATTTTTTTTTTTTTTTTTTTTTTTTCTCTCTCGACTCGTGCAGCGTCCCATTCTTTCCGAGCGTCCCTACAACGGGACATTACCCCGGCAGAGGGGAACACCGGGCGAGCTCGGTGTTGAGAAAAAACGTCTTCATGAAAATTGTTGTGCCCTAGCCCGAGTCCGCCTTGCCGGTCCGTCGTACGGCACCAGACGCGGTTGAACGTCCGGTGGTGCCGGCGGTTCAGGAAGACATCGGCCAGGCATCGAGGACCCGTGCGTGCCGCGGGGTTCAGGCTCCCGACGGTCAGCAGCCGTCAAGCCCGAGGCACCTGGGGGTGGGTCAGGTGGAGACACGTGAGGATCAGCCTGCGACACCTCCCTCCCCGAGTCGACGGTCACATCACACGCCCGGTCGTTACGGCACAGAACGGGGTCACACGGTGCCGCATAGGGCTTCAGTCGGGAGGGGTGCACGTACCAACGGCGTTTTTCCCATTTAATCTGTATACTCTGGGGTCGTGCAACCCGCACAATTTCCACCGGTCCCCTCCAAGGTCTCAACAACTTGGGGGACGTAGCCAACGGTGCATGTGGACAATGCAGCCAGGCCTTATCGCCTGGTTTCCAATCATGCGTATGCACCCTCCGCCCATGCAATCTCTCGTTCGCAATTTGCCGCGACCGCGAATTCAACCTCGCCGCCTCCCGCGCTTCAGTCAATTTGGCGATATTAAATTTGATGTGGTCTGCCAATTTTGATTTTGCACGTGGCTGGGAAATCCCCAGTTGGACGTCCATGGCCGGATCGGCCTCCCGCCCATACATAAGAAAAAATGGGGAAAACCCCGTCGCCGCATGAGGGGCCATTCGATAGGCCGCGAGTACCCCCGGCACCTGTAAGTCCCAATCAACCTGATCGTCGCAGACCTGTTGGCACAACATAGACGTAATCGTCCTGTTCAGACGCTCAACCATCCCGTCAGTCTGCGGGTGGTAGGGGGAAGTACGCACTTTCTTTGTACCCAACAGGTCGCACACCTCGCGCAACAAAACGCTCGAAAAATTCTTTCCTTGATCCGTCAGCAAGCGTTCGGGGGCGCCCTTGTCCAAAACATAACCCTGGACGAAGGCGTCCGCCACCGCTGCAGCCGACTGGTTGGCGAGTGGCCATGCCATGGGCCATCGGGTGAAGTATTCTACGCCAACCAGCAGGAACCTATTTCCCCTTGGTGTAGCAGGAAAGGGCCCCAAGATGTCCAACGCAACCAATTCGTTTATGCGCGAAACTTGAATGGATTGCAGCGGTGGATTAGCTGCCAATGGTGGCGGTTTCCTTTTGGCGCACCCTACGCATCCCTTAAGAATATTCGCCACGTCGTTACCCATCCCCGGCCAATAATAGTCTCGCTGGATTAGGGCGAGCGTTTTGTGAAAACCCAGATGCATGAGCCGTTCATGAGCTGCCAGAACGACCCTACCCCGCATAGCAACAGGCACAACGAGCACGTGACGCCGGGACATGTTGTCCCACTTCATCAAAAGGCCCTGTCTGCACACCCAGGAACCGACCCGCGCATCCCCTACCTCGGGAGCGCCAACTTTTCGACGTAGCGTAAGTAGGGAGCTGTCGGACATTTGGAGACGGCCCCACTCAATGAGGGGCAACGACAACAGCGAATCCCTCCCCGTGGGGGCGTCGACTCCCGGGGTGTCAGTGGCGGCGAGCGCAACTCCCGGGGTGCCGGCGACCGGGGGTTTGCACCGCGCCGATCCCAACAAACATGTGCAGTCCGTGCACGGTGGCAACCGCGACAAGGCGTCCGCATTTGAGTGTCGCAATCCCTTGCGGTAAATCGTCGTGAATTGGTAGTCCTGAAGGACGTCCAACCATCACGACAATTGGCCCGATGGCTGTGCCACGCGCATAGCGTATTGTAGAGCCGCATGGTCCGTACGGACCGTAAAATGACGGCCGTAAAGATACGGCCTGAATTGCTGTGTAAAAAACACAATCGCTAACAATTCACGACGAGTTACGCAATAGCGTTGTTCGGCGGGGGAAAGAACTCTACTACCGTAGGCGACCACCCGTTCAACCCCCCCGACCACCTGTGAGAGCACCCCCCCGATACCCGTGTTGCTGGCATCTGTGTCAAGCAAAAACGGTTGTGTGAAATCGGGGTAACACAAGGGGGGAGCCTGCACCAAGGCGTCACGAAGGGAGCAGAACGCAGCCTCCTCTTCCGCCCCCCAGTGAAACCGCACACCCTTAGCCGTCAAAGCGTGCAGGGGCCTGGCTATGGTGGCAAATTGCTTGACAAAACGACGGTAATAGGAGGCGAAACCAATGAAACTGCGAACCTCCGTGACCGAGGTTGGCGTTGGCCATGAGCTGACGCAATGCGTCTTAGCAGGGTCCGTCGAGATCCCTGAACGACTCACGATATGGCCCAAATACCTGACCGATTCCCGAAGCAGAAAACATTTAGCCGGTTTAAATTTAAGCTTAGCGGAACGCATCCTGAGGAACACCGCTCTCAGTCGCTGGAGGTGCTCCTCAAAAGTCCGACTAAAGACGATGATATCGTCGAGATAAATCAAACAGGTATCCCATTGGAGGCCCGACAAAACCAATTCCATGAGTCTCTGGAACGTGGCGGGAGCGGAATGTAAGCCCATGGGCAAACGGTTGAATTCAAATAGGCCACCAGGTGTCCGGAAAGCGGTTTTAGGTTTAGACTCGTTATCGAGTGGCAATTGCCAAAATCCGGAAAGCAGATCGAGTGTGGAAAAAAACTGTGCTCCCGCCAAGGCATCCAGCGACTCATCCATCCTGGGGAGCGGATACGCATCCGCCATCGAGATTTAGTTTAAGCGGCGGAAATCGACACAAAACCGCAAGGACCCGTCCTGTTTTTTTACTAGGACAATAGGAGCACCCCACGGACTAGAAGAGGGCGAAATGATATCGGCCGCCAACATATCATTAACCGCCGATTGCACATGCTCCTTCTCGGCTGGGCTGAGCCGGAAGGGATTCTGACGAATAGGGGCCGCGTCCCCTGTAGCTATGTGGTGGCGCAACAGGTCAGTGCAGCCGATATCGTACTTATGTTTGCTGAACACGTCAGCAAACTCGAGTAGCAAACCCCTCAATGCTCCCAATTGCACCTTGGACAAGTTAGCAGAACCGGCACACAACGAGTCCAACCACTCAGTCCCCTCATCACTTGGAGGATGCGACTTGACAGTGAAATCTGCTTGAGCCACGAGCCGTTCCTCAACGGGTAGCGGCGCGGCGTGAGCCAGCACCGTTCCCTGCGCAATTACGGCCGGCCGCGACCCCGTATTCAGGACCATTACGAACGGCTCACTGTCCCCTCTCACCATGGTTTGAGCAACCGCTAAGTCGAGGCCCCTTCTGGCCCTGTTAGACGGCCCCAACAGCACCCCCTGTGCCTCCGCACCCACCTCGAGTGGCTTCCTCAACCGAAGGGGTACTAACATTTGCGATCCCGGGGGCACCCGTACAGTGTGAGTTGCCAGCGCCTGCACCGTCGCACAAACCGTGCGTATTTTGGTAGGGCTCGTCAAGAACGCAACCCGCCGACCTGATGGAAGCTCAATGCAGGCCTGATCTATAAGAATTTTGATGGGCATTTTGGACAAAAAGTCCGTACCTAGCAAACAGGGAACGGCCAGCGATGATGATACAAAAATAGGGCCCGCCAATTTGATGTCACCAATGCAAATAGTCGCCCGAATCTGGCCGATGATCCCCAGGGATCCCCCATTCGCCGCATAAAATGGCACATCTACTGGCAGAAGGGGTCTACTTTGGACGGGAAGAATGTTATAAATAAGGTCCGAGATGATGGTGGCCGACGTACCCGTGTCCACAAGCACCCGGACCTCAACCCCGTCAATAAACCCCGTTACCACGGACGACCCGACCGACGCAGCCACGATCCTGTGGGCCAATTCGGACCACTCGACTGCTTGCGGGCCGTGTACGGACCCCCCTCGCCGAAGTGAACCCCCGGCACCCAGCCGCGAACCCCCCACCGCCAAGCGGCGACCCGAATGTGCCGTGTTTGTGGACCGAACGTGTGAGGTGCCGCGACTTGCCGGGTTTTGTTGGGATGACTTGTGGGCCAGGTCGTCGTCCCGACGTGGTCCTGTGGCGCGCTGACGCGGGGCCCGGCACCCGGCTGCGACGTGACCCCGAAGGCCGCAGTTGTAGCAGACGACGAGGGACGTCGTAGGTTTCGGTTGCTCCAGCTTGCGGGATGAACGTGTGGGCGAACGACCTCCCGTTCTCCACTCCCCCGGACGCGATGCAGCGAAGGCCTGCTCCTGATCCGCAGCTGGCTGAGGTTCGGCAATCGTGGCGGCCAGTGCCGCGTTCCCCGCCCATTTGCAGACGACCCCCGGCTTGCGTTTGAGGACCTCGTACGCGTGAATGCTCGTGGCGATCGCCAGGGAGCAGATATCCATTTCGTCCGCCACATTGATGGGGACCCCCAACTCGTGGGCCAACGCCAGCAGCTGCTCCGTCACCATGGCGTCCTTCCCCTCCTTATCCATGCGGGGAAAAGCTGCGTCCGCCAAGGCGAGCAGTGCCGTGCGATAGGCGAGCGTCGTTTCTCCAGCCACCTTCCGCCGATCGTAGAACTGGTGGCGACACGTGGAGGGCGGTCCGAACACCTTCGCCATCAGGTGTAGTGCGGCCTGGAGCGTAGAGCGGGACGACCTTGCAGCAGATGTGAAGGCTGCAAGCGCGTCGTCGTCGAGCATCGCTGGCAACGCACGCAGGGCAGTGGTGTCGGACCACCCCGACATCTCCTGATGAGCGAGGAACCTTCGTTGGAAGGCTCCCCAGTCGCCCCCATCCGCCTTGAACGCCGACAGCGCGGGCAATCTTTGCTGGAGGACCCGATCGTCGTCGACGTCGGAGAGATTTTCCCGCGCTCCGCTGTAGTTGTGTAAAATGTCGGCTCGGTTGTCAGGCGCAAAATGGAGAGCTCCGGCGCGCGCTGATGACGTGGGCTGCGCTGAGCGGAGGTCTCCGGCCACGTGGTGTCCGTGTTTCCCGCCAATCGATGGCGGCCCCTCAAAAACGGCGGCAACTTCCAGACTTTTGGCGCGAAGCGCCTTTTGGCGGGATCCCTCCAACGTCGCTTTCTCCACCAACCCCGCAGCCGTTTTTCCGCTCGCCGGAACAGAAATGTCCGCCAAGACAGCGGCGGTGGCGAGTAGCAACTCCGCCAACCGGGAGTGCGCGTCTTGGAGGCTGGTGTCGGAGGCGAGCGGAGCGTCGGCCATCACCGCGAAGTGCTGCATCGGCGGCAACTCCTCGTCCTCTCCTCCCGAGGTTGGTGTCCCCGGTACGCCGTCGTTGTCCCGACCTCGCTCGTGGGTACGGGTAGTCTTCCTCGTGTCCATACTTCTTGAAGACAGGTTTACTTCTGACGCCAGTTGTAATGTAGTAACTCGGCGGGAGACGACTTCACGGGTAACACACTCTTTATTTTACCAAACTCGTTCACAGGTGACTAACACCTACTTTGTATCTCGGGTGACAAACACCCACTTAGTATCTCGGGTGACAAACACCCACTTAGCTACCCTGGCGACTAACGCCCACTGAGCTACTCGGGTGACCAACACCCACTTAGCTACTCGGCGACTAACGCCCACTGAGCTACTCGGGTGACCAACACCCACTTAGCTACTCGGCGACTAACGCCCCTGAGCTACTCGGGTGACCAACACCCACTTAGCTACCCTGGCGACTAACGCCCACTGAGCTACTCGGGACACTCCCTGCCCGGGGTATCCGTCTTGACTGTGGGTCCCCAGCCCGACCCACGTGGGCGTCGGACCCCGGGTCCCACAGTCTCGCCTCCGAGCCACACAGGGCCCCGGTCCCTACAAGGACGGCGGGACTAGGGGTCTCGGGGCACTAGGTCTTCAGCTCCGTCTTCTGGTCTTCAACTGGGTAACTTCTCCCCGAGTGCTCTCGCGCGTCCCCCTTTATACCCCACCTGCGGACGTCGCTGCGAGCACCCATCTTATTCGACCAATCACTGGGCGCTGGCTACGATCCTGTTTTCCCACATCTCAGCGTGCCTCACCACCCACGCCGCGCCGCCCCGTCATCTGTCACTCCCGGCGCGCGCGTCCACACCACGCCCACAACGCGTGCCCAACCCCGCACCCCGCGCCGCCCCGTGATCCATCACTGTCACAGTCGGCGCACGTCAACACTACCACTACACATACACAAAAGCTGGCCATACATTAGCCCTCATGCCTCCCAGAGAAAGCACATCATTATATTGTTATTTTCGCCCTCCCCACCATACTCCCTTGCAGTGTCTCTGTATATCACACATCTACTTTGTCTGCTTCATGCATTGACTACATTCTTCAAGATTGATGATTAAATAGCGTTAACCCTGCAAGCCAATTGGGTTGCGTGTGTAGTGGTGATACGCGCTGGGGTAGGGATCGGGTGCCAGCGCGTAGTTATTGGCTGTGTGTGTGGTGACGCGCGCTGACGGTGAGGGATCAGGGGTCAGCGCGGGGTCGTGGGTTATGTGGTGCTGATTGGCTGTGTGCCGGTGACGCGCTTGAGAGGGAGTGATCGGGTGGCAGTGCGGCGTGATTGGTTGGGTAGTGGAAACACGCGCTGGGGGAAAACGGATCGTAGAAATAGCGCGTCGTGGTTGGTTAACTAAGGAGCGATGCTCACGTCGAGGTCCGCATCCGCTCCGTCTCCCGTGAGCAGGGACTATATAAGGTGATGCACACAGGCGCACGGGGAGAGTGTAACCAGCGAAGACTGAAGACGGAGAGGAAGAGATAGGGCCCTGTGGTACCCAGTCCCGCTGTCCTGTGGGGACCGGGACTCTGTGTAACCCAGAGGCGGAGTGTAGGGTGAGCATGCAGTGTGAGCATGCAGTGTGTGTAGCCAGAGGCATAGGGTCTACACGAGACGAGTGATGCGTGTGTAGCCAGAGACATAGGGTCTACACGAGACGAGTGATGCGTGTGTAGGCAGAGGCATAGAGTCTACACGAGCTAAGTGAAGTGTGTAGCCAGAGGCATAGAGTCTACACGAGCTAAGTGAAGTGTGCAGTCAGAGTAATAGAGGTCACACGTTGTATCGTGACCAGTAGTCAGAAGAATAGAGACCACACGTAGTATCGTGACAAGTCAAGATTTAATAAAAAGTGTGTTACCCGTCAAGGAGTTTCCTGCCGTCATTTCCAATACTTCAACTGGCGTCAGAAGTGAAACAGTCTTCCAAGCATGGATACAAGGAAGACCAGTCGGACCCATGGGATTGACCGCGAGGATAACCTTGACGACTCGGGCCAGCTGGCATCGGGGGGTGAGGACGAAGAATTGCCCACGCTGCAGGATCCGCCGACGGCGCCGGGCGAGCGACTGGGGACCGATGCCGTGCTCCGCGAGGTCCACTCCCGTCTGGCGGAGCTGCTGCTCGCCGCCGCGTCCATCCTGGCGGAAATCAGCTCGTCGGCAGGAGCGGGGACGGCGGCGGACAATCTACAGGGTCGCCCCGCAGATTCCCGCCAAAATGACTTGGCGATTCCCGCCATTTCATCTGCGCCGACTTTTGGCGGGAACGGCGACCGCCACGTGGCGGCGGTTCTCCAAGCGCGCCCGCTTACGTCATCAACGCGCGCTGCGGACCGCCATCAGACACCCGCCACTGGGGCCGCCATCTTACACACCGATGGGGCGGCGGAGAGGAACCACGAGGCAGAGGACGACTTCATCTTTCAACAGCGCCTTCCCACATTGTCAGCCTTCAAGGCGGATGGCGGGGACTGGTGCCAATTTCAGCGCAGGTTTTTGGCGCATCAGGAGATGTCCGCTTGGTCCGACGCTACGGCGCTGCGGACACTGCCTGCCATGTTGGACGACAACGCGCTCGCGGCCTTCACGTCCGCACGGAGGTCGGACCGCTCCACGCTTAAGGCTGCGCTGGGTCTCATGGCCAAGGTCTACGGACCTCCCTCGGCGTGTCGCCATCATTTTTATGCAAGGCGGAAGGCGGACACGGAGACCGCGCTCGCCTATCGCACGGCGTTGCTGGCTCTCGCCGACGCCGCGTTCCCTCGTATGGACGAGAAGGGCCAAGATGCGATGGTTTTGGAGCAACTGCTCAAGTTGGCGCAGGACCTGGGGGTCCCCATCAACATGGCCGACGAGATCGATATTTCTTCCTTGCGGGTCGCTACGAGTATACAAGCGCACGAGGTCCTTCAACGCAAACAGGGGGTCGTCTGCAACGCTGCCGTGGCCTCAGCTCCGGGTCCGGTGGTCACCGAACCCCAAGTCGTCAGCCCACGAGAGGAGGCGTTCACCGCGGGACGACCAGGGGACTGGAGGTCGGGGGGTCGTTCGCCTCTGCGATCGGGCCGCAAGCCGGAGCAACCGAGATCTACAACGACCCTCATCACGTGTTATAACTGCGGCCTCCAGGGCCACGTGGCGTCTGGTTGCCGCGCTCCACGTCAGCGCGCCATGGGATCTTGGCTGGACGACGACCAAGGCCCCAAGTCATCCCTACAAACCCCGGCAAGTCGCGGCACCTCACATGCTCGGCCTACATACTCGACACACATGGGCCGTCGCGTTGCGGCGGAGGAGGGCCGGTTAGGGTTCGGGGATTCGGTTCGGCGAGGGGGGTTCAGCCGGGACCGGGGAGACATCGAATGGTCGGAGTTGGGGCACAGAATTGTGGCTGCTTCAGCGGGTTCATCCGTCGTTACGGGATCTATTGATGGGGTCGAGGTCAGGGTGTTAGTGGACACGGGGGCGTCGGCGACTATTATATCGGACCTCATTTACAACATTCTCCCCGTCCAATGCCGTCCGCTGCTCCCAGTGGATGTGCCATTTTACGCCGCTAATGGGGGATCGCTGGGCATTATCGGTCAGATTAGGGCGTCCATTTGCATTGGAGATATCAAATTGTCGGGACCCGTTTTCGTTTCGTCTTCTTTGGCGGTTCCTTGTCTATTGGGCACTGATTTTTTGGCTAAAATGCCCATTAAAATTCTCATCGATCAGCGTTGCATTGAACTACCATCGGGTCGCCGTATTTCATTTTTGACGAACCCTACTGAAATTCGGACGGCGTGCGCTACGATACAAGCGTTGGCGACACAGACCGTGCACGTGCCCCCGGGTTCACAGATGTTAATTCCCCTCCGGTTGCGGAAACCATGGGTGGGGGAGACTTCGGAACAAGGCATGCTTTTGGGTCCTTCTAACAGGGCTGTCGGGGGTGTCGGTTTGTCGGTGGCTCACACTTTGGTTCGGGCTGACAAGGATTCGTTTGTGATGGTTTTAAATGCTGGGTCGCGGCCAGCTGTCATTCAGCAGGGCACCGTGCTAGCTCACGCGGCGCGGGTCCCTGCGGATGAGCGGCTGGTTGCGCAGGTTGATCCGAGCCCCACGCAGAACATTGACCCGAGGGAGGACCTTGAATGGGTCCATTCGCTGTGCGCGGACTCGGACGATTTGTCAGGGGTACAGTTGGGTGCGCTGCGCGAGTTGCTAATGGAATTTTCTGATGTGTTCGGTAAACATAAGTATGACATTGGGTGCACGGATTTGTTACGCCACCACATTGAAACGGGCGATGCGGCACCGGTCAGGCTAAATCCCTTCCGACTGAGTCCTGCTGAGAAGGAACATGTTCAGTCGGCCGTTAACGATATGCTAGAAGCCGACATTATTTCGCCTTCCTCCAGTCCTTGGGGAGCACCTATTGTGCTGGTTAAGAAGCAGGACGGGTCCTTGCGATTTTGCGTAGATTTCCGTCGCCTGAATAAGATCTCTGTGGCTGACGCGTATCCGCTCCCCAGGATGGACGAGTCCCTCGATGCATTGTCTGGTGCGTGATATTTTTCGACTCTTGATTTATTATCGGGATTCTGGCAGTTGCCACTCGACGAAGAGTCTAAACCTAAGACAGCATTTCGGACTCCAGGGGGCCTGTTCCAGTTTAACCGGTTGCCCATGGGACTTCACTCCTCTCCAGCGACGTTTCAGCGCCTTATGGAGTTGGTTTTGTCGGGCTTGCAATGGGATACGTGCTTGATTTACCTTGACGATGTCATTGTTTTCAGTAAAACATTTGAGGAACACCTCCAGCGATTGAGAGGGGTGTTCTTACGAATGCGATCGGCTAAATTAAAATTTAAACCGGCCAAATGCCACCTTTTTCGTAAGTCCGTTAAATACTTGGGTCACATTGTCGACTCGTCGGGGATCTCTACCGATCCCGCGAAGACGGACTGTGTCAGTTCATGGCCGACACCCACGTCAGTTTCGGACGTGCGCAGTTTCATCGGTTTTGCTTCTTATTACCGCCGATTCGTTGAGCACTTCGCCACTATTGCAAAACCCTTGCACGCTCTAACGGCGAAAGGAGTGAAGTTCCGATGGGGACCGGAGGAGGAGGCCGCGTTCTGCTCCCTCCGGGACGCCTTGGTGGGTGCCCCACCCTTGCGCTATCCGGATTTTGCGAGTCCCTTCTTGCTAGATACGGATGCTAGCAACACGGGCATTGGGGGGGTGCTATCCCAGGTCGTTGGGGGAGTCGAAAGGGTGGTCGCTTATGGTAGCAGGGTGTTGTCACCGGCGGAGCAGCGCTACTGCGTCACCCGTCGCGAGCTGCTTGCCATTGTTTTTTTTGTACAACAATTCAGACCGTATCTCTATGGTCGTCACTTTACGGTCCGGACGGACCACGCGGCACTACAGTATTCATTGAGGGTCGCCCAACCCTCGGGCCAATTGTCACGGTGGTTGGAAGTCCTCCAGGACTATCAGTTCACGACTACATACCGTAAGGGGTTGCGACACACAAATGCCGATGCCCTGTCGCGAGTGTTGCCTTGTCATAAATGTGCGTGTCTATCGGGATCGGCGCGCTGTAAACCGCCGGTTGTGGAAGATATGGGGGCATTGGCTGCGACCGCGGGCGCACCAATCGGGGATGTCCCCGCTACCTCTCAGGGTCAGGACTCGCTGCTCTCACTGTCGCTGAGTGAGTGGGGCCGTCTCCAAATGGCAGACAGCTCCCTGCTAGCATTGCGCCGCAGGGTGGGGGTCCCAAAGAGGACCAGGAGCGAACTGGCTCCTACGTACTTAAGCAAGGCATGTTAACGAGATGGGACAGTTTGTCCCGGCGGCACGCACTTGTGGTGCCTTCCACTGTGAGGGGGAAAGTTGTCTTGGCCGCACACGAACGCCTCTTGCATTTGGGAGTAAACAAAACGCTTGCCCTGCTTCAGTGTGACTATTATTGGCCGGGGATGGGGTGTGACGTGGTGAATATTCTGAAGGGATGCGTTGAGTGCGCCAGACAGAAACCACCGCCCGTGGCAGCTAATCCACCGCTGCAATCTATTCAAGTCTCGCGCACTAACGAGCTCGTTGCGCTCGATATTCTGGGGCCTTTTCCAGTCACGCCTAGGGGTAATAAGTACCTGTTGGTGGGGGTCGAATATTTTACCCAGTGGCCTATGGCGTGGCCACTCGCCAACCAGTCAGCGGCGGCTGTGACGGACGCCTTTGTCCAGGGCTACGTCCTGGACAAGGGGGCTCCCGAACGCTTGCTGACCGACCAAGGGAAAAATGTTTCAAGTAAATTGCTGCAAGAGGTGTGCAATCTGTTGGGTACTAAGAAGGTGCGTACCTCCTCGTACCACCCGCAGACAGACGGGATGGTGGAGAGACTCCACAAGACTTTGACTTCTATGCTGTGCCAGCAGGTGTGTGAGGCACATGTTGATTGGGACCTGCAGGTCCCGGGGGTCCTCGCCGCGTATAGAATGGCCCCCCATGCAGCGACGGGATTTTCCCCATTCTATCTGATGTACGGTCGGGAAGCCGACCCGCCCATGGAAACGCAGCTTGGCCTGTTCGCACCACGAACTAATTCCAAATTGGCAGAACATATTAAATTTAATATTCATAAGCTGACAGAGGCAAGGGAGGCCGCACGGCTTAATTCGCGGGCTCGCCAAATTGCAAACGAGCGGTTGCGTGCACGGAAGGTGTCCGGGCACGACTGGAAACCAGGTGACAGGGCCTGGCTGCATTGCCCTCAGGCACCTTTGGCTACGTCGCCTAAATTGTTGAAGCCATGGCGGGGACCCGTGGAGGTCGTGCGTGTTGCACGCCCCCAGTGCGTTCAGATAAAATGGGGAAAGCGACGGTGGTACGTCCACCCCTCCCGACTGAAACCGTTCTCGCCTCCATATGGCCTCCCCTTGTGTCGTGAGGGCCGAGCATGTGACGTGACCGACGACCCAAAGGGGGAAATGTCTCTGCCTGATCCTCACATGTTTCCGCCTGATCTCCTCCCAGGTGTCTCGGAACTGACAGCTGCCGACCACCGGCGGCCGGATCTTCGCGGCGGGGCCGGTCCTTTCAGGCCCAATCCGCGCCGTCTAGAGCAGCCGGAGCCACCGGACGGTCGTCAGCGTCCCGTCCCATATGACGGACCGGCCAGACGGACTCGCGCCAGGTCGCGCTACTTTTTATGACCTACCACGTGAGGAGTCGAGGAAGCTGGAGCGCCTCGTCACTGCGTTTAGTCACAGAGACGCTGGGCGCGTTCATTTTCTGGAAATCGCTTTTATTGAGTTGTTCGTCGGGCTGTACATAGCTTCTTATCGAGGTGTTGTTGTTGACTTTTCTTGTGTTAGTTGTCAATTTGTACATAGGTTGCTGTTGTGTTGTTGCGTTACGGGGCACACTGGGGGGTGGGGTTTTTGTTGTGTTAACGTTGTGTTGTGTTGTTGGTTAGCAGCCGGGCCGGCTGCGAGCTATGTGGGAGGGGGTGATGTAGTGGGGTAGGGATCGGGTGCCAGCGCGTAGTGATTGGCTGTGTGTGTGGTGACGCGCGCTGACGGTGAGGGATCAGGGGTCAGCGCGGGGTCGTGGGTTATGTGGTGCTGATTGGCTGTGTGCCGGTGACGCGCTTGAGAGGGAGTGATCGGGTGGCAGCGCGGCGTGATTGGTTGGGTAGTGGAAACACGCGCTGGGGGAAAACGGATCGTAGAAATAGCGCGTCGTGGTTGGTTAACTAAGGAGCGATGCTCACGTCGAGGTCCGCATCCGCTCCGTCTCCCGTGAGCAGGGACTATATAAGGTGATGCACACAGGCGCACGGGGAGAGTGTAACCAGCGAAGACTGAAGACGGAGAGGAAGAGATAGGGCCCTGTGGTACCCAGTCCCGCTGTCCTGTGGGGACCGGGACTCTGTGTAACCCAGAGGCGGAGTGTAGGGTGAGCATGCAGTGTGAGCATGCAGTGTGTGTAGCCAGAGGCATAGGGTCTACACGAGACGAGTGATGCGTGTGTAGCCAGAGACATAGGGTCTACACGAGACGAGTGATGCGTGTGTAGCCAGAGGCATAGAGTCTACACGAGCTAAGTGAAGTGTGTAGCCAGAGGCATAGAGTCTACACGAGCTAAGTGAAGTGTGTAGCCAGAGGCATAGAGTCTACACGAGCTAAGTGAAGTGTGCAGTCAGAGTAATAGAGGTCACACGTTGTATCGTGACCAGTAGTCAGAAGAATAGAGACCACACGTTGTATCGTGACAAGTCAAGATTTAATAAAAAGTGTGTTACCCGTCAAGGAGTTTCCTGCCGTCATTTCCAATTCTTCACGTGCGTGCGGGTGTGCGTGCATCTTTTGGGGAGCAGTGGCATCGTGGTTAGCACATTGTGCTACGAATCTATGTACAATTTAGACTCCTCGCTCACGGCCAACACCAGTAGCTAATATCTGGATCCGGTCCTCGGACTACCCTAGATCGACTCAGCCTTAAATGAGAAAACGATTCAGCATGTAAAAAATCAGTTCCGGGGAGAGAAGCGACCGGGCATGGTGCTCATGGACAGCATTTGACCCACCAGCCTCTGTAGGCTACATGGGGGAGCTTTGTCTGTTATGTAAACCGTAGATATGTGCCCTGGGTATGCGTGTGCATGCATACATACACATGTGCATATGTCCGTGCGTCTCTGCGAATTTATGTATATATGTATGTGTCTCATCGCGGCTTCCAGCGCCATCCACCAATATTGGCGTTGAAAAGCTCAGTGACCATCTGATATTTGTAGCGAGTTCCTAGATTTTGTCTGCGAATATCCCACATGCAACACGCGTAGCGTCTGGTGGCGACGCACCCCACATAACGCTCTCACCCATAAGCCACTGCACACACGAGAGCCCAAGTGTATGTTGAACTTCTTTCGCACCGCACGTAGCCAACAGTGAGTGCTCATCGGAAGTGTCGAGCTTTAGACTCTGGAGTCAAAACGCTCCACCACAGATTTTTCTCTCCAGTTAGCCGAGCGAGTGACCTCAACCAATGGCTTCCTTCGGGGTCGAGAGAAATGCCAAAGTTATACGGGCAAGTTGAGGTGAGAGAGAGCACCCATTCCTCATGTTAAATGCAATGGGTAAGCCCTTTGTCGGACCACTCCCGAGGGAATCTGGCAGCTATGTAGGGTTTTATATATTGGTTTAAAAAGAGGCCCAGCCAATCCCAGATAGCGAGGGAGTTGTTCGTCTTAACGAAAGTTGGTCTCCAAATATGGACAGACATCGTTGGAGAATTCAGAGAAACTCTCCGTTGGTGGAGGTGGGGCTAATGATAGCAGGGAAGCCACCAGTTTGAAGGGATTGGGTCCTCAAGTGCTAATTGATGGGCAGGTTTGGGTCAGGACTAAGGATAGAGTAAAAAGGATCCCTGAAGTGAAATGTCCTCTTTTGCCTCAATGCCCACAAACCGACTGGAAGTCTGTCTCCTTTATCGCACTTAGACCTGTCCATGATATGCACACATTGTGACGTGCAGCAGAGACACAGACACTGTGAGCATTTGTGTGAGCCAGTGCTGGAGCAAAGTCCCCGAGAGATTTCTTGTTCAGGATCAGAGTTCAGAGCTGAGTGGTCCTATTGTCACGGCGAACAGCAAAGGGTTGGGCAAGTCAGTGCAGCTGCAGAATTCCCAGGGATCGCTTGTCCTGATGAGGTCGTCTTGAAAGTTGCAAGTCCGATAGAATGATGAGTATGATGAACAATACATTTCATTTCTAACTTAAGCCAGGTCTTCGTGTGTGAGTGTTGGAGTTGGGTGGGTAATGACAAAACGTCAGTGTAGAAACCCCTAGTGTCAGTAGTAAGCATGACCAGAGGGAAACCCATGCTTCTGCTGCCCTCGACTGACAGGAGGAATGTGTGTGTGTGGCGAGTAGTTGTGCGTCTCTGAGGGTGTATAGAGGGGACTAAACGGCATGACACGGGCTGGAGAAGAGATGGACTGATGCGGTACAGGATTATGTGCAGCCAGGCTGCCGCCGATTGGGTGATCAGCCTCCCCGCACCAGCGTCCTATCTGAGGGACATGGCTAGTGGCTGGCTCACCACCGCCTGGAGTTATCCCACACACTCCCCACGTACACTACCCCAAATGCGGAGGTGGCTGCGTGCACGCGCGTACCCGTGCAGGTTGCTCACCACGGCTCGCGCTAAAAATAGCCGTATGAATATGCACGCGCCCTTCTCCCCTCCTGTGGGGTCAGCTTTAATCCGTTGTGCAAACACGCACGTGGGCACGGGCACGCGGGCAAAACAGCAGCCGTATTGATGACAATTTACGCGCGCCCCACCATTGATGCGATCCGATCGTCGCTACGTAAACACACTGCGTAAAACGTGCTGTGTAAACACGCACATGGACGGGTGATCCCCCTGTTGGTAGGCCCGGCCACGGGCCCCTTGCAGGGTCCCCATCAGGTGCTCCATGGGTTGGCTCCCTTCCTCCGGTTGCGGTGGGGGAACGCCGAACAACAGATCTACTGGTAGGCGAGACTCACGACCAAACATCAGGAACGGGGTCTGTCCCGTAGATGTGTGTACCGTGGTGGCGTAGGCAAACAGGGCATAGGGGAGGTGTTCGTCCCAATCCTGTTGATTGGCAGCCGCCATACGTTTGGGCTTCCCGGCTAAGGTCTGGTTGATACGCTCCACCATACCATTCGCCTGGGGGTGGTATGTCGTAGTTCGGTCCTTCTGGATTCTGAACTCCCGGCACAGTGCCTGAAATAGCTCTGCCTCGAACTCACTACCCTGGTCAGTAATGACTCATTCAAGGATCCAATGTTTAAGTATGTAATGTTCCACAAATACCCGGGCGACCACAAGGGTCGTTTTACCTGGGATGGCCACCGCCACTGGGTAGCGCGTGAAATACTCCACCACAACGAGAATATACCGGTTGCCTCGGTGGGATCGTGGGAATGGCCCCTGTAGGTCGATCCCAACTAGCTAGTTCGCCCGGCCGATGCAGAACGGCCTCAGGGGCACCTGATATCGCGCCGGTTTCTGCCCACACTGCTGACAAGCGCGGCAGCCCTGTACCCAGGTGGCCACGTCTTTTGCCAATTTAGGCCAGAGACACTGGTGACGCAGGGTCTCCCAAGTGCGCCGTTCCCAATCATGGCCCCCGAGCGGGTGGTTGTGCACCAACCATAGCAGCTGGGGCCGCATCTGGGCGGGAACACAGATGCACCCTGGCTCCCCGGCTTCGGTTAGTTCCCGCACCACCCCGTTCTTTACACACAACCGGACCTTTTCCTCCTGCAGGGCCGCCTCCACCGCCACCAGGTCCGGGTCCCACTGCTGGGCCTGTCTCAGCTGCTCGTCATCCAGGCCCGGGAACGCACAGACAACGTCCTCTTGGATCCAACCGGGCGGGGTGGAGCGGCCCGTCGGGCCCCGGGGTGTGGGCCACGTGCCCGCCGGGCGGTCCACTGGGTCCCTGGCTCCTTCTGCAGGGACCTCTGTGGCACACACAGCACTTTCTCTCAGCGGAGGGGGGTTAGTCTCAGGGTGCTCTAGGGGGGCTGTTGCCTGTCGGCAGCATCCCCCCGTGAAGCATGGGCAGGCCTCCTCCTTCTCGGCGCACACCGCGGGTCGCCTTGACAAGGCGTCCACGATTGCGTGCGTCCGCCCAGCCCTGTACTCGATTTGCAGGTTATACTCCTGCAGCTGCATCAGGCACCGGGCTATCTACCCTCACGGTTCCTTGAATGTGAGAAGGAATTGCAGAGCATAATGGTCAGTGCGCACGCGACATTTCCTGCTGTACAAATATGGCCGGAACTGCTTACACGCGAAAATCACGGCATACAGTTCCTGACGGGTCACGCAATAATTCAGTTCGGCTCGGCTCACGGTCCGGCTGGCGTATGCGATGAACTGCTCCGTCCCATCCTGTACATGTGACAACACCGCGCCCAGCCCACTGCTGCAGGCGTCGGTATCCAAAATAAAATCGGTGGAAAAGTCCGGGAAAGCCAGGGTGGGGGTATGGGTGAGGTGGTCCTTGAGGGTGGTGAAGGCCATCTGGCAGGCCTCCGTCCACTGATAGGGGTTCTTAGGGGAAGTGAGTTGGTGATGGGGCATACAATCTCGCTGAATCCCTTCACAAATCGACGATAATAAGTGGCTAGCCCCATAAATGACCTGATCTCCGTCAGGTTCCTCGGCCGTGGCCATTCCACTACGGCGCGTACCTTTTCCGGGTCGGTGCACACCCCTGCCTCGCTGACGCGGTGTCTGAGGTACCCAACCTCACGCTGCACAATATGACACTTACGCGGCCTGAGCTTGAGATGGGCTGCTCGAAGTTGTTGGAAAACCTCCCGTAACCTGGACCAGTGCTCAGACAGGGACCTACTGAACACTATCACGTCATTCAGGTAAATTCGGCACTGTTCCCATTGCAAACCCTGCATCACCAACTCCATCAACTGCTGGAATGTCGCAGGCGTGTTAGTGAGTCCGAACGGGAGTACTCGGAACTCGAACAGTCCCATCGGGGTGGTAAATGCGGCCTCCGCCATCTCCACCTGCCAGTACCCGAACGCTAGCTCGAGGGTGGAAAAATACCACGCCCCTGCGAGGCTGTCAAAGGTGTCATCTATGCGGGGGATGGGGAAGGTGTCGCCGAGGGTAACTGCATTCAACTTTCGAAAATCAACGCAAAACCAGGTTGACCCATCCTGTTTCGTCACCAGTACAACCGGGGCAGACCAGGAGCTCGCTGAGGGCTGGATTATGTTATCGCGGAGCATATCCACAACTGCCTCTTTAATCTGGGCCTGTTCAGGTGCGCCAACTCAGTATGCGGGGAGTTTAATGGGTCAGGCGGCACCTGTGTCTATTTGGTGCCTAACGAGGTTTGTCCAGCCCACATCCGAATCGTGCTCACTGAACACATCGGCGTACTCCCCCAATAACCCGCGCAGCTGATCGGCCTCCCCCTTGGGTAAATTTGCCCAGGGTGCATGTAGCGCATCAAGCAGGGGGACGACCTCTGCCTTGGGAGTCGGACCAACTCGCCAGGCTATGTCCTGGTTGTCCTTGGGGCGGCAGGGGTCCTCAGCCCAGAGGGCAAACACCGAGTTGTTAGAGTGGCGTGCATGCAAGGGGTGTACTGTGGCTACCGTGGTGCGCCGTCGCAGCATTGCCGCGGTACTGTGGGGGTTAAATACCTGTGTAATAAAATATGTTGACGACACACAGCTTGGTCTCCGTCTCTCTTTTATTCTTGTTATGCCGCTCACACTCCGCCGATCCCGACAGTGGACCGGCTGTTCCTCTTGCACGCCCCGCGCGCCCTTCCCGTCAGTCGCACTCCCTCCTGCTCCCGCACACCGTTGGCTGACGGTGTGCTTGGAGTCGTCTCCAGTCACGTGGCTGATGTTGTATATGTTGTAATTATGAAATTTTGATAAAAATAAAAAAAATTAATGAAATTCCGAAAAATGCGCAAATCGCATAAATTATGTTAATGTGTGTAATTATATGCATACATTATGATAATCACGGAGATAATCGTAGTAATTCATGCGAATGCTTGCGATTATGTTAATGTGAGCAGTTATGATAATTACGCTTAGTTTCGTTTATCCAGAGTTGTATCAATCAGAATAACACGATTATTATTGATTAAACATTTACTGATTATCTTAGTGTGTGTTATGTTATGGTAGGTCTCCAATTTCATATCTCATCGCAGGCTACAGTTCTTATGAATAAGACAGTTTTGCATGGACTTGGAAGAAACACTCGAGATACTTCTGTGTTAACAATTTTATTCTAAACAAACATGTGACATTCTAGTATGCAAAGGCAAAAAGCATACGTCAATCGATTCATTGGCGAGATTATGCAATTAACGAACTGAAGGCTAACATTCTTCTAACAATCGTAATTTCTACTTTCCTACCAGACATCTCAGTAGTTCCCCATGTATCGAGTATCACCGGCGACCGGCGGAGTTTTAAACGGGTATACGATATTCACGAGCGAGGCTACCGCCCCCGTGTCCAACAGAATCCGGGTACGCCGCCCATTTACCTGTCCTTCCACCAGCGACGTGGCCCCCGTGATTCCTGCCACCAGCTCCCGCAGCCAGTTGCCTGCAGTCGTCGCGTCCTTTGGTGTTGTTGTTGGCATCTGCGTAGAGGTCACTCGCTCACCATTATTATTATTATTATTGTCTAGTTGTGTCGGGACCGCGTCGATTGCACCCCTAGATGGTCCACTCTCTAGGGGGCATTGGCATTTAACCCTGGCGTGTCTAGCACGGGCGATCTGGGGACAGTCTCTCACGAGATGCCCCCGACGGTCGCATAGATAACACGCCCGGGGGAGGGTGGCGGCTCTTTAGGAGGCCCCCTGCCCACTCCCTCTTCCCCTCCCAATACGCATCTTCCCAAACATTGACTCTAATTGGGACACCCGCCCGTTTAGCCCCCCTACCTTGGCCTGGAATGTTTCCACTATGGATCGTAACTTGTCCATATTTCGGTTCACCTCCCCGCGTACTTGGGTCACCTCCTCGCCTACTCGGGTCACCTGGCCTGCTATATCCCCTATGCCAGTCTGTATCCCGGCTACCCATCCCGGGGTTGTCTCGCGGCGTCCCGGAGGCACCCTCGCCCCCCCCCCCCCCACCCCTTACCATCCTGGCGAGCTCCTCTTCCTCCTCTGGAAGAAGGCTCGCGATGGCACGCTCCCGTCCCAGCCCTCGGAACTGCACACGCTCATTAGCGAGTCTCTCATATGCACGTGCGCGCTCAACAAGGGCATTAAGTGGGAGGCACGCGCAGCTTACATCGGGCTGCCACCACGAGGTGCCAGCCAGGTATCGCTGGACATTCTCGGCGGCGAGGTCCTCAATGATTTCCGCAGCGTACCCCGGACGTGCGCTCTGCATTAGCGAGCGCATGTCCTCGGCATAGTTGCGGAGGTTCTTGCCGGGCTGGCGGCGGTGCGCATCTAATGCCGCCTTCGCCTCCTTCTGGTTGCGAGCCGAAGCATTGGTCGAGTCAGTGTATTAGTTCACCCCACTGTGCTTGCGTGCTAGCGGGTAGCGCTTCTACAAAATCGTCTGCCCACCCATCCAAATGCATATTCAGCTGCTGTAACGCTTGCGCGTCAGTCCAGCTGTTAATATCTGTCGCGTATGTGAGGTTGCGGGCAAACGACTTCCATAACAGAATGCCTTGCCCGGTGAATACCCATCTTACCTTAGCTTGGGGTGGGGCGCCTCTCTCCCTTGGAGGTGTGGGGGGTCGTACCACCTCTGACACCATTATGTGGGGGCTAACGCCCCCCTCTTCCTCCCCCTCCGCCCCTTCTCGCGGGGCTGTCGCCGATCGAGTGATCGGCCTCCTCACACCAGCATCCTCTCTGAGGGACATGGCTAGTGACTGGCTCACCACCGCCTGGAGTTATCCCACACACTCCCCACGTACACTACCCCAAATGTGGAGGTGGCTGCGTGCACGCACGTACCGGTGCAAGTTGCTCACCACGGCTCGCACTAAAAATAGCCGTATGAATATGCACGCGCCCTTCCCCCCTCCCGTGGGGTCGGCTTTGCAAACACGCATGTGGGCACGGGCATGCAGGCAAAATGGCGGCCGTATTGATAACAATTTCTGCACACCCCACCGTTGATGCGATCGTCGCTACGTAAATACACTGCGTAATACGTGCTGTGTAAACACGCGTGTGAACAGGTTTTAAATCACCCTTCCCTCGCCCTATTGATCACGCAGCTACATGGCCACGGGAGCCGTTAATGAATTACTACCGACGCTGCCTCACACACACACACACACGCTCGAATTACACACTAAGCCGACACTTTCCCCACACCCACAGAAATCACACCACACGGATTTTCTGTGCTAAAGTTGATTAATGGCGCGCCTGAAGAGAAAGAAAACACCCTGCGTGGCCTGGAGCGATTCTCAGTGAGCAACGCCTAACCTATCTCTTTTCAATCCCTGGGTGTACGTACTCACCGTGTCACTCGAATGCGGTGGGAGTCAGAGGGACGAAGGCCCTGTGGTCGAGTCGTAGCTGCATTCGCCAGACGTCCGACCGGGTGGCTCAACGGCTGCAGGAGCACTGACTAACGTTTTCCCCTTCCTTCCCTTTGTCTCCTCCGAATCCAAAACTCCAGGGTCACGTGGTGTTCCCTGCACGGCCAATCGGGCGCCTACTTTTCAATTTTCAACCGATGCCCCGCCCCTACCTGGCGTGTTGCTCTCCATTGCACCCTAATCCATTGTCTACGTGCCCGTCCTCCCCATCCGGACCCAACCGGCTTGATCGGGACGGCGGTCCCATGGAATACACAACCTCAATCGACTCAGGAATTTTCCTCCCACTTCTTCTCATGTTTTTGCCCCCGAGGCCCCATCTCCCTGTGCTGTGAGTGTTCTCATTGCAGTTTGCCCGGTGAGCTTCGTCGTGCCCATACAATTCTAAGCTAATTCACGGGGGCCGCAATGCAATTCGGCCTGGAGGGGGGGGGGGTCGGCCAATCTCCTAGCACTGGGAAACCGTGGGACATCCCCGCTAGGGGCCCCTCAGGTAAAAACCCATCGTACCAGGTGACCCCCCCACGAGACCCTACGTGAGTGCGTGTGTGTGTTTAGTGGGGGTGCGCATGCATTCGTGTGGAGGGGTGCGAGGGGATAGCAGCGCCGGTGGAGTTGCTCCGTTGCTGTGGCACCACAGTAGCAATGGTGTCAAGATCGGCCTCTATGGAGGAGATTCGTAAAGGACGTTGCTGGGCAGTTGGAGGCAGTCACCCTCCAACAAAACCGGAGGGCAGAGGAGCGATGCTCACAACGAGCAGAGCGCCGGGCAGCTGAAATGCAGCAAGTTGACACAGTAGGGGGCACAGCTGGTGCATTTGCCAGTCATCTCAGTAAGCCAACCCACGGCACTTGGGGCTCTCCCGTGACCTGCCAACGAGCCTTCGACACTTCACGTGGCTTCAAAGTCCACCTGGCCTGGCACAGGCACATGGTGACATCACCGTCACTTAGTGGTGAAGGGTGGGCATTGGTATTGGTTGCTATTGTTTAGTTAACAGTCCACGTAGGGAAGTGAAACTCTGGCGGTGCACACTGCAGCATCAGCTTCCAGCACAGCCAGCAACCGCTTCATGGCATGAGTGGATAAAGCCATAAATTAGAGCAGATTGTCAGGGTGGTGTAGGCGCTAGACAGCTATGTTCGCGTTCGTGATCGAAGACGGCGATGTGCTCAGGTGTAAGCATGGTGTGTCAAATGATCAGCCTGAGCAGTGTGCTCGGTGAAGTAAACGGCATCGCTTGACGCCTTGACCACAAGGTCAAGGATGTAAAGCGGGCTTACGAGGCATCTATCAGGGAAAGATAGTGTATTCCAGAAAATACACATGGCAATGCACCTATGTGGTCTGAAGTTCTGAAAGCCTTCAAAGCTATGAAAAACAACAAAGCACTTGGTCCGGATGGCATTCCGACTAAGACCTTCAAAAACGATGGAAGTCTGCACTCTGACAAACAGATGCAATTTCTTTTGCATGTTTGGCTTCAAGAAACTAGACTGCAACAAATGAAAGATCATCATCACAATCAGTAGTGAGGTGGCATTAACAAGATGGCGGCAGCAGCCATCTTCTCAATCCCAACTTTCCCTCCTCTGTCCCTTACCTCCTCTACCTCACTCTCCTTCTCTCTTCCCAGTCTTTTTCCCATCCTCCATCACATTTATTTAGTATTACTTGTTTTATTTGTTATTTTGTCGATGGCCCCGTGCCTATTGGGCGTCCTGTTGGCAGCCCTGCTGCCTACAGTTGTTCACTGGGCCGCACCATTGCCCATGCCGCGTGGCTTTTTGCCGCTCCTTACGACTGGCACTGCGCGCTACCCTTCCACGTCTCCTGCCTGCTCCCAAGCCCACTGGACGTCCTCTTGGTAGCATTGCTGCCAGTGGTTAGTCGTTGGGCTGTACTGTTGCTTGCACCACGTGGCTTCCTTGCCATCCCGCACAACCTGTGGGCAGCTCCGTCACCTGTGCCGGGCAGCTCCTTCGCTGGACCATGCTGCCACTGGGATGGAAGGGACCTGCGGTCGGGCTCTTGCTGAGGGGAGTCTTTGCTATGTCGGCGCACCAGGCATGGAGGAGGAGCATCGCATCCATAGCGAGCGATCCGGGTTGGTACTGCGCTGTCTTCCTTGTCGTGGGCCCGGACAAGTCTCTGCTGCTGCACGTACGCGGACGTGCGTTTGACTCACTCGCAGTGGCCGCATTGCCCCTCATGGCTCCAGCCCTTGGCCAACCCCCTTTGTCTTCCCAATGCAATCTCTCATTATATTTCTGCTGCCCAGCTTTCCGTTGTCCTCCAGGTATGACCAGGCCTATCCCAACCCCTCCTTAACATTTCCTCTATTCTACTGTCACTAAAACTACACCACCACTTTTAAAAACCTAATTCTTCACTATCAAACCATTATCATCTTACACGCAATTTTGTCATTGTTGTAAAGAACCTTATAAAAGGCGTTATATAAATATTGATAACATAAAGGTTCGAAGAGCAACTGTGCCAACTACCGCAGCATCTCAATGTTAGCGCAAAGGAACCAACATTTGCATGTTTGGCAGAATCTTGATCAATTAATTTACCAAGGCCTGAACGTTCGCAACTGTCACCCGCACACACGACTGAGCGACCGAAAACACGCATTGGCTAAGCGTACCAAACAACCTGATAACCCCAGCCTAGGGTCTACTATTATGCAGAATATATAACTAAGCAATGTCACTTTGTATTTATATTCATGAGATTTCCTGCTCCCTGTCACACTGCACCATGATTGCAACGTAAACAGAGTTAAACTGATAATGCTGGGACTCACTATACCCTGGTATTCCGGTAAATTTTCACACTGCGACTCTGGATCGCTGTCACTCTGGTAAGTCGAGTTCGACTTGAAACACCAGGGCTAACTGCTGTTACTCCTATATCTCCGTTTCCTGGATAACCCTGTTTCCCTATGTGTCTGTATCATCATCTCCGTGAGTGGTTGTGTATCTCTGATCTCCCTGGGCCTCTCTGTGTCTCCCTGTATCTGCGTCTCCTTGTCTGTCTTTATGTATCTGTATCACAATATCTTTGTGCAACTGTCTGTGTTCTCACTCGATCTCTGTCTCAGTGTCTCGCTCAATCACTCTGTATCTGAGTATGTCTGCATCTCTCTCGATGTCTGTCTCACTGTGTCTGTGGCTCACTGTCTCTATGTCTGACTCACGATGTCTCTGTATCTCTCTTACTCTGTCCCTGTCTCTTTGTCCCACTCAGTCTCTATGTCAAGACCTTTGGTCAATAGCCTTAAAATAGAAAACTAAACGCTGCGTGACTAAATAATTCACACCATCAGTGCAATCACAAAATAATCCCCTATTTATGTCACTGGGCTACAACTTTAGATACACAGTACTTATATTTAAAATATCCGAGGTTCCTGTGGAATACTGATCATATACAATTTATTAAGCAGGGCAGGATCCAGAGAGTATTAGAAACATTATCTTTTCAGAATCAGAATCTATCTTGTAGGAATCGAGTCGCTGTTGGTCGTGGAGGAGACATCTCCGAGTGTGTCCAGGCAAGGCCAGGTTGCCCATGTAACGATAAAGGCCGTGGCATGGCGCTTCCGACGACGTCGTGCGAGTTTCGGCTAAACACCCAAGCTGCCTTCTTCCTCCTGGTTGACAGTGAGAATCGCTCCTTCATAATTCTTTTCCTCCAGCCACACGCCTCATTAGTATTTTAACCTTAATGTTTACCTCCGTTCGGGGAGAAAACCCGTGCTAAGCTCTGAGTCCCGCACCTCTCATAGCCCCCGTTTCAATGAGGTAGAGCGCGTCGTGGTGACAATGTGAACTGCGAGGGAATCACCGATCATATTGCTGATGATAGACAATCAAATTCAGGGGGTGGGTGGCACTCGACTACCTCGATCCATGGATCAATTGGCCATGAATCCACACTGCGGTTAACCCAAAAACTACCATTAACCCAATGTTTTTGTTGTTTATTTATTATATTCCTCTGCCCGTTTTTATTTTACACTTTATTCAACGAATTTGTGGTGCCACGGCCGCGAAGCAACTCGGCAGTACCGCGACCCCCCCTGGCCCCCACGCTGAGCACACACCCTGAGCACCCACACGCAGTGCACACACGTAGTGTCCTGGCATGGGATTGCCTGGCAAGATGGGTTTTAATCTGAAGGGCCCTAGCAAGAAAGGCCAGGAGATTGGCCGACCCTCGCAGGACAGATCCCATTGCGGTGCCCCTGAGTTGTCTTAAAATTGTATGGGCGCAAAAAGGTTCACTGGGCCAGCCGCAATGAGTCATTCGCAACATTGGGAGAGGCTGAGGGTTGAATATTAGGCAAGAAGGGCAGACCAGGAGGTCAGAATTAATGAGCACGGGAGAACAATGGGTGGGCGGAGCAGCAGCACTCCCCGTGGCACAAGGTCCAAGTGAGCGGTGATCAGAGGTAGGCGCACGATTGGCCCGCGGCACTCCATGTAAGAGAAAATACCAGGGGGCGATAATCACAGGTAGGCGCCCGATTGGCCACACGGTACGACGTCACCCGAGGCCTTTGAAGTTAGGGGCATAAAAAGGGGAGCCCGGGACATCTGGCTCTCTTGTTTTCAACCTCTGGGCCGCCAAGACCCACTCCCTGCCGTCCTGCCTCCTCGAGTTGCTCGCAGCATCCGTGTGATGTCAGCGAGTGCTGTGACGAGGCAGTGATAGGTAAAGTTTTTTCTAGTCCTTCTCTCTCCGACTCTCACAGCGTCCGTGGGACGCCGTGAGTACCGCTTCGATATACGTGGTAAGACGTCTAAGTGACTGGGCAGCGTTAGGCTAGGCTCTTCTCGCGAAATATTCCCCCAGGTAGTGTGTATTTGCTCTGCGAATAAAAGCTAGCACAGAACATCGGTGTGGTGTGGTGTCTGCGATTTACGTGTGGAGCGACTGCGTGGGAAAATGCGCTGCGAGAGTGGACGCGGATCCGCGGCATGGGCGCGTGGTGTGGTAATCCTTCGCAGGTGTGGGCGTACCACCGTGTGCCGCGTTAGCGTTGGCTGTGGTGTGCGCGCGTGTTAAGATATAATCGCCCGCAGATGCGGGCGTGCTGTGTACTGTGTTGGCGATAGCTGCAGTGTGCACGGACGCTCGTTGAGGTAATCGCTCGCAGGTATGGGCGCTAGCGTGCCGCTGTCCGCTGCGTTAGCTGTGGCGTCCGTGGGTGTGTGGGTTAACTCCGTGCGGCTGTGAGCCAGCAGCACGAGTATGTCCCTCAGAGAGTGCTCTAGCGCGGGGGGGCCGATCACTCGGTCGGCAGGGGCCCGGCAGGAGCCGACCGACGGGGTGGAGGACGGAGCGGAAGGGGCGGACGTCGCGCCCCACCTGCCTAGTGAGGACAGTGGGGTGGACGTCGGCTCCCACAAATTAAGTTACAATCGCACATCCCCACCGTTGCCTTCTATGATCTGAATCGACGCACAATGTCATTTAAGATGGAGAAAAAAAACACGGACGTTTTAAAATTGGCTGTCTGATCGACTTTGATCCTGGTGCCGGATCGACTGAGCAGAATCGATACAAACATCGCTCGATTCACGATCCACATAGAGACCATATATAGGTAAAGATACGTCTCCGTCGGCCAACGCTATGCCCACTTCCATATATGGGGGGGGGGGGGGGGGGGGAGCGCACATCTCTGATCGGTGATTTCGTTGGGTGTGTAGGGACTCTTCTAATTACGAACTTTCAGATATACAAACAAACCTGTCCGTACGTCCAGTTGCAGCTGTTCACGATGCTATTTCCTGTTACAAGTTGATTTATGAAGAGAAAAAGAGAGCAACTGTGCAGACGTCTCTTGGTAAGTTTTTGAAGAGAGTAGAGAGGAAACACGAGCACCAAAGGGAATTGGCAGCTACATCCGTAGAACGTGAATAACCAGTGGCATCTACAGGAATTGACAGGAGTAAAGTTGGACTTATGAACAAATCGACTTACGAACAGACCTATGGAAGCTAACTCGTTTGTAAGGAGAGGAGTCCTTTATGATTTTATCGTCCTATCGCAACACCAGGCCATGCCTGACTCTCCGCCCCTCCCCAGAGCCACGCGGGGACCCCAGGAGTAGGCAAGGGGGAAAACGGGGAAGCGGGAGACAAGCAGTCGGGGGACCTGGGCCCAAGCGGCCACCGAAGGTGGCTACCACAGTTAACTCTTTAACTAATAGCACTGGGAGATGAGCTAGACGTCACATTAAACACATGCTAGTTTTGAGTGGACTAAAACAGTTTAGGGCTGTCAATAGCAAATTATGGGAGTACTCGCGTGAAATTTAGTCAGGAGAGAATGGGGGCTTACTTGCAGTGTTCACACCTCATCCTGGCCTGGATCAGAATATGGTGAAAACTCACCTGAGCAGCCTTTCATCTGGCTGAATCCTATGAGCTCAACCTCGTCCCTGATCTGAGCAACTTTGCACCTGGAATCCCATGAGCTCAATCTCATTAATCTGTGTAGCCCTGCACCTGGAACCGCACCAGCTTAACCTCATTGCAACGACTTACGAACATACCTATCTTTGGAATAACGTAATCAACCAGGCTATGCGTTAATTGTGTGTTGACCGACCCTCTGTGTTGCATTGCATTACATTTCGAAATTTTTGCTAGGTTATTTAATTTAGTGTGTCTCTCTCCCTGCCTCCTAATTTTTTCAAGCTTACGCGCACCGTACCACTCATCGTGCTACTCATTGACATGCTAATTTCTCTAACCCCTCCCTCTTTCTCCGCCTGTGTCGAGGCGTAGTTTCTCTGTGTTCCTATGTTTGTGCTCTCTCTATGTATCTCTGTGATATCTGTCTGCTTATATGTCTGTCCATATGATTCTGGTTCTGTGTTTTATCTCTCTCTCAAATTTTAGCATTCTCAGGAAGAACGTAATCAACCAGATAGGGTGTTGACTGTTATGTTATCCGACTCTCTGTTGTATTACATTACATTTCTAAGTATACTAAATTTGTGTTTCTATTTAATTTATACCTGATGATGATTGCTTGTGTTGCAATCGAAACGTCGTATGCTAGTATTTAATTTAATTTATTACTTTATCATTATACGTGACTTTACCGAAAGAACCAAAGAATACTCATTGCAACGGTTCTCCATAGCGGTCCTCACAACATCAGCATTCCCTACTCCCTACACGCCGATGTCAATCCCTGCACCTAGTGGAGTGAACCCACGGGTATGAAGAAAGGGGATTGGAGTCTGGAGATAAGGAAACAAAGTTCGAGCTGTTACGATCTGTGATTGGTGGCTGAGAATGAGGAGACTGGCATGAGTGGAGCAGGAGGGAATGGGAGAGGGGACCGATGGGATAAGAGGGACATCGGAGGAGAGAGAACTGTGGATGAAGGAGGGAGCTGTGTGGAATACAATGACTGAAATCCTTACCTGCCTCCGCGTGTTGGCGAAGAGAGTGTCTGCTACATCATCACCATCATTTTAATTAATCCTGTACTGAAACTGCACCCAGAATGTTTCTTTCAAACTGGGATCTTTAGTTTAGTGTCGTTCTCCCCCGATAGTGCAGTCTTTATACTTGTGTAGAGGAGTAGAGGAGAGTGGTGGCGTCGCGTGCGCTGTCCGGTGCTGTGACATCACGGGACGTGGGGTCGCACGCGCCGGGCAGCGCACGTGACGTCTCGCCTCAGAGGGTATTTAAGGGAAACCCCGTGACGTAAGCGGGGTCACAGGAGGAACGGGGATAGTGGAAGGGGTGAAGAGGGAACCCTTATAGTGATACCTGTTAATAAACCCTGGCGGAAGCCCCTAACTCACCTCCGTCTCCGAGTACCTCCGTCTACAACAGCAACAACTACTTAACAACTGGTGTCAGAAGTTTACACCGTCGCCAACATGTCAAAAGCGGGCGCACGGCGTAAGAACCCACCGGCACATGACTTGGAGGGTGCCGAAGGCGGAGAGGAGGCTCCAGCAGTGACCCCGGAGCCCGGGACCCCGGTGACGGTCCCCATGGAAACGAGCGGGCCGGAGCGGGAGGATTCGGCTGCGGGGAGTGCCAGCTCACCGCCGCCGCCAGAGACGGAAAGCGTCCCCGCAGCTCTGCTGCACCAGCTCCTGCAGGCGGTGGGGCAGCTGACCGTCAGGTTGGCCGAGGTGGAGGCACGGACGCAGCCAACCGCCCCGCACTTGAGACGGGAGCAACTGTCAACTGCCAACGTTGAAAGCGCCGCCGTTTTCTCAGCGACCGCTCCACCGGAAATGGCCGTCATGTTGGCTGCGACGCAATCCGCGGCGGCCATGTTGGCTCGGGAGACGTATGCGGCCGCTACTACGGCTGCGACGCGGCGGCCGGCGGACATGGCTGCCATGGCGACCGCGACGCCGCGTCTCTCCACCGACGCGGCCGGGGTTTCTCGGCACGCCGCTCCTGCGGGACCAGCCGCCGGCGACGACGCGGCTCTACATCAAGCTGCGCCCGCCGGGGGTGCCCCGGGTAAGTACGCGCGTGCCGTCCTCGCCGGGCCGCCGGGGTGGGCAGCGGCGGCTGCCGCTGCCCCGAACATCGCCGTGCCGCCGGAATGGGCCGCGGGTGCTGCCATGGCGACCGCGACGCCGCGTCTCTACACTGACGCGGCCGGGGTTTCTCGGCACGCCGCTCCTGCGGGACCAGCCGCCGGCGACGACGCGGCTCTACATCAAGCTGCGCCCGCCGGGGGGGCCCCGGGTAAGTACGCGCGTGCCGTCCTCGCCGGGCCGCCGGGGTGGGCAGCGGCGGCTGCCGCTGCCCCGTACATCGCCGTGCCGCCGGAATGGGCCGCGGGTGCTGCCATGGCGACCGCGACGCCGCGTCTCTACACTGACGCGGCCGGGGTTTCTCGGCACGCCGCTCCTGCGGGACCAGCCGCCGGCGACGACGCGGCTCTACATCAAGCTGCGCCCGCCGGGGGGGCCCCGGGTAAGTACGCGCGTGCCGTCCTCGCCGGGCCGCCGGGGTGGGCAGCGGTAGCTGCCGCTGCCCCGTACATCGCCGTGCCGCCGGAATGGGCCGCGGGTGCTGCCGCGGCTCCACCTGTCGCTGCGCTCACGGGGCCGGCCACCGGCGATGCCGCGGCTCTGCACCTCGCCGTGCCTGCGTCCCTTGTCATGGATGACGCCGCGGCTCCGTGTTATACCGCCGCGTCTTCGGCGTGGCCCATGGAGGCTGCAACGCCGTGGTGCCTCGCCGCGTCGCGAGAGGTTGCGGCGGCTGCGGCCGCTGTCCCGCACCTCGCTGCGCCGGCGGGGTGGGCCGCGGGGGCCGCCGCAGCTCCGTGTTATACCGCCGCGTCTTCGGCGTGGCCCGGGGAGGCCGCAACTCCGTGGTGCCTCGCTGCGTCGCGAGAGGTTGCCGCGGCTACGGCCACTGTCCCGCACCTCGCTGCGCCGGCGGGGTGGGCCGCGGGGGCCGCTGCAGGCCCGATTTATACCGCCGCGTCTTCGGCAACGCCGTGGTCCCTCGCCGCGTCGCGGGACGACGCCGTGGCTTCGTACGCCGCCGCTGACAGGTGGGTCGCGAAAGCGCAGGTGCCTTCACACCTCGCTGCATCTACGGCGTGGCCCATGGGGGCCGCAACTCAGCCGCACTTCGCTGCGTCTACGGCGTGGCCCATGGGGGCCGCAACTCAGCCGCACTTTGCTGCGTCTACGGCGTGGCCCATGGGGGCCGCAACTCAGCCACAATTCGCTGCGCCTACGGCGTGGCCCATGGGAGCCGCAGCACCACCGCACCTTTCCGCGTCTTCGGCGTGGCCCGCGGGAGCCGCAATGCTGCCACCGCCGCACCACGTCGCGTCCGCCGGGTGGCCCGCAGGTGCCGCTTGGCTTCCACACCTCGCGGCGCCGCGCGGCCAATGGCAGCGCCGGTTACCCGACGTTGCGCCGTTTGTCGCGCAAGGGGGCGACTGGTCGGCCTTCCAGGACCGGTTCGACGCGGCATACATGTCGGTCGGCTGGTCCATGGAGGAGGCCTTGCCGGCGCTTCCGACCTGCTTGGACGAAAGGGCTCTGCAGGCCTTCAAGTCCATCCATCCGGCCAATCGGGCTACACTCCCGGCGGCCTATATCCAAATGGCCAACGTTTTTGAGCCGCCGTCCACCGCGCAGCTAAAGTTTTCATTGCGGCGGCGGGAGGAGGGGGAACTGCCGCTGGCCTTCCGCTGCTCGCTCCTGGCCCTGGCACAGGCTGCATACCCTGACCTGTACGGCAGGGCACTTGATTCTATGGCCTTGGGGAAGCTGCTTGACCTGGCAAGGGAGCTAGGAATTGCTCTGTCGATCAACAATGATCGGCAGATCACATCCTTGGCGGTCGCCGAAAACATTCAGGCGCACCTCTCCCTCCGCCAACGGCCTCAGATGGCGGCGTGTGCAGGGGTCCCGGCGCCGGACGGGGGGGTCACTTCTCAGGGGGTGGACACCCTCGCGGCCCTGGCGGTGGCCGATCGTTGAGGAAGGGGGGCGGGTGGTCGCCGTCCGGAGCAGCGGGGGCGGCCGGGACCTTCCCGTCCACAGGAGGCGGACACGGTGGCCTGCTTCCGCTGTGGTCAGCGGGGCCACATTGAGCGGGGCTGCCGGAATGCCCCGGGGGCCTTTGGAAAAGGGACTCCACCTTCTCCTAGACCCTCCTTGGCATCGGGTCCGGGGCCCCAGGCGAGTCGCGACGCATCATCTGCGCGGCCGCTCCCTTCACCTCATGCATCTAGCGGGGCTAGGACCCATCGTCATGGGGTTGTCCTCGAAGGGTCGGGTGCACCATCGTCATCACCCCCTCAATGGCCCAGACAGACCCGCCACTGGGATGCGCTTGCGCATAGGATGGTGGCGGCAGCTGCCGGCTCCTCAGCGGTGGCAGGATATGTGCAAGGGGTGCACGTTCGCCTCCTGGTGGATACGGGGGCATCGGCCACCATTATTTCGGAGGCCATTTTTGGGCTGCTACCCCGCAGCGTGGGTCCGTTAAGGCCGGTTCGCGGGGCTTGTGTCGCCGCGAACGGCGGCAGTTTGGGCATCTTGGGCCACGTTGTAGCGTCGGTTCGGGTTGACGAGATTGAGTTGGCCGGGCCGATTTTGGTCTCCAGGACCTTGGCAGTGCCATGCCTCTTGGGGACCGACTTTTTGTCTAGGATGCCCATCCGAATTCTCGTTGACCAGGGCTGTGTGGAAATGCCGTCAGGGAGGCGGCTGAAATTCCTACAATCGCCTACCGTCCTGTCTCCCTTGGTCGCCGGTGTACGGGCCTTGAATAAAGTGCCGGTGACCGTACCACCGGCGTCACAAATCCTGATACCCCTTAGGTTGCGCAAACCGCTCGAAATGGGCTCCACGGAGACGGGTATCCTCCTGTCCCCGTCAAGCTACTTTTCAAGGACGAAGGGGTTGGTGGGCGCCTTGACAGCCGTGTCGGGGGGCCAGGACCTTTTTTTGCAGGTCCTCAATTCGGGACCCTTGCCGGTCGTAGTCCCGGCCGGCGCCGTTTTGGCACACGCGACCCCGGCTCCTCCACCCGAGAGCGCTGCCCTGGATGGAGGGGTCGTGGCGGGCGTGATGCGCACGGGGGACCCCGACGCATCATGGATTGCCACGTTGTGCGACGAGAATGCCTCGTTGTCCTCCGGGGAACGTCGGCAACTCCGCGACCTCATCGAGCGGTTCACCGATGTATTCAGCCAAAGTAAGTTTGATCTGGGTCGCACTACTCTTTTGGACCACCACATAGACACGGGCGACGCGGCCCCTATTCGACTTAATTCCCACCGCTTTAGCCCAGCGGAAAAAGATCATGTCCGCTCGGCTGTCGAGGAAATGTTGGCGGCGGACATCATCTCCCCATCTACTAGCCCTTGGGGTGCCCCCATTGTGCTAGTCAAGAAACGGGACGGGAGTCTCCGGTTCTGCGTCGATTTTCGTAGATTGAACAAGATCTCGGTGGCTGATGCATATCCATTGCCTCGCATGGATGATTCCCTGGACGCCCTCTCGGGCGCGCGGTTCTTTTCGACTTTAGATTTGCTCTCCGGCTTCTGGCAATTGCCACTGGATGAGGCCTCTAGACCCAAAACAGCGTTCCGCACACCCCAGGGGTTGTTCGAGTTCAATCGGCTTCCTATGGGTCTCCATTCGGCCCCGGCCACCTTCCAGCGTCTCATGGAGATGGTCTTGGCGGGGCTGCAGTGGGAGTCTTGTCTAATCTACTTGGATGACGTTATTGTTTTTGGCCGTACGTTTGGCGAGCACTTGCAACGCCTTGAGGCGGTGTTCGTCAAAGTGCGTGCTGCTGGCTTGAAATTCAAACCCCAGAAATGCCACTTGCTACAACCATCGGTGAGGTATTTGGGACACATTGTTAGCACGTCAGGTGTCGCCACGGACCCGGATAAAACGGCTTGTGTCCGGACGTGGCCGACTCCCACATCTGTCGCGGAGGTGCGTAGCTTCGTTGGCTTCGCATCGTACTATCGCCGGTTTGTCCGCGATTTTGCGACCATTGCGAAGCCACTGCACGCCCTTTCCGCCAAAGGCCAAAGGTTTCACTGGGGCGCGGAGGAGGAGGCGGCTTTTGCGGCGCTTCGCACGGCCTTGGCGGATGCGCCGCCCTTGGGGTACCCGGATTTTACGAAACCCTTCCTGCTCGATACCGATGCCAGCGACACGGGAATTGGGGCTGTCCTGGCCCAGGTGGTCGACGGGGTTGAGAGGGTGGTAGCCTATGGCAGTCGCATTCTGTCCTCGACGGAACAGCGATATTGTGTGACCCGGAGGGAACTTTTGGCCATAGTTTATTTTGTTCAGTTGTATAGACCATATTTGTACGGTAGGCTGTTTACGGTCCGAACCGACCACGCGGCCCTGCAATATTCGCTGAAGATTAGTCAGCCCTCGAGTCAGCTGTCTCGCTGGCTCGAAGTGCTCCAGGATTACCCCTTTGATGTAATCCACAGGAAGGGGACACAGCATGGAAATGCGGACGGTTTATCCCGATTGCCGGCAGGCGGTGGGTGTGCTTGCGCCCTGGGCTCTAGCCGTTGCAAGGCCCCAGGGGACGCCGCGGCCCAGTTGGTCGCGTCGGCCGAGGCGGACACCCCTCCAGGTGCGGCGTCGCCCGCGGATTTCGGCCTTGGACTTCCCCGGGAGGTATGGTCCGGCTTGCAGATGGAGGATTCCTCTCTGCTGAAGCTACGGCGCCGTGTCGGACATAAGGCCCGGAGCTCAGCTTCGTCGGCTGCCCCGGAGATCGCCGTGCATGACGGACTACTCATGCGTTGGGATGCCCAATTGGAACGCTATTGTGTGGTTGTGCCCACTAGCCTGCGTGGTAAATTAACCCGAGCCATTCACGAGAAGCTTATGCACCTTGGCTACCACAAGACCTTATTGACCCTTTAGCGGGACTATTACTGGCCGGGTGTTGAAGGTGACGTGGCACTGATTTTAAAGGGTTGCCACGACTGCGCGCGGAGGAAGGCCCCAGTTGTCCGGGACCGGGCCCCGCTGCAGTCCATCCGGGTTTCTCGCGTTAATGAGCTCGTGGCGCTCGACATTTTGGGGCCATTCCCTGCATCCCAACGGGGCCACAAATACCTCTTGGTGGGTGTTGAGTACCTCACACGTTGGCCCATGGCATGGCCTTTGGTCGATCAGTTGGCCTCTTCTATCACCGAGGCCTTCGTCCAGGGGTACGTGTTTGACAAGGGCGCGCCGGAACAATTGTTGACTGACCAGGGGCGGAATTTCTCGTCTAGGTTGCTCAAGGAGGTGTGTGACCTCCTTGGCACCAAGAAAATCCGCACCTCGCCCTACCACCCCCAGTCAGACGGGATGGTAGAGCGCTTGAACCGCACCCTTACGTCCATGCTGTGCCACCAGGTGAACACGTCCCAGTCAGACTGGGACCTGTTCGTCCCAGGGGGTCTTGGCGGCGTATCGGTTGGCCCCTCATGCCTCCACGGGATTTTCGCCTTTTTATTTGATGTACGGTAGGGAACCGGAGCCCCCGGTGCACGTCCAGATGGACGTTGGCTCCTCCAAGAAGGGGTCGGCGGTGCCGACCCCTTTGAAGGTCGCGCTTGACCGGCTGCGCGAGGCGCGACAGGCCGCTGCCGAGAATTCCGCAAGCCGGCAGGCGGCTAATGAGCGGCTGCCCAAACACCAGGCAGCTGGCCTCCCGTGGATAGCGGGTCAAAAAGCGTGGCTGCATTGTCCCCAGGTCCCCGTTGGCACATCGGCCAAATTGCATCGCCCTTGGCAGGGCCCCGTGGAGGTTGTGGAGGTCCGCCGGCCGCAATGCGTCCGGATTCGGTTCGGTCGCCGGCAGTGGATAGTGCACCCGTCCCGGCTCAAACGTTATGTTCCATCTACCCTGGGGGATCCACCCCCAATTCCGGAGCGGCCGGCTGATGATGTGTCCGGCGTGCCTGACCGGCCGGGTCTCGCTGACGGAGGTGACGTCCGACCTGTGTGTGTGCCCCCAGGCCCCTCCCGAGTGAGGCCGACAGAGACCCCCCGGTCACCGGAGGCCACGGCGGTGGGCCTGTTGCCCGCTGACGGGCCACCTGCATGGGAGACGGACATCATACGGGGGAGCGGGCCAGCAGCGCATACCCGCTCGAGGGGGATGCGGCTCCGGTGACGGCCCTGATGGCCGTTCAGCGGGCCCAGCCCCTGGCGCCCGTTCGGCGCTATCCGGCGGATGAGGCCTTCGGGGTCTATTTGTCTTGTTTTTTGTTGTTACTGTTCTGCTTGAGGGGCCGTGCTGCCCTAAGGTTTAGTTTCTAGCAGCCGGTTATACCTTCAGGCACACGAACTCGTGAATATTCGGTCTTCGGTCCGGTGTGGGGCCCCGCTTGCGGGGTGCTTGCAGCCGGGTCGGCTGTTTTTTTCACGGGGGGGGGTGATGTAGAGGAGTAGAGGAGAGTGGTGGCGTCGCGTGCGCTGGGGTCGCACGCGCCGGGCAGTGCACGTGACGTCTCGCCTCAGAGGGTATTTAAGGGAGACCCCGTGACGTAAGCGGGGTCACTGGAGGAACGGGGATAGTGGAAGGGGTGAAGAGGGAACCCTTATAGTGATACCTGTTAATAAACCCTGGCGGAAGCCCCTAACTCACCTCCGTCTCCGAGTACCTCCGTCTACAACAGCAACAACTACTTAACACTTGGGTACGAAATATGAATTTGCTACAAACGACTGCTCAAAAAGCGCCTTCCACCTGCGACATTTGTGAAGACTACTGGGCATCAAATAGGACTGGATCCGAAATTCTGAGGTTCTGCCAAGAGCTAGTTCATTTGGCATTCAGCTTCACCTGATCCATGCCTGGCTGAAGTGGACCAGTCATTACATTTGAATGTAGAAGTGCTAGCTGCCAAAATTAGTCCTATATATACTCAGAACTAATATCTGGGAACCGTAATCGAGGACGCCAGATGAAACAAAACTGGCAAAAGCAAACGGTGCTGACTCGAATTTCAAGCACTATGGTAAACTGATCACATATATAAAATAAATTGCGTTACGCAGTTGGAAATGCGGTGCCAATAACGAGATGCAGTGGCAAATTTTAGATTTAAAACTAATTTTTCTAGAACTGATTTTTGTGTATAATTTGTTGTCCTTCCCCCGCGCCAACCGGGGGAAGCGCGGTTGGCTATGTACAGTCGGAAAGAAGTTCAACTTACATAACTTACACATTACAAAAACAATCATCGAAATTAGTCCAACCCTGTGAATAGCCCTGTACGTTCAATGCGGCAAGTCCTCTCCCCCATATTGGTCTGTGGAACCACGTGAAGATTTGCAACAATTACTGACGATTGGGGACGTTGCCTTCAAAGCTGAGGGAATGGAGAGATATACGTGTTAATATATATCTGTGTTAATGAATGTGTATGTGCGCCTCAGTGTGTATCACTTCTGTGTTGAACTCATAATCACACACGCGTCGATAGCGAATGAGCACAAATTAGCCTTAATAAATTACATGTTGTACACAAACCAGAATTTAGATATGTTTCCCTAACTATCAATACAAATTAAATTTGCATCACTGCACTGGTGATCAGTGTAGTGGAACGACAACTAAAACAATGAAGAGCACTGCAGATTACGTGAAAAGAGACTGAGTGATAGTAGGTTTTTACCCTTTTAACTGGTACAAAACTGACACCTTTATTCAAGGCATCATGTTTGCAATGACCACAACACAAGTAGTCAAAAAAGCAAACAAAAAGAAGCAACTCTGATAAGGATGATAATATGCACTGTCCTTGAAGTTGATTGGCCCACACCCGAGACGGCTTTCTTTAGAGCCTAGTCCCCATTGGTGTAGGGCCAGATGACACCAGAAGGCGTACAACTCAAACACAGTGCAATATCAGAGTATTGAGAGCTCGGGGTAAGCATTTTCTTTTTGTTTGCTTTTTTGACTACTTGTGTTGTGGTCATTGCAAACATGATGCCTTGAATAAAGGTGTCAGTTTTGTACCAGTTAAAAGGGTAAAAACCTACTATCATATTTTGCCACTGGTAAAAGAGATCTCATAGTGTAAATGCTTACCCCGAGCTCTCAATACTCTGATATTGCACTGTGTTTGAGTTGTACGCCTTCTGGTGTCATCTGGCCCTACACCAATGGGGACTAGGCTCTAAAGAAAGCCGTCTCGGGTGTGGGCCAATCAACTTCAAGGACAGTGCATATTATCATCCTTATCAGAGTTGCTTCTTTTTGTTTGCTTTTTTGACTACTTGTGTTGTGGTCATTGCAAACATGATGCCTTGAATAAAGGTGTCAGTTTTGTACCAGTTAAAAGGGTAAAAACCTACTATCATATTTTGCCACTGGTAAAAGAGATCTCATAGTGTAAGAGACTGAGTGTTTGTGTGTGTTGGCGAGCACCTATTCAGTGCGGTAAGTGCCAAAACCTTGGCACTGTTAAAACCGGAATGAATATATAAAAGTGGTTGGTTTTAACTGGGCGGCTCCAGAGAAACCTCCACACTGCAGGTTTGATGATTCTGAGAGCGTTTAATCACCCAACATACCAGCAATGTCCAGGAACCAAAATAATTAACATCTTATCTTAATTAGATTTAAATAGAGCCTTTACGAAGCGCTTTACAGCAATTATAAATTGTACATAACATGATAATAATATAATATAAAATGAAGAATTGGGTTATTGTAAGTGTTGGTGTAGTTTTAATGCAGTAAGGAGGGGTTGCGATAAGTCTGGTCCTAGTTGGGGACGACATAAATCTGGGGGGATGAAAAGTAATAAGGCATCGTTGCATTGGGACGACAAAGGGGGGACGGTGAGGGGCAGGAGCCATGTGGGAGAAGGGGGCCACCGCGATCGGGTCCCCCGCACTGCCCACGCCCTCTGCAACGTTCGCGCAGTGCAGCAGCTGAGTTCCGGCCAGGCCCGCGACGAGGAAGAAAGTGCAGCCACGGCACGGCTTGCTTAGCTACAGACGCGAAGCTTCCCTCCGTGCCCTACACACTGACACGGTGAAGACTCCCCCCGGCAGGAGCTCGACCTCCCACCTAGGGGACGGCACCAAAGCCACAATGTCCTGGGGCTGCCGAAGCCCCGGCGGCCACGTAGCCCGATGCAGGTGGCGGACAACGGTGTGGCCAACATACCAACGATGCACCCTTTGGTTCTTTCAGTAAAGTTACGTAGAATGAAAATAAATTAAATAATAGAGTATGACGTTTCGATTGCGACACAAGCAACAGTCATCAGGTAGAACTAAATTTTATAGACAAAACACAGACACAGAGACAGACATACACACAAGCAGAGAGAGACAAGACAGACACACAGAAAGAGACACAATATAGACACACAGAGACCCAATGCCTCTGTGTCGAGGCCTTAAATGGAGAGAGAGAGGGGGGGGCAGAGAGAGAGGTGGGTCTGCTGGGGTAGCTGCTGGAGCAGAGAAATTAGCATGTCACGAATCCACCCTGAAGCGACCGAGGGAAAGAAGATCGAATGGCTCTATGAGAGTCTGGTAAATTTTAGAGAGAGAAGTAGTTTGAGAAAACAAAATTTACCAAATATTTTGGAAATGTAATGTAATGCAACACAGAGAGTCGGCTAACACACAGTTAACGCATAACCTGGTTGATTACGATCTCCAACGATTGCTAAAATTAGAAGTTAAGTGTGAAACTTGACAAACAGAGACGCACAGAGAGATGTGTGGAAATCTACCCCGAAGCGGCCGGGGGAGAGAAAGAGTAAATGGACCTATGAGAGCCTGGTAAATTTTAGAGAGAGAAATAGGCCGTTTGATAAAACAAACTTAGAATTTTTTTTGGAAATTTAATGTACTGGAACACAGAGTCGGCTAACACAAACCTTTCAGGAAATGGCGGAGGTCTATAAGCCGCCAGAACAAGAAAATGTCAGCACCGTAGGCGTGGGAGCTCAGAGTCGCCCCTTGGCAGTTGACGCATACCCCGACGTAACACAGGAATTTCTAGATCCGCTGGTGATGAAACGCTTGTTGGCGTTGGCTAGGGAGATGGATGTCGTCCTTTCCACGTGTGGCCACGAAATGAAGACATCTTTATGGGCCACGCGTTGCCTCAACGCACGTGAAAATTTGAACCGCTGGGCGCAGATAGCGCGTGGACGGGGGATCCAGCTGGAGACCAGCCCATCGGCTGGTCTCCGTCGAAAGTGGTCGTCATTCCCGAGGAGGCGCCATTGACGGGCGACGTTGCAGTGGCTGTTCCTCGCTGGAATCGGTGCCCTAAAGATGGTCGACATGCCAAAACACCTACTGACCGCGACAGGATGACGATTTGCTCCACCAGCGGCCTCCCGTCACATGTTACAGATGTGGCCGTGTGGGCCATTACTCCAGGGAGAGCTGTGCTCGTCCTGCGTCGCCGTCCGGATCGCCGTCCGCGTCTCCTGCAGCCGACCGTCCGCCTTCATGTCCCTCCATACAGGCCAGTTGGAACACATCGGGCACCCGGGCACGTTTGTCATCTCATTCATCTCATGCCACCGAGACGGGTGCATCGCATCAGGGTGGTTCGTTAAATTGTTCGTGTTCGCGTACCATTGCTAAGGGCTGGCCGGTTTCATAGACGCAGTGGAAAAAATTGGCTTGACGGGTGGTTGCCACAGCGGTAGGATCGTCGACGGTGGCGGCTACTGTTCAGGGGGTTGATGTCCGCGTTTTGGTTGATACGGGGGCATCTGCCACGATAATTTCAGATGTTATTTTTCAGTTGTTGTCGATCCCTGCATCGCGTGTTCGGCCGTTGTATGATATGCGTGTTGCTGCTAACGGGGGTAGTATGGGCATCATTGGCCAGGTTGACGTGTGCATCGCCATTGGGGATATTCGCGCGTCGGGACCCGTGCAAAAACCTACCCTGGAGCCGATATATCGTCAGATCATAACCCAGTAACAGCTACAATAAGACTCAAATTGCGATCAATACAATGTACAAAGACTAGACGAGCAGACCTGGAGAAACTGAAGAGCAGCGCCGATAAAAGACAAGTACAGCAACATCTCAACGATAGCATCCGCTCAATAACAACAGAAACAGCAGATGTTCAGGAGTACTGGCGCTCGTTCAAACAATGCATCACAGAAACAACAGAAGTCATGCTGGGACATCAGCCACCGAATAAGAAACAACGATGGATGACACATTGTATTCTCGATCTAACGAGCAAACGAAGAATGTACAAAAATAACAACTTGGAGAAGTACAAACAAATGCAACAGAAGATCAGAGAAGCAATCCGACAGGCAAAAGGAAAGTGGATGGAAGAACAATGCGCCGAGATTGAAGAACTAATTAAAAAAACATGACAATTTTACTCTGCACAAGAAGCTCAAAGAAGCTGGTAACATCTACAGACCAGCCCCAACAGCTACCTTGTATGCGGACAACAACCAACCAATCCTAAATAAACAAGAAAAAATGGACACCTGGACAAACTATATACACAAGCTCTATGGCGCCGCGAGAACACCTGCAGAAAAAGACCAACAGATGTCGAAAGACGCTCTACATATTTTAACATCAGAAGTAGAACATGCAATCAAAACAGTTAAGTCAGGCAAAGCGTGCGGGCCCGACACAATCTATGTAGAATTGCCCAAACTATTAGACAGTAACAACATACGACAATTGACTAATTGGTACAATCAAATATACAATGGCAATAAAATTCCATCCGACTGGCTACAATCCATCTTTGTGGCCATACCAAAGAAAGCAACAAGCCGGAAATGCGAGGACTACAGACTGATAAGCTTGATGAGCCACGTGCTGAAAGTCTTCCTGAAGGTGATCCAACAGCGCATACGCTCCACATGCGAAAATTCATTGAAGAACACACAGTTTTGGCTTCTGCAAAGGACTAGGCACAAGAGAAGCAATCTTCTGTCTACAGATACTACTACAGCTGATGCTACGAACATCAGAAAGAAGTGTACATCTGCTTCATAGATTACGAGAAAGTCTTTGACTCAGTCGACCACGACCGACTAGCAGCTTTATTAAAACAACTGGGACTAGATAAAAACGATATCAACTTCATCATTGCTCTTTATTGGAAGCAAACAGCCCAACTCCGATATGACAACGAATTGACAGACCCAACACCAATACAAAAAGGTGTACGACAAGGTTGCCCACTTTCACCCAGTCTTTTCAACATCTACTCGGAGCAGATTTTTGATCGAACACTAGCAGATAAAAACATTGGTATTAAAGTCAATGGACAATACATCAACAACATCAGGTATGCCGACGACACTGCACTGCTGGCCGATTCGGAACAAGACCTACAACAAATCTTGGACGAGGTTGCCACAGAGAGTCAAATATGGGGCTTACGAATTAATAAAAAGAAAACAAAGGTTATGAAGGTCAGCCGAACTACAAGCGAAATAACAATCAAGCTTGGCAGTGAAAAATTGGAACAAGTACATCGATCTAAATACCTTGGTGTAATCATTGACGATCAGTTGAACCATGAAGTCGAAATCAAGAGCAGAATTGAACAAGCAAGGCAAGCATTTATTAAATGGAAAACACTCCTTGCAGACCGCAACTTGAGTACATCACTGAAACTGCGCACACTGAAATGCTACATCTGGTCAATTTTGCTGTACGGAGTAGAGACGTGGACACTGACGACAACAGCAACAAAAAGGCTCGAAGCTTTCGAGATGTGGCTGTATCGAAGAATGCTGAAAATCCCATGGACAGCCAAAACCACCAATACACAAGTTCTGCAAGATATGGGCACTGACAGGCAACTGCTGAAGACCATCATTAACAGGAAGTGTTACTACCTAGGCCACATTGCCCGAAACGACCACAAATACCAGCTATTAAAGCAAATCCTGGAAGGAAAAATCGAAGGGAAAAAACGACCAGGACGGCCAAAAACGACATGGCTCAGTAACATCAAAACATGGCTACAATTAACAACAGCACAAACTATACACGCCGTGCTAGACCGGGACCAATATCATCGTGAAGTCGCACACGCCGTTAGGCAGCACTAAAGAAGAAGAAGGGACCCGTGCTGATTTCGCGTACGTTTGCCATGCCGTGCTTGCTAGGCACTGACTTTTCGTCGAGAATGCCGCTTAAGATTCTTGTGGATGAGGGATGTCTGGAATTGCCGTCGGGTCGTAAATTGTGGTTTTTGTCATAGCCGCTTCCATGACCGGCCTCCTCGGATACAGTTCAGGCTTTGGTTGATGCCACTGTTACGGTTCCATCGGGTTCCCAAATGTCGATTCCGCTCCGTTATCGCAAAAAAAATCTCTTGCGACGTCGGGGTGAATAGGGTTTTATTGACGCCTTCGAAAACTGTTACGCGAGGGTTGACATTGGTTTGTGCTCAAACCATTCTCAGAACGGGTCAGGCCCTGTTTCTGCAGGTTTTGAATGGGGGCCCTGGCGATGTTATCGTGCCCACGGGTACTGTTCTCACTCACGCTACCACCGCATTTACTGATCGTGCGGAACATACGCCAGTACAGGCTGTCTACACTGTCAGTGATAAATGTCTGTCGGACGATCGATAGATCGCCGCATTGTGTGGCGAGAATGCGTCTCTGTCTCCGGCTTAGCGCGAGGGGTTGCGAGTGTTATTGTACGAATTTTCCGATGTGTTCAGCAAGGACGACGTCGACTTGGGTCGGACGTCCTTCTTGTCCCATCATATTGAGACAGGTGATGCTAGCCCCATTCGGTTGAACCCATGTCGTATGGGGCCATCAGAAAAAGAGAGCGTGCGGCATGCCGTGGATGACATGTTGGCCCCTGATATAATTTCGCCATCCACGAGCCCATGGGGCACCCCAGTAGTTTTGGTTAAAAAAAAGGATGGCAACCTCCGGTTTTGCGTGGATTTTCGCCGCCTTAATAAGGTCTCTGTGGCGGACGCGTATCCTTTGCCTCGGATGGATGATTCCTTGGATGCTTTGTCCGGAGCGCGGTTCTTCTTTACCCTGGACCTCTCGTCCTGCTTTTGGCAATTGCCCCTCGATGAGTCTTCGAGGCAGAAGACCGCGTTCCGTACCCTGCAGGGTCTTTTTGAATTTAACTGTTTGCCCATGGGATTGAATGCCGCTCCTGCCACGTTCCAAAGACTCATGGAACTTGTCCTGGCTGGTCTCCAATGGGACACTTGTCTCATTTATCTGGACGACGTCGTCATGTTCCGTCGGTCATTTGATGACCACCTCCTCTGACTGCGCGCTGCTTTTGAGCGCATGCATTCCACTAATCTCAAATTTAAACCAAAATTTTTTCACCTTTTACAGACTTCCGTGCGATACTGATGTTATTTTGACTAATCCGGCAAAAACGGTGTGTGTTCACGATTGGCCGGTCCCTGCGAGTATAGGGGATGTTCGGAGCTTCGTTGGCTTCACCTCCTATTACCGGCGGTTCATTCCTGGGTTTACGTCCATTACTAAGTTGTTGCATGCGCTTACGGACAAAAAGCAGAGGTTCCACTGGGGTTCGGAGGAGGAGGCTGCATTCAATGCCTTGCGTGCTAGCTTGTCTGACGCGCCTACTCTTGACTACCCTGATTTTTCGTCCCCCTTCATCCTCGACACGGATGCCAGTGACACGGGTATCGGGGCTGTCCTGTCGCAGGTGAAGGGGGGCGTCGAGCGTGTTGTTGCATATGATAGTCGGGTACTTTCGCCGGCAGAAACCCGTTATTGTGTCACCTGTCGGGAGCTGCTCGCGATAGTTTATTTTGTTAAACTTTTTTGGCCTTACTTATGTAGGAATCGTACTGACGCGACAGCTTCTTTGTCTTTCTCGTCTCTTTTATTAAAGCATATAGTTCACATCTCCTCCGTCATCATTACTCCATGTCTCTCCGTTCTCTTCAATCCACAACTCCCCATCAACATCACTCCATGTCTCTCCGTTCGCTCGCTCTGCTGGCTCCGCTCGCTCTCTCTCCAGCTCGATCGCTCTTTATCTCCCTGTCGTCTCACTCCGTCGTGACTTCTCTATCCAGATCCCTTACTCCGCTGCTATCCGATACTGTGTTCTTTTATCCGCTGCTACCATACTCTATCTTTTCTTGTCTACCCCTATCGTATCTATCTGCTACTGCATCTATACTCCCTGTTGCTCCGTCTCTGTCCCAGGCACCAATTCCAACTCCAGCTCCAACACCATCTCCAACACTAACAATGACTCCCGTATCTCCGCTATGCTCTGCCTTTATCCCCGAACCAATTAGTCCCAATTAGTTATGTCATCCCCCACTCCTCCCTTTGCCCCCATGGCCCCCAGCCTCATGTGATGTCACGTAATGTTGTTTTCGTAGACACTCCGACGCCAGTCCCAGACACTTACCCTCTCGACCAATCACCAGCCTGCGTCCTCAGTTACTCTTAACACCTGTGGCATCTCTTAATGACCTCACCCCTTAATTGGCGCAACAACAACTTTATGGGCGCGCCTACTGTCCGTGCCCCCGGTTGCCCCCACTGTCCGCTGCATGTTCGCATCGCAACCAAACGCGTGGCGCGTGTTATCTCAAGTCCTACATCACCACCCCCCCCCCCCCCATGTTTAAAGAGTTAGCCGTCCCGGCTAAACACAATGCGTCACGCGGTAAAACACAATATCCCAACAAAATGTACACGATCCTTCTTGAGCGGGTTCCCGCAGCCGGTCCGTCGCTCCGGCTCGACTGAACAGGGGGCAGGGTATATCTGTCCGTGAGCGCGGGGCAGCATCCTGCCCGAAACGTGCGCCCATCTTCGTTACACCGGCCATTCCCCGATGAGACCCCAACGCGGTCACGTGTGTCCCGGGGTGGTTCCTGACAAAAAAAAATGGCGATCCTGCAGACACACGGGGGTTAGACTGCTGAGGTGCGTTCTCCCATCGCCGCACAGTACGTTCGGACACATCCAATACAGGCTGTTCCGGGATGGGAGATGACACATTATAAGGTACGACATATTTATTTAACCGCGACGGGTGAACATGCCACCATCGGCGACTGCACCGAATCCTCATACTGTGGTCCCTACAAATTTCCACAACTCGACGGGATTCTGCCAGGGCCGATGGAATTTCGGTGACGTGCCCACTGGCACCATCAGACAATGTAACCCGGCCCTGTCTCCTACTTGCCATGGTTCCCGTGGAGGTTATGTACCGTACAGGCGCCCGTTAACCACCTGCCTCTGCTTCGTGTTACCCAGTTAACCCACCGGTGCTCGCAACGGCACCTGATATGGTCGCGCCAGCGCCTCTCGCCGCGCACACCCGTTACATGCTTTGCGTACAATGAACATCGTTATGCAATCCCGGCCAGAAAAATCGTTACCCATGTTAATGCGGTTACCTTTACCCCCAAGTGCATCAACACTCGCGCGCATCGCGAATAAGTTTTACCCTCAAGCACAATGGTACCATAATACAAAATTTCAGCAACACGATATCCCAAACAAATATGGTCTAACCAACTGCATGAAGCATATAATCGCCAAATCGACGGTTGTATGATGCAATTTCCATGAAGCTACGCACTTCTGATACTGTTTTCGGCATTGGCCACGTGCGTACCTAACTCGTTTTTCACCTGGTCAGTGGCACTCCCGCCGCGTTGACAACATGACCCAATACTTGACATGCGTTCTCAACAAAATGGCATATTTGGGTTTAAAATTTCTAATTAGCGTCCTGTAACCAGCCAACTCAGTTCACAACCATTGCAATTTTGCCTCAAAATTCTTACAAACACAATGACGTCGTCAGGTAAATCAACATGACTCCCACTGCAATCCGGTGATGTTTCAACAGGGACGCGCGACCGACACCATATTTCCCTGAGCTAAAGACGTTATGAAAATTTCAAAAGCAGCTTATGGAGACGCGTTTCCTGCTCGGATGTCAAATCATCAATACATTACAAATCCCAGAACCACTCCGGATCTTCGTAACACTGCGGTAGCGCATTTCCTACGTCCGCTGCTAAGCACGCATACATCACAAATCCCAGAACCATTCTGGTTCCTCGTCACACTGCAGCGGCGCATTTCCCTTGCCTGCTGCCAAGCACGCCTACATTACGAATCCCGGAACCCTCCCGGTTCCTCATTACTCTGCAGCAGCGCATTCCCATCGCTCGCTGCCAAGCACGCAACCCAATCTGAATTCTGCGCAGCCAATGTATGATCTAATGTATTCCCTTTTTAAATAACAACTGACTCATGCCCCTTTTATTAACAATTTATATAAATAGCTCGCAATTTTCCCGCACCATCGTAAAAGCTCCGGCCAAGGAGGGTGTCCGTACCATGGCGTTTGATGGTGTCAACAATTTACTCTTTTCTCCCAGTTATTTGAAAACAGGCAATTTCAAGCGCAAAGGCACGAGTTCAGCGTCGCAGGCGGAACATGCACTGTTCGACTAATCACACTTACATGAATTAATAACCACACCCGTTGCTCACTCAACATCGTCGTCATCATCGTTAACATCATCGTCCTTATTGGCACAATCATCGTCACTATCGTTAACATCATCGTCCTCATCGGCACAATCATCATCATCGTCGTCATCGTCGGCACAATCATCGTCATCATTGTTAACATCATCGTCATCATCGGCACAATCATCGTCATCGTCGTCATCGTCGGCACAATCATTGTCATCATTGTTATCATCATCGGCATCATCGACACAATCAACGTCAACATCGTCACAATCGTCGCCCCAATCATCGTAGCACATTTAGATGGAGTTTCCAAAAATTGAAGGCATTTTCGCGATGGCAATTCCAACCGTCCCTTTTGCAAATGTAATAAAGGACTCTTTCACTGTGTCTGTCTCCGTTGTCCTTTATTTGGGTTCGTACAACTTTGCCCGCACGGTGCCTCGCTCAGAGTCTCCTCCACCTCCCACTCGGCAGCCCTTCTGCTGCCGTCGCTCACGTAGCCTTGCTGCTGGCTCCCGATGCAGCTCCGCTGCTGGCTTTTCTCTCAGCCTCTCCGCCCCCGATCTGCAGCCCCTCGGCTGCTCTCTCTGCAGCCCCACCGCTGCTCTCCGTCTCCCACGTGCCCGGACACCGCTGGCCAACGGTGCCGAGTCCCGTCCTGTGGCGATCACGCCACTTTCCACCTCCTGCCCTGCGTGGCCTCCTCCCGTCTTTATTCTTACACTCTCTCCCGTCTCTTCCAGTTCCCGCCCTTAAGAGCTCTCCCTTCTCCCCACGTGACCCAACTCCTCCCCCCTGTCACGTCATATCCGCGAGGCCGTTTACGCCCGCATTACACCACCCTCCCCCGTGGAGAAAATTCCAGCCGTCCTCGGCTGAAACAACAAGTAATGCAAGCGACCACCACCCATCAGACATGAACGGACAACGGAGAATGCAACGAATATAACAATAACAACAAGAACAACATTAATCAACAAAAAGTAAGGGACTTGGACCGCGTGTGGGTCGCCGGCCCGTCCCGGACGAGCGGCGGCCCCCCTGCAGACCGAGAACGCGATGGGGTTTTAGGAGCGACAGGATCAAAACCGCCTGTCACTATTGGAGGCCCGCCAACGCCAAGGTCCCGTTTCCCCGAAGGACCAGAGTCCGGGGTGTCCCGCAATCGTGTCTGTGGTGTGGTTGGAAGGGCGGCGGGGCCAGGTGTCTCCGCAGCCGTGGTAGGCCCACCCAGAGCAGAGTCCCCTGTCTCCTGCAGTGTCACGGCCGGTTTGTCTGTAAAAGGCACGACAGGCGCTCTTGCAGGGTCAACAGGCACAGGCAAGGGTGCGTCGGCAGCAACAGACACCGGCAAGGCAACATCAGGAGATGACGCATCCGTTCGAGGGGCCACGTATGGTTTAAAGCGAGACGTATGGACGTACCAGCGCCGAGATCTTAACTGAACGCGTGCGGACTGCGGGTTGGGAACCTCGATGAGCCTAACAGGCCCTTGCCATGGTTTATGTAATTTAGGGGAGGTCCCCGCCCGCACCTGCTGGCAATGCAGCCAGGCCATGTCCCCCACCTTCCAGGGGCACTTCCCCTTCGAGCGTCGAGCGCACCGTTCGTTCCGGGCCTGGGTTTTGGCCGTAGCCATGCGGGCCCCCTCCCGCGCCTCAGCGACGCGGCGAACGGCGTCCTGAATGTAATCAGGGAGAGGCTTAGTAGGTCCCCTCACTCCTTTTCCCAACTGCACATCCATCGGCGGCACGTTTTCGCGACGGTACATGAGAAAAAACGGCGAATATCCTGTGGACGCATGAGGCGTAATCTGGTATTCCGAGAGTACCCCAGGGATATGCAAATCCCAGTCCGCTTGCTTTTCATTAACCGTGTGACACAGCATTTAGCCGTTCAACGATGCCATCCGTCTGCGGGTGGTAGGGAGATGTCCAGATCTTTTTAGTTCCCAGAGCCGTGCACACCTCCCCCAACAACTTTGAAGAAAAATTTCGGCCCTGATCCGTGAGCAGCCTCTCCGGCGCCCCCTTGTCCATGACATGTCCGAATAGAAAGGCGTCCGTAATGGACGCCGCCGACTGGTCGGGCAAGGGCCAGGCCATCGGCCAGCGGGAGAGGTACTCCACCCCAACTAGCAAGTATTTATTACCCTTAGCGGATGGCGGGAAGGGTCCCAAAATATCCAACGCCACCAACTCGTTAACTCGAGACACTTGAATAGACTGTATTGGTGGCACATATGGGTGTTTAGGCGGCTTCCGCCGGGAACATTCGGGACATGCGCAAACGTGCCTGATGACATCCGTCGTCATGCCGTGCCAAAAATAATCTCGCTGCAACGTCAATACGGTCTTCTGCACCCCCAGGTGTAACAGCGTGTCGCAATGCAGAGTCCTAATCAATTCGTACCGTAATGACGCCGGTACAACAAGATGCCAGCGTTCCTGTAACCCCTCCCTCCACATCAGCAGTCCGTCGCGGAGAGCGGTCCCTGGCGTCCCTCCGGAAACCAGTCCCCCCCCCCTTCGCAGCCCGACTCCGCAGGGTCCCCAACGAGTCGTCCAGCATTTGTTCACGAATCCATACAGCCCGTGGAAGGTTTAAAATCCCATCGGCCGGTCCCAGCCACACTGGAGCCTCGGGCACCTCGACCGCCAATGCAATAGGCCGAGGGGGCTGCTGGATCGGCGTACACCTATGCGTCCCCGACGCGCACGCGCAAGGGGATCACTGCGGCAACCTAGAGAGCGCGTCTGCATTCGCGTGACGCACCCCCTTCCGATGTTGAATTTGGAAGGAAAACTCCTGCAATGTGTCCAACCATCGTGCCAGCTGGCCAGATGGTTGGTCTACCTTCAGGGCATATTGCAAAGCCACATGATCCGTGTGCACATTAAAGGAACGGCCGTAGAGATACGGTCGAAATTGGCGGAGAAAATAGACAATAGCCAAAAGTTCCCGGCGAGTGACGCAGTAGCGGGTTTCGGCGGGGGACAGAACCCGGCTACCGTACACCACCACGTGTTCCACACCGCCTTTGGACTGTGACAGCACGGCCCCGATGCCTGTGTCACTCGCGTCCGTGTCTAGAATGAAGGGGCGATCAAAATCGGGATAGTCCAACGTCGGCGCCATAGCCAACCGATCGCGCAGGCCTTTAAACGCCGCCTCCTCTGGCGGTCCCCAATCGAATTTCCATCCTTTACCCGTAAGGAGGTGCAGAGGCCTCGCAATCGTTGCGAAATTGGGAACGAACCTACGATAATATCAGGCAAACCCCAAAAAGCGACGTACATCCCCCACCGTGGCCGGGGTTGGCCAGTCACGGACGCACGCTGTCTTTTCCGGATCCGTGGCAACCCCGTCAGCACTGACTATATGCCCCAAATAGCGCATGGACCGTTGCAGTAGGTGACATTTCTTAGGTTTAAATTTCAGATTGGCGGAGCGCATCCTGGCGAACACCGCCTCCAATCTCAGTAAATGTTCGTCAAATGTACGGCTGAAGACGATAATATCGTCTAAATATATCAGACATGTCTCCCACTGCAACCCCGTTAATACCAGTTCCATCAACCTCTGAAATGTGGCGGGGGCAGCATTCAACCCCATCGGAAGACAAGTAAATTGAAATAGACCCTGCGGCATATGGAAAGCAGTCTTTTCCCGCGAGGACTCATCGAGGGGAAGCTGCCAGAATCTCGAAGAGAGATCGAGCGTTGAAAAGAACTTTGCCCCCGACAAGGCATCGAGGGAATCATCCATACGCGGCAGGGGGTACGCATCCGCCACGGACACTTTGTTTAATTTGTGAAAATCGACGCAAAATCGCAATTTCCCGTCTTTTTTTTAACCAAGACAACAGGCGCGCCCCATGGGCTGTTAGACGGAGATATTATGTCCGCAGCCAACATGTCATCCACTGCTCCTCGAACATGGTCTCGCTCCGCCGGGCTCATCTGATGCGAGTTCAACCAAATGGGAGCAGCGTCCCGTGTCAATATGATCAGAAAGCAGGGAGGTGCGTCCCAAGTCCAAATCGTCGGAGCTAAACACATCGGAATAACTCAATAATATCGCGCGAAGCGCGGAACGCTGTTCCCCGGACAGGGAAGAATTTTCCCCGCACAATTCGGCGATCCAGCGATCATCTGGGGCCGCAGGGCCCGAAACACCGGCAACCATATCCCGGCGGCCCAGATGGTCCTGGGCCGTAAACGCCGTAGTGGCATGGGCCACGACTGTTCCGGCCGGCACGCAAACATTTTCCGTACTCCCATTAAGCACCTGCAAAAATGGATGCTGGTCCGGCTGGATAATAGTTTGCGCCCCGACCAGCGCCGATCCGCCCGTTATGGTAGCGGACGTCGATAAAAAAACCCCAGTTGCTCCCTCCCGACCAGGCACCGGTTTCCGATATCGCAAAGGGATAAGCATCTGTGAGCCAGGTGGAATGTCAACAGATACCTCGGACAGCGCCTGCACCTGGTAGACCGGAGCGGGTCGCCCCCAGGGCGACGGTAAAAATGTAATTTTTCGACCCCCCGGTAATTCGATACAATTTTGATTAACTCTTATTAGAATGGGCATTTTGGCCAGAAAATCAGTTCCCAACAAACACGGAACCGAAAGGGACCTCGAGATGAACACAATTCCCGAGGCCGACACTCCCCCGATAGATATATTAGCGTCCACCTGGCCCACAATGCCCATACTTCCCCCGTTCGCTGCAACGAAGGAATCGTAAACCGGACGCACAGCCTCCGGTGGGATGCCCAATAGATGGAAAATGACATCAGATATAATGGTCGCGGACGCACCGGAATCCACTAAAATGCGCACGTCAACCCCCTGTATAGAACCCGGCACAGTGGACGAACCGCGACAACCCGCCGTGCCAATTTACGCCACTGCGTTACCGAGCGACATGGCCCAGTCGGTGGCCTCCCATTATTAACAACACCCGGATCGCGCAGCAATGGTGATGAATGAGGTGCCAAGCCTTGCCGGGTGTCTGGTGCGCACCGACTTGCCTGTCGAGGAGGGTCCTTCCGCGGCACGTCTGCTGTCGAGGCCTCCTGCTGGGGCGGTCCCGGGAAACGGGCCCAGCAGTCCCTGGCGTAATGGCCCTTGCGACCGCAGCGGAAGCACTCGACGTCATTACGACGCACCGCACTCCCCCCATCCCGACGCTCCCGCATCGGCGGCGCAGATCGCGGCCCCGGTCCACCGCGGGCCGGCCACTGCACAGAGGCGGCTGTCAGCTCCTGCGGGCCTCCCCCGTCAGGAACGTACACTGCCTTCTTGGGATCCCAACCCACGGCACCTCCTTCGACGATGGGACCCCCGTCCACGCTTTCACTTTCTTCCAGCGGCGCAGATTAAACTGGGCATCCAGACACTTTGCGGCTGCCCGGGACGTCAGCTTCTCATGGCCACACACCGGTATAGGGATCCCCAAATCTCTCGACAGCTCAAGCATCTTGCCCAAAATCAGGGGTGCCAGTAGGTCAGGCTCCGTCTCAGGGTATGCGGCCATGGCTAATTCCAAGACAGCACCCCTGTATGCCACCGGCGACTCTTCGGGTGCCCGCTGGCGTTGAACGAATCGGCGGTGAGCATCATCCGGTGGCTCGTACGCATCCGCCATCTCGTCAAAAACTCCTCTCAGTGTCTTCTTTTTCTCGGCCTTGATGGAACGGAAGAATCAGACCGACTCGTCGTCGAGAAGAGTTGGCAGAACTTCCAGGGCCTCTGCGTCAGTCCACCTGGCGGAGCGCACCGCCGCTAAAAATCTGCAGGCGAAAGAACTCCAATCGCCTCCAATGGAGAATTCTTTAACAGTTGTCAAGTGACGGCTGCGACTCCTCGCTCCGCCGTCCTCCGCAGACGACGCGTTTTGTGGCATATTCAAGATGGCGTCGCACCGCAACGTGTCAAAGATGGAGGCCTCCCGCCACGGAGGGCGCAAGATGGCGGCTTCCCGCGGTTCTTCCCCTGCCACACCCAAGATGGCGTCTTCGTGCCGCGTGGCAGAGGGCGCTGGCAGCGCAGGCAAGGCCGCGGCCTGCCGATCACCCCCGGGCCTCCCCGACGTCGTCGCCGGCGTGACGAGGTCACACAGTTGCGCCAATACGGTCTTCAAGGTCTACAGCTGTGCCGCCATCTGTCTCCATCGTTGGTCAGCATCCTCCGGCGCGGGCGGATCCACCGACGCGGCGACATCTTGCACTCCCGGACCACCACTCGTTCCCGCTCGGATTTCCTCCTCCATTGCAGGCAGTTCCACTGCCTGAGGAAGGTCGTCGTCGTCGGAAGATGTAGCAGACGATGGTGCGGGGATATTCTTTCTTCTGAGCTGTTTTGACATGCCATTTCACTTCTGACACCAGTGTAATAAAGGACTCTTGCACTGGGTCTGTCTCCGTTGTCCTTTATTGTGGTTCGTACAACTTTGCCCGCACGGCGTCTCGCTCAGAGTCTCCTCCACCTCCCGCTCGGCAGCCCTTCTGCTGCCGTCGCTCACGTAGCCTTGCTGCTGGCTCCCGATGCAGCTCCGCTGCTGGCTTTTCTCTCAGCCTCTCCGCCCCCGATCTGCAGCCCCTCGGCTGCTCTCTCTGCAGCCCCACTGCTGCTCTCCGTCTCCCCCGTGCCCGGACACCGCTGGCCAACGGTGCCGAGTCCCGTCCTGTGGCGATCACGCCACTTTCCACCTCCTGCCCTGCGTGGCCTCCTCCTGTCTTTATTCTTACACTCTCTCCCATCTCTTCCGGTTCCCGCCCTTAAGAGCTCTCCCTTCTCCCCACGTGACCCAACTCCTCCCCCCTGTTACGTCATATCCGCGAGGCCGTTAACGCCTGCATTACACAAACATCTGTGCCCAACAACATGGCACGGCCAGAACAGATGAAACAAAAATGTATCCCGTTACACACACCATCCCAACTTTAATTGTTGCAAGCACGCAAGCCAATTTTCCCAACTGCCCCCATTTGTCACAATACAAGTAGCATCCACTGGTTCCAAATTTTTGGGCGAGGTTGGCAACTAACAACAATTTCCAAGAAAAGAGGGTCGCTGAAGCCCCCGTATCGACAATTACTCCAATCTGTACCCCTTGAACAACGCCACCACATCAGACGAACTCGGCGCGGTACAAAAACGCGATGAACTAACGCGCCCCATACAGCATTACCGTGCGATTCGTATGAAGGGAAATTTACAGTGTGTGGTGTCGCGGATGGGTGATGGGAAGGATACGGCTGTATTTTAAATGTGTCACAACTCGCCTGATAGTCCTGGGATGGGAAGAATCCGTGGTTGTAGTCTCCTGATGACCGCGGGAAGACGCCTCTTCGTCTCCAGCAGTCCCGTGCGAAGCGTCCTCGACGCCTGTACTCGTAGCTCGTCCACGGCGTGGCAAGGCAGGCTCGCGAGTGGCCACTGCTGCCGCTGCTGCCAGCGACCCCGGTCCCTCCGACTCCGACGTACCCCGGCCACGCCGGCGCACATCACCAGAGGCTGTGCCGTCACCACTGCTGGTTCGTCGCGAAGCCTCAACCGTTCCACGTGCGGGCGGCGCAGTGAGCTCGGATTCGGCAACCCCGGCGCCTGATTGGCATCCGGCTCCACTCCTGGCGTAGCGGGAGACACAGCTGCGCCGCCGGCCACCGCTGGTGTCGCAGGCTCGCGCGGCGGCTGGTCCGATCCCATCGTCGCCTCTCGTATCGTTTTCAAACTCTTATGCGAGAGCCATCATGTTGGCCTCCCACACAGCCATCGCAGTCCTCCATACGTGAGGCGGGCTTGGTTCGACATCGTCGTCCGGGTCGTCTGCCTCCAGCCCCGACGGGGTAATCATGTCCGCATCGCTGCTGTAGGTCTACGAGCCCGCCGGTAAGTTCTTCTTTTCCGCAACTTTCTTTGACATGTCGGCGTAGTTCTTTTGATCACTTCTGACACCAGTTGTAGGACTCGAACTGACGCGACAGCTTCTTTGTCTTTCTCGTCTCTTTTATTAACGCATATAGTTCACATCTTCTCCGTCATCATTACTCCATGTCTCTGTTTTCTCGCTCCGCTGGCTCCGCTCGCTCTCTCTCCAGCTCGATCGCTCTTTATCTCCCTGCCGTTTCACTCCGTCGTGACTTCTCTATCCAGATCCCTTACTCCGCTGCTATCCGATACTGTGTTCTCTTATCCACTGCTACCATACTCTATCTTCTCTTGTCTACCCCTATCGTATCTATCTGCTACCGTATCTACACTCCCTGTTGCTCCGTCTCTGTCCCAGGCACCAACTCCAACTTCAGCTCCAACACCAACTCCAACACTAACAATGACTCCCGTATCTCCGCTACGCTCTGCCTTTATCCCCGAACCAATTAGTCCCAATTAGTTATGTCATCCTCCACTCCTCCCTTCGCCCCCATGGCCCCCAGCCTCACGTGATGTCACGTGATGTTGTTTTCGTAGACACCCCGACGCCAGTCCCAGACACTTACCCTCTCGACCAATCACCGGCCTGCGTCCTCAGTTACTCTTAACACCTGTGGCGTCTCTTAATGGCCTCACCCCTTAATTGGCGCAACAACAACTTTATGGGCGCGCCTACTGTCCGTGTCCCCGGTTGCCCCCACTGTCCGCTGCATGTTCGCATCGCAACCAAACGCGCGGTGCGTGTTATCTCAAGTCCTACACTTATATGGTGGGAAGTTCATTATACGCACTGATCACGCGGCCCTCCAATATTCTTTGAAGATTGGGCAGCCGGGAGGTCAGTTGGCATGTTGGTTGGAGTGCTTGCAAGAGTTCATATTTAATGTCACCTACCGGAAGGGGTTTCGGCATGCTGATGCGTTGTCGCGGTTGACTCACGCATCTCGGTGTGCGTGCCGATCCGACACAAACCACTGTTCTCCTCCTGGCGCATCTCGGCCGTTGGCCGTGTCCTCAGTTGAGACGCTTCTGGACAATTCGGCAGTTCCCCCGCCGACGCTGTGTTGCGTCTCTCGCGGTTGGTGTGGATGCGTGAACAATTCTCTGACACATCTTTGACCTCTTTACATGATCAGGCCGTACCGTTCACGGGTGATTTGGGAGTTGTTATGGAGGGCCGTGATTTTGTTCTTGATAGATTGTTGATGTGGCAAGATAACATGTCACTCCGGCTGAGATTGGTTGTGCCAAGTTCTCTACGTGTGGGGTTGGTCCGCACATTGCACTCTGAACGCCTTTTCCATCTTGACATTCAGAAAACGATGCTTACCCTTCAGAGGGATTATTATTGGCCAGGTATGATGTCCGAGGTCATTGGAGCGCTTCACTCGTGCACCGAGTGTGCACGATGGAAGTCACTTCGGCAGCATTACATTCCGCCTTTGCAGTCCATCTGTGTTACGCGCATCAATGAATGGGTTGCATTGGATGTGTTGAGCCCGTTCCCTGTGACGCCTCGGGGGAATACATTTCTTCTCGTTGGCGTCGAATATTTTTCCCATTGGCTGGTGGCGTGGCGCCTGCCGGATCAATCCACTTTATCCATTGTCAACGCCTTCGTGAATGGCTATGTGATGGATAAAGGAGCACCAGAAAAGTTGCTTACCGATCAGGGTAGGAATTTCATTTCTAAATTGTTGCGTGATGTGTGTACTATTTAGGGTACCAAGAAGATTTCGACGTCTCTCTACCATCCTCGGACGAATGGTATGGTGGAGCGTCTAATTCGTACCTTGTCCGCCATGTTGTGCCAGACTGTAAATGATCATCTTCTTAGGTTTTTTCGGTAAAGTCACGTAGAAAGTAAAATAAAATAAAAAACAAAAATCACGACGTTTCGGAGGCAACACAAGTCTCCGTCATCAGGTGGGACCGTCACAGCCAGATTAGCTGTATCAAGTGAGGCAATGATTCAAGATGTAATCCCTTAAAAGCGAGTTGAGGGGGGAGGGAGAGGGAGGGGGGAGCTCATCAGACTATGGTAGCCAATGAAAGGAACGTATCGGGAGGGAGGGGGGGCGAGGCCAAAAGGGTGGGCGATGGACGTGGAAGCGCTTGTGCCCAAGCGGCCAATTACTGCACACGCCAACACAATGGAGCGATTGTGCGCAAGCGGCCAGCCACTGCACCCGCCAACACAATGGGCAGAGAGGAGGAGAGGGAGGTCTAATACACATGATAGACAAAAGAACGAAATTGATGATGGGTACAAACTTAGGGGGAGCTCATCAGACTATGGTAGCCAATGAATGGAACGTATCGGGAGGGAGGGGGGGGGGGGCGGGGGAGGGGCGAGGCCAAAGGGTGGGCGACGGACGTGGAAGCGCTTGTGCGCAAGCGGCCAATTACTGCACACGCCAACACAATGGAGAGAGAGGGGGAGTGGGGGGTCTGATACACATGATAGACAAAAGAACGAAAATGCCCATGTTTATACCAATGCTGGCTGAACAATGAAGAGAGTACTGTTAAAATAACTGGGGATGTTAACACTCGGTAAAGTACAGTAAAATAGTGCCTGTCAGATAAGATGGTCCAAAAATTTTGTGATTAAGTCTTTTTTGCGTGGTTGATAACATCTTTCCAATGATTATTAAGTTTGTACCCATCATCACGGTTGAAATTATGTCTGTGTTTGTATATTTGTATGGCTTCGTGTACAAACCTTTGATGGTAGCCGGGAGGTTTGCAGAGAACCTTGGTCTCGGAAAAGACAATTTCATGAGAGCCCACCGAGTTGTAGCAATGATCGGCCACGGCAGAAGAATCAGTTCTGCCGTGTTTCAGATCTGACTTGTGCTCGCGGACACGATCATTGCTACAACTCGGTGGGCTCTCATGAAATTGTCTTTTCCGAGACCAAGGTTCTCTGCAAACCTCCCGGCTACCATCAAAGGTTTGTACACGAAGCCATACAAATATACAAACACAGACATAATTTCAACCGTGATGATGGGTACAAACTTAGTAATCATTGGAAAGATGTTATCAACCACGCAAAAAAGACTTAATCACAAATTTTTTGGACCATCTTATCTGACAGGCACTATTTTACTGTACTTTACCGAGTGTTAACATCCCCAGTTATTTTAACAGTACTCTCTTCATTGTTCAGCCAGCATTGGTATAAACATGGGCATTTTCGTTCTTTTGTCTATCATGTGTATCAGACCCCCCACTCCCCCTCTCTCTCCATTGTGTTGGCGTGTGCAGTAATTGGCCGCTTGCGCACAAGCGCTTCCACGTCCGTCGCCCACCCTTTGGCCTCGCCCCCCCCCCCCCGCCCCCCCCCCCTCCCTCCCGATACGTTCCATTCATTGGCTACCATAGTCTGATGAGCTCCCCCTAAGTTTGTACCCATTATCATTTTCGTTCTTTTGTCTATCATGTGTATTAGACCTCCCCCTCCTCCTCTCTGCCCATTGTGTTGGCGGGTGCAGTGGCTGGCCGCTTGCGCACAATCGCTCCATTGTGTTGGCGTGTGCAGTAATTGGCCGCTTGGGCACAAGCGCTTCCACGTCCATCGCCCACCCTTTTGGCCTCGCCCCCCCTCCCTCCCGATACGTTCCTTTCATTGGCTACCATAGTCTGATGAGCTCCCCCCTCCCTCTCCCTCCCCCCTCAACTCGCTTTTAAGGGATTACATCTTGAATCATTGCCTCACTTGATACAGCCAATCTGGCTGTGACGGTCCCACCTGATGACGGAGACTTGTGTTGCCTCCGAAACGTCGTGATTTTTGTTTTTATTTTATTTTACTTTCTACGTGACTTTACCGAAAAAACCTAAGAAGATGATTCCTTGCAGTCACGAAAGCTTCAAATCTGTAAATGATCAACAGGGCGACTGGGATCTGTAGATACCCAGCGTCCTCTCTGCCTACCGGAATGTGCCTCACGCTTCCAATTGGGTTCCCCTGTGTTGCCTCCTAAGTCGACTCTTCCGGATCACATCCGTGAGTCCCTTCGACGTGTTTCCGAGGCTCGGGAGGCTACCAGGGTGAATACTTCTAAGACCCAGGCTCGGAACGAGCGTTGTGCAGGGAGGTCTAAGTCGGACATGCCATGGTCAGTGGGGGATCTGGCGTGGCTTTATTGCCCGCAGGTGGCCGTTGGCACCTCTCCTAAACTCCACAAACCATGGCAGGGGCCCGTTATGATTGTTGAAGTGTTGCGCCCTCAGTGTGTCCGTGTTCGTCACGGTCGCCGGCGTTGGTTCGTTCACCCATCACAATTGAAACCATTTGTTGCTCCCGTGGGGCCATCGTCATCCCCAAATCCCGGAATCTCGGTGCCTGACGTGGCCAACAGGCCCGCTGCTCCTTTGCAGGGTGATCTTCCGGAGTCTGTTTCTTTACCGCCCACAGTGCCCCTGATTGACACGACAGGAAGGCAGGAGACCGCTGTTTCATCTGGTCTACCTGTGCTGAATCCGGCGGTGTTGCCCCCTGCTGGACCGCTGCTTCCACCGGCCGGAGTCCCTGTTCTTCTTCCGCCCCTGGCGGATGGGCCGGCTATGCGGACACGCTCTAAAACATCGTGGTTTTCCTGAAGCATTTTGGGTACTGCATTGCGTGTTGCTATTTTCTCTTACATTGTTCGGTTAACGTTCCGTTCTTCTCCTCAGTAAAATTGTGTTGCACTTCGTGGTTGTTGGCGCCCTATATTATGTCTTTCCTTTCCTAAGCTAGGACGGCTAGATTTTTTTTTATCACGGGGGGGGGGGAGGTGATGTAATGAGAGTGCCATCTCCTATATTATGTGGAGCATTACTTGTTATGCAGTTATGGTTTATCTATGGTAGGGTTTATATCTGGAGCAAAGGTGGGGGCGCGGATCCACCCGGGAAGCCTCTAGAGCATTCCCGAAAGTTCTAGGAGGGGCGTGGCCAGAGGCGGGGCTTAGCCGCCGGGGAGCGCATATAAGCGGGGGCTGGAGCATGGTGCAGGGTTGGTGTTGAAGATCAAGAGGAGCTCCCCGTCGCTGCTGCCCCGCCATCTCCATCGGCCACGTGGCGGCTCGACCTCCAGCCGCTCAACTACTCCCTAGCACACCATCAGCCAGTGGCGCGGGGCTGCGAAACCTCCTGGGCAGTGTATCATCAATAGTGAGAGTGAGAGACAACCAAGCTGTACCGAAGATTTATTAATAAACAACGTAAAGTTCTTACCGTGTCGGAGCCACTTATTACACATTTACTTAGTCACCCAGGCATAATGTGCACGCTGATTTATATTATCCTACCCGGTTCTTACTGAGAGAAAAAAGCGTCTCATCCCTCCCTCACTGAACGTGGTTTGGGTAACTCCTCCATTCTTGTATATTATTATGTTCTTATTACAACAACATGCGGGCCCGGTAAACCAAACCGAGAGGTTCCAACAACGGGATACAGAAAAAAAATCCGCACTAATCCATTCCGACATCAAAGGGGCAAATAGAAAGGGAGTAGGACCCGCTGCCCCAACCTCCATTCATGTTTTAAATCATATCAGCATCCCATATTGACTCGGCGGATTAAGTATTTTTTTACATCTTCGGAGTTATTTACAGTTCAAATCACTCGTCAACAGATCATAACATTCAATTACATTTTATGCTCAGCCATGAAGAATTTTCTTTTATAATTTCACCTAAAATGTTACACATATTTGCCACTATAATAATTAATAAGAGGTCCCACTTCTTAATGGGTTCTTACCGGGTTTAAAGGCCAAGCATGTGTGTACAAATATATCGTTTATTTTATTTCACCAAGTGAGAACTCACGAGCCCAGGATGAGTCATGTGCAAGGGTGATCTGGGTTACCAAAACGATAAAGCAATAATATAAAAGCAAGTACAACAATGAAAAAATAATCAGAGCAAGATAAAAACGCATTACATATGGAGTTAACAGTGCACAAACATAAACAGTGTCAAATGTGCACACTTATATACGCATATACATACAACAACCGCTATTCACCACTCAGTGGCGGTGACGTCACCACGGCGCTTGTGCCAGGCTATGTGCACTTTAATAATAGTCCACGTGAAGTGTTGAACGCCCGCTGGCAGGAGGTCACGGGACAAACCCAGTTGCCATGGTATGACTGACTGAGATGCACCATCTGTGCCCCCTACTGTGCCAACTTGCTGTGTTTTAACCACCCAGCGCTTCACTCTTTTTTTGTGAGCATGGCTCCTCTACCCTCCGTTGTTGCTGAAGGGCGACTGCCTCCAACTGCCCAGTAGCGTCCTTCACGAGCCTCCTCCACAGAGGCAGATCTTGACACCGCGGGTACCAGTCAATGGCAGCTCCATATCCTAATACGAACATATATGCGCATTTATTGTTTTCTTGTATGTTCAACCAGGTGTGATCCCATTGCTGCTAAATGGGACTAAATCATGTCCGTGTTTTGGTCGTTTTCACGGAATTAATTATTTACATTTGGTATTCGTGTCAATATGATAGCACAAGGCGCATTATTTGACACAGTCTATAGTCGTTTCAAATTAGGAGGCGTTGTTAATATGCGTTATCCCAATTAAGTATAACACGGAGGCTTTCGCGACCAATATGATCCTTCATATTTTTTTTCGGGTTAGATCAAGTAAATATACATGTGTCGTTAAACCCCCCACGACCGGTCAGAGCCAATTAGTAAGAATTATCACGTCAACAAAACATGCCAATTTGCTACTAGTTCAGCACACCGATGTGTTGGAAAGTAAACCCAAAACATTTACAATCCGAGTACATCTTGTGACGTTTTCGAGATAAATGTTTACAATTGGCAAATTTGGACCTTGAGGGCACAATATCCTGGCAAAAAAAATCACATTTGATTACGATTGTAGAATGAAACAAAGTTGGTCGGGTTGGAGCAGGGTAAATATTGGGTTAGTGGGTCAGGGTGGCACACAGCAATGGGGGACAGTTTCCAACATCCACCATTGTAAAATCGTTTCTTACACAACCCATCAGCCACACGGCCTTCTGGGAGTGCATCATTTCAGCAGCATTGGGTCACCACAAACAGACTGAACTAAATTCCACATTCATTGTCTCATCAGAAGTCAGGCTCTGCTTGAACCAATGCTGGTGAACTGCCAGATGTTTAAAGCCAAAGACCAACTATGTTGTGGATCCTAATAAAAAAAAAACATATATTATATAACACAACATAATTGTTAGTGCTCTGACAACTACAGATATGAAACATATTTCACAGTTTTTTATGTTGTCCTTCCACCCCACCTCCGATTAGCATGGTTAGCTACGTACGGTACGAAAGAAGTTTTATACATACAGTACATACATGCAAGATCAACCTTCAGGTTAGCCAAGTGACCATGATGTGCACTGGCAGATAAGACTGAATCGGGCACGAAGCCTGGGATCAATGTGCCCACAGAAGAACGTTATCTAATCAGTGTGTACTCCTACCCTTCTATAACGTATAATTCAGAAACATAGTCATGAACAAAGAAAGAGAACATACACGAAAAAGTGCGCAAAAAAGCAAAGAGAGCGTGGAATTACATTGAGAGGCAGAAAGAGGAACACATACTCAGCTTATTGACGACATCCAAACTATGAAGAAACTTGAGTGGGGCTCGGGCACAACAGCCCACGAGAGGGGGACGATGAACGATGGCTAAGAGGAATAACAGAGTGGCAGCTACGGAACGGAACGCGCCTCCCAAGGGAACGTTGACTGTGGTGAATGATGATGAAGCCTGGGATTACGATCACGCGAAAACCCACCAAGCGCACACTGTCGAAAGCACTTGGACTCCACAACCATTACGAGCTGAGCAACAACGTGGCCCACATGAGCCACCTCTCTGTGTGCCACTGCCATGTGCAAATTCTTCTTTGTCTACCATGACCCGCTCTCACTTGATCGAGCCAACGTCTTGCTACGTCACTCAGTACACTCTGACACACATCACTCGCTGTGCTGCTGTGTCCACGTGAGCCGAGTGAGTGGCACGCTTTCGAGTTCAAATCCTGGTGTGTCTGCATTGACCCACAAAATCAGGGGTGCAACTATGTGGGCGGGAGGGGGGTCGGTATTTGGCAGCGTTCTGCAACACATAGGGACCCAGTCGGCGACAAGGGGCCCCAAATCAACAGATAAACAAGTAAAACATTTTAAGATAATTGTTTAAAATGTTTTCATTAAAAAATACCTGCGGTCTACCATATATCCATTAACGCATCTGGCTATCGTGATATCAATAGAGCAGCATAATGTTGCGCGATCCACCCGCTTTAAGGAAATCCTCGACCGATGGGGGCCGGATATGAAAGCAAGACGCACGATACATGAATTGTGAATAGTACTGTACCTCTATATCTTTTTATTAATCCTGTCTGTGAGACTGTCTCCCTCTAAACCAAATACACGAGGCAACTAAAGCAATCTATATCTACTTATAGCCTAACATTATTGTTATACGGGGTTAAAACATCCTTAGTAGCTTAAAACGTAGGCTTTCATGAACAATATTATCCATAAGAGGTTTTTTGGGTTAGATCGCGTAAATATATAAATGTGTCGTTAAAACCTGCGACCACCCAACACAGCCAACTAGCAAGGTTTGTCACGTAAACAGAACATGCCAATTCGTCACTAGTACAGCACACCGGTGTGTTGGAGAGCCAAGCCACAACATTTGAGCATGACGTTTCGCCAGTAATTACAATTAGCTTCAACAGGCAACAGCAAGATTTGTGGGGAAGTCTAACCGTTTTGTTTCTTATATAGAGGCGTAGATGTGGTGACCACGCTTCTGCGCTCTTAGGCAAGGTCGGGGGGGGGGGAAATTACTGAGTCAACGTACATTATGCATGTGGTGTGTAATCCCACGACCACGGGGCAACTCCGCAAGCGCCGTGATTCCCTCCCAGCCCCCGCACTAAACACACACACTCGCACGCAGCGCACCCACGTAGTGTCCTGGCGGGGGATTGCCTGGCACATCGGGTTTAATCCGAAGGGCCCCTAGAGGGAGAGTCCTATGGTTTCCCGGCGCCAGGAGATTGGCTGACCCTCGCAGGACAGGTTACATTGCGATGCCCCTAAAATTGGTTTAAATGGTATGGGCGCAGAAAAAAAAGGTTATCTGGGCCAACCGCAATCAGTTACTCACACCATTGAGGGGAGGACAAAGGGCGGAATATTAAGCAAGCAAAAGCACAAGAGCCCTTCCAGACAATGGGCAACGAGGGACAATGGGTGGCTGGCGTCGCCACCGCGGCACTCGAGGAAGGACGCGGTAACAAGGGGCGGTAACCACAGGTAGGCGCACAATTGGTCGCGCGGGGCAAATGCTATCCCGGCACTTTGAAGTGAAGGGATTAGGCCACGGAAGAAAGGAGGAAACAAGAGCGCGAGGGTGCAGGTAAGCGCACGATTGGCTTCACGCAGTATGACCTCAACCTGGGTCTTTGACGTTTGGAGAATAAAAAGGGGGCCCCGGACGATTTTGTGTTCTGTTGCCTCCAACCTCTGGGCCGACAAGACCCACTCCCTGCCATCCTGCCTCCTCAAGCCACTCGCAGCGTCCGTGCGACGCCGTGAGTACAGCTTCGAGGTACGTGGTAGAATACTTGAGTGACTGGGATCAGGCTAAACCCTTCCTGCGAAATATTCCCCCTCCTGTTAGGGTGTATTTGCGCCATTAATAAACTTTTGATCAGAGTGTTGGTGCAGTGTGATTTCTTTGTGTGTGGGTAGAACCTCGGCGTGGTGTCTTCGATTTGTGTGTGATGTGACTGCACGGGGAAACGGCGTGCGCGAGAGAGCGAGCGCAGGACTGCAGCGTCGGCGCGGTGGTGGTAATTTGAGCGTGTGTGTTAGGCGTGCGTGTATTAAAACATACACGGCCACTGACGCTCGCGTGTGCTTACGCGTGCGTGTGTGAAACACGAGTGCCTGCAGCGTGCCGCGTGAGTAATTAGGCCGGGTGTGATAAACCTGCGCTTGCGTGTGTTTACACAGCGTGTTTACAAGCAACAATAGCATTAACGGCAAGGTGTGCGCGTGTATTCATTCAGCCCTTTAGCATTTGCCTTTGTGTGCTAGTAGATTAGGGCTTAATCACCCGGAGGGGCGCGCGCAAATTAATACCGCCGCCGTACCGTTTTCTTTAGCGCTAACATTTGTGCGAAATACCCGCCTGCAGGGGCGCACGTGCACGCCTCCGTTTACGCTTGTTTGGTGTTGTACGTGTGCGAGATAACCCCGGGAGGTGGTGAGCCAGCCACTTAGCCATGTCTTTCAGAGAGGGTGCTGGCGTGGGGGGGGGGCGATCACCCGATTGGCGGGGGCTCGGCGAGAGGGACCGTACTGATCCAGGGTGGGGAGAGGGGCCGAGAGAAAGTGGTCAACGTCCACCGACTAAAACTGTGGAGGGCGGCCCCGGCGGGAGAGGCACCCGCCCTTTGGGTACCCTGAAACCCTGGAATCCCCACACCCCCCATGCCCCTTGTATCCAATGGCTTGGCACCATACATGGGCCCCGCTGGGCCCAAGCCCTCAGGGATCCCGGCCCAACAGGGAGGCGACGGGCGCGGTGGCCCATAAACCCCTCTGCCCCTGAGTTTGTTTTGTTCCCCAGCCAGTGGATGCCGGAGGACGGGAAGCGCCTCTGGAATGGAAATTGAGACCACCGCTGGAGCCTTGGACAGGGGAGCCACCGCACACGAAACCGGCAACGAGGGCCGGGTGAGTCCCACGGGCTTCGCGGCGCTACCTGGCTGGAGCGGCCCAGGCAAGGTACAACTCGGAACGGAGGACGAAATAATGAGCAGGAAAAGCGCGGAAGCCCTTCTAGACAAAGGGGCAAGGGGAGGTCGCCGCCGCCAGCTGACCGCAGCCGCCGCATCACTCGAAAACGGACGGAGGGTGGCATATTACAGTGAGGGAAAAAAGTATTTGATCCCCTGCTGATTTTGTACGTTTGCCCACTGACAACGAAATGATCAGTCTATAATTTTAATGGTAGGTTTATTTGAACAGTGAGAGACAGAATAACAACAAAATCCAGAAAAACGCATGTAAAAAAATGTTATAAATTGATTTGCATTTTAATGAGAGAAGTAAGTATTTGACCCCTCTGCAAAACATGACTTAGTACTTGGTGACAAAACCCTTGTTGGCAATCACAGAGGTCAGACGTTTCTTTTATTTGGCCACCAGGTTTGCACACATCTCAGGAGGGATTTTGTCCCACTCCTCTTTGCAGATCTTCTCCAAGTCATTAAGGCTCGAGGCTGACATTTGGCAACTCGAATCTTCAGCTCCCTCCACAGATGTTCTATGGGATTAAGGTCTGGAGACTGGCTAGGCAACTCCAGGACCTTAATGTGCTTCTTCTTGAGCCACTCCTTTGTTGCCTTGGCCGTGTGTTTTGGGTCATTGTCATGCTGGAATACCCATCCACGACCCATTTTCAATGCCCTGGGCTGAGGGAAGGAGGTTCTCACCCAAGATTTGACGGTACATGGCCCCGTCCATCGTCCCTTTGATGCGGTGAAGTTGTCCTGTCCCCTTAGCAGAAAAACACCCCCAAAGCATAATATTTCCACCTCCATGTTTGATGGTGGGGATAGTGCTCTTGGGGTCATAGGCAGCATTCCTCCTCCTCCAAACACGGCGAGTTGAGTTGATGCCAAAGAGCTCCATTTTGGTCTCATCTGACCACAACACTTTCACTCAGTTGTCCTCTGAATCATTCAGATGTTCATTAGCAAACTTCAGACGGGCATGTATATATGCTTTCTTGAGCAGGGGGACCTTGCGGGCGCTGCAGGATTTCAGTCCTTCACGGCGTAGTGTGTTACCAACTGTTTTCTTGGTGACTATGGTCCCAGCTGCCTTGAGATCATTGACAAGATCCTCCCGTGTAGTTCTGGGCTGATTCCTCACCGTTCTCATGATCATTGCAACTCCACGAAGTGAGATCTTGCATGGAGCCCCAGGCCGAGGGAGATTGACAGTTCTTTTGTGTTTCTTCCATTTGCGAATAATCGCAGCAACTGTTGTCACCTTCTCACCAAGCTGCTTGGCGATGGTCTTGTAGCCCATTCCAGCCTTTTGTAGGTCTACAATCTGGTCCCTGACATCCTTGGATAGCTCTTTGGTCTTGGCCATGGTGGAAAGTTTGTAATCTGATTGATTGCTTCTGTGAACAGGTGTCTTTTATACATATTCTTAGGTTTTTCGGTAAAGTCACATAGGTAAAAAATGAAAATTAATAAAAGTAAAATAAAAATAAAATAAAAATCACGACGTTTCGGAGGCAACACAAGCTTCCGTCTTCAGGTGGAACCGTCACAGCACGATTGCTGCATCAAGTAAGAGAAATTCCTAGAAAACAGTCCTTGTATATGTAGTGGTGGTATTGACGTGCGCCGACTGTGACAGTGATGGATCACGGGGCGGCGCGGGGTGCGGTGTTGGGCACGCGTTGTGGGCGTGGTGTGGACGCGCGCGCCGGGAGTGACAGATGACGGGGCGGCGCGGCGTGGGTGGTGAGGCACGATGAGATGTGGGAAAAGAGGATCGTAGCCAGCGCCCGGCGATTGGTCGAATAAGTGGGTGCTCGCAGCGACGTCCGCAGGTGGGGTATAAAGGGGGACGCGCGAGAGCACTCGGGGAGAGTTACCCAGTTGAAGACCCGAAGACGGAGCTGAAGACCTAGTGCCCCGAGACCCCTAGTCCCGCCGTCCTTGTGGGGACCGGGGCCCTGTGTGGCTCGGAGGCGAGGCTGTGGGACCCGGGGTCCGACGCCCCGTGGGTCGGGCTGGGGACCCACAGTCGAGACGGATACCCCGGGCAGGGAGTGTCCCGAGTAGCTCAGTGGCGTTAGTCGCCGAGTAGCTAGTGGATGTTGGTCATCCGAGTAGCTCAGTGGCGTTAGTCGCCGAGTAGCTAAGTGGGTGGTTGTCACCCGAGATACTAAGTGGATGTTGGTCATCCGAGTAGCTCAGTGGGCGTTAGTCGCCAAGTAGCTAAGTGGGTGTTTGTCACCCGAGATACTAAGTGGGTGTTTGTCACCCGAGATACTAAGTGGGTGTTTGTCACCCGAGATACAAAGTAGGTGTTAGTCACCTGTGAACGAGTTTGATAAAATAAAGAGTGTGTTACCCGTGAAGTCGTCTCCCGCCGAGTTACTACATTACATATATATACTGGTTGAGGGTGGGGGGAGCCAAGGCAGGCACCTGGATATTATTATTGTGAGGTTCGGTGCAGCTGAAGCACGCTGCTAAGAATGAGACTTTGTTATGTAGACTGGTTGAACTGGGAGGTTCCAAGAGTTAAGGTGTGGCTGATGTAAGGGTGTGGCTGCTGTGAATGGGACTGAGCCTTTGTTATGTAGATGAAACAGCACTTTGCTACGTTGCTGGGATTAATTCTAGATTTGCCAAATGTGTGGTAAAACTTAAAGCAGGAAAAACCAGTGTGTGAAAAAAGAAGAAGAAACTATACGGTAACTGAAGAATAGTGCCTGTCAAATAAGATGGTCCAAATATGTGTAGTTAAATCTTTTTTGCATGGTCAATAACATCTTTACAATGATTACTAAGTTTGTACCCATCATCACGGTTGAAATTATGTCCGTGTTTATATTTGGATCGCTTCGTGTACAAACCTTTGATGGTAGCCAGGAGGTTTGCAGAGCAAACTACCATCAAAGGTTTGTACACGAAGCCATCCAAATATACAAACACAGACATAATTTCAACCGTGATGATGGGTACAAACTTAGTAATCATTGGAAAGATGTTATTGACCATGAAAAAAAATTTAACTACGCATATTTGGACCATCTTATTTGACAGGCACTATTCTTCAGTTACCGTATAGTTTCTTCTTTTTTCACACACTGGTTTTTCCTGCTTTAAGTTTTACCACACATATTTGGCAAATCTAGAATTAATCCCAGCAACGTAGCAAAGTGCTGTTTCATCTACATAACAAAGGCTCAGTCCCATTTACAGCAACCGCAGCTTTACATCAGCCGCACCTTAACAACTCTTGGAACCTCCCATTTCAACCAGTCTACACAACAAAGGCTCATTCCTAGCAGCGTGTTTCAGCCGCACCGAACCTCACAATAATAATATCCAGGTGCCTGCCTTGGCTCCTCCCACCCTGAACCAGTATATATACAAGGACTGTTTTCTTGGAATTTCTCTTAGTTGATGCAGCAATCGTGCTGTGACGGTTCCACCTGAAGACGGAAGCTTGTGTTGCCTCCGAAACGTCGTGATTTTTATTTACTTTTATTAATTAAAATTTTAAGTTTTTACCTACGTGACTTTACCTAAAAACCTAAGAATATGAATCCTTGCAGTCACGAAAGCTTCAAATTTAGTCTTTTATACAGGCAACAAGCTGAGATTAGGAGCACTCCCTTTAAGAGTGTGCTCCTAATCTCAGTTCGTTACCTGTATAAAAGATACCTGGGAGCCAGAAATCTTTCTGATTGAGAGGGGGTCAAATACTTATTTCCCTCATTAAAACGCAAATCAATATATAACATTTTTGACATGCGTTTTTCTGGATTTTGTTGTTGTTATTCTGTCTCTCACTGTTCAAATAAACTTACCATTAAAATTATAGACTGATCATTTCTTTGTCAGTGGGCAAACGTACAAAATCAGCAGGGGATCAAATGCTTTTTTCCCTCACTGTAAGTAGACAAAAGCGCGAGACCACGTCCAGACAAAGGAGCTATGTGGGGAGTCGCCGCCACCCGCCCCGCCGCCGCAGTACTCGAAGGGGGACAGAGGGCTGGCACGTAGACAATGGGTCGAGGCGTAATGGAAAATAACGCTCCAGGTGAGGGCGGGGAATCAGTTTAAAATCGATGGGTAGGCACGTGAATGGCTGCGCGGCACGATGTCCCCCGGGGCTTTTGAAGTTTAGAGCCAGTTGTCTACAACCTCTGCCGTCCTGCCTCTTCAAGCCGCTCACAGCATCCGTGTGATGCCAGCGAGTACTGCTGCGAGATAGTGATAGGTTGAGTCTTCTCTCGTCCTCCTCCCTCTGACTCTCTCAGCGTCACGTGGGACGCCGCGAGTCCAGCTTCGAGGTACGTGGTAAGACGTTTGTGTAACTGGGGTCAACCGCTTGTGTTGCGATCGAAACATCGTTGTTTTTTGTTGTTTTCTTTGAACTTATCTACGTGACTTTACCGAAAGATCCAAATAAGATTATGCATGTGCATTATTGTTGGCACGCGTGTTCTGCTACTGCTGACAGTTGTATTTGGGATAATTTAATATTTCTATGATGTTCTTTTGCTCTCGTTCTGATTATTTGTCCTGTTTGCCCAACATAACATTTACCACACGTGCAAAATTAATCCAGTTCACACCTTCTGTTGATAGCTATCTATAGAACATCAAACTCAATTTATTTTGTTAATGTTGAAGTTCCGTGCAAAACTAGCCACTGCCGGCCAAGACTAATTAGATAATCTATCGAAATTGAAAGAAATAAAACGAATTTTAATCGTTCGGTTATCTACCGCCTTAGTGCTGCGTGGAAGCGAATCATTAAATAATACATTATTTAAATGCATGACTATAAAGAGCAGCATACTTCAATAGGGATTACCGTCGGTACAGCTATTTTAATACAAACTTAATTTGGAGCTTTCGTGACTGCAGGAATTACTCTTTGGTTCTTTCGGTAAAGTCACGTATTTCACACTTAACTTGTAATTTAGCAATTTTTGGAAGAACGTAATCAACCAGACTATGCGTTAATTGTGTGTTGACCGACCCTCTGTGTTGCATTGCATTACATTTCGAAATTTTGCTAGGTTTATTTGATTTAGTGTACTTTCTCTGTCTCCACTCGTTTTGTTGTTCTTATGTTCTGCTCTCTCTGTGTGTCTCGGCTGTTGTCCCTCTCCCTCTCTGCTTTTGTCTGTTCTTCGTGTTTGTGTCTTGTCTCTCTTTAAAATTTCACACTTAACTTCTAACTTAGCAATCTTTAAAAAAGTAATCAACCAGGCTATGCGTTAATTGTGTGTTAACCGACTCTCTGTGTTGCATTACATTACATTTCGAAATTTTGCTAGGTTATTTAATTCAGTGTGTCTCTCTCCCTGTCTCCTAATTTCTTCAAGCTTTTGCACCGTGCCACTCACCGTGCCACTCATTGACATGCTAATTGCTCTAACCCCTCCCTCTCTCTCCGCTCCCGCCCCCTCTCTCTATTTAAGGCCTCGACACAGAGGCGTGGTTTCTCTGTGTGCCTATGTTTGTCTCTCTCTATGCATCTCTGTGATATTTGTCTGCTTATATGTCTGTCTATATGTCTCTGGTTCTGTGTTTTATCTCTCTCTCAAATTTAGCATTCTCAGGAAGAACGTAATCAACCAGGTAGGGTGTTGACTGTTATGTTATCCGATTCTCTGTTGTATTACATTACATTTCTAAGTATACTAGATTTGTGTTTCTATTTAATTTATACCTGATTATGATTGCTTGTGTTGCAATCGAAACGTCGTATGCTAGTATTTAATTTATTATTTTCTTTTTATACGTGACTTTACCGAAAGAACCAAAGAGTATTTCAATACACACAATAGACAGGAAGGCACATGCATAATTACGTTCACTCAGTAATCCCCCCCACTTGCGCAAGAGCACAGAAGCGTGGTTACCACATCTACGCCTCTATATGAGGAACGAAACTTCTCCACAAATCTGGCTGTCGCCTGATGAAGCTAGTTGTAATTACTGGCAAAACGTCGAACTCAGATTGTAAATGTTGTGGCTTGGCTCTCCAACACACCGGTGTGCTGTACTAGTGGCATGTTCTGTTTATGTGACAACCCTTACTAGTTGGCTGTGTCGGGTGGTGGCAGGTTTTAATGACACATTTATATATTTACGCGATCTAACCCAAAAAACCTCTTATGGATAATATTGTTCATGAAAGCCTACGTTTTAAGCTACTAAGGGTGTTTAACCCCGTATAACAATAATGTTAGGCTATAAGTAGATATAGATTGCTTTAGTTGCCTCGTGTATTTGGTTATATATTCACACGATCTAACCCAAAAAACTATGGATCCTTAGTAGCTACTTCAGTAAAAGTGAGTCAGGAGAAAGGAAGGGTGTCTACAGTCGGGTCTTGCACAGCTCTCCCCCCCTCGCCCCATGGAAATAAGTCGTTGCGCCCCTGCTCAGCATCATCCCTCCTGGGTTGACGCAGTGATCACCACTAATGGGGGAGTCAAACATAGTTGTCCTATGGAAAGACTCGGATCTAGAAACCTACCGAGCAGGGAGCAGCAGCCTTCTTCTTCTTTTGTGTGGCTGCTGATGTAGATGCAGAGCAACAACTACAATCTCACATTCAGATGGACAAGCCAGATAACGGCGTCAGGAGATAGCGGAGTGTATCATTATCGCTGTGATGTCTCCTTCGCATTTGTGGATAGGGCATTGCGTTGTCGTTACACGATGTACAGTCTGTTCTGGATGACCACAGTCGCACGCTCCTGGAGAGTTTTTTATTTTCAATATGTGCATCATCAGGTATCCGCATCTGCAGCCAAGGTTTGTGCAGTGGATGCGGTTTGGGTGGACCATGAGCTTCGTGGAAGATTAAGCCCAGGGATCTCCCGCGTCATGTAAATGTGACATTTAAAAGTAGTGACTAAATATAACATGTTACATGTGTTCTCTGTTGAATACCAATTACATACCGATTTCTGTGGTCTCTGGGGGTGGGGGGGGGAGGAATGATGCGGCCTCTCCTCGCTCCTTGGATCCACTACTGACTGGCTCCTGCTATAGAAACGTGGAATTTCCACCACTGTCAACAGGAGATGAGCACCGCCTTGTTTGTTCATTCTAGCAGGTCCGCAGGTTCATTGAAGATTTTGACTTAGAGCTGAACACATGGACTTGCTCCCCACCCCAAACTCCAAGTCTCTCGTTACCAGGAGACTCGCTCACCAGGCGTGCAAATTCACACGTGCAATTGCTACGGATCCAAAACAAATCCGGCTCTGGGATTGGTGGAATTGGATTTTGTGTTTGGGTGGCAGAAATTGATTTGTACACAGATCCAGTACCGGTATTGCTGTGTTGAACTTTCATAGTAAAGGGTTTTTCGGTTAGATCGTGTTGTTGTATTTATGCCCCTTTTTCCAAAAATTAATATTAAGAATAATTAGGCCAAAAAAATTTATACATATTTTTTTATTAAATAATGAAAACAACCCGCTACTCCTCACAGGCCACACCAGGCATTTGAAAAAACGTGGAAGGCCATTAAACGGCAAGACTTCGGAGCAAAGAGAGGTCAGAGACTATCTAGAGATATCCAGATGGACGAAAGGTCGATGGCCTAACCTTCCCAAGACGGTCTGGAGATGCACAGATAACGTGCAGAACAGGAAAAACAACTGTTACAACGCGCGTTTTCTGTAACGGTTTTCCTTAACGGAAAAAGTAGAAACTTAACAAAAAGTAATCACTGGAAAGATGTTATTAACCACGCAAAAAAAGACTTAATTACACTTTTTGGACCATCTTATCTGACAGGCACTATTTTAATTTACTTCACCGAGTGTTAACATCCCCAGTTATTTTTAACAGTACTCTCTTCATTTTTCAGCCTGCATTGGTATAAACATGGGCATTTTCGTTCCTTTGTTCTATCATGTGTATCAGACCTCCCCTCCCCCCTCTCTGCCCATTGTGTTGGCGTGCGCAGCAGCCGCGTCCAAGCCGTCGCCAAATGTTTTGTTGGCTCCCTCCCCCTCCCACCCCCCTCCCTCCCGATACGTTCCATTCATTGGCTACCACATTCTGATGAACTCCCCCCCCCTCTCCTCCCCCCCCTTCAACTTGCTTATAAGGGATTACATCTTGAATCATTGCTTCACTTGATGCAGCTAATCTGGCTGTGACGGTCCCACCTGATGACGGAGACTTGTGTTGCCTCCGAAACGTCGTGAATTTTATTTTTATTTTTGTTTTGTTTTATTTTACTTTCATTACTTTTAATGTTTTACCTACGTGACTTTACCGAAAAAACCTGAGAATATGAATCATTGCAGTCACGAAAGCTTCAAATCTAGAATTAACAAAAAGAATCAACCAACGGTATAAAGACTGCAGCCTACAATAGGGGCTTTTTATTAGCAATTCCCTTATTTTACTCGTACTCACCGCATATAAATTATTTTGTATTGTATCTTTCTTTCTACATGACCTTACCAAAATCTAAAGAATACAAATTCCAGCAGTCAAGAAAGCTTAAGTGGAAACTTAGTTACACTTAACCTCAGCACATTAAAATATAACTTGAGTAAAACAGTGCAATCCCTGTATACAGATAGACAACAAACGTCAATGAACTCTAGGAGTATACGTGGCAATAACCGTGGTAAATCACAAACCGAATAATAATTATTAAGTATTAGAACAACGGTCATCCAGAAAAATAGAAAGTAAAAATAGGTCAACCACGCACAACTAAAAGAATATGTATCCCATAGAACCAAGCCCCGGCCACCTTTGTCTTCCCACAGTTCCGCACGAAAACAGGCACGCCATAAATCCGTGGAGGGGTCTGGCCTCGGGATGACCCACTCAGAGGGAGTGGGGGGTCAGGGCGGTCGCGAGGAGGGGTCGGGAGGGTGTTTGTTTTTTTTCGGTTTGTTTTTCTCTTGCAAGAGATGCACAAGGAGGGGGTTGAGGGTTTTTTTTCACGTTTTGGGGTTTTAAGCACAAAGGCACATCACGCAGGCAGTCTGGTTCGATTCGTGCTCAGTCTTGTGACTCGGCTTGCGACGCAGCGTTGCGAGGGAGGCTCGCAAGGGAGTTGGGGCGGAAGCTTGCCGAGGCATCCGACACAAACCATGGGTCGTGCCTCGAGGAGAGATGGAACGAGGTGGCGAGGTGTGGTTAAGTGCGAGTGAAGCTTGCGAAATTCCAGCTATCACTCTCGTGAAAGAGCCTCAGCAGAGCAGCCTGAAGTGAGGGCGGGAGAGGCATCAGCGGGTGTCCGTGTGAAGCTGGCAGCTGCACGATCAAGGGAGAGCACGGAGAAAATGAGAGAGAGAAATTGACGAGCGACAACAAGCAATCAACCTGGAGAAAAGGGCGGAAATCGCCAAGCATCGACCAAGCGAGCATCGCAGAGGACCAACAGCAGCGGATGAGCGACGAGAGCCATCGCGCCAGAGAGAACGGAGCAGTGGAAAGAGCCTGATCGGCCGCCCGTAAGGAAGAGGAGAGCGCCATCGATATACGCCGTGTGTTTAATACACACACACACATCGACCAACACCTGCTGAGAACAGAGAAGACGTCCAGTAGTGGCGGAGCTGCACGCTATCCGACGACAAAATCATTGCGCACCACGACGGCGAGCGTCGTGCCGACGCCACTCATCTAGCAGTGGATAGAGAAAGCGCATGAGCAGCACCACCCGGGCGTCACCGAGCGTCAAGCGACCGAGCGTCCTGTCGACCCGTCATCCAACAGGGGAAAAAGCCTAATCGGCCGCCCGTGAGGAAGAGGAGAGCGCCATCGAATGCGCCGTGTGTTTAATACACACACACATCGACCAACACCCACTGAAAACAGAGAAGACATCCAGCAGTGGCGGAGCTGCGTGCTATCCGACGACGGAATCATCGCGCACCACGATGGCGAGCATCGTGCCGACGCCACTCATCTAGCATTGGAGAGAGCGAGCGCACGAGCAGCACCAAACGGGCGTCACCGAGCGTCAAGCGACCGAGCGTCCTGTCGACCCGTCATCCAATAGGGGAAAAAGCCTGATCGGCCGCCCGTGAGGAAGAGGAGAGCCCCATCGAATGCGCCGTGTGTTTAATACACACACACACATCGACCAGCATCCGTTGATAACAGACAAGACGTCCAGCAGTGGCGGAGCTGCGCGCTATCCGACGATGGAATCATCGCGCACCACGACGGCGAACATTGTGCCAACGCCGCTCAATCCAGCTGCGGAGAGAGAAAGCCGGGAGACGGGCTCGCTGCGGCCACGCCCAAGCGAGAGGGAACCTCTCTGGGCCGCTGGTTGTATACCCCTCCCCCACCCCACAAGCTCCGACACAGCGCTCTGCCTCTGCTTAAAACAATAGTTATCAAGGGAACAATACAACGCACACGCAACACGCACATGAAGAAGACTATTTCAAAAAGTTATCTTTGTGATTCAAAAAGGGTTGCCATTTCAAGGTGGTGCGTTCAATATCAACTGATTGTGCAAAGAAGTTGTTACTGTCGAGTTACATGAATAAGAAGTGTTTTAGTCATTTATTTTCGTTAATTGCATAATCTTGCCAATGAATCTATTGACGTATGCTTTCGCCTTTGCATATTAGAGTGTCATATGTTTGTTTAGAATTAAAATGTCTTAACACAAAGTGGTTGAATGTTTCTTTCCAAGTCCATGCAAAACTCTTATTTATAAGAACTGTATCCTGCGTTGAGATATGAATTTGGAGACCTAACATAATATAAACACACTAAGATAATCAAAAAATGGTTGATCAAAGATAATCGTTTTATCCTGATTGATACAACTCTGGATAACGAAGCTAAGCCTAATTATCATAACTGCACACATTAACATAATTGCAAGAATTCACATAAATGAACATGATTATATCCGTGATTATCATAATTAATGCATATAATTATATGCATTAGCACAAAATATGCTAATTACACCATTTTTCAAAATTGTATTACTTTTATTAATTTGATCAAAATTTCATAACCCGACATATACAACAGCGTGAATATAAATGTGTCCTTCAACCCGCCACCAACTGACACACCCAATTTGTAAAGGTTTGTCACGTAAACAAAACGTGCTAAATCGTTACTAATTCAGTACACCGTTGTGTTGGAGCGCGAAGTAGTAGCTATATGGCACGTTTTGTTTACATGACAAACTTTACTAATTTGCTGTATTGGGTGGTGGGATAATGGCACATTTATATTTACGCGATCTAACTCAACAACCTTTTTATTATGAACTAGCGGGAAAGACTACTACGTGTTAAAGCATTGAACTTTATTACAGTAAACTGCAGAGTTCTGATAACAGACCCAGGTTGACGGACACATACATCTGGGTGTGGTCTGTGGTGGAAAATGTCGTAATTTCACATTTGCATATCACACTTTCTGCTCTTTAAGCCATTTTAGGACGGATTTTGTACAAGTTTTATCCAGAAATGTATGTACAATATGTATATTTAACTTTTTTTGCACCATACATAGCCAATCGTGCTACTCGGAGGTGCGAGGGAAGGACAACAAACTAAACACAAAACAATCTAGAACACATCGACGATTCCAACGTTGTGGCATCACAGAACCGTGAGCTATGGTGATGACTTGGGAAGGCCTCCATCCAGCATCGGATAAAACATGTCTGACAATGGGCGAGCTGTTTGTCATTGTGAATAACGAGGACGAATAGTACACGGACTCCTCTATTTACGAACATTCGACTTACGAACTTTCAGAGATATGAACAAACCTATCCATATGTCCATAATTGATGGAGGTGGTGGCATCTACATCTGCAGTCTGCGTGGTCGAGCCTAGGGGCATCCCCAGTGGCAGCTCCGTCCCGTGCATTGGTCTGCAAGCAGCAGGCGATGCAGTTCTTCGGTGCAAATCCAATTGAGTCGTTAGCGGTTAATTTTCGTAAATATGTATATGAAAATTTTGGGACCATGCCGCTTGCACATGAAGGCCCCATACTGGTTCAGGGTGACCTCACGGGATCTCAAACGTGTCCGCTGTAAAGCACGCACGGCGTGGAGAGAGCTTTCCAGGCACCAACACCTGCGGCATGGAAGCGCGAATCTCTGCAGCAGACGCAAATGCGCGGGTTACATCACCGTGTTAATTTGTTTGTCTGTCATTAGCGCTTAAAATGACATAAAATCACGAAAAAATAATACGCACATACACGCACCCTTTCATGCGCACGCACAGGCAGGCGCGCGCGTATGACTGGCCGTGCGTTAATTACTCCGGATTTATTATCATAAGACTGCATCTCTCTCGTGGCTGGCCGTAAAGCATTCAAATGGATGTAATCTCCATTTAATTGCCCTTAGCAATGATGTGCAACCCTTCCAGCAAACTGCTCTTCACATCTTTTTGTTTAATGACAAATCATGGATGAAACATTACAGTCACAATTTGCTCAAATGTGTCTACGTTTGTGTATGTGTTTGTGTGTTGGGAGCTGTAGTGCGACACGACTTCGATTCCCGATCACCATTCCTGGGTCTTCCCTATGTACACGCAGCCTCAAATGAGTAAACACTTCTACTTGGGAGGCAAAGGCGGCAGGGCGTAGTGTTGTCCATCCACCCCCATGCTCATGGGCCGTGAAGGCCTTGATAGGTATATATGTTGAATTTCTTTCGCACCGTATGTATAGTCAACTGTGCTAATAAGAGGTGTGGGGGAAGGACAACAAACTAAACACACTCATACATATATCTTGGCTTCGCGTGAGTAGGAGCTTATAGCGTGATCTGGTCCACTCTCGAAACCTTGTTGTTATCTTGTAGAATCTCTCATTTTAGTCGTCTGTCTATGTCATTCTTCGTGAAGTTAATTTGTATCGAGATATTTTGGGCCCCTATATTTGATGTAAAAAAGGACCACTGCATGCCGTAGAGAGTTTTGAGATACAACTGTGTGAATAATAAATTATGAAAAAAATGTGAGTTTTTTTCCCGAAAGGCCCAAAGAATGAGGTTTAACATATTAATGTATTAATTGCAGAAAGATTACAACATTTCATCAAGGGGAATATCTGAAAATCCAGAGAAACATGATTTTCTCAAAAACGTCCAAACTTCTGACATATATAATAAATCTTGACTTAAAGCTTTCGTGACTGCAGGAATTCATATTCTTTGGGTCTTTCGGTAAAGCCAAGTAGATAGAAAAATAAGATCGCAACACAAGCAATCGTCATCAGTTGAAAAAATATAGCGGGAGAGCTGCTGAGGAAGGAAAAAATATATTGAGAGAGCTGTTGAGGCAGGATGTTATAAAGGTTTGAGATGGGTGTAGCCCAAGGGTCATGAGCGAACTGGGCGGGGCTCGAGTTGAAATTTACATGTAAATGTAAGATCGGAGAGCTGGGCTACCTCCACGACGACAAAGCTGTGAGAGATTAGCATGTCAATATAAGAAAAACGAACAACACGCAAACCACCGCCACATCGAGGTAAACGAGCAACGGTGGCTGTGTTAGTGATACATTTAGCCTGTTAATTTAAAGACATTTAACCTGCTAATGTAACTCAGAGAGTCGACAATAACTGCTAACATCGGCAGGTAAGATGGAAACATCACAGCCAGTTATGACTTAAACTGGTTAATAACGTCCTTCCAATGATTGCTCAGTTTGTACCCATCTTCTCGGTTGAAATTGTGTCCGTGTTTATATATCTTGATGGCTTCATGAACGAATCTTTGCTTATAGCCAGGAATTCATTTGCAACTGAGTCGACTTAGTTTAACACATAGGCTTTGGCGACCAATATTATCCATAAGAGGTTTTTTTAAAATTAGATCGCGTAAATATTTTACCAGCCCCTTGAGCTACATAGCTCATTTCAGAAGTGACCTGGTCACACAAATTAAAGCGCAACCAAGTGGCTTATCATGTGGAATGTATAGCTGTCAAATACTATAAAAGCATGATGTTGATTTTACATGTGCAGGGAAAAACCGGAGGATCCGGAGAAAAATTTAAGCGACCACGAGGAGAGAGACATGCACACTCCAAATACACAGCAGGCGTCAGGGTCAGGATCGAACCCGCGACCTCCTGCATACTAGGCGAGGTAGTTAACATCTCCTTGCCACCGCGGCGCCCCAAGTAAGGGCAGCATAGCACACCCTGACGTACGGATTCAATTAAATGCAGCGACACACTGCAACTCAACGACTAAAGATTGAATTAGAAATACATAAATCAAACAATGAAAAATTCCGGCCTTCAATTACAACCGTCGATAACTTGATATTTACGGGAAATGAAATCAATTATGTGAAGCAATTAGTGGTAAAACGTGCCATTACCAGTGGCTGACAACTTGTCATAAATTCATCCCCTTTGATTTTTTAAAACGACATCAATAGCGTTCAATGTTTTCCCCCCACACTTAGCCTCTCACCCACACAGCAACCCCTTAAACCAGGATAAACACAATCAACTCGGTGTTTGCTTTGCAACGCAGTTCGGTTTGACTCTATTTGGTTGCCCTTGCGCTGATGTACATTGGCTTCCGTACTGTACTATATTTGTTTGTTTTGCTTTTAAAATTTTGCTGACGCTGGGTCACCCACAAAATGTAGGCTCGTGTCCTCTCCCGAGTTCTCACCTGCTTCAACAAACCTCCGTTGCCTCTGTCCATTGCCTGTTTAAAGAGTCGAGCACGACGCCAGAGAAGGTTCGACGAGGGCGTTGACACGGCCCAGCGACAACGCTTTCACAGCTCGCTCCGAAGACTCACGGTTCAGTTTCCTCTATGCTTGCGCCACCAACGTGTCATCTCGCTTCCCTTGTTTCGTTCCACGCTCCTTCTCGCCCTCTGTTCAAAATCCCAGATATCTGTCTTTCTCTCTCTCTGATCCCCTATTAATTGTGCCCAATCACCATTCCCTTCTCTCTCGCTTCTGGCCCCCTTACACTGGAACAAACTGCCTCACACGTGAAAAACTCAGCCTCACTCTTTATGTATCGTCTTTCCTTTAAAGCTCTCACTTATCCCTCGCTTAGCCAAACTCCCTTTCCCCCTCCCTTCGCCACCATCAACTCCATTCCTCTTCACAACCTCCCCACTCGTCCATCACACTCATCGTTAACCACTCATTATCACTTTCACCATCGTTCATTTCCTGCAACATTATATTCACGTACTACCATCAACTAATCTCATCAACACTATTCTGCTGTACAAATAGTTAATTATGTGTTCAGCATTTCGGTCAAAACGCTATATCAATTAAAGGAAGACTGCGGTGTATTTTAATAATTAAAAAAAGCATGCTTCGTCTGCTTCACAGTGGACATTAAATATCCCGTGACGCCACTGAGAACAGCAGGACATTGTGTGCCGGCGCCAGGATTAAAATTTGCCTAATTTGAAATCTTCACCGGAAAATTACTCCATTGCGATTTCACACACACAATCAGCAATCATCACACGCATGCACGCCGGCTGCTTGGCCCACCTCGTGACGCACAGGGACAGCTGCCTCTGAGGGTGCTCTGTCGAATGTTTGAAATGAGATGTGATGATGTAAGTCACTTATCGCGGTGCAGTGGCGTAACTTAGCGTAGGGGGCAGACAATGGGTTTGCCCCCCCTTGTGGTCAAAGCTACGAGTTGGGCCCCCCTGACAACCACCATGAGATATGTTTTCACAAACAGTGTTAAAGAACAAAAACATATTTAAAGCACGTTTTTTTTTTATGAAAAATGCTTTCATTTATGTTCCACATTTTAATTTAATTCGAGTGGTAACATAATATTTGCATAGAGGTATCACAGAGGTGTAGTGCCTGCATTTTGTGAAGACGAAGCGTGCCCTACAGCGTTAAATGTTCGAGACCGTGAGCGTAACGATGGTGTGATGAAGGCAAGCGGAGTTGCGATATATAATAATAGCCTCTAAGGTGCGACCGTGTGAAACAAATCAAATACCAGGGCCCCACCTGACCGATTGCCGAGTCCCCTAAGCTGATAATGTCGCTAACTACGCCACTGTCGCTATGTAAAGTGCTCTGAGATGACCCGGCATAACAAAAAAAAGATTATTGTTAATCGGAGCCTGCGGCTCAGATATCACATTGAGGCTCGAATGGGTTGAACCCAGCCGTGCATCCTGCAGGTCCGTGTTGGCCTGCACTGTCACCCGCGACAAACTTCGTCTCCGGCCCAGGGATACATTGTGAGGGAGGCTCTGCTCAGCAACAATAACGACATATTTCAGCCGTCCCTAAATTACATCAACCTGTATCCGGTCATGATACACCACAATATGAGCAAGGCAAATAAACAAGTCGGTGGTAGCCAGTTTCCAAAAGGTAACTTTAATTCTCAAGTTACCGTGTAATGGTGATGGTGTCTCTCAAGAGGCATGTGACTGGAGGACGCCTAATCAGGGCATAGAAGAATGTGCTAACATGGAGTACTGGAAGAGATGGAAGCTTGATGATTGTGTAGTGGGTACAGATGGAGAATCAGTCTTCTCTGGAGGCAAATCAGTGCCAAGTAGACATGGAACAGCGAGGGACGAGGATACCAGAATAGGACCAACCAATTAAATGTCCCCAATACAGATCTGGGCGTTAATTGGACCAATTATGCCCAACGATCCCCTATTTGCAGCGAAACATGGTACCTCGACGGGGATTAGTGACTGGCATTTCTTATGCAAAATAGAAAAAATGAGTTCCGAAATTATGGTTGCCCCCGTGTCGACGAGCATGCAAAACGCAACCCCTTCAATAGAGCAAATGATCACAGAGAATCCTGCGGTCGCGGCGACTACCCTATGGGCCAACTCCGACCACTGACCCGGTCGGAGCGCCCATGTGGCCTTATCAACCCTCTGCCCCCCTACACCTGATTCGCGACGAATACTTGGTGTGGCGCGATGAGTTGTGTAGGGTGGAAGCAGGGGCCGTACGTGTGAGGTGCCGCGACTTGCCTGAAGGTGATACGGAGCTGAGGGCAGGCGAGGAGACGGCGGTGGAGGCCCAAGAACGCGGCGTCGAGGTGCTCGGCAGCCCGACGACACGTGTCCTCGGAGGCCGCAGTTGTAGCAGGTGATCCGGGGCTCCGGCCGCGGAGGCACTTGTTCCCTCCGCCATGAATCGCCTGGGTGGGGCCGGTCACCGTCCCTCCAACCCGAGGCCCGAGTTGCTGCGAAGGCCTGGTTGGGATGGGCATCTTCTGAACGAGTGTCTGTTGTCGATGGTGCAGCACAGGCGGCGACACCCGTCTCACGTTGGAGGTGTGCCTGAACTCACTGCAGTGCGCAGTGAGTTCAGGTCGTGGTCTACTGCATGAACGACGATGCGTAAGTCCCGGGCCAGCGAGAGCAATTTCTGTAGGACGAGGGTGTCGATGCCGTCGTCATCCATCCAGGGAAAAGCTGCCCTTGCCAGAACAAGCAATGCGCTGTGGAACACCAGGGCAGCGAAACGGTGTCTCGTATCTGAAGGAGGTCCATAGCAGCCATGCATTTCAGTGCCTGCTGCAACGTTGCACGATCCTCCCGCGGGATCATGATGAAGGCGGCCAAGGCATCATCGTCGAGGGTGGCTGGAAGAGCTCGGAATACCTCTTTATTCTGTCCATCTGGCCATGTCGCAGTTGGAGATGAATCTTCGTTCAAACGCTGCCCAATCACCACCTGCAACGGAGAATGCCTTGAGCACAGGCAAGCGCTGCTGGAGAGAAGGCACACATCCCGCAGACAGTCGTATCGCGTTGGCTTTTGTGGGATCCGCGGCACCATCACTGTCCACAATGTTGTTTTCCGGCAATAGTCGTGTTGCTGATGACGTGGCGACGTCCGTTTGGTGCGGGCCGAGGGCGTAAGTGACGGCGTTCCCGCGATGCACTCGGCTTCCGGCAGAAGCGCTGCTGTCTTGGGCAGGAATTTCAAATTTTTGGGCGGGAGTCAAAGAGCCGGCGGCGGGAATGGCCGCCACCTGTAGGTCCGCTCCTCCCTCCTCCGCCGTCGGCTCCCCTTGGTGGATTTCTTCGAGGATAGAAGCCACGGCGTGCAGGAGGTCGGCGAGGAGGGAGTGCGCCGGACGGAGCTCTCTCCCTATAGGCGGCGAGCTCACGGGCGCCTGTGCAGGCTGCATGTCGGCCGTTGAGGCGGATTCTACATCGGTTGGTGGTGTCGTTGCCCCTAGAGCAATTGTAGCATCGTCGTCCGGAGCCCAGGTTCGTGTTCGTCTTCTTGTCTCCATATTTAGTTAAGTCTTCAGCCACTTCTGACGCCAGTTGTAGTGGATACAAATGGAGACTCAGTCTTCTCAGGAGGCAACACGTTTATGTATAACAAAAATAACGGTAACATAAGGTCCCTAACACAAAGGGGTAACGGCCCCTTTCACCCGATACCCTGGGAGGTATAGTCTCCGGGCTAGTGTGCCCTAATCACTGGAACCACTCTCTATATCACAGCCCTCCAGCTAGGGGGGACCTAGGGGAGGCTAGCCTGACCCAACCCAGCCATGGTAGTCGGGTCCCGACCACTGGCCCACTCGGTCCCGGCCTTGACAAGGACTTCGGGTCCGGGGGTTCCCAGGGTCCTACTCTGGGGCTAGCCTGACCCGAGCCAGCCAAGGTCCTTGGGTCCCGACCACTGGTCCACTCGGTCCCGGTCCTGACAAGGACTTCGGGTCCAAGGGTTCCCTGGGTCCTTTTCTGGGCTGGCTCTTCGGTCTTCTGCTTGACGACGACTGGCAAACCCGTTCAGAGGTCCGACTTATATATGGTGAGTCATTCCGTGCCTGGCCACGCCTATTCTCTAGAATCTTCTGGAGGTACCTGGATTATTACGTAATCCCCCAACCCCCACTGGGGGCCTGGGGTGTGTACCTCCGGTTCCCAATCACCCTCTGGGTTACCTGGACTAACGGCGTTACTTGATACAGGCCGGACTCGCTGTTGCCCTCTGTTGACCCATGGCTAGCGCTACACCAAGTCAGAAGTGGTGACGGCGTATTACGCTAACAATACCCACTACAATTGTACCAAGCGTTGTGGATTCCTGGTGATACCGGATTCCGGAAATATTTTATGCTCAAGCCCCCTTGCGCTCGGGAGTGATGTTGATTGATAATTAATTAATAGGTTAGAATCTGTAGCTTCACTTTAATTTATATATAATACCTAATACTGAGAGCCTTTGTAGAGAATGAGTAATAAAGTAATCCTTACCAGGCTATTATGTTATGTTAGATAATGTAGAGTTTTGCGAGGAATTAGGACACGCACCTAATGGAGAGTGACGTTGCTCTAGACTCGTGGGGATAACCTATTGACCTTAGCGGGTCCACCCCGCAATATTTGTAGGAACTGATTCTACGTTAATTCTACCACTAGGTCCATGAGATCTTCGGATCGCCTTCTGCTAAGGACTCCTAGGTCCAGGCTCTGTTCCTGCATGGCTGATCGGGTTGTTTTCCACTGCAGCTCCCAAGCTTTGCAACTTTTTGCCTTTGCTAATAAGAAAATCAGAGTATTTTTCTATTTATTGAAGTCTGTCTTGAAAACTCACATATTTGAACTCTCTTTTACCCCCTACATTTGGCTGTTTACTCTGGTTATCTTTATTTTCTGTTTTTTATACATGGCGCATTGGGATCTTATTATACATGTCGACAAAGATAAGCCACTTCATTAAGCTATTATGATTTGTGGCCAGGTCGCTTCTGCGAAATAAGCTAATAGCTCAGTGGGCTTTTCCTTGTGTAGTAACGCTTACGACTCGTTGACACCGGAGTTGGAGGCACACTTGTTTATTTGAATACCAACTTTGTGACATACACAATTGAGGGGGTATCGGCCCCCTCACCCGTCTATCTGAGGACACACCTCTAGGCTAACCTTAGCCTGCCTCTGAGTCCTCCACTAATGGGCTAGGGGAGGCTATCTTGGCCCGACACTGGTCAGTCGGGCCCGGTACCCAGAGTCCAGACCAGCACTGGCTCTGGCTCTGGTACCACGCCACTGGCTCGAGCCTGCGTGGTCCTGATAAGGACGGCGTACCAGGGGGAGTCCAGGGCTCTATCTCAGACGTCTTCCTCCTCCTCTTCTTTAGCTAAACATCACTCCCGAGCCTCCCGATACATTCCCCTTTTATACACCCCCCTCCCTGAGGGGTGGGGCCCCGGGGGATCGTAACGTCCGAAGCGCGGACGTCGTAGAGGGCACCTGCCCGTGCACTGACGTAGCCCCGCCCACTGTGCTTGTTTACCATAGGCTGCCATGCATAACGGGCTCTCTGTAACAGCCCTACATCACTCCCCCCCACATAGCATGCAGCCGTCCCGGCTGCCAACATACAAAAATTTGACAATAAAGGTGCCTTCACCCCCCACGTGTGCCTCACTATTTTTTGAACCATAACAGGAACCAGAACAAGACACAACAACAAGATGAGAAACAACCCGTCGCACCCCCCCGAATAAATACGAATTCCGTAAAAAAAACAGCTTATATACAACCAGCAGGGAACCCACCCCGCACACACAACAAACGGTGAACCCAACATATGTACATCCGAGGAGCGGGAAACACACCATCCACACAACACCCAATAAACACAACAGCTATGTACACATTTTCCGGCCTCACAACAGTTTGCGCATTTTAGCGCGCGTCCTTGCAGCGGGCCCCTCACACGGGGTAACCCCGCGTGGCGGACCATCAGGTGGCGACTGTCCGTCTTGAGGTGAGCATTCCTCTGACTCCGCGTGACCCTCGGCATCCGCAGGAGGGGTGATCGGGCGTGAGCCCGTCACTCCTGATGCTCCTGAAGGTGGCACAGCCGGCAAGGCATTAGGTGAGAGCGACGGAGACGGACCCAGCAAGTCGGCCGACCCCCCACATGTTTGGCCACGCGCGTGTGAAGTGGGGTTGTGTACCGCAGCGAAGGGTTTTAATCTGGAGGGGTGCACGAACCATCGCCGCTTCCCCCACTTGATGCGCACGCACTGCGGACGTAACACCTCCACCACTTCCACAGGGCCCCGCCACGGCCGCACCAGTTTAGAGGAGGTTGCCAGTGGCACCTGGGGGCAGTGCAACCATGCCTTGTCCCCCGGCTTCCACTGCAGCATGTGCGCTCGACTCAATCTGAGGCGCTCATTTGCCTTCTGACGGAGGTCAGAGTTTTGCATTGCAGCATCCCGTGCCTCGGTCAATTTGTCCAGATTAAATTTAACGTGGTCAGCCAGATTAGTTTTTCCCTGCGGCACAGGGATCCGCAACTGGGCACGAACAGGCGGGTCTGGTTCTCGGCCGTACATGAGGTAAAAGGGAGAAAACCCCGTAGCCGCATGGGGTGCCATCCGGTACGCCGCCAAGACCCCCTGAATTTGTAGGTCCCAATCCGTTTGCGAGTCCGAAACTTGTTGTGATAACATGGACGAGATGGTGCGATGCAAACGTTCGACCATCCCGTCAGTTTGTGGGTGATATGGGGAGGTCCGAATTTTCTTTGTGCCCAGGAGATCGCAGACTTGTCTGAGTAGTTTACCGGAAAAATTTCTGCCCTGGTCGGTCAGCAGCCTCTCCAGAGCACCTTTGTCCAGGACATAACCCTAAACAAAGGCCTCCACGATGGCTGCTGCCGACTGGTTGGCCAGAGGCCAGGCCATAGGCCAGCGTGTAAAATACTCGACACCCGTCAACAAATATCTATTCGCTCTGGGGGTGGCGGGGAATGGTCCCAAAATGTCCAGAGCGACCAGCTCGTTTATCCTGGACACTTTGATCGATTGCAAGGGCGGGTTAGACTCCCGTGCCGGCGGTTTGCGTTGTGCACATTGAGGGCACGATCCCAACAAATCCCCAACATCCCTCGTCATGCCAGGCCAGTAAAAATCAAGTTGCAGCAAGGCGAGAGTCTTTTGGGTCCCCAGGTGTAGGAGGCGCTCATGAGCGGCCCATACCACCCTACCCCGCAACCCAGTAGGGACAACCAGCCGATGTCGACGTGACTTCCCGTCCCAATGCATTAGCAGACCTTGGCACATTTCCCATGCGTCGGAAGCACCTCTTTTTCCCCCCGCCGCACCGCCAACGCGACGTCGCCACCCGAGGAGGGAGACATCCTCCATCTGGAGGCGCCCCCATTCAATGACGGGCAACCCCAACAGGGAATCTTTGCCCTGTTGTTCGATCGAATTAGGAACCATTGCATCGTCGTCGTTGGCGGCCGCCAAGACAGGTACCGATGTGTCCCCTGGAGGCCTGCAACGTCCAGACCCCAGGAGGCATGCACACTCGGAGGTGGTTGGCAAGCGTGACAGAGCGTCCGCGTTGGTGTGGCGAACGCCCTTACGGTATGTGGTTTGGAAATCGTAATCCTGGAGGACCTCCAACCATCGGGACAATTGTCCCGATGGCTGTTGAACCCTCAGGGCGTACTGCAGTGCCGCATGATCTGTGCGGACGGTGAAATGCCGACCGTACAGATATGGGCGATACTGTTGGACGAAATGGACAATTGCCAACAGTTCCCTACGGGTGACACAATACCGTTGCTCCGCTGGAGACAACACCCGACTGCCGTACGCAACCACACGTTCCACGCCGTCAACCACCTGGGAGAGCACGCCCCCAATACCCGTGTTGCTCGCATCGGTGTCGAGCAAGAACGGTTTTGAAAAATCAGGGTAAATCAGGGGAGGAGCGTTTACCAAAGCGTCCCGAAGGGAGCAAAAAGCAGCTTCCTCCTCCTGACCCCAGCAGAACCGAACCCCTTTAGATGTCAAAGCATGTAGGGGTTTGGCGATAGTCGCAAAATTAGCGACGAAGCGTCTATAATACGACGCAAACCCAATAAAACTCCTAACCTCTCCCACTGAGGTGGGAGTCGGCCAGGAGCTAACACACTGCGTTTTGGCGGGATCGGTAGAAATACCTGAGCGCCCCACGATGTGCCCCAAATAACGCACCGACTCGCGTAACAAATGGCATTTTTGGGGCTTAAATTTCAAATTAGCAGCCCGCATCTTTAGGAAAACTGCCCGCAACCTCTGGAGATGTTCCTCAAAAGTTTTGCCAAAGACAATGACGTCATCCAAATAAATCAGGCACGATTCCCATTGCAATCCAGCCAAAACCAATTCCATCAACCGCTGGAAAGTTGCCGGCGCTGAGTGTAAGCCCATCGGCAACCGGTTGAATTGAAACAGGCCGTGCGGAGTACGGAAAGCAGTTTTAGGCTTTGAATCATCGTCCAGAGGAAGCTGCCAGAATCCCGAAAGTAAGTCCAATGTGGAGAAGAATCGCGCTCCCGCCAAGGCGTCAAGCGATTCGTCCATCCGTGGGAGCGGGTATGCGTCGGCAACCGTAATTTTATTAAGGCGCCGAAAGTCAACGCAAAACCGCAACGAACCGTCCTGCTTCTTAACCAGGACGATCGGCGCTCCCCAAGGGCTGTTGGAGGGAGAAATGATGTCGGCGGCTAGCATGTCATCAACAGCCGATTTGACATGGTCCTTTTCGGCGGGACTCAACCGAAAAGGATTCTGGCGTATTGGCGCGCTGTCACCCGTATCAATATGGTGACGCAGCAGATGAGTGCAGCCCAAATCGTATTTATCCCGACTGAAAACGTCGGAAAATTCCCTCAGTAGTGTCTTAAGACGTTGGCGCTCTAAATTTGACAGGTCCGTCGATCCCGCGCAAAGCGCCTCGAGCCACCCTTCATCACTGTCCGAATTTGGTCGCGGTGCAGGGACAGCGCCGACATGACTCGCGACGGGTTCCTCACAGGGCACCGGCGTTGCGTGAGCAAGCACGGTCCCCTGTGGGACCACCACCGTCTGCGAGCCCACATTGAGGACCGCGATGAAGGGTTCTCCTTCCCCTCTCACTATGGTCTGGGCCGGGAGTAAATTAGGTCCACTGACCCCGGCCCTAGACGGTCCCAGCAGAACCCCTTGAGCCCCAATGCCCTTAGCGAAGGGCCGCCGAAGTTTCAAAGGAATTAACATTTGCGCCCCCGGAGGAACGCGCACCGTTCTATCTACGAACGCCGGCACCGTCGCGAACGCCGTCCGGCTCGTAGCGGGGGATGGCAGAAACGCCATGCGTCGGCCCGATGGGAGCTCAATGCATCCCTGGTCGATTAATATCCTAATCGGCATTTTGGCCAGGAAATCCGTCCCCAGCAGGCACGGAACCGCCAGCGAGGAGGAAACAAAAATCGGCCCAGATAATTTAATATCCCCGACACAAATCTGGGCTCGAATTTGTCCGATGATGCCAAGTGAACCCCCGTTAGCAGCAAAGAATGGTACATTAACAGGCATCAAAGGACGGCTCTGGGCAGGGAGAATGTTATAAATCAACTCCGAAATAATGGTCGCCGATGCCCCTGTATCGACCAGGATGCGCACCTCGACCCCATCGATGTGACCCACAACGGCCGACGACCCCGATGACGCGGCTACAACCCGATGGGCCAACACGGACCACTGGCTGGGTTCAATGTGAGTACCCAGAGCGGTGCGTGTTGGTGCCATGGTACGCGATATTGGCCCCCCCTTCGCTGCGGTGTTCGAGTGTGTGACGGGCGTGTGCGTGGGCCAAACATGAGGGGTGCCGCGACTCGCCGGATTATGATGGTGGAGCTTGTGACGAGGGCCGGCGTCCCGTTGAGGTGTCGTCCCGCGCTGCCGAGGAGAGCGGCACCCCGAGGCGACGTGGCCCCGGATGCCGCAGTTATAACAGCGTGGAAGCGCTGGTGGCGACGATGGATGTTGTAGACGGCTTGAACCGGCCCGGTCCTCCCGCGCTCCCGCTCCGTGCTGCCGTCGATGGTTGATGGCGCAAACCTCTTCCGCCGGGAGGGTGGCCGCAGCGACGGCGCGCCCGCTCGCCGCCTTGCTGGCCTTCCGTCGTTGAGAGGACAGGTTTGCGTGGAGGAGACGGGCCGCTTGGAGGGAGCACATTTCTGCATCGTCCTGTGCGACAATGACGATGTCTAAGTCGTCCGCCAGCAAAAGTATCTTTTCTGTCACCATGGCGTCGATCCCCTCGTCGTCCATTCGTGGAAAGGCTTCCTTTGCCAGTGCCAGGAGGCTTGTACGGTACGCCAGGGGCGACTCCTTCGTCCCCCGCTGGCGATCGTAAAAGAGTTGACGACAGTCCGATGGTGGCCCATACACAGCGGACAGCACTTGCATCGCCATCCGCAGCGTGGAACGCCTCTCCTTCGTTGCCGATGTTAGTGTGGCGAGGGCGTCGCTGTCGAGGAGTGCTGGCAGTGCTCGGAGAGCCTCGGCGTCTGTCCACTGTGCCATCTCCTGGTGAGCGAGGAAGCGCCGCTGGAAGCCGCCCCAGTCGCCCTCCTCGCCCACAAATTCTTTGAGCGGCGGCAGTCGCTGATGTAAGGCAGCGGCTGCAGAGGACGATCGCGCTCCCTCGTCTCCCTCACTCGACTCAGCGTCGGCCCGAAGCAGCGATGGCATCGCCGGTCGCACCCGTGGTGACGCGGCAGGCACTGTACTCCCGCCGTTGGACGCGATGCTTAGAGCGGCCACGCCCTCAACAGCAGCTGCGGCGATGGCGGGAGTTTCAAAATGTTGCTCCGTTGAAATGGCGGGAAGGCGCTGTGGTCGTTGGCTGCTGTCGCCTCGTGGCGGTCCCGCAGCCCCCAGCCGCGTGATGTTGTCGAGCATGGCGGCTGCGGCGTACAGCAGCTCGGCCAGCTTCGCGTGCGCCTGCCTCAGCCCCTCCGTCGACGGCTCCCCTTCCTCCAGCTGCTGTGGCGTGGATGCACCCAGCCCCGGCTGCTCGATGGCATCTTCAGCCATCTCGGGCCCTCCAACTGCAGCGGTGTCCTCCGCCCCTGGTACTCCGACTCGAGTCGTCCGGCGTGTATCCATGTTCGTACTTTGTTTCACTTCTGACGCCAGTTGTAGTAACGCTTACGACTCGTTGACACCGGAGTTGGAGGCACACTTGTTTATTTGAATACCAACTTTGTGACATACACAATTGAGGGGGTATCGGCCCCCTCACCCGTCTATCTGAGGACACACCTCTAGGCTAACCTTAGCCTGCCTCTGAGTCCTCCACTAATGGGCTAGGGGAGGCTATCTTGGCCCGACACTGGTCAGTCGGGCCCGGTACCCAGAGTCCAGACCAGCACTGGCTCTGGCTCTGGTACCACGCCACTGGCTCGAGCCTGCACGGTCCTGATAAGGACGGCGTACCAGGGGGAGTCCAGGGCTCTATCTCAGACGTCTTCCTCCTCCTCTTCTTTAGCTAAGCATCACTCCCGAGCCTCCCGATACATTCCCCTTTTATACACCCCCCTCCCTGAGGGGTGGGGCCCCGGGGGATCGTAACGTCCGAAGCGCGGACGTCGTAGAGGGCACCTGCCCGTGCACTGACGTAGCCCCGCCCACTGTGCTTGTTTACCATAGGCTGCCATGCATAACGGGCTCTCTGTAACAGCCCTACACTTGCAAAAGAGCAATAGGATGTTTATATATTTTGGTGATTTTCTTACCATTCTAATACTTTGCACTCCTATCGTGTTTGTGTAATGTTTGTTGTTGTTGTAACTTTCTGACCCCGTGCACCTACTGGACATATATGAAAAAAACGCTTTATAGCCCATTGTATGTCTCCATCATAAATACAAATTTCAGATTATCAAATACGCCTTACAAATGTAAATTATTATTATATTCACAGGCGTGTCATGCCTGCACTTACGGTAAGGCACTAACCATCATTTGGTGTTGTATATTATACAGTTTTGCATAGAACTAAAACGCCTGTTAACTAGCACTCATGCAAGGAGGCTTGACTGCTGATGAGACACCGGGTGTCTAGACATTCGGTCAGGAGTTTTGCTAGTGTAGAATCAATGCTGCCTGAAAATAATGCCCTCTCTAAAGGGACAACGTGGCCGCTGGGATGCGTAAACAAACATCTTTATTTTGTATCTGGAGTGACTGATGTGGGAGGGAGGCGAATTTGTTTACGTATTTAATTGCATTCTCCCACAACGACGGCACCCACGTGGTGATGTTGCCCGCGCTGCACAGCTCCCCCCTCGGAATGTTCCATGGGAATATAATGGCGCGCGACCGCCCAAACGATTCCCAGGCACCGACAACGAAAAACTTGGGAATCGATTATCAAAATGCCATTTATCACTTTTTTGCCAACTGCGATGCCCAAAGGGGCATTAACCTTGGTGTCACGGCTTCAACAAAAAGTCCCCTCCAAGTCAATAATCCCACCTACATTTTTTCTCTGCGTGGCTAATTCACCGTGATCAATATTTCACTTGTGGAACAGCCACATGTGCATTAAACATGCATTAATCTGTTAGGCAAAAGCCAGTGAATGTCTTACAGACACACACACGCGCATCTACGTACGGCCCTTTTTGTCAAACCGCTGCTGGATGAGAGTCTCCCTGTGTCCTAAGGGTTGGATATTTGTCCATACTTATTCTTTGGTTCTTTCGGTAAAGTCACGTATAAAGATAAAATAATAAATTAAATAATAGCATAATACGACGTTTCGATTGCAACACAAGCAATCATCATCAGGTATAAAAGAAATAGCAACAAAAATGTAACCAGAAAACTATAGACAGACATATAAGCAGACAGATATCACAAAGATACACAGAGAGAGAACACGTATTGGCACATAGAGAGAGGTCGTCTCTATGACGAGGCCTTAAATATAGAGAGGGGGCGGGGGCGAAGAGAGGGAGGGGGCAGAGAAAAAATTAGCATGTCAATGAGTGGACAACGACGTGGTACGGTATGCAAGCTTGAAAATTAGGAGAAAGACACACTAAAATTAAATAACCTAGCAAAATATCGAAATGTAATGTAATGCAACACAGAGAGTCGGTGAACACACAATTAACGCATAGCCTGGTTGATTACGTATTTCAAAGATTGCTAAGTTAGAATTTAAGTGTGAAAATTCCAAAGAGAGGACACAGGCAGAGAGAGAAAACAAAAAAACAGAGAGAGATAAAAAAGATAAGCTTAAAACTTCCCCGTAAAAGTGGTTCAATCTTAATTTTGGAGCTTTCGTGACTGCAGGAATAATTCCTGCAGGAATAATTCCTGCAGGAATAAAATTAAGATTGAACCACTTTTACGGGGAAGTTTTAAGCTTATCTTTTTTCTCTCTATGGTTTTTTTTTTCTCTCTCTGCCTGTGTCCTGTGAATTTTCACACTTAAATTCTAACTTAGCAATCTTTGAAATACATAATCAACCAGGCTATGCGTTAATTGTGTGTTGACCGACTCTCTGTGTTGCATTACATTACATTTCGATATTTTGCTAGGTTATTTAATTTTAGTGTGTCTTTTTCCTAATTTTAAGCTTATCTTTTTTCTCTTTTTCTGATTGTTTGTTTTCTCTCTCTGCCTGTGTCCTCTCTTTGGAATTTTCACACTTAAATTCTAACTTAGCAATCTTTGAAATACGTAATCAACCAGGCTATGCGTTAATTGTGTGTTGACCGACTCTCTGTGTTGCATTACATTACATTTCGATATTTTGCTAGGTTATTTAATTTTAGTGTGTCTTTCTCCTAATTTTAAGCTTATCTTTTTTTCTCTTTTTCTGATTGTTTGTTTTCTCTCTCTGCCTGTGTCCTCTCTTTGGAATTTTCACACTTAAATTCTAACTTAGCAATCTTTGAAATACGTAATCAACCAGGATATGCGTTAATTGTCTGTTGACCGACTCTCTGTGTTGCATTACATTACATTTCGATATTTTGTTAGGTTATTTAATTTTAGTGTGTCTTTCTCCTATTTTTCAAGCTTGCGTACCGTACCACGTCGTTGTCCACTCATTGACATGCAAATTTTTTCTCTGCCCCCACCCTCTCTCCGCCCCCGCCCCCTCTCTATATTTAAGGCCTCGTCATAGAGACGACCTCTCTCTTTGTGCCGATACGTGTTCTTTCTCTGTGTATCTTTGTGATATCTGTCTGCTTATATGTCTGTCTATAGTTTTCTGGTTAGATTTTCGTTGCTATTTCTTTTATACCTGACGATGATTGCTTGTGTTGCAATCGAAACGTCGTATTATGCTATTATTTAATTTATTATTTTATCTTTATACGTGATTTTACCGAAAGAACCAAAGAATAATTCCTGCAGTCACGAAAGCTCCAAAATTAAGATTGAACCACTTCTACGGGGACGTTTTAAGCTTATCTTTTTTCTCTCTCTCTGGTTTTTTGTTTTCTCTCTCTGCCTGTGTCCTCTCTTTGGAATTTTCACACTTAAATTCTAACTTAGCAATCTTTGAAATACGTAATCAACCAGGCTATGCGTTAATTGTGTGTTGACCGACTCTCTTTGTTGCATTACATTACATTTCAATATTTTGCTAGGTTATTTAATTTTAGTGTGTCTTTCTCCTAATTTTCAAGCTTGCGTACCATACCACGTCGTTGTCCACTCATTGACATGCTAATTTTTTCTCTGCCCCCTCCCTCTCTCCGCCCCGCCCCCTCTCTATATTTAAGGCCTCGTCATAGAGACGACCTCTCTATTTGTGCCGATACGTGTTCTCTCTCTGTGTATCTTTGTGATATGTCTGCTTATATGTCTGTCTATAGTTTTCTGGTTAGATTTGTGTTGCTATTTCTTTTATACCTGATGATGATTGCTTGTGTTGCAATCGAAACGTCGTATTATGGTATTATTAAATTTATTATTTTATCTTTATACGTGACTTTACCGAAAGAACCAAAGAATAATTCCTGTAGTCACGAAAGCTCTAAAATTAAGATTGTCCATACTTCGCCACTTTTAGTCAATGTGGGCTGGTAAAAGAGGGCGACATAATGTAGTTTAATAATCCGTATTGTATACGGCGTGAAAAAAGTTCAACGTACACACATTCATTGCTGCACTGTCATTTTATACCCGCATTGTGGTACCGCATATTATTTGGCTGCTATAAATTTCCACATAATGGCCCACTTTGTTGAGCTATCATTTGTGGCCAGGTCACTTCTGAAAAAGAAACTAATAGCTCAGTGGGTAAGATATAAAAAAAAAGAGTTTAGTTTTATTCGTATATATGTTTTAAGTGATTTGCTTACTTTTCCTATACTTTGCACCCCTATCGTGTTTTGTATTGTTTTTTTATAACGTTCTGACCCGTCCCCTACTGGACATCTGTGAAAAAGAGCTTTATAGCTCATCAGATTCCTCCTCCAGTCTAAATAAATATTCTCTGACTGATTCTGCTGAGTGGTCACCCTTCCAAGCATTATCCAGATCCGTCTCAACGTCTCTTTCATGATCTGACTCATTTTTGCGCGATTTTGTGTTGATGTATCGGCCTATTACAAAGTAGGGACCCCTCGTGGTGCCCGCTATGTGATACGCGCACCCCTGGGTGCCCGCGTGTGTCTACAGGGGGTGCTCAGTAGCGGCGATCACACGGAGTCGCTCAGCAGTGCTCCACTGTATATGCAGGTGTAATGCGAGCATAAACAGGGTGGTTACTGGCCCCTGCGCCAATCACACGGAGCGTGTGGGAGGAGCCACTGCTCACCTCGGCTCCAATGGGAGACGAGGTGAACGGGGGGCGGAGACGGGGGCAGTACAGGAAGGAGGAGTCAGGGTCACGTGATGGGAAAGATATAGGGAGAGAGCCGGAAGAGATCGGGGAGTTGGAACGGAGCGAGAATAGGGGAAGCCACGCTGGGCAGTGGGGGAGATGGCGCCATCTGCCACGTGGTGGAGCGGCGCCATCTGCCACGTGGGGTGCGTGGGGTAGACGGGCTAGCAGAGTGTGAGGGCTAGCAGGGTGTGCGGGGCACACGTGGCTAGTGAGTGACTAGCCGAGTGTGCGGGGCACACGTGGCTAGTGAGTGACTAGCAAAGTGTGTGGGGCACACGGAGCAAGCGGTGTGGTTGGCGGCATGTGCGGGGCACACGGAGAGAGCGGAGCGGCCACACGGAGCGTGCGCGGGGCGCGCACAGAGTCTGCGCAGGTCCGGCCGAGGACCAGCGGGGTGCGATACGAAGAACCTAAATAAACGACACAGCGGAGACCAAGAAAGCCTGACAGAGTCGTTTATTACACTGGAGTCAGAAGTGGAACGAGATGTCGAAACATCTCAAGAAAACGAATATACCTGCACCATCTTCAGAAGACAAAGAGGACCTTCCTCTGGCGGTGGGGTCCCAACCATGGAAGGTGGGGGCGCCGAGGACGGCTGGCGACACGTGGCAGTCCAGCTTGATTCGCTGCGGGCCGTTTTGCTGGATTCTGTCATCCTGGTGGCGCCAGCGACGATGCCGGATCGCCCAAGCGGGGAGCCTTCGAGTGGGGCCGAGACGTCCGCCATTGGGGCCTGTGCGACGCTTCCCGCCCTCTCCGACACGCGGCAAGACGCCGCCATCTTGGGTGTGGTCGGGGACGAGCGGCGGGAAGCCGCCATCTTGTCGCCTCCACCGCGGGAAGCCGCCATCTTGCCCCGCCGCATGGAGACGCCATCTTGAACATCGCGGCAGAGAGGCGGCCGTGCGCTGCCATCTTGGAGGCGTCGCGTGGTGCGCATCCTGCTGCTGAGCAGCTGTTTTGCGGTAAGGAGCCGCAAAGAGAGGACGCCGACGCTGCTGCTGCCGGGGTGAGAGCACCCCCATCCTGGCTCGTGTGCGAGACACCGGAGCAGTCACGGGAGGACACCGCGTTCACCGTCCGAGTTTTGCGAGGCATCTCAAGTCACCACCCTGCCGTCCTCTGCTCGCTGCAGCCCCGGGCGAGTCGTGACGATATGCACCCGGCCCTAACACACACCTCACCCATCTAGCGTGTGCCGGGAGGCGATTGTTTGTTATGTCTCGAGCATGCGGAGTGCGGTTCGGGCTGTGTGTGTGTTGAGGATGGACGCGCTATCTGCTTGGTTGCTCAGTGTCAAATAGTGTTTATGCGTTGCGGCATGGAGATGTTATCTTGATGGCGAAGTTAATTATTAATTTGGTTGCGTCGAGTGTTCCGCGCTGTTACCATCCAGTGGGCTGCTGTGTGCGACGTGTTTATTTTGATGATTTTTTTTTTGCTGCACGGTGCGACAGGGTTAACGGTGTGTTGTCTGCCTGCAGATCTGCTTGCGATTGTGCATAATGTACGCTTGTAATCGCGATATGCTGACTGCATGTACTGTATAGACTGTTTTCTGTACGAATACGGAGTGCGGTGCATTGTTTGACCATTGGGTTCGGGATTGTTATTAGTTGTGCGTACCTGTTCGGAAATTGGTCAATTCATGGGGGACCCTAAAATTTTGGTTGTATGGGTGTTCATGCACACGAGATTGCGTGTGTGCTCAAAGCAAATTGCGAGTGCTGTGAGATGGGGCCGTAAATTGCCGCCAAGTGGCGTCGCTCTTTCTGTTGATTGCATGCGGCCAGGGGTTGTATTGCGAGTTGGTGTGTGTGAGCAATGTGTCTGGGTCAACTATGGGTTAAAAATTTCCCCGATACGACTGCTGTGCGCAGCGAGCTGCGGCTATGCGTCGTATCATTGGGGGGTTGTTAAAACGTGACAGGGGATGTGTGCTGTGACTCCCGGCGAGGGGCAGCTGGGGTGCACGCACGGGAAACACTGTCAAAGTGGTCGCACGTTGGGCCGCCATTTTGGCGCGCGCGGGAAATCGCGGGGATGCGCTTGGCGCAGGGGGCCGCCATTTTGAACGCACCGAGAAAAACCTCGGTGGGGCGCTTCGCGCGTGCCGCCACCATTTTGAGTATACACGTCGAGCCGCGGGGATGCGGTTATGGATATCATCCCTTGACTCTCGTATTGCGCTCTAACTTGTGTACGTGCATTGCGTGTTGTGCACAATGCTGGCGTGTTGGCGCCCATCGGGGTAACAGGAGCATAGTGGCCCGTGTCTGACTAAGGGGGGGCGTGTCATTGCACCAGCATTTTGGGACAGAGATGCTGGCTGGCTTCTATTCTGGGGCAAATATTTCACCAGTATACGCCTGCCATTGTTGAGTGTGTGATGCACGAGTTGTGGTCACATCGGCCGATGGCTGACCTGACAGCCTGGAGGCGAGACACTCCGTGGTATGTCTCAAACTAATGGGCCGTGTGCTCATATGGCTCGGGGAGTCGGGGTTCCGTCGTGCGGTGGCAGACTGTGAACCTGGTGGGCCGGGGGCTCACGGAATTTAGAAGTAGAGGTTACGTTACGTGGCAGCGAACGGGGAGACCTGGCTACCATGGGGTGGGGATTCCCCTTGCGGGTCCTCCAGCGGGAAGGGCTGCGGACTTATTCCGCTCTGTGTTATGACGTTATTGAATGTATAAGGGAACATTTTCCATGGGTGGGTCGATGAGGTCTGGCCGTGCCAAGGGATGAACCTTCCTCTGTCTGTAAAGCGTCAGACTATAAGATGCTGGGGTGTGTCCATTGGTGATGGGATAGTACGGGATGGAGCGTGGCTGAGTTGTTGCGATGTGCCATTGTCTCGTCCCCGAAATTGCACTGGCTGAGTGTATGGCCAGTGGACGTTGCTGTGGTTGGACGATCATGGTGAGGGTGAAGGCAAGTTAAATGTTACTGCTGGGGAGCGTGGCTCTCTCCATGCGAGGGTGTGCGGCTGAGGGCTGTGTTGAGAGTGACAGTGGATAGATGCTGTGTACGTGAGATGTCTGTGCTGGTCCTCAAGGGAGGACTGCTGATGGGCAAGAGCAGGAAAAAAAAATTGTTGTCATGTGTAAATAATCTTTTTTTAGTTAATATGTAAATACTGGGGCATCCATCGCGTCTATTTTGGGTATTTATTGCGGTTCTCCTTACACGGGGCGGATTTAGATAATCTCCACTACCCTGGGGCCGGGTGGCTGTCGTGTACGACATGCGGATGTGCGTTTCGTTGTGCTGTGCCTCAGGGGGTTGGGTTCTCCTTCTCGTCACAGATCTTCGGCGCATGCCACACTGGGTGTTACCGGTTGTGTTAACCGGATGTGGACTTGAAGGGGGAGTGGAGCACCTGTTCGTCACTCCTGCTCTACCAGTTTTTCTCGGAAGTTGGATTTGAGCCAGGCGGATGGACCAGCAACACGGACACGCTCTAAGACACCGCATTCCTGATTTATGCGAGTCGGCCGTCCTTGCGTGTCGGTTACCGTTGTTGTGCATTGCTTTCCATTCCTTAATTCTTATTGCTTGTTGCGCGGAGGACGGGCTGGTGTTCCGTGCCGGATCCTGATCCCTCCCCTTTCGTTAATTGTGTTGTTGTTATAATCTCCGTTGTGTCTGGGGTGATTTCTGATTGTCATGTTGTTGCTCGCATTATTATTGTTCTGTTGCAGCCGGGGACGGCTGGCTTTTTCATCGGGGGGGGGGGGGATCATGTAATGCGAGCATAAACAGGGTGGTTACTGGCCCCTGCGCCAATCACACGGAGCGTGTGGGAGGAGCCACTGCTCACCTCGGCTCCAATGGGAGACGAGGTGAACGGGGGGCGGAGACGGGGGCAGTACAGGAAGGAGGAGTCAGGGTCACGTGATGGGAAAGATATAGGGAGAGAGCCGGAAGAGATCGGGGAGTTGGAACGGAGCGAGAATAGGGGAAGCCACGCTGGGCAGTGGGGAAGATGGCGCCATCTGCCACGTGGGGTGCGTGGGGTAGACGGGCTAGCAGAGTGTGAGGGCTAGCAGGGTGTGCGGGGCACACGTGGTTAGTGAGTGACTAGCCGAGTGTACGGGGCAGACGTGGCTAGTGAGTGACTAGCAGAGTGTGCGGGGCACACGTGGCTAGTGAGTGACTAGCAGAGTGTGCGGGGCACACGTGGCTAGTGAGTGACTAGCAGAGTGTGCGGGGCACACGTGGCTATTGAGTGACTAGCGGAGTGTGCGGGGCACACGGAGCGAGCGGTGTGGCTTGCGGCATGTGCGTGGGACACGGAGAGAGCGGAGCGGCCACACGGAGAGTGCGCGGAGCGTGCGCGGGGCGCGCGCGGAGTCTGCGCAGGTCCGGCCGAGGACCAGCGGGGTGCGATACGAAGAACCTAAATAAACGACAGAGCGGAGACCAAGAAAGCCTGACAGAGTCGTTTATTACACAGGGAGTATTCTAAAGCCGTATGGTCCATAATAATAAAGGTTTGTAGGTAAGATCGCGTAAATATAAATATATAGAGAATCCTTACTCAAGCCAGTCAGCGATGTGAGAGTAATCTGGAGTCAACATTAGAAAGTGTTTATTAAGTGTAAATGTTAAATTATGAAAAAAATGTAGTGAAATTACATTAAGTTGTTACTACGTGCTAACTAAATGTTTTGAGTATGAATTATGCGGGTGTTATTAAATTTATAGTCGAATTAATTGTTTAAAATGCTTATTTAGCTGTTAGGTTCCATGTCATGGGCGTCCTGCGGTGGTGCAGATCTGCCGGTAGGGTTTGGTCGGGGTATACAGACGGGGGTAGGGCTGGTATTGTCGGAGTACGGAGGGAATAGGGCTGGTGTTGTAGGGGTAGAGAGGGAATAAGGCTGGTGTAGTATGAGTACAACGGGGATAGGGCTGGTGTGGTAGGGGTACAGAGAGGATAGGGCTGGTGTGGTATGGGTACAGAGGGGGTAGGGCTGTTGTAGTAGGGTTTACAGAGGGATAGGGCTGGTGTAGTAGGGTTTACAGAGGGATAGGGCTGGTGTTGTAAGGTTTACAAAGGGGATAGTACTGGTGTAGTAGGGTATACAGAGGGGATAGGGCTGGTGTTGTAAGGTTTACAGAGGGGATAGTGCTGGTGTAGTAGGGTTTACAGAGGGATAGTGCTGGTGTAGTAGGGTTTACAGAGGGATAGGGCTGGTGTTGTAAGGTTTACAGAGGGGATAGGGCTGGTGTAGTAGGGTTTACAGAGGGGATAGTGCTGGTGTTGTAGGGTTTACAGAGGGAATAGGGCTGGTGGAGTAGGTGTACACAGGGGATAGGGCTGGTGTAGTAGGGTTTACAGAGGGGATAGGTCTGGTTTAATAGGGGTACACAGGGGATAGGTCTGGTAAGGGTACTCATGGGATAGGGCTGGTAGGGGTGGACACAGGCATGTGATGGGAGACGGAGCTGGCTATACCACCAACACCATTATCACCACTATCACCACCATCACCACCACCACCACCACTTTTATCTTTAACCCGCTCCACTCACCTCCACCATCCCCACCACCCCCACGCCCCTGTGGCTAAACAAAGCGTTAATTGGCCCGGATTCACTTCACAAAACGGTCATCGATACTCGGTCGAAACTCCATTTTCTGCCATTAACTCGATTAAATCACAGTTCCTTAATCCCAGCGTGCCCGCTATTACGAAACGGGGCTTGCCGCATAAAGGCACGCCAGCTTTCGTACATTGTGCATACGGACACAAAGATTATAAATTGATGTCGAGATTTGATATCCATTCGACTGCTTCAGGAGTAGCCGCGTGGATTTGTTTCAGATCGCCGTTGAATAATCTGATTGGGCAGTCGTTCCTGTGTGGCCAGAACCACACAGGAGAAGGATGATAAGGAATGACCGAGCCAACATGTCGGGAGTGAGAGGCAGATGGTGATGGGAGGGCAGGGAAGAGAGGGAGAAGAGAGAAGGAAGACGCGGGAGTGAGCTACACGGGGCAGCGTCTGTTTGCACAGTGGCACAGTGATTGGCGGGGAAAAGGAGAGGGGTGGATTCAGAGATTCAGAGATACAGAGATCGGTCTTCTCATAATTTACAGATTTGAATTTGCGTAACACTTCAGCTTCTGTGAGCCTCACAGCGTTATGTGGCCAGCACCGCCATCCGCCGCATTTATCTCTTGGGTGCTGATGTGTACACAGCACGGTGCGCTGTGTATACTGGATTGATTTCTGTCATATACACGCTGTCCCACGCTCACGACACATGCACAGACACGCACACAAGCACTTACACAAAAGACAAAGACCCCCCCATAGAGTATTAACAGGCTGTTGGGGCAAGGGCTGTTAGCGAGCACCTATTAAGGCGAGGACACGAGGGGGTGGGTGTAGCCAGAACCACACCCGACCTTCTTAATATCCTCACTGCTGATGTTCAATCACCACACGCGGTATTCATTTAAGGCTGAGTCGTCCTAGGGGTGGCCCAGGAACGGTTCTTATATTCCCTCCCGCTGTTATCGTTCGTGAGCAGGAATCAAACTTAGGTCGTTCGTTATAGAACAGCGCTAACCACTGCGCCACCACTCCCCATGCACCGACACATACACACGCACTCTTACACACTGACACGGACACGTACATATACACTAATGTGGCGACTCACAAACTCATACACACAAAGATCCCCCGGCTACATATGTGTACATCACACACACAGATAGGTAGTATGACTGTGCAATGTGAGTGCACACTTTTATTTTGGTACGCACACACGTGGGTGTGTGTCAGTGAACATCTGGTGCGGTGTGTAAACATCGCCACTCGGGAGACAAAGGCGACCTTGGTACCGGCCACCCACCCACCCAGTGGTGTGCTAGAGTGCCGACCTTGCTAACAGCACTTGCCCCAATGGTCTGTTGAGGCTACACGGCCGGAAGTCATTTGCCTTTGTCGTGACAGTGAGTGATGCACACACACAGACACACACACAGACACACGCGTGTGAAGCGCAGACGTCTCTACCGGCGCAGTTCTCGATCCCTGGCGCCTCAGGGAAGAAGGGCCCTCCCTCCCTGCGTATGCCCTTGACAGGAAGCGCTGGATTGATGTGGTCTTCGCTCTTTTCGACCTCAAACCCACGCGCTTTTAGTGATTGATTGTGACGATCGTGCTGATGATGGCAGCGGTTTTGATAATAATTTATAATCTGCGATTGTGGTGTCAAGAGGGGGCAAAGTAGTGTCAGCGGCGCATTCACCCAGGTCGGCGTGGACGCTATGAGAGGATGGGGGGTGGCTTAGCACCGCGCACGGTCGCCTTTGTCTCTCCCGAGTAGCTCAATTATTAGCAGAGGCCACGACCAGTTGTGTGGTGCGTCATTGCTCGCTGTTGACGTTCAACCGTTAGGGAGTAGCGCAGTACGACAACCACCGCCCCCCCCCCCGCCGCACACTCACAAATCCCTGGAGCCTTCCCAGCGGCACTTCTCTGGTATCGATAGAGCTCGAGATGAGAGCGTCATAGTGTCTGCATGCTCAAGTGAGTATCGAGGCATTGGTGCTCATCTTACATTCAAAGCCATTCTGAGCCAGTCGTAAATTATACATGCCCTTGGCTGGATGATCCACTGTTGACATCCCCACGGAGTGATTATATACATTTTATTTGACCCTGATTAAAAAAATGTACATCACAACCTTCCAAATGCGAGCCGCTCACTTGATTGGCGAGCCATCCGATTATGGTGAAGATTTTCTTAATGGTGACGATGTTAGCGATGGTGTCTGTGTCTACATGCCTCTCTGTGTATGTGTAGTGGTGATACGCGCTGGCAGTAGGGATCGTGGGGTAGCGCGTGGTGATTGGCTGTGTGTTGGTGACGCGCGCTGACGGTGAGGGATCATAGGTCAGCGCGGGGTCATGGGTTATGTGATTGGCTGTGTGTTGGTGACGCGCGCTGACAGTGATGGATCGTGTGGCAGCGCGTGGTGATTGGTTATGTGCGCTGACACAAGCTGGAAGAAGGGATCGTGTGGCAGCGCGTGGTGATTGGTCGACTAGGGTGGGTGCTCACATCGCGGTCCGCATAGGCTCCGTCTCCTTGGAACGGAGGGCTATATAAGGCGGTGCGCGCGGGCGCTCGGGGAGTTGTTGGTGACCAGTGAAGACGGAAGACGGAGGAGGAAGAGATAGGGCCCTGAGACACCTAGTCCCGCTGTCATTGTAAGGACCGGGGCCCTGTGTGGCTCAGAGGCGGGACCTTGGGACCCGGGGGCCGGACGTCCGTGTGAGGACCGGGCCGCGGGACCCAGTGGTCGTGATCCATACCCAAGCTGGGGTGGGTCTAGAGGTTCCCCCGGATGCTACGGGGCTGGAATGCCCGTGTGTGTGTAGCCGGGTGGAACGTGTAGCGTGAGCTGTAGTAACCACACGTGTCGGGTGGAACGTGTAGCGTGAGCTGTAGTGACCACACGTGTTATTGTGGCAAACCAAGTGTTAATGAAGTGTGCTACCCGTCAAGTGGTCTCCCGCCGTAGTTTACTATACTACATATGCATTACTTTCTATGTCTGTATATATTACTGTCTGATGTGTCTAGATGTATTACTGTACGGGTGTCTGTATGTACGTGTAGTTGTGGTGTTTATTCACGCGGACAACTTCGTCTTTTTCTCCTGTGCCACTTTATTCGCAGCATCCCACACGGATTCTCCTCACGTTCAACACCACGCACTCCTGTCACAAACTCTTCCTACACTAGCCTGCCACTTCGAGCTTACTCTCTCTCGCTCCGCTAGCCTGTTACTCCCTAGTTTCCTATCCTGTCACGGACTCTCTGTCTTTGTATACTCCGCGATCTTCTCACCCCGCTCGCCTATCACACTCAGACTAAAGATTCCGCTAGCCTCTCCTCCCCTAGCTTGTCGACACACGCACCTCCAACCTTTCCCATGCCCCCAGTGAGGGATCAGCCAACACCGCTGTGGAGGACGTGGTGTGGAGGTCGAAGTCCCGGACTTGTCTTGAATTCTCTTCACTTCTTCATCTCCAACCAACTTAACCCCGTTGCTTCACACGTTCCCCTTATATCCCCCTCCTCATTAAGTGCCCTCAGGTGGCCCTCGTTAAGCCGGCGTCCTTTCGTCTCTTGCACGTGCTCTCCCCCTTATCGCCTCTATCACTTGCCTCCTTGGCGCCTACCCCGAGTTTGCATTTGCAGCCAGCCAATCATTGCCTCTTTCCCTAATTGCTGGCGTCTCTCTGTCTGCTGTCTCCCAGGCACCATGATCGCACCTGCTCATCCTGACTTGACCTCACTGTTTGCAACCCGTACATGAATGCAACTGCTGTTTGCAAACCCTGCGCACATTACGCCACTACATATGTGTAGTGACTTATATGGGGTCACTAGGGTGGTTAGCACCAGCTACTGTCACAGGAGTGAAACTGTGCATCTTGAGTCTCTCTCTGGCACCAGAGTGGATATGGCATGGAAGCGGGCCCTAGGGGGCATAATTCTGGTGAGGGTCCGAGAGAGAGCAAGTGAGGACGTGATACTCTGTGTGAACCCGATAGGGCACGTGACCAGGGCAGGGGAGCAAGGATGGCCCGAAAGGGGGCTCGAGGGACACGTGGAATGGGCCAGAGCCTTCTGGTAGGATCTAGAAGGGGGGCGTGGCTGAGGGTGGAGCCAGGCCACGCTCAGTAGGATAAAGGGGCAGTCCCGAGAGGGTTCTGGGCTCAGCTGGAATGGAACCCGTCGGTGCTACGTCTCTTCGATCCTCAATCTTCGGTCTTCGATGTTACGCTCGGCATCGTGGGTTAGGCAGTGTGTTACTGACTGACCCGGTTATGTAGTTACCACGTTGTGGTTTAGTTAACCGTGTAGTTATCACCTAGAGGTAGAACCAGTGTACGTTTATGTAGGAACCCTGGTGGGGTGTTGTAATAAACGTGTTGCCTCCAAGAACAAGTGTGTGTCTCCATATAACACACTATATATGCATTACTCTCTGTGTGTCTGTCTGTATTACTGTCTGTGTGTCTGTATTATTGTTTGTGTCTATATGTATAGATGTATTACTGTCTGTGTGTTTGGCATGCCTGTCTGTCTGTGTGACAATGCTTGTATGTGCGATTACTACGCCTGTTCGTGTGTACCTGTCTCTCTTTGTCAGTCCATCTACCTGCTTGCTTTTTCCACTTTTATATTTGTCTATCTGCCTGCCCGTCCGTCAAGCAAAACAAAATAATCTTATCCCATAACCCCAAGCCGCATCACTTCCCTCCAGGCTTTTAAATATGTGCTCCCTTGACTTCAAAATATTATTAAAAGCACCGTGTTCTTCAGATGCTGCCCCCCCCCCCCCCCGTACGCGATCGTTTGTGTTCATGACACGCGTGCGCGCCACATCAGCCCCCCCCCCTCGCATACCCAGTTTGACATATGTGCTGCAGCAAATCGCCCTCTGCGACGTGTGGCTGGGGTGTCTCGGAGGGTGTGTAAGAAGGCTGTGTTGTGTTAGGGACGCTGGGGCCAGCACCGCCGAGATCTTCTTGCACTGAAATCGGTGTTTCAGTCGTCAGTGATTGTTTAAAAAAACAAAACAACCACGGGTTAGACAATGGTGCAGCGAGGAAAATAGGTATTTGACCCCTCTGCAAAACATGACTTAGTACTTGGTGGCAAAACCCTTGTTGGCAATCACAGAGGTCAGACGTTTCTTGTAGTTGGCCACCAGGTTTGCACATATCTCAGGAGGGATTTTGTCCCACTCCTCTTTGCAGATCTTCTCCAAGTCATTAAGGTTTTGAGGCTGACGTTTGACAACTCGAACCTTCAGCTCCTTCCACAGATTTTCTATGGGATTAAGGTCTTGAGACTGGCTAGGCCATTCCAGGACCCTAATGTGCTTCTTCTTGAGCCACTCCTTTGTTGCCTTGGTCGTGTGTTTTGGGTCATTGTCATGCTGGAATACCCATCCACGACCCATTTTCAATGCCCTGGCTGAGGGAAGGAGGTTCTCACCCAAGATTTGACGGTACATGGCCCCGTCCATCGTCCCTTTGATGCGGTGAAGTTGTCCTGTCCCCTTAGCAGAAAAAAACATCCCCAAAGCATAATGTTTACACCTCCATGTTTGACGGTGGGGATGGTATTGTTGGGTCATAGGCAGCATTCCTCCTCCTCCAAACACGACGAGTTGAGTTGATGCCAAAGAGCTCCATTTTGGTCTCATCTGACCACAACACTTTCACCCAGTTGTCCTCTGAATCATTCAGATGTTCATTGGCAAACTTCAGACGGGCATGTATATGTGCTTTCTTGAGCAGGGGGATCTTGCGGGCGCTGCAGGATTTCAGTCCTTCACGGCGTAGTGTGTTACCAACTGTTTTCTTGGTGACTATGGTCCCAGCTGCCTTGAGATCATTGACAAGATCTTCCCGTGTAGTTCTGGGCTGATTCCTCACCGTTATCATGATCATTGCAACTCCACGAGGTTAGATCTTGCATGGAGCCCCAGGCTGAGGGAGATTGACAGTTCTTTTGTGTTTCTTCCATTTGCGAATAATCGCACCAACTGTTGTCACCTTCTCACCAAGCTGCTTTGCGATGGTCTTGTAGCCCATTCCAGCCTTGTGTAGGTCTCCAATCTTGTCCCTGACATCCTTGGAGAGCTCTTTGGTCTCGGCCATGGTGGAGAGTTTGGAATCTGATTGATTGATTGCTTCTGTGAACAGGTGTCTTTATACAGGTGTAATGCGAGCAAGGAAAGAGGGGGCGGAGTCTGGGTCACGTGAGGAGAAGGAGGAGTCAGGGTCACGTGAGAGAGAGGATTTAGGGGGAGAACCGGAAGGGATCTAGGAGTTGAGAAGGAGTGGAAACAGGAGGAGGCCACGCTGGGCAGTGGCGAGAGGGTGGCGCGATTGCCACGTGGTGGAAGGCCACGGCACCGTCGGCCAGCGGTGTACGTGGGGCACAACAGAGCTAGTGGGCTAGAGTTAGTGGAGTAGAGCTAGCGGAGGAGAGCTAGTGGAGTGTGGGAAGCTAGCCGAGCGTGAAGAGCTAGCAGAGTGTGCGGGGCACACAGAGCAGCAGTGTGGCTGCAGAGCGGAGCAGCGGTGTGGCTGCAGACGGAGCAGCGGTGTGGCTGCGGAGCGGAGCAGCGGTGTGGCTGTAGGGTGCACGGTGGAGGAGGTGCGTGTCTGAGCGAGGACGCCGTAGGGACGAGAGAGACAAGAACCCGAATGAAGGACAATGGAGATCTACACTGTTGAAAAGTCCTTTATTACACAGGTCCCTTTAAGAGTGTGCTCCTTATCTCAGCTCGTTACCTGTATAAAATACACCTGGGAGCCAGAAATCTTTCTGATTGAGAGGGGGTCAAATACTTATTTCCCTCATTAAAATGCAAAACAATTTATAGCATTTTTGACATACGTTTTTCTGGATTTTGTTGTTGTTATTCTGTCTCTCACTGTTCAAATAAACCTACCATTAAAATTATAGACTGATCATTTTTTTGTCAGTCGGCAAACGTACAAAATCAGCAGGGGATCAAATACTTTTTTCCCTCACTGTACACTCTTTTCACACTCATTAAACTCACCAATCAACTCACCACTCACCGAGCACATACCTTATGCAATACATACACACTCTCATATCCATCACACACATTAATCAACACACTAAACAGACACCCTAACAAACACCCACACAGACACACCATCACTATTCATATTGAGGCCCACCCAAGATGTATAGTGGAAATGAGATGGTAGGAGGGGAATTCCATTATGAGGCATTATTTGTATGTCTGTATGTTTTACGTGATATGTATTTGCCTATTTAAGCAGTTACTCCCACACATCCAGCCAGCCATCCGGGCCCCACTTTTCCACTTGAAAACACATATTATTCCATCCCTAATACGATTAAATGCCTCTTCTCACCGAGACACGTGGCAGGCGAGTGTTGATTAATACCCATTTAGGAGGCAATTGAACCGAATGCATTAATTTAAAATCCATTAATATAAAGACGGCATTCAAATGTGGCAGTGATGTGCTTGGCGTTAACCTGACAATTCACCCCCCCCCACAAATCGCGATTCCCATTGCAATTTGGGAGTCACGATTCAATCCACAAATCAATATCGCTGCCGCTGTGGTAACCAGCGTTCAGACCGTGGGGCATGTTGACTTTCTTGCAGAATAATTTGCTTAGCGTTGTTTTTTTGGGCCCCAATTTTGGCCCCAATTGAGCAAATCGGTATCGTGTGGTTGAAAATCCCTTGAGATAGGAACATCTCGTTCGAAAAGGGCATCGATGTTGTGAACTTACACATACATGGAGCATGTATTTATACGATGAATATCGCACCCAGCCAAACAAACAAATAAATTAATATATCGGTGATGAAACGATGCTCACCGCCGGTTCATAGGGCTTTAACGGTTGCAAATGTCATGCGGGTCCGTCTTAATGGAAACGTGCAACACGTTGAGACTGGTTGGCATATTTATGTCGTGAGGTGTACGATGTTTCCACTGGGAAGGGAACGTACAGCGAGCAATGCTGTCAGATAACAGCCCTCGAAGATAACCCATTCCAGAACTATGATTTGTAATTCGATTATTTAGAGTTAAATTGTCGTGTATGTATCCCATGTGCATTTAAAAAACAATATTACCCAGCCATAATTCGCCAGAGCCAATCATGGAAAGTTGTCACGTGGGAAAACAATGCCAATGGATTTGGTTCGTTCAGCAAACCAAATGTCAAAAGCGAGCAAAATGTTGACAATGGTGTTGTACGACGTTTCACCAGAGATGAACATCCAGCATCGTCATTGAGCTTCTTGGGTAAAGTGCAGCGAAAAGTCCAAAACTAACAACATTGTGCTTGGGATTTTCAACATTTCTCCCCCAAATTTCGATTTAAAGCTTTCGTGACTGCAGGGATTCATCTTCTTGGTTCTTTCGGTAAAGTCACGTAGAAGGGAAATGATAAAATAATAAAAATAAAACATAATAAAATACAATGTCTTTCCGATAGACATGTTCTTTACCTGAGGACAGCTGCTTGCGTTGTGGTCGAAACGTCGTGAGAATTGTATTTTATTATGTTTTATTTTTATTATTTTATGATTTCCCTTCTACGTGACTTTACCGAAAGAACCAAGAAGATTCCTCCCCCAGTTTATGGAAAAACCGCAACAATTTGCACATTTTGCCTATGGCGTGACAACTTGATTTGATTGCCTCTGTCGGGTAGTAGAGGATGATAGTTAAATATTTAGATTATAGCCGACGTATAAAATTAACATTACAGAACTACCATGCTGCACTACGATTTGCAGAGGATGCTCTGTATCGGACGCATCACTGCGACCTCTATTCTATGGCTGGGCTAATGTCCCTGGAAGCATGAAGAAGTTGTCACTGGGCGATATTCATGTGTAGTGCTGAACTTTACGCGGACCACTTCTTGCTTTTCTGTCGTCCTTTTATTTTACCAACACAGCACATTTCGCCACCATTCTCCAGCGCATTCTCCGTGCTCCGCCGGCCTTGCTCGGCCCGATCCTCTTTCTCTCTCTCCGTCTCTCCCGACTCCCCTCTGTTTCTTTGTCACACTCCAGCCGCTCTCTAGTGGCTTCTCCGTCTCACTCCAGCCGCTTTCTCGCGGTTTCTCCGTCTCACTACAGCTGCTCTCTCGTGGCTTCTCCGTCTCACTGCAGCCGCTCTCTCGCGGTTTCTCCGTCTCTACTGCTACCCTATACTCTTCTTCTACTCCACTGCTACTCTATACTCTTATTCTTCTGCTCCGACTGTCTCCGTCCAGCTCCCAAGCACAACTCCACTGAACTTTACTCCAACCCCCAACTCAACTCCCCGTCTCTATCTGACACCTCTCTATTTATCCCCGCCCTTATTAATTTCCAATTAATTAGTTGGCGTCATCCCACCGACGCCCCTCGCCCCCGGCCCCCGCTGCCACCTGTCTCCATTCCCAGACTTGGAGGCACCACCTTGTACCCAACAACAACAACCATCCAATCACTGCCCTGCATCCATTATTGCCTAAGGGGCCGTCTCCGACTCACTCGTTGGCCCCCAACAACAGTAGCATGTCCGAATTCGACCCCACTGTTCCCAACCCACACGTGTGTACAATTACCCCCCTTGGCGCGTGTTAAACCATTACATCTGTATAAGGCATCTACCCAAAGAGCTGTACTTTATTTATCAGACTGATTAATACTGTTACAAAATCCGCAAAAAATCTGTAACGCGTGTCTGATTGATCCTTCCCGATTCCTAGATTTCGTATGCAACTTGGTTTAAAAGCATGTCATGTAGGTGCTGCTGCTCCAAAGTTGTGGAACCAACGCTGGTGTCTTTCCCTGGGGATTACCACTCTGCTATATCTGTAATTCTTTTAAACAAACATTATTGAGGTCGAAATAATACAAAAATCGTTATGTTAAATCATTTGGTTTTTAATTACTTTTTTTATATTTGTTATATTTTGTATCTTGTTGATTAACTCTTGCTGCTGTGTCTGTCTGCTGGCTGAAGCCACATTTGAAAAAAGAGCCACATAGCTCAATGGGTATTTTACCGGAATTATACAACTTCTGATTTCTGACTTCGGAGGTCACTTCAGTGATTTGTGCCACTGTGCCATTTATAAATTTGCACGTGCTAATCAGTGCAGTCACTTACTCACAATGGTCTGTAAAATTGTTTACCGGGTTCCTGACTTTCAGAGTGGGGGCAATCAATTCTGAAAACAACAACAACAACAGCGATCTCCTCCTGAATGAGAGTCATGAGAATCAGTGAGGCTATTCAGGGTCAACAAGAGGAATCATAAACGTGCCTCACAAAGCAGAAGAGTGCAATTTGCATTGTCTGAAAAAACTATTCGCTTTTTATTATCAGGGCTGGAATGTGCCAACATGTGAATGGTGGCATGAATCTACAGTCATGTTTATTACCTCGCCTTGTATACAGGAGATCATGGGTTTGATCCAGACCCTGACGCCTGTATATTGGGAGTTTGCATGTTCTCCCCGCGGTCGTGTGGATTTTGCATCGAGTGCTCCGGATTTTTCCTCTACATTTAGAAACACGCATTTAGAGTATTTGGCTGATATATATTTCCTTATGACAAGCCACAGCATTAACTATTCGTTGTGGTCAGGTCTCTCCTGACATAAGAGAGCTATACATCTCAATCGGCCTTACCTGTGTAGGGGTGTTAGAGAGAGAGCCCGTTATGCATGGCAGCCTATGGTAAACAAACACAGTAGGCGGGGCTACATGAGTGCACGAGCAGGTGCCCTCTGCGACGTCCGCGCCAGACACCCTGGGGGGTCGATTCGGTCGTTATGATCCCCCGGGGCCCCACCCCTCAGGGAGGGGTTGGGTATAAAAGGGGAATGTATCGTAGGGCTCGGGAGTGATGTTTAGCTAAAGGAGAGAAGACGGAAGACGTCTTAGAGAGAGCCCTGGACTCCCCCTGGTACGCCGTCCTTATCAGGACCGCGCAGGCTCGAGCCAGTGGCGTGGTACCAGGGCCAGAGCCAGTGCTGGTCTGGACTCTGGGTACCGGGCCCGACTGACCAGTGTCGGGCCAAGATAGCCTCCCCTAGCCCATTAGTGGAGGACTCAGAGGCAGGCTAGGGTTAGCTAGAGAGGTGTGTCCTCAGATAGACGGGTGAGGGGGCCGATACCCCCTCAAATGTGTATGTCACAACGTTGGTGTTAAATAAACAAGTGTGCCTCCAACTCCGGTGTGAACGAGTCGTGAGCGTTACTACATCTGGCGTCAGAAGTGAAACAAAGTACGAACATGGATACACGCCGGACGACTCGAGTCGGGGTACCAGAGGCAGAAGACACCACTGCAGTCGGAGGGCCCGAGACGGCTGAAGATGCCATCGACCAGCCGGGGCTGGGCGCATCCACGCCACAGCAGCTGGAGGAAGGGGAGCCGTCGATGGAGGGGCTGAGGGAGGCGCACGCGAAGCTGACCGAGCTGCTGTACGCCGCAGCCGCCATGCTCGACACCATCACGCAGCTGGGGGCTGCGGGACCGCCATGGGGCAACGGCAGCCGACGATCACAGCGCCTTCCCGCCATTTCCACGGAGCAACATTTTGAAACTCCCGCCATCGCCGCAGCTGCTGTTGAGGGCGTGGCCGCTCTAAGCATCGCGTCCAACGGCGGGAGTACAGTACCTGCCGCGTCACCACCAACGGGCGGAACGTCACCACGGGTGCGACCGGCGATGCCATCGCTGGTTCGTGCCGACGCTGAGTTGAGTGAGGCAGACGAGGGAGTGCGTTCTTCCTCTGCAGCCGCTGCCTTACATCAGCGGCTACCTCCACTCAAGGAATTTGTGGGCGAGGATGGCGACTGGGGCGGCTTCCAGCGGCGCTTCCTCGCTCACCAGGAGATGGCACAGTGGACAGACGCCGAGGCTCTCCGCGCGCTGCCAGCACTTCTCGACAGCGACGCCCTCGCCACTCTAACATCGGCTTCGAAAGAGAGGCGCTCCACGCTGCGGAAGGCGATGCAGGTGCTGTCGGCGGTATATGGTCCACCATCGGACTGTCGCCAACTCTTTTACGATCGCCAGCGGGGGACGAAGGAGTCGCCCCTGGCGTACCGCACAAGCCTCCTGGCACTGGCGAAGGAGGCCTTTCCACGAATGGATGACGAGGGTGTCGACGCCATGGTGACAGAGAAGATACTTTTGCTGGCGGACGACTTAGACATCGTCATTGTCGCACAGGACGATGCAGAGATGTGCTCCCTCCAAGCGGCCCGTCTTCTCCACGCAAACCTGTCCTCTCAACGACGGAAGGCCAGCAAGGCGGCGAGCGGGCGTGCCGTCGCTGCAGCCACCCTCCCGGCGGAAGAGGTTTGCGCCATCGACCATCAACGGCAGCATGGAGCGGGAGTACGGGAGGACCGGGCCGGTTCAAGCCGTCTACAACATCCATCGTCGTCACCAGCGCTTCCACGCTGTTACAACTGCGGCATCCGGGGCCACGTCGCCTCGGGGTGCCGCTCTCCTGGGCAGCGCAGGACGACACCTCAACGGGACGCCGGCCCTCGTCACAAGCTCCACCATCATAATCCGGCGAGTCGCGGCACCCCTCATGCTTGGCCCACGCACACGCCCGTCACACACTCAAACACCGCAGCGAAGGGGGGGCCAATATCGCGTACCATGGCACCAACACGCACCGCTCTGGGTACTCAGATTGAACCCAGCCAGTGGTCCGTGTTGGCCCATCGGGTTGTAGCCGCGTCGTCAGGGTCGTCGGCCGTTGTGGGTCACATCGATGGGGTCGAGGTGCGCATCCTGGTCGATACAGGAGCATCGGCGACCATTATTTCGGAGTTGATTTATAACATTCTCCCTGCCCAAAGCCGTCCTTTGATGCCTGTTAACGTGCCATTCTTTGCTGCTAACGGGGGTTCACTTGGCATCATCGGACAAATTCGTGCCCAAATTTGTGTCGGGGATATTAAATTGTCTGGGCCGATTTTTGTTTCCTCCTCGCTGGCGGTTCCGTGCCTGCTGGGGACGGACTTCCTGGCCAAAATGCCGATTAGGATATTAATCGACCAGGGATGCATTGAGCTCCCATCGGGCCGACGCATGGCGTTTCTGCCATCCCCCGCTACGAGCCGGACGGCGTTCGCGGCGGTGCCGGCGTTCGTAGATAGAACGGTGCGCGTTCCTCCGGGGGCGCAAATGTTGATTCCTTTGAAACTTCGGCGGCCCTTCGCTAAGGGCATTGGGGCTCAAGGGGTTCTGTTGGGACCGTCTAGGGCCGGGGTCAGTGGACCTGATTTACTCCCGGCCCAGACCATAGTGAGAGGGGAAGGAGAACCCTTCATCGCGGTCCTCAATGTGGGCTCGCAGACGGTGGTGGTCCCACAGGGGACCGTGCTTGCTCACGCAACGCCGGTGCCCTGTGAGGAACCCGTCGCGAGTCATGTTGGCGCTGTCCCTGCACCGCGACCACATTCGGACAGCGATGAAGGGTGGCTCGAGGCGCTTTGTGCGGGATCGACGGACCTGTCAAATTTAGAGCGTCAACGTCTTAAGACACTACTAAGGGAATTTTCCGACGTTTTCAGTCGGGATAAATACGATTTGGGCTGCACTAATCTGCTGCGTCACCATATTGATACGGGTGACAGCGCGCCAATACGCCAGAATCCTTTTCGGTTGAGTCCCGCCGAAAAGGACCATGTCAAATCGGCTGTTGATGACATGCTAGCCGCCGACATCATTTCTCCCTCCAACAGCCCTTGGGGAGCGCCGATCGTCCTGGTTAAGAAGCAGGACGGTTCGTTGCGGTTTTGCGTTGACTTTCGGCGCCTTAATAAAATTACGGTTGCCGACGCATACCCGCTCCCACGGATGGACGAATCGCTTGACGCCTTGGCGGGAGCGCGATTCTTCTCCACATTGGACTTACTTTCGGGATTCTGGCAGCTTCCTCTGGACGATGATTCAAAGCCTAAAACTGCTTTCCGTACTCCGCACGGCCTGTTTCAATTCAACCGGTTGCCGATGGGCTTACACTCAGCGCCGGCAACTTTCCAGCGGTTGATGGAATTGGTTTTGGCTGGATTGCAATGGGAGTCGTGCCTGATTTATTTGGATGACGTTATTGTCTTTGGCAAAACTTTTGATGAACATCTCCAGAGGTTGCGGGCGGTTTTCCTAAAGATGCGGGCTGCTAATTTGAAATTTAAGCCCCAAAAATGCCATTTGTTACGCGAGTCGGTGCGTTATTTGGGGCACATCGTGGGACGCTCAGGTATTTCTACCGATCCCGCCAAAACGCAGTGTGTAAGCTCCTGGCCGACTCCCACCTCAGTGGGAGAGGTTAGGAGTTTTATTGGGTTTGCGTCGTATTATAGACGCTTCGTCGCTAATTTTGCGACTATAGCAAAACCCCTACATGCTTTAACATCAAAAGGGGTTCGGTTCTGCTGGGGTCAGGAGGAGGAAGCTGCTTTTTGCTCCCTTCGGGACGCTTTGGTAAACGCTCCTCCCCTGATTTACCCTGATTTTTCAAAACCAATCTTGCTCGACACCGATGCGAGCAACACGGGTATTGGGGGCGTGCTCTCCCAGGTGGTTGACGGCGTGGAACGTGTGGTTGCGTACGGCAGTCGGGTGTTGTCTCCAGCGGAGCAACGATATTGTGTCACCCGTAGGGAACTGTTGGCAATTGTCCATTTCATCCAACAGTATCGCCCATATCTGTACGGTCGGCATTTCACCGTCCGCACAGATCATGCGGCACTGCAGTACGCCCTGAGGGTTCAACAGCCATCGGGACAATTGTCCCGATGGTTGGAGGTCCTCCAGGATTACGATTTCCAAACCACATACCGTAAGGGCGTTCGCCACACCAACGCGGACGCTCTGTCGCGCTTGCCAACCACCTCCGAGTGTGCATGCCTCCTGGGGTCTGGACGTTGCAGACCTCCAGGGGACACATCGGTTCCTGTCTTGGCGGCCGCCAACGACGACGATACAGTAGTTACTAATTCGATCGAACAACAGGGCAAAGATTCCCTGTTGGGGTTGCCCGTCATTGACTGGGGGCGCCTCCAGATGGAGGATGTCTCCCTCCTCGGGTGGCGACGTCGCGTTGGCGGTGCGGCGGGGGGAAAAAGAGGTGGTTCCGACGCATGGGAAATGTGCCAAGGCCTGCTGATGCATTGGGACGTGAAGTCGCGTCGACATCGGCTGGTGGTCCCTACTGGGTTGCGGGGCAGGGTGGTATGGGCCGCTCATGAGCGCCTCCTACACCTGGGGACCCAAAAGACTCTCGCCTTGCTGCAACTTGATTTTTATTGGCCTGGCATGACGAGGGATGTTGGGGATTTGTTGGGATCATGCCCTCGATGTGCACAACGCAAACCGCCGGCACGGGAGTCTAACCCGCCCTTGCAATCGATCAAAGTGTCCAGGATAAACGAGCTGGTCGCTCTGGACATTTTGGGACCATTCCCCGCCACCCCCAGGGGGAATAGATATTTGTTGACTGGTGTCGAGTATTTTACACGCTGGCCTATGGCCTGGCCTCTGGCCAACCAGTCGGCAGCAGCCATCGTGGAGGCCTTTGTTCAGGGTTATGTCCTGGACAAAGGTGCTCCGGAGAGGCTGCTGACCGACCAGGGCAGAAATTTTTCCGGTAAACTACTCAGACAAGTCTGTGATCTCCTGGGCACAAAGAAAATTCGGACCTCCCCATATCACCCACAAACTGACGGGATGGTCGAACGGTTGCATCGCACCATCACGTCCATGTTATCACAACAAGTTTCGGACTCGCAAACGGATTGGGACCTACAAATTCAGGGGGTCTTGGCGGCGTACCGGATGGCACCCCATGCAGCTACGGGGTTTTCTCCCTTTTACCTCATGTACGGCCGAGAACCAGACCCGCCTGTTCGTGCCCAGTTGCAGATCCCCGTGCCGCAGGGAAAAACTAATCTGGCTGACCACGTTAAATTTAATCTGGACAAATTGACCGAGGCACGGAATGCTGCAATGCAAAACTCTGACCTCCGTCAGAAGGCGAATGAGCGCCTCAGATTGAGTCGAGCGCACATGCTGCAGTGGAAGCCGGGGGACAAGGCATGGCTGCACTGCCCCCAGGTGCCACTGGCAACCTCCTCTAAACTGGTGTGGCCGTGGCGGGGCCCTGTGGAAGTGGTGGAGGTGTTACGACCGCAGTGCGTGCGCATCAAGTGGGGGAAGCGGCGATGGTTCGTGCACCCCTCTAGGTTAAAACCCTTCTCTGCGGTACACAATCACACTTCACACGCGCGTGGCCAAGCATGTGGGGGGTCGGCCGACTCGCTGGGTCCGTCTCCGTCGCTCTCACCTAATGCCTTGCCGGCTGTGCCACCTTCAGGTGCATCAGGAGTGACGGGCTCACGCCCGATCACCCCTCCTGCGGATACCGAGGGTCACGCGGAGTCGGATGAATGCTCACCCCAAGACGGACAATTGCCACCTGATGGTCCGCCACGCGCGGTTACCCCGTGTGAGGGGCCCGCTGCAAGGACGCGCGCTAAAATGCGCAAACTGTTGTGAGGCCGGAAGATGTGTACATAGCTGTTGTGTTCATTGGATGTTGTGTGGGTGGTGTGTTCCCCACTCCTCGGATGTACATATGTTGGCTTCACCGTGTGTTGTGTGTGCGTGGTGGGTTCCCTGCTGATTGTATATAGGCTGTTTTTTTACGGAATTCGTATTTATTCGGGGGGGGTGCGACGGGTTGTTTTCTCATCTTGCTGTTGCGTTCTTGTTCTGGTTCCTGTTATTGTTCAAAAATAGTGAGGCACACGCGCGGTCAGGGGGTGAAGGCACCTTTATTGTCAAATTTTTGTATGTTGGCAGCCGGGACGGCTGCATGCTATGCGGGGGGGAGTGATGTAGGGGTGTTAGAGAGAGAGCCCGTTATGCATGGCAGCCTATGGTAAACAAACACAGTAGGCGGGGCTACATGAGTGCACGAGCAGGTGCCCTCTGCGACGTCCGCGCCAGACACCCTGGGGGGTCGATTCGGTCGTTATGATCCCCCGGGGCCCCACCCCTCAGGGAGGGGTTGGGTATAAAAGGGGAATGTATCGTAGGGCTCGGGAGTGATGTTTAGCTAAAGGAGAGAAGACGGAAGACGTCTTAGAGAGAGCCCTGGACTCCCCCTGGTACGCCGTCCTTATCAGGACCGCGCAGGCTCGAGCCAGTGGCGTGGTACCAGGGCCAGAGCCAGTGCTGGTCTGGACTCTGGGTACCGGGCCCGACTGACCAGTGTCGGGCCAAGATAGCCTCCCCTAGCCCATTAGTGGAGGACTCAGAGGCAGGCTAGGGTTAGCTAGAGAGGTGTGTCCTCAGATAGACGGGTGAGGGGGCCGATACCCCCTCAAATGTGTATGTCACAACGTTGGTGTTAAATAAACAAGTGTGCCTCCAACTCCGGTGTGAACGAGTCGTGAGCGTTACTACACCTGGTAAAAAAAATAAGTTTAGTTTTAATAGAATTCATAATAGCGTAGTGTCAGTGATTCGGAGACAAGGTTTGTAGGAGGCACCTTCTTTATTATCAACATTCAAGGTCTCGTCCACACACTCTCCACAGTCGCTTAGCTTAGCCTGTACACAACACTATCTGTCTAAAACTGACGGCATTGACTGAGATAGCCAACAACTATCCTGCAACACAATATCTAGCGAAGACGGCAGCGACGATGGCGACAAGACGACAGCAACGACGAGACGAGTCCACTCCCAAAACCGGCAGCCTCGAGTTCCCGCTCTCAGCTTCTTATAATCTACCAGCGCGGCCTGGCTCCGCCCTGACCACGCCTCCTTTCTCGAACCCACTAGCAGGTTCCAGGGGCCTCCGTGACCCTTGCCCTAGTTCCTCTGCTCTGCCAACACACCCGTGCACATGCTCACCGGCGTGTGTACTGTCTGTCCACCAGAGTTGCCGCTGCTGTCCACCAACTGGCGCTATTACACTACAATAGCAAGAAACAATGCTTGCGAGACCTTGACGTTGATTCGTTCTTTCTGCAAGGTCACTCAGCTGTTGTGCAATTTAAACTGAATTTTCAAGGACCACACTAACAGTCTGATCACCATTACGTGGCTTTCATTCCCTGTCCTCTGGCTGCCATCCAGTCTCTCTATCGATTTGCCTGCCTGTGGTTGCCACTTGTGGTGGGTTTTGACTCAGGGGTTTTACCCGGGCAGTCCAAGGAATTGGTATCTGTGTTCAGGGAGCAATGAGTTGATTTACACCGAGATTTGGTACCGAAATTGAGTTGTACTTTATTTCAGTCGACTGAGCAGTTCTGATAGACCCTGGGCTGGATGAGTAATGCCTCTGCATTTGGTTCTGTGAAGGTGACAAATGTATGCCAGACAGAAAACTCAAACAACTTAATATTAAGCCCATAAGAGGTTTCTTAATTCTGAGATTTGCAGTTGGGTGTCCACATACACCCTGAGTGACCACCGCCATCATGTTAATGGGAACCCGGTGTGTCAATGCCAGAAATGCAGGCCAGGGGAGCAGTGCGTGGTCTTAATGGATAGCTTCCTCGTGAGCCCTCTCTCAACAAGAGATAGGCATCTTCGCGTGTTCGTGTCTCTCTCCGTGTGTGCTTGTAAATGCAGGAAGTGGTCGCGTAGTGGTTAGAGCGTCCGGGTTTGATTCCAGTCCAAGGCTTAACATACGTTGTGAATATATAAACTGGCCCGAGGCCTCCCCTAGGTTAACTCAGCCTTAAATGAGTATCTGAAGCGGTATGTAAAGATCAGCAATGGGGAAACTAAGGCGGTCGCGTGTGGTTTCTGGCCACCACCCCCTCCTCATGCGCCATGCCAACCTTCATAGTCTGGATACACGGGTGAATCAGTGAGTGATTGAGTGAATGTGTCGTTGTGTCTTGCATTGCGGTGAGTGTGTAAGCGATCAGGTGAGTGCGTGGTGGTTGAGTGGGTGAGCAAATGTATTGTAGTGACCTGCAGTGAGGTGGTTGAACATAGTGAGGTGTGGTTGAGATAAAACAGTGGATGTCTGGCAGACTGACTCCTCAACACGTTGTAGGTGGAGGAATCAACGAGTAAAGTTCACGGGAACAGTCACCCATGGTAGGAGCGATACAAGAGTGATGTAAGCACGTGTTGTTTAACCTTGTTTTGTGACTCTGGACGTGAAATAGTTTAAATGTTGTCTTTGACAGTTGATATTGTTCTTAAGCTTACATAGCCTTTTTTTACATTTGTACTAACGATGGCAGTAAAAAAACACATGTATATACAGTGAGGGAGAAAAGTATTTGATCCCCTGCTGATTTTGTACGTTTGCCCACTGACAACGAAATGATCAGTCTATAATTTTAATGGTAGGTTTATTTGAACAGTGAGAGACATAATAACAACAATAAAATCCAGAAAAACGCATGTCAAAAATGTTATAATTTGATTTGCATTTTAAAATGAGGGAAATAAGTATTTGACCCCTCTGCAAACATGACTTATTACTTGGTGGCAAAACCCTTGTTAGCAATCACAGAGGTCAGACGTTTCTTGTAGTTGGCCACCAGGTTTGCACACATCTCAGGAGGGATTTTGTCCCACTCCTCTTTGCAGATCTTCTCCAAGTCATTAAGGTTTCTAGGCTGACGTTTGGCAACTCGAACCTTCAGCTTCCTCCACAGATTTTATATGGGATTAAGGTCTGGAGACTGGCTAGGCCACTCCAGGACCTTAATGTGCTTCATCTTGAGCCACTCCTTTGTTGCCTCGGCCGTGTGTTTTGGGTCATTGTCATGCTGGAATACCCATCCACGACCCATTTTCAATGCCCTGGCTGATGGAAGGAGGTTCTCACCCAATATTTGACGGTACATGGCCCCGTCCATCGTCCCTTTGATGCGGTGAAGTTATCCTGTTCCCTTAGCAGAAAAACACCCCCAAAGCATAATGTTTCCACCTCCATTTTTGACGGTGGGGATGGTGTTCTTGGGGTCATAGGCAGCATTCTTCCTCCTCCAAACACGGCGAGTTGAGTTGATGCCAAAGAGCTCCATTTTGGTCTCATCTGACCACAACACTTTCACCCAGTTGTCCTCTGAATCATTCAGATGTTCATTGGCAAACTTCAGACGGGCATGTATATGTGCTTTCTTGAGCAGGGGGACCTTCGGTCGCTGCAGGATTTCAGTCCTTCACGGCGTAGTGTGTTACCAACTGTTTAGTTGGTGACTATGGTCCCAGCTGCCTTGAGATCATTGACAAAATCCTTCCGTGTAGTTCTGGGCTGATTCCTCACCGTTCTCATGATCATTGCAACTCCATGAGGTGAGATCTTGCATGGAGCCCCAGGCCGAGGGAGATTGACAGTTCTTTTGTGTTTCTTCCATTTGCGAATAATCGCACCAACTGTTGTCACCTTCTCACCAAGCTGCTTGGCGATGGTATTGTAGCCCATTCCAGCCTTGTGTAGGTCTACAATCTTGTCCCTGACATCCTTGGCGAGCTCTTTGGTCTTGGCCATGGTGGAGAGTTTGGAATCTGATTGATTGATTGCTTCTGTGAGCAGGTGTTTTTTATACAGGTGTGGTGGTCATGATTGACACACACGCGTCACAACCAGGGGGAGGGGTAGAAACCGGTCCGGACCGGTCGGGCCAACGGCGGTTGGAACCCCTCTGAGGGGAGGGGGTTGGCAGGAGCTACGATCCCCCAGAACCCTCAGGGAGAAAGAGTATATAAGGCGGGTCCCTGAGAGCGCGAGTCAGTCCGTCTCAAGCCGAAGCCAGAAGCCGCCTGAAGAAGAAGAAGACCCTGGACCCCAAGCCGCCGACGTCCTTCTAAGGGCTGGGGCTCAGTGCGGTGCTAGTGGTCGTGGGGTTAGGACCCTGAGGTTCCCTCGGCCTTATGCCCTTGTGAGGGCCAGGTCCGGACGGGCCAGTGGTCAGGGACCCACCGGGCCAGCGGTGGGTCAGCCTCCCCTAGGTTTAGCTAGCCGGAGGGCTGAAGTAAGGAGAGTTGTAGGTACGATAGCCCGGAGGCTGTACCTCCCCAGGTTGTGGGTGAAAGGGGCCATTACCCCTTTGTGTTAGGGATTAGTGTAACTGTTTGGTGAAATAAAGTGTGTTGCCTCTAAGAAGACTCCGTCTTCCTCCAAGAACATTACACAGGTAACAAGCTGAGATTAGGAACACTCCCTTTAAGAGTGTGCTCCTAATCTCAGCTCGTTACCTGTATAAAAGACACCTGGGAGCCAGAAATCTTTCTGATTGAGAGGGGGTCAAATACTTATTTCCTTCATTAAAATGCAAATCAATTTATAACATTTTGGACATGCGTTTTTCTGGATTTTGTTGTTGTTATTCTGTCTCTCACTGTTCAAATAAACATACCATTAAAATTATAGACTGATCATTTTTTTGTCAGTTGGCAAACGTACAAATTCAGCAGGGGATCAAATACTTTTTTCCCTCACTGTAGATTCTATATTTGAAGCTTTCGTGACTGCAAGGATTCATGCTCCTAGGTTTTTTTGGTAAAGTCACGTAGGTAAAAATAAATGAATATTACAAATTTCTGGTACTAATAATAGAAATAATAATATAAATAAAATAATTATTGTATTTCTATTATTTAAATGTGTTATAATTGGCATTATTATAATTATTATTTATTTATTTTTACCTACGTGACTTTACCGAAAAAACCCAAGAGTATGTATATAGATGTTTCCACGAACAACACTAAAGCACAGTATAGTAGTAGGTTTTTACCATTTTAAACTGGTACAAAACTGACACCTTTATTCAAGGCATCATCTATTATTATTCAATACTCTGATATTGCACTGTGTTTGAGTTGTACGCCTTCTGGTGTCATCTGGTCCAACACCAATGGGGACGAGGCTCTAAAGAAAGCTGTCTCGGGTGTGGACCAATCAACTTCAAGGACAGTGCATATTATTATCATTATCAGAGTTGCTTCTTTTTGTTAGCTTTTTTGACTACTTGTGTTGTGGTTATTGCATACATGATGCCTTGAATAAAGGTGTCGGTTTTGTACCAGTTTAAAAGGGTAAAAACCTACTACTATATTTTGCCACTGGTAAAAGAGATCTCATAGTGTAAACACTAAAGCACGTTCCAACTCACTCTGTAACTCACTCGCGCACTCACTCTTTCAGTCAGTAACGATCTCACCCACCGACTCACACTCACTTTGGCTCACTCGCCCACTCACTATGTAACTCACTTCCTCACCTATTCACTCGATTGTCAAACCCAATAAACCTCAGACGTCCATCCAATTGCCTTTCAACTATCCCAAGAGTAAAAATATGAATAGGTGACAGCGTTTGCCGTTACAGCAGCAACATTTTAGAAATAACCTTGTTTCCTCCCTTGAATTTATAAATCTTCCTTCAAAAAGTATTCTGAAGCAGAAGATTAGTGCTAGATACAACCATATTTGCCAATGCGATTCGTAACTTTGATCCTTACCCATATATCTATAGTGTCATTCTCAAATTTTATTGAAGGATGGTGTGGTCTGGAACTATTTTTTTGTCTCGCCCAAGCTTGCACTTGGTGTTGAAAAATACATGTACTTATGCAATTTGTACTTATAATCCTCATTTGAGGTTGAGTTAATCTAGGGGAGGCCCTGGACACATTCAGGTAATCCTCACTGGTATTGGTCGTGAGCGGGAATCGAACTCGAGTTGCCGGGTTGCTAGCACAGTGTGCTAAACATTGCACGATCGCTCCCCACGCATACCCACACGGGGGCACTCTCATACACACTCACTTTCACATAAAGATCCCCGTATAGCCTTAACATAATTTTGGGGCAAGTGCTGTTAGTGATCACCTAATGAAGGCCGGCACGGCACACGAGGGGGTGATGTGGCCAGCACCACGCCCGTCCGCCATTGTCTCCACAGTGGCAATGTTTACACACCGCACCAGGTACTAATTTGAGGCTGAGTCGACCTCGTGGAGGCCCAGGAACGGTTCAAGCAATCGTCACTATTGTTGGTGGCCGTGGGCAGGAACGCAGCCACAGACACATTAATCCAAATCACTTTGCATTTAACACGCATATAATCAAATTCGCAAAGGTTTGTGTCTGCATGTTTAATCAAGATACAATGGGATATGCTTTTCTCCGGCTGTCGAGCAATTTGCATAATCGTCTCATTTGAAATTCAACGGGATTGATTCATAACTAGGATGCAGTGTGAGCTGCTATGCAACACGGAGGGAAGTCAAACATTTCAGAATAAATTTCTCAACCAAATAAATAAATACACCCACAACAGGTGGAGGCTCAGAAGGAGGCACTGACTGAGCCGCCACCTTCCAACAGTCTGAGTTTGACTCTGGGATTCAGCCACCGTCTGCGATTACAGAGAATGTCAGCAACTTTACGGCCTTAGCAGGAATAATTCATACCATGTGACATTTTGAACTGTACCATGGAACGAAACGTCGTCTATATCATATACATACGTTTTTATGTTTGTATTTTTAAGGTCACAGTGTTATTGACGAACGCTGCGTAAACTTGTCTCTGTAAAGTAAGCCCAGTGTGCGTAGGCCATCAAACGTTATGCGCTATGAAGAAGTGCCGTTTGCCGAACGTCGCCCGTCATGTACGTACATTTCCTTTTAAGGCCGCAGTGTCAGATTTTTTTGTCATTTCTGCACCACTGCCGACACAGTATCGCCAGACGACGTCTGATTAAAAGACGGTCCCCACTGCAGTGCAGCAGCAGTGTGGTGAGTTGGTGGTCTCAGTTTGGCCACCAAATGAACTCAGCCTCCAGTTTGGAGGTCATGGAAATCGAGAAGCTTGAGGGGGGTGAGCGAAGAAGGATGGGGGCGGCTGCATTCCATTGCCCCTCTCCGTAAATTCAACGAGTTCGCCGATAACACAGTGACCTGACAAATGAAATTGTTTTATTAACACGAGGAAACATGAAAATTAACCGCGACAAAATTTCCCAGCCGTGCTAATGATTGCACACACACACACAAACGCGCCCCAATCATGCTAAACGTGGTTTGTAGCGTCGTTCTTTGTGTTCCCTCGCCTGCAGAATGAGCAATGAGAGTCTGACTGCTATAGAATTAACTCCGCGCTGCGAGTATGTAGAATATGCGCCGCCCACCTACTGTGCATACTGGGTGGGAGAAGATATGATGAAAGAGCAGAATGCAATTGGGCAGATCTCTGGATTTCGTGTAAGCCTGTGGGTCTTTATATGAGTCTAAGATACTGTTAGGGCAGATCTATGGATCTCTGTATGAGTCTGTGGGTCTATGTGCGATTCTTTGCGTGAGTCTGTGGCTATGATTGGATGGTGGGTAGCTGTCAAAACGGATCTCGGAGGTTGCATGTCTATACTGTTCAGCAGCAGCTGCTGCGGGTTCTGGCAGAGGGTAAGCATCTTGATTTTGATCTGGTGTGTGAATACGAGATTATTTAAGGGAATTCAGAAGCAGTTCTGCGATATTATCTTCCAGGAGCATTCCTTGACACATGCCTTGATAAGAGATTCCCTAAATGGGAGTCTCGGACGCGAGGCCGGGAGCAAAAGATTAAACGGTTTTATATGCTCACGAAAAAAAATTCTAAATTCCCCGCAGCACAATGCATTATAAAACCTTCATTTCACAGCGAAAACACTTGCACTTTCTTGGGGATGTAATTCTGTACTTTCATGATTTTCAAATGAAGTAATACAGCATTTGGAAGTGTGTCGTTTTCTCTCTCTCTTCTTATATACTTCCAAGATTCATAGTGGCCAATTCAGAGACAATTAAGCTAAGCACTACTGAGAACCTGTGTTCAAGGCTAGGTAGTTCTATATTTCGGGGTTCATAATGGACATGCCGTGATGGTGAGTGGTGGTGCAGTGGTTAAAGCACTACGCTTTATAACCTTCATTTCTAACCCTTTTATTCCTTGTTAACCCCACCATCCATCGCAACATCCTCATCTCTGTGATTATAAGATGTATTATTTAATAATTATATGTTTCCAGGCCGCACTAAGCCTGTAGCTGTCAGAGCGGTTAAAACTATTTGTATTTCTCTCAATATCAATGGATTCTCGAATTAGTCTTGGCCAGTAATAAGTATCGATTTAAAGCTTTCGTGACTGCAGGGATTCATCTTCTTGGTTCTTTCGGTAAAGTCACGTAGAATGGAAATAATAAAAAATAATACAAATAAAATATAATAAAATAATTATCACGACTCTGTCTTCTCGACAGACCTGTTCTCCATCTGAGGACGGCTGCTTGCGTTGTGGCCGAAACGTCGTGAGAATTATTTTATTATGTTTTATTTTTATTATTTTATTATTTCCATTCTACGTGACTTTACCGAAAGAACCAAGAAGACAGTAATAAGTAGTTTTACACAACAGTTCAACGTTATCAAAATCAATTGAGTGTCCATGTTGGCAAACATTGGTAGGGATTGGGGGGGGGGCACAGTGGCAGCTGTCCCTGTGGGGCAAACGGCGACTTGGCAGCAGCTGGCGAGTGAGGATTCGCCTGCCAATGGGCAGCGTGTAATCCCGATTGAGTAATTCATCTGCTGTGTAATTTTTCACATTTTGACTGTGACACCGGGGCGCTATTTGCGTACTACTCCTTTCGATTGGCATCATGAGGACCTTTAACATCCGCTGTGAGTGAAGGAGACGGAACATTGCATTTTATGTGCATATACACTCACCTACAGACCCCCGCACTCTGGATTAGCGTGGGTGGCTACATACGGCGAGAAAGAAAGTTCAACATTGTGACATGGCGTACATTAACCAGGGTGGCCTACTGGAGTCAAACCATGAATTCTCTGCAACAAGCGGCGAACGCACTACCACTGGGGCTGTGTAACCGAGAGTGTACTTTGGGATCCGTGTGGGGAGGAAACCGGGGAGCCCTGAAACGCCCCCGAGGTCTTGTAAAGATACGATGCTCCAACACCGTAAAGAGGGGTTCACGAACCCACTTGCTGTGCTGCCATTTCATTGGATACCTCGCAGCCCATTGGCTTTGGAGTCTCTAATAGTTTATGAAAATGTCTTCATGCTCCACCAACCCCCAACTCAAGGCTGCTACTGCTGCTGCCGCTGCGTAAATATGCATGCACTAATATCGCAAAAAAATCAGAATATTTATTTAGACTGGAGGAATCCAATGAGCTTTGAAGCTCTTTTTCACAGATGTCCAGTTTGGCCGGGTCAGCAACTTATTTATATAACCTGGAAATTCACAAGCAAAACATAAAATAAAATGCAGCACTTTGTCAATCCACTGTTGGACAAAGGCCTCCCCAAACCTTTAGGCCATGCATGTTTTGCTTCACACCATGTCCCCACCACACGCGGCCAGCTTCCGATGGAAAGACTGTTTGTTGCATCCATCTTACCTATAAACATCACTTTTTGTCTGTCTGTCCCTCTGTCTGTCTGTCCCTCTGTCTGCGTACGCTCGCTTTCGAGGGATTTGGCACTCGGGCCGTGGGGTTTAGGAAGAAAAATTTTTGCAGGTGGGCACGCCCCCGGCCCCGCGGTGAACTTAGGCATTTCCGAGTTTTCGTCCGTCGCCTTTAAATCGGTCCGATTATCGATTTTGTGCGGTTTCTCTTTATTTATCCATTTGCTATTGCCGACCGGCGCTGACCACGGCGGTTGCCCCTGGCAACGGGCGGCAACGCCGTCGCTGCGGGGTGGACGCCATTTTTAATTCCCGTTAAAAATATGCACACGCATTAACACGCGACGCTGAGGTAAATACATCAAAGTTTCACTTCTCCCCCACCCCAATGTGTGCACTTACTATTATAGGGTCGTTAGATAATAAAATTATAGCGATTATACAGTATTTTTGTCGCGCGGGGGGGGGGGGGGGGTGGGGGTAGCGGCCCAGCCCCTAGCCTCGGCCGGGTGGGCGATCTAGGCGAGGCCGGAGGCTCTGCACGGTACTAGGCCTCGACACCCCACACGTGTCAGGCAAAGACTTTGTGCTATAAACTCGATATACCCAGCGTTGCCCGGGGGGAAAATACATTTAAAATCTTCTGAAAACTTTAAAACATTACATACCAATGAAAATAGAACTGTGTAATTACTTTTAAACCCGACGCGCCAAGAATCGATTCTCTGAATCGTGCAAAGGAATCGATGGTTGTAGATTCATTTAGAATCGCCCTGTTCCCGTTTAAAATAAGTTGATTATATAGTCGATATAAACTGCTACGAATGGGAAATATCCGGCGTTGACCGGGGCAAAAATATTATTAAAAACTCCTGAAAACTTTCAAACATAACATACCAATGAAAATAAAACTCTGTAATTAAAAATGTAGCCCAAGCGCGAAAAGAAGCTATTCTTTGCAATCGTTGCGAAGGAATCAAGGGTTGTAGATTACTTTAGAATCGCCCTACTGTATTCCCTTTTTAACAAACTGCGTGTCGCAGACACACACATTCACATATTTTGCTTTTACATTTAACATACAAAACGTCAGCATGTACTGCTGTCATCATAGGCACAAATATATACACCCTCACCACTCTCCCTCACTCACCCTCACCACTCACTCACCCTTACTACTCACTCACCCTTACAACTCACCCTCACCACCACTACTCACCCTCACCACTCTCCATCACCACTCTCTCACCACTCACCCTTCTCCCTCAACACTCACGCTCACCCTCACCAATCATCCTTGCCCTCACCACCACCACTCATCCTCACCCTCGCCACCACCACTCACCCTCAACACTCACCCTCACCACTCACCTCTCACCACTCACCACTGACCCTCACCACTCACCCTCACCACTCACTCTCACCACTCACTTTCACCACTCACCCTCACCACTCACCACTCACCCTCACCACTCACCCTCACCACGCACTCTCACCACTCACTTTCACCACTCACCCTCACCACTCACTCTCACCACTCACCCTCACCACTCACACTCACCACTCACACCACCTCACCACCTCACCACTCACACTCACCACAGACCCCTCACCACTCACACTCACCACTCACACCACAGACCCCCTCACCACTCACCCTCACCACTCACTCTCACCACTAACCCTCTCCACTCACCCTCACCACTCACACTCAACACCTCACCACCTCACCATCTCACCATTCATCACTCACCACACAATCACCACAGACCCCTCACCACTCACCACAGACCCTTCACCACTCACACTCACCCTCACCACTCACCCTCACCACTCACCCTCACCACTCTTCCTCACCACTCCTCACCACTCACTACTCACTAATCACTGTCACCACTCACCGTCACCACTCACTACTCACCCTCACCACCACTACTCACCCTCACCACTCTCCCTCACCACTCACCCTCACCATTCACCCCTTTCCCTCACCACTCAAGCTCAGCACTCACCATCACCAACCACCCTCACCCCCACCACTCTCCCTCACCACTCTCCCTCACCACTCACCCTCACCTTAACCACTCACCTTCACCACTCACCCTCACCACTCACCCTCTCCACTCACCCTCAGCACTCACCACTCACCTTCACCACTCACCCTCACTACTCACCACTCTCACCACTCACCCTCACCACTCACCCTCACCATTCACCACTCACCTTCTCCACTCACCCTCACCACTCACCCTGACCACTCACCCTCACCACTCACCACACACCCTCACCATTCACCACTCTTCTTCACTACTCACCCTCACCACTCACCCTCACCCCTCACTACACACCACTCACCCTCACCACTCTCCCTCACCACTCACCCTCACCACTCACTCTCACCACTCACCCTCTCCACTCACCCTCACCACTCACACTCAACACCTCACCACCTCACCACCTCACCACTCATCACTCACCACACACTCACCACAGACCCCTCACCACTCACCACAGACCCTTTACCACTCACCCTCACTACTCACCACTCACCCTCACCACTCACCCTCACCCTCACCACTCACGCTCACCACTCACCCTCACCACTCTTCCTCACCACTCTTCCTCACTCCTCACCACTCACCCTCACTACTCACTAATCACCGTCACCACTCACCCTCACCACTCACTACTCACCCTCACCACCTACGACTCACCCTCACCACTCTCCCTCACCACTCACGCTCACCATTCACCCCTTTCCCTCACCACTCAAGCTCACCACTCACCCTCACCTTAACCACTCACCTTCACCACTCACCCTCACCACTTACCCTCTCCACTCACCCTCAGCACTCACCACTCACCTTCACCACTCACCCTCACCACTCACCACTCTCACCACTCACCCTCACCACTCACCCTCACCATTCACCACTCACCTTCTCCACTCACCCTCACCACTCACCCTGACACTCACCCTCACCACTCACCACACACCCTCACCATTCACCACTCTTCTTCACTACTCACCCTCACCACTCACCCTCACCCCTCACTACACACCACTCATCCTCACCACTCACCGCACTCCCTCACCACTCACCATCACTGTGGTGGTACCTGCTATCATGACAGTAGTACAAGCTGACGTTTTGTATGTGTAATGTCAAAAGCTAAATTACTGAATGTGTGTCTGTAAGAAATGTTAAGCATACTTGGCGACACGTAAGCAAGTTTTTTTTAAAACGGGAATAGGGTGAGTGGTGGTGGTGAGGGTGAGTGGTTAGGGTGAGTAGTGAGGGTGAGTAGTGAGGGTGAGTGGTGAGGGTGAGTGGTGAAGGTGAGGGTGAGTGGTGATTGGTGAGGGTGTGATTGGTGAGGATGAGTGGTGAGTGGTCAGGGTGAGGGTGAGTGGTGAGCGGTGAGGGTGAGTGAGGGTGAGTGGTTAGGGTGAGTAGTGAGGGTGAGTGGTGAGTGTGAGTGGTGAGCGTGACTGCTGAGTGGTTAGGGTGAGTGGTGAGGGAGAGTGGTTAGGGAGAGTGGTGAGGGTGAGTGGTGAGGGTGAATGGTGAGGGCGAGTGGTGAGGGTGAGTGGTAAGTGGTGAGGGTGAGTGGTAAGTGGTGAGGGTGAGTGGTGATTGTTGAGCGTGTGATTGGTGAGGATGAGTAGTGAGTAGTGACGGTGAGTGGTGAGGGTGAGTGGTGAGGGTGAGTGGAGAAGGTGAGTGGTGAATGGTGAGGGTGAGTGGTGAGGGTGAGTGGTGAGAGTGGTGAGTGGTGAGGGTGAGTGGTGAGGGTGAGTGGTGAAGGTGAGTGGTGAGTGCTGAGGGTGAGTGGAGAGGGTGAGTGGTGAGGGTGAGTGGTGAAGGTGAGTGGTTAAGGTGAGGGTGAGTGGTGATGGAGAGTGGTAAGGGAGAGTTGTGGGGGTGAGGGTGAGGATGGTTGGTGATGGTGAGTGGTGAGCGTGAATGGTGAGGTTGAGTGGTGAGGGTTAGTGGAGAGTGGTGAGTGGTGATTGGTCAGTGGTGATTGGTCAGGATGAATGGTGAGTAGTGAGGGTGAGGTTGAGTGATGAGGTTGAGTGGTGAAGGTGAGTGGTGAGGGTGAGTTGTGGTTGTGACGGTGAGTGGTGATTGGTGAGGGTGTGATTGGTGAGGATGAGTGGTGAGTGGTCAGGGTGAGGGTGAGTGGTGAGCAGTGAGGGTGAGTGAGGGTTAGTGAGGGTGAGTGGTTAGGGTGAGTAGTGAGGGTGAGTGGTTGAGCGTGAGTGGTGAGCGTAAGTGGTGAGGGTGAGTGGTGAGGGAGAGTGGTGAGGGAGAGTGGTGAGGGTGAGTGGTGAGGGTGAGGGTGAGTGGTGATTGGTGAGGGTGTGATTGGTGAGGATGAGTGGTGAGTGGTCAGGGTGAGGGTGAGTGGTGAGCGGTGAGGGTGAGTGAGGGTGAGTGGTTAGGGTGAGTAGTGAGGGTGAGTGGTGAGTGTGAGTGGTGAGCGTGACTGCTGAGTGGTTAGGGTGAGTGGTGAGGGAGAGTGGTTAGGGAGAGTGGTGAGGGTGAGTGGTGAGGGTGAATGGTGAGGGCGAGTGGTGAGGGTGATTAGTGAGTGGTGAGGGTGAGTGGTAAGTGGTGAGGGTGAGTGGTGATTGTTGAGCGTGTGATTGGTGAGGATGAGTAGTGAGTAGTGACGGTGAGTGGTGAGGGTGAGTGGTGAGGGTGAGTGGAGAAGGTGAGTGGTGAATGGTGAGGGTGAGTGGTGAGGGTGAGTGGTGAGAGTGGTGAGTGGTGAGGGTGAGTGGTGAGGGTGAGTGGTGAAGGTGAGTGGTGAGTGCTGAGGGTGAGTGGAGAGGGTGAGTGGTGAGGGTGAGTGGTGAAGGTGAGTGGTTAAGGTGAGGGTGAGTGGTGATGGAGAGTGGTAAGGGAGAGTTGTGGGGGTGAGGGTGAGGATGGTTGGTGATGGTGAGTGGTGAGCGTGAATGGTGAGGTTGAGTGGTGAGGGTTAGTGGAGAGTGGTGAGTGGTGATTGGTCAGTGGTGATTGGTCAGGATGAATGGTGAGTAGTGAGGGTGAGGTTGAGTGATGAGGTTGAGTGGTGAAGGTGAGTGGTGAGGGTGAGTTGTGGTTGTGACGGTGAGTGGTGATTGGTGAGGGTGTGATTGGTGAGGATGAGTGGTGAGTGGTCAGGGTGAGGGTGAGTGGTGAGCAGTGAGGGTGAGTGAGGGTTAGTGAGGGTGAGTGGTTAGGGTGAGTAGTGAGGGTGAGTGGTTGAGCGTGAGTGGTGAGCGTAAGTGGTGAGGGTGAGTGGTGAGGGAGAGTGGTGAGGGAGAGTGGTGAGGGTGAGTGGTGAGGGTCAATGGTGAGTAGTGAGGGTGAGTAGTGAGTGGTGAGGGTGAGTGGTAAGTCGTGAGGGTGAGTGGTGATTGTTGAGGGTGTGATTGGTGAAGATGAATGGTGAGTTGTGAGGGTGATTGGTGAGGGCGAATGGTGAGGGTGAGTGGTGAGGGTGAGTGGCAGTTGTGAGTGGTGATTCGTGAGGGGTGAGTGGTGAGGGTGAGTGGTGAGGGTGAGTGGTGATTGGTGAGGGTGTGATTGGTGAGGATGAGTGGTGAGTGGTCAGGGTGAGTGGTGAGGGTGAGTAGTGAGCGGTGAGGGTGAGTGGTTGTGAGCGTGAGTGGTGAGGGTGAGTGGTGAGGGTGAGCGGTGAGGGTGAGTGCTGAGTGGTGAGGGTGAGTGGTGAGAGAGTGGTTAGTTTTGAGGGTGAGTGGTGAGGGTGAGTGGTGAGGTTGAGTGGTTAGGGTTAGTGGAGAGTGGTGGGTGGTGATTGGTCAGTGGTGATTGGTCAGGATGAATGGTGAGTAGTGAGGGTGAGGTTGAGTGGTGAGGGTGAGTGGTGAGGGTGAGTCGTGGTTGTGACGGTGAGTGGTGAGTGGTGAGGGTGAGTGGTGAGGGTGGGTGGTGAGGGAGAGTGGTGAGGGTGAGTGGTGATGGTGAGCGGTGAGTGGTGAGGGTGAGTGGTGACGAAGAGTGGTGAGGTTGAGTGGTGAGTAGTAAGGGTGAGTGGTGATGGTGAGGGTTAGTGGTGAGGTTGAGTTTTAAGGGTGAGTGGCGAGGGTTAGTGGTGAGGGTGAGTGGTCAGGGTGAGTGGTGAGGGTGAGTGCTGAGGGTGAGTGGTGAGCGGTGAGGGTGAGTGGTTGTTGTGAGGGTGAGTGGTGAGGGTGAGTGGCAGTTGTGAGTGGTGATGGGTGAGTGGTGAGCAGTGAGGGGTGAGTGGTTAGCGTGAGTGGTGAGGGTGAGTGGTGAGGGTAAGTGCTGAAGGGTGAGGGTGAGTGGTGAGAGAGTGGTTAGTTTTGAGGGTGAGTGGTGAGGTTCAGTGGTGAGGGTTAGTGGAGAGTGGTGGGTGGTGATTGGTCTGTGGTGATTGGTCAGGATGAATGGTGAGTAGTGAGGGTGAGGTTGAGTGGTGAGGTTGAGTGGTGAGGGTGAGTGGTTGTTATGAGGGTGAGTGGTGAGAGTGAGTGGTGAGGGTGAGTGGTGAGCGTGAGTGGTGAGGGTGAGTGGTGATTGTTGAGGGTGTGATTGGTGAGGATGAGTGGTGAGTAGTGAGGGTGAGGGTGAGTGGTGAGGGAGAGTGGTGAGGGAGAGTGGTGAGGGGGAGTGGTGAGGGTCAATGGTGAGGGTGAGTAGTGAGGGTGAGTGGTAAGTTGTGAGGGTGAGTGTTGATTGTTGAGGGTGTGATTGGTGAGGATGAGTGGTGAGTTGTGAGGTTGAGTGGTGAGGGTGAATGGTGAGGGTGAGTGGTGAGGGTGAGTGGCAGTTGTGAGTGGTGATTAGTGAGGGGTGAGTGGTGAGGGTGAGCGTGAGTGGTGAGGGTGAGTGGTGAGGGTGAGTGGTGATTGGTGAGGGTGTGATTGGTGAGGATGAGTGGTGAGTGGTCAGGGTGAGTGGTGAGGGTGAGTGGTGAGCGGTGAGGGTGAGTGGTTGTTGTGAGGGTGAGTGGTGAGGGTGAGTGGTGAGGGTGAGTGGCAGTTGTGAGTGGTGATGGGTGAGTGGTGAGCGTTGAGGGGTGAGTGGTGAGTGGTGAGCGTGAGTGGTGAGGGTGAGTGGTGAGGGTGAGTGGTGAGGGTGAGTGCTGAGTGGTGAGGGTGAGTGGTGAGAGAGTGGTTAGTTTTGAGGGTGAGTGGTGAGGGTGAGTGGTGAGGTTGAGTGGTTAGGGTTAGTGGAGTGTGGTGGGTGGTGATTGATCAGTGGTGATTGGTCAGGATGAATGGTGAGTAGTGAGGGTGAGGTTGAGTGGTGAGGGTGAGTGGTGAGGGTGAGTGGTGAAGGTGGGTGGTGAGGGAGAGTGGTGAGGGTGAGTGGTGATGGTGAGCGGTGAGTGGTGAGGGTGGGTGGTGACGAAGAGTGGTGAGGTTGAGTGGTGAGTAGTAAGGGTGAGTGGTGATGGTGAGGGTTAGTGGTGAGGTTGAGTGGTAAGGGTGAGTGGCGAGGGTTAGTGGTGAGGGTGAGTGGTCAGGGTGAGTGGTGAGGGTGAGTGCTGAGGGTGAGTGGTGAGCGGTGAGGGTGAGTGGTTGTTGTGAGGGTGAGTGGTGAGGGTGAGTGGCAGTTGTGAGTGGTGATGGGTGAGTGGTGAGCGGTGAGGGGTGAGTGGTTAGCGTGAGTGGTGAGGGTGAGTGGTGAGGGTAAGTGCTGAGGGGTGAGGGTGAGTGGTGAGAGAGTGGTTAGTTTTGAGGGTGAGTGGTGAGGTTCAGTGGTGAGGGTTAGTGGAGAGTGGTGGGTGGTGATTGGTCTGTGGTGATTGGTCAGGATGAATGGTGAGTAGTGAGGGTGAGGTTGAGTGGTGAGGTTGAGTGGTGAGGGTGAGTGGTTGTTATGAGGGTGAGTGGTGAGAGTGAGTGGTGAGGGTGAGTGGTGAGCGTGAGTGGTGAGGGTGAGTGGTGATTGTTGAGGGTGTGATTGGTGAGGATGAGTGGTGAGTAGTGAGGGTGAGGGTGAGTGGTGAGGGAGAGTGGTGAGGGAGAGTGGTGAGGGTGAGTGGTGAGGGTCAATGGTGAGGGTGAGTAGTGAGGGTGAGTGGTAAGTTGTGAGGGTGAGTGGTGATTGTTGAGGGTGTGATTGGTGAGGATGAGTGGTGAGTTGTGAGGTTGAGTGGTGAGGGTGAATGGTGAGGGTGAGTGGTGAGGGTGAGTGGCAGTTGTGAGTGGTGATTAGTGAGGGGTGAGTGGTGAGGGTGAGCGTGAGTGGTGAGGGTGAGTGGTGAGGGTGAGTGGTGAGGGTGAGTGGTGATTGGTGAGGGTGTGATTGGTGAGGATGAGTGGTGAGTGGTCAGGGTGAGTGGTGAGGGTGAGTGGTGAGCGGTGAGGGTGAGTGGTTGTTGTGAGGGTGAGTGGTGAGGGTGAGTGGTGAGGGTGAGTGGCAGTTGTGAGTGGTGATGGGTGAGTGGTGAGCGTTGAGGGGTGAGTGGTGAGTGGTGAGCGTGAGTGGTGAGGGTGAGTGGTGAGGGTGAGTGGTGAGGGTGAGTGCTGAGTGGTGAGGGTGAGTGGTGAGAGAGTGGTTAGTTTTGAGGGTGAGTGGTGAGGGTGAGTGGTGAGGTTGAGTGGTTAGGGTTAGTGGAGAGTGGTGGGTGGTGATTGATCAGTGGTGATTGGTCAGGATGAATGGTGAGTAGTGAGGGTGAGGTTGAGTGGTGAGGGTGAGTGGTGAGGGTGAGTGGTGAAGGTGGGTGGTGAGGGAGAGTGGTGAGGGTGAGTGGTGATGGTGAGCGGTGAGTGGTGAGGGTGAGTGGTGACGAAGAGTGGTGAGGTTGAGTGGTGAGTAGTAAGGGTGAGTGGTGATGGTGAGGGTTAGTGGTGAGGTTGAGTGGTAAGGGTGAGTGGCGAGGGTTAGTGGTGAGGGTGAGTGGTCAGGGTGAGTGGTGAGGGTGAGTGCTGAGGGTGAGTGGTGAGCGGTGAGGGTGAGTGGTTGTTGTGAGGGTGAGTGGTGAGGGTGAGTGGCAGTTGTGAGTGGTGATGGGTGAGTGGTGAGCGGTGAGGGGTGAGTGGTGAGCGTGAGTGGTGAAGGTGAGTGGTGAGGGTGAGTGCTGAGGGTTGAGGGTGAGTGGTGAGAGAGTGGTTAGTTTTGAGGGTGAGTGGTGAGGGTGAGTGGTGAGGTTCAGTGGTGAGGGTTAGTGGAGAGTGGTGGGTGGTGATTGGTCTGTGGTGATTGGTCAGGATTAATGGTGAGTAGTGAGGGTGAGGTTGAGTGGTGAGGTTGAGTGGTGAGGGTGAGTGGTTGTTGTGAGGGTGAGTGGTGAGAGTGAGTGGTGAGGGTGAGTGGTGAGCGTGAGTGGTGAGGGTGAGTGGTGATTGTTGAGGGTGTGATTGGTGAGGATGAGTGGTGAGTAGTGAGGGTGAGGGTGAGTGGTGAGGGTGAGTGGCAGTTGTGAGTGGTGATTAGTGAGGGGTGAGTGGTGAGGGTGAGCGTGAGTGGTGAGGGTCAGCAGTGAGGGTGAGTGGTGATTGGTGAGGGTGTGATTGGTGAGGATTAGTGGTGAGTGGTCAGGGTGAGTGGTGAGTCGTGAGGGTGAGTGGTGATTGTTGAGGGTGTGATTGGTGAGGATGAGTGGTGAGTTGTGAGGGTGATTGGTGAGGGTGAATGGTGAGGGTGAGTGGTGAGGGTGAGTGGTGATTGGTGAGGGTGTGATTGGTGAGGATGAGTGGTGAGTGGTCAGGGTGAGTGGTGAGGGTGAGTGGTGAGCGGTGAGGGTGAGTGGTTGTTGTGAGGGTGAGTGGTGAGGGTGAGTGGTGAGGGTGAGTGGCAGTTGTGAGTGGTGAGGGTTAGTGGAGAGTGGTGGGTGGTGATTGGTCAGTGGTGATTGGTCAGGATAAATGGTGAGTAGTGAGGGTGAGGTTGAGTGGTGAGGGTGAGTGGTGAGGGTGAGTCGTGGTTGTGACGGTGAGTGGTGAGTGGTGAGGGTGAGTGGTGAGGGTGAGTGGTAAGGCTGAATGGTGAGGGTGAATGGTGAGAGTGAGTGGTGAGTGGTGAGGGAGAGTGGTGTGGGTGATGGTGCGGATGGTTGGTGATGGTGAGTGGTGAGTGGTGAGGTTGAGTGGTGAGGGTTAGTGGAGAGTCGTGAGTGGTGATTGGTCAGTGGTGATTGGTCAGGATGAATGGTGAGTAGTGAGGGTGAGGTTGAGTGGTGAGGGTGAGTGGTGAGGGTGAGTGGTGGTTGTGACAGTGAGTGGTGATTGGTGAGGGTGTGTTTGGTGAGGATGAGTGGTGAGTGGTCAGGGTGAGGGTGAGTGGTGAGCGGTGAGGGTGAGTGAGGGTTAGTGAGGGTGAGTTTTTAGGGTGAGTAGTGAGCGTGAGTGATGAGCGTGAGTGGTGAGCGTGACTGGTGAGTGGTGAGGGTGAGTGGTGAGGGAGAGTGGTTAGGGATAGTGGTGAGGGTGAGTGGTGAGGGTCAATGGTGAGGGTGAGTAGTGAGGGTGAGTGGTAAGTTGTGAGGGTGAGTGGTGATTGTTGAGGGTGTGATTGGTGAGGATGAGTGGTGAGTTGTGAGGGTGAGTGGCAGTTGTGAGTGGTGATTAGTGAGGGGTGAGTGGTGAGGGTGAGCGTGAGTGGTGAGGGTGAGTGGTGAGGGTGAGTGGTGATTGGTGAGGGTGTGATTGGTGAGAATGAGTGGTGAGTGGTCAGGGTGAGTGGTGAGGGTGAGTGGTGAGCGGTGAGGGTGAGTGGTTGTTGTGAGGGTGAGTGGTGAGGGTGAGTGGTGAGGGTGAGTGGCAGTTGTGAGTGGTGATGGGTGAGTGGTGAGCGTTGAGGGGTGAGTGGTGAGTGGTGAGCGTGAGTGGTGAGGGTGAGTGGTGAGGGTGAGTGGTGAGGGTGAGTGCTGAGTGGTGAGGGTGAGTGGTGAGAGAGTGGTTAGTTTTGAGGGTGAGTGGTGAGGGTGAGTGGTGAGGTTGAGTGGTTAGGGTTAGTGGAGAGTGGTGGGTGGTGATTGGTCAGTGGTGATTGGTCAGGATGAATGGTGAGTAGTGAGGGTGAGGTTGAGTGGTGAGGGTGAGTGGTGAGGGTGAGTCGTGGTTGTGACGGTGAGTGGTGAGTGGTGAGGGTGAGTGGTGAGGGTGGGTGGTGAGGGAGAGTGATGAGGGTGAGTGGTGATGGTGAGCGGTGAGTGGTGAGGGTGAGTGGTTACGAAGAGTGGTGAGGTTGAGTGGTGAGTAGTAAGGGTGAGTGGTGATGGTGAGGGTTAGTGGTGAGGTTGAGTGGTAAGGGTGAGTGGCGAGGGTTAGTGGTGAGGGTAAGTGGTCAGGGTGAGTGGTGAGGGTGAGTGCTGAGGGTGAGTGGTGAGCGGTGAGGGTGAGTGGTTGTTGTGAGGGTGAGTGGTGAGGGTGAGTGGCAGTTGTGAGTGGTGATGGGTGAGTGGTGAGCGGTGAAGGGTGAGTGGTGAATGGTGAGCGTGAGTGGTGAGGGTGAGTGGTGAGGGTGAGTGCTGAGTGGTGAGGGTGAGTGGTGAGAGAGTGGTTAGTTTTGAGGGTGAGTGGTGAGGGTGAGTGGTGAGGTTGAGTGGTTAGGGTTAGTGGAGAGTGATGGGTGGTGATTGGTCAGTGGTGATTGGTCAGGATGAATGGTGAGTAGTGAGGGTGAGGTTGAGTGGTGAGGGTGAGTGGTGAGGGTGAGTCGTTGTTGTGACGGTGAGTGGTGAGTGGTGAGGGTGAGTGGTGAGGGTGGGTGGTGAGGGAGAGTGATGAGGGTGAGTGGTGATGGTGAGCGGTGAGTGGTGAGGGTGAGTGGTGACGAAGAGTGGTGAGGTTGAGTGGTGAGTAGTAAGGGTGAGTGGTGATGGTGAGGGTTAGTGGTGAGGTTGAGTGGTAAGGGTGAGTGGCGAGGGTTAGTGGTGAGGGTAAGTGGTCAGGGTGAGTGGTGAGGGTGAGTGCTGAGGGTGAGTGGTGAGCGGTGAGGGTGAGTGGTTGTTGTGAGGGTGAGTGGTGAGGGTGAGTGGCAGTTGTGAGTGGTGATGGGTGAGTGGTGAGCGGTGAGGGGTGAGTGGTGAGCGTGAGTGGTGAGGGTGAATGGTGAGGGTGAGTGCTGAGGGGTGAGGGTGAGTGGTGAGAGAGTGGTTAGTTTTGAGGGTGAGTGGTGAGGGTGAGTGGTGAGGTTCAGTGGTGAGGGTTAGTGGAGAGTGGTGGGTGGTGATTGGTCTGTGGTGATTGGTCAGGATGAATGGTGAGTAGTGAGGGTGAGGATGAGTGGTGAGGTTGAGTGGTGAGGGTGAGTGGTTGTTATGAGGGTGAGTGGTGAGAGTGAGTGGTGAGGGTGAGTGGTGAGCGTGAGTGGTGAGGGTGAGTGGTGATTGTTGAGGGTGTGATTGGTGAGGATGAGTGGTGAGTAGTGAGGGTGAGGGTGAGTGGTGAGGGAGAGTGGTGAGGGAGAGTGGTGAGGGTGAGTGGTGAGGGTCAATGGTGAGGGTGAGTAGTGAGGGTGAGTGGTAAGTTGTGAGGGTGAGTGGTGATTGTTGAGGGTGTGATTGGTGAGGATGAGTGGTGAGTTGTGAGGTTGAGTGGTGAGGGTGAATGGTGAGGGTGAGTGGTGAGGGTGAGTGGCAGTTGTGAGTGGTGATTAGTGAGGGTTGAGTGGTGAGGGTGAGCGTGAGTGGTGAGGGTGAGTGGTGAGGGTGAGTGGTGATTGGTGAGGGTGTGATTGGTGAGGATGAGTGGTGAGTGGTCAGGGTGAGTGGTGAGGGTGAGTGGTGAGCGGTGAGGGTGAGTGGTTGTTGTGAGGGTGAGTGGTGAGGGTGAGTGGTGAGGGTGAGTGGCAGTTGTGAGTGGTGATGGGTGAGTGGTGAGCGTTGAGGGGTGAGTGGTGAGTGGTGAGCGTGAGTGGTGAGGGTGAGTGGTGAGGGTGAGTGGTGAGGGTGGGTGCTGAGTGGTGAGGGTGAGTGGTGAGAGAGTGGTTAGTTTTGAGGGTGAGTGGTGAGGGTGAGTGGTGAGGTTGAGTGGTTAGGGTTAGTGGAGAGTGGTGGGTGGTGATTGGTCAGTGGTGATTGGTCAGTATGAATGGTGAGTAGTGAGGGTGAGGTTGAGTGGTGAGGGTGAGTGGTGAGGGTGAGTCGTGGTTGTGACGGTGAGTGGTGAGTGGTGAGGGTGAGTGGTGAAGGTGGGTGGTGAGGGAGAGTGGTGAGGGTGAGTGGTGATGGTGAGCGGTGAGTGGTGAGGGTGAGTGGTGACGAAGAGTGGTGAGGTTGAGTGGTGAGTAGTAAGGGTGAGTGGTGATGGTGAGGGTTAGTGGTGAGGTTGAGTGGTAAGGGTGAGTGGCGAGGGTTAGTGGTGAGGGTGAGTGGTCAGGGTGAGTGGTGAGGGTGAGTGCTGAGGGTGAGTGGTGAGCGGTGAGGGTGAGTGGTTGTTGTGAGGGTGAGTGGTGAGGGTGAGTGGCAGTTGTGAGTGGTGATGGGTGAGTGGTGAGCGGTGAGCGTGAGTGGTGAGCGTGAGTGGTGAGGGTGAGTGGTGAGGGTGAGTGCTGAGGGGTGAGGGTGAGTGGTGAGAGAGTGGTTAGTTTTGAGGGTGAGTGGTGAGGGTGAGTGGTGAGGTTCAGTGGTGAGGGTTAGTGGAGAGTGGTGGGTGGTGATTGGTCTGTGGTGATTGGTCAGGATTAATGGTGAGTAGTGAGGGTGAGGTTGAGTGGTGAGGTTGAGTGGTGAGGGTGAGTGGTTGTTGTGAGGGTGAGTGGTGAGAGTGAGTGGTGAGGGTGAGTGGTGAGCGTGAGTGGTGAGGGTGAGTGGTGATTGTTGAGGGTGTGATTGGTGAGGATGAGTGGTGAGTAGTGAGGGTGAGGGTGAGTGGTGAGGGTGAGTGGCGGTTGTGAGTGGTGATTAGTGAGGGGTGAGTGGTGAGGGTGAGCGTGAGTGGTGAGGGTCAGCAGTGAGGGTGAGTGGTGATTGGTGAGGGTGTGATTGGTGAGGATTAGTGGTGAGTGGTCAGGGTGAGTGGTGAGGGTAAGTGGTGAGCGGTGAGGGTGACTGGTTGTTGTGAGGGTGAGTGGTGAGGGTGAGTGGTGAGGGTGAGTGGCGGTTGTGAGTGGTGATGGGTGAGTGGTTAGCGTGAGTGGTGAGGGTGAGTGGTGAGGGTGAGTGCTGAGTAGTGAGGGTGAGTGGTAAGGGTGAGTGGTGAGAGAGTGTTTAGTTTTGAGGGTGAGTGGTGAGGTTGAGTGGTGAGGGTTAGTGGAGAGTGGTGAGTGGTGATTGGTCAGTGGTGATTGGTCAGGATGAATGGTGAGTAGTGAGGGTGAGGTTGAGTGGTGAGGGTGAGTGGTGAGGGTGAGTGGTGATGGTGAGCGGTGAGTGGTGAGGGTGAATGGTGACGAAGAGTGGTGAGGTTGAGTGGTGAGTAGTAAGGGTAAGTGGTGATGGTGAGGGTTAGTGGTGAGGTTGAGTGGTAAGGGTGAGTGGTGAGGGTTAGTGGTGAGGGTGAGTGGTCAGGGTGAGTGGTGAGGGTGAGTGCTGAGGGTGAGTGGTGAGCGGTGAGGGTGAGTGGTTGTTGTGAGGGTGAGTGGTGAGGGTGAGTGGCAGTTGTGAGTGGTGATGGGTGAGTGGTGAGTGGTGAGCGGTGAGGGGTCAGTGGTGAGCGTGAGTTGTGAGGGTTAGTGGTGAGGGTGAGTGCTGAGGGGTGAGGGTGAGTGGTGAGAGAGTGGTTAGTTTTGAGGGTGAGTGGTGAAGGTGAGTGGTGAGGTTGAGTGGTGAGGGTTAATGGAGAGTGGTGGGTGGTGATTGGTCTGTGGTGATTGGTCAGGATGAATGGTGAGTAGTGAGGTTGAGGTTGAGTGGTGAGGTTGAGTGGTGAGGGGGAGTGGTTGTTGTGAGGGTGAGTGGTGAGAGTGAGTGGTGAGGGTGAGTGGTGAGCGTGAGTGGTTAGGGTGAGTGGTGATTGTTGAGGGTGTGATTGGTGAGGATGAGTGGTGAGTAGTGAGGGTGAGGGTGAGTGGTGAGGGTGAGTGGCGGTTGTGAGTGGTGATTAGTGAGGGGTGAGTGGTGAGGGTGAGCGTGAGTGGTGAGGGTCAGCAGTGAGGGTGAGTGGTGATTGGTGAGGGTGTGATTGGTGAGGATTAGTGGTGAGTGGTCAGGGTGAGTGGTGAGGGTAAGTGGTGAGCGGTGAGGGTGACTGGTTGTTGTGAGGGTGAGTGGTGAGGGTGAGTGGTGAGGGTGAGTGGCGGTTGTGAGTGGTGATGAGTGAGTGGTTAGCGTGAGTGGTGAGGGTGAGTGGTGAGGGTGAGTGCTGAGTAGTGAGGGTGAGTGGTAAGGGTGAGTTGTGAGAGAGTGGTTAGTTTTGAGGGTGAGTGGTGAGGTTGAATGGTGAGGGTTAGTGGAGAGTGGTGAGTGGTGATTGGTCAGTGGTGATTGGTCAGGATGAATGGTGAGTAGTGAGGGTGAGGTTGAGTGGTGAGGGTGAGTGGTGAGGGTGAGTGGTGGTTGTGACGGTGAGTGGTGAGGGTGAGTGATGAGGCTGAATGGTCAGGGTGAATGGTGAGAGTGAGTGGTGAGGGACAGTGGTGAGAGTTAGTGGTGAGGGTGTTTGGTGATTGGTGAGGGTGAGTGGTGAGGGAGATTGGTGAGGGAGATTGGTGAGTTGCGAGGGTAAATGGTGAGGGTGAGTAGTGAGTGGGAGTGGTGAGTGGTGAGGATGAGTGGTGAGGGTGAGTTGTGAGTGGTGAGTGGTGAAAGGTATTGTCAAAGCCCACCGGGCTTTGACAATACCGGGCTTTGACAATACCTTAGTATCTGTGTATATATGTAAGGTTATTAAGAAATATTTTTTTCACCCGGGCAACGCCGGGTACTTCTGCTAGTGTGTAATAAAGGTCGCGGTGGCAACTTCTGGAATCAGTGTTCTTTATTAACTTTCTTCCACAGCCCTCATCGTACTGGCTCCTCTGCTCTATGGCTTCTTCACGCTGTTGGCAGACAGCGTGAGAGGGAGGGATAGAGAGTGAGAGATACGATTGTCGCTGCCACGTGGCAGGCTCTGGACCCCGCGCTCCAGCGTGGCTTCCCCCTTTGTTCGTGCCAGCTCTGACCACGTGTTGCCCGTCTCCACCCCTTTTAATCCATGGGTCACGTGGTGCCTCTCAGCCAATCTTGGGTAACCTCCCTGGAATCTTCCAGATCCCATCCTACGGTCCCAGGACCATGCCCCTAACTCGTTTCCCCATTGGCTGTGGCTGAAGCCAGCAGAGCCAATCATCATCTTCCAGGTGTAACCTTCGCATTCCATCAGGGCCACGCCCCTACTCCTCTCTCCATTGGTTATGGGCTGGGACCAGTAGAGTCAATCATTATCAATCAGGTGTGACCACTTAATCACCCAGGTGTACCCTCACATTATACATGTATACACCTACTGCGGGGAAGATTGAGGAGGGGGCTTTAATGAACTCGCAACACTGTCACCCCTGAAATAAGTTCAAGTTAATTTATTAGGTATAGCCCTGTGAGCCATTCGGCTCTTGAATCGGGTGCAACCTCAACAAACAAAAAACAAAAACATGAACAAAAAACATCTTAAAGTGAATATGTGACTAAGTACAAACAGAAAATCTAAGAAAAGACAGCAAAATATTGCAGAAAAAAACACCGTACACCAACGCTGTGTGCAAAAATCCCAGTGGGATGCAAGTCAAACAACAACAACAACCACAAGACAACTTAGATTAAGGCCATCAGTCTAACTCTGTACTACAACAAACAAACATGGCTAAACCAATACACTTTTCGAAATCACCAAAATAAAGCCATGAAAGCAATGAAAAAGCAATCATAGGAACTGTGACGGAATTTTCACAATAAATGGCATAAACAACATGTACTACCAAAACCCTGCAGCCATAGCTGGCTGCATGAGTCACGCCACAACAGCAGGAGTTGAACCGGCTCCCTTTGGATTACAAGTCTAGTGTGCTCACCAATATACCAATGCAGCAGCTATCCTGTCGGCTTGTATATACTCTACACACAATTTCAGCGGGTACAGATATATAAAGTGTGCAGGTGGTGCAATTGGCTGGAGAGGCACAGCCATTGGGCTACGGAAAGAGGAGGGGAAATTGTATAGGGCAAGGGCTCACTGTTACTCCTTACAAGAGGGTCCCATTCCGTCGTCTCTGTATGTGCTCATCTAAAGAAAAAATACAAAGATACCCCGTATAGCCTTTACATACTGTTTGGGGCAAGTGCTGTTAGCAAGCACCCATGAAGGCCGGCACGGCAAACGAGGGGTGGGTGGCCAGCGCCAAGCCCGACCATCTTTATCTCCCTAGTGACGATGTTTGCACATCGCACCATGTACTCATTTGAGGTTGAGTCGACCTAAGGGAGGCCCAGGACCGGTTCGGACAAGTGTCACCACTGGTGTCGGCCATGAGCACGAATCGAACCCGGTTTGCCGGGACCATAACGCAGTGCTTTAACTGCTGTGCCACCGCTCCGCATGCACACATGCAAATAGCCACATAAAGGCATTCACATTAAATTATAGATACACATGTTCTGTCTTGTGCATACATTTCCATTATTTAACAAAGTACAAATCAATAATTACGATTACATAATTTTAATAATTTAATTTGAAGCATGTGATCCAAAATGAGCTTAAAATTAAATGATTTATTTCGATTTAAAGCTTTCGTGACTGCAGGGATTCATCTTCTTGGTTCTTTCGGTAAAGTCACGTAGAATGGAAATAATAAAATAATAAAAATAAAACATAATCAAATAATTCCAACGACGTTTCGGCCACAACGCAAGCAGCCGTCCTCAGGTGGAGAACAGGTCTGTCGAGAAGACAGAATCTGAATGACACACCCCAGGCTTGGAGCGACTATTTAAGCTGGGATGGAGGGGCGAAGAGCGCCTTGACAAAATAATTTGCATATCAAGAGGAATTTTGCATATTTATGGGAAATGCAGATATGCGATTAGTACTACTTGTGAAATGCGTAGGAGGTTTGGCGGGGGGTTTATAGTCATTATGCCCGTGCATTACGCAGGATTATCAGCATCAAAGGCAGGGGATAGGGGTAACATTAATAAAGGGAAGGAATGTTAATAGTATGTAGCTGCAGTAATTAAACCACCACGTAAACAACTAAAGTATAAACCACATAGTATCATCAGTATACTAAATATACTCTCCAATAAGCTGAGCTACTAACAGTAAGTAATACTATACAATTCTATGTCGAAAAAAATATAATATGCTTCCAGCTAAACTTTATTCTCTTACATCACACGAGTCTACACCGTACTATATACTGCCATAGACAAACCCAACATTAAATTATATACTGTATTACTATACCGATCTTAAATTTGGAGCTTTCGTGACTGCAGGAATTACTCTTTGGTTCTTTCGGTAAAGTCACGTATAAAGATAAAATAATAAATTAAATAATAGCATACGACGTTTCGATTGCAACAAGCAATCATCATCAGGTATAAATGAAATAATAAAATAATAAAAATAAAAAATAATAAAACAATTCTCACGACGTTTCGGCCACAACGCAAGCAGCCGTCCTCAGGCGAAGAATGAGACATTATCAAGCTAGGAGCTTATATAGGTGTAGCGAGGAGGAGCGCCTTAACAAAAGAATGTGCATATGAAGAGGAATTTTAGCATACCAATGGGCAATGCGTAGGAGGGGGGGCGGAGGGGTTTCAAAGTCCCATTATGCCCATGCATTATGCAGGATCAACAGCACCACGGGGGGGCGCAAGGAACAACGTTAATAAAGGAAAGGAATGTTAATGATATGTAGCTGCATTTACCAAACAACCACGTAGAAAACCAAAGTAAAAACTACATAAAAAAAAACTAAAATATAAACTGATACTTACTATACTCTACAATAAGCTGAGTTACTAACAACAAATAATAAATTACAATTCTACGTCGTAAGAAGTATATAATATACTTCCATCTAAACTTTATTCTCTTAGCATATACAGTACTATATACTGCCATAGATAAACCCAACATTAAATTATATACTGTATTACGTGACTTTACCGAAAGAACCAAGAAGATGAATCCCTGCAGTCACGAAAGCTTTAAATCGAAAAATAAATGAAATAGCAACAAAAATCTAACCAGAAAACTATAGACAGACATATAAGCAGACAGATATCACCAAGATACATAGAGAGAGTAACACAGGCACAGAGAGGGAGATCGTCTCTGTGGCGAGGCCTTAAATAGACAGAGGGGGGGGGGGCGGGGGCGGAGAGAGGGAGGGGTTAGATAAAAAAATAACATGTCAATGAGTGCGGCGACGCGTGGTCAATTACGCAAGCTTGAACATTAGGGAAGAGGGAGAAAGAACACACTAAATTAAATAACCTAGCAAATATATCGAAATGTTATGTAATACAACACAGAGAGTCGGTCAACACCGACCGACTCTTTGTATTGTATTACATAGACGGAGAATACAAGATATATAGTCAATGCCAGTGAGTGGAATGCGGTCTGAAAGTCACCGTAAACGTGAACACAATCAGTTAAGATTCGAAATGGTTTATAACGTCCTTCCAATGATTGCTGAGCCAGAATCCCCTATCCCCTCCCTTTGATGCTGCTAATCCTGCATAATGCACGGGCATAATGACTTTAAACCCCCCGCCAAACCTCCTACGCATTTCACAAGTAGTACTAATTGCATATCTGAATTTCCCATAAATATGCAAAATTCCTCTTGATATGCAAATTATTTTTTCAAGGCGCTCTTCGCCCCTCCATCCCAGCTTAAATAGTCGCTCCAGGCCTGGGGTGTGTCATTCAGACTCTTTCTTCTCGACAGACCTGTTCTCCACCTGAGGACGGCTGCTTGCGTTGGGGCCGAAACGTCGTGAGAATTATTTGATTATGTTTTATTTTTATTATTTTATTATTTCCATTCTACGTGACTTTACCGAAAGAACCAAGAAGTTAAATGATTTATTTTAAATTCAAGCTAAAAAAGCCACATGAACCGCGAGGCAACTTTAGCTTAAATTAATTCACAATATTTTCAACATTCCTCTGTTGATCTTCTTGGTTCTTTCAGTGGGCTCACATGACATTTACTTCTCCAAGACGTAGGTTATCTGCAAGCCATCTGGCTACCATGAGAGATTCGTTCATGAGGCGATCCACATATACAAACACAGAGACAATTTCAACCGAGAAGATGGATTCTGGCTCAGCAATCATTGGAAGGACGTAATAAACCATTTCGGATCTTAACTGATTGTTGTTCACGTTTACGGTGACTTTCAGACCACAGTCCACTCACTGGCATTGACTGTGTATCTTGTGTTCTCCCCAGGGAATGCATTATTTGCTCCGCTGCGGGTCTCCTGCTTCTACATACTATTAACATTCCCTCCCTTTGTTAATGCTACCCCCTACCCGCTCCCTTTGATGCTGCTAATCCTGCATAATGCATGGGCATAATATGACTTTGAAACCCCCCAGCCCACCTCCTACGCATTTCCCATAAATATGCTAAATTCCTCTTGATATGCAAATTATTTTGTCAAGGCGCTCTTCCCCCCCTCCAACCCAGCTTAAAAAGATGCTCCAAGCCTGGGGTTGTCATTCAGACTCTGTCTTCTCGACAGACCTGAGGACGGCTGCTTGCGTTGTGGCCGAAACGTCGTGAGAATTATTTTATTATGTTTTATTTTTATTATTTTATTACTTCCCTTCTACGTGACTTTACTGAAAGAACCAAGATGATGAATCCCTGCAGTCACGAAAGCTTTAAATCGAAATTCCTCTGTTGTGCTGAATCAAACTAATCTATTGGTATATTTGCCCGTGTGACAACCTTATTTGATTGGTTCTGTCTAAGTAAACGAATTATGAATTAGCTTAAATAAATAAATAAATATATCCAAAACCCCCTGGAATCCCATCACCTGAACTGTTTCTCTTCCTGCCTCCCATAGACAAAGATGCCCACATTACTACTATAATGAGCCAAGAATGTCTGTTTGTGTGTAACGCGCGTGACGTCACTCCACATGCTGCCACCCCCCGTCATTAATATTCATGAGCGGTTGGATTTTTACACTCAAGCAGAAGAAGGTCGAGTGGAAATATTTTATTTCGCAAATTCGCTTTAAGTTTGACGTTTCTTTATTGAAAGTGAATCTAATAAATAATTCTATGCAGCAAAAAAGTGGATTTGGTGTCTTTATTTATTTCTTCAGCACTTGAGACAAAAGGTAAGTCTTATTTATGCTTCTATATTATGGTAAAATAGACATTTCTCGGTGATTTTCCAGATATTGTATCGAATTCCAATTAATTTCAACCCCAGCAACAGAAAGCCGAAGAGAATAAAGTATTAAAGCAGTGAATTTGAACAAATTGAAGGTCAGTTATATACAGTGCTACAGTCACATGAAGTTAAGTGTTTTATGACGTAGTTTCGTGAAAGAATCACAGCCATTAATACAGTGCTACAGTGAACTGCAGTTAAGTGTTTTATGACTTGGTTTTGTGCCAGATTCACTGCCATTAATACATTGCTACAGTGAAATGCAGTGAAGTGTTTGATATACTTTCGTGCAAAATTCACTGCCATTAAATGTACACAAGATACAATTCTATTCTGCAAAATGTTTTCGTAAATATTACAGATTCCGTCCTAGGACGGGCAAACAAGCTAATCGCTTTAACAAACCTTTAAAGGTTTGGTAACAGAGGATGAGGAAGCAAGCACCACGCCCGATCGCCTTTGTATACCTCGTGGTGATATTTTCACACCTCACCAGATACTTAATTAAGGATGTGCCGATCTAGGGGACGCCCAGGAATAGTTTCAGATATTTGTTACTCTTGGCAGTGAGTAGGAATCGAACTCGGCTGGCCTGGTTCATCAAGCAGTTCACAATTAAACTACCGCTGTCCACAATTACACACGCCCAATGACACATATTGATAACACACACACACAATCCACTACGCAACACATTGACAGATATATTCTGCCCTCTTCACACGCACACACACCCCATCACCCAAATGTATTTCAGTTCCAGCAGCGAGCAGACACCCCCAGAGCTAAGAACACCATTTTCTGGCAGCTATGCTCACAGACATGAACACGATGATTTTAATAAGACAAACACAACAAAGAATAGCATGGTTAAGGTCAGGCTACTTTAGATTCATAACTAGTTTGCCTGTGGCCACTTCTGCAACATTATATTGTTGCTGCGTGTTGTACTTACTCGATTCTATGTTTTAATTTCCTTAAATCAACAAAGAAGTCCATGGTTGAAACACTTCTCGAAATGCAAAATTTACAAAAAAAATTAAGTCGCCATCATTTATTTTAGAATAGTTATTCTTTTTAAATGACAGCGACTCTTTTAGAAATCATGGGACCTCCTTTGCCAGTAACAAAATATAAGCATACAGTGAGGGAAAAAAGTATTTGATCCCCTGCTGATTTTGTAAGTTTGCCCACTGACAAAGAAATGATCAGTCTATAATTTTAATGGTAGGTTTATTTGAACAGTGAGAGACAGAATAACAACAAAATAATCCAGAAATACGCATGTCAAAAATGTTATAAATTAATAGCATTTTAATGAGGGAAATAAGTATTTGACCCCTCTGCAAAACATGACATAGTACTTGGTGGCAAAACTCTTGTTGGCAATCACAGAGGTCAGACGTTTCTTGTAGTTGGCCACCAGGTTTGCACACATCTCAGGAGGGATTTTGTCCCACTCCTCTTTGCAGATCTTCTCCAAGTCATTAAGGTTTCCGAGGCTGACGTTTGGCAACTCGAACCTTCAGCTCCCTCCACAGATTTTCTATGGGATTAAGGTCTGGAGACTGGCTAGGCCACTCCAGGACCTTAATGTGCTTCTTCTTGAGCCACTCTTTTGTTGCCTTGGCCTTGTGTTTTGGGTCATTGTCATGCTGGAATACCCATCCACGACCCATTTTCAATGCCCTGGCTGAGGGAAGGAGGTTCTCACCCAAGATTTGACGGTACATGGCCCCGTCCATCGTCCCTTTTATGCGGTGAAGTTGTCCTGTCCCCTTAGCAGAAAAACACCCCCAAAGCATAATGTTTCCACCTCCATGTTTGACGGTGGGGATGGTGTTCTTGGGGTCATAGGCTTCATTCCTCCTCCTCCAAACACGGCGAGTTGAGTTGATGCCAGAAAAGCTCGATTTTGGTCTCATCTGACCACAACACTTTCACCAGTTGTCCTCTGAATCATTCAGATGTTAATTGGCAAACTTCAGACGGGCATGTATATGTGCTTTCTTGAGCAGGGGGACCTTGCGGGCACTGCAGGATTTCAGTCCTTCATGGCATAGTGTGTTACCAACTGTTTTCTTGGTGACAATGGTCCTAGCTGCCTTGAAATCATTGACAAGATTCTCCCGTGTAGTTCTGGGCTGATTCCTCACCGTTCTCATGATTATTGCAACTCCACGAGGTGAGATCTTGCATGGGGCCCTAAGCCGAGGGAGATTGACAGTTCTTTTGTGTTTCTTCTATTTGCGAATAATCACACCAATTGTTGTCACCTTCTCACCAAGCTGCTTGGCGATGGTCTTGTAGCCCATTCCAGCCTTGTGTAGGTCTACAATCTTGTCCCTGACATCCTTGGAGAGCTCTTGGCCATGGTGGTGAGTTTGGAATCGGATTGATTGATTGCTTCTGTGAACTGGTGCCTTTTATACAGGTAACAAGCTGAGATTTGGAGCACTCCCTATAAAAGTGTGCTCCCAATCTTAGCTCGTTACCTGTATTAAAGACACCTGGGAGCCAGAAATCTTTCTTATTGAGAGGGGGTCAAATACTTATTTCCCTCATTAAAATGCCAATCAATTTATAACATTTTTGACATGCGTTTTTCTGGATTTTGTTGTCGTTATTCTGTGTCTCACTGTTTAAATAAACCTACCATTAAAATTATAGACTGATCATTTCTTTGTCAGTGGACAAACGTACAAATTCAGCAGGGGATCAAATACTTTTTTCCCTCCCTGTAGGTTTCCCCTTTTTCTGGCAACAAAACAGGTGTTAAGATGTAAAAATACCAAACTGAAACCTTTTGCAAGGAATCATGTCTGCATTAACTACATATACTTGTGGTGATAATACAAACAAATAACATCCTCTGACAGTATATGCATTGTCTTTGAAACTGATTGATCCACACCAGAGACAGCTTTCTTTCGAGCTGCTCCTCCCCAGCAACAAGCTAGGGAGGGATGGCGAGAGCTCGCAGCCCAAGTGGACCTCCGCGCAACAATTGCACAGCTCCTGACGATGTTGGCCACAGTTAGTGCTGCTGAGGGGTGTTGCAAGCTCTGCTGGGGGAAGCGGGACGGCCGTCTACGACTGAGGGCTCCGCGGCCGAGCCCGGTCGGTCGTCGACTGCCGTTTCGTGGGGAGCAACGTCATCGGCCACTATTTCACGCAGGATGCGCGAGGCAGCACAGGTGGCGGCAGCTCCGGCAGCAGAGAGCAAGATGAAGGAGGTTGTGGCCACCTCGACGGCGGGATGCAAGGCACCGATCAACCCCACAGTCTTACCCGCGTCAGAGAATTTATGGCGGCGGTGGGTGATTGGGCTGCTTTCACCCGCAGATCTAAAGCTGCATACCTGTCCATGGACTAGATAGAGGGGGAGGCTTTGAGAGCACTGCCGACCGCTTTGGATGATTAGGCTCTGGCAGCGTTCCTGGCTATTCCCGACGAAAGGCGAGCAATGCTCTGGGATGCGTACAAGGAGATGGCGGCGGTCTATGATCCACCATTGACCACACTGATAAAATTGCTGCAGCGGAGGCAGGGGGAGGCCAAGACAGCCCTCGTGTACTGCAGCGCATTGATGGTCCTCGGGCAGGCGGCGTACCCGCTTTTAAATCAGGCAGCACTCGACTCTCTCATCATGGACAAGATGTTGGGGGTAGCAATGAAGATGGGGGTCGTTCTGTCGGTGACAGAGGAGGACGTGCAGACGTACTTATGGGCTGCCAGGTGCCTGGAGGCACATGAAAATATGCGACGGTGCTCTCGGGTGGCCGCGTGGACCTGGAAGCCCAACCCAGGTGACAGCTCTGCCACCCGGTTGACAACGACTGCCGTGGGGGTGGCAGAGGAGAGCCCGGAGCCAGAGGCAGAGGTGGCAGCAGCGGTGCGTGGATGGGACCGGAGGTGAGGAGAGGTGTCTCAACGACTCCGGGAGTGGAAGCCGCGGCAGGAGATGATCCCTGTGCTCCGGCGATCAGCAGTCACCTGCTTCCATTGTGGACAGCTCGGACACTTCGCGCGGGAGTGCGCGAACGACGCCAGGACATCGACGACGTCACCTGCATCAACCGTCCCGCCGATGGCTACGGCCCAGCCCCGACAGGCGAGTTGCGACACATCAGACACCCGGCCCCACGTACCACATCACGCATTTCAAAGGTCATCTCCCCCCTCATCCCCCAGTCATAGCGCGCGACCGACAGAGTGGGTCGGTAAATGGGTGGCTAAGTTTGGGCACGCAATGGCAAAAACTGGCGTGCCGAGTAATAGCAGCCGCAGCAGGGTCGTCGGCAGTCGTTGGCTCCATTCAGGGAGTAGAGGTGCGAATCTTAGTGGACATAGGAGCCTCGGCCACTGTCATTTCCGAAGTACAATTTTATTGGTTACCACTGAGAGACCGCTATGTCAGGCCTGTGGTCAAGGCATGTGTGGCAGCTAAGGGTGGGAGCTTGGGAGTTGTGGGGCAAATAGAGGCTTTTAGCAAAATTGAAAAGATCGAGATGTCGCGACCGGTGCTGGTCTCAAAGACACTGGTGGTGCCTTGCCTTTGGGTAAGGACTTTTTGTGTAGGATGCCCCTCAATATTCTAACCGACCAGGGGTATGTCGAAATGCCCTCAGGGAAGCGAGTATTTTTTTTTATTCTCCCCATCGGCCTACAGTGGCAAATTTTACGGTTCAGGCCCTAGCTAAGGAATCGTTAGAGATTCTGCCAAACACGCAAATGCTGGTGCCATTGCGGTACCACAAGCAGTTGATCCTGGCTGAATCGGAGGCAGGAGTCTTCCTCATGCCATCGAATACAGCGACCCGTGGGCTTATGCTGGTCGGTGCACAGACAATCCTAAGGGGAAATCAGGAACCATTTTTGCAGGTCCTTAACGTTGGAGTGGAACCTGCTGTGGTTCAGGCGGGAACAGTGTTATCCCATGCAACGGCTGCATTTTTCAAAGCTCTTCATCCCGCCACGGAACCGATCATCGGTGCGGTGGAACAGACGATCAATGCCGATGAGGGATGGGTGGAGAAATTGGTCTTGGAAAATCCGGATTTGTCCCATGAAAGGCAGAACGACTTGCGATCGCTGCTGAGGGAGTTTTCCGATGTCTTTCGTAGGGATAAGTTTGATATCGGCCGTACCTCCTTGTTAAAACATCATATCGACACAGGCAAGGCAGCCTCTATTCGCGAAACCCCATATCACTTGAATCCTCTGGAGAAGGCAAATATACAGCAGGCGGTGGAGGAAATGTTGGCGGTGGACATCATTTCTCCCTCCACCAGTCCTTGGGGAGCCCCCGTGGTGTTAGTAAAGAAACCAGATGGTAGCCTCTGATTTTGCATAGATTTTCGTAAATTAAATAAAGTTATGGTGGCAGATGCATATCCGCTACTATGGATGGATGATTCCCTTGACGCGTTGTCAGGCTATCGATTTTCCTCCATTTTGGATCTGTTGTTGGGATTTTGGCAAGTCCCCCTAGATGAGTCATCTAAACCAAAAAACGCTTTCCGAACTCCCCAGGTACTGGACCAGATGGGGTTACATTCAGCCCCTGCTACATTTCAGAGGCTGATGAAGTTGGTTCTGGCAGGTCTACAGTGAGACTTGTACCTCATTTATCTTGATGGCGTCATTGTGTTTGACCGTATATTTGAGGAGCATTTACAGCGGTTGCATTCTGTGTTCTCTGGGGTATGGGCGGATAATCTCAAATTGAAACCCGCAAAATGTAATTTATTACAAACATCCATGCGGTATTTGGGCCACATTGTAAGCGCTACCAGAATAGCGACCAGACCCTGAAAAAACGGCATGTGTGTGCGATTGGCCAGCTCCCAAGTCGGTGGGAGAAGTGCGCAGTTTTGTCGGGTTCGCTTCCTATTACCGACGGTTCGTTCCACAGTTCGCGACGGTGGCAAAATTCCTTCTATGCGCTGACGGCTAAGGGTCAGAAATGTAGATGGGGGAACGAGGAGGAGGCTGCATTTGTCACGCTATGGGATACTGATGTATACCGATTTTTCTTTGCCATTTATTTTGGATACTGATGCTAGTGACACAGGCATAGGGGCTGTCCTGTCACAGCTAAAGAATGGGGTCAAAAGGGTGGTTGCTTACGGGAGTCGTGTCCTGTCAACCGTGGAGCAATGGTACTGTGTGATTCGGAGGAAACTCTTGGTCATGCAATAGTATAGACCCTACCTTTATGGGAGGGACTTCGTGGTCCATTCGGATCACGCGGCCCTCCAGTATTCATTGCGGGTGGACCAGCTGGCTGGAAATATTGTAGGAATATTTGTTCCGAGTAACTTACCATGAGGGGTGGAGGTGCTGCAATGCTGTGGACCTAACAATGTGTTTGTTCGTTGGGCACAGGGCTTTGTAAACCGCCGATAGCGAAGCCACCAGATGTCGTGGCAACATTGAGCGTCACAGGACTAGTCGGCGCGAAGGTCGCACAGACAGATACAATGTTAGGACGTTTCCCTGTTCAGTTTGCTGTGGCGCGCTGAGCGGGATCGCGGAAATTCTGCCCCTGCGAAGGTTTCGCAGATGGTCCTTAAAGAGGGACTTCTGATGCAGTGGGACGGCAGGTTGCAGCGGTTTGGCATTGTGTTTCCCGCGACCCTACGTTGTAGACCAGACATGGGCAAAGCACGGCCCACGGAGCGTAAACGGCCCGCCGTTGGAATTTTTAATCCGGCCCACCGAACTTGTCAAAATATTATTATTAAATTAAATTTTACCTTCCTCCTGTAATGCCCCATTTCCCCAATAGTTAGCGCACTTTGACCAGGATTGTGGTGTACAGTAGAACATCTGGTCATGACCATAATTCGTTCCATAACTTTGGTCGCAACCGGTTTGGTCGTGACTCGAACCTAATTTTCCCATTGGATTGTATGTAAATACGATTAATCCGTTCCAGACTCCTACGAACTGTATATAAATATTGTTTTTTTAAGATTATTAAGCACAAAAATAGTTAATTATGCCATATAATTCAGTGTAATAGTATACTAAATGTAAAAACATTGAATAACACTGTAATAAAGGACTCTTGCACTGGGTCTGTCTCCGTTGTCCTTTATTGTGGTTCGTACAACTTTGCCCGCATGGCGTCTCGCTCAGAGTTTCCTCCGTCTCCCGCTCGGCAGCTCCACTGCTGCCGTCGCTCCTGCAGACTTGCTGCTGGCTCACTATGCAGCTCCGCTGCTGGCTCTTCCCTCAGCCTCTCTGTCCCCGACCTGCAGCCCCACGGCTGCTCTCTATGCAGCCCCGCTGCTGGCTCTCTGCCTCCTCTGTGCCCGGACACCGCTGGCCAACGGTGCCGAGTCCCAACCTGTGGCGATCACGCCACTTTCCACCTGCCCTGCGTGGCCTCCTCCTGTCTTTATTCCCACACTGTCCTCCAGCCCTTCCGGTTCCTGCCCTTAAAAGCTCTCCTCTCCCCCCACGTGACCCAACTCCTCCCCCCTGTTACGTCATATCCGCGAGGCCGTTTACGCTCGCATTACACCACCCTCCCCCGTAGAGAAAATTCCAGCCGTCCTCGGCTGAAACAGAACAAGTAATGCGAGCGACCACCAACGATCAGCCGTGAATGGACAACGGAGAATACAACGAATATAACAATAACAACAAGAACGAGAACAACAATAATCAACGAAAAGAAAGGGACTTCGAACGCGTGCGGGTCGCCGGCCCGTCCCGGACGAGCGACGGCCCCCCTGCAGACCGAGAACGCGACAGGGTTTTAGGAGCGACAGGATCAAAAACGCCTGTCGCTATAGGAGGCCCGCCAATGCCAAGGTCCCGTTTCCCCGAAGGACCAAAGTCCGGGGCGTCCCGCAACCGTGTCTGTGGTGGGGTTGGAGGGGCGGCGGGGCCAGGTGTCCCCGCAGCCGTGGTAGGCCCACCCAGAGCAGAGTACTCTGCCTCCTGCAGTGTCACGGCCGGTTTGTCTGTAGAAAGCACGACAGGCGCTCTTGCAGGGTCAACAGGCACAGGCAAGGGTGCGTCGGCAGCAACAGACACCGGCAAGGCAACATCAGGAGATGACGCATCCGTTCGAGGGGCCACGTATGGTTTCAAGCGAGACGTATGGACGTACCAGCGCCGGGATCCGAACCGAACACGCGCGGACTGCGGGTTAGGAACCTAAATGAGCCTAACAGGCCCCTGCCATGGTTTATGTAACTTAGGGGAGGTCCCTGCTCGCACCTGCGGGCAATGCAGCCAAGCCATGTCCCCCACCTTCCAGGGGCACTTCCCCTTCGAGCGTCGAGCGCAACGTTCGTTTCGGGCCTGGGTTTTGGCAGTAGCCATTCGCGCCCCCTCCCGCGCCTCAGCGACGCGGCGAACGGCGTCCTGAATGTAATCAGGGAGAGGCTTAGTAGGTCCTCTCACTCCTGTTCCCAACTGCACATCAATTGGCGGCACGTTTTCGCGACCGTACATGAGAAAAAACGGAGAATATCCTGTGGACGCGAGGCGTCATCCGGTATGCCGAGAGTACCCCAGGGATGTGCAAATCCCAGTCAGCTTGCTTTTCATTAACCGTGTGACACAGCATGGCGGACAGAGTCTGATTTAGTCGTTCCACCATGCCATCCGTCTGCGGGTGGTAGGGAGATGTCCGTATCTTTTTAGTCCCCAGAGCCACGCACACCTCCCCCAACAATTTAGAAGAAAAATTCCGGCCCTGATCCGTGAGCAGCCTCTCCGGCGCCCCCTTGTCCCTGACATATCCAAATAGAAAGGCGTCCGTAATGGACGCCGCCGACTGGTCGGGCAAGGGCCAGGCCATCGGCCAGAGGGAGAGATACTCCACCCCAACTAGCAAGTATTTATTACCCTTAGCGGATGGCGGGAAGGGTCCCAAAATATCCAACGCCACCAACTCGTTAACTCGAGACACTTGAATAGACTGTATCGGCGGCACATATGGGTGTTTAGGCGGCTTTCGCCAGGCACATTTGGGACACGCACGAACGTGCCCGACGACATCCGTCGTCATGCCGTGTCAGAAGTAGTCTCGCTGCAACGTCAACAAGGTCTTTGCACCCCCAGGTGTAATAGCGTGTCCTAATCAATTCGTACCGTAACGACGACGGTACAACAAGACGCCAGCGATCCTGTAACCCCTCCCTCCACATCAGCAGTCCGTCGCGGAGAGTGGCCCCCGGCGTCCCCCCGGAAACCAGTCCCCCCCCTCTCTTTGCAGCCCGACTCTGCAGGGTCCCCAACGAGTCGTCAAGCATTTGTTCATGAATCCACACAGCCCGTGGAAGGTTCAAAACCCCATCGGCCAGTCCCGGGCACACTGGAGCCTCAGGCACCTCGACCGCCAACGCAAAAGGCCGAGGGGGCTGCTGGATCGGCGTACACCTATGCGTCCCCGACGCGCAAGTGCAAGGGGATCCTTGCGGTAACCTGGAGAGCGCGTCCGCATTTGCGTGACGCGCCCCCTTCCGATGTTGAATTTGGAAGGTAAACTCCTGCAGAGTGTCCAACCATCGTGCCAGCTGGCCAGATGGTTGGTCTACCTTCAGAGCATATTGTAAAGCCGCATGATCCGTGCGCACAATAAACGGACGGCCGTAGAGATACGGCCAAAATTGGCGGAGAAAATAGACGATAGCCAAAAGTTCCCGGCGAGTGACGCAGTAGCGGGTTCCAGCGGGGGACAAAACGCGGCTACCGTACGCCACCACGCGTTCTACACCGCCTTTGGACTGTGACAGCATGGCCCCAATGCCTGTGTCACTCGCGTCCGTGTCCAGAATGAATGGGTGATCAAAATCGGGATAGTCCAACGTCGGCACCATTGCCAACCGATCGCGCAGGCCCTTAAACGCCGCCTTCTCTGGCGGTCCCCAACTAAATTTCCGTCCTTTACCCATAAGGAGGTGCAGAGGCCTCGCGATTGTTGTGAAATTGGGAACGAACCTACGGTAATATGAGGCAAACCCCAAAAAGCGACGCACATCCCCCACCGTGGCCGGGGTTGGCCAGTCACGGACGCACGCCGTCTTTTCCGGATCCGTGGCAACCCCGTCGGCACTGACTATATGTCCCAAATAGCGCACGGACCGTTGCGGTAGGTGACATTTCTTAGGTTTAAATTTCAGATTGACGGAGGGCACCCTGGCGAACACCGCCTCCAGTCTCAGTAGATGTTCGTCAAATGTGCGGCTGAAGACGATAATATCGTCTACATATATCAGACATGTCTCCCACTGCAACCCCGTTAATACCAGTTCCATCAACCTCTGAAATGTGGCGGGGGCAGCATTCAACCCCATCGGAAGACAATTAAATTGAAATAAACCCTGCGGGGCACGGAAAGCAGTCTTTTCCCGCGAGGACTCATCGAGGGGAAGCTGCCAGAATCCGGAAGAGAGATCCAGCGTCGAAAAGAACTTAGCCCCCGACAAGGCATCGAGGGAATCATCCAAACGCGGCAGGGGGTACGCATCCGCCATGGACACTTTGTTTAATTTGCGAAAATCGACGCAAAATCGCAATTTCCCGTCTTTCTTTTTGACCAAGACTACAGGCGCGCCCCATGGGCTGTTAGACGGAGATATTATGTCCGCAGCCAGCATGTCATCCACTGCTCCACGAACATGGTCTCGCTCCGCCGGGCTCATCCGATGCGAGTTCAACCGTATCGGAGCAGCGTCCCCCGTGTCAATATGATGGGAAAGCAGGGAGGTGCGGCTCAAGTCCAAATCGTCGGAGCTAAACACATCGGAATCACTCAACAATAGCGCGCGAAGCGCGGATCGCTGTTCCCCGGCCAGGGAAGAATTTTCGCCGCACAATTCGGCGATCCAGCGATCATCTGGGGCCGCAGGGCCCGAAACTCCGGCAACCATATTCCGGCGGCCCAGATGGTCCTGGGCCGTGAATGCCGTAGTGGCATGGGCCACGACCGTTCCGGCCGGCACGCAAACATTTTCCGTACTCCCATTAAGCACCTGCAAAAATGGCTGCTGGTCCGGCCGGATAATAGTTTGCGCCCCGACCAGCGCCGATCCGCCCGTTATGGTTGCGGACGGCGATAACAAAACCCCAGGCGCTCCTTCTCGACCAGGCACCGGTTTCCGATATCGCAAGGGGATAAGCATCTGTGAGCCAGGTGGATACCTCGGACAGTGCCTGCACCTAGCAGACCGGCGCGGGTCGCCCCTAGGGCGACGGCAAAAATGTAATTTTTCGACCCCCCAGTAATTCAATGCAATTTTGATTAACTCTTATTAGAATGGGCATTTTGGCCAGAAAATCAGTTCCCAACAAACACGGAACCGCCAGGGACCTCGAAATCAACACAGTCCCCGAGGCCGACACCCCCCCGATGGATATATTGGCGTCCACCTGGCCCACAATGCCCATACTTCCCCTGTTCGCTGCTACGCAGGAATCGTAAACCGGGCGCACTGCGCCCGGTGGGATCCCCACCAGATGGAAAATGACATCAGATACAATCGTGGCGGACGCACCGGAGTCCACTAAAATGCGCACGTCCACCCCTTGTATAGAACCCGGCACAGTGGACGAACCAGTTGCGGCCGCAACAACCCGCCACGCCAATTTACGCCACTGCGTTACCGAGCAACATGGGCCAGTCGGTAGCCTCCCGTTATTAACGACACCCGGATCGCGCGGCAACGGTGATGAATGAGGTGCCAAGCCTTGCCGGGTGTCTGGTGCGCACCGACTTGCCTGTCCAGGAGGGTCCTTCCGCGGCACGTCCATGGTCGAGGCCTCCTGCTGGGGCGGTCCCGGGATACGGGCCCAGCAATCTCTGGCGTAGTGGCCTTTGCGACCGCAGCAGAAGCACTCGACGTCATTACGACGCACAGCACTCCGCCCATCTCGACGCTCCCGCGTCGGCGGCGCAGATCGCGGCCCCGGTCCTCTGCGGCCCGGCCACTGCGCAGAGGCGGCCGTCAATTCCTGCGGGCCCCCCCTGTCAGGATCGTACACCGCCCTCTTGGGATCCCAACCCACGGCACCCCCTTCCACGATGGGCCCCCCCGTCCACGCTGTCACCTGCTTCCAACGGCGCAGATTAAACTGGGCATCCAAACACTTCGCAGCCGCCCGAGACGTCAGCTTCTCATAGCCGCACACCAGCATAGGGATCCCCAAATCTCTCGACAGCTCAAGCATTTTGCCCAAAATCAGGGGTTCCAGTAGGTCAGGCTCCGTCTCAGGGTATGCGGCCATGGCCAATTCCAAGACAGCACCCCTGTATGCCACCGGCGACTCTTCGGGTGCCCGCTGGCGCTGAACGAATCGTCGGTGAGCGTCATCCGGTGGCTCGTACGCATCCGCCATCTCGTCAAAAACCCCTCTCAGTGTCTTCTTTTTCTCGGCCTTGATGGAACGGAAAAATCTGACCGACTCATCGTCGAGAAGAGTTGGCAGAACTTCCAGGGCCTCTGCGTCCGTCCATCTGGCGGAGCGCACCGCCGCCAAAAATCTGCAGGCGAATGCACTCCAATCGCCTCCAATCGAAAATTCTTTAACTGTTGTCAAGTGACGGCTGCGGGTCCTCGCTCCGCCGTCTTCCGCAGACGGCGCGTCGCGTGGCATATTAAAGATGGCGTCGCACCGCATCGTGTCAAAGATGGCGGCTTCCCGCCACGGAGGGCGCAAGATGGCGGCTTCCCGCGGTTCTTCTCCCGCCACGCCCAAGATGGCGTCCTCCCGCCACGTGGCAGAGGGCGCTGGTGGCGCAGGCAAGGTCCTGGTCCGTCGATCACCCTCGGGCCTCCCCGACGCCGTCGCCGGCGTGACGAGGTTGCACAGTTGCGCCAAGACGGTCTTCAAAGTCTCCAGCTGGGCCGCCATCTGTCTCCATCGCTGGTCAGCGTCCTCCGGCGCGGGCAGATCAACCGACGCGGCGACCTCTTGCACCCCCGGCCCACCACTCGTTCCCGCTTCGATTTCCTCCTCCATTGTCGGCAGCTCCACTGCCTGAGGAAGATCGTCGTCGTCGGAAGATGTAGCAGACGATGGTGCGGGGATATTCTTTCTTCTGAGCTGTTTTGACATGCCATTTCACTTCTGACACCAGTGTAATAAAGGACTCTTGCACTGGGTCTGTCTCCGTTGTCCTTTATTGTGGTTCGTACAACTTTGCCCGCACGGCGTCTCGTTCAGAGTCTCCTCCGTCTCCCGCTCGGCAGCTCCACTGCTGCCGTCGCTCCTGCAGACTTGCTGCTGGCTCACTATGCAGCCCCACTGCTGGCTCTTCCCTCAGCCTCTCTGTCCCCGACCTGCAGCCCCACGGCTGCTCTCTATGCAGCCCTGCTGCTGGCTCTCCGCCTCCTCCGTGCCCGGACACCGCTGGCGAACGGTGCCGAGTCCCGACCTGTGGCGATCACGCGACTTTCCACCTCCTGCCCTGTGTGGCCTCCTCCTGTCTTTATTCCCACACTCTCCTCCAGCCCTTCCAGTTCCTGCCCTTAAAAGCTCTCCTCTCCCGCCACGTGACCCAACTCCTCCCCCCTGTAACGTCATATCCGCGAGGCCGTTTACGCTCGCATTACAACATTGAGAAACCCTTGAACAGAGAAAACTAACATTGCCGCATCAAGGTTTAGAATCGTTCAACAAGATAATTGTTTCGTCTGCTACATCAGTCGGTCGATTCTGAGAGAGAGAGAATATTCGTATGAGCAATTCATGTTTATATTGAAAGTAAGTTAACAGTAATATTTGGGTACAGTATTGTTTTTGGAAGCATTCACTGTAATATCGTATGAACGTTTACTTCACCGCATCATTGTATGAATGATGCTAGAAGAGATTACCGGGTTCTTATGTTAGTGATTTACATACATGGCGCTTTCGCTCTCTAAATTACTGCTTGAATGAGGGGGAGGGGTATGACTACACTTACAAAATTTATATCTTACTAGGAATTTTAAATAACAAAAGTTATATACATCACTGTTACGCTTTGTGTAATTCAACAAAACTAACAAAACTTAACTCCGAGTTATCTCCGAATTTCACGAGTCCGTTCTAGACCCCACAGTTTAAAAAAGAGTTTTAAGCACAGATAACATAATTAAAGTTTGAAAAATCATAAATTATACAAACCTTTCAATAATTTCCTTCTTCACTTCGATTTACATTTTCTTTAAAACCTTCTTCTCACCAACATTACCACTCATTACCACTTTCTCCGAAGGCAAGTTTGTAAAAGAATGCATGGTACAGACAGCAGACATCTTGTGTCCGGAGATCAAAAGCAAATTTGAAAGTCAGTTTATCACGCATAACTGTGACTCGCCGTGTGGAACTGATTGATAAAAATATAGCCAGTCAATTAAACAAAAAGTCTGATTCCTTTGAATTATATTCACTAGCACTGGATGAAAGTACGGACGTAAAACACACTGCTCAGCTCCTCATTTTTATCCGAGGCATTGACGACAGTTTTGCGATAACAGAGGAGTTTTTGACCATGGAGTCCCTGAAAGGAACAACGCGGGGAGAGGATTTGTATAACCAGGTATCTGCTGTCATCGAAAGAATGACGCTACCTTGGAGTAAACTTGTCAATGTCACAACGGATGGATCGCCAAATTTAACTGGAAAAAATGTTGGGCTGCTGAAAAGAATCCAGGAAAAAGTGAAGGAGGAAAACCCTGTCCAGGATCTTATTTTCCTTCACTGCATCATCCATCAGGAATTCCTGTGTAAGTCTGTATTGCAGCTTAATCATGTCGTGAATCCAGTCGTACAACTTGTGAACTTTATACGAGCAAGGGGACTTCAGCACCGTCAGTTTATTACCTCCCTGGAGGAAACTGATGCGGATCATCAGGACTTGCTGTACCACTCTCGTGTCCGGTGGTTAAGTTTGGGGAAAGTGTTACAACGAGTGTGGGAGCTGAAAGAGGACATCATCGCATTTTTGGAGTTGATGGGGAAATCTGACGAATTCCCTGAGCTAAGCGACAAGAACTGGCTTAGTGACTTTGCGTTTGCTGTGGACATATTTTCACACATGAATGAGCTGAATGTGAAACTGCAGGGGAAAGATCAGTTTGTTCACGACATGTACAAACATGTGAAAGCCTTCAAATCCAAGCTCACTTTGTTCTCCGGACAAATTGCGAACAAATCTTTTGCTCATTTCCCCACACTTGCCATGCAGGAAGAGGCACCGCGAAACGCAAAAAAATACAGCAAATCACTTGAGGACCTGCACGGAGAATTCTGCCGTAGGTTCTCTGATTTCGAAAACATTGAACAGTCACTTCAGCTGGTGTCCTGTCCCCTGTCACAAGACCCTGAAACAGGACCACAGGAGCTGCAGTTGGAACTGATAGATCTTCAGTGTGACTCCGTCCTAAAGGAGAAGTTCAACTGAATGAATTGTATGCTTCACTTAACAGAGCCACGTTTCCAAACCTCCGGAGGACTGCACAGAAGATACTGACTTTGTTTGGCTCGACTTATGTGTGTGAACAGACATTCAGTGTCATGAACGCCAACAAAGCCCGTCACAGATCAAAGTTAACGGATCAGCACCTCAGATCTATCCTGATAATTGCCACAACCAAAATAACTCCAGACTTGGATACACTGGCAAAAATGGGAGATCAACAACACTGTTCCCATTGAAACTGAAAGTGATGATGTGTTGCTGCAGCGAGGTTGGAGCCAAATCTCCGACACACAGCCTGCGTGGCTGCTCTAACCTGTTAATGTAGATAATAAAGAAGTTCAAGTGAGGTAATTGGTTTGGCGCAGGCCTCAGATGTTTTCATGATGTTTGATCAGTCACGTTACGACATGTTTTTGTATTGTTCATGTTCGTGCAATTTGTTAAATTGCCTTGCAAATACATTCTTGCTACCTGTTAAAGGCCAAATCCTTTCATGTAATGATTTTTACGTGTCATTGATATTAGTTCACACAAACACTCCATCCACCTGTTCCTGGCCCGGCCCCTCTGTCAAATTTTAGAACCCATTGTGGCCCGCGAGTCAAAAAGTTTGCCCACCCCTGTTGTAGACTGACGCGGGTGGTACACGGAGAAAAATTACACTGGTCTACAATTTTTTACATGTTGTCTGCTGCAGAGATGAAATGTGCAGTTTATTATGGCTTTTGATGTGCTGAATTCAATTAAAACAACTGATTGGCTACTGTTCCCAATATATTTAAGTTTTTACATTTTACGTCTATGTATATTGAGTAGAAAGTCATGTTGTACTCATAAATTATAAACCTAGGTTCTATTCATGTGTTTATGGTTGCTTTACATGATAACATATCACCTGTCCTGTTCATGTAACACTTTAAAAATCAGCAAAAGGGTTATATAAATAAAATGTATTATGAAACAAAAGGCAAAAACGTATTATATATATGTACATATTTCGATTTAAAGCTTTCGTGACTGCAGAGATTCATATTCTTGGTTTTATTATTTCCCTTCTACGTGACTTTACCGAAAGAACTGTAGTGGTGTTAACTACTCACTGTTCGCAAACTGTGAGAGAGCGAATCGTAAACAACGTTCTTCCCGCTCAATCAAACGGTCAGGGTTAAAGGGGGTGAGGTAGGATCCAAACCCCAGATTGGGAAGGACCAATCGGAGGGTCCCACAAGGTGGCCGGGGATTGGACAACCCGGCCACGAACAGGTATAAAAGCCAGAGCGCTGAGAGCTCTTGGCCAGTTCTGCTACACGAAGACCCAAGTCGGCCGAAGACATCTAGGACCCTGGACCAAGCCCTCTAGCCCTTATCAGGGCTAGGGCTCAGTGTAACCAGTGGTCGGGGAAAGATCCCCTAGGTCCAACCAGAGGACGCTGGGATAGCAGGGAGATTAGATAGCCTGCAAGGTCCGGAGGCTGTGTCTCCTCAGGGTAACGGGTAAGGGGACCATTTACCCCCTTTGTATGATAGGGACTGTGTATTAAGATAATAAACAGTGTGTGCCATAAAGAAGTTTAGAAGTCCGTCCTTTACAACACTACAGAACCAAGAACATGAATATAAGTACATAGTTTAGTTCTTACTCCGTGTCTACTCGGCGCTTATACTCTGAGGTTTTTTCTGTGAAGTCACGTAGGAAATAAATAAATAATAAAATATACATAATAAAAATAATAGAAGAAAAATAGAAATAAAATAATAAATCACGACGTTTCGTAGGCAACACAAGCTTCCGTCTTCAGGTGGAACCGTCACAGCACGATTGCTGTATCAAGTATACCGTCACAGCACGATTGTTGTATCAAGTCTGCAGCAATCGTGCTGTGATGGTTCCACCTGAAGACGGAAGCTTGTGTTGCCTCCGAAACGTCGTAATTTATTATTTTATTTCTATTATTTCTTCTATTATTTTTTATTATTTATCTTTTATTAGTTATTTTTTACCTACGTGACTTTACCGAAAAAACCTAAGAGTATGAATCCTTGCAGTCACGAAAGCTTCAAATCTACTCGGCGCTTCTTGCCTTGTTTCTTGAATTCATTGAATGGAGCATCTCTTGTCACTGTCCAGCAATAGTCTGCAAGCGTTGATGGTCTCCATTTGCCCTTATAGCGTTTCTCCATTGTTGCAATATCCTGGTGAAATCGCTCACCATGCTCGTCGCTCACTGCTCCGCAGTTCGGTGGGAAAAAAATCTAGATGAGTGCCAAAAATGTATCTTTAGTGATATGTTGCAACCAAGGCTTTTGTATGGCTTGAGGAGGATTTACACCAACTCCCTGTAGTTGTCTGCCTTGTTGTTTCTGAGAAAATGTGTTGCCACGAACTGGAAGGCTTATCTATACCGTATTTTCTTTGCCACGCAGTGCACTGTCAAATGCATCATCTTTAAGAAGCTCACGAATGAGGACCAACAAAGACACTTTTTTTTATCTTAGCTTCACTTAACCTTTGAAATTTTCCACGGAGGTACTTGACAGCTGCTTGCGTTTTGTCCATGGCTTTGACAACGTTCTTCATCAGACCCAGCTTGATATGTAAGGGTGGTAACAACATCTTCCTTGATTTAAACAAGTGGTGGATGCTGACCACTTTTCTTCCTAGGCTCCAATGGCTGTCGGAGTGGTCAATCTATCTTGATGTAGTGGGAATCTCTCGCACGACTATCCCATTCGCAGAAAAAAAACTCCAGTACTTTGTTTATCCAGTCTGCAGACCAAGCAAGAGACCAACAACCTTCAAATCGCCACAAAGCTGCCACTGATATTATAGTTTATGCATCTCAAAATTTGTTTCATGATATAGGTTTCCTTCATATTGACTGCAGGACCAACTGAAATTGATGGCAAAACATTCCATTATGCAGCATGACAGCTTTAAGATGAATCAATGAAGTATCCACTCATCTGCATCATGAACGATGTTGAGGGCTGCCATTACACGATCGATGTTGTTGTAGGCTACAAGATCACCTTCCATGAAAAAGAATGGGACAAGATCCTTTTGACGGTTACGGAACATGGAAACCCTAACATCACCTGCCAGGAGATTCCACTGCTGCAGCCTGGAGCCCAACAGCTCTGCCTTACTCTTGGGTAGTTCTAAATCCCTGACAAGGTCCTTCAGTTCACCTTTTGTTATGAGGTGTGGAGGAGGATGGGAGAAAATCTGGGTCATGTGACCTTGATGGTTCAGGACCAAAAGTTTAATCCTCTTCCTCGTTGGACTCAATTGAGAATGATTATGGTGCATCAGGAACCGGCACTCCTTCTCCGTGGTGTACGGGGCGTATAGCTGATGGGATGTTTGAATAATGCACAGTATACTTTTTCTTCTTTGACACACCTTTCCCAACTGGAGGCGCCATGCAGAAGTAACAATTGCTGATATGATCGGTTGGCTCCCCCCAAATCATTGGCACTGCAAAAGGCATATATTTCCTTTTCCTGTTCCACCACTGGCGAAGATTTGTTACACAAGTGTTGCAGCATATGTGTGGAGCCCACATCTTGTTCTGATCCCCAATTTTGCAGCCAAAATAAAGGTGATATGCCTTATTAACCACAGTGGTTATACTGTGCTTTTGTGATGCAAAAGTCACTTCACCACAAACATAGCAGAAGCTATCTGCTTTGTTCACACAAGTACGAGGCATCTCTGCTCACTTTGGCTAAACATAAATGTGCCCCTTTGAAAACCCAAACACTGGCAAATAAGAGACCACGACATTACATGATTTATAGAGCTGATATTGGTCAATTTGTTTAGCAGAGGAATGTAAGCCTTGTTAAGATTGCATCATCCATTACTTCTCGGAATAACATGATGCAATGCATATCATGTATGACGAAATACCAGGTTCAGATTGCATCATTCATTGTTTTGCTCAAAAAACAAGTACTGTCCAAACCCAGTCATAGATTTATTAATAGATCCAGTCAAAGATGCACTGTAATAATTTCTAGTTTCAATTGAGATCCCTTCCCTTTATAACTCACTTATCCTCCGCCATTCCAAAGTCAAGGGTCGTATATACTGACTCAATAGCATATCTTGAAAGCTAGAGCCAATCAACAATTTTAAGCATAATTTTCATTCTCAGTAACCCAGAATTAGTAAAATTGGACTACATTTATTTAGGAAGCATTTTGACTGTAGACCAGTGTTATTGCATCCTGGGGTTCGAAAATACTTTGCAACCCTTGCAGAGAGATTCTTATTGGCCGGGAATGGCGGATGATGTGTATCACCTTATTAAGGGTTGCACTGATTGTGCGCGCAGGAAAGCACCTGACAAAAAGTCTCAACCCCTCTCTGTATTCCATCATAGTATCCCGTGTCAATGAGCTCATAGCCCTTGACATCCTGGGACCTTTTCCCAGTACACAAAAAGGGAACACATTCCTCCTGGTTGGGGTAGAGTGAGTGTACGGTTGGGGTAGAGTATTTTCCTCGGTGGCCAATGGCTTGGCCGCAGTCTGGGCAGTGTATATTGCCGATGCATTTTTGCACGGCTATGTCATGGACAAGGGTGCCCCCGAACAGCTTCTTATAGATCAGGGGAGGATTTTTTCCTCTAAACTGCTGCGCGAGGGGTGCGACATGCTGTGCAAGAAAAATATTTGGACGTCGCCTTACCATCCACAAACGGATGGTATGGTGGAGCGCCTCCACAGGACTCTGACGTCAATGCTTTGCCAAGTGGTCAATGAGGCTCAGACAGACTGGGACTTGTACGTCCCTGGGTTCCTTGCAGCATATAGGATGCCCCCACATTCCTCCACAGGGTTTTCCTCGTTTTTTTATGTATGGCCGGAAAAATGAACCCCCCATTGAGGCACAATTAGGCATAGCATCAGGAAAAAGAGGTCGACCATGCCTGTGCCCCTCCAGGTCACGCTAGAGCGGATATCCGAAGCACGCGAGGCAGCCAAGGAGAACACTGCAAGGGCACAGGCCGCTAATGAAAAGAGTGTTGCTCGCCGTGAGCACATGCTCCCGTGGGCTGTAGCGGATAGAGCATGGTTACCAGAGGTGTGGACTCGAGTCATGTGACTTGGACTCGAGTCAGACTCGAGTCATGAATTTGATGACTTGCGACTCGACTTGGACTTGCATAACAATGACTTTGTCCCACCTATGAGATGTGGACTCGAGTCATGTGACTTGGACTCGAGTCAGACTCGAGTCATGAATTTGATGACTTGCGACTCGACTTGGACTTGCATAACAATGACTTTGTCCCACCTCTGATGGTTACACTGCCCGCAGGTGTCACTACATACGTCCTCTAAGTTGCACTGTCTGTGCCGAGGTCCGGTGAAGGTGATATAGATTAAGCGGCCGCAGTGTGTTAATGTGCATGCAGGATGTCGCTGGTGGTTTATTCATCCTTTGTGCCTGAAGCCTTATGTAAATTCCCAGCTATATTATTCATCCCCAATGTCTGCGCGGTCGGGGTCTGGTGTGTCCGACGAGTCGGGGCGGCAGGCTGGAATAACCGTGCGCCGAGAAAAATGTGTTGTGCCGCCCACAGTTCACGAGACCCTGAAGTCAGGGGAGCCCCCAGATTTCACTACGGGCCGACAGGAGATCGGTCGATGTCTTCGGGGAAGACTGGGGACGAGCCTTCCCCTCCACGGCTTGTGGGTAAGCCCCCGTTACCCAGTGAGGCGCGACAACCCACCAAGAATTATGGTCCAGCATCTAGGACCCGGTCGAAGTGTGGGACATTCCATTGACGGATCGCCGGAAAATTGTGTTATGTTAATTTGTGATCAGTTGTTCGGGAATGTCCCTTGGTTGTTGTGGAGATCGGGTTGGTTTGCGCCGCGTGTGTTGTACGGGATTTTGTTTTAGTGTTTATTCCTCGGGTAAGTAGGATTTTACCGCTCACCCGTCCTAATATGCGGTGTGTTTGTCGGATGGTTGTTGTTACGCAGATGGTTCTGCCCTAAAAAAAGTTACGTTCATGATTGTGTTAGCCGGGACGGCTATATTTTTTAAGAGGGGGGGGGGTGATGTCAGGAGAGTAAGGGTTATAGTTAGTGTTAAAGTTAATGCTATCATTAGGGTTAAAGTTATAGTTAGGGTTAGAGTAAGGGTTACGATTAGAGTTAGGGTTAGAGTTTGGGCTAGAGTTTGTCTTAGAGTCAGTGTTAAAGGTCACGTCAATGTTATCTCTGTAGTTTCAGACGCTGCCTCTTCAAACACTCGCCTCATTTGAGAAAGGTCAGGAGTGGGGAGAGAGCAGATTATGAATCCTTTCTTAACCTTATCGCTGGCATTACGGAATGAATTACATTCCTTTTTTGTATCGCACACATGCACACAAACATGAAAAACAATGATTCCCCGCATAGCCTTAACAGACTGTTAGGGAAAGTGCTGTTAGCGAGCACCTATGAAGGCCGGCATGACACACGAGGGGGTGGGTGGCCAGCAACCGCGCCTGGCCGCCTTTGTATCCCTAGTGGCAATATTTACATACTGCACCATGTACTCATTTTAGGCTGACTCGATGTAGGGGAGGCCTAGGACCTGTTCAGATAATCGTTACTGGTGTTGGCCATGAGCGAGAATCGAACTCGGGTCACTGGGTTCTATTCCAATCACTACACTACTGCTCCCACACACAAACATACACACATACACACATGGATATATATGTATATATACATTACATACGGACGAATACTATTCCATGAACGAATGACGAAGATCCTCCCTCCCCATATCACATTTCATATCTTGTTGGGGGCAAGTTCGATAAGTGAGCACATTATAATGCTGGCAGAGCAAGTGAGGGGGTCGTGTGGCTAGCACCACACGAAGCCGCCTCTGTATGTTTTTTTTAAAATTATCTTTGAATTTGTTAGTTCAATGTGTTAGTACCCTTTTGAGTGGGGGTGATTTTACATTTAAAATACAACCTTTAACCTTTAGGAAGTTGACGCACCAGGTACTAACTTTAACTCCGAACAATCATTACCGCCAAACAGAGAAAACTAAAAATATTCTCCTAAGTTGAATCCCTGCTTCTGTCGTATCGTTTCGTATTGTTTAGTCTCATCTACACTTTATTCAACCATGTCTTTGTAGGTTACAACACACTCACTCATCCAATCAAACACACTCATTCACCCACTCATTTAATCAAACACACTCACTCAGCCACTCACTCATACAATTGTAGTGGTATAGCGCTGGCTGCTGGCGGAAAAGGATAATTGCGGTGTACGGCAGTACTCACGTCAGCAGGCCATAATATATACGAGAGGGGGACATCTAGGGCAAAGGTCATAGAAGGGGCCCATCGGGAAGCCCCAGGAACCCGCTAGTAGGTTCCACAAAGGGGGTATGGCCGGGGCGGAGCAAGGCCACGCTGGGAATATAAGAGGGGCCCCTGTGTGGGACCTCGTGGCGGTTGCTGGAAGTGGAATCCTAGTCGTGCTGCTCAAATTCATCGTCATCACCATCTCGTCGTCGTCACCATCTCCTCGTCGTTGTCTCCATCTTCACCATTCCAGGGTGCTGTTAGTCAGACAGCCTACCAACTGTTCTAACTAAGTAGTGCCGCCAACAATAGATGGTCTAAAGTATAATAGTGTGCACCCACGTAGGATGAGTATTATCCCGATGGTGCACGTAAAATAACATAAGTGCCTCCAAGTATTACTGTCTCCGTGTTGAGTCACTACACAATCAATCACACTCAATCATCCACTCACTCATCCAATCAAACACTCACTAATCAAATCACACACTCGCCCGACACGGCCGCCATTCACCACTAAGTGGCAGGGACATCACCACAGCGCTTATTCCAACCTAGGTGCAATTTGAAGCCACGTGAAGTGTTGAAGGCAGGAGGTAAAGGGACATTTGGCTGAATGAGATGACTGGCAGATGAGGCATCTGTGTCCCCTACTGTGCCAACTTGCTGCGTTTTAGATGCCCGGTGCTACGCTCGTTGTTGTGAGCATCGATTCTTCTCGACTCCCTCCAACTGCCCAGTAGCATCCTTCATGAGCCTCCTCCAGAGGCCGATCTTGACACTGCTGGTACCAGTCATCGGCAAGTCCATTCAGCTCCAGATTCTCCTGTACCGCATCAGCCTATCCCTTCTCTAGCTCATGCCACAACCCTTTAACCCACCCTATCTGGCCAAACAGAAGCTGCATGAACCAGGCAACAAAGCCTTGCCTGCAGGAGGAACTCACCAATGGGACTGTTTTCAGATCTTTCAAGGGTCTGTGAGCTCCTCTCACAATCAAGCCTGGTTAAACGCCAGATGGTTCGTAGACAGGCCAGCCTGAATGTTTCAAACTTGTGAAGATGTTCCTTGGTAGGGGTCCAGGTTTCGCACACGTAGTGAAGTGAGGGTGTAACTGTGACCAAGAAGACAAAGATCTAGACCAAAACAGGAGGAGGATTTCTCTACTACTCTGGTGAGGCTGGTTTTTGCAATTACCTGCGAAACGTTGTGCTCGAATTGTAAATGTTGTGGGTTTACTCTCCAACACACGGGTGTGCTGAACTAGTAACTAATTGACACGTTTGTTTGCATGACAAACCTTACTAATTGGCTGTGTCGGGTGGTGGCAGGTTTAATGACACATTTATATCTACGCAATCTAACCCAAAAATGATCCTCTTATGGACATAGATCTTTGTATGGAGTGACCGGGCAGGTAGCTTCCGCGCATCAATGAAAAGACGCTCAACTGATTCAGTGTGAGACCTCTGCTGCCAAACCGGAATGAATCATCAGCACGCTGCCCAGTGTAACGCGTCGAAATAAAGTGTAGTGCAGATTGGGTGGTGCAAGTCCCCCCGTGCAATGGAATAACGAGCCCAGTGTGACTTATACATCCTACATGTTAACACGTAGGCTTTCACGACCAATATCATCCATAATGGAGGTTTCTGGGTTAGATCGCGTAAGTATACAAATGTGTCGTTAAAACCCGCCACCACCAGACACAGCCAACTAGTAAGGGTTGTCACGTAAACAGAACATGCCAATTCGTCACTAGTACAGCACACCAGTGTGTTGAAGAGCCAAGCCATAACATTTACAATCTGAGTACGACGTTTCGCCAGTAATTACAACTAGCTTCATCAGGCGACAGCCAGATTTGTGGAAGAGTCTAACGGTTTCCTTCCTTATATAGAGGCGTAGATGTGGTGACCACGCTTATGCGCTCTTGAGCAAAGTGGGAGGGGGGGGATTATTGAGTCAACGTACATTATGCATGTGCATTATGCGAGCCCTTTGATCTTATCTATTGTGTGTATTAAAATAGCCGTACCAACGGTAATCCCTATTGAAGTATGCTGCCCTTTATCGGCATGCATTTAAATAATGTATTATTTGATGATTCGCTTCCATGTAGAGTGAGGGAAAAAAGTATTTGATCCCCTGCTGATTTTGTACGTTTGCCCACTGACAAAGAAATGATCAGTCTATAATTTTAATGGTAGGTTTATTTGAACAGTGAGAGACAGAATAACAAACAAAACATTCAGAAAAACGCATGTCAAAAATGTTATAAATTGATATGCATTTTAATGAGGGAATAAAGCATTTGACCCCTCTGCAAAACATTACTTAGTACTTGGTGGCAAAACCCTTGTTGGCAATCACAGAGGTCAGACGTTTCTTGTAGTTGGCCACCAGGTTTGCACACATCTCAAGAGGGATTTTGTCCCACTCCTCTTTGCAGATTTTCTCCAAGTCATTAAGGTTTCGAGGCTGACGTTTGGCAACTCGAACCTTCAGCTTCCTCCACAGATTTTCTATGGGATTAAGGTCTGGAGACTGGATCTTGTTGTTGTTGTTCTGTCTCTCACTGTTCAAATAAACCTACCATTAAAATTATAGACTGGTCATTTCTTTGTCAGTGGGCAAACGTACAAAATCAGCAGGGGATCAAATACTTTTTTTCCTCACTGTAGCACTAAAGCGGTAGCTATCCGAACAGTTAAAATTCTTTTTATTTTTATTCAACTTCGATAGATTCTCTAATTAATCTTGGCCAGTAGTAGCTAGTTTTGCACAGAACTTCAACATCATCAAAATCAATTGAGTTGGCACGTGTGTTCTGCGACTGCTGGCAGTTGTATTGGGGATAATTTAATATTTCTCTGATGTTCTTTTAGTCTCGTGCTGATCATACATCCTGTTTGCCCAACATAACATTTTCCACACGTGCAGTTGATCCTGTACACACCTGCTGTTGATAGCTTCGGTAATACATATTTTGTACCATTTTTAATCAGACATGAATTCACTTGCAGAGTCACGTCAATGGAGGGTCACAACGGTTGATCCGGGCTTCACGGCGACTCTGGTTCCTCTGTACCACTACGGTCGCTATGAACCAACCACCAATTGATATCGAGTGTCCCTTTCACTTTATACAACCATATATATAATATACACCCGCGACGTTTGTGAAACAACGATGAAACCTCTCGCGACCAAACTACCCAACGCACCTCACACCACAGCACTCCAACTCACGCTCTTTCAAGTCCAAATTATTATGTCGCCACACGAGTAGTTGAGGCTCTCCATGGCCCTCAGTTGTTTCCTTACGACACTGTAACAGTTGATGGAGCATTAACAGCTCTTAGCGTGTGTCCTGCACTCTTCAGCAGTGGATCAGAAGCTCCATACACTGTGTGGCTCCTGCACACTCCAGCAGTGGATCAGCAGCTCACTGCACTGGGCGTGGCTCCTGCACAATCCAGCAATAGATCAGCAGCTCACTGCACTGGGCGTGGCTCCTGCACTCTCCAGCAGTGGATCAGCAGCTCGCTGCACTGGGTGTTGGCCGCTGCTGCTTGAGCCCCGAACTCGGGTTGCCCGGTTCTTTGCGTGAACGCGTTAACCGCTGCGCCACCGCTCCGCATAACACAAACAACCCTAACACGTTCACACACACACGTACGTATGTTTATTCCATTAAGGCAATTTGTAGAGTCATTAAGCGAGTCACTTAGTGGCGAGATGCGTGGTAAATGGGCAATTTAAGAGCTAAATGATGACGATGGTGATGATAACGATGAAGGAGATTGCACGAGAGAGAGCAAGCGAGGTATGTGAAGGTAGTGGAAATGAATTATTAAAACATCAACCCGAGGTTCAGTTACGTGCTACGAGGAAGAGAAAGGGTCATTTCCCGAAACGTTGTTTGTCATATATATTTATGTTCAGGCCACAGTGTTAACAATGCACGTGTTAGTTATTGCTAATTGTGCTGCTTATGCACCATTGCCAAAGCAGACTCACCAAATAATGCGTGTGTGAGTGCGGGAATGGGGAGCGCTAGTGCAGCGATTAGTGTGCTGCACTACGAACTTCGATTCCCACTGACGGCAATTACCAGTGACGTTTATCTGAACCGGTCCTGGGCCTCCCCTGGGTCGACTCAGCCTTAAACGAGTACCTGGTGCGGTGTGTAAACATCGCCACTCGGGAGACAAAGGCGATTGGGCGTGGTGCTGGTCACCCACCCCCTCGTGTACCTTTCCGGCCTTCATAGGTACTCGCTAACAGCACTAGCCCCAACAGTCTGTTGAGGCTATAGGGGGATCTTTTGTCTTTGTGTTAGTGGCTCAGATCTTGCGATACTGATGTTGGCCGTGAGCAGGAATCAAACTCAGACGGCTTTGTTTCATAGCACAGTGTGCTAACCACTACACTGCCGCTCCCTACATCAGTAGCGAATATGTGAACCGGTCCTGGGCTTCCCCTAGGTCGACTCAGCCTCAACATTAGTGTTTAAACATCAACACTGGGGAGACAAAGGCGGCCAGGCGTAGTTCAGTGCACACCGCCTCCTCGTACGCCGTGCCGGGTTCGTAGCACAGTGCGCTGACCCCTGCGCCACGGTTCCCTTGCGACACATACAGATTATGCGTACTGACACAAAACACACACACAACACACACAGATTCCGCATACTGACACAACACACACAGATACCGAAAACTGACAAAATACACAGACAGATATCGCATACTGACACAACACACCCACACATACTGCATACTGACAAAGACAAAGATCCCCCATATAGCCTGAGCAGACTGTTGGGGCAAGTACTGTTAGCGAGCACCTATGAAGGCTTGCATGGCACACGAGGGGGTGGGTGGCCAATACCACACCCGGCCGCCTTTGTCTCCCCAGTGGTTATGTTTACACGCCACACCAGGTTCTCATTTGAGGCTGAGTCGGCCTAGCAGAGGCCCAAGACCAGTTCAAATAATCATTACTGGTGTTGGCTGTGAGCGGGAATCGAACTCGGGTCACCGGATTCGTAATGCAGCGTGCTAACCGCTACACTACCCCAACACACACACATACATACACACAACAAACACAACACACACACATACATACACACAATACACACGCACATACAGATATACATACATGGCCTACACTGCCACACACATACACACATAGGGCTGGCTATGTGCATTGCAAACACATCATTACACTCCCTGATGCAATCTCATTTGAAGCGCCCGGCTAATAAGGTCACACGGAGCCAGCACGTTACGCGATGTCCCTCTGGCCTCCCTCCGTATGCGCCGGTGTTAGTGTCTCTCAGAGACCCTTTGCTTACTGCTGGCAGCATTAATAATAATACGTAATTCTTATTTAACCCGGAAAGCCACGCTCAGTCAGAATACTGTTTTCAGGAGGGTTCTGCTACACAGAGACGTATGGCCAATGGCAGTTACAATTTTGTAACTTGTATCTGTAGAAGGAATCCGGAGAGCCTGGGGGAACACGTGCAGAAGATAGCGAGAAGATACGAGCTACAAAAAGACAAAGAGCCCTGTAAAGCCTGAACAGACTGTTAGGGCAAGTGTTGTTAGTGAACACCTATGAAGGCCAGCACGGCACAGCAGGGGGTGGGTGGCTAACACAACGCCCGGCCACCACACCAGGTTCTCATTTGAGGCTGAGTCGACCTAGGGGAGGCCGACGACCGGTTCAAATAATAGTTTCTGGTGTTGGCCGTGAGCGAGAATCGAACTCGGTTCTCTGGGTTTGTGTTAACCGCTACCCTACCGCTCCCCACTCACATGCATACACATTATCTCACTCTCTCAATCACTCTCAGTAGAACAGGGGAAGGATTTTTTTTACTCCACTGGGAAAGACACCCGAGTCAGGAATTGAACCCTGGCTTCTGAGTACAGGAAGTGTGCGTAGATTTACCCTAAGAAAGCGACTGGCGTAAGCTCCGAAACCGTATTGTTGTACTTAAAAAAACAGAGAGGCTGTTAACCCGGCAGCATTCGTGCGAAAAAATTCAGGATGTTCCTCTAACCCGAGTCACCACCGCGTTGACCTCCACACACAGACCGTGGCCACGAAGAGTCAGCCCAGACTCGAAATTAACGGCTCCTCCAATTTCCTCTGCGGCTGCGATATTTTCCGTAAATAACATCAGAATAATCCTGGGGAGGTGACATAAGCATAACCAATTGCATGGCAATTTCCTCTCTTTGCACACGCGGAGCAGATTTATCCACCGCAGCTCTATGAGGCACCTTTTTAAATTGCAAACAGGTACTGCTGACTATTTTTCTTTCTCACGTGAAATACCTCAACAGTCAGCCTGCCGCGTGTGTGTGGGGTTGTACAAATATGTGGGGAGTGGTGGCGCAATGGTGAGCGCACTTGCGCTACGAGCTCGGCCACACGAGTTCGATTCTTCCTCAAGGCGAACACTGGGATGAATATCTGAACAGGTCATGAGCCTTCCTTAGGTCGACTCAGCTTCAAATGAGTACCTGGTGCGGTGTGTAAATATCACCACTGGAGAGACAAAGGCGGCCGGGCGTGGTATTGGCCACCCACCCCATGTGCCGTTCCTGCCTTGATAGGTGCTCACTCATAGCACTTGCCCCAACAGTCTGTAAGGTTATACGGGGGATCTTTGTCTTTGTAGAAATATGTGAGGAATGGTGGTGCAATTGTTAGCCCACTTGCGGTACTAATCCGGCGACATGACTTCGATTCTCACGAATGGTGAACATTAGTGACGAAATGTCTGAACCGGTTCTGGGCATCCCCTAAGTAGCGTATTCCTTAAATGAGTACCACGTGCGGTGTGTGAACTATCACCACTGGGGAGACAAAGGCGGCCAGGTGTGTTTATGGCCAACCTCGTTTGCCCCGTGTTGGTGTCCTTCATAGGTGCTCGCTAAGAACACTTACCCCAGTAGCCTGTGCAAGTTATATGGAGACTCTTTGTATTGTATATACACACTCATTCCCATGTATATATGTGTAATAAACGACTGGACCACGATGTCTGGCTCAGTGTCCTTTATTCGGTTCGTGCTGTACACCCACACGGCTGTCTTTACTCTGTAGCTTCTCCACGGTGCTGACTCCAATGTCGGCCTGATTCACAACAGCAGCCCCGCTGCTGTTTCTCTCACACAGCCCCCCTTGGCTGTACTCGCTGCAACTCCTCTCTCTCTCCGCAGCTCTGACAGCCTCGTGCTGTCTCCCTCTCTCCCTCCGCAGCTCTGACAGCCTCGTGCTGTCTCTCTCTCTCTCTCCGCAGCTCCACCTGGCAGCCACACCGCTGCCTCTAACACGCAGCCCTTCTGGCTGTCTCCTCTGCTGCTGCACACCACTCCGCAGCTTCCTCTTGTCTTCGGGGTTGGCTCCCGATGGCCGTCGGTGCCCCCCCTCTTCTCACTCGCCCGCGTGGCCTCACTCTTTTCCGCTCACACCCCGACTGACTTCCCCTTCCGGTTTACCCGCTTAAGGACCCGAACCTTCCACCCACGTCACATGACTCCACCCCCCGTGACGTCACATCCGGAAGGTCGCTTACGCCCGCATTACATATGTATGTGCACATACATATTGTACATTTGTGTGGAAATGTATGTGAAGACAAAGGTCACCCTAAAAGGCACATGGCCTTTGAGTGGTAAGTGCAGGTAGTGAGTGCCTATTTAGGCTGGAAAGCTACATAAGCGGTTGGTGTGGCCAGCACCCCACACAAGACCACCTTTGTCTCTCCAGCAATATCCAGGCCCCTGCACTTTCGTCAGAGGTCGTCGTGTGCACAGCACGTCCCCACATCGTGCGTGGCGCATACAGCGGCACTGTGAGTCAAATATTAAATATAAATACGTGACAGAATGTCATCCCCAATTACATCAATCCACGAGATCCATCACGCAGACATTTCACTGTGAATAACATCAAAGTATATTGGGAGCCTGTCATAGAACACATTCACTTTGTTTTTTTGGTCTTTGGGAAATTCACTCGTGTAATGCGTTTTCTCGGCGTTTGACCACTACGAACAGCGTGGCACACGTGTGGCATGAATTCCTGATGGCTTTCCCTCCGAGGTCCGTTTGTAGATTGTCTTGAGTTGGGTCACGGTAAGGCAATGTCTTTATTATGATGCGAAGTCTAGAGCTCGGTTAGTGGAGCTGATAATGAAACATCGTGGATCATCATCAGCAGCAATATAATCACTACAAGTAGCTTATCATCATCGCAGTGATCCTCAGCCTCATCAATAGCAACATTTGCCACTTGTCACGCGCCGCTACACAGTTTGCGCTCACTCTCGTCGAGAGAGGACGACTTGAGGGTTGCGAGGACTCACGGACAAGCGGGGAGGCAGCTGCGCGATAAGCTGGCGCCAACAATTGCCATCCAACATTGCTCTGCGTCCCCCTGTGTGCTCAGGTGTTATTGGCCAATTAATATATGCTGTCCATAAAGTTTTTTTGGGGATCGCGTAAATATAAATGTGTTGATAAACCTGCCACCACCCGACACGGCCAATTAATAATGTTTGTCACGTAAACAAAGCGTGCCAATTCGTTACGAGTTCAGCACACCCGTGTGTTGGAGAGTAAACCCACTACAACATTTACAATTCGAGTACTCTTCAACACACCGGGCTTAACGACACATTTATATTTATGCGATCTAACCCCAAAAAAACCCTCTTATGGATAATATTGGTCGCAAACATCAGTGTGTTAAATTGACTAACCTCTAATATATGTTAATATAACAAGCATCATTGTCATGACAACCACAATCATCATCATATTACAGTCATACGCCTTGTGCTGATGATGACGATTATTTTTGTAATGATGATGAGCCTCTCACTCATCATCATCATCCATCAGAAGTAGCACCAGCAGCAGCCGCCACCACCTGCGGTGCCACAGTCGCCTTCAATTAGTTTCATTACGAGGCAGCAACCCGGGACTTCACGTGGAGGAGATGGATACGCTTCCTCCTCGGAATCACACACGGCGGGGCGGGTTGCGAGATTTAGCGACGATCTTGGAACTCGGCATCCATCAGGCACGGGAAGGAGAGAGATGCGATGGGGCCCACGGTGTCGATGGGAGCAAGAGGGGAACAGATGGGGAGGGAGGAGAGGGGAGCAGAGGAGGTGGGAGGAGAGGGGAGCAAGAGGAGAGCAGAGGGAGTGGGAAGAGAGGGGCAGGAGAGGGGAGCAGAGGGGGTGGGTGGAGAGGGGTAGGAGAGAGGAGCATAGGGGAGGGAGGAAGAGGGGCAGGATAGGGTAACAGAGGGGGACACAGGGGGTATGGAATTGTATAGGGGAGCAGGAGTTTACAAAGCTTTGCCATCGTGTTCCCCGCTAGTCCAGAGGACTTGGTGCCGGCCGATTTATTCTGAACACACGAGTAAACGATAAACATTTCGGGTTCTTATGGTTCATTGTTAATGTCTTCCGCTCAGCCAAGCTAAAGGGCCTTACCTTTAGACTTCATAGGGTTCAGTGGGAGGTCATTGCTAAATGCCCGAGGCTCAGAGTCAATTACTGTATACGGGTAAACGTGTGAGTGTGTGAGTGTGTGCGTGTGTGAGAGTGCAAGGGTGTGAGTGTGTGAGCGTGCGAAGGTGTGAGTGTGTGAGGGTGTGCGTGTGTCTGTTAGGGTGGGCAAAACAACCCCCTACCTCCTCATGGTGCCGGACGGGTAACGCTGTCGTGGGCAGTGCTGTAGGGGGGAGGGCCAATTCCGATTGACCTTTCCCCTCATGGCGTTTGTGACCACCACAGCGGCCAAAAGGGGGCTCTGGACGGGTGCAAGGGGCTAGTAACCCCTCCACTTTCAATTAATAACCGCTAAACCACGACAAAAAAATGTAATTAATAAGATTGTGCCAGAGGCCCCGGTGGGACAGGCGTCTATGACGTCTCCTGGCCAAACCCCATTTGGCGGAGCCAGGAGACTGAATCCTTACCCTCGGGGCTCCTCCAGAAACAACAAAAAACAATTACGTGTAGCCACGTGGAATATTCGAACGCTCACTGTGGAGGAGAGGCTGCCACTCCTCTGTCGGGAGCTCTACTAGTACCGCCTGGATCTCAGTGGTATTCAGCAGGTCCGGTGGACCGGTTCTGGCTCCTGCCACCAAGAGGGGTGGACAGTCCTCTACTCAGGGCAAGAGACTGCCAAACAACAGAGAGTGGCTCTTCTTCTGAACAAAAGAATGATGGGGGCGTGGCAGTGAGGTGTGGGAAGCTGTAAGCCCCAAGCTACTTTGGGCTTGCCTTCCCATCAACCAGAGGCGAGGAGTGGTGGTCATGGTTACTTATGCCCCCACTGAAGACGAACATCCGTGGAGGGATGCAGCAAGGCCAATGAGTCAGATGCCTTCTATGACCTTCTGTCACAGGTGCTAGCTAAAGTGGCCCCTCGGGATAGAGTCATCTTGTTGGGTGACTTCAATGCCCGAGTTGGTCATGATGCTGGCACCTGGTCTGGAGTGATTGGAAGGCATGGGCCAGATTAGCTCAATAACAACAGCAGGAGGCTGCTAGATGTTTGTGCAGTCCATGGGCTTGTAATTAACAACACGCTGTTCCGGCATCGGCGCATCCACACAACATCATGGATGCATGCCGGGTCCAAGCAAGAATATCTGCTGGACTACTTGGTGATGAAATAGCGGATGCAGGCCCATGTCCTTGACACCAGGACCTTCCATGGAGCTGATCTGCGCACTGACCATCGACTTGTCATCTGTAAGATGAGCCTGCCATTCTTCCACTCCAGTGGTGGGTGTACACCCAGGACCCCATTCAAACCGTTAGTGGCATGGTCTCAGCGAGCTGATGAAAGTTGCAAGCGAGAATTTAATCATCATTTGCGGCTGGGGTTGGCATCGTCCCCCACTCCTCTTGATTTCGAGTGGAAATGGGCGAAGTTTAGGACTGTGGCTCATGCAGTTGCAATGGCTGCTTTGAGTACATGGTCCAGACCTCCCCAGAGACACTGGCTGACAGAGGAGGTGTTCAAGCTGGCTGAGAAAAAGCAACAGGCCCACTCTAATCGGCGACACCATTTCACGTCGGAGAATGAGGAGGCTTACCGCAGCCTTCGCTCGGAGGTTCGGAGAGCCGTGAGGCGCTGCAAGGATGGGTGGTGGTCGTGGGTTGCTGAGGAGATGGAGTCTGCCTTAATGGCCCGCGATCACAAATCGTTACTTAATTCCATAAAAAAGTAACCTGTTTACCATCATTAGGGGAAAGAACGGTGATCCAATCTCTGACCCCCAGGAACAGGTTTGCAGATTTGCTGAGCATTTCTGTGAGGTCCTGGGGGAGGGGACATCCCTGAACCTGGATAACAATGTGGGAAAAAGTGGGGATGACCCTGCTGAGGCTGCGGTGCCTCAAATATTGGAACAAGTCACCCCCTCTGAGTGGCTGGCTGAGGTGCCATCTGTTGAGGAAGTACTGAAGGCGATCCAGTGTCTGAGATCAGGAAAAGCACCGGGCAGAGATGATCTCCCAAGCGAAATGCTGAGGGAGGGTGGTGTTTGTGCACAGACTGCCCTACATGACATCATAACAACAGTCTGGACCACTGGACGGGTTCCGCAGGACTGGAAGGATGTCCTGGTGGTCTCCCTTTTAAAGAAGGGGGAAAGCACATACTGTAATAACTACAGGGGAATATCACTCCTCAGTGTGCTGGGAAAGGTCCTGGCAAGGATTATTCAACATCGCCTTGCTAGGCACGCTGAGGAGCCCCAATGCGGTTTCAGGAAAGGGCGGTCCTGCACAGATGCCATATTTTCTGTCCGTCTGCTACAGGTGTAGGGAATTCCCAAAAGACCTACATCTCTGCTTTATTGACCTGGTCAAGGCCTATGATACCATCAGTAGGCCTGGGCTCTGGGCAGTTCTTCGTGCTTTCGGAGTCCCTGACCCTCTGCTCAAGATCATTAAGGACCTTCATGACGGTGAGCGGGCCCAGGTAAAACTACGTGGCCGGGAGTCGGAACCATTCCCTGTACACCTTGGGGTGCGACAGGGATGTCCTCTGGCTCCCACATTATTTAACATCTATTTCAACCACCTAGTTCGTGAAGCCTTCAATAGCTGTACCGGAGGAATTTCCATTTGGTACAGATACAATGGGAGGCTGATCGATGCCTGGGTGCATATATCCGTCTCTATCTCTGCTGTGCCGATACCTGCCTACGATCTCCCAGACAGCTGGAACTGGTCGTGTGCCTCCCTATAACAAACCAATAGAGTACTGAGCAGCGTGGTGAAGATTGGTGAAACAGCCCCTTCGTCCTACGAGGCTTGGGGGGGTCCCCTCATCCAGCAGTGAATTGAAAAAAAATATGAACAATTGCATTTTTGGGTCAGATCGCGTGAGTAAAATGTGTATCGTCCACCCTCCGCCAGCCACCACAGTCAATTAATAAAGCTGTCACCGTGATGAACAATCGCGACAATTTTATTATATTTCGGTTTTGCATTTGGAACGTTTTATTCTCGTGAGGAATGTATTAACTGGCTGTGTCAGGTGGACAACATATTGTACTCGCCGTGTGCCCGAAACAAATTTCAATTCTGCAAGTGCTGTGAATATTCGTATTTGCAGCACCGTTTTTTCTGACTGAAGACGTTGCTTTTGAATCTGCGAAGGATTTTATTCCAGTCAGGTCTGGCAGCTCTCGGCTCTGATCGGCGAGTCGGTGTGAATGGGTTTTGACGTTTGACCGAATCCGAGCCGAGACACGCGAGTGGGGGGGGGGCGCTCAAGACAAGGCGCATATGCGCGTTCTCACTCGGTATCGCACAGCAAGACCCGAGACAAACGAAGGTAAATATACAAAGACAAACACAGAGAGACGGAGACGCCGTCGTCATGCCTTAACAAGACCATTAAGGCCAATGCTGTTAGCAAGCACCTACTAAGGGCGTACAGTAGAACGCATTGGGGTGAATGGCCAGCACCATGCCCAGCTGCCTTTGTCTTCCGAGTGCTGTTATTTACCAGGTAATGTTTTTAGGCTGAGTCGACCTAGAGGAGGCCCAGAATCGGTTTAGTTATTGGCCACTGTATATACTGTAGGTCATGAGAGAAAAACAAACTTGGGTCTCGGAGTTGCTACACTATCGGTCCCCTTAAACAACAACCTGCGTTTACTCGTGTAGTGGTGAACACGGAGGCACACACTCTGGAGTTGGAGGCAACACGTTTATTAACAACTTCCCTAACGGGGTAAATTTTAACGTAACTCTGGTTCTATAGTAGGTAATACGGCTAACTATGTAAGTAGCGAGTTAACTCTCAACGAAGACCCGGAGACAACGAGACGCGGGACCCAGGCTTGAATCCACAGACGAGCCCCGATTGTTGTCGGGGCTGCCCCTTCATCCCCCCGAGTGTGGCCTCGCTCTGCCCCCGGCCACGCCTCTTTCTGTCCCCTTGCCAAGAGGCTCTCAGCTCCCCGTCACGTGTTCCCGATCTCCCTTTTCGGACGCGCTTGCCATCCTGTTTCCAGGATAACGCCCCCTCGGGCCTGCCCATGTGCTGTACACACTCCGGCCCCCGAGGGAGGTTCTAGGTGCCCAGCAGCACGCCCGTGATAGTGGTTGGCGCCAACACCATAGTGACATCCTAACGTCATTACATCACCCCCCCCCCCACCCTTCTAAAAACACAGCCGTCTCGGCTGACAACTATCAATTTACAACAAGAAAAATGTAGCCTCCAAAAAACGATTTGCTGCATAACGGCAACAAGGAACAACCGTACGCGCAAAAAACAATACACCAAAAGCACAACCCACACAATTACCGCGAGGGCAAAAGGAGAGAGATAAGCAAATTTGGTATATACAAAGGCCAGCCTGGCCTCCTGGCAGCAGCACAATCCCACACCATCTGCGCCAAATAACTCATCAGGCTCGCGAGTGTAACCTCAACCCGATGGTGCGAGAAGCGTGCTGAGCGAGAGTCACTTGAACTGCAGTTTTAGAGCGGGTTAGTGTGGGCTTGCAGGTGGTCCCAGAGGCACATGGAAAATGGCCTAATGGGTGCGTCCCCTCCCGAGGAGAAGAAGATCCGGCAGCTTCAGATGGTGCAGATGACGGCCGGTCCTCTCCACTCATTGCAGAACCGGGCGGCGTAACCGGCTGCTCCAAAGACTCTAGGCACTGGGGTCCTGTGGAGGGAGAAGCAGAACTCCCCTGAGAACCCCCCTCCGCAGACATGCGCCCCAGCTCGCCGAGCACACCCGACACACAGCCCTCGGGTAGTGGAGATGAAAGGACGCCGTCAGGGGGGCAAAAGGGTTTCAGTCGCGACGAATGCACAAACCAGTGCCTGCAACCTAACTGGATGCGTACACTTTGTGGACTTTTAACCTCCAGAATTTCCATGGGGCCTCGCCATGTCTTATACAGTTTCGGGGATGTACCCACGGGAACTTGGGGGCAGTGAAGCCAAGCCCTATCACCTGGTGATGATGTGGTCACAGATTCCCGGAGGCCCACCAGCCGTTTGTTTGCGGCTTGCGGTAAGGCCGAATTTCCGCGAAGCTTCCCAAGCTTCTGACAAGTGCTGGAGGGTAAGGTTATACGGGGTTAGGCAATTTGTTTTTTGCCAGTACCGGGTTCAATTGAGACTCAACTGGTGGATCCTGCTCCCTCCCGTACATTCACACTGATCACTGGGTGGTAGTCGTGACAGTGCATCCACGTTTATATGGCGAACACCCTTTCTATAGGATACTACAAAAGAGTAATCCTGTAGGTCCTGAAGCCAACGTGAAAGATGACCCAAAAGCGGTTAGACTCACAGCGTATACTGTAGAGCTGCGTGATCGAGCGCACCTCGAACTGCCTTCCATAGAGGTATGGCTGATATTGCTGGATGAAGTAAACAATAGCCAGCAACTCACGACACGTCACGCAGTAGCGCTGCTCCGCTGGAAAAAGAACTCTGCTCCCATACGTGACCACACGCTCCACTCCGTTTACCACCTGAGACAAAACGGCGCCAATGCCGGTGTTGCTGGCATCGGTATTAAGGATAAAGGGCAAAGAAAAATCGGGGTATCGAAGGGGAGGCGCGTTGACAAGGCCATCTCGCAGTGTGGCAAACGCAGCCTCCTACTCCTCTCCCCACCGAAATTTCTGTCCTTTAGCCATGAGGACATGGAGAGGTTTGGCGATCGTGGTGAACGCGGGGACAAAGTGTCGATAACAAGAGGTGAACCCGACGAAACTACGCACTTCACCCACCGACCTGGGGGTTGGCCATGTGCGCACGCACGCAGTTTTTGCAGGGTCCGTCGATATTCTGGATTGGCTGATAATGTGGCCTAGATATCGGACCGACTTTTGCAGCAGATGTCATTTCTGCGGTTTGAATTTTAGATTTGCAGCCCGCATTTTGAGAAAAACCGCCCCACAACCTCCGCAGGTGTTCCTCGAACGTTTGTCCGAAAACAATGACGTTGTCAAGGTAAATTAGGCACGCGTCCCAATGGAGTCCCGCCAACAGCAACTCAATCAACCTTTGCAACGTGGCAGGAGCCGAGCGGAGTCCCATCAGGAGCTGGTTAATTCGAACAGCCCTTGGGGTGTGCGGAACGCGGTTTTTGGTCTAGAGCTGTCGTCCAAAGGCAACTGCCAGAACCCCGATAGTAAATCAAGGGTGGAGAAGAACTGCGCCCCCGACAAAGCATCCAAAGAGTCATCCATCCTTGGGAGCGAGGACGCATCCGCCACGGAGTCTTTGTTGAGCTTGCGGAAATCGACACAAAACCGCAGACTCCCATCCTGATTTTTAACGAGCACAATGGGGCTCCCCATGGGCTGGTTGACAGCGAAATTATATCGGCAGCCAGCATCTCGTCAACCGCACAGCGCACACGGCTCTTCTCCTTGGGACTCAAAATATATGGATTTTGGCGAATGGGGGCGGAGTCTTACATATTGATGTGGTGGTGTAACAGAGGCGTACAGCCAATATCGAATTTTGTTTTGCTGAAAACATCGGAGAACTCCTCCAAAAGCACACGCAATTCGAGCCTGTGTACTTCCGATAATTCTTTGCTCTCGGTGCAGAGCACGTCAAGCCACGACACATCACATTCCTCACTCTGCCCCGAAACCACTGCAACTCCCACATTCCCGCCAATTTCCCCCCCTCCGCGTGAGCCAAAACAGAACCCTCCTGTATGACAGACATTTCCGAGCCGACGTTCAAAACCTGGATAAATAGTTTTTGATCATTTACCACCAAAGTTTGTGCATACAATAAGGTTTCCCCACGAGCAGCCTTGTTTGAGGGGACCAACAACAACCCGTCCATGGTCGTTTCCCTATCGAGTTGTTTCTTCAACTGCAAGGGAATGAACATCTGTGTGCCAGGGGGGATTTTGACAGTCCAGTTGGCCATTGCTAGGACTGATGTACAGTGAGGGAAAAAAAGTTATTTGATCCCCTGCTGATTTTGTACGTTTGCCCACTGACAAAGAAATGATCAGTCTATAATTTTAATGGTAGGTTTATTTGAACAGTGAGAGACAGAATAACAACAACAAAATCCAGAACATTTGATTCGCATTTTAATGAGGGAAATAAGTATTTGACCCCTCTGCAAAACATGACTTAGTACTTGATGGCAAACCCCTTGTTGGCAATCACAGAGGTCAGACGTTTCTTGTAGTTGGCCACCAGGTTTGCACACATGTCAGAAGGGATTTTGTCCCACTCCTCTTTGCAGATCTTCTCCAAGTCATTAAGGTTTCGAGGCTGACGTTTGGCAACTCGAACCTTCAGATCCCTCCACAGATTTTCTATGGGATTAAGGTCTGGCGACTGGCTAGGCCACTCCAGGACCTTAATGTGCTTCTTCTTGAGCCACTCTTTTGTTGCCTTGGCCGTGTGTTTTGGGTCATTGTCATGCTGGAATTCCCATCCACGACCCATTTTCAATGCTCTGGCTGAGGGAAGGAGGTTCTCACCCAAGATTTGACAGTACATGGCCCCGTCCATCGTCCCTTTGATGCGGTGAAGTTGTCCTGTCCCCTTAGCAGAAAAACACCCCCAAAGCATAATGTTTCCACCTCCATGTTTGACGGTGGGGATGGTGTTCTTGGGGTCATAGGCAGCATTCCTCCTCCTCCAAACACGGCGAGTTGAGTTGATGCCAAAGAGCTCCATTTTGGTCTCATCTGACCACAACATTATCACCCAGTTGTCATCTGAATCATTCAGATGTTTATTGGCAAACTTTAGACGGGCATGTATATGTGCTTTCTTGAGCAGGGAGACCTTGCGGGCGCTGCAGGATTTCAGTCCTTCACGGCATAGTGTGTTACCAATTGTTTTCTTGGTGACTATGGTCCCAGCTGCCTTGAGATCATTGACAAGATCTTCCCGTGTAGTTCTGGGCTGATTTTTCACCGTTCTCATGATCATTGCAACTCCACGAGGTGAGATCTTGCATGGAGCCCCAGGCTGAGGGAGATTGACAGTTCTTTTGCGTTTCTTCCATTTGCGAATAATCGCACCAACTGTTGTCACCTTCTCACCAAGCTGCTTGGCGATGGTCTTGTAGCCCATTCCAGCCTTGTGTAGGTCTACAATCTTGTCCCTGACATCCTTGGAGAGCTCTTTGGTCTTGGCCATGGTGAAGAGTTTGGAATCTGATTGATTGATGGCTTCTGTGAACAGGTGTCTTTTATACAGGTGTAATAAAAGACTTGACCACGATCTCTGGCTCAGTGTCCTTTATTTGGTCCGTACTGTATTACCTACACGGCTGTCTCCTCTTTGCTCAGTCCCCACAGTGCTGACTCCGATGTCTCTCCAGTCTCCACCAGCAGCCCCTCTGTTGGCCTCTGTCGCTCTTGTAGCCCCCACAGCAGCTCCGCTGCTGTTACTCTCTCCCAGCCCCCCCTGGCTCTCACCGCTGCAGCTCCTCTCTCTCTCTCTTGCTCTCTCCGCAGCTCTGACAGCCTCGTGCTGTCTCCACACACACACCGCTGCAGCTCCTCTCTCTCTCTTGCTCTCTCCGCAGCTCTGACAGCCTCGTGCTGTCTCTCTCTTCGTCGCTCCTGCGACTCTCTGCAGCCACACCGCTGCGCCTCTGACACACAACCTTCCTGGCTGTCCGTGCCCCTCTCCTCTCGTTCGCCCGCGTGGCCCCACTCTTTTCCATTCACACCCCGACTGCCTACCCCTTCCGGTTTACCCGCTTAAGGACCCGGACCTTCCACCCACGTCACATGGCTCCGCCTCCCCGTGACGTCACATCCGGAAGGTCGCTTACGCCCGCATTACACCACCCTCCCCCGTAGAAAAAACCCAGCCGACCTCGGCTGAACAATACCAAAGCGTAATGCGGTGAACCGACCTTCCGCGCTAAAGGACACCAAGCATGCAATATAACAACAGAACAATACAACAAGTAACATAAACAGACGTACGGAAAGCATGCAATAAATACAACGGTAAGAACAAGAACAACAACACAACATACAATCAACGAAACGTAAGTGATTTAGAGCGTGTGCGGGTCGCCGGCCCGTCCCGGACGGTCGGCGGCCCGCTCGCAGAACGGGAACGCGATGGAACTCGATGAATGACAGGGGGTAATTCTCCTGTTGCGGTTGGAAGTCCACCAACGTCCCGTGTTCCCGAAGAATCAGTCTTGGCCGTGTCCTTTGAATGTGCCTGCGGCGGGGTCGGAAGGGCTGCAGGGCTCGAAGGTCTCGCAGACCTGGCAGGCGCCCTCCGAGCAGGGCCCCTCGTCCCCCTCGGTGTCACGGCCGACCTGTCTGGAACAGGTACGACAGGCGCTCTAGCAAGATCAGTGGACGCAGGCAGGGGAGAGTCGGCAGCAACAGACCCCGGCAAGGCAACATTGGGAGATGACGCATCACGTAGGGGAGCAACATATGGTTTCAACCGCGACGTATGAACAAACCAACGGCGAGAACCAATCTGAACGCGCGCCGACTGTGGATTGGGAACCTCAATGAGGCGCACAGGACCATGCCAAGGTTTGTGCAATTTAGGAGAGGTCCCCGGCCGCACCTGCGGGCAATGGAGCTAGGCCAGGTCACCAACCTTCCAGGGGCACTCCCCCTCGGACCGCCGAGCATACCGCTCGTTCCGGGCCTGGGCTTTGGCCGTAGCCACGCGGGCATTTTCCCGCGCCTCCGTGACCCGGCGAACCGTGTCCTGAATGTATTCAGGGAGTGGTTTACGAGGTCCCTTCACCCCAGTACCCAATTGCACATCCACCGGAGGCACGTTTTCCCGACCATACATAAGGTAAAACGGCGAATACCCTGTAGCCGCATGAGGCGTCATCCTGTACGCCGAAAGCTCTCCGGGGATGTGCAGATCCCAATCTGATTGCTGTTCACTCACAGTATGGCAAAGCATGGCAGACAATGTCCTGTTCAGCCGCTCAACCATACCATCCGTCTGCGGATGGTATGGGGATGTCCGTATTTTCTTAGTCCCAAGGCCCGCGCACACTTCCGCCAATAATTTAGAAAATAAATTTCGGCCCTGGTCCGTGAGGAGTCTCTCAGGCGCCCCCTTGTCCATAATGTACCCAAACAAAAAGGCGTCGGTGATGGCTGCGGCCGACTGATCGGGCAACGGCCAGGCCATCGGCCAACGGGAGAGATACTCAACCCCTACCAGCAAATATTTATTTCCCCTCGCCGATGGTGGGAAGGGTCCTAATATGTCCAGTGCCACCAATTCATTGACTCGAGACACCTGAATCGACTGGAGAGGCGGCACGTAAGGATGTTTAGGCGGCTTACGTCGGGCGCACTCAGGGCACGCGCGCACGTGCCCTACGTTATCTGTCGCCATGCCGTGCCAAAAATAATGACGTTGCAACGTCAACAAAGTCTTCTGCACCCCTAAATGTAAGAGTGTGTCACAATGGAGAGTTCTAATCAACTCGAATCGCAAGGACGTTGGTACCACCAAACGCCAGCTTTCCTGGAACCCTTCTCGCCACATAAGCAGACCATCTCGGAGAGCGGTTCGCGGCCCCACAGCCGAACTCGGACTCCCATTGTCCCTCGTAGACCGCTTCCGCATGGACAACAACGACTCATCCATCATCTGTTCCTGAATCCAGACAGACCGCGGCAGATTCAAAACCCCGTCAGTCGGTCCCGGTTCCATCGGAGTATCCGACTTCTCGACGGCCAACGTAAGCGGCTGAGGGGGGTTCAGAAACGGCGAACACCTATGCGTCCCCGACGCACATTTGCAAGGGGCTCGCCGCGGTAATCTGGAAAGTGCGTCAGCATTCGCATGGCGCACTCCCTTCCGATGTTGAATTTGGATGGAAAATTCCTGTAGCGTGTCCAACCAACGTGCCAACTGTCCGGATGGCTGGTCCATTTTAAGTGCATATTGCAAGGCCGCATGATCCGTACGCACAATAAAAGAACGACCGTAAAGGTACGGTCGAAATTGCCGTAGGAAAAAAACAACCGCCAAAAGTTCTCTACGAGTGACACAGTAGCGAGTTTCCGCAGGAGACAAGACTCGGCTACCATACGCCACGACGCGCTCTACACCCCCTTTAGACTGTGATAATACCGCCCCAATACCTGTGTCACTCGCGTCCGTATCAAGAATGAATGGGCGATCAAAATCGGGATAATCCAATGTTGGGGCCGTAGCCAATAGATCACGCAGACTCCGAAAGGCCGCCTCTTCCGGTTGTCCCCAACCAAACTTCCGTCCTTTACCCGTAAGGAGATGCAAGGGCCTCGCAATCGTCGCAAACCCCAGCACAAATCTTCGATAATACGAGGCAAATCCCAAAAACCGCCGAACATCCCCCACGGTGGCCGGAGTCGGCCAATCCCGGACGCACGCCGTCTTTTCCGGATCCGTGGACACCCCCTCAGCACTCACAATGTGCCCCAGATAACGGACGGACCGTTGCAGTAGGTGGCATTTCTTTGGTTTAAATTTTAAATTCGCAGAGCGCATCCTCGTGAACACTGTCTCCAGCCGTGTTAAATGTTCCTCAAATGTGCGGCTGAAGACAATGATATCGTCCAAATATATAAGACACGTCTCCCACTGCAACCCCGTCAAAACGAGCTCCATCAATCTTTGAAATGTAGCAGGGGCCGCATTCAATCCCATCGGGAGGCAGTTGAATTGAAATAACCCCTGCGGCGTACGGAAAGCGGTTTTCTCCCGTGAGGACTCGTCAAGGGGGAGCTGCCAAAATCCCGAAGAGAGGTCCAGTGTGGAAAAGAACTTAGCCCCCGACAATGCGTCAAGGGAGTCGTCCATACGCGGCAGGGGGTACGCATCTGCCACCGATATCTTATTCAATTTCCGGAAATCAACACAAAATCGCAAGTTGCCATCCTTTTTCTTAACCAAGACCACAGGAGCGCCCCATGGGCTGTTAGATGGCGATATGATGTCCGCAGCCAACATGCCTTCCACTGCCCCCCGAACGTGTTCTCGCTCCGCAGGACTCATCCGATGCGAATTTAATCGAATAGGGGCAGCGTCGCCCGTCTCAATGTGATGGGAAAGCAACGATGTGCGGCCCAAATCCAAATCATCGGAGCTGAACACATCCGAATACGTCAACAACAATCTACGCAGCGCATCACGTTGCTCCACGGACAGGGAAGAATTTTCGTCACATAAGTTAGCAATCCAACGATTATCCGAACCCCTCGGCTCGGAAACACCAGCGACCACTCCCCGGCTATGCGGACAATCGTGCGTCGCAAACGCCGTAGTGGCATGTGCCACAACCGTACCGGCCGGAACACGGATGTTTTCCACCCCCGCGTTAAGCACCTGTAAAAACGATAATTGGTCCGGCCGGACAATGGTCTGTGCCCCAACTAACGCCAACCCTGTTGTTATCGTGGCGGATGGCGACAACAAGACCCCTACTGCTCCTAGCCGATTAGGCAGGGGCTTCCGATACCGCAAGGGTATAAGCATCTGTGAACCAGGTGGGATGTCCACAGATGCGACGGACAGCGCCTGCACCTGTATGGCCGAAGCAGGTCGCCCCCAGGGCGACGGCAGAAACGATATTTGATGGCCACCCGGCAATTCAATACAATTCTCATTGATTTTGATCAAAATGGGCATTTTAGCCAAAAAATCGGTGCCTAATAAGCAAGGAACCGCCAAAGATCTTGATATTAACACAACACCCGAAGCCGACACATCCCCAATAGAAATCTTAGCATCCACCTGGCCCACGATACCCATGCTACCCCTGTTCGCAGCGACGCACGACCCATAAACCGGGCGCACAGCCCCCGGCGGGATGCCCAACAGATGGAAAATGACATCCGATATAATAGTCGCAGACGCTCCGGAGTCGACCAAAATGCGCACGTCCACCCCTTGTATAGACCCCGGTACAGTGGACGAACCCGTAGCGGCCGCGACAACTCTCCGTGCCAATTTGCGCCACTGCGTCACCGAGCGACAAGGCCCCGTCGATGGCCTATCATGAATAACAACAATAGGGTCGCGCAACGAAGGTGATGGGTGAGGTGCAAAGCATTGCCGGGTGTCTAGTGTGTGCCGACATGCCTGTTTCGGAGGGTCTTTGGGCGGCTTGTCCGGTACTGAAACGTCCTGCTGCGGCGGACCCGGGAAGCGGGCCCAGCAATCCTTGGCGTAATGGCCCCTACGGCCGCAGCGGAAGCAGTCGGCATCGTTACGCCGAAGCGCAGGCCTTGCATCCCGACGGCCCCATTCCGATGGCGTAGCGCGCGGCCCCGGGCCTCCACGTCCCGACCATGGAGAGGAGGCGGCCATCAGCTCCCGAGGACCCCGCTCATCCGGCACATAGACCGCCTTTGTGGGGTCCCACCCCATCGCGCCTCCTTCCTTGACGGGCCCACCCGTCCATGCCGCCACTTGCTTCCAGCGACGGAGATTAAACTGCGCATCCAGACACTTTGCTGCCGCCCGGGAAGTGAGCTTCTCATGCCCACACACAGGCATGGGGATCCCCAGATCCCGAGACAGCTCCAGCATTTTGCCTAATATGAGAGGCTCGAGCAGGTCCTGTGGCGTCTCCGGATAAGCTGCCATGGCCAGCTCCAGCACCGCACCTCTGAACGCCACGGGCGATTCCTCGGGTGCTCGTTGTCGTTGAGCGAATCGCCGATGCGCATCGTCAGGTGGCTCATAAGCGTCGGCCATTTCTTCAAAAATTCCGCATAAAGTCTTCTTCTTATCGGCCATTATGGAACAGAAAAATCGAACCGATTCGTCGTCCAGTAGAGTCGGCAACACTTCCAAGGCCTCAGCATCGGTCCATCTTGCTGAACGTACCGCCGCCAAGAATCGGCAGGCGAAAGCGCTCCAATCGCCCCCGATGGAGAATTCCTTAACTGTGGTGAGGTGGCGACTCCGACTCCTCTTCACGCCTTCTTCAATTGTTGGTTGTTCTGGTGGCAAATTCAAAAAGGCGTCGGCCCGCGGCATGGCCAAGATGGCGGTTTGGAGCCGTGGGGCGCGCAAGATGGCGGCTTCTTGCCGCGTGGCTAATGGCGGCGGCAGGGCAGGCAACGTGGCGGCCCGTGGAGCACCTTCAGCTTCCTCCGTCGTCCTCGGCGTGACGAGTTGACATAGCTGCGCCAGGACGTCCTTGAGTGCCTCCAGTTGCACCGCCATCTGTTGCCATCTCTGATCAGCGTCCGATGATGTTGACGGCCCCGCCATCGCGCCAACATCTTCCACTCCCGTCCCCATGCTCGCTTCAGCAGAGCTCTCCTCCACCACCCCAGCAGGATCCATGGTTTGAGGGAAATCGTCGTCGTCGGACGATGAAGCTGATGCTGGCGGCGGAGTAATTTTCTTCCTCACTTGCTTCGACATGCCGTTTCACTTCTGGCACCAGTGTAATAAAATACTTGACCACGATCTCTGGCTCAGTGTCCTTTATTTGGTCCGTACTGTATTACCCACACGGCTGTCTCCTCTTTGCTCAGTCCCCACAGTGCTGACTCCGATGTCTCTCCAGTCTCCACCAGCAGCCCCTCTGTTGGCCTCTGTCGCTCTTGTAGCCCCCACAGCAGCTCCGCTGCTGTTACTCTCTCCCAGCCCCCCCTGGCTCTCACCGCTGCAGCTCCTCTCTCTCTCTTGCTCTCTCCGCAGCTCTGACAGCCTCGTGCTGTCTCCACACACACACCGCTGCAGCTCCTCTCTCTCTCTTGCTCTCTCCGCAGCTCTGACAGCCTCGTGCTGTCTCTCTCTTCGTCGCTCCTGCGACTCTCTGCAGCCACACCGCTGCCTCTGACACACAGCCTTCCTGGCTGTCCGTGCCCCCCTCCTCTCGTTCTCCCGCGTGGCCCCACTCTTTTCCATTCACACCCCGACTGCCTACCCCTTCCGGTTTACCCGCTTAAGGACCCGGACCTTCCACCCACGTCACATGGCTCCGCCTCCCCGTGACGTCACATCCGGAAGGTCGCTTACGCCCGCATTCCACAGGTAACAAGCTGAGATTAGGAGCACTCCCTTTAAGAGTGTGCTCCTAATCTCAGCTCGTTACCTGTATAAAATACACCTGGGAGCCAGAAATCTTTCCGATTGAGAGGGGGTCAAATACGTATTTCCCTAATTAAAATGCAAATCAATTTATAACATTTTTTACATGCGTTTTTCTGGATTTTGTTGTTGTTATTCTGTCTCTCACTGTTCAAATAAACCTACCATTAAAATTATAGACTGATCATGTCTCTGTCAGTGGGCAAACGTACTAAATCAGCAGGGGATCAAATACTTTTTTCCCTCACTGTATTCATGACACAATATTTAAGCCAGTAGACGTGATGTATGTTAGCAGTTTGGGGACAATGGTCCGAGCTTGCCTCAGAGCGTCCAGAAGGTTTAGAATAAAATTCTTGGTATGAATACAATTCAAAACTATGTGGATTTATATAGCAGCGTCTAAATGTGACAGCGAATTATGACTTGTTCCAAACCACTACTACCATGTTGCCCAATTGCTGAAAGTGGCAGCCACCAGAAGAAGGAAATAATCTGTCTTGCCAGTCCAAGGAAAACGAGAGACTGCTGGCAGAGTTTAATGCCACCCAAGACTCATACACAGCCACATCACTCATGGATTCTCTAGATCATGGGTCTGCAACCTGTGGTTCCGGAGCCACATGCGGCTTCTTAAGGACTGCTGCTTTGTGACTATTTATTAAGAACCACCATCTCATAATCACGTTGCATTTTGGCTCTTGAAATATTGTGTGTTTTTACCGAATAAAAAAATGGCATTTCTTGTTATTTTGGTTGTTGACTCCTGCCCTAGATGAAGGCAGATTGGCGCATTGGTCCAGAAACCATGGAAAACCTGGACTTCACAAATTTCAGCAGGAAACCTTGGAAACTCCTCAGCTGACGTTGTGCCACATCACTGCCACCACATGAGGCATTGACGGTCAGTACCGACGCCATTGTGGCCTGTCTCCTAGGCAACATAAAGGCCCCGACTTCCACCGAAAACAAACGCAGACTGAAAAAGATGGCCCACACAACACCTCTACAGTGGTCTTCACAACTGATGAGGTGGACACAGCGCTGACGTCTACCAAGTATGGAAAGATTATCAGAATTAGTGGCATCTACCCAGAATTTTTCAAGAACATGGACCCGAAAGGATGATGTGGCTTGCTAAAATTCACCACCAACAATCCTGGACACTAGGATAATTCCATAAGTATGGTGCCATTCAAAAGCCATTGCCATCCTAAAGCCAGAAAAAGCAGCCAACAATCCCAGGAACTACCACCCCTTCACCCTTCTGTCTACGGTCTGCAGGTATATATATAGGATAATTTTGCCAGTATCCAAAATGATGAAAACAAGAATAGGTTTTACCCTTTCTGGCAATAAAACAGGTGTTAAGATGTTCAAACACCAATAGATAACTTTTGCAAGGCATCGAGTCTGCATTAACTACACGTACTTGTGGTAAAACATTCAAACATTCGGAAGGCACCTTAACCATGAACTGCACACAAAATACCTGGGCATCCTGCAAACATGCATGTTTTGCCACACGTATGAGTGGTTAATGGAGACTTAATGCAAACATCTTAACACCTGTTTTATTGCCAGAAAGGGTAATTGAGCGACTTGTTCGCAACCAGTCCTAGAATCTGCCATCTCAAATGAACAGGCGGGCTTCAGAGAGGGCAGAAGTTGCTCTGGCCAGGTCCTCGCACTCACTATGAACATTGAGACGGGTTTGTGGATGCAACTACTGAAGACTGGAGCTGCCCCATTCGACTGGTAATGAAGTTTTCAAAAATTATCAAATGCCACGAGACTCTCAGAACTCTAAAAACCCCATTAATGAGCAACTGGAAGTTGTGCATCTAGCTAGGTAACAAGAACAGCTGAACATGAATGCTAAACCATGGGCTGCCACAGGGAGTGGTGTTTGTATCAGCCATTTTCCAACATTTACACAGCAGAACATGCCCTGTACTAAATCTCAGAAGTACGTCTATGCTGATGGCATAGACTGCTGATGCAAACATCAGTGCTAGAGGAAAGAAGTAGGATTCTCACAAGTGATTTGGACCTGCTGGAATCCTACTACTGAACCTGTCATCTCCACCATGATCCTGAGAAGATAGCTACGTGTCATCAGCATTCCGTCTGAACAACGAGGCTGCCGATAAAGAACTCAAAGTTTTTTTTTATGGAAGGCACATTCACCATGAGCTGCACTAAAAATACCTGGGCGTCACTCTGGATGGGACTCTCACTAGTCGCCCTCATATCACTAACACTGGCCAAAAGTAAGAATCAGGGTGAACCTGGTCTAGAAACTCGCCACAGTGTAACAGTGGTTCTCGTCTACCCTTCTGCACATCGCTGCTCTGCCCCATGGTCCAACAGCCACCACCCAAAGATCGTCGATGTGCAGCTAAACGCCACCATGAGGACGGTGTCAGGGAGGCTTCAATCCTCTCCAACAATGGAGTGGCTCTCGACGCTGTCCCACGTCGTCCCATCCAATGCCACCTTGCTACGTGCAATGGAATAAAAATCATTAGTAACACGAACCTTCCAGTTTAACATGTAAACTTTCACGACCAATGTCATCCATAATATAGGTTTATGTTTTACATAGGTTACACGATCTAACCCCAAAAAAATCTATATTATGAACCTTTCAGCAACCACGAATACATTTAAAACCACGCGGGCCATTCTGCAAAAGAGCAGCCAAGATAGACGGAACTGTAGGACAGATGCAACACAAAAAACAAACAGCTCATCACTGACCCAACAACAGCGGTCCCTGACATTGAACTTACCTCAACGACAGTGGACAGCAGTCAACTGAATCAGCGCAACACAACGGGCGATGCGGCCACCCGCTCCACAAAATGGAAGATGAGGGAGGCACTTAATCTCTCCACTTAGCCTCTCAACTAGCCATGAAGTGGATCATCAAACTCTATCTCATTTATAAGCGTTTCACGTCATGTGAAAGTAGAACAGTGGATGCCAGCCCGTGACCTTGAGCAGTGCCGTCTCAGTGCTGTGGCTGGGGTGGATACCGGATAATATTGATTCTAGGAGTGAACGCATAGAGATATGAGTATGAAGTGTGATGGTCACGCAACATGCTCGAAGACCTTATGAAGGAAATGAAGGGTGGATATGCGATGGAAGCTGGACATGCTGGAGGTCCCATTGGTGTGGTTCTCGACGAGAGGGGTGATGACTGTCGTCTTTAAATGGTCTGGGATAATACCAGAGGACAGGGAGGGAGGTTTATGATGCCGGTGATTGTTGGGTCGAGTAGAATGTGTCGGGAGAGGAAGAGCTGGGTAAGGAGGGGGTCAAGTGGACAGCTGGTGTACATCATGGATAAGTTTATTCTAGCAAGAGCGACAATAGAGATGGTGATGGGTTTCATGAGTGGATGTGGGGGTGAAGGTGGGGTTTGGAGACGGAGGTACGGGTACACAAGGCTCAGGCGATCGTACAAATTGTTTCGATCTTGGAGACAATTAATCCATCAATCCCTCGAATTTGATGTGGGAGGAGATGGCTATCACTCATTCTCCTTTTATTTAATCCATTGATCATTTACTGTCATTAATTTCGCTTTCACCGATTTCAAGCATGACAGATTCGCCCCATTGCTTCCTTTCATCTATTTCATTCACCTCATCTCCACTATTACATTCACACACGTTGTTGAACCATTGCTAATTCTCTTTACATTTATTTTGTTTAGGCGCTATATAAATTACGTTAAGATAAGATAAGGGTGGCAATGGTGGGTTGAAGGAGAAGGTTGATGGTGGCAAAGAAGGAGCTAATCATTGTTTCTCCTCGATGATGATGATTCTGGAGCAGTGGGAGGAGGTTTTTTGCCATTGCGAGGCATTTGCCGGCGTTATGTGCGAGGAGGGCAAAACCAAAGTGAGACACCTCACTGGGCAAGGGCCCACGAGCGCTAGCACCAACGCCCTGGGCCCTCAGCTCATGCCTCTAAGGGGTGAATCAGGAGAAGCGATGGAATGAGGGGTGGGAGTAGCCATAGTGTGTCCACTGGTGAGAGGGGCAGAGAGACTGGGGCTGGGGAGGAGTGAGTAGAGGGGGATACTGGGGCCCATGAGCAGTGGAGAATGTGCGCACGCCAGCGGACAGGCGTCAAGTGTCCAGGATCACATGAGTCACTCATACACCTTTGTGAGTCTGTGTAAGTCTATGAGACATATGGGTCTCATTGAGAGTGGGTCTTTGTGTGAGTGTGGTTCTCTGTGTGAGTCTATATGTCTCAGACCAGTCATAGGCAGAGGAGAAGAGGGGGGTCTTGAGCCTGGAATTCAACGGGGCAGGGAGTCAGTGGCATGGATGGCTGGGGGAAATAAGTTGTAAGCAGAGAATAAGCGACCTCCCACTCAGCAAAGGTGGACTGCAGGCTTCGACAGAGGAAAGTGTTTGGTGTGTAGTAGATAGAGATAGGAGCAGGGAGGTACGAGAACACGTGGAGTGGTGTAGAGTGAGATGAGACGAGGTGAGGTAGGAGAACACGCGGTTGAGAGTAGAGTGAGATGAGAGGGGAGAGGTAGGAGAGTGTGTGGTGGGGAGTAGAGTGAGATGCGAGCGGAGAGGTAGGAGAGTGTGTGGTGGGGAGTTGAGTAAGATGCGAGGGGAGAGGTAGGAGAGTGTGCTGGGGAGTAGAGTAAGATGATAGCGGAGAGGTAGGAGAGTGTGTGCTAGGGAGTAGAGGGAGATGAAACGGAGGGATTTTGTTCTCGGCGAATGTGTTGTTGCCACGTTATTGTCATATGTTGCTGTGTGCTGGGAAGTGTTGTTGTTGTTGTATATCCACCTAGTGTGTTAAGTCACCAATATAATTCATTTCCCCGTGGCGTCAAACCCAATGTAATCCCATCCTCGTGAACACGTGCAGCAGCAGCAGCTCTGTCATCAACAGCCTAGGGTTCATTGTGTTCACCGCAGCGTGACTGAATGTGTGTGTATGTGCTTATGTGTCACTGTGATTGCATGTGTTATGAATATGTATGTGTCTCCATGGATTAAGTGTGTGTGTGTGTGTTACATGAATGTGTATGTACTCTGTTCGTGTATATTATTTTGGGGAGCGGCAGCGTTGCGGTTAGCGTGCTGTGCTACGAACCTGGCGACCCGAGGTCGATTCCCGCTCACGGCCAACACCAGTGATGCTTTTCTGAATCGGTCATGGGCCTGCCCTAGGTCGGCTCAGCATCAAATTAGTACCTGGTGCGGTGTGTCAAAATATCGCCACTGGGGAGACAAAGGCGAGCGGGCGTGGTGCTGGCCACCCACCCCCTCGTTTGCCGTGCAGACTTTCATACGCGTTTTCTTACAGCACTTGCCTCAACAGTCTGTTACAGGCTATACGGAGGATATTTGTCTTTTGTTGTTGTGTGCTATAAATGTGTTTGTGCGTGTCATTATAATTGTTATGTCTCCGTGCGAGTGTATGGAGAGAGACGTGGCGCAGTGCTGTGTGTGTGATTGTGCGTTTTTTCGTGTGTCATAGTGATTGCTTTATGAATATACTTTACTGTGTGTGCCACTGAGTCGTGTATTTACGAACGCGTGAGGAGCAAAGTAATGACAAAGCGAAACACACTGAGGTATGGTTACGCCAAGGGGCCAGTGAGCGTTTGTGTGACAGGAGGCCAAGAAAACACGGCGAGCAAGATTATTACCATGCAATACCTGGGGCAGGACAACGTCGTCGTCGCTCGAATGGACGATGGCCAGTGGGCGAGGCTGGTGACGGGAAGGAAGCCAAAATTAGGAAAAGCGCGCCCAAGAGGACGACCACCTGGACGATGAAAGCGTATGAGTTCGGCTCCTTTTTCAGTGAAGAGATGGATTGTGGCATCGCAGGACCGTGAGCGATGCAGTGGACAAATCACGGCTGATGATGACGACGATGATGATGAGTGTGTATGTACACCGTATTAATGTCAGAGACAAGGATCCCCATATATACGGTAGTCTTCATAGACTGCTGGGTCAAATTCTTTTGGCGAACACCAATTGAAAGCTAGCGCGGCACACGAGGGGTTGATCTCGCCAGGATTATGCCTGTCCGCCTTCATATCCCCAGTGCAGATGTTTACACAATTTAAGGTGGAGCAAACCTGGGGTGGCCCAGGCACCGTTTACACATTCACTGTTGATGTTCACCGTGAGCGGAAATCAAACTCAACTTACCGAGTTCGTAGGGTGCGTTAACCACAACACTACCGCTCCAAACACAGAGACGAACTAAATAGAGACACACACCAAGATACTTAGACAGACACACACATACACACATAGCCAAACGTGTCCATACATACACACAGTTATAGACACATAAATATATAGACAAACAACCACATACAGTCATACACACAGGCATATATAGACAAATCAGAACAAAGACAAAGACACCGCACATAGCCTTAACTGATTGTTGAGGCAAGTGCTGTTAGTGAGTACCTATGTAGGCCGGCACGGCACACGAAGGTGTGGGTGGCCAACACCACGCCCGGCCGCCTTTGTCTCCCAAGTGGCGATGTTTACACAGTGCACCAGGTATTAATTTGTGGCTGAGTCGACCGAGAGGTGAACCAGGACCAGTTCAGATAATCGACACTGGTGTTGGCCGTGAGCTGGAATTGAACTCGGGTTGCCCAACACACACTAATACACACACCCTATCCAACACATAGGCACAGAGCAAGAGGAACACAGATGCCTCGGGTCATACCCGGCACAACCTCTCATTCCTTCTCACCAATTACGCGAAGGCAGGGCACACTTTGTTGCTGGGCTTAGTCCAGTTTATTTTCACCTTCGCTAGGCTGACGCGTTGATTAGGATGATGGATGGGGTGAGAGGCCTGGCTTGCAGGTGGAAGCAATTGCACGTGAACTTTATCCACTCACGCCACAATTGCGACAGCGAATTTAAACGCAATTTCAGAGTTCCCGAGGCTATACTGCGGCCAGGGTGGTTTAATGCTTCTCAGGTTCCATGCATGCATTTATAAAAAACGTGATGTTCCGCTCAACTGAACCACACTGACGTTCATCTCCCACTGACAGACCTGCAAAAGCCACTTGCGTAAATTCCACCTTCCTTTGGCAGAAGTGTTCATCAATAGGATCACCGCTGTTGACTTCCCCGTGAAGGTGTTTTCATTGCATCGACCCTGGAGGGATAATGGGCCGAGCCAACCACCAACTAGAACTTTAACTCAAAATATTCAAAAATTCTAGATTTGAAGCTTTCGTGACTGCAAGGAATCATCTTCTTAGGTTTTTTCGGTAAAGTCACGTAGAAAGTAAAATAAAATAAAAACAAAAATCACGACGTTTCGGAGGCAACACAAGTCTCCGTCATCAGGTGGGACCGTCACAGCCAGATTAGCTGTATCAAGTGAGGCAATGATTCAAGATGTAATCCCTTAAAAGCGAGTTGAGGGGGGAGGGAGAGGGAGGGGGGAGCTCATCAGACTATGGTAGCCAATGAAAGGAACGTATCGGGAGGGAGGGGGGGCGAGGCCAAAAGGGTGGGCGATGGACGTGGAAGCGCTTGTGCCCAAGCGGCCAATTACTGCACACGCCAACACAATGGAGCCAACGCAATCGCTTCCACGTCCGTCGCCCACCCTTTGGCCTCGCCCCCCCCCCGCCCCCCCCCCTCCCTCCCGATACGTTCCATTCATTGGCTACCATAGTCTGATGAGCTCCCCCTAAGTTTGTACCCATCATCATTTTCGTTCTTTTGTCTATCATGTGTATTAGACCTCCCCCTCCTCCTCTCTGCCCATTGTGTTGGCGGGTGCAGTGGCAGGCCGCTTGCGCACAATCGCTCCATTGTGTTGGCGTGTGCAGTAATTGGCCGCTTGGGCACAAGCGCTTCCACGTCCATCGCCCACCCTTTTGGCCTCGCCCCCCCTTCCTCCCGATACGTTCCTTTCATTGGCTACCATAGTCTGATGAGCTCCCCCCTCCCTCTCCCTCCCCCCTCAACTCGCTTTTAAGGGATTACATCTTGAATCATTGCCTCACTTGATACAGCTAATCTGGCTGTGACGGTCCCACCTGATGACGGAGACTTGTGTTGCCTCCGAAACGTCGTGATTTTTGTTTTTTTATTTTATTTTACTTTCTACGTGACTTTACCGAAAAAACCTAAGAAGATATTCAAAAATATCGAAAAAAACAATGTCCGATTTGAGGTTGTCAAAACTGGTGGGCCTCGGATTAAATATTTGAACTTCTCTTTTGTTTGTGAAACACTGGGTCCTCCCGTATCTCCAGTTGTAGCCAATGTTTTCATGGATCAATTTGAGACAGATGCCATCCAGGCATCCACCCTACGCTCTTCCTTGTGGAAGATGACGTTCGTCATCTGGCCACATGGCCTACCAGCTCTGGACCAATTCCTCAACCACATCAATTCCATACACCCAGCCATAAAATTCACCATGGAGGTGGAAAAGGATGGCAAGTTACCATTCTTGGATGTTTTAATCGAAAAGAGACCTGATGGCTCAATGGGACACTGTCTACAGGAAAGCCACACATACGGATGCCTACCTAAAACTTGACTCACACCACCACCCAGCCCAGAAGAATTCCCTCATCAAAACTCCATACCATAGAGCTCGTTGTATTTCCGACCATCACCACTGAGCCAGTGAACTGGAGCACGTACACCAAGCCCTCAAGAAGAATGGATATTCAGACTACACAATTCTTAAAGATATCACCTCAACCGTTGGGAAAGAACCATCTGCTCTCTCCGAGCTTACATTTACAAGCAAAATTCTTTCATTGACATGCTAGTCTCTCACAATACAATGGCCACCCCCACAGCTTCGTTTCTGAGTTACATTCACTAACACAGCCAAGTTAGCTGTGTTACAAAACGGAGGCTTGCCATCCTTTTCCACCTTCATGTGCGATGGCTTTTTCCTAGCTCTCTCCGAGCTTACATTTACAAGCATCTCTAAACCTTTGTAAACAGCTCTTTGATTGGTGTAGAGCTACTGCAGGTTACGGAGAGCTCTCCTACATTAAGATTAGCTGCCCCGCCCATCTCTAAACCTTTGTAAACAGCCTGCCTCAGCAGCTTTCCTGCTCTTTTTTCACCTGATGATGATTGCGTGTGTTGCGATCGAAACGTCGTGATATTGTTATTATTTTTATTTGTATTCTTATCTATCTACGTGGCTTTACCGAAAGACCCAAAGAATATTAATTCCTGTAGTCACGATAGCTTTGAGGTCAAGATTCGATCTACCCGTGTTTAGACTGATTTACTCGTGTTTAGACTAATCTACCCGTGTTCAGACTAATCTACTCGTGTTTATACTGATCTACTCGTGTTTAGACTAATCTACTCGTTCTAGATTTGAAGTTTTCGTGACTGAAAGGATCCATATTCTTTGGTTCTTTCGGTAAAGTCACGTAGATGAAAAAATAATAATAAAAATAATAAAATGAAAATAACTAAATTAAATCACGACGTTTCGGAGGCAATACAAGCTTCCGTCATCAGGTGGAACAGACACAGCAAAATTACTGTAGTGAATAGAGAGCTATTTGTGACAAGCGATTATATAGGGTAAGAGGGGGTGAGGAGCCAGGGAGGAGGGATGCAAGGGGGGGGGGGCGCCGTGCGGAGTCGGGGGGGGAGTTAATCTGAGATAAGCTGATTAATGACGTCCTTTTAGGACGCAGGGGGGGCGGTTTATGGACTTGGGGGCGGATGTTAAGCCGATTAATAGATAAGTTGAGTTAAGCTCATTAGAAGCATCTTTTTGGAATGCAGGGGGGGGGGGGGGGGGGCGTGGACTTGGGGGCGGAAGTTAAGCCGATTAATAGATAAGCTGAGTTAAGCTCATTAGAAGCATCTTTTTGGAATGCAGGGGGGGGGGCGTGGACTTGGGGGCGGAAGTTAAGCCGATTAATAGTTAAGCTGAGTTAAGCTGATTAGTAACATCCTTTTGGGATGCAGGGGGGCCGGTGTGTGGAGTCGGGGGCGGAAGTTAAGCTGATTAATAGTGTGTGGCAGGCAACGGCTGGTGATACAATGCCTGGATGGGTCTATGGGGGCGGGGAAGTAGCGTGCTGTAGAAATAGAAACTGAAAATGTGAGTATGGGAGCAGGCTATGAAAGCAATTCAGATTTTACCTGGTTAATAACATCCTTCCAATGATTGCTCAATTTGAATTCATCTTCTCGGTTGAAGTTATGTCTATGTTTGTATATCTGGATGGCTTCATGGACAAATATTTGGTGGTATCCAGATGGCTTGCAGAGAACTTTGGTGTCAGAGAAAACAATATTATGAAAGCCCACAGCGTTGTAGAAGTGGTCAACCATGCCCGCGACTCCACACACCGGCCCTCCTGCATCCCAAAAGGATGGTACTAATCAGCTTAACTCAGCTTAACTATTAACCAACTTAACTTCCGCCCCCAAGTCAGAACAAACTACCAAAACCGAGGAACATATGAAAAAAAACAAAGTCGCGACACCCCCGCGAACAGACAAGCAACAACGGCTGATCCAACCGAGCACAAATCGGCATGCGGCGCAGGCAAAACTGTCGGAAAACAATACAGTCGTGATGTCCCCCATGAACCCAATTTCAGAAACGGCCGATCTACCCAAGCACAACTCAGCGCGCGGCGCAGGCAAAACCGTCAAACAACAGAACACACCACACTACACGACCCCCTCTTGGCACCCATTACACTCATTACGGCCCCAACCTCAATTTGTCCAGCACAAGGGAGACTTTGCTTTACGGGAATGTAGCTCACTTGGACTGGGTCCTTGATGCCAGTCACCCACCTTGGGCAGGATCTTGCACTTCTTGGGTTCCAAGGATAACACAATGGCCTAAAGGGCACGGCCCCTCCCTGGATTCAATAGAACTCGACCTGACTCTAGCCTCTGATCCCTTGCATGAGGCGACCTCGGAATATTTTCCGGGCATCAGAGGCTCGGATCTTGTGGGGCTTGGGGAGCAGTCCACGACAGGGTGGAGGGCATCAGTAGTGTCGCCAATGTCCCGCTGGCACCCCGATAATCTCTTGTGACGTGGCCTGGCTGGCCACACCTGAAGCAGGTGACCATAGGTCTCCAGGGCGGAAGGGACTCCTCCTCTAGCCAACTCCAATCCGGCAGCCATCCCCTGAAGCTTCTCCCGCACAAGCCCCGGCTGTAGAACGCCAACGCCAGCTCAATCTCCCGCAATGTTGGCCCTTCTGCCCCTTGAGAATACCCCATCCAATCCGCCACCTTGGGCCATTGCTGCAATTTCTCACGTGCCTGAATTCACCAAGCCACCCTCAAGGATGTTAACTCGTCATCCTCAGTGACCACCAGGACGACCCCCAACTCCTGCGCCAACGATAGTAGACTTTTTACTGCCAAGGAGTCGAGTGCCACCAGGTCTATGTGGGGATATGCCTCTTGACCCAATGCCAGCAGTGCACTGCGAAAGGCGAGAGGCGTCTTGGCCTCCCCTCTCCTCCGCTGCAAACATTTTCTGCGGGCGTTGTATGGCAGGTCGAAGACAGCCACCATCTGGGCGTATGCCTGCTGGAGGGTCGACCGATCACTCTCCGGGATGGCCCGGAACGCCGCCAATGCATCGTCGTCGAGGGCCGTCGGTAGGGCTCGCAGGGCCTCACCCGACGGACTACCAAGCCACCTCAAAGCGACGACGAAACACCATCAAATAGCCTCCCGCTGCCACGATTCACCATTCTTCTCGTCATCTTCACCATTCTTCTCGTCATCGTCTCCATCTCTACCATCTCGGGGCGCCACTAGTCAGGCAGCCTACCAACTGTCCTGGCTGAGTAGCGTCGCCGATAATAGACATACTAAATATTAAGTGCGTTAACCCCGATGGTGCTCGTTAATAAAGAAGTGCCTCCAAGTCTTATCGTCTCTGAGTTAGTCACTACAGAGGAATAAATTCGTCATGTCAAAAGCAGCAAAGAGGAAGAACCCACCAATCATGTCCTCTGGAAATGAGGACGACGGGGACGTGATCTCCTCAACAGCGTTAACCCCGATGGTGCTCGTTAATAAAGAAGTGCCTCCAAGTCTTATCGTTTCTGAGTTAGTCACTACAGAGGAATAAATTCGTCATGTCAAAAGCAGCAAAGAGGAAGAACCCACCAATCATGTCCTCTGGAGATGAGGACGACGGGGACGTGATCTCCTCAACAGCCCCAGAATCCGGGACCCCGGTGATGTGTGCCGAGGCGGCGATAGCAGTGGAGCAGCAGGAGAAGGACGTCGGCCCCTTGCAGCTGCCGGTCGGAGAGGGGTGGTGCGACCTCACCAGGCGCCTTGCAAACCTGCTCTCTGTCACAGCTCAGCTGGTTGTCCAGCTCGGGTCCGTGGCGCCTGCTGGAGATGCTGCAGCACGAGGGCAGCATGCAGACGGCTCACCTTCTGCCGCTGTGCCAACATGGGAAACGGCGGAGTTCCCGCCCGCACAAGCGGCCGCCATTTTGCCCGCCGTGGGTGCCGCGCAGCAAGTGACCGCCATTTTGAGTTACCATTAGCGGCTTCTGTGGGGGCGCTGTTTCAACGGAAGCACCTGCCTACCATCCGTGAGTTCGTGGCTGCGGGGGGCGACTGGTCGGCATTTCAACGCTGCTTCAAAGTGGCTTGCACCATGGTTGGGTGGTCCGACGCGGAAGCTCTGCAGGCTCTGCCCATGGCACTGGATGACAACTCCCTGGTGGTGTTTGAGGCAATCCTCTAGGCTGACCGGGCAACTCTACCATGGGCATGCGCTCAGATGGCCGCCATTTTTGACCCACCGTCCAACGCACGCCAAAAGTTCGTGCTGCGGAGGTGAAGAGAGGCCGAGACGCCTCTCGCCTTCCGCAGCGCGCTGCTGGCCTTGGGCTACACAACATACCCGCGTATGGAGCAGACCACGGTGGATTCCCTGGCGCTGGAGAGACTGCTGTCACTGGCCCAGGAGTTGGGCGTCTCTTTTCCAGTCCTGGAGGAGGACGACCTGTCATCCCTAAAGGTGGCCCGCTGCAACCAAGCACATGTCAACATGCAACATGGCCCGGGGTGGCTGCCTGTGCAGGGGTCCTGGAGGATGCGGAGGAGCCTGTGCCGTGGGAGCCGGAGTGGGCCTGTGCGTCGTTCGTCCAAGGTCCATGCGAGAGGAAAGTCGAGGGGCGACAACCCGAGGGGCCCCCTTCCAGCGTGGAGGTCCATGATCGCCAGCTTCAAATGCGGCCAGCCGGGCCACATCGTCAGGGGATGCCGGAACAGCACCGGATCGCCCTCCTCGCCTTCGACGTCCTCCGCCCCACCGACATCTGTTTCCTCGGCCCCGCAGGCAAGTCACGATGCATCAGACACCCGGCCGCAAATGTCACATCACGCATCTCCATTTTTGAGCGCGTTCGGTTCACACATCGTCATCCCTCACCATGTCACGGTGCACGAGCGACGGACTCCGGCATCGAACGGGTCGCTGCAGGGCATGGGGCAGTGGAATGCATTTGCGCATCATGTTGTGGCGGCTGGGTTGTCCGCAGTAATTGTTTTTTTCCAGGGGATAGAGGTGAGGGTGCTGGTTAACACTGGAGTGTCGGCCACCAAGATTTCACAGCTAATTTTTTTTAGTATTGCCGACGAGGTCCTGTTGTCTTAGCCCAGTCCGCTAGTGCTTGTGTTGCCACGAACGGCGGGAGTGTGGGCACTATAGGCCAAATATTGGTGAAAGTCCGTGTTGGGGACATTGACTTGACAGAGCCGGTGTTGGTTTCTGCCCTGTCTTTTGGGCACCGATTTTCTCAGGAGGATGCCCCTTAAGATCCTTGTTGATCAAGGTTGTATTGAATTGCCATCGGGGCAGCGGTTGGCCTTTCTGAAGTCTCCAACCCGGTTGGCAATGGCCAACGCCATGGTTTAGGCCCTGGCAAAGGAAACTGTTGCGGTTCCACCAGGCGCTCAGATGTTGGTGCCCTTGCGGTTGCGGAAGCAACTGGATTTTATGGATTCCGTTGAAGGGGTCCTTTTAACCCCTTCTAACAGGGCAATTTGGGGTCTTGCGTTGGTGAGTGCTCAAACCATAGTAAAGGTGGACCAGGAGCTCTTTTTGCAAGTGCTTAATGTCGGAATGGGGGCTGCGGTGGTCCAAGCTGATACAGTTTAAGCCCATGCAATGACCACACCTGTGAGGAGGCTTGCGCGGAGGTTGCAGAGGTCGTTGCCGCGGTGGAGCGGGGAGGCGAGTCGGACGGGGCTTGGATGGACACGTTGTTTGGGAAAAATGAAAAATTGTCCGGGGAACAGCGGGGCGAGCTGCATGCCTTGCTCCGAGAATTTGAAGATATTTTTTGCCAGGGGAAATGTTATATTGGCCGCACTTCACTATTTCAACATCGCATCGACACAGGTAACTTTGCTCCAATAAGGCAGAATTCGTATAGGTTCAGTCCCAAGGAGGAGGACCACGTTCATCAGGCAGTTGACAAAATGTTGGCCACAGGCATCATCTCCCCTTCTACCATTCCATGGGGGGCTCCCATTGTTTTGGTCAAAAAACGGGATGGGAGTCTGCGGCGGACGCGTATCTGCTCCGCCGGATGGATAACTCCTTGGACGCCTTGTCAGGTGCGTGGTTTTTCTCGACCCTCGACTTGCTGTTGGGGTTTTGGCAGCTGCCCTTGGACGAAGGATCCAGGCCTAAAACCGTGTTCCGGATACCACAAGGGTTATTTTAATTTAACTGCCTCCCGATGGGACTTCACTCTGCTCCGGCCACGTTTCAGTGGCTTATAGAATTGGTTTTGTAAGGTCTTCAATGGGACTCATGCTCCATTTACTTGGACGACGTTATTGTATTCGGGCCCACGTTTCAGGAGCATCTGCAAAGATTTTGATGAGTGTTTATCAAGGTGCGGGCACCCAATCTTAAATTCAAACCGCAAAAGTGCCATCTCTTGCAAACAATGGTGCAGTATCGATTTAAAGCTTTCGTGACTGCAGGGATTCATCTTCTTGGTTCTTTCGGTAAAGTCACGTAGAAGGGAAGTAATAAAATAATAAAAAGAAAACATAATAAAACAATTCTCACGACGTTTCGGCCACAACGCAAGCAGCCGTCCTCAGGTGAAGAATGAGAACATTATCAAGCTAGGAGCTTATATAGGTGTTGCGAGGAGGAGCGCCTTAACAAAAGAATGTGCATATGAAGAGGAATTTAGTATACCAATGGACAATGCTTAGGAGGTGGGCGGAGGGGTTTCAAAGTCCCATTATGCCCATGCATTATGCAGGATCAACAGCACCACGGGGGGGCGCAAGGAACAGCGTTAATAAAGGAAAGGAATGTTAGTGATATGTAGCTGCATTTACCAAACAACCACGTAGAAAACCAAAGTAAAAACTACATAAAAAACTAAAATATAAACTGAAACTTACTATACTCTACAATAAGCTGAGTTACTAACAACAAATAATAAATTACAATTCTACGTCGTAAGAAGTATATAATATACTTCCATCTAAACTTTATTCTCTTAGCATATACAGTACTATATACTGCCATAGATAAACCCAACATTAAATTATATACTGTATTGCTGTAAACCACCCTATACTTTATACATTTTAATATAACACTATGTATTATTCAACTCACCCTAATGTGTATCGAAATGGTTTATTACGTCCTTCCAATGATTGCTAAGCCTGAATCCATCTTCTCGGTTAAAATTGTCTCTGTGTTTGTATATGTGAATCGCCTCATGAACGAATCTCTCATGATAGCCAGATGGCTTGCAGAGAACCTCCGTCTTGGAGAAGTCAATGTCATGTGAGCCCACTGAGTTGTAACAGTGGTCTGCCACGGCTGAGGTGTTTGTCCTACCGTGTTTTAGATCAGCTTTATGTTCACGAATGCGGTCTGAGACGTGTCGTTTGGTTTCCCCAATGTAACTGCTACCACAGAGGCAACTTAGTTTGTAGACGCCAGGGTACTGTATGTCTGGAATCACATCTTTTACAGATGGTACCAGATCACGGATTTTATGTACTGTGTTGAATCGGACCTGGATCTTGTGTTTAATCAGGATTTTGGAGATCTTTTTGTGACCCCAGCAATGTAGGGTAAGGTGATGGTCTTGAAAGGCTCCTCAACAGGATCTTTCTTGATGGTTGGAGTGATGGCTTTGCGGATTGTGTAGTCGGAGTAACCATTAGCCTTAAGAGCTTGGCGTACGTGTTTGAGTTCACTGGAAATGTGTTCATGGTCGGAGATGCATTGGGCTCTATGATATAGAGTCTTGATGAGGGAATTCTTCTGGGATGGATGGTGGTGGGAATCCGGTTTTAGATAAGCATCCGTGTGGGTGGCTTTCCTGTAGACAGAGTGGCTCATTGAACCATCAGGTCTCCTTTTGATTAGGACATCCAAAAAGGGTAGCTTGCCATCATTTTCGACATGGCGGCCTGCTCTAGACCAATTTCTCGACCACATCAATTCCATACACCCAGCCATCAGATTCACCATGGAAGTCGAAAATGATGGCAAGCTACCCTTTTTGGATGTCCTAATCAAAAGGAGACCTGATGGTTCAATGAGCCACTCTGTCTACAGGAAAGCCACCCACACGGATGCTTATCTAAAACCGGATTCCCACCACCATCCATCCCAGAAGAATTCCCTCATCAAGACTCTATATCATAGAGCCCAATGCATCTCCGACCATGAACACATTTCCAGTGAACTCAAACACGTACGCCAAGCTCTTAAGGCTAATGGTTACTCCGACTACACAATCCGCAAAGCCATCACTCCAACCATCAAGAAAGATCCTGTTGAGGAGCCTTTCAAGACCATCACCTTACCCTACATTGCTGGGGTCACAAAAAAGATCTCCAAAATCCTGATTAAACACAAGATCCAGGTCCGATTCAACACAGTACATACAATCCGTGATCTGGTACCATCTGTAAAAGATGTGATTCCAGACATACAGTACCCTGGCGTCTACAAACTAAGTTGCCTCTGTGGTAGCAGTTACATTGGGGAAACCAAACGACACGTCTCAGACCGCATTCGTGAACATAAAGCTGATCTAAAACACGGTAGGACAAACACCTCAGCCGTGGCAGACCACTGTTACAACTCAGTGGGCTCACATGACATTGACTTCTCCAAGACGGAGGTTCTCTGCAAGCCATCTGGCTATCATGAGAGATTCGTTCATGAGGCGATTCACATATACAAACACAGAGACAATTTTAACCGAGAAGATGGATTCAGGCTTAGCAATCATTGGAAGGACGTAATAAACCATTTCGATACACATTAGGGTGAGTTGAATAATACATAGTGTTATATTAAAATGTATAAAGTATAGGGTGGTTTACAGCAATACAGTATATAATTTAATGTTGGGTTTATCTATGGCAGTATATAGTACTGTATATGCTAAGAGAATAAAGTTTAGATGGAAGTATATTATATACTTCTTACGACGTAGAATTGTAATTTATTATTTGTTGTTAGTAACTCAGCTTATTGTAGAGTATAGTAAGTTTCAGTTTATATTTTAGTTTTTTATGTAGTTTTTACTTTGGTTTTCTACGTGGTTGTTTGGTAAATGCAGCTACATATCACTAACATTCCTTTCCTTTATTAACGCTGTTCCTTGCGCCCCCCCGTGGTGCTGTTGATCCTGCATAATGCATGGGCATAATGGGACTTTGAAACCCCTCCGCCCACCTCCTAAGCATTGTCCATTGGTATGCTAAATTCCTCTTCATATGCACATTCTTTTGTTAAGGTGCTCCTCCTCGCAACACCTATATAAGCTCCTAGCTTGATAATGTTCTCATTCTTCGCCTGAGGACGGCTGCTTGCGTTGTGGCCGAAACGTCGTGAGAATTGTTTTATTATTTTTTATTATGTTTTATTTTTATTATTTTATTACTTCCCTTCTACGTGACTTTACCGAAAGAACCAAGAAAATGGTGCAGTATTTGGGCCACATTGTTAGCGAGTCTGTGATGGCCACGGATCCCGACAAAACTGCGTGTGTGCGCACATGGCCAACCCCCACGTCGGTGGGTGAAGTCCGCAGTTTTGTCGGGTTATCGCCGGTTCATCCCCGAGTTCACGACGATCGCTAAGCCGCTCCATGTGCTCATTGCCAAGGTCCAGAGATTTCGGTGGGGGGAGGAGGAGGAGGCCATGTTTGTAGTGCTGTCAATGGCCTCGTCAACGCGCCTCCCCTCGGATACCCTGATTTCTCTCTGTCCTTTGTGTTGGATACAGACGCCAGCGACACTGGAATCAGAGCTGTGTTGTCCCAGGTCATGAACAGTGTGGAGAGAGTGGTGGCCTATCTGAGCTGTGTGTTGTCCCCTGCAGAACAGCGTTAGTGCGTGACGCGCAGAGAATTGTTGGTCATCGTGCGCTTTGTGCAGCAATATAGGCTGTACCTTTATGAACGGAACTTTGTCATGCACACGGACCACGCAGCTCTTCAATATGCTTTACGGGTTGACCAGCCTTCCGGCCAACTATCCCGCGGGTTGGAAATTTTGCAAGACTACTCCTTCATGGTCACCGACAGGAAGGGTGTACGGCACTGCAACGCAGATGCGCTGTCCCGGTTACCACCAAGGGATCAGTGTGCATGTTTAATGGGTGCTGGCAGATGTAAACTATTGGCTGCGGGTTTGCCATACACTGTAGTGGCGTCCGTTGATGTACCACCACCCGCGACAACTGCTCATAGTGACAGCACATTGGGTCAGACGCACGCTGAATGGGGACACCTCCAGGCGGAGGACGTCTCCTTGTTAAAGTTGCGGTGTCAAGTTGGGGCGAGAGGCAGTAAAAATGTGCCAACAAGAATGTCCCTCCATGATGGACTTTGATGAGGTGGGAAGAGGAGCTGCAACATTATTGCATGATGGTGCCAACTTCTCTGTGGGGTAAACTCACACTGGCAGTCCACGATAAATTAATGCACCTCGGAGTTCGTAAAACCTTGCTGACACTGAAACGTGACTTTTTTTTGGCCCGGGATGATGGACGACGTGTACCACATGGTAAGAGGGTGTACTGACTGAGTACGCTACAAGCCGCCGCTGAGGCAGATCCCATATCAATTAGCTAGTTGCTCTGGACATTATTGGGCCATTTCCCGCCAATCAGAGGGGTAACAAATTCATCCTTGTCGGGATGGAATACCAGTTCCGGTGGCCGGTGGCGTGGCCTCTGCCAGACCAGTCAGGTGTTTTGAACAAATGGGCTCTGGAAGAACTTCTTATGGACCAGGGGCGAAATTTTTCTTAAAAATTGGGAAGGAAGTTGTGCCATTCCCTGGGAACAAAAAATTCCGGACATCGCTCTACCATCCCCAGATGAACGGGATGGTGGAGCACTTGCACAGGACCCTTACGTCCATGTTGTGCCAACAAGTTAATGAGGCACAGTCGGACTTGGACTAACACATTCCTGCTGTCCTGGCCACATATAGGATGGCCCCTCATGCCTCAACAAGATTCTTCCCATTTTACCGGTGGAAGTCAGAAATTGTTCACTTCCTTGCAGTTCGGGTTCATAGTTAAAGTTTTTTTTCTTTTCTGAAGTTCGTTAACCCTCCATGTTATCAAAATTGCATCAGCATATTCTTGTGAGTTCCTCCTCTCCGTATGTAATTATTGTCAGCCGAAACAGCTGATTTTTCTTTTTTCACGGGGTGGGGGGGGGGGGTGATGTAGTGGCATAGCACTGGCTGCTGGCAGAAAAGGGTATCTGTGGCGTACAGCAGTCCTGACATCAGCAGGCCAGGATATACATGAGAGGCGGATCTAGGGGAAAGGTCACAAAAGAGGCACACCAGGAACCCCCACTAGTAGGTTCCAGAAAGGGGGCGTGGCCGGGGGTGGAGCAAGGCCACGCTGACAGTATGAGGGGCCCCTGTGGGGGACCTCGGGGCTGTTGTTGGAGTGGGATCCCCGTCGTGCTGCTGAAGTCCATCGTCACCATTTTTCTCGTCGTCTTCACCATTCTTCTCGTCGTCGTCTCCATCTCTACCATCTTGGGGTACCGCTAGTCAGGCAGCCTACCAACTGTCCTAGCTGAGTAGCTTCACCGATAATAAAATGACTAAATATTAAGTGTGAACCCCGATGGTGCTTGTTAATAAAGAAGTGCCTCCAAGTCTTTTCTTATCCAAGTTAGTCACTACACGAGTATGCTTATCGTTTTATATCTATGTGCTAGGGATATGTCCTCAGTGTTAGGATTAATCCTAAAAAGGTTGCTTTAAGTTATTGCCAAACCACACATCAGTGTGCCATGTCGGTTTTACGAAGCACTTGCAACCAACACTTGCCCCATCAGTCACTATACGGGGGGGGATCTTTGTTTGTCTCTAGAGGACAACTCAATTCGTCCTGTAAAAGCAACAGTCGTAATTTTTTCTCTCTCTCTATCCCAAATTAGACCTTTGTGAGATTGCCACGGATATATAGGCCATGCAATCAAACGTCACACACATTTACAAAGCCGCCAGGTGGCTCGGGGGTATAGTGAGGGGCTCATAATCAGAAGGTCTCAAGTTCAAATCTTATTTGGAGGGTTGGCTCATCCCATCATCGCTCATGGGTTGATGACATGCATATGTAATGCGAGCAAGGATTGAGGGGGGGCGGAGTCTGGGTCACGTTGGGAGAGGGAGGAGTTAGGGTCACGTGGGAGAGAGGATTTAGGGGGAGAACCGGAAGGGGAAAGGGGAGTTGAGACGGAGTGAAACAGGAGGAGGCCTCGCTGGGCAGGACGGAGAGAGTGGTGCGGTCGCCACGCGGTGGGAGACGTCGACACCGTCAGCCATCGGTGTCAGACGCGGAGAGCTAGCGGCTTTGGGAGGCTAGCTGTATACGGGGCAGCAGTGAAGCTAGAGAGCGGAGCAGCGGTGTGGCTGCAAGGTGGAGCAGCAGGGAGACTGCATATCGGAGCAGCAGGGAGACTGCATATCGGAGCAGCAGGGAGACTGCATATTGGAGCAGCAGAGTGGCTGTGGAGAGATCGTCGGGAGAGACGCGGGCCTGAGCGAGGACGCCGTGGTAACGAGATTCTACGAACCCAATAAAGGACAACGGAGATCGACATCTGTGAGAGAGTCCTTTATGACACATATACTACTTTGTGAGGAAGTCAAACCAGTGGTTGTCCTATGGATGAACTGGCGCTCGTTATAGGAATGTGGAAATTCTAGGACTGTAAACAGATGAGCACAGCCTCAATGCTCGTTTGAGTAGAAATGTACTTCGGCTTCCTGGTTACATCTAAAAGGTGACAGAATGTAGGTAGATGTGTTATGCACAGCGCGATTTGCATTCGTAAATATATACTGTATGCACATGACTAATGATTTATTTGCATGTAGGTGCGGGATTTAGGTTTCAAGATCACACCAAGGTTTAGGTTATTCTACGGGTTTGTTATCCATTTTCATGCCAATTATGCTTGTGGCTATTGAACTTGTTTTCACTTATTAAATGTAAATATAATAATTCTGATATTAATCCACTCAATACTCTTGGTGTGATGGTGGTGGTTGTGATGGTGGTTGTAACGATGTTGCTGGTGGTAGCTGTGATGGTGATGCTTATTGTACTGGAATGGAATAAGTTGTAGCTTGGGGTGTGTGAGGGTCTGATGGGTAAGAAGGGTGGATGCAAGACCAACAATGTCTCCGATGTTGATCTGCGAGCGGGAATCAAGCTTGGATCACCGAATTTGTAGCGCAGTGGGGGGCGCCTGCAGCATCCCCCAACAACCTAGTATTCATCATAGAAAGATAGATAAAGTTGTGCGCTTACCAACGTAATGGAACGTCTGTCCCTGCGACTTGTTTATTGTGATAGCATATGCGGGGAGAATGGGAAATTGTCGTCGTCGCAAAACAAATGGCAAAGTCGTGTCGGTGGGGGCCAAGTCGATTCTGGGAATCAACACCGAAAAGCCTTGTTCTCTCACTCTCTCTCAAGCGTTCATCCTATTCATCATAGACAGATAGAGACAGTTGTTTATATACAAATATCATTTTACATCCGGAAGACTTAATTGAAAACGACATTTCGTGTGAATTTTATCTCGTCGTTAAGTAGATTATATTCTTTGGTTCTTTCGGTAAAGTCATGTAAGTGAAAAAAAAATAAGTAGATGTCCTTGCTAGGGGTTCGGTTCGATGCGGACTTTCACCTGGTTGGGATTGCGGGATCGAGATAAGGCGACATAGAGCTGGCCGTGCGAGAAGACCGCCGTCTGCAGATCGATTCCAACGTAATCGAACGTTTGTCCCTGCGCCTCCGTCGTTCATGCAGGGGGCGCATAGGTTTGCAGCGCCCAGTGCATGAAAACCACAGGAAGTGCAATGTTCATCATATTCATCACAGATAAAGTTTGGCGTTTATATTATAGATACGATATGCTTTCACATCAAGTCATATAGGCCAGTAAAAATAGAATGAGATAGTGAAAAAGTATGTGCAGAGTAAAGATGAACCCTGGTCGCAGAGAGTGCATGCAAGATTACAATTCATCACCATCACGAACGACAATAACCAGCTACACCATAACATGCTTCCACAATCATCAACACCATTGCGCACTACCAAAACATGAATATCATCGCACACACTGCAACATCCATAAATAATGCTGCACACTATCACAACAAGAGATGACTTGGCGAGGCACCACCTATGCCACCTATCGTGCCAACTTGTGTTTTAGCCGCCCAGCGCTCCGCTCATTGTTGTGAGCGTTGCTCCTGTGCCCTCTGTTGTTGCTGGAGAGCAACTGCCTCCAACTGCCCAGTTGCATCCTTCACGAGCCTACTCCCCATAGGCCGATCTTGACACCGCTATTACCAGTCACAGGCAAGTCCACTCAACTCCACATCTTCTTTTAACACATCACTCCATCTCTTCTCTAGCCCGTGCTGCGCCCATTTAGACCCCTCTATCCGGCCGAACAAAAGCTGTTTAGGCTTGCGGTGGTTGGGCATGCGGGCTTCATGACCCAGCCAACGCAGCCTTGCTGCCGGAAGAGCTCACTAATGGGCCTTTGTCCAGATCTTTCAAGGATTTGTGAGCTCCTCACACAATCCAGCCTTGTTAAACTCAGGATGGATCGTAGGCAGGCCAGCCTAAATATTTATAACCAGTGAAGATTTTCCCTTAGGGGGGTTCAACGTTTTCAACCATAGGGAAGGGAGGACATGATCGTGGGTGAGAAGACCTGAAGTCGTGTTGAGTGATGGACTAGGTAGCTTCCCCACAGCATTACGCAGTCGATGACAATATAATTCCACTCGACTGATTCGGAGTGAGACCTCTGCTGTCAAACCAGAGCCGGTCATGAGCACACTGCCCAAGTATGGAAAACTCTACACTCTCTCCACAACTGTCGTATCACCAATTAGGAACTGTGGGGGTGGACTGTCTGATGGTACAAAATACCCAGGCAGGTGCTTAGTTTTGGTGGGGCTTATGGTAAGGCCCCACTTCTTAGTGGCACGCTCCAGATTCAGCAGCAGGGCCTCCAATTCCTTCTCTGAGTGAGTCGGCATATGGCTGACCAATAGGGACCCATCCAATTGTGGCACATTAGGAATGGATCACTCTTTTAAGTATGGCCTTGTGCAGCAAGGGAGTATAGTGTGGTTCTGTGAAAGTTCTGATGTGCTGTGCAGTGCAAAATATGTTGCACACTCGAAATGAAGGACGTGGGCAGGTGCTCCAAATCGAGGGCAAGCACATTTATTTATTGTAGTTAATATTAATCTTGTGAAGAACCGCACCGTCACTCTGTAAAATGCAACAACACGTGTGTTACAACCAGCCTAGCTCCCGAGCCGCCATTAACCATGTCACTGGTTTACACGTACGGTTATTCATTAACCCTTTCTCTTAAACCCAATTCGACTCCTGATTAACCATCCTTGTCTTTGACAATCACATTTGCATATCACTATTCGACTATTACTTTAATCCTAAGCTGTATGTCTATCTATACCATCCACTTATATCGGTATATTACACCCATTATATGTACTGTATGTGTACAGTATACGTACTGTATCTCACCATTGTACAGCTTACTACTTTACATGTGTTCTATTCTCAATAGCATTGCAAGTAGTCATACTCTGGGTACATGGGCATGGTTATAGACTAAACAGTATTAGAGTTAGAGAATTACAATGACAGTAACTAATTACAGTGCGTCATCCCTTTACAATGCACAGTGCTAAAACGCCTCTAATTGCATATGTAGTGGTGGTGCGGACGCGCGCCCGCAGTGAGAGATCACGGGGCGGCGCGGGGTGCGTGGTTGGGCACGCGATGTAGGCGTGGTGTTGACGCGCGCGCCGGGAGTGAGAGATTACGGGGCGGCGCGGGGTGCGTGGTTGTGCGCGCTGACACAAGGTGGGAAAGAGGATCGTGGGCAGCGCGCAGTGATTGGTCAACTGGGGTGGGTGCTCTCAGCGACGTCCGCATGAAGGACTATAAAGGGGGACGCGCGGGAGCACTCGGGGAGTTGTTAACCAGTCGAAGACCGAAGACGGAGTTCAGAGGTAGGCCCTGAGACCCCTAGTCCCGCTGTCCTTGTGAGGGCCGGGGCCCTGTTTGGCTCGGAGGCGAGATTGTGGGACCCGTGGTCTGACGTCCCTGTGGACCGAGACTGTGGGACCCAGAGTCGAGACGGACACCCCGGCTGGGTGTGTTCCGAGAGGCTACGGGGCGTAAGAGCCCGTGTGGGTGTAGCCGGGGGAACCCCGTGGGTTAAGGCTGGAGTTAGCCACCCGTGTAATATAAGTTGGTGTTAATAAAAGAGTGTGCTACCCGTAAGGTCGTCTCCCGCCAAGTTCCTACATTACAACTGGCGTCAGAAGTAAACCTGTCTTCAAAAGGATGGATACTAGGAAGACTACCCGTACCCACGAGCGAGATCGGGAAGATGACGGCGTACCGGAGCCACAAACCTCGGAAGGAGAGGACGAGGAGTTGCCGCCGATGCAGCACTTCGCGGCGATGGCCGACGCTCTGCTCGCCTCCGACACCAGCCTACAGGATGCACACTCCCGCCTGGCGGAGTTGCTGCTCGCCGCCGCTTCAATTTTGGCGGAAATCACCGTTTCAGCAGGCGGAAGGACGACTACGAGGTTGGAGGAGGGAGCGCGGCCGGAGGGATCCCGCCAGAATGCGCTTCGCGCCGAAAGTTTTGAAATTGGCGCCATTTTTGAGGGTCCACCATCTTTTGGCGGGAAGCGTGGACACCACGTGGTCGGAGACCTCCACTCTGCACAGCCCGCGTCATTGGCGCGCGCCAGAGCTCTCCACCATGCGCCTGCCGACGGAGCCGACATTTTCGTTAACCACAGCGGCTCGCGGGAAAAGCATTCCTCGGAGGACGACGACCAGGTCTTCCAGCAACGACTGCCCGCGCTGACGGCGTTCAAGGCAGAAGGGGGCGACTGGGGGGCCTTCCAACGAAGGTTCCTCGCACATCAAGAAATGTCGGTGTGGTCCGACACCACTGCCCTACGCGCGCTGCCAGCGACGCTCGACAACGACGCACTTGCGGCCTTCACATCCGCCCCAAGGTCGTCCCGCTCAACGCTCCAGGCCGCGCTACATCTAATGGCTAAGGTGTTCGGACCGCCCTCGACCTGTCGCCACCAGTTCTACGAACGGCGCAAGATGGTTGGAGAAACTACGCTCGCCTATCGCACGGCGCTGCTCGCCCTGGCGGACGCTGCTTTTCCCTGCATGGACAAGGAGGGGAAGGACGCCATGGTGACAGAGCAGCTGCTGGCGTTGGCTCACGACCTGGGAGTCCCCATCAATACGGCGGACAAAATGGACATCTGCTCCTTGGGGATTGCTACAAGTATTCACGCAAACGAGGTCCTCAAGCGCAAGCGGACGGTTGTCTGTGCATCGGCGGGGATCGCGGCACCTGCCGCCACGGTCGCCGAGCCTCAGACTGCTACGGCTCGGGAGGAGGCCTTCACCGTGTCGAGACCGGGGGAGTGGAGAGCGGGAGGTCGTTCGCCCACACGTTCGTCCCGCAAGCTGGAGCAACCGAAACCCACGACGTCCCTCGTCATGTGTTACAACTGCGGCCTTCGGGGTCACGTCGCGTCCGGGTGCCGGGCTCCGTGTCAGCGCGCCACGGGACCACGTCCGGACGACGACCAAGGCCCCAAGTCGTCCCAGCTAACCCCGGCAAGTCGCGGCACCCCACACGCTCGGTCCACATACACGGCACACTCGGGTCACCGCTTCGCGGTGGGGGGAGCGCGTATGGGTACCGGGGATTCGGTTCGGCGAGGGGGGTTCGTACACGGCCCGAAAGCAGTCGAATGGTCCGAATTGGCCCACAGGATAGTGGCTGCGTCGGCCCGGTTGTCCGTGGTAACGGGTTTTATTGACGGGGTTGAGGTCCGGGTGCTGGTGGACACGGGTGCGTCAGTCACTATCATTTCGGACCTTATTTATAACATCCTTCCCGTCCAATGTCGACCCCTTTTGCCGGTGGACGTACCATTTTACGCGGCGAACGGGGGATCCTTGGGAATCATCGGACAGATTCGGGCGACTATTTGTATTGGCAATATCAAATTGGCGGGTCCTATTTTTGTATCATCATCTCTGGCAGTTCCTTGTTTACTAGGTACGGACTTTCTGGCTAAAATGCCCATCAAAATTCTCATCGATCAGGCCTGCATTGAGCTTCCATCGGGACGGCGGGTTGCATTTTTGACGAGTCCTACAAAAATATGCACGGTTTGTGCGACGGTTCAGGCGCTGGCAACTCAGACTGTACGGGTACCCCCGGGATCGCAAATGTTGGTACCCCTTCGATTGAGGAAACCCCTCGGGGTGGATGCGGCGGGACAGGGTGTTCTGTTGGGGCCGTCAAACAGAGCTGTTGGGGGCCTCGACTTAGCGGTAGCTCAGACCATGGTGCGGGCGGACAGTGAGCCGTTCATTATGGTTCTGAATGCAGGGTCGCGGCCAGCCATAATTACACAGGGCACGGTGCTGGCTCACGCGGCGCCGCTACCCGTCGATGAACAGCTCGTTGCACACGCGGATTCGGGCCTCGATACGCATCCTCCATTTGAGGAGGGGACAGAGTGGTTGGACTCGTTGTGTGCTGGGTCTGGTAACTTGTCTAGTGTGCAGTTGGGAGCGTTGAGGGGCTTGCTACTCGAATTCGCTGACGTGTTTAGCAGACACAAGTACAATATTGGCTGCACAGACCTGTTGCGCCACCACATAGCGACGGGTGACGCGGCCCCTATTCGGCAGAATCCCTTCCGGCTCAGCCCAGCCGAGAAGGAGCATGTGCAGTCGGCTGTTAATGACATGTTGGCGGCCGACATCATTTCGCCCTCTTCCAGTCCCGTGGGGTGCTCCCATCGTCCTTGTTAAAAAACAGGGCGGGTCCTTGCGGTTCTGTGTGGATTTCCGCCGCCTAAACAAAATCTCAATGGCCGATGCGTATTCACTCCCCAGGATGGATGAGTCGCGGGATGCCTTGGCGGGAGCACAGTTTTTTTCGATGCTTGACCTGCTTTCGGGATTTTGGCAATCGCCCCTCGATGACGAATCGAAACCAAAGACCGCTTTCCGGACACCAGGAGGCCTATTTGAATTCAATCGATTGCCCATGGGCTTACATTCCGCTCCCACCACGTTCCAGAGGCTCATGGAATTGGTTTTGTCAGGACTCCAATGGGACACCTGTTTGATTTACCTCTGATATTATCGTTTTCAGCCGGACTTTCGAGGAGCACCTCCAGCGACTGAGAGCGGTGTTCCTCAGGATGCGTTCCGCTAAATTAAAATTTAAACCGGCGAAATGTTACCTGCTTCGGGAATCGGTCAGGTACTTGGGGCATATCGTTGGCCGTTCAGGGATCTCTACAGACCCTGCTAAGATGCACTGCGTCAGCTCATGGCCAACGCCAACCTCAGTCACTGAAGTCCGCAGCTTCATAGGATTCGCCTCCTACTACCGCCGTTTTGTCGAACATTTTGCCACCATAGCCAGGCCCCTGCACGCTTTGACGGCTAAAGGAGTAAGGTTTCACTGGGGGCCGGAAGAGGAGGCTGCGTTCTGCTCCCTTCGAGACGCCTTGGTGCGGGCTTCCCCCCTTGTGTTACCCCGATTTCACGCAACCGTTCCTGCTTGACACGGATGCCAGTAACACGGGTATCGGGGGAGTGCTCTCACAGGTGGTCGGGGGGGGTCGAACGGGTGGTCGCCTACAGTAGCAGAGTTTTGTCACCTGTGGAACAACGCTACTGTGTAACACGTCGTGAATTGCTAGCGATCGTTTTTTTTATACAGCAATTCAGGCCGTATCTCTACGGCCGTCATTTTACTGTTCGTACGGACCACGCGGCTCTCCAATACGCTATGCGGGTGGCGCAACCCTCCGGCCAATTGTCCCGATGGCTGGAGGTCCTCCAAGACTACCAATTCACGACGATTTACCGTAAGGGATTGCGGCACTCGAATGCGGATGCCTTGTCGCGATTGCCGCCCCGCTCGGAATGCGCATGTCTTCTGGGATCGGCGCGGTGTAAACCCCCTGTCGCCGTCCCCGCGGAAGTTTTGCTCGCCGCCACTGACGCTCCGGGGGTCGACGCGCCCGCCGCTCCCACGGGAAGGGACTCGTTACTAGCGTTGCCTCTTATCGAGTGGGGCCGTCTCCAAATGGCCGACAGCTCCATACTCACGCTGCGTCGGAAGGCTGACGCTCCCGGGGGGGGGGGAGACGCGGGTCGGTACCTGGGTGGTCAGACAGGGCCTCCTGATGAAGTGGGACAACATGTCTCGGCGTCATGCGCTCGTTGTGCCATTTGCTATGCGGGGTAGGGTCGTTATGGCTGCTCACGAACGACTCATGCATTTGGGATTTCACAAAACGCTCGCCCTAATACAACGGGACTATTATTGGCCGGGTATGGGCAATGACGTGGCAAACATCCTTAAGGGATGTGTGGGGTGCGCCCAAAGGAAACCGCCACCAATAGCGGCTAATCCACCACTACAATCCATTCAGGTTTCGCGCACAAACGAACTGGTTGCGCTCGACATCTTGGGGCCCTTTCCCGCTACACCTAGGGGTAATAAGTACCTGCTGGTTGGCGTAGAATACTTCACCCGATGGCCCATGGCATGGCCACTCGCCAACCAGTCGGCTGCGGCAGTGGCGGACGCCTTTGTCCAGGGCTATGTTTTGGACAAAGGCGCCCCCGAACGCTTGCTGACGGACCAAGGGAAGAATTTTTCGAGCGTTTTGTTGCGCGAGGTGTGCGACCTGTTGGGTACAAAGAAAGTGCGTACCTCCCCGTACCACCCGCAGACTGATGGAATGGTTGAACGTCTGAACAGGACGATTACTTCTAAGCTGTGCCAACAGGTTTGCAACGATCAGGTTGATTGGGACTTACAGGTACCTGGGGTACTCGCGGCCTATCGAATGGCCCCTCATGCGGCGACGGGGTTTTCCCCATTTTTTCTCATGTATGGGCGGGAGGCCGATCCGGCCATGGATGTCCAACTGGGGATTTCCCAGCCACGTGCGAAATCTAAATTGGCCGACCACATCAAATTTAATATCGCCAAACTGGCTGAAGCGCGAGAGGCTGCGAGGTTGAATTCGAGGTCTCGCCAGATCGCTAACGAAAGATTGCATGAACGAAAGGTGTATACGCACGATTGGAAACCAGGCGATAAGGCCTGGCTGCACTGTCCACATGCACCGTTGGCTACGTCCCCTAAATTGTTGAGACCATGGAGGGGACCGGTGGAAATTGTGCGTGTTGCACGACCCCAGAGTATCCAGATTAAATGGGAAAAACGCCATTGGTACGTACACCCCTCCCGGCTGAAACCCTTCGCGGCACCGCATAGCCTCCCTTTGTGCCGTAACGACCGAGCGTGTGATGTGGCCGTCGACTCGGGGAGGGATGTGTCGCAGGCTGATCCTCACGTGTCTCCACCTGACCCACTCCCAGGTGTCTCGGACCTGACGGCTGTTGACCGTCGGGAACCGGAACCCCGCGGCACGCGCGGATCTCCGATGCCTGCCCCGTGCCTTCCTGGACTGCCGGCACCACTGGACGGTCAACCACGTCTGGTGCCGTACGACGGACCGGCCAGGCGGACTCGTGCTAAGACACAACACTTTTCATGAAAAAAAAAAAAAAACCGAGCTCGCCGCCGCATTCCCCTTCTGCCCGGTGTAATGTCCCGTTCAAGGGGCGCTCGGAAATGAAGGGACGCTGCACGAGTCATTTTTTTGCATGCACATTTATTGTTGTCGCCCGCCGCGTTGTACATATTGTTCTTGTTGTGTTGTGTTGTGTTGTTGTTGTTGTTGCTTGTGTTACGGGACACACACGGGGGGGGGGTAATAAGATTTTTTTTATAGCAGCCGGGTCGGCTGCGAGCTATGTGGTAGGGGGTGATGTAGTGGTGGTGCGGACGCGCGCCCGCAGTGAGAGATCACGGGGCGGCGCGGGGTGCGTGGTTGGGCACGCGATGTAGGCGTGGTGTTGACGCGCGCGCCGGGAGTGAGAGATTACGGGGCGGCGCGGGGTGCGTGGTTGTGCGCGCTGACACAAGGTGGGAAAGAGGATCGTGGGCAGCGTGCAGTGATTGGTCAACTGGGGTGGGTGCTCTCAGCGACGTCCGCATGAAGGACTATAAAGGGGGACGCGCGGGAGCACTCGGAGTTGTTAACCAGTCGAAGACCGAAGACGGAGTTCAGAGGTAGGCCCTGAGACCCCTAGTCCCGCTGTCCTTGTGAGGGCCGGGGCCCTGTGTGGCTCGGAGGCGAGACTGTGGGACCCGTGGTCTGACGTCCCTGTGGACCGAGACTGTGGGACCCAGAGTCGAGACGGACACCCCGGCTGGGTGTGTTCCGAGAGGCTACGGGGCGTAAGAGCCCGTGTGGGTGTAGCCGGGGGAACCCAGTGGGTTAAGGCTGGAGTTAGCCACCCGTGTAATATAAGTTGGTGTTAATAAAAGAGTGTGCTACCCGTAAGGTCGTCTCCCGCCAAGTTCCTACATTACACATATATCACAAACGAACAATGCAAAGCCAAGCTTAAAGTCTAAAACAAGTCTAGAACATTTATATAACGATCAAAAACAACCTTTGGGTCCTTTACCTGTAAAATGCAACAACACGTGTGTTACAACCAGCGTTGCTCCCGAGTCGCCATTAACCATGTGACTGGTATATCCGTGCGGTCATTCAATAACCCTGCCAGCCACCTACAGGCCCGACTCAGTCATCACATGCTGCTGTACACACATGCATTGATGCACTGCACAGCACATCAGGACTTTCACAGAACCACACTTTACTCCCTTGCTGCACAAGGACATACTTAAAAGAGTGATCCATTCCTAATGTGCCACACAATGACCGTACTAGTAACACCACTCCCAACATCATTATCATCACCACTACAACACCACCACTACCTTAATTCTAGATTTGAAGCTTTCATGGCTGCAAGGATTCATACTCTTAGTTTTTTCGGTAAAGTCACGTAGATAAAAAATTAAATTTAAATTATTAAAATAAAATAATAAAAATCACGACGTTTCGGAGGCAACACAAGTCTCCGTCATCAGGTGGGACCGCCACAGCCAGATTTGCTGTATCAAGTGAGACAGGGATTCCAAGATGCAAGTTCTTAAATACAAAGTTCCTGTACCTGACACCATCACAATCATTGAAGACTTGGTTCATCAAGGACTGAATACTGGGGTACCCCCCTGGTGAGACATTGCTTAACCAATACATACTTCACCTGGAATGGAACTTTCTACAAACAAACTGAGGGCACCCCAATGGGCTCCCCCCTATCTCCGGTTATAGCCAACGTTTTCATGGAGAAATTTGAGACTGACGCCATCCAGACTGCCACTCTACGCCCGACCTTATGGAAGAGGTGTGGTGGTCAAGGTTGACACAGGCGCCACAACCTAGGGGAGGGGTACGTACCAGTCTGGACTGGTCCGGACCGGTCGGGCAAAGAGGCGGTTGTAACCGCTCTGAGGGGAGGGGGCTGGCGAGAGCTGCGGCCCCGAGACACCCCCGCCCCTCAGAGAGGGGATATATAAGACAGCTCCCGGAGAGCGGGGGCAGTCCATCTCATCTCAAGCTGAAGCAAGGAGCTGCCGGAGACCCTGGACCCCAAGCCCCGAGGATGTCGCCGAGCCGGGACTGAGTGGGCTGCGGGTGGGGTGTTAAGCTTCCCCAGGCTAAGGAGCCACAGGGTAGAGATGGAGAGTAGTCAGAATAGCCCAGAGGCTGTACCTCCCTAGGTTGTGTGGATTGGGCTATTCCCCAGTGTGTCAGAATGTCTAGCTGTTATTGAATAAAAAGCGTGTGGCCTACAAAGAAGTCTCCGTCTCCTTCAAGATACTACAGAGGTACGTAGATGACACTTTTGTCATCTGGCCACATGGCCGGCCTGCTCTAGACCAATTTCTCGACCACATCAATTCCATACACCCAGCCATCAGATTCACCATGGAAGTCGAAAAAGATGGCAAGCTACCCTTTTTGGATATCCTAATTAAAAGGAGACCTGATGGTTCGATGAGCCACTCTGTCTACAGGAAAGGCACCCATACAGATGCTTACCTAAAACCGGATTCCCACCACCATCCATCCCAGAAGAATTCCCTCATCAAGACTCTATACCATAGAGCCCAATGCATCTCCGACCAGGAACACATTGCCAGTGAACTCAAACACGTACGCCAAGCTCTTAAGGCTAATGGTTACTCCGACTACACAATCCGCAAAGCCATCACTCCAACCATCAAGAAGGATCCTGTTGACGAGCCTTTCAAGACCATCACCTTACCCTACATTGCTGGGGTCACAAAAAAAAAGAGATCTCCATAATCCTGATAAGACACAAGATCCAGGTCCGATTCAATACAGTACATAAAATCCGTGATCTGGTCCCGTCTGTAAAAGATGTGGTTCCAGACATACAGTACCCTGGCGTCTACAAACTAAGTTGCCTCTGTGGTAGCAGTTACATTGGAGAAACCAAACGACATGTCTCGGACCGCATCCGTGAACATAAAGCAGACTTGAAACACGGTAGGATAAACACCTCAGCCGTGGCAGATCACTGTTACAATTCAGTGGGCTCACATGATATTGACGTCTCCAAGACAGAGGTTCTCTGCAAGCCATCTGGCTACCATGAGAGATTCGTTCATGAGGCGATCCACTTAGACAAACATAGAGACAATTTCAACCAAGAAGATGGATTCTGGCTTAGAAATCATTGGAAGGACGTAATAAACCATTTCGGATCTTAACTGATTGTGTTCACGTTTACGGTGACTTTTAGACCGCGTTCCACTCACTGGCATTGTATTCTTTGCAGGGAATGGATTCTTTGCTCCGCTGCAAGTTTTCTACCACTACTCTCCCATTGACATATTTCGTTGCTTCCTCTTAGTATCTTTCACACGACGGTCAATGATACAGTGTATAATAACAAATAGTTTAAAATGTATATGCTTAATACAATGTACAAAGTAATATATAGTATCGTAATTGTATAGTGAATATACAGCAGTGTGATATACATTAGGGTGGGTAGAATAATACATAGTGTAATATTACAATGTATAAGGTTTAGGGTGGTTTATAGCAATACAGTATATAATTTAATGTTGGGTTTGTCTATGGCAGTATATAGTACGGTGTAGACTCGTGTGATGTAAGAGAATAAAGTTTAGATGGAAGCATATTATATTTTTTTACGACGTAGAATTGTAATGTATTACTTACTGTTAGTAACTCAGCTTATTGTAGAGTATATTTAGTATACTGATGATACTATGTAGTTTATACTTTAGTTGTTTACGTGGTGGTTTTAGTTACTGCAGCTACATACTATTAACACTCCTTCCCTTTATTAATGCTACCCCTATCCCCTCCCTTTGATGCTGCTAAACCTGCATAATGCACGGGCATAAGTAGTACTAATGTAATAAACGACTGGACCACGATGTCTGGCTCAGTGTCCTTTATTCGGTTCGTGCTGTACACCCACACGGCTGTCTTTACTCTGTAGCTTCTCCACGGTGCTGACTCCAATGTCGGCCCGATCCACAACAGCAGCCCCGCTGCTGTTTCTCTCACACAGCCCCCCTCGGCTGTACTCGCTGCAACTCCCCTCTCCCTCCGCAGCTCTGACAGCCTCGTGCTGTCTCTCTCTCTCTCTCTCCGCAGCTCCTCCTGGCAGCCACACCGCTGCCTCTAACACGCAGCCCTTCTGGCTGTCTCCTCTGCAGCTGCACACCACTCCGCAGCTTCCTCTTCTCTTCGGGGTTGGCTCCCGATGGCCGTCGGCGCCCCCCCTCTTCTCACTCGCCCCCGTGGCCTCACTCTTTTCCGCTCACACCCCGACTGACTTCCCCCTTCCGGTTTACCCGCTTAAGGACCCGAACCTTCCACCCACGTCACATGACTCCACCCCCCGTGACGTCACATCCGGAAGGTCGCTTACGCCCGCATTACACTAATCACATACCTGCATTTGCCATATCCCCTCCCTTTGATACTGCTAATCCTACATAATGCACGGGCTTAAGTAGTATTAATCACATACCTGCATTTCCCATATCCCCTCCCTTTGATGCTGCTAATCCTGCATAATGCACGGGCATAAGTAGTACTAATCACATATCTGCATTTCCCATAAATATGCTAAATTCCTCTTGATATGCAAATTCCTTTGTCAAGGCACTCTTCTCCTCCAACCCAGCTTAAATATACGCTGCCACGCCTGGTGGTGTTCATTCAGACGCTGTCTTTCTGACAGACCTGTTCTTCACCTGAGGACGGCTGCTTGCATTGTGGCCGAAACGTCGTGAGAATTATTTTATAATGTTTAATTATTTATTATTTTATTATTTCCATTCTACGTGACTTTACCGAAAGAACCAAGAAGAGGGTTCTTAAATACAAGTTAAGAGGGAGGAGAGGGGGGGAGCTTATCAAAATGTGGTAGCCAATGAATGGAACGTATTGGGATGGGGGGGCGGGGCTAAAAGAGAGCACGAGGTGTACGTAGACGTGGACGTGTTTGTGCGCAAGCCCCTGTTGGTGCACATGATAACGTATTGGAAGGGGGGGGGGGCTAAATAAGAGCACGAGGTGTAACGTGTACGTGGACATGTTTATGCACAAGCACCTGTTGGTGCACATGATGGAAGAGAACTAAAATGCCTATGTTGTTTTTACCAGTGTTGGCTGACAATCAAATACGAGAAAGGAGAGTACTGTTAAACGCTGGGGATGTTAACACTCGGTAAAGTAAAATAGTGCCTGTCAAATAAGATGGTCCAAAAATGTGTAGTTATATCTTTTTTGCATGGTTAATAACATCTTTCACATGATTAAAAAGAGAACACGAGGTGTACGTGTACGTGGACCTGTTTGTGCACAAGCACCTGTTGGTGCACATGATAGAAGAGAACGAAAATGCCCATGTTGTTTTTGCCAGTGTTGGCTGACAATCAAATACGAAAAAGGAGAGTACTGTTAAACGCTGGGGATGTTAACACTCGGTAAAGTAAAATAGTGCCTGTCAGATAAGATGGTCCAAAACAGCTCTAACAGAAACATTAATACCATCAGACACCACGACCTAAACCATAATCATAACCAACATTACCATCACCATTATCACTACAAACAACACCACTGCCACCATCATTGCGATCACCACGTAGACACCACCACCATCACCACCCCTGATTCCCTCGTCATTGTCTTCTGTCGCCATTGCTTCCACTGTCGTATTTGAAGGTGACAGCCGTAGCTGATGAAATGGGAGATTGAGACCTTAGTGCTGGCCTCTGTCTGTGAGATTACAACAGTCAACATCTCCTGCAGCTTCCCATTAACCCATCAAACATAACCTTAAGCCCCACCCCAAATCCTAACCCCACCACCACCATCAACGCATTATCCCCATGTGTCTCGCAAACTTTAGTCAAAGTCGAGTGTCAAAGTCACTTGAAAATATTACGAGCAATTTTGTATGCTCAGATTTGGTGGCTGTTCGGAGTTTGGCGGTGGAAATTCCACATTCCTATGGTGGCGATTAAGAAGAGTTTTACAACTTCGTTGTGCTTAGTATTTTTCAACACTTTTTCATACAAATTCAAAGCCAAAGCGTCTTTAGCTTTTTCGATTTTTTTTATCTGCTGGCACTGAATGTAAAAACCGGTCCAGAGATTTGCATGTAATGAACCAAATGCTGCTGAAGTTATGTACTCTCAGAAGGCCATGTGGCTAATGGGATGTGAAAAATATTATTATTTGTAATTTGGATGGAGATATATATATCTATGAAGTAGGGGTACTGCCTGCTTAATTAGTTCGTTTTTAGTGTTGCTGATGATCATGATTATGGTGGTAGTGGTATTTGTTGTTGTAGTTGTGTTGTGACAGGTTTGGGGCCATGGTTTGAGGGCTGCGTGTGGCATTGGAGGGGATTGCAAACAGATGAAGAGGTTGTGGATGTTAGTGATAATTATCGTGACAATGTTACAACGATGATGTTGATGATAATTATGATGTTGAGGTGACTGTTCTTGGAGGATGTTGCTACGAGGAGAAGATCTTGGTGGGCAAACTTTTCCATTGTGGGCCTTGAGTTAGTGTGGTGGTTGCGCGGGCCTAGGGGAGTTCTTGAGCCAAATGGGCGGTGGAGCATGGCTGCCAAGCACGCACGTGCACAGGAGGGGGTTGAGGACTGACTCCTCCAGTTTCCAGAGGTCCAGCCGCCCGAGGACCGAACGGCTTGCACAATTTAGCAATTTTCATAGGTCAAGATGTGTCCTAACACCGAGGCCCCACGGGGTTTATGCAAGGAGTTGTGTATATTTCCACGAGAACGCGGGAGCAGTCATGATCAGATTTAAGTCCGCCGTTACTCACGTCCACGCACACGTGCTCTCACTAAGACCAAGATCGTCTGTACAACCTTTAACATACTTTTGGGGCAAGTACTGTAATCGAGCACCAGGAGGAAGGGGGGATGATGGCCAACCCCAGTTGCAAGCAATGTAGCATTTATAGCTTACAACCTTCTTCAGCTAGCTGAGACCAGGCTATTGAGTGAGGTCCTAGATCAAGGGTCGGCAACTAAAATAACAAGAGCCAATTTTTTCGAATTCGGTAAAAAAATATTTAAGAGCCTCAGTGAAAGTGGTGAATACGAGATGGTGGTCCTTAATAAATAACGTCACAGAGCAGTCCTTAAAGAGCCGCATAGCAGCTCCGGAGCTGCTGGTTGTCCATCCGTCCTATATGGATGCTTGCCATCACAGTGAAAGTATGGCAGTCACATCTTACAGATGACAAGCCAGTGGTCAATGGGCTGATAAGCTTCATGGTAGGACCTGATGTTAAGGACATGGGCCCGTGATTGCTGTTCTTTCGCTATGTAGTCCATCAGATGTGCTGGCTTGGATCCATCATGCATCTATAGTGACATTGAATGAGTCACTGTAGCGCGTGGCGCTGGGAGATTGGTAGACAATGGAATTAGGGGTAGCAGCCCGTTCTACCAGTTGGATCCTAGGGCCAAGCCCAGAGCCTTCTGGGGGATCCAGAAGGGTGCGTGGCCGAGGGTGGAGCCTGTCCATGCTGGGGAGAATAAACTCCTTTAAAAAAGTGTTTTAAAAACAACGGTTTTATTAACAACTTAATTTAACTCATGGTCGAGAAGTACGTCAATTGCGCCTGAGACACGCGTTACCTGCTTTTTGTACGAGCCGATTCCACAGTATAGGGACTGCGGCGTTTTTGACCTATACAAAAATATATAATTAATAAGACGTCCATACAAAAATTGTAATTTCTTGAAAGGAGGCAATGAATTTCGATTCAAAGCTTTCGTGACTGCAAGGATTCAAATTCTTGGATCTTTTGGTAAAGTCACGTAGAAGACTCTGTCTTTCCGACAGCTCTGTTCTTCCCCTGATGACGGCTGCTTGTGTTGTGGCCGAAACGTCGAGAATTTTACTAGGTTTTATTGTTAATATTTTATTATTTCCCTTCTACGTGACTTTACCAAAAATCCAAAAATAGGAGGCAATGAATTGATGCCGATTTTCATACAGGCATGCATTTTCACCGGATCTGAATACGTGTGAAAAATTAGGAATTTATTGGACAACAGGAAGTAGACTAACTTTTGATTACAAGATTTGACCACGACAAAAAACAAGTGAAGTAAAATAAAACCGTTGAATAAAAGGCGCGCTCCGACTCACTGCTGCCAATCGGGAATTAAACTCGTCATGCTGCTGTCGTTGGGGTCTTCGCCTCTTCAAGCTGTGGGTCTGGAAGCATGTTAGCTGTCCCGACCCGGTATGGAGTTATCCCCTATAGCTGTGAGAGCTGGAATAAACAAGAGGGATAACGCCTCCTACTAGTGTCTCTGAATTAGTACACTACACGTCTGTGGTGTTGTGTGGATGCACCATTGCCAGATAAGTGTGTTAGTTATTACAATCCCTTATGCTGCATCGAAGTTTAGCAGCTTCCAACCGTTATTGAGCTGATTTGGCCCATTCCTTCCAATCACTCTGGCCCAAGTGCCTGTTTCATGACCCGCTCAGGCATTAAAGTCACCTCAAAAAAGATACCTGGGCAGGAGTTCATAGAAGGCGTCTGACTCATCGGAATTGTCTGCAACCTTCCACTGATGTTCATCTTCTGTAGGTGCATAAGTGACCATCACCACCACCATTCCTTGCCTCCCATTCATGGGGAGACGAGCCCATAGCAACCTGGGGTTTCACAGCTTCCTATACTCACCTCCACACTCCCACACCCCCTTCATTATTTTGTTCAAAAGAAGTGCCACTCCCCGTTGTTTGGCAGTTTACTGCCCCGAGTGGAGAACTGTCCACCCCTCATGGTGACTTTAGTCAGAATCAGCCACCTGACCTCTTCAATACCATGGAAGTCCGCTACAGGAATATGTCTCTCTTCTGCAGTCAGCGTTCGGACATTCCACGTGGCCAACCTCAGCTATTTTCTATTTTTTTGATGATTCACCATCAGTGACTATATCAAAAACAACAGCTGCAATATATAACGGTTGCTACACCAACTCCAACAGCAAGAAAACGGCAACAGAGTTCACACGCTTACACAAAATCCCCCTTATAGTATTCACAGACTCTTGTGGAAAGTGCTGTTAGTGAGCACCTATGAATGCCGGCGTGACACAAGTGTGGGGTGTGCAGCAACAAAAGATCGGACCCACACACCAAAAAGCTAGACGTTAACAAAGTCGTAATTAATTGCAGTAACAGTTCTATTTCCGATGGTCTGAAATCCGTTTTAGCTAAGGGGTTAAACTTTGCAGTCACACCTAAACACATACCAGTTAATTATATTATTGCCCAAGTAGACGTGGCTCTCAAGGGCCTGGGTCACATCGCTGCAGACGTAGCAAGATCTGAAATCGCTGCAACCCTCAAAAACGCTAAGATGCCAGCTAGCAACCTCAGAAAAGATGAGCGTTTTGAATTATATAAATTAAAAAAGAGGGATGACATTGTCATCCTCTCAGCCGACAAGGGCAATTTCACTGTCATCATGGAAAAAATAGAATATAATAACAAAATTTAAGAATTACTTAACGATGGCAGCTATACAAAAAGTAAAAAGAGATGCCACCGACAGCCTCGTCATACAAACCAACAAAATCATTTCAGATTTAACCGCATTAATTGATCAAACCAAACAGTTCTCGTTGAAACCTTCTGCTGCCAGGTCACCAAGATTATATGGCTTACCAAAGATACATGAAGAAGATACACCCCTTCGTCTCATCGTCTCCACTATCAACTCCCCCACCTACAAACTGGCTCGTTTTTGTCTGAAATCCTGCGCCTTTCACTGGAAAAATCACCTCTACGGTACTAAACTCTACTCACCTGGTATCGACAATCAAGGGTATTTCCCTGTCCCCAGACGACCTGCTTGTCAGTTTTGATGTAGTTTCCTTATTCAACAAAGTTCCTGTTCCTGACACCATCGCAATCATTGAAGACTTGGTTCATCAAGGACTGAACACTGAGGTACCCCCCTTGGTGAGACACTGCTTAACCAATACATACTTCACTTGGAATAGAACTTTCTACAAACAAACTGAGGGCACCCGTTTTCATTGAGAAATTTGAGACTGATGCCATCCAGACTGCCACTAACCTTATGGAAGAGGTACGTGGATGACACTTTTGTCATCTGGCCACATGGCCGGCCTGCTCTAGACCAATTCCTCAACCACATGAATTCCATACACCCAGCCATCAGATTTATCATGGAAGTCGAAAAAGATGGCAAGCTACCTTTTTTGGATGTCCTAATACAAAAGAGACCTGATGGTTCAATGAGCCACTCTGTCTACAGGAAAGCTACCCATACAGATGCTTACCTGAAACCGGATTCCCACCACCATCCATCCCAGAAGAATTCCTTCATCAAGACTTTGCACCATAGAGCCCAATGCATCTCTGACCAGGAACATATCGCCAGTGAACTCAAGCACGTACACCAAGCTCTTAAAGCTAATGGTTACTACGACTACACAATCCGCAAAGCCATCACTCCAACCATGTAGAAGGACCCTCTTGAGGAGCCATTCAAAACCATCACCTTACCCTACATTGCGGGGATCACAAAAAAGATCTCCAAAATTTTGAATAAACACAAGATCCAGGTCCGATTCAACACATTACATAAAATCCATGATCTGGTTCCGTCTGTAAAGATGTGATTCCGGACATACAGTACCCTGGCGTTTACAAACTGAGTTGCCTCTGTGGTAGTAGTTACATTGGAGAAACCAAACGACATGTCTTTGACCGCATCCGTGAGCATAAAACAGACCTAACACACGGTAGGACCAACACCTCGGCCGTGGCAGATCACTGTTATAATTCAGTGGGCTCACATGACATTGATTTCTCCAAGACAGAGGTTCTCTGCAAGCCATCTGGCTACCATGAGAGGTTCGTTCATGAGGCTATTCACATATAAAAACACAGAGACAATTTCAACCGAGAAGATGGATTCTGGCTTAGCAATTATTGGAAGGATTTGATAAACCATTTCGGGTCTTAATTGATTGTGTTCACGCTTACGGTGACTTTCAGACCGCATTCCATTTTCTGCTCCCTCCTCCTCTTATCCCGAACATAGATGGACTCGTCCATCTGGCCAACTGCTAAATCGCTGTATGTGGTGCTGATGTTAGGAAAAATCGCCACTTTTTTCAAAATTTATTGCTGTGGATTTCACACCTGATGATGATTGCTTGTGTTGCAGTCGAAACGTCGTGATAATTTTTATTATTTATATTTGCATTATTTTATTATTTCCTTTCTACGTGACTTTACCGAAAGAACCAAGAATATTGTTCGGGTTGTTTTTGGGACCAATGCGTTCGGGTCGCATGCGGACGGCGCTTGTGGTATGTCCACCCATCACGCCTGAAGCCCTACGTCGCGCCGCTTACTGTCACCTCACCTTCATCTCGCAGGGGCCATACGCGTGATGTGTCCGATGAGCCAGGTTTGTGATTCTCCTGACCTTTGTTTTTCACCGTGCCGTCCTGCCACTACCCCGAATGCCACAGGTGTGAGTTCACCGAGGGTGGCGACGCCGACGGATCGCTGTGCTGCTCGACCACCCGTTCAGCAGGCCGGTGCCCCACAAGCGCCGTCGGCCACCTCCAGTGGGACGCCGAATGTCCGTCGTCAAGTCCCTCCCGGCCCTCCACCGGGGACTCTGACCCCTTATGATGGACTCGCTATGCATACTCGCTCAAAGCTTCCCCGGCTCTCCTAAGGCCCCTGTCCCCACGCACCCACACTGTCCACCTCCCCTTTCTATTGATACGTCTGGTCGGTGATTCATGCGTGCGGACGGGCTCGAGTCCCTTGTGTATATTGTCCATAGTGTTCCTTGTACAGGTGGGTTGGGGTACTTTATTGCGGGTGTTGTTATTATTGTTGCTATTGTTGTTCTTGAGGCACACGGATTTCCGATTCATGTAAATTTTTTAAAAATATAATGGTGATAGTTGTTGCAGCCGGGACGGCTGCGGGCTGTACAGTGGGGGGGGGGGGTGATGTGGTGGTCATGCTGTGACACGCGCGCGCTAAGCCACTGTACTTACCGGTGCGGGGTGGTTGTGTTACCCCGCCCGGAACCCGCCAGGAGGAGAGGGCTGTGGGGTGTGTCTGTGATCCCACAGAACCCCGCCCCTCGGTGGGGAGCAGTATAAACTGGTGCGGACCGGTTGGGTTACCCATGGCCAGAACTCCTCTGAGGGGAGGGGGCTGGGGGATGTTTGGGATTCCACAGAACCTCGTCTCTCGGTGGGGAATGGTATAAAAAGCGGGATCCTGAGAGCTGAAGGCAGTTCGCCTCAAGCCGAAGCCAAGAAGCTGCCTGAAGACAAGACCCTGGACCCCAAGTCCCGACGTCCTTCTCAGGACCGGGGCTCAGTGCGGTGCCAGTGGTCGGTAGGTTAGGACCCTGAGGATCCCTCAGCCCGACGTCCTTTTAAGGGCCGGGTCTGGATGGGCCAGTGGTCAGGGACCCACCAAGCCAGTGATGGGTTATCCTCCCCTAGGTCCAGCTAGCCGGAGGGCCATAGGAGACGTTAGCCCGGTGGCTAGGGTAGATTAGCCCGGAGGCTGTACCTCCCTAGGTTGTGGCTGGAAGGGGCCGTTATCCCTTCGTGTTAGGGACCTAGTTGTGTACTGTGATAGTTATAAATAAAACGTGTTGCCTCCTACGACGACTCTATCTCCCTACAAGACTAATACACATACAAGCGCGTGCCCCTGTGCGTACGTGGGGAACGGTAGTACAATAGTTACTTTGGTGTACTACGAATCCCACAACGCGAGTTCGATTCCTGCTCACAACCAACACCAGTGACGATTATCTGAATGGGTCATGGGCCTCCCCTAGGTCGACTCAGCCTTAAATGAGTACCTGGTGCGGTGTGTAACATCACCACCGAGAAGTCAAAGGCGGCCGGGCTTTGAGATGGCCATACCACCCCTCCTGTGCCGTGCCGCCTTCATAGGTGCTCGAAAACAGCACTTGCCCCAACTGCCTGTTAAGGCTACACGGGGCATCATTGCCGCCGCACGTTGTGTGTGTGTGTGCGCGTGCCACCATCTGTATGTGTGCAATTGTGGAGAATCATTATGTTCTTTACGACAAGCAAGCCAGCATCAGGACTAGGCCTCGGCAAGGTAAGGTAAAAGTTAAAAGGTAAAAACAACGAGCCTACCTTTATCCTACCTTTTACCTTACCACAATATAATCACTCTACCCTACCTTTTACCCTTTAACAGGTAAGGTAAAAGGTAATACGTAAAAAGCAACGAGCCTACCTTTACCCTACCTTTTACCCTTACCCCATACAAATGACCCAATTACAGGGTAATTACTAGGGAACTACACATGAACTAGGTTTATAGTGGTAAATGCTAGGTAGAGCGCTTTATTCATATATAATACTCTCGATGATTCCAATTTTACACGCTTGTCGTTGTTGTTGTCATTGTTGTCGTCGTGATCGTTGTTGTATCCTCAAATATTGTAACTCAATTTTTACCCACTTCCTAATGTGGTATCGCCTGCAAACTTGGTATACTTATGTCATACTGATGACAACACTATATTCTATCATTAAAAAAAATATATTTTTTAAACATTATTTTGTATATGTTATGTTTCGGCTTGAGTCTAATTGTCCACGCTCAACTGACGTTGGCTGTAAATCACCACGGCCCTCAGACGTTGTGGCAAGCTTCGGGGCCACTTCCTGGAGTCGTGGAGTTCTGCCATTACTAGTACATTTAATAAAAGCGTGTTTTTTTTAAAAGTTGTTTGAAATATTACTTATTAAATGGAATCCACGGACTGCGCCACGGAGTTTTTAGTGGTAAACAAGGTACCGTATTTACCGGGTAATACTTTGCGCTACCTTTACCCTACCGGGTAATTCTTCCGAGCTACCTTTACCCTACCCTTTACCTTACCCCTTGGCATGTCGACACCTTTACCTTTTACCTTTCCCCTTTTACCCGGTAAAAAGGGTAAATTACCTTACCTTGCTGAGGCCTATTCAGGACTCAAAGTAAGTGAAAAGACAGCAGGAATATCTATGTATTTATTTCCATGTTCCCTTATTTTATGTTGTATTAATTATATATATTTTTTATCACAGTATTACATGCATGTACTGTGCAATATTTGTTATTTAGCAGATTAACAATGCTTACCTTTTTGTTGAACCATAAGATATTTATAACACTAACTGTATAAATACAGTGCATTATTGTGTTCCGAATTACGAACCGTTCGACTTATTACGGATCTCAGGAACGGAACCAATTCGTAAGTCAGGGACTGCTTGTACAAATATCTAAAGACAAAGATTCCGTGTATAGCCTGAATAGACTTAGAACAAGTGTTGTTAGTGAGCACCTATGAAGACTGATATGGCACACGAGCAGGTGGGTGGTCAGCACCATGCCCGGCCGCCTTTGTCTCCCCAATGCTGATGTTTACACACAGCACCAGGCACTTGAGGACCAGGACCGGTTCATGTATTCGTCACCGATGTTGGTCGTGAGCAGGAATCGAACTCGGGTCGTGATCACAAAAGCCTTTTTTTACGCAGAGAGCAGGATCCTCGCAGCGGCTGCTTGTTCCGTCTCATTAAGGGGGGCGTCTTCTTTGAGGTGTTTTTTTGTAGGACGCATTGGGGATTATTTTGGTGAAAGTCTCTGGAAAATTGGCACAGCTGAGTTCCAATTAAGGGGAGGCACGTGACTGGCTCCCACACTTAACATTTATTAATTAGTTATTTATGTATTTATCCGCCCCGAGCTCCAGGCTAGAATTAGTTTGCGCAGTGGGGAGGCAGATGACAGCAGTTAATAGGAACACGTGCACACATATATATAAAACACGCGCACGCACACGCATGCAAACGCGTTTTCACATAGGCAACGCCAAAGATTCCCCGTGTAGCCTTCTCAGTACTGTTGGAGCAAGTGCTGTCAGCATGCGCACGAGGAGGGATGTGGGTATCACTGTCACCCAGTATGGATGACGGTGATAAAGCATTGCATTTTTATACCGTATGAGTATATAGCTTCATTTATCCAAATCGCCAATGACACCTCCATGTGTGTAAGGCGCGAAATGAAACCATGGACGAGTGGGAAGGCGGCCGCAACCGACGCTACCAACAATTGCCCGAGCTCTGGTGGCCCTATATTGGGATGTCTTGACCACAATTTCCATGAGTGTTTATACATATGTACTGTGATGAGAAAACATGTTGACCAAGTATGAAGTCGTAATAAACTCCCAATGAAGCCAGAGAACAGAAAATTGGTTCACTCAAAATAGGGGAGCGGTGGTGCAGTGGTTATCGCACAACGCTGTGATTTCCCTGCCACGGCTATATTAGTCGCGAGTGCTGTCTGAGCCTTTCCTGGGCCATCCCACCTTCACCAGCCCGCACTGATCAGCGTGAAGTATAGCCTAATCCCCATGACCAACACCACACGGCGTAGGGAGGCCTTCATCCAGCAGTTAATTGACAAAGGGATGAGTTTCATCATCACGATCCATGGGCAGATAGCCCGTAGGTGTCCACTGCACATTTTGTTATTTATTTCCACTTTCCTCTGTCTTGTGCCAATATGCTACAAATAGTGGCCACATCTCTCTGGCACCAATCTCTTATGTCGTCGTCAAGCCGTTCTCTGAGGTCTTCTTCTCTTTCCGGTTCCTTCCATTTTCAGGGATGAGTATAACTGTTAAATATGGGCAGGAAGCGAAATGTCTGCTTTTTAAAATAATATTCTCAACAACGATGCTGATGATCGTCCTATGTTGTGTATTATAGAGTTATATGTAGATCTCAGCCTCATATCTTACAGAGAGAGTTCTTGCCGACAAACATCTGGCAGTTCACCAGCATTGGTTCAAACAAGCAGCCTTACTGCTGACGAAACACTGAATGTCAAAGCTAGTCCAGAGTTTAATCTAGATTTGAAGTTTTCGTGACTGCAGGGATCCATACTCTTTGGTTCTTTGGGTAAAGTCACGTAGGTATAAAATAAAATAAATTAATTTAATTTAATAAATTAATTTTATTTTATACCTACGTGACTTTACCGAAAGAACCAGAGTATAGTCCAGAGTTTCCTTGTTTTAAACCAATGCTGCTGAAATGATGCACTCCCTGAGAAGGCTGTGTGGCTGATGGGATTTGCCGTGTGGAGACGCGCATATGGGGAGGAATACGTTCCGTCCGTTTTCATTTTTATTTCGTGACTTATGGTTCAATTACTGGCAGAATCAGCCAACTCCGAGAGCCACGAGCAAGTGATCTTTAAAATGTGGTGATCAAATTGTCTAAAATGGAAATCTGATTGATTAATGTACGTGTATGTATTTATTCTACCTTTTAAAGCAATGGAGCATTGTGTAATGTTGTCCAAATAACCGTGAATGGAATTTACAACCGGGGAACTAAACTTCGACTGCTTTTGAGTTAAAATGCTATTAGAATCTAAGCATGATGCAAGTTGTTCGTAGTTGATAGATGTAGAGGCAAAACGAAACAGACGGAGACATTAGCCGAGACCATAAGGATGTGTTAGTGCCTGTCTCTGGGTATGCATCATAAAAGCAAACGTGAAGCAGCAGTCCTGGAAGTATTACTTTATATGCATCATGTACAACTCTTTCTCAATCAACTGTTGGATGAAGGCCTCTGCATGCCGAGTAGGCTTGCCTCCTGTTCGGGTTTCACCCGGGATAGTGCAGGAATTGGCGTCTATGTTTGCGTGGCAGGAGTTGAATTGTACCCAGCTGTGTGGCGTCACGGTGGCGAGATGTTAACTACCTCGCCTGGTATACAGGAGGTCTTGGGTTCAATCCCGACCTTGACGTCTGTATGTTTGGAGTTTGCATGTTCTCCCCGTGGTTGCTTGGATTTTTCTCGGGGTCCATTAGGAACTAGCGACAAGTGTATTTGCAGGTAGTCTTAATGTATATATATATGTAGGACTCGTACTGACGCGACAGCTTCTTTGTCTTTCTCGGTTCTTTATTAACGCGTATAGTTCACATCTCCTCCCGTCGGCATCACTCAATGTCCCTCCATTCTCTTCAACGCACAACTCCCCATTAACATCACTCCATGTCCATCCGTCCGCTCGCTCCGCTGGCTTCGCTCGCTCTCCCTCTCTCCTCTCCTCCAGCGACCTCCCTCTCTGCTCGCTCTCTCTCTCCAGCTTGGTCGCTCTTTGTTCTTTCTGCTGTCTCACTCCGTCGAAGCTTCTCCACCAAGGTCCGTTACTCCGCTGCTATCCTATACTGTATTCTATTTATCCGCTGCTACCCTACTCTGTCTTCTCTTTGTCCACTGCTACCGTACACTATCTCTCTCTGTCCACTGCTACCTTATACTATACTCTCTTGTCCACCACTACCGTATACTTTACTCTCTTGTCTGCTGCTCCGTCTCTTCCTCTATCCGTCTCTTGTCCCAGGCACCGACCAACTCTCGTTTCTCCCCACGCTCTTTGCCTTTACCCCCGAACCAATTTCCCCCAATCAATTAGACTCCAAGCCTCACGTGGTGTTGTTATTGTAGACATCGAGGCGCCAATTCCCGACACCCATCCCTCTCGTCCAATCACCGGCCTGCGTCCTCGATTACCCCTGAACACCTACAGGCCCCCCTTAATTACCTTACCACCTTAATTGGTACAATAACAACAGTATGGCGCCCCGCTCCCTGTGTCCCCGTTTGCCCTCACTGTCCGCTGCGTGCCCGTATCACAATCCAACGTGTGACGCGTGTTTCTCAAGTCCTACATATATATAAACACATTCCTGTGGAGGGAGCTGAATAGGAACGTTGGGTTGCTCGGTCAATGGCCAGGGTCAACGGCGGCGTGGTGTATTCCGCAAATATGCCCGACTATGAGGGCGGGCACAAGCCGGCGCGAGTAGGTTAAACGTTGAGTTTTATAAGGGCACCACGGGGTGACCAGCCCCACCCCTCCAACCCCCCACCCAGCCCCACCTTCCCCACCCAGCCCCTCCCCTCCCCACCCTGCCCCACTCTCCCCACCCAGCTCCTCCCCACCCTCCCCTCCCCACCCAGCCCCTCCCTCCCCACCTAGTCCCTCCCTGCACGACGGACACAATAATCCCCTGTGGGCTGGTGTAACCAGGAGGTTCCTACCAGTATTAGCAAGTGTCTGTCCGTCACGCTCTGGATCTTCCAATACAATTGTCTGAAACGTCTGCGAATATACTTTGTCGTTATAACTAACGTGCTGAAACAGGCAAAACACGTGAATGTAATGAGTCAATCCTGCCATCCTTCGCCGCCTTGCACCCAGAATAAGTTGGCATGATCCAGCTGTACCAGAGAGGGATAGTATGTTCCATATCTTGCAGAAGGGGTTCCTAAAACGTTCGTTTTTTTTAGGCCTCTTTGCTTTCGTCACTTCCTTAATATGTTTTTCTCTATCTGTGGGGTATTTCTTTTATGGGTGCCATGGTGGAGATATGTTAACTACTCACCTGGTATACTAGAGGTCGTGGGTTCAATTTCAACCCAGACGCTTGCATGTCATCTCTCCCCATGGTCGCGTAGAATTTTCTCAGGGTCCTCCGTTTTTCCCTCCACATTTAGAATCAACATCATGCGTTTAGATTATTTGGCTGCTATACATTTCTACATATTAAGCCACTTCGTTGAACTATCATTTGTGACCAGGACAATTCTGAAAAAGAGCTACATAGCTCAATGGGCCTCACCTGATAAAAAAAAAATGTTCGTGTGTTTTTTAATGTTTAAGTTTCTGTACCGGTATTGCTGTGTTTAACTTTATTTCAGGAGACTGCCGTGTCGAGAATAGACCGCCTACCGACGACCAAATTACGTCGATATGTGTAAATGGTGGCAACCTTAATGCCGTGTCATTTTTGGGGGTTGTTTAACTATTCTTCTCCACGCTGACAGAGGGGGAAAACGGGGTGAGGAATGCGTGTGGGTATGAGTGTCATATTGTATGTGAGCGAGTGTCTTGAGTGTGTCAATTAACGCATGGCAACTAGGTCTATCCCCGTCACCACTTGCCGGTGAGCCTTAGACACTTTACTGTACGTTGACTCAAAGTGCACCTAGTCTGGCACAAGCGCCGTGGTAACGTCACCACTACTTAGTGGCAAATGGCAGCTGTTGTTGTGAAAGTGTGTGTGTGAGAGTTGAGCATGGCGTGCAGGCTGAAGACGTGCAGGCTGAAGAGGTTTCATATTTGCTCTTCTGCATTTACATTTCGACGACTGGATGCACACAAAGACAAAGATCGCGGGTATAACCCCAACAGACTGTTAGGGCAAGTGCCTTTGGCGAGCACCTATGAAAGCCAGCATCGCCAGCACCAAGCATGGGTGCCTTTGTTTCCCAAATCATGTTTACACACTGCACCATGTACGCACTTATGGCTGAGACGACCTAGGGGAGTTTTGGCACCAATTCACATATTTGTCACTTATTTTGGGCTGTGAGCTGGAATCGAACTCGAACGCTGGGTTCAAAGTGCAGTGCGCTAACCACAGCGACACTGCTTGCCATCTTCTTGGTTCTTTCGGTAAAGTCATGTAGACTGGAAATAATAAAATAATAAAAATAAAACATAATAAAATACAATTTTCACGACGTTTCGACCACAACGCAAGCAGCCGTCCTCAGGTGAAGAACAGGTCTGTCGGAAAGACAGCGTCTTAAAAAAAAATGGAACAAAAGCTGTTTAGGCATGCGGTGGCTGGGCATGCAGGCTACATGGCCCAGCCAACGCAGCCTTGCCTGCCGTAGGAGGTCACCAATGGAACTTTGTCCAGATCTTTCCAGGATTTGTGAGCTCATCACACCATCCAACCTGGTTAAACCCAGGATGGATCGTAGGCAGGCCAGCCTAAATGTTTCTAACTGGCGAAGATGTTCCATTAGGGGAGTCCAAGTTTCGCAAGCGTAGAGAAGGGCGGGAATGACCGTGGGCGAGAAGACCTGGAGCTTCGTGCGGAGCAAGAGACCAGGTAGCTTCCACACAGTGTTATGCAGCGATGAAAAGATAATGCCGCTCGACTGATTCAGAGTGAGCACACTGGCCAGGTATGGGAAACTCTGCACTCTCTCCACAACTGCCTCATCAGCAATTGTGAGTTGTGGGGGTGGATTGTCCGATGGTACAAAATACCCAGGCAGGTGCTTAGTTTTGGTGGGGCTAATGGTAAGGCCCCACCTCTTGGTGGCAAGCTCCAGGTTCAGCAGCAGCGCGTCCAACTCCTCTTCTGAGTGAGCATTAATTACCAGATCATCGGCATACAATACGGTGGTTGACCAATAGGGAGTCATCCCTTGAACGCACCCGGGCATCGATCAGCCTCCCATTGCATATGTACCAGATGGGAATTCTTCCGGCACAGGCATTGAAGGCTTAACAAACTACGTGGTCCAAATATATGTAAAATATGTAAAATAATTTTGGAGCCAAAGGACATCCCTGTCGTACCCCAAGGTGTATAGGGAATGGCTCTGATTCACGGCCATGTAGTTTGACGTGGGGTCACTCACCATCATGAAGGTCCTTAAGGATCATGAACAGAGGGTCAAGGACTCCGAAAGCACGAAGAGCAACCCAGAGCCCAGGCCTATTGATGGTATCATAGGCCTTGAGCAGGTTAATAAAGCAAACACATGGACTAACACGCACACATGGACCTACAGGCATGCAAAGAAATGTACTTACACTGACTAACATGGAGCCACCCACACACAGCGACTAACACACAGGCACATGGACTGACACACACACATACATAGACTCACATACACATATACATATGTAATAAAAGACTCCGTCAGGCACTGCTGGTCTCCGCTTGTCTTTTATTCAGGTTCTTCTCCGTACCCCACTGGTCTCCTCCACGGACCAGCGTAAGTCTCGCGAGCGCCCCGCGCACGCTCCCTCTCGCGTGCCACGCACGTTCTTCCGTTAGCTCCTCCACTCGTCCTCACACCCCGCTGGTCCTGACAAGGGACCAGCGTCTCCTCTCGCGTGCCCCGCACGCTCCTCTCGCGTGCCACGCACGCTCCTCTCGCGTGCCACGCACGCTCCTCTCGCGTGCCACGCACGCTCCTCTCGCGTGCCACGCACGCTCCTCTCGCGTGCCACGCACGCTCCTCTCGCGTGCCCCGCACGCTCCTCTCGCGTGCCCCGCACGCTCCTCTCGCGTGCCCCGCACGCTCCTCTCGCGTGCCCCGCATGCTCCTCCATCAGCTCCTTCTCCCGCTCCGCACACCGCTGGCCGACGGTGTGCCGAAGCCCCATCAGCCACGTGGCTGATGGCACAGCGGCCACCCAACGTGGTCCCGCTTCTTCACTCCATCAACTGGCCTCGATCTCTTCCGGGCTCCCCTCTATAACCTCTCTCCCACGTGACCCTGACTCCTTCCTTCCGGATCGTCAGATCCGGCCTTCCCATACTGCCCTGCTGGCTCCACCTCCATTCACATCACTTCCCATTGGAGCCGAGGTGAACGGCGGCGCCTCCCACACGCCCCCCATACCGGGTTCCGCCCCCAATACCCCAGGCCGTGTGATTGGGCCAGAGTCCAGCAGCAACCCCATTTACGCTCGCATTACATGATCCCCCCCCTGATGAAAAATCCAGCCATCCCGGCTGCAATAGGATAAAATAATGCGAGCGACAGCATCACAATCAGGAATCACCCCAAACACAACGGAGAGTACAACGACAAACACAATTAACGAAAGCGAAGGGATCTGGATCCGGTACGGAACACCAGCCCGTCTTCCGTGCAACAAGCAAGAAGAATTAAGGAACGGAAAGCTATGCACAACAACGATAACCGACACGCAAGAACGGCAGACGCGCATAATCAGGAATGCGGTGTCTTAGAGCGTGTCCGTGTTGCTGGTCCATCCGCCTGGCTCAAGTCCAACTTCAGAGAGCAACTGGTAGAGCAGGAGTGATGAACAGGCGCTCCACTCCCCCTTCAAGTCCACATCCGGTTAGCACAACCGGTGACACCCAGTGTGGCAGGCGCCGAAGATCTGTGATGAGAAGGAGAACCCAACCCCCTGAGGCACAGCACAATGAACCGCACATCCGCATGTCATACACGACAGCCACCCGGCCCCAGGGCAGTGGAGATGATCTAAATCCGCACCGTGTAAGGAGAACCGCAATAAATACCCAAAAATCGACGCAATGGATGCCCCAGTATTTACATTTTAACAAAAAAATAGTATTTACACATGACAACAAAAAATGTCCTGCTCTTGCCCATCAGCAGTCCTCCCTTGAGGACCAGCACAGACATCTCACGTACACAGCATCGACACACTGTCACTCTCAACACAGCCCCCAGCCGCACACCCTCGCGTGGAGAGAGCCACGCTCCCCAGCGGCAACATTTAACTTGCCTTCGCCCTCACCGTGGTCGTCCAACCACAGCAACGTCGACTGGCCATACACTCGGCCAGTGCAATTTTGGGGACGAGACAATGGCACATCGCAATGACTCAGCCACGCTCCATCCCGTACTATCCCATCACCAATGGACACACCCCAGCACCTTATAGTCTGATGCTTTACAGACAAGGGAAGGTTCATCCCTTGGCAAGGTTAGACCCCATCGACCCCCCCACGGGGCAATGTTCCCTTATACATTAAATAACGTCATAACCCAGAGCGGAACAAGTCCCCGGCCCTTCCCGCTGGAGGACCCGCAAGGGGAATCCCCGCCCCATGCTAGCCAGGTCTCCCCTTTCGCTGCAACGTAACGGAACCTCTACTCCTAAATTCCATGAGCCCCCGGCCCACCAGGTTCACAGTCTGCCACCGCACAATGGAACCCCGACTCCCCGAGCCATATGAGCACACGGCCCATTAGTTTGAGACATACGATGGAGTGTCTCGCCTCCGGGCTGTCAGGTCAGCCATCGGCCATAGGCCGATGTGACCACAACTCGTGCATCACCCACTCAACAATGGAAGGCGTATACTGGTGAAATATTTGCCCCAGAATAGAACCCAGCCAGCATCTCTGTCCCAAAATGCTGGTGCAATGACACGCCCCCCCCTTAGTCAGACACGGGCCACTTTGCTCCTGTTACCCTGATGGGCGCCAACACACCAGCATTGTGCACAACATGCAATGCACGCACACAAGTTAGAGCGCAACACAAGAGTCAAGGGATGATATCCATAACCACATCCCCGTGGCTCGACGTGTATACTTAAAATGGCGGCGGCACGCGCGAAGCGCCCCACCGAGGTTTTCCCCGCGTGCTCAAAATGGCGGCCCCCTGCACCAAGCGCATCCCCGCGATTTCCCGCGCGCACAAAATGGCGGCCCCATGCGCCGAGCGCATCCCCGCGATTTCCCGTGCACGCTCAAAATGGCGGCCCCATGCGCCGAGCGCATCCCCGCGATTTCCCGCGCTAGCCAAAATGGCGGCCCAACGTGTGACCACTTCGGCAGTTTTTCCTGTGCGTGCACCCCAGCTGCCCCTCGCTGGGGGTCACAACACACATCCCCTGTCATGTTTTAACAACCCCCAACGATACGACGCATAGCCACAGCTCGCTGCGCACAGCAGTCGTATCGGGGGAATTTTTAACCCATAGTTGACCAAGACACATTGCTCATACACACCAACTCGCAATGCAACCCCTGGCCGCATGCAATCAACGGAAAGAGCGACGCCACTTGGCGGCAATTTACGGCCCCATCACCCTTGACGGCAGAGCCACCAACAACGCCCTCATCCCTCAACACTCCTATGAACACACATGCAATCTCGTGTGCACGAACACCCATACAACCAAAATTTAGGGTCCCCCACGAATTGACCAATATCCGAACAGGTACGCACAACTAATAACAATCCCGAACCCAATGGTCAAAACAATGCACTGCACTCCGTATCCGTACAGAAAGACAGACTATGCAGTCAGCATATCGCGATAACAAACAGCAAAGTTCCACACAGGTCGTACATTATGCACAATCACAAGCAGAGCTGCAGGCAGCAACACACCGTTAACCCTGTCGCACCGTGCAGCAAAAAAAAAATCAAAATAACCATGTCGCACACAGCAACCCACGGGATGGTAACAGCGTGGGACACTCGACGCGATCGAATTAATAATTAACCTCGCCATCAAGATAACATCCCCATGCCGCAATGCATAACCACTATTGACACAGAGTAAACACAAGCAGACAGCCCGTCCATCCTCACACACACACACACCCCGACCCGCGCTCCGCACGCTCGAGACATACAAACATTCGCACCCCGGCACAAGCAAGATGGGTGAGGTATGTGTTAGGGCTGGGTGCATATCGTCACGACTCTCCCGGGGCTGCAGCGAGCAGAGGACGGCAGGGTGGTGACTTGAGACTCCTCGCAGAACTCGGACGGTGAGCGCGGCGTCCTCCCGCGACTGCTCCGGTGTGTCACACACGAGCCAGGACGGGGTGCTCCCGCCCCGGCAGCAGCAGCGTCGGCGTCCTCTCCTTGCGGCTCCTTCCCGCAAAGCAGCTGCTCAGCAGCAGGATGCACACCACGCGGCGCCTCCGAGATGGCAGCGCATGGCCGCCTCTTCGCTGCGATGTTCAAGATGGCGGCGGCCTGCCACGTGGTCGCTGGAGGACGTGCGCCAGCGGCCGTCTCTTCGTCGTCGGAAGACGTAACAAGTGGGTTACGCTTTTTCAAGTTCTCGGCAATCTTCCTCGATGTTATTTTGCCTTGAAAAAGTCCACCTCTGACTCCAGTGTAATAAACGACTCCGTCAGGCACTGCTGGTCTCCGTTTGTCTTTTATTCAGGTTCTTCTCCACACCCCACTGGTCTCCTCCACGGACCAGCGTCGTCTCGCGCGCGCCCCGCGCACGCTCCCTCTCGCGTGCCACACACGCTCCTCCGTTAGCTCCTCCACTCGTCCTCACACCCCGCTGGTCCTGTGTTGGATCTATGCCCTGTTTTCCGTTATTAATATTAAGAATAATTAAGAAAAAAAACTATTTCTCTTTTTATTATATCTATATATACCTTTTAATTAAATAATGAAAACAACCCACTACAAACACACCAGGAATCTGTGAAACGGCCATTAAACTGGTAAGAAGTTGGTGACAGAGAGGTCATAGACATCCAGATGGACAAAAGATGTATGGACTAACCTCCCAAAGACATCTGGAGATGTACAGATAAGGTGCAGAGCAAACAACGGTTGAAACTCGCGTTTTCTTAACGTTTTCCTTACCGAAAAGTAGAAACTTAACATAGATAATTAACCAACAAACAATAATTTTATTATTAGTAATTCCCTTATATTCACCGCATACATATTATTTAGAAGTATATGTTTCCTATCTACACGACCTTCCGAAAAACTAAAAGAGTACGAGTTCCAGAAAGCTTAAGTGCATAGTACACTTAACCTCAGGACATAAAAAAAATTAACTCAGAATAAAAACACCAATCTCTGGAGAACTAAACTTGGCGAAGCCCAAAATAATAATGTGACGAGGATCATGACGAATATTCATTAAACATAGACGAATGATAACCCCGATACCAAGACCGAAGGAACTCATAAAATATAATTCAAGAATAAATGTAACACACAGCACCACATAAATGTATTGCAAACATCTCCTCAGCCACCTTTGTCTTCCAGCAGGGCCTGACAAGCAAAGAGGGAGTAAAAAGGTCACAAGGAGCGGGGGGGGGGGGTTTGTGCTGACATGGTTTGTTTTCTCTCGCAAGGGTCGCGGGGGTGTCTGCTTTTTCTCGCTCTGTTTGTGTTTTGTTGCCCGCTCGCAAGGAATGCACAGAAGGGAGTCACGTTTTGAGTTAGGCATGGGCGCACACAGCGAACAGACAGTCTGGGTTGAGTCGTGCTCAGTCTCGCAACTCGGCGTGCGACGCGGTGTTGCGACGGGGCTCGCAAGAGAGCGGAGGCGCGTCGTGCCTCGAGGAGAGATGGAACGACGAGACATCGTTAAAGTGACAGTCTGAGAGCAGTCTGTCCGAGTCGCGCTCAGTCTCACAACTCGGCTTGCGACGCAGTGTTGCGACGGGGCTCGCAAGAGAGCTGGGGCGGTTGTGCCTCGAGAAGTGATGGAACGAGGAGGGGTCGTTCGAGTCGCAGAAGTCTGAGTTCAACCTGGGTCAGGGCTGGGTTTCAGCCGTGCTCCGGCTGGCGGAGCGTCGTGAGGACACGAAACACCGATGCCGATAGCAGGTGTCGCTTCTCGCAGAACGAAGTTAAGTGCGAGTGAAGCTGGCAGCTGCCCGAACAAGGGAAGCACGGAGCAGAGAGAGTGACGAGTGACGACAAGCAATCAACCTGTAAAAGGGCGGAGATCGCCAAGCGTCGACCAAGCGTGCAAAGCAGAGAGCGCGAAGCAGTGGAGAAAGCCTGGTCAAACGGCTGTGGAGAGAGAGAGAGCGCAAGAGCAGCACGACTCGGACGTCACCGGGCGTCACCGAGCGTCGTGCCAACTCGTCATCCAGCAGAGGGAGAGAGAGCGCAAGAGCAGCACGACTCGGACGTCACCGGGCGTCACCGAGCGTCGGGCCAACTCGTCATCCAGCAGTGGAGAAAAGAGAGCGCACAAGCAGAGACGCGTCCGAGCAAGGGAGCAGCAGGAGCTTGCGGCGGCCACGCCCAATCGAGAGGAACACCTGGCCGCTGTTTGTATCCTCCTACACCACACAAGCTAACGACACAATTAATATTACGAGGGGACAACGCACACACAGCACGCACACGAATAAGACTTTCAAAAAGTGATCTTTGCGTTTCAAAAAGGGTTGCCATTTCGAGGTGGTGCGTTCAATATCAACTGATCGTGCAAAGCAGTTGCTGCCGTCAAGTTACATGAATAAGAAATGTTTTAGTCATTCATTTTCGTTAACTGCATAATTTCGCCAATGAAGGAGTATTTTTAGTCATTCAATTTCGTTAATTGCATAAGATTGCCCATGAATTTATTGACGTATACTCGCTTTCGCATACTAGAGTGTCATGTGCTTGTTTAGAATTAAAATTGCTTAACACCAACTGTTCGAGTGCTTCTTTCCAAGTCCATGCAAAACTATCTTATTCTTGATAACTGTATCCTGTGATGAGATCTGAAACTGGAGACCTAAAATAATATAAACACACTAAGATAATCAGTAAATGTTTAATCGACGATAATCGTGTTATCCTGATTGATATAACTCTGGATAAACGAAGCTAAGCCTAATTATCACAACTGCACACATTAACATAACCGCAAGCATCCGCATAAATTACTATGCTTATCTCCGCGATTATCATAATTTATGCATATAATTACACACATTATCGTAATTTATGAATGTTAATACACACATTAACATAATTAATGCGATTTGCGCATTTTTCGGAAAATTATTAATTTTTATTATTTTCATCAAAATTTCATAACCCGACACATACAACACCTGACAAGGGACCAGCGTCTCCTCTCGTGTGCCCCGCACGCTCCTCTCGCGTGCCCCGCACGCTCCTCTCGCGTGCCCCGCACGCTCCTCTCGTGTGCCCCGCACACTCCACCGTCAGCTCCTTCTCCCGCTCCGCACACCGCTGGCCGAAGCCCCATCAGCTGGGCTCCCCTCTATAACCTCTCTCCCACGTGACCCTGACTCCTCCCTTCCGGATCGTCAGATCCGGCCTTCCCATACTGCCCAGCTGGCTCCACCTCCATTCACCTCACTTCCCATTGGAGCCGAGGTGAACGGCGGCCCCTCCCACACGCCCCCCATACCGGGCTCCGCCCCCAATACCCCAGGCCGTGTGATTGGTCCAGAGTCCAGCAGCAACCCCATTTATGCTCGCATTACACGTAGATTGACACACATTTCCGTACACACACACAGACATATACTTTAGATACACACACATGGAGTTACACACACATATCAACTCACACACACATTAACTTACACACACACATCGAGTGACATGCACACATGTATAGACTTACACGCACATGTGGACTAAAACACACACACACATATGGACTGACGCACACACACATGGACGTACACACAAAAGATACAAAGATTCCCCTTGTAGCCTTAACAGACTGTAGGGGCAAGTGCTGTTAGCGAGCACCTATGAAGGCCGGAACGGTACACGAGGGGGTGGGTGGCCAGCACCACGCCCGACCGCCTTTGTCTCCCAAGTGGCAATGTTTACACACTGCACCAGGTACTCATTTCACCAGGTATGTACACACACACATTGACTGACACACATAGACACACACATCGACGTACACACACACACACATCGGTCGTTGTTGGTTCGAAAAAGACAGACACACACATGGACTTACACACAGACGCATGGTCCTACACGCACACACATATGGACTGAAACACACACATCGACTCACACACACACATGGACGTGCACAGCAATCCCCGATGATGACACAGCTATCAGCATCGCAGTACTACGTATCAGTAAATAGCGGGACGTGAGCAATCGAAACAATAGAAATGCATAGAAGAAATAAGCTGAAATAAGTGTGCATAAAATATCAGCAGTACATACAGGTAAGTTGAGAAGCAGGCTACAGTCTAGATGATAGACTGCCAGTACGCCGACTCAATGACATAAGCATTGCTATAGTGGACATAAAAAGCTGGCAATACGGGCAGCAGGATACAGTCGACATGAAAGGCTGGCAGTACACTGAGTGAGGTAAAGAAGCAGGCAACAGATTATAGACTGGCATACACTCATAATGGGCAAAAGCAAAAATAACAGTGTAGATAATAGAGTGGCAGTGCACTGACGTTAATGAATCAGCAGGCAGCAATCGACAGCACAGACTGGCAGTACTCCATCGCTGCGTCATAAAAACGCACCTAAAAAAGGAAATATTTAGCAACCTAATAATTAAAAATTAGTTTTTCTGCACACAAACATTATTATAGTAATTTTAGCCAACTTATTAGTTTCATAATAGTAAATAATGAAGCAGAGTTGTTATCTGCACACAAACATTATGTTTGTAAGATTTTGTAACTTATTTGTTTAATAATAGTAAACAATAAACCCGAGTTCTTAGCGAAAGATTCAATAAAATTGTAGTCCCGTGCAGAGCCCGCGGCCTCGCCTAGATTGGCCAGCAGGACGAGGTGAGACATTGCCAGGCTGGGGGCTGGGCCGCTACCCCTCCACCATCCCCCCGCCCGAGCTACAATAATCCTACAAGAAAACTATGTAAGCGCTATAATATTAGTATGTACCGACCCTAGAGTAGTAAGTGCCCACATTGGGGTGGGGGGGGGAGAGAAGAAGACGTGAAACTTTGATGAATTTACCGTCAGGGTTGCGTGTATTTTTTGTGCATTTTGAATGCGAAGGAGAAATCCCCCCCACCCTCCACCGATGACGCATGTGCGTTGCTTCAGGCAACCCCCTGCAGCTTGGGCGGGGCGTGGAGATAAATAAATAATGGAACATCGCCAAAAAACGCTAACTTAACTAATTTAAAGGTGACGGACGTGAAAAAGGAATAGCCTATTCCCACCGCGGGGCTTAGAGCGTGCTGTCAATTCTTTGTCGACGTAAACCCCGCCGTTCGAGAGTCAAATCCTTCGCAAGATAATGCAACATAAATGGAAGGTGACATAATTACCAAAGTAATAAGTTGTGCAGTCAAGATAATTATAACTCACGAGATTGACCAAAATCCTGATTGTAACAACTACTCTGATCTTAACCAGAACCATTAACCTGCCCTGACCATAACCCTAAGCATAATCTTAACTATAACCCTGACCATAACTCTAACCCTACACATAACTCTGACCATATATCTTAATCCTTACCCCTAAAACCTGATGGTGACCTTGACCCTAACGCTAATCCTTAGCCCAAATCGAATAATAGCCCTAAACTTAGTCCACCTTGCCATAACCACAGCGAAAATACTTAACCTTAACTCCTAACCAAATTACTTAATTTTAAACATAGCAATAACACAAACATTCAAATGTAAACAGTCCTAGTCTTAACATTCAACTTGAAATGCCTAACCCAAAAACCTTGGGTTGCCACCTCTCCGCATTTGACCCCACAGTCAGGGAATTAGCATATGTGTCCGGGTGGTAAGAATTGAATTATGCCTTTGTGTTGAACTCTATTGCAGTATACTGCATAGTTTTGGGCTGAATGAGAAACAAGTGCGGGTTTGATTCTGCGGAAAAAGTGGCAACACCACCAAGAACTTAACCATAAACATAGCTCCCACCCCCACAATCACAACATCATTGCTGCTTCCATTGGCTAATAGCTGCTAATACAAGCAGGACCGTGGCTCATAGAGCTGCAATGGCTGCATTGGATACGCAATCCAGACCTAAAATAACCTGGCTGACAAAGGTGTACCAGCTATATAGGCTGAAAGTTGCAAAAAGCATGCCCAACATCTGTGTCACCTGGCGTTAGAGGAAGGAATGAGGTGGCTTTCCGCAGCATGAGCTTGGAAGTTCTGAGAGCCATACAGCAATGCAAAGATGATTACAGTGATACCTCGGTTCACGAATTTAATTCGTGAACTGACTCTGGTCGTGAACCGAATTGGTCGTGAACCGAGGCACATTTTCTCATAGGGTTCAATGTAAATCCGGTTAATCCGTTCTGACCCTTTTTTTTGGTTTTTGAAGCACAAAAATATGAAACAAATGACAATACACATTACTGTAGTACTGTACAGTATAGTAATGTATAAAGAGAGAACACTAACCTTGCTTGAGATGACTTCTGGCATGGAGGAAGGCAGGTGGGAGGCGGGTGGGAGACAGTAAGCACTCAAACTGGTGAACTGTACAATACAGTAAGTACAGTATTGTACAGTACAGTAGTACAGTACAGTACTGTATGTGCTAAAAAGCACACCAAAAATCAAAAAGTCACTGAAAGTGTCTTCACAGTACTCACAGTACTTCTTTCTGTGTCTCTGCTTCTCTCCACGATCTTCCTACAGGAAGTCACGACCATGTGACAGCCTGGAATTAGCATAAAAATGGGCGCGGCTCCTGTTCGTGAACCGAAGCGGGGTTCGTGAACCGGAGCATATTTTTATGAAATTTTCTGTTCGTGAACCGAGTTGTTCGTGAACCGAAGCGTTCGTGAACCGAGGTATCACTGTATATGATTACCTGGTAGAAGAAAAAAAATAGTTTAGTTTATAGTTTAGTGGTCATAGGTTGAGAGGAAAACTGCCTCATTTCCACGCAATCAGAAACCACTCTTTAATACTGTAATAAAGGTCATTGAGGCGACTTCTGGAATCCGGTCTTTTATTCAACTTTGCATTACAGCTTTTCTTCACGCTGTTGACAGGCAGCGTGAGAGGGATAGATAGAGAGAGACGCACTGCCACGTGGCAACCCGGAGCCCCGCTCACACGTGGCCCCTTTCCTCCGTTCGATCCCGTTCTGACCACGTGTCGTCAGTCTCCACCCCTATTTAATACCCGGGTCACGTGGTACGTTTCCACCAATCCTGGTTAGCCTCTATGGAATATTCCAGAGGCTCCTGGGACCACGCCCCTGACTCGTCTCCCCATTGGCTGTGGCTAAAGCCAGCAGAACCAATCCTCTACAACCAACTGTCACCTTTCCATTACGTCAGGGCCACGCCCCTAGGCTTCCCCCCATTGGCTATGAACCAGGACCGGCAGAGCCAATCGTCATGACGAGTTGTAATCCGTCAACGACCCGGATATAACCTCACATTACATCACCCCCCCCCCCCCCCCCGGCGTAAAAAGTCAGCCGTCTCGGCTGGGAAAAGGGGTGACAGGCCGAATCCCTGTGAATAATCTTAGGGCATCTGAGACGCATTAACAAGGTAGGGAGAGTACGCGTCAACGCGCCGAAAAATGTAAAACATTAACAACAGACATACATTAGGGTGCCCCTGGAGCGCAGTAACACCAGGGTGACAGACCGCAAGGCAAGCAGTATTAGCGAAACGGGAGAGACTTCGACCGCGTATGCGACGCCGGACCCTCTCCTTTCGTTCGTGGTTGCCTCGCTGACTGTTCAGCAGAAGGTGGTTGCCGTGGAGAAGAAGAAGTTTCGGTTTCCGTTGTATCTGGGACAGGCCCCTTTGGAGGTGGAACATCCGGGGTCTCGTCGTCCTTCAAAACCTGTGCGTCTGAGAGGGGTAGAACACAGCCCCGCTGGGAATCAATCGGCTCAATCGGCGAGGCAAGTGGCACATTCGGCACGCCAGACCCCGGCAGGTCAACAAGTGGAGATGAAGGGCCAGCACACGGGTCAATGAAGGGCTTGAGCCGCGACGAATGGACATACCAACGACGTTGTCCGTACTGGATTGCGAACACTCTGGGGATTCCGAATGTCCACCAGCCTCACAGGCCCCTGCCAAGGCTTGTGCAGTTTAGGGGACATGCCCACTGGCACTTGAGGGCAATGGAGCCATGCCAGATCGCCCACCGACCAGGGCATGTCAGTTCGCGATCGACGCACATACCTCTCGTTCCTTGCCTGCGTACGGGCCGTCGCACATCTGGCGGCCTCTTGCACCTCCGTAACCTGTTTAAGCGAGTCCCGTACGTGATCAGGCAAGGAAGGGGACGGTTGTTTACCCGCCGCACACAGTTGTACATCAATCGGGGGTACATTCTCACGGCCATACATCAGGAAAAATGGCGAATATCCTGTGGACGCGTGCGGAACCATGCGGTATGCCGCCAGGACGCCCGGTATGTGCAAGTCCCAATCGGTTTTTTTTCACTCACCGTGTGACAAAGCATGGCAGAAAGGGTGCGGTTGAACCGTTCCACCATGCCATCCGTTTGCAGATGGTAAGGGGAAGTGCGGATTTTCTTTGTGCCCAGCGCAGCGCATACATCCTTGAGCAATTTGGAGGAGAAGTTATGTCCTTGATAAGTGAGCAGCCCTTCTGGTGCTCCTTTATCCATGATGTAACCATTCAAGAAAGCCTCGGTGATGGACGAGGCCGTTTGGTCAGGCAGAGGCCAGGCCATAGGCCAGCGAAAAAAAAATTCGACCCCGACCAAAAGGTATTTGTTTCCCCTAGCCGATGGAGGGAACGGGCCCAGGATGTCCAGAGCAACTAGCTCATTAATACGGGACATCTCAATCGAACGTAATGGCAGAACATAATTTTGACGAGGCGGTTTCCTCTTTGCACAATCATGGCATGACCGGATAAAGTTAGTGACATCTGCCATCATGCCGGGCCAAAATAAATCCTGCTGCATCGCAGCCAACGTTTTCTGCACGCCGAGGTGCATCAGTTTGTCGGCGTGCAGAGCGCAGAGCAGGTCGTGGCGAAGGGATGTCGGCACAACCAGGCATGAATGGTCAGACACTCCATCCGTACACATCAATAATTCCGCCTGGCCCCGGAACATCTGCCATTTCCATCCAAATGAGATCTCGGTTTCCCGACCAGTTTCCGCAGCAGAGCCAGAGAGGCATCGGCCTCCTGCTCGCGTAGCCACACCGAGTGCGCCAACGGGTACATCCTGGCCTTCATCGTTTGACATCGCCCCCATAACCGGACAGGGCGAGGTAGGCAGCGCTGCACAGCGGTGCGTATCTGTCAGACAGGCGCAGGGAGGAGTCGGGGGCAACCTGGAGAGAGCGTCCGCGTTGCCATGGCGAGTACCCTTGCGGTACGTGATATCGAAGGAAAATTCTTGTAATGATTCCAACCACCGAGCCAATTGACCTGATGGTTGTTCCAATTTCAACGAATATTGCAAGGCTGCGTGTCAGTGCGGAATTTCCTTCCATACAGGTACGGCCGGTACTGGCGAAAAAAATGTATGATTGCTAACAGTTCCCGTCGCGTCACGCAATATCGCGTTTTGGCAGGGGACAGAACCCTACTGCCGTATGCCACCACTCGCTCGACCCCGTCTTTCTGTTGCGACAAAACGGCTCCTATGCCGATATCGCTAGCATCCGTGTCAAGGATGAACGGCTGGGAAAAGTCCGGGTAGTCGAGCGTCGGCGCGGTGGTGAGGTGATCCCAAAGAGATTGAAAAGAGCGCTCCTCTTCCGGGCCCCATTTAAATCTCTGATTTTTCCCCGTCAGAACATGCAGTGGCTTAGCCAGCGTCGCGAAGTTCTTAACAAAACGGCGATAGTAGGATGCGAACCCAATAAACCACCATACGTCGCCCACTGAAGTGGGCGTGGGCCACTCTCGGACACACGCCGTTTTCTGAGGGTCCGTGGACACACCGTCCGAGCTGACGATGTGACCCAAGTATCGGACAGACCGTTGCAAAAGGTGGCACTTTTTCGGTTTAAATTTTAGGTCAGCCGAGCGCATCCTCTGAAAGACAGTCTCCAGGCATTGGAGGTGTTCTTCGAACGTGCGGCTGAATACGATGATATCGTCCAAATATATGAGGCATGTTTCCCACTGCAGCCCCGCTAGCACCAGTTCCATCAAGCGTTGGAACGTCGCCGGTGCCGCATTCAAGCCCATAGGTAAGCGGTTAAACTCAAAGAGGCCTTGTGGCATGCGGAACGCCATTTTTGGTTTGGACGCGTCATCGAGGGGAAGCTGCCAAAACCCAGACGACAGGTCGAGGGTGGAGAAAAATTTCGCCCCTGACAAAGCGTCCAACGAGTCGTCCATCCGTGGCAAGGGGTATGCCTCTGCCACGGATATCTTATTTAATCGGCGGAAATCTACACAAAACCTCGTCCCACCATCCTTTTTCTTAACCAGCACCACCGGCGCGCCCCAAGGACTGTTGGACGGCGAAATTATATCGGCCGCCAACATGTCTTCCACCGCGCCGCGCACGTCTTCCCTTTCAGCAGGGCTCATGCGATGCGGGTGCATACAAATCGGTCCCGCCGCACCGGTGTCAATTTGGTGCGACAAGAGTGAGGTATGGCCCAGATTGAAATCGTTTTTACTGAAAACGTCAGCGTACTCCAACAATAATGATTGCAAAGCACTCCTTTGCGTGGCCAACAAAGATGTATTTTCCCCGCACAAATCCGCGATCCATCGATCGTGTGAACGATCGTATCGAGGCCCGCCAGCGGCCATTTTTGTGGGTGGTTTACCCTCAAAGCTGGGGAAATCGGTAGTGGCGTGAGCCAATACTGATCCAGCCGGGACGACGACCCGGTTCGGGCCCCCATTTAACACTTGTATGAATGGGGCCTGACCAGGCCGAACAATCGTTTGAGCCACAACTAGGGAAAAGGATCTTGCCACCGAATTCGACGGGTACAACAGCACACCCGTCGCACCATCCGCAGCATCCAACCGCTTTCGGTAACGCAGCGGAACAAGCATTTGCGAGCCCGATGGCACCTCCACCGTGGCAGCCACAATCGCGTTAACCGTGTTGTTGTATCTATACCCTTTTTTAAATTAATATTAAGAATTATTCTGCCAACATATATAATCTTTTTTTAAATAGACACGGGGCAACTTGGGAGCAAACAGAGACGAGTGGAAAACCCGTTCCCCCACTTCCACAGATGCGTGCACACCTCGCTTCAAAGGCCAGAAGGCAGGAAAGAGATAGCCATCAAATGTCATAAATTCCACACAAAAGAAGGGGAGGGGGGAGTTGCAAGCGGGGGTTAGAATAACACCCATTCTTCAAAAGGCCCTTTTACAATACAAAACCAGGCGCCACGAAATATATATATAATTATATTCTTAACAAAGAAAATAGCATCGACAACAAGAAAGCACAGACGGGTTTGAATCCTCATGTATTAATTCCATACGGACATTATTTACCCTTAATAATTTCTACGCGGCCGGGCCGAAGCATCAAAGAATAATTATGGCAGTCAGGGTCGCTCCTAAGAAAAAAAACATAAAAACAAATTCCCTAGCCCCAGGATATCAGATTAAATAATAACAAGAAGTCAAATAATAAGTACGAAATTAGAGTGGATCTCCTAGGAGAGTTAAGGGCGGAGAAGTCTATCATAATTAACCAACACGCAACACTCCAGGAGAAGCGAGCAGCGCACAGCCGTCTTTGTCTTCCCGAGAGGAACGACCACAGAGCAGGCACAAAGCCAGGAAATGGCCCTCATAAAAGTTTGTGGCGAGCGGGCAACGGCTCGAGAAAGGAAATCAAATGCCTCTTAAAAAAAATAAACACGCGCAGGGTGCTCCAATGACGGAGCACAGCCGTCTTTGTCTCCCCGCAGCACGGACAGCAAGATTTGCGCACGCGAGCAAATAACATTTCCCCATAGGGAGATCAAACCATGATGAAATACCGTGAACACGGCTACGGCATGCATTGAGTCACTTACCGTCAAATCACAATACTACTAAGCAGCAAAAGTTAGTCATTTTAACTTCCAAAACAACTTAAGCTGTGTGAGACAAAGGATAAACGCCCAGAGCGAGGGAAGGGATTATAAGAATGGCTTAACGCGTAGGCTTTCGCGACCAATATTATTCATAATAAAAAAACGTGGATTATGATTTTTGTAACCTCGGTACGAACGCGAAGCGTCGGTCTGGTTTAGTTTGATGACTCATGTGGCGCCGTTCGCGAGAAAACCCCACCCCTCCCAGAATTATTATGGACAGCTGTGTCTTTAAAGATCCAATAAACACACACGCGACACATACAGACGGACACGCACACGACACACACGGACGCAGATGCGTCCACCCCCACAACGGAAATAGTTATATTGTCCCGGCCTTTGAACAACTCGGAAAACCGAGTGGATTTTCTCAATATAAGCCGAGGCAAAATCCATTCAACACATCTCGTCTCCGGGGCTACGGCCCCCACCAGAAATCTCCAGGGCTCCGGCCCCCACCTCTCACCAGGGCTCCGGCCCCATCTCATCTCAACGCCGACAACGAAGAAGCTCTTCCGTCATCCAGAATGACGATGTTCGCGGGGTAGCGACGTGCATCGACAAGCTGAGGTCTGCACCACCTACGAAGAATCGCTACCCTGAGTCGCCGAGCTGCGAGTGAAGCTGACGGAGATTCCAGCTATAATTCTCGTGAGAGAACTTAAACAACGAAGCCCTGAAGTGAGGGCGGGAGAGGCATCAGCTAGTGCCCGTATGAAGCTGGCAGCTGCACGAACAAAGGAAAGCACGGAGAAGAGAGAGTGACGAGGACCACAAGCAATCAACCTGTAGAAAGGGCGGAGATCGCCAAACGACCAAGCGAGCAAAGCAGAGAGCACAAAGCAGTGGAAAAAGCCTGATCGAAGGGCCGTGAGGAAGAGGACAGCGCCAACGCATGCGCTGTGTGTTTGATACACATGTAGGGGTCTTACGGAGGGAATATGTGTTGAGCTGATATGTATGGGATCCAACGGGAAACTAGCACAGTGGGCGGGGCTACGTCAGTGCACGGGCAGGTGCCCTCTACGACGTCCGCGCTTCGGACGTTACGATCCCCCGGGGCCCCACCCCTCAGGGAGGGGGAGGTATAAAAGGAAAATGTATCGGGGGGCTAGGGAGAGTTTGGTTAGCTAAGAAGAGAAGACGGAAGACGTCCCAGATAGAGCCCTGATCTCCCCCTGCTACGCCGTCCTTGTCAGGACCGCGCAGGCTCGAGCCAGTGGCGTGGTGCCAGAGCCAGAGCCAGGGTTGGTCTGGACTCTGAGTACCGGGCCCGACTGACTAGTGTCGGGCCAAGATAGCCTCCCCTAGTCCACGAGAGGAGGACTCTGAGGCAGGCTAGGGTTAGCCTAGAGGTGTGTCCTCAGATAGACGGGTGAGGGGGCCGATACCCCCTCAGTGTGTATGTCACAACGTGTGGTGTTAAATAAACAAGTGTGCCTCCAACTCCGGTGTGAACGAGTCATAAGAGTTACTACATCTGGCGTCAGAAGTAAACAACGAACATGGACACGCGCCGAACAGCTCGGGCCGGGGTACAGGAGGCGGAGGACACCGCGGGAAGTGCGGTACCAGAGACGGCTGAGGGGGCCAACGAGCAGCCGGGACCGAATGCGTCCTTACCGGGCCATCGGGAGGAAGGGGAGTCGCCGTCCGACGGGCTGCGGCTGGCGCACGCGAGGTTGGCGGAGCTGCTATACGCTGCTGCCGCCACACTCGAAACCATCACTCGGCTGGGGGCTGCTGGACCACCGCGAGGCGAGGACAGCCGACGGCCGTTGCACCTTCCCGCCATTTCTAACGACGGCACTTTTGAAAGTCCCGCCATCGCCGCAGCAGCTGCCGAGGGCGTGGCCAACCTCAACTTGGGGTCCGACATCGACTCCGCTGGAGCTGCCGCGTCACCGCCTTCGGACGGAGCGTCACTATCTGCGCGACAGGCGATTACAGCTGCCGTTCGTGCTGACGCTCGGCCGAGTCGCGGGGACATCAAAGTGCGGCCCTCCACGGCGGTCGCGGCACTACACCAAAGACTACCCCCGCTGAAGGAGTTCGTGGCTGAGGAGGGCGACTGGGGGGGATTTCAGCGGCGCTTCCTCGCGCATCAAGAGATGGCGGGGTGGTCAGACGACGAAGCCCTCTGCGCACTACCGGCGCTCCTGGACGGCGACGCCCTCGCCGCTCTTACGTCCGCATCGAGGGACAAGCGCTCTACTCTTCAGATGGCGCTGCAATTGCTGGCTGGGGTTTACGGACCATCGGCCGAGTGTAGGCAGCGATTCTACGACCGCCAGCGGGGTGCGAAGGAGTCGCCCCTCGCCTACCGTACCAGCCTTCTGGCGCTCGCAAAGACGGCCTTCCCTCGTATGGATGACCAAGGCGTCGACGCCATGGTCACCGAGAAGATCCTTCTGCTGGCGGACGACCTGGACGTCGCCATCGTCGCGCAGGAGGACGTGGAGATGGGTTCCCTCCAAGCGGCGCGCCTCCTCCACGCCAACCTCCTGTCGCAGCGAAGGAAGGCCAGCAGGGCAGCTGCCGGCCGTACGGTGGCTGCCGTCACCTCACCGACGGAGGAGGTCTACGCCGCCGACTTCCGACAGCAGCAACGGATGGGAGCGCGGGCGGACCGGGATGGCCCGACTCGCCCCGACCGCCCGTCTTCACCACCTGCGCTCCCGCGCTGCTATAACTGCGGCGTCCGGGGCCACGTCGCCTTGGGGTGCCGTTCTCCTCGACAGCGGGGGACGACGCCTCGCCGGGACGCCGGCCCTCCTCCTCCTCCTCCTCCCAAGCTCCACCGACATGACCCGGCGAGTCGCGGCACCCCACATGTTTGGCCAAAGCACACACCCGTTACACATGTACACACCGCAACGAACGGGGGGCCAACATTGCACGCCATGGGGCCAACACGAACCACTATGGGGACCAAATTCGAACCAGCCCAGTGGTCCGTGTTGGCCCATCGCGTTCTAGCTGCGCCGTCGGGCTCGTCGGCCGTAGTAGGGTATATTGACGGGATCGAAGTGCGTATCCTCGTCGATACAGGTGCGTCGGCAACCATCATTTCGGAACTAATATACAACATTCTCCCTGTCCAAAGTCGTCCCTTGCTACCGGTTAATGTACCATTCTACGCTGCTAATGGGGGCTCACTGGGTATCATGGGGCAGATTCGCGCGCAAATTTCGATCGGTGATATTAAATTGTCCGGCCCTATTTTTGTGTCCTCCTCGCTGGCGGTTCCGTGCCTGCTGGGGACGGATTTCTTGGGCAAAATGCCGATTCGGATCATGATTAATCAGGGTTGCATTGAACTCCCGTCGGGACGGCGGATGGCGTTTTTGCCTTCCCCTACTACGGATCGTTCGGCGCTCGCGACGGTACCCGCGTTTGTAGTTCAGACGGTTCGCGTGCCGCCAGGGGCACAAATGTTGGTACCCCTGAAGCTTCGTAGGCCCTTCGCTAAGGGTGTTGGGGACCAGGGTGTCCTGCTCGGCCCATCTAGGGCTGGGGTTAGCGGGCCGCATTTGGTTCCCGCTCAGACCATTGTGAGGGGGGATGGGGACCCCTTCATCACGGTCCTCAATGTGGGGTCGCAGGCCGTGGTAATTCCCCAGGGGACCGTGCTTGCTCACGCAACGCCGGTGCCCTGTGAGGAGTCTGTCGCAAATCACGTGCATGCTGCCACTCTGCCGACTCCACATTCGGACACCGATGAAGGGTGGCTTGAGGCGCTTTGTGCGGGATCGACGGACCTGTCGGATGTAGAGCGTCAAAAACTTAGGACACTATTGCGCGAATTCGCCGATGTGTTTAGTCAAAACAAATTCGATCTGGGCTGCACCCAATTGCTGCGTCACCATATTGATACTGGTGACAGCGCGCCCATACGCCAAAATCCCTTCCGGCTGAGTCCCGCCGAGAAGGACCATGTCAAATCGGCTGTTGATGACATGTTAGCCGCCGATATCATTTCTCCCTCTACCAGCCCGTGGGGAGCACCGATCGTTCTGGTAAAGAAACAGGATGGATCGTTGCGGTTTTGCGTCGATTTTCGCCGCCTCAACAAAATTTCCGTTGCTGACGCATACCCGCTTCCCCGTATTGATGAATCACTCGACGCCTTGGCGGGGGCGCGATTCTTCTCCACATTGGATTTGCTTTCGGGATTCTGGCAGCTTCCTCTGGATGATGAATCTAAGCCTAAAACCGCTTTCCGTACGCCACATGGTCTCTTCCAATTTAACCGGTTGCCGATGGGATTACACTCGGCGCCGGCGACTTTCCAGCGATTGATGGAATTGGTTTTGGCTGGATTGCAGTGGGATTCGTGTTTAATCTATTTGGACGACGTTATCGTCTTTAGCAGAACATTCGACGAGCATCTCCAGAGGTTGCGGGCCGTTTTCCTCAAAATGCGGGCTGCTAATTTGAAATTTAAACCCCAAAAGTGTCATTTGTTGCGCGAATCGGTACGTTATTTGGGGCACATCGTAGGGCGCTCGGGTATTGCTACCGATCCCGCCAAAACGCAGTGCGTCAGCTCCTGGCCGACTCCCACCTCGGTGGGAGAGGTCAGGAGCTTTGTGGGTTTCGCGTCATACTACCGACGTTTTGTCGCGGACTTTGCCACCATTGCTAAACCCCTGCACGCTTTGACGTCAAAGGGGGTCCGTTTCCATTGGGGACAGGAGGAGGAGGCTGCGTTTCGCTCACTTCGGGACGCTCTGGTTAATGCCCCTCCCCTGGTTTATCCAGATTTCTCAAAACTCTTTGTGCTCGATACTGACGCGAGCAACACAGGTATTGGGGGCGTGCTGTCCCAGGTGGTCGAGGGCGTCGAACGGGTGGTCGCGTACGGTAGCCGAGTGTTGTCTCCGGCGGAGCAACGATATTGTGTCACGCGTCGGGAACTGCTGGCAATTGTCTACTTCATCCAGCAGTACCGGCCGTATCTGTACGGACAGTGTTTCACCGTCCGTACAGACCATGCAGCGCTACAGTACGCCCTGGGAGTCCAACAACCATCGGGACAATTGTCTCGATGGCTGGAGGTTCTCCAGGATTTTGATTTTCAGACCACGTACCGTAAGGGCGTTCGCCACACCAACGCGGACGCCCTGTCACGCATGCCGACCACCCCCGAATGCGCATGCCTCCTGGGGTCGGGTCGGTGCAGGCATCCTGCTGAATTGCCTGTCCCGGTCTTGGCGGCTGCTGATGACGCAGCATCAATGACTAATTCTATCGCACAACAGGGTTCTGATACCCTGTTGGGGTTGCCTGCTACGGAATGGGGCCGGTTGCAAAGGGAAGATACTTCCCTCCTTGCGTTGCGCCGCCGCGTCGGGGACCGGGGGCGGGGGAGGGGTGATGCCGACGCATGGGAAATGCTCGGTGGGTTGTTAATGCATTGGGACGGGAAATCCCATCGCCACCGGCTAGTGGTCCCTTCGGGGTTACGGGGTAGGGTGGTGTGGGCCGCTCACGAGCGCCTCCTCCACCTGGGTACCCAAAAGACCCTGGCCTTGCTCCAACTTGATTTCTTTTGGCCGGGCATGACAAGGGATGTCGGGGATCTGCTAGCATCGTGCCCTAGATGTGCGCAGCGCAAACCACCAGCGAAGGAGTCGAACCCGCCCCTGCAATCTATCAGGGTTTCCCGGGTGAACGAACTCGTCGCGCTGGACATTCTGGGACCGTTCCCCGCCACCCCTAGGGGAAATAGGTATTTGCTAACCGGGGTTGAATATTTCACGCGCTGGCCTATGGCCTGGCCCCTGGCCAACCAGTCGGCGGCAGCCATCGTGGAGGCCTTTGTCCAGGGATACGTCCTTGACAAAGGTGCTCCCGAGAGGCTGCTGACCGACCAGGGTAAAAATTTTTTAAGCAAATTGCTCAAACAGGTCTGTGACATCCTTGGCACTAAAAAGATTCGCACCTCTCCATATCACCCACAAACCGACGGGATGGTCGAGCGGTTGCATCGTACCATCACGTCGATGCTGTCGCAGCACGTTTCTGACTCACAGACGGATTGGGATTTGAAAATTCAGGGGGTCCTGTCAGCATACCGGTTGGCCCCCCATACTGCGACGGGATTTTCCCCCTTTTTCCTTATGTATGGCCGCGAGCCGGAGCCACCTGTTCAGGCCCAACTGCAGATCCCGGCGCCGCAAGGAAAGACTCAATTGGCCGAACACGTTAAATTCAACCTGGAAAAATTAACGGAGGCTCGGGATGCTGCCATGCAAAATTCTGCCAGGCGGCAGAGGGCTAATGAGCGCCTCAGAATGGGTCGCGCGCATGTAATACAGTGGAAGCCGGGGGACAGGGCGTGGTTGCACTGTCCCCAGGTACCGCTCGCGTCCTCCTCTAAACTGCTGCGACCGTGGCGGGGTCCCGTCGAGGTGGTTGAGGTCCTGAGACCTCAGTGCGTGCGCATTCAATGGGGGAGGCGCCGGTGGTTTGTACACCCTGCCAGGCTAAAACCCTTCGTTGCGGTGCGAGATCCCACTACACACGCGCGTGGCCAAGCATGTGGGGGGGCGTCCGACTCAGAGGGGTCTTCTCCGTTGCTCCCGCCTAACGTGCTGCCGGCTGTCCCACCCCCAGGCGCACCGGGAGTGACGGGCTCACGCCCGACGACCCCCGCAGGTGATGCTGAGGGTCTTGCGACGTCGGCAACAGACTCGCTCTGTGATGAACACCTGCCGGCCAACGACCTGCCGGCCGACGACCTGCCGGCCGCGCCTGTCCCGTGTGACGGGCCGGCGGCGAGGACGCGCGCAAAAATGCGCAGACTCTTGTGAAAAAAAAGAGAGAAGAAAATTTTTTTTTTTTTTTTTGGGTCTTTTGTGGTTTCTCTTTCCGGTGTACATTCCCATGTTGTGCTCACGGTGTGGGGCGTCCGTGCTGTGTTCCCGGCACGTGCCGCGCTGCGTTGTACGATTATTGTGTTGTGTGTGTTGTGTGTGTTGTGTGTGTTGTGTGTGTTGTGCGTCGTCTGTGGGGGGGCTGGGGGGGGACTCCAGGTAAAGATACACGTGTATATACGCTCGTCCTACGGTTTTCGTATTTATTCGCGGGGGGGGGTTCGTCGGATTATTTTTTTTCTTTCTTCCTGGTGTTCTGCTCGTTGCGTTATTGTTGAAAAAAAAAATGAGGCACACGCTGGGGTATCGAGGGCTGAATAAACTTTTATTGTCGATGTTGCAGCCGGGACGGCTGCGAGCTGTACAGGGGGGGGTGATGTAGGGGTCTTACGGAGGGAATATGTGTCGAGCTGATATGTATGGGATCCAACGGGAAACTAGCACAGTGGGCGGGGCTACGTCAGTGCACGGGCAGGTGCCCTCTACGACGTCCGCGCTTCGTACGTTACGATCCCCCGGGGCCCCACCCCTCAGGGAGGGGGAGGTATAAAAGGAAAATGTATCGGGGGGCTAGGGAGAGTTTGGTTAGCTAAGAAGAGAAGACGGAAGACGTCCCAGATAGAGCCCTGGTCTCCCCCTGCTACGCCGTACTTGTCAGGACCGCGCAGGCTCGAGCCAGTGGCGTGGTGCCAGAGCCAGAGCCAGGGTTGGTCTGGACTCTGAGTACCGGGCCCGACTGACCAGTGTCGGGCCAAGATAGCCTCCCCTAGTCCACGAGAGGAGGACTCTGAGGCAGGCTAGGGTTAGCCTAGAGGTGTGTCCTCAGATAGACGGGTGAGGGGGCCGATACCCCCTCAGTGTGTATGTCACAACGTGTGGTGTTAAATAAACAAGTGTGCCTCCAACTCCGGTGTGAACGAGTCATAAGAGTTACTACACACACACCGACCAACACCCAGTGAGAACAGACAAGACGTCCAGCAGCGACGACGATCATCGCACACCGCCGAATGCGAGCATCGTGCCGACTCAACAAACACCCAGTGGAGAAGCCTGGAGCTGCCACCAAGAGAGAGAGAGCGCCAAGCGCCGCAAAGTGCCGCCGCTCACCTCCCTGCGGAGGAAGTCACGGCTGCAACCCGCACAGGCGAGAGGAAATCTGCGAACCAGGGTCGTATCACCTCCCCCACTCACAGACTCAAGGAAGCACATAGTGAATATCGTGTCAAACCTGTTTCTTTGCCATAGAGTCTCGCCGAAGAATTAATTAAAACAGAGCCAGATTCGCTCTCCCACCAACACACACGCCCTCACCCACCATTGTCTCAAACATTCCGTTCACATATATAATCTTGCCAACAAATCGATTGACATATGCTTCGCCTTCGGGGTACAATAAGTGCTTTTATTGCCGTCATATGAATATCGTCGCATGCTTGTTTTAAAACTCGGCCAGTCGCCGATTGTGCTCGATACATGGGGAACTAATGAGATGTCTGGTGGAAAAGTAGAAATTACGATTGTTAGAAGAATGTTAATTGCATAATCTTGCCAATGAATCTATGGACATATGCTTTTGCCTTTGCATGTGTAATAATCCTTCTTGAGACGGCTTCGGAATCAGTCCTTTTTATTTCCACTTCCACAATACACTTTACTCACTCACTCTCCGTTGCTGGCAGACAACGGAGAGAGGACAGACTTTACACTAAGTCCCCACCGCGCACGTGGCACACAGAGCCCACGTCCGCGCGTGACCCTGCTCTTATCGTTTCCCAGTCTGCTCTCGATCGTTCTCCCTCACTCTCTCTTAATCCCTTCGTCACGTGGTCCTCCCAGCCAATCCTCCATGGACAGCCTTGACCATTCTCGATGGTTCCCTGTCAATCACGGGACCACGCCTCTCATCCGGCTCCCCATTAGCTGGGGCCCCGAATGGCTAGGCCAATCACTCCTGATGACATGCCGTGAGCACGCCGGGGCCATGCTCCCTATCTCAACCCTTATTGGCTACAAAGCAGGACCGGCAAGCCAATCCCCACGTGAACCCTCTATGGCTGTTATTACACATGTTAAGAGTATCACATGTTTGTTTAGAATAAATTGTTAACCCAGAAGTATCTCGAGTGTTTCTTTCCAAGTCCATGCAAAACTGTCCTATTCATAAGAACTGTATCCTGCGATGAGATATGAAATTGGAGACCTAACATAACATAAAAACAATAAGATAATCAGTAAATGTTTAATCAATGATAATCGTGTTATCCTGATTGATACAACTCTGGATAAACAAAACTAAGCTTAATTATCATAACTGCACACATTAACATAATCGCAAGCATTCGCATAAATTACTACGATTATCTCCGTGATTATCATAATTTATGCATATAACTACATACATTAACATAATTTGTGCGATTTGTGCATTTTTTTAAATTTTATTAATTTTTATTATTTTTATCAAAATTTCATAATTACAACATACACAACAGCGTTACCCGGGGGCGAACGGTCCACCAGGGAAGGCAGGAACGACATCCTATGGCCCCCTGGCATTTCTAAGCAACCTTGGTCGACGAGTATCTTAACTGGCATACGGCGCAAGAAATCGGTGCCCAATTGGCATTGGACGGCCAGTGAACGTGAGATCAACACTGGTCCCTCCGCGGTGATATTCCCAATAGCAATGCGCACATCAACTGGCCCCAAAATACCCATGCTACCCCCATTAGCAGCAACGCACACGTCATTAGCCGGTCAGATCCGTGATGTAGGAATGGACAGGAGATGAAAAATAACATCGGAAATGATGGTGGCAGACGCGCCAGTGTCTACCAAAATACGAACATCGACGCCATCGACGGTACCCCATACCGTCGAGGACCCCGACGCGGCTGCCACCACCATACGGGCCAATTTTTTCCATTGTGTCGCAGAGTGCGGCATCGACACAGGTACACGACAATTACCGTCCGGAGTGCAAACATGTGTGCGAGTGGATGGGTGATGTGACAAGACCTGCCGGGTATCTGATGTGTGCCGACTTGCTCGAGGGTGCCGTGGATCCGCGTCCGGTGGAGGAGATGGAAGCCGGCCCGACGGGAGCTGAGAAGGCAAAGGTCAGCAGTGGCAATCCCGGGCAAAATGGCCTCGTCGGCCACACTTAAAACACGTGGCCGCCGTCGCCCGGCGGTCGCTCGTCCCGGTCTCTACACGTGGTCGTCCAGCCCCATCACACTGCTCGCGCGGCCGGCGTTTCAGGACCCAGCAAGGAACAGCAGCCATCACCTCGTCGTCGCTGGAGTCATTGGAGCCGTGGACGACCCGACGTGGAGACCACCCCAACGGTGGACCGTCTATTTCGGGATTCCCCGTCCATGCCGTCATCTGATCCTAGCGTTTTAGGTTGAACTTGGCATCCAAGCAGCGCGCAACCCATCGCGACGTAAGCGGTTCGTGGCCGCACACCGGCAACAAGATGTTAAGTTCCTGGGCCAGCTCAATCATTCTGGAAAGGATGAGAGGATCCAGGAGATCAGCTGACGAGTCGGGGTAGGCGGCCATGGCAAGCGCTAACAGTGCCCCTCGGTACGCCAAGGGTGATTCCTCTGGTCCTCGACGACGTGACATAAATTTCCTTGTAGCCGTCGTCGGCGGTTCGTAAAACTCCGCCATTTCCGTGAAAGCGTCATGCAGCGTCTTCTTCTTGCTCGCCGGGATGGATCGGAAGACTGCCAAGGAGACATCATCCAACAGCGTGGGCAGCGCCTCCAGCGCCTCCGCCTCCGTCCATCACACCGACCGAAAGGCTGACTCGAAGCGCCACGTGAACGCACTCCAATCGCCCCCGGCGACAAATTCCTTGATTTGAGTAAGGCGATGTCCGCGGTGAATGTGCGACGCCTCGAGCGTCCCCAATCCCGCTTTCCGCGTATTTCGCGGCTCCGTCAGAATGGCGTCCGGCGCCCGCGTGGCATCATTCCTGCCCAAGATGGCGCCCGGCGGCCACATGTCAGCAGCCCCGCCCAAGATGGCGTCCGGCAGCCGCATGTTGGCAGCCCCGCCCAAGATGGCATCCGGCGGTCGCGTGTTGGCAGCCCCTCCCAAGATGGCATACGGCAACTTCGTTGCAGCAGCCCCGCCCAAGATGGAGGCCTCTCCCTCCGCGGCAGGAGCAATGGCGGACGTTGAATCCCGCTGAAAATACTGGCCATCGGCTCTTGGTTGCATTGCACGCGGCCGACCGAGGGCCCCTGATCATGCGACCTCCGTTACCAGATTTAGCAAAATCGCACGGAGCGAATCAATTTGCTCCGCCAATCGTCGCCATCTCTCGTCCGCAGTCGCAGACATCACCTCTCCAGCCTGTCGGCGATGAGCGGCGTCCGGGAGAGCAGCAGCCAGAGGCAGAGGACCCGCAGCTCCAAGCAGCTCGTCCTCATCCGCCTCAACCTTTTCCTCTGACGGAGGGTCCGGTGGGTTTCTCTTCTTGAGGTGCTTGGACATTTTAAAAGAATCGTCCAAACGTTCTCAAGAGATACTTCTGACACCAATGTAATAAAGGTCGTTGAGGCGACTTCTGGAATCCGGTCTTTTATTCAACTTTGCATTACAGCTTTCCTTCACGCTGCTGACAGGCAACGTGAGAGGGATAGATAGAGAGAGATGCACTGCCACGTGGCAACCCGGAGCCCCGCTCACGCATGGCCCCTTTCCTCCGTTCGTTCCCGTTCTGACCACGTGTCGTTCGTCTCCACCCCTATTTAATACCCGGGTCACATGGTACGTTTCCACCAATCCTGGTTAGCCTCTATGGAATATTCCAGAGGCTCCCGGGACCACGCCCCTGACTCGTCTCCCCATTGGCTGTGGCTAAAGCCAGCAGAACCAATCCTCTACAACCAGCTGTCACCTTTCCATTACGTCAGGGCCACGCCCCTAGGCTTCCCCCCATTGGCTATGAACCAGGACCGGCAGAGCCAATCGTCGTGACGAGTTGTAATCCGTCAACGACCCGGATATAACCTCACATTACAATACCATGACAATCTTATTAAGCAGTACCACACCAATTACCATCCTGCAGGGATCCAATCTACGACCACTATGAACAGGTTTGAACACTTACTGATAATTTTTATAAGGTCTTTGGGTATGGTAAACCACTCAGCTCAGATGTAACATCATGGGATAATTTGAGGGTTGACCCTACTGGAGTTGCTATGCGTCAACTATTTGAAGGAAATATCCACATCTTATGAGAGGCTGGCTAAAGCACCGTATGTTTAGGGAGTATGAAGAGTGATCCAGAGTCTGAGACCAGGAAAAGTACTGGGTAGAGATGTCCTCCCAAGTAAAAAAACTACTGAGGGTGACCAATTTGTTTAGGTTACCCTATATGATATAATTACAACCATCTGGACCAAAGGACAGGTTCCGCAGGCTTGGAAAGATGCCCTTATTTGTAATAACTACCAGGGCATCTTCCTAGTCAGTGTGTCAGGAAAGGTCCCGGCAACAAGTATTCAATGTCGGCTTGCCAGGCACGCTGAGAAACGCTTGCGGAGCCCCCAAGTGATTTCAGAACAGAGCGGCCATGAAAAGACGCCATTTTCTCGATCCACTTGTTACATCAGAGGTGTGGAGAATTTCAACAAGATAAAGATCTGTGCTTTATTGACCTTGTAAATGCATATGAGACCATCAATAGGCCAGGGCACATGGTTATTCTTCTTGAGTTCAGAATTTGTCACAATGATTAAGGAGAAAATAATAAATAAAATACTAGCATACGACGTTTTGATTGCAACACAAGCAATCATCATCAGGTATAAATGGAATAGAAACACAAATCTAGTATACTTAGAAATGTAATGTAATACAACATAGAGTCGGATACCATAACAGTCAACACCCTACCTGGTTGATTACGTTCTTCATGAGAATGCTAAATTTGAGAGAGAGATAAAACAGAGAACCAGAGACATATAGACAGACATATAAGCAGGCAGATATCACAGAGATACATAGAGAGAGACAAACATAGGCACACAGAGAAACCACGCCTCTCTGTCGAGGCCTTAAATAGAGAGAGGGGGCAGGGGCAGAGAGAGAGGGAGGGGTTGGAGAAATTAACATGTCAATGAATGGCACGGTGAGTTGCACAGTGCAAAAGCTTGAGAAAATTAGGAGACCTGGAGAGACACAGTGAATTAAATAACCTAGCAAAATTTCGAAATGTAATGTAATGCAACACAGAGATTCGGTCAACACACAATTAACATTATTAACCAGTTTCAGTCATAATTGGCTGTGATGTTTCCATCCTATCTGCCGATGGCTGCAGATATTTCCAACTCTTTGAGTTACATCACCATGTTAAATGTCTTCACATTAAGAGTCTAAATATCTCACTAACATAGTCACCATTGCTCATTTTCCTCGATGTGGTGGTAGTTCTCGTTTTTTAAACTGAATAAATGTCTCCATAACACAGTCACCGTTATGGTGATTCTCTAACATTGACATGCTAGTTTCTCACAACACAACGGCCACCTCCACAGCTTTGTTGTCCTCGAGGTGGCGTTTTGCCCGGTTTTCTTACATCAAGTTCAAGTTCATTTATTAGGTATAGCGCTGTGAGCCATGCGGCTCTTAAGTCGGGTGGAACCGCAATTAAAAAATATGAACACAGAACATCTTAAATTGACGACGCTTAACCGAAACATCCTGGAATAAATCAGCAAATATTAAAAAGTATTAAAAAGCTGTGTGCAAAAATCCCAATGTGGTGCAAGTCAACAATAACAACCATAAGACAATTTAGATTAATCATATGTTTTTGAATCACCAAAATAAAGCTATAAAACAATGTAACAACAGTAATCATAGGAACTGTGATTCAAAATGTATCAATAAACTATATACATAGCACGTACGACCAAACTTGTAGCCATAGCTGGCAGCATGAAACTCCCAGTGTATGATGTGTGAGTGAGTCAGTGGTAGTGTGAGTCAGCGTATGATGTGTGAGTCGATGTATGATGTGTGAGAAAGTCGGTGTATGATGTGTGAGTGAGTTCAGTGTCGGCTCCCTCTGCTCACGCCTCTTGCCCACCACAAGCGGCCCCGCCAGCCGCTGGGAGCGCGCGCCTCAGGCGGCCATCTTTTTTTGTTTTCATCACGGCCCCCCCGGCTCCATCGCCCCCCCCCAGCTCCATCGCCCCCCCTCCGGCTCCGTCAGCCTCCCCTCGGCTCCATCGTTGACGTGCTAATCTTCTCATTAACACAGCCGCTGCTGTGGTCGCCTTCTTACATTGACATGCTAATCTCTCACAATACAATGAACACCCCCACAGCTTCGGTGGCGCCCCGTTATCATACATTGACATGCTAGTCTCACATTAACAGATTGACATACTAATCTCTCGCAATACAATGGCCGCCTCCACAGTTTCATAGTCGTGGGGTATATCAGCTCTCCGATCTTACATTTACATGCAAATTCCATCTCTAACCCGGCCCACTTACCCTTGGATTGCACCAATCTCAAACCTATATAACTGCTCTCCTGCTATATTTTTCCTGCCTCAGCAGTTCTCCTGCTGTCTTTTTTCACCTGATGACGATTGCTTGTGTTGCGATCTAAATGTCATGATATTTATTTTTTCTATCTACGTGGCTTTACCAAAAGACCCAAAGAGTATGTGCTGATCAAGTTTACGTTTATTTTCTTTGTTAGATGGATGATCTCGTTTAGGCAGTTTCCTGAATATTTTACAATGGTGATCCGTGATGAGCACACCAACAATAAAACAAAGACCAAAACGTCAATACTGCAATGAACGAGTACAGGGTCTTTAAGGAATATTGCACACCTAACAAACTATTTAAAGGTTGTAAACGAAACACAAGCAAAAAAAAACAATTAAAAAACAAGCTTTTCAATGCACACGCTTTTATTTGCACTCTTAAGTAGAAAATATATTATTTTGACCCCGGAATTAATCAAATTTGATGTGCTCAGTAAAAGTGGGTGGCTTGCATACAGAAAATTAAACATCGAAAGGACTTTTCGATGTAAAGCTTTCGTGACTGCAGGGATTCATCTTCTTGGTTCTTTCGGTTAAGTCACGTAGAAGGGAAATAATAAAATAATAAAAAGAAACATTATAAAATTATTCTCACGACGTTTCGGCCACAACGCAAGCAGCCGTCCTCAGGTGAAGAATGAAACACCACCAAGCTTGGAGCGTATATTTAAGCTGGGTTGGAGGGGGAAGAAGAGCGCCTTGACAAAATAATTTGCATATCAAGAGGAATTTAGCATATGTATACCACACTGCTGTATATTCACTATACAATTACGAATATACAGCAGTGTGGTATACAGTAGGGTGGGTAGAATAATACTTAGGGTAATATTATAGTCGAAGGTATAGAGTGGTGTATAGTAATACAGTATATAATTAAATGTTGGGTTTGTCTATGGTAGTATATAATACGGGGTAGACCCGTGTGATGTAAGAGAAAAAAGTTTATCTGGAAGCATATTATATATTTTGCGACGTAGAATTGTAATGTATTACTTACTGTTAGTAGCTCAGCTTATTGGAGAGTATATTTTGTATACTGATGATACTATGTAGTTTATACTTTAGTTTTTTACGTGGTTGTTTAGTAACTGCAGCTACATACTATTCACATTCCTTCCCTTTGTTAATGCTACCCCATCCCCTCCCTTTGATGCTGCTAATCCTGCATAATGCACGGGCATAATATGACTTTGAAACCCCCCGCCCACCTCCTACGCATTTCCCATAAATATGCTAAATTCCTCTTGATATGCAAATTATTTTGTCAAGGCGCTCTTCTTCCCCCTCCAACCCAGCTTAAATATACGCTCCAAGCTTGGTGGTGTTTCATTATTCACCTGAGGACGGCTGCTTGCGTTGTGGCCGAAACGTCGTGAGAATTATTTTATTATGTTTTACTTTTATTATTTTATTATTTCCCTTCTACGTGACTTTACCGAAAGAACCAAGAAGATCGAAAGGACTTGTTGCTCTCGCGTTACGGAAGAGGAAAGCACAGCGGCCGCTGATTGGACCAGATGTTTGCCGTCGTAGGTGGGCATGACTATTCGTGGTTTAAAAAAGGGGGAGGGGGTGTAATGTACAATTATTAATTATTAAAATTTAGTGTAAAACACAAATAGAACAACAATGGACAGGACCTGGACTGTTGTTTTTGTAATTTGAATCTTGTCACATGAGGCTGTAGAAAATGTCAACTCGTCAGGCTTTGTAGATCAAAAGATTATAATCATCAAATATTCCCAAGAATATAAACAGACAACACGGCAAGTTCAATAAAAGTGTGCGAAAAGAGCGCAAATATAATATGAGAGCAAGAGACATGTGCAAGTAAACTCTATAGTTTAATTTAACAGTGACACATAAAACACCCACGGATCGAAACAGACAGTGCACATATGTGGGAGCTAGAGGCGCTATAAAAAAGTTAGGTACATGGGCAAGTAAGCTCTCTGCTTTGATATAATCGGGAAATAAAAATTGGTTGTGGAGGGGAGCAGAGGGTGAAGGGGGTAAACGAGCTTTAGATGTGCAGCAAGGGTATTCCAGCCACGTGGAGAAGCAAAGTGGAAACACTTTTTTTACCAAACAAAGTTTTAGCAAATTGATTATTTTAGGAGGCACTTCTGAGCTATGGTATGGAGTTGGGGGAAACTCAGTGGTCCTTTAGGTAATTGGCAAATTTGTCCAAAAATACCTTTAGGATGAAGAGAGCCAGTGTTGGTCTCTTTTGGATATCCAGGAAGACATATTTTAGTTAATGTACAGTACAGGTTACAATCATGAGTTCTAAAAGTGGTTGTCAATAGCATTATGAAGAGTGGAGTGGTGTAAATGGAACGATATTTTTTTAAATATAGATTCATAAGCTTGTCAGTAGATAGTGTCACAATAATCAAATATAGGCAGGGTGGTGGCATTAACTATATACAGATGGAGTCAAGGTAGAATACTGCATTTATATCTCTATAGGAATCAAATTTTTGTATCTTATTGGCCATGTGGTAAATGTGGGTATTGAAAGCGAATTTCGAGCCCAGGATAATGTCTATATTGTTAAAGTTGTTCACCTGTTCAATAAGATGTGAGTCCAGAGCCACAATTTGCATAGGTGGTGGAGATAGGTTTGGGATGGTTGGAGAATAAAATTATTTTTGTCTTTTTAGTGTTCAGGATAAATTTTAGAAGAATTAGGTGAAGTTTAAGATTACACATTTCCTGTTGTAGATGCTGTTGTAACTCCTCCATGGACATTCAGGATACAATCAGGGCTGTGTTATCAGATAAAAAGGTTAATGTCAGAGTGCAGGTTGGAGATGCCTCGATTGTTGGTGTACAGATACGAAAGGATAGGGCCAAGCACAGAGCCCAGAGGAACTCCCTTAGTAATCGGAGTCCTGTCAGATGATGTAATTTTGATGGAAGCAATTTGTAATCAGTCAGATGAGTATTTGCAAATCCAGTTGATTGCATAATCTTAAAAATTTATTAATTTTAACCTTTGCAACATTACAACGTGATCCACAGTGTGAAATGAGTTGAGGAAAAGGATGGCACAATGACGACGAAATCCAAGACTATTGAAGATGAAGCCAGGAGTACCGAGTACCACATAAACTACTATATATTTCTCAGAAGCCAGATTGCTTAGGATGGAATATAGCATATTGTGATTTGTGATTGTATATTTTTTAAAGACCTTGACGAGAAGCAAGAGGATTGAGATGTGGCACATTAAGAATGGATCACTCTTTTAAGTATGTCCTTGTGCAGCAAGGGAGTAAAGTGTGGTTTTTTGAAAGTCCTGATGTGCTGTGCAGTGCATCAATGCATGTGTGTACAGCAGCATGTGATAACTGAGTCGGGCCTGTAGGTGGCTGGCAGGGTTATTGAATGACCGCGCGGATATACCAGTCACATGGTTAATGGCGGCTCGGGAGCAAGGCTGGTTGTAACACACGTGTTTTTGCATTTGACAGAGTGACGGTGCTGTTCTTCCCAATATTAATATTAACCACAATAAATAAATGTGCTTGCCCTCGATTTTGAGCACCTGCCCACGTCCTTCATTTCGAGTGTGCAACAGAGATAGGGCAGTAATTGTTTGGGTCGTCTGTAGTAGCTCCTTTATGATGTTGAAGCACGAGAGCAGTTTTCCATTCTTGAGGGATGGATGCCTCCAGAATGGATAGATTTAATATAGGGGCTATCAGTTTTCCAAGGTAGTTCCCAGAATGTGGAGGGCAAAGGCGGGAAGGCCATCAGCACCATCACCAGAGGAAGTTTTTCGCGTGGGGAGCAAGGTTATAGGAATTACAATTCTGAGATTGAGAGGAAATAAAATTTCCAATCAGGGGGGAGTGACGAGGTTGGGTCAAGAGTCGGGTGAATCGTGATGTCACAATGCTGGATGTCAGTGTTGAAAATGTGGCCTGCAGATGCAAAGTGTGAGTTAAACTTATTTATAATGCAGTTCGATTAGAAAGGCAACTGCCGTTGAGAAAAAGCTTCAGCGGTACTCCATACTCAGACGTTTTGCTCTCAATAAAATGTATGTATTTCCAGAAAAGTTTAGGATCATGTTTTGAATCCAAGAGTGTGTCCTAACAATGATGGTGTTTACGCTTTCAAATTAATTTGGCACAGTGGTTTCTTATGACTCTACAGTTGGTCCAGTTTGAGTCCAAACCCGTTTGCTTAAGCGAGTTTCCAAGCTGCATTTTTAGAACAATAAATAAGCTGGGCGATTTCTGTGTTGAACCAAGGGACTTGATTTCCCCTGACTAAACATTGTTAAAAGGGGCGTGTTTGTCACCTATACAAATGAAATCCTATTGCAAGAAAGACTAAGCAGTGTCCAATATGAGAATTTTACAGATGTGAGGTAAGTCAGAATTGGCGATGACATGGATGAAGGCCTGATAGTAAAAGGATTTCAAAAATCGAATGTTGAACCTCAAGCAGTTTCCTATGGTCTTTGTGTCTTTCGATAAAGTTACGTAGATAGGTTCAAAGAAAATAACAAAAAACTACGACGTTTCGATGACAACACAAGCGGTCATAGCCCCATTTTCCTGATGACGACAGCTTGTGTTGCAATCGAAACGTTGTAGTTCATTTTATTTTATTTGAACCTATCTACGTGACTTTACCGAAAGACACAAAGAATATGAATTTCTGCAGTCACGAAAGCTTTAAGTCAAGATTCAGTTTCCTATGACTAATCTCAAATATAATTGAGCGGTCACCAAGAAAATTTCACACGACAACCACTTTTCTGAACGTTTGTGGAGCATTTAACATGCGAATATAAAGGATTGATGAGTGATCATGGGTTTATTTTATATATTAGGATGCGTCAGTGAACATATTAACTGGGATAGGTTGAATTCATCTGTGAAGGGACGAACTTCAATGGGGGGATTGGCCTGGTTCCAGTTAAAATCACCAGTGACAGAGGAGAGTGAAACAAACACACACGAGGCAGCAAGACAATGCCTGCAGCAGGTGTAGCAAACGATCCTAGAGCAGTCGCAGCACAGCAGTAGGTGTAGTATAAGTTGATTTTAGTAATTGCTGTGGAAGCATCCACAGCTGGATACAGTGCGGTAACCAGGCCCCAACCCCCTTCCTGGATGGAAATAGGGCTGGCGAGTCCTCGAGGAAAAGAGCGCGGTGGAGTTGCGGGATCGGCAAGCCAGAGTGGAAGAGACCGGGGTTGGCAGAGGGTGGGGGGAGCAAGGGATGAAACCTGGGCCTTGGGGCGAACTTCATCTTATTAACAAAAGGGCCTGGACCAGAAGGACTGGACGGGGTATAAGGAGGGGGTGAGCATGCCTGCTTATTGACCTGTCTGAGGTGTCTGTAGGGGGGTACACGAGCTACAAGGGGGGACTGTTGTTGAGTCACGTCCCTACATTGGCTCTGCTGAGTCGGGTTGTGTTGGCATGGCTAGTCGATTCACGTCGGGCCTAATGTCGCTCAGATAAATTCACAAACTGTGTATTTATAATAATTTAAATGTATAATGCGCATTCCATCCTAGGATCCCAATGTGCAATGCATAAAAACAAGGAAACAAAAACAGAACCAGGGCAACCGACCAAACTAAAGAAGGGAAGCCAGTTTAATGAGATGGATTTTTTAAAGCAGACTTAAATATAACTATCGACTCTGATTGCCTGATTTCAAGTGGAAAGGCATTGCATAACTTGGGTGCCATGTTAACAAATGCCCGATCACCGAAAAAGCGCAACCTAGACCTTGGAAGTGCTGAGTAGTTGGAGATCAGAAGATCTTAAGGACCTTGATGGAATATATAAATGTATTCGTTTCTGCAAGTAATGTGCGGTGAGTCAATTTAAAGCCTTATAGGTTAATAGCAGTATCTTACAATCCACTCGGAATAAGACCGGTAGCCAATGTAAAGATAAGAGAACGAGTGTAATGTGCTCATGCATGTCATGCGCAGACTCAGTACCTGATGGCGACGAGTTTGCACATGACATGCGCAGACTGAGCGCCTGATGGCTCTGCATTGCTCTACTGCCGTATGGGTATGTACAGTAGAGCCCGCCAGTCTGCAGCTACGTCGAGAGCGAATGCAGCGTCTCATTCACAATGCTCTTCACTTTTTGTAAATTTTCTTAAATATTTTGAAAAATTTTCGCCTTTCGTCTTAGATGAGGAAATGTGATGCACATGCAAAAAAGTACTTACGGATTTTCACATGTGTTTGTTTTTACTTAATACATGTTTATAAAATATATCTTAAGTTTAAATAAATGTTTGATAAGGTAATTTTAATTTATTTTCGTGGTCAATTTAGGTATTTTCATGGTTTGTAATGGGTTTCCAGGAATGTAACCCCAATTTATAACATTGCGCCTATGGGAAATAAGGGTTACGACTTATGCCGGCTTGACTTGTGACCGTCGTCCAGGAACCAATTAGGTCGTAGGTGTGGGGGTCACCTGTACAGGGACTCCTCTACTTATGAACGAGATACACCTGACCCACCGTCCTTGTAAGGGCCGGGTCTGAGTGGGCCAGTCGTGTGACCCTAGAACCCTCGGGGCCCGACGTGCTTGTAAGGGCCGGGACCAAGCAGGCCAGTGGTCGGGACCTGTACCTTGGCTGGGTCGGGTCGGAACAGCTTCCCCTAGGTCACCCCTAGCTGGAGGACCCAGAGACCGTGGCCCCAGTAGTAGGGCATATCAGTCCGGAGGGGGTATCTCGTTAGGCTGCGGTTGAAGGGGCCGTAACCCCTTCAAGGGTTAAGGGTTCGCTATGCGCTGTATCGTAGCTGTGTGTTAATAAACGTGTTGCCTCCAACGTTCATCTCCACCGTCGTGAAACCGATCACTACATATACACTAAACATGGGGAATGACTTAAAAAATGGCATAATCTCCTGTAGATGTAGATTCCATTGGTTCTTCATGTGGCATCTACATGACATATGGACAGGTCTGTTCATATCTCTGAAAGTTCGGAAGTTGAATCTTCATAAGTAGAGGAGTCCCTGTATATAAAAGGGAGTGTGGTACCTCCAGCAGAATCTTCCCCAATGGCCATTTAATTTAGTTATGGTGTGCGCCATAACTGCTGCTGAAGTAGCTATGAAAATCGAGAAGCAGTAGAACTCGATGTAGCTGTTGCTCAGCAGACTATTGTGCAGGTTGCCAAATTTCTAAGTAACACTGGACTCCAGTAAAGAATTAAACCCCATGACCCTGGTACCAGACTCGCCCAGGGCCCCACCGACCGAGGCAGACAAACTCTGACAATGTTTCCGTATTCACACTTGGGTAGACCTCTTGGGCATTCAAGACACATGCAGAAGTGGAAGACAAATGCGTCAGCTCTCACAAGAAGGGTCCCTATTTTTTTCATGCTGGCTCCAAGCCAGGACTTGGCCATTTTGTCTGGAGATGAGTATCTGTTTAGGGCTCTCTTCCAGCATCCCTTTTCTGGGTCAGGAGGCCCGAAGAAGGCTGTGACCTCGCCTGGAAACCGTTAGTGGGACACGTGCAATCACAACCCTGCCAGCTGCCAGTAGAGGTCGATTTTGGAGGGCTGAGACTAGGCCCCAAAAAATCCTAGTTACCATGAAGTATTTTGGGTGGCCCAAGTGGATGAGAAGAAGAGGGGGGGGGGGGTCTCGAGTAAGGCAGAGGGAGGGGGGTGGGGAAGGGCCAGATGGGATGCATGACATGCCACTTTATGGAGAGAACGTAGGCACAACACAGTGAGGTGTCCACGCAGATGGCCATTTGATGATCTGTTAATTACTGCTCACTGAAGACTTGGGAGTTGGAAGCTCTGCTGCTGAATTAAGTGCAACAATAAAAAGTTGGGCCTTACCATTAAGGCCCCACCTCAAACACTCCACCCCACTCAAATCATCTAGAGTGGTGGAACAGTTGTGGAAAGAATGGAAGAGTTCCCATACCTGGTAGTGTACTTATGACTAGTTCCGATTTGGCAGCAGAGGTATCATTCTACATCAGTCAAGTGCCATTATTTGCTCATCGCCCATAAGCTTCTTTTTGGCCAGACACGGGGCTAAATTGCCCAGCATGGACCAGAGAAGAGATGGGCTAATGTGGTACAGGAGGATGTGGAGCTGAGTAGACTTTCTGATGACTGGTACCAGCGGTGTCAAGATGCAACTGGGCAGCTGGGGGCATTCGTCCTCCAACAGCAATGGAGGGCAGATGAGTGAGTGATGCTCACAACAACTAGCAGAGTTCTAGGTGGCTAAAACGCAGCGAGCTGTCAGTCATCTCGGTCAGTCAAACCATAACACCTGGCTCTATCCCGTGACCACCGGTCAGCGAGACTTTGACACTTCACATGGCCTCAAAGTGCAGCGAGCCTGGCACATCAGCTGTGATGGCGTCACTGCCACTTAGTGGATAATTGCGGCTATTGTTGTGGGTGTTGGTGTGTTTGTTTTTATGTAAGTACAGCATTTGAGTGTGTAATTGACTTTGTTAGTACGTGTGTGAGTGTGTGAGCTTTGTTTTGGGCTTTGTTGGTCTTTGGTTATGCGAGTGAGCGAGGGCTACCAAGGGTGACTTACCAAACACCAACCTCCCTTTTGTTGACTTCATTATACCATTGTTTACTTTGTGGCTTTCGGTAATTTTCTCTTCTGCTCTCTGATTTTTCTTCACACTCTTTAACGAATAATTTTACTGAGTTCTGTATTATTCATTATTTTTTTCATTATCTCTGTCTCTCTTTATATCCCTCCTTATCCTGAACGTCAACAAGTATGCATAGTAATACTTACCTGTGCCTATGTTCAAAGCGTCTCCTCATGAAAACAATATAAAACGCACCATTGGAACCTCCTTTGCCAGTAGCAAAATATGATAATAGTTTTTTTACCCTCTTATCTGGCAGCTTTTGGCGCCTTTTGGCGCCTTTTGGCGTCATCTGGTCCAACACCATGTGAGACTAGGCTCTAAGAAAAGCTGTCTCGAGTGTGGACAAATAAATTTCAAGGACAATGCATACATTATCAGAGTTGTGTTTTTTGTTTCATTCCGACCGCAGGTATCGTGGTCAATACAAACATGACTCCTTGCAAAAAAAAAAGTGTCAGTTTTGTTGCCAGATAAAAGGGTAAAAAACCAATTATTATAATATAAAACACAACACATTCTTCAATAGCACTGTGTGTGGCCTTAAAAAAAAATTGGTGACGCTTTGGCCAATAGCTCTTATTTACGGCACATAGGCCACAGATATATTGGATATTAAAAGTTGGAGATTACAATTTACATAACGGAGCCTGATGATAATACATTTTAAAATTTTTTCCTGATGACCAGTTATTATTTTAATATTCTTTGGTTCTTTCGGTAAAGTCACGGTCGAGAAGTGCGTCAATGATGCGGCGCCTGCTCCCACATCAACGCTGACTTGAACTAATTGATTACTTCCGTAACTCATTCACACCGAGCTGGTGCGCCTGAGACACGTGACGCATGCTTCTTGGGCGAGGCGATTCCAGAGTTTAGGGACCGCGGCGTTTTTTACCTACACAAATATATATAAATAATAAGGCGTCCATTCAAAATGTAAATTGCTTTAAAGTAGCGAATTAATTTATTAATTGATGCCGATTTTGATACATACAGGCATGCATTGTCACTGGATCTGAGTACGTGTGCAAAATTTGGAATTCATTGGACAACAGGAAGTAGACTAACATTTGATTACAAGATTTGACCACTACACAGGAATCAAGTTAAGTTAAACCGTTGAAAAATAAAGTGACGTGTGAATAGTTAATGAGTAGTAGCTATTCAGTAATAAACCCTTCATTAATCTAAAATAGTATAACGACTGAATGAACGCATTCATGTTAAAAGTAAAATGTATAAAATCTTGTTGGCACATTGCAATGTGCGAAAATTTGTTCTTGTGAGCGCAATACAATCTGCTTATCACTCTTCTACCATGGTTACTGTTCCAGTGGTTGCTTCACACAAGTAGGGGACTCGGTGTAACAAGCACTAATTTGCACTCCTATCGTTTTTTATATTGTTTGTTGTTGTAACTTGCTGACCCACCTCTATTTGGACATCTGTGAAAAAAGAGCCTCAGAGGTCATCGGATTCCAACAGGATAAATAAAAATTCTGATCATTTTGACTGTTTAGTCTCATCCATAATGTGTTCAACCATTGCACTGTAGCTCATCTGACTTCTTTCTGCTTCTTTCCTTGCTCAATGCAAGTGTAGGGGTGATACGCGCTGGCAGTAGGGATCGTGGGGCAGCGCGTGGTGATTGGCTGTGTAGTGGTGACGCGCGCTGACAGTGATGGATCGTGTGGCAGCGCGTGGTGATTGGTTGTGTGCGCTGACACAAGCTGGAAAAAGGGATCATGTGGCAGCGCGTGGTGATTGGTCGACTAGGGTGGGTGCTCACATCGCGGTCCGCATAGGCTCCGTCTCCTCGGGAGCGGAGGGCTATATAAGGCGGTGCGCGCGGGCGCTCGGGGAGATGGTGACCAGTGAAGATGGAAGACGGAGGAGGAAGAGATAGGGCCCTGAGACACCTAGTCCCGCTGTCCTTGTAAGGACCGGGACCCTGTGTGGCTCAGAGGCGGGACCTTGGGACCCGGGGCCGGACGTCCGTGTGAGGGCCGGGCCGTGGGACCCAGTGGTCGTGACCCATACCCAAGCTGGGGTGGGTCTGTAGGTTCCCCCGGATGCTACGGGGCTGGAATGCCTGTGTGTGTGTAGCCGGGTGGAACGTGTAGCGTGAGCTGTAGTAACCACACGTGTCGGGTGGAACGTGTAGCGTGAGCTGTAGTGACCACACGTGTTATTGTGGCAAGACAAGTGTTAATAAAGTGTGCTACCCATCAAGTGGTCTCCCACCGTAATTTACAATACTACAACCGGTACACCCATCAGTGTCTTATCACTGGTCGTGCTTGCTTGAACCAATCCCAGACGTGTTTAGGCAAGGACCTCTTTAGAAAGGTTTACCATTGGTTCAAGAGAGCCTGACTGCTGATGAGACAATGAATGTCGAAACTGGCACAGTTTGCTTGCATTGAACCAATGCTGCTGAAATGATAAATTCCCAGAAAGGCCGTGTGGCTGATGGGATGTGTAAAAAAATATTTATTTTAATATGGAGGAACAGATAAGTGGAGGAAAATAGTCTGCTTATGTTGTTACTTGTGTAGTGAGTCCAACTGAGTCGCAGACGTTGTCTTGGGAGCAACACTTCTATAAAGAGCAACACAACATAATGTAACCTACACTCGGGTGTTGCACGCACATCTAACCACGCTAAAGCAGAACTAGACATGGTCCCGCTATCCCGGTCTGGACCACAAGCTGGGTCCCGGTCCGTGTGGCTAGAGGCTTCCTCAACCCGACGTGGATCTTCTCTCACCAACAGACAAGAACCCCAGGCCCCTCACCGGGCCCCGTTATATCGGCCCAGGCTAGGGCTAGCTCCGCCTCTCGCCCTGCCCACCTTCTCGATCACTCTAGCTCTTTCCCGAAGGCTCCCGAGAGCTCTTCTATACCACGTGACCACCACGCGGCCCTCCTCCAACTGGTGGCCCCCCTCCAATATGATCCGGTCATGTGTCGGCAGGTAAACGCAGCATGCTAACCGCTACACGACTGCTTCCCAATAGCACACACGCACAACACACACGATAGCAGCGCATCACTGGCACTGCTCCTAAGCCTGGGTACTGACACAGCCATCTGGATCAGCGTCTAAACATACATCAATCTTTCTGGCAAACACAACTGCCTTTATCTGCAACGGCCTCACGGGATGAGCTATTTGTTTGAGAGGAAATACATGTGTCTGAAGAATGAAACAAAAATATTACAGATAAATACCACATAGAGTGTTATTCCTGCAAGGCTGGAGCCTAAGAATGCAACTCAATGGTTGTGCGTGTTTGTGAGGTGTATTTTGGTGCGTGTTAGGGTTTGCGATTGTGGGGTGTGGTAGTGGAGTGGTTAGCGCGTTGTGCGACAAACCTGGCGACCCGAGATCAATTCCTGCTCACGGCCTACACTAGTGACAATGGTCTGAACCGGTTCAGAGCCTCTCCTAGGTCGACTCAGCCTCAAATTAATACCTGGTGCGGTGTGTAAACATTACCACTAGGGAGACAAAGGCGGACGGGTGCTGAACATTCCACCAGTGCTCCCCATTTTGCCACCTCGCTACCGTTTAGTCGCCCATTGCTTCGCTTGTTGTTGTGAGCATCGCACCTCTGCTCTCCACTGTTGCTGGAGGGAGACTGCCTACAGCTTTCTACCCACATTGTCTCGGTTATAAATGCCTATTTTTTATTTCACCAAATTGAGATCTATACTCTTGTCTTTTTTTTTAAACACAGTTGCTCAGCACAAACTCAACAGGCCCAAAAACATGAAGTGGCTCGCAACAAACAGCAGGATCAATATTGCAATAGATAAAGAGTGTAACACGTTCCTTGCATGGAGCAAGGTTATGAAAGACGAGGCAATATGAGCTTGGGAAAAGAGATGATGGGAATTAATTTTAATAAATGTGTTGATATGTCATACAGGCACATCGTGTATTCATCCCACTGCACCCCAAATGTACAGCATTACACATAACACTAAACTGTGGATGAGATACTTCGTCATCTTTACTCCCAGGATCGCAACATAGGCACAAGTCTGACTCGACCTACTAAATCACACGTAACATCCACAATAAGGAAAGTCGCAGGCTTCGTTACTAACTAGGCCTCGTATTTACTACAACAACTTAACGGCACCCTAAAGGCATTTACATCACTATAACGGTCATTCCAACATTACAACAGCATTGCCAATATTATAGGAATATAAACAAACTTACAGATAATGCTTCTTAAGCTCCCACAATGGACAAGTGCGGCTGTGGTCTCACTGAAATGCGATGCGTGCCGCCATCTTGACTTATCTGTGTAATGGCCGACGCCCGCGTGGTACAGTGGAAATCTAACATCGTCACTTCCTGGTCACGTGACCAAAATTAGCATAAAAAAACAGGAACTTCCTGTGAACGCACGCTCCACATCTGCCGTGAGGCAAGACACTGCCACTGTGGCGTAATGGTTAGCACGTGTGGGATGGCAAATCATTGGTCACCGGGTCGATTCCATCTCCCGGGTGTGGCAGTTGAAACGATTGGAGGAGTTTCTTAAACAACCTCGCCTGTGTGTTCACCCAGTGGTATATAGGGGTTCGCCACAGTTAGGTAAATCAGCAGGTCGCGTGTGGTGGAGTAAAAGTGTGGGAACACCCACATCTTTCAGAAGGTCTGTTTAGCGTGGTCGAGTAGGTTCCAGAGGTCTGTTCGTACGTCGATTTGTTCGTAAGTCCAAGTTTACTCCTGTCGATTCCAAACATTATGCATGGCATGTACACTCAACACGGGAAATGGCTTTAAAGGTTGTATAATATCCTGCAGATGTAGATGCCACTGGTTGTTCATGTTCTGCAGATGTAGATGCCACCACCGCCATCTATTGCGCGGTGGTTGAACTTACGACTCTCGATCCGACCAGGCAACTGAACATACGGATAGGTTTGTTCGTATCTGTGAAAGTTCGTAAGTCAAATATTTGTAAGTAGAGGAGTCCCTTTACCCCCTTTAGAGCTCCCTCTAATGGAGACTCTTCCAACAGCAGGGGCATGGGCGATAAATTGCAGGGCTGCACCTTGAGCTTTAAACTGAGAATCGAGGGCAAGTGATGAGCCACGCAGTGACTCAGGCCGGCATGCCATTTGTCCGATCCGGCATGCCAATTGGGGGAGTTAATGTCTCACATGGCACTGGAATCAATGACCGATCCTGACTTTTAAGAACCATTAACTCCTTATGAAAACACTTACTAGATTATCTGTGGGAAATTTTCCCAGTACTGTATCAAAATTGATTAAAAATAAGAATGGGTTTTACCGTTTCTGGCTATTAAACGTGGGTGTTAAGATGTTTAAACACCAAATAGGTAACTTTTGCATGGCACCAAGTCTGCATTAACCACACAAACTTGCGGCAAACATATAAACATGCTCTGACAATATATGCATTGTCTTTGAATCTGATTGGCCTACACCAGAGACAGTCTCCTTTATGGCTTTGTCTCACCAGTGTTAGGCCAGAGCACTCCAAGAGGCGAAGAGTAATCATTACTAATTTACTGGTTATCGCCTCCCAATATAAATTAATTCAGTACTTGAAACAGTGTCAGTTTCAATTGTGTGTCTCCATCCCATTCCAGTCTGTGTCTCAATCCCACGCTAGTCTCAATCCTACTCTCGTCCAGGTCTCAATCTCAGTCAAACCCCCAGACATTGAACTCGCACGCGATCTCTGGACATCTCCTCTGAGATGCTGTGATGCTGCTGCTATCCCTGCACACTCACACACATCTTGCTCATTCCGCGGGACTCCAGTTGATACTTGGCCGCCACATTTTCAAAGCTCCGACTGAGCATTGCTCGTAGAAAAAAACTACACAAAGTATGGGAATAAAATTTAATAAAAGAGCATATCGAAAGGCTTCCTACACCACCACACCAACAACAGGGCTCTTTGAGTTGAGGGTCGATAACAGTTTGCATCATCGCTATACACTGCCCCCTGACAGACGAATGTGGAATTGCTATCAATGACTCAGGGTAATGAATCGAGGTGAATTTGGTTGCTCAATGAGACTTTGTGAATGATGATGATTGTTGGTGGTGGCGTTATCTGCAGCTGTCTTTGCAAAACCGATTATTTATTGAGTAACTTATGTTCTCCACAGCTATGCTAATGGTTATTTTTTTCTGAGTATCAATCCCACTCTTGTCAATCCCATTCTTCTCTGAATCCCACTCTTAACTTTCACCAGATATTGTGTCCCTCCAGCAGTGGAACTGGGTTAGATCGAGCTGGATCGCCATGGTGGGAGTGAAAATCTAAACTGCACTGCATTCCATTAGGAACCAGCGAAAAACGTTTTTACGGGTAGTCTTAATGTGCATATAATTACCAAGTGTCTGTCCGTCACGCTCTGGATCTCCCAATACAATTGTCTGAAACGTCTTAGAATATACTGTCGTTATAACGAACGTGCTGAAACAGGCAAAACACGTGAATGTAATGAGTCAATCCTGCCACCCATGATCAGTTGGCATGATCCAGCTGTACCAGAGAGGGATAGTATGTTCCATTTCTTGCAGATGGGGTTCCTGAAACACACATTCTATTGAGGACTCTTTGCTTTCGTCACTTGAACCTTATGGCGGTACCCCGGGGTACCATAGTACCCCAATTATCGCATAATGTCTGTGATGCAGTAATTTTTAGTATGTTGATGGTCGGCGATGCGGCAATTGACTCATCTCGACGAGCTGTACACGATGCACAATGGTGAATACGAGCGTTTAGGGTTTCAGCGCAATCGTCCTCGCTGCGTTTCGACATCGTGGAGTAGCACTGATTTCGGATTGATTGGTACCCAGTGGTGGAGTTAAGTACACCCCTGGAAAAAAAGTGTTCCAGAAAAAGATTGAATTGCCTCAGCCATTTTGTATTATTTGGTACCCCGGGGTACCGCCATGAGGATCACTTCCTTAATGTTTTTCTCTATCCTTGGGGTGTTTATTTTATGGGTGCCACGGTGGCGAGATGTTAACTACATCGCCTGGTATACAAGGGGTCGTGGGTTTGATCGCGGCCCAGACGCTTGCATATTTTTAGTTTGCATGTCTTTCTCCCCATGCTCGCGTGGATTTTTCTCAGGGTCCTCCGCTTTTTCCCTCCACATTTATAATCTACTTCACGTATTTGGCTGCTATACTTCAAGTATTTGGCTGCCATACATTTCCGCATAAGCCACTTCGTTCAGCTATCATTTGTGATAGCCTGTCGCTTCTGAAAGGGTTACAAAGCTCAATGGGCCTTACACCTGGTCAAATAAAAACAGAGTTTAGTTTCATAGCTTATTGGGTGGTGCGTTCTATCACTCGGCTGCGTGATAGTTGTTTTACAGTTTTCTTCTCGCATTTTATTTCTGCTTTTTTTTGGCTCTTTGCAACCTCCGGGTGAAAGCTGCTTTAGTTGTGTGCAAAGATATGTACGTTAAAGTTTCGTCATCCGTGAGGGTTCTGTTCTTGAAAATCTGCGCGAAATGGAGACATCGTGAATGTAGATATGTACGATGTTTATATTTGGTGGGAAAGAGGAGTTAGGATTCCGTGTCCACCTGAACATAGGGAGAAAACTTAAATATTTTATAACATTAATCGTGTACTGACCATCCAACAACTCTGCTTGGTGAACTAAACTCTTCAATGTGTTCTGCCTTGTTTCTCTCTCGCCACTTCCTCCTCCACTCACTTGACGCGTATACCCCATTATCGAAATTTTAAAAAACTAATCACAAAAGTCAACGGCACTTGAATAGTAAAAGCGTCACTACTGTACGTACAGTACTGCCACATACAGTACCCCCCCCCCCCCCCCATGAGTAGATGTTGAGAAATGCAAATATATAAACTGGTATACAAAAATAAAGTCACGACTTATAAAAACAACAAATCGCAGAATTAAGCGGTTTTACTGTATTGTATCGTGTTGTGTATTAGCCTGTATAGTACTCCCTTCAAACCGTACGGTGCGAAATAATTTCACACATACAGTATTGTGTATATCACGTAGAATAGGGTCCTGGCATATGAATTCTGGCTGTTGACCAGCATTGATTTAAATAAGTCTGATTGCTGATAAGACACTAACTATTGCATTCGGTCCTGTGTGGCACGGATACTGCTAAAATTATGCGCTCCTAAAAGGTCGTGTGGATTATGGAATGTGTCCAAAATATATATGGTATACGTGGAGAGACAAATATGGGGAGGTGAATTGTCAGTTTGCACTTTCATAATCTTTAAAGTCTTCAAATATAAATATTTTTCATTTTTGTTTGTAGTGTGGCCAGACCACACCGGGTCCCATAATTGATTCTCAGCGCCACTTTTGCTGATGAAGGATAGAGTCGGCTCCAGTGGCCCTATTTACAAGACCTTGCTATTTTGGAACTGCCCGTGGGAGCATTTCTTGTTCTCCACGAACTGGGACTAGAAATCACGACCTTGAGATCGCGAGGCGAGCTGCGACCACGGTGGAACCCAACCGTGGTGCGATGACGATCCTCGTGGTTCTGTAAATAGAAGCCACGTCTTCAGTGAGTGACGGCACCGACCATTACCACGACACTCGGTGTTCCTTAAGTGATGACGCGAATGGCAAGATAATTGCCAGTAAGGCATTTCGCCACCACGCCATCACCTCCCACAACCTCCCACCACCACCACCGCCCTCAACCTCCCACCAACAACCACGACATCAATCTCTCACAACCTCTCCTATCCCCCCCTTAGTAGAAGGTTTATTTGTAATGCGAGCATTGATTCCATTGTCATGATCATCAGCACACCAGCATCACTTTGAAATGTAATTGTCATTATCATAATCACAGCCATCACAACCTCCACCACCGCCCATCATCATCATCGTCACCACCACCACCACACCATGCACCACTCTATCATTGTAACCTCCATACGCACCACCACTCGTTACATAAAGCGAAAACAAAGATCCCCCCTTACAGCCTTTAACATTCTCCAGGGGCAAGAACCGATGAAGGCCGGCACAGCACATGATGAGATTGGTGGCCGACACTACGCCCAGTCGCCTTTGTCTTCCCAGTCCTTATGTTTACACACAGCACCAGGTACTCATTTAAGGCTGAGTCGATCAAGCAGAGGCCCAAGGCCAGTTTAAATATATGTCACTTATTGGTTGTGAGTGGAAATCAAACTCAGATAGCTGGGTTTGTAGCACAGTACGCTAACGAACTACCCTTCCGCTTTCCACAACTCTTACACGCAAAAAGACAAAGATCCCCCGGTATAGCTTGAACAGACTTTTGGGAAAAGTTCTGTTAGCGAGCACCTATGAAGGCCGGCACGGTACACACAAAGATAAAGATCCTCCGTATAGCCTGAACGGAAAGTTATGTTAGCGAGGGGCAAGTTCTGTTAGTGAACGGCACCTATGAAGGCCGACACGACAGACACGTGGGTGGGTGGCCAGCACCACGCCCGGCCGCCTTTGTCTCCCCAGTGGCGATGCTTACTATACACCGCACAAGGTACTAATTTGAGGCCGAGTTGACCTAGAGGAGGCCCGGGGCACTTGCATTTCTTACTATCACATTCGCATAGAGAGACAGAGCGGGGGATAGCGGTCATATAGAGCTGGATTCTCCCCCTTTACCACGTCTTGAGTCGCTCACTCAGCCCAGAAGAGAGAAGTGATTGGGGCATAATCGCCTCCAAAATTGCCTTTTGTGTAAGTGGCAGTGCGTGAGTGAGTGTGTATATATATGTAGTGGTGGTATTGACGTGCGCCGACTGTGACAGTGATGGATCACGGGGCGGCGCGGGGTGCGGGGTTGGGCACGCGTTGTGGGCGTGGTGTGGACGCGCGCGCCGGGAGTGACAGATGACGAGGCGGCGCGGAGTGAGTGGTGAGGCACGATGAGATGTGGGAAAAGAGGATCGTAGCCAGCACCCGGCGATTGGTCGAATAAGTGGGTGCTCGCAGCGACGTCCGCAGGTGGGGTATAAAGGGGGACGCGCGAGAGCACTCGAGGAGAGTTACCCAGTTGAAGACCCGAAGACGGAGCTGAAGACCTAGTGAAGCCGAGTAGCTCAGTGGTGTTAGTCGCCGAGTAGCTAAGTGGATGTTGGTCATCCGAGTAGCTCAGTGGCGTTAGTCGCCGAGTAGCTAAGTGGATGTTGGTCATCCGAGTAGCTCAGTGGCGTTAGTCGCCGAGTAGCTAAGTGGATGTTGGTCATCCGAGTAGCTCAGTGGGCGTTAGTCGCCAAGTAGCTAAGTGGGTGTTTGTCACCCGAGTACTAAGTGGATGTTGGTCATCCGAGTAGCTCAGTGGCGTTAGTCGCCAAGTAGCTAAGAGGATGTTGGTCATCCGAGTAGCTCAGTGGGCGTTAGTCGCCAAGTAGCTAAGTGGGTGTTTGTCACCCGAGTACTAAGTGGATGTTGGTCATCCGAGTAACTCAGTGGGCGTTAGTCGCCAAGTAGCTAAGTGGGTGTTTGTCACCCGAGTACTAAGTGGATGTTGGTCATCCGAGTAACTCAGTGGGCGTTAGTCGCCAAGTAGCGAAGTGGGTGTTTGTCACCCGAGATACAAAGTAGGTGTTAGTCACCTGTAACCAAGTTTGAGAAAATAAAGAGTGTGTTACCCGTGAAGTCGTCTCCCGTGGAGTTACTACATTACAACTGGCGTCAGAAGTAAACCTGTCTTCAAGAAGTATGGACACAAGGAAGACTACCCGTACCCACGAGCGAGGTCGGGATGACGACGGCGTACCGGGGACACCAACCTCGGGAGGAGAGGACGAGGAGTGGCCGCCGATGCAGCACCTCGCGGTGATGGCCGACGCTCTGCTTGCCTCCGACACCAGCCTCCAAGACGCACACTCCCGGTTGGCGGAGTTGCTGCTCGCCGCCGCTGCAATCTTGGCCGAGATCTCCGTTCCAGCGGGCGGGAAAACGGCTGCGGGGTTGGAGGAAGGAGCGAGGCTGGCGGGATCCCGCCAAACGGCGCTTCGCGCCGAAAGCCTGGAAGTTCCCGCCGTTTTTGAGGGGCCGCCATTGATTGGCGGGAAAGACGGACGCCACGTGGCCGGACACCTCCGCGCAGCGCAGCCCACGTCATCAGCGCGCGCCGGAGCCCTCCATTTTGCGCCTGACAACCGAGCCGACATTTTACACAACTCCAGCGGAGCGCGGGAAAATCTCTCCGACGTCGACGACGATCGGGTCCTCCAGCAAAGATTGCCCGCGCTGTCGGCGTTCAAGGCGGATGGGGGCGACTGGGGAGCCTTCCAACGAAGGTTCCTCGCTCATCAGGAGATGTCGGGGTGGTCCGACACCACTGCCCTGCGTGCGTTGCCAGCGATGCTTGACGACGACGCGCTTGCAGCCTTCACATCTGCTGCAAGGTCGTCCCGCTCTACGTTCCAGGCCGCACTACACCTGATGGCGAAGGTGTTCGGGCCGCCCTCCACGTGCCGCCACCAGTTCTACGATCGGCGGAAGGTGGCTGGGGAAACGACGCTAGCCTACCGCACGGCACTGCTCGCCTTGGCGGACGCGGCTTTTCCCCGCATGGATAAGGAGGGGAAGGACGCCATGGTGACGGAGCAGCTGCTGGTGTTGGCCCACGAGTTGGGGGTCCCCATCAACGTGGCAGACGAGATGGAGATCTGCTCCCTGGCGATCGCCACGAGCATTCACGCGTACGAGGTCCTCAAACGCAAGCCGGGGGTCGTCTGCAAATGGCCGGGGAATGTGGCACTGGCCGCCACGATCGCCGAACCTCAGCCAGCTGCGGTGCAGGAGCGGGGCTTCGCTGCATCGTGTCCGGGGGAGTGGAGAACGGGAGGTCGTTCGCCCACACGTTCGCCCCGCAAGCTGGAGCAACCGAAACCTACGACTTCCGTCGTCTGCTACAACTGCGGCCTTCGGGGTCACGTCGCAGCCGGGTGCCGGGCCCCGCGTCCGCGCGCCGCAGGACCACGTCGGGACGACGACCAGGGCCACAAGTCATCCCAACAAAACCCGGCAAGTCGCGGCACCTCACACGTTCGGTCCACAAACACGGCACATTCGGGTCGCCGCTTCGCGGTGGGGGGTTCGCGGCTGGGTGCCGGGGGTTCAATTCGGCGAGGGGGGTCCGTACGCGGCCCGCAAGCAGTCGAGTGGTCCGAATTGGCCCACAGGATCGTGGCTGCGTCAGCCGGGTCGTCCGTGGTAACGGGGTTCATTGACGGGGTTGAGGTCCGGGTGCTTGTTGACACGGGTGCGTCGGCCACCATCATCTCGGACCTTATTTATAACATTCTTCCCGTCCAAAGTAGACCCCTTCTGCCGGTAGACGTGCCATTTTATGCGGCGAATGGGGGATCCCTGGGGATCATCGGCCAGATTCGGGCGACTATTTGCATTGGGGACATTAAATTAGCGGGCCCTATTTTTGTATCATCATCGCTGGCCGTTCCCTGTTTGCTAGGTACGGACTTTTTGTCAAAAATGCCCATCAAAATTCTTATTGATCAGGCCTGCATAGAGCTTCCGTCAGGTCGGCGGGTTGCCTTCTTGTCGAGCCCTATCAAAGTGCGCACGGTTTGTGCGACGGTGCAGGCGCTGGCGACTCACACTGTACGGGTACCCCCGGGATCGCAAATGTTAGTACCCCTTCGGTTCAGGAAGCCACTCGAGGTGGGTGCGGAGGCACAGGGGGTGCTGTTGGGGCCGTCAAACAGAGCCAGTAAGGGCCTCGACTTAGCGGTTGCTCAAACCGTGGTGAGAGGGGACAGTGAGCCGTTCGTAATGGTCCTGAATACGGGGTCGCGGCCGGCCGTAATTGCGCAGGGAACGGTGCTGGCTCACGCCGCGCCGCTGCCCGTTGAGGAACGGCTCGTGGCTCAAGCAGATTTTACTGTCGAGTCGCATCCTCAAAGTGATGAGGGGACTGAGTGGTTGGACTCGCTGTGTGCGGGTTCTGATAACTTGTCCGGGGTGCAATTGGGAGCATTGAGGGGTTTGCTCATCGAGTTTGCTGACGTGTTCAGCAAACATAAGTACGATATCGGCTGCACTGACCTGTTGCGCCACCACATAGCTACAGGGGACGCGGCCCCTATTCGTCAGAATCCCTTCCGGCTCAGCCCGGCCGAGAAGGAACATGTGCAATCGGCGGTTAATGATATGTTGGCGGCCGATATCATTTCGCCCTCTTCTAGTCCGTGGGGTGCTCCTATTGTCCTAGTAAAGAAACAGGACGGGTCCTTGCGGTTTTGTGTCGATTTCCGCCGCTTAAACAAAATCTCGATGGCGGATGCGTATCCGCTCCCCAGGATGGATGAGTCGCTGGATGCCTTGGCGGGAGCGCAGTTTTTTTCCACACTCGATCTGCTTTCTGGATTTTGGCAATTGCCACTCGATAACGAGTCTAAACCTAAAACTGCTTTCCGGACACCTGGGGGCCTTTTTGAATTCAACCGTTTGCCCATGGGCTTACATTCCGCTCCCGCCACGTTCCAGAGACTCATGGAATTGGTTTTGTCGGGCCTCCAATGGGATACCTGTTTGATTTATCTTGACGATATTATCGTCTTTAGTCGGACTTTCGAGGAGCACCTCCAGCGACTGAGAGCGGTGTTCCTCAGGATGCGTTCCGCTAAGCTAAAATTTAAACCGGCTAAATGTTTTCTGCTTCGGGAATCGGTCAGGTATTTGGGCCATATCGTGAGTCGTTCAGGGATCTCGACGGACCCTGCTAAGACGCATTGCGTCAGCTCATGGCCAACGCCAACCTCGGTCACGGAGGTTCGTAGTTTCATTGGTTTTGCCTCCTATTACCGTCGTTTTGTCAAGCAATTTGCCACCATAGCCAAGCCCCTGCACGCTTTGACGGCTAAGGGTGTGAGGTTTCACTGGGGGGCAGAGGAGGAGGATGCGTTCTGCTCCCTCCGTGACGCTTTGGTGCAGGCTCCCCCCTTGTGTTACCCCGATTTCACACAACCGTTTTTGCTTGACACGGACGCCAGCAATACGGGTATCGGGGGGGTGCTCTCACAGTTGGTCGGGGGGGTTGAACGGGTGGTCGCCTACGGTAGTAGGGTTCTTTCCCCCGCAGAACAACGCTATTGCGTAACTCGTCGTGAATTGTTAGCCATTGTGTTTTTTACACAGCAATTCAGGCCGTATCTTTACGGCCGTCATTTTACGGTCCGGACGAACCATGCGGCTCTACAATACGCTATGCGCGTGGCGCAGCCATCGGGCCAATTGTCCCGATGGTTGGAGGTCCTTCAAGACTACCAATTCACGACGATTTACCGCAAGGGGTTGCGGAACTCAAACGCGGACGCCTTGTCGCGGTTGCCGCCGTGCACGGACTGCACATGTTTGTTGGGATCAGCGCGGTGCAAACCCCCGGTCGCCGGCACCCCGGGAGTTGCGCTCGCCGCCACTGACACCCCGGGAGAGGACGCCCCCACGGGGAGGGATTCGCTGTTGTCGTTGCCCCTCATTGAGTGGGGCCGCCTCCAGATGTCCGACAGCTCCCTACTTACGCTGCGTCGGAAAGTTGGCGCTCCCGAAGAAGGGGAGGCGCGGGTCGGTTCCTGGGTGTGCAGACAGGGCCTTTTGATGAGGTGGGACAACATGTCCCGGCGTCACGTGCTCGTTGTGCCTGTTGCTATGCGGGGTAGGGTTGTTCTGGCAGCTCATGAACGGCTCATGCATCTGGGTTTTCACAAAACGCTCGCCCTAATCCAGCGAGACTATTATTGGCCGGGGATGGGTAACGACGTGGCGAATATTTTTAAGGGATGCGTAGGGTGCGCAAAAAGGAAACCGCCACCATTGGCAGCTAATCCACCGCTGCAATCCATTCAGGTTTCGCGTATAAACGAATTGGTAGCGTTGGACATCTTGGGGCCCTTTCCGGTTACACCAAGGGGAAATAGGTTCCTGCTGGTTGGCGTGGAATACTTCACCCGATGGCCTATGGCATGGCCGCTCGCCAACCAGTCGGCTGCGGCGGTGGCGGACGCCTTTGTCCAGGGTTATGTGTTGGACAAGGGCGCCCCCGAACGCTTGCTGACGGATCAAGGGAAGAATTTTTCGAGCGTTTTGTTGCGCGAGGTGTGCGACCTGTTGGGTACAAAGAAAGTGCGTACTTCCCCCTACCACCCGCAGACTGACGGGATGGTTGAGCGTCTGAACAGGACGATTACGTCTATGTTGTGCCAACAGGTCTGCGACGATCAGGTTGATTGGGACTTACAGGTGCCGGGGGTACTCGCGGCCTATCGAATGGCCCCTCATGCGGCGACGGGGTTTTCCCCATTTTTTCTTATGTATGGGCGGGAGGCCGATCCGGCCATGGACGTCCAACTGGGGATTTCCCAGCCACGTGCAAAATCTAAATTGGCAGACCACATCAAATTTAATATCGCCAAATTGACTGAAGCGCGGGAGGGGGCAAGGTTGAATTCGCGGTCGCGGCAAATTGCAAACGAGAAATTGCATGAGCGGAGGGTGCATACGCATGATTGGAAACCAGGCGATAAGGCCTGGCTGCATTGTCCACATGCACCGTTGGCTACGTCCCCCAAGTTGTTGAGACCTTGGAGGGGACCGGTGGAAATTGTGCGGGTTGCACGGCCCCAGAGTATACAGATTAAATGGGGGAAACGCCGTTGGTATGTGCACCCCTCCCGACTGAAGCCCTATGCGGCACCGTGTGACCCCGTTCTGTGCCGTGACGACCGGGCGTGTGATGTGACCGTCGACTCGGGGAGGGAGGTGTCGCAGGCTGATCCTCACGTGTCTCCACCTGACCCACCCCCAGGTGCCTCGGGCTTGACGGCTGCTGACCGTCGAGAGCCTGAACCCCGGGGCACGCACGAGTCCTCGATGCCTGGCCGATGTCTTCCTGAACCGCCGGCACCACCGGACGTTCAACCGCGTCTGGTGCCGTACGACGGACCGGCAAGGCGGACTCGGGCTAGGTCTCAACAATTTTCATGAGGACGGTTTTTTTTGTGCTCTACACCGAGCTCGCCCGGTGTTCCCCTCTGCCGGGGTAATGTCCCGTTGTAGGGACGCTCGGAAGAAAAGGGGACACTGCACGAGTCGAAAGAAAAAAAAAAAAATTTTCCATTTATTTTTTTTGTATACACATTGCTATTGTCACTCGCCGGTTTGTATATATTGTTCTGTTGTCGCGGTGGCATTGGTTGAGGGTTGCGGATGGTGGTGTTCGCGTCGTGTTGTGTTGTTAGCTTAGTTGTTGTTCTTGTTGTTGTGTTGTGTTACGGGGCACACAGGGAGGGTTTGTAATTTTTGTAGCAGCCGGGGCGGCTGCGAGCTATGTGGTAGGGGGTGATGTAGTGGTGGTATTGACGTGCGCCGACTGTGACAGTGATGGATCACGGGGCGGCGCGGGGTGCGGGGTTGGGCACGCGTTGTGGGCGTGGTGTGGACGCGCGCGCCGGGAGTGACAGATGACGAGGCGGCGCGGAGTGAGTGGTGAGGCACGATGAGATGTGGGAAAAGAGGATCGTAGCCAGCACCCGGCGATTGGTCGAATAAGTGGGTGCTCGCAGCGACGTCCGCAGGTGGGGTATAAAGGGGGACGCGCGAGAGCACTCGAGGAGAGTTACCCAGTTGAAGACCCGAAGACGGAGCTGAAGACCTAGTGAAGCCGAGTAGCTCAGTGGTGTTAGTCGCCGAGTAGCTAAGTGGATGTTGGTCATCCGAGTAGCTCAGTGGCGTTAGTCGCCGAGTAGCTAAGTGGATGTTGGTCATCCGAGTAGCTCAGTGGCGTTAGTCGCCGAGTAGCTAAGTGGATGTTGGTCATCCGAGTAGCTCAGTGGGCGTTAGTCGCCAAGTAGCTAAGTGGGTGTTTGTCACCCGAGTACTAAGTGGATGTTGGTCATCCGAGTAGCTCAGTGGCGTTAGTCGCCAAGTAGCTAAGAGGATGTTGGTCATCCGAGTAGCTCAGTGGGCGTTAGTCGCCAAGTAGCTAAGTGGGTGTTTGTCACCCGAGTACTAAGTGGATGTTGGTCATCCGAGTAACTCAGTGGGCGTTAGTCGCCAAGTAGCTAAGTGGGTGTTTGTCACCCGAGTACTAAGTGGATGTTGGTCATCCGAGTAACTCAGTGGGCGTTAGTCGCCAAGTAGCGAAGTGGGTGTTTGTCACCCGAGATACAAAGTAGGTGTTAGTCACCTGTAACCAAGTTTGAGAAAATAAAGAGTGTGTTACCCGTGAAGTCGTCTCCCGTGGAGTTACTACATTACATATAGATACGTGTGAGTGAGAAAGCAAGTGAAAGAGCGGGCAGCGTGTGGAGCGGTAGTACAAATGGTTACCCACACTGCTCTAAAATGGCCCGAATATGATTCGCACTTACGGCCAACATCAGTGGCGAATATCTGAAGCGGTCGAGGGCCTCCGCCTATGTCGACTCAGCCTTTTACCTGAGCAGCTGGTGGGGTGTGTGGGGAAACAAAGACGGCAAGCAGTACCGTGGCAAGCTACACAACTCTGGCTGTCGTCTAATGAGGCTGGTTGTAATTACCGGTGAAACGTCTTACTCGAATTGCAAATGTGCTGAACGGGTAAAGAAATGGCATGCTTTACGTGCCAAACCTTACTAATTGGCTGTGTCAGGTGGTGGCGGTTTTAACGACACATTTATATTTACGCGATTTAACCCAAAAATCATCTTATTGGTCGCGAAAGCCCACGTGTTAAACTACAAAAGAGGAAAACCTATTCTCATACACTGGGATGCTTGTCTTTATATTGGGATGCGTGTAAGTATTTAGTGATGAAGATATAACCGTATAAGTACCGATATGAACTGAGTCTTCCTGCTAACACAAAGACAAAGATCCCCCGTATAGAATTAACAGACCAGTCCTGCTTTTCTCCAAGTTCGACTTACCCTTAACACGAGTACGGAATGTTTAAATATCAGCACTGGGGAAAAAAAGGCATCCGGTGCTTTCCCCCACAGCCTGCATGCAATAGGCTATACTGGAATCTTTGTGTGAGGGAATGTGTGTGCATGTGAGCGGTGGCACAGTGGTGAGCGAAATAAGCTACGAACCTACCAGTTTGAATCGCAATCATTACCAGTGGCGAAAATTTGAAACAGTCCTATTCCTCCACTAGGTCGACTCAGCCTTATGTAAGTAGCTGATGTGGCATGTGTGTGAACGTCAGCATTGGGGAAACAAATGCAGCCGGGCTTTATGCTCGCCACACCACCCTCAAAGTGTGCTGTGCCGGCCTTCATTTGTGCTCGCTAATGGCACTTTCTCCAACAGCCTGAATATCGTGTACGGGGGATCTTCATCCTTATATGTCTACAAATACATACTTATTAAAATGTGTGTGTTCATAAGATTGTACGCATGCATTTTATACAACTAACATTAAAAGTATTTCACACGGCAACAAATTATTTCATGCCAAGTTCTGCTGCATTTTTGTTGGCTGCGGCCACTTATATGTCCCGAACCCCGTTCCTTCCCTTTAAAAAAAAAGTTCTTGCTTCTCTTAATTAGCGCCGGGATGGAGGTGGGTGGAGGGGGAGATGGGAGGGTGTAAACTCGGAGCGAGTGGCGGAAAATTGGATGCATTTTTAAATTTAGGAGAGTGCGCGTGGAGCGCGTTTCCCTCCTCCACTTTTAATTGAGTATGGATCGAGAGCAGCGGCGCTACTCACGCCAGGACGTACGGGCGAGCAGTGAAGTGGCCACGGCCACATGTGCTGATGCGCCATCACTTCCTTTCCTTTGCCAGAAGCATCGATCTGCTTGGCACAGCGACCTCAGCTGACCTGTCATGGAGTGGCCTTCGCCGCAAAGTTGTCGAGGCTCGCCGTTCAAATCCGATGGAGCGCCCTCGTCATTGCTGCATTGCATTTAAATGTTAAATTAACTTATTGGGACGGTAAAACAACATGCAAATATTTCGCAATAATTATTTCTTTTCTCACGATTCGCAACCCCGGTCAGAAAATCTTGCGGGGTGGTGGTGTGAGTCAAAATTGGTTCTCATGATGTCGAAGCAGTCGGAAGACAAACGTTACGTGAGCGGCTGAACATGACGCTTCGCAGTCTGTTGTAGTATAGCAGCACACAGCCTGATCACAATTGGCTGGTTCCGTGTTTCAAAGGCAAGATTTGACTCCTCGTGCCCGAGACTTGGGTCGGGACGGTTTGCTCGATTCATTTCTGGAATCATATCTTGGCGGACGGACGATAGCATCAAAAGATTACGACTCATGTCACACATGCGAACGGGAAAGCAGCTGCTGAATCTAAGGCAACTTCTGATGGAGAATCTGCAGCTCACTCAAGGGGAAAAGCGACATCGTCAGACTGTTTTATGAGGACCTGTGTGTTGTTATGCTGCACAAGCGTATCGCCAATATGTCCAAATACCGCTACGAGCTGTCCGCTTCATGGTGGACGTGAAAGATCGTGTGATATAATTCTAAAATTGAGGCCATTGTGTCGGATGTCATGGTTAAACCTTGCCAAATGTGCAAAATTACACTGCAAATCACTCAATTTGGTTTATACACAGCCACATCGCCCCCTCCTGTGAAACGAATGCAAACTGTATGTAAAACAGCTCCATTAATGAGAGCCTTGCAACATAATGATAGCATAAAATTAACTAATTATTTATCTGAGCTGTCATGGAATGGCTATATTAAATCACAAAACTTATAGACATGAGCTGCCCAATGCACAGACGCGTCATCTTCAATCAACACTGATGTATGAACTATTATTAACTGGGGTGACAAAATATGTTTGCCATGTTCGACTAAAAAAACCCAGTAGATGATAATATATACACCTCTGATTATCACGGTCGGCTATGCACGGTGCGAAAGAAGTTCACCATACAGTGCATTACGTAAGGCTGGCAATACCACAGTTCCTCCATCTCTGCTCGTTTTATGATATTGCTTATTTGAGGGATTATAGTCGTCATTATAAAGCCATCTAACCCATACCTATTGTTTCCACTGACCCCTGTTGTCCTCACTCACCACTACCACCGCTATGCATTCACCCCCCCCACCCACAACCCTCACCACTACCCCACACAAAGGCAAGCGCCAATAATTACCCTTGAGACTCGTGTTTTTCACAAGTTTGGGGTGTCTCGCGTTCGTGCAATTGATTCTCACGTTTCTTGTTGCTGCTGTACACTGGCTGTACATCTCACGATCAGTCCCATTCATCGCAGTGCATTGGCAGCTGCTTGCCAATGGTTTTAGTTCTTATATGTAAGGGTCAGCTGCAAGAGCTTCTTTATTTTACTAACAGCCTTTTAATGAGAAAGCAGCGGGATACTAATAACTATACATGGTTATTATTTAATTGACTATGGGGATGTTCACTAAATGGTGTACATTAGGTTCGTTTTGCAGCTCGCAAACTTATTTAGTAAACTCCCTACCTCTTTTCAAAAACCAAAAGTGGCCTTGCCCTTGCCCTTGCCTGCAACATGACAACTACATTTTTCAAGTGATTCAGTTTATTAGGTTTTCCCGAGGATTTGCAGTAGGGTTCTCACTGATTTGAATCCTTTTGGGGGTGGACATGTATGCTAGCCACTCACGGCTGGCTCACTCAAATAAACTTGGCTTTTAACCCAGGATTAAGCAAGTCTCATAGGTGGGGGGGGGTTAACATGCCTTTAAAAAAAGCCCTTGAGACAGAGCCGAAAAGAGAAAAAAGGCGGGGCTTAAGTTACAGGGGTGTGTGACCTCCGCATGAAGGGGCATGGCTTAGACAGGAAGAAGGTGGGGTGTATAGCGGAAGCCCAAATAAGCGACCTCCAAATAAATCTGTCTAACAAAAACACACACAAACTCAGCTACTTGTATATATGTGTAGTGTTGTTCGATACGGAGGCGCACACTCTGGACTGGAAGGCAACACTTTCATTTAACAACTTCCCGAGTGGGTAACACTGAATGTAACTCGGGTTCTATAGTAGGTGATGTGGCTAACTATGTGAGTAGCAAGTTAACTCTCGACGAAGACCCGGAGACGACATGATGCGGGACCCAGGCTTGATTCCACAGACGAGCCAACAACACTCTCGGGACTGTCTCTTTATGATCCTGAGCGTGGCCTCGCTCCGCCTTTGGCCACGCCCCCTTCGAGACCTTTTCCGAAGGATCTCGAACGAGCATCACGTGCCCCACTCAGGCTACCACGTCCTCCCTTGCCCTCTCTCAGGCCATCACCAGGACTATGCCCCCTAGGGCTGACGTAAATCAAAGTGATGTACAGGGTAAATTGTCGAGGTGAAGGCTGAGAGGCGACGGATAACGAGAAGGAACGGACGATGCTGTCAACGACGTAAGTGTGTGGCTGAGGTGACGCAAATCAGGTCGTGGTAATAATAATGAAGTGACGACGTATTTGCCAAACGACGTAACAAGGGGGAGACGTAATTCGGGCTATTTCCGCATCACTAATCTGGCTACACAAATCACAAATTGGGCCGAATATGAAATGCCCCCCCCCCCCATGTTGAGGACTCGGTCTACCAGGCCGCGTCGTCTCATGCACACCGTGTTCAGCCAACTCCACACTGCGTGTCAGAGGAACAAGCACACTCACTCACCACACTGCAGGTCACAACAACACACTCACCCACTCATCACACTGCAGGTCACAACAACACACTCACCACACTGCAGGTCACAACAACACAGTCACACTCTCACCACACTGCAGGTCACAACAACACAGTCACATTCTCACCACACTGCAGGTCAACACAACACAGTCACCCACTCAGTCACTCACTCACCAGACTGCAGGTCACAACAACACACTCACTCACTCACCACACTGCAGGTCACAACAACACACTCACTCACCACACTGCAGGTCACAACAACACACTCACTCACCACACTGCAGGTCACAACAACACACTCAATCTCTCAGCTACTCACTCACCACACTGCAGGTCACAACAACACACACACTCAGTCAGCCACTCACTCACCACACTGCAGGTCACAACACCACACTCACTCAGCCACTCACCCACTCACCACACTGCAGGTCACAACACACTCACCCACTCACCACACTGCAGGTCACAACAGCACACTCACTCACCCATCCACTGACCACACTGCTGGTCACAACAACACACTCACTACACTGCAGGTCACAACAACACACTCTCTCACCCACTCACCACACTGCAGGTCATAACACCCCTCTCTGATTATTTTCTCGCACTGCTCCACTTTTTAATTCTCTCCACGATGTCATGATCAACACCCGACTTCTAACCACCACATGAAAGAAGGAGACATTGTTTATAATAGAGGTTTTTGGGTTTGATCGCGTGAATTTCAATGTGTTGTTTAACCTGCCAACATCCAAAACAACCAATTAGTAAGGTTTGTCATGTAAACAAAACATGACAATTCGTTACTAGTTCAGCACACCGGTGTGTTGGAGAGTAAACCCACAGCATTTACCCTTCGAGTACTGTGACGTTTCGCCAGTAATTACAACCAGCCTCATCAGGCGTTGAGACATTGTTTATGAATGTTTGTTACTTACTAGCAACGCGCACGTCCTATGGACGTGACTGTTCGTCTGTTCGTCCCTTCAGCCAGACAGCCAGCAAAACGTTTTATAATATGGTATGATATTATGCACAACGATGCTCGTTATTATTCTGTGGTATGTGTGATACAGTTTTGTGGCGAACTAGCACCCACAACTAACAGAGAGGGCCATTTTTATTTTACGTTTATTAATTTTAATTTTAAAATTTTACCTACCGAAAAAACCTAAGAATATGCCTAGAAAGGTCTGGCAATTTAACAGCACTAGGCCAAGCACGCCTGACTGCTGATGAGACATGGAACGTCGAAACAAGTCAAGGGTTTTCTTGTGTTGAACCAATGCTTTTGCAATTACGCTCTCCCAGATGGCCGGGTGGCTGATAGAATCTGTAGAAAAATAAATGTGTTCATGTGGAGAGACGTATGGGAAGGAGGAGCATTGTAGTTTGCTTATTTTGTTAAGTTGCGTGATGTATGCGAGCGTGCCTTATTGTGTTGCTTGCGGAGTGGTGGTGCCTGCGCTCTGCCTGCGCTGGTGATGAGGAATCAGAGCGAGGGCTAATGTAATATCACAGGGGGCGAAACTTTGTTAAAATAAAAGAGCGAGGTCACGGTGGGGTCGGTGATCCCTTTAAGCCTAATGCGACCGCACTGAGATGGAAAGGGCGACAGGGAGATACCATATTTTTGTGTATGCAATACTAATTGAGCCCGTTTATGTATTCGCGCCGTTCGTATTAGTGCGGAGCGATCATCACAAAGTATGGCTTCGCTGCTGTGTTTTTTTTTAGACACGGTCTGCTGTGGTTTAAACAGTCGGGCGACGAGGTTACTGCTGCTGTGTGTTCTAGCCTAGGGCAGCCACAGTGGCAGCTCTCCCTGTGCATTAGTCTGCCAGTAGGGGGGCGACGTTGCTGTGTATAATCCCAATTGAGTAAATTGGCAGTGTAATTTTGCAAAATGCCATTAACATTTTGGACCGTGTTACCAGAATGTCATTTATAATGACATCATGGAATCTTTAACGTCCACCTTGATAGCAGAAGAAGCATTTTATGGTTAATAAACACTGCAGTGATAACCAGGGCAGCCTGCCAGAATTGAACTGCATAATTAGATGTTTATAAAACACAGAATCTGTGTGTATGAGGAAGAGTAATGTGAGTGTAAGGGAGGGGGAGAGCGTTGTGTGTGAGAGAGTGTGTGTGTGTGTGTGTCATAGGTGCTCGCTAACAGCACTTGCCCCGACAGTCTGTTCAGGCTATACGGGGTATCTTTGTGTATGTGTGGTTGTGTGAGAGAGGGGGAGAGAGGTTGCGTGTGAAATTTTGTGAGGTAGAGGGGACGAGTGTGTGAGAGGGCTTGAGAGAGTGCTAGAGAGAGGGGGAGTGAGTGAGAGAGCGAGAGAGTGTCTGAGAGAGCGGTTGTGAAGGATGTAATGACACCGCATTGTACAATTGATTCTAAACCCCTTGAGAAATCACGTGTTGTACGCACACACTCACAGATGCACATACACACGCAGTCATAGCTACACTCAGAGATATACACGTCCAAAAAAGAGACAAAATTCCCCCGTATAACGTGAACAGACTGTTGGTGCAAGTGCTATTAGCGAGCACCTATGAAGTCCAGAACGGCACACGAGGGGGTGGGTGGCCAGCTCCACGCCCGACTGACTTTGTCTCCCCAGTGGCGATCTTCACACACCGAACCAGGTACTCATTTGAGGCTGAGTCGACCTAGGGAGGCCGGGGAACGGTTCATATAATCGTCACTGGTGTTGGCCGTGAGCGGGAATCGAACCCGGGTCGCCGAGTTTACAGCGCAGCGCGCTAACCGCTACACTATACGTACACACAGATACACACGCAGAGAATCCGAATATTTATACTGGAGGAATCCGATGAGCTATAAAACTCTTTTTCACAGATGTCCAGTAGGGGTAGGTCATACACGCAGAGACATATAAACTCACTCAGACACACAGATACAACCAGAACAACAACCGTCGTTACCCAGGTGCTTGTGCCAGGCTAGGTGCACCTTGAGGCCAATTGAAGTGTTGATTGCTCGCTAACAGGAGGTCACGGGACATTCCCAGGTGCCGTGAGTTGACTGACTGAGATGACTGGCAGATGCCAAACACACAGATAACAAAGACAAATATCCCTTGTATAGCTTTGAACTAACTGTCGGGGAAAGTTATGTTAGCGAGCATCTAATAAGGCCGGCTCGGCACACGAGTTGAACTTGGGCTAACTCGACTCAGGGGAGGCCCGAAACCGGTTTAGAAATTCATCACTGATGTTAAGCGTGACCAGGAATCGAACTACATTAAATACACATACACATGAATGCACAACCAGATGCACACACAGCCTCTTAACATACAACAAAAATATCAGTCACCCTTTGTCCTCAACCTGTCCAACTCGCAATAAGTGCGTTCATTCTTTTAAACCTCCCCGCTTCCATAAAACAGCAGCCCCCACCAGCACCTATCTCTTCAATCAATACCTCGGCCCATTCACGTCGCCGTTTTACGTGTGTGTGTATAGATATTACAATAAATGTTAAACTGATCATAAAATATAACATTCAGTGAGTCTCCATGGGCCTGGCGCGGCGTGTCTGGGGTCTGGAGAGGAGCGCGATGGGGGGCGATGGTGCAGGTGTTGGAGGTTGGGATGGTGATGGGGCTGGTGGTTGAGATGCTGTTGGAAGTTGGGGTGGTGATGGAGTGGGGGTGATGATGTGGCTGACAGTGTTTATGGTGAATGTATGGGGACTGGAGGTGTAGCAGTTAGCGTGCTGTGCTACGAATCCGGTGACCCAAGTTCGATTCCCGCTCACAGCCAACACGAGTGACGATGATCTGAACCGGTCCTGGGCCTCCCCTCCTAGGTCCACTCAGCCTCAAATGAGTACCCAGTGCGGTTTGTAAACATCGCCACTGGGGAGACAAAAGAGGCCGGGCGTGGTGCTGGCCACCTACCCCGTCCTGTGCCATCTCGGACTTCAAAGGTGCTCGCTATAACAGCACTTGTCCCAACAGCCTGTCAAGGCTATACGGAGGATCTTGTCTTTGTTTAGTGGAGGTGGTAATGGGGGGGGTGAAGTGGAGGGGTTGGGGCGTGATGGGGGTGATGGGGTTGGTGGTGTTGGGGTGTTAAGGTGGTTATGGTGGTTATGAGGGTATTGGAGGGGGTGGTGTTGATGGGAGTGGTATTCTCTCTGCTATCGGTGTGAATCGCTCATGCTATGAATGTGCCATGGTTTTGCATCAATAATTGGAAGCTGGCGCTTGTAGTAAATCCACGCCATAAAGAGGCACCTCCCTCTCGACACGCACAAAAACACGCGCGTGCATTTACAGTCATTGTGTACACCCACTGCTAAAGATGGAGAGCTTAGAGGCAGGGTCATAGACGTATAATACAATAGATTTCGATTTAAAGCTTTCGTGACTGCAGGGATTCATCTTCTTGGTTCTTTCGGTAAAGTCACGTTGAAGGGAAGTAATAAAATAATAAAAATAAACATAATAAAATAATTCTCACGACGTTTCGGCCACAACGCAAGCAGCCGTCCTCAGGTGAAGACCAGGTCTGTCGGGGAGACAGCGTCTGAATGAAACACCACCACGCTTGGAGCGTATATTTAAGCTGGGTTGGAAGGGGGGAAGGGCGCCTTGACAAAATAATTTGTATATCAAGAGGAATTTAGCATATTTATGGGAAATGCAGGTATGTGATTAGTACTACTTGTGAAATGCGTAGGAGGTGGGCGGGGGGTTTCAGAGTCATATTATGCCCGTGCATTATGCAGGATTAGCAGCATCAAAGGGGGGGGATAGGGGTAGCATTAATAAAGGGAAGGAATGTTAATAGTATGTAGCTGCAGTAACTAAACAACCACGTAAAAAACTAAAGTATAAACTGCATAGTATCATCAGTATACTAAATATACTCTCCAATAAGCTGAGCTACTAACAGTAAGTAACACATTACAATTCTACGTCGCAAAAAAGTATAATATGCTTCCAGCTAAACTTTTTTCCCTTACGTCACACGGGTCTATCCCTTACTATATGCTGCCATAGACAAACCCAACATTAAATTATATACTGTATTAATATACACCACCCTATACCTTAGAATAACACATAGTGTAATATTACACTATGTATTATTCTATCCACCCTACTGTATATCACACTGCTGTATATTCACTATACAATTACGATACTATATATTGCCTTATACATTGTATATATTGTATTAAACATTACAATTTTATACTATTTTTTTATTATACAATCTGCTATACACTATACCATTGACCGTCGAGTGAAAGATACTAAGAGGAAGCAACGAAATATGTCAATGGAAGAGTGGTAGTAGGAGACTTGCAGCGAAGCAAAGAATCCATTCCCTGCGAAGAATACAATGCCAGTGAGTGGACTGCGGTCTGAAAGTCACCGTAAACGTGAACACAATCAGTTAAGATCCGAAATGGTTTATTACGTCCTTCCAATGATTCGCTCCGGATGATCGCTGCAAAGTATGATCTGTGTTTTGATTTAGTGTGCTGATCTTAAAGGTGCATTGAAAAATGTTGATACTCCGACTGATGCTCCTACTGTTGTGGAGTGACTCATGCAGCCAGCTATGGCTGCAGAGTTTGGTAGTACATGTTGTTTATGTCGTTTATTGTGAAAATTCGGTCACAGTTCCTATGACCACTGTTTAATTGCTTTTATGGCTTTATTTGGTGATTTTCGATACGTTTTTTGGTTTGGCCATGTTTGTTTGTTGTAGTATAGAGTTAGACTGATGGCCTTAATCTAAGTTGTCTTGTGGTTGTTGTTGTTTGACTTGCATCCCACTGGGATTTTTGCACATTTTTGTGTACGGTGCTTTTTCTGCAATATTTTACTGTCTTTTCTTGGATTTTCTGTTTGCACTCAGTCACATATTCACTTTAAGATGTTTTTTGTTCATGTTTTTGTTTTTTGTTTGTTGCGGTTGCACCCGATTCAAGAGCCGAATGGCTCACAGGGCTATACCTAATAAATGAACTTGAACTTGAACTCATGGTCGAGATCCAGAATAGAATCACGTGACCACTGAGCTTCAGTCTCTTGCGTTGTCCCGGCCGCCGCGAGCACCATGGGCGCCTCCCCTTGCGAGGGGTGACATTGCGACGAGCCCGAGGCACACGTGCACGCGACATGGGGCGGGAAACGGGACAAGGCATCAGCGTTGACGTGCCGGGTGCCTTTCCTGTGCACCACTGTGAACGAGAATCCCTAGAGGATTTAGAGCCATCGGGACAACTGCCCGGATGGCTGATCGATGCGCAGGGAGAATTGAGGGCCGCATGGTCGGTGCGGATGACAAAGTCCCGTCCATTTAAATAAGGATGATAGAGTTGAATGAAATGGACCATGGCCAGTAATTCCCTGCACGTGACGCAATAGCGTTGTTCAGCCGGAGACAGGACTCGACTGCCATATGCAACCACCCTCTCTGTGCCCTCAACAAGTTGGGAAAGGACTGTCCCGATGCCTGTATCGCTGGCGTCTGTGTCCAAAATGAAGGGCTTAGCGAAATCGGGATATGCGAGTGGGGGGCATCGGTGAGCGCGGCACGGAGAGGAAGGACTCCTCTTCAGCCTTATACCACTGAAATCTCTGGCCCTTGGCCATGAGGGCATGCAGAGGTTTAGCAATGGTGGCAAAATCTTTAACGAATCGCCGATAGAAGGAACGAAACTGCGGACGTCAGACACCGACTTAGACTTATTTTGCGGGTCTGTGGCGACACCGTCCGCGCTAACTATATGGCCCAAGTACTTAACCGATGTCTGAAGCAAATGGCATTTCTGTGGCTTAAATTTCAAATTGGCCGAACATACTCTGTCGAAAACAGGGCGAAATCGCTGTAAATGTTCGTCAAAGGTTTTGCTAAAGACAATGACGTCATCCAAATATATAAAACAAGAATCCCATTGCAACCCTGCAAGGACCAATTCCATTAACCGCTGAAAGGTGGCTGGCACCGAATTTAATCCCATTGGAAGGCAATTGAAGTGATAGAGACCTTGGGACATACGAAAAGCAGTTTTTGGTTTCGACTCGTCGTCGAGGGGCAATTGCCAAAATCCAGATAATAAATCGAGTGTCAATAAGAATTGCCCGCCCGACAATGCATCGAGCGAGTCATCCATCCGAGGATGGGTATACGCATCTGCAACTGATATCTTATTTAGTTTGCGAAAATAGACACAAAATCTCAAGTTCCCATCATGCTTCTTCACTCGGCCTATGGGCGCACCCCACGGGCAATTGGACGGAGCAATAATATTTGCTGCCAGCATCTCATTGACAGCCAGGCGTGCCTGTTCCTTCTCAACGGGGCTGAGTCTATGTGAAGTAATCAGAATTAGGGGTGCATCGCCCGTATTGATGTGATAATGGGAGAAAGAAGTGCGCCCAATATCAAATTTGCCAGTGCTAAATAAATCCTAAAAATCGTTCAAGAGCCAGCGCAGCTGAGCTCGATGAACTAGCATAAGTGCCGGGTTCTCGGAGCACAGAGATTCCAGCCACGCAGACTCTGGCACATCAGGTTTCTACACATTTCCCGCAACCACACGAGCCGGCTCCACATCATCAAAACAATAGGCTTCCGAAGCGCGTGCCAGGACAGTACCCACCTGAATCACAACCGGCGCGTGTCCGGCATTAAGTACTTGCAGAAACGGCGTCTGCTCGGCGGATACAACCGTCATAGCCCCCACCAGCGAAGGGGATCACGACACGATGTTAGAAGGGGTAAACAGGATCCCTTGCTCCGGCTCCGGTGAAGGCAACTCTTTGGGCAATCGCAGCGGTATGAGCATTTATGAACCCGCAGGCACTGTAACGGTTTGACTAGCCATCACATGAATGCCAGTGTTCTGCGACAGCTGTCCACCAGTGGAATGCAGAAACTGCAACCGCTGTCCCGACAGTAATTCAATGCATCCCTGGTCGATTCGAATTTTCAAGGGGATCCTACTCAGAAAATCGGTGCCCAACAAACAGGGCACGGCCAACGTTCGCGACACCAAAATTTTACCTACCAAAAGGATATCCCTAATTTGAACAGAGGCCAACATTTGCCCCAGTATGCTCAGGCTCCCCCCATTAGCCGCAACATAAGCGTTTTCCATGGGGGCAAGAGGATCGAATGACGAAGGCAACATACGGAACACGGCCTCGGAAACCATAGTCGCTACGGCCCCCGATTCTATCAACAACCGGACCTGGATCCCCTGAATCAGCCCCACAATTGTTGAAGAGCCCGCCACAGTGCCCACAACGTGATGAGCTAACGCGTTCCACTGATTGGCGCCGCGCGGCCAACACATAACCGAATGCGCACCTCATGTACAACTCGCAACAGGATGAGATGTCACAGACTGATGCTGCACGTGACCTATGCTAGATTGATGATGCATCCGGACTCGCCTGTATATCATGGGAGTCGTTGGAGCCGAAGGATGGATGCAGCGGGACCCCTGTGGTCCCGCGGCGGCAGTGGATGGCGATGTGTCTCGCGCAGCCGCACTTGTAGCAGGTATGGTAGGGACGACCAAGCGGCTGGTTTGGCTAGCCATCGCACTTGCGGGCGCCGCACGGCACCGCTCCCCTCCAACCCGTGGTTGAAGGAGGCACCCATGTGCTCGTCCGCGGCCGGCCCCGATGTACTGGCCGCCACCGCTGGCCGGTCATTGAGGTCGAGGTGTGTTTGGATGCCGCGGGCCACCTGTAGGGAGGTTAGTTCGTTGTCCTCTGTCACCGCAAGGGTGGCATCCAACTCCCGAGCCAAGGAGAGAAGGCGACAGAGTCCAGAGCGAGTCTGTCCATTCGCGGACAAGCCGCGTGCCGCAGAGCGAGGAGAACACTGCGAAACGCCAGCGGCGTCTCGTTCTCGCCCCTTCGTCGTAGGCAGAATTTTCTTCGCACATTAGATGGGGGGTTGTAAATAGCGGCCATCTCGGTGTAGCCATGCGTAAGGGTCGCTCTAAACGCCTCGGGGATGGTGCAAGCATTGTTCCGAAGGAGTGGAAAGAGGCAAGAATAATAGCTATTCTGGAACCAGTAAAGGACGCATCGGACGCTCAAAACTACCGCCCTATCTCCCTGCTCAGCATCTGCTACAAACTAACGGGGCGGCTTCTACTCAAAAGGCTGATGCCCACGCTTGAGGAAATAGTTCCTCAGGAACAAGCAGGATGTAGAACTGGTCGAAATTGTTGCGACCAGGTGCTTGCCTTAACCTAGTCACACCGAAGCCAGTTTCAAACGCCAGCTCAAAACAACAACAGCTTTCATCGACCTCTTTTCAGCTTATGATACCGTATGGCGGAAGGGACTCCTGCTGAAGCTTGCAAAAGCTGTGCCTTGCCACCCGACAATTAGACTAATCACCGAAATGCTGAGCAACCGATGGTTCACCGTCCACCTTGGTGAAACTGCCAGCAGCCCACGAAGATTGAACAATGGACTCCCGCAGGGATCAGTTCTGGCACCAGTGCTGTTCAATCTCTATACTAGCGAAAGTCCAGCGACATCTTTCCATAAGTTCAAATATACGGATGATATCACACTTACAACCCAAGTACGGAAAATAGAGGACACTGAGGCAGTATTCGAAAAGATCTGAAGACTCTGGAAGAATACTTCAAGAATTGCCACCTTAAGCCAAACAAGCTTAAGGTAAAATGAAAGCACGAGCGAATATTATTCATAAACTTGCAGGAACAACCTGGGGAAGCGATGCCACCATGTTCAAGATATCGACGCAGGCCCTTGTTCACTCCACTGCGGAGTAGTGTGCCCCGGTGTTGGGTGCAAGCCCTCACACGAACCTTATTGATGCCGACATTAACAACACGCTTCATATCATCAGCGGCTCCCTAAAGTCTACTCCACTCCCGTGGTTTGTGCTGGAAAATATCGCTCCGACCAACATCCGACGTGATGATGCGATGACACGGGAGTACAACAAAATAATGAAAAACGTCATACTCCCGCTCCATCAAGATCTAAAGGAATCCCCACGCCCAAGGCTAAAATCCAGGAAACCGTTCTGGATACGTGCCTCCGCTCTAGCAGCCGAAAATAAAGACAACGCCACTTGGTGGTCTGAATCATGGGCGGCTATGGACGTGGCAAACAAAAACATAATTCACGATCCGATGGTGGAAGTACCGGGATTCTCTCTTCCACGACTATGGACCACACTGAACCGCGCTCAAACACAACACGGCAGATGCGTGTACACATTCCATAAGTGTGTAATAAACGACTGGACCACGATGTCTGGCTCAGTGTCCTTTATTCGGTTCGTGCTGTACACCCACACGGCTGTCTTTACTCTGTAGCTTCTCCACGGTGCTGACTCCAATGTCGGCCCGATCCACAACAGCAGCCCCGCTGCTGTTTCTCTCACACAGCCCCCCTTGGCTGTACTCGCTGCAACTCCTCTCTCTCTCCGCAGCTCTGACAGCCTCGTGCTGTCTCTCTCTCTCTCTCTCCGCAGCTCCTCCTGGCAGCCACACCGCTGCCTCTAACACGCAGCCCTTCTGGCTGTCTCCTCTGCAGCTGCACACCACTCCGCAGCTTCCTCTTCTCTTCGGGGTTGGCTTCCGATGGCCGTCGGGGCCCCCCCCCCTCTTCTCACTCGCCCGCGTGGCCTCACTCTTTTCCGCTCACACCCCGACTGACTTCCCCTTCCGGTTTACCCGCTTAAGGACCCGAACCTTCCACCCACGTCACATGACTCCACCCCCCGTGACGTCACATCCGGAAGGTCGCTTACGCCCGCATTACACCACCCTCCCCCGTAGAAAAATCCCAGCCGACCTCGGCTGACCAATAGCAAATCGTAATGCGGCGAACCGAGCTTCCCCCCCTAAAGGACACTAAGCATACAATGTAACAGCAAGAACAACAACAACAACAACGCAATTAACATCAACGAACGTACAAAAAGCATGCAATAAATACAACTGTAAGAAAAAAAATAACAAGACAGCAACAATCAACGAAACGTAAGCGATTTGGAACGTGTGCGGGTCGCCGGCCCGTCCCGGACGGTCGGCGGCCCACTCGCAGAACGGGAACGCGATGAAAGTCGAGGAATGACAGGGGGTAATCCCCCTGTCGCAGCTGGAAGTCCACCGACGTCCCGTGTCCCTAAAGAGTTAGTCTTGGGCTTGTCCTGTGACCGTGCCCGCAGCTGGGTCGGAAGGGCCGCAGGGCTCGAAGGTCCCGCAGACCTGGCAGGCGTCCTCCGAGCAGGGCCCCTCGTCCCCCGCAATGTCACGGCCGGCCTGTCTGGAACAGGTACGACAGGCGCTCTAGCAAGATCAATGGACGCAGGCAGGGGAGAGTCAGCAGCAACAGACCCCGGCAAGGCAACATTGGGGGATGACGCATCATGTAAGGGAGCAACATATGGTTTCAAGCGCGACGTATGCACAACCCAGCGACGAGACCCAATCTGGACGCGTGCTGACTGTGGGTTGGGAACCGCAATGAGGCGCACGGGACCATGCCAGGGTTTGTGCAATTTCGGCGAGGTCCCCGGACGTACCTGTGGACAATGAAGCCAGGCTAGGTCCCCAACCTTCCAAGGGCACTCCCCCTCAGACCGTCGCGCATATCGCTCGTTCCGGGCCTGGGCTTTGGCCGTAGCCACGCGGGCATTCTCCCGCGCCTCCGTGACTCGGCGAACCGTGTCCTGAATGTATTCAGGAAGTGGTTTACGAGGTCCCTTCACCCCAGTTCCCAATTGCACATCCACCGGCGGCACGTTTTCCCGACCATACATAAGGTAAAACGGCGAATATCCTGTAGCCGCATGAGGCGTCATCCTGTACGCCGAAAGCACCCCGGGGATGTGCAGATCCCAATCTGATTGTTGTTCACTCACAGTATGGCAAAGCATGGCAGACAATGTCCTGTTCAGCCGTTCAACCATACCATCCGTCTGCGGATGGTATGGGGATGTCCGTACTTTCTTAGTCCCAAGGCCCGCGCACACTTCTGCCAATAATTTAGAAGAGAAATTCCTGCCCTGGTCCGTGAGGAGTCTCTCAGGCGCCCCCTTATCCATAATATACCCAAACAAAAAGGCGTCGGTAATGGCCGCGGCCGACTGATCGGGCAACGGCCAGGCCATCGGCCAACGGGAGAGGTACTCAACCCCTACCAGCAAATATTTATTACCCCTCGCCGATGGTGGAAAAGGTCCCAATATGTCCAGTGCCACCAATTCATTGACTCGAGACACCTGAATCGACTGGAGAGGCGGCACGTAAGGATGTTTCGGCGGCTTACGTCGTGCACACGCAGGGCACGCGCGCACGTGCCCTACGACATCTGTCGCCATGCCGTGCCAAAAATAATGACGTTGCAACGTCAACAAGGTCTTCTGCACCCCTAAATGTAAGAGAGTGTCACAATGGAGGGTTCTAATCAACTCGAATCGCAAGGACGTTGGTACCACCAGGCGCCAACGTTCCTGGAACCCCTCCCGCCACATAAGCAGACCATCTCGGAGAGCGGTTTGCGGCCCCATAGCCGTACTCGGACTCCCATTGTCCCTAGCAGACCGCTTCCGCAAGGACACCAATGACTCATCCATCATCTGTTCCCGGATCCAGACAGACCGCGGCAGATTCAAAACCCCGTCAGCCGGTCCCGGTTCCATCGGAGTGTCCGACTTCTCGACGGCCAACGTAAGCGGCTGAGGGGGGTTTGGAATCGGCGAACACCTATGCGTCCCCGACTCACATTTACAAGGGGCGCGCCGCGGTAATCTGGAAAGTGCGTCAGCGTTCGCATGGCGCACTCCCTTCCGATGTTGAATTTGGAAGGAAAATTCCTGTAGCGTGTCCAACCAACGTGCCAACTGTCCGGATGGCTGGTCAATTTTAAGGGCATATTGCAAGGCCGCATGATCCGTACGCACAATAAAAGAACGACCGTAGAGGTATGGTCGAAATTGCCGTAGGAAAAAAACAACCGCCAATAGTTCTCTGCGAGTGACACAGTAGCGGGTTTCCGCAGGAGACAAGACTCGGCTACCATACGCCACGACACGCTCTACACCCCCTTTAGACTGTGATAACACCGCCCCAATACCTGTGTCACTCGCGTCCGTATCAAGAATGAATGGGTGATCGAAATCGGGATAATCCAATGTCGGGGCCGTGGCCAATAGATCACGCAGACTCCGAAAGGCCGCCTCCTCCGGCTGTCCCCAAACAAACTTCCGTCCTTTACCCGTAAGGAGATGCAAGGGCCTCGCAATCGTCGCAAAACCCGGCACAAATCTTCGGTAATACGAGGCAAATCCCAAAAACCGCCGAACATCCCCCACGGTGGCCGGAGTCGGCCAATCCCGGACGCACGCCGTCTTTTCCGGATCCGTGGACACTCCCTCAGCACTCACAATGTGCCCCAAATAGCGGACGGACCGTTGCAGTAGGTGACATTTCTTTGGTTTGAATTTCAATTTGGCAGAACGCATCCTCGTGAACACTGTCTCCAGCCGCGTCAAATGTTCATCAAATGTGCGGCTGAAGACAATAATATCGTCCAAATATATAAGACACGTCTCCCACTGCAACCCCGTCAAAACGAGCTCCATCAATCTTTGAAATGTAGCAGGGGCCGCATTCAATCCCATCGGGAGACAGTTGAATTGAAATAACCCCTGCGGCGTACGGAATGCGGTTTTCTCCCGTGAGGACTCGTCAAGGGGAAGCTGCCAAAATCCCGAAGAGAGGTCCAGTGTGGAAAAGAACTTAGCCCCCGACAATGCGTCGAGGGAGTCATCCATACGCGGCAGGGGGTACGCATCTGCCACCGATATCTTATTCAATTTGCGGAAATCAACACAAAATCGCAATTTGCCATCCTTCTTCTTAACCAAGACGACTGGAGCGCCCCATGGGCTGTTAGATGGCGATATAATGTCCGCAGCCAACATGTCTTCCACTGCCCCCCGTACGTGTTCTCGCTCCGCAGGACTCATCCGATGCGAATTTAATCGAATAGGGGCAGCATCGCCCGTCTCAATGTGATGGTAAAGCAACGAAGTGCGGCCCAAATCCAAATCATCGGAGCTGAACACATCGGAATATGTCAACAACAATTTACGCAGCGCACCACGTTGCTCCATGGACAGGGAAGAATTTCCGTCACATAAATGAGCAACCCAACGATCATCCGAACTCCTTGGCTCGGAAACCCCAGCAACAACTCCCCGGCTATGTGGACAATCATGGGTCGCAAACGCCGTAGTGGCATGTGCCACAACCGTACCGGCCGGGACACGGACGTTTTCTCCCCCCGCATTAAGCACCTGTAAAAACGGTAATTGATCCGGCCGGACGATGGTCTGTGCCCCCACTAACGCCAACCCGGTTGTTATCGTGGCGGACGGTGACAACAAGACCCCTACTGCTCCTAGCCGATCAGGCAGGGGCTTCCGATACCGCAAGGGTATAAGCATCTGTGTACCAGGTGGGATGTCCACAGATGCGACGGACAGCGCCTGCACTTGTACGGCCGAAGCAGGTCGCCCCCAGGGCGACGGCAGAAACGAGATTTGACGGCCCCCCGGCAGTTCAATACAATTCTCGTTGATTTTGATCAAAATGGGCATCTTAGCCAAAAAATCGGTGCCTAACAAACAAGGAACCGCCAAAGATCTCGATATCAACACAACACCCGAGGCCGACACATCCCCAATAGATATCTTAGCATCCACCTGACCCACGATACCCATGCTACCCCCGTTCGCAGCGACGCACGACCCATAAACCGGACGCACAGCCCCCGGCGGGATGCCCAACAGATGGAAAATGACATCCGAAATAATAGTCGCAGACGCGCCGGAGTCGACCAAAATGCGTACGTCCACCCCTTGTATAGACCCCGGTACAGTGGACGAGCCCGTAGCGGCCGCGACGACTCTCCGTGCCAACTTGCGCCACTGCGTGACCGAGCGACAAGGCCCCGTCGAAGGGCATGCTTTAACCACAACGTTAGGATGGCGCAACGACGGTGATGGGTGAGGTGTAAAGCCTTGCCGAGTGTCTGGTGCGTGCCGACATGCCTGTTTCGGAGGATCTTTAGCCGACTTGACCGGTGCCGAGGCCTCCTGCTGCGGCGGAGCCGGGAAGCGGGCCCAGCAGTCTCTGGCGTAGTGGCCCCTACGCCCGCAGCGGAAACATTCGGCCTCGTTGCGCCGAAGCGCAGGCCTCGCCTCCTGACGGCCCCGTTCTGGTAGCACCGCGCGCGGTCTCGGCCCGCCGCGTCCCGTCCATGGAGCGGAGGCGGCCGTCAGTTGTTGAGGGCCCCGGTCATCCGGAACATAGACAGCCTGCGCAGGGTTCCACCCCAGCGCATCCCCTTCTTTGACGGGCCCCCCCGTCCACGCCGTCACTTGTTTCCAGCGACGGAGGTTGAATTGCGCATCGAGACACTTAGCAGCCGTCCGGGAAGTTAGCTTCTCATGCCCACACACAGGCATGGGGATCCCTAGATCCCGAGACAGCTCCAACATTTTCCCTAATATGAGAGGCTCGAGTAGGTCCTGTGGCGTCTCAGGATAAGCTGCCATGGCCAGCTCCAGCACCGCACCCCTGAACGCCACGGGCGACTCCTCTGGTGCTCGTTGTCGTTGAGCGAATCGCCGATGCGCATCATCTGGTGGCTCATAAGCATCGGCCATTTCTTGAAAAACACCACATAAAGTTGCCTTCTTATCGGTCGTTATGGAACGGAAGAATCGGACAGATTCGTCGTCCAGGAGAGTCGGCAACACCTCCAAAGCCTCCGCATCGGTCCATCTTGCTGTGCGTACCGCCGCCAAGAAGCGGCAGGCGAACGCGCTCCAGTCCCCACCGACGGAAAATTCTTTAACCGTTGTAAGGTGGCGACTCCGACTCCTCTTCCCGCCGTCTTCCAATGGTGGTGGTTGTGATGGCAAATTCAAAATGGCGTCGGCCCGCGGCGTGGCCAAGATGGCGGTTTGGCGCCACGGAGCGCGCAAAATGGCGGCCTCTTGCCGCGTGGGCAATGGCGGCGGCAGGACAGGCAGCGTGGCGGCCCGCGGAGCACCAACTGCATCATCCATCGTCCCTGGCGCGACGAGATGGCATAGATGCGCCAGGACGTCCTTAAGTGCCTCCAGTTGTACCGCCATCGCTTGCCATCGTTGATCCGCGTCTGATGATGTCGACGGACCCGCCACCCCGCCAACATCCTCCACTCCCGTTCCCGTGGCCGCCTCAGCCGGGCTCTCCTCCACCACCCCAACAGGATCCGTGGTTGGAGGGAGTTCGTCGTCGTCGGACGAAGAAGCCGATGCAGGCGCCGGATTAACTTTCTTCCTCACTTGTTTCGACATGCCGTTGCACTTCCGACACCAGTGTAATAAACGACTGGACCACGATGTCTGGCTCAGTGTCCTTTATTCGGTTCGTGCTGTACACCCACACGGCTGTCTTTACTCTGTAGCTTCTCCACGGTGCTGACTCCAATGTCGGCCCGATCCACAACAGCAGCCCCGCTGCTGTTTCTCTCACACAGCCCCCCTTGGCTGTACTCGCTGCAACTCCTCTCTCTCTCCGCAGCTCTGACAGCCTCGTGCTGTCTCTCTCTCTCTCTCTCTCCGCAGCTCCTCCTGGCAGCCACACCGCTGCCTCTAACACGCAGCCCTTCTGGCTGTCTCCTCTGCAGCTGCACACCACTCCGCAGCTTCCTCTTCTCTTCGGGGTTGGCTTCCGATGGCCGTCGGGGCCCCCCCCTCTTCTCACTCGCCCGCGTGGCCTCACTCTTTTCCGCTCACACCCCGACTGACTTCCCCTTCCGGTTTACCCGCTTAAGGACCCGAACCTTCCACCCACGTCACATGACTCCACCCCCCGTGACGTCACATCCGGAAGGTCGCTTACGCCCGCATTACAAGTGGAAGATCAAAGAATCGCCCATCTGCGACTGTGGAGATGTCCAAACCATCAAGCACATCACCGATGAATGCTCCAGCCATGCACATCCTGTCGGTATCGCTGAAATCCACACTGCATCAACCACATAATTAGACTGGATGAGGAACCTTTGCATTAATTTATGACGATAATTAAGAAAAATTATAAACTGTTGCTTTCCACAATACCATACGGAAGAAGAAGAAGGCGAACCGTGTCACCAGTAAACCTTCCTGAGACCTACCCGGAGCACGCAGTAGCTACGCGTGCTTGACAACCCAATATTCCGTGCCTAGGGTCTACCGTTACCTGGACAATGTAACCAATCTATTATTTAATTTATTATTTTATCTTTAGACGTGACTTAACCGAAAGAACCAAATAATAATTCCTGCAGTCACGAAAGTTCTAAAATTAAGATTCAATGTAACCAAGTCGTAGGCTGCTTTGTATTTATATTCCTGGGATTTCCTGCTCCCTGTCACACTGGATCATGCTTGCAAGGTAAGCAGAATTAAACTGATGAGCCTAGAACTCACTACAGCCTGCTCCTCGAGTTCGTTTTCACAGTGGGTACTCCTGATTACTGTCACAAGGCAAGTCAAGTTCGACTTGAAATCCTGATGGCTGACTGAGCAGTGTCCTCTGTCACTCCTTTGGTATTGTTACCAGGAGCACTGTCACTGTGTCTCCCTGGCTCCCCGTTTATCTGTGCCCCTGTGTGTATGTGTATCTCCATGTCTCTATGTTGCTGGTTGTATCTCCCTTGGTCTCTCTGTCTCTCCTTGTGTGGCTATGTATCTCTCTCTTTGCGTCTCTCTGACACTCTGTCTCATTATCTCTGTCTCTCTCTTCGTATATTTGCGCTTCCCTGTCTCACTGTTTCTCAATGTGTCTCTGTCTTACCATCTTGGTATCTCTCTGGTTATGTGCAGCAGCGGTTAGGGCGACCCTAGTTCGAGTCCTGCTCACGGACAACACCAATGACAAATATCTGAACCAGTCCTGGGCCTCCCCTAGGTCGACTCAGCCTCAAAGGCGGCCGGGCGTGGTTCTGGCCACCCGCTCCCTCGTGTACTGTGCCGGCCTTCATAGGTGCTCGCTAACAGCACTTGCCCCAACAGTCTGTTAAGGGTATACTGGGGGATTGTGTATTTAATGGTGGTGATGGGAATCCTGGTGGTACTTATTGGTGGTGGTGCTGCTGGTGGTGCCGGTGGTGGTGATGATGGTGCTGGTGATTGTTATGCTGGTGGTGCTGATGGTGTTAGTGGTGCTGGTTTTGAGTTGAGTGCTCTGACTACAGTAAAAACGCGGTCTGATATAATTTGTTATTATATTCATGAATATTACTATTACATATGTAATTTATATTCTCGCTCACAATGGCGTTTGTACAATGGGCAGTCTGATAACGGAATTGTAATACAAAACCCATTAATAACGTCCTTGCTTTGCACAAGAAAGCCTCAGCAATGAGTCCCTGGGCTTATATTCAGGAGGGTGCTGCTTGATAATACCAATTGTGTTTTTTTGTTTCATAAAATACAGTATAATAGAGGTTTTTTTGGGGTCAGATCGCGTAAATATGTAAATGTGTCGTTAAAACCCACCACCACCCAACACAACCAAACGCGTAAGGGTTGTCACATGAGCAGAACATGCCAATTCGTCACTAGTACAGCACACCGGTGGGTTGCAGAGCCAAGCCATTTACTTTCTTTACAATCTGTAAATGCTCCAGTATATGTAAATTAAACGCCGAGTAGAGAGAGAGAAGCGGGGGATGTGAGACAGACAGAGACGCCAAGAGACATCTTTTACAATCTGCACATGCAGGGTATTAATAATTTAACACAACACACGCACAAATACATTTTAAAGTTACTGCTTCTCACAACTTCGACGTAAAATAGTGGGTAACTCAACATCACAAGATGCTAAAATACTTTTACTCAGAAAAAAGGGGATATTTAGTCGTTTCAGCCAATCGGCCTTCTCCATGCAATGTTGAGGCTAACACAGTATTAAACGCTATTGGAATTCTGAAAAATAAGACGAGGTTTTACCCTTTCTGGCAATAAAACAGGAGTTGTGTTAAGATGTTCAAACACCAAATAGATACCTTTTGCAAGGGATCAAGTCCGCATTAACCAGAAATACTTGTGGTGAACATGAAAACTAGCATGCTCTCATTATAATATACTAGCAAGAAGTACCCGGCGTTGCCCGGGTCTTATAAATATTTCAAAAATACTCTTAAATGTAACAGCAGTGCGTACTGACTGTGGTGGTACCTGCTATGATGACAGCAGTGCCTACTGACTGTGGTGGTACTTACTATCACTACAGAAGTGCATACCGACTGTGATGGTACCTGCTATCACTACAGTAGTACATGCTGACTCTATAGCAGTATTTATCGACTCTATAGCACAAAGTACTCACCTGACAGAGTGGCGTGGTGAGGCCTAGTCCCGTGCAGAGCCTTCCGCCTCGCCTAGATTGTCCAGCCGGCCGAGGTGGCACCTTGGCAGTCTGGGGCTGGGCTGCTACCTCTGCCCCCCCCCCCCCCCCCAGGCACTATGTCCCCAGCCGCTCTGTAGTAATATCTATGGCCTATAGTGGTAGCATCTACCGACTGTATAGTAGTAATAACTGCATGCATCGTGGTGGGGGGGACATGAGACAGTGAAGAATTTACCTGAGCGTTTAGTGCATTTTTTTATAGGAGTATTAACGCGACCCTCACTCCCACCGAAGGCGTGTGACTTGGCATGGGCCATCCTCCCCACCAAAGGCGCGTGAGTTGGTATGGTCGTGCATGCATCATGAATAAATAAATTAAAACGAAGCGCACAAAAATCGCAGTAAATCGCTAATTAAACTAATTTAAAGTTGACGGAAGTGAAAAAGGAATAGCGCTTGCTGACCGTGGGGCTTACGGCGTGGTGCCTGGCAATTTTTTTTACTTAAACCTCACCGTTGGAGAGCCAAGCGCGCGACCACACACAAACCCACAATTTTGGACTTTTTTTATATATCGATATAGATGCATTATCTTTAAAAGAATGCTGTCTCTGGTGTAGACAAAGCGAGGGCACTCTCAGATATGGGTCTTAGATCGACGAAAAACAATTAAATACACAACACAATAATGAAGAGCGTCTTTGTATAGAATGGACAGGATGCATGTTGAACTTCTTTCGCACCACACGTAGCCAACTGTGTTCATCAGAGCTGCGCAGAAAGGACAACCAACTAAACACAACAGCAAGCAGTTCCAAAGAAATGTGAGTAACAATAAACAAGCAGGACAATTCCCCTCCTTCACACATCCTCTACATAAACAAAATATATATTTGTACACATACCATCAGCCACACGACTTTGTGTAGCTGACGGGATTATTATCTATTTTTGTATCTGGTTTGCCTCACGCTGTTGTTATCCGCGCTGACTTTGTGTCTAACACTGTTACTCAGAGAGCCTTGGAACAAACTAAACCCACAAAGCTGTTGTGAGGTCCTGATGAAGTACGGAAATCGCAATCATTGTGTTATAACTCAACGGAATAGGTTGTATACTGGTACGTGTACATATACATTCTATTTAATTGTGGATATAGATACATTAATGTATGTACTGTATATTCTTTGGGTCTTTCGGTAAAGCCATGTAGATAGAAAAAAATAACAAAAATCTAAATCACGACGTTTCGATCACAACACAAGACGATTGCTTGTGTTGCGATCGAAACGTGATTTTGACACAAGACGATTGCTTGTGTTGCGATCGATACGCTGTGATTTTGATTTTTGTTATTTTTTCTATCTACGTGACTTTACTGAAAGACCCAAAGAATATGAATTCCTGCAGTCACGAAAGCTTTAAGTCAAGATTTATGTACTGTATGTGGAATTTCTTTGCACCGTACGCAGCCAACCGTGCTAATTAGATGTGCGAGCAGTGGAGCAGTGAAAATGTTAATGCTGAAGTTCTGGTATGAAACCTATTCGCTCTGCAGGCTACAGCCCATGCTCACTGACTCTGACACACACATTATTAAAACAAAAATCACCTGTATAGCCTTTAACGAACTGTCTGGCCACAGAGGCGCAGCCCGCGTGCGCGGCCGCCATTGTGGTTGCCGGGCGGGACGAGATTCCCGCCAAAATGGAGTTGCCACCAAAACCGCGAATGGAGATGCCATCGCTCAAGAAGCGGCTGCCCTTCGTCCACGAATTTACAGCTGAAGGTGGCAACTGAGCGGCGTTCCGGTGGCGCTTCATCGCCACCTGTGACCTGGTGGGGTGAACTGAGGTGGAGACACTGCGGGCGCTCCCCACCATGCTGGATGACGATGCCTTGGCAGCGTTCTACGCCATCCCATCGGAGGACAGGGTGACGCTGCCGCAAGCCCTCGCCCAAATGGCGGGGATTTTTGACCCACCATCTAACGTGCGACACAAGTTTGCCGTGCGAATGCAGGGGGAAACCGGGACACCTCTCTCCTTCCGCAGCGTGCTGTTGTCACTGGCGCAGGCCGCTTACCCCAAGATGGACCAAGCTGCGCTAGACTCCCTGGTATTCAAGAAATCAATGTCGCCCTGCCAGCCACAGAAGATGACGACTTGTCGTCACTCACGATTGCGCGATGTATCCAGGCACTTTTCAACTTGAAGCGGCCGGGCGGGGGTGGCTGCATGCACCAGATCCTCCGAGACGGCGGGAGCACCAGAAGGCATGGAGCCCCCCCCCCAAGTCTACGCTTTGGTCAACGGCGACAGGCGGTGGGAGAATGATGGAGGGCGACAAGGAGGGTAAGACCTGCAGCAGGTGACCTTTTTTCGCCCAAGGAGCACCCTGTCGTCTGCTTTAAGTGCGGCCTGCCAGGACACGTTGCAAGGGAACGCCAGGCCAACCAAGGGATGTTTTCCACGGCGCCCTCATTCTCTGCCCGGCCGTCCTCCACTCCGCTGGGTCCTCAGGTGAGTCACGATACACCACACACTCGGCCCTTGCATGCACCTCATGCATCGCGTTTGTGCGCCGGGTCGAGGTCGCATTTTGTCAATCCTCGCCGGGTTGAGGAGCGTGAGAATAGGATTTTGGCGGGTGGCGGGTGGCTGCGCCATTCAGGTCAATGGTCTGCATTAGGACATCGTATTGTGGCGGCGGCGGGATCGTCAGCGATTGTGGGAACCGTGTAAGGGGTTGAAGTGCGAGTTCTCATTGACACCGGAGCATCCACTACAATTATTTCTGAAATTATTTATAATATTTTACCGAAAAAGTCGTGTAACCTCAGCCTCGTCGAAATCCCGTGTTTTGCCACTAATGGTAGGTCATTGGGGATCATTGGTCAAATTTCTGTGACAGTATGCATTGGTAACATTCTGATGACAGGGCCAGTGCTAGTTTCAAAATGGTTGGCTGTACCCTGTTTATTGGGAAACAATTTACTGGGGAGAATGCCTCTAAAGATCTTTGTGCATCAGGGGTGCATCGAATTGCTATCGGGTCGCCCAATGGCGTTTTTGTCCTCCCCGACTCGGTTGTGTACAGTAAACGCCACAGTCCAAGCTCTGGTGGTAGAGACTGTAAAAATTTCCCCCCGTGCACAAATGCTTGTGCCCTTGCGTCTGCGAAAGCAGCTCAATCGGGAAGCTACCGTAGGGGAATCCTCTTAACACTGTAAAGGAGAGCTGACACAAGATTGCAGGGGTTTCGTCTTTTAATCCTTTTCTCCCATCCACACCTGTCCCCAGCCGTCCCAATCTCGTTCCCGCCAAAGGCCCCCTCTTCCCGCCCGTTCTCTCCTTGATCACCCCTCCCACTAACCCACCTATTGGTGGGAATCCTTCCCCTGACACCCCTACATCACCCCCCCCCCCCCCCCGGAGAAAAAATAACCGTCCTCGGTTCTGCCTCCCCAATGGACCATTTAAGTCTCCCCATGCCTCCCACCACTGACAGTAACGACAGCCCTTAACCCCCCCACAACCATACAATGCAATATAACACAAAATCAATTGCGCGGCCTGCCCGGGTCTCCAGCCAGCGTCCCGTAACAGCCCGGACATCCACAGGCAGCAGATGACCGTGGCGGCCCCCTCCTTCGAAGGCCCTCTCGTCGCGGTCCCTGGTTCGGTGGTGCCAGTGTCGCCTTGCCTGGCGTCGCTGTCTCTCCGGCCCCCGCTCGTGCCGCCGCTCCGTCAGGCCTCACATGGGGTGCTGTAGGTGACAAGGGAACACAGGGCACCGAACCCCCTGCCGGTCGGCGCGTGGTGGTCGGCGACCTTGGCCTGGGTAGGGATGATGATGATGATGTTGGCAGTGATGTTGGTGGTGATGTTGGTGAAGATGACGGTGGAGAGATGTATGGCTTAAGGCGGGTGGGGTGTACAAACCATCGTCGCTTACCCAGTTGGACCTGGACGCACTGCGGTCGGAGTGCTTTAATGACCTCGACCGGCCCTTTCCAGGGTCGGTGCAGCTTTGGTGAGAGGCCAACCGGCACCTGAGGACAGTGTAGCCATGCCTGGTCCCCGACTTTAAAGGGCTTGGCTGTCACTGTCCTCTCCCGTATCCGTACATTACTCTCTTGGCTCGTGGCCGATGCGGCCTCGGCTGCTTGGCGGGCCTCTCTCAAATAAATGAGGGAGGTCTTTAGTGCCTTCGGCCATGCGTCAGCTCTTGCGGGAATGTCCGTCAGCTGCACCTCAATAGGCGGAACGGGATCCCGTCCGTACATCAGGAGAAACGGCGAGAACCCCGTCGCCGCGTGCGGGGCCACCCTGTACGCCGCTAAGACCGATGGAATGTGGAGGTCCCAGTCGGAATGGTTTTCGTCCACCACTTGGGACAGCATGGCCGCTATGGTGCGGTTAAGCCACTCTACCATCCCATCGGTCTGGGGATGATACAGAGATGTTCGGACCTTTTTAGTGCCCAGGATAGAGCAGACGTCCTTCAATAGCTGTGAGGAGAAATTCCTGCCCTGATCCGTGAGCAACCGCTCCGGTGCCCCCTTATCAAGGACATAGCCTCCCACAAAGGCATCGGCGATGGTTTGTGCCATTTGGTCTGGGAGGGCCCACGCCATCGGCCACCTCGTGCAGTACTCGACTCTGACCAACAGGTATCTATTTCGCCGTGGCGTGACCGGTAGTGGTCCCAGGATGTCCAACGCAACCAATTCGTTGACCCTGGTCACCGTGATGGGCTGTAGGGGCGCCCGGCTTACCCGGGGTGGCGGCTTTCGCTGCGCACATTCGACGCAGGTAGCGACCCATCGATAGACGTCAACGGTCATACCTGGCCAAAAGTACCGACCCTGTAATGTGTACAGTGTCTTCCACCCCGCCAGGTGCAGAAGCTGGTGGCCGTGTACGTCCATAACCAATTGTTGACGCAGCGACTCCGGAACTACCAGGCATCGCCGGCGCCCTGTCGGGTCCCATCGCATGAGGAGGTCCTCCCATACGATGTACTCCTCCCCCCCTGCCTCTGCTGAGGCGCGTAGCGTTTGCAGTGGGGCTTCTTCCAGCTGTAGCCGTCTCCAATCGTCCAAGGTCAGCCCCAGGTCGTGGTCGGTCAGCTGAACCTCACCCTGTGCGCCCTCCGCCGTGCGTACGGGAGCGATGACCGTCCCCTCCTGCCTCGCCTCCTTGCAGCGTGCCCCACCTGTGGTGCATGCACAAGGGCCCTGGGGCGCCAGTCGGAACAATGCGTCTGCGTTGGCATGTCTGGTCCCTTTGCGATGCACTACTTGGTACCTGTACTCCTGCAGGCGCTCTATCCATCTGACCAGCTGGCCCGAGGGCTGGTCAGTGCAGACCGTAAATTTGCGACCATACAGGTAGGGTCGGAATTGCTGCACGAAGTGAACGACTGCCAGGAGTTCCCTACGTGTGACGCAGTAGCGCTGCTCCGCTGATGAAAGCACGCGACTACCGTAGGCGATAACCACCTCCCGACCCTGCTGGACTTGCGACAAAACACTGCCAATGCCCACATCGCTGGCGTCCGTGTCCAGGATAAAGGGGAGGCCAAAATCCGGAAAGGCCAATGGTGGTGCATCTGTCAGACGTGAGCGCAGCTGCTGGAATGCCTCTTCCTCAAGAGGGCCCCAATAAAACCTCTGGTTCTTTGCCGTCAACACGTGCAAGGGCTTGGCAATGGTTGCGAAGTTGGGTACAAACCGGCGGGTAGTAAGAAACGAAACCCACAAACCGGCGTACCTCTGGAACCGTTGTGGGAACAGCCCAGGCCCTCATGCAGGCCGTCTTTTCCGGGTCTGTAGCCACTCCAGACTCACTGACGACGTGGCCCAAGTAGCGTACCGACGACTGCATAAGGTGGCCCTTCGACGGCTTGAGCTTCAAGTTCGCGTTCCGGAACCGCAGGAATACCTGACGTAATCGGTCAATGTGTTCCTTGAATAATCGGCTGAAGACAATGACGTCATCCAGGTAGATGAGGCACGTTTCCCATTGGAGGCCTGCTAAGGCCAACTCCATTATGCGTTGGAACGTCGCCGGCACAGTCTGGAGGCCCATAGGCAGGCAGTTGAACTCGAACAGGCCCTGTGGTGTCCGGAACGCTGTTTTAGGCCGGGAGTCCGCGTCTAGTGGGACCTGCCAGAACCCGGACAATAAATCCAGCGTACTGAAAAATTTTGCTCCCGCCAGTGCATCCAATGAGTCGTCGATACGTGGTAGGGGATATGCGTCGGCCAGCGTGACGGCATTGAGGCGTCGGAAGTCCACACAGAATCTCAGTGACCCATCTGACTTCTTGACTAGGACCACCGGTGCCCCCCAGGGACTCGAGGATGGTGAAATTATGTCGGCCCGCAGCATCTCCTGCACCGCTTGTTGAACGTGCCCTTTTTCCATAGGGCTCATTCTATATGTGTTTTGGCGCAGGGGTGCGGCATCTCCCGTGTTGATGTGGTGCTGCGACAGATTTGTGCGCCCTAGGTCGAACGGTCCCCAGCTGAACACGTCCGAGAACTCATGCAATAACGAGTGCAGCTGGTGTTTCTGGTCGGGCGGCAATCCTGGCTCAGGCCCCGCCAGCTGGTCCATCCACGATTCGGCCCCTCTGTCCTCGGACTGGCTGATGCTGCCTACAAGCTTGGGCTCTGTCCCTGGGGCTCCTAGTGACAAGAGACTAACGTGGGCCAGAACTGTTCCCTCCTGCACAGTCGCTGTTCTATCGGAGGTGTTCAGCACCTGAATGAACAGATGCTGGTTCCTCTGTACAATAGTTTCGGCTCCCACCAGCGCATGGCGATCCATGGCAGCTGACGCCGGAGACACCAGGATGGGTGAGTCTGGTCGGGCTGTCACGAGGGGGGACCGATATCGCAGTGGAATTAGCATCTGGGCTGCCGGGGGGATGGAGACAGACTTACTGACCAGAGCCTGCACGTAGGGTACACCCCGGCTGGCCCCCTCCACCTTTAGGAAATGTAGATGCGTTCCCTGGACTTCCACCCGACCATTGGCCAGATCGATTTTCATTGGCATCCGCCTCAGAAAGTCCATCCCCAACAGGCAGGGCACGGGCAACGTTGCGGAGACAAGGATGGGTCCTGCTACTGAAAGCTGCCCAATCTGTACCGGGGCTTCAACCTGGCCTAGGAAGCCCATGCTGCCTCCATTTGCTGCAATGAACGTTGTCTTGATGGGGACTAAGGGTCGGATTTTATCCGGCAGCATCTCGTGCATGATGCTCGAGATGATCGTGGCTGATGCCCCCGTATCCACCAAGATACGTGCCGACACTCTTGCGATATCACCGACCAGGACCGAGGTTCCTGACGTGGCCGCTACCACCCGCCTTGCCAGCTTCCTCCATTGTGTGGCTGAGTCCGGCCATTGACCAGGCAGCGTCTCGTTATCCTGTGGTGCATGGTGAGATGATGGGGGATGGATGTGAATGGACTGAAGATGGGGTTCCTCCCCTTGGAGTGCGTCGCAGCAGGGTGAACGCGCCCTTGTTACATAGTGTGGGCTTCCCCCTGGGTTGCTGGCTGGGCTCTCTATGTGGTGCAAATTGCCCCCCCTTGGTGACGTAGGATGGGCCTGTTGTATCTATGCCCTGTTTTCCGTTATTAATATTAAGAATAATTAAGAAACATTATTTTTTTATATATCTATTTTTTTTAAATTAAATAATGAAAACAACTCACAAGCACACCAGGAATCCATGAAACATGGAGGGCGGTTAAAATGATTAGAAATCGGTCACAGAGAGGTCAGAGACATCCAGATGGACAAAGATCGATGGCCTGACCTCCCAAGACATCTTGAGATGCACGGAGGGGGTGCAGAGCAGAGTAAAGGATAATAACGGTTGCCACTCGCGTTTTCTTAACGTTTTCCTAACCGAAAAGTAGAAACTTAACAAAGAGAATTAACCAACAAACCATAGGTTTTTTTTATTAGTAATTATCTTATATTACTCGTATTCACCGCATATATATTATTTAGAATTATATGTTTCCTATCTACATGACCGTCCTAAAAACTAAAGAGTACGAATTCCAGAAAGTTTAAGTGGAAACATAGTTGCACTTAACCTCAGGACATTAAAATATAACTCAGAATAAAACACCAATCTCTGGAGAACTAAACTTGGCAAAGCCCCAAAATAATAATGTGACGAGGATCATTACGAATATTCATTAAACATAGACGAATGATAACCACGATACTAAGACCGAAGGAACTCATAAAATATAATTCAAGAATAAATGTAACACACAGGACCACATAAATGTATTGCAAACATCTCCTCAGCCACCTTTGTCTTCCAGCTGGGTCTGGCAAGCAAGGAGGGAGCAAAAAGGTCACAGGGGGAAATCGGTGCCTGACATTCCAAAGACATCTGTTTTTTTCTGTTTGTTTTCTCTCGCAAAGAATGCACAGAGAGGGGAGTCACGTTTTGAGTTAGGCACGGGCGCACACAGCGAACAGGCAGTCTGGGTCGAGTCGTGCTCAGTCTCGCAACTCGGCTTGCGACGCAGCGTTGCGACAGGGCTCGCAAGAGAGCTGGGGCAAATCGTGCCTCGAGGAGAGATGGAACGAGGAGGGGTCGTTCGAGTCGCAGAAGTCTGAGTTCAACCTGGGTCGGGGCTGGGTTTCAGCCGTGCTCCGGCTGGCGGAGCGTCGTGAGGAAACGAAACACCGATGCCGATAGCAGGTGTCGCTTCTCGCAGAACGAAGTTAAGTGCGAGTGAAGCTGGCAGCTGCACGAACAAGGGAAGCACGGAGCAGAGAGAGTGACGAGCGACGACAAGCAATCAACCTGTAAAAGGGCGGAGATCGCCAAGCGTCGACCAAGCGAGCAAAGCAGAGAGCGCGAAGCAGTGGAGAAAGCCTGGTCAAACGGCTGTGAGGGAGAGGACAGCGCCATCGAATGCGCCGTGTGTTTGAGGGCACACCGATCAACGACCAGTGTGGACACACAAGACATCCAGAGCGACGGCGAGCATCGTGCCGACTCAACAATCAATCGAGCAGTGGAGAAGCTGGGGGCTGCCACCAAGAGAGAGAAAGCGCCATCGAATGCGCAGTGTGTTTGATACCCAGACTGACCACCACCCAGTGAGCACAGCCGCGTCGTCCAGAGCCACAAGCCAACACAGCCTGAAGCAAGGGCGAGTGTCCGGGTGAAGTTGGCAATGATCAAGGAGAGAGCCACAACACAGCACGACTCGGACGTCACCGGGCGTCACCGAGCGTCGTGCCAACTCATCATCTAGCAGTAGAGGGAGAGAGAGCGCAAGAGCAGCACGACTCGGACGTCACCGGGCGTCACCGAGCGTCGTGCCAACTCCTCATCTAGCAGTAGAGGGAGAGAGAGCGCAAGAGCAGCACGACTCGGACGTCACCGGGCGTCACCGAGCGTCGTGCCAACTCGTCGTCCAGCAGTGGAGAGAGAGAGAGCGCACAAGCAGAGACACGCCGAGCGAGGGAGCAGCAGGGGCTCGCGGCGGCCACGCCCAACCCAGAGAAAACTTCTGGCCGCTGTTTGTATCCTCCCACACCACACAAGCTAACGACACAACTCCCGGCTCTAAGAATTAATTAATATTACAAGGGGACAACGCACACACAGCACGCACACGAATAAGACTTTAAAAAAAATTGTCTTTGCGTTTCAAAAAGGGTTGCCATTTCGAGGTGGTGCGTTCAATATCAACTGATCGTGCAAAGCAGTTGCTGCCGTCGAGTTACATGAATAAGAAATGTTTTAGTCATTCATTTTCGTTAATCGCATAATCTTGCCCATGAATTTATTGACGTATACTTGCTTTCGGATACGAGAGTATCATGTGCTTGTTTAGAATAAAATTGCTTAACACCAACTGTTCGAGTGCTTCTTTCCAAGTCCATGCAAAACTATCTGATTCTTGATAACTGTATCCTGTGATGAGATTTGAAAATGGAGACCTAAAATAACATAAACACACTAAGACAATCGGTAAACGTTTAATCGATGATAATCGTGTTATCCTGATTGATATAACACTGGATAAACGAAGCCAAGCTTAATTATCACAACTGCACACATTAACATAATCGCAAGCATCCGCATAAATGACTACGATTATCTCCGTGATTATCATAATTTATGCATATAATTACACACATTATCAAAATTTATGCATGTTAATACACACATTAACATAATTAATGCGATTTGCGTATTTTTCGGAAAATTATTAATTTGTATTATTTTTATCAAAATTTCATAATCCAACACATACAACAGGCCCCCCCTGTGGTGTGGGGGGGGCCCCCCCCCATTGTAGGGGGTGGTGGGGACTGGGGGGTGGGCCTCTCCCGGGTGGGCCCCCTCCCTTCTCCCCTCCCTTCTCCCCTCCCCTTCCTTTGTCACGGGGGCGTGGTCCCCCTGGTTCTGTCTCGCTCCGCCGCAAAGCGGTGGTGAGGCGGGCCGTGGAACTGCTCCAGGGCGCAATGTCAATTTTGTGTGCCTCCTCAGCCCACGGGCCGTTGCCCCTGGCAACTCGCCGGCGTCGCAGGTAACTAGTGACATCACGCCCGCCCGCGAAACCATGCCCGCCCGCGACGGCACGCCCGGCCGCGACGTCACATCCGGCCGCGACGTCACTCCCGCCCGCGACGTCACTTCCGCCCGCGACCTCACTTCCGCCCGCGACATCACTCCCGCCCGCGACGTCACTTCCGCCCGCGACGTCACTTCCGCCCGCGACCTCACTTCCGCCCGCGACGTCACTCCCGCCCGCGACGTCACTTCCGCCCGCGACCTCACTTCCGCCCGCGACGTCACTTCCGCCCACGACGTCCCTTTCGGCCTCGGCGCGATTCCCGGCGCGGTCCCCGGCCTCGGCGCATTCCCTGACGCGGTCCCCAGCCTCGGCGGGATCCCCGACGCGGTCCCCGGCCCCGGCGCAATTCCCGGCGCGATCCGCGACACCACTTTCGGCCGCGACGTCACTTCCGGATGCAATGTCATGTCCGTTCGCGACGCCACTTCTGGTCGCGACGCCACTTCTGGTCGCGACGCGATCACCGGCCCCGGCGCTATCCCCGGCGCGATCCCCTTCCCCTGACCCGGACAGTGGGGACCGGGGAACGACACCGACGGCGCCCACCCCGAGGAGACTCCCGGTGAGTTCGCGGCGTCGGAATTGTAATTGCTCGGCCCGACTGAGAGGCCGGGCGGGACGGCGTCACTCGCCTTGATCCTGTCGGCGTTCGGCCCCGGCGGGTTCCAGGTGACGTTGGCGGCTTCCGGCTCCGTGCGGCACCCCCTCGCCACATGCCCCTCTCGACCACAATGGTGGCAGACCCACGGGGCGTTCCGTCGGGGTGGCTCGGCGCGATGTTGTAGAGGCGGCTGCCAGCGACGCGGCGGCTGGTCACGCCCCTGGTCCCTCTGCTCCGCCAGTCCCCGGATCGCCGCGTACACCTCCCGCAGCGTTGGCTCCGGCTCAGACGTCAGTGGTCCGTTCCCAGCTGCCCCACAGGCAGCCTGTGGCGACGGTGCAGGTTCGGCGGTTGGTGTCGCTGGACCCAGTAGCGCCGCGGCAACGGCTCGGCTGTTCCACCCCGCCGCGCCAGCCACCCGGCCCACGGGTGGCGCCCGGCCCATGACCTGCTCGTGGGCTTGGATGGTCCGGGCAGCCCACAGCGAGGTGCGTTCCTCCGGCGTCACCATGGGCATTACAACGCCAGCGTGGCAAGCGTAGGCGATGAGGTGCTCGACCACGAGGTCCTCGAGCGCTTCTTCAGCCAGGCGAGGGAAAGCCCTCCTCGCCAACACGAGCAGCGCACCCCTGTAGGCTAAAGGGGATTCTCTAGCCCCTCGCTGGCGATCCTTGAACCGTTAAAAGGCTCCTTCGGCCGGGCAATAGATCTCCCCCAAAGCCTCGTCGGCCGCCTGTAGCGTGGTCTTGCTGTGCGAGGGAAGGGAGGTGTAAGAGGAGAGTGCATCTTCGCCCAGAACGGATAGCAGCGCTCGTAGTGCCTTTTCGTCTGTCCACTCGAGAGCATGGAAGGCAGCCTCGAATCGGCGGACAAACCCCTCCCAATCTTGTTCCTCGGCCACGAACTTGTCGACGGGCCCCAGCCGACGCGGCCGTCCTGCCACCTGCTCTCCGTGTTGGGTGTTTAGCCCTGGGGGTTTTGGCGGCAGCGGCGGCGGCTGGCGTGACGAGGTTGGTTGCGGCTCCTGCCCGGCCGGCTGGTCGGCCTCCGGGTCCCGTGGCCTCTCCTCCCGTAGTACGCGTGGGGGTGGGGGTCCCGGTGCTGGCGGGCCCCCCATAGGGAGCCTCTGCAGTAGCTCCTGGAGTGCCCTCTCCACGCGGGCCATGCGGTCCTCCATGGGGTCCTCCAGGCGATCCAGGCCCCCTGCTGCTGCTTCTGATAGCAGGCCCCCTTGTTGCCCGGGATGGGAAAGATCCCCGGCCCCTGCTTTCTCTTCTCTTGGCTCTTTTCCGCGGGGATTCTTCTTTGCAGCCATTGTAGATCCCACCGCTGCCACCAGATGTAAAGGAGAGCTGACACAAGATTGCAGGGGTTTCGTCTTTTAATCCTTTTCTCCCATCCACACCTGTCCCCAGCCGTCCCAATCTTGTTCCCGCCAAAGGCCCCCTCTTCCCGCCCATTCTCTCTTTATATATCCTCGATCACCCCTCCCACTAACCCACCTATTGGTGGGAATCCTTCCCCTGACACCCCTACAACACCTTCCAACAAAGCGGTCCGGAGCCTTATATTAGTGGGTGCTCAAACTGTGGTTAGTAGCGATCAGGAACCTTTTATTCAAGTTTTAAATGCTGGTCTGAGCACCACTGTAATACAGGCGGGTACTGTCTTAGCTCACACGTCAGCCGCAAGCTGCGAGGAAACAGGTGTGGAGCCTGTCAGAGTCGTGGCAGCTGTGGAGCGGGGAGAGAATTGTGATGAGTCATGGATGGATGCAGTTTGCTCCGAGAACTCCGATTTATCTAATGCACAGAGGTTCGAGTTGCGCGGGCTTCTTCGGGAATTTTCGGATATTTTTAGTAAGGGAAATATGACATTGGCCGCACGTCCCTCTTGCATCACCACATTGATACGGGGAGCACCGCCCCCATTCGCCAAAGCCCATATAGGCTGAGTCCGACGGAAATATGGTGTCCGTGGCTGATGCGTACCCGCTCCCACAAATGGATGATTCCCTGGATGCCCTATCGGGGGCACGGTTCTTCTCCACCCTTGATTTACTATCTGGGTTCTGGCAGTTGCCTTTGGATGAAAGTGCTAAACCAAAGACTGTGTTTCGTACTCGGCAAGGGTTGTTTGAATTTAACCGCCTTCAGATGGGGCTCCATTCCAGTCCGGCCACGTTCCAGAGACTCATGGAGTTGGTGTTGGTAGGACTCCAATGAGACTCATGTTCAATTTACCTGAATGACGTGAATGTGTTTGGACATACGTTCGAAGAACATTTGCAACGGTTGCGGGCAGTTTATGTAAAAATACGGACAGCTAATCTTAAATTTAAGCCGCAAAAATGACATATATTATAAAGGTCAGTTCGGTACCTGGGGCACATTGTTAGCGAAGCAGGGATCGCAACATATCCTGACAAAACGGCATGTGTGCGCACATGTCCAACCCCCACGTTGGTGGGTGAGGTGCAAAGTTTCATAGGGTTCACTTCTTATTACCGCCGTTTCGTGCCTGGGTTCGTGACAATCGTGAAACCATTTCACATTTGCACGGCTAACGGCCAAACAATTCGATGGGGGAAGGAGGAGGAGGTGGCGTTTGTCACGCTACGGGATGGTCTGGTCAAGGCACCTCCCCTCCGATACCCTCATTTTTCCGTGCCCTTCATCCTGGACATGGACGCCAGTAACGCCGGAAATGGCGCCGTGTTGTCTTAGGTTGTTAATAGAGTGGAGAATGTTGTGGCATATGGTAGTCGAGTATTGTCCCCAGCAAGCAGTGCTACTGCGTGACGCGTTGATAGTTGTTGGCCGTTGTGTATTTTGTACAGCAATACTGTCCATACCTTTTTGGCAGAGAGTTTGAGGTACGCACGGATCACACGGCGCTCCAGTATGCGTTGCGGGTTAAACAACCGTCTGGGCACCTCTCCCGGTGGCTAGAGGTCTTCCAGGACTACCATCACCAAAGAACCAGTGTGCATGTCTCATGGGTGCAGGGCGGTGTAGAGCCTCAGACTGTTGTGGCATCAGTGGACGTCCTACCCCCTGATACTGCCGACACGTGTGATAATACGATCGGCCTCACGCACACTGAAGGGGGGCGACTAAAGGCGGAGGACGCCTCCTTATTTAAACTGAGGTGCCGCGTCGGGAGTGTTGAGGGTGGGAAAAACTGTCGAGGGTTGTCCCCTATCATTCTCAAGGAGGGGTTGTTGATGAGATCGGATGGAGAGATGCAACACTGTGGCATTGTTGTTCCCACTGTTCTGCGGGGTAAAATTATTCGGGCCACACATGAACGATTCATGCACCTGGGAGGGCAGAAAACATTGTCAACCGTAAGACTCGATTTATTCTGGCCCGGAATGTCGGGGGATGTTTACAATGTGTTTAAAGGGTGTGTGGAATGCGCTCGCCGTAAACCCCACCCTTGCAATCTATTTTTGTGTCCCGGATAAATACATTTGTTGCGCTCAACGTCCTCGAGCCGTTCCAAACCATCCCACGGGGTAATAAATATTTAGATCTTAAGTTTTCGTGACTGCAATGATCCATACTCTTTAGTTCTTTCGGTAAAGTCACGCAGGTATAAAATAAAAGAAAAAAAAGAAAAATACATCAAATCACGACGTTTCGGAAGCAACACAAGCTTCCGTCATCAGGTGGGACAGCCACAGCAAAAAACAAATTGCTGAAGTGGGCAAAAGAGCTGCTTTTTGACAAGAGATTGTATAAGGTAAGAGAGGGGGAGGAGCCAGGGAGGAGAGCTGGAGAGGGTGTGGGGGGTGTGGAGTAGGGGGGGGGGGAGCTCTGCCAACTGTGGAGTTAACACTGCTGGTGTGACACAATGCCGGAGCTGGGCAATGAGCGGGCCTGGCGGGGGGGGGGGGGGTAAAAGGCTGAAGAAACTGGAGATGCGGGTATGAAAGCAAACAATAAAGCAATTAAGATTGTACCTGGTTAATAACATCCTTCCAGTGATTGCTTACTTTGAATCCATCTTCTAGGTTGAAGTTATGTTTGTGTTTATATATCTGGATGGCTTCATGAACAAACCTTTAATAGTAGCCAGAGAGTTTGCAGAGTACCTTGGTCTCGGAAAAGACAATATCATGAGAGCTCACAGCGTTGTAGCAGTGATCAGCCACGGTGGAAGAGTTAGTTCTGCCGTGTTTCAAATCTGCCTTGTGCTCGCAAATACGGTGCGATACATGTCGTTTCGTTTCCCCAATGTAACAATCACCACAAATGCAACTCAGTTTGTAGACTCCAGGGTATTGCATGTCAGGAAAGACATCCTTTACGGATGGGATTAGATCACGGATTTTGTGTACTGTACTGAATCGCACCTGGATCTTGTGTTTGTTTAAGATTTTGGAAATATTTTTGGTAACGCCTGCTATGTATGGTAACGTGATGGTTTTGATCGAAGTCTCAGTGGGTTGTTTACTCCATGTTTGGAGAAACAGCTTTGCGGATAATACGGTCCGAATATCCATTCATCTTAAGAGCCTGGTATACGTGTTCCAATTCACTGGCTAGGTGGTGTTGGTCAGAAATGCAGTGGGCCCTATGGTGTAGTATTTTGATGAGCGAAATCGTTTGTGCCGGATGGTGGTGGGAGTCAGGTTTCAGATAGGAATCTGTGTGGGTGGCTTTCTTGTAGACAGAGTGTCCTAAAGAGCCATCAGGTTTCTTCTCAAACAAAACATCCAGGAATGGTAGCTTACCATCCTTCTCCACTTCTATAGTGAATTTGATGGATGGGTGTATGGAGTTAATGTGGTCGAGGTTCAATGCTGGCAGAACATGTGGCTAAATAGCGAAAGTGTCATCCACATATCTCTTCCACAGGGAAGGACGTAGGGTGGATGTCTGGATGGTGTCTGTTTCAAATTTCTCCATGAAAATGTTCACTATCACTGGTGACAAGGGGGAACCCATGCGGGTACCCTCATTTTGTTTGTAGAAAGTACCATTCCAGGTGAAGTACGTGTTGGTAAGGCAGTGCCTAACCAGAGCAGGAACATCAGGCTTCAGTCCATCTTGGACTAAGTCTTCAATTATTGCTATGGTGTCAGGCACTGGAACCTTAGAGGAACAGAGAAACCACTTCAAAGCTGACGAGGAAATCATCCGGGGACAGTGAAATGTCCTTGATTAGAGAGACCAAGTGAGCTGATTTAAGAATAAGATTGCGCTGATTTGAACTGGCTAATTTAGACAAGACTCTCTTACAATCACACTTAATATTAACAGAAAAAATGTCCCCTTCTGATTGGGACCGTGTTGATAACATAAGAGTCTCCTCTGCTAATTAATTGTCAACCAAATGTAAAGCTAACTTGATCGCTAAATTCAACCTCCTGTCAAAAAAGAAGCCAGATCCACAAATGTAAAAGTTAGATGTTAACAAGATTGTCATCAATCAGAGTAGCATCCCAATTTCTGACAACCTAAAATCGGTAATAGCTAAAGGACTGAATTTCGCAGTTACCCCTAAACATATCCCAGTGGATGATATAATCTCCCAGGTCGATGTAGCCCTCAAAGGCTTGGGAAACATCCAGACAGACGTTGCTAGAGCTGAAATTGCCACTATCCTCAAAATTGCTAAGAAACCCATTAGCAACATTAGCAAAGACGAGCGCTATGAACTCGTAAATTTGAAAAGAAGGATGACATAGTCATCCTCTCGGCCGACAAGGACAATGCCACTGTCATCATGGATTAAACCACATACAACAACAAAATCCAGGACCTTCTCAATGATTGTAGCTACTCCAAAATCAATAAAGATCCTACTAACAGCCTGACTACAAAAAACATCAATATCATTACCAGTTCGACTTCTCTAATCGAACCAGTCAAACGGCTCTCCTAAAACCTTCGGCTGCTAGATCACCCAGATTATATGGTCTTCTCAAGATCCATAAAGAAGGCACTCCACTTCGGCCCATCGTGTCCACGATCAACTTACCTACCTACAAACTAGCCGGTTTTCTGTCTGATACCGTGCTTCCTTTTACTGGCAAGACTACCTCAGCAGTACTTAACTCAGCTCACTTGGTCTCTCTAATCAAGGACATTTCACTGTCCCCGGATGATTTCCTCGTCAGCTTTGATGTGGTTTCTCTGTTCACCAAGGTTCCAGTGCCTGACACCATAGCAATAATTGAAGACTTAGTCTAACATGGACTGAACCCTGATGTTCCTGCTCTGGTTAGGCACTGCCTTACCAACACGTACTTCACCTGGAATGGTACTTTCTACAAAGAAAATGAGGGTACCCCCATGGGCTCCCCCTTGTCACTAGTGATAGCGAAAGTTTCCATGGAAAAATTTGAAACAGACACCATCCAGACATCCACCCTACGTCCTTCCCTGTGGAAGAGATATGTGGATGACACTTTCGTCATTTGGCCACATGGCCTGCCAGCATTGAACCAATTTATCGACCACATTAACTCCATACACCCATCCATCAAATTCACCATTGAAGTGGAGAAGGATGGTAAGCTACCATTCCTGGATGTTTTGTTTGAGAAGAAACCTGATGGCTCTTTGGGACACTCTGTATACAGGAAAGCCACCCACACAAATTCCTATCTGAAACCTGACTCCCACCACCATCCGGCACAGAAGAATTCCCTCATCAAAACACTACACCATAGGGCCCACTGCATTTCTGACCAACACCACCTAGCCAGTGAATTGGAACACGTATACCAGGCTCTTAAGATGAATGGATATTCGGACCGTATTATCCGCAAAGCTGTTTCTCCAACCATGGAGAAACAACCCCCTGAGACTCTGATCAAAACCATCACGTTACCATACTTGGCAGGCGTTACCAAAAATATTTCCCAAATCTTAAACAAACACAAGATCCAGGTCCGATTCAGTACAGTACACAAAATCCGTGATCTAATCCCATCCCTAACAGATGTCATTCCTGACATGCAATACCCTGGAGTCTACAAACTGAGTTGCATTTGTGGTGATTGTTACATTGGGGAAACGAAACGACATGTATCGCACCGTATTCGCGAGCACAAGGCAGATTTGAAACACGGCAGAACTAACTCTTCCACCGTGGCTGATCACTGCTACAACGCTGTGGGCTCTCATGATATTGTCTTTTCCGAGACCAAGGTACTCTGCAAACTGTCAGGCTACGATCAAAGGTTTGTTAATGAAGCCATCCAGATATATAAACACAGACATAACTTCAACCGAGAAAATTGATTCAAATTGAGCAATCACTGGAAGGATGTTATTAACCAGGTAAAATCTTAATTGCTTCATAGTTTGCTTTCATACCCGCATATCCAGTTTCTTCAGCCTTCTACCCCCCACCCAGGCCCGCTCATTGCCCAGCTCCGGCATTGTGTCGCACCAGCAGTGTTAACTGCACAGTTGGCAGAGCTCCACCCCCCCACCCTCTCCATCTCTCCTCCCTGGCTCCTCCCCCCCCCCCCCCCCTTACATAATATCTTGTCACAAGCAGCACTTTTTCCCACTACAACAATTTGTTTATTGTTGTGGCTGTCCCACCTGATGACGGAAGCTTGTGTTGCTTCCGAAACGTCCTGATTTGATTTATTTTAATTTTGTTTCATTTTTAATTTATTTTATTTTATACCTACGTGACTTTACCGAAAGAACTAAAGAGTAATAAATATTTATTGGTGGGGGTAGAGTATCTTTCGCGCTGGCTTGTGGCCTGGCTGCTGCCAGACCATTCGGCTGTGGCCATTACTCAAGCATTCCTTCCCGGCTCCTTACTGACCAAGGCAAAAAAATATCATCAAAACTGTTGAAGGAAGTGTGTGATCTGTTGGGCACCAAGAAGGTTTGTACTTTGCCCTATCACCCCCAGATTGATGGGATGGTGGAACGAGTATACAGGACCCTGACGTCTATGTTGTGTCAGCAAGTCAACGAAGCCCAGTCAGACTGGGACTTGCATGTTCCGGGGGTTCTTGTGGCCTACAGAAGGGCCCCTTATGCTTTTTCCGGTTTCTCACCGTTTTTTCTTATGTATGGGAGGGAACAGGACCCCCTGATTGATGTCCAATTGGTTGTGGAGACAAAGAAGACAAAGGTTGATATGCTTGACCGTATGAGCCTTACCCTTAAGCTCTTATTGGAGGCATGAGAGGCTTCTCGAGGGAATTTGGCCATGCGGCAGGCAGCAAATGAAAGGCTAAGGGGGCTCCGGGAATCCACAACTACATGTGAACCGGGGGATAAGGCTTGGCTACACTGCCCCCAGGTACCGGTGGGGTACGTCCCCCAAATTATATAAACCATAGCAGGGCCTGGTCGAAGTGATATAAGTGAAGAGTCCACAATGTGTGTGGATTCAGTTCGGTCTCCGGCGTTGGTTTGTGCATCCTTCGCGACTGAAACCCTTTTTTGTGCCGGCCGGGATTTCTTCATCTTCACTAACTAAGGGCCGGGTGTCTGGTGTGTCCAACGCACTGGGACATGTGTCCACGAAGGTTGTGCCTCAAGGGAGTTCTTGTTTTTCGCCCACAGGGACCCAGCATCTAGCACCCTTGGAGTAGCCGGTTGCACCCACTGGAGGTGGATTGAGGATAGGGGAGCAGCCATCACCCATTCCTTCTCCTTTTGTTGATTCCACTTCTTCTTCTCGGGATGGGCCGTGCCCATTAGGCTATCTTCAAGTTGTCCCCGGGACCTCCAGGGAGTCCACACCCACCCCGCCTGGGCGTCCGGCGACAAGAACCTGTTCAAAGATCGTCCGTTTTAAATGACTCTCCTCCAACGTGCTAATTGTCCCTGTGCCATTTGTTGGTGATCACACACGCGAGCCGGATGGGTCATTGGCTGTTTCTGGCTTTTCTTGTGCTCGTGGGTGGTGACACGCCTACGGGGGTAGTGTGTTTTTTGCCTGGAGGTTGGGTCGGCCCTTGTACATTCTCTCTCTCATTATCAGTGATTGTACATATTGTATATCTTGTTTTTACTACTCGTTTCGCGGTTGTTGGTTGTTATTGTTCCACTTAAAATTTTTGAAGGTAGGTTTTTGATATTTGAGGGATAGTGATCAGCCAGCACGGCTCCATTTTATAAAGGGGGGGGGAGAGGGTGATGTAGCGACGTATATTGGGTCACTACGGCGTCTAACGCCTGTCACTGACAGAAGAGTGGAATTGTGTGTGAGAACCTTTCTCAGACACGAGTGTATGTTATGGCATGGAAGGGGACTCTAGGGGCAGGGTCCAGGGTGGCTGTCAGAGAGAGAGAGTCTCGGATGTGACAGTATAGAGGAACCCGGGAGGGCACGTGACGAGGAAAGGATATTGAAGGGGGCCTAAAGGTGACGAGGACAGGTGGTGTGAGGCCGCATAAACTTCTGGGAAGATCCTGAAGGGGGCGGGGCTCAGGGCGGAGAGACGCCCTGCTCAGGGGATAAAAAGGGGTCCAGGGGAGCAATCGCGGCCGTCTGCTGGAATGGGAACCACCGTGGTACACTTCTTCGCTCTTCGGTCTCCGGTCTTCGATCGTCACGTTCAGCCTCGTGGGTCAGGCAGTATGATACTGACTGACCCGGTTATGTAGTTACCCCGTTGTGGTCTAGTACCCCGTTGTAGAATAGTTACCCCGTTGTGGTCTAGTTACCTCGTTATGGTCTAGTTAACCCGTTGTGGTTCATGTAAGTGCCCTGTTGGGGTCGAGAAATCAACGTGCTGCCAGTGTTAGACCAGAGGGTGCCAAAAGGTGAACAGCACAAAGACAATGCACTATCAGGACAACGAGAGCTCGGGGTGAACAGCTACATCATGGGACCTCCATGATGTAGTCTAATACTTTGTTTTAATTGTATTTTTTATTTTATTTCTACATACGTGACATTACGGAAAGAACCAATGCGTATAGTCTAACACTGTTTGAGACTAGGCTCTAATCGAAGCTGTCTCTGGTGTGGACCAATCTGTTTCAAAGACAATGCATATTCGGTCAGAGCAGGTTTTTTGTTTGTATTTTCACCACAAGTATATGTGGTTAATACAGACATGATTCCTTGCAAAAAGGTTTCAGTTTGGTGCTTTAACATCTTAACCCATGTTTTATTGACAGAAAAAAGGGGAAAACCTTTTATAATAATTTAATACTGGCTCAAGAGGTCTCATGATCGATAAACATTGTTAAAAAATCACATCAGGTTAATTGTTATATTTGTAGTGGTGGTGCGGATGCGCGCCCGCAGTGAGAGATCACGGGGCGGCGCGGGGTGCGTGGTTGGGCACGCGATGTAGGCGTGGTGTTGACGCGCGCGCCGGGAGTGAGAGATTACGGGGCGGCGCGGGGTGCGTGGTTGTGCGCGCTGACACAAGGCGGGAAAGAGGATCGTGGGCAGCGCGCAGTGATTGGTCAACTGGGGTGGGTGCTCTCAGCGACGTCCGCATGAAGGACTATAAAGGGGGACGCGCGGGAGCACTCGGGGAGTTGTTAACCAGTCGAAGACCGAAGACGGAGTTCAGAGGTAGGCCCTGAGACCCCTAGTCCCGCTGTCCTTGTGAGGGCCGGGGCCCTGTGTGGCTCGGAGGCGAGACTGTGGGACCCGTGGTCTGACGTCCCTGTGGACCGAGACTGTGGGACCCAGAGTCGAGACGGACACCCCGGCTGGGTGTGTTCCGAGAGGCTACGGGGCGTAAGAGCCCGTGTGGGTGTAGGCGGGGCAACCCTGTGGGTTAAGGCTGGAGTTAGCCACCCGTGTAATATAAGTTGGTGTTAATAAAAGAGTGTGCTACCCGTAAGGTCGTCTCCCGCCAAGTTCCTACATTACATATTTATTAAACACTTTCGCCAGTCGAAGACAGGCTTTATGAACTAGTACGAACATACGAATAGTGTTGCTTGACACATGCATTCCTTGTTGTGCAAAGGGAGGAGAGGAAGCTGCCCTGGTGGAGCTTACACGGATGTTTAATGCAGTGCACTTCTAAATTATTTCTTTGCCTCCTCAAGGATAATACAAGATAATCAGGTGTATACATTGCTTTTGTTCTTTATGTGGAGAGACAGATATGTACAAGAGTAGACATTATCTGAGTTTATAATTTGTGGTTTGTATTCTCGACAGCGACTCGAGTGATTGTGTTGTATTTGTGTATTGCAGAGTTTTGCATAGAACTTTCACACTGTACATAGCCAACCGCATAAGTTCAAGCAAAGTCGTATTTTGCTAATGATAAACTGAATGTCTAAACCGGGGTCCTTATCTTCTTGGTTTTTTCGGTAAAGTCACGTAGAATGGAAATAATAAAATAATAAAAATGAAACATAATAAAATAATTCATATGACGTTTCGGCCACAACGCAAGCAGCCGTCCTCAGGTGGAGAACAGGTCTGTCGAATTCAGACTCTGTCTCCTCGACAGACCTGTTTCCACCTGAGGACGGCTGCTTGCGTTGTGGCCGAAACGTCGTGAAAATTATTTTATTATGTTTTATTTTTATTATTTTATTATTTCCATTCTACGTGACTTTACCGAAAGAACCAAGACGACGGGGTCCTTATGTTGAACCGATGCTCTTGAAATTATGGATTCCCGAAAAAGCCGTGTGGATGATGGGATGTGTTAAAACATACTTGTGTTTTTCATTGGGACGGACAGATATGTAAAGGTATACACACATGCACACGACCACACAAGACAAAGATCCCCCGTATAGCCTTAGCAGACTGTTGGGGCAAAGTGCTGTTAGCAAGCACCTATGAAGGCCGGCACGGTACACGGGGGGTGAGTGGCCAACACCACGCCCGGTCTCCTTTGTCTCCCTAGTAGCGATGTTTACACACCGCACCATGTACTCATTTGAGGCTGACTTGACCAAGACCGGTTCAGATAGTCGTCACTGGTGTTGGCCGTGAGCGGGAAACGACCTCGGGTCGCTAGGTTCGTAGCGCAGCATGCTAACCGCTACCCTTCTGCTCTCCTCACGAGCACACACACACAATTATGCAGACACATTAGTGTTCACACATGCATACAAAGACAAACAATAAACAGACCAAGATCCCCCGTTTAGCCTCAGACTTTTGGTCCAAGTGCTGTCAGCAGGCACCTATGAGGGCCAGCATGGCACACGGAGGGGGTGGATGGTCAGCAACACCCCCGTCCGCCTTTTATCTTCCGAGTGGTGTTGGTTGGTGGCCGTGAGCGGGAATCGAATTTGGGTCACCGGGTTCATAGCGGAGCACACTAACCGTTGCGTCACCGTGCCCTAAAATGCAAAGACATACACAGAGACACACCACACTGACAGACACGAGTATATTCTATCAGTTAATAAAACATACATTTTCTAAACACGATTTTGTATGTGCATTTAATATGCAATATATATGGAAACACGTGTGCGTTTATAAAGCGGGTCATATAAGTTGTCAGGTATTTAAATATGAAACATTCATTTAAACGAATATTTCAGGTATGCCCACACGTGCTTAAGTGTGCATTATGCCTTTGTTAAGAATGCAGTTTTACATGTAAATTGAAGTCTTGATTTCAAAACATAGAAAATAATGTAAAAAAATAAACATTTCCGCTTGCTAATGTTAGCTCATTTTGGGTTCGTTCGAGCGAGGAAAGTTACCAATATACACTTAGCATGTCTTGCACATTAAACATCCCCTTACACAGTTGTGGTGATCAGATTACAGGAATCAATTATTTGGGAGGTTTCTGACTTAGGGTGACAAGTAGAGAGATTATTGGACGTGATGAAGGGCTAATGACCTGTTATTTTAACTACCTGGCCTAGTATACAGGAGGTCGTTGGTTCGATCCCGATATTTGGAGTTTGTGTCTTTCTCCCCGTGGTCGCGTGGATGTTTTTCCTGGTCTTCTGGTGTTTCCCTCTAAACGTAGAATCAACATGCATTTAGAGTATTTGGCTGTTATAAATGTACACGTGATAAGCCACTTGGTTGACCTCAGTGGCGGCTCCTGCAAAATCTCTCAGGAGGGGCAAATGTCTGGATGATTGATAAGGATAAGGTCCACCCATGCAAAGGATAAATTAACAGCTTAAGCATGTAAAGGCAACTTCACTTCTTTAATATTAATGAAAAATAAAGTGACTCTTACAATACATCTTGTTTGTTTCTATACTCACTATTAATACAATCCACTCATGTTTCTTTTATTAAAGATTCCACTAGGTGGCGACAAATAATTTTGTTGGATGAAACGTGCTTACGTATGATGACGTAAGCACATTAGTGCGAGCCCTCCCGGAAGCCATAGAGAATGCATTGCAGCGCCCCCCGTTCGAAAAACACATCTTTGAATGTAAGTCTATGGGACCACTCGGGGCGATTCTCAGCCGGAGGGAAATCGCCCAAAAAGAGGCGGTACTCCACAGAACGTAGCATGACGCTGATTGGACTATATCCAGAGGCACAGTGACGGCTAGCGTGACTCTGTGGTTGAATGACATTGGTGGTGCGTCGTCCAATCGCCCTAATGAAGAAACCGCCCCTGGTTGACCTATCATTTGTCATAGCCAGGCTACTTTTGAAAAATAGCTATGTAGCTCAGTGGGCCTAATCTGGTGAGATAAACAATAGTTTAGTTTGGTTTTGTTTAAACCCGGCAGCTGAAGGGTAAAGGGCACAGCCCTGCAACTGCTCATTCACGCCACTGCTGATGGAAGGGCCTCCACGAGAGGGGAGCTCTCGACAGCCCCGTGTTCTTCTCCATCGCACTGGCCAGACAGGAAAGGTGGGAGCAGTCACACTTCCGGTGTGACCAGGGCTGGGTGCGTGCCGCTTCCGAATATCGATGGGGCATCGCACTACAACTACACCACAGCTCCGCTGTGTGAATGCGGGGAGCCAGGAGACCATGGCGCGCCTTCGTCTCTGGCTGTGAAGTCCGTCAGGGCGTGCCGGGCGGACTGCTTGTTGTGCCCTGCACGTGCTGGAGGAGGAGGAGGCTGTCAGGTGGCTGTGTGGCTTCGTGGGCTGACGGTCCACTAATACAATATGTAACATTCACAAGCTTATTTATATATGTCATTGCATATCTGGCGATCTTAACTGTATGGCAGTCACGTGTAAAAGCATTCGCTAAATAAAACCCACACGTTACCCCACCACTCGCAAATAAGCTGTCGATCATTTCAACGCGGTGCACCCATTTATACCATTGGATCGACAGGTGATGAAGGGGGGTTTAAGAAACGTGCACCGTTTCAGTAGCAAGAATGAACATCAATGAAATTGTATGAAGCAATTATTTAGTACTCTTTGGGTCTTTCGGTAAAGTCACGTAGATATAAAAATTATAAACTAATATGAATTCCTGCAGTAACGAAAGCTTTCAGTCAAATCTTTGGTATTAATTATTGATTTAATCATGATATACAGCGCAAAAAACAGGTGGCTTAGTGGTAGAGCGAGCGACTCCCAATCGGAATGTTGAGAAATCAAATCCAGCTTTTGGGGTTCACTCGGTTGATTATTTTGCTGCTCTAAATTTCCATCTGATAAGCCACTTCGGTGAGTTATCATTTGTGGCCAGTTGGCTTCTGAAATAGAAGCTCATAGCTGAGTGGGACTTACCTGGTAAGATAAAAAAAATTGTTCGTTTTATAAGTATATATTTTTTTATGTGATTTGCTTAACTTTCCTATACTTCATGGGAACCTCATTTGCCAGTAAAAATAGGATAATTGTTTTTTTACCCTTCTATCTGGCAACAAAACTGACACCTTTTTACAAGGAGTCATGTTTGCATAGACCGCAATACCTGCAGTCATAATACAAACAAAAGACATAACTCTGATAATGTGCACTGTCCTTGAAATTGATTGGTCCACACCCGAGACAGCTTTCCTTAGAGCCTAGTCAAGGACAGTGCACATTATCAGAGTTATGTCTTTTGTTTGTAGATGACGCCAAAAGGCGCCTTTTGGCGTCATCTGGTCCAACCCATGTGAGACTAGGCTCTAAGGAAAGCTGTCTCGGGTGTGGACCAATCAACTTCAAGGACAGTGCACATTATCAGAGTTATGTATGCAGGTATTGCGGTCTATGCAAACATGACTCCTTGTAAAAAGGTGTCAGTTTTGTTGCCAGATAGAAGGGTAAAAAAACAATTTTCCTATACTTTACACTACTATCGTGTTTTGTATTGTTTGTTGTTGTAACGTTCTGACCAACCTCAACTGGACATCTGTAAAAAAGAGCTATGTTGCTCATGGGATTCCTCCAGTATAAATATTCCGATTCTGATCATTTCTCCAGTGTGTCTACTCAAACCGCTGGGTGGACGACAAGAGGCGGTGGGGTGGATTTCAGACACTTACATCACCACTGTTTTAGCTGCCACGCTGGGAGATGGAAACGAACTTGGCGATCTTTGAATTGCCACGCCAGTTGCGCTATTGACACCGCCAGCGGCAGCTGAAACTCGGATTAACATCGAAGCTATGAGCTCAGTGTCCGTGATACAACCGGCACGTGCCCCGTGAGCAATGCAGCCACCTCCGGAATGCTGATTTTAAAACCTTCTGTCGTTGCTCGAGGCTATACGGAGACAAATTTTCAAGACGAAAATAATCTAACTTGTTATTTAACGGACAAAAAAACCCACAATCCATTTACATTTCTCATATACATATATATTACGAATATTATACTGTCTGTGTAAAGCAGGTGTGTGTGCTATGCAAAGTCATTATTTTGAGGCTGCAATTGAGATACGTACAATGTGTGCCTGAATCAAACTCAATGAGGCTGTGTGCCTTGTATATTTTGTATTTAGACAATAATGTTTTTTCTAGGTATGTTTTTCGTAAATGTAAATGTTTGAATATTGCATAATGTATTGAATATGGCATACAGAATATTTTTTTCTGTTAGATCGCGTAGGTATACATTTTTTTTAACTAGTACCCTCCACCATCCGATAGAACCAATCAAATCAAGTTATCAGGTCATGGGCAAATATGCCGATTGATTTCGTTTTTCAGCATAACTGGAGAAGGCATTTAGAAAATCAAGAAAAACTTTTTCTTTACAAATTTTTCTGAAGTTTTGTTGCAAATTACATCCAGCATCATCAGGTGTTAACAAAAACAATGAAACACTATTTCTTGTTATTTTTTTGCAACGCGTACTCACCACTAATTGTGATGGTTTCAACTTGGCGATAAGTTGAAGAACAATTGTAAAAAAAAAAATTTTAAGCAGGAGGAGGCGGCCTGAAACTCACTTTGCCTTCTCACTACTTCACTGTCACCCCTTCTCACTACTTCCCCCACCGCCTGTCACCCCTTCTCACGACTTCCCCCACCGCCTGTCACCCCTTCTCACTACTTCCACCACCGCCTGTCACCCCTTCTCACGACTTCCCCCACCGCCTGTCACCCCTTCTCACTACTTCCCCCACCGCCTGTTACCCCTTCTCACCACTTCCCCCACCGCCTGTCACCCCTTCTCACTACTTCCCCCACCGCCTGTCACCCCTTTTCACTACTTCCCCCACCGCCTCTCACCCCTTCTCACTACTTCCCCCACCGCCTGTCACCCCTTCTCACTACTTCCCCCACCGCCTGTCACCCCTTCTCACTACTTCCCCCACCGCCTGTCACCCCTTCTCACCACTTCCCCCACCGCCTGTCACCCCTTCTCACCACTTCCCCCACCGCCTGTCACCCCTTCTCACTACTTCCCCCACCACCTGTCACTTCTCACTACTTCCCCCACCGCCTGTCACCACTTCTCACCACTTCCCCCACCACCTGTCACCCCTTCTCACTACTTCCATCACCGCCTGTCACCCCTTCTCACTACTTCACCAACCACCTGTCACCCCTTCTCACTACTTCCCCAACCGCCTGTCACCCCTTCTCACCACTTCCCCCACCGCCTGTCACCCCTTCTCACCACTTGCCTCATCGCCTGTCACCCCTTCTCACTACTTCCCCCACCGCCTGTCACCCCTTCTCACCACTTCCCCCACCGCCTGTGACCCCTTCTCACCACTTCCCCCACCGCCTGTCACCCCTTCTCACTACTTCCCCCACTGCCTGTCACTTCTCACTACTTCCCCCACCGCCTGTCACCCCTTCTCACCACTTCCCCCACCACCTGTCACTTTTCACTACTTTCCCCACCGCCTGTCACCCCTTCTCACCACTTCCCCCACCACCTGTCACTTCTCACTACTTCCCCCACCGCCTGTCACCCCTGCTCACCACTTCCCCCACCACCTGTCACACGTTCTCACCACTTCCCCCACCGCCTGTCACCCCTTCTCAGTACTTCCCCCACCGCCTGTCACTCCTCACTACTTCCCCCACCGCCTGTCACCCCTTCTCACCACTTCCCCCACCGCCTGTCACCCCTTCTCACTACTTCACCCACCGCCTGTCACTCCTCACTACTTCATGCACCGCCTTTCACCCCTTCTCACTACTTCCCTGTCACCCCAATCTCTTATTCAAGATCATCACATCGTAGTTGTCTGGACACCGTCTGTTAACCAGCCACACTACATAATCACCCATCACTTTCGCAACTTTATCTGCATAATCAAACTAACCTCCATCTACTCCTTTACTTCACCATAATCTGAGGCCACAGTCTGGACCAATCAACTTGACTGCGACCTCAGATTAAATGCTTTATCCAGCCGGTTCCCCTCTGATGACACCCGGTGGCTGTCATCAGCAGCCGCTGCATCAAAACCTAACAGGTGTTGACTGAAACCCAACTACTTGTGAGCCAGTCTTGAATCTCACCAATTGCATGTTAAATCTTGACTTAAAGCTTTTGTGACTGCAGGAATTCCTATTGTTTGGGTCTTTTTGTAAAGTCACATCACTAGCCCCGCCCACTTCGTTCATGACCCTAGGACTACACCCATTTTAAACTCTTTCCTCCTGATGACGATCGCTTTTGTTGTGATCAAAACGTCGTAGTTTCTTGTTTATGTTATATTTATTATTTTTATTAATTTGTAACTATCTTCGTGATTGTACCAAAAGACCCAAAGAATACCATTGCATGTTGTCATTCTTGTAAAGCCCAAGCTCATCAAACAAACGCATAAACTCTGCAACTAGCTACCCACGTCAACTCTGGTCCACACTCAATGCCCTTCTCCATCACAGCCATGAGGTGACACAGTGCAGTCACCTCGCTGACTCCTCACTTGTACTTAAGTTTTATCAATATCTAAGATACACATTAATCAGTATCGCCTCTACCATCACGACATCACTTCCGGTCGGTAACAGTCAACCCCCAGCCATTCCGATTTAAAGCTTTCGTGACTGCAGGGATTCATCTTCTTGGTTCTTTCGGTAAAGTCACGTAGAAGGGAAGTAATAAAATAATAAAAATAAAACATAATAAAACAATTCTCACGACGTTTCGGCCACAACGCAAGCAGCCATCCTCAGGCGAAGAATGAAACACCCCAAGCTTGGAGCGTATATTTAAGCTGGGTTAGAGGGGGGGGAAGGTGGGAAGAAGAGCGCCTAAACAAAATAATTTGCATATCAAGAGGAATTCAGCATATGGAAAATGCGTAGGAGGTGGGCGGGGGGGGTTCCAAATCAATACTATGCCCGTGCATTATGCAGGATTAGCAGCATCAAAGGGGGGGGGGGGAAGGGGGGGGAGCATTAACAAAGGAAAGGAATGTTAATAGTATGTAGCTGTAGTTACTAAACAACCACGTAAAAAACTACAGTATAAACTGCATGACAAACTAAAGTATAAACTACATAGCATCATCAGTAAACTTACTATACTCTACAATAAGCTGAGTTACTAACAGTAAGTAATACATGAAAAATTCTACGTTGTAAAAAATTATATAATATGCTTCCATCTAAACTTTATTCTCTTACATCACACGCGTCTATACCGTACTATATACTTCCATAGGCAAAACCAACATTAAATTACATACTGTATTGCTATAAACCACCCTATACCTTATACATTTTTAATATAACACTATGTATTATTCTACCCACCCTAATGTGTATCAAAATGGTTTATTACGTCCTTCCAGTGATTGCTAAGCCAGAATCCATCTTCTCGGTTAAAATTGTCTCTGTGTTTGTAAATGTGGATCGCCTCATGTACGAATCTCTCATGATAGCCAGATGGCTTGCAGAGAACCTCTGTCTTGGAGAAGTCAATGTCATGTGAGCCCACTGAGTTGTAACAGTGATCTGCCACGGCTGAGGTGTTTGTCCTACAGTGTTTCAGGTCAGCTTTATGTTCACGGATGCGGTCCGAGACATGTCGTTTGGTTTCCCCAATGTAACTGCTACCACAGAGGCAACTTAGTTTGTAGACACCAGGGTGCTGTATGTCTGGAACCACATCTTTTACAGACGGTACCAGATCACGGATTTTATGTACTGTGTTGAATCGGACCTGGATCTTGTGTTTAATCAGGATTTTGGAGATCTTTTTTGTGACCCCAGCAATGTAGGGTAAGGTGATGGTCTTGAAAGGCTCCTCAACAGGATCTTTCTTGGTGGTTGGAGTTTCTTGGTGGTTGAAGTTTAGATGGAAGCATATTATATAATTTTTTACAACGTAGAATTTTTCATGTATTACTTACTGTTAGTAACTCAGCTTATTGTAGAGTATAGTAAGTTTACTGATGATGCTATGTAGTTTATACTTTAGTTTGTCATGCAGTTTATACTGTAGTTTTTTACGTGGTTGTTTAGTAACTACAGCTACATACTATTAACATTCCTTTCCTTTGTTAATGCTCCCCCCCTTCCCCCCCCCCCTTTGATGCTGCTAATCCTGCATAATGCACGGGCATAGTATTGATTTGGAACCCCCCCCGCCCACCTCCTACGCATTTTCCATATGCTGAATTCCTCTTGATATGCAAATTATTTTGTTTAGGCGCTCTTCTTCCCACCTTCCCCCCCCTCTAACCCAGCTTAAATATACGCTCCAAGCTTGGGGTGTTTCATTCTTCGCCTGAGGATGGCTGCTTGCGTTGTGGCCGAAACGTCGTGAGAATTGTTTTATTATGTTTTATTTTTATTATTTTATTACTTCCCTTCTACGTGACTTTACCGAAAGAACCAAGAAGATGAACCCCAGCCATTCCTTCGTTTTGCCTCTCATGCTATACTTTCCTCCTTTCTACCTAAAACACCCCGAGTGGTTCTGAATATAATTTAAATTCCACAATAAAATCATTACTCCTGGATCTCCTACTAGCCAGTGCCTTCAAGGATTCTGCTGTTGAATTCACAATAATGGTTTCCTATGTTGCAAATACTTCTTTCCAGTTTTTTTCTCCCTCCATCACTTAAATTGGGCCAAGTGACTATAATCTATATATGTATAAGTCAAAAATTGTGTGTGGGTTTGTGGGTTTGTGTGTGGATTTGTGTGTGGTCGCACGCTTGGCTCTCCAATGGTCGGGTTTACGTAAAAAAATAGCCAGGTACCACGCCGTAAACTAAAGCACTATTCCTTTTTCACATCCATAAACTTTAAATAACTTTAATTAGCGATTTAGTGCGATTTTTGTGCGCTTACATTTTATTTATTTGTGACGCGTGCACGACCATACCAACTCGCGTGCCTTTGGTGGGGGGAACGGCCCATCTTAAGTCGCATGCCTTCGGTGGGAGTGAAGGGGACATTTTCTTTTGCGTTAATAATGCTGTAAAAATACACTAAACGCTGACGTAAATTCTTCACTGTGTGATGTCCCCCCACCCCGATGTGTGCAGTTATTACTACTATACAGTCGCTAGATTCTACCATTATAGGCCGTAGATATTACTGCAGAAGGGCTGGGGAGATTGTGGCTGGGGTGGGGGTCAGGGGTAGCAGCCCAGCCCCAGCCTGCTAAGGTGCCACCTCGGCCAGCTGGAAAATCTAGGCGAGGCCGGAGGCTCTGCACGGGACGACGCCTCACCATGCCACTCTGTCAGGTTAGTACTTTGTGCTATACAGTCGATAAATACTGATATAGAGTCAGTATGTACTACTGTAGTGATACCAGGTACCACCGCAGTCGATATGCACTGCTGTAATCATAGAAGGTACCACCAGTCAGTATGCACTGCTGTAATCATAGCAGGTACCACCACAGTCAGTATGCACTGCTGTAATCATAGCAGGTACCACCACAGTCAGTACGCACTGATATTATATTTTCAAGAGTAGCTTTGAAATATTTTTAAGACCCAGGCAACGCCGGGTACTTCCCGCAAATATTAAATAAACCTGGCTCTAACCCCAAAAACCTTGCAAATAACTGTCCAATTACCAACTTATTAACCATCTCCAAACTCCTGGCGCACTTCACCTTTGTCAGAATAAAAGATCACTTCACTTCATCCTTTAATTGCTGTCCCCTTCAGTCTGCCTACTGCCCAAGTCTGCACTCGTCAAGATCACCTACAACATCACAGACTCTATCGACTCTGGTTACTTCGTTGCTCTACTTACCCTCATTATATCCTCCACCTTCAACACCAGCACAGATCTATAGTGGATGAGAAAAGGTCCTACGTCAATGTTGGAAAGTCCTCAACTCCAATTGTCCTAGCCACTGCACGTGTTCCTCGAGGATTCGTCCTGAGTCATTTACTTGTTTCGGTCTTCATCTCCCTAATTGGTCATTCCGACAATAGCCATGGCACAAACTATCACACCTACACCGATGGCACTCAATTACACTCCTCTCTATCTTCTGCTCAGGGATCACTTAACCTCGCCAATTGTATCTTAACCTTACAGCACTGATTTTGGTCAAATTTACCCCTGTTAAACGTTTCCCTCGGCACCAGTTCACCCTTGCGTTGCTTCCTCAAAATATGTAATTTAAACCTGCCACCATGTGACACAGCCAACTTGTAAGGGTTGTCACTTAAATAGAACATGCAAATTCGTCACTGGTGTAGTGTGTTATTACAGAGGCGTACACACTATTGTTTGAGGCAATGCGTTTAATAAACAACATCACTAATCACTGAGTTCTACAGTTAAGTGTTTTAAGTCTTCCTAGAGTGATCGCTATGTGTGTGTGAGTTAGCTGAATGAACGGGCCAGCCAGATAATACGCTGCCTGACCCACGATGCCCAGCTAAGACTCTATGGCGAACGAGGAGTGAAGAGCGACGACCCCTTGAGTTGATCCCATGAACTAGCCCCGAATCCCCAAACACGCTCGCCCTTTATCCCTTGGCCCTGGCCCCGCCTCTTGCTGTATCTAGGACGGCGCCCCCGCTTCCGGCCACGTGTACTTAACTCCTCCATCTTCTTGATTCTTTCGGTAAAGTCACGTAGAAGGGAAGTAATAAAATAATAAAAATAAAACATAATAAATAATTCTCACGACGTTTCGGCCACAACACAAGCAGCCGTCCTCAGGTGAAGACCAGTTCTGTCGAGGCGACAGCGTCTAAATGAAACACCACCACGCTTGGAGCGTCTATTTAAGCTGGGTTCGAAGGGGGGGGAAATGCACCTTGACAAAATAATTTGCATATCAAGAGGAATTTAGCATATTTATTGGAAATGCAGGAATGCGAATAGTGCTAATTTGTGAAATGCGTAGGAGGTGGGCGGGGGGTTTTCAAAGTCATATTATGCCTATGCATTATGCAGGATTAGCAGCATCAAAGGGAGGGGGTAGGGGTAGCATTAATAAAGGGAAGGAATGTTAATAGTATGTAGCTGCAGTAACTAAACAACCACGTAAAAAGCTAAAGTATAAACTACATAGTATCATCAATATGCTAAATATACTCTCAATAAGCTGAGCTACCAACCGTAATGAATACATTACAATTCTAGGTCGCAAAAAATATAATGTGCTTCCAGCTAAACTTTTTAAACTTTTTCCTTACATCACACGGGTCTATCCCGTACTATATGTTGCCATAGACAACCCCAACATTAAATTGTATACTGTATTAATATACACTACCCTATGTCTTAGAATAATACATCGTGTAATATTACACTATGTATTATTCTACCCACCCAACTTTATACCACACTGCTGTATATTCACTATACAATTACGATACTATATACTACCTTATACATTGTATTAAACATTACACTTTAATACTATTTATTATTATACACTATACCATTGACCGTCGCGTGAAAGGTACTAAGAGGAAGCAACGAAATATGTCAATGAGAGAGTGGTGGAAGGAAGCTTGCAGCGGAGCAAATAATCTATTCCCTGCGGAGAATACAAGATATGTAGTCAATGTCAGTGAGTGGAACGCGGTCTAAAAGTCACCGTTAACGTGGACAAAATCAGTTAAGATCCGAAATGGTTTATTACGTCCTTCCAATGATTGCTAAGCCGGAATCCATCTTCTCGGTTGAAATTGTCTCTGTGTTTGTATATGTGGATCGCCTCATGAACGAATCTCTCATGGTAGCCAGATGGCTTGCAGAGAACCTCTGTCTTGGAGAAGTCAATAGCATGTGAACCCACTGAATTGTAACAGTGATCTGCCACAGCTGAGGTGTTTTCCTACCGTGTTTCAAGTCTGCTTTATGTTCACGGATGCGGTCCGAGACATGTCGTTTGGTTTCTCCAATGTAACTGCTACCACAGAGGCAACTTAGTTTGTAGACGCCAAGGTACTGTATGTCTGGAACCACATCTTTTACAGACGGGACCAGATCACGGAGTTTATGTACTGTGTTGAATCGAACCTGGATCTTGTGTTTAATCAGGATTTTGGAGATCTTTTTTGTGACCCCAGCAATGTATGGTAAGGTGGTGGTTTTGAAAGGCTCCTCAACAGGATCCTTCTTGATGGTTGGAGTGATGGCTTTGCGGATTGTGTAGTCGGAGTAACCATTAGCCTTAAGAGCTTGGCGTACGTGTTTGAGTTCACTGGCAATGTGTTCCTGGTCGGAAATGCATTGGGCTCTATGGTATAGAGTATTGATGAGGGAATTCTTCTGGGATGGATGGTGGTGGGAATCCGGTTTTAGGTAAGCATTCGTATGGGTGGCTTTCCTGTAGACAGAGTGGCTCATTGAACCATCAGGTCTCCTTTTAATTAGGACATCCAAAAAGGGTAGCTTGCCATCTTTTTCGACTTCCATGGTGAATCTGATGGCTGGGTGGATGGAATTGTTGTGGTCGAGAATTTGGTCTAGAGCAGGCCGGCCATGTGGCCAGATGACAAAAGTGTCATCTACGTACCTCTTCCATAAGGTCGGGCGTAGAGTGGCAGTCTGGATGGCGTCAGTCTCAAATTTCTCCATGAAAACGTTGGCTACAACCGGAGATAGGGGGGATCCCATTGGGGTGCCCTCAGTTTGCTTGTAGAAAGTTCCATTCCAGGTGAAGTATGTATTGGTTAAGCAGTGTCTCACCAGGGGGGGTTACCCCAGCATTTAGTCCTTGATGAACCAAGTCTTCAATGATTGCAATGGTGTCAGGTACAGGAACTTTGGTGAATAAGGAAACCACATCAAAACTGACAAGCAGGTCGTCTGGGGACAGGGAAATCCCCTTGATTGTCGATACCAGGTCAGTAGAGGTTAGTACCGCAGAGGTGTTTTTTTCCAGTGAAAGGCAGTAGGATTTCAGACAAAAAACGAGCCAGTTTGTATGTGGGGGAGTTGATCGTAGAGACAATGGGACGAATAAGTGTATCTTCTTTATGTATCTTTGGCAAGCCGTATAATCTTGGTGGCCTGGCTGCAGAAGGTTTCAACGATAACTGTTTGGTTTGATCAATTAATGCGGTTGAATCAGAAATGATTTGGTTGGTTTAAGAGATGAGGCTGTTGGTGAGGTCTCTTTTTATTTTTGTTTAGCTGCCATCGTTGAGTAGTGCTTGAATTTTGTTGTTGTATTCTATTTTGTTCATGATGACAGTGGCATTGCCTTTGTCGGCTGAGAGGATGACAATGTCATCCCTCTTTTTTAATTGAGCTAATTCTAAACGCTCATCTTTGCTGATGTTGCTAGCTGGCATCTTAGCGTTTTTGAGGGTTGCAGAGATTTCAGATTTTGCTACGTCTGCAGAGATGTGACTCAGGCCCGTGAGAGCTACATCTACTCTAGCAATTATATCATTAACTGGTATGTGTCTAGGTGTGACTGCAAAGTTTAGTCCTTTAGCATCTATGCATTCGTAGCAAGATCTGAAATCACCATTCTGGCGAATTGCCCGATGATGCTGGATGCAATTACCAGCGAAACGTCGTACTCAAATTGTAAATGTTGTGGTTTCACGCTTCAATGTTGGCTAAAGCAGTGAACTATTTGTCTTTTGTCAACGTGACACTTTTTTACTGATTGGCCGTGTCGGGTGGTGGAGGGTTACGACACATTTATAAATAACGCGATCTAAACCCAAAAACGTTGATTATGAATAATATTGGTCGCGAAAGCCTACGTGTTAAACTGACTAAACTCTACTGACCTGGTATCGACAATCAATGGGGATTTCCCTGTCCCCAGACGACCTGCTCAGTTTTGATGTGGTTTCCTTATTCACCAAAGTTCCTGTACCTGACACCATCGCAATCATTGAAGACTTGGTTCATCAAGGACTGAATGCTGGGGTACCCCCCCTGGTGAGACACTGCTTAACCAATACATACTTCACCTGGAATGGAACTTTCTACAAGCAAACTGAGGGCACCCCAATAAGCTCCCCCCTATCTCCGGTTGTAGCCAACGTCTTCATGGAGAAATTTGAGACTGACGCCATCCAGACTGCCACTCTACGCCCGACCTTATGGAAGAGGTACGTAGATGACACTTTTGTCATCTGGCCACATGGCCGGCCTGCTCTAGACCAATTTCTCGACCACATCAATTCCATACACCCAGCCATCAGATTCACCATGGAAGTCGAAAAAGATGGCAAGCTACCCTTTTTGGATGTCCTAATTAAAAGGAGACCTGATGGTTCAATGAGCCACTCTGTCTACAGGAAAGCCACCCATATGGATGCTTACCTAAAACCGGATTCCCACCACCATCCATCCCAGAAGAATTCCCTCATCAATACTCTATACCATAGAGCCCAATGCATTTCCGACCAGGAACACATTGCCAGTGAACTCAAACACGTACGCCAAGCTCTTAAGGCTAATGGTTACTCCGACTACACAATCCGCAAAGCCATCACTCCAACCATCAAGAAGGATCCTGTTGAGGAGCCTTTCAAAACCACCACCTTACCCTACATTGCTGGGGTCACAAAAAAGATCTCCAAAATCCTGATTAAACACAGTACATAAAATCCGTGATCTGGTCCCGTCTGTAAAAGATGTGGTTCCAGACATACAGTACCCTGGCATCTACAAACTAAGTTGCCTCTGTGGTAGCAGTTACATTGGAGAAACCAAACGACATGTCTCGGACCGCATCCGTGAACATTAAGCAGACTTGAAACACGGTAGGACAAACACCTCAGCTGTGGCAGATCACTGTTACAATTCAGTGGGTTCACATGATATTGACTTATCCAAGACAGAGGTTATCTGCAAGCCATCAGGCTACCATGAGAGATTCGTTCATGATGCAATCCACATATACAAACACAGAGACAATTTCAACCGAGAAGATGGATTCCGGCTTAGCAATCATTGGAAGGACATATTAAACCATTTACGATCTCAACTGATTGTGTCCACGTTTACGGTGAGTTTCAGACCGCGTTCCACTCACTGACATTGACTATATATCTTGTATTCTCCGCAGGGAATAGATTCTTTGCTCCGCTGCAAGCTTCCGACCACCACTTTCCCATTGACATATTTCGTTGCTTCCTCTTAGTACCTTTCACGCGACGGTCAATGGTATAGTGTAGAATAATAAATAGTATTAAAGTGTAATGTTTAATACAATGTATAAGGTAATATATAGTATCGTAATTGTATAGTGAATATACAGCAGTGTGGTATACAGTAGGGTGGGTAGAATAATACATAGTGTAATTTTACACTATGTATTATTCTAAGACATAGGGTAGTGTATAGTAATACAGTATACAATTTAATGTTGGGGTTGTTTATGGCAATATATAGAACGGGATAGACCCTTGTGATGTAAGGAAAAAGTTTAAAAAGTTTAGCTGGAAGCACATTATATTTTTTGCGACCTAGAATTGTAATGTATTGCTTATGGTTGGTAGCTCAGCTTATTGAGAGCATATTTAGCATACTGATGATACTTTGTAGTTTATATTTTAGCTTTTTACGTGGTTGTTTAGTTACTGCAGCTACATACTATTAACATTCCCTCCCTTTATTAATGCTACCCCTACCCCCTCCCTTTGATGCTGCTAATCCTGCATAATGCATAGGCATAATATGACTTTGAAAACCCCCATTCCCACCTCCTACGCATTTCACAAATTAGCACTATTCACATTCCTGCATTTCCCATAAATATGCTAAATTCCTCTTGATATGCAGATTTTTTTGTCAAGGCGCATTTCCCCCCCCCCCCCTTCCAACCCAGCTTAAATAGACGCTCCAAGCGTGGTGGTGTTTCATTTAGACGCTGTCGCCTCGACAGAACTGGTCTTCACCTGAGGACGGCTGCTTGTGTTGTGACCGAAACGTCGTGAGAATTATTTTATTACGTTTTATTTTTATTATTTTATTACTTCCTTTCTATGTGACTTTACCTAAAGAACCAAGAAGATGAATCCCTGCAGTCACGAAAGCTTTAAATCGAAATTTAACTCCTCCAATCAAGACACCACTACAGGTCACGTGCCCTTGACTCCTCCAATCGAGGCCCACTTTCGTTCACGTGCCCTTAGCTCGTCAAATCGAGGCACCGCTTTCGGCCACATGTCCTTAACTCGTCCAATCGGACACCACTTCTGGTCATGTGCCCTTAGCTAGTCCACTCGAGGCCCGCTTCCAGTTACGTGCCCTTAGCTTGTCCAATCGGGCCACCCAGCACTCCTCCAGCACTGTGGATGGCGCGACCCACAGAGACATCTAACCGTGTCTCTACACTTACAGTAGTGGCTGTATTCACGACACTACACTAGTACAGCACACTGGTGTGTTGGAGAGCCAAGCGACAACATTTACAATCTGAGTACGACGTTTCGCCAGTAATTTCAACTTGCTTCATCAGGCGACAGCCAGATTTGTGGAGAAGTCTAACTGTTTCCGCATCTCCAGTTTCCTAACCCTCCGACTCCCATCCCCGCCCACTTCCCCTCCCCACCCGGCCCTTTTTTGCCGTGCTTGTTGCTTCCTTGTAGCCTCCACTCCCCCTACCCCAAACCCTCACCCTCCTTGTCTCTCCTCCCTGCCCCCCCCCTTCTCTGGCCTATATGGCCTCTTGTTGCATCAGCCCCTTTTGCCCACTTCAGCAATTGTTTCTTGCTGTGATTGTCCCAACTGATGACGGACGCTTGTGTTGCGCCCAAAACGTCGTGATTTAATTTATTTTATACCTCCGTGACTTTACCGAAAGAACCAAAGAGTATGGATCCCTGCAGTCACGAAAACTTCAAGTCTAGATCTAACTGTTTCGTTTCTTATGTAGAGGCGCAAAATGTGGCGACCACGCTTCTGCACTCTTGCACAAAGTGTGGGGGGGGATTACTGAGTCAATATACATTATGCATGTGCATTATGCGAGCCCTTTGATCTTGTCCTTCATGTGTATTGTGTGTATTAAAATAGCCGTATCAACGGTAATCCCTATTTAAGTATGCTGCCATTTATAGATATGCATTTCAATAATGTATTATTTTATGATTCGCTTCCACGCAGCACTAAGATGGTCGCTATCTGAACGGTTAAAATAAATGTAGTTTCTTTCAATTTCTATAGATTACACTGTGTAACAAATTTAAATTTTTGTTTTGGTCCTGGGTAGTAAGTGTTATTTCCTAATTGCTTATGCCTCAAAAGTACAGAAAATGTCTATTATTCCCCAGAATCTTGGGTTTTGTGACCAGGATATTGATATTTTGAAATTTACCTATTTTCCAGAACATTCCATATAGATTCAGTGCTGAGTAAACTCATAGCACATTATAGAACTTTCTAGTAATATAAATAGTAGTGTCAATACAGGGGCCTTAAGCCCACCAGTTCAGTTTAGTTCCAGTTGCCGAAGTGGATACATATCTGCATTTTTTTCAAATGGCATCAAGAGGCTGCAAGCATCCGGCAGACGCATTTTTCTATGTCTGCGGCCAATTTATCAAGATAAGAGCGAAACAGTATTCTGTGGAAGCATCTGCTAAGATGTGTGAGGCTTACAAGGCATATTTCGGCATGCCTGTCGGGGATCAAGACAAACCCTGCGAGCAATGCAAAAAACTTTGGAAGGTAAGATGGACATATTGTTGCTCAAAATTTTACGTTGTAAAATTCGTTTAAAAACATTCAATTGTAAAAGTTAAAAATTTTAAAATGTTTTAGAATTTTCAATGTTATTGAAAAAAAAAAATATATCATATATGAAAAATGTTGCGAGAATCTCTTACACATTAGTCATGAGTAAAATAAATATTTTTGTAGGATGGTACAGAGGGGAAAAGAGAGAAATAAAGTTCGCTATCCCAAGAATTTGGCGGGAACCCACTGACCACTCAAGCAACTGCTACGTCGGACTGGCAAGAATGCACCTGCTATCATCAACAGAGAAAACGACACCGGTGACGGAGGGGATGGCACACGCTTCCATGAGCTGCCCATACCAATTACTGTGGAGAGAGAGCAGCCGTCTTTAGAAGAGAGCAACAAGTCAGAGAGCGAGGAAGACTTTGTAGATCCAGATGACAATTTCAGAGGTGGATATGAGGAGAGAAACCCATACTACCCCAACCAAAAATACCTCAACGACTTTATCAGAGATCTTGGTCTCACCAAGTCCAATGCTGAGCTTTTAACGTTTAGGCTCAAGCAGTGGAACTTGTATTATAGTGTGCAAGTCGCAGATCAGAGGAAGCGTCACCAACCTTTTTTCAGCCTCTTCACCCGTCGTGATGGGCTCTGCTTCTGCCATAATGTGACAAGTCTGTTCGAGGCAATCGGAATCGCCCGTAACCAGAATGATTGGCGCATCTTCATTGAAAGCTCATCCAGGAGCCTCAAAGCTGTGCTGCTCCATAATGGTAACAAGTACCCATCTTTTTCCCTGGCTCACTCGGTGCACATCAAAGATGATTACAACAGCATCAAGACCTTGCTGGATGCCTTGAAATATGATGAGTACGGCTGGGAGGTCATCAGAAACTTCAAAATGGTGGCATTCCTGATGGGTCTCCAAGGCGGTTTTACCAAGTTTCCCTACTATCTTTGCCTTTGGGACATCAGGGGCACCAAGGCGCACTACCACATACGGGACTGGCCACAGCAGACCGAGTTCTCTGTGGGGAGGAACAACTTAAAGTGGGAGCCACTGGTGGACCCCCGGAAGGTGCTGATGCTACCACTCCACATCAAATTGGGCATTATTAAACTATTTGTCAGGGTAAAAACCTACCATTATTTGTCAGAGCTGTAGATAAGGAGTCGGCAGCCTTCAAGTACCTTCAAGACTTCTTCCCTAAGCAGTCTGAGGCAAAGGTCAAAGCTGGTGTCTTCGTCGGACCACAGATAAAGAAGCTCTTGGAGTGCAATGAATTCCCCAAGAAGTTCACTAGTAGAGAGAAAGTAGCTTAGAACAGCTTTGCCACAGTGGTTAGTGGCTTCCTGGGCAATCACCAAGTCGAAAACTACGTAGAACTGGTTGAGACTGGTGAAGAACTACGGCACAATGGGCTGTAGGATGTCCCTCATATCCTTGATGCTCATTTTGATAAATTCAAGGAAAACATGGGAGCGTACTCGGCCGAGCAAGGGGAGCGCTTCCACCAGGATATACTGGACTTCGAAAGCCGCTACCAAGGAAAGTATAACGAGAACATGACGGGAGACTACATTTGGGGGCTGATTCGTGAAAGTGATTTACAGTATAATCGTAAATCTCGAAACACTACTCACTTCTAAATATTTAGTAATAATTGTTGTATTACTTTAGTATAAACACATGTACAATTTTATTCATATGTTATTTTTTTCTGACTTTATGTGAACGAAAAGACACAAATTCACCCGTTTTCTCATTGAAAAGTTGTAAATTGTAAAATGTCAATGTCTTGGTCACAAAAGCAAAGATTATTGGGAATAATAGCCATTTTATATACTTTTTACTCATCAACAATTAGGAAATAACACATACAACCCAGGAACATAAATTGTGTTCCATATTGTTATCCAATTAGTCTTTGCCAGTAGTAGCTAGTTTTGCACAGAACTTCAACATTATCAAAATCTCTATTTAAAGCTTTCGTGACTGCAGCTTTCGTGACTGCAAAGTATAAACTACATCGGTATCATCAGTATACTAAATATACTCTCCAATAAGCTGAGCTACTAACAGTAAGTAATACATTACAATTCTATGTCGCAAAAAATATTATATGCTTCCAGCTAAACTTTTTTCCCTTACGTCACACGGGTCTATCCCGTACTAAATGCTGCCATAGACAAACCCAACATTAAATTATATACTGTATTACTATACACCACCCTATACCTTAGAATAATACATGGTGTAATATTACACTATGTATTATTCTATCCACCCTACTGTATATCACACTGCTGTATATTCACTATATAATTACGATACTATATATTGCCTTATACATTGTATTAAACATTACAATTTTAAACTATTTATAATTATACAATCTGCTATACACTATACTGGAAGCATATTATATTTTTTGCGATGTAGAATTGTAATGTATTACTTACTGTTAGTAGCTCAGCTTATTGAGAGTATATTTAGTATATTGATGATACTATGAAGTTTATACTTTAGTTTTTTACGTGGTTGTTTAGTTACTGCAGCTACATACTATTAACATTCCTTCCCTTTATTAATGCTACCCCTATCCCCTCCCTTTGATGCTGCTAATCCTGCATAATGCACGGGCATAATATGACTTTGAAAACCCCCCGCCCACCTCCTACGCATTTCACAGGTAGTACTAATCACATTCCTGCATTTCCCATAAATATGCTAAATTACTCTTGATATGCAAATTATTTTGTCAAGGCGCACTTCCCCCCCTTCCAATCCAGCTTAAATAGACGCTCCAAGCGTGGTGGTGTTTCATTCAGACGCTGTCTCCCCGACAGACCTGGTCTTCACCTGAGGACGTCTGCTTGTGTTGTGGCCGAAACGTCGTGAGAATTATTTTATTATGTTTTATTTTTATTATTTTATTACTTACCTTCTACGTGACTTTACCGAAAGAACCAAGAAGATTAATAAAATCAATTGAGTGTCCTTGTTGGCACGCGTGTTATGCTACTGCTGACAGTTGTATTTGGCATAATTTAATGTTATTTTAGTCTCGTCCTGATCATTCGTTCTGTTTGCCCAACATAACATTTTCCAAACGTGCAGTTAATATTTCTGTTGATAGCTTCGGTAATACATCTTGTGTACCAGATATTAATTTCTGTATTTTATGTAGCATGACAAATCTGACTCGGATGTTTTGTTTTTCCAAACATCTGGCTAGTTTATCAGTTACTCCCGCAATGTACGGTATTTTAATCGTTTTATTAATGCCCAAGTAATTACTGCCAACATCGTGGAGGCCTGGGACTGGTTCAAATGTTCGCCACCGTTATTGGTCGTGAGCAAGAATCAAAATCAAGTCGCCTGATGTGCAGCACAGTGTGTCCAACCACTACAATACTGTTCACCATATATATGTAAGGACAGTACGGGGTGATGTCGGGACAGTACGGCTCTCCGTGGCCATGGTTACTAATTAACGTAAGGGAACAGACAGGGTCGCATGAGGGGAAGCACGGAACCTAACATTCGTAAATTGTAATCGGGGCAGAGACAGACAGGGCCAGGTGCGGTGAGAGAGGGTTCATGAATAGGGGCGTGGCCGGGTCGTGAGGGGGATAAGAGCCGGCATAAACTGTTGCTCTGGGCTGCTGTTGTGGGGGAACTGCCATCGCTGTCGTCATCTTGGAGTGAGTCGTCTTCATCATCCTTAAGTGGGCACCTTGTAGTCTTGGAACGCTAGAGTTATGTTGTCTCAGAATAGAGTTACCTAAGTTATCCAAGTGTATATAGTCACTCGCGGTTACTTGTTAAGTTATCAGTGAGCCGGTGGACTTTATTCATAATAAATATACTTATAACTGTAAAAGAAGGTGTCTCCGAAAGCTACATTACACATAGACACACACTAGTATACACAGGGCACATGCAAATACCATACAGACACAAATAAACACAATCGAAGACACACACAAATACCTGGACAAGTACACAAAACATAGACAGTAGGGTGTCATGGCCACGGAGCTGTTCGGAAGAAACGGCCCCTTTCACACCATGCACGCTAAACACATCTGGGTCTAGGCCTGATAAAAAAAAATTCTCCCAGCATCATCAGATATATCTATCGAGGTTGTCTTCCCAGGCAGGCTAGCAATTGACCTCAGCCAAGGGTTTTCTTGAGAGGACAGAATTGGCCAGATTTGTGATGCGCATCGGGAGACCTCGGGGTCCCAGCACCACAAACACAAGGTGAGACCAACGCCAAAGTCACCTGGAGGCAAAACCCGAGTCACATTCACGTATGATTATGCGTTTTGAACCATGAGGCTGTAAACAAAAAGACAGCCCTGCTAGGTCTATTATTACTGAATATTTTAATCTAGTGACTCAATACGCAAACGGAATACACATTTCAAGCCCGGGGGAGAGGGGGGGAAGATGAGCTTCATCTTAAGAATGCGTATTAGACTGGAATACAGATAACCAGGTGGATATTGAGATATATAAGGTGAGATAGAGGCCATGCTTCACTCTCTCCTGCCAGATCCGTGGCAGCACACCGTACTGTGGTGCAGATAGCCTCCAGAGCATAGATGTCAAGACAGGTTTGGGGCAGCCAGAGAATAACATAACTTTGGTCTTTTTAGCATTGAGGAGCAGTTTTAGGGCATTAAGTTGAAAATTATCGAATTCCTGTTGTAGATGCTGTTGAAACTCCCCAATTAAATTTTCAGAGGCCATCAGGGCTGTGTTGATGTAGATAAAAAACTGGATAGGGCCAAATACAGAGCCCTGAGGAGCTCCCTTTGTAACGGGGGTCCTGTCAGATGATTTGTTATTGATGGAGACAATTTTAAATCGCTCAGATAAGTTATTGAAAATCCAGTTAATTGCAGAACCCGCAAATTGTAAGAATTTTAACCATTGCAATATTACAGCGTGATCCAGAGCGTCAAATGGTTTTGGCGAGTCGGGGGCTAGGATGGCACAATAACGAGTTAAAGAATAGGATGGCACAATGAAGAGTTGAGGGATAGGATGCCACAAAGACGAGTCGAGGAATAGGATGTCAGAATGACGAGTCGAGGAATATGATAACGCAATGCCTACGAGATCCATGATTGGTAAAGAGAAAGTCAAGAGTATTCAGTTGAACAGAGGCTGTGCTATATTTTTTCTTGAAAGCTAGATTACTCAGAATGGAATTAGGGCATATTCCGAGATGACATTTGTGACGTTAAATTATGCTTTAATCCTGATGAGAGGGGAGAGGACTGAGAGAGGGAGATAATTGCTATGGTTGTCTGTACCGCCAACTTGATGGCTCAGCCAATGCAACCTTGCTCACCGAAGGAACTCAATGGTGGAAATGAGTCAAGATCTTTCAAATATTTTTGGGCTCTTCACACAATCTAGCGTTGTTAAACCCAGACTTAATTGTTGGCAGGCCAGCTGCAATGTTTCAAGATGGCACATGTGTGAATTTAAAGAGGCCAATGTTTCACAAGGATACTGATACAAAGACAACACACATACACACCTGTACAAGTATGAAGACAAGCACGAATACGACAGACACACACATAGACATACTCTTTAAAAAACACATACGCACACACGGATACAGAAAATATGCAGACATACTCACGTACAAAGACAAAGACACGCACAGATACGTGACACGTAAATAAAAAAGACGTACACCCACATACAAACAGCAAAACATCTAAATAGAAGCACACTTACAAAAGAATACGCATTCATACATACACTATCGTGCCATAATTATTGATACAAGACTGTTTAAGATGACGAATTGATTTAAGTATGACAATGCTAATGATGTTAATGATAATGGTGTTGATAGGCTGATCTATATTTTTAAGGAAAGGCAATGATTTAACGTGGTATTTATATTTAATAAGAACAAGATTCTGTGTGTGTAATGAAGGCAGTGGTAATAGATCAATAGGGGGTAGGTGGGCATGTCAGGATGAGTGATGGTAGTTAATCCGGGCTGCACTTACATACATACACACATATTCAATGCATAAGTACACCGTACAAATTAGGATTGTTTAAATCTGTGCTTTTGCATTAATGGTAACCATATGAAAAAGAGGTAACTGGCGTGCTACACATATATAGATGTTTAGCAATAAAACATTTGTATATTTTTTTATTTAGATGTGAGGGTGCTGCTGTAACAGCGCACTGGACGGGCAATGAAGAGGTTGCCAGTTCGATTCCATCTCCCGCCGCAGCAGTTAAAATAATGGGAAACTTAAAAAAAAAAATCCTACCCCATACGTACTGTTTGGGAAAGTGCTATTAGCGTGCACCTATTAAGGTCAAATTGGTTGAACAAGTGATTGGTATGGCCAAAACCACTTCCGGATATCTTTTCTACCCATAGTGCTAATCTTCACACACTCCACCAGCCGTTGTTACACGTTGTGGGTGGGAGATGTTTATTGTGGGGATCTTGTACGATGCAATTGTTGGGTTGTACATTTTTTTTCTCTCGCTGTTGTGTGTTTTTTTTTCTCTCGGTATAAATATTGTACAGTTGGGTAATTTATTGCACTGTTCTGTCATTGTTGGAGTACACTTGTTTGTTGTTCTGCATAATTGTACGTCGGTTGCTTACTTGCGGGGGAGTTGGCAGCCGGGACGGCTGGAAGCTACGGAGGGGGAGGGGCGGTGATGTAGTGACTGTGAATGTCACTGTGTGGTGCCGGGCTTGTGAAGCCACGGCGGATAATCTGTTGGCATTATGTGTAGCCCGCTTACTGGGCATAGTACCAGCCCTAGTGGGGCTTGGGTGAGCACTGGTCAGCATGGAGGCACCACGTATAGTGTGCGATGCGGGCTCCCTGTGAGGGAGCGAGAGGGAGTGTCAACCAGCCAGAGTTACATTGGGGCATGATACACTGGTTGACCTGCCGACACGTGACCGGATGATATTGGAGGGGGGCCACCGGTGGACGGGGTCCGCTGGGTGGTCACGTGGTATAAAATAAGTCTCGGGAGCCTTCGGGAAAGAGCTCGAGAGATCTAGAAGGTGGGCGGGGCGAGGGGCGGAGCCAGCCCCAGCCCGGGCCAATATAACGGGGGCCCGTGAGGGGCTCGGGGTTCTTCGCGTTGCTGGTAAAGAAGATCCACGTCGGGTAAAGAAGCCTCTAGCCACGTGGTCCGGAACCCAGCTTGTGGTCCGGGCCGGGAATACTAGGTTTGTTTTCTCTTTCATTTGTACCTGATGATGATTGATTGCGTTGCAATCGAAACGTCGTATGCTATTATTTAATTTATTTTTTCTTTCTATGTGACTTTACCGAAAGAACCAAAGAGTATATTGATAATAATCAAATTTACAGATCACGTTGGCAAATGTAGCTGTATCCAGCACTAATCTCCTGCTTCAAAATATTTTTTGAAGCCAAATTAATGATGTTAAGAGAGGAAACAAGGTCGTTCCAAAACGTTCCTACTGCAATGGCCAAGGCTTTGTCACCTATTTAAATTCTTGTACGCAGTATGCACACACAACAATGACAACCGCCATTCACAACGAAGTGGTGATTACATCACCATGGTGCCTTTGCCAGGCCATATGCACTTTAAGGCCACGTAAAGTGTCGAACACCCACTGGCAGGAGGTCATTGGACAGAACCAGGTGCCGTGGGTTGACTGACTGAGATTATTGGCCAATGCACCACCTGTGCCCCCTACTGTGCCAACTTGCTGTGTTTTAATCGCCCACTGCTCCGGTCGTTGTTGTGAGTGTTGCCATCCTTTGTTGTCCTCTGCCATCCGTTGTTGCTGGAGGGCGACTGCCTCAAACTGCCCAGTAACGTCCTTCACAGCGGCCGATTTGACATCGCTGGTACTAGTCTTTGGCAAGTCCTCTCAGCTCCATGTCCTCTTGTACCACATCACTCCATCTCCTAGTCCGTGCTGTGCCCGTTTACCCCCCTCTATCCGGCCGAACAAAAGCTGTTTAGGCATGCGGCTGGACATGCGGGCTAAATGACCCAGCCAACGCAGCCTTGCCTGCTGGAGGAGCTCATTGATGAGACATTATCCAGCTCTTTCAAGGATTTGGGAGCTCCTCACACAATTCAGCCTGGTTAAACCCAGGATGTATAATAGGCAGGCCAGCCTAAATGTTTCTAACCGACTAAAATTTTCCATTAAGGGGGGGGGTCCACGTTTCACAATCATAGAGAAGGGAGTGCATGTCCGTGGCCGAGTTGACCCAAAGCTTCGTGTGGAATGACAGACCAGGTAGCTTCCACAGAACGTTACGCAGCCGATGAAAAGATAATGCCACTCGCCTGATTCGGAGTGAAATCTCTGCTGTCAAACAGGTATGGATAACTCTCCACCCTCTCCACAACTGCCCCATAACCAATAGGGAGTTGAGGGGGTGAAGTGTTTGATGGCACAAAATATCCAGGCAAGTGCTTAGTTTTGGTGGGGCTCATGGTAAGACCCCACCTCTTGGTGGAACATTCCAGGTTCAGCAGCAGCAGTGCCTCCAACTCCTCCTCTAAGTGAGCAGCAATCACCAGATAATCAGCATATATAACATGGTTAACTAATAGGGAGCCATTCTTTAACCACACCAGGGTATCGATCAGCCTCGCACTGTATCTGTACCAGATGGAGTTTCCTTCGGTACAGCCATATAAGGCTTCCTGAACGACGTGGTAAAAAAATATGCTGAATAATGTGGGAGCCAGAGGGCATCCCTCTCGCACCCCTAACATATACACACACCCACACATTCTTCGAACCCATATAAAACATTCACCTTCATCATCTTTGACCAATCACGTCCCACTGTTTTTATCCACGGGAATTGAACCTCATAAAATAATGTGCAGCTTTAACACGTAGGCTTTCACGACCAATATCATCCATAATAGCGTTTTTTGGGGTTAGGTAGCGTAAATATATAAATGTGTCATTTAAACCCCCCACCACCCGACACAGCCAACTAGTAAGGGTTGTAACGTAAACAGAACATGCCAATTCGTCACTAATACAGCACATCAGTGTGTATATTATTTACGTTGACTCATTAATCCCCCCCTCCTCACTTTGCGCAAGAGTGCAGAAGTGTGGTCACCACATCTACGCCTCTAAATAAAACAAAACAGGTGGACTTCTCCACAAATCTGGCTGTCACCTTATGAAGCTAGTTGTATTTACTGGCGAAAAATCGTACTCAGATTTTAAATGTTGTGGCTTGGCTCTCCAACACACCCGTGTGCTGTACTAGTGTAATGCGAGCGTAAACGGGGTTCGCTGCTGGGCTCTGGCCCAATCATACGGCCCGGGGTCTTGGGGGGCAGAGCCCAGTATGGGGGCATATGGGAGGGCCCGCCGTTCACCTCGGGTCCAATCGGAAGCGAGGTAAATGGGGGTGGAGCCAGCAGGGCGCTATGGGAAGGCCGGATCTGACGGTCCGGAAGGGGAGGAGACAGGATCACGTGGTAAAGCGGATATAGGTGGGAGCCCGGAAGGGTTCCGGGTCAGTTGCTGGAGTGAAGAAGCTTAACCATGTTGGGTGGCCAGAGGGGATCCGCGCCATCAGCCACGTGGCTGGAGGAGCTTCGGCACACCCTCGGCCAGCAGTGTGCGGAGTGGGGGAGCGGAAGAACTGACGAGGAAGCGCGTGTGGGGCGCGCGTGAGGAGACGCTGGTCCACTGTCAGGACCAGCGGGGTGCGAGCAAGAAGCTAAATAAAAAAGCAACGGAGACCAGCAGTGTGTGACGAAGTCTTTTATTACATTGGGGTCAGAAGCGCTTCGAGATGGATGTCAAAACATCTCAAGAAGAAAAATCTACCTATGCCTTCTTCAGAGGACGACAAGGACCTTCCTCCAGCGGTGGTGGTCCCGAACACGGAGGGCGCGGGCGGGACGGCGGCGAGCGACACGACAGGACAGGGGTACAAGATGTCGTCGCGGGGGTCGGGCCGTCTGCGTCTTCGGGCGCCGAGGACGGCTGGCGGCTCGTAGCGGAGCAAATTGATTCGCTACGGGCCATTTGGCCGGATTTGGTCACCCTGGTCGCGCCAGCGACGATGCCAGGACAATCTTAATTTGGGAGCTTTCGTGACTGCAGGAATTACTCTTTGGTTCTTTCGGTAAAGTCACGTATAAAGAAAAAATAATAAATTAAATAATAGCATACAACGTTTCGATTGCAACACAATCAATCATCATCAGGTATAAATGAAATAGCAACAAAAATCTAACCAGAAAACTATAGACAGACATATAAGCAGACAGATATCACCAAGATACATAGAGAGAGAGCAACACATAGGCACAAAGAGAGAGAAAGTCTCTGTGACGAGGCCTTAAATAGAGAGAGGGGGCGGGGGCGGAGAGAGGTAGGGGATTAGAGAAAAAATTAGCATGTCAATGGGTAGGACGACGGGTGGTAAAGTAAGCAAGCTTGAAAATTAGGAGAACGGGAGAGCGACACATTAAATTAAAAAACCTAGCAAAATATTGAAATGTAATGTAATGCAACACAGAGAATCGGTCAACACACAATTAACGCATAGCCTGGTCGATTACGTATTTCAAAGATTGCGACCTCTGCGAGGCTTCCCACCTTCCCCGACATGTGGCAAGACGCCGCCATCTTGGGCGCGGCCACGACTGACTGGCGGGAAGCTGCCATCTTGTCACCGCCACGTGGGGTGCCCGCTTCGGGTGACAGCAGCGAGGGGACTCGCAGCCACCGTCTGACGACTATTAAACAATTTACCGTTGGAGGCGATTGGAGTGCATTCGCTTGGCGCTTTGAATCGGCTGTCCGCTCCGCCAAGTGGACGGATGCAGAGGCCTTGGAGGTTCTGCCAATGCTCCTCGATGACAAATCCTGAACATTTTTCCGGTCCATCATGGCCGCGAAGAAGTCGACGCTGAAAGGGGCTTTCGACGAGATGGCGGAAGCATACGAGCCTCCGGACGACACACACCATAGATTTGTCCAAAGACAACGGGCACCGGAGGAATCACCTGTGGCCTTCCGTGGCGCTGTGGTTGCACTGGCCATGGCCACGTATCCCGAGACCGAGCCCGACTTGTTGGAGCCCTTGATACTGGGGAAGATGTTGGAACTGTCCAAGGACCTGGGCATTCCACTGCCCATGTGCGGCCACAAGCAGCTGACCTCCCGGTTGGCTGCCAAGTGCCTCGACGCGCAGTTCAACTTGCGCCGTTGGGCGCAGCTGGCCGCCTGGACAGGGGGTCCGACCATGGAGGGGAAGGCCGTTGGTTGGACACCGTCGAAGGCCGTATTCGTCCCGGACGAGGCGGGGCCTGGCGATCTCACTGCGGCGGCGGCCCAGTGGGTTCCACGGGGGGGAGCGGTGTCGCGCTCGGGGCCCTCGTCGTTGGATTACCGTGACGCCGGGGGAGCCGAGCAATGGGCCGACATGGCGCGTTACCGCTGCGGACGTCTCGGACATTTCGCGCGTGACTGCCGGAGTCGCCCTCGTCCACCTCTTCGCCCAGAGTCCCCGACCAAGGACACGCCATCGACGTCGGACGGTGACCCGCGTCAGGCAATGGGGGGAGTATGGGCATCGTGGGTCAGGTGGAAGCACGCATTTCCATTGGGGATGTGTCGGCTTCGGGGACGGTGTTGATCTCCAGGTCCCTCGCTGTGCCTTGCTTATTGGCGACCGATTTCCTGGCGAAGATGCCGATTCAGATAAGGGTCGATCAGGGTTGCATTGAGTTACCGGCGGGCCGTAAGATTTTCTTTTTGCCATCGCCGTGGGGCCGATTCACCCCCGACCTCCAGGTGCAGGCGCTGTCCGACGTTTCGATCGACATTCCACCGGGCTCGCAGATGCTCATTCCGTTGCGCTATCGGAAACCTGTGCCTGGGGTTGAGGGGGCGGCGGGTGTGTTGTTGTCACCGTCCAACGCTGTTACAGGCGGCCTGGCGCTGGTCGCAGCCCGGATGATTGTTCGGCTGTGTCAGCCTCCGTTTTTGCAAGTGTTAAACGGAGGGGCGGACAATGTTGTGGTGCCGGCCAGTACAGTCCTGGCCCATGCCATGACCGCTTTCACGGCCCATGATGATCCGGATCGCCAGGGTCTCGTGGCGGGGGTTTCGGCCGCTACGTCGCAGGACGATCGATGGATCGCCGGGTTGTGTCAGGAAAATGCGACCCTGACTATATACCAGAGGTCCGCGCTTCGCGCGCTGCTGTCCAAATATTCCGACGTCTTTAGCAAAGATGATTTCGATCTGGGACGCACCTCGCTGCTCTCCCATCACATTGATACCCGGGATGCTAGTCCCATTCGGATGAATCCGCATCGGTTGAGCCCAGCGGAGAGGGATCATGTCCGCGGCGCAGTACATGATATGCTGGCCGCCGACATTATTTCTCCGTCCAACAGCCCATGGGGCGCTCCGGTGGTCCTGGTAAAGAAAAAGGATGGTAGCCTGCAATTTTGTGTTGATTTTCGGAGGTTAAACAAAGTGTCGGTTGCAGATGCTTACCCCCTGCCGCATATGGATGATTCCCTCGATGCCTTGTCTGGGGCGAATTTTTTTTCGACTCTTGACCTCTCTTCAGGGTTCTGGCAGCTCCCCCTGGACGAATCGTCAAGGGAAAAGACGGCTTTTTGTGCGTCGCAAGGCCTGTTTCAGTTTAATTGTCTCCCCATGGGGTTGAATGCCGCCCCTGCTACGTTTCAGAGGTTGATGGAACTCGTGTTGACCGGCCTGCAGTGGGACACGTGCCTGATATATTTGGACGACGTTATTGTTTTCAGCCGCATGTTTGAGGAGCATCTTCAGAGATTGGATGCTGTTTTTGCTAGGGTACGTTCCGCCAATTTGAAATTTAAGCCTAAGAAGTGTCACCTTTTGCAACACTCCGTGTGCTATTTGGGTCATATTGTTAGCCCTGATGGTGTGGCCACGGACCCGGACAAAACGGCGTGCGTTCGGGACTGGCCGACTCCGGCCACGGTGGGAGATGTACGTCGATTTGTCGGGTTCGCTTCCTATTACCGCAGATTCGTTCCAAATTTTGCTACGATCGCTAGGCCGCTGCACCTCCTTACGGCAAAGAACCAGAGGTTCAGATGGGGGCCGGCGGAGGAGTCAGCGTTTCACGGCCTACGCGATCACTTGGCATCAGCGCCAACGCTGGATTACCCTGATTTCGCTTTGCCTTTTATTTTGGATACCGCCGCTAGTAAAGGTGGCGTCGAGCACATTGTGGCTTACGGGGGCCGCGTCACCCGGCGGGAATTGTTAGCTATTGTGCATTCTGTCCGATAATACAGCCCGTATTTGTTCATTGTGCGCACGGACCATGCGGCCTTGCAATACTCCCTGAAAGTTGACCAGCCATCTGGCCATTTGGCACGATGGCTGGAAACTTTGCAGGAGTTCTCGTTTGATGTTCAATACCGTAAGGGCTCGTGTCACGCTAATGCGGACGCGCTCTCCCGACTTTCGCAAGGGTCCACCTGCGCGTGTGCCTCTGGCACGAATAGGTGCACGCGGGTTCTGTAGCCCCCGTGGCCCATCGTGTCCACTGTGGAGATGCTCGCGGCTTCCACGTGTCCGGAACCGGGTGACGGGGTTTTGAATTTGCCGCGTTCCGTGTGGGTTCGTGAACAATTGCTCGATGACTCGCTTGGGGCCTTGCGGAGTCAGGCTGCGAAGTCGAAGGGGTATCCGTCATCTGATGGGATGCCGGGAGTTGTTGATGTAGAGAGAGGACTTGCAGGGTCGCTGGCGCCTTGTTGTGCCATCGTCGTTGCGATACGAGTTGATTCGGATTCTGCACGCTGAGAAGTTGTTACATCTCGGGGTGCAGAAAACCTTATTGATATTGCAACGGGCACATTCGGGCGTGCTCAGCGGAAGCCGCCCAAACAACCGTATGTTCCCCCGGTGCAGTCGATTAAAGTGACGCGGGTTAACGAATTGGTGGCGTTGGACATTCTGGGGCCCTTTCCCCCGTCCACTCGGGGGAACAAATTTTTGTTGGTCGGGGTTGAATATCTTTCGCGATGGCCAATGGCTTGGCCTTTGCCCGACCAGTCGGCGTCGTCTATCATGGAGGGATTCCTGTTCGGGTACGTCATGGACAAGGGGGCGCCAGAAAGGCTGCTTACGGACCGAGGGCAAACATTTTCTTCAAACCTATTGCGGGATGTGTGCGACGCACTGGGAACTAAGAAAGTTCGGACCTCTTCCTACCATCCACAAACTGATGGGATGGTTGACCCTGTCGGCCATGCTCTGCCATATGGTTAGCGAGAAGCAGGCCGATTGGGTTTTGCATATCCCGGGAGTGCTCTCCGCTTACCGGATGGCACCACATGCGTCGACGGGGTATTCACCTTTCTTTTTGATGTACGGTCGCGAGAATGTGCCGCCTGTGGAGGTGCAACTTGACACGCGGGCGAAGGGTCCTGTTAAACCCCTCCCCGAGTATTTTCGCGAATCTGTTCGGCGCGTGGCGGAGGTGCGGGACGCGGCCCGATTGGCTACAGCAAAGACCCAGGCCCGGAACGAACGGTGCACCCGGCGCTCTCATCGTGGGTCCACTTGGCAAGTGGGGGAAATGGCCTGGCTCCACTGCCCACAGGTGCCGGTGGGGACCTCCCCTAAGTTGCACAAACCCTGGCAAGGGCCGGTGGTGCTGATTGAGGTCCCTAGCCCACAGTCCGCATGCGTTCGGGTCGGGTCACGACGTTGGTATGTTCACACGTCCCGATTAAAACCCTACGTTGCCCTGCGTGTTGCCTTGCCGGTGTCTGTCGCATCCGATGCGCCACTGCCCTTGCCTGTTCAACCTGCAAGCACGCCTGTCGTGCCTCCTGTAGACGGGCCGGCGGTGATCCTACTGGACAAAAGGATTTCTGCACCTGGGTGGGCCTACCACGGTGATGGGGGCACCTGCTCCCGCTGCCTCTCCAACCCCGCCGAGGTTGCAGCTGCAAGGATCCCCGATTACGGGCCTCTCTGGTGAGCGGGGTGCTGGGAAGGACAGGCCTCCACCAGCGGCTGATGATTCCATTTCCGCCGCTCCTCAAACCTTGTCGGGACTGCGATCTCCGAAGGTGCCGCTTCTCGTGAAGGACGGGCCAGCGACCCGCACTCGTTCCAGGTCCCTTCCCTATCGTTGATTGTGTTTGTCGTTATTGTGCTCGGTTGTGATTCGTGAATGTGTTCTCGTCGCTCGCATTATTATATCCTGTTTCAGCCGGGATGGCTGGTCTTTTACATCAGGGACGGTGGAGGTCATGTAATGCGAGCGTAAACGGGGTTCGCTGCTGGGCTCTGGCCCAATCATACGGCCCGGGGTATTGGGGGACGGAGCCCAGTATGGGGGCATATGGGAGGGCCCGCCCTTCACCTCGGGTCCAATCAGAAGCGAGGTGAATGGGGGAGGAGCCAGCAGGGCGCTATGGGAAGGCTGGAAGGGGAGGAGACAGGATCACGTGGTTAAGGGGATATAGGTGGGAGCCCGGAAGGGCTCCGGGTCAGTTGCTGGAGTGAAGAAGCTGAACCACGTTGGGTGGCCGGAGGGGATCCGCGCCATCAGCCAAGTGGCTGGAGGAGCTTCGGCACACTGTCGGCCAGCGGTGTGCAGAGTGGGGGAGCGGAATAACTGACGAGAAAGCGCGTGCGGGGCACGCGTGAGGAGACGCTGGTCCGCTGTCAGGACCAGCGGGGTGCGAGCAAGAAGCTAAATAAAAGAGCAACGGAGACCAGCAGTGTGTGACGAAGTCTTTTATTACACTAGTAACGAATTGGCATTTTCTGTTTACGTGGCAACCCTTACTAGTTGGCTGTGTCGGGTGGTGGCTGGTTTTTATGACACATTTATATATTTACGCGATCTAACCCCAAAAAACGCTATTATGGATAATGTGCTGCTGGTTTCTCCCCCGCTCAAACCCCTCCCCAAACCCCTCCCCACACACCACACAGTCTCTCTCTCTCTCTCACAACCACCCACGCAATATCCACCACTATATGGCTCCTCTTTGTTGATTGACAGGCTATATTAATCTAACACAAGGAGGGAGTCGCACAATGTACCCACACAATACTCACTCACACGTACAAAACAAAGATTCCCCCGTATGACCTCTAACAGATTGGTGGGGCAAGTCTTCTTAACGAGAACATTTGAAAGCCGACACTGCACACGAGGGAGTCGTTTGACCAGAACTAAGCTCGGCCACCTTTGTTTCCTCATAGCTGATGTTTACACACCATACCAAACATACTTAGACTGAGGCGACCTAGGGAGGGCCTGTGACTGGATCAGAGATTCGTCATCGGTTAAGATACATTGTTGGCCGTGAGCGGAAATATAACTCTGGCCATCAGCTTTGCAGCACAGTGTGCTAACCACTGTGCCACCGCTCGCCACTAGCACATAGAATCATACACAGAGACAAACGGCAGCCGCCATTCACCAATAAGTGATGGCAAAGTTACTAAAGCAATTGTGGCAGACTAGGTAGACGAATATATATAGTTTCACATTTTAAACACAGTTACCTTCTTGGTTCTTTCGGTAAAGTCACGTAGAAGGGAAATAATAAGATAATACAAATAAAAGAGTGTGATATACAGTAGGGTGGATAGAATAATACATAGTGTAATATTACATTATGTATTATTCTAAGGTATAGGGTGGTGTACAGTAATACAGTATGTAATTTAATGTTTGGATTTGTCTATGGCAGCATATAGTACGGGGTAAAAAAGTTTAGCTGGAAGCATATTAATTTTTTTTGCGACGTAGAATTGTAATGTATTACTTACTGTTAATAGCTCAGCTTATTGGAGAGTATATTTAGTATACTGATGATACTATGTAGGTTATACTTTAGTTTTTTTACGTGGTTGTTTAGTTACTGCAGCTACATACTACTAACATTCCTTCCCTTTATTAATGCTACCCCTATCCCCTCCCTTTGATGCTGCTAATCCTGCATAAGGCACGGGCATAATATGACTTTGAAACCCCCTGCCCACCTACGCATTTTACAAGTAGTGAAGTACCGTTGATGACTCTTGGACACCGTTGGTGAGGCACACGTATTTATTCCGTACAAGTAGTCACAACTGTGGACATACAATACTAGAGGGGGTATCGGCCCCCTCACCCGGCTAGCTGGGAATACACTGCTAGCTATCTCTGACCTACCTCCTAGTCTTCCACTAACGGGCTAGGGGAGGCTGTCTGGCCCGACACTGGTAAGTCGGGCTACGGTACCCGGAGTCCCAGAGCACTAGCTCTGGTTCTCGGGACCACGCCGCTGGCTCGGTCCTGCGCAGCCCTGACAAGGGCGGCGTCCCAGGGGAGTCCAGGGCTCTAGCTAGACGATCTTCGGTCTTCACTGGTTTAGCTTTAACATTCTGCCCCGAGCCCTCTGACACATCCCCCTTTATACTCCACCCCCGCTGAGGGGTGGGGCCCCGGGCTGCCTGGTGCGGACGTCGTTGAGAGCACCCCCCCGTGCACTCACGTAGCCCCGCCCACTGTGTTTGTTTCCCATGAGCTGCCATGCATAACGGCTCTCTCTCTAACACCCCTACATCACCCCCCCCCTGCATAGCTTGCAGCCGTCCCGGCTGCCAACATACAAAAAAAACGACAATAAAAGCGCATTTACCCCCTGACCGCGCGTGTGCCTCACTATTTTTCAACATAACGCGAAGAGAACAACAACAAGAACCAGAAAACCCCGAAGGGAAAACAACCCAACGCACCCCCCCCGAATAAATACGAATTCCGTAAAAGCAACGTATATACAAATCGCAAGGAACCCCCAACACACACACAACACAACACAATGTGCCAGGAGCACACCACCGACGCAGCGCACAGTAACCATACACGTGAAAATAAAAAATAAAAAAAAATTCTTCTTTTTGTGCATCACAAGAGTCTGCGCATTCTTGCGCGCGTCCTTGCCGCAGGCCCGTCACACGGGGCAACCCCGAATGGCGGACCATCCGGTGGCAGCTGTCCATTTCGAAGTGAGTCTGCGCTTGATGTCGCGAGACCCTCGGCATCCCCCGTAGGGGTTGTTGGGCGGGAGCCCGTCATTCCTGGTGCACCTGGGGGCGGGACAGCCGGCAACACGTCAGGCGAGAGCAGCAGAGACGGACCCTTTGAGTCGGCCGACCCCCCACATGTTTGGCCACGCGTGTGTGGAGTGGGGCCTCGCACCGCAACGAAGGGTTTCAGCCTAGAGGGGTGCACAAACCACCGGCGCTTCCCCCATTTGATGCGAACGCACTGAGGCCGCAAAACCTCGACCACCTCGACGGGGCCCCGCCACGGCCGCACCAGTTTTGAGGAGGTCGCGAGTGGTACCTGGGGGACAGTGCAGCCATGCCCTGTCCCCCGGCTTCCACTGTAGCACGTGCGCGCGACCCAGTCTGAGGCGCTCATTCGCTTTCTGACGCCTGTCGGAATTTAGCATGGCAGCATCCCGTGCCTCAGTCAATTTCGCAAGGTTAAATTTAACATGGTCGGCCAATTTAGTTTTTCCCAGCGGCGCGGGGATCTGCAGCTGTTCCCGAACAGGTGGGTCAGGTTCGCGGCCATACATGAGGAAGAAGGGTGAAAATCCCGTCGCAGCATGGGGGGCCAATCTGTATGCTGCCAGGACCCCTTGAATTTGCAAGTCCCAATCGGTCTGTGAGTCCGAAACCTGCTGCGACAACATAGACGTGATGGTTCGATGCAGACGCTTGACCATCCCGTCAGTTTGCGGGTGATAGGGAGAGGTACGAATTTTTTTCGTTCCCATGAGCTCACAGACCTGTTGGAGGAGTTTGCCAGAAAAAAAATTTCCCTGGTCGGTCAGCAGCCGCTCCGGAGCACCTTTGTCCATGACATAACCTTGGACAAAGGCCTCCACGATGGCTGCTGCCGACTGGTTGGCCAGGGGCCAGGCCATAGGCCAGCGCGTAAAGTATTCCACCCCGGTCAACAAATATCTATTGCCCCTAGGGGTGGCGGGAAATGGCCCCAGAATATCTTGCGCGACAAGTTCGTTCACTCTGGAGACTCTGATAGACTGCAAAGGCGGGTTTGACTCCCGTGCTGGTGGTTTTCGTTGCGCACACCGAGGGCATGATGCCAACAGATCTGCGACATCCCTCGTCATGCCTGGCCAAAAAAAATCAAGCTGGAGCAAGGCGAGGGTCTTTTGGGTACCCAGGTGGAGGAGGCGCTCATGAGCAGCCCACACCACCCTACCCCGTAACCCAGAAGGGACCACCAGCCGGTGTCGATGGTATTTCCCGTCCCAATGCATCAGCAACCCCGCGTGCATTTCCCATGCGTCGGCATCACCCGTCCCCCGCCCCGCCTCCCCGGCGCGACGACGCAACGCGAGGAGGGAGGTATCCTCCATCTGGAGGCGCCCCCATTCATTAACAGGCAAACCCAGCAGGGAATATTTTCCCTGTTGTGCGATAGAAGTTGGAAGCAATGTTTCGTCGTCGGCGGCGGCCGCCAGGACCGGAACCGGCATGTCCCCTGCTGGCTTGCAACGTCCCGACCCCAGGAGGCATGCACATTCGGAGGTGGTTGGCATGCGCGACAGAGCGTCCGCGTTGGTGTGGCGAACGCCCTTACGGTAGGTGGTTTCGAAATCAAAATCCTGGAGGATCTCCAACCATCGGGACAATTGTCCCGATGGCTGTTAAACTCACAGGGCGTACTGCAGTGCCGCATGATCTGTGCGGACGGTGAAATGCCGACCGTACAGATATGGGCGATACTGTTGGATGAAATAGACAATTACCAACAGTTCCCTACGGGTGACACAATATCTTTGCTCTGCTGGAGACAACACCAGACTGCCGTACGCAACCACCCATTCCACGCCGTCAACCACCTGGGAAAGCACGCCCCCAATACCCGTGTTGCTCGCATCGGTGTCGAGCAAAAATGGTTCTGAAAAATCGGGGTAAATCAAGGGAGGAGCTTTTACCAGGGCGTCCCGAAGGGAGCAGAAAGCAGCCTCCTCCTCCTGACCCCAGTGGAACCGAACCCCTTTTGATGTTAAAGCGTGTAGGGGTTTGGCAATCGTCGCAAAATCAGCGACGAACCGTCGGTAATACGACGCGAAGCCAATGAAACTCCTGACCTCTCCCACCGAGGTGGGAGTCGGCCAGGAGCTGACACACTGCGTTTTGGCGGGATCGGTAGCAATACCTGAGCGCCCCACGATGTGCCCCAAATAACGCACCGAATCGCGTAACAAATGACATTTTTGGGGTTTGAATTTCAAATTAGCAGCCCGCATCTTTAGGAAAACCGCCTGCAACCTCTGGAGATGTTCGTCAAAAGTTTTACTAAAGACGATAACGTCATCCAAATAAATCAGGCACGACTCCCATTGCAATCCAGCCAAAACCAATTCCATCAAACGCTGGAAAGTTGCCGGCGCTGAGTGTAAGCCCATCGGCAACCGGTTGAATTGGAACAGGTCGTGCGGTGTACGGAAAGCAGTTTTAGGCTTTGAATCATCGTCCAGAGGAAGCTGCCAGAATCCCGAAAGTAAATCCAGTGTGGAGAAGAATCGCGCTCCCGCCAAGGCGTCCAGCGATTCGTCCATCCGTGGGAGCGGGTATGCGTCGGCAACCGAAATGTTGTTAAGGCGCCGAAAATCAACGCAAAACCGTTCTGCCCCGAGCCCTCTGACACATCCCCCTTTATACTCCACCCCCGCTGAGGGGTGGGGCCCCGGGCTGCCTGGTGCGGACGTCGTTGAGAGCACCCCCCCCGTGCACTCACGTAGCCCCGCCCACTGTGTTTGTTTCCCATAAGCTGCCATGCATAACGGCTCTCTCTCTAACACCCCTACAGTAGTACTAATCACATATCTGCATTTCCATAAATATGCTTAATTCCTTTTGATAAGCTAATTTATTTTGTCAAGGCGCTCTTCCCCTTCCAACCCAGCTTAAATATATGCTCCAAGTGTGGTGGTGTTTCATTCAGACGCTGTCCCCCCACAAGACCTGGTCTTCACCTGAGGACGGCTGCTTGCGTTGTGGCCGAAACGTCGTGAGAATTATTTGATTTTTATTATTTTATTATTTCCCTTCTACGTGACTTTACCGAAACAACCAAGAAGATGAATCCCTGCAGTCACGAAAGCTTTAAATCGAAATCTAAACACAGTTGTCAAGCACAAGTCTCAAAGGCCCAGAATGGCAAGCGGCCAGCAGCAAATATAATGACCAACATTGAAGATGTAACACGTGTCTTTAATTGAGCAAATCGAGATGAGGGAAGGTGATGAAAGCGCTGCGTGATATGTCGAAAACTGGAGCTGGACGTGAGCACATGGCACAGGTACATGAGCTCATTCACCTCTCCACCCAGGCCCGGACAGAACCATTCCATGGGCAGGTGGGCCAGTTGGTGTGGGGAAATTGCGAATATGGTCAGAACAAATTAAAAAAATGCATTACCTCTAATCTCTTTCTAGCGTATGGCAAGTATGTGTAAATCACACGTCCAAGTTTAGGTATGTAAGCCATGCGATAGCTTCAGGAGTAGCGTGACTAATACTGCTCAGTCCACCGGAGAGATGATCTCCTAAGCGAAATGCTGAGGGAGGGTGGCGTTTGTTCACAGACTGCCCAATATGACATCATAACAACAGTCTGGACCGCTGGACGGGTTCCGCAGGATTGGAAGGATGCCCTAGTGGTCCCCCTCTTTAAGAAGGGGGACCGCACATACTGTAACAACTACAGGGGCATCTCACTCCTCAGTGTGCCGGGAAAGATCCTGGCAAGGATTATTCAACATCGCCTTGCTAGGCACGCTGAGGAGAGGCTTGAGGAGCTCCAATGCGGTTTCAGGAAAGGGCGGTCCTGCACAGATGCCATATTTCCTGTCCGTCTGCTACAGCAGAGGTGTAGGGAATTTCAACAAGACCTATATCTCTGTTTTATTGACCTGGTCAAGGCCTATGCTACCATCAGTAGGCCTGGGCTCTGGGTTGTTCTTCGTGCTTTCGGGGTCCCTGACCCTCTGCTCACGATCATTAAGGACCTTCATGATGGTGAGCGGGCCCGGGTTAAATTACGTGGCCGGGAGTCAGAGCGTTTCCCTGTACATCTTGGGGTGCGACAGGGATGTCTTCTGGCTCCCACATTATTTAACATCTATTTTGACCACGTAGTTCGTGAAGCCTTCAATAGCTGTACTGGGGGCTATCTCCATTTGGTACAGATATAATGGGATGCTGATCGATGGGAATAGCTGTTCATTCAGAGGAGGAGTTTGAGACGCTGCTGCTGAGACTGGAGCCTGCCACTAAGAGGTGGGGCCTTACCATCGGCCCCACCAAAACTAAGCACCTGCCTGGGTATTTTGTACCATCGGACACTCTACCCACACAACTCCCAATCGGTGATGGGGCAGTAGTGGAGAGAGTGGAGAGTTTCCCATACCTGGGCAGTGTGCTTATGACCGGCTCCAGTTTAACAGCAGAGGTCTCACTCCGAATCAGTCGAGCAGCAATATCTTTTCATCGGTTGCGTAACGCTGTGTGGAAGCTACCTGGTCTGTCGCTCCGCACGAAGCTTCAAGTCTTCTCGGCCACAGTCATTCCCTCCCTTCTCTACGCTTGCGAAACGTGGACCCCTCTAATGGAGCATCTTCGCCGGTTGGAAATATTTAGGCTGGCCTACCTACGATCCATCCTGGGTTTAACCAGGCTGGATTGTGTGAGGAGCTCACAAATCCTTGAAAGATCTGGGCAAAGTCCCATTGGTGAGCTCCTTCGGCAGGCAAGGCTGCGTTGGCTGGGTAATGTAGCCCGCATGCCCAGCCACCACATGCCAAAACAGCTTTTGTTCGGCCGGATCGAGGGGGCTAAACGGGCGCGGCACGGATTTGAGAAGAGATGGAGTGATGTGGTACAGGAGGACGTGGAGCTGAGTGGACTTGCCGATGACTGGTACCAGCGGTGTCAAGATCGGCCTCTGTGGAGGAGGCTCGTGAAAGACACTACTGGGCAGTTGGAGGCAGTCGCCCTCCAGCAACATCGGAGGGCGGAGGAGCGACGCTCATAACAACGAGCGGAGCGCCGGGTGGCTAAAGCACAACAAGTTGGGACAGTAGGGGGCACAGGTGGTGCATCAGCCAGTCATCTCGGTCATCTCAGTCAGTCGACCCGTGGCACCTGGGTCTGCCCCGTGACCTCCTGCCAGCGAGCGTTCGACACTTCACGTGGCCTCAAGGTGCACATGGCCTGGCACAAGCGTCGTGGTGACGTCACCGCCACTTAGTGGCGAATGGCGGTTGTTGTCGTAAGTCAATGCGTGTGTGTGAGTCAATATGTGTGTGTTAATCCATGTGTGTGTATCTAAAGTAGATGTCTGTGTGTGAGAGTTAATATGTGTATGTGTGTAGAGCAATGTGTGTGTTAGTCTATGTGTAATGCGGGCGAAAGCGACCTTCCGGATGTGACGTCACAAGGAGGCGGAGCCAGGTGACGTGGGTGAAAGGTTGGGGTCCTTAAGTGGGTAAACCGGAAAGAGAAGGCAGTCGGGTTGTGAATGGAAAAGGGTGAGGCCACGAGGGCGAACGAGAGGAGGGGGGCACCGCCGGCGAGCGGGAGCCGACCCCAGAGTACAGCCAGGAAGGCTGTGTGTTAGAGGCAGCGGTGTGGCTGCAGAGAGTCGCAGGAGCGACGAAGAGAGAGGAGAGTACAGCCAGGAAGGCTGTGTGTTAGAGGCAGCGGTGTGGCTGCAGAGAGTCGCAGGAGCGACGAAGAGAGAGAGAGACAGCACGAGGCTGTCAGCGCTGCGGAGTGAGCAGCAGCGATTACAGCCAAGGGGGCTGAGAGTGAGTAACAGCAGCGGAGCTGCTGTGGGGGCTACAGGAGCGACAGAGGCCGACAGAGGGGCTGCTGGTGGAGAAGAAAGAGACATCGGAGTCGGCACTGTGGAGACAGCCGTGTGGGTAATACAGTACGGACCAAATAAAGGACACTGAGCCAGAGATCGTGGTCAAGTCTTTTATTACATATGTATGTGTGTGCCAGTCTATGTGTGTGTAAGTCGATGTGTGTGCGTGGGTCCATGTGTGTATGTCTTAGTCGATATGTGTGTGTGTAAGTACATATGTATGTTTACGTCAATGTGTGTGTGAGTCCATATGTGTGTATGTCCGTCTAAGTCGATGTGTTTATATGTGTGTGGGTCGATGTCTGTGTGTAAGTCGATGTGTGTGTCTGTCTTTTTCGCCCGAGCAATGCCGGGTATTTACCACTAGTATAATTTCTGCATTGTCTTTGGAACTGATTAGCCTACACCAGAGACAGTCCTCTTTATGGCCTAGTCTCACCAGTGTCAGACCAGAAAACATGTTTGTTTGCGTGTTCAACACAAGGACATGTGGTTGATGCAGACTTGATTCCTTGTAAAAGGTATCTATTTGGTGTTTGAACGTCTTAATACCTCCTGTTTATTGCTATAAAGGGTAAAACCTATTCTTATTTTTCAGACTTTGTTGAACTTTGTTCGCACCATACACAGCCAACCGCGCTAATCAGAGGCACAGCAAATGCGCACATCGTATCTCCCTCTGTGCCAATGACCTCCAAAGCCAACTTAAATACTCTGATATCAACATTTTTGACTGCAAGTTCACCAGAAGAGGTGACGCTTTAAATTACAAAGTGCGTTTTGACCTCATCCAGCATCAGCTTATTTTATTTGCATTCAGAATATTTACTGAGTTACATATGAAACCACTGATGTTTTTTTCTCTACACAGAGGAACCCTGCCACGTTTCCAACCCCAGGTTATGTCCCTCGAGATGATTAACGAATCGAACGAGCAAAGGAGTACAAATTGCAGTCCGTTCCGCAATAATGGCGTGTGTTGTTCTCACAACGCGAATTTGGTTACAACGCGATGATGAATGTATTACACATATTTTATAACGCGGATGCGAATTGGATATGATGCGATCGAGCGAACGGAACTACGTTGCACAGGTCGGAATAAGTGGTTTTACGGCTGCCTTGGCATAGCATCGCACAAGGCATTGGGGTGCTGCTGGATGCTTCTAGATGCTACCCACATGCTTCAGTCTCTGTTCATCCTGTGTATGCACCTCACGCGTTATCGGGGACTGCGCTTTACCCTATATTATTTATTATATTGCGATTTTTCTATTACACGGCGTTCTTTGGGAACGCACCTTACGTGTTATAGGAGAATGGATTGTTTTCGGGCTTCATCATCGTCTTTAAATTGAAGTTTCACTTCCACATTGGCTACATTGCAATGAAGATTAGGATATTAGGATTAAAATTTGCTTCTTAAAAAGAGAGAAGAAAAAAACTGCATACTCTCTATGTCACATCTAAATATGGCAAGAGCAACTTGTATATATGCCATTTTCAAAATTATATATTAAAAGTGATATTGCCTATTTTTAAGTAATAGTTCTCTTTTTTCATATTCCTGGATTTAGCGCGTTCTAAAAAAAGCGCAGTAACGGAGGCCTGTGGACTCCTCCCTTGAGACAACAAAGACCAACGGAACATCCCCTGCTGCTTCGGCAGTGTCCATCAGACAAAGGAGACTGGCATCTAGAGGATAATTATTCACAAGCATTGGCTTGGAAAAGTTATAAAGTTTGGATTGACCACCACCTCATAGGAATATTTTCAAACATGGTATTAAACGTTAACTTTGTGATATAATATACTGTTATATGATGACGCAGCCCAGGTCAAAAGGTTTAATATTACTATTTCGCATATTTTAAAATAAAAAAGTACTATTACGCCATACAGTCTGGGATAAGCAGGTAAAACTTAATGACAACGCAAGGCGTACAATCAAAGCCACACCCGACCCAGTGGCAATATTTTACATGCCAGACCAGGTATTCATATTCAGGCTGAGTGGACCTAAGGAGGGAGTCATAACCAGCAGATAACCGCACTGGAATTGATTGAGGGAATATCGAACTGGGTAAACCAGGTTCCACAGAGAGTCAAAAGACATTCCAAAGGGCAATTAAGAACATCTGCGTCCACACAAGCCTTGAGATGACCTCCGGAGAAAGAGGGGAAGTATGGCCGAGGTGACAACCACTGGCATCAGAATGTCCAGGCAACCAGATCAAAAGGTCCACTAAAAACTGACCGGATGCATGCAAGGGGCATGGTAGTGGGAGGAGCTTTGGGCTTTTGATGTGTCTTAGGGAAGAAATACCTATTTAACAATATCGAAAATCATACAAGTCAGTCTTGCAATTGCAAACTCCGGGAGCACTCGTAACCAACCAAGTGCTGAGTTTTGCTGAGCCAAACTCCGGGACTGGCACCCGTAAAACAGACAGTGTTGAGTCTTGCAGAGGCAAAGGCTCTGTGTTGCGAAGTATTGAGTTACTGTCCAAGGTATCGGCGGGAAAAGTACTGTTGTCCAAGTGACTGATATTCTGATGATAATAGTTTTGGAGAGTGAGCCAGGAGCAGTGTGGATGCTGCACAGCAGGAGACCTCCCGAGGGATGGGGGGCACCAAGGGTGCTCGTGCGAAGCAGGCAGCTGCTGACAAGAAACTTGTTGAGCAGCGTGGCCACAGTGCACTCCAACTGGAGATCGAGCCTGGTGTGCGGATAACCTGCAAACGTGCAGCGCAACAGCTAACGGCTGACCACGAGCCTGCTGACTCGGGAACCCCGAGCACCTCCAGCGTGGAACGAGCATGATGCACAGACAACAGTGCGAAGGAGCAGCGAGCCGCGGGGCAGCGAACGCACTATAGCTGTGTGCCATTCTACACATCGTTGTGGGGCTTGAGGTATTGCTCAGATAGGAGAAACATTAACTTAACACTGACTCACTTTTTTTGCTTTTATGAGCATCCAGTACGGATTGATCAGTACGTATATTTGCATGGGCACTGTTGTTGGAATTCTGATGATAAGAGTTGTCGGATGTTCGGGTAAGTTGAGTTTAAAGTTGCTTAGATTAAAAACATATTTCCGAATGCTCTTTTCCTGAATTCGTGCATCATTCTCGTAATGACGAACTGTATCCTGCGGCTATATCTGAATCCCGAGAGCTGACATAATTACACATGTAATTGTTGAAGCGAGAATCATTGATATTATCACGATACCTCTTGAAAACGAGATAACACACACACACACATAATCACACACACTCACAAACACACACACATTAATCATTTATTTTTTACACACACATTCTTAATTACACTTAACACACACATTTTTGTTAATTACACTTAATTACATACTTGACTTTAAGCTTTCGTGACTGTAGGAATTCATATTCTTTGGGTCTTTCGGTAAAACCACGTAGATAAAAGAATAAAAAAAATAATAAAAAATATCACGACGCATCGATCTCAACACAAGCAATCGTCATCAGGTGAAAAAAGATACCGGGAGAGCTGCTGAAGCAGGATGTTATATAGGTTTGACATGGGTGAATTCCATGAGTAAGTGGGCGGGGCTAGGGATGGAATTTGGGTGTAAATTTAAGATCGGAGATCTGATATACCTCCACGACTACGAAGCTGTGGAGGTGGCCATTGTATTGAGAGAGATTAGCATGTCAATCTGTTAATGTAAGATTAGCATGTCAATGTGAGCAAACCGGGTGCAACCGAAGCTGTGGAGGTGGCCATTGTATTGTTAGAGATTAGCATGTCAATGTAAGAAAACCACCGCAACAATGGCATTGTTAATGAGACATTTAGCCTGTTAATGTAAGATTAGCATGTCAATGTAAGAAAACCGGGCGCCACTGCCACATCGAGGAAAACAAAGCTGTGGAGGTGGCCATTGTATTGTGAGAGATTAGCATGTCAATGTAAGAGAACTACCATAACGGCGGCTGTGTTAGTGAGACATTTAGCCTGTTCATGCAAAGAGATTTAAACCTGGTAACATAACTAGAGAGTCGGAAATAACTGCTAACATCGCCAGGTAGGATGGAAACATCCGAGCCAGTTATGACTTAAACTGGTTAATAACGTCCTTCCAATGATTGCTCAGTTTGTACCCATCTTCTCGGTTGAAATTGTGTTTGTGTTTATATACCTGGATGGCTTCATGAACAAATCTTTGTTGATAGCCAGTGGGTTTGCAGAGTACCTTCGTCTTGGAAAAATCTATTTCGTGTGTGCCCACAGCATTAAAACAATGATCAGCCACGGCTGAGGTATTGGTCCTGCCGTGTTTGAGATCAACCTTATGTTCGTGAACATGGTCCGAGACATGTCGCTTAGTTTCCCCAATGTAACTACTGACGCAGACACAGCTTAGTTTGTAGACACGAGGGTGTTGCATGTCAGGGATCAAATCCTTCACAGATGGGATCAGATCAGGAATTTTACGTACGATATTGAATCGAACCTGGATCTTGTGTTTGCTCATGATTTTGGAAATCTTTTTGGTAACCCTTGCTATGTATGGCAAGGTGATGGTTTTGATTGGGTCCTCAGATGGTTCTTTCCCAACGGTTGGGGTGATAGCTTCATGGATTGTGTAGTCTGAATATCCATTCATCTTGAGGGCTTGGTATACGTGCTCCAGTTCACTGGCTAGGTGGTGATGGTTGTAAATACAACGAGCTCTATGTAGTAGAGTTTTAATGAGGGAATTCTTCTGGTATGGATGGTGGTGGGAGTCAGGTTTTAGGTAGGCATCCGTATGGGTGGCTTTCCTGTAGACAGTGTCCCATTGAGCCATCTGGTTTCTTTTTGATTAAAACATCCAAGAACTTGCCATCCTTTTCCACCTAGCCATGGAGGTGAATTTGATGACAAAAAACTACGACGTTTCGATGCAACACAAGCGGTCGTCTTTTCCTGTATACGACTGCTTTTGCTGAAGACGACCGCTTGTTTTGCGATCGAAACGTTGTGGTTTTTTCGTAATTTTTTGTTATTTTCTTTGAACATATCTATGTCACTTTACCGAAAGACCCAAGAATATATATTTAAAACACGCAACAAAATGTAACAACACCAACAAATATCATTTAACGCAATAATGTGCAAAAACAAGCCATTTTAAATAATGATGATTAGTGGCGTTTTTGAAAATCCGGCACCCCTCCCCACCCCCGAAACGGTCGGATAATAATATAATCGATGATCGACTGTAATTTAATTATGCTTCGATTCTTACGTTATCGATCGGTTCCCTATTCCTGTAACACTTAAAGCACGCACCGATACTTGGGTTTGCATCATGGCCTATTTGCCCACGATTGCAACTAATATCTGTACTGTCACGGGATTCCCTATGATATCGAGCAGAGCGACTAATTGGGCCCTTCCTGCTGAAATAAATACAATCTTATTTCTGAAAGAAACCAAATCTGACCCATGAAGAAGGGCCATTGCCTGAAATGTTGCCTATTATATTTATACAATTTTAGTGCTAGGGTGTTTTTTGACAAATGCGAGTTTTTTTACATGTGCACTCAAAATCATAAATTATTTTGCAGTATCGCAACCCCGCGCTGGTTTCATATCAGCAGAAGATCGCTGACGCTTTGCCTGATGATATGAAAAGAGCCACTCATGATAAAATACTTTTAGGCCGTAATGTTTTTAAAGTCTTGATCCATATAATTTATAATTGAAAATAAGAAAATTAACGTCGAACATTGAACACAAAGCAAGACAATCGAACGAATCCATAGTTTTTTTCACTCATTAATCAATACAAATTCAGATGTGTTTGCGATTCCCATCCATTGATTCGTCGGAAACTGATTTTTCTCCCATGGCCGTTGAATGTTCAGCTCAACAAATACACATTAAGACCTTTCAATAGTGAAGAATGTTCTTCATCTATTAAGAAACAAAATCACATTGAGGCCTTTGGGACCAATATTTTGCAGCAGCAGCATTTGCTTGTGACCAAGGCAACCCCGCGCTGGTTTCATATCAGCAGCAGATCGCTGACGCTTTGCCTGATGATATAAAAAGAGCCACTCATGATAAAATACTTTTAGGCCGTAATGTTAAGTGATGTACGCAGATAATTCACGTTTACGATTCTGGCTGTAATTCCAACAACAACAACAGCAGCAACAACAGCAACAACAACGTCAATGCTGCTGAAGCAGTTACACGTTGACTCGATTTGCTCACGCGCAAACTTTATAAATCGGCTGCGTCGGGTGGAGGAGAGTTTTACGACACATTTAACTTATGTGACATCATTAGACAATCAATTATGAATCAATAAGCAAATACATTTGAAAACACTATGTACATTTTTTTTGTTCCTATGTAGCAAGTGTTATTTCGTTATTGCGTATGCCTTAAAAATATAGAAAATGTCTATTATTCCCCACAAACTTTGCTTTTGTGACCAGGGCAGTGACATTTTTACATTTACCTATTTTCAATGAGAAAATTGGCGAATTTGTGTCTTTTCGTTCACATAAAGTCAGAAAAAAACAATATGAATCAAAATTAACATGTATTTTTACTAAAGTAATACAAACATGACTACAAAAGATTATACTGTAAATCACTTTCACATATCAGCCCCCAAATATAGTCTCCCATCATGTTCTCGTTATAATGTCCTTGGTAGCGGTGTTCAAAGTCCAGCATATCCTGGAGGAAGCGCTCGCCTTGCTCCTCCGAGTATGCTCCCATGTTCTCCTTGAATTTATCCAGATGAGCATCAAGGATATAGACTTTGAAGGGCATCCTACAGCCCATTGTGCAGTAGTTCTTCACCAAAGTCTCAACCAGCTCCACATAGTTTTCGACCTTGTGACTGCCCAGGAAGCCACGAACCACTGCGACAAAGCTGTTCCAAGCCGCGTTCTCCTTACTAGTTTCTTAGGGAATTCATTGCACTCCAGGATATTCTTTATCTGTGGTCCGATAACGATACCGGCTTTGACCTTTGATTCAGACAGCTTAGGGAAGAAGTCTTGAAGGTACTTGAAGGTTGCCGACTCCTTATCTACAGCTCTGACAAATTGTATCATAAGGCCCAATTTGACGTGCAGTGGTGGCATCAGCACCTTCCGGGGGTCCACCAGTGTCTCCCACTTGACGTTGTTTCTCCCCACAGAGAACTCCGTCCGCTGTGGCCAGTCCCACCTGTGCTAGTGTGCCTTGGTATCCCTGCTGTCCCAAAAGCAAATATAGCAGGGAAACTGGGTAAAACCGCCTTGGAGACCCATCAGGAATGCCACCATTTTGAAGTCTCCGATGACCTCCCAGCCGTACTCATCATACTTCAAGGTGTCCAGCAAGGTCTTGATGCTGTTGTAATCCTTTTTGAGGTGCACCGAGAGAGCAGGACGGCTTTGATGCTCCTGGATGAGCTGTCAATGAAGAGGCGCCACTCATTCTGGTTACAGGCGATTCCGATTGGTTCGAACAGACAGGTCACATTGTGGCAGAAGCAGAGCCCATCTTGACGGGTGAAGAAGCTGCAAAAAGGTTGGTGACGCTTCCTCTGATCTGCAACTTGCACAGTTTTATTCAACAAGTTCCACTGCTTGAGCCTAGACTTCAAAAAACTCGGCATTGGACTTGGTGAGACCAAGATCTCTGATCAAGTCCTTAAAGTCTTTTTGGTTGGGGTAGTATGGATTTTTCTCCTCAGCTCCACCTCTAAAATTGTCATCTGGATCTCCAACGTCTTCCTCACTCTCTGACTTGCTGCTCTCTTCTAAAGACGGCTGATCTCTCTCCAGAGGGGTGGGTATGGGGAGCTCATGGCAGTGTGGCACTGGGGCGATGGATAAAGGAAGGTCCGGATACGTGATAGCAGGTGCATTCTTGCCAGTCCGACGTTTGGAAGGGTCCACCATGCAGAAGTACCAGTTGCTTGAATGGTCAGTGGGTTCCCGCCAAATAATTGGGATAGCGAACTTCATGGCTCTCTTTTCCCCTCTGTACCATCCCACAAAAATACATTTATTTCACCCATGACTAACGTGTAAAAGATTCTCGCAACATTTTTCATGGATTATATATTTTTTCAATTACATTGAAAATTGTAAAACATTTGAAAATTAAAAACTTTTACAATTTTTACATGTTTAACACATTTTAGAACAAAAAATTCTGACCAACAATTGTACATCTTACCATCCAGAGTTTTTTTGCATTGCTCGCAGGTGAAATGAGGTGCCCAGGGTTTGTCTTGATCTCCGGCAGGCATGCCAAAATATGCCTTGTAGGTCTCACACATCTTAACAGATGCTTCCACAGAGTACGTTTTCGCTCTTGTCTTGATAAATTGGCCGCAGATATCGTAAAATGCATTTGCCGAATGCTTGCAGCCTCTTGAAATCATCTCAGAAAAATGCACATATGTATACACTAATGCAAGCTGGAACTAAACTGAACTGGTGGGCTTAAGCCCCCTGTGTTTATACGACTATTTATATTAATAGAAAGTTATAGAATGTTCTAGAAGTTACTCCAAGTTTACTCAGCACTGAATCTATCTGGAATGTTCTGGAAAATAGGTAAATTTCAAAATATCAATGACCTGGTCACAAAAGCAAAGGTTGTGGGGAATAATAGCCATTTTCTGTGCTGTTGAGGCATATACAATGAGGAAATGACACTTACTACCCAGGAACCATTTTTTTATTACACAGTGAAATAATTCATGGATTTCATACGAAAAATAAAACTCTCCTCGCGTTCTATTTGGGCATGTGCTCCTCCTATAGGATGGTCATGAGATGAACTCCAGTCTGTTCTCTATATAATGCGGTAGTTGGGTTCCTGAAAAACACCGCGTTCGGAAAAAATCGCGTAAAATATACATTCATATAATATAGGGGGTAAAGCAGTCCACCATAACAAGTGAGATGCGTACGCGGGCTGAACAAAGGCCGAGGCGCGTGGGTAGCATCGAGAAGCATCGAGCATCATCCCGAAGCCTTGTGTGATGCTACGCCGAGGCAGCCGTATAACCAGTTGTTTCTACTCGCGCGACGCACTTCCGTTCACTAAATCACATTAAATCCAATTCGCATCCGCGTTATATAAGACATGTGTTCTTTTATACATTCATCTCGTATCCAATTCGCGTTATGAAAACAACACGTGGCGTTATAGGAGAATGGACTGTAGCTCCCATGCAGAGCGCGGTGCACCTCCCTGTGTCAGAGAACAGCCCCACAGGATGATGCCACAGTTGGTTGGTTCCATGAAACTGGCTCACCCACTCACTCACCCACTCACTCACCCACTCACTCGCTTACCCATTCACTCACTCACCCTGTCGCTCATTCGCTCACCCCTCACTCACCCACGTTCAGTCACCCACTCACCCACACTCGCTCACCCACCCACTCACTCAACCATTCGCTCGCTCACCCACTCACTCTTGCACCTACTCACTCCCTATTTCTGACCCCCCCCCCCCCCCCCCATAGCCTATATGCACAATAGGGCACACGTGTATAGTGTCCTGTCGTAAGTATTTGTCACGTCTCAATACCACCTAATTGTTTAGTCCTCTGAGTCGGGATTTTTCTAATTCAAGTAAACATAACACGACTACACAGATACACACACAACTTTCACAGATGCACTTACACATATACACAGAGGGACACAGATACACACGCACAGACAAAGATATAGACAGGGATACAAACATACACAGGTACACATATAGAAACGTACATACATACAAACAAATAAACACTCAAAAGACAAAGATTCCCCGTATAGACTTACTAGATTGTAGGAGGAAGTGCTGTTAGTGAGCACCTATGAAGGCCGGCACCAAACACCAGGGCGTGGGTGGTCAACACCATGCCCGGACGCCGTTGTCTCCCCGATGCTATTTACACATCTCGCCGGGTACTTATTTAAGGCTGAGTCGACCTAGGGGAGGCCCGGGACTAATTCACATATTCGTCACCGATGTTGGTTGTGAGCGGGAATTTAACGTTCGTAGTGCAGGGTCCTAACAAATGCATAACCGGCTCTTCACACAGACGCACACCGCACACGCTCACACAAATAGAAAGACAAAGATCCCTCGTATAGCCTTTACCACACTCTTGTGGCAAGTGCTACTAGGCACTCATTTAAGGCCGAGCCGTCCTAGGGGAGGCTTAGGACTGGTTCACATAATCATCAACGGTGTTGACAGCGCGCTAACCGTTGCACCACTGCTCCCCCACACACTGATTATGTTATAATCCACTGTGTGTGACAAAGACAAAGATCCCCCGTATAACCTCATGATAAACTGTTGGAGGCAAGTGCTGTTAGCGATTACCTATGAAAGACGGAACAGCACACCAAGCCCGACCGCCTTTGTTTTCCCAGTGGCGATGTTTGTACACACTGCACCAGATACTCATTGGAGGCTGAGTCGACCTAGGGGAGGCCTAGGACCGGTTCAGATAATTAATCTTCACTGCTGTTGGCCGTGAGCGGGAATCGAACTCAGGTCGCTATGGACAGATAATCGTCACCAGTGACGATTATCTGAACCCGTGCTGGGCCTCCCCTAGGTCGACATAAATGATTACCTGGTGCCGTGTGTGTAGACATCGCCACTGGGGAGACAAAGGTGGCCGGGCGTGGTGCTGGCCTTCATAGGTGCCCACTAAGTCGACACTTGGGGAGGCCCAGGACCGGTTCAGATAATTGTCAAGGGTGTTGCCCATGAGCGGGAATCGGACTCGGGTCGCCAGGGTACGTAGCGCAGCGTGTGGCTAACTGGGACACCACCGCTCCCCACCACGTTGTGACACACACAGGCACGCACACACGCGCGCGCCCGGACACGTGACGCGACATTAGTGGGATTGCAATAACGCGAGGCTCGAGTCGCGACCTTGGGGAGGGGGGGGGTCGGATCACGCCGAGGTCGCGAGGCAATATCACGCGGAGCGATTGCAAAAAAAAAATACTGTACAGAGGATGTATTGGTGTGGCTCTATGAGCTTCATGCGTTGAGCGCACCCATTCCTGAGTCTCACAAGGGCTGCCACAAACAATGCCTCCTGCGGTGGGCTTCTCGGCACTTCGCTCCTCGCCCCCACTGATGTCCCCTTCCCCTCCCCGAATGTGTGCAGATACTGCTGACTATTGTAGGGGGGGGGGTACAATTTCTATAACTTTTTGATTCAGGCCTTCTAAAAGGCTCTCAGAATTGTATTGACGGATAAACGGAACGCCTGGCTTTTATAATAGACGCGTGTTGTATATTGTAGGGATTTGCATCCAACCTAAAAGCACCTGTATCAAACAGAGGGAGGGACTTTTGCCTTTTGGCGAGATGCTAACTACCTCGCCTGGTATACAAGATGTAGTGGGTTCTATCCTGATCCTGACGCCTGTATATTTGGAGTTTGTATGTCTCTCTCCCCGTTGTGGCGTGGATTTTTTATCTGGGTCCTCCGCTTTTTCCCTCCACATTTAGAAATATGCGTTTAGATTATTCAGCTGCTATGAATGTCCCCACGATAAGCCACATCGTTGAGCTATCGTTTGCGACCAGGTCGTTTCTCAAAAAAGAGCAATATAGCTCAGTGGGCCTTACCTGGTAAAATATATATTTTATAGTTTTATTAACAGCTCGCAGTTCACCAGACATTGGTTTAAGCGAGCGTGGCTCCTGCTGATGAGACAATAAATATTCGAAACCGGTCCCAGATATGTTGATTGTATTAAGCCAAAGTTACTGAAATCATACCCCCCCCCCCAGGCTGATGAGATATGTACAAAACACTTTTTTTTGTTATACTTAGAGGGACATACTGTATATGGAAAGCAGGTGGATTGCCCGCTCCTGTATCGTGTTGCCACTTGTATTCTCCCCAAGGACGCTGCTGTTTATGTTGTGCTATGTAATTTAATGCGTGTTGTGGAGGTGAGTACCACAGGCCCTCTGAGCAGTCTTCCCCTTACACACTCCTCCCGGCTTCTCTCCGTGGCTCTCGAGCTGCTGCTGCTGCTCCACTGTGCTGGCTAAGGGTGGCGTTTCTCAAAGGAAAATTAAATGTTCCCGAAGCCATTAGTGACAGCAATCTGATTTCCTCCGAGACAAAGACGGAATATTTCTGGCGTGCTCGCGGATCATTTTAATAGGGGCGGTGTGAAGACGTGGGTGTGTGAGCAATATGTGTGCGCGCGTGTGTGTGAGCAATGTGTGAGCGTGTGTGTGAGCAATGTATGTGTGTGCGTGTGAATATTGGGTGGGTTCGATTTGTAAGCTGTATCACAATTTGTCCCCGTGCCTTCCACAATATTGAATTGGAATTAAATGTTTAACCAGTGCAGCGTATACACATCAGAACTGGGGAGATATGCGCACAGGAGTCCCGATAACCACACCAATGCCAGGCTGCATAAACGCTTGTTAACAGCCCTTGCTCTAACTCAGCCAGTATGGCTACACGTGGGATATTTTCTGCTGAGAGTTGTGTAAGCATATATAATATAGTGCAATGATTTAAAGAGCAAAGTCTCGATACGACCTCTTTGAGGAGGGGAGGGCCATGCGTTGAGATATTTGGCCAATTTAATTAACAGCTTCGTCTGTGAGGAAACCGGATTCAGTGATGAACGCTCACCTTCTGTGTACATGAGGGAGTGACATTGACCACTTCCATCTCCTGACCACATCACAGCCCCCATACCCTACAACATCCGGTAAGCCCTGGTGGGTGGTCATCGTCCAAAGTTCCCACCTGTCCGAGTTTGACGCGGACAGTCAGGGAGAAATTACATCTCTCTTCGGGTGGCAAATAATTGATTCGTCCCAAGATCTGGCCCTTATATTGTGTTTAACTTTATGACAGTACGGTGCACAGTTGACGGAGAAATATGTCCGGGTTTGGTTTGTGGAAATTATGGTAACCTTACCACTCACTCACTTGGTCACCCATTCACCCACATGGTCACATATTCACTCACCTGGTCACCCATTCACTCAACTGGTTATCCATTCACTCACCTGGTCACCCATTCACTCACCTGGTCATCCATTCACTCACTCACTAATTAATACACCAATTCATTGTCTTAGTCACTCAGAGACTCATGACTGGGTGTCGTAACGTCGTTGGCTTAATCCCCCTGACAGAAGGGGTTTGGATAATGATTATCAACTCAAACTATTAAACTAAACTATTTTTTTTATTTTACCAGGTAGGCCCACTGAGCTATATAGCTCTTTTTCAGAAACGACCTGGCCACAAATGAGGACACAGAGAACAATCTAGACGACCATGAGGAGAGAAAGAGGCACGCAAACTCCAAATATATTCAAGTTCAAGTTCATTTATTAGGTATAGCCCTGTGCGCCATTCGGCTCAGGGTCGGGATGGAACCCACGACCTTCTGTATACCAGGCGAGGTAGTTAACATCTCTTGGAGGCACTCCACCTCCTCCATTGTCTAAAACGAAAGATCGGGTTCCTTTGCTTTGCTCGGACTGAGCGAGCCGTGCAGTCCTCGTCTCGGCCTTCCTGCATCCACCTGCAGACAGCTGTGAGTCGACCCCGTCTCTGGATGGGGGTGACACGAACCAACCCAACCAGAATGTAACAACACCAACGATTTCCGTGGCGTGACGAAAGGTGTGTATAGTTTGATGTCAACATTTATATATATAAATCTGGTTGCTCGGCTTCAAAATGCAATTGAATTGTATGACCTATTGACAAGTGATTGGACCTTACATAGCCCGAAAGTAGAGTCATTGCAGTCATACAATAAGGTAATTAGAAGACTGACCGAGGGCTGATAGCCATTGCAAACAAAGAAGGGACGAGCTGTTCTGTCCGCGTTCAGCGAGGGAGGGGTGACGCGTTGGTTTTCTCAAATGTAACGTGGGGCTCTTAAAAAAAAAAGCAGGAGTTCAGTTTATGTCCATGCAGCAGTGCGGAAGGGGGGAAATATTCCAAGGCGGGTTGGCAACTTTCCATGGGTATCTTGCCAAGCAGGCGCTGGATAAGCATAAGTTGGATTTAACGTTGGTCTCACTGCATTATACGCACAGTTAAGGTCGCAGTGAGTGAATGTAATTGCGCCCGGTGTGAGGAATCGAAACGCAACCTTTGTTCAGAAGCAGGGCACCATTGAAGATGGCGTCTCTGATGTACGCCCACTTTGTCTCCACGCTTCCATCTGGTGAGTCGTGTAGGGACTGCTCAAGGCTGTGTTGGAATTATTGAGTGAGCTCTGGGACGGAGGTCTTGGCAAAGTTGATGCGTTGGTAGCGCTTTTGTTTGAGGCGGTGTATTTTTTTGGGGCGTAGTCTGACCTTGCTGGATACCAGCGAGTGATCGGTGTCACAGACTGTACTGTGATAGCTGCGTGTGATGAGTACTGAGTTGAGGAGGGCTCGTCGGGTGATGACGAGGTCCAGTTGGTGCCAATTAAGAAACATTGGATGTTTCCATGATACTTTATGGCATGATTTTGTGAGAAAGAATGAGTTTGTGATACAGAGATTGTGGTATGAGCAGAGCTCAAGTAGTCTTTGGCCACTGGCATTCATCTTCCCGATGCCATGATAGCCAAGACATGCGGGCCACGCGTTGTGGTCAACAGAAACATGAGCTCAGAGCTGGGGATTTTTCGAATAATATTGTAAAGCTCTTCATAAAACTGGTCATGAATCTCCGGAGGTGAGTAGAGTGTTGGGGCGTAGACACTCAGGATGTTTACATGGACAAAAGCAGTGAGCAGTCTCATGAGCATAATCCGCTTGGAGCCTGCAATTGGTGGTTCTATCATGATACCAAGGAGTGTGTTTTTGACGGCGAACCCAACACCGTGTTGCCTTGGTTCGTTCTGCTGTTTGCCTTGCCAGTAGAAAGTGTAGTCACTCTCTCGTAGTGAGCCACTGCCAGCAAAACGGGGCTCCTGCAGTGCTGCAATATCCACATGGAGTCTCGCCAGCTCCCTGTCGATAACTGTTGTCTTGCGGATGTCCTCAATCTGCAATATAGCTTCAGAGAGTCCAGAACACATTGTACGTACATTCCAACTTGCAAAATGAAGGGCTGTAACCTTCTTTCGTTTGTTTTGCTCCAAGCACCCATTGGAGCAGGTGGGCCATGGCGGGAAAGCAACTGATTGGCCGGGGGCTGCCCAGCTTGCGGTGGGCAGTAGCCAGTGGCGGCTCCTGCAAAATCTCTCAGGGGGGGCAAATGTCTGGATGATTTATAAGGATAAGGTCCACCCATGCAAAGGATACATTAACAGCTTAAGCATGTAAAGGCAACTTCACTTCTTTAATATTAATGAAAAATAAAGTGACACTTACAATACATCTTGTTTGTTTCTATACTCACTATTAATACAATCCACTCAAGTTTCTTTTATTAAAGATTCCACTAGGTGGCGACAAATAATATTGTTGGATGCAACGTGCTTACGTATGATGACGTAAGCACGTTAGTGCGAGCCCTCCCGGAAGCCATAGAGAATGCATTGCAGCGCCCCCCGTTCGAAAAAAAACATCTTTGAATGTAAGTCTATGGGACCACTCTGGGCGATTCTCAGCCGGAGTGAAATCGCCCAAAAAGAGGCGGTACTCCACAGAACGGGACATGACGCTGATTGGACTATATCCAGAGGCACAGTGACGGCTAGCGTGACTCTGTGGTTGAATGACATTGGTGGTGCGTCGCCCAATCGCCCTAATGAAGAAACCGCCCCTGGCAGTAGCTATCCATTGGGGTGCAATGACCCCTCCCACCGACGATGGCAACCCATGGCATCCATTTTTACACCAATCCAAAATGAGCTCATAACCCGTGACTGCTGCCATCCGTGTTTCTTTGCCACGATTAGGTGGCCAAGGAGTGTCCTCCCCATATTTTTGCACCTCTTGTTGGCGCAAAGCCTGGGCAGGTTATTCTGGAAATCCTGGGTTGCCCATGTGTCATGATTCCCCCTCGGCCTCGCTGGTGAGGTCCAAAGGAGTGCGTAGCACGACGTTTGGTACCCTAAGGGGCCCACTCCTGATTTTCTGTCGGGGTTTACTCCCTTAGCCATTAACTCTCCCGAGACACTCACAAGTCAGTGATAAAACCGCGTAACCCTGGGAGGGGCCCTTAACCAGGTACTGACAGCCGGGCCAGTTGTGCCTGGGACTCGCGTATGGTAGGGTCGTCATGCCCTGAGGTAGTTTATTGCAAACTACCCGCTACCCGAACTTCTTGTAAAACGATACGAAGAGTTATTGTGACAACTGTAAGAATTGTTACGTTCAAGTGTTGTTCGCATGTTGTTACTTTTGGGTGGTTGGCTTTTTCAACTGCATGTGAGGTTGCTCCGGGCTCAGCCACAGTTATATCAACCGACCCACTTTCCAATATCCATTGCGGCTGTGATACTTGAAAGGGAGAAGGACACGCAATGAGCACTCACCACGCACCTGCAGTTACCCTTTCCCGAGCTTCTGGTCGCCGCTGAGCAGCCGACACACCCTGACCCAAGCACAAACTCAAGTGCACCGACCTCTGGAGGAGGTGCAGTGAGGTCATCGAGACGCTCCATGATTGGGTGCGCTGCAAAGCCCAACGGGACTACACCCGAGGTTACTCAACCGTGTCTTGCAACCGGTGCACGTCAGCCGACATCAGCTTTTTGTGATGGTCTGCGAGGGGGCCAATTGTGAGCGAGGGTGCATGGAGTAGTGACGTCACGATACGAGAGAGGTAAGGGACCCCCCCCCCACTCATGGGAGCTGTCCCCGCCAATCTTACATCGAGATTGCGCCTCCGATTAGCACGGTTGGCTACGTACAGTGTGAAAGAAGTTCAACACACATCGATCCATACAATCTTATTCCTCTCGGAGTCTGGAATGGTGTTCGCCCACGTGCTGCACCCCTGCACTGCCGTCGCCAGCCCCTGCAGTCCGGATTCACTGCTTGGAATTGAACAATGGATGTATGTTGGACTTCTTTCCCACCATACGTAGACAACCATGCTAATTGCAGGGTGGGTGAGTGTGTCTATGAGTGACTATGTGTGCGGGTGAGTGACTATATGAGTGAGTGACTATGTGAGTGAGTGACTATGTGAATCTATGTATGTATTTATGTTTAACTTCTTTCGCACCGTACGTAGCTCATTGGAGTAGGTGGATGCTATGCCCGGCTTCCACCTGCTGACAGAACTGTCACTGAGAGTTCCACCGCCCGCTCCGTATTATGTAGATCAAACTGGAGTCCACGTTGGCTTGCGTTTGAAGGACATTGCCCTCCTTTGGACTGCTCATGAGCTGCACTGGCACTGGGGTGTGGACACCAATCGGGGTCAGGCTAGGTCTCCGAAATTTGTAACCACGTCTCCAAGTATTCCAAGGATGATTCCTCGCTCTGGCCTTGCTTTGTAGACAAGGTTCGCTGGGTGATTGAGCACGTCGCTTGCATCCTTCAGGATAGGTGTAGGAGACTGTACTGAGAATGAACACACCCAAGAACTACCCCCAGGTGTACTCCAGCAGGTTCAAGATGCTACGCACACTGTGTAACTTAATGTCTCGCGGCAGAAGCTAAAGTTGACATGAATCGAATTTGTACCGAGATATGGTTCTGAAAATGTTTCATTCAGGAGACTGCAGCGTTTAAAATGGACCCACTACAGAATGCGAAATATGTCTGGGTTTGGTTGTGTAAGAAGTTGGAAACCATACTCAACCCTGAATGGCTTCCCAGATTGCATGCGATCGGCTGCATTCTGGGTAATTTAATCGTGTACGTGCGCGTGTTTATTAGTATTATTAATTTATTTAAATTAAAGAAGGAGAGAATGCAATGGGCAAATAGCCATTTAGAATACACATTAGCTGTCAAGTGTTTGTTAGGATATTTTGGATGGAGTAGCGAGACTGGAGCGAGTATAGGTCAAGCATGCGTGCGGGAATCATCACCTCTGTTTTCACTCGTGCGACTGGCGTCACACAGGTCACGGGCATCTTTAAATTAGATTCTGTTTCCATTTAAAGCGAATTATAATACCATATGTGCTGTGGGTGCCACGTTGACGCGAGACTGAGTCTTTTGTTTTGATTTAAAATTAGAACACTCATAGTGAGCAATGTAATATCACACAGTGTCAAAGAATGTACCGAGAAGATTTGTTATTCGCACAGTTGATGAGCAAAAGCCTTTAAAAAACGCCCAATGGCCAGACACAAACAGTATGCAATCAAAGTAGTAACATATAGGAATTGACACGTGTCTTTAATTAAACGAGGTTATTTAGAAGAGATTTGGGGGGGAAAAATAGATTATGGAATGGAGTTCCACCGCGTGGCAGTGCGAGAGAGGAAGAAGAAAGGGAATTGAGGTGAGCTTCAGTGTGGTGGCTGAACACAATTTGGATGGAAATAGGACTTTATTAAACACCGTGTATTCTATGGGCGTGCAGGTTTGTTGAAAAAAAAAGATGCTGAGTGAATTGGGCATGACCCTGGTTGCTGTTGTTATGTGTGTGTGTCATGTTTAATTTCCAAAATTTGAGACTGGATTGCAGTTGCATCATGGTGGCGTCCTTGCACAGTTATACTTGCGCATAGCGTGCAGCTGTTATTCTCTTTGTTTATTCAAGCATATTTTAACATGCATATCGCTTTTGAGTTGGACATCAAGGCTGTGGATGAAATTGTGTATCCCTTTTTGGAGTCCCTAGATTTTATTCAGCCTGTTGTAGGAACTATTGATGATCATGGCCAGATGTTAGATGTAGTCATCTTTCCAAATTAAGTGGTTGATATTTCCTCTGATATTAATGTTTCTGATACATTTTAGGCCACTTTGCCTTTAACTAATACGAGTGTGACGCATACCTTTGAAAGCCACTGAATTAATCCTCCAACTGCAATATGGCGATCTGTATCAGCACGCCTATTACCACTCATCTCAACAGATGAGTAAGTTTAACTGCCCTTTTAGCAACTAATTTTGATACTGTGGCCCCAGTTAATGTACGTACGTATGTTGACCTTTCGCACCGTACGTAGCCAAACGTGCAGGGGAAGGACAACAAACTAAAACACAAAAAGTGGTTTGAAAGAAATTCGACGTTTGTGTAACCACGTGTGTTTTGTGAATGCCTCGAATGTGACTTTGACTGCCCTTGAGTCCGATTTAACTGACCATCATTTTTATTCTATGTTGATCAAAGTCCAGGAGCGCTTCTCCCCCCCACCAAGAAATTGCCTCCTCCTCGTCGAGAGCCTCGCTGTCGAACCGGACAAGGCGAAGGTTGCTTCTCTGGTGCAGCTGCTTCAGTGGTCTGGGATGCGATCCGATCCTTCGCTTCGCTACACAGGGGTGCAACTCACGATTTCAATGAGGGAGGAGGGGGCTATGCAAGATCCGACTATTGGCCTCCCGCCTTTCTCCTGACTCACTTTTACTGAAATAGATACGAATATTTTAACCCGTATACAACAATATGTAGGCTATAACTATATATTTTTTTTGTTGCGCCGTGTATTGGGTTTAGAATAAAACAGTCTCACAGTGACAGAATTCCTAAAAAAAATATTTCAAGGTATAATACTCACAATTAAGTTATCGTGTGTCTTTCTTTCACGTACATGTTAGTTAGCAAAAACATCCTGGTGTTCAGTAACAAACACCAGCAGTAGCGCTATTAGATTTCACGCTAGGTATTTTTCAGAAATGTATTTTTTTCATTTGTAACAATGTTTTTTTAATGGATTTATGGTTAGTTGTTGGAATTTATTTGGAAAATGTTTTATTTAAACGTTTAACTTGTTAATCTGTTGATTCCCCCCCCCTTGTGGCTGACTGGGCTCCTGTGCATCGCGTAGCGCTGCCACACATCGGCATCGTCCTTTCGTCGGAATCTAGCGACTCAGTCCAGTCATTCTTCCACACTTCTGAATGTTTTCGTCAAGTTCAACAGTGCGCATTACAAATGTATAAATAAATTCAGAAATAAGCTGTTAGCTACGAACACGCATCCCTAACCAGCTAAGACAAAGTCCATATAACTTTGTTAGGAAGGTCCCGCATCGTGATGTTCACCAGTTCCGTTCAAGAGTCATTTGGGCTCAGGTTGCGAGACGAGGTTTCCTTTGGGATCTGCTTGGAATATGTTTCTCTTTATTTATATACTTTAAGTCGAAAAAGGCAGCTCAGCCACAAGTTATTTTTCGCGTGCATATAACTAAGTACTGCAGAGTTCCGAGTACGAGTACATTTAGCAAGTACCAAATGAATGACACAAAATGGACCGCTATGACACCGACTGGTGAGGAAACGCTACTGGCAATGAGAGACTCTGCACGCGATAACCCCGCCCCCCATCCCCCTCACCCTCGCCCCATCCCCCCCATTAACCCACCTGCCTCCCCCACTTACATCCCGCCTCCCCCTGCCCCAACACCCCCAGGAACTCTTAATTATATTCCTGGCGTCAACATCACCTCGAGACACGACTCTGTCATTAATTCAGCTGATTAATTTAATAACCGCGAGACCTATTGAACCTTCTGGCTTTGTACACGTCACGGACTATGATAATTAAACATTCGATTTATATGAACTCTGGTTGCTACAATATTTATTTGCATTAACAATAACGACTATATTTTCCCCTCCGAAAACAAATTCCCAGCCATAATCGTAGCAGTGTTCACCTTACGAAGTGGGACGCAAAGGGAGCTGTCAATCGTGGTGGTGCAGTGGCCAGCAGCGCCATGGACTTGTAATCCAGAGGTCGTCGGTTATCTCCCGGTGCGGCAGATCAAACTGCGAGACACGTTTATTCAGTAAGTGCTTTTTCTTCAACTGAAATTACACTGGAAACAGTTACCAGCATCTGATTTGTATAATCGATCATAAATTCCGGAAACCGTTGCCGCTTAACAAGCTAAGTACGAATCACTTTTATAATCAATGTGATCTTCAAAATTCAGTTTTGAATCCAGGATGACCCCAGATACTTATAGATCTTGACTTGCTCTATTTGATAATAATTTAAGGTATGTAATTGGGGAGAAATAACTCCCTGCTTTAGTCCTGGTGAGAAGCATATCACCTTGGTTTTGGAGGTATTCAGGACTAGTTTAAGAGCAACTAGCTGATGTTGTAGTTTGTTGAAATTACCCCGGAGCTTAGCAATCACGTCATCCAGAGAGCGGCCAGCAGTAATCAGTATCGTGTCATCTGTAAAAAGATTTACCCTGGAATGATCCAGGTCAGTGCCCAAGTCATTGACATAAAGAGAGAACAAGAGTGGGCCGAGGATGGAACCCTGTAGAACCCCTTTTGTTATCTTAACACTGTTTGACCTCCAACCATCTGTGAATATAGTTTGGGTGCGAGAAAAGAGGTAATTTTTTACCATTTTATTGCGTTTTCGGAAAAACCGAGGCAACTTAATTTACTAAGCAGGGTGTTGTGGTCTACTGTATCAAACGCTTTGGACAAGTCAAGAAAAAGACAGGCGCAGTACTGCTTATTATCAAGGCTACTGTAAATGTGATTCAGAGAGTCTAATGCAGCAGATGTGGTGCTGTATATTTTTAGGAACCCAGATTGTTTTAGATGTAACTGATTGTTGGCGGACAGAAAATTGCTAATTTGGAAGTTCAATAATTTTTTTAAAAATTTTCATCAACGGGGACAAAATTGAGATAGGTCGGTAGTTATTTGGATCATCTTTCGGGCCCCCTTTGTGAAGTGGACGAACATAGGAATGTTTCCATTCTAGAGGAACTGATGCTTCTTTGATGGACAGGTTGAAAATATGGGCTAAATGTTTGTATATTAGGTGACCAACAGTTAGTAGAGCAAAGACGGGAATACTATCTGCTCCGGTAGAGGAAGACCTTTTGAGGTAGGACAGTTGTTTCAGAACATTACTTTCGTGGATTGGCTGGAAACTAAATTCGTTTAATGTTTGGACAGGGGTGTATGAATTTGCATGAGCAGGGGTGACTCCCAATACATTATCAAAAAGGTTACCAGCTTCAGAAAAATGATGGTTAAAATTGTCAACTATTTTTTGTGGATCTGAAAAATATTCCCCATTTCGGTGAAGCTCAACGGGCAGATTATCTGTTTTGGATGCCTTTTCGATACATTTGATTGTTTTCCAGAAAATCCTGGCATTTCCATGTTATTCCAGGAGAGTGGAGGAAAGTAGGCATTTTTGCATGCCATATTTTTTTGATGCATCTCTTCCTTAAAATACTGTATTCTAGACAGTCATTGACAAAATTACTTTTTTGAGCACATCCCCAAGCCTTGTCCCTAGTTTTCATGAGCTTAGTAATCAAAGGATCAAACCATGGTGGGCGGTTGCCTTTAGTTTTAAATCTAACCAACGGAGCATGTTTGTTAGGAATTTGGAGAAACGTGTACCTGAAAGGACTTAAGGAAGGTCCAGGACCGATTCAGATATTTATCCCACCGATCAGTCGAGTTAAAACATTTGTAAGGCGGATTTCCTCCATATATCCCAATTAATCGGCTTTTACATTCCTTGAAAACAATGGTGTAACCGCATCAGAACATGAACAGGCCATATTCTTTGGGTCTTTCGGAAAAGTCATGTAGATAGGTTCAAAGAAAATAACAAAAAACTACAGTAGTTTTAGTAGTTTTGTTATTTTCTTTGAACCTATCTACGTGACTTTACCGAAAGACCCAAAGAATATGAATTATTGCAGTCACGAAAACTTTAAGTCAAGATGAACAGGCCAACGCACACATCCATCTCCTTCATGAATGGAACATTAAAGACGCAATTCACTGCAGTGCGACTGCATCCATTCAACCTAAACCATGGTCCACACAGTGAACCGCTGTAGTCTCGCGATCCATCAAACGAGTAGGAACAGAAAAACTACACTGACTCCCTCGTGAAAACCTCACGTGGCCAGCACAGCATCGACATTGGCATTTAGCTTGTGAGCATATTGCTCATGCTCAAGAAAATAATGAAATTGGATGGGCCCAAACGTTTATCGTGCTGATTGTTGCCGGCCGTTTGACGTTCTGTGCCCTTGTGCCTTTGCTCAGCAGCTGGCGGACAGTGATATTGGTCACCTGGCGTGGTGGGCCCTCAGTCCGCCAGCACCTTCCGATACATCGGGACGTAAACCCAGCGCCGCCTGTTCACCTAAAATCACGCCACCCTTTCTGGATCACAACAGCGGTCTCACTCCACGCCACAAATACAAATGAAGGCAAGACATGGAAGCGAGAATCTGGGCTGCTACCGACGTCAAAAATCAACATCTCGTACAGCGACCCTACCGTCGAACCTCCCCGGTTTCAACCTTCCACGCCTCCAATGGTCGACTATCAACCGACTCGGGACCGGGCACGACCGATACGGCCACCTGATGCACAAATGGCACATCAAAGATTCGGCTGCCTGCGAGTGCGGTCACGAATTCCAACCCATCGTCCACATCGTAAACACTCTGCTGCTGCTGTCTTCACTCCTTTAAAGGAGGATCGGACGAAATCCACTCTGCTTCTGAACAGACAATGAAGTGGATACCAAATTAAAAATTACATCTTTAATCTCCTGCTATTAATCCAAACTAAAGAAGAAGTCCGGCAGCCGGCAGTGTTTGACGAATGAACGCATCAGCAGTTGTATCTATTTTATTTAAATAATCAGAATTTGCAACCGCGTACTGGATCACGATTGATTCATAATTGATTGTTGGATTAGGCTGCCTCTAATGATCTGTCCGAGTTCTCTATCGTAGCACCCTCCACTGCCCGGCGTAAGTAATACACACACAACAAAGGTTGTAACGCGGTGTACACGTTTTAACGATGCGCTAATTAAAGAGTGTTGTTTTAGCTCGCTCACACCGGTGAAGTTGTAGAGCAAATCTCACATCCAAATTTAGCAGCAATTAATTTTGGTTGTGAAAATTGCTCAACTTCAAATGCGAGAAACGACGATAAGGAATGTGCGTGTTCAACGTGTGTGTACACCACCTGCAAATAAAAAGTGATTTGACTGCGTCGGGTGGTCGTGGGTCGTGACGGCACGGATTTGTGCCAGCTATCTGCGTGGTCTCACTCAAAACACAAATATGAATCGTACAAAATATTGGCTGCGAAGACCCTCGCGTTCGTGTGGTGATTATTGTTTAGATAAATATATCAGAGCCAGTATACTCATTTTGTGCATTTCCTCTACCCGTACAGCGCGTGCGGTGATTGCTAAGTGTACGTGGCGTTGAGTGATTGTCTAATTGATATTGCTGCATGATTAATATCGATTTCGGCTAAAATCTTAACGCTTTTTTTAAGCGCCGAAATTCATTAAGATGATTAAACTTATCACAACAAACCACGTGTCTAAACGGAATTAGTCACGAGATGATTAAAAACAACACCAGCACATCGCTTAATTAAGAAGGCAATTTTTTTTATCCCAATCCCGTTTTAATTTTGAGCCAAATTGATTTTAGAGGCACGCGAAATGAAATTGATAATAATAGTAATAATAGTAGCAAAAGAGAGAAACGTAAATCCATAGAGACAAACATCGCGACATATCCTCATCTATATAGATAGATTGTTGGGGTACGTGAACACTAGGAAGCATCTATTCAGGTCGGCACGGCTCACGGTGAAGTTCGTAAGAGGTGAGCACAGCCGATTCCTGCCCATGACCGGTTCTGCTCAGAGACCGCCACCACCGCTTGCCATTCGCTGACGTTGGAAGCCGTGCCCGGAAATCTGACCACGACTGGTTGTAATCCTGAGTGTGTGCTTGTGGGCGATGCCTTGTGGTACTCGGACTGCCCGGTGCACTCCTCCCGCTGTGGTGGACAAAGCCGCTGGGTCTCGTTGCACCTCGCTCACCGATGTCAGCCGGATATACGCAGCAGCTGCCTACAGGGCTACATTGGCCGAACACTTTCCGAGGTTTTAGATACGAGTACGTGAAGCATCAGTGGAAATTCCACCTTCCTATGATTGGGGGATTAATACGTCTCATAGGAAGAGCCTTGTTAACAAAAAACTTTCACTTGATCATTGTAGTTAATTTTCTATTATTTAAGAGTTCATTTGATGTATTTATCATTATGGGTTGTGTGTTTAGCAATTGGTCATTAACTTAATTGGGGTCAGGATTGATTTGTGTGACGTCCATTGTAGATTCCAACTTCACATGTGAACTGCAATTGGGAGAGAGATTAGCGTGCGTCTAAGGTATTCATCATGGCCAAGTCTGAGACACTTAACCGGAAACATCGACAACCTTGGTTTGAATCTGAGCTTCAGCCACCGGTGAGTATACAAAACACAGATCAATCATTCTCATAAGCAGACAATCCTCCTTCTTCGCATCTGCCCCCTCTCCGTAAACATCTGGCAGTTTGCCAACATTGGTTGAAGCAAGTCTGACTCTGCTGATGATAGACGGAATGTCGAAACCGGATAAGAGTTTTGCTTGTGTTGAACCGACGTTGCTGAAATGATGCACTCCCATAAGGCCGCTGTGGCTGATGGGATGTGTAAAAAATACTTTTATTTTGTGAACGTGGAAAGAGAAATTATTATGAAAAGTCAATTTGATTTATGAAATAGGACTTACTAAATCACTCAGCAGCAGTGTCTAACTCCTCAGAGTGAGCAACAATGACCAGATGATCAGCATACGTAAACATGGATACCCAATTGGGAGCCATCCGTTGAATGCAACTGCGCTTCGATTAGACTGCCATTTTATCTGTACTCGATGGAACGTACGGTGCAACAGAACTTCAAGAAACATACATACACCACCGCAGTGGAAGGAGGTCAGGCGCATTTTACAGATGACAAGTTGATGGTCAGTGGTCAGATCAGCTCCACGATAGGTCCTAGTGTTAAGGATATGGACCCGCATCCACTGTTTCGTCACTACATAGCCCAGCAGCTGTTATTCCTTGGACTCGACACGTATCCATGTTGTTTTATGGATGCGCCAAAGCCAGAACAGTGTGTTGTTGAATACAAGCCCAAAAGTGTAGAAGCCTTCTCGCATTGTTATTGAGCTGATCTGCTCCATGCCTTCCAATCACTCCAACCCAGGTACCTGCATCATGACATACTTGGGAATTAAAGTCACCCAACAGGATTACTTTATCCAGACGGGCTACCTTAGCCATCGCCTGTGAGAGGAGGTCAAAGAAGGCATCTGACTAATCAGCTTTGCCTGCATCCCTCCACTGATATTCACCTCCTAATGGGCAGGCGAGCCAACAGTAGCCTGGGCCTTACAGCTTCCCAGACCACACCGTCACGCTCCCATGCCCCCTTCATTATTTTCTTCAAAAGAAGAGCCATTCCCTGTTGTTCAGCAGTTTCTTACTCCCCCCCCCCCCCCCCCCCGGAGCTTGAACCAGTCCACCGAATCTCCAGTATTCCTCATAAGTCCAGGCGGTAGCGGTCCAACTTTCAACAGAGGAGTGTCAGCCTCCTCTCCTCTGCATTTAGCATTCGAACATTCCACTTGGCTAGCCGCAGTGGTTTCCTGCTGATTCTGGAGGAACCCAAATGGGATTTGGCTAGGAGACATCACAAATGGCTGGTACCTCAGGGCCTCTGGCACAAGCTTAGTTTGATCTTTCTTTTCTATTTCTGTGGTTATTGAATTGAATGTGGAGGGAGTACCAGCCCATTGCACCCGTCCAGAGCCCCTGTTTGCCACTGTGGTGGCCACGTGCGGGAACAGCTGATTATTATTAGCATCCCCCCCAATGGCATTGCTAACAGCAATTCCACTGAAATACTCACTCACCTGCTCACTCATCCACCGGCTCACGTACTCACCCACCCACATGCTCACTCTTTCAATAACTTACTCACAACACTCACTCACCTGCTCAATTACTCACCCACCTATTCACCACACTCACTCATCTCGCTTCTCTCTCTGCTTCTTCCCTCGCACTGCTCCACTCCGCAATTGCATCCCATCGTCCCTTTTCCCCCAAGCCCTTTTAAAAATAAACTTACTCAATGCAAAAAACGAATTTACCTCTTATAGATTACAACTTTGATTTTGCTGTTTGTTGTTAACCGCTTGATATAATTTTAACTTTGTATGTCTATATAACGTATTTGCATTAATCGGAGGTGCGGGGGAAGGACAACAAACTAACACACAAAAATACTTCTAAATATTTGAGTTTTCAATCTAGATGATTTAAAAGTTCATAGCTCCCAGTGGCTTCCGAATATTGGAAGGAAGAGTGTTCCAGACGGCCGCACACGCGCATCTGAAAGCGCCGTGCTATGCGGCCACCGTCTTTGTTCGATGACCGAGCCAAGAGCCACTGTTGCTGCTGCTGCGAGCATGAGCCTGTGCTCAGCACTTGTGCACAATCATAAACATCGTAAAACTTGTTGTGGTTACGCCAGTTTAACACAGCACATTATTATTATTATACACGGTGGTCTACGTTAAATAAAGGAAGTGAATGCAGTTTATCGTCGTAGGGAGCCGGCTAGTTAAATCAATAAAGCTGAAATATCAGGTTGTATAAAAAAACAAAAGCAATAAATCTCAGTGGGATCTCACGTGGCTAGCGGAGCTGAAGAAATAATTACATTCAATCGGTGCTCTCCCGTTAAAATAAAATATCTGAATAAGAAATTAGTAGGCTTTTCCCCGCTGGTTGTATAACGTGTGTGTGATTAATTATTCATCTCGGGCTGCTCTCGGATATAATTAAGGCTACCGTGGTGTAATGGTCAGCCACACGCCTGACTTGCAACCGAGAGGTCACCCGTCTAATGCCATCTCCCGGAGCGGCAGATATAATAGTTATCAAGATTCACGTTCGTGTTTGTTGTACCCAGGGGTGAGACAAAAGTCAAGAGAGCGAGATTAGCCGCCGCTTACAAGTCCCACTGATGCGGGGCTCGCACACACACACACACGTGTTGTGAAACTCCCTTCCTGCGGCCGTCCAAGTGCCATACTATTGCTCGCTCGGAGAAGGCAGTACAGAAAATGGAACTAATCGCCCTATGTTTCCATCTGTACGGGAATCGAGGGTTTCCCCCTCGCGCGTGAGAGTTTTCTCCAGGTGCTTCGGTATCCTCCCACGTGAATCATAAACGCAACGCATTATTGTTGATGAAAAATAAGAATAGGTTTCAACCTTTATGGAGATTGAAAGTTATCTGTCCTAACACTGGTGACACTAGGCCATAAAGAAGACGGTCTCTGGTGTAGGCCAATCCGTTTTCAGGACAATGCATATATTATCAGAGCATATTTGTTTGCATGTTTTGCCACAAGTATGTGTAGTTAATGCAGACTTGATGCCTTGTAAAAGGTATCTGTTTGGTCTTTCAACATCTTAACACCTCCTGTTTTATTGCCAGAAATGATAAAAACCTCTTCTTATTTTCCATCATTCTCGATACTGGCAAAAGGTCACAGTCACAACTCATCATTAATTAACTTTAAACGTCTTCAAATAAATAAAAACCCCAATGCTGCAGGACCGTTCTGAAAAAAAATAGGTGTATGACTCAGCATGAATAAAAAGTAAACAATTACTACTATTACCTAAATAAAAATAAGAAAAACGGCAACATGTAGTAACTAAATGCAGGAATTGCGCAAGGTAGAAATGAGAATATCCTCGGTGTGTCACGCGCAATAAATCAAGACGATTTTTGTACGAACGCGAATCGAAGTTCAAGATGAACACGTCTAAGATGAACACGCTTTCTCTGTAGCGTGAGGAACCGGGCCTGGAAGGACTGCGTTGAGTCGGATCGTGGTGACGCGCGTCTCAACCCATCACCACCCCATCCACCTACCCACCCACCCATCCTGAACAAGCAATGCTAAGACAGAGTAAGGGTTGCCTGCACGTGATTGTAACAATCCACACCCCCCTCCCCCCCTGCGGTATTCGGTGCGAGGTTTGGTTGATAACTGTTTTATGGATTTTTTTTCCAGCTCGAGTTGACTGGCAGCTCAACCGAATTGCAAAAAACCCATTAAACATTTACACAAATGCTGCTTTCACGTGAAGAATCTACCGCACGAATTTATTAAAACATTTACACAGCGGCAGACATTTGTGAAAGAGCGAAAAAAGCGATGAGATGGTGTAGAGCAGAGTGGGGTTGAGCGTGAATAATATATGATGTTTGAAAGTTGAACATTTGCATTAGGTGTTCCGCTTTCCCTTCAACTAATGACCTATTGCTTATGGTCATTCACTAAGACCACGCCTGTGTGGATGTGTGTATTTTTGTATGTACGCGTGTGTGCTCACGTATGTACGTATGAGTGTGTGTGCGTGGAGCAGTGGTGCACTTAAACAGTAGCACCTGGATGTGGTGTGTGTAAACATCAGCACTGAGGAGACAAAGGCGGTCGGGCAAGGTGCTAGCCACCAGCCCACTCGTGCGACGTGACGGCGTTCATTGGCGCTCGCGAACAACACTTGGCCGTCACCAGCCTGGTAAGGGACGGTCTTTGTCTTCTTGTGTGACCGACAGCACAGCTGGTGAACCTGCCAGTCATCTCGGTCAGGAAACCCATGGCACCTGGGTCTGCCCCGTGACCTCCTGGCTGCAGCAAGCCTTCCAACACTTCACGTGTTTAGTTTGTTGTCCTTCTCCCACACCTCCGACTACCAAGGTTGGCTACGTACGTTGCGAAAGAAGTTACACGTACATACGTACGTGACTGCCGTCAAATGCACTTAGCCTGACACAAGCGCCGTGGGGATATCGCCGCCACTCAGTGGCAAACGGCAGCAGTTGTTTGTTGTTGTGAATGCATTGTTGCAGCTGTTAAGGTTAGTATCACACAAGCACGGCTCACAATGCGATGAACGCACAATCTGGTAGAGTAAAACGTCACACCCTAAGAGGACAACCCACTCACAAGAAATACGCGGATATCAATGAGGGTAACAGTGAAATTTTGGTCCGTTCACTTTAACATGGTGTAAAAACGATAACCTTTGACCTCGAACCGTTTGAAATAAAAACAATTATACAACTGGATCCAAAATAGTGTAAAGGAGCAGCCCTGCAACATCTGGCGATAAGGGCCTCCAACTTGGTATTTGGCCTACTTTTTCAAGCTGACTAGATGCATTGGAAGAGGTGGGGCGTACCCGCACTTTACCCAACCACACGCAATCCGCCGATCGACTAACTGCGTCTATCCATTTATATGTTGTGCTGAGTGGACGGAGGCGGTAGCAGGGCATTTAAGAAACGGATCTCATTGGTATGACATTGTTGTCACTGCTATATGGAATCTAGACATTGCTATATTATCTGTAAAAATTGCTGTAGACATTGCAATAGTAGCTGAAGACATTGCAATAGTAGCTCTAGGTATTGCAATAGTAGCTCTAGACATTGCTATATTAGCTATAGACATCGCTATATTAGCTCTAGACATTGCTATATTAGCTCTAGACATTGCAATAGTAGCTCTAGACATTGCTATATTAGCTCTAGACATTGCAATAGTATCTCTAGACATTGCAATAGTAGCTCTAGACATTGCTATATTAGCTCTAGACATTGCAATAGTAGCTCTAGACATTGCTATTTTAGCTCTAGACATTGCAATAGTAGCTCTAGACATTGCAATATTAGCTCTAGACATTGCTATAGTACCTCTAGACATTGCAATAGTAGCTCTAGACATTGCTATATTAGCTCTAGACATTGCTATATTAGCTCTAGACATTGCTATATTAGCTCTAGACAATGCTATATTAGCTCTAGACATTGCTATAGTAGCTCTAGACATTGCTATATTAGCTCTAGACATTGCTATAATAGCTCTAGACATTGCTATATTAGCTCTAGACATTGCTATATTAGCTCTAGACATTGCTATATTAAATCTAGACATTGCAATAGTAGCTCTAGACATTGCTATATTAGCTCTAGACATTGCTATATTAGCTCTACACATTGCTATATTAGCTCTAGACATTGCTATAGTAGCTCTAGACATTGCTATATTAGCTCTACACATTGCTATATTAGCTCTAGACATTGCTATTTTAGCTCTAGACATTTCTATATTAGCTCTACACATTGCTATATTAGCTCTAGACATTGCAATATTAGCTCTAGACATTGCTATATTAGCTCTACACATTGTTATATTAGCTCTAGACATTGCTATAGTAGCTCTAGACATTGCTATATTAGCTCTAGACATTGCTATAGTAGCTCTAGACATTGCTATATTAGCTCTACACATTGCTATATTAGCTCTAGACATTGCTATATTAGCTCTAGACATTGCTATATTAGCTCTAGACATTGCTATATTAGCTCTAGACATTGCAATAGTAGCTCTAGACATTGCTATATTAGCTCTAGACATTGCAATAGTATCTCTAGACATTGCAATAGTAGCTCTAGACATTGCTATAGTAGCTCTAGACATTGCAATATTAGCTCTAGACATTGCTATAGTACCTCTAGACATTGCAATAGTAGCTCTAGACATTGCTATATTAGCTCTAGACATTGCTATATTAGCTCTAGACATTGCAATATTAGCTCTAGACATTGCTATATTAGCTCTAGACAATGCTATATTAGCTCTAGACATTGCAATATTAGCTCTAGACATTGCTATATTAGCTCTACACATTGCTATATTAGCTCTAGACATTGCTATAGTAGCTCTAGACATTGCAATAGTAGCTCTAGACATTGCTGTATTAGCTCTAGACATTGCTATATTAGCTCTAGACATTGCTATATTAGCTCTAGACCAGGGGTGTCCAAACTTTTTGCAAAGAGGGCCAAATTTGATAAAGTGAAGATGCCCGGGGGCCAATAGTTCCTTCCGACATTTTTACCACAAAAGTTACGTGAAAACACACACTGTCATAAAACAATTATCATTGTCACAATTACCTTTATTTTTCAAATGTAACCAAATATAAGCCACTCAGGCAGACGTGAACAACTCTAAAAACACAATTCTGCCTTTCATTCAGTCAGATAACATTGAACAAACTGTATAGAATACCTTAAATTTCCATGAGTTAAATATATTTGCCTCATGAACATTTTAAACAGCAGTTATAAGTAATGCAAAGTGGTCTGTTATCATTAAACTTAAAAACAAGTGAATTTTGCCCTTGTCTTTTACAAGATATTTCAGAAAGCAAGAGTTTGTGTCACATCTACAGGTACATAACATCAATAGTTATAACCAAATTGTATTCAAGAGTTTAATAAAACAAGTGCCATAAGTCCAAGTGCATTCGTGTGCTTTAGGCTTTTCACTGTTAATAGACAGATGTTACCGTTCAAAACACTCAATTTCAGATTGATCAAGGAACAGATAACTTGCTGACACTAATGAGAAGGGTGATACTGAGATTTAGATTTCAGTAAAGAGACCAGGTCTGGCGTGAGGGCAGTGGTTGAGATGCGTAAATTGCCACGCAAGTGGGAGTCACTCATCCTTGACCTCAATCGGTTCTTGTTTAAGTTCATGACTGAGAATGTTTGCTCGCACAAATATGTGGAGCCGAATAAGCTCAGCATTTTCTTAGCGAATGACCGCATTTCTGGAAACCTGCTTTTGTCCAGCTGCCGGTAAAAGTTAACAAGAGAACACTGCTGGTGTTTCCCGCGGCACTCATCGTCAAACTGCAGCTCAATGAGCTCCAGCTGCAGCTGTGGAGGAGCATCATCAGGGTCCACGGAGAAGGGAGAAGGGAAAAGCAACATGTCCTTTTCAATAACTGCAAAGTCCCGAAAGCGTTTGTTAAATTCCACAGAAAGAGATGCGATAGCTGTTGCATAACTCTTCATTTGCGCACCGATGTGTCCTGTGGGAAACTGTCAATGACCTCTTTCAAAGCTGGGAAGTGCGCGGTGCAGGGCTCTGTTTGGGACAAGTGTCTTTAGAAAAATTGCAGTTTGGTTCCAAAGGCCTTGATGTGAGCATATAGCTGGCCCACCACTGCATCTTTTCCTTGAAGATTAACATTCAGCGCATTCAGATGCTTCGTTATGTCAACCAAATAAGCCAGATTTGCCAGCCATACAGGATCGGACAGTTCTTCCATTGGTTGTCCCTTCTCACCCAAAAAATGTCCAATTTCCTCTTTGAGAGATAAAAATCGCTGCAGTGCGGACCCCCGACTTAGCCACCTCACATCGTTGTGATATATTACATCACCGTATTCAGCCTGGATGTCACGCAAGAACTGCTGAAACTGTCGGTGGTATAGAGCTTTAGAGCGAATATAATTGATTGCCTTTGCCACTGGTTTCATAACATCGTCAAATTTGAGATGTTTGGCGCAGAGAGCCTGCTGGTGAATGATACAGTGAAGTTTAATAGCGTTGCCTGCCTCGTCGCTGACTTTATTGCAGATCAGTGTGGACAATCCACTTCGCTCACCAGCCATGGCAGGCGCACCATCGGTAATGATCCCAGAAACTTTACTCCATTGTAGTTTCATATCATCAACAGCTTCACAAACAGAAACGAATACATTTGTTCCTCTGGTTTGCCCTTTAAGGCTTTTGAGGTCAAGCAGCTCCTCTGTCACGTTCATGTTGTCATCAACTCCTCTTAAAAAAATAAGTAGTTGTGCAGTGTCAGATGCATTGGTGCTTTCATTGCAGGCGAATGAGAAATAACCTGTCCCCCAGTTGTCTCTGAATATCTGACGATATATCCTCAACTCTCCGTGCCACAGTGTTGCGTGCCAGGCAAACATGGATAAATTCTTGCTTTTTCTCGGGGCAAATGTTCTCCACCATTTTCATGACACAGTCTTTGATAAACGCACCTTCAGTAAAAGGTTTGCCATGTTTAGCTATTAACATGGCCACTTCGTAGCTGGCTTTGGTGATGTTTTCCTTTGACTCACAGGCCCGCATGAAGAATTGCTGTTGCGATGCCAGAGCAGCTTGAAGTTGCTTCACTTTTTCAGCGCGGTCACTCCCTGTTAGCTTGTCGTATGTTGTAGCATGTTTAGTCTCGTAGTGTCTCTTTACGTTGAAATCCTTAAACAAGGCATCCGTCTCTTTACAAATTAGACAAACACAATTTCCTCGATTTCCAGTGAAGAAGTATTGTAATTCCCACCGCTCCTGAAAGCGGCGGCCCTCACTGTCAACTTTTCTCTTTTTTTTTGCAGTCGCCATAGCAGATATGATTCGAGAAGGGTTCGCGGCACGACTGCAGAGCCAGAGAGCATTAGAATGGTGCTGCCACAGTGTGGAGGAAGGAGAAATGACATCTTTAACGTTTTATTATTTATTTATTCTGACAGAGCTAGCGAGCAATAAAACACGTTCCTTCGGAGTGGGCAGGTAGGAACTTGGTTGGACAGCGCGGCGTTCGGAGGGGGGGCAGTTGGATGAGTGGGCATGTTGACACTTCCCCCCCACCCTCCCCGACATCGTCAACCAATCGTGGCGTAGCTTGGTGTTGAGTGGGGAGGTGCATGGGTGGGCGGAATTTCGGATATGCACGACAGACAGACAGACACATAATCCCTGGTGGGCAGTGTGGAACCTGTTGTTCCTACCTGTATAACACTCTAGGTAACTAAGACTCACACACACACACACACTCACTCTCAGACTCACACACACACTCTCAGACTCACACACACATACAACAACAACCGCCATTCGCCACTAAGTGGCGGTGACGTCACCACGACGCTTGTGCCAGGCCAAGTGCACCTTGAGGCCACGTGAAGTGTCGAACGCCCGCTGGCAGGAGTTCACGGGGCAGACTCAGGTGCCACGGGTCGACTGACTGAGATGACTGGCTGATGCACCACCTGTGCCCCCTACTGTGCCAACTTGCTGTGCTTTAGCCACCCGGCGCTCCGCTCGTTGTTGTGAGCGTCGCTCCTCCGCCCTCCGTTGTTGTTGGAGGGCGACTGCCTCCAACTAGCCAGTAGCGTCCTTCACGAGCCTCCTCCACTGAGGCCGATCTTGACACCGCTGGTACCAGTCATCGGCAAGTCCACTCAGCTCCACGTCCTCCTGTACCACATCACTCCATCTCTTCTCTAGCCCGTGCCGTGCCCGTTTAGCCCCCTCAATCCGGCCGAACAAAAGCTGTTTAGGCATGCGGTGGCTGGGCATGCGGGCTACATGACCCAGCCAGCGCAGCCTTGCCTGCCGGAGGAGCTCACCGATGGGACTTTGCCCAGATCTTTCAAGGATTTGTGAGCTCCTCACACAATCCAGCCTGGTCAAACCCAGGATGGATCGTAGGCAGGCCAGACTAAATGTTTCCAACCGGCGAAGATGCTCCATTAGGGGGGCCCACGCTTCGCATGCGTAGAGAAGGGAGGGAATGACCGTGGCCGAGAAGATCTGAAGCTTTGTGCGGAGCGACAGGCCAGGTAGCTTCCACACAGCGTTACGCAACCGATGAAAAGATATTGCCGCTCGACTGATTCGGAGTGAGACCTCTGCTGATAAACTGGAGCCGGTCATAAGCACACTGCCCAGGTATGGGAAACTCTCCACTCTCTCCACAACTGCCCCATCACCGATTGGGAGTTGTGGGGGTGGAGTGTCCGATGGTACAAAATACCCAGGCAGGTGCTTAGTTTTGGTGGGGCTGATGGTAAGGCCCCACCTCTTAGTGGCACGCTCCAGTCTCAGCAGCAGCGTCTCCAACTCCTCTTCTGAATGAGCAGCTATTACCAAATCATCGGCATACATAACGTGGTTGACCAATAGGGAGCCATCCCTTGATCGCACCCGGGCGTCGATCAGCCTCCCATTGTATCTGTACCAAATGGAAATTCCCCCGATACAGCTGTAGTGACAGAGAAAGGTCACTACTGTGTCGGCCCGTACGAAGGCTGGGGGCCCCAAGGGGGTGCCTGGGGGGTCACGTGGTGGAGGGATCCGGACCCTCCCAGAGGTGGGGGAAGTGAGGCATGTCCGGGGAAGGGAGGCGTGGCCTGAAGAGAGCCAGCCACGCCGGGGCGGAGCCAGCCACGCCAAACCAAATGTAAGCGTGGTGTGAACGCAGAGCGAGGCTGCTGTTGTACTGTACTCCAAGGTGAAGACATCTTCGGTCGTCAAGTCCCGAGTCGTCGTCCTGGGCCAGGCAGGCCGTTGCCTGCCTGGTCCAGTCTGTGTCGTGTTCCAGAGTGTTAGTGAGTTGAGGAAGGTGGTCACCACCTCATGTAGAGTGTTATATTATTTACCGTTTAATAAATAGTGTTGCCTCCAAGTTGCGTGTGTGTGCACCTAATTCGGTCTTACTACATTTGGTGTAGAAGTGGTCATCGAACTTTCGCTGATTAATTTGAAGAAGCTGTACCCTTCGCTGCCATGGTGTAAAAGCTGGCAGCGAAGTGCAAGACCCAACCGGAGGTGCGGATGGACGGTGTGGGTTGCACCTGGCCTCTCCCTGCGACGACCCCGGAGTCCGGGGCCCCTGTGGTGTGCCCCGGGGGATGGGCGACTGCAGCCTGCATGGGAGGAGGCTGCGGGACCGGGCTGGTCGCCATCGACGGCGAGTTGGAGCGACGTCGCTCGTCAACTCGACCAGCTGCTGGTGGCAAGAGAGTGGCCGGGTGTTGGTGAGTGATGGCGAAATTGCAAGATGACGCAGCTGTGGCGTTCGCGCCGTTTCGGCGGTGCCGGCGTTCCTGCATTTCACTGCGGCGGCGTTCCCGCCAGTTTCACAGCGCCGGCGTTCCCGCCATTTGCACCGTGCCGGCGTTTCCCGCCACTTCAACGTGTGGGCGTCCCGCACTTCCCACAGCGGCGTTCCCGCCATTTTCACCGCGGCAGTGTTTTCGCGATGGCGGCGTTCCCGCCTTTTGCGCCTTGTGTGCTGCGCCGGCCTGGCGGCGCGTTGCTGCAGCCCTGTGATTACGGGCCTCCCTCCCCACATTGAAGTAAGAAGAGCGGGGGAGGGCATCGGTGGTGAGAGCGAGAGGGGCCCGTGATTGAAGAGAGGGTTTCGACGTTGGAGACACTGCTGGGAGGGACTTTTTCAGTTTGACTCTCCGGTTTTGTGTTCCTCGCGGACGGTTAAATACGGCGTCGAGATCGGTATCTTCTGGGTGTAGTTAATGATTAATTCGTTGTTGGTGTCCCGAGCTCCGTTGATATACTGTAGGTTGCCGTGTTAACGACTCGTGTTGTTACATCGTTTTGTTGCGAAATCGCCATTGTTATTGTGTATACTGTATGGAGGTTCGCTCGTGATTGTCACGTGTAACTGTAAGAAACTTTGATCGTCATTGTTGCCAAGGTACAGACAGTATGGAGCTTTGCTTGGAATTGTTAACAGGTTATGGAATGTTGGGTACTTGCTTGTGATTATTTACTATGTACGGATTGTCTGGAGTATTGATTGTGTGTGTTGCCATGTGGGGACTGGATGGAGCATTGCGCCAAATGATTGACTGTACGAACTTCGTATACTGCATATACTGTATTAATCAATTCGGCGATTTTTGACGTTTGTGTCTAGTTTTTTTTTTGCTCTCAAAATTCGAATGCCCTGAGTCCCATGGTTAATGTTGAAGGGGATTTTGAAATGACAGGTTCAGTTTGTTTCAAACTCACTGGTTGGTTCCTGTCCGTTGTTGCACAGATGATGTCTTTTGTGCGGGAATGCTCCTTGTATTCTACATGGATCGGGGGTGCGTTTCCGTTAATTGCCGTCAAATTGCGTTGCTCTCTCCACTCGGTTGGTACAGCTGCATGCTGCAATGCGAGTCTCGGAGATGATGTGTACGGATACTGGATGTGAGGTGTATTGTTGTGACCATTGAATATTCGGGATCGTCACAAATTGTGCGTACCTGTTCGGCATTGGATCAGTTCTGTGGGGGATCATAATTCAAATTGTATGTGTTGTGATGGTGTTAAATTGCGATGGTGACATGCTGCCAGGGATTTGTAATTGTGCTGCTGGCTGTCACCTATCTTGGGGCTCAGGTCCTGACCAGGATGGCCCAGTGAGTGTTGCGTGTCTAACATGAACGTTGTGGTCCCGTCATGCAATGGCTGACGGCTTGACCTGACAGCCCGGAGATTGAAACACTCCGTGGCATGTCTAGCCTAGTGGGCTGTGCGCTCACATGGCTCGGAGAGTGTGGTCCCGTCATGCAATGGCTGACGGCTTGACCTGACATCCCGGAGATTGAAACACTCCGTGGTATGTCTAGCCTAGTGGGCTGTGCGCTCACATGGCTCGGAGGGTGTGGTCCCGTCATGCAATGGCTGACGGCTTGACCTGACAGCCCGGAGATTGAAACACTCTGTGGTATGTCTAGCCTAGTGGGCTGTGCGCTCACAGGGCTCAGAGTGTGGTCCCGTCATGCAATGGCTGATGGCTTGACCTGACAGCCCGGAGATCGAGACACTCCGTGGCTTGTCTAGCCTAGTGGGCTGTGCGCTCACATGGCTCGGGGAGTGTGGTCCCGTCATGCTGTCTGACAGCTTGACCTGACAGCCCGGAGATCGAGACACTCCGTGGCTTGTCTAGCCAAGTGGGCTGTGCGCTCACATGGCTCAGAGAGTGTGGTCCCATCATGCTGTGTCTGATGGCTTGACCTGACGGCCCGGAGAGTGAGACACTCGGAGGTGCGTTGAAACAGTGGGCTGGAGATTCGTAAGGTTCAGGTGGAGTTGTCCTGTTACGTTGGGACTGTATCCCTCAGTTGTTAGGGTGCATGTTGTGCAATGAGTGAATGATGGGTCGTCTCAGCTCGGTCGGTACAGTTATATGCTGCGATGCGAGTCTTCGAGAGAGACCGGCTCGTCTCAGCTCGGTCGTTACAGCTATATGCTGCGATGCGAGTCTTGGAGAGAGACTGGGTCGTCTCAGCTCGGTCGGTACAGCTATATGCTGCGATGCGAGTCTTGGAGAGAGACTGGGTCGTCTCAGCTCGGTCGGTACAGCTATATGCTGCGATGCGAGTCTTGGAGAGAGACTGGGTTGTCTCAGCTCGGTCGGTACAGCTATATGCTGCGATGCGAGTCTTGGAGAGAGACTGGGTTAAAATCCCACCGATATGGCCGACGTGTGCTACTGGTTGTGACACCGCGTCGGAAAGGCGGTGGGGTGGTAACATGGAAATTCCCCCCCCCGATATGGCCGACGCGTGCTACTGGTTGTGACGCCGCGTCGGAAAGGCGGTGGGGTGGTAACATGGAAATTCCCCCCCCCGATATGGCCGACGCGTGCTACTAGTTGTGACGCCACGTCGGAAAGGCGGGGGGGTGCTAACGGGTGACTGTCATTGCATGCGTGATTCTAACGGGTGGGGGGGCTGTGCTGGAGCGTAAGTGGGTTAGCCAGTTTTCATGTATAATTGTTGATAATTCCCCGTTTTCTATGCGGTTCCCTTTTACCCTCGTCGATTCTGTATATATTACGTGATTGTATTTCTTATCGGTCGCCGGTCATTTATTGATGTTGTTGCTTCGGAGGCACACCTTTTCGATGTTTCACAGTTGTGTTACAGCCGGGGACGGCTGTGTGTTTATACAGGGGGGGGTGATGTAGTGACAGAGAAAGGTCATTACTGTGTCGGCCCGTACGAAGGCTGGGGGCCCCAAGGGGGTGCCTGGGGGGTCACATGGTGGAGGGATCCGGACCCTCCCAGAGGTGGGGGAAGTGAGGCGTGTCCGGGGAAGGGAGGCGTGGCCTGAAGAGAGCCAGCCACGCCGGGGCGGAGCCAGCCACGCCAAACCAAATATAAGCGTGGTGTGAACGCAGAGCGAGGCTGCTGTTGTACTGTACTCCAAGGTTAAGACATCTTCGGTCGTCAAGTCCCGAGTCGTCGTCCTGGGCCAGGCAGGCCGTTGCCTGCCTGGTCCAGTCTGTGTCGTGTTCCAGAGTGTTAGTGAGTTGAGGAAGGTGGTCACCACCTCATGTAGAGTGTTATATTATTTACCGTTTAATAAATAGTGTTGCCTCCAAGTTGCGTGTGTGTGCACCTAATTCGGTCTTACTACACAGCTATTGAAGGCTTCACGAACTACGCAGTCGAAATAGATGTTAAATAATGTGGGAGCGAGAGGACATCCCTGTCGCACCCCACACATACACTCAATCTCACACACACACTCACTCTCACACTTTCAGACTCACACACACACACTCTCAGACTCACACACACACACTCTCACACTGTCAGACTCACACACACACACTCAGCGCGGCGTTCAGGGGGGGGGGGGGGGGCAGTTGGATGAGTGGGCGTGTTTACCTTCCCCCCACCCTCCCCGACATCCTCAACCCCATTAACTATCGGCCCCTCCCCCTTGCTTAGGCACCTCCCCTTAGCCCCCTCCCTCAGGCCCCTCCGCTGACCCCCCCTCCCTTAGGCCCCTCCCCTGACCAACCCCCCCCATATCCTTAGGCCCCTCCCCTAACCCCCCTTCCCTTAGGCCCGTCCCCTCTCCGTACCCGGCAGTAGGTCTCCACCAATCAAAGAGCTGTTTGTATTGTATATTTATTTATGCACGACAGACAGTCAGACAGACAAACAAAAAATCCCTGGTGGGCAGTGTGGAGCATTGTTCCTACCTGTATAACACATTATAAGACCGAAGCTGCGGACCGTATGAAATCTGACCGCGGGCCATGATTGGCCCGCGGGCCGGACTTTGGACATGCCTGCTCTAGACATTGCTATGTTAACTCTAGACATTGCTATATTAGCTCTAGACATTGCAATAGTAGCTCTAGCCATTGCTATATTAGCTCTAGACATTGCAATAGTAGCTCTAGACATTGCAATATTAGCTCTAAACATTGCTATAGTACCTCTAGACATTGCAATAGTAGCTCTAGACATTGCTATATTAGCTCTAGACATTGCTATAGTATCTCTAGACATTGCTATATTAGCTCTAGACATTGCTATATTAGCTCTAGATATTGTAATATTAGCTCTAGACATTGCAATTTTAGCTCTAGACATTGCAATAGTAGCTCTAGACATTGCAATAGTAGCTCTAGACATTGCAACAGTAGCTCTAGACATTGCTGTATTAGCTCTATACATTGCTATATTAGCTCTAGACATTGCTATATTAGCTCTAGACATTCTTATATTATCTCTAGACATTGCTATATTAGCTCGTTTAGCTACACAAGGTGCCAAGGAACATACATACATATATGTTCGGAAAAACCAGTCACCGTTTGCATTTTGTTCATGCGATTATGGGTAATGCAAAAGAAACATGTTAACAACCCCACCTCTCTTTTCGTGTCAAATTCTTTCTCAAAGACTGTCGCCGATCATGGCCTTCCCTCCATTCAGCTCTGCCCCTGATATTTACCCAACAACTCTGCATTCGATTATCCCAGTTGCGTTCAATTGTTCACATTTTCTGATGCAACTTAACTCTCCGTCTTGCCCGACTTCTTGTACCTAGAATTAAAATAAATGTTAAATCCATAAGTGTGTGTGTGCCCGATTTTATAATTCAACATGGAGCGTTCACGCGGGCTGATGTGATATTTCAATGACAATTCCGAGTTGCTTGTCAGACTCCGTGCTCGTGCCTATCTCTGCTGAACGCAATTCATAGTTCCTTACTGTCTGACTCTGTTAAAACAATGCACTTTTCACTTCCTGTTTTGACACTTTAACCCTGAAAACTACGAAAAATATCATCTTGTGCCAGACTCTTTGATATAATCTATGTATACAGTATATATATACACACACGTGTCAAGACTACGGGACATTTTTAATTTCTGCAAAAAATGTCGACACACAAAGGCCTACTCGCTCCAGGTGGGGTGGATCTTTAATGCCCAAGCAGACGGTGCGTTATTGTCCATGGTAAATACACGCACGCAATATTTTCCATAGCGCCCAGTCGGACTCGAACCGCATACATTATCCGCGAGTGGTGAACACGCTCCCGCTGGGAATGCCAGCGAGAGCGATATCCGCCCCGTTCACTGCCCGCGTGCAAAGGCAACGATCCCCCGTTTAGCCTCAACAGACTGTTGGGGGAAAGTGCTGTTAGTAGCGAAAAGCAGCACCCATGAAGGCCGCCACTGTGGCACACGAGGGGGTGGGTGGCCAGCAACACTCCCGCGTGCGTCCTTCTACTCGCACACGCCGATGAACACTGACGAATGGGATCGCATTGGACCCTCCAAAGGGCGAAGGTCAATTGCATATGTAATGTAGTAACTCCACGGGAGACGACTTCACGGGTAACACACTCTTTATTTTATCAAACTTGGTTACAGGTGACTAACACCTACTTTGTATCTCGGGTGACAAACACCCACTTCGCTACTTGGCGACTAACGCCCACTGAGTTACTCGGATGACCAACATCCACTTAGTACTCGGGTGACAAACACCCACTTAGCTACTTGGCGACTAACGCCCACTGAGTTACTCGGATGACCAACATCCACTTAGTACTCGGGTGACAAACACCCACTTAGCTACTTGGCGACTAACGCCCACTGAGCTACTCGGATGACCAACATCCTCTTAGCTACTTGGCGACTAACGCCACTGAGCTACTCGGATGACCAACATCCACTTAGTACTCGGGTGACAAACACCCACTTAGCTACTTGGCGACTAACGCCCACTGAGCTACTCGGATGACCAACATCCTCTTAGCTACTTGGCGACTAACGCCACTGAGCTACTCGGATGACCAACATCCACTTAGTACTCGGGTGACAAACACCCACTTAGCTACTTGGCGACTAACGCCCACTGAGCTACTCGGATGACCAACATCCACTTAGCTACTCGGCGACTAACGCCACTGAGCTACTCGGATGACCAACATCCACTTAGCTACTCGGCGACTAACGCCACTGAGCTACTCGGCTTCACTAGGTCTTCAGCTCCGTCTTCGGGTCTTCAACTGGGTAACTCTCCCCGAGTGCTCTCGCGCGTCCCCCTTTATACCCCACCTGCGGACGTCGCTGCGAGCACCCACTTATTCGACCAATCGCCGGGTGCTGGCTACGATCCTCTTTTCCCACATCTCATCGTGCCTCACCACTCACTCCGCGCCGCCTCGTCATCTGTCACTCCCGGCGCGCGCGTCCACACCACGCCCACAACGCGTGCCCAACCCCGCACCCCGCGCCGCCCCGTGATCCATCACTGTCACAGTCGGCGCACGTCAATACCACCACTACATCACCCCCTACCACATAGCTCGCAGCCGCCCCGGCTGCTACAAAAATTACAAACCCTCCCTGTGTGCCCCGTAACACAACACAACAACAAGAACAACAACTAAGCTAACAACACAACACGACGCGAACACCACCATCCGCAACCCTCAACCAATGCCACCGCGACAACAGAACAATATATACAAACCGGCGAGTGACAATAGCAATGTGTATACAAAAAAAATAAATGGAAAATTTTTTTTTTCTTTCGACTCGTGCAGTGTCCCCTTTTCTTCCGAGCGTCCCTACAACGGGACATTATCCCGGCAGAGGGGAACACCGGGCGAGCTCGGTGTAGAGCACAAAAAAAACCCGTCCTCATGAAAATTGTTGAGACCTAGCCCGAGTCCGCCTTGCCGGTCCGTCGTACGGCACCAGACGCGGTTGAACGTCCGGTGGTGCCGGCGGTTCAGGAAGACATCGGCCAGGCATCGAGGACTCGTGCGTGCCCCGGGGTTCAGGCTCTCGATGGTCAGCAGCCGTCAAGCCCGAGGCACCTGGGGGTGGGTCAGGTGGAGACACGTGAGGATCAGCCTGCGACACCTCCCTCCCCGAGTCGACGGTCACATCACACGCCCGGGCGTCACGGCACAGAACGGGGTCACACGGTGCCGCATAGGGCTTCAGTCGGGAGGGGTGCACATACCAACGGCGTTTCCCCCATTTAATCTGTATACTCTGGGGCCGTGCAACCCGCACAATTTCCACCGGTCCCCTCCAAGGTCTCAACAACTTGGGGGACGTAGCCAACGGTGCATGTGGACAATGCAGCCAGGCCTTATCGCCTGGTTTCCAATCATGCATATGCACCCTCCGCTCATGCAATTTCTCGTTTGCAATTTGCCGCGACCGCGAATTCAACCTTGCCCCCTCCCGCGCTTCAGTCAATTTAGCGATATTAAATTTGATGTGGTCTGCCAATTTAGATTTTGCACGTGGCTGGGAAATCCCCAGTTGGACGTCCATGGCCGGATCGGCCTCCCGCCCATACATAAGAAAAAATGGGGAAAACCCTGTCGCCGCATGAGGGGCCATTCGATAGGCCGCGAGTACCCCCGGCACCTGTAAGTCCCAATCAACCTGATCGTCGCAGACCTGTTGGCACAACATAGACGTAATCGTTCTGTTCAGACGCTCAACCATCCCGTCAGTCTGCGGGTGGTAGGGGGAAGTACGCACTTTCTTTGTACCCAACAGGTCACACACCTCGCGCAACAAAACGCTCGAAAAATTCTTCCCTTGATCCGTCAGCAAGCGTTCGGGGGCGCCCTTGTCCAACACATAACCCTGGACAAAGGCGTCCGCCACCGCCGCAGCCGACTGGTTGGCGAGCGGCCATGCCATAGGCCATCGGGTGAAGTATTCCACGCCAACCAGCAGGAACCTATTTCCCCTTGGTGTAACCGGAAAGGGCCCCAAGATGTCCAACGCTACCAATTCGTTTATACGCGAAACCTGAATGGATTGCAGCGGTGGATTAGCCGCCAATGGTGGCGGTTTCCTTTTGGCGCACTCTACGCATCCCTTAAGAATATTCGCCACGTCGTTACCCATCCCCGGCCAATAATAGTCTCGCTGGATTAGGGCGAGCGTTTTGTGAAAACCCAGATGCATGAGCCGTTCATGAGCTGCCAGAACAATCCTACCCCGCATAGCAACAGGCACCACGAGCACGTGACGCCGGGACATGTTGTCCCACCTCATCAACAGGCCCTGTCTGCACACCCAGGAACCGACCCGCGCCTCCCCTTGTTCGGGAGCGCCAACTTTCCGACGCAGCGTAAGTAGGGAGCTGTCGGACATCTGGAGGCGGCCCCACTCAATGAGGGGCAACGACAACAGCGAATCCCTCCCCGTGGGGGCGTCCTCTCCCGGGGTGTCAGTGGCGGCGAGCGCAACTCCCGGGGCGCCGGCGACCGGGGGTTTGCACCGCGCTGATCCCAACAAACATGTGCAGTCCGTGCACGGCGGCAACCGCGACAAGGCGTCCGCGTTTGAGTGCCGCAACCCTTTTCGGTAAATCGTCGTGAATTGGTAGTCTTGAAGGACCTCCAACCATCGGGACAATTGGCCCAATGGCTGCGCCACACGCATAGCGTATTGTAGAGCCGCATGGTCCGTCCGGACCGTAAAATGACGGCCGTAAAGATACGGCCTGAATTGCTGTGTAAAAAACACAATGGCTAACAATTCACGACGAGTTACGCAATAGCGTTGTTCTGCGGGGGAAAGAACCCTACTACCGTAGGCGACCACCCGTTCAACCCCCCCGACCAACTGTGAGAGCACCCCCCCGATACCCGTATTGCTGGCGTCCGTGTCAAGCAAAAACGGTTGTGTGAAATCGGGGTAACACAAGGGGGGAGCCTGCACCAAAGCGTCACGGAGGGAGCAGAACGCATCCTCCTCCTCTGCCCCCCAGTGAAACCTCACACCCTTAGCCGTCAAAGCGTGCAGGGGCTTGGCTATGGTGGCAAATTGCTTGACAAAACGACGGTAATAGGAGGCAAAACCAATGAAACTACGAACCTCCGTGACCGAGGTTGGCGTTGGCCATGAGCTGACGCAATGCGTCTTAGCAGGGTCCGTCGAGATCCCTGAACGACTCACGATATGGCCCAAATACCTGACAGATTCCCGAAGCAGAAAACATTTAGCCGGTTTAAATTTTAGCTTAGCGGAACGCATCCTGAGGAACACCGCTCTCAGTCGCTGGAGGTGCTCCTCGAAAGTCCGACTAAAGACGATAATATCGTCAAGATAAATCAAACAGGTATCCCATTGGAGGCCTGACAAAACCAATTCCATGAGTCTCTGGAACGTGGCGGGGGCGGAATGTAAGCCCATGGGCAAACGGTTGAATTCAAAAAGGCCCCCAGGTGTGCGGAAAGCAGTTTTAGGTTTAGACTCGTTATCGAGTGGCAATTGCCAAAATCCAGAAAGCAGATCGAGTGTGGAAAAAAACTGCGCTCCCGCCAAGGCATCCAGCGACTCATCCATCCTGGGGAGCGGATACGCATCCGCCATCGAGATTTTGTTTAAGCGGCGGAAATCGACACAAAACCGCAAGGACCCGTCCTGTTTCTTTACTAGGACAATAGGAGCACCCCACGGACTAGAAGAGGGCGAAATGATATCGGCCGCCAACATATCATTAACCGCCGATTGCACATGTTCCTTCTCGGCCGGGCTGAGCCGGAAGGGATTCTGACGAATAGGGGCCGCGTCCCCTGTAGCTATGTGGTGGCGCAACAGGTCAGTGCAGCCGATAATGTACTTATGTTTGCTGAACACATCAGCAAACTCGATGAGCAAACCCCTCAATGCTCCCAATTGCACCCCGGACAAGTTAGCAGAACCCGCACACAGCGAGTCCAACCACTCAGTCCCCTCATCACTTTGAGGATGCGACTCGACAGTAAAATCTGCTTGAGCCACGAGCCGTTCCTCAACGGGCAGCGGCGCGGCGTGAGCCAGCACCGTTCCCTGCGCAATTACGGCCGGCCGCGACCCCGTATTCAGGACCATTACGAATGGCTCACTGTCCCCTCTCACCATGGTTTGAGCAACCGCTAAGTCGAGGCCCTTACTGGCTCTGTTTGACGGCCCCAACAGCACCCCCTGTGCCTCCGCACCCACCTCGAGTGGCTTCCTGAACCGAAGGGGTACTAACATTTGCGATCCCGGGGGTACCCGTACAGTGTGAGTCGCCAGCGCCTGCACCGTCGCACAAACCGTGCGCACTTTGATAGGGCTCGACAAGAAGGCAACCCGCCGACCTGACGGAAGCTCTATGCAGGCCTGATCAATAAGAATTTTGATGGGCATTTTTGACAAAAAGTCCGTACCTAGCAAACAGGGAACGGCCAGCGATGATGATACAAAAATAGGGCCCGCTAATTTAATGTCCCCAATGCAAATAGTCGCCCGAATCTGGCCGATGATCCCCAGGGATCCCCCATTCGCCGCATAAAATGGCACGTCTACCGGCAGAAGGGGTCTACTTTGGACGGGAAGGATGTTATAAATAAGGTCCGAGATAATGGTGGCCGACGCACCCGTGTCAACAAGCACCCGGACCTCAACCCCGTCAATGAACCCCGTTACCACGGACGACCCGGCTGACGCAGCCACGATCCTGTGGGCCAATTCGGACCACTCGACTGCTTGCGGGCCGCGTACGGACCCCCCCCGCCGAATTGAACCCCCGGCACCCAGCCGCGAACCCCCCACCGCGAAGCGGCGACCCGAATGTGCCGTGTTTGTGGACCGAACGTGTGAGGTGCCGCGACTTGCCGGGTTTTGTTGGGATGACTTGTGGCCCTGGTCGTCGTCCCGACGTGGTCCTGCGGTGCGCGGACGCGGGGCCCGGCACCCGGCTGCGACGTGACCCCGAAGGCCGCAGTTGTAGCAGACGACGGACGTCGTAGGTTTCGGTTGCTCCAGCTTGCGGGGCGAACGTGTGGGCGAACGACCTCCCGTTCTCCACTCCCCCGGACACGGTGCAGCGAAGGCCCGCTCCTGCACCGCAGCTGGCTGAGGTTCGGCGATCGTGGCGGCCAGTGCCGCATTCCCCGGCCATTTGCAGACGACCCCCGGCTTGCGTTTGAGGACCTCGTACGCGTGAATGCTCGTGGCGATCGCCAGGGAGCAGATCTCCATCTCGTCTGCCACGTTGATGGGGACCCCCAACTCGTGGGCCAACACCAGCAGCTGCTCCGTCACCATGGCGTCCTTCCCCTCCTTATCCATGCGGGGAAAAGCCGCGTCCGCCAAGGCGAGCAGTGCCGTGCGGTAGGCTAGCGTCGTTTCCCCAGCCACCTTCCGCCGATCGTAGAACTGGTGGCGGCACGTGGAGGGCGGCCCGAACACCTTCGCCATCAGGTGTAGTGCGGCCTGGAGCGTAGAGCGGGACGACCTTGCAGCAGATGTGAAGGCTGCAAGCGCGTCGTCGTCAAGCATCGCTGGCAACGCACGCAGGGCAGTGGTGTCGGACCACCCCGACATCTCCTGATGAGCGAGGAACCTTCGTTGGAAGGCTCCCCAGTCGCCCCCATCCGCCTTGAACGCCGACAGCGCGGGCAATCTTTGCTGGAGGACCCGATCGTCGTCGACGTCGGAGAGATTTTCCCGCGCTCCGCTGGAGTTGTGTAAAATGTCGGCTCGGTTGTCAGGCGCAAAATGGAGGGCTCCGGCGCGCGCCGATGACGTGGGCTGCGCTGCGCGGAGGTGTCCGGCCACGTGGCGTCCGTCTTTCCCGCCAATCGGTGGCGGCCCCCCAAAAACGGCGGCAACTTCCAGGCTTTTGGCGCGAAGCGCCCTTTGGCGGGAATCCTCCACCGTCGCTTCCTCCACGACCCCCGCAGCCGTTTTTCCCCTCGCCGGAACGGAGATGTCGGCCAAGACAGCGGCGGCGGCGAGTAGCAACTCCGCCAAGCGGGCGTGCGCGTCCTGGAGGCCGGTGTCGGAGGCAAGCGGAGCGTCGGCCATCACCGCGAAGTGCTGCATCGGCGGCAACTCCTCGTCCTCTACTCCCGAGGTCGGTGTCCCCGGTACGCCGTCGTCATCCCGACCTCGCTCGTGGGTACGGGTAGTCTTCCTTGTGTCCATACTTCTTGAAGACAGGTTTACTTCTGACGCCAGTTGTAATGTAGTAACTCCACGGGAGACGACTTCACGGGTAACACACTCTTTATTTTATCAAACTTGGTTACAGGTGACTAACACCTACTTTGTATCTCGGGTGACAAACACCCACTTCGCTACTTGGCGACTAACGCCCACTGAGTTACTCGGATGACCAACATCCACTTAGTACTCGGGTGACAAACACCCACTTAGCTACTTGGCGACTAACGCCCACTGAGTTACTCGGATGACCAACATCCACTTAGTACTCGGGTGACAAACACCCACTTAGCTACTTGGCGACTAACGCCCACTGAGCTACTCGGATGACCAACATCCTCTTAGCTACTTGGCGACTAACGCCACTGAGCTACTCGGATGACCAACATCCACTTAGTACTCGGGTGACAAACACCCACTTAGCTACTTGGCGACTAACGCCCACTGAGCTACTCGGATGACCAACATCCACTTAGCTACTCGGCGACTAACGCCACTGAGCTACTCGGATGACCAACATCCACTTAGCTACTCGGCGACTAACGCCACTGAGCTACTCGGCTTCACTAGGTCTTCAGCTCCGTCTTCGGGTCTTCAACTGGGTAACTCTCCCCGAGTGCTCTCGCGCGTCCCCCTTTATACCCCACCTGCGGACGTCGCTGCGAGCACCCACTTATTCGACCAATCGCCGGGTGCTGGCTACGATCCTCTTTTCCCACATCTCATCGTGCCTCACCACTCACTCCGCGCCGCCTCGTCATCTGTCACTCCCGGCGCGCGCGTCCACACCACGCCCACAACGCGTGCCCAACCCCGCACCCCGCGCCGCCCCGTGATCCATCACTGTCACAGTCGGCGCACGTCAATACCACCACTACACATATATTCACAACCTTTGACCTTCGAGGAATAGAACGAATCGCCCGTAAAAAGTAACTCACGTTGTCAAATATTTATTACCGAACAAAGCCAAAAATCAGCTATTATTTAATTTATTATTTTATCTTTATACGTGACTTTACCGAAAGAACCAAAGAGTAATCCCTGCAGTCACGAAAGCTCCAAATTAAGATTGAACCACTTCTACGGGGAAGTTTTAAGCTTATCTTTTTTCTCTCTCTCTGGGTTTTTTTGTTTTCTCTCTCTGCCTGTGTCCTCTCTTTGGAATTTTCACACTTAAATTCTAACTTAGCAATCTTTGAAATACGTAATCAACCAGGCTATGCGTTAATTGTGTGTTGACCGACTCTCTGTGTTGCATTACATCACATTTCGATATTCTGCTAGGTTATTTAATTTTAGTGTGTCTCTCTCCCGTTCACCTAATTTTCAAGTACCGTACCACGCGTCGTCTTCGTAATTTTCAAGCTTGCGTACCGTACCACACGTCGTCGTACTCATTGACATGCTAATTTTTTCTTTGCCCCCTCCCACTCTCCCATCTCTCTATTTAAGGCCTCGTCACGGAGACGATCTCTCTCTTTGTGCCGATACGTGTTCTCTCTCTGTGTATCTTTGTGATATCTGTCTGCTTATATGTCTGTCTATAGTTTTCTGGTTAGATTTTTGTTGATATTTCTTTTATACCTGATGATGATTGCTTGTGTTGTAATCGAAACGTCGTAGTATGCTATAATTAAATTTATCATTTTATCTTTATACGTGACTTTACCGAAAGAACCAAAGAGTAATCCCTGCAGTCACGAAAGCTCCAAATTAAGATTGAATCAGCCTGAATGTTACATACCCGGCGGTTGGGCCAAGGCGCTGTTAGCGACCGCCCATGCAGAGGCCGGAACCACACCACGATGCGGTTGTATTTCAAGTTCTGAGCCCAGCCGCCTTTTTCTCCCCAGCGCTGACGTTTACACACTGCAGCGGGTAATAATTTAAGGTTGAGTCGACATAGGGGAGACCCATCACCGGTTCAGATATTCATCACCGATGTTGGCCATGGCCAGGAATTGAACTCGGGTTGTTGGGTTTGTTGAGCAGTGCGCTAACCACTGCGCCACTGCTCCCCATTAAAACACACGTACGTGTGTGTGTCTGCACACACACACGTACGTGTGTGCAGAAATGCACAGTACTACGATCCGAAAAACCATGGAGCACGTAATCTCGCACTGCCCCAAATATACACGTGGGTGGGTCTGCAAGTCACCGACTGTCAGGGAAAAAAGCAATTGAATGGCTAAATCACTTACAGCTGAACCTCTAACAGTTGATCTTCTCAGGTCATGCGAAAGATGAAGGAGAATAGGCTGCAATGTGGTTTAGTTGAAGGCTCGCACACATACATACACCACATCAAAGACAAAGATCCCCCGTATAGCCTTAACAGAATTGGGGCAAGTGCTGTTAGCGAACACCTATGGAGGCCGGCACGGCACACGAGGCCAGCACCCACCCCCTCGTGGCGATGTTTACACACCGTACTAGGTACTCACTTGAGGCTGAGTCTACGTAGGGGAAGCCCAGGGCCGGTTCAGATAATCGTCACTGGTGCTGGCCGTGAGCGGGAATCGAACTCGAGTGACCGGGTTCGTAGCGTTTCATGCTAACCGCTACACACATCCAGACACCACACGCACACACAGACCACAACAACACACGGACACACACACACCATGACAACACATGGACAAACACACACGCGCGCACGCACGGAAGCGCTCTAACCGGGGCTGCTATTAAGTCCATATTCTTGTACAAATTTTGACAAATCTCTCGGCAGCCAATGTCATTACTCCCCTCCCTCCCTCTGCCAGGAGCTATTCGCGGCTATTGGCGAGGCCGAGCCGCTCTAAGTCCCCGGAGAGGGGTGGATTAGGAATACGGCAATTAGCGCTTCAGCACAGTTAGCGCCTTCAGTGACTGACTCTCGCTATGTCTCTGCGTCCGTGTGTGTGTCTACGTGTGTCTGCTCACAGCACTTGCCCCTCCAGTCTGTTAAGGCTACACACCGGTGACGATTATCTGAAGCGGTCCTTGGCCTCCTCCCCTAGGTCGACTCAGCCTCAATTGAGTACCTGGTGCAGTGTGTAAACATTACCACTGGGGAGACAAAGGCGGCCGGGCATGGTTCTGGCCACCTCGTGTGCCGTTCCAGCCTTCATAGGTGCTCACTAACAGCACTTGCACCAACAGTCTGTTATGTCAATATGGGGATATTTGTCTTTGTACATATGCTTCTTTATGACTATGTCTAAGTTTGGTCTTTGTGTTTGTCTATGTCATTCTATCACGCACACACGTGTACAAATGCACACATATCCGCCAAGTGTTGTTAGCGAACACCTATGACGGTCGGGCACGGCGCACGAAGGAGTGGGGTTGGCCAGCACCACGCCCAGCCACCTTTGTCTCCCTCGTACCGACGTTTCCACACCGCGTCCGGTAGTCATTTGAGGAGCGGTGCAGATAATCGTCACTGGTGTTGGTCGTGAGCGAAAAGCAAACTTGGGTGGTCGGGTTCGTAGCACAGGACGCTAACCACTGCACTGTCCCGATCTCTCGCACACTCACACTTACGCACATTCTTCCACACTACCGCTCACACACCCTCACATTCAAAAACCCTCTCTCACATCATGAGGCCTCCTTTGCCAGTACCAAAATATAAGAACAGGTTTTACCCCCTTTCTCTGGCAAACAAAACTGAAACCTTTTTTGCATTATGACTACAATACTTGTAGTCATAATGCAAACAAAAAACATACTCTGATAATATATGAATTGTCCTTGAAACTGCTGGTATACACCAGAGACAGCTTTCTTTTGAGCCGAGTCTCAAACGGTGCTCGACCAGAGGACACAAAGACAAATATCCCCCTACTAGACTTTACAGCCCGGTAACCGCTACACTACCACTCCACACACAGTCACACACATAGTCATACACAAAGCCAAAGATCCTCCGTAAAGCCTTAACAGATTGTAGGGGTAAGTGCTGTTATCGAGCATCAACAAAAGCCGGTACGGTATACGATTGGGTGGGTGTCCAACACCGCGCCGCCTTTGTCTCCTTAGTGGTAATATTTACACATCGCACCAGATACTCATTTGAGGCTGGGTCGACCTAGGGGAGGCCCAAGACCGGTTCAGATAATCGTCACAGGTGTTGGCCGTGAGCGGGATTCGAACTTGGAACGCCGATTCTCACACTCTCACACACTCTCTCATGCACACATTCTCATAAAGATAAAGATCCCCCATATAGCCTTAACAGACTGTAGGGGCAAGTGCTGTTAGCGAGCACCTATGAAGGCCGGAACGGTACACGAGGGGGTGGGTGGCCAGCACCACGCCCGACCGCCTTTGTCTCCCTAGCGGCGATGTTTACACACCGCACCAGGTACTCATTTGAGGCTGAGTCGACCTATTCTCATACACACTCTCACACCCTCAAATACGCACAGACTCTCACACTCATACACACACAATCTCATACACTCTCTCACACAGAGCCGGCCTGTAAGCTCTCTCACCCGATCCCCATCACCAGGGACGACACCACGGGGTTTCAAAAGCGCACTGCGACATTCATCACGGATGTCGGAGGTAGCGGCGCGTCCCACACACTCATGTGCGTGTGGAGCTGTGTGTGTGTATGTAGATGTGTGTGTATGTGTACCTGTGTGTGTAGCTGTGTGTATGGAACTGTGTGTGTGGAGCTGTGTGTGTGGAGCTGTGTGTGAATGTGGGGAGCAGTATTGTTGCGGTTAGCACGCTGCGCTACAACCCAGGCAACCCGAGTTTGCTTCCCGCTCACAGCCAACAACAGTGACGATTATCCGAAACGGTCCTGGGCCTCCTGTAGGTCGACTCAGCCTCAAATAAGTATCTGGTGCGGTGTGTAAACATCGCCACTAGGGAGACAAAGGCGGCCGGGCGTGGTGCTGGACATCCACCCCCTTGTGTGCCGTACCGGCCTTTATGGGTGCTCGCTAACAACACTTGCCCCAACAGTCTGTTCAGGCTATATGGGGGACCTGAGTTTCTGTGTGTGTAGCTGTGTGTGTGTATAAGTAGTTTTGTCTTTGGGAGTTGTGGTGCAGTGGTTCGTGCGCTGCGCTACGAACCTAGCGACCCCAGTTTGATTCCCGCTCACGAATATCTGAACCGGTCCTGGGCATTCCTAGGTCAACTCAGCCTCAAACGAGTACCCGGTGCAGTGGATAAACATTGCCACTAGGGAGACAAAATGTCCAGGAGTGGTGCTGGCCAATCCCCTCGTGTGCCATTCTGGCCGTCATAGGTGCTCACTAACAGCACTTGGCCCGACAGTCTATTCAGGCTATGCGGGGGATCTATTATTGTTTGTCTGTTGTGTGTATGTCTGTGTAGTGACTGTGAATGTAACTGTGTGGTGCCGGGCTTACAAAGCCACGGCGGATAATGTGTTGGCATTATGTGTAGCCCGCTTACTGGGCGTAGTACCAGCCCTAGCGGGGCTTAGGTGAGCGCTAGTCAGCATGGAGGTACCACGTACAGTGTGCGGTGTGGGCTCCCGATGAGGGAGCGAGAGAAAGTGTCAGCCAGCCAGGGTTACGTTGGGGCATGATACGCTGGTTGACCTGCTGACATGTGACCAAATGATATTGGAGGGGGCCACCGGTGGACGGGGGCCGATGGGCGGTTACGTGGTATAAAATAACTCTCGGGAGCCTTCGGGAAAGAGCTCGAAAAATCTAGAAGGTGGGCTGGATGAGGGGCGGAGCCAGCCCCAGCCCAGGCCGATATAACGGGGGCCCGTGAGGGGCTCGGGGTTCTTCGGGTTGCTGGTGAAGAAGATCCACGTCGGGTTAAAGAAGCCTCTAGCCACGCGGCCCGGGACCCTAGTCCGGGCCGGGATATCAAACCGCGTCTAGTTCTGCCGTAGCGTGGCTAGATGGGCATTCAACACCCAAGTGTAGGTTGTGTTATGTTATGTTGAGTTGGTGAAATAAATAATGTTGCTCCCAAGACAATGTCTGCGACTCAGACTAACTACATCTGTAGAGTTAGCTTTGTTTTTATATATGTGTGGGAGTGGTGGCACAGTGGTTAAATCACTGCGCTACTAACCCAGCAACCGAGTTCGATTCCTGCTCACGACTATCTGAATCGGTCCTCGGGATCCCCTGCAGGAATTACTCTTCGTTTCTTTCGGTAAAGTCACGTAGAAAGAAAATGTATTAAATAATAGAATACGACGTTTCGATTGCAACGTAAGCAACCATCATCAGGTAGAACTAAATTTGAGGGAGAGACAAAACACAGAGACGTAGACACACAGAGGCACGGTTGCTTGTGTTGCAATCGAAGCGTCGTATTCTATGATGTAATTTATTTTCTTTCTACGTGACTATACCGAAAGAACCAAAGAGTAATTCCTACAGTCACTAAAGCTTCAAATCAAGTTTGACCCACCTCTACGGGGAGGATGTAAGTTTTGTTTTATCTCTCTCTGTCTCTGTTTATCAAATTTCACACTCAACTTCAAATTTAGAAATCTTTGGAGATCGTAATCAACCAGGCTATGCGTTAACGGTGTGTTAGCCGACTATCTGTGTTGCATTGCATTACATTTCCAAAAAAATTGCTAAGTTTTTTTTTTATGGCCTATTTCTCTCTCTCAAATTGACCAGGCTCTCTCTCATAGGTCCATTCGCTTTTTATCTCCTCCGGCCGCTTCGGGATGGATTTCCAGACGACTCTCTCTAAAATGTACCTGTCTTGTTGAGTCTTTCAGTGACATGCTCATTTATCTGCTACAGCAGCTGCTCCGGCAGACCCACCTCTCTCTCTGCCTCCCCCTCTCTCTCTATTTAAGGCCTCGACACAGAGGCATTGGGTCTCTGTGTGTCTATGTTGTGCGTCTCTCTCTGTGTCTCTGTGTTGTCTCTCTCTGCTTGTGTGTCTGTCTGTGTGTCTGCTTGTCTGTGTTTTGTCTCTCTCTCTCAAATTTAGTTCTACCTGATGACGGTTGCTTGTGTTGCAATCGAAACGTCATATTCTATTATTACATTTATTTTCTTTCTACGTGACTTTACCGAAAGAACCAAAGAGTATACGAGGGATATTTGTCTTTGTGTGCGTAGGTATGTTCTTGTGCAGGTGTGCCGATTATGTTAAGATCCTTGAAAATCTGGACACAGTCTCCATCATCGGCGAGTTCCTCCGGCGGGCGAGGCTGCGTTGGCTGGGTTACGTAGCCCGCGTGGCATGCATCCGTTCGCATGAAACACAGCAGGAATTTAGCGAATCCCATCAGACACACGGCCGTAAATATTCTGGGCAACGACATTTCCATGGTAGCGGAATGACGGCGATGCGCACAGCATTTGACGTTCACAAAAATGTATCGAGGGCCTCATTATGGCTTTTATTGCCTCTAAGTGTTTGCTGCACAGCGGGTCTGCGCGAAGTGTGGGCTGGTTTCATCGCCGTGTCTAATATTAAATAAAAAAAAATATATAACGTAGTATGCGTGGTATTCGCGCGGATCTTATAGTGCACGGCAATCACGAAGCAAAGACGCTGCCGTGTTTCACAGACAGATGTATTCTGCCCCGGTAGGAAGCGACTTTTGCAATGTTGTGGTGCCAATTGAGTAATTTGTGGCTGTACCGTTTTCAAATTTCACATTTTCTAATTTACGCCACGAATGTGACGCGCAACGCTGGCGCACAATGGCCTCACTCACTTCGAAGAGCGCCGCGGGACATCTCCCGTCCACTGTGAAGCCAGACGGCATGAAAGTACTGATCGTGGTCAATGCACAGGGCGACCTGCAGATATCGAACTGCGTACGTCTGCGACAAACGCGCTACCCGCAAGGCCAACGTCACTGCCCCATCGCGTCTCACAGAGCAGCAACGGCGCCTGCTTGACCCTGCTTGACGGACCACCCCTGCTACTCACTAATACTTTTTTTTCACCAGGAAAGACCCATTGAGCTACGTGGCTCTTTTTCGGAAGCGACCTGTCGTCATATGATAGCTCTAACGAAGTGTGGGTATTCCCCACCTCTTCCACAACGTCAGGTCAACTTGTAAGAGTAGACCAAGTTACCATTGTAGAAAGTCCTGTGGTGGAGCGCCATCTGCCAGCACCGGCGTGAGAGGGACATTTGCAGAGCTGCACCTTTGTCTGTTACCGCTAAGCGACACCGCATATCGCAAATCCCTCGTCAGGTTAAACTTAAACTAAACCATTTTTTGTTTTACCAGATAAGGCCCAACTGAGTGCCTCATCGTGTGGAAGTTTCTAGCAGCCAAATACTCTAAATATGTGGCATTGATTCTAAATGTTGAGGGGAAAAACCTGGAGATGCCAGAGAAAATTCACGCGACCACGGGGAGAGATACACCACAAACTCCAAATATACAGCAGGCGTCAGGGTCCGGATCGAACCCACGACCCTCCTGCATACCAGGCGAGGGAGTTAACATCTCGCTACCGCGGATGCCCGAAACCAATAGAATTGATCGAAGGCCGCCGTGGCATCAGCTGCAGACACGTGTCACCACTCGGTCACTTTATTTATTTTAAACGCAGTTGCTGAGCATAAACCTGAGGGCCATAATGTAAAGCGGCCGGCAACAAACAGCACTGGCAGAGTAGTGGTAGATGAGAGTGAGTACGTGTCTTGAATCGAGCGAGATTATTATGATGATTGTTAGAGCTTGAGGGGAATTCCACAGTGGAGCAGTGCGAGGGGAAGAATCAGAAAGAGAAGTGATTTGACCTGCAGTGTGCTGGGTGGGTGAGTGGGTAAGTGGCGGTGATGTCACCACGGCGCTTGTGCCACAATCGGATATCTGTGAATAAAGAGCGTCATAGCTCATCGGATTCTTCTGGTATAAATGAATATTCTGATTCTGTACTTTGAAGCTTCGTGAAGTGTACAAGGCTCGCACGCAGGTCACAGTACAAACCCAGGTGCCATGAGTTGACCGACTTAGATGACTTGTAGATATATAGAGATGTAAATAGAGTCTCTATGGCGTGTACGCCATCTATGTTCACGAGCAGGTAACTGTGTAGATTACGTACCTCTCTCTGGCACCGGCGGAGATATGGCAGGGAAGCGGGCCCTAGAGGGCATGGTCTCGTTGCAGAGAGAGAGAGAGGGCACATTGACGACACGGGGTAGTGAAGGGGGCCCGAAAAGGGGGCTTGAGGGACACGTGACGCTGGCCTCGGTTCCGTCGGGAGAGACCGAGCAGGGGGCGTGGTCGGAGGCTGAGCGAGGGCGCGCGCAAGAGGATAGGAGGGGTGGGGGCGGAGCGATCGTGGTTGTTGGGGAGAGGGAACTGACCGAGTTACGTCGCTTCGGTCGTCGGTCAGGTTGTGTTTTAGGTTCCGTGGGTCAGGAGTTCTGACCCAGTAACGTAGTGACCCTGTTGGGGTCTATTTAACCGATTGTATCGTTAAAGTAATAGCCCCGTTGGGCTGTATAATAAACGTGCTGCCTCCAGATTGCAGTGTGCGTCTCCGTGGAACCCACTACATATGCACTAACTGTGCTTACCACCGAGTCAACTCGCTGCGTTTTAGCCACAAAGTGGTCTGCTCATTGTTGTGAGTATCTCTTATCCAGCATCCGATGTTGTTGGAGGGCAACTGCGTTTAACTGCCCAGTGGCATCCTGAACGAGCCTCCTCCATAGAGGCCGATCTTGACACCGCTGGTACCAGTCAACGGCAAGTCCACTCAGCTCCACGTCCTCTTGTTCCACACTAGTCCATCTCTTATCTTGCCGCGCCCGTTTAGCCCCCCTCTATCCAGCCAAACAAGCTACTTGGGCACGTGGTGGCTGGGTATGCCGGCTACGTGGCCCAGCCAACCAATGCAGCCTCGCCTGCTGAAACAGCTCACTGATTGGAATGTGTCCAAATCTTTCGAGGATTTGTGTGCTCCTCACAGAATCCAGCCTGGTTGAACCCAGGATTGATCATAGGCAGGCTAGCTTGAGCGTTTCAAACCGGCACAGATGTCCCTTAAGAGGGGTCCACGTTTGCAAGCATAGAGACGGCAGGGCATAATTTAACGTTTGTGAAAAGAGAGTCAGGGACAAAAGCACGAAGATCGATTGATGGTATACGAGGACTTGACCAGGTAAATAAAACAGAGATGTAGGTCAGGTTCGAATTCCCGACACCTCAGCGTGCCTGGCAAGCCAATGTTGCATAATCCTTGCCAGGAGCTTTTTGGCACACTGCGGAGTGAGATCCTCCGGTAGTTGTTACAGTCGATGCGATCCACTTTCTTAAAGAGGGGGACCACCATGGCATCCTTCCAATTCTGCATAACCAATCCAGTGGTCCAGACTATTAAAATTATGCCATATAGGGCAGTCTCCATGCAAACGCCACGCTTTCTCAGCAGTTTACTTGGAGAATCATCTCTGCCCGGAAATTGTTCTGGTCTCAGACTCTGGATCGCCTTCTGTTCTTCCTCAAAAGATGGTTTGTAAACCCCTCATAGTGTCTAGAGCCAGAACCAGTCCACCGGGCCTCCTGAATATCAGAGATCCAGACGATACCAGTCCAGCTCCCGACAGAGGAGTGGTAGCCTCTCCTCCACAGTGAGAGTCCAAACATTCCACATGGTCCCTCGCAGTATGTTTTTGCCGTTTCTGGCACCATCATAGACGCTTGTCCCCCTGGGGCTTCCGGCACAAGCTTAGTTAGATATGTTTCACACACAATAACACATATCAGACACACACACACACTCCTGACACACACCCACGCCTGACACGCACACACACACACCCTGAACATACACACACTGCTGACACACACACCCCGGACACACACACCCCCCAAACATTTACACACACACACACACCTCGGACACACAGACACACCCCGGGTATACACACATTCCCGGGCGCACAAACTCACACCCCTGGGCACACGAACGCAAGACACTCCCGGAGACAATCCCGGACACACGCACCCCGGAAACACACACGCACACACGGTCGTAGATGCACCGGCAACAGTAGCGGCAGCGGGATCATTAAGGCGCAGGTAGTTGCCATGTGTCTTGAGCTGTCACGGACTCACAGCGCGCGTGACTGATTGGAGCGAGAGATCGCTGGGGAAAGAGAAAGAAGAGATGCGCACACTCTCCCTGCTCTTCTGATTAACACGCACGGCCACACTGCATATACATAGGTGACTACACAAAGACAAATATCCCCCTGTAGCCTAAAGAGACTGCCGGGGCAAGTGCTGTTAGCGAGCACCTACGAAGGCCGACCAGCCGACACGGCACCACAATACGATGGTGTGGAAAGTACCGCGCCCGGCCGCCTTTGTCTCCCCAGTCGTGACATTTACACAGCACAGCAGGTACGCATTTTAAAGGCTGATTAGACCTAGACGGAGACTCAGGACTGGTTCAGATTTTCGTCACTGATGTTGGCCGCCGTCAACGGGAATCACACTCGAACAGTTGGAGATCGTGGTTGGCTGTGCAAAGACAAAGTACCCCGTATAGTCTTAATGCACTGTCGCGGCAAGTGCTGTTGGCGAGCACCTATAAAGGCCGGCACGGCACACGAGGGGGCGAATGGGCAGCCCAACACCCGGTCACTGATGATTTTGACCCACCAGGTACTCATTTGAGGCTGAGTCGACCTAGGGGTGGCACATGACCGGTTCAGATAATCGTCACTTGTTATGGCGGCCGTGAGTCGGGAATCAAACTCGTCGGTCACCGTGTTTGTAGCGCGGCACAGCGCTAACCGCTGCGCCACCGCTCTACCACAGCCACGCGAGCATTGCTCATTATCTATGGCGGGATAATGGGCCCGCGATGATAATGTGTTTGTAACGTTTTGGATGAAGAACGCGTGGCCGTGTTTAATTGGACGGGGGAATGGGTTAAAGGGATCAATTAGAGGCGGCAGCCTAATGATGTAAACGGGCGTTTCTCTTCCGAATGCGCTCGAGCCCACGCGTGCGGCACTCTCCTCCGTGTGCAGATGTCAAACGTTAAAAACTTTTCCCCCAACCCATTAAAGTTTTAATCGCGATATATTTTTTTTCTTCGTTCTTTCTTCCAGGTCCATTTAATTTTAACGAGTGCTTTTAAAGCTTTACGGGCGAGGTAACTGCGGTGTCCGGAGAAACCCCATTAAGCATGCGAGGAGATATCCCTATATCATAATAAGAATCTTGACAGATAGGACGAGAAGCCTATACTGTACCTCTTAATGTAATTATTCACAATTATTTACCCAGGAATGTGTCGCATAGTCTCAAGACTATCTTTTTCAGGAGGGTCCTGCCAATGTCTTTGTAGTAAGGGAGACGATGTTGCTTCTGGTGACATGGTGTGGGTTATTCAGCTGTTGTTGTTCCTGCCCTTGCTGGCTACCTTTGCAGCTAATCATTATCATCATTAGTAGCAGCATTATCATCATCAGTAGTAGAATCATCATCAGCAACATCATCATTAGAAGCAGCCTCATTCTAATTGTCACCAGCAACAGCATCATTATGATCATGATCATCAAACGCAACATAGTAATTTCCTCCCAATGTTATTGAACCGATTGTATTGTGGTTGTTGCGTCATGAGACAGAGACTCCGTGCATCCCCTTCAGGATTAGAGAACGGTCCACGGAAGTGGACACCGCAGAGCTATCTCTGAGATCCCTTCTTTTTCGAGCGACACTGGTTCACGCACAGTACTTTCCTACCCGCTCTACGATGATGTTCGCCGTATGACAGTCAAATCGATATTTAATTTTCAAAACTGGAACTTTGACCAAATTAATTGCAACATTTATTCTTGCAGTAATTGGCTGAGACCATCAAATCGCTACTATTAAGAAGTCAGGTGTAATTCCTATGTTATGTGGGAGACACGGAGCCGTCTGCAGCAAGGCTACGCGATTGTGGAATCTTCCTCCTCGGTCCATTCAGGATTCCGCGTCTATGTCACTTTTTAAATGACTGTCTTAAAACTCACCGACTTGTACTTGCATGTTTTCCCTGTAATTGAGATATAAAAATCTGCTGTTTGATTGGATTACTCTGCAATTATTATTATTCTATTTTATCATAGTTCTTCATATTATTAGAATTTGGGGAGTTGTCTTTGATATTATTATCAGCTTTCCATTTTGCTTAGATGTTATATATATGAGTAGTTTTATTTTTTATGTTACAGCGCTTTGAGAGACTTCAATATGAAAGGCGCTTCATAAAATTGGGGTTATTATTATTACAATCTCAGTCTGGTGTATGTGAGTCTATGGATCTGAATATAAGTCTGTTGATCTGTGTAATTAATTGGTGGCCAGGCTGAGATCAACAACTCACAAGAGGCTGAAGCCTGGATGTGAAGCCAGACTCTCACTCCGCTGTGTTGCAAACTCTGCAACTCTGACCTCTGAGTAGAAAGTGGTTAAATAACTCTTGAATTCAGGCCCATTTTGGGCAAATTTATTTTCTAAAAGTTGCCTTGTGGGAAGTGTAATATGTTTTAATGTGGACAAAAATATACGTGGAGGTGTGTTTTATGATTATTTTGTTCTTGATATTCTCCACGACGATTATGATTATGTTTCATTGTGCATTAGGCCTGTATGGGCTTGCATCTAACTCGGACCCATTTCTAACAGAGAGGGCCCTTGCCAATGACCATCTGTCATCTTCTTGGTTCTTTCGGTAAAGTCACGTAGAAGGGAAGTAATAAAATAATAAAAATAAAACAAAATAAAATAATTCTCACGACGTTTCGGCCACAATGCAAGCAGCCGTCCTCAGGTGAAGAAACAGGTCTGTCGAAAAGACAGCATCTGAATGACACGCCCCAGGCTTGGAGCGTCTATTTAAGCTAGGTTGGAGCGGGAAGGTGCGCCTTAACAAAATAATTTGCATATCAATAGAAATTTAGCATATTTCTGGGAAATGCAGATATGGGATTAGTACTACTTGTGAAGTGCGTAGGAGGTGGGAAGGGGGTTTAAAGTCATTATGCCCGTACATTATGCAGGATTAGCAGAATCAAAGGGAGGGGGTAGGAGTAGCATTAATGAAGTGAAGGAATGTTAATAGTATGTAGCTGCAGTTAGTAGATCAGCTTATTGGAGAGTATATTTAGTATACTGATGATACTATGTAGTTTATACTTTAGTTGTTTACGTAGTGGTTGAGTTACTGCGTGGCTGATGGGATGTGTGACCAATGGGTTTTGGAATCGATGGGTAGTGTAGCCCATGAGTTACGTGGACGATGGGATGTGACTGATGGGTTTTGGAATGTATGGGTAGTGTAGCCCATGAGCTACGTGGACGATGAGATGTTTGACCAATGGGTTTTGGAATGTATGAGTAGTGTAACCCATGAGTTACGTGGACGATGGGATGTGTGACCAATGGGTTTTGAATTGATGGGTAGTGTAGCCCATGAGTTACGTCGACGATGGGATGTGTGACCAATGGGTTTTGAATTGATGGGTAGTGTAGCCCATGAGTTACGTGGATGATGGGATGTGTGACCAATGGGTTTTGAATTGATGGGTAGTGTAGCCCATGAGTTACGTGGACGAGGGAACGTGACTGATGGGTTGTGGAGTTTTTACGCATTATTTTTACACACCCCATCAGCCACTTTTCGAAATTGAATTTGCTTTGAAGAGTTTACTCAAATATAGTTTTACTATAAGGTGGCTCAGACGTTTCTGCCTCCTATGATTAAGCCGCGTTCTCTCGTGTCGTGAGTTGATGGTCTCAGCCCGGTCACCAATGGCTAACATCGAGGCCCATAGACCCAAAAAAGAGAACAATAGACTCACGTAGAGACCCATAGACCTATATAGACACTGAGATGCGACTAAATTAGTTTGTCAAGACGTGGAGAGACAGATAGGGCAAGGAGGCTAATTGACTACGGATTTAATTCCTTTCTTAGGAAGAAGCTTCCATCCATTAAGACGGTCACCGCATCATTGCGTTGCGCTTTCAAATGTGCTGCTTCTGCTGCCGTCTGGAACGCTCTTCCACTGCACTTTTAATTCATCATCTAGATTGACAACTCATTTCTTTAGAACTGCTTTCTGTCTTTTGTTTGTTGTCCATTCCCCACACCTCCCATTAGCACGGTCGGCTACGTACGGTGCGAAATAAGTTCAAGGTACATACACACAGTGTGAGAGCAGCGAGGGCACTTGTCAAGCCGCTCAAACTCCGCTCCTGGCTTCCTGAAGAGCGCGCTTAAGAGAGAGTGACGCGGCAGTGTCGCTGTGGAGTGACGATAATGAAGTGTCCGGGCGTTGACCCATGTAGCGAGACGCTATCAGAACAATCTTATTCACATCTCAAATCAACCGGGAACCCCCACACACAGAGGTGTGGGGTGTGGGATGTAGCTTAAGGCGTAGCCCTGCAATTGCTCTCTTGTGCCACTGCTGGCAACAGGGCCTTCACTAGAGGGAGCTCCTCTATAGCTGTGCTTTGGCCTACTCTTCAACCTGCACCTCTCGGACATCTGTGAGAAAGTGCTTTATAGCTCATCGGATTCCTCCAGTATAAATACATATTCTAATCCCGTGTTGGAAGAGGTGGGAGTACCCGCGCTTTACCCCATCACACGACATACTGAACCTGCTGATTGATGCCTACCCGTGGGGCCCTGCGCGTACGCTGCCGGGTGTAAAGAGTTGATGTGGGTGGGGGAGATTTAAGAAGAACGTGCGACTCGGTTTCAGATCAAATTAACACCGGCGACCTCTCCATTCGCAAGTCCAGCGCGGCGCTGGCCATTCCCGAGAGTTGTACCACGCGCTCGGTTGCGTAATCTCGTTGATCGGCTGGTTGTCAGAATGCGGTGCTAATTAACGTTTGTTCTGCACCTGACTGGGAGACGCCTGATCGAGCGCCGAGAACCCACAGGGCTGTGAATGAGGCTGCCGCTTGCAAGTTAACCTATAGGGCGTCACGGTGGCGAGATGTCAATTACCTCGCCTCGTATGCAGGAGGTCGTGGGTTCGATGCACGACCCTGACGCGTGCTGTATATTTTGAGTTTGCGTGTCTCTCTCTCTCCCCGTGGTAGCGTGGATTTTTTTTCCCGAGTCCTCCGGTTTTCCCCTCCACATTTAGAATCAACATCACGCGTTCAGAGTGTTTGGCTGCTATAGATTTCCACACGATAAGCCACTTCGTTGAGCCATCATTTGTGGCCAGGTCGCTTGTGAAAAGAGCTACATAGCTCAGTGGGCCTTAGCTGGTAAAATAAACATAGTTTAGTTTTAGTTTAACCTGACGAGGGATTTGCTATACGCGGTGTCGCTTGGCGGTAACAGGCAAAGGTGCAGCCCTGCGGATGATGCTCCACCACATGACTCTCTACACTGGTAACTTGGTCTACTCTTCCAAGTTGACCTGACGTTGTGGAAGGGGTGGGGAATACCTACACTTTACCCCACCCCACGGGACCTCCCGATCAACTGTGGTTGCCATCCATTTGTATGTAGCTGGGTGGACAGAGGCGAGGGAGTAAGCAACGTGCAGTGACATTTTTCCTAGCTGCAACTGCCGCGTCAGGAGATGGAGTCGAACCGGAGACCTGTCGATTGATTGCAAGTCCGGTGTGGCAGGTTTGAGGAGGCTGCCGTGAGAGTAGCCGTGCTTCCTACGGTGGTCAAGGTTTAATTGTATTCAGTGTATTACAATACTCCCAAGGTATACTTGTACACGTTTAAAATCTACGCGATAATAATTATTTTGACTTAAAGCTTTCGTGACTGCAGGAATTCATATTCTTGGGTCTTTCGGTAAAGTCACGTAGATAGGTTCAAAGAAAATAACAATCTTACATTGCGATCTTACATTGACATGCTAATCTCTCACAATACAATGGCCACCTCCGCAGCTTGGTCGTCTCCGATCTTACATTTACATGCAAATTTCTCACTTATACATCACTAGCCCCGCACCACTTTGTTTATGACCCTTGGGCTACACCCATTTCAAACCTTTAAAACATCCTGCCTCAGCAGCTTTCCCGCAATTTTTCTCCTGATGACGATTGCTCGTGTTGCGATCGAAGCGTCGTAGTTTTTGTTATGTTTTGTTATTTTGTTTGAACCTATCTACGTGACTTTACCAAGACCCAAAAAATTATGATTATTTGCATGCGCATCCCCTTTTGTCAAGCAATTGTTGGATCATTGGCGGAAGGCAGTGGGAACAGACGCAGGGGTGGGTTAAGAGCCCCCACTCCTTAAGAGACATTCCACGTTTGTCGTACAAACCCGGGATTCTCCCATGATGTCGTGAACGCACAAAGACGCACGTCGTGCGGTGTCTGAGAAAGGCGGTCTCGTACCGCCACGGGAACTCAACATTGAGGTTGTTGCCACCGTCAAAAAATAACAATGAACAAATAACAATGAAGCACAAGGCGTGAAGCCCTCACGATTAGTCCTCGCCACCTCTTCCCGTGCTTCCTGATCATATTCTTCGTCATCAGCCAACCCTAAACAGCACCCATGCACAAACCACGACAGTAGCAGCAGTAGAAGCGAATGATGCAGATGATGATGATGGTGATGATGATGATGAAAATGAAGATAAACATGATTATGATGAACATGATGATAAAAATGAAGATGGTGATGAAGGTGCTGAAGATAATGAAGATGAAGAAGATGATGATGATGCAGATGATGATGAAGATGGTAATGAAGATGGTGATAAAAATGATGAAGATGTTGATGCTGTTGTATATGTCGGGTTATGAAATTTTGATAAAAATAAAAAAAATTAATAAAAATTGGAAAAATACGTAAATCGCGGAAATTATGCTAATGAATGTAATTATATGCATCATTTATGATAATCATGGAGATAATCGTATTAATTAATGCGAATGCTTGCGATTATGTTAATGTGTACAGTTATGATAATTAGGCTTAGCTTTGTTATCCATAATTGTATCAATCGGGATGAAACGATTATCTTTGATTAAACATTTATTGACTATCTTAGTGTGTTTATGTTATGTTAGGTCTCCAAATTCATATCTCAACGCAGGATACAGTTCTAATAAATACGAGTTTTGCATGGACTTGGAAAGAAACACTCAACAACTTTTGTGTTAAGCAATTTTAATTCTAAACAAACATATTACAATTTCGATTTAAAGCTTTCGTGACTGCAGGGATTCATCTCTTGGTTCTTTCGGTAAAGTCACGTAGAATGGAAATAATAAATTAATAAAAATAAAACAATAAAATAATTCTCACTGAAAGAACCAAGAGATGAAAACATATGACACTCTAATATACAAAGGCGAAAGCATACGTCAATAGATTCATCGGCAAGATTATGCAATTAACGGAAATGAATGACTAACACACTTCTAACAATCTTATTCACGTAACTCGTAAGGCAGCAACTGTCTTTCACGATCAGTTGCTATTGAACGCACCACCTTGAAATGGCAACCCTTTTCGAAACACAAAGATAACTTTTTGAAATAGCCTTATTCGTGTGCGTGTTGTGTGTGCGTTGTCCCCTTGTAAAATTATTATTTTTTTAAGCAGAGGCAGGGTGCTGTGTCGGAGCTTGTGGGGTGGGGGAGGGGTATACAACCAGCGCTTCAGAGAGGTTCCCTCTCGCTCGGGTGTGGCAGCCGCAAGCCCGTAGCCGGCTTTCTCTCTCCGCAGCTAGATTGAGCGGAGTTGGCATGATGCGGTCCTTGAAGAGGCTTGGTCGCTTGGCGCTTGATGGCGCCCGGGGCTTGGTGCTGCTCGTGCACTCTCTTTCTCCACTGCTAGATGAGTGGCGTCGGCACGACGCTCGCCGTCGTGGTGCGCGATGATTCCGTCGTCGGATAGCGCGCAGCTCCTCCGATGCTGGATGACGAGTCGGCACGACGCTCACCATCGTGGTGCGCGATGATTCCGTCGTCGGATAGCGCGCAGCTCCTCCACTGCTGGATGACGAGTCGGTTCTCAGCGGGTGCTGGTCGATGTGTGTGTGTGTATTAAACACACGGCGCATTCGATGGCACTCTCCTCTTCCTCACGGGCGGCCGATCAGGCTCTTTCCACTGCTCCGTTCTCTCTGGCGATGCACGATGGCTCTCGTCGCTCATCCGCTGCTGTTGGTCCTCTGCGATGCTCGCTTGGTCGATGCTTGGCGATTTCCGCCCTTTTCTCCAGGTTGATTGCTTGTTGTCGCTCGTCACTCTCTCTCTCTCATTTTCTCCGTGCTCTCTCCTTGATCGTGCAGCTGCCAGCTTCACACGGACACCCGCCCTTACTTCAGGCTGCGTTGGCTCAGGCTCTTTCACGAGAGTGATAGCTGGAATTTCGCAAGCTTCACTCGCACTTAACCACACCTCGTCACTTCGTTCTGCGAGAAGCGACACCGGCCATCGGTATCGGTGTTTGCTCCCTCGCGATGGCACCACCAGCCGGAGCACAGCTGAAACCCAGCCTCGACCCAGACTGAACTCAGACTTCTGCGACTCTAACGACCCTTCCTCGTCCCATCTCTCTTGCGAGCTTCCCTCGCAATGCTGCGTCGCAAGCCGAGTCACAAGACTGAGCGCGACTCGAACCAAACTGAACTGCGTGATGTGCGTTTGTGTTTAAAACCCAAAACGTGAAAAAACAACAGACGCCCCAGGAATGCCAGGCCCCAGACCCCTTCTCGCGACCCCCTAACCCCATACTCCCCCTGAGTGGGTCATCCCGAGGCCAGACCCAGCCATGCGTATTTATGGCTGGTATGTGTTTGTGCCGAAGCGTTGGAAGACAAAGGTGGCTGGGGAGGTCCTGACGTTTGCTGTTTTTAATGGCATTCCACGTTTTTTTAGATGCCTGGTGTGGTCTGTGAGGAGTAGCGGGTTGTCTTCATTATTTAATTAAAAAATATATATATTGGCCTAATTATTCTTAATATAAATTTTTGGGAAAAGGGGCATAAATACAACAATGCACAAATGAAACATTTTACACTCTCTGGCATTGTGTGGAGACTGTGACCACCCAGAACAGAACGTTACGACAGAGGAGGCATCATCATCGTTGTCAATTCACCACTGCGCTACTCCTGAAGATGCAATCATCCGGCTCACCCACCACCTCAATGTATAAATTACTACAGCTGTTGCCCTCCATCAACGTCGGCCACACGAGGAAGATGAATGGTCAGGACTGCAGGTTTGGCAGATGTAGAAGTGCTCTCTACTCCTCATGCGCCTCCCCAACCAGGCGCTCAACTATTTTTGGGGAGGGTAGGGGGGGGGTATGTGGCACAGGTACACAAGGACAAAACAATGTCCAATTTTTTTTTATAAAAAAAGAAATCCAACAATTTACCATGAATGCCAAAAAAACATTGTTTCAAATGAGAAAATATGTATTTCCTAAAAATATACACAACGTAAAATCTAGTAGCCCTACTGCTGGTGTTTGTTACTAAACATCAGGATTCTTTGCGAACTCACGAGCGCATGAAAGCACGATAACTTAATTGTAAATTTGGACCTTTACGTATTTTTTTCTAAACCCAAGACACGGTGCAACTAAAATAATACCTATATGGTTATAGCCTAACATGTATATGGGTAAAAAAGATCCGTAGTAGCCATATCAGTAAAACTGAGTCGGAAGAAAAGAGGGGAGTCACAGTCGGATATTGCACAGCCCCCCCCATTGAAATCGGTCGTTACGCCCTTGCCCCCTATAGATACCATCCAGGCATTGTGGCCACTTCTCTCCAGCTCTGCTCTCGGCATGCGGTTCTTCGCATGCCAAGCAGCGCCATTCCTCTTTGTCATTAGAACCTTGCTCTGCGGCTTGGCTGTGATTTCCTTTGCTCGTCGATTTACACTTTGCCTGTTCGCTTAATTTCTCTCGTTTCTTCTTCTACTTCTACTTTTGTCTCCTGTCGTAACTTTTTTCCCCTTTGTACTCCAGTAACTCCTTGTTAGGTAACGGTGTCGGATTCGCAGTCTTTTCCACCTTGCAAATTCCGGAGCGTTTCATCATTGCCTCTGAACCACGGGGCATAAGCTCTGCCATAAACTGCTCTCGCATTGGATGGAGCTGTACGGGATATGTCGCTGGAGTGGTGCCAGGACAACTCACTTTGACTGTAAAGGACAAAAAAAGTACATTTCACGATGAAAATGTCTTTTAATTAATCACGCGTTTTTCGCCGTGACTTCAGAATACATTTACGAGTGGGATATTTATGATTTTTAGGTTTAAATTATTTGAGCGCATGGTCACGAGCTGAAATTAGTATCAACGTCGATTCAATTAAACAGTATATAAAGACAAATAACACCTCGCATGTCCATGGTCATTAAAATACAAATAGATAAATAATTATTCCAAACAATATAATTACCTATTGTAGGAAAGCATTATATTATAATTTAGTTCTCACCTCCAGAAATTGTATGACTTTCACTATCAGGCTGGTGTAGGTACGGGTAGTACTGGTTCACGTGTGGCACGTTAAGGTTGGTGCCCAGGTGGGTCTGGTTCCCTCTGGAGTTACACCGGTGGCCTAGCTCAGGCTCATCTGTGAATCAGCTGCGCTAAAATCAGCATCACAAGAAGCTGTTGTCGTTGCGCCGCGAAAGTGTGCATGCCTCAAAGCCATTATTCACCGCTCTCAATAGAAGCACGTTTGTTGTGCAGCCATGGATCCCACAGCACTGCCCTTTGCTGTGCACAACCTAGCCTCTGCAGCTGTCCCCAGTGTGTGCTTGGCAGGGTGGTCGACCCATCCAAGCATCCAAGCCTGCTTAGCTTCTGAGCTATGACGAAATCGGGCACATGCTCGCTGATGTGGTCAGAGGCTGTGGGTTACGTTACATTTACCTAATTATTTAAATATTTCCTTCGGAACGATGCCGAGAGATGGAGGCATATTCTAGTTTGCAAGGGACTTCCGGGCAGTCGATTGACACACTGCGCGCGCACTCACCACCATATACACCCCACCACCAATCACACACCACCATCACCATCACACACCACTAGCACCATCACCATACACAAAAAAGACAAAGATCCCCCGTATAGCCTGAACAGACTATTGGGGCAATTGCTGTTCGCGAGCACCTTTGAAGGCCGGAACGGTACACAAGGGGGTGGGTGGCCAGCACCACGCCCGACCACATTTTTCTCCTCAGTGGCGAGGTCTATACACCGAACCAGGTACTCATTTGAGGCTGAGTCGACCTAGGGGAGGCCTAGGACCGGTTCAGATAATTAATCTTCACTGCTGTTGGCCGTGAGCGGGAATCGAACTCGGGTCGCCATGGACAGATAATTGTCACCAGTGATGATTATCTGAACCCGTGCTGGGCCTCCCCTAGGTCGACTCAAATGATTACCTGGTGCCATGTGTGTAGACATCGCCACTGGGGAGACAAAGGCGGCCGGGCGTGGTGCTGGCCTTTATAGGTGCCCACTAACAGCATTTGCCCCAACAGTTTGTGAAGGCTATACGGGGGATCTTTGTCTTTGTTAGTGTTCGAGTTTAATGACCATTCAGTGTGAAGTGGGAGTGGACTCCGCCCAAGTGTTGTTCATTCCCCCCTCCCATGTCCTGTAGCTGTGTTTGTGTTCACGTTTTCCCCCTTTAATATCTTCAGTTAACACCGGTTTATTTTTTGTTTGTTTTTAAAACCTGTCAGCTTAAGCGTTTTCTGTGTATTTTGTGAACGTGTTAGGTTACTAATTAACATACGTGTTCTTGTATTTATATTTATGTTCGTCTGTGTATACATATGTGTGTGTGCATGTGTTTGATTTGATGTGGAGTACTGTACATTACAGTAATGTACAGTAGTATGTCGATGGGTAGTGTGATGTATAGTGTACGGTAGTGTATGATACACATTGTAGTCTGTGGTATAATTGAGTGTGTCGTGTAGTATATAGTGTATTGTGTGGTGTATAGTGCAGTGAATGAGTGCGAGACGAAATATAGTGTGAGGGTGAACGGAGTGAGGTTGACTCGAGTGAGTAGGGGGTCGGTTTGGTGAGGTTTACCTGGGTGAGTAGGGATGAGGGGATAAGTGTGGTGAGGCTGAAGTGAGTGTGAGTAGGGGGTGTGTATGTCTTTGACTTTGTATTCAGCAAAGTGCTCGCGAACAGCACTTACCCCAACAGTCTGCTAAGGTTATACAAGTGATCTTTGTCTTTTTAGCAATATCAGTGTGTGCGAGGGGCTGATGACTACTCCACCCAGCACGAATTCAAACCGATAGCCACGGAAGAAACACTCAATAAAGGTTGTGCTGGAGGCCCCGGGGGTACATGCATATATAACGCCTTCTGGCCAAACCACATTTGGCCGAGCCAGACTCTACCACTCCCCTCGGAGTTCTTTCAGAAACAAGATAATTTGGCCACGTGGAATGTCCGAATGCTCACTGTGGTGGAGAGGCTTCCATTCCTATATTGGGAGCTGGACCAGTACCGCTTGGGCCTTTGTGGTATACAGGAGGTCCGGTGGACTGGTTCTGGCTCCAGTCACCATGATGGGAGGACAGTTCTCCACTCGGGGCAGGGAACTAAACAAAATAAAGTCGCTCTTCAGAACAATAATCAATGGGGTGTGGGAGAGCGGAAGCGAGGTGTGGGAAGCTGAGTCACAGGCTACTGTGTGCTCCTCTCTCCATAAACGGGAGGCGAGGAATGGCAGTGGTGGCTTATGCACCCACAATATATGTATGTTGAACTTATTTCGCACCGTACATAGCCAACCGTGCTAATCGGAGGTGCAGGGGAAGAAAAACACAATGAACATCAGTGGAGGGATGCAGAACAGTCTTATGCGTCAGATGCCTTTTGTGACCTGCCCAGGTGCTGGCTAAAGTGGCCGCTTGGGATTGAGTCATGCTGGAGGGCTACCGGGGGTGCGCGCAACGGGGAAGAGCAGCAACATCCGTTGTTTTACTGCAGTTCCATGTCCCTAAATGTAGATCATTTTTAGACCACGACAACCAGCACACAATGACCTTCTACTAATCTCGAATGACGTCACGGGATCTTTAAGGTCAACTGTGTGTGAAGCAGATGACGCAGTATTTTAACGGTAAAAACAGACTGCATTTTGAGTGTTATCCAGGTTGGCCTGCTGGACTCGATCTCCAGACCTCTGCAATAATTAGCGAACCGAAGCCGACGAGGAAATCGAGTGGCGATTAAATATAAAGCTCTATAAAAATCATTACAAACCCACGTAATTAACTTCAGTGATTCGCTGTTTTTGTGCACAGTAGCACATAAGGCGATTGCAGGAATGTACGAGAACCTTACTACTTTAGGACTTCGCTTATATTAATTTGCTCAAATAATTCACTATGTAACAAAAAGCAAGTTTTTTTGTTCGTGGGTCGTGTTATTTTCTAATTGCTTATGACACAAAAGTACAGAAAATGGCGATTATTCCCCACAAACATTGCTTTTGTGACCAGGACCCAAAAGCAAAGTTAATAATCCACTCCATTAATAACAATGTGTAACAATTTTTTATTTCTTGTTCCTGGGTAGTAAGTGTTATTACCTAATTGCTTATACCTGAAAAGTGCAGAAAATGGCTATTGTTCTTCACAAACTTTGCTTTTGTGACCAGGACAATGATATTTTTAAATGTACCTATTCTCAATGAGACGTGTGCATTTGTGTCATTCCTTCACGTAAAGTCCTGGTCACAAAAGCAAAGTTTGTGGGGAATAATATCCATTTTCTATACTTTGAGGCATAAGCAATTCGAAAATAATACTTACTACCCAGGAACAAGAATCGTGTTACATAGTGTAATGGGCTGGCGCTCTTCATGCCTCTCGTGAACCCAGAATCTCAGAAGTGCTGGCTAAGTGTCTCCGACACAGCCATTACGAACCAGATACGTAACCCATTGAGAGGAACAGAGTCGCCCAGCCCCAAGGTTTGATTGAATCAGGATCCTAGCAGTGGCGGCTCAATGATTGTGACGTGGCCATTACGAACCCCCTCGGAACGGGACACATCCATCGTCAGGGCTTGAACCATTGTTGTCAGTGGTGCCGGCTCAGTGCTTCTGACATAACCATTATCAACCTCACTGAACACCTGGCCACTCTGTCTGAGGCACTAGCGTTCGGGGATACGTCGTCCCGTTAAGAGCATATGGGCATTGTATCTCATCCAAGGTTAATGCGGAATTAATACGCGCAGATGTTCTGTGTTTATCCAGCAAGGCGCCTCTCATTAACCCACATCTGCATACGACGAGCAAACAAGCTGACAAGCCAGTGGATACAATCACCATCACCGTCATCAACAGCAGCAGCGGCTATGCTCAATCCACTCCTGGGTGAAAGCCTCCTCCCCAAGTCGGCGACACCTCCCCAAGATCGTGCAATGCAACAATCCACCCGGCCTCCTGTACCCTTGCACGCCAGCAGATTCCATCGCTCCATCTCCCAATTCGGTGGGCGCGCCCTCTCAATCATCCGTCCCTTGACTTCCGCTCCGTGATCGTTCGCGACCATTGGCCATCACTCCCCTGGCCCGTGACGCGTCCTGTCCAAGCCCCCCTCACTGCTTTTCACGGGCGCCGTGGTGGCTAGGATATGTTGACTACCTCGCCTGGTATGCAGGACGTCGTGGGTCCGATCCTGACGCCTGCTATATATTTGGATATTGCATGCCTCTTTCCCTGTGGTCCTCCAGGTTTACCCTCCACATTTAGAAACGTGCGTTTAGAGTATTTGGCTGCTATACATTTCCATGTGATAAACCGCTTCGTTGAGCTATAATTTGCGGCCAGGACCTTTTGAAAAAACCTATATAGCTCAGTGGGCCTTACCTGGTTAAATAAAAAATAAAGTTTCACAATGTAGATGACGCCATTAGCCTGCATACGTTCTGCAATCCACGCGTTTTCCTCTCTGGATGAAGTAGATTAGCACGGTTGTGAAAGAAGTGCAGCATACATACGTAATAAATCGCCCGTTTCTAACACCAGTTAGCCACGTGAAAGAAACAGTAAAATAACCGGTTACCGGTTTTTCCCACGTACAGAAACGTTGAGAGCAAGGCACGCGGCACGAGGAGCCATTAGAACGGAGAAACCAAGGCAGCAGCTCCCACAGCGGGGAAGTGGTGAACAGCTCGCTGGACCTGCAATACAGAGGTCACCCGTTCCCATGCCATCTCCCGGCGGGCGCGGCGGTCTTAACCCCTATGCCGCCGCCTCGCCCCTCGCCCCTGGCCACCCAGCAGCAGTCGAAAATGGGATCACCACAGTCAGTCGATCGGCAAGTCTCGCTTGTGGTGGGGTAGGCCAAATACCCCCCCACCCACCAATAACTATTCCCTTCATTGTCCTTTCAGTGATGTGATTACCAGCAGTTTCAGAGCTGCTCCTTTACTCTTACCGTGGCCAGGTTGCATGTCACGGGTCATAGCATTGACCCAATCGTTTACAGTATGTCTGTCCGTCGTGAAGATCATGTATGTAGATGTATTTTGAACTTATTTCGTACCGTACGTATCCACCCGTGCGAATGAGAGGTGCCTGGGTAGGATAAATCATGGTCGAGTAGGAGATCACGTAACATCGAGCGTGGCTCTCCAGAGCTTCCTCGAATGGAGGACCTTCGAACCAGTCCACCAGAAAGTGGTAAGATGAGCGAGCGAGCATTGCATCTGCAGGGCTGCGCCTTTACCTTGTACTCGTGTGTTTCTGTGTGTTATTCGCTTTAGCTATAGCACCTATGAAGGCCGGCACGACGCACGAGGGGGTGGGTGGCCTGCACCACGCCCGGCCGCCTTTGTATACCCAGCGGTGATGTTTACACACCACACCAGATACTCATGTGAGACTGAATCGAACTGAGGGAGGCCCAGGACCGGTTCAGATAATCGTCACTGGCGTTGGCCGTGAGCGAGAATCGAAGTCGGGTCGCCAGGTTCGTCGCGCAGAGCCCTAACCTCTACACCACCTTCATAGGTGCTACTCTCTAACAGTGCGTGCCCTGATAGTCTGTTCATACTATACAGGGGATCTTTGTCTTTGTTTTATTAATTTGATTCAGAAATGTCCACTGTGAAGTCGCATCATTTGTGGATCTGCCTCTTGTGGTGCGGTGGGGGGTGGCGATTTTCACGAAACTATTGGGAAGTGTTCACAGATCGGGGCGGGAGATGCGCGCATGGAGCGGAATATTCTGCACGCAGAGCAATATTCCCAGCAGCCGCCTTAACAAATACGCTCATGGGGGCCTGGGCAAGGTGTGCTCTGTCAGGCGTGACTCCTGGAGGGGCTGATAATGGCCGTGTCCAGAGACACTGAGTCAGCGCCGCTGAGATCCCGGCTTCGAGCCCTGGGGCTCAGAAGGATTCATAATGGCCGTGTCAAATACACTTGCGATTCTGGGGTTTTTAAACCCCGTGGTTTCGAAGTCGCATTCTCAAGAGGTGCATAATGGCCGTCTCGGAGAGACGGATTCAATACTGATTACATAATGCGTTCGTGCCCTGCGGCTGTGTGTGTCTCTCTCTCTTTCGCTCTCTTAGAGGAGTTCATAACGGCCATGCCAGGTTCGGACAGACACTGAGCCAGCACAACTTAGAGATAGACAAAGATCCCCTGTATAGCCTTCCTGGGCCTGGTGTCAAGGACAAAAACAAAGATCCCCTGTATAACCTTCTCGAGCCTGGTGGGAAATACAAAAGTAAAGATCTCCCATATAAACTTAACAAACAGTAGGAGCTAGTGGTCTTTGCGAGCACATTTTAAGGCCGACACGGCACACGAGGGGGTCGGTGGCCAGCACCACGCCCAGCCGCCTTTGTCCCCCGAGTGTCGATGTTTATGGGGCCGTCCATAAACGACGTCACGCGATTTTGGACGATTTTTGACCCCCCCCCCTTCGTCACACGGCGTCACAAAAAGTCAGACCCTCCCTCAAATATGACTTCACAAGCTCTGCCCACTCCTACAACATCAGAGGCGCTGCACTCTGATGTTGTAGGAGAAAACAATTATTAGAAATTGTATTTAATTAAGTAGAACGTGTTGTCTATATTTATCAAAAGTTGCGCCTTTTCATGTGACGTTACATTTCTCAAACCCCCCCCCCCCTCGTCACACATCGTCACAAATGTTTGACCCCCCTCCCTCTCAGGTGCGTGACGTCATTTATGGACGGCCCAGATACATCACACCAGGTACTTATTTGAGGCGGAGTCGACCTAGGCGAGGCCCAAGAGGGTTTCAGATTATTGTCACTGGTGTTGGTCGTGAACTTGAATCGAACTCGTAGCGCAGCGCGCTAACGGATACACTACTAATATATAGGTTGCCCACACGCGCACAAACACGCAGAATCAAAGACAATGACCCCTCGTGTCGCGTTAACAGACTTGGTACAAGTGTTGCTTGCCACAACCTATGAAGGTCGGCACGACACATGAGGGGGTGGGTGGCCAACACCACGCCTGGCCGCCTTTGTCACCGTAATGGCGAAGTTTACACACCACACTAGGTACTCATTGGAGTCTGAGTCGACCTAGGAGAGGCCCAGGACCGGTTCAGATAATTGCCACTCGGGTTGGCCGTGAGCGGGACTCGAACCCGAATTGTCGGGTTCGTAGCGCGGGCACTAGCCGCGACACTACCGCTCCCCACACACACTCACGCACACAAGCAATACCCCTCTAAGTATCTTAATGAGGTGACCTTTGACACCACGGAAATTTCCACATTCTTAACGGTCACTGCTAAATCAGCAGCTTTCAATTGGTGCGAGGGAATCGATGTTGAGAGAGAGGAAATGGTGAGGAAAACCGTGGGTAATGAAATAAATGGTCTTAATTGAAATGCAAAATGGTCGTTTAGGACAATTTCCCGGTGTCTCATTAAGGTCGCGTGGCCCCAGGAGGGCCTATTTTTAATTGGGCAAAATAATTTAATGGAGACGCATACGTGGTGTGTAATAATAATGAGACTCATGACATTTATATTTACAGGCCAAGGTCTCGCTGATTCTCATGACTCCTTTTCCAGGAGGGTCCTGCTATGTTGGGATGTCTGGCCAATTCGTCGTTGATAATGTAGGGGGGGGAGTATAAATGGGCCCACCGCACTTGTGCTGCGCGGAGTGAAACCGGAGAGAAATTGCAACCAAGCACAAGAGGCGATGATAACAGAAGGTCCGCACAGATGAGTTTGTGAATCCACTTGCTGTATTCAGTGGGCCTTACCTGGTAAAATAAAAATAGTTTAGTTTCACAAATCAACATGTCATCCACCAACTTTTGTATTCAAAGCTCTTCGGGCCATTTCCTATACTTTGCACTCCTATCGTGTTTTTGTATCGTTTATGGTATCGTTTCTTGTTGTAAAGGTCTGACCCGCCTCTAATTATTGGACATCTTTGAAAAAAAATACTTTATAGCTCATCGGATTCCTCCAGTATAAATATTATCTGATTCTGATTCTGGATCAAGGTCGTAGACCAATATGACGCCCGACAGAACATTGTGAGACATATTTTCTTCTTATCAACAGAAATAAAAAGAATGCAATTTGTAACGCACGCAACTTTCTGCGGACATAAATGACTGATGCGTGCAGCCAGGCCGAGTGTCGCTCGAAAGCCGGAAAATAGAGGTGACGCCTTTAATATAGAGGTGGGGTATTTAATATAGAGCTGAAGCCTTTCATGTAGAAATGGGTTCTTTAATATAGAGGTGGGATCTTTAATATAGAAATTAAGCCTTTAAGATAGAGGTGAAGCCTTTAATATAGAGGTGGGGTCTTTAATATAGAGGTGGCTTTTAACAACGGTTGTTAATATTTAAGATAGAGGCGAGGCCTTTAAGTAAGAGGTGGCCTTTAATATGGAGGTTGAGCCTTTTTAGATCGAGGTGGGGCCTTTAAGAAAGAGGTGGGGGCTTTAAGAATGAGGTGGGACCTTTATATGTCTCTTAGAAGCCGGCGTGGATTGATCGCTGCTGCTGTGAGTGTACAGCAGTAGCAGCGGCTGGACGATGATGGCCGCTGCGTTCTGGACGGCAGGGGCTGCCACGGAGGAAAGACGGCAGTTGTCCTGGGTTAGTGGGAATATAATAATGCGAATTTACATCCCTTTGCCAATCCACTGCTGGATGAAGGCCTCCCCAAGATGGATCAGTCATGGGGGTTGTTTGACCATACTTCACCACGCTGGTCAGTGCTGGTCGCTGAAAGGGGCAGTGCCCAGGATCGTTTTCGTTTATTACTCACCACGGATGTTTGCCGCGGCAGGGAATCGAACTCAGGTCACCGAGTTCACAGCGCTTATGGCGGTAATAAACTGCTCCACCACTCCCCCTTTATCCCCAATGTGGATTTATTGGTGTGTGTGGATCTCATCTCACAAGATCAAGTCTCGGCGGGATGTCGACTCAGACTCGCAGCAGCATCAACATCATCTCTCTTCGGGGGATATTGAAATGAGTACAACTTTGCGAGGGACGTCAACACCGATCTGCTCACGGGGATGTCGAATTTCCACGGTAGGAAGAAACTTGACTTGCTAGATATATGCGTTGCATAACCGTGGGTAATTCAGGAGTGGTGGCGCAATGGTTAGTGCACTGGCTTATGAATTTGTCAACCTGAGTTCAACTTCCCGGCCACGGCTAACATCAGCCAGTGAGCGCTATCTGACCAGCGCGGTGAAGGTGAAACGACACGCACGACCCCCATGGCAGTGGATTGAGGAAGAGTCGAGTGAAGGTGGCTAATTGGAATATCAAGCCAACGCCATCTCCTTCCTCCATCGGTCGTGATCGAGACCCAGTGGTGGACTCTCGGGGTACTAACCATTACTGGCCATTGCTCAAAATAATCATGAGCGTCCATTGTGGAGAATATAAATTAGAACATTCATAAGCGATGCATTTTCCATAATTTGTCTCCGCACGTTTATGTATTCTTTACACAAAGCATCATCCTAACGGCCTCATGGGAGTGTATATTAAACTTTACAAAACTAAACCATTTTTTTTATTTAAGAAGGTAAGGCCCACTGAGCTTTGTAGCTCTTTTTCAGAAGCGACCTGGCCACAAATGATAGCTCGATGAAGTGGCTTATGTGGAAATTTATAGCAACCAAAAACTATTAACGCACTTTTCCAAATGTAGAGGGGAAATACCGGGCTTGCTTTGAATCACTGTTGGCGAACTGCCGATCTTATAAGCAATGACGCTGTCCGTAAGCTATGGGCATGAGTGTGGTGAAGAGATACCACCTGTTCAGGGTTTGGTACGGACAGTCCAGAAATTGCCGTTTTAGTCTTGATTTATCCCGAGACCTGGTACAGGCATGCGCTGCGTCGTACTTCGTCACGGGACACTGGACAGTTCTGGTGATAGACCTTTTGCGGACCGAGAGTATGGCTCGGTTTGCTCTGTGGTAAGAAAGGTGGCCGCCCTAAGTGTTGTGGCTTCATCTATAATGATGTCACGGGAAACCTCAGAAGGGAAGGTTGGGAGGGGAGGGGTGGGCTGGGAGGGGAAGGAGGGGAGGGCCGGGAGGGGAAGGAGGGGAGGGAGAGGAGGCCGGGGAGGGGAAATATGAGATGGAGGTCCTTTCTATTTGGGACAGTGGGGCGACGGAGGGAGGGCTGTGGGTGGAGGAGAGAAGGGAGCGTGGGTGAGCGAGGTAAGGAGGGCAGCCCGGTGAGGGAGGGGTGGGTGAGGGTGGTGGGGTGACACGCATCAGGCCCGTGTTGTGTGTCATGTTGCTGTTTTGCTTTAATGAGCTCCGCACTGAGCCCCGCGCCGTGCTTACCTGCTGGGAATAGGCGACCTTTTCACGGGGAGGCAGTCATGTCTCTTTGTTCCTTCACCTCTGCACAATTCCATCGATCATCGCGATCCAGTTATTTTTTATTTCCTCCGTGTGCGCATGCATAATCTGCAAATGGAGTGAATCTGTAGGATCCACAGTGGAGTGAATCTGTAGGATCCACAATGGAGTGAATCTGTAAAATCAGCAGTGGAGCAAATCTGTACATGTGTAATAAACCAGGTTTACGACAAGCGACTGTGTCTCCGTGTTTATTTCTTCGTTGCTGGACAGCTCGCGTTCCGCTCTGTTCCGTCGTTCCACGGCGCGTCGCGTGAGCTGGCGTCCCCTGCTCTTATGGCCGCTCTCCCTCCTGCTCCTTCGCTCACGCGCACCGTTGGCAGACGGTGGTGCTGAGAGCCGTCTCCGCGTCGCCACGTGGCTAATGGCTCGCGGAGACCCGAGACGTGGCCCCGCTTCCAGCCCTTACCCACTGACCACGATCCCCTTCCGGCTTTCTCTTATATCCCCTTCCCGCGTCACCCCGACTCCGCCCCTCGCCACACCCCTTAAGAACTTTCCAGATAATACCACCCCCGAGCGCCCGTGGGCTCCGCCCTTGAACTTTACCGCCGATGGTTCGTGTCGCCTGGTTGGCTAAGAGGCTGAGGCGGCGAAGCCCACCCCACCAACCGGCGACCCCCCAGCATGCGCTCGCATTACACATGCAGTATGAGGTCAGAATGACAAGTGAAGTTTTTTTTTTTTCAGATGTTTCAAGTTCGTAAGCGTAAACCTGATTAACGATGGGCTTGGTCAAGCCTTACATATGTGTAATAAAGGACTCTTCCACAGTGTCGATCTCCGTTGTCCTTTATTTGGGTTCGTGTAAATCTCGCTCCCACGGCGTCCTCGCTCAGGCCCGCGTCTCCTCCGTCGAGCACTCCGCAAGCCACACTGCTGCTCCGCCCTGCAGCCACCCTACTGCTCCGCTCTGCAGCCACACTGCTGCTCCGCTCTGCAGCCACACTGCTGCTCCGCTCTGCAGCCACACTGCTGCTCTGCTCTGCAGCCACCCTGCTGCTCCGCTCTGCAGCCACACTGCTGCTCCGCTCCTCCTCGCTCACGGCCAGCCTTCCACAGCCCGCTAGCCCCCCTGCGCCTGGACACCGATGGCCGACGGTGCCGAGGTCTCCCAACACGTGGCGATCGCACCACCCTCCCAGTACTGCCCAGCGTGGCCTCCTCCCGTTTCACTCTGTCTTAACTCACCGATCCCTTCTGGTTCTCTCCCTAAATCCTCTCCCCCACGTGACTCTAACTCCTCCCTCTCCTCACGTGACCCAGACTCTGCCCCCCTCAATCCTTGCTCGCATTAGACGACCCCCCCCCTGATGAAAAACCCAGCCGTCCCCGGCTGCAACAGAACAAAATAATGCGAGCAACTTTCAACCATCGGGCATCACCGGACAATGGAGATTATAACAAGACGATAACAAAGAACAACAAGAACAAGAACAACAATCAACGAAAGGAAAGGGATTTGGAACGCGTGCGGGTCGCCGGCCCGTCCCGAACGGGCGGCGGTCACCCCACAGACCGAGAACGCGAGGGGGTTTTAAGAGTGACGGGATTAGAATCGCCCGCCGCTGTTGGAGGCCCGTCAACGCCAAGGTCTCGTTCCCCAGAGAGACCCGAGTCCGGGGTCTCCCGCAACCGTGTCTGTAGTGGGGTTGGAGGGGCAGCGGGGTCAAGTGTCCCCGTCGCCGTTGTAGGCCCACCCAGAGCAGGATTCGCAGCATCCGCCTGTGTCACGGCCAGTTCGTCTGTAGAAGGCACGACAGGCGCACTTGCAGGGTCAACAGGCAGAGGCAGAGGTGCGTCGGATGCAACAGACACCGGCAAGGCAACATCAGGAGATGACGCATCCGTCAGCGGGGCCACGTAGGGTTTCAACCGAGACGTATGGACGTACCAGCGCCGCGATCCGAACCGAACACGTGTGGACTGCGGGTTAGGAACCTCAATAAGCTTAACCGGCCCCTACCATGGTTTGTGCAGCTTAGGGGAGGTCCCCGCCCGCACCTGCAGGCAGTGCAGCCAGGCCATGTCCCCCACTCGCCAGGGGCATTTCCCATTCGAGCGCCGAGCGCAACGTTCGTTCCGGGCCTGGGTCTTGGCAGTAGCCAATCGGGCCCCCTCCCGTGCCTCGGTGACGCATCGAACAGTGTTTTGAATTTACTCGGGGAGAGGCTTAACAGGACCCTTCACCCCCGTACCCAGCTGTACGTCCACCGGCGGCACATTCTCGCGGCCGTACATTAGAAAAAATGGAGAATACCCTGTCGACGCATGAGGCGTCATCCGATACGCGGAGAGTACCCCAGGGATATGCAAATCCCAATCAGCTTGTTTCTCGTTAACCGTGTGACATAGCATGGCCGACAGCGTCCGATTAAGCCGTTCCACCATGCCAATCGTCTGCGGGTGGTAGGGAGACGTACGAACCTTCTTGGTTCCCAGAGCAGCGCACACTTCCACCAACAATTTAGAAGAAAAAATTCGACCTTGATCCGTGAGCAGCCTTTCCGGCGCCCCTTTGTCCATTACATATCCAAACAGGAAGGCGTCCGTGATAGACGCCGCCGACTGGTCGGGTAAGGGCCAAGCCATCGGCCAGCGGGAAAGATATTCTACCCCGACCAGCAAAAATGTATTGCCCCTAGCGGATGGTGGGAAGGGTCCCAAAATATCCAACGCCACCAACTCGTTAATCCGAGACACCTGTATGGACTGCACTGGTGGCACATATGGGTGTTTAGGCGGCTTCCACCGGGCACACTCGGGACACGCCCGAATGTGTCCGACGACATCCGTCGTCATGCCGTGCCAGAAGTAGTCTCGCTGCAACGTCAACAAGGTCTTCTGCACCCCGAGATGTGTCGGAGTGCAGAGTCCGAACCAATTCGTACCGTAACGACGACGGTACAACCAGACGCCAGCGATCGTGCAACCCCTCCCTCCACATCAGCAACCCATCCCGGAGAGCGGCTCCCGGCGTCCCACCGGACAGCAGTCCCCCTGTACCCTTCGCAGCCCGACTCCGCAAGGCCCCCAGCGAGTCATCAAGCAATTGCTCGTGAATCCATACCGAGCGCGGCAGGTTCAGAACCCCATCGGCCGGTCCTGGGCACACGGGAGCCTCGAGCCCCTCGACAGCTGACACGACAGGCCGAGGGGGTTGCAGAACCGGCGTACACATATTCGTACCCGAAGCGCAAGCGCAAGGGGACCCCTGCGGCAATCTGGAGAGCCCGTCGGCATTCGCGTGACGCGACCCCTTCCGATACTGAATTTCGAAGGAAAATTCCTGCAGGGTTTTCAACCATCGTGCCAGTTGGCCAGATGGTTGGTCAACTCTCAGGGCATATTGCAAAGCCGCATGGTCCATGCGCACAATAAACGAACGGCCGTATAGATACGGCCGATATTGGCGGAGGAAGTAGACAATAGCCAGTAGTTCGCGGCGAGTAACGCAGTAGCGGGTCTCTGCCGGAGACAGCACGCGGCTACCGTAGGCTACCACGCGTTCCACGCCGCCCTTGGACTGTGACAGAACGGCCCCGATCCCAGTGTCACTAGCGTCCGTATCCAGAATAAAAGGGTGATCAAAATCCGTATAGTCCAATGTCGGCGCCGTCGCTTCCTCCGGCGGGCCCCAACTGAACCTCCGGCCCTTGCCCCTAAGGAGGTGCAGGGGCCTAGCGATCGTAGCAAAGTTCGGAACGATCCTGCGATAATATGAAGCGAACCCAAGGAAGCGATGTACATCCCCTACTGAGGCCGGGGTTGGCCAGTTGCGAACGCACGCCGTCTTCTCTGGGTCCGTGGCCACCCCGTCCGCACTGACTATGTGTCCCAAATAGCGCACGGATCGTTGCAGTAGGTGACACTTTTTGGGTTATAATTTCAAATTGGCGGAGCGCATCCTAGCAAACACCGCTTCCAATCTCAGTAGATGTTCATCAAACGTGCGGCTAAAGACGATAACATCGTCTAAATATATAAAACATGTCTCCCACTGCAGACCCGTTAACACCAGCTCCATCAACCGCTGTAAAAGTGGCGGGGGCAGCATTCAAGCCCATAGGAAGACAATTAAACTGAAATAAGCCCTGCGGCGTACGGAAAGCCGTCTTTTCCCTCGAGGACTCATCCAGGGGAAGCTGCCAGAATCCCGAGGAGAGATCAAGCGTAGAAAAAAATTTCGCCCCGGACAAGGAATCTAGGGAATCATCCATACGCGGTAGGGGGTACGCGTCTGCCATGGACACTTTGTTTAATTTGCGAAAATCGACACAAAACCGCAATTTCCCATCCTTTTTCTTCACAAGGACCACCGGCGTGCCCCACGGACTGTTAGACGGGGAAATTATGTCAGCAGCCAGCATGTCCTCCACTGCGCCGCAAACATGATCCCGCTCCGTCGGGCTCAACCGATGCGGGTTCATCCGAATCGGAGCGGCATCCCCCGTATCAATGTGGTGGGAAAGCAAGGAGGTGCGTCCCAAGTCAAAATCATCCGAGCTGAAAACTTCGGAATAGCTTAGAAACAGCACGCGAAGCGCGGACCGTTGTTCCCCAGTCAGGGATGAATTTTCCCCGCACAACTCGGCAACCCAGCGATCATCCTGGCCCGTGGGGCCCAAAACCCCCCCTACCAGGTCCCGGCGGCCCCGATCGTCATGGGCCGTGAAAGCAGTCGTGGCGTGAGACAAAACCGTTCTGGCCGGTACGCTAACATTATCCGCACTCCTATTCAGCACTTGTAAAAACGGAGGCTGACCCGGCCGGACAATCGTCTGTGCCCCGACCAGCGCCGAGTCGGCCGTTATAGCCGTGGACGGCGATAACAAAACACCAGCCGCTCCCTCAACGCCAGGCACTGGTTTCCGATACCTCAACGGAATAAGCATCTGCGAACCAGGTGGAATATCAACAGATACCTCGGACAGCGCCTGCACCTGGCAGACAGGGGCAGACTGGCCCCAGGGCGACGGCAAGAACAAAATTTTCCGACCCCCCGGCAATTCAATGCAATTTTGATTCACCCTTATTTGAATGGGCATTTTTGCCAGGAAATCGGTCCCCAACAAACAGGGCACCGCGAGGGACCTGGAAATCAACACGGTCCCTGAAGCCGACACCCCCCCCGATCGATATGTTGGCGTATACCTGGCCCACAATGCCCATACTTTCCCCGTTCGCCGCTATGCAAGAGTCATATACCGGTCGCACCCTTCCCGGCGGAATGCCTAAGAGATGAAAAATGACGTCTGAGATAATGGTCGCGGACACACCGGAGTCCACCAAAATGCGCACCTCGACCCCCTGAATAGAACCAGGCACAGTGGACGACCCAGTAGCGGCCGCAACCACCCTCCGTGCCAATTTCTGCCACTGCGTCAGCGAGCGACACGGGTCAATCGGCGGCCCCCCGTTGTTAATGACACACGGACCCCGCGGCGATGGTGATGCATGAGGTGACAGGCCTTGCCGGGTGTCTGATGCGCACCGACTTGCCTGTCCTGGATGGTCCTTTCGCGTCACGTCCGTGGCAGAGGCCTCCTGCTGGGGCGGCCCCGGGATGTGAGCCCAACAATCCCTGGCGAAGTGGCCCTTACGGCCGCAGCGGAAACACTCCAAGTCGTTTCGGCGCGCAGCACCCCCTCTGTCCCGACGCTCCCCCTCGAGCAGGCCACTGGGCGGACGCGGCCGTCAACTCCTGCGGACCCCTGTCATCAGGAACGTAGACAGCCTTCTTGGGGTCCCACCCTGTAGCACCCCGCCTTCGACGATGGGGCCCCCCGTCCAAGCCGACACCTGTTTCCACCGTCGAAGGTTAAATTGGGCATCCAAGCACCTAGCGGCAACACGGGACGTCAACTTCTCATGGCCGCACACCGGCATGGGAATCCCCAAGTCCCTAGATAACTCCAGCATCTTGCCCAATATGAGAGGTTCCAACAAATCAGGCTCCGTTTCAGGATACGCAGCCATAGCTAGTTCCAGAACGGCGCCTCGGAATGCCACCGGCAATTCTTCCGGCGCCCGTTGCCACTGTACGAATCTGCGATGAGCATCGTCCGGAGGCTCATACGCGTCCGCCATTTCCTCAAAGACCCCCTGTAGCGTCCTCTTCTTTTCGGCCTTGATGGAGCGGAAGAACCTGACGGACACGTCGTCGAGAAGTGTTGGCAGGACTTCCAGGGCCTCCGCGTCCGTCCATTTGGCGGATTGTACAGCCGCTTGAAAACGGCAGGTGAACGCGCTCCAATCTCCGCCGATGGAGAACTCTTTAACAGTTGTTAGATGACGGCTGCAGGTCCTTGCTCCGCCGTCATCCATTTATGGTGACTCGTGCGGCAGCGACAAGATGGCATCACTCCGCAACGTGTTCAAGATGGCAGCTCCCCGCGGTGGAGGACGTAAGATGGCGGCTTCCCGCCGTTTCTCCTCGGCCACGCCCAAGATGGCGGCTTCGTGCCGCGTGGTAAAGAGGGCTGACGGCATCGGCAAGGCCCCGGCCCGCTGTTCCCCGCTGGGCCTCCCCGAAGTCGTTGCCGGCGTCACGAGGTCGCACAACTGCGTCAACACCGCCTTCAGTGCCTCCAGTTGGGCCGCCACCTGTCGCCATCCTTCGTCGGCGTCCACTTGCGCAGATGGACCCACCGAAGCAGCAACGTCCTGCACCCCCGGACCGTCGCTCATCCCTGCGTCGCTTCCCCCCTCCATCGTCGGTAACGCCACCGCTGGAGGGAGGTCGTCTTCAGAAGATGGTGCAGGGACGTTCTTTCTTCTGAGCTGTTTTGACATGCCGTTTCACTTCTGACAACAGTGTAATAAAGGACTCTTCCACAGTGTCGATCTCCGTTGTCCTTTATTTGGGTTCGTGTAAATCTCGCTCCCATGGCGTCCTCGCTCAGGCCCGCGTCTCCTCCGTCGAGCACTCCGCAAGCCACACTGCTGCTCCGCCCTGCAGCCACCCTGCTGCTCCGCTCTGCAGCCACACTGCTGCTCCGCTCTGCAGCCACTCTGCTGCTCCGCTCTGCAGCCACACTGCTGCTCTGCTCTGCAGCCACCCTGCTGCTCCGCTCTGCAGCCACACTGCTGCTCCGCTCCTCCTCGCTCACGGCCAGCCTTCCACAGCCCGCTAGCCCCCCTGCGCCCGGACACCGATGGCCAACGGTGCCGAGGTCTCCCAACACACACGTGGCGATCGCGCCACCCTCCCAGTACTGCCCAGCGTGGCCTCCTCCCGTTTCACTCCTTCTTAACTCCCCGATCCCTTCTGGTTCTCTCCCTAAATCCTCTCCCCCACGTGACCCTAACTCCTCCCTCTCCTCACGTCACCCAGACTCCGCCCCCCTCAATCCTTGCTCGCATTACATATGTATAGTGGCATCCATGGAGACACATACTAGAACTTGGAGGCATCACGCTTATTACAACACCCCGACAGGATAACTACATAAACGTACGTGATATCAACATAGGTGGTAGCTAACTTCCACGAGCGACTAAACCACAACGGGCAATTACATAACCTGATCAGATCAGTAACGTACTGCCTGACCCACGATGCTGAACGTGATGACCGAAGACCGAGGAGACATAGCATGGCAGGTTTATTTCAGAAGACTGCCCGAATCGGTGCTTGGGACTTCCCCTTTATGCCCCTGAGCGTGGCCTGGCCCCGCCCTAGGCCACACCCCCTTATTGATCCTACTAGCAGGTTCTGGGCCTTATTTCACGTGTCTCTCTCGCCACCCCTTGATCCCCCTCACTACCCTCTCCTAGTCACTTGCCCTCTCGTGCTCGCGATCAGGTCCTGAAGTGCTCTCTCTCTGGCCGTCACTAGAAGCATGCCCCCTAGGGCCCGCTTCTATGCCATACACACTCTGGTGCCAGAGAGAGACGCTAACATGCATAGTACCACTCTTCTTCCAATAGCTAGCGCTAGACGCCATAGTGACTCAATTAACATCACTACACATATATTGTCGTGCAACCCTCCACCACCCAGCCGAGCTAAAACATTAAATTGTCGAGAGGAGATCAAGCGTTTAACGATGCGCGGGTCGTGACTATGGTTGTTTGAATGCAACTCACCCAGTGAGTTGGAGAGCAACTCTCACTCACACACTCACTCACCCACTCGCTCACACATCGACAGAGAGAGCGACTGTCCCTGACACATTCACTCACATATTCACCCACTTTCTCGCCCACCGGTAGAGTTAGAGAGCAACACACACAACAACAACAACAGCCGCCACCCACCATTAAGTGGTGGTGACGTCACTACGGCACCTGTGCCAGGTCAGATGCACTCTGCGGCCATGTGAAGTGTTGAAGGTTCGCTGACAGGTCACGGGACAGATCTAGGTGCTTAGCTGATGCACCAGCTGTACCCCCTACTCTGCCAACGTGCGGAATTTTATCTACCCAGCACTCTGCTCGTTGTTGTGAGCGTTGCTCACAACAGCGAGCCTCGAACAGCCCAGTTGCATCCTCCACAAGCCTCCTCCACAGAGGCCGATCTTGGCACCACTGGTTACACTGGTCTATAGCCAAAATGCTTCCGAAATAAATGTAGTCCAACTTTACTCATTCTGGGTCACTGAGAATGAAAATGGTGCTCAAAATTGTTGATTGCCTCTAGTTTTCAAGATATTCTACGAGTCAGTATAAACGACCCTTGACTTGGGAATGGTGGAGGATAATTGAGTTAATTGTGTGATCTCAATTTAAACAATAAATTCATAAAATACATATTTGACTGGTTCTATAAATATTGTATGACTGGGTTCGGACAGTACTTGCTTTTTTAGCAAAACAATGAATGATGCAATCTGAACCTGGTATTGCATCATGCATGATATGAATTGCATCATGTTATTCCTTGAAGTCATGGATGATGCAATCATAACTAGGCTAACATCCCTCTGCTGAACAAATTGCCCTATATCAGCTCTAGAAAATCATACAGTGTCATGCTCTCTTATTTGTCAGTGTTTGATTTTGCAAAGGGACACATTTATGTTAAGCCAAAGTGAGCAGAGATGCCTCGTACTTGCGTGAACAAAGCAGATAACTTCTGCTATGTTTGTGGTGAAGTGACTTTTGCATCACAAGAGCACAGTATAACCACTGTGGTTAAGAAAGCATATCACCTTTATTTTGGCTGCAAAATTGGAGATCAGGACAAGATGTGGGCCCCACACATATGCTGCAACACCTGTGCAACATATCTTCGTCAGTGGTTGAATAGGAAAAGCAAATCTATGCCTTTGCAGTGCCAATGATTTGCAGAGAGCCAACAGATCATATCAGCAATTATTACTCCTGCACGGCGCCTCCAGTTGGGAAAGGTGTCTCAAAGAAGAAAAAGTAGACTGTGCATTATCCAAACATTCCATCAGCTATACACCCAGTACCTCACGGAGAATGACTGCCAGTTCTTGATGTGCCAGAATAATTCTCACTTCAGTCAAACGAGGAAGAGAATGAAACTTCTGGTCCTGAACCATCAAGGTTAGAACCACACCTCATAACGCAAGGTGACCTGAAACCCCAGGGATTTGGAACTACCCAAGTGTAAGGCAGAGCTGTTTGGATCCGGACTGCGGCAGTGGAATCTCCTGGCAGGTGATGTCATGGTTTTCATGTCCCGTGACCATCAAACGAACTTGTTCCATTTTTCTTAATGGAAGGTGATCTGGTAGCCTGCAACAACATCGATGGCGTGATGGCAGCCCCCAAGATCGTTCATGATCCAGATGAGTGAAGACTGTTCATTGATTCATTGAAGCTGAGTCTTAAAGCTGTTTTGCTGCATAGTGGAAATGTTTTGCCATGAATTCCAGTTGGTCATGCAGTCCATAAGAAGGAAACCTATGACAACATGAAACAAATTTTGAAGTGCATAAACTATGACCAACATCAGTGGCAGCTTTATGGCGATTTGAAGGTTGTTGCTCTCTTGCTTGGTCTGCAGACTGGGTACATAAAGTACTGGAGTTTTCTCTGCAAATTTGATAGTCGTGCGAGAGATTCCCAATACATCAATATAGATTGGCCACTCCGACAGTCATTGGAGCTTTCTCCGTTGTTGTTTCCCCATTGTTTCCCACGATTTGTTGCCTGCATTTGTCCTTCTCTCCGCCCTTCCCTTCCCCCACCTCTACATCCTATATAAGTCCCTGTACATTATTCCTCCGGGCGTCTTTCTGTGTGTGCCTCTCCATGTGTGTGTTTCTTGGTGTGATGTTGCTCTGGTTGTCCCTCTGTGCTGCCCAAAACATATTTTCCTGTGTGTCTTCTCTGTGTATGTATCTCTGCTACCTTGTACCTCGTGTCTGTTCACGAGTCCTTGTTCTCCGTTTACGTTGGTATGTTCAGCCCAGAAGATGAACGTAAAATTTAGCAGTCTTTTGAAATACGTGGTCAACCAGGTTAGTGTCTAACTGTGTTGTTGGTCGACTGGTTTGAATCGCATTATGTTTCTAAGGTGTGTTGAGTTCGCGTCTCCCATCTTCTCGCTGTATTTGCCTCCGTGCAGTTTGCCGTTCTCTATGTGCTCTGTGTGTGATGTCCCTCTGTGTGTTCCCTCGCTATGTGTTTTGCCCCATTTCCACCTGATGATGAGTGCTTGTGTTGCGTTCGAAACGTCGTGATTATTTACATTTTATTTTATTTCTACATACGTGACTTTACCAAAAGAACGAATGCGTATAGTAATTTCTGCAGTGACGAAAGCTTCAATTCTAGATGCATCTACTTCTTGTTTAATCAAGAAAAATTTTGTTACCACCTTTACACATCAAGCTGGGTCTGATGAAGAACTTTGTCAAAACCATGGACAAACATTTCCAAGGTAAAGTAAAGCTAAGATAAAGGAAGGTGTCTTTGTTGGTCCTCAGATTCGTGAACTTCTTAGAAATTATGCATTTGACAATCCACTGTGTGGCAAGGAAAAGACGACATGGAAAGCCTTCCAGTTAGTGGCAACACATTTTCTCGGAAACAACAAAGCAGACAACTACAGGGAGTTGGTGGAAACCTCCTAAAGGCATACAAAAGCCTTGGTTGCAACAGGTTACTAAAGATACATTTTGCACTTTCATCTAGATTTTCCCCACCAATCTGCGGAGCAGTGAGCGACGAGCATGGCAAGCGGTTTCACCAGGACATTGTAACAATGGAGAAATGCTATCAGGCCAAATGGAGCCCATCAAGGCTTGCAGACTATTGCTGGACAGTGACAAGAGATGCTCCATTTAAGTCAAGAAGTGCCGAGTAGACACTGATTGAGGACTAAACTATGTTCTTAAATATACTTAATAGTTTTTTGCCTTTTGTTTTATGATACATTTGATTTATATAACTCTTTTGTTGATTTTTTAAGTGGTACATGAACAGGACAGGTGACATGTTATCGTGTTTATGGTTGCTTTATAAAGCAACCATAAACACATGCAAAAAACCTAGGTTTATTATGGCGGTACCCCGGGGTACCAAATAATAAAAAATGGCCGAGGCAATTAAATAATTTATTTCTGGGACACTCTTTTTTCCAGGGGTGTACTTAACTCCGCGACTGGGGTACCAATCAATCCGAAATCACTGCGAGTCCGTCACATCGAAACGCAGAGAGCACGATTGTGCTGAAACTCTGAACACTCGTATGCACCATAGTGCATCGTGTACAGCTCGTCGAGATGAGTCGATTGCCGCATCACCGACCATCAACAGACTAAAAATTACTGCATCTTACACTGGTCAACAAAAAAAAAATTCTGGCCTGGACTTTTGCAGCTGTTTTAGACTAATTTCAGGGTGCTGATTCCAAATCTGATCTCAGATTTGCTCTATCGCATCATTTTTATGCTATCGGCATACCCCATTTTCATTGATTTTACCCGAAATTAACTCTGTCAATTATGATTGCAAGTTGTTGCGAGTCAGTGACTGCTTTAGTGTTAAAATATGGTGCTGTATTTTTAGGATAGTGTGTTTATAATATAATTTTATGTAGATATCCACATTTATTTAATATTTTTCTTCTGCAGTTTTTATTGAAAATGCAATATTTGAAACCTGATGTGATAGACAAAAACTGATGCCAGATTTGGAATCAGCACCCCAAAATTACCTTAAACCGTTGGAATACCGTATGCCAGAAAAAGTGTGTTGACCAGTGTTATGCGAGAGCCGGGATATTATGGATACCCCAGGGTACCAACATAAGGTTAATATACGTAAAATGTAAACACTGAAATATCTTGGGAACATTAGCCAATCAGTGGTTTAAATTGTCATATTTAAGTTCAGCACATCAAAATCCGTAATAAACAGCACATTTCATTTCTGAAGCAGACGTCTAAAAAATTGTTAACCAGTCTTACCGTTCTTTGGCAAGTCCACTCAGCTCCACATCCTCTTGCATCGCATCAGTCCATCTCTTCTCCAGCCCGTGGCGCGCCCGTTTAGCCCTATTCTATCCTACCCAACATAATCTGCTTGGGCATGAGGTGGCTGGGCATGCAGGCTACATAACTCAGCCAACGCTGCCTCGCCTGCCGGAGTAGCTCATTGATGTGAATGTGTCCAGATCTTTTGAGGATTTGTGAGTTTCTCGTCTTTCAACAAGCAAAGAGAAGGGAAGGCATGACTGTGGCCGAGAAGACCCGGGGCTTAATGTGCGACAGACCAGGTAGCTATCATGCAGCATTACGCAGCTGACTGAAAGATAATGCCGTTGGGCTGATTCGGAGTGAGACCTCTGCTGTCACACTGGAGTTTGTCATAGAACCACTACCCAGGGACGGAAACTGCTCCACTCTCTCTACAACTATCCCATCGCGTATGGGAGTTGAGGGGGTGGAGCATTGGATGATACAAAATACCCAGGCAGGTGCTTAATTTTGGTGGCACTGATAGTCAGGTCTTACCTCTTAGTGGCATGCTCCAGCTTCAGCAGCAGAACCTCCAACTCCTCAAAGTGATTAGTAACCACCAGATCAGCAGCATACATAACATGATTGACCAGTAGAGAGCTATATATTCTATCTGTACCAGATATATATATATTCCACTGGTACAGCTATGATAATCTTTTCGAACTACGTGGTCAAAGATTACATGAAATAATGTGCGAGCCAGTGGGCATCCCTATCGCACTCACTCACCCTCTCACTTGCTCATCGGTAGAGTTAGAGCAGCCACTCTCATTCTAGATTTGAAGCTTTCGTGACTGAAAGGACTCATACTCTTAGTTTTTTCGGTAAAGTCACGTAGGTAAAAAATGAAATTAAAATTAACAAAAATAAATAATAAAAATCACGACGTTTCGGAGGCAACACATGTCTCCGTCATCACTCACAGAAGCCATGAAGTCATAATGTAAAACAAAAACAACCTCCGTTTATGAAAAACAACCTCCACTTCCAGATCCCTGCTCGGTCTAACACAACAATCAATAATGAATCACAACACTGACTGCGAGTTCAAAATAACCTCGACTAGTTTTGTGCAAAATGTCATCTTCCAGCCGTGCTGCGCTGAGGGGCCCTCATGCAGCAGTAGATTGACCATTGGCTGTAAATTATTTTTATAAATTAAAATCCCTCCTGGAACATAATTCGAATTTACAGCCATCACTCACTCAGGCGCTCACGACCAGATATATCAGAAATGTGAATGACCTAGGTGGGGATTATATTTTTTCTTACTATGAGTTGTGAATGCCTTTGACCAAATCACATAGAATGAGTGAGTGGGAGGGTGAGTAATGGGTTAAGTGAGTGGGTGTGCAATTGGGTGACTCGGTGGGTGAATGGGTGAGGTATATCATCAAAACTTAAGTTTATTGCAATAAAGTTCAGCTTTTTTAATATCGTTACCAGCTTTGGGTACAAATCGATTCCTGATGCCACTCGAACATCGGTGCCATTTCCCGTCACACATCCTTTTTGGAGTACATCATTTCAGCAACTTTAGTTCAAAGAAAGCAAAATCTGGACCGGTTTCAACATTCTGCTTCTCGTCAGCAGCAGTAGCGTCGGGCTTTGGTTGAACCAATGCTGGTGAACTTCCAGATGTTTGTAGGCAAGGTGACTGTTCATGTTCTACACCAGTGTGGTTCTCAATCTTGTTGAATTTAGTTTCGAACCGAGTACCCCCCTTGGCCTGATCCAACATGGTGATACAAACAGGCGATGGATTACAGTTCTACATTATTCAGAGGGAGGGGAATGTGTGGATTGGAGAACGTATGCAGGCTGATGGCATTATCCACACTGTGAAACTATAAGCTATTGCTTATTTGATCAGGTCAGGCCCAATTAGCAATAAAACTCTTTTTCAGAAGTGACCTGGTCACAAATGATAGCTCAACGAAGTGGCTTATCACGTGGGCATTTATAGCAACAAAATACTATAAACGAGTGTTTCTAAATGTTAGAGGGAAAAATCGGAATATCAGGTAGAAAAATACACGCGATTTTAGGGAGATAGAACATGCAAACTCCAAATATATAGTAGGTGTCAGGGTCGGGATCGAACCCACGACCTCGTGCATACCAGGCAATGTAGTCAGCATCTCCTAGCCACCATGGCGCCCGTGAAGAGAAGTCAGAGAAGGACGCGTCACGGGCCAGGGGGGGGGGTGACAGACGATTGAGAAGACACGTCCCCAGTTGCACAGGAGCCAGGTGGATTGTTGCATCGCGCGATCGTGGGGAGGTGGCGCCAACTTGGGAGGCCTTCACCCAGCAGTGGATTGAGCATAGCTACTGCTGCTGCTGCTGTTGATTATGGCGAACTCCGTAAGATCAGGAGCTGTCATATTGATACTTATAATTTACTTACAGAAAATCAACATTGAGTTATATGTCTCGATTTGAGGAAGGTCCTGCAACATTGTTTTTTTATTATAAGATGTTTTCAGCCAATTAATGATGAGTTGTGTTTATACAAGCGAGAGGAAACTCGAGCGCCCAAAAAAAACCCACGCAAGAGAGGGGGCATGCTCTATCCCCACACAGATGGAAACAGATGGCGTTTCGTCCATTTGCTACACTGCCTTCTCCTGGCGAGCCAGGTCTACGGCTTCCTCAATGTCCACGGGAAGGGCGGGAGTATCGCATCATTTGCGCCACCAAACCTCTCTGGAATTGATAAAAGCTACCATACTGCCTCTACTTGATTACTGTGACATCGTGTATAAATCAGCCCCAAGTACTGTACTGAAGAAGCTTGACTCAAAGTATCACTCGGCCTTAAGATTTGCATTGAACTGCCCATATAGGACTCACCACTGTGATCTCTACATTGGGTCAAACTTTACATCTCTCAATGTTCGACGGCTTGTGCATCAGATCTTATTTATTCATGATGTACTTACAAAAAAATACGCAGATTACCTGCTGGATCTCTTCTCTGTTTCAAAGAACAAATTTGACCTAAGGTCTTCGCTCATTTACCAGCTTCACATTCCCTATTGCCGTACAAATACTGGAGGAAGGGCCTTTGCTATTGATGCCCCCAGGGTCTGGAATGCTATTGCCAATAAACTGCAACTTGAATCACTACCTATGAGATCTTCACTCAAAACTGCTCTAGAGGAGTTGTACACCCCTAGCTGCCACTGTAATTTAGTGGCCTAAAATACAATGTTTCGCTCCGGATGATCGCTGCAAAGTATGATCTGTGTTTTGATTTAGTGTGCTGATCTTAAAGGTGCATTGAAAAATGTTGATACTCCAACTGATGCTCCTACTGTTGTGGAGTGACTCATGCAGCCAGTCATGGCTGCAGAGTTTGGTAATACATGTCGTTTATGTCGTTTATTGTGAAAATTCGGTCACAGTTCCTATGACCACTGTTTCATTGCTTTTATGGCTTTATTTTGGTGATTTTCGAAAAGTTTTTTGGTTTGGCCATGTTTGTTTGTTGTAGTACAGAGTTAGACTGATGGCCTTAATCTAAGTTGTCTTGTGGTTGTTGTTGTTTGACTTGCATCCCACTGGGATTTTTGCACACAGTGTTGGTGTACGGTGCTTTTTCTGCAATATTGTGCTGTCTTTTCTTGGATTTTCTGTTTGCACTCAGTCACATATTCACTTTAAGATGTTTTTTGTTCATGTTTTTGTTTTTTGTTTGTTGCGGTTGCACCCGATTCAAGAGCCGAAGGGCTCACATGGCTATACCTAATTAATGAACACTTTGGTGGATGCTGGCTGCCTATCACGTGCAGAGTGGCTACAAGGCAAGGGGAGCGGGTAGCTACTGCTGTCCTGTGCGTGCGTGCCGCAACCACGCTCCATATGTTCGCCAGCAGCAGCAGGACTGCGATTATCCAGCAATACCGCGCTGGCCTAATGGAGAGAAATGAGCTGTGTGCTTAACTGCCAACCCCCCCCCCCATTCTCCCCACTCCCTCACTCCTTTTGATAGTTTGGTGCAGGGACAGGCAGTGCCGTTGTGTGTTGGTCTAGATCAGTTAAATGATTTTGGCGATGTTGCTGCATTGGCAGGGCTGTAGTTTTTACATGTAAAAATAATACAAATAATTATTTTTTGGTTCTTTCGGTAAAGTCACGTAGAAAGAAAATAAAATAAGTAATAGAATACGACGTTTTGATTGCAACACAAGCAATCGTCATCAGGTATGAATGAATGAGAAAACATAACAAAGTCACGTCTTCGACCGGCTCCATAATCGTGTAACGTGTACATCACGTGCCCATACTAGCTATTTGTATCACGACCTATGAAACCGTGATCGAAAATAAGATGCTTCAATCATAATCCATTGTAATTTACATGATTATATTTAACCCACTCTGATCTTTGCACCTGATATGCTCACATCTATGACATCACCCTTACTCTATTTAAGACCGGAAGCAGGAGGGCTTTCTTTAAAATTCTGTCTGTCGCCTGATGAAGCTGGTTGCTGTAATCACCAGCAAAACGTCGTGCTCAAATTGTAAATGTTGTGGGTTTACTCTACAACACACCGGTGTGCAAGAAGTAGTAACGAATTGGCGCGTTTTGTTTACGTAATCAACCTTACTAATTGGCTGTGTCGGGTGGTGGTGGGTTAACGACACATTTCTACTTATGCGATGTAACCGATTACAACCTTGATTATGTATAACATCTGTACCGTCGCAGGGCGCCAATTAAATAGAACCTGACAGCGTTTTGAGCGTTTCCTGCTAAAATAAACATAATCTATCTATAGTTCGCAACAACATTTACACGTTCATCAATAGCTATTGTGCGATCTTAAAATAAATACATTTAATTTATATGTTCTATGAAGAAGGGCCATTGCCCGAAACGTCGCCTATTATATTCTTTTGATCATCGATTATCTGGCTGCTTCCACCATTATCCGGCGGTCCCAGGTCGATCTGGCGGTCCCGGAAAACCCGCACCTGGTTGTTGAAACAAGCGCGTAGTAGTACTGCGTACATCACCCTTGCAGAGTCTTCGAGATTTGAGTGGTAAGTATGGTACAATAAATAGAGGAACTTTTTTACAGTAGGATATTTATTTTGTGCCTATTTGTACGTTTATTTATGCCAATTTTACATAGCAAACACATGTAAAATGCAAACAACATATATACACAGCACGTAAAAACATGTTATACAAGAATGTGTAAAAATAAGCTATTTTAAATATTGATGATGTAGCGATTATCTGGAATTTTTGAAAATCCGGCGCCACCTTCCTCCCGAAGCCACCGGATAGTCGATGATCTACTATATATATATCTCAGGCATTATACAGCATTAGGGACGAACGTGTGGCGTTTTCTTGACATTGATCTTCACTTCAGTCGCTGAAAAGCTGATTGGCAACGCTGTGGACACAATCACAACCATGCTCCCAACGACAGTCGCCTCGTATCACTGATGTCGCTACTACCTCGGTTATTATAGCAACGAATTTTAGTCTTTGATTCCTTGACCTGTGTTGAGGTTTTTCCGTCAACAAGACACTGACTTCGATTATTTAGATTATTTTCCTTTTCTAAATTTCTACATGATAAGCCACTTCGTTGAGCTATAATTTGTGGCCAGGTCGCTTTTGAAAAGGAAGTAAAGAGCTCAGTGGGCTTTATCTGGTAAGATAAAAAAATGTGTTAGTTCGAATTTGTATTTTTTTAAGTGATTTGTTTTTCTTTCCTATACTTTGCACTTCTATCGTGTTTGTGTATTGTTTGTTGTTGTAACGTTCTGACCTCGTGCCCCGACTGGATATCTGTGAAAAAGAAATTTATAGCTCATCGGATTCCTCCAGCATAAATACATTTTATGAATATGATTCTAACTCATTCACCTCAACTATAATACAGTACTGCGGATTACAACAACAGCCGCCATTCGCCACTAAGTGGTGGTGACGTCACCACGGCGCTTGTGCCAGGCCATGTGCACCTTGAGGCCACGTGAAGTGTCGAACGCCCGCTGGCAGGAGGTAACTGGGCAGACCCAGGTGCCACGGGTCGACTGACTGAGATGACTGAGATGACTAGCTGATGCACCACCTGTGCCCCCTACTGTGCCAACTTGCTGTGCTTTAGCCACCCGGCACTCCCCTCGTTGTTGTGAATGTCGTTCCTCTGCCCTCTGTTGTTGTTGGAGGGCGACTGCCTCCAACTGCCCAGTAGCCTCCTTCATGAGCCTCGTCCATAGAGGCCGATCTTGACACCTCTGGTACCAGTCATCGGCAAGTCCACTCAGCTCCACATCCTCCTGTACCACATCATTCCATCTCTTCTCTAGCCCGTGCCGCGCCCGTTAAGCACCCTCAATCCGTCCGAACAAAAACTGTTGGGCATGCGGTGATTGGGCATGCGGGCTACATGGCCCAGCCAACGCAGCCTTGCTTGCCTCACACAATCCAGCCTGGTTAAACCCAGGATTGATCGTAGGCAGGCCAGCCTAAATGTTTCCAACTGGCGAAGATGTTCCATTAGGGGGGTCCACGTTTCGCAAGTGTAGAGAAGGGAGGGAATGACTGTGGCCGAGAAGACCCGAAGCTTCGTGCAGAGCGATAGACCAGGTAGCTTCCACACAGCGTTATGCAACCGATGAAAATATAATGCCACTCGACTGATTCGGAGTGAGACCTTTGCTGTGAAACTGGAGCCGGTCATGAGCACACTGCCTAGGTATGGGAAACTCTCCACTCTCTCCACAACTGCCCCATCACCAATTGGGAGTTGTGGGTGTGGAGTGCCCGATGGTACATAATACCCAGGCAGGTGCTTTGTTTTGGTGGGGCTAATGGTAAGGCCCCACCTCTTAGTGGCACACTCCAGTTTCAGCAGCAGCACCTCCAACTCCTCCTCTGAGTGAGCCGCAATTACCAAGTTGTCGGCATACATAACGTGGTTGACCAATAGGGAGCCATCCCTTGACCGCACCTAGGCATCGATCAGCCTCCCATTGTATCTGTACCAGATGGAACTTCCTCTGGTACAGCTTCTGAAGGCTTCACGAACTACGTGGTCGAAATAGATGTTAAATAATGTTGGAGCCAGAGGACATCCCTGTCGCACCCCAAGGTGTACAGGGAATGGCTCTGACTCCCTGCCACGTAGTTTTACCCGAGCCTGCTCAATATCATGAAGGTCCTTAATGAGCGTAAGCAGATGGTCAGGGACTCCGAAAGCACGAAGAACAACCCAAAGCCCAGGCCTACTGATGGCATCATAGGTCTTGACCAGGTCAATAAAGCAAAGATGTAGGTCTTGTTGGAATTCCCTACATTTCTGCTGTAGCAGACGGACAGAAAATATGGTATCTGTGCAGGACCTCCCTTTCCTGAAACCGCATTAGGGTTCCGCAAGCCTCTCCTCAGCGTGCTTAGAAAGGCGATGTTGAATAATCCTTGCCAGGACCTTTCCCGGCACACTGAGGAGTGATATGCGCCTGTCCTTGTTACAGTCTGTGCGGTCCCCCTTCTTAAAGAGGGGGACCACCAGGGCATCCTTCCAATCCTGCGGAACCCATCCAGTGGCCCAGACTGTTGTTATGATGTCATGTAGGGCAGTCTGCGCACAAACGCCACCCTCCCTCAGAATTTCGCTTGGGATATCATCTCTGCCCAGTGCCTTTCCTGGTCTCAGACTCTGGATCGCCTTCTGTACTTCTTCAACGGATGACACCTCAGCCAGCCACTCACAGGGGGTGACTTTCTGCTCCAATATTTGAGGCACCGCAGCTTCAGCAGGGTCATTCCCACTTTGTTCCATGATGTTTTCCAGGATGAGGGATTCCCCCTCCCCCAGGACCTCACAGAAATGCTCAGCAAATCTGCAAACCTGTTCCTGGGGGACGGAGATTAGATCACTGTTCTTTCCCCTAATGTTATTAATAGGTGAGGCACTGCAGGTTACTTGTTTGATGGAGTTAAATCGGGATTTGTGATCGTGGGCCATTGAAGCAGACTATATCTCCTCAGCAACCCCTGACACCTCACGGCTCTTCGAACCTCCGAGCGATGGTTGTGGTAAGCCTCTTCATTCTCTGACGTGGGATGCTGTAGCCGATTTAGAGTGGGACTGTCGCTTTTTCTCAACCATCCTGAACACCTCCTCTGTCAGCCAGGGTCTCTGGGGAGGTCTGGACCGCGTACCCAAAGCAGCCATTGCAGCTGCATGAGTCACAGTCCTAAACCTCGCCCATATACCCTCGCCATCAGGAGGAGATTAGATATTTTTCACGTGGTTTAGTGGCAATTTATTGAAGGTGGAGGGGTTACCAGCCCCTCGCACCCGTCCAGAGCTCCCATTTAGCCGATGTGGTGGTCACAAACGCCTTGAGGGGAAAGGCCAATCGGAATTCGCCCTCCACCCCACAACACTGTCCACGACAACGTTGCCCGTCCGGCACCACGGGGAGGAAGGGGGTTGTTTTTGACGTGACTACAACAACACACCCACTCACCCACCCACCCACTCCCCCGATCACTCAATCACTGGCAATACTGCAGGTCACCTCACTTGCCTCTTCCCTCGCACGGCTCCACTCTGGATTTCTATTTTCTCAGCATCATCATCATCTCTTTCCCCAAAGCTATAATAATCGCCTTTTCAATTCAACAACCGCGTTACACCATTATGCATTACAACCTTCAAAATGTGCTGTTTGTTGCTTGCCACGCAACGCTTTTTCGACTTGTAGTCCTTGGGCCAGACCAGATATCGGTACCACCCAAGATGGCAACACTTCAATGGTGCCATTTTATTTGTGACACCAACAGAAGTAAAATAATACGTGATAACCTTTCCAAACGAGCAGCTGTTTTTCTCGCAGGATACCTCTTTTTGCACCTATCGCAATCACGCCTATTTGCCCGGACGTTACAAATAATGTTAATGTGAGATCGGAGAGAGGCCTGCACGAGGGCGTGGAGATGGCTATGTTACTGTGAGAAATCAGCATGTTAATGGAAGATCGCAGAGCAGCAACGTCGAGCTCGGCGAGCGAGGTGGCTGTTTTAGTGTGGGAAATTTTAACTGTTAATGTAAAATCAGAGAGCCGAAAATAACAACTAACATTGGAAAGTGATAGGATGGGAACATCACAGACAGTTATGACTTAAACTGGTTGATAACGTCCTTGCAATGATTGGTCAGTTTATACCCATCTTCTCTATTAAAGTTGTGTCTGTGTCTGTATATGTGAATAGTTCATGAATGAATCTTTGTTGATATCCAGTGGGTTTTCAAAGTACCTTCATCTTAGAGAAATCAATTTCGTGTGAGCCCACCGCATTAAATAATGATTATCCACGGCTGAGGTATTGGTCCTACCGTGTTTCAGATCTGACTTATGTTCACGAACACGGTCCGAGACATGTCGCTTAGTTTCCCAAATGTAACTACTGCCACAGACACAGCTTAGTTTGTAGACGCCGGGGTATTTAATGTCAGGGATCACATCCTCCACAGATAGGATCAGATCACAAATGTTATGTACTGTGTTAAATTGAACCTGGATCTTGTGTTTGCTCATGAACAAGCTATAAAATCATGAGCAAATACGGACACAGACAAAACTTCAATCGAGAAGATGGGTATAAACTGAGAAATCATTGGAAGGACGTTATCAACCAGTTTAAGTCATAACTCTCTGTGATGTTCTCATCCTATCACTTTCCAATGTTAGTTGTTATTTTCGGCTCTCTGATTTTACATTAACAGGTTACATTTCCAACACTAAAACAGCCACCTCGCTCACCGAGCTCGACATTGCTGCTCTGCGATCTTCCATTAACATGCTAAATTCTCACAGTAACATAGCCACCTCCATACCCTCGTGGACGTCGTTCTCCGATCTTACATTAACATACTAATCTCTCACATTAACATAGCCACTGCCGTGCCCTCGTCGTGGAGGTCGCCCTCTGATCTTATATTAACATCACCAGCCCCGCCCACTTCGTTTATGACCCTTGGGCTACAGCCATTTTAAACCTTTAAAAGAGTCTGCCTCAGCAGCTCTCCCCCTCTTTTTTTCCTGATGACGGATGCTTGTGAAGTACCGTTGATGACTCTTGGACACCGTTGGTGAGGCACACGTATTTATTCCGTACAAGTAGTCACAACTGTGGACATACAATTCTAGAGGGGGTATCGGCCCCCTCACCCGGCTAGCTGGGAATACACTGCTAGCTATCTCTGACCTACCTCCTAGTCCTCCACTAACGGGCTAGGGGAGGAAGTCTGGCCCGACACTGGTAAGTCGGGCTACGGTACCCGGAGTCCCAGAGCACTAGCTCTGGTTCTCGGGACCACGCCGCTGGCTCGGTCCTGCGCGGCCCTGACAAGGGCGGCGTCCCAGGGGAGTCCAGGGCTCTAGCTAGACGATCTTCAGTCTTCACTGGTTTAGCTTTAACATTCTGCCCCGAGCTCTCTGACACATCCCCCTTTATACTCCACCCCCGCTGAGGGGTGGGGCCCCGGGCTGCCTGGTGCGGACGTCGTTGAGAGCACCCCCCCCCCGTGCACTCACGTAGCCCCGCCCACTGTGTTTGTTTCCCATAAGCTGCCATGCATAACGGCTCTCTCTCTAACACCCCTACACTTGAGTTGCGATCGAAACGTCGTAGTTTTTTGTTATTTTTTGTAATTTTCTTTGAACCTATTTGCGTGACTTTACCAAAAAACCCAAAGAATATGAATTTTACCCTTTATCAATGTTAGTTTTGCTTTTAGGTTGTAACTCTCTGCTGCCATCAATGTGTAACCAAAGTACATTCAGGCTACACCTGATGTGACCAGGGATCTCTTGAGAGCTCTTGAGATAGAAGAAGAGGCCTACCAGGTATTCGAGCAAACAAGGTTAGCTGAGGACCCACCATCTATGCAATTTTACGACAAGATGACCAAGCAAAGTTTGAATACATTTTCCAATATCAGCACATAAACAGCACATGGAAAGAAAGCACAGGATGTGGTTCTGAAAGCAGATAGAAACTTGTTCAGCCACATGATCCTGGTGGCTGAAAGCAGGAAGGTGAATTTGAAGGATGTCCTTGCCCCCATCTACATGGCCCACTGCCATGGGCACTGACAAATGCTGATGGGTCCCTACGAAAAACAAACAAGGCTGCACTTGCCAGAGAGCTTGAAAATAATGTGTCTCCTGCAGAAGACATCCCAACCCCGTCTACTTCCACCATTGATGGGATGAGCCTGATCCAAAAATGAATGCCAACAACAAAACCTGTTGGCAGAGTCAGCCTTGACCCAGGTCCTCCACGAGGGCGCACAGAGTGAGAGGATTGATGTTGTTTTTGATGTTTACTGACAGACTTCGATCAAAGATGCTGAACGACTGAACCGGGGTGCAGACACCACTCTCCAGTACAAGAACCTTGCAGGGGGACACCACGTTTAGCAGTGGAGAAAATACCTGTGCAGTGCCTCCAACAAGACCAGTCTCATCAAGTTTATGGTGGAAGAGTGGAAACTCCCACGATACAGAGAGATTCTGCATGGCAATGTGTTGTACATCACCTGTGATGAAACCTGCTACAAGTTGACAGAAGACGAGTGTAAAGAAGTAACAGAGCTGCACTCCACGCATGAAGAAGCTGACGCCCGTCTGATCCTGCATGTGTAGTGACAGAGAAAGGTCACTACTGTGTCGGCCCGTACGAAGGCTGGGGGCCCCAAGGGGGTGCCTGGGGGGTCACGTGGTGGAGGGATCCGGACCCTCCCAGAGGTGGGGGAAGTGAGGCGTGTCCTGGGAAGGGAGGCGTGGCCTGAAGAGAGCCAGCCACGCCGGGGCGGAGCCAGCCACGCCAAACCAAATATAAGCGTGGTGTGAACGCAGAGCGAGGCTGCTGTTGTACTGTACTCCAAAGTGAAGACATCATCGGTCGTCAAGTCCCGAGTCGTCGTCCTGGGCCAGGCAGGCCGTTGCCTGCCTGGTCCAGTCTGTGTCGTGTTCCAGACTGTTAGTGAGTTGAAGAAGGTGGTTACCACCTTATGTACAGTGTTATATTACTTACCGTTTAATAAATAGTGTTGCCTCCAAGCTGCGTGTGTGTGCACCTAATTCGGTACTACTACATTTGGTGTAGAAGTGGTCATCGAACTTTCGCTGATTAATTTGAAGAAGCTGTACCCTTCGCTGCCATGGTGTAAAAGCTGGCAGTGGAGTGCAAGACCCAACCGGAGGTGCGGATGGACGGTGTGGGTTGCACCTGGCCTCTCCCTGCGACGACCACGGAGTCTGGGGCCCCGGTGATGTGCCCCGGGGGATGGGCGACTGCAGCCTGCATGGGAGGAGGCTGCGAGCCCGGGCTGGTCGCCATCGACGGCGAGTTGGAGCGACGTCGCTCGTCAACTCGACCAGCTGCTGGTGGCAAGGGAGTGGCCGGGTGTTGGTGAGTGATGGCGAAATTGCAAGATGACGGAGCTGTGGCGTTCGCGCCATTTCGGCGGTGCCGGCGTTCCTGCCATTTCACTGCGGCGGCGTTCTCGCCAGTTTCACAGCGCCGGCATTCCCGCCATTTGCACCATGCCGGCGGTTCCCGCCATTTCAACGTGTTGGCGTTCCCGCCTTTTGCGCCTTGTGTGCTGCGCCGGCCTGGCGGCGCGCCGCTGCAGCCCTGTGATTACGGGCCTCCCTCCCCACATTGAAGTAAGAAGAGCGGGGGAGGGCATCGGTGGTGAGAGCGAGAGGGGCCCGTGATTGAAGAGAGGGTTTCGACGTTGGAGACACTGCTGGGAGGGACTTTTTCAGTTTGACTCTCCGGTTTTGTGTTCCTCGCGGACGGTTAAATACGGCGTCGAGATCGGTATCTTCTGGGTGTAGTTAATGATTAATTCGTTGTTAGTGTCCCGAGCTCCGTTGATATCCTGTATGTTGCCGTGATAATGACTCGTGTTGTTACATCGTTTTGTTGCGAAATCGCCATTGTTATTGTGTATACTGTATGGAGTTTCGCTCGTGATTGTCACGTGTAACTGTAGGAAACTTTGATCGTCATTGTTGCCAAGGTACAGACCGTATGGAGCTTTGCTTGGAATTGTTAACAGTGTAGGGACTGTTGGGTACTTGCTTGTGATTATTTACTATGTACGGATTGTCTGGAGTATTGATTGTGTGTGTTGCCATGTGGGGACTGGATGGAGCATTGCGCCAAACGATTTACTGTACGAACTTCGTATACTGCATATACTGTATTAATCAATTCGGCGATTCTTGGGGTTTGTGTATAGTTTTTTTGCTCTCAAAATTCGAATGCCCTGAGTCCCATGGTTAATGTTGAAGGGGATTTTGAAATGACAGGTTCGGTTTGTTTCAAACTCACTGGTTGGTTCCTGTCCGTTGTTGCACAGATGATGTCTTTTGTGCGGGAATGCTCCTTGTGTTCTATATGGATCGGGGGTGCGTTTCCGTTAATTGCCGTCAAATTGCGTTGCTCTCTCCACTCGGTTGGTACAGCTGCAGGCTGCAATGCGAGTCTCGGAGATGATGTGTACGGATACGGGATGTGAGGTGTATTGTTGTGACCATTGAATATTCGGGATCGTCACAAATTGTGCGTACCTGTTCGGCATTGGATCAGTTCTGTGGGGGATCATAATTCAAATTGTATGTGTTGTGATGGTGTTAAATTGCGATGGTGACATGCTGCCAGGGATTTGGAATTGTGCTGCTGGCTGTCACCTATCTTGGGGCGCAGGTCCTGACCAGGATGGCCCAGTGAGTGTTGCGTGTCTAACATGAACGTTGTGGTCCCGTCATGCAATGGCTGACGGCTTGACCTGACAGCCCGGAGATTGAAACACTCCGTGGCATGTCTAGCCTAGTGGGCTGTGCGCTCACATGGCTTTGAGAGTGTGGTCCCGTCATGCAATGGCTGACGGCTTGACCTGACAGCCCGGAGATTGAAACACTCCGTGGTATGTCTAGCCTAGTGGGCTGTGCGCTCACAGGGCTCGGAGAGTGTGGTCCCGTCATGCTGTGTCTGACGGCTTGACCTGACAGCCCGGAGATTGAAACACTCCGTGGTATGTCTAGCCTAGTGGGCTGTGCGCTCACATGGCTCGGAGAGTGTGGTCCCGTCATGCAATGGCTGACGGCTTGACCTGACAGCCCGGAGATCGAGACACTCCGTGGCTTGTCTAGCCTAGTGGGCTGTGCGCTCACATGGCCCGGAGAGTGTGGTCCCGTCATGCTGTGTCTGACGGCTTGACCTGACAGCCCGGAGATCGAGACACTCTGTGGCTTGTCTAGCCTTGTGGGCTGTGCGCTCACATGGCTCGGGGAGTGTGGTCCTGTCATGCTATGGCTGACAGCTTGACCTGACAGCTCGGAGGTTGAGACCCTCCGAGGCGCGTTGAAACAGTGGGCTGGAGATTCGTAAGGTTCAGGTGGAGTTGTCCTGTTACGTTGAGACTGTATCCCTCAGTTGTTAGGGTGCATGTTGTGCAATGAGTGAACGATGGGTCGTCTCAGCTCGGTCGGTACAGTTATATGCTGCGATGCGAGTCTTGGAGAGAGACTGGGTCGTCTCAGCTCGGTCGGTACAGCTATATGCTGCGATGCGAGTCTTGGAGAGAGACTGGGTCGTCTCAGCTCGGTCGGTACAGCTATATGCTGCGATGCGAGTCTTGGAGAGAGACTGGGTTAAAATCCCCCCGATATGGCCGACGCGTGCTACTGGTTGTGACGCCGCGTCGGAAAGGCGGTGGGGTGATAACATGGAAATTCCCCCCCCGATATGGCCGACGCGTGCTACTGGTTGTGACGCCGCGTCGGAAAGGCGGTGGGGTGGTAACATGGAAATCCCCCCCGATATGGCCGACGCGTGCTACTGGTTGTGACGCCACGTCGGAAAGGCGGGGGGGGGTGCTAACGGGTGACTGTCATTGCATGCGTGATTCTAACGGGGGGGGGGTCTGTGCTGGAGCGTAAGTGGGTTAGCCAGTGTTCATGTATATTTGTTGTTAATTCCCCGTTTTCTATGCGGTTCCCTCTTACCCTCGTCGATTCTGTATATATTACGTGATTGTATTTCTTATCGGTCGCCGGTCATTTATTGATGTTGTTGGTTCGGAGGCACACCTTTTCGATGTTTCACAGTTGTGTTACAGCCGGGGACGGCTGTGTGTTTATACAGGGGGGGGTGATGTAGTGACAGAGAAAGGTCACTACTGTGTCGGCCTGTACGAAGGCTGGGGGCCCCAAGGGGGTGCCTGGGGGGTCACGTGGTGGAGGGATCCGGACCCTCCCAGAGGTGGGGGAAGTGAGGCGTGTCCTGGGAAGGGAGGCGTGGCCTGAAGAGAGCCAGCCACGCCGGGGCGGAGCCAGCCACGCCAAACCAAATATAAGCGTGGTGTGAACGCAGAGCGAGGCTGCTGTTGTACTGTACTCCAAAGTGAAGACATCATCGGTCGTCAAGTCCCGAGTCGTCGTCCTGGGCCAGGCAGGCCGTTGCCTGCCTGGTCCAGTCTGTGTCGTGTTCCAGAGTGTTAGTGAGTTGAAGAAGGTGGTTACCACCTTATGTACAGTGTTATATTACTTACCGTTTAATAAATAGTGTTGCCTCCAAGCTGCGTGTGTGTGCACCTAATTCGGTACTACTACACATGCATTGCATGCAGCAAATGTGGTCTCAAAAGTAGTTATCATCACAGCTGAGGACACTGATGTCATGGTGCTTTGTCTTGGCTTCCAGAAGGAGATCACCTGTCCCATCTACCAGAAGTGTAAGACGCAGAACCGCACACAGATTGTCGATATCAGCAAACTGGCAAGGTCACTTGGAGACAGCATCTGTGACAGCCAAATTGGCTTACACGCCTTCACAGACTGCGACACTGTCAGTGCATTCGCCGGTCAGGGGAAACTGAATGCCCTGAAGATGGTGAGAAAGGACACTTCCTGCCAAGAGACTTTTAGATGACTGGGGCAGTCATGGAATGTGAGTGATGAGCTGTTCCAGAAAATTGAGCAGTTCACCTGTCGCATGTATGTTACTAATAGCAGCACTGGTGAGGTGAACGAACTGCGCTACCAGCTCTTCTGCACCACAAGGGGAGAAGTCGAGTCCAGCCAGCTGCCATCATGTAGAGACTATCTCTTCATGCATGTTCAACGAGTCAACTATCAGGCAGCAATTTGGAAGTGCTGTCTGCAGGCTAACGCTGTGGTGCCAAGCCTTACTGAGTATGGATGGACAGACGATGATGGGAAGCTGTCCATTAACTGGTTGCTCTCCTCACCCGCACCAGATGTGGTGTTGGAACTGCTATCATGCAAGTGTGTGCGTTCATGCAAAATGCCAAGCTGCACCTGCCTGTCAAATGGACTGACATGCACAGACATGTGCAGGTTACAGACCTGCAGTAACCAATAACTGCAGGATGATCCAGAACATGACTTTGAACTCGGGGAATCAAATGACGAGATAGGCGAGCAGTTATATGAGTGACAGGGTTGTGATTCTGATGGTATTACTGTGGTAGTAGTAGTTGTACATTGATGCACGGTGTGGTGATTCTGGACTTGGTTAACCTTGTTAGCACCATCTATAAGTACATACAGAGATTGTTAACAATAATGTGACCTTCTTCACATATACCCATCACTAATGATATATATATGGGATTACATGCATCATTGACTAAGTATATGCGAATATCAATGTTTATACTATTCAAGTAATTCCTTACCTCACTATGGTATTCCTTATTATCCTGTGTTTTCATTGTGTCTTTAAACCAATAAAGACCAGTTTGTGACCTAACTGGCTTTGGTCTAGGTAGTTTTTCAGTAATAATGGCCATTTCATCGTTCTGGACGCCTGTCATAGGATATGGGTATAAAAGTCACGGTAACGACAACTAAGCTGCCACTCGGCAAAGGTTATCATATCAGAATGTCCCACACACATGGAGGATTACAAACATCATTACTAGACTTTGCCACCTCAGGTAGTACCAATAAGTGATTGTTTTGGTCTGGGCACATGGACTATTGTGGGTGCGTGCTCAGCAAGTGTGTTCAAATAAATAAATAAATCTAACGATTGTTGGGACCCGTTTTTAGCTTTTCTCTCTCTTTGCTCTCTCCCTCTACGCGCAGCTCTGCTCCCTCTCGCCGCTGTGCTGCTGGTAATGGATGAGCCACTGTGCGTAAGAAAGTCACCTTCATTTGAGAATTGTTGTTGCGGGCAGACGCAACAACAACACACACGCCCAAAGGCAAAGATCCCCCGTATAGCCTGCACGGACTGTTGGGGCAAGTGCTGTTCAGTGAGCACCTTATGAAGGCCGCCATGAAACACGCGGGGGGGGCAGCATCACACACGGCCGACTTTGTCTCCTAGTGTTGATGTGTGCTCATTTGAGGTTGAATCAACTTTGGGTGAGGCCTGCGATTGGTTCAAATAATCGCCACTGTTATCGGGCTGCTGGGTGCGCGGCGCAGTGCTCTAACCACTACGCCACCGATCTCTATACACACAGACACCACGCTCCGTATTCACATGTAGATACACACACACAAATCTGTCGTTCTGAGACAAACATCTCACGGAGCTTCATAGATTATTCGGACGAGTGCTGGTAGCGAGTATCTATTATAGTTATTAAAAGGTAACCGGTAAACTTGTACAATTTGTACTTTAATATTTTAATTACATTCATTTATTTATTTTAGCGACTTGATTACCTGTTCTCTCTCTTGCACTCATACCATATTTTGTTTCGTTTGTTGTTGACATACCTCACTGACCCTGTGTCCCTACTGGACCTCTGTGAAAAAACGAGCTGCATAGCTCATAGGATTCCTCCTCTTGCAGTCTAAATAACGATTCTCATTCTATAGTCAGGTCGCGGAACCGGGAATAATTTCCAGTGGGATGTTGGTCATGACATTGACAGAGTGTACCACCTGTACCACATTGTTTCTCCTTCGTACCACACGTGGTCTATTATATAGAGTCGAAGATGTCAGGCCCTACGAACCCTCATCTCCTAGGTCCTGCGGTAGGGCTTGGGGCCCTTTTGGCTTCAATTGTAACCGACGAAGGCTAAGCCATGGAACTTCTATGCAATAGTTATTGTTGGCTCTTGCAGCATTCAAAGCAGATTGAGCTCTCTGGGTCCTTGTCGTGGTTACACCGATTGGTCATTGAGATTATTTAGATAATGTTGGTGCGATAAATGTCCAAATGATGGGCCACTTTATTGAGCTATCATTTGTGGCCAGGTTGCCTCTAAAAAGTAAGTTAATTCCTCAGTGGGCTTTTCCTGGTAGGATCGAAATAGTATATTTTCATATGTATGTGTTTGGGTGATTTGTTTACCTTTCTTATACTTTTCACTTCTATCGTGTTTGTGTATTGTTTGTTGTTGTAACGTTCTTACCCGCCCTGTGCATCTATGAAAAAGAGCTTTATAGCTCATCGGGTTCCTCCAGTATAAATAGATAGTCTGATTCTGTCTTCGCAACTGGGCTTGATGCCGCTCTTCCGTTCAATTTCTTCAACGTTGTTCCATGGATTGGCGCACTTGCTCCAAACCGAGCATGACTCTGTTCTTCCGTGTCGTTGCGACGTTGAGTTGCTTCGGCCTGACGATCTTTTTTGTAACCGAGCTTCACTTTGCAGTTTTTTTTCATTCCTTCGAAGACGTTCCAATGGAACAACGCTCTTGTCGCAATCGGATTCATCGACGTTCAGCAGATGCATTGCCCACTTCGTCTGCTTTTGTCTGCCGATCTTTTTCCCAGGCAAGCTTTGCCTTTGCTATTCTGTTTCATTCCTCCGACGACGTTCCGCGCATCGACCAATTTGTTTCAACCGGATTCAACGTTCAGATTAGCTCTCGTTCACAATAATAATTTATAAAGCGCCCTAAAAACAATGGTTCTCAGGGCGCTATGCATGGAAAGGCGGAAATAGATTAACATCAACGAAGGAAAGAAGAAATGAGAAAGACGTTTTAAAATAATTACGGAGAGAAATACATTTTAAACAGATGCAGTTTTAGTCGATATTTGAAGATTCATCAGTGTCTCGGAAGTCCTGACCTCGAAGGGCCAGCAGTTAGAGAGGTGGCGCAATTGCAAAGGAACCATCGCCACCCCCAAGTGTGAAGCCTAGACCGTGGGACAGTGAGCAATGCAAAATCTGAGGATCTTAATTATCTTGATGGAATATATAGCTGAAGGAGGTCATGAATGTAGGGAGGAGCAAGTATGTTTAAGGCAATGTTTCTTAACCTGGTGTGCACGCACCCCTTGGGGAGTGAGATGCCCTTTATGGGGGTCTGAGACATGGCCAGATTAGAAGGTAAATGATAGAAAACACAAATGATGCACGGGCACATAAGTACAACTACATAGTTTCATCAAACCTGTGTATTTATTAACAATACATATTTTAACGCTTGAGAACCTAACAGGTGCAGGCTGCAGTCAGCAAGATAATCTTATATCAATACGGGTACAGACTTTTCCGCTAGCGCTTTGTCCAAGCTATCTCCAGCGTCGCTTCACGTTCTCCTTTTGTTCCATTAGCATGTACCGTGCCAAAGCATTTGTTTGTGCTTCTGAGCTTTAATTCTTGTGTTTGAGCATTTGAAGCTGTTAGAATTTTTGAAAAATACAAATGCAGTGGATGACGGTAGCTATAAATGAAAACCACCATTCAGATGTACTCATTGCAATTGTATCCAACACAGTGTAGAGCTGGATATCGAACCGAATACTGAGAGTGTTTAGCTGAACTTTGAATTCGAAATCGAAACCACTGTAAACGATACAGGTTTTCAAGTATTGAAGCTGCCCGTTTTTATTTATCCGAGCACGTAACATCTTAGAAGTTGGGCAATTATGTCTTCGAAATTAGCCGTAAAACTCCAAAATCCCCAGAAAAAATTAAGATTCCTGGAAAATCTCGAGATTGCTGTTAAAGTCGATTTTTTTCACATTTTATTTTCATTAAATTGAATGAGTATAACAGGAGGTCTCCGCGTGTTTACGACACAATGGGATCCTGGAAACCTTGTACATCGGATGGGCATTTTTCGGACCCTGTGGTGCCATAGACTGGGAATGCTATAAATATGGTCCATAATTGTCTTTTTTTGGGTTAGATCGTGTAAATATAAATATGTCGTTAAACCCCCCGCCACCTGACACAACCAATTAGTAAAAAAAAAAACTTCTATAATGGATAATATTGAAACTTGACTTGGAGCTTTCGTGACTGCAGGAATTACTGCAATTCTTGCAGCTTTCGTGACTTTCGTGACTGCTTTCGTGACTGCAGGAATTAGCTCCAATAATCTCTCTACCCTCTCTCTCTCTCTGCACCCCCCTCTCTATTTAATGACTCGACGCAGAGGCGTTGTTTCTCTATGTGCCCATGTGAATGTCTCTGTGTATCTGTGTTGTTTCTCTCTGCTTATATATCTATGTGTTTCCGTGTCTGTGTTTTGTCTCTCTCAAATTTAGCAATCTTTGGAAGAACGTAATCAACCAGTTAGGGTGTTGACTGTCATGTTAGCCGACTCTCCGTGTTGTATTGCATTATATTCTAAATTTACCAGGTTTGTTTTCTCATTCATTCGTACCTAAAGACGATTGCTTGTGTTACAATCGAAACGTCGTATTGTATTATTGGATAATATTGGTCGCGAAAGCCTAAGTGTTAAACTTATAAATAGGGGGTACGTTCCTGAACACGGGGTAGAAACTACGTTTTTCACAAAAAATTATATAAATATGGGATTTAGTTAAATATATGTAAAATATTAAGCATTCCTAATGCTATAACCATGTTCGTTCGTTTGTTTCTCAATACGTTTGTCTTGGTGAGGGTCGCGGCAGCAGCGTGTTGAGTAGTGGCAGTCCAGACTTCCCTTTCCCTAGCGACAGACTCTAGCTCTACTACATTATACACTACTACACTACTAGACTATGCACTACTATACACGACTAGACTATATACTACTACACTATACACTACACTACTACACGATACAATACACGAATATACACTATATACTCCACTACTATACACAGACTCGAGCTCTTCCTGGGGAATCCTCAGGCGTTTCCAGGCCAGCCGAGCGACATAGTCCCGCCAGCGTGTCCTGGGCCGGCCCTGGGGTCTTCGTCCATATACTTTGCACACATTTCTAGTCTTTTTGTGTATTGGAAGTTTGCATGTTATCCCTGTGGTCGCGTGGATGTTCTTCTCCGGGCCCTCCGGCTTTTCCTTCCACACTTAGAAACACGTTTAGAGTATTTGACTGCTATAAATATCTGCGTAATGATGAGCCACTTTGTTGAGCCAGGTTGCTTTTGAAAAATAACTAAAAGCTGAGTAGGCTTTACCTGGTAAGATAAATATAATGTAGTTATATTATATTTACTTATTTATTTGTAGGGATGTGCTTATCTTTCCTATACTTTGCACTCCGATCGTGTTTTTGTATTGATTGTTGTTGCAACTTTCTAACCCGCCCTTACTGGACGTGTGAAAAAGTGCTTTATAGCTCATCGGATTTTTCCAGGATAAAGATTCTGATTCTGAAATTAAACAGTTCCTCAGTGCTATACATGTATAGGCCAAGAGTGCGAAGTGTATGCGATTAGAACTGTTGGCTGCGTACAGTGAGAACGAAGTTCAACATACTTACAATGCAGCACATGCATTTTTTTACTGAAATTGACATGTATGATTTTTAAAATAATTAATTATTTGTCTTCTTCCTTCCTCTGCTTAAGTGGCTTGGCCTTTTGAAAAGTACACCTCACTGACTTTCTACGACGTTGCACGGTAGTACCGTCGCTGTTCAAACGTTTTCAGAGTCGTATTAGAAGATGGGTAGTAAAATGAAGTTGTCTGTGTCTTAAATCGACCAATGGTGTCCTCGTATACGCGTCCTAAATGTGTGTCGCGAATCGGATTGTTGTAAACCGGTTGAAATGTTTCTATAACGTGAAGTCAACATCTTTACTGGCATGTTAAAAATACATGAGAAAAAAATCAATACTTCATTGAATATTAATGTTTCAACAAATGTTACGCGCTCAACAAAAATTGACTTAAAAAAAAATATATATATATCCGCACACAGAGTAACAAACTCACACTTGCTCCGTTATAGTATTTGTGTGAGTGTGTGATGATGATTTTTTGTTATTTGGAAGGCCACACCCAGAGTTATTGAGGAGTGTGTTGAGTTGTTATTGTTGTGCACCACTGCCAACGCAGCAGCATCACCACATGCAGAGTGAGTGTGTTACATATGTAATGTACTAATTCACAGACACTAGTAGGAGGAACTATCTCTTTTATTCCGGCCTTCACAGCCTTTAGGGGATAACCTCCCACCGGGTCGGGACCACCAACATACTGCCAGACCCAGAGCCGGCCCAGCCACTAAGCGACCGTTGCAATTGCAAAGGGCCCCATGGCCAGCAGAGGGCCCCCTAGAGTCACTGCTAGCTAGTGGGTGAAAAAAATCATACATCAAAGGGGCCTCCAACCAAATTTTGCTTAGGGCCCCCAAAGGTCTAGGGCCGGTTCTGGCCAGACCCACACCTTGAAGAGGGTGAAGATCACAATGACGACGGCATGACGAGTTCCACTCGAGATCACAGCATCCTTGACTGTGAGTTGGAGCTCGCCTTATATCCTGAACAGCGTGGCCAGGCTCTGCCCTCGGCCCTGCCCACAGGTGCAACTGGTAGAACGGGCTGTTACCCCTAATTCTATTGTCTACCAATCTCCCAGCGGCACGCGCTCCAGAGACTAATTCCACGTCACTACACATATTCACTACTGTGTGTGTGTGTTACATATATGTAGTGTAATAGCGCTGGCTGGTGACCAGCAGCAACTGTGGTGGTCAAACAGTACTCACGCCGGTGAGCATATACACAGGTGTGTCGGCATTGTTATGGAACTGGGGCAATGGTCATGGAGGGCCGTATCTGGAAGTCCCTGGAACCTGCAAGTGGGTTCGAGAAGGAAGGCACGATCAGGGCGGAACCAGGCCACGCTGGTAGCATAAAAGGGGCTGAGAGCAGGACCTCAAGGCTGCCGATTCTGGGATTGGATTGTCTCGTCGTTGCTGTCGTCTCGTCGCCATCGTCACTGCCGTCTTTGCTCGATATTGCGCTGCTAGATAGTTCTTCTTGGTTCTTTCGGTAAAGTCACGTAGAAGGGAAATAATAAAATAATAAAAAGAAAAGATATTTTAAAATGTTTTAAAACATTAATTTATTATTTCCCTTCTACGTGACTTTACCGAAAGAATCAAGAAGATGAATCCCTGCAGTCACGAAAGCTTTAAATCGAAATTTGCTAGATACGTAGTTGTTGTCTGTCTCCGTCAGTGCCGTCGGTGTTAGAAGGCTAGTGTTGTGTATAGGCTATCAACTGTAGAGTGTGTGCAGGCGAGATCATGTGTTAAATAAAGAAGGTGCCTCTACAAATCTCGTCTCCGAATTCACTGACAATACATATACTACGGTGTGTGTGTGTGTGTTACATATGTAGTGACTAACTCGGAGACGATAAGACTTGGAGGCACTTCTTTATTAACAACATCATCGGGGTTAACACTCTTAAAATTAGTCTGTCTATTGTCGGCGACGCTACTCAGCCAGGACAGTTGGTACGCTGCCTGACTAGCGACACCCCGAGATGTTGAAGATGGAGACGATGACGAGAAGGACCGTGAAGATGAGGAAAAGAATAGTGACGAAGCATTTCAGCAGCACGACGGGGATCCCACTCCAACAATAGCCCCGAGGTCCCCTACAGGGGCCCCTCTTAAACTGTCAGCGTGGCCTCGCTCCGCCCCCTAGATCCCCCTCTCGTGTATATCCTGGCCTGCTGACGTCAGGACTGCTGTACGCCTCAGATCCCATTTTCTGCCAGCAGCCAGTGCTATGCCACTACACATACACTGCGGTGTGTGTGTGTTATATACACTATTGTGTGTGTTACACATACTACGGTGTGTGTGTTACATAGGTAGTGTCTGGCAAACAACCCCCTACCTCCTCGTTGGTGCTGGACGGCAATGCTGTGGTGAGCAGTGCTATGGGGGCAGGGCCAATTTTGATTGGCCATTCCCCTCATGATGTTTGTAGCCACCACAGCAGCCAAAGGGGGCTCTGGACGGGTGTGAGAGGCTGGTAACCCCTCCACCTTCAATTGATTACCACAAAACCATGTGCAAAATATATTATTAAGCTTGTGCTAGAAGCACCGGGGGGACAGGCGTCTATGATTTATCCTGGCCAAACCCCATTTCGCGGAGCTAGGAGACTGAATCTGTACCCTCGGGGCTCCTTCAAAAACAGCAAAAAACCACTGCGGGTGGCCACGTGTAATGTTCGAACGCTCACTGTGGAGGAGAGGCTGCCACTCCTTTGTCGAGAGCTGGACCGATACTGCCTGGACTGATACTGCCTGTATATCTGTGGTATTCGGAGGTCCGGTGGACTGGTTTTGGCTCTTGCAACCATGAGGTGTGGAAAGCCCTTTACTCGGGGCAGGAGACTGCCAAACGACAGGGAGTGGTTCTTCTTCTGAACAAAAGAATGAAGGGGGCGTGGGAGCGTGGCGGTGAAGTGTGGGAAGGTGTAAGCCGCAGAATACTTTGGGCTTGCCTTCCCATCAACCAGAGGCAGGGAGTGGAGCCAGGCCGCGCTGGTAGCATAAGAGGAGCCGAGAGCGGGGGCTCAGGGCTGCCGGTTCTGGGAATGGACTCGTCTCGTTGTTACTGTCGTCTGGTCGCCGTCGTCGCTACTTGTCTCCGCTCGATATTGTGCTACAAAGGATAGTAGTTGGCTTTCTCAGTTAGTGTTAGACGGCTAGTGTTGTGTAGAGGCTAGGCTAAGCTACTGTGGAGAGTGTGTGGACGAGACCATGAAGCTGTTAATAAAGGTGCCTCCTAGAAACTGTCTCCGAATCGTTGACAATATACATACACTACAGTATGTTTGTGTTACACAGACACCACTGTGCATGTGTGTTACACTGACACCACTGTGTGTTACACAGATGAAGTATTCAGAATGACGGCAGGAAACCACTTGACGGGTAGCACACTTTTTATTAAACCTTGACTTGTCAAGATACAACGTGTGGTCACTATTCCTCTGACTACACACACTTCACTTGACACGTGTGGTCACTACCTCTCCCACTACACACTCCACCTGACACGTGTAGTTACTATGGCTCACGCTGCAGGCTCACACTGCATGCTCACACTGCATGCTCACTCTGCACTCCAGCCCGTAACGTCCGTGGAGCCTACAGGCCCACCCCAGCTTGGGCGTGGGCCACAACCTCTGAGTCCCAAGGACCGGCCCTCACACGGACGTTCGGCCCCGGGTCCCAGGGTTCCGCCTCTGGGTCACACAGAGCCCCAGCCCCTACAAGGACAGCGGGACTAGGTGCCGCAGGGCCCTATCTCTTCCTCCTCCGTCTTCAGTCTTCGCTGGTCACTCGCTCCCCGTGCGCCTGTGCGCACCACCTTATATAGCCCCCGCTCACGGGAGACGGAGCGTATGCGGACCTCGACGTGAGCATCCCCCTTAGTTGACCAATCCCCGCGCACTTGCCCCAGGATCCCATCGCTGTCAGCGCGCGTCACCGATACCCAGCCAATCACTGCCTCATAACCCCCGACCCCGCGCTGACCCCTGATCCTTCACCGTCAGCGCGCGTCACCAACACACACAGCCAATCACTACGCGCTGGCACACGATCCCTACCCCAGCGCGTATCACCACTACACAAACACTACTGTGTGTGTGTTACACAGATTCTACTGTGCGTGTGTGATACACAGACCCCACTGTGCGTGTGTGTTACACAGTTACACAGACACCACTGTGCGTGTGTGTTACACAGACACCACTGTGTGTGTGTTACACAAACACCACTGTTTGTGTGTGTTAAACAGATACTAATGTGCGTGTGTGTTACACAGACACCACTGTGTGTGTGCGTGTGTTAACACAGACACTACTGTGTGTGTGGGTGGAGTGGTAGTGTAGCGGTTAGTGCTTTGTGCTATGAACCCTTCCATCCGAGTTCGATTCCCGTTCACAGCCAACACCGATGACTATTATCTGATTCGGTCTTGGGCCTCCCCTAGGTCGACTCAGCCTCAAATGAGTACCTAGTGCGGTGTGTAAATTTCGCCATTAGGGAGACAAAGACGGTCGGGTTAGGTACTGGCCACCTATCATTTTATTTGCATGGGATGGTCGGAGCAGGTCATTGTGGTATGTCTTCTTGCAGCCCATATTCACCGGACTGCTTGCCTTCACATTGGAACGAGTGAGCGCACGCGTGAGACAGACATGGAGACATGGAGAAGACAAGACCGTACACAGTAGCCCATTACCCAACTCCACACGAACTCCGCTCACAATCACAGTGTCGCATCTGTGGGTTCATTCCGCACCCACCAGTGATAATCTACTGTAATTGGAGGGGTGTTTTGTTGAATTAATTTCTCGCCGCGGGTGCCTGCACACTCTCGACACATTGGACTATTAAAATAACAGCATCAGTATCTCAGTACATCCTACGTTGGCGGGGACAGTCCCAGTTGTTTCAGGAATTTCGTCACGGTGTGTGTGTGCTTCCCACAAATGTGTCCCCCGGTCTGAAATATTCTGGCCTCACGGTCGCTATCTTCTTCATTCCGGACAAAACCCCGACAAACTTCGCAGTCAAAAGCTTGCAGTGTCCTGAAATAAAGTTTAACATAGCAACACCGGCCCCAGATCTGGGTACAAATCGACTCCTGCCGGGACCCGCAACACGGATGCCAATTCCCACACAGGTGGCAAACCTGATGCTCCACTCATGGTGCAGACACACGGCACCCATCATCAATGTCAGCGGGGCAAATTCACGATTAATTTACTTCTCTTGTATGGCAAGGTGACATTGTCAACATATATATATATATGTGTCTATATCAAGGTTATCAAGTCATTCAGTAGCATCTTCTAATGGCTTGGTGGGTGTGTGTGACATTGCCCACAAATCAGAGCCATATCCATGATGTGCCAGCAGTAGTCACAGAGCGGACTGCTGTTGCGTTTATTTTATTTTATTATCCTTCAACGAAGGAGGTCACTGCATGTGGCGTGTGCCCTCTTCAGCAGCGATTCGCAACAATTCCGGCTGTCGCCTGACGAGGCTGATTGTAATTACTGGCCAAACGTCGTACTTTAATTTTAAATGCTGTGGGTTTACTCTCCAACACACCGGTGTTTGCTGAACTATTATCTAATTGGCAAATTTTGTTTACGGGTTTAACGACACATTCATATTCACACGATTTAACCCCCCCCCCCCCCCCCCCCCAAATAAAAAAAAAAAACTATTATGGATTCAAGGCTTACCGCTGTTTCCTGGGCAGGGGTTGGACCCAAGAGGTTCCCGTGTGGGGTCGGTAACGAGCTCCTTGTTTGTGACATGGTGACATTGCATGACGGTTCCCACCACCACTGTTAATCTGAGTAAAATGAGCTCGCTTTGAGGCCTTTGCCTTGTGGTGCCACAGCGACGGGGCCGCTCGGCCGAGCCAGGGAGCCGCCCGGCTTCCACCGCCGCACTGCCCCCCATCACCCCCCCCACATAAACACGCACCCGCACCCACGTAGGGCCTCGTGGTCGGGTCACCTACCCTGAGTTTTCACCCGAGGGCCCCCTAGGGGGGTTACCCCACGGTTTCTCAGGGCCAGGGAATTGGACAGGACCCTTCCCAGGCCAAGTAACACTGCGGCGCCGTGGGCGGATTTGAGATCGCACGACCACGGCGAGCTCAGAGAGCCCCGCAGTTAGAAACGCATACAAACACAAACACGGGTCAGCAAGGCAGATAGCTGGGATCAGGACCCGGGACGACTGATTGGTCGAAAGTTCAAAGGCCGGCGGGATCGCAAAAGAGCGGGAAATCCTAGGCTCAGGATTGGTCGAGAGACCAAGGCGGTCGGGACGGGGGCGCCTAGCCTTTGATGTGAATAGTTTAAAAGAAAACGCAGGGGCAGTAGGGAACTCTCTTCTTCTGGAGTTTGGACACGGGGTCAGCGACGAAGGAGTCATCGGGCGAGCCGCTAGATTGTCTGCAGGACGATCTGAGCGCCGCAAGGTCACCAAGGACTACAGACGGTATCGTGTTGCGCGCCTTACAACACCTCAGAGCGGAGAGTAGGATCCGTAGGAGAGGGTTAGTTCGGGGTAAGGACGAGTAGGGAAGCGGTTTAGCAGAGAGCGCAGCATAGAATAGGGCTACACGGCACCAGAGTGTGGGTTAGAAGCGCCTTGCTGGCCCGCACACACACACGGGTGGCTCGGTTGGTTAGCAAGGGCTAATAAAATCTCGAGCGTAGTAACAAAACCGTGTTGTTGGGTGTTTTTGGAACGTGGTATTAGCGTGCACTGCATTCGCGAGTGTGTGGTCGTTGTATGCATAAAGGCCGTGGTCTCTGTACGATTGTGCGGGTACGGAGGTGTGTGCGTTAATGCCCGGGGAGAGCACTTTTGTGTGTTGGCGTGACTACGCAGCCGTGTGAGAGGAGAATCGTCCTTGTACGATATTTGTGTTGACGTGCACGCGCGAGTGGGGGAGGGGCTTGAGTCGTTGTGTCGGCGTGTGCCCCGCTTGCGTGTGCTCGTTACTTGCGTAAGCTCTCGGCGTGCGTAATCGGCGTACCCCAGGTGCGCGATCGTAACGTGAGCGGCCAGCGCGGCGCAGAGCGGCGCAAGAGTGGGTATCGCGTGTGGAGCTGTATGGGTGTGCGCGCACGTTCACGACGTGTGTAACACAGGTTCGCGATCCTAACGTGAGTGGTCAGTGTTGGGTGAGTGCCGTGCAGAGCTGTGTGTGGGTGTGCGCGTACGTGGTTAACCATGCCTGCTACGCGGACCCGCGGTGGAGGGGAATCCTCGGGTGACGGCTCCCACACCCTGGGTGAGGAGCCTAGCGGCGGTTCGCTTAGCAGCGGGGGGGCGATTGATGATGTTAGTCCGGCCGTTAGTATTATCGAGGGAGGGATCTCGGGGGCTAGCGACCCCCACAAATTGGTGTCGGAAGCGGTACGGACCCCCGCGTTACCTCACGCTAAAATAAGACTGATATTTACCGGCCGGGGGGCCCCTTCGTGGAAGGCATTCGCCCGCAATCTCTTAGGGGCCAAGGAAATTAATGGATGGACGGACGCGCAGGCAGTACGTCAACTTAATATGAATCTTGATGGGCGGGCAGCCGATTTTGTAGAAGCGTTACCCGCGAGCGCACAGACACAGCTAGAGGAGCTGATGCGCCGACTCGATCAGCGTTTTGGCACGCGTGACGAGGAGGAAGCAAAATCGGCCTTAGAGGCTCGCCGTCGCCAACCTGGCGAAGATCTACGTGATTACGCCGAGGATGTGCGCGAGTTAACAAAGATCGCACGCCCGGGGTACGCAACTAATGTTATTGAGGAACTGGCCGCTGAGAAAATCCAGCGGTACCTGTCTCGCACGGCGTGGTGGCAGCCAGACATGAGCTGCCCACGTCTTCCCTTTAACGCCCTTGTCGAGCGCGCACGTAAGTGTGAAAGAATTCACAGCGAACGCGCGCAGCTCCGGGGGCTGGGACGAGAGCGCGCCATTGCGAGCCAGCTCTCGGAAGACGAGGAGGAGGAACAGGAGCTCGCGAGGACGGTAAGGGGCCGGGAAAGAGAGCCTCCAGTGTCCCGCGAGACAACCCCGGGATGGGTTGCCGGTATACAAACGGGTATAAAGGATGTCTCCGGCCAGGTAACCCAGGTAGGTGACAGGGTAACCCAGGTAGGTGACAGGGTAACCCAAGTAGACAACAAGGTAACCCAAGTACGGGCACACATGACTGCGCTGGAGACAATGGTAGAGACGGTCCAGGCCGAGGTAGGAGGATTAACTGGGAGAGTGGCTCGACTGGAGGCAGAGTCGGGGCAGCGGCGTGCCGGAGGGGGGATAGGGAACGGACGGGGGGGCTCCTACGGGACGCCCCCCCGTGCGTGTTACCTGTGTGACCGGCGAGGGCATCTCGTGAGAGACTGTCCGCAGATCGCCCGCGCTAGAAACGCGCCGGGGGTTAAACCCCAACGCCCCCTAGAGAGTGGACCATCTGGGGGTGCATTCGAAGCGGTCCCGATGCAAAAAGACGGTAATAATGGCGAGCGAGTGATCTCCACACAGGTTCCAACAACAACGCCCACGGAAACGGTGACTCCTGGCGACTGGCTACGGGAGCTGGTGGCGGGGATCACGGGGGCCACGTCGCTGGTGGAAGGGGAGGTAAACGGAGTGCGTACCCGAATTCTGCTGGACACGGGGGCGGTGGCCTCGCTCGTGAGCGCAGCGCACTGCAGCGCGATCGGGGTCGACGTGCGTCACCTGCAGGCACCGGACCGCGCGCTGCACACGGCGAGCGGAGCCGGAATGGGGCTGCTGGGGAGAGCCACCCTAGAGGTCCGCATAGGCAGTCAGGTGTGCACCCAGGAGTTCTACGTGTCGAGTGCGTTGTGTCACGAGTGTATCGCAGGTACCGACCTCTTAGAACGGCTGGGACTCAACGTGCAACCCCGCCAGCGATGCGCCACCATGGAGAGCAACGGCGAGCGGATACCGTTCCTGGGACGAGAACCAACGCGCCCCCGCTTCGCACCTGTGGCCGCTATCCTGGCGACGGCAGTCACCATCGGCCCGCTCACCGAGATGCTGGTGCCGGTGGCAACATCCCCCACCGACCCCGCGCTCCGACCATCAGGAGAGGTAATGCTAACTCCTCACCCGGAGTTGGCAAAACGGTATGGGATAGTGGGATCCGCCACGTTGGTAAACGCAGATGGGGACCGATTGTTTATGCGGATGTTTAACCCCCACAGTACCCCAGCGATACTGCGGCGGCGCACCCCGATAGCCACCGTACACCCCCTGCACGCACGCCACTCTGACGACTCGGTGTTCGCACTCTGGGCTGAGGACCCCGGGCGTCCTGAGGGTGACCAGGACCTGGCATGGCGAGTCGGCCCGACTCCCCAAGCCGAGGTCGTTCCCCTGCTCGACGCGTTGCATGTACCATGGGCGGATTTACCTAAGGGAGAGGCCGATCGGCTGCGCGAGTTACTGCGGGAGTATGCCGACGTATTCAGTGAACACGACTCGGACGTGGGTCGGACCGAACTTGTTAAGCACCAAATTGACACCGGTGCAGCCCGACCCATCAAACTCCCTGCGTACCGAGTGGGCGCACCCGAACGCGCCCAAATCAAAGAGGCAGTTGGGGACATGCTTCGCGATAACATAATTCAGCCCTCGGCGAGCCCCTGGTCAGCCCCAGTGGTACTAGTAACGAAAAAGGATGGGTCAACTCGGTTCTGCGTCGATTACCGTAAACTAAATGCAGTCACGCTCGGCGATGCCTTCCCCATACCCCGCATCGACGACACCTTCGACAGCCTCGCCGGAGCGCGATATTTTTCCACCCTCGATCTCGCGTCCGGGTACTGGCAGGTGGAGATGGCGGAGGAGGATCGGCCGAAAACCGCATTCACCACCCCGATGGGACTATTCGAGTTTCGAGTACTCCCGTTCGGACTCACCAATGCGCCTGCGACGTTCCAGCGGCTGATGGAGTTGGTGATGCGGGGCTTGCAATGGGAACAGTGCCTGATTTACTTGGACGATGTGATAGTGTTCAGTAGATCTTTGTCTGAGCATTGGTCCAGGCTTCGAGAGGTGTTCCAGCGACTGCGAGCGGCTCATCTCAAGCTCAAGCCACGTAAGTGTTACATCGCACAACGCGAGGTGGGGTACCTCGGGCATCGCGTCAGCGAGGCAGGCGTGCACACCGATCCGGAGAAGGTACGCGCCGTAGTGGAGTGGCCACGGCCAAGGAATCTGACGGAGATCAGATCATTTTTGGGGCTCGCCACCTATTATCGTCGATTTGTAAAGGGATTCAGTGAGATTGCACGCCCTCTCACCCAACTCACCTCCCCTAAGCACCCCTACCAGTGGACGGGGGCCTGCCAGACGGCCTTCACCACTCTCAAAGATCACCTCACCCACGCTCCCACCCTCGCTTTCCCCGATTTTACCACCGATTTTATTTTGGACACCGACGCCTGCAGCAGCGGGCTGGGCGCGGTGTTGTCACAGGTACAGGATGGGACGGAACGAGTCATCGCGTACGCCAGCCGGACCTTGAGTGGGGCCGAGCTGAACTATTGCGTGACCCGCCAAGAGTTGTACGCCGTAATTTTCGCATGCAAACAGTTCCGGCCGTATTTGTACGGCAGGAGATGTCGCGTACGCACTGACCATTATGCTCTGCAGTTCCTTCTTACATTCAAGGAGCCGCGGGGGCAGATGGCCCGGTGGTTGGCGCAGTTGCAGGAGTACAACCTGCAAATCGAGTATCGGGCTGGCCGGACGCATGCAAACGCGGACGCCTTGTCGAGGCGACCCACGGTGTTCGCCGAGACGAGGGCGGAGGAGGCCTGCCCGTGTTTCACGGGGGGACGCTGCCGGCAGGCAACGGACCCCCGAGAGGCCGCGACCACTGACCCCCCCCCAGCGAGAGAGAGTGCAGTGTGCGCCACAGAGACCCTCGCAGGTGGCACCGAGGATCCCGTCGACCGCCCGGCAAGCGCGGGACCCGCAGCTCGGGACCCGATCGGACGGATCCAGGAGGACGTCAGCTGCGCCTTCCCGGGCCTGAACGACGAGCAGCTGAGACAGACCCAGCAGCGAGATCCGGATCTGGCGGCGGTGGAGGCGGCACTGCGAGAGAAGGAGGATGCACTACCATGGCCCTGGAGCGGTTTGTATGCCCGGTTGTGTGTGGAAAACGGGGTGGTGAGGGAATTGGCCGACGCTGGGCAGCCTGGGTGCATCTGCGTTCCCGCCCATGTGCGACCCCAACTACTACGACTGGTACACGACCACCCGCTCGGGGGCCATGATGGGGAACGGCGCACCCGGGAGACTCTGCGTCGCCAGTATCTCTGGCCTAAATTGGCGCAAGATGTGGCCGCCTGGGTGCAGGGCTGCCGGGCTTGTCAGCAGTGTGGGCAAAAGCCGGCGAGGTACCAGGTACCCCTGAGGCCGTTCCGAGTCAGTCGGACGAATCAGTTGGTCGGAATCGACCTGCAGGGGCCCTTTCCACGATCCCACCGGGGCAACCGATATATTCTTGTAGCGGTGGAGTACTTCACCCGCTACCCCGTGGCGGTGGCTATCCCGGATAAAACAGCCCTCGTAGTGGCCCGGGCCTTCGTGGAAAACTACGTACTTAAGTGCGGGATCCCCGAACGAGTCATTACCGACCAGGGTAGTGAATTCGAGGCCGAACTATTCCAGGCGCTGTGCCGAGAGTTCGGGATCCAGAAGGACCGAACCACGGCATATCACCCCCAGGCGAACGGGATGGTAGAGAGGATGAACCAGACTCTGGCCGGGAAGCTTAAACGCATGGCGGCCGCGAATCAACAGGACTGGGACGAACACCTCCCCTATGCCCTGTTCGCCTACACCACCGCCGTTCACACATCTACAGGACAGACCCCGTTCCTAATGATGTTTGGTCGCGAGTCTCGCCTGCCCGCAGATCTGCTGTTCGGTGTCCCTCCGCCGCAACGGGAGGAAGGGAGCCACCCCGTGGAGCACTTGCTGGAGACCCTGCGAGGGGCCAGGGGCCGAGCCTACCCGCACGGAGAGGCCGCGCACCAGCGGCAAGAGCAGGGCGCCCGACCCCGTATGGAGCCCCCCTTCTACACTGCGGGCTCCGAGGTGTGGCTGTACACTCCCCGCGTCGGTGCCGGACAGGTGGGGAAGCTGACCACCTACTGGCGAGGACCCTGGATTGTGAGACGGCAGATCTCACCATGGACGGTGCTGATTCAGGGAGGAGAGAGGGGCCGGGAGATGGTGGTCAACATCCGCCGACTGAAGCCGTGGCGAGCAGCCCCCGAGGGGGGGAGCCCCGCCGTCCAAGTACCCCGAAACCCCGGGGTCCCCCCACCCCCCGTGCCCGGGGGCCTCGCGCAGTATATGGGCCCCACGGAGCCCCGGGCTCCGAGGGGCCCCGGGCGGGGCCGGGGGCGACGAGGACGGTGACCCCTAAACCCCACCGCCTCTGAGTTTGTTCCCCAGCCCGCAGGTGCCAGAGACCGAGGGGAGCCGTTGGAATGGAGGAGGAGACCACCGCCGGAGCCCCAGGAGACGGAGCCGCCACCCCCGAGGCCAGCCACAAGGGCCGGGCGAATCCCGCGGACCCCGCGGCGATACATCGTGGGGGCAACCCAGGCGAGGTGCTCCAGTCAACCCGGGACGGGGACTGGCACCCCGGGGGGCTATGTGGTGCCACAGCGACGGGGCCGCTCGGCCGAGCCAGGGAGCCGCCCGGCTTCCACCGCCGCACTGCCCCCCATCACCCCCCCCACATAAACACGCACCCGCACCCACGTAGGGCCTCGTGGTCGGGTCACCTACCCTGAGTTTTCACCCGAGGGCCCCCTAGGGGGGTTACCCCACGGTTTCTCAGGGCCAGGGAATTGGACAGGACCCTTCCCAGGCCAAGTAACACTGCGGCGCCGTGGGCGGATTTGAGATCGCACGACCACGACGAGCTCAGAGAGCCCCGCAGTTAGAAACGCATACAAACACAAACACGGGTCAGCAAGGCAGATAGCTGGGATCAGGACCCGGGACGACTGATTGGTCGAAAGTTCAAAGGCCGGCGGGATCGCAAAAGAGCGGGAAATCCTAGGCTCAGGATTGGTCGAGAGACCAAGGCGGTCGGGACGGGGGCGCCTAGCCTTTGATGTGAATAGTTTAAAAGAAAACGCAGGGGCAGTAGGGAACTCTCTTCTTCTGGAGTTTGGACACGGGGTCAGCGACGAAGGAGTCATCGGGCGAGCCGCTAGATTGTCTGCAGGACGATCTGAGCGCCGCAAGGTCACCAAGGACTACAGACGGTATCGTGTTGCGCGCCTTACAACACCTCAGAGCGGAGAGTAGGATCCGTAGGAGAGGGTTAGTTCGGGGTAAGGACGAGTAGGGAAGCGGTTTAGCAGAGAGCGCAGCATAGAATAGGGCTACACGGCACCAGAGTGTGGGTTAGAAGCGCCTTGCTGGCCCGCACACACACACGGGTGGCTCGGTTGGTTAGCAAGGGCTAATAAAATCTCGAGCGTAGTAACAAAACCGTGTTGTTGGGTGTTTTTGGAACGTGGTATTAGCGTGCACTGCATTCGCGAGTGTGTGGTCGTTGTATGCATAAAGGCCGTGGTCTCTGTACGATTGTGCGGGTACGGAGGTGTGTGCGTTAACGCCCGGGGAGAGCACTTTTGTGTGTTGGCGTGACTACGCAGCCGTGTGAGAGGAGAATCGTCCTTGTACGATATTTGTGTTGACGTGCACGCGCGAGTGGGGGAGGGGCTTGAGTCGTTGTGTCGGCGTGTGCCCCGCTTGCGTGTGCTCGTTACTTGCGTAAGCTCTCGGCGTGCGTAATCGGCGTACCCCAGGTGCGCGATCGTAACGTGAGCGGCCAGCGCGGCGCAGAGCGGCGCAAGAGTGGGTATCGCGTGTGGAGCTGTATGGGTGTGCGCGCACGTTCACGACGTGTGTAACACAGGTGCGCGATCCTAACGTGAGTGGTCAGTGTTGGGTGAGTGCCGTGCAGAGCTGTGTGTGGGTGTGCGCGTACGTGGTTAACCATGCCTGCTACGCGGACCCGCGGTGGAGGGGAATCCTCGGGTGACGGCTCCCACACCCTGGGTGAGGAGCCTAGCGGCGGTTCGCTTAGCAGCGGGGGGGCGATTGATGATGTTAGTCCGGCCGTTAGTATTATCGAGGGAGGGATCTCGGGGGCTAGCGACCCCCACAGCCTCTTGTCCCATAAGGAGGAACGGGGACTAGAGGTGTAACATTTTGAGATTTAGGGTTTGAGAGCTCCTCGTTGCTCGGTTAACTCCAGGTTGTCCACGATGCACTGGCAGATTCAGCGGGTCTGGCGTCACTTACAATCTTGAGAGTGTGGCTAGGTGCGACAGCCTGGGCCGACCATTGCAGGGCAGATTTTGAGCAGTGCCTCACTTACGGTGGCGCATTTGCTGAGTTGAAATTTTGCTCCGTGTGCTCTGTGTTGGCGCTGCCATACCACGTGGGTGAGCAGTGCTCTTTTCAGCCGAATGGTACCAGCCCCAATGTCGACGTTCCAGAAGTGTGTGTGCGTTGGTGCCATCGCGTTGGTTAACACCACGTCGTTTCTTTTCGTGGGGCTTCACCCTGACCTTGCCCCCCTTCAAGTTGACCTCTGAAAGTCAGGCTGCTGTCCAGGGTCACACCGGGCTCTTTTATTATCCAGGGTCCCACCGAGCTATTTTTGCTATCCAGGATCACACCGAGCTATTTTTGCAATCCAGGGTCCCACCGAGCTATTTTTGCTATCTAGGGTCACACCGAACAATGTTTGCTTTTACCGTGTGCCCACAAAATGGTCTCCGTCCTCAAATTTCTCTTCAGCAGCCTTGGTTATTCAGATGGAAGGCTCTCACTGTTGTCTTGAGCTTTCATTTGTGATGGTCAGGTCACTTCTGAAAAATAGCTATTTACCTCATTGAGCCTTACCTAGTAAAATAAGAAATAGTTCCTAATTTAGTTTACTGAGTAAGGCTCTGATGAGATGGACGATTTTCAGGCATTCGATGAGCCGAGATACTTTAAGGAGCAGGCCGGCTCACCATTCCTTGTCGCATGTGGCTGATTCATCCATTAGAACCATGCCAGTTTTCTGTTTTAGTTTGAAACCAGCCGCAGTATGAACAATGATGTGTGGGAGTAGCTATTAAAAGGGCCCTTGCCTGGAAACTTCCAGCAGTTCATCAGCTCTGGTCAAGCAAACCTGACTGCTGATCAGACAATGAATGTCGAAGCACAAAATATCCAGACGTTGGTCGTGTGGTGAACCAATGCTGCTGATATAATGCACACATTTGTATTCGTTACGTGGAGGGACAGATATGGAAAGGAGGCGAATTTCGCGCATAGTTATTGTCTACCTATTTTCGGCACAACAGGCGCAAATTATTGTTTTGTGTTTTCATCTTTTTTTAAATTTTCATGCTGCCCTTCTTAATTCCTCGTTTGAGAACAAAATGCATCTCCGGGACTTTATAAATTAGCTGTGTCAAAGAAGCGGGGCCCAGCTGTTGAATTAAATTAGCTGATGCATTTACTAAAAGTTTGAACAATCATAGACTCATTCGCTTCCTGTTACACATATATCAATTAATTAACATGCGGATCACTGTGAACAGAACGATGGGGATTGTGGAGGCCCAATAACAATGTGAACTGGCTGGATTTTAATAAATGAATTGCCTTTCTTCCACTGCTGACCACATGCGCACAACCAAATCATACCTAATGCACAAATGGAAAATTTAAAACTGTTTAGTGTGCGAAGGCTGTGGTCACCTAGAAGAGAATCGTGGGACATTTAACCACTCAATGCCCGGGTCACAAACATGATGGAGAAATCACAGCTCATTAAAAGTCTGCCCCAGGAGGTCAAGCAAAGTGAGGTTCAGGCATTCTCACCATGCTGTCTGATAGTATGGAAACGTTTTACGTGAACCGAGGATCTGAACACATTTCGCAAAGCGACGTGTGTACTGTCTGTCCACCACAGTTGCCGCTACTGTCCACCAGCCGGCGCTATTACACTGCACATACATTCCCTGCGAGGCATACGCGTGCTGCTAAATGCTGCTGGCCTGCGGTGTGGCTCTGCCGCTCCCGAGCACATGTGTACAACAACGTCCCCTTGCTGCCTCGCTGCAATGTCTTATCAACAAGTAAGTATGTTGAATTTTTGCACTGACCAGTCCATTGCATATTTTTGATGTGCTATGATAATGCTTACCCATGATATTGACGCGATCTAACTCAAAACTCCCTTTGTTATGGGTAATATTGGTCGCAAAAGCCATCGTGTTAAACTGATGCTTACCCGTGCAAGTCTCTGCCCTACATCCTGGTTTGTCATCCCTGACCTGCAGGCCAAATGCCATCGGCTGAAGATTTTTTGTCGGCTTCCATACATGCATTGGGTCAAAGTTCATGGAAAACGACTCACAATTACCACCTTGTTGGCCGTGTGTGCCATCTCCATATTGTGGTCATTCTGTCAGAAGCCTAAGTCAATAATTTTCTCCTGCACACACCCCATTAGTACCATCAATAAGCGATCTTGACCGCCGCTTCCGTTTTGCTTCTCTTAATGTGAATTATCTTAATTACAAGGATCGTTTGGTCCGTGAGTTCATCAGTAACACTAATTTTGACTTTTTATACCTCACAGGAACGTGGCATCAGCCAGTCTGCTCAATCAGGCCTACACAGTGAATATATATTTTTCAGGACGAGCCTCGTTTTTCTGGTCGCAGTGGAGGCGATGCGGCCTCCTGCCGCCCTTTGAAGGTCCTGCCCTCCGTGTTGGCCTTCCAGTCGTTCGAGCACCTGGCACCACCATCAACAATTGTTTCTCCTTTACCACCTGCCCAGGGGCACCATCACCTTCATTGGAGATTTAACTGAGTGTTTTTGTGTTTTAGTCTGCTTTGGAGAGAATATTGCTCCTGAGTGATTTAGATATTCATATAGACTCACAAACATGTTCTCTTGCTCTGTATTTCCAGGCTACTGTGGACTGCTTTAATTTCACTCAGTATGTTTGTGTCTTCTCACCCATATTCGCGGTCATATTTTGCACTCAAGGACTATCTGTAGCCAACCTATCCCTTGTTGACCTTGGGGTGTCCGATCATTTGGTGATGTTTTTGGACCTCTTGGATTCCTTCACGTTGTCCAATTTTAAAGCGTACCAGATACATTCTACAGTCTCGATTAATTCAGTCGCTACTTTGCTTCAGTTGAATTTTGATAAGATGGAAGAGTTGCTCGTTGGGTCTCCACAATTATTTTCTAAGGATAGTTTGGTCAGTCTGACAATCGATAGCCACAATATTGGTGCTGCTCAGGCAGTCTTGTTGTCCCTGATGCTTCATTAACCTTTGAATCGCACATTAACAAGGTCATTCATTAAGGCTTCCTTTTTTCATGTCAGAAATATAGCCAGGCTGCTCCCCATCCTTTCACTATTGGACACTGAGATGCTCGTTAATGCGTTTGTTTACTCTCTTATTGACTTTTGCAATTCGCTGTTTGTCGGCATCCCCCTTAAACTGTTAAGTCGCCTACAATGCACAGAATGAGGCTGCCAGAATCCTATCACGCAGCCTACCTGTTGCTGAACTTATGACCCCTCTGTTGGCACCTCTCCATTGGCTGCGACTCCGATTTTGAGCAGAGTTCAATATTCTTCTTCTTGCCTACTAGGCCCTCAATGATGCTGCTCCCTCGTGTAAACAAAATCTCCTCCGCCGACGTATTCTAACAAGGGTGGATCGGTCGTCTGAGTCTGGCCTGTTGTGTGTGCCATGGTCACGTTTCTGTATGATGATGATGGTTGGTGACTGGGCTTCCAGCGTGGTCCCCTGGCTATGGAATGCACTTCCACTGGACGCTCACTCCCCCCCTCATTTTATTCAAATCCCACCTTAAGACACAACTTATTTTTAATGGCGTTTTCTATTTCTTGACTTATTTGAACTGAGGTGGGATTTTATTGAAGTGAGCCTGCGTGTGTGTGTGTGAGATCTGTACGGCGTCTTGTGATATGTCGGTGGAAGGTGTAAGTAGTTATTTAAAGGTGTAAATTAGTATTGCAAATATTACAGTATCTCATCACCACCTCCTTCCACAAAACCATGCACAAACTTGTAGGGAGAAGGATATCAGTCTGGACTTCGCAATGGTATTCAGAGATTTGTGGATGTGCATTAATTCATCATCCGTGAACTGCAGGCTGATCCGATCGGCCAAGGAGATTCACAGATCATCGTCGAACGGCACGACAGCAGAGGCTGCTTCGGGGTTCTGCAGTTGTGACGATGGCCAGGTTGGGCTCGGCTTTGGACGTGGAGAATGGCGAGAAAGGGATGGCGGTAAGCAGAGCTCACATAATGGTAACGGTGTTTACATCGCAAACCCCCCGCCAGAGCGGTTACATGCAGGCAGATCACTATGTTGGGTGAGTGCGTAAACAATATTATCCATAATGTAGTTTTTTTTATTAGATTGTGTAAATATAAATTCGTCGTTAAAGCCGCCACCACCCGACACAGCCACTTTGTCACGTATACAAAACATGACAATTAGTTACGAGTTCAGCACGCCGGTGTGTTGGAGAGTAAACCCACAACATTTACAATTCGAGTACGACGTGTCGCCAGTAATTACAACCATTATCATCAGGCGACAGCCAGAGTTGTGGAGAAATCTACCTCCTGTTTTGGTCTTAAATAGAGGAATAAAAATGATGTCACTTGTGAGCCAATTATGTGCAAAAGCCAGAGGGGGGGGGGGGGGTTAATGTAGTGATATGCATTGTATTCTCTCTCCTGCTAGGTGGACAACATTGAAAGTTTGTTCCTGCAATGTTTTAAACCAGCGTGGTAGTTGGCCGGCCCGCCGGCTGATATTAACTTTCATGGAACGTTGCAATGCTGAATTATCGTAAATCGTTGTCCGCACAAGCATGGGCATAATTCCTCTACGAAGTGCACGGCAGCCATATGGCTCCTGGCATGTGATTCGGTGAAGCTGTTTGACAGATGTGTCGCATACAGCTACCATATGTCACCACTCGTTCAATACATTCTTGCACTTGCGACAACAACAGCGCCAATTCCTGAGCCTGCTCACCTCGGTTTCGAGGAGGAGAATCCTTCGTATAATTAGGATATGCTAGCGGTGCAGCATCAGTGAGGATCAAATGCCAATTGCTCGGCTGCTCTCCAGGTAAATGTTGCCGCTTGTCACAGTGAGTGCGTGTAGGAGTAGAGCGAAATCCACAAAGTTAGGGAAGAGTTATTGGTGGTAATAGAGGACACCAGACCTAGGAACTTTTGGACGCCCGAAGCGCAAGGAGGTGTGGGCCAGGAATACGATCCCCCATATAGCCTTAACAGACTGTAGGGGCAAGTGCTGTTTGCGAGCACCTAAAAAGGCCAGCACGGCACACGAGGGGGTGGGTGGACAATACCACGCCCGGCCGCCTTTGTCTCCCTAGTGGCGATGTTTACACATCGCACCAGGTACTCATTTGAGGCTTAGTCGACCTCGGGGAGGCCCAGGGCCGGTTCAGATAATCGTCACTGATGTTGGCCGTGAGCGGAAATCGCCAGGTTTGTAGCGCAGCGCGCTAACCGCTACACTACCGCTCCCCACAAGTGTACACACCCCTTGCCGCACAGACACTTTTTCCCAAGTATTGCACCTCCCATTGTGTGTGTTGAACTTCTTTTGCACCATACATAGCAAACCATTGCTAATGGGAGTTGCAAAAAAGTGCCATTTTCGAGGGTTTGAACTTCAGGCGTACCTGCCTAAAATGGGATAGAACTCGCTGTAAGCGATGCAAGTGCTGCTCAAAACGAATTGCTTAAGACAATAATGTCATCCGTATATCAAACATCTTTCCTACTGCAGTCCACCGATTATAGAGTCTAAATTCAGGAGATGGTACAATCAGTGAGTGGAACCAGTGGTTCGTTGTGCTAAGGGCTGGCTGACACCACGCATGCACTTTACCCACTGCTCAACTTCCAAAAGCCCTGCGTAATCAACTCCTCACATTCCATAAATTCCCACTCTCACTTGTCATTGGCCCAACTCCGCTCCTCCTCCTCTTCCCAATTCCCTCAATCCTTCCCACCTCGGTGCCCTGTCGAATCTGAGACAGCCAATCATAGCTCATCCTTCAACTTGGGCAGGAGCTGTCCACTTGCTGGACCGTCCTTATAGTAGGTGGGGTCGCAGTCAAAGCGAGCCATGGGCCTGCTGTGAGGTCACCGATGTAGGCGGAGAAGCTGTGCCGATGATGCTGCAATGTTGGTGGGTGTTGTAAGTGTGCACGAGTGTACCATAATACATTAATACAAGAGAAAGAGAGAGTGTGAACGGTGTCTGTGTGTGCGGTGCTCTGACACTACATTGCTATCATATTATAATGCTCATCCTATAATATGCATACGATATAAGAAAAGTTTTTTTTTTATGGCTGACTTTCTGAATCGATTCGCATCACCACACACATCTCCGTGGTGACGTCACCCACATCCCACACCTTTGAGCCGGGTTCGTGCATCACGCTGTAGGTACGTGTGTATGTTGAACTTCTATCACACTGGATGCAGTAAACCGTGCTAATCGAAGGTGCAGGGGGAAGTACAACAAACTAAACACTAAAATCTGTTCTAAAGAAATTAGTTTTCAATCGAGATTATAATGTAAAATTGCATAACTCCAGTGACTTCCTAATATCGGAAGGAAGAGCGTTCCAGTAGATTCCATGCAAATGCCATAAAGATAGGGGGGGGGGTAAAGGGATGGGGATAGATGAGGGATGATGGAGGGAAGAGATGGAGAGGAGAGGGGTGGGCAGATCGAGTGAAAGCGACGAGCAATGGATTATTAGGGAGAGGCGAGAGAGATTGAGACTAGAAATGAAAGATTTAAATCAGGAGAGGGGATGGTGAAAGGTGAGAAAAAAACGGGGATGTAGGAGGGAGGGAGAGGTAGGATAGGGAAAAAATAAATGGAGAAAAGAAAGAAACGGAGACATTGAAAGACATTGAGATAGGTGGTGATTTACAGCACAGAGAAGGTGCAGGCGGGGCTCTATCAAATCAAAAGTATTGCTCGCTGGCTGGGTGGGACTATGGGGCACGACCAAAGGACATGCGGATTGGTAGTCTACACTGTATATATACAATTGTTTAATTATATGTATAATTATAAGTGTGTACCTAATTTTGCATGTACCGTATTTTCCCGCATATAGGCCGCATACGCATATAACCTGCAGACGCATATACCCCGCAAAAATAGCGTGTTGCGTAAAACAAATTTCAGATAGCCCGCACCTCCATATACCCAGCATGCATTCATATATTTAACGTCGTTACCACTGCTTAATTCCATCATATTAATACGAAGTTTACATTCCACTATCAATTGTTAACATTAAAATCATAACGTGCACAAAGAAAACAAACTAACCGGAAACGAGTGAACTTAAAACAGTAAATAAGTAACAAAAGTAAATATCCAATAAATAAGTAACACATAACTGGTAGATAAGTAAGTACAGTTTTAGCACTTGTAGATTGCACACTGCGCAGACAATAGCGGCACTACGGTAACGCCATTGCCTCGCCCCCAACCGCCCACCTCTCTCTCCCCCCAGCTCTCCCGTTGCCGGTAACAAAGTGCGCCCACTTCAAACATTGTCGTTTCATTGTACAAACAATTCGAATAATTTAAAACGTGATAACATGTGCAATTTCAGTTTTAGTGGTTTATTCAGCAGTGCTTTAGTCAAAGGTCAGTGTTGCATAGTGGATAGTCCTACCATGAAAAAAATAAATGAGTAATGACATGTCAGATGTGTAAAATATTTTTGGGATAGCCCGCACCTCCATATACCCCGCAGGGTCTTGTTTTGTTTGTAAAAAGTGGTATACCCCGCGGGTTATATGCGGGAAAATACGGTACGTAAAAATTGTAAAACTACGTAGACAATACGCTCTTTTTTGACATCTGTCTTTTCCATTTTTAAATACCTATATTCTTTGTTATGTTATATTCATACTCTTTGGTTCTTTCGGTAAAGTCACGTAGGTAGAAAAATAATAGATCACCACATTTTTATCGCAACACAAGCAATCGTCATCAGGTGGGACAACCACAGCAATAAAACAACTGCTGAAGTAGGCGAGAGATCTGCCGTAGCACGAGGTTATATAGGCTTTGACAGTAGTGGGGGAGAGAAGAGGTGGGGGGGGGGAGAGAGGGGGCGGGGCAGAAAGTGGACCCCGCGGCAGCACCCGGGTCACTGGAGTGAAGTTAACCACCGCGGCAGCACTGGAGAGATCGGCTGCGTGGGGGAGAGAGAGGGGGGGAGGAGGCGGTACAGAAAGTGGACCTTACAGCAGCACCCGGGTCACTGGAGTAGAGATCAGAGAGAGATGCACAGAGAGAGAGAAAGACACACAGAGTCGGAAATAACAGCTGACATAGGCAGGTAGGATGGAAACATCACAGTCAGTTAAGAATTTACCTGGTTAATAACGTCCTTCCAATTGTAATGCGGGCGAAAGCGACCTTCCGGATGTGACGTCACAAGGAGGTGGAGTCATGTGACGTGGGGGTAAGGTTCGGGGCTTTAAGCGGGTAAACCGGAAGGGGAAGGTAGTCGGGTTGTGAATGGAAAAGGGTGAGGCCACGAGGGCGAACGAGAGGAGGGAGGCACCGCCGGCGAGCGGGGGCCGACCCCAGAGTACAGCCAGGAAGGCTGTGTGTTAGAGGCAGCGGTGTGGCTGCAGAGAGTCGCAGGAGCGACGAAGAGAGAGGAGAGTACAGCCAGGAAGGCTGTGTGTTAGAGGCAGCGGTGTGGCTGCCAGGAGGAGCTGCGGAGAGAGAGAGAGAGAGCAAGAAGCTGTGAGAGCTGCGGAGGGAGAAGAGCAGCAGAGAGTACAGCCAAGGGGGGCTGTGTGAGAGAAACAGCAGCGGAGCTGCTGTTGTGGATCGGGCCGACATTGGAGTCAGCACCGTGGAGAAGCTACCGGGTCAAGACAGCCGTGTGGGTGTATTGCGCGAACGAATAATAAAGGACACTGAGCCAGACATCGTGGTCCAGTCGTTTATTACACTGGTGTCAGAAGTGAAACGGCTTGTCAAGACGGCTCGGAAGAAAGAATATTCCTGTGCCATCATCTGCTACATCATCCGACTTACGATTGAGACAGATGGCGCAGCTGGAGACCTGGAAAATCGTGCTGGCGAAACCGTGTGAGCTCACCACGCCGACGACGGCAGTGGGGGAAGCCGATGGTGGTCTGCAGGCCGACGCCTTGCCTGCGCTGCCAGCGCCATCTGCCACGTGGCACGAAGACGCCATCTTGGGCGTGGCAGGGGAGAAACGGCGGGAAGCCGCCATCTTGTCTTCACTGCGGCGGGGAGACGCCGCCATCTTCAACATCGCGGCGGAGAGGCAGCCTTGCGCTGCCATCTGGAGGTGCCGCGGGGAGAGCAGCCTGCTGTGAGCTGCTGTTTTGCGAGGGGGAGCTGCGAGGAGAGGACGACGACGCTACAGCTGCTGGGGCGGGAGCTCTCCCGTCCTGGCTCGGGTGCGTGACAAAGGAGCAGTCAAGTCGCCGAACGAGTTCTGCGAGACGACTCAAGTTGCCGCCCTGCCGTCCTCTTCTTGCTGCAGCCCCGGGCGGGTCGTAACGATACGCAACCGGCCTTTACACACACCTCACCCATCTTTAGAGGGCCGGGTGGGGGCGAGTTTGTTTTCTCTCATGACTCGATTGTGCGGAGCGCGGTTCGGACTGTGGGTATGTGTGTGTAATAACGATGAACGCGCTATCTGCTTGTTGCTCGGTGTCAATTAAAGTGTGTACGTGTGTTGAGAATGGACGGAGAGTATGCTGTGCTTGCTGAGTGTTAAATTGTGTGTGTGCGCTGCGGTGTGGAGTTGTTATATTGATGGCGAAGTTAATTATTAACTCGGGAGCGTCGGGTATCTTGCGCTGTATCATCTCGTGGGTTACCTTGTGCGATGGGCTTAATTGGAAAATATATATATTTTTTTTGGTGTATTGTGCTGCGAGGTGCTAGGTGCGATGTGGTTGTTGCAAGAGAGAGAATATTGGTGTTGTTGCTGCAATGTTACGACTGGATTAATGGTGTGTTGGTTACCTGCAGATCGGTTTGCTATTGTGCTTAAATGTGCGCGTGTGATCGCGATATGTTGACTGTATGTGCTGTTACACCGTTCTGTACGGTTATGGGGTGCGATGCATTGATTGACTATTGGGATTGGGATGTTATTAATTGTGCGTACCTGTTTGGAAATTGGTAACAAATTCGAGGGGGACCCTATTATTTGGTCGTATGGATGTTATGTACACGCGATTTTGTGTATATTATGGGTAACGGCGCTTTGTGAGAGAGAGAGCGCGCTTTGAGGGTGCGTGATGACGCCGTTGTGGGTGTCTCAAAGGTTAATGCTAATGGGACCGTAAATTGGCGCCAAGTTGCGTCGCGTATTCGGTTGATCGCATGCAGCCACGAGTTGCTTTGCGAGTTGGGTTGTGTAACCAATGTGGTTGGTAAAATATTGGTTAAAAATTCCCCGATATGACTGCTGCGCGCAGCAAGCTGGGGCTGTGCGTCTATCGTTGTTGGGATTGTTACAATAAGACGGGGGAAGCAATTTGTGACCCCCAGCAAAGGGAAGCTGGGGTGCACGAATGGAGAAAACTGGCCACGTGTTCGCGCGTTGGGCCGCCATTTTGTGCACACGCGGGGTATGGCGACGATGCGCTTTGCGGAAAGGGCCGCCATTTTGAGTGCGCGCGAGATATTGCGCGAACGCGCTGGGCGAAGGGGGCCGCCATTTTGAGCGCGCGGGAAAAACCTCGGTGGGGCAAATATTCCATCTGTTATGCCTGCCATTGTTGATTGGGTGATGCACGAGTGGTGGTCACGTCGGCCTATGGCTGATGGCTGACCTGACAGCCGGGAGGCGAAACCTCCGTGGTATGTCTTAAACTAATGGGCCGTGTGCTCATATGGCTCGGGGAGTCATGGTTCAGTTGTGCGGTGGCAGACTGAACCTGGTGTGCCGGGGGCTCACGGGATTTGGGTTAGGGCGTTATTGTCTCTATAAGAGAACATTACCCCATGGGGGGGGTCGTTGATATCTGGCCTTGCCGAGGGATTGATCTTCCCTTGGCTATAAAGCGTCAGACTATAAGAGGCTGGTGTGTGTCCATCGCTGATGGGATAGTAAGGGAGGAGCATGGCCGAGTGCTGCTCATCCCCGAAATGGCACTAGCCGAGAGTATGGTAAATGGATGTTGCTGTGGGTTGACGACCACGGTGAGGGTTACGGCGAGTTAAACGTTACCGCTGGGGAGCGTGGCTCTCCACGCGAGGGTGTGCGATTAGGGGTTTTGTTGGTTTGTTGAGAGTGACTGTGGGTACATGCTGTGTACGTCTGAGGTCTGTGCTGGTCCTCAAGGGAGGACTGCTGGTGGGTAAGAGCAGAATTTTTTTTTGTTGTTGTTGTTGTTTCACGTGTAAATAATATTGCTGTTCAAATGTAAATACTGGGGCGTCCATCGCGGTTATTTGGGTAATTATTGGGGGTTTCTTAAGCGGCCCGGAATTACATCATCTCTATCCTGGGGCCGGGGGGCTGTCGTGTACGACATGCGGATGTGCGTTGTTGTGCTTTGTGCTGTTGTTGTTCTTGTTGTTATATTATATGCTTAGTGTCCTTTAGGGGGGGAAGCTCGGTTCGCCGCATTACGATTTGCTATTGTTCAGCCGAGGTCGGCTGGGTTTTTTCTATGGGGGAGGGTGGTGTAATGCGGGCGAAAGCGACCTTCCGGATGTGACGTCACAAGGAGGTGGAGTCATGTGACGTGGGGGTAAGGTTCGGGGCTTTAAGCGGGTAAACCGGAAGGGGAAGGTAGTCGGGTTGTGAATGGAAAAGGGTGAGGCCACGAGGGCGAACGAGAGGAGGGAGGCACCGCCGGCGAGCGGGGGCCGACCCCAGAGTACAGCCAGGAAGGCTGTGTGTTAGAGGCAGCGGTGTGGCTGCAGAGAGTCGCAGGAGCGACGAAGAGAGAGGAGAGTACAGCCAGGAAGGCTGTGTGTTAGAGGCAGCGGTGTGGCTGCCAGGAGGAGCTGCGGAGAGAGAGAGAGAGAGAGCAAGAAGCTGTGAGAGCTGCGGAGGGAGAAGAGCAGCAGAGAGTACAGCCAAGGGGGGCTGTGTGAGAGAAACAGCAGCGGAGCTGCTGTTGTGGATCGGGCCGACATTGGAGTCAGCACCGTGGAGAAGCTACCGGGTCAAGACAGCCGTGTGGGTGTACAGCACGAACCGAATAATAAAGGACACTGAGCCAGACATCGTGGTCCAGTCGTTTATTACACAATGATTGCTCAGTTTGTACCCATCTTCTCGGTTGCAGTTGTGTCCGTGTTTATATATCTGGATGGCTTCATGAACAAATCTCTGATAATAGCCAGTGGGTTTGCGGAGTAGCTTCGTCTTGGAAAAGTCAATTTCGTGTGAGCCCACAGCATAAAAAAAACAATGATCAGCAACGGCAGAGGTATTGGTCCTGCCGTGTTTCAGATTTGCCATGTGTTCGCGAACGCGGTCCGAGACATGCCGTTTCATTTCCCCAATGTAACTGCTGCCGCAGCCACAACTCAGTTTGCAGACATCTGGGTATTGCATATCAGGAATCACATCCTTTACAGATGGGATCAAATCACGGATTTTGTGTACCGTGTTGAAAGGATCTTGTGTTTGTTTAAGATTTTGGAAATATTTTGCCTAACCCCTGCTAATAATGGTAAAGTGATAGTATTGGTTGGATCCTCAAATGGTTGTCTCCCCATGGCTGGGGAGACAGCTTTGTGCATTGTACGGTCAGAATATCCGTTCATCCTGAGGGCTTGGTGTACGTGCTCCAGTTCACTGGCTAGGTGATGCTGGTCGGAGATGCATCGGGTCCTATGGTGTAGTGTTTTGATGAGGGAATTCTTCTGGGCTGGATGGTAGTGGGAGTCAGGCTTTGTCCCAACGAGCCATCAGGTCTCTTTTTGATCAAAACATGCAGGAAGGATAGCTTGCCATCCTTTTTCACTTCCATGGTGAATTTGATAGATGGGTGTATGGAATTGATGTGGTTAAGAAATTGCTTCAGCGTTGGCAGGATATGTGGCCAGATGACGAACGTGTCACCTCCGTATCTCTTCCATAAGGAAGAACGTAGGGTGGATGTCTGGGTCACTCCAGTGACCCGAATGCTGCCACGGGGTCCACTTTCTGCCCCGCCTCCTCCCTTCCCCTCCCTTCTCTCTCCCCCCCCTGCAGCCGATTTCTCCAGTGCTGCCACGGTGGTCCACTTTACTCCAGTAACCCGGGTGCTGCCGCGGGGTCAACTTTCTGTCCCGCCTCCTCCCCTCCCACCTCTTCTCTCCCCCTCTACTGCCGAGGCCTATATAACCTCGTGCCACGGCAGATTTCTCGCCTACTTCAGAAGTTTTTTCTTGCTGTGGTTGTCCCGCCTGATGACGATTGCTTGTGTTGCGATCGAAACGTCGTGATCTATTATTTTTCTACCTACGTGACTTTACCGAAATAACTAAAGAGTATGGATTCCTGCAGTTACTAAAGCTTCAAATCTAGATTTATATTCATAATTTAACTTTTTTTTTTATTTCAGTGAATAAGTGAGGAGGGACGTCACCAAAGATGAGCTGAAAGGGCTCGTGAGAGACTTTCAACGCAGGACGTGGGGAGCGAGCCAACCTCACCTTTTCTCGGTACCCGCTGTGGGCCCAGTGACCTCTTGAAGCAAGACCGGCTCTGCTGCGGATGAGACAGTGGCTATGAACCAATCCGCTGAATTTACGCACTCCCAAAAAGTGCGCCGTGAGGCTGATAGAAAAAAGACAGTATTGTCTACATAGTTTTGCAGTTCAAGATAATTTTGTTCAGTTCACTGAGAGCATAATGTGGACAAGTTACGTCACGTGGTGAATCATGGAGCAAGCGTCACCCAGCACAAAGCACCCCTCACCCAGCACGTAACACGCAGCACTCCGCACGTAGCACAAAGCACCCCGCACCCAGCACGCAGCACCCAGCATGCAGCAGACTGCGCCCGATGCCTCCCCCCCCCCCTCCTATGCCCTCAGGGCCCGTTGCCTCGTCCGGGTCACATTTTCAATGCGAGGAGAATTATGCTGCAAAGCAAAAGTCCTCCACGGGTGCAGAACACTGCTACCAGGATCAGAGGTCTTCACGGCTCAGCTGCCCACAGCCACATCCCAGGCCCTGGATATAAGACGGCACGTGCCACTTGCAGTGATAGTAATGATACACTGCAATAGTATCAATCATCATTTGGTACAATCGGCATTCGTGATATTACTCTCATAACGCAAGGAAATCACGAGAAGCACGACGCTGCGGTGTTTTCGCAGACGCAGTCTGCAGGAGTTTCATGGCAGGTGGGGGCAATGGTTACGTGTGTAAATCCCATTTTACTCATTTGAAGTGCAATGTTCGCAAATGTAACTAATTTATACCACCTTGAAATTATATCGCGGAATCTTCCAGCGTGCAGCGCTCTGGACGTTATTGTATATTGTAGGCAATACGCATGCAGTATTCACCAGGGCGAGAATCGAATCGCAAAAACCTCTGCAATAAGGAGTGGCGTACGTGCTCAGCGTTTGGGCCACGTCCCCTGGAGTCGCCTGCAACCCCAGGGGTTATTCTTCTTTCATACGGCATTTTTGGGGATTGCTACAGATTATAAATTGATGTCGAGATTTGATATCCATTCGACTGCTTCAGGAGTAGCCGTGTGGATTTGTTTCAGATCACCGTTCAATTATCCAATTTGGGCAGTCGTTCACAAAATGTTTCACGGTTTGATACAGTATGTCGCACACCACAGTCACAAACTAGGGGTTGAAGTGATGCGACTCCTCCACACATGCCGATCTCTCCCGTGGGTATGCCCCTTCTTCCGCCTAATATTAATGTATTGGGTGCATGGGGGTAATGGGGGTGCAATGGGGAACTGCTCACTGGGCAATGCCGTGAAAAGGTCGCGTCAGAGTGGCTCAGAGTTTAGAGAGTATGGGGGGGGGGAAGCTAGCGCGAGAGCCGAGCTGTGTATGTGCGTGTGTGCATGTGTATGTGTGCGTGTGTGCATGTGTATGTACGTGTGTGTGCATGTGTATGTGTGTGCGTGTGTGCATGCATGCGTATATGTGTGCGTGTGTCAATGAATGTGTATGTACGTGTGTGCATGTGGATGTGTGTGTCTGCACCACTGGACGGGTTCTGCAGGATTGGAAGGATGCCCTTGTGGTCTACCTCTTTAAGAAGGGGGACCGCACAGACTGTAACAACTACAGGAGCATCTCACTCTTCAGTGTGCTGGGAAAGGTCCTGCAAGGATTATTCAACATCACTTTGCCAGGCACGCTGAGGAGAGGCTTGCCGAGCCTCAATGTGGTTTCAGGAAAGGTGCGGTCCTGCACAGATGCCATATTTTCTGTCCGTTTGCTACAGCAGAGGTGTAGGGAATTCCAATAAGACCTAAATGTCTGCTTTATTGACCTGGTCAAGGCCTATGATACCATCAGTAGGCCTGGGCTTTGGGTTGTTCTTCGTGCTTTCGGAGTCCCTGACCCTCTGCTCACGATCATTAAGGACCTTCATGATGGTGAGCGGGCCCGGGTAAAACTACGTGGCCGGGAGTTGGCGTCATTCCCTGTTCACCTTTGGGTGCGACAGGGATGTCCTCTGGCTCCCACGTTATTTTACATTTTTAGACCACGTAGTCCGTGAAGCCTTTGATGCCTGTACCAGAGGAATTTCCATCTGGTACAGATACAATGGGAGGCTGATCGATGCCTGGGTGAGGTCAAGGGATGGCTTCTTATTGGTCAACCATGTTATGTATGCCGATGATCTGGTAATTGCTCACTCAGAGGAGGAGTTGGAGGCGTTTCTGCTGAACCTCGAGCGTGCCACTAAGAGGTGGGGCCTTACTCTCAGCCCCACCAAAACAAATCACCTGCCTGGGTATTTTGCACCATGGGACACTCCACCCCCACAACTCCCAATTGGTGATAGCACAGTTGTGAAGAGAGTGGAGAGCTTCCCATACCTGGGCAGTGTGCTCATGAGTGGCTCCGGTTTGACAGCAGAGGACTCACTCCGAATCAGTCAAGTGGCATTATCTTTTCATCATTTGCGTAACGATGTGTGGAAGCTACCTGGTCTGTCACTCCACACGAAGCTTCAGGTCTTCTCGGCCACCGTCATGCCTTCCCTTCTCTACGCTTGCGAAACGTGGACCCCCTGAATGGAACATTTTAGCCAGTTAGAAACATTTTGGCCGGCCAGCCTAAGATCCATCCTGGGTTTAATAAGGCTGGATTGTTTGAGGAGCTCACAAATCCTTGAAAAGTTCTGGACAAAGTCCCATTGGTGAGCTCCTACAGCAGGCAAGGCAGCATTGGCTGGGTCATGTAGCCCACATGCCCAGCCATCACATGCCTTAACAGCTTTTGTTTGGCCGGATAGAGGGGACTAAATGGGCGTGTCACGGGCTAGAGAAGATATGTAATGATGTGGTACAGGAGGATGTGGAGCTGAGTGGACTTGCCGATGGCTGGTACCAGCGGTGTCAAGATCGGACTCTGTGGAGAAGGCTCGTAAAGGATGCTACTGGGGAGTTGGAGGCAGTCGCCCTCCAACAACAACGGAGGGCAGAGAAGCGACGCACAGCAAGTTGGCACGGTAGAAGGCACAGGTGGCCCATCGGCCAGTCATCTCAGTCAGTCGATCCGTCGCACTTGGGTCTGTCCCGTGACCTCCTGCCAGCGGGCGTTCGACACTTCACGTGGCCTCAACGTGCACATAGCTTGGCACAAGCGCCGTGGTGACATCACCTCCACTTAGTGACGAACGGAGGTTGTTGTTGTTACATGTGGATACGTGTACATTTGTGTATGTGTGTACGTGTGTGCATGTGGCTGTGTGCGCTTGTTGTGGGGAGCGGTGATGTAGCAGTTAGCACGCTGTGCTACGAACCCAGAAACCCGAGTTCATTTCAAGGCCAACACCTGTGACGATTATCTGAAATGGTCCTGGGCCTCCCGTAGGTCGACTCATCCTCAGTGAGTACTTGGTGCGTTATGTAAACATCGCCACTAGGGAGACAAAGCAGGCCGGGCGTGATGCTGGCCACCCAATCCCCTCGTGTGCTGTGCCGGCCTTCATAGGTCCTCGCTAAGAGCACTTGCCAATTATAACGGATATACAAGACTATATGGATTGTTATATTTTTGTTCTTGTGTATATCTGTGTCTGCAAAAGACAAAGAAATAGTCAATGCCAATTATAACGGATATCAGAAACAACATCATTGAACAAACGGAGTGCTTCAAATACTAGGGTTTACTAATTGATTCAAACCTTACATTTCAATCTCATATTGACCACATCTAAAATAAAAATATGGTTCTCATACAGAAACATTGTGTTCCCAATCGATTTCGCCTGAAAATTGTTGAACCTGTCATTCTCCCAAGTTTTGACTACTGTGCCACTCTTTACAGATCAGCTACTAATAAAACGCTTAACAGCCTACACCCACATTATCAATTCTGCAACCGATGTATCTATCGGCTTTCCCGTTAGTGTGTCATTAACCCCCACCTTGAACCCTGTCTTGCTGAGTTCGATTCCCAGTCAAGGCGAACATCAGCGGCGAGTGACCCCATGTCGACTAGCCCTGGCCTCCACCGTCATCAAGAGCACTGGCGAGGGTTGTGATTGTACAGTCGAACGGGTTACACGGAGGACTTGCAACGATCGATGTAAAGATTCATAATCAATTCATTTTGGGTCAGATCGTCGTGTAACCTTCTGACTCCGTGCCTCCCTACTGGACATCTGTGAAAAAAAGTTTTATATCTCATCGGATTCCTCCAACGTAAATACATATTTTGATTCTGTATAGATATCATGTCAATTGTTTATCTATAACCCTCCGCCACCCAGTGAAAGAGCAAATCAAACCAAGTTTTCTCTTCCCAGGTAAGGCCGATTGAGCAATGTAGCTCTTTTTCAGAAGCAACCTGGCTTTCACAAATGATAGCTCAACGAAGTGGCTAATCATGTGGAATTTTGTAGCAGATAAATACTCTAAATGGGTATTTCTAAATGTGGAGGGAAAAACTGGAGCATCCGGATAAAAACCCACGCGACCACACAAACTCTAAATATACAGGCGTCAGGGTCGGAATCGAACCTACGACCTGCTGTATACCAGGCGAGGTAGTTATCTTCTCGCCACCGATATGTCACGTCGTCGGGTAAATATGTCACACGAGAGCTGAGCTGTCCTAACATCTCACGATGCTGGTTGTAATCTCTAGCAAAACGTCGTCCAAAAAAATTTACCAGCATTTGTATTCGCAGTTCAATATTCATCTTCCTCCTCCGGTTTGCTGAATAAACCAATCGGCGTGTTTGTCCAGCACGTGACAACGTTACTTGATGGTTCTGTGGAAGGTTATCGTGAATACAAAATTGACATGGTAAATTACAAGGACGATCTACCCCAAAATATAAAAATTGTTCATGACAAGGATCAAACATTCCCATGGATTGGAAAATGTATGTTACGGTAGCTAACTATCACAGCATCAGGGCTGCTGTTACTACTATGGATATTGTTCGTGTTAGTACTAGATTATGGTAAGTGTTAAAACTAAAGGTTATTGTAGTGGTAGTAGCAGGGTTATTGCTAATTTTACTACCAGGGTCATTGTTAGTAGTACCCAGGTCAATGTGAGCACCAGGATCACTGTTAGTGTGAGTATTGGGGTTATTGTTCGTGTTAGTACCAGGGATGTTGTTAGTTTCGTTTGAGCGTTATTCTTGTCGTCAGCGCTAGGGTCAGTGGCAGAGCTTTTGTTCGGCGGTTGGCATTAGTTGCGGCATTAGTTGCGGCATTGGAGCTGACGTTGGGGGTCGTTGTCATCACAAAGTTCGTGTGCGGGCCAGGAGTAGCATGCGAGCGTGCAGCAGCAGCATTGTCGTCATGTGTGTGGTGGCTCCGTGTCGCGCCGCGCTCGGCGAGCAGGGGCTGACGCGACGCTCCTGCTGCTCGTGCGTGGCGACTATGGCCTTTTCACTTTTCACTTGCGATCTCCCTCCGCCCCCACTCATTGCCACGCTTCAAACCCCGGGCTAAATCCGCGGCGCGCACGCTCAGCCCTGGGACCGCGGAGAGGAGGCTTCTCGGACCGAGGGGTGGTGAAAATTTCTACGGGACAGCAGCGGCCAAGCAATGCAGCCGGGTCACCACTCACACTCCCAAGCGAGCAAGTGAGGCGGGCCCGCAGACACTGGTTGGAAATTCCACATTCCTATGCCGGGCTGGTGGGGGTGGTGGTGCAGTCTCATAGATTGTATACACGTCACGTGTGAGTTGAGTCTCCTTGTGCCACACAGCAACAGCTACTCCCGGGGGGGGGGGGTTCTTTTCACTTGTTTAAGATGAGATGTGATAAAGGCAGTAAGTTTGCTGATGGATGTGAATGCCATGTAAATGCAAACATGATCACACTAAGGGGAGGTCTGTCTAGGAACTCACTCTGGCATGATATGAGCCACCATCTGAGGGTGTGCCCAGCTGGACTGGGCGTTCCCTCGTATCTCAGTGGGACTTACCTGGTAAAATAAACCATGGTTTTGTTGAGTATCGGGCACGGTGAAGTAGAACGACATAGGCAGCTCGTGTATAGGGAGAGTACGTGTCGCATCACGTGGAGAGGAGGTGTCTTGTCACGTGGTGATGGCCATTGTGGCGCGCGGTCGCGCAGCAGAAATCACGCTGCGCTATGAACCCGGCGGACCGAGATCGATTTCCACTCATGGTCAAAACCAGTGACGAATATCTGAACCGGTCCTGAGCCTCCCCTAGGTCGACTGAGCCTCAAATGAGTGCCTGGTGCAGTGTGTAAACATGGCCACTGGGGAGAAAAAAGACGGTCAGGCGTGGTGCTGGCCACCCACTCCCGCATACTTTCAAAGGTGCTACTCGCAAACAGCACTTGCCCTAACAGTCTGTTAAGGTTATACGGGGAATGTTGTCTTTGGTACTGGCTGGTACTGGCTATACCAGCATCTCTAGCATCGTTGGGGCGATGGTAGCTACCCTGCTGCACGTGGCTACCTGCAAACCAGCACTGTGGAGGCAGCAGCAGCAGCAGTGAGGGTTGGTGGATCACAAGATTGCTGCGAAGCTCCCTTCGCAATGGGCGTCGAGGAGGAGCCCGTATCCTGGCTCGCCAGGAGAAGGCGGTACAGCAAAATATGGACTCCATCTGTTCTATCTGCATGGGGTCGTGAGTGGATAGAGTGTTGATAGAGGAGTATGGATAGAGTGTGGATAGAGTGCACACGCGCGTGGGATTTCTCCGGGTGCTCCGGTTTCCTTCCAGTCATTCAAATGCCAATGGCACCTTCATATGTAGAGGACTGCAGAGCTTGGGAAATTGTTGATATCCTCACCGCGTGGCTGCTGCTGCTACCTTCCCGCGCTTCTGAGCCGTCCTCTCTCTCTCGCTCTGCGAGAGCGAGCGACTGCTGTGCGGCGGCGCGTTGCAATGTACGTATGTATGTATTTTGAACTTCTTTCACACCGCACGTATGCCAGCCGTGCTAATTAGAGGTGAAGGAAAGTTAAGATCATTGTTCTTTTTTGTTTTTTAGGTATTCTATCGCCGATGAGAAGGTTTAAAAGATAGCGCATGTTGCCTCTGGTCTACTCGGTATGATGATGATGATGATCGCACAGATTCGCAAACCCGCTGGGCTGGGAGGTGACCAGGAGATGGCAGCACAGCAAGAGGGTTCGTAACTCCGTCCGTTTGTGTGGACAAGTCGGAGTTATTCCCTCGGTTTTTTCGTTCTGGGTTCTCCGTTTTTCTTCCCACGCGAAGCAAAATTCTCCTCAATGGAAATGGCCAAACAGTCGTTTTTGCCCGCCTTTCTTCGTCTTGCGAGTGGCGATGTTCACACCTCACCGGGAACATTGCTCATTTGAGGCCGAGTCGCTTTAGGGTAGGCCCAGGACCGCTTCAGAAAATCGTCACTGATGTCGGCCGTGAGCGGAAATCGAACTGGGGTCGCTGGGCATCGTTAGCACAGCGCGCTAAACCGCTGCGCCACCGCTCCTCATGACATTATTCAGAACACACACACGCACAAATAGCCTCGAAGCATTCTCCAAGGGGGAGGCAGGACCCTCCCGAGACGGTCTTGATCCTCCGTGAGGCTCTGCGGGGCACAGGGACGTTGCTGTTTGTTGAAGCGATCGCCACCCATCACACATCTTACAGAGCAGTGCGACTTGATTTCATTTAACCCGGGTCAGTGATGAGACCCTCGTGTTATTGAGCTCATAGAGACAGGCCTAAGGACCCACTCGGGCATCTCTAGGGTTCGGTGTGAATGCTCTGAGCTCAGAGGATGAAGTGCATCGGATGCAACTGTTTGCATACTGTGCGAGCGTGACGCAAGGATAAATACAGGGCAGGAACCCGGGGTACGATTTTCAGACGACTGACAAATCAAAGTGGGAATAATGTCCTGTAGCTGGGTCGACTCAGCCGACTCAGTCATACATGAGTAGTCACCTGGGTGCGGTGTCTAATAATGAGCACCCGGAGGAGACACGAGCGGGAAGCTGGATATACCAGACCCTTGTGTCGCTCTTAATAGGCACTCGCTAAATGCAGTTTCCCTAACAGCCTGCGTGGGCTACATGATACATTGATTTTTAAACTAAGTGTTATTTTAGCAGGTAAGGCCCACTGAGCTATTAGAGGTATTCTTCAGAAAGCGACCTGGCCACAAACAGAAAGCTCAACGAAGTGGCTTAGGGGTAGTCCATAAATGACGTCACACGATTTTGGAAGATTGTTTACCCCCCCACCCTCTCGTCACATGGCGTCACAAAAAGTCAGACCCCCCCCTCAAATATGACGTCACAAAGCTCTGCCCCCCCAAACCATATTTCCATTTTGAAAATAAAACATGCTTCAAATCGCTTTAAACTATTGTCATTGTAGTGCGTATTTAATATGGCGCTGCACTTTTATGTTGTAGGAGAAAACATTTATTAAAAAGTATATTTAATTAAGTAGAACGTGTTGTTTATATTTATTTGAAGTTGCGCATTTTGATGTGACGTCATATTTCTCACCCCCCCCCCCCTTGTCACACATCGTCACAAATGTATGACCCCCCCCCCTAGGTGCGTGACATCATTTATGGACAGCCCCTTATGATTGGAAATGTATAGCAGCCAAATACTCGAAACGCGTGATGTTGATTCTACATGTGGAGGGAAAAGCCGGAGGACTCGAAGAAAAATCCACGCGATCACAGGGAGTGAGCCGCAAACTTCAAATATATAGCTGGCGTCAAGGACAGGATAGAACCCAAGCCTCCTGTATACCAGGCGAGGTAGTTAACATCTGGCTACCGTTCGAGGAGGGGGGAGGCGATGTTTGTCTTAATTGTACATGTACGGTACCCCTGTGTGTGTGCCATGACTGTCCCCGTGGGTGTATGGAGAGCACGTGGCGTGTGTCCCATGGAAGTGACCACTTAATATGCTGAGCGGGTTCCACGCGGCTGAGAGAAGCCTCACGTCACCAGCGGAACGCGGCGAAGAGGGATCGGATCGTGTGTGTAATGGTCTGTAGAGGACACGACGTCAGTGGGATGGGTGTAAGGACAGAGACAAAGACAAATGTCCCCGGTATCGCCTCAACAGACTTTTGGGGCAAGTGCTGTTTGCGAGAGCCTATGAATGCCGGCGCGGCACACGAGGGGGTGGGTGGCCAGCACCACGCTCGGCTGTCTTTGTCTCCGTAGTGGCGATGTTTACACACCACACCAGGGACTCATTTTGAGATTGAGTCGATCTAGGGGAAGCCCAGGACCTGTTTAAATAATCATCACTGGTGGTGGTCGTAATCGGGATCGAACTCGGGTCGCCGGATTCGTAGCGCAGCGCAGGTAACCGCTACACTACCGCGTCCCCTGGGTGTAAGGAACACGCAGACAAAGGGTCCCCGTGTCGCCTACCCATGCTGTTGGAACAAGTGCTGTTAACGAGTAACACGACGGGTTGGTGTGGCCATAAAACCGCGCCACCTTTGTCTTCCCGTCTTCTCAGCGCCAATGTTTATACTGATGAAAGCAGGTACAAATTTGAAGGCTGAGTTGACCTGAGCGAGACACGGGACCGGTTCAAATAATCGTCACTGATGTTGGCAGTGAGCGGGAATCGAACTCTGGTAACCAGCTGCATAGCGCAGCGTGCTAACTTTGACACTACCGCTCCCCACTCTGTATGAAAATAATAGAACATCAAGACCAAGATCCCTCCTATCGCATTGAACAGGCTGTTAGAGAACGTGCTGTTATCGAGCCCACACTAAGCCCAACACGACGCCAGAGGAGGGTGGTATGGCCGAAACCACGCACGGCCGCCTTTGTTTCCCCAGTGACGATGTTAACACACCGAAACCAGGTACGTACTCATTTGAGGCTGAGTCAACCTAGAGGAGACCCAGCACCAGTTCAGTTAATCGTCACTGGTGTTTATGTGGTTGCTATACGTTTGCATATGATAAGCCACTGAGTTGAGCTATAATTTGTGCCCAAGTCGCTTATGAAAGAGAAGCTAATAGCTTCGTGCGCTTTACCTGGTAACATAAAATAGTTTAGTTTTATTTGTATTTGTTTTGTGATTTGTTTACCTTTCGTGATTTGATTACTTTTGCACTTCTACTTCTCATCTGTGAAAAAGAGCTTTATAGCTCATCGGATTCCTCCAATATAAATACATATTTTGATTCTGAACTCGGGTTGCCGGGTTTATAGTGCAGCACGCTAACCATTGCGCCACCACAGCCTCACACAGACCCTCATATACGGACACTTGATAGAAATATTAGCGGTCGATGCAAGATTCCTTTCTTAACGGTTGAGAGAAATGATGAAAGGAAATACACGCAGTGATTGACTATCAGACCCAGTGTACGTTTGTTGCAGTGTTTAGTGCGTCTAGGTCAACTCAGCCTCATATAAGTTCCTGGTATGATGTGTAAATATCACCATTGGGGAAACAAAGGCGGCCGAGCGTGGTTCTCGTGTGCCGTGACAGCCTTTGTAGGTGCTACTCATTAACAACACTTGCCCCCAACAGTATTTTACGGCTATACGGGGGATCTTTGTCTGTCATTCTGTGAACTTCTAACAGGTTACAGCAGTAGAAGCTATAGGGGGTTGTTAAACGTCAATAACCTCTATACAACATCGATTTACCGGTTTTTCAGAAAGTGAGAAACCGGTAAACGTTTCCGTACCGATTGGCGTGCGCGGACGTGCAAACGTCGCGGCGGCCTGAGTCACCACGTGGTCTGTCACTCTCCCTCGCTTCCCAGCTGAAAGGTAAAACTAAACTATTTTGTATTTTAATAGGTGTAGGACCCACTGAGCTATGTAGCTCTCTTTTAGAAGCGACCTGCCTATCACAGATGATAGCTCAACGAAGTGGCTTATCATCATGTGGACATTTATTGCATACAAATAATCTAAACGCGTGTTCATGAATGTGGATGACTAGGGGAAAAATCCACGCCATCACGGGGAGAGAGAGACACGCAAACTCCAAATATACAGCACACGTCAGGGTCGGGGTCGAACCCACGACCTCCTGTATACCAGGCGAGGTAATTAACATCTCGCCACCGTGAATACCTAAGGTAAAGGGGCAGCCCTGCAACTGCTCGCTCGCATCACTGTTGGCAGAAGAGGACTCCGCTAGAGAGCGCGCCAGAGTGGTCTTCGGCCTACTCTTCCACACTGACCAGACGCGATGGAAAAGGTCGTTAACATCCTAACTTTACCCCACCACACGCAACTCACCTTGCCAATCGACCAACTGCCGTGAACCCGTTAATACTGGCGCTGCAACTACCGTTGTTGCCGCTGCCACTGCCGCTGTTGCCGCTGCTGCTGCTCCAACTGCTGCTGCAGCCCCTGCTGCAGACACTGCTGCTACCACTGCCGCTGCTGCCGAGTAGAACTGAGGCAGGGGAAGGATTTAAGAAGCTTGCGGATTCGTTTTAAACTGCCGCACCAGGAGATGGAATCGAGCCGGCGAACCTTGGGATCGAAAGTGCAGTGCGCTGACCGTTAACACCGCAGCAACTCCCTTCGTTGAGAACCACTTCTTTGGGAAGTCAGCAGGTTTTTTCTTCTCCATATGGATGGAATTGCCCCCTGCCATATGAATGTAGAATTTTCACCACTAGCTCCGCATGTCTGTAAACGTGAGGTGAGCACCAGTGCCTCAATATCGCTCATTTGAGCGGAAACTTACTCTGACTCTGTCACGTGTTTACAGGCGACAGAGACCAGTTCTGCTATAATGCAAAGTTTGCATAACGCGAATTATATATAACGCGATGTATGTATTACGAAGCACATTTTTTTTACGCGGATGCGAATTTTATATAACGTGATGTAGTGAACAGAACTACGTCGCGCGAGTCGGAATAAGTGGTTGTACGGCTGCCTCGGCTTAGCATCACGCAAGGCATTGGGATGCTGTTCCATGCTTCTAGATGCTGCCCACGCGCCTCAATCTTTGTTAAGCCTGCGTACGCTTCTCACGTGTTATCGTGGACTGTGGTTTTCCCCCAATATTATATATTATTTATTCTAACGCAATTTTTACATAACGCGGTGTTCTTCAGGAAACCAACTACCGCGTAATAGGAGAATTGAATACGTGGTGGAGGTATTTTACTCGCCAGCTGCTAAACATGCGCTCCTGGTTTTTTGATAATATTTTTTTGGCTTGAACTCTGAATATCAGACGGTTTTTTTGTTAAGTCTGACGAAATGTGCTGTGGACACCTACGGGAAATCGGTCCATGGATCGTGATGATGAATATCAGGCCCCAAACACGAAATTTCGGACAATCTGAAACAAATGTATAGATATATAGGTTGTGTTGATTGCTAAAATGGAAGTGGCATCACTAATTGGACGTCGCCTCCGCTGCTTTCCGACCCATCGTGGTGTCATGTAGCGTCGAGTGACATCACTTCTGTGATCGTGAAGACAGACAGACTCAGTACGGCGTTGTTTTGTGGTGACCGGCCCCACGAGACGAGATAACCCAGCTTGATCACGAGCCCGTCTACGTGAGTCGATGGATCTCTGCAAGTCGAGGGATCTCTGTATAAGTCACTGGTGATCGGACTGAGAACATCAACTCACTACACCAGAGAGCGCGGTTCAATCACAGACAGTGGCTGAAACCTAGATTTGAACCCAGGCTCCCCGCTGTGCCGAGTCTGCGCTCTGAGCCACCTGGCTGTGACTTTCTAAATTGCGTCTGTTTTTTTACGATGTGTCATCCCTATTCACGATTCCATGAATGACAAAGTGCTGTTTTAATTGAAATGGAAATTAGTTAAAGGCTATTTTCTTTCTAAAATTGTTCTCTGTTTAGTATCCAAACTTTAAACAACCTAAAAAAATATTTTTTTTACGAAACACTGTGAAGATGGCAAAGCTTCGTTCTCGTCCTTTTCTCAAAGCACTTGAACTTCAACAGAATCACGAACCCAATGAGTCCTCGCATTTTGTAATATATCTGGATACAATGACAAATATCCCTCCCCTCCCTGTTTAGCCTCTTTCATAGGCGAGCACCACCTATGAAGGCGGGCACGGCAGGCGAGGGGTTGGTTTGGCTAACACCCACGTCCGGCCAACTTTGTCTTACCAGTGCTAACGTTTATATACTGCACTTGGTCACCCTTCCAAACGAGACTATCCTGGTCTTATGAATTATCACCTGGTTACACAAACCAAACTAAACTTAAATATTTTTTTATTTTACCAGGTAAGGCCCACTGAGCCATACAGCTCTGTTTCAGAAGCATCCTGACCATAAATAATCGCTTAACGAAGTGGCTGATCGGGTGGAAATGTATCGCAGCCAGATACGAAAACGCATGATCTAAATGTGGAGGGAAAAGCCGGAGGACCTGGAGAAAAAAACTACGCGACCACTGGGAGAGAGACGCAAATTCCAAATATACAGCAGGCGTCAGGGTCGGGATCGAACCCACGACCTCCTGCATACCAGGCAAGGTAGTTAACATATCGCCACCACGGTGCCCCCCCCCCCCCCCCCAAAGAACTTGAAACTCCAAAGTCATACACGTTCATACAGTACATACGCACATCACGCATGGAATAACTTACACACCCAAAGACTTATCGCTACAACTATAATGTTATCATAGGCGACGTTTCAGGCAATGGCCCTTCTTCACTGCACGTAAATTGTTTTTCTATCAGGAATGGTTTCTTGCGACGTCACCCTTTTTCCCTTTTAAGGCCACATGGTGTGATTCTTCATGAGTGTGTTGATTTGTCTTGTTGTTTGTCTCGTTTGTTGTTTGTCTTCGTGCACCACTGCCAACGCAGCAGCAGCAGTTTAACCAAATTACTTACTGGACATCTGAGAAAAAGAGTTTCATAGCTCATCGGATTCTTCCAGTATAAATACATATTCTGATTCTGATGTTAAGAAACGTGTGAATGGGGATGCTGTATCTTTCTACTTTAAATAAAATATATTTCAACCTAAAATTACAACTAAGACTATACGAATCACGACGTGTTTCTTTGTTATGTCTCTGAATTAATTTGAGTATAACGGGTGTTAAAAGTAATTTGTCGGAGCCAACTTTTGTTCCTGGAAAATCGCTAATAATAATGTAGATGTTTTTCTGTGCACTATTGTTCGATTTATCTCTTGAATGGTGGTTGTTTTTGCTGATATATATTTGCTCCATTGCCTGTCCTTTTTATGGTCCTGATTGTATCGTCTTTGGAGGTCCGGGTGCGTCACCAGGTAATGCGAGCTGGTCTTGGCTCGACTTACTCACTTGAAGGAAGCGGGTTGTCAACCTGTGGCTCTGGAGCCACGTGTGGCTCTTTCAAGGACTGGCTTCGTGACCTTGTTTATTAAGGAACCTCCATCTCGTATTCACATTGCATTGCGGCTCTTGAAATATTGAGGGTTTTTTCTTTACCGAATTCGATTTTTTTAAATGTTTTTGTTATTTTGGTTTGCCGACCGCTGCTCTAAGATAAACAATTAGTCCATAGAGAGCGACGTACGCTGTGACATCATACCTTGCTACGATGTTACAGATTCGACACATTATGTGATGTCACTGAATGATGACACGTGCTCTGATGTCACTGAATGATGACACGTGGTGTGATGTCACTGAAATGATTGGTTCAATAGGAGCGAATCTCTGCAAGGGCTTTAACATTTAGTGTCTCATCAGCAAAGTCATGCTTCGTCACTCTTGCAAACGAGACACATTCTGGCCAAACGAACTCAACTTGAACTAGACTTGCTCGATCCAATGCTGGTGTTATCACCACCTCATTCGATCGACCGCGCCCGAGTGGCCACTAATTGTACGGCATTGCACCCGGCTCCTTGTCTGCAATAATTTTTAAACAAAATTTCTGCAGGACAATTACACAGACCGTACAGAGCAAACTAGAGGCAACACAAAGCTTTTATTTATTTTTAAGTAGGATGTTAAACATTTCACGGACAGACACAAGATGAGCGATTTAAATGTCTTATGGTTAGATGCAGGGTACACACCAAGGACATTCATGAGAATTATTATAGAAAGGTAAAGGTTAGATGTCTCGGACAGGTAATGAGAAAGCAAGAGATTGAATATGTAGAATGAGTTTTGACTGGGGGCATTAGATATACCACAATAACCCGGGAAGATAGCATCAGAAATTTGAGAAATTGAATGCAACTGGGAAAATCTAATTTAAACTTTTGTTTGAGTAACGTCACGGGCAGAGATAAATGCAAGAATAATCGATGATCGTCGATGTCTTTGAGGGAGGACGCAGCTGAGACTGAGGGGACCGTTATTAACACAGAGCGCTGAATGAATTAGTGGCATTGTCATTAACCGTGAGGTTTGCCCTCTTATTACCAACTGTGTACAGACTCGCCCATGAACGCAACTGAAGCTTTGACTTCCTTCCCCCTTCTTTCATTTCCTTCGCGCCGTCGCTCGCCGTTGTCCCAGACGAATTCTTACACTCGCAATGTCCCCACAAACTCCTATCGTGTCTTTTGCATTGTTTGTCCCCCGTGCCCCTACCGGACATCTGTCAGAAAAAAAGCTTTATAGCTCATCGGATTCCTCCAGTATATATGTATATATAAATATTATTCATCTGGAAAACCCCGGCTGTGTGCGAACTCGGCTCTTACCTTCTCTGATCTCATGCCCCTCGCACTGAAACTCCGCCCTTCTGCATCAACCTTGACTCTTGCGCCCACCAAATATTTCGCCTTCTTGCCACACCGCCCCCGGTCTCTCCGACAGTCCTCAACCTCCCCACCACCACACCCCACCACCACCCCTCACCCCCACCACCCTCCACCCCCGGCCCCCGTCTCCGTATTCCCTGGCAGCTCCCGTGAGATCATCGGTCGACATCAGCAGCCCGCCCCTCTCTCCGGCCACGCCGAGTTTCTCTCACTCGGCCTCTCATTTCCCTGCACCTCACGTAACCCCAAGTCTGTAGTGTTCTTCCAGTTGCCGAGGGAATTGCATTCTAAGGTCGCACAGTCCTGACAAACAAAAACGTGCTTTGCCACAAATGAGCCGCAATATGTTTGCTGATCTCAACAAGGAGCATAAACCATCATCAATCAGACTTCGGCCATCCTCTGGTCACCCTCGCAGCCGTCTTTGTTGCCCAAAGTAGCGGCTTTTGGCTCAGCCATCGAACAAAGACGGCCGCTGCATCGCATGCTTTCGGATGCGCTTCTGCGGCCGTCTGGAATGATTTTCCTTCCGATATCAGGAAGTCACTGGAGCTATGCACTTTCAAATCATTTACATTGAAAATCATATCTTTTGTACTGCTTTTTGTGTATGGTGTTGTCCTTCCCGCCGATTGGCATGGTTGGTTATGTACATGGTGGAAGAAGTTCAACATACATTCATACAAGTCGAATTTCTTCACCCCACCTCCTCCGCACCCTTGGGGGGGGGTCACGATGCTGGTGACCTTGATCGGCAAAGACCTTACTCGATTACAGATGGGTCCGATTTCGAGGGAAAACCACAGTGACATACTAAATACTAAATAGACGCCGTACAATGCAGATGATGCTGCTGCGTTGGCAGCGGTGCACAAACACAATTAACAAAGAAACTCAAACACCTGACTTAAAGCTCTCGTGACTGCAGGAATTCATATTCTTTGGGTCTGTCGCTAAAGTCACGTAGATAGGTACAAATTAATACAAATAATAAATATAAAAGAAATAAAAACTACGACGTTTCGATCACAACACAAGCGATCGTCATCAGGAGGAAAGAGGGGGAAATCTGCTGAATGCAGACTGTTTAATAGGGTGGTAGTCCTAGGGTCACAAACGAAGTGGGCGGGGCTAGTGATGTTAATGTGAGAAGAATATAAACTCAAACACATTCGTAATGCACACATCGTGTTGTGTGTGTGGTCTAAAATTGTGGAGAGTGATAGTGTAGCAGTTAGTGAGCTGTGCTACGAACCCGGCGACCCGAGTCCGATTCCTGCTCACGGCTAACACCAGTGACGATTATCTGAACCGGTCCTGGGTTTTCTCAAGGTCGACTCAGCCTCAAATGAGTACCTGGTGTGGTGTGTAAACATCGCCACTGGGGAGACAAAGGCGGCCGGGCGTGGTGTTGGCCACCCACCCCCTCGTGTGCTGTGCCGGTCGTCATAGGTCCTCCCGAACAGCACTTGCCTCTACAGTCTATTAAGGGTACAGTGAGGGGAAAAAGTATTTGATCCCCTGCTGATTTTGTACGTTTGCCCACTGACAAAGAAATAATCAGTCTATAATTTTAATGATAGGTTTATTTGAACAGTGAGAGACAGAATAACAACAACAAAATCCAGAAAAACTCATGTCAAAAATGTTATAAATTGATTTGCATTTTAATGAGGGAAATAAGTATTTGACCCCTTGCAAAACATGACTTAGTTCTTGGTGGCAAAACCCTTGTTGGCAATCACAGAGGTCAGACGTTTCTTGTAGTTGGCCACCAGGTTTGCACACATCTCAGGAGGGATTGTGTCCCACTCCTCTTTGCAGATCTTCTCCAAGTCATTAAGGTTTCGAGGCTGACGTTTGGCAACTTGAATCTTCAGCTCCCTCCACATATTTGCTATGGGATTAAGGTCTGGAGACTGGCTAGGCCACTTCAGGACCTTAATGTGCTTCTTCTTGAGCCACTCCTTTGTTGCATTGGCCGTGTGTTTTGGGTCATTGTCATGCTGGAATACCCATCCACGACCCATTTTCAATGCCCTGGCGGAGGGAAGGAGGTTCTCACCCAAGATTTGACGGTACATAGCCCCGTCCATCGTCCCTTTGATGCGGTGAAGTTGTCCTGTCCCCTTAGCAGAAAAACACCCCCAAAGCATAATGTTTCCACCTCCATGTTTGACGGTGGGGATGGTGTTCTTGGGGTCATAGGCAGCATTCCTCCTCCTCCTCCAAACACGGCGAGTTGAGTTGATGCCAAAGAGCTCCATTTTAGTCTCATCTGACCACAACACTTTCACCCAGTTGCCCTCTGAATCATTCAGATGTTCATTGGTAAACTTCAAACGGGCATGTATATGTGCTTTCTTGAGCAGGGGGACCTTGCGGGTGCTGCAGGATGTCAGTCCTTCACGGCATAGTGTGTTACCAACTGTTTTCTTGGTGACTATGGTCCCAGCTGCCTTGAGATCATTGACAAGATCCTCCCGTGTAGTTCTGGGCTGATTCCTCACCGTTCTCATGATCATTGCAACTCCACGAGGTGAGATATTGCATGGAGCCCCAGGCCGAGGGAGATTGACAGTTCTTTTGTGTTTTTTCCATTTGCGAATAATCACACCAACTGTTGTCACCTTCTCACCAAGCTGCTTGGTGATGGTCTTGTAGCCCATTCCAGCCTTGTGTAGGTCTACAATCTTGTCCCTGGCATCCTTGGAGAGCTCTTTTGTCTTGGCCATGGTGGAGAGTTTGGAATCTGATTGATTGATTGCTTCTGTGAACAGATGTCTTTTATATAGGTAACAAGCTGAGATTAGGAGCACTCCCTTTAAGAGTGTGCTCCTAATCTCAGCTCGTTACCTCTATAAAAGACACCTGGGAGCCAGAAATATTTCTGATTGAAAGGGGTCAAATACTAATTTCCCGCATAAAATGCAAATCAATTTATAACATTTTTGACATGCGTTTTTCTGAATTTTTGTTGTTGTTATTCTGTCTCTCACTGTTCAAATAAACATACTATTAAAATTATAGACTGATCATTTCTTTGTCAGTGGGCAAACGTATAAAATCAGCAAGGAATCAAATACTTTTTTCCCTCACTGTATACGGGGGATCTTTGTTTATTTCGTCTTAAAATACAAAAAAGTAGTTGACGTTTTTGGCAATGGTTCTCCTGCATAGCACACAAACAGAGAAGCCAAGTAGAGAGACAGAGTGAATGATACGAGCTGGACACTGCATCTGTTTACTACGTGGGCAGGCGGCCTGATGAGGATTTATTTGTAAAACGTTGAGTTGTTTTTTAGTTACCAGGTTATAAATGGGCTTGGGCGCCTGTGTTGAGTTGTGCATAACACACAGATAATAAGTGTCATTGCGGAGAATATACGGGAATATCAGTAACAAAATACATAGGCAGGCAGGTGAGGTATTTCCAAGATGCTGCTACTAATGACGATGAAGCAGAGAAATCAATGGACCCACACTGGTTAAGTTCACCAAACACAAACATACAAACAGCAGCAGCCCACAGTTTCACACTAAGTGGTGGTGATGTCACTGCAACGCTTGTGCCAAGCTGGGTTAACTTTGATGCAAAGGCTCACGAAAGTCAGCACTATATGTTACGTGTTAAGTGAAGGATGTACGCTCATTCACATACACATTTACTAAGACAAAGGTCTCCGTATATCCTCAGGCTGCTGGGGAACGTGCTGTTAGCAAGTACCTATTAAGAACGACACAGCACACAAAGGAGTGGGTGGCGAACACTGCACCCGGTCACCTTTGTCTCCCCAAATGGTGATGTGTACACACCGCACTAGGTCCTCATTTAAGTCTGAGTTGACCAAGGGAAGGCCCACATGCACATAAACATACACACGGCTATCCCCTCTGTAGTCGTATTGAGGCCTAATTGGTGCACGTGGAGGTTGTGTGGTCATCAATATTCCCCGGCCGCATTTGTCTCCCCGCGGTTATACACATCTCTGCCGCACGTGGAAGAGATGTGTATTATGTGTGGGGGTGGGGGCAGAGGCGTAGCTAGGGGGGGCAGGGGGGTACATATGTCCCCGGGCGCCAAGGTAAAGGGGCGCCAAAATGAGGCTTACAACGTTACATTATAACTTATTGCGGCGGGCGCGGCAGCCTGAAACTACTGCACAAATCTACACCTCAACCTAAAAGTTTATATATCTCGCCACACACAGCCTACATGTCATGTAATTACATTTTGGTACGCGCGCCTATTAAGAACTTACATGGAAGAATGTCCCAAACAACAGGCAGGCGCAGTCTTTCAGCCTTAGTCACTGGCCTGTTTTTTGGTGGCAGAAACTACGACGGCCTGAAACACACTGGAGTGCACGATCAGAAGCTGTTGAAGCTATCTATGAAGAACTGGATGAATTAGTAGGGCTGCTAGACAAATTATCGGAGGACGTAACTTTGACGCCTGAAACCAGAAGTGATGCAGAACAGTTACAGGCATGCATATTAAATTTTAACTTGATAGTTTTATTACATTTCTGGAATGTCATTCTTGGAAAAATTGATCGTGTTCAGAAGCGCTTACAGGATCCTACTATGAATTTCAAGGAAGGAGCAACTGATCTTGAATCTTTGGAGCATGAATTTGTCAAGCTTCATGATGATTTGAGCCAAGTTGCTGTAGAAAACGCCAAAACAAGATGCACAGCCTGGGGGATCAATGTGGACAGAAGAATTAGGCGACGTCGGAAGATGCTTGGGGAACTGGCAAGAGATACAGGACTTTCAGCAGAAGAAGAAATTGTGCACGTTATGAAGAGCGTATTTTATCGACTTCAACAGGAGATGTCAACACGGTTTTTACGACTAAAAGACCTGAACACAAAATTTGGATTTCTGCTGGACGTCAAAACTCTTCTATCTGACACAGATGTCGTTGCAATTCGTCGAAATTGCACAGATTTTTGGAAATTTCTATGACACCGACATCAATGGCCACGAACTTTTCACAGAAATTGGAGATTGCAAAATGCTGCTCAGTAACCGGAATGAAGTTCTACCAGAAACTCCTTTGGATCTTCTTGGTTTTATTGTGTTTTATGGAGACGACATATTTCCGAATTTTCGAATTTCACTGCAATAGCAGTTTCAATTGCAAGCTGTGAGCGGTCGTTCAGCAAATTGAAACTTATTTTGACGCATTTGCGTGCTTCAATGGGACAAGATCGTCTCAGCGATCTTGCTCTTCTTAGCGTTGAAAGAGAAACATTGGAAAAAACTGATTTTGATTACGTGATTGACCAGTTTGCGACAGTGAAATGAAGAAAAATGTATCTTTTGTAGACTATGTCAACCAGTCTACGACAGTGACTGAGTGAGCCATGTAATATAATTTATATAAATTTGCTTCTTTAAATACAATGTTTCATCAAAATTTAAATTGTTATTCCTTATTCGATGTAATAGGAAAATGTGATAAAACGGGGGGGGGGGGCGCCAATTTTATAGTTCGTCCCCGGGCGCAAAATATCCTAGCTACGCCTCTGGGGGGGGGGGGGGGGGGCGTGACGTATGCGGTGCTGCGAAGTGGATGATCGTTTCACGCTGGGCTGGGAGTCCAACTCAAGCGGCGTGGAGACAGGGGAAAGGGTTTTCTGGAAGTTTCCCAAAGATTTAGCCAACTGGGACGGAGCTCACCCAGGCGGCTCACAACACCAACGACAACAACAAACGGGGGTGAGCTATGGTAGGATCGTAGCTGGTGGTTACCTGGTGATAACGGGACCATCGGGTGGGAGTGGGCATAGTTGTGGCGCTATCAGTCTGAGTCGTGGCTCCACGTCCCTAAGTCCCCGGGGAGCGCTTGGCGCGATCGCGTCGCCTCTCCTCGCCCTCATCACATGGCAGAGCCCACAGCTGACGAAGTTCCACGGAAGCCCGTCATGCTCCCGATGCGTTGCATTGAAGGTTCTCAAGCACGACTTCTGAGAGCTCGTGCGTTGGAGATAAAGTCTGCCGGTAGATTCCCTTTCAGCCGAGTTTTACATTGTCACGTGTAGCCAACCAAGTGTCATCTGTAATGGGACGTTACTGAATGAAGGATTTTTTTGTATTGGCAGACATACGACTGGAAGCACCCTCTGTTTTTGCCATGTAACCCACTAATGTCACGTCGATACATCCATCAGACATGCAAGTGCCACGATGGACAATCGGCGTGCCATCACACTTACAAACCCGCACTGGCTACAACACCATGTTGAGTTGATGGCGACGGAAGGCCCAAGGGAGGTTTTACTTTAAGTTCAAAGTTGACTTTGTGTCACAGGGTGAGAAGGCATTGCCGGTGAGATAACACGGCGTCACGATGGCACGGCACGAGCCCCTGCCACAATCAGGCTACCCCCAACACCCGCACACACACATACATATGTGTGTGCGTATGTCTTTATGACTAACACAACGGGAAGTGGTGGCGCAGTGGCGAGCACGAGACCAATAGCATCTATAATCGTTTTTTGGGTTAGATCGCGTAAATAGCATGAAGTCGTTAAACCCGCCACCACCCGACACAGCCAATTAGCAAGGGTTGTCACGTAAACAGAACATGCCAGTTCTTTACTAATACAGCACACCCGTGTGTTTGAGAGCAAATCCGAAAGGTTAAATTTATTTTTATTTCTCTCAATTTCGTCTAATTCTCGAATTAATCTTGTCTAGTCGTAACTAGTCTTGCGCAGAACTTCAACATTATAAACATCACTCGAGTGTCCCAGTTAGCACGCGTGTTCTGCCACTGTCCACAGTTGTGTTTGGCATTATTTACTATTCTCTCGTGTTATTCGCATCTCGGATATTCAACTCTCGGATAGCTACAGGTTGAGTGCTGCTTGCGGATTTGCTCCCCAACACACCAGTGTGCTGTGCCCGTGTAGTGTACTAATTCAGAGACACTAGTCGGGGGCGTTATCCCTCTGTCTTATCGACAGACCTGTTCTTCACCTGAGGACGGCTGCTTGCGTTGTGGCCGAAACGTCGTGAGAATTATTTTATTATGTTTTATTTGTATTATTTTATTATTTCCATTCTACATGACGTTACCGAAAGAACCAAGAAGATGAACCCCTGCAGTCACGAAAGCTTTAAATCGAAAGTTATCCCTCTTGTTTATTCCGGCTCTCACAGCCATACCGGGTCGGGACAGCCAACTAGCTTCCAGACCCACAGGTTGCAGAGGCGAAGACCACGGCAACAGCAGCATGCCGAGTTCCATTCCCTTCCCAATGGCAGCCGGCGCCGACTGGGAGTCGGAGCTCGCCTTGTATTCTCTCCAGCGTGGCCAGGCTTCGCCCTCGGCCACGCACCCTTCTGGTACCCCAGAAGGGTCCGGGCTTGACTCACTGGTCCAACTGGTAGAACGGGCTGCTACCTCCAATCCCATTGTCTACCAATCTCCCAGCGCCACGCGCTACATTGACTAATTCAATGTCACTGTACTCGTAATGAATTGCCATGTTATGTTTACGTGACAAACCTTACTAATTGGCTGTGTCGGGTGGTGGCGGGTTTAACTACGCATTCATATTCACGCGATCTAACCTAAAAAAACTATATTATGAACATCGGTGAATATTCAACAGGTCATGAAACTCACAATGGTCGACGCAGCCTTTTAATCACTACCTGGTGCAGTGTGTAAACAACAGCACTGTGGCCGTACGTGATGCTGGCCATGTCACCCCCTCGCGTGCCATGTCGGCCTTCATAAGTGCTCCCTAACAGCACTTGGCCCAACAGTCTGGGAAGGCGACACGGGGGAATTTTTTCTTTCTGTTCTAACTCATACCGGAATGGATCACTAGATACGGGTCCTGCGGGTTTTCGTTCCACATTTAGAAACGTGTGTTTGGAGAGTTTGTCCGCTATAAATTTCCAAATAATACGCCACTTCATTTAGCTATCATTTGAGGCCAGCTCGCTTCTGAAAAATAGGTGTTAAGCTAAGTGGGGCCATTGTCTGGTAAAATAAATAATATAATCCATCTCTGGCGATGGAAACCTCTAGTCCTCATCTGCCTCGCTGCATATTCCACCTTTTCATGGCGGGATCAGTCTGAATAAGGTTCTACAATTGCTGTTGTTGATGACAATGATGCAGTAGTTGGTGACCGGGCAGAGACCATCAACTCACTGCACTAAAGAACTAGGTTTAATCACAGGCATGTCAATGCGAGTCTATGGATCCCTATGCAAGTCTGTGGATCTCTGTGTAAGTCTATGGATTTCTGTGTAAGTCTATGGATATTTGTGTAAGTCTATAGATCTCTGTGTAAGTATATGGATCTCTGTGTAAGTCTATGGATCTCTGTGTAAGCATATGGATCTCTGTGTAAGTCTATGGATATCTGTGTAAGTCTATGAATATCTGTGTAAGTCTATGGATTTCGGTGTAAGTCTATGGATATTTGTGTAAGTCTATAGATCTCTGTGTAAGTATATGGATATCTGTGTAAGTCTATGGATCTCTGTGTAAGTATATCGATATCTGTGTAAGTCTATGGATCTCTGTGTAAGTCTATGGATATTTGTGTAAGTCTATGGATCTCTGTGTAGTATATCGATCTCTGTGTAAGTCTATAGATCTCTGTTTAAATCTTTGAATCTCTGTGTAAATCATTGGTAACCGGGCTGATACCATCAACTCACTGCAGTAGAGAACCCAGTTTAATCACAGTTCAGTCAATGTGAATGTATGGACCTCTTTGCAAGTCTATGGATATCGGTGTAAGTCTATGAACTTATATGTGTGAGTAATTGGTGACCGGCCTGACACCATCGATTCACTCACCGCACGAAAATGTTATTTTAATTATTATGGGCGGCCTCCACAACCTGACATCAAACCCCAGGGAGAGTGGACTCGTGGGTGCCGGCTGAGTTCCACCCGTAGCTCGTGCCCTGTCTGACGAGCGACTGCCCATGAATGGCCCCTGCTCGTCGGATAAGCAAGCGAGGGTCGTGGTTGTTGTCTAAAATAAACCACGTACACATCATCGGAGGAAATACAAAATAAAGACGAAGATCTCCCCCACCGCCCCTGTATAGCTTTCGCAGACCGTTAGGACCAATGCTGTTTGCGAGCACCAATGCAGGCCGACACGAAGGTGTGGGTGGGTGGCCACAACCATCCCTGGCCGTCTTTGTCTCCTAAGTGGCGATATTTACACATCGCACTAGATAATCATTTGACGCTGAGTCTACCTGCCAGAGGCCAGGGGACTGGTTCAGATAATCGTCACTGGTGTTGGAATTGAACTCATAGCACAGCACGCAAACCACTAACAATATCACTCCCCATCCACACACACACAAACTCACACCGCACTGAAATGTGTTCATTGTGCAGTTCCGGTGATGATTTTAAGTACAAATATAATTAATAATTATTCCTAATTGGTATGTGTTATTTATGTATTTACAATTGTGCGTTCGTAAATGTGCATCATTGTCCACTGTTGTTGTTCGAGCGATAGGTCCAGAAGTAAAAAAAAGCTGTGCTCTTCAGTTGGCCTGGGTGAAAAGTAGTGAATCTGTGTCCCTGCCCAACCCTGAGCTTAAAGACCCTTTAAACTCACGTCCTATATTCTGAACCCTCTAAGTTGTTCGCTCTTTCATGCCATGGCATTGCTTAGACTCCTTCCTCCGCATGTACCGAATAGGCAGGGGTCTCTTCTCTTTTCACCTTTGCCGCTGCAATCTCACTCTGTGCCTCTCCTGGCTGGCTTCCACCTACCACACCGAGTATCCGCGTATCCTAATCACTGCTGCTGCAGCTGCAGTGGCGGCAGCAGAGACAAGAGGCGCGTAATGATGCCCTGTAAACGAACTTAACGGCACTGAGTCGTTAAAAAAGCTGTGTGTAATGGAGAAGATGTGTGTAATGGAGAAGATGGAGAAGATGCACTTTTATTTTTATTTAAGAGGTGTCTTTGCCAGAGAAAGGCAAGAAGGGGGTAGAGAGTGAGAGCGGGCGAGAGAAAAAGATAGGGAGATGTAGAGAGTAAGGGGGGAGAATTGTCGCGAGAGGGACGGAGAGACATAGAGAGAGAGACACGGAGAGAGACTGACTTTTAAAATATCAGTTTAATGCTGCCCTGGAGTTAAATAACTTGCATCGCCAGTAATTAAAACCGTGTACATTATGCACGGTACGTGTACATTATGCACGGTACGTGTACTTTATGCACGGTACGTGCACATTATGCACGGTACGTGCACATGCACCGGGAACCCGGTATCCACCTCACGCTGTGTTCAGTCCAGGCGGCGGTCACTGTTGCAACCAACGAACGCGCGCTGAGTCGGAGGTGAAAACGATGAAGCAAAAAAAAAGCGCCCGCATTAAAATGTGAGAGATGAAAGCTTCCTCGCTCAAGTGTCTGCGCACTGGGAACTGCCCCAGCGCGTGAAGAACGCAGCATCGCCCCTCCCCGGCGTTGCTGGAGAGCAGGGGGTCAGCGATCGCAAGGATTCATATTCTTAGCGACCTGCCACTCAGTAGCCGCATGTGGGCTCTTTAAGGGACTCCTGTTTCGTGACGTTAATTATTAAGGACCCGCCGTCTCGTACTCACCACACTCATTGCGGCTCTTGAAATATTGAGTTGTTTTTTTCTTCAGAATTCTATGTCCATTGTCAATTTTGGTAGCCGACTCCAGCTGTAGAACGCGAGCTCCAAAGCAGCGTCGCGCCTTCATGAAGCGCCTTGGGCATCGCCAGGCGCGCAGTGACCCGGTCGGCGTAGCCCTGGCGCGTCAATTTGTTTTCGTGTCTTGCAAACCGCCATCATCGCCTGGGCAAGGGAGAAGCTCACAAGGTCGGCCCCGTGGTGGTTGCCCCCAGGACCCGGGGGGCACAGCCCTAGATACCGGCACTGCAGTGAAACGGCACACCCAGTCTCCTGCAGGTGGATCTCAGGAACCAAAACAGGTGGGCGAAGCCTCCGGCATCCTGGGTACCGCTGAGCAAAGGATCTCCCTTATTCTGCAGTGCACGTATGTATGTACATTGAACTTCTTTCGCATCGTGCGTAGCTCTACCGTGCTAATCGGAGGTACGGGGGAAGGACAACAAATGAAATACAAAAAAACTGTTTTAAAGAAAGAAGTTTTCAATCCAGATAATTTAAAAGTGCATAGCTCCAGGCCTCCGATGCCTCGGGGGCAGACGTGGCTGACGCACGCAGCCGAGGGGCAGGGTCCGGCGAGCCAGTCTCCACCAGAGATCCCTGCAGCGTTTCGTAACGGGCGGTTTGTACACTGGTTTCCCATTGGGCCGGCCACCCACAATATTTTGAGATTGCAAAATAAGTATGCGGTTGTTCGTTTGACAGGTCGCGTGTGTGCAGTTCCCGCTTTGGGACATCCTTCAGGGGCCACCTCCTTACAGAGCCTCCAGCTTGGGGAGCTTCCGCTTGCATTCTTGCGCCCCACATACTGGAGGGGGAGGGCAAGAAAAGTGCAGGGCAGGGGTCACTCGCCTCTGTCGCCGCCGGCGTTCTCTATGAATCCATGTGTAAGTCTATAGATTTCTGCATAAGTCTATGGATCTCTGTGTAAGTGTATGGATTTCTGTGTAAATCTATAGATCTTTGTGTAAGTCAAAGTATCTCTGTAAGTCTATGGATCTCTGTAAGTCAATGAAACTCTGTGTAAATCTATGGATCTCAGTGTAAGTCTATTGATCTCTGTGTAAATATGTGGATCTCAGTGTTAGTATATGCATCTCTTTGTAAGTCTATGGATCTCTGTGTAAGTCTATAGATCTCTGTGTAAGTCTATGAATCTATGTGTAAGTATATGGATCTCTGTGTAGGTCTAGGCATCTCTGTGTAAGACATTGGTAACCGGGTCGACATGATCGACTCACAAACTGAGTTGTACCTGCAGTAGCAGTTACATTGGGGAAACAAAACGACATGTCTCGGACCGTGTCCGCGAACACAAGGCAGATCTGAAACACGGCAGAACCAATACCTCTGCCGTGGCTGACCATTGTTATAACGCTGTGGGTTCGCATGATATTGTTTTTTCCGAGACCAAGATACTCTACAAACCTTCTGGCTACTATCAAAGGTTTGTTCATGAAGCCATCCAGATAAAATAACAGACATAACTTCAACCGAGAAAAAAACACAATCATTGGAAGGATGTTATTAACCAGGTAAAACCTTAACTGCTTCATGGTTGTGTTTATCATAGCTGCCGGGTACTAGCCTATTTTCCGAGTTAATTCCCCCCCCCCGCATCCCCAGCTTTCTCGGCCTCCCACTTCCAGCCCCGCCTACTTTCCCCCCAGCCTCACGTCCCCTCTCCTAGCGCTCACGCAGCGCTCCCCTCCCCCTACCCCACACCCCCTCTCTCTCCCACCTTGCCCCTCCCCCTTCTTACCTATATGCCCTCTTGCCACGGCATCTCTCTCCCAATTCATCAAAAAAAATATATTGCTGTGGTTTTCCCACCCGATGATGATTGCCTGTGTTGCAATTGAAACGTCGTGATTTTATTTATTTTAATTTATTTCTAACTACCTGACTTTACCGAAAGAACCAAAGAGTATGGATTCCTGCAGTCACGAAAGCTTTAAATCAAGATACGAACAACCAGTTACGAACCACCAATTATGAACCACCAGCACTCGCCCCATCTGAGGGGCGAGTCGTGCTCAGGGATGCAGTTCAGCTCGATCTTCTCAAACGTCTCACTCCAGTTATTTTCAACCAAGTGCGATTTTCCCCAGACCAAACGCCTGGGTTACGTTACCCGATAGCTGTGTCCCGGCCAAGACCGTCTGGGAGAGATAAGGAATGCACACGGTCCACCGTGACCCCTAGCAGCGTACCCCCAGCAGAGCGCCTTGTCGTTCGTTCAGTTTATTCAATCGGCCTTCTTGTAGAGGTCCACCGCTTCACAGAGAGAGAGAGAGCAGCAGCCACGTCGTTAATAACCACACAGACGTTGTCCGTGTAAGCAAACTAAAACCACTATAATTTGTATTTTATCAGGTAAGGCCCCACTGAGCTATGTAGATATTTTTTTCAGAAACACCCTGGCTATCACAAATAATAGTGTCTTATGAAGTGTAAATTTATAGCAGCAAAATGTTTCTAAATGTGCAAGGAAAAAACCTGAGGACCCGGAAAAAAATCCATACGATCAAGGGGAGAACATGCAAACTCTAAGTATACAGTAGGCGTCAGAGTTGGGGTCGAGCCAACGATCTCCTGTATACAAGTGTAATAACACGCTGGAGACGGCTTGTAGAATTGGTCCTTTTATTTCACTTTATTTGCAGTTCACAAACACTCCCCGTTGCTGGCAGGCAACGGGAAGCGGGCAGACAGTCCCCAGAGACCCACCACCACGTGGCACTCAGAGCCCCACTCGCGCGTGGCCTCTCCCTCTCTTAGTTCTGTGTCTGACACCGTGTCTCTCCTCTCTCCCCTTATTTAATGCCTGGGTCACGTGGTACACTCCAGCCAATCCTCAATAGCCTGCGCCGAATGTTCCAGATCCCCCATCAACTCCCGGTACCACGCCCCCGACTTGTTTTCCCATTGGCTGAGGCCAAGACCACCGAAACCAATCACCTAGCTGACATCCTGTGATCACGCCGGGGCCATGCTCCCAGGCTCTCCCCCCATTGGCTGTAAAGCGGGACCGGCCAAGCCGATCACCACGTGAATCTGACATAGGCTCTTATTACATCACCCCCCCCCCCCCCCGGTGAAAAAAAATCAGCCGTCTCGGCTGGGAAAAGGGTGACAAGCCGATTCCATGAAATTGCTTATTAGGGCGTCAAACCATGAAGGGCGAAATGGGCGTCTATGCGCCTGAACAAAGACAAAATTCACCCATGAATAATCAGACATACATTAGGGCGCCCCTGCAGCGCGGTAACAACAGGGAAGAGACTGCAAGGCAATCAATGCTATCGAAACGGAAGAGATTTCGACCGCGTACGCGACGCGGGACCCTCTCCGCTTCCTGCGCACGGTCGCCTTGCCGGCGGATCAACAGGAGGTGGTTGGCGTGAAGAAGAAGAAGGAGGATTTTCGATTTCGGTCGTGTACAGGTCAGGTCCCGTTGGAGGACAGACGGCGGGGGTCTCAGCAGCCCTCAAAACCTGTTCATTTGCGGGTGGCACAACACAGTCCCGCTGGGGATCAATGGGCGAGGCAAGCGGCATATTCGGCACAACGGACCCCGGCAGGTCAACAAGTGGGGATGAGGTGTCGGTACGCGGGTCAACGTAAGGTTTGAGTCGCGACGAATGGACGTACCACCGACGTTTTCCGTATTGGACGCGAACACTCTGTGAATTGCGAATGTCCACTAACGTGACAGGTCCTCGCCAAGGACTGTGCAATTTAGGGGATGTGCCCACCGGCACCTGAGGGCAGTGGAGCCATGCCTGATCGCCCACCGACCAGGGTATGTGGGTACGCGATCGACGTGCACACCTCTCGTTCCTTGCCTGCGTACGGGCCGTTGCACACCTGGCGGCTTCTCGCGCCTCTGTAACTCGTTCAAGCGAGTCCTGTACGTGATCAGGCAAAGAAAGGGACAGCTGTTTCCTCGGCGTACCCAATTGCACATCAATGGGGGGTACGTTCTGACAATCATACATCAAGAAAAATGGCGAATATCCCGTGGACGCGTGCGGAACCATGCGGTATGCCGCTAAGACACCTGGTATGTGCCAATCGGTCTGCTTTTCACTGACCGTGTGACAAAGCATAGCCGATAGGGTGCGGTTAAACCGTTCCACCATGCCGTCCGTTTGCGGATGGTAAGGGGAAGTGCGGATTTTCTTTGTGCCCAGCGCATCGCAAACATCCTTGAGCAATTTGGAGGAGAAGTTACGTCCCTGATCCGTGAGCAGCCTCTCGGGTGCTCCTTTATCCATGATATAACCATTCACGAAAGCATCGGTGATGGACGCGACCTTCTGGTCAGGCAAAGGCCAGGCCATAGGCCATCGAGAAAAATATTCTACCCCGACCAGAAGGTATTTGTTGCCCCTAGCGGATGGAGGAAACGGCCCGAGGATATCCAGAGCAACTAATTCGTTTATACGGGTTACCTCAATGGAACGTAGTGGCAGGACATAATGATTCCGAGGCGGTTTCCTCTTCGCGCAATCATGGCATGACCGGACAAAGTCATTGACGTCTGCCGTCATGCCGGGCCAAAATAAATCTTTCTGCATTGCGGCCAAAGTTTTTTGCACGCCGAGGTGCATTAATTTGTCAGCGTGCAGAGCGCGAAGCAGATCATGGCGAAGGGATGTAGGCATGACCAGGCGTGGTCGGTCAGACAATCCATCGGTACACATTAATAGTCCCGCCTGGTCCCGGAACATCTGCCACTTCCATCCCGCCAATTGAGCTCTCGGTTTCCCGATCAATTTCCGCAGCGGAGCCAGAGAGGCATCGGCCTCCTGCTCGCGTAGCCAAACCGAGTGCGGCAGCCGCAGGGTATCATCAGTATCCACTGGTACATCCTGGCCGTCCTCGTTCGACATCGCCCCCATAACCGGACAGGGCGAGGTAAGCGGCTCCGCAGTGATGCATACCCGTCAGACAAGTGCACGGGGGAATGGGTGGTAACCTGGAGAGCGCGTCCGCGTTGGCGTGGCGAGCACCCTTGCGGTACGTGATATCAAAGGAAAATTCCTGTAACGATTCCAACCACCGTGCCAATTGGCCTGATGGTTGGTCCAATTTCAACGAGTATTGCAAAGCCGCGTGATCAGTGCGAACAAGGAATTTCCTTGCATACAGGTACGGCCGGTACAGGCGAACACAATGCACGATCGCCAAAAGTTCCCGCCTCGTCACGCAATATCGTGTTTCTGCCGGAGACAGAACTCTACTGCCGTATGCAACCACTCGTTCAACCCCATCTTTACGTTGCAATAAAACGGCCCCGATGCCGATATCGCTAGCATCCGTGTCAAGGATGAACGGCTGGGAAAAGTCTGGGTAGTCGAGCGTAGGCGCCGTGGCAAGGTGTTCCCAGAGCGAGTGAAAAGAGCATTCCTCCTCCGGACCCCATTTAAACCTTTGATTTTTGCCCATCAGAATATGCAGTGGTTTAGCCAGCATGGCAAAGTTCTTAACAAATCGGCGATAGTAGGACGCAAAGCCTATAAAGCGCCGAACGTCACCCACCGAAGTGGGTGTAGGCCACTCTCGGACACATTGTGTTTTCTGAGGGTCAGTGGACACGCCGTCGGAACTGACAATATGACCCAAGTAACGGACGGAGTGTTGTAAAAGGTGGCATTTTTTTGGTTTAAACTTTAGGTCAGCCGAGCGCATCCGCTGAAAGACGGTCTCCAGGCGTTGGAGGTGTTCCTCGAACGTGCGGCTAAAAACGATAATATCATCTAAATATTTGAGGCATGTCTCCCACTGTAGTCCCGCCAGTACCAGTTCCATCAGGTGTTGGAACGTCGCCGGAGCCGCATTCCAGCCCATGGGTAAGCGGTTAAATTCAAAGAGGCCTTGTGGCGTGCGGAATGCCGTCTTGGGTTTGGACGCGTCATCGAGGGGGAGCTGCCAAAACCCCGAAGACAGATCGAGGGTGGAGAAGAATTTTGCCCCTGACAAAGCGTCCAATGAGTCATGCATTCGTGGTAAAGGGTATGCGTCCGCCACGGATATCTTATTCAACCGGCAGAAATTGATGCAAAATCTCGTCCCACCATCCTTTTTTCTTAACCAGTACCACCGGCGCGCCCCACGGACTGTTGGACGGCGAAATAATATCCGCCGCCAACATCTCGTCTACCGCGCCGCGCACGTGTTCCCTTTCTGCAGGGCTCATGCGATGCGGATGCATACAAATCGGAGGTGTCGCACCGGTGTCAATATGGTGCGACAAAAGCGACGTGCGGCCGAGATCCAAATCATTTTTACTGAAAACGTCAGCATACTGTACTATCAACGCATGCAAAGCGGACCTCTGCGAGTTCGATAAGGATGAATTTTCTCCGCACAAGTCCGCGATCCACCGTTCCTGTGAACGATCGCGTGGCGGTCCATCGGTGTGTGTTTTAATATGCGGTTTCCCGTCAAAAGTGGCGAAATCGGTAGTGGCGTGAGCCAATACTGATCCAGCCGGAATAACGACCCGGTCTGGCCCCCCATTCAATACCTGTATGAACGGGGCCTAACCCGGTCGTACGATGGTTTGGGCCACCACCAAGGAAAAAGATTTAGACACCGAATTCGACGGGGATAATAACACACTCATCGTACCATCCTTAACCTGAAGGGGCTCATGGTAACGCAGCGGGATAAGCATTTGTGAGCCCGATGGAACTGCTACTGTGGCAGCGACCATGGCGTTAACAGCGTTACCTGGCGGCGAACGGGCCAGCAGGGAAGGCAGGAACGACATCCTACGACCCCCCGGCATTTCTAAACAATTCTGATCGACCAGTATCTTAAGTGGCATGCGGCGCAAGAAGTCAGTGCCTAATAGACATGGGACGGCCAGTGAGCGAGAAATCAACACCGATCCTTCGGCGGTAATATTACCAATAGCAATTCGCACATCAACTTGACCGAAAATACCCATGCTACCCCCGTTCGCGGCTACACACGAGTCAATAACCCTGTGGATTCGCGACGTGGGAATAGACAAAAGATGAAAAATAACATCTGAAATGATGGTGGCAGACGCGCCGGTGTCCACCAAAATCCGGACATCGATGCCGTCGATGGTACCCCGTACCGTCGACGAACCCGACCCCGCAGCCACAACCCTACGAGCCAATTTTTTCCAGCGTGGTAATGACACCGAAGAATCACAATTATCATTGGAAGTGCAACTATGTGTGCGAGTGGATGAATGATGTGACACGACCTGCCGGGTGTCCGATTTGCGCCGACTCGCCGGAGGGTGTCGCGGCTCCGCGTCCGGTGGAGGAGATGGAGGCCCACTCGGCGGAAGCGGCGAAGGCAGAGGTCGGCAGCGGCAGTCGCGGGCAAAATGGCCTCGTCGGCCACACTTGAAGCACGTGGCCGTCGTCGGCCGCCGGTCGGTCAACCCGGCCCCCGCATGTGATCGGTGTGCGTAGTCACCACTCCGGTTGTTCAGCCGTCGTCTCGGGATCCAGTGTGGAACAGCAGCCACCATCTCGTCGTCGCCGGAGTCGTCGGAGCAATGGACAACCCGTCGTGGAGACCACCCTAAAGGTGGGCTGTCGATTTCGGGTTTACCCGTCCATGCCGCCATCTGATCCCAGCGCTTGATGTTAAATTTAGCGTCCAAGCAGAGCGCCACCCATCGCGATGTAAGCGGTTCATGGCCGCATACCGGCAGCGAGATGTTGAGTTCCTGAGACAGCTCCAGCATACGGGAAAGGATGAGAGGATCGAGGTGATCCGCCGTCGCGTCGGGGTAAGCAGCCATGGCCAACGCCACCAGCGCCCCCCGGTAAGCCAAGGGCGACTCCTCCGATCCTCAACGACGCGACATAAATTTCCTCGTGGCCGCCGTCGGCGGGTCGTAAAACTCCGCCATTTCTGCGAAAGCATCACGAAGCGTCTTCTTCTTGGACGCCGGGATGGATCGGAAGACCGCCAGTGAAACATCGTCCAGCAGCGTGGGCAGTGCTTCCAGCGCCTCCGCTTCTGTCCATCGCACGGATCTGAAGGCCGACTCAAAGCGCCACGTAAAAGCACTCCAATCGCCCCCGATGATAAATTCCTTAATCTGTGGAAGCCGATTTCCGCGGTGGCAGGTAGACGCCGCGGGTGTCTCCACTTGCGATTCCCGCGTTCTGCGCGTCTCCGACAAAATGGCGTCCGGCGGCCGCGTGGTAGCAGCCTCGCGCAAGATTGCGTCGGAAGGCTCCGTCGCCGCCGCCCCGCCCAAGATGGAGGCCTCCTCCTGAGTGGCAGGAGCAATGGCGGACGTCGTTTCCCGCCGAAGATCCTGGCCCTCGGAATCGAGCTGAGCCGCAGGCGGCCGACCCAGGCCCGCAGAGGACGCGACCGCCGTCACCAGATTGAGCAGAACCGCGCGGAGCAACTCGATCTGCTCCGCCATCAGCCGCCATCCTTCGTCCGCCCTTGAGGTGGTTGCCTCTTCCTCCCTTGGGCGATGAGCGGCGTCGAGGAGAGCGGCCGTCGGAGGTAGAGGAGCCGTAGCTCCCAGCAGATCGTCGTCGTCCGTCTCCACAACTTCCTCCGATGGAGGGTCGGGTGGGTTCTTCTTCCTGAGGTGCTTGGACATCTTGAAGATCGTCCAAACGGTCCCAGAAGAACTTCTGACACCAATGTAATAACACGCTGGAGACGGCTTGTAGAATCGGTCCTTTTATTTCACTTTCTTTGCAGTTCACAAACACTCCCCGTTGATAGCAGGCAACGGGAAGCGGGCAGACAGTCCCCAGAGACCCACCACCACGTGGCACTCAGAGTCCCACTCGCGGTGGCCTCTCCCTCTCTTAGTTCTGTGTCTGACCCCGTGTCTCTCCTCTCTCCTGTTATTTAATGCCTGGGTCACGTGGTACACTCCAGCCAATCCTCAATAGCCTGCGCCGAATGTTCCAAATCCCCCATCAACTCCCGGTACCACGCCCCGGATTTGTCTTCCCATTGGCTGAGGCCAAGACCACAGAAACCAATCACCTAGCTGACATCCTGTGCTCACGCCGGGGCCATGCTCCCAGGCTCTCCCCCCATTGGCTGTAAAGCGGTATAAGCCAAAACGATTACTACGTGAATCTGACATAGGCTCTTATTACACAAGGCAAAGGTAGTTAACATCTCACCACCGCGGCGCACTAACCTAACTACACTCACACTCACACTAAAAATCAATGGCTCGTGTAGGCGATGGATGCGTGAGTGTAGGTGCAGGCTTAATGCGCGTCACTCGCTGACGGCGGGTGACTCACGGACCATTGGCGTACGCACGAAGAATGAAGGTCACGGAACAATAAGTGGGCAATTTGCATCCTTCTCATATCTGTTTCTCCACATAAAACAAAGTATATATATTTACACTTTTCCTACAGATCTGATCAATAGCACGACCTTCCTCCTGGGAGTGCTTCATTTCAGCAGCATTAAAAACGAAAGTAAACTATTTTTTTTATTTTACCAGGTAAGGCCCACTAACATAGAAGCGAACTCGCCGCAAACGATAGCCTAAGGAAGGGACTTATCACTTGGAAATTTATATCAGCAGTTAAAACTCGAAACGCACGTTTCTAAATGTGGAGGGAAAACCCGGAGGACCCGAATAAGAATCCTTTATACCAGAAGAGGGAGTTGACATCTCGCCCACCTGGTGCCCCACTGGTTCAATACTAAAGACATCTGCACCGGTTTCGACGTTTAGTCTCATCGGCAGAAGTCGCGCTTGCTTGAACCAACAATGCTGGTTGTTGGATGGTGAACTAGCAGATGTTCGTGGGTTTATGGGGGAGAGCCCTCTCTGCTTAACAGCGTCCGTCCATGCGCAGTCAGCTGTATGTTTATTTGTACCGAGGCTCCCTCCTTGCGCCGTGACCTTCTCAGCAATATTTGTTTTAATTGCCTCCGTTTTTGTTGAAGAGGCACGGGATAAGCCCGACAGCAGAGGCTCGTTGTGGTACGTGTATTAAGATAACGGTGTAGTGCTGCTGTTTCGCTGTGGCACGGGTGGGTGAGCAGGGCCCACAGTGCGGGAAGAGTGGTGACACATCAACCACAACAAGAACCGCCGTTCGCAACTAAGTTGCGGTGACATCATCACGGCGCCCGTGCCATGCTAGGTGCACATTGACGAAAAAAATACTAAGACCCCCCATATAGCCTTAACAGACTGTTGGGGCAGGTTCTGCTAGTGAGCACCTATGAAGGCCGGAATGGTACACGAGGGGGTGGGTGACCAGCACCATGTCCGACCACCTTTGTCTCCCCAGTGGCGATATTTACACATCACATCAGGTACTCGTTTGAAGCTGAGTCGACCTAGGGGAGGCCCAGGACCGGTTCAGATTAACGACCCCCCGTATAGCTGTCACAAACTGCTGGGCCAAGTGCTGTTAGCGAGTAGCATCTATTATGCCCGGTACAACACACGAGCGGATGGATGTGGCCAATGCCACGCCCAGCCGCCTTTGTATCCCCAGTGCTGATGTTTTATAAACACCACACCAGCAACGTTTTTTTTAAAGACTCAGTCGATGTTGGTCGCGAGTAACGGGACTCGACTTCAGGTAGCCCGGGTTCGTGGATTAAAGCGGCGCTGCTCCTGCGGCTCCCACGGTGACCGAACTCAATTAAGACAGCAATGCCATGAAGAACATTCTGGGAATTATAACAGTTTGATTTTGTTTCCAAGGGGTGTATAACCATAGACATAAGTAATATGCATGGCTATAAAACACGATAACCGAATGTACCCTATTATTAATTGACTTGTCATGAAAAATGTATATATTCTAAACATTTAAATACACGTGGCAAATGTAAATGTCATTATCAATCAAGTTTGGAGCATAGTTTCGACAAGGCTCGATTATTGCAACTCACTGCTCTACGGGACGTCTGGCCAAAAAAAAACATTCCAAAGCTGCAGCGTGTAAAACATTCTCTGGCACGGGTCGTGACGGGTCCCTCAAGAACCGACCGTGTGCGTCCAATGCTCGCCGAGCTGCATTGGCTTCCGGTTGCCGAGCGAATACATAGTTATAAGGTCACACTCATTACACACAAAGTGCTTGTCACAAATGAACCACAATACCTTGCTGATATCGCCATGGAAAATAAACCATCACGCAAACTCCGGTCATACTCGCACCTGCTTTTGGCTAACCATCGAACTAATCTGGAACACTCTTCCTTCTGATTTTAGCAAGCCACTGGAGCTATGCAATTTCAAATCTAATTTGAAAACTCATTTCTTTATAACTGATTTTTGTCTTTAGTTTGTTGTCCTTTCCCCGTACATCCGATTATCACGGTTGGCTACTTACAGTGCGAAATAAGTTCAACATACATACATAACCGTTCGCATTATCGGTTACCGGTTTCAAAACTACAGGAATCAATGCACCGATTGCCACACGTGTGCGTACAAACGGAACGGCGCATGCGCCTCTTAGAAGAGGTGTAGGCGTAACCAACACTTCACTCCACCAACACAAAGACCCTCCCGCCCCCCCTTGCCTCAACATACGGTTGAGGCAAGTGCTGATAGCGAGCACCTATGAAGGCCGGCACGGTACACGAAGGGGTGGGTAGCCAGCACCACGCCCGGCCTCCTTTGTGTCCCCAATGACGATGTTTACACACCGCATCAGGTATTCATTTTGAGGCAGAGTCGACCTAGAGGAGACCCAGGACCGGTTCAGATGCTCATCACCGGTGTTGACCGTTCGCGCGCAAAGCGGTTGCACTACCCGCTACCCACAACTTTACCTCACCACCACCACGCGACCTGCCTATCGACGTAACTATGGTGGTGGTGGTGGTGTTAGCCACGTTTACACTATTGGTGGGTGGACGGAGGTGGGGAGATTTAAGAAACCGTGTCTCATTATTTCAACTGCCGTGCTGGGAGATGGAATGGAGAGGTCCAGCGCGCTGGTGACCACTAACTGTGCCTCCAGTCATCTTGGTGTGTCGGCGCGAGGCGTCCCTCACGAGGCCCACACTGATTAGCCGACGCAGGACCGGCTCTGGGTATCTCTGGTGACGGCAGGGACCGCTCTCAGCCGCGTCCCAATAACAATAACAACAACCACACCACGTTGAGAAGGAGAAGAAGAGGAAGAAGAAAGATCAGGGAGCTGCGTTGGTGAGGTGTAAAACCCATCATGCACACGTCACTGGTGTCAAGTGTATTCTGCTGGAACAAGCAGACTCCACTCAGCTACCATCCCAAATTTTACTTGTTCCGAACGCTGTGACAAAAACCAGACATCGCTACGCGTGTGTTTCTCTATACATTGCTTTCTGTACGGCAAACCGGTTTGTGTAGTTATGCAAAAAAACATCGACGTTAATAACTCAAATATTGACAAAAAAGTCAACACATTCGTCAATGACACTGAGTGGCTTTAGAGAGAATATATACCCTGATACATGCTGTATATTTGGAATTGGCATGTCTCTCTCCCCGTGGTCGCGTGGAGTTTTCTCCGGTTCCTCCGGGTTTTCCCTCCACATTTAATAATCAACATTACACGTCTACAGTATTTGGCTGATATAAATGTCCACGCGATAAGCCACTTCGTTGAGCTATCATTCGTGGCCAGGTCGCTTCTGAAAAAGAGCTATACAGCTCAGTGGGCCTTACGTGGTAAAATAAAAAATAGTTTAAACTTGTTTTGAAGCTTTCGTGACTGCAGGAATAGCTCTTTGGTTCTTTCGGTAAAGTCATGTTTTAAAAATAGAATACGACGTTTTGATTGCAACACAAGCAACCGTCATTAGGTAGAACTAAATTTGAACGAGAGACAAAACACAGACACAGAGACACACAGACAGACACACAAGCAGAGAGAGACAACACAGAGACACACAAAGAGAGACACACAACATAGACATACAGAAATCCAATGCCTCTGTGTCGAGGCCTTACATTTCCAAAAAAAATGCTAAGTTTGTTTTCTCAAACGGCCTATTTCTCTCTCTGTGTGTCTGATGATGTGTTTGTTTTATCTCTCTGTGTGTCTTGTTTGTCAAATTTCTAATTTTAGCAATCTTTGGAGACCGTAATCAACCAGGCTATGCGTTAACTGTATGTTAGTCAACTCTCTGTGCTGCATTGCATTACATTTAACAAAAAATTAACTCGTAAAAAAAAGTTTTTCACTATAAATCCTTTATATGCGTGGCGGCTAGAGTCCTCTCGTCCTTTGGTTTGAGATGGCTGCCACCTATGGGTCAGATGATTGCCTGCCACCATTAAGCAATTGGTAATTAAATATTTAAAAAAATTCCATAAAATGTTGAAAATTTTGGAAAAAAATTTTCACAAAATTAAATTGTCACGCACAACGAGTCTGTGTGCAAAATGTCAGCTCGATTGGATCACGGGAAGTGGGTTAAAAAACGACTGAAAGATTTGCACGGTCGTTAGCGCGCAAGCAAGCAAATGAACTTAATATAAAGGATTTTAAAAAAGTGGCTACATTTTGTTTTCTCAAACTGCCTATTTCTCTCTCTAAAATTGCCTAGGCTCTCATAGATCCATTCGCTCTTTCTCTCCACCGGCCGCTTCGTAGTGGATTTCCACACAACTCTCTCTAAAATGACCAGTCTTGTTGGGTCTTTCATTGACATGCCAATTTCTCTCTTCAAGCAGCTGCCCCAGCTGACCCACCTCTCTCTCTGCCCCACCCCCCTCTCTGCCCCACCCCCTCTCTCTCTATTTAAGGCCTCGACACAGAGGCATTGGGTCTCTGTGTGTTCATGTTGTGTCTCTCTTTGTGTGTCTCTGTGTTGTCTCTCTCTGCTTGTGTGTCTGTCTGTGCGTCTCCGTGTCTGTTATTTAGATGTCAATGTTGAGGTCTATTGGCCATGACGAGAGGGCTTCAGGAGAGAGTTCGTGTAGTTTTGTTACTCCTCTTCTATTGAAGCAGCGCAGAACATGGTGGTTTAGTATGATTGGCCATAATTACGGTTGGATGGCCACAATCACACTTTGACTTGTCTTTAACGTATATCGATAGATCTATGTGTCTCTACGTGTCTTTATGGGGATAATTATGGTCCAAAGTTTGGGTTGCAATGGCCACAGTCCCACTTCGGTTTTGATTTTAATTGTCCAGTCATGCAAGAAGTGTGTGTTGGCCTGTTGATGTTCTGATGCGGAGGAGGGAGTAGGGAGGAATAGGGAGGAGGGAGGAGGATATAGTGAACTATTTTATATGGGAGACATAAATACAGTGTCAACTTTTGGGTCTCAATGTGGGTGGGTTGAAGGAGAATATCACCCCTCCCTCCACTCCCTCACTGCTTGTTTGCGCCACTGGAGGAGAGCATTACCGTTCCCACTGTGTGTGTAAATGAGAGTCATGGAGAGTAAGAGAGAGGGAGAATGCGATGGGGAAGAGTGAGTGATGGGGAGGCTGGTTTCCAGATGCCAGGATTTGGGAGAAAATCCACGCAGCAGCAACAATAACAACACACGCAGCAGAACAGATGCAGAGACGAGCATTACTGGGAATCAATTATGGCGACGCCGCAAATCTGTAATTAAATGTCATTGGACAAATCGAACCGGCAATGACTCAGGTGGTTCATAATGGCCGTGTCAATGAAGCTGAGCCCGTGCTGCTGAATTACTGGGTTCAACGTTCGACCCCCGTTGTGATTCTACATTACTGTGTATGTGTCTTCTAAGGAGTTAAAAATGACCAATGTTTGTTCTCCTGAGGGGATTGCATCGCTGACCGCGGAGCAACTCCGCAAGTGTCACAATTTGCCCCCGGCCCCTGCACTAAACATACACCCGCACGATGCGCACCCACGTAGTGTCCTGGCGGGGGATTGCCTGGCACATTGGGTTTTAATCCAAATTGCCCCTAGAGGGAGAGTCCCATGGTTTCCAGGTGCCAGGAGATTGGCCGATCCTCACAGGACAAGTGACATTATGATGCCACTAAAATGGCTTAAAATTGTATGGGCGCAGAAAGAAAAGGTTCCCTGGGCCAACCGCAATGAGGTACAACTCGGGGGGGGGGGGGGGGGATGGAGGACGGAACCCTGAGCAAGAAGGGCGCAAGACAAAGGGACAATGGATGGCCATCTGCCGGTCACAGGAAGAGGGATGGTGGCGCGGGTGGGCACATGATTGGCCGCGCGGTACAATGCAACCCTGGGCCTTTGAAGTGAGGGGATTAGGCCACGGTAGAGACTTTAGAAAGGGACGGCGGCGCGGGTAGCGGCATGATTGGCCCTTCAGATTGTGAGTCGAGCTTCTCTGACCCATGGCAGCGAAACCCAACAGGAAAATGAATAACACAACTCATAAGCTCACCATTCGCCTTCTTCACACACCTGTCCCTCCCCATAAACAAAGTAATTGTTATGCATCCCATCAGCCACCCGGACTTTCCAGGAGTTCTTCATTTCAGCAACATTGCTTTAACATAAGCAACACGCTAAACTGGTTTCAGGTACCACGGTGGCAAGATAGTAACTACCTCTCCTGGTCGTTGGTCCGATCCTGACCCTGACGCCTGTAAAATTTGAATTTGTCTCTCTCTCCCCGTGGTCGCGTGGAATTTTCTCCGAGTCCTCCGATTTTTCTCTCGACATTCAGAATTAACATCATGCGTTTAGACTGTTTGCATGCTTTAAATTCCCACGAGATAAGCTGCTTTGTTGCGCTATCATTTGTGCTACCCAGGTCGCTTCTAAAAAAAAGCTAAGAGCTCAGAGTTCAGTGGGCCTTACCTTGTAAAATAAGAAAATATTTAGTTTTTTTACGCGCTTTTATTTAACTCACTGTCTGTTGTTGTCGTTGTTGTCGTATCCACAAATCGTGTAACTCAATTTTAACCCACTTCCCAATGTTGTATCGACTGCAAACTTGGTATACTTATGTCATACTGATGACAATAATATATTTTATCATTAAAAATAAAAATCTTAAACCATTTTTTTATATGTTATGTTTCGCCTTGGGTTTAATTGTCCACGGTAAACTGTCGTTGGCTGTAAATCACCATGGTCCCTTACGTTATGGCAAGCCTCGGGGCCACTTTCTGGAGTCGTGGAGTTCTGCCATTACTCGTACGGTATATTTCATTAAAGCGTGTTTTTAAAAATAGTATGTTTAAATATTACTTGTTAGTTTAGACATTCAGTGCCTCATCAGCAGAAGGCAGGCTTTGCTTGAACCATTGCTGGCGAATCCCAGATCTCACAACGGGTGAGAATGGAAGATTGCCAACGTGCCGCCAAGTTTATCATCTTCTCAAGGTGAGGTAAAATATGACAGAATTATTAATACGCAGAAAAAATATACGAAGTAAAAAAAATGGAGACAGCTGCTCTAACGGGGGTCTATTGTTAATGAAGAGAGGAGCTTTATTCATAACCGCGCTCTGCGTTGAGATGAATCAGCAGCGCGTGCGTGAAAGGGAATGAGTGCGCGTGTCATGCAGTGTGGGGAGCGGTGGCGCAGTGGTAAGCGCTGCTGTGCCACGGACCCGGCGGTCCGAGCTCGTTCCTGCTCACGGCCAGCGTCAGTGGTGATTATCTGAACTATTCCTGGGCGTCCCCAAGGTAGACTCACCGTCAAAGACGGTGTTGGCCACCCACCCCAAGGCCTGCCGTGATAACCTTCATAGGTGCTCGCAAACAGCACTTGCCACAGCAGTCTGTTAATGTCCATATGCACATCTTTGTTTTTGTGCTTCTCATGAGTGGAGCGGTAGTGTTGTGGATGGCTCCCTGCGCTACGAACTCGGGCCATATGCGTTCGATTCCTGGACCACAGCCAACATTATTGACGAACACATGCACTGGGCCTCCCCTCGGTTGACTCAGCTTTAAATTAGTAACTGGTGCTGTATGTGTGTGTCAACTTCAACATTGGGGAGATAAAGGCGGACCGGCGTGGCGATGGCCACCCATCCCTCGTCTGACTTTCCGCCCTTCATAGGTGCTCGCTCACAGCATTTTCCAGAACAGTCTGTTCAGGGCTATATGGGGGATCTTTGTATCTTGGCTGTGCATGAGTGAGTGGGTATTGTGTATTATTGCATCTCCCACATGAAGTGATATCACTCCAGTGAGTGAGTAAGTGAATGCTGCTATGAGTGATCGCGCGTGTAATAGGCAAACACGTGGACGTGCATAAGCAGAGGTGGCTAACACACACACAGTACAAACACACGCACATGCACGGACATACACGAACACCAGGGACAATAATCATCTGAACCAGGCCTGGGCATCGCCTGGTCGACTCAGCTTCAAATGAGTACTGTACCTGGTGTGATGTGAAAACGTGGCCACTGGGGAGACAAAGGCGGTCCGGCGTGGTTGTTGGTCTTACGACCCCTTCGTGTGCAGGTGGCGTCCGACATAGCACTTGCCCCAACAGTCTGTGAAAGCTTTACGAGGGATTTTTTTCTTTGTCCTGATCTGCAATTCCACCCCTCAGGGCACCCATCGCTCACAGTCGCGGCCCAGATACACGGCTCGCTGCGCACATTAATCCAGGAGAAATCCTGACTGCTGATGAGAAACTGAATGTCGAAATCGCTCCTGAGTTTTACTAACATTGAACCGATACTGATCTAATTATGCACTACCTGGAGGCCGTTTGGCTGAAGGGATGCGTAAAAAAATACTGGGAAAACATTGTCTTATGTGACAACGCGAATTGTCTGCTTGTTTATTATAGAGGGTAGGTGGACCACGCAGGGATATAGCATTGACGTCAATAAGACACTCAAGCATACTGCAGTCTCTGTAATAAATGTTTCTGTGTTCGGCGTCTCTGTGTAAGAGTCTCTGTGTTAGGGGTTTCTGTGTTAGGGGTCTCTGTGTTAGAGGTCTCTATGTTCGGGGTTTCTGTGTTAAGGTATTTGTGTTATGTGTATCCGTGATAGAGTTCTCTATGTGAGTGGTGTGTGTTAGGGGTCTGTGTTTTAGGGGATTCTGTGGTAGGGGTCAATGTGTTAGGGGTATCTGTGTTAGGAGTCTCTTTGTGAGGGGTATCTATTTAAGGGGTTTGTGTTTAGGGTATCCATATTAGGGGTCTGTGGACGGGGTCTCTGTGTTCGGGTCTCTGTGTTCAGCGTCTGTGTGTTAGGGGTATCTGTTTTAGGCGTATCTGTGTTCGGGTCTTTGTTGTAGGGGTCTCTGTGCTCGGCGTCTGTGTGTTAGGGGTATTTGTATAAGGGTTTATGTGTTAGGGGTCACTCTGGGGTCTCTGTCAGGGTCTCTGTGTTAGGGGTCTTCGTGTTAGGGTATCTATATTAGGGGTCTTTGTGTTAGGGTCTCTGTGTTATCGGTCTCTGTGCTTGGGGTCTCTGTCTTAGGGGTCAGTGTTAGGGGTCTCTGTGTTAGGGGTGTCTGTGTTAGGGGTCTCTGCGTTAAGGGTGTCTTTGTTAAGGGTGTCTGTCTTTTTTCGATTTAAAGCTTTCGTGACTGCAGGGATTCATCTTCTTGGTTATTTCGGTAAAGTCACGTAGAAGGGAAGTAATAAAATAATAAAAATAAACATAATAAAATAAAATAATTCTCACGACGTTTCGGCTAAGACGCAAGCAGCCGTCTTCAGGTGAAGAATGAGACAATGCCAAGCTAGGAGCTTATATATAAGCTGAGTTGGAGGTGAAAGAAGAGCGCCTTAACAAAAAGAATGTGCATATCAAGAGGAATTTAGCATATTCATGGGAAATGCGTAGGAGGTGGGCGGTGGGGTTTCAAAGTCATATTATGCCCATGCATTATGCAGGATCAGCAGCACCAAGGGCGGGTGCAGGGAGCAGCATTAACAAAGGAAAGGAATGTTAATAGTATGTAGCTGCAGTTACTAAACAACCACGTAGAAAACTAAAGTATAAACTACATAAAAAACTAAAGTATAAACTGCATAGCATCATCAGTATACTTACTATACTCTACAATAAGCTGAGTTACTAACATCAAGTAATACATTACAATTCTACGTCGTAAAAATTATATAATATGCTTCCATCTAAACTTTATTCTCTTACATCACACGAGCATACACCGTACTATATACTGACATTAAATTACATACTGTATTGCTATAAACCACTTTATACATTTTAATATAACACTATGTATTATTCTACCCACCCTAATGTGTATCACACTGCTATATGTTTAATATACAATTACGATACTATATATTACTTTGTACATTGTATTAAGCATATAAATGTTATACTATTTGTTATTATACACTGTACCATTGACCGTCGTGTCAATCGGTGAGTCGTGGGGGGAAAACTTGCAGCGGAGCAAATAATCCATTCCCTGCGGAGAATACAATGCCAGTGAGTGGAACGCGGTCTGAAAGTCACCGTAAACGTGAACACAATCAGTTAAGATCCGAAATGGTTTATTACGTCCTTCCAATGATTGCTAAGCCAGAATCCATCTTCTCGGATGAAATTGTCTCTGTGTTTGTATATGTGGATCGCCTCATGAAAGAATCTCTCATGATAGCCAGATGGCTTGCAGAGAACCTCTGTCTTGGAGAAGTCAATGTCATGTGAGCCCACTGAGTTGTAACAGTGATCTGCCACGGCTGAGGTGTTTGTCCTACCGTGTTTCAGGTCTGCTTTATGTTGTGGTCCGATACATGTCGTTTGGTTTCCCCAATGTAACTGCTACCACAGAGGCAACTTAGTTTGTAGACGCCAGGGTACTGTATGTCTGGAACCACATCTTTTACAGACGGGACCAGATCACAGATTTTATGTACTGTGTTGAATCGGACCTGGATCTTGTGTTTAATTAGGATTTTGGAGATCTTTTTTGTGACCCCAGCAATGTAGGGTAAGGTGATAGTCTTGAAAGGCTCCTCAACAGTATCCTTCTTGATGGTTGGAGTGATGGCTTTGCGGATTGTGTAGTCGGAGTAACCATTAGCCTTAAGAGCTTGGCGTACGTGTTTGAGTTCACTGGCAATGTGTTCCTGGTCGGAGATGCATTGGGCTCTATGGTATAGAGTCTTGATGGTGGGAATCCGGTTTTAGGTAAGCATCCGTATGGGTGGCTTTCCTGTAGACAGAGTGGCTCATTGAACCATCAGGTCTCCTTTTAATTAGGACATTCAAAAAGGGTAGCTTGCCATCTTTTTCGACTTCCATGGTGAATCTGATGGCTGGGTGTATGGAATTGATGTGGTCGAGAAATTGGTCTAGAGCAGGCCGGCCATGTGGCCAGATGACAAAAGTGTCGTCTACGTACCTCTTCCATAAGGTCGGGCGTAGAGTGGCAGTCTGGATGGCGTCAGTCTCAAATTTCTCCATGAAGATGTTGGCTACAACCGGAGATAGGGGGGAGCCCATTGGGGTGCCCTCAGTTTGCTTCTAGAAAGTTCCATTCCAGGTGAAGTATGTATTGGTTAAGCAGTGTCTCACCAGGGGTGGTACCCCAGCATTCAGTCCTTGATGAACCAAGTCTTCAATGATTGCGATGGTGTCAGGTACAGGAACCTTGGTGAATAAGGAAACCACATCAAAACTGACAAGCAGGTCTTCTGGGGACAGGGCAATCCCCTTGATTGTCGATACCAGGTCAGTAGAGTTTAGTACCGCAGAGGTGGTTTTTCCAGTGAAAGGCCATAGGATTTCAGACAAAAAACGAGCCAATTTATAGCAACTCCCCCACCTATAAATTGGCTCGTTTTTTGTCTGAAATCCTACAGCCTTTCACTGGAAAAACCACCTCTGCGGTACTAAACTCTACTGACCTGGTATCGACAATCAAGAGGATTGCCCTGTCCCCAGACGACCTGGGGGGGGGGGGGGGGTGGTGCCAGAGTTGTTAAAGTGCGTCTGCTGCTAATGGGACCGAGCCCCTGCCATGTAGATGGTAAAAGCAAAAAAGCAGGTCAGGAAGAAACAGCCTCCTGCTACGTTGCTTGGTGGGTAAAACTTAAAGCAGGAAACCAGCGTGTGAAAAAAGAAGCTAAACATGATGAAAACAAAACTGGATGTCTATCAGTAAACTGTACAGTAACTAAAGAACAGTTGTCTGTCAAATAAGATGGTCCAAATATGCGTAGTTAAATCTTTTTTGCATGGTTAATAACATCTTTCCAATGATTACTCAGTTTGTACCCATCATCACGGTTGAAATTATGTCTGTGTTTGTATACTTGGATGGCTTCGTGTACAAACCTTTGATGGTAGCCAGGAGGTTTGCAGAACACCTTGGTCTCGGAAAAGACAATTTCATGAGAGCCCACAGCATTGTAGCAATGATCGGCAACGGCGGAAGAATCACTTCTGCCGTGTTTCAGATCTGACTTGTGCTCGCGGACACGATCAGAGACATGAAGTTTCGTTTCTCCAATGTAGCAATCACCACAACTGCAACTCAGTTTGTAGACTCCAGGGTACTGTAAGTCAGGAACGACATCCTTCACAGATGGAATCAGATCACGGATTTTATGCGCTGTACTGAATCGGACTTGGAACTTATGTTTGTTTAGAATTTTGGAGATCTTTTTGGTCACGTCTGTTATGTATGGTAACGTGATAGTTTTGATCGGAGTTTCATGTGGCTGTTTCTGTATGGTGGGAGAAACAGCTTGGCGAATGGTGAGGTCAGAGTATCCATTCATCCTGAGGGCCCGATGTACATGTCTTAATTCACTAGCCAGGTGGTGTTGGTCAGAAATGTCATGAGCTCTGTGGTATAGCGTTTTGATGATATAATTCTTTTGAGATGGGTGGTGGTGGGAATCGGGTTTCAAGTAGGAATCTGTGTGGGTGGCTTTCCTGTAGACAGAATGTCCCAAGGATCCGTCAGGTCTCCTCTCAAACAGAATATTTAAGAATGGTAGTTTACCATCTTTCTCCACTTCCATGGTGAATCTGATGGATGGGTGTCTGGAATTGATGTGGTCCAAGAAGTGGTTCAATGCTGGGAGGCCATGTGGCCAAATGACGAAAGTGTCATCCACATACCTCTTCCACAGGGAAGGACGCAGGGTGGATGTTGGCTATCACTGGTGACAAGGGGGAGCCCATAGGGGTACCCTCATTTTGTTTGTAGAAGGTGCCATTCCAGGTAAAATAAGTGTTGGTGAGGCAATGCCTAACCAGCGCAGGTACATCCGAATTCAATCCATGTTGGACCAAGTCCTCATTTATTGTTAGGGTGGCAGGTACTGGTACTTTGGTAAACAGAGATACTACATCAAAACTGACGAGGATGTCATCAGGAGATAGTACCATGTCCTTGACCATAGAGACTAATTGGGTTGAGTTGAGAACTGCCGAAGGGTCTTGCCTGTGAAGGGAAGCAGAGTATCTGATAGAAACCGGGCTAGTTTGTAGGTAGGAGAGTTGATCGTCGACACGATGGGTCATAGCGGGGTGCCTTCTTTATGGATCTTGGGAAGACCATAGAGTCTGGGAGGTCTTGCCACCGATGGTTTTAGAGAGGGACGTTTGGTTGGTTCGATTAGGGAAGTCGAAGGCTCAGTCCTTTGTTATGTAGACTAGCCGTAGCTTCAGCCGCACCAACCTTACCATAATAATAAAAAAAAACTCCTATCCAGGGGCCTGCCCTGGCTCCTCCCCCCTCAACCAGTATATATACGGGGTCGGATCTCTTGGAATTTCTCATTTACTTGATACAGCGAGCGTGCTGTGACGGTTCCACCTGAAGACGGAGGCTTGTGTTGCCTCCGAAACGTCGTTATTTTTATTTTATTTTTATTTTACTTTTATTAATTTTCATTTTTTACCTACGTGACTTTACCGAAAAAACCCAAGAATATGAATCCTTGCAGTCACGAAAGCTTCAAATCTAGAATGTTTTGGGTTAGATTACGCAATATAAATGTGTCGTTAATCTTGCCACCACCCGACAGAGCCAATTCGTAAGGTTTGTCATGTAAACAAAACATGCTAATTCGTTACTATTTCCCAATATACAGCAGTCGTTAGGACCGGGATACAACCCACGACCTCCTGTATATCAGGCGAGGTAGTTAACATCTCGCCACCGTGGCGCCCAGGTTGCTCCTAGCAGGCCTTTGTGGACCGTACAATGCAGGATCCAGTTCACTGGGGCAAGGAAACAGCTTCACGGCGATGGTGCAGCAGCCTTGCCTTACGCCGCTTTTGATGCTGAACCACTCAGACGACTTTCCATTCACGCAAACACAGCTGACTGTTGTCTGTGTAGAGCTCAGATCCATTAATAAGATTCACAATTTTCAGCGGTGATCTGATGCTCGTGAGAAGCAGCCAATGCGCGTTACAGTTGACAGAGTCATAAGCAGCTTTAAGGATACCCAGAGATGATGCCGGAAATCTTGACTTGTTTGTATGAAAAAGGTCAGCTTGGTGATGCAGCCGATGGTGGGACTTCCGGTTGTGAAGCCGCTCCATTCCCTGTGGTGTACTTCTAAAAGCTTGCATTTGACTTGGGCCGCAAAATTGATGCGAATAGCTTACCAGGAGCAGGAGAGGAAGGCGATGCCACGAAAGTTATTCCTCTCGTGTCTGCTCCCCTTTATTTGGTAGAAGGGCCGGATGATGCATTTATTATACTCTTACGCTATTGAGGATGTCCTCCGCGTGTGCTGGAAGATCATTATTATCCTTTCAATGATGGCTGCGCTTCCGGGCTTCAGCATTTTTGCTGGGATGTTACAAATTTCGAACGGACAGATATTTTTATTTTTTTCTCAGAGCAGTTACTAGCACAGCCACCGGTTGCGTTCGTTCGTTTACATTGACATGCTAATCGAAAACTGGCTGTGATGTTGCCGTGTGTGTCTCTCTATGCGTGTGTGTGTCCCTCAGTTTGTGTGTCTCTTTCTTCGTGTGTGTCTTCCTATATGTCTCTCTCTCTCTCCTGTATCTCTTTGTGTGTATGTGTGTCTCTCTCACTCTGTCACTTTTTGTGTGTGTCTCTGTGTGTGTGTGTCGTTCTGTGTGTGTCTCTCTCTGGGTATGTCGCTCTGTGTTGTGTCTATGTGTGTGTCTCTGTGTGTGTTTTTCTCTCACTGTGTATGGGTTTTATTCTCGGTGTGTCTCTCTCTCTTTCCCTCGATGTGGTGTTGTCCCTCGGTTGTTTCCCTCGTTTTCTAACGAGCTGGATGTCTCACTCACACAGCCACCATTGCGTTGGTTCGTTTACATTGACATGCTAATCTCTCACAATACAATGGCCACCTCCTCAGCTCTTGCAGCTTTCACATCACACCCCCCATCTCGGTTCCCATCTTTGGCACAATCTCTAGCCCCCACCCTTTTGCCCGATGCAGCAACCCCTCCTCCCCCATCTCGGCTTTATATATATAAGGACTTGTTTCAGCAGCCTTGTTCTCTCTTCCACATGAAGACGATTGCTTGCATGGCGATCGAAACGTCGTGATCTATTCTTTTTTCTACATACGTGACCTTATCGAAAGAACCAAAGAGTATGGATTCCTGCAGTCACAAAAGCTGCAAATCAAGATTGAACCGCCACTACGGGGAGGGTTTTCACACAACTGTTAGATCTTTTAATAGACTGCGAGACAAGAATTATCACCTTAGCGAGTCGCTCACCTTTCTGAAGAGATACCGCGACACCAAGGTAATACCGATCGCTTTTACACTCACATCTGCTGCTGTCACTTCTCCTGACGCCTAATTGATCTTGTTTAGGGCTAGCCTCACTTTAATCTCACAGAGAATAAGACTGCTCCGATTTGAACTTGATAATTTAGACAAGACTCTCTTACAATCAAACTTAGCATTAACTAAGAAAATGTCCACATCTAATTGGGGCCATATAGATAACATGACTGTTTCTTCAGCTACTTCAATGTCATCCAAATGTAAAGTTAACCTGATTGCTAAATTCAACCTCCTGTCAAAAAAAAGCCAGAGCCACACCTTAAAAAGTTAGATGTTAACAAGATTGTTATCAATCACAGTAACAGCCCAATTTTCGACAGCCTAAAAGCGGTACTAGCTAAAGGGTTGAATTTCGCAGTCACCCCTAAACACATCCCAGTGGATGATATCATTTCCCAGGTAGACATAGCACTACCTGGATATTCGGGCCGCCATCGTCGTCTTCCCGGCCGCCGTCGACTTCAAGGGGCCCCCAGGTGAGTCACAGTGCACCACACACTAGGCCCTCGTTCCCACCTCACCCATCTCATATCCGTGTAGATCCGCGCACTGTTGTCGTTCGTCCTCATCGGGTTTTAGCACGTAAGGGATCTTTTGCTTTGGTTGAGGGTTGGCCACTCGGGCCGGACCAGTGGTCTCAATTAGCCCATTGAATTGTCGCCACGACCGCTGGGTCGTCCGCGGTCATCGGCACTATACAGGGCATAGAAGTGCGGGTTCTTATTGATACGGGGGCTTCCGCCACCATGATTTCTGAATTGCTACTTAACATTCTGCCGTGAAATTGTTGTTCTATGCGCCCTGTTTCTGTTCCATACTTCGCTGCTAACGGGGGGGTCATTGGGAATTTTAGGCCAGATATCGCAGGGGTGTCCATTGGGGACATTACATTTGAAGGGCCTATATTGGTCTCAGAATCTTTAGCGGTGCCATGCTTGTTGGGGATGGACTTCCTTGGGAAGGTGCCCCTCAAAATCTTAACAGACCAGAGATGTTTGGAATTGCCCTCGGGGAGACGGATTGCGTTTTTATCATCGCCCGCTAAATTGCATTATGTTAATGCGTCTGTTCAGGCGCTTGTTACCGATACCATCACGATTCCCCCCGGGGCAAAAATGCTCGTCCACCTGCACTTATGGGAGCCCAGACGCTAGTTTCGAGGGACCGGCAGCCCTTTATTCAAGTGTTGAATGTGGGGCCCGACGCATCGGTCATTCAGGTGGGCACAGTGCTCGCTCACACGCCGAGCCATGACGGTCTAAGGTGATATGATAGGGGGTGTTGAAGTTTCATAGTACGCAGGCCACATGCATACAGATGATGACAGGTGGGCGGATGTACTCTGCTCCGAGAATCGGATCCTGTCTGGCGCTCAGAGGTCCGTGTTGCGTGCACTATTACTTGAATTCGGGGATATTTTCAGCCGGGGTAAATTTGATCTTGGTCACAAGACCGTCCTGAGCCACCATATTGATACAGGTGACTCTCCCCCCATCCGGATCAACCCTTATCGTTAAGCCCAGCTGAAAAAGAACATGTACGCCAAGCGGTCAACAAAATGTTGGCCACCGATGTTATCTCCCCGTCCACGAGCCCATGGGGTTGCTATGATCGTGCTGGTGAAAAAGCACGACTGGAGTTTGCGCTTCTGCGTAGACTTCCGGAAACTTAACAAAGTGTCTGTAGCAGATGCATACCCCCTGCCCCATATGGACGATTCGCTGGATGTGTTGGCGGGGGCGTCATTTTTCTCAACGCTTGACCTACTCTCAGGGTTCTGGCAGTTGCTCAAAGCCTACGACTACTTTCCGAACGTCGCAAGGCTTATTCAAATTTAATAGACTCCCGATGGGCCTCCACTTGGCCCTGGCAACTTTTTAGAGGTTAATGGAGCTATTCCTGGCAGAACTCCAGTGGGACTCCTGCCTGATATATTTGGACAAGATTATTGTATTCAGCCGCACGTTCGATGAGCACCTGACCCGGTTGTGTGCTGTTTTTCTTAAGATGCGACAGGCTAATCTTAGGTTTAAATCTCAGAAGTGCCATATGTTGCAGACATCCGTTGGATACCTCAGGCACATTGTTAGCGAATCGGGTATTGTGACTGATCCCGATAAAACTGCGTGCATGCGCATGTGGCCTACCCCCAAGTCAGTGGGTGATGTACGCAGTTTTATCGGTTTTGCTTCCTATTACCGTCGCTTTGTGCCCGGGTTGGCAACCGTTGCCAAACCCCTCCATGCCCTGACGGCAAAGGGACAGCATTTTTGGTGTGGAGCGGAGGAGGCCACTTTCGTTGCCCTCCGCGACAGCTTGGTGGGCACCCCTCCCCTCCGATACCCGGACTTTTTGCTGTCGTTCATTTCGGACGCCGATGCTGTCTTAGGCGGTAGACGGAGGAGAAAGGGTGCTGGCGTATGGCATTAGAGTGCTCTCACCAGCTGAGCAATGGTATTGTGTCACGCGCTGGGAACTACTCGCCATAGTTTTCTTTGTACAGGAGTATATTTGTATGGCAGGCGGTTCGAGGTGCGCTCCGATCACGCCGCTCTCCAGTATGCCTTGCATGTCGAGCAATCATTAGGCCAGCTCCTACGCTGGTTAGAAATCCTGCAGGATTACTCGTTCTGAGTGTCTTATCGTAAGGGAATGTGGCACGCTAATGCTGATGCGCTGTCGCGGCTTCCCCCGGACGGCGACTGCACGTGTCTTTCGGGCTCGGCCCGCTGCAAATTGCGGGACATGATTGTCCCCCCCCCCATCGTCGCGTCAGCATCGACACCTTCCACGAAGGAGTCCAGCACTTCCGTGGCACATGACGCTGCCCTGGTGCTGACCCACTCCGAATGGGGGTTGCCTCCAGGCAGAGGACGCTTCCCTATTGAAAATGTGGCGCCGTGTATGGGAGTTGGGTGACGGTTCGGACCAATGCATGGTAACTCCCGTCATTCAAAAGGGGCGTCTGTTGATGTATGGGGATGGTGGGTTGCAACGCTATAGTAATATTGTGGCTATGTGCCTCAGGAGCAGGCTGATTGTGAGTGAACCCGACGGGACACGTGACCGGATCAAGGTGGGGGCCAGGGGCCCCAAGGGGACCTTGGGGGTCACGTGGTCGGGGAGCAGAGCCTTCTCGAGGGTTCGAGAAGGTGGGCATGGCCTGGGCGTGGCCAGCCACGCCGAAGCGCATATAACCGGGCTCCAAACGCAGAGTGGGGCTGCTCATGTCCGGGATGAAGACGCCTCATGAAGACTGAAGACAGAAGCCTCAAGTCGTCGTGGCCAAGCAGAAGCCCCCTTGGCTTGGCCACGTTGAGTAGTACCCGAGTTTCGATTTAAAGCTTTCGTGACTGCAGAGATTCATCTTCTTGGTTCTTTCGGTACAGTCACGTAGAATGGAAATAATAAAATAATAAAAATAAAACATAATAAAATAATTCTCACGACATTTTGGCCACAACGCAAGCAGCCGTCCTCAGGTGAAGAACAGGTCTGTCGAGAAGATAGAGTCTGAATGAAACACCCCAGGCTTGGAGCGTCTATTTAAGCTGGGTTGGAGGGGGAAGAGCACCTCTGCTGATGTAACTTCTTCTAATGCTAAACGAATTCTGTCTAGAACTAGCTTAGCTCTTATCTCAGAGAAAATCAGACTTACGCGCACCAAACTAGATCAGTTAGACAAGACACTCTACAAATCACACTTATCTTTGACTGCAACAATGTCCACATCGGATTGGGAACATGTAGACAAAATGACTGCCTCTTCAGCTGCCGCTATGTCGACCAAATGTAAGAAAAACTTGATTTCCAAATTCAACTGCCTCTCAAACAAGAGACCGGACCCACACACTGAAAAGCTAGACGTTAACAAAGTCGTAATTAATCGCAGTAACAGTTCTATTTCTGATTGTCTGAAATCCGTTTTAGCTAAAGGACTAAACTTTGCAGTCACACCTAGACACATACCAGTTAATGATATCATTGCCCGAGTAGATGTGGCTCTCAAGGGCCTGAGTCACATCGCTGCAGACGTAGCAAGAACTGAAATAGCTGCAACCCTCAAAACGCTAAGATGCCAGCTAGCAACATCAGCAAAGATGAGTGTTTTGAATTAGCTCAATTAAAAAAGAGGGATGACATTGTCATCCTCTCAGTCGACAAAGGCAATGCCACTGTCATCATGGACAAAATAGAATACAACAACAAAATTCAAGAACTACTCAACGATGGCAGCTATACAAAAATTAAAAGAGACCCCACCAACAGCCTCGTCATTAAAACCAACAAAATCATTTCTGATTCAACCGCATTAATTGATCAAGCCAAACAGTTCTCGTTGAAACCTTATGCAGCCAGGCCACCAAGATTATATGGCTTGCAAAAGATACATAAAGAAGATACACATCATCATCCCATTGTCTCTACTATCAACTCCCCCACCTACAAACTGGCTCGTTTTTTGTCTGAAATCCTGCGGCCTTTCACATGGAAAAACCACCTCTGCGGTACTAAACTCTACTGACCTGGTATCGACAATCAAGGGAATTTCCCTGTCCCCAGACAACCTGCTTGTCAGTTTTGATGTGATTTCCTTATTCACCAAAGTTCCTGTACCTGACACCATCGCAATAATTGAAGACTTGGTTCATCAAGGACTGAATACTGGGGTACCCCCCCTGGTGAGACACTGCTTAACCAATACATACTTCACCTGGAATGGAACTTTCTACAAATAAACTGAGGACACCCCAATGGGCTCCCCCCTATCTCCGGTTGTAGCCAACGTTTTCATGGAGAAATTTGAGACTGACGCCATCCAGACTGCCACTCTACGCCCGACCTTATGGAAGAGGTACGTAGATGACACTTTTGTCATCTGGCCACATGGCCGGCCTGCTCTAGACCAATTCCTCGACCACATCAATTCCATACACCCAACCATCAGATTCACCATGGAAGTCGAAAAAGATGGCAAGCTACCCTTTTGGATGTCCTAATTAAAAGGAGACCTGATGGTTCAATGAGCCACTCTTTCTACAGGAAAGCCACCCATACGGATGCTTACCTAAAACCGGATTCCCACCACCATCCATCCCAGAAGAATTCCCTCATCAAGACTCTATACCATAGAGCCCAATGCATCTCCGACCAGGAACACATTGCCAGTGAACTCAAACACGTACGCCAAGCTCTTAAGGCTAATGGTTACTCCGACTACACAATCCGCAAAGCCATCACTCCAACCATCAAGAAGGATCCTGTTGAGGAGCCTTTCAAAACCATCACCTACCCCTACATTGCTCGGGTCACAAAAAAGATCTCCAAAATCCTGATAAAACACAAGATCCAGGTCCGATTCAACACAGTACATAAAATCCGTGATCTGGTCCCGTCTGTAAAAGATGTGGTTCCAGACATACAGTACCCTGGCGTCTACAAACTAAGTTGCCTCTGTGGTAGCAGTTACATTGGAGAAATCAAACGACATGTCTCGGACTGCATCCGTGAACATAAAGCAGACTTGAAACACGGTAGGACAAACACCTCAGCCGTGGCAGATCACTCTTACAATTCAGTGGGCTCACATGATATTGACTTCTCCAAGACAGAGGTTATCTGCATGCCATCTGGCTACCATGAGAGATTCGTTCTTGAGGCGATCCACATATACAAACACAGAGACAATTTCAACTGAGAAGATGGATTCTGGCTCAGCAATCATTGGAAGGACGTATTAAACCATTTCGGATCTTAACTGATTGTGTTCACGTTTACGGTGACTTTCAGACCGCAGTCCACTCACTGGCATTGACTATATATCTTGTATTCTCCGCAGGGAATGGATTCTTTGCTCCGCTGCAAGTCTCCTACCACCACTCTCCCATTGACATATTTCGTTGCTTCCTCTTAGTATCTTTCACGCGACAGTCAATGGTATGTTGTATAGCGGATTGTATAATAATAAATAGTATAAAATTGTAACGTTTAATACAATGTATAAAGTAATATATAGTATCGTAATTGTATAGTGAATATACAGCAGTGTGATATACAGTAGGGTGGGTAGAATAATATATAGTGTAATATTACAATGTATAAGGTATAGGGTGGTGTATAGTAATACAGTTTATAATTTAATGTTGGGTTTGTCTATGGCAGTATATAGTACGGGGTAGACCCGTGTGATGTAAGAGAATAAAGTTTAGCTGGAAGCATGTTATATTTTTTGCGACATAGAATTGTAATGTATTACTCACTGTTAGTAGCTCAGCTTATTGGATAGTATATTTAGTATACTGATGATACTATGTAGTTTATACTTTAGTTGTTTACGTGGTGGTTTAGTTACTGCAGCTACATATTATTAACATTCCTTCCCTTTATTAATGCTACCCCTATCCCCTCCCTTTGATGCTGCTAATCCTGCATAATGCACGGGCATAATATGACTTTAAACCCCCCGCCCACCTCCTACGCATTTCACAAGTAGTACTAATCGCATATCTACATTTCCCATAAATATTCTAAATTCCTCTTGATATGCAAATTATTTTGTCAAGGCGCTCTTCCCCCTCCAACCCAGCTTAAATAGATGCTCCAAGCCTGGGATGTTTCATTCAGACTCTGTCTTCTCGACAGACCTGTTCTTCACCTGAGGACGGCTGCTTGCCTTGTGGCCGAAACGTCGTGATAATTATTTTATTATGTTTTATTTTTATTATTTTATAATTTCCATTCTACGTGACTTTACCGAGTGTTAGCGAGTTTAGGACGGTGGTCACCACCTTATATATAGTGTGTGTGTTACAGTTGTATTGCAGTTGTGTTAAATAAATAGTGTTGCCTCCATACGAGTGTGTGCATCTCTTTCGAACCATTACATCTATAAGGACTTGTTTCAGCAGCCTGGTTCTCTCTCCCACCTGAAGACGATTGCTTGTGTGGCGATCGAAGCGACGTGATCTTATTTATTCTACCTCCGTGACTTTACCGAAAGTATAGTAAATAGCCTACTTTAAAAAGTTACTGTATTTACTGTACCGGACTTACCACGCCTGTCTCGAAGACTGCATGGGGGGTGTATATACGTGTAGTATTTTCATTAAGTTGAATGTAATGTATAATGTACTGTATATAATTTTTTCACACTGAATTCAAGCATAGTGACGTTTTTTGTTACACGGTTGCCGATCGCCGGACTGGTTACAGCCTTTGAAGTTGTTTCACCGGATCAACCCCGGATCGCCAGAAATGTTGGAAGTCGGATAATCGTACGCTGAATAATCGATGATCAACTGTAGTTTGAACTTATTTTGCACTGTAGCTAACCAACCGCGCTAATCCAAACTGCGGGGGAAGGACAACAAACTAAACACAAAAAGCAGTTTTGAAAAAAAATAGTTTTCAATCTAGATTATTTAAGAGTGCATAGCTCCCAGTGGCTTTCTAATGATTGTATGTATGTTGAACTTCTTTCACATCGTACGTATCCATCCACGCTAATCCGAGGTGTTAATGGTGAATGTGATTTGCTATTCGAATGGAGGTGATGTCCTGCTGTGGACAATTATTTAACTCTGATACCAATAGTTGCAATAACTGGATAATGACATGTGTCGAACTCCATGCTCTGGTAAACTCTGCAATGTTGCAGAGCTTTCCATCTTGAGTTAATGTATAAATGAACGTATTGGCGGTACCCTGGTGGTGCCCGGTATTAAAAAAGCACATTGTTCGCAATAATAATTCATTTTACCGCGATGCGTCAAAATCAGTTGCTGTGATGTCGAAGCAGTCGTCAGTTCAAAACGTTGATATCAGACTGTTTTAGGAAGGACCGATGTGTTACACTGCACCGGTGTACACCGCTAAAACGTCCATATAGGTCGATTTATTTGTATGTGTTGCCCTCGCTTGACAAGCGTGGTAGGCCTGTGAATGTCGTGGTGCTGGAACCGAGAGTCCACCTATTATCAGCCTATTTCCTTTGCAGAAATGCGGGAGCCATTCTGGGTGGTCGTTGGGGATTACCGCTGCCATGTTGGCCAATCGCGGTTGGCAGGCCACCTTTGGAAGTGCCACAGACTGCATTGAAATCTCCGAGGCACATGATGAGGTCACGTGATTGTGTCATCACAACCACAGGGTTGGTCATTTCCTGCCGAGGTTTCACCAGCGCCGAGTCAACGCACACCTCCTGCAGACCCGTGATGATGGTTCTTGCCCTTCCAGATTATTTTGAATGTGTACTGCACCTGGTTGGCAGAGGATTCTGATGTTCCAGGTGCTGACCCGGAATGGTTTTGCATTTTTTGAGACTTTTTGTCTTGTCCACCATAGCATGCTCATCACAGCTGGCCAGTGAAAGTCGAGGCTGTGATGACCAATTGCGGTATGAAGATGCACGTGGTGGCGCAACTCGTGGCGAGTTATTGGCAATCATTTCCCCACTGGTCTTTAGCCAGGACGACACAGGGTATGTAGCTGGCATACTTGATGTTGGGTTCTCTTAAACTGGCTACATGGCTGGTGTTTTAATAAACTATGAAAATAAAAAAGTTTTTTTCTTTTTGTTTTACAAAGTAAGGCCCCACTGAGCTCTGTACCTCTTTTTCCGAAGCGACCTGGACACAAATGATAGTCCAAAGAGAAGTGGCTTATCACGTAGAAATGTGTAGCAGCCAAATATGCTAAACATATGTTTCTAATTGTGTAGGGAAAAATCGGAGGACGCAGAGAAAAATCCACGCGATGATGGAGAAAACATGCAAACCCCAAATATACAGGGGTCGAGATCGAGATCGCACCCACAACCTCCTGTATACAAGGTGAGGTCGTTAACATTTCGCCACTGTGGCGCCCCCTTTTTAGAGTGTGAATCCATAGATTCACTTAATCTTCGAGTGGAGGAAGCCATTGCTGAGCTTGATCTGGACATATCCACAAACCGGTGGGCCCAGCACACTGCAGCTTCAGGGCGAGCATCTCCTCCCTGACCAGTTACACCACTGGACGCTCAGCCGCGTGTACAGAATCGGTTATGAACAGAGGGAGACCTACAATGAGGTGTCAGTACACACGATTGGCAGCGAGAGGCTAAATTGGGATGTTTGGCCAATTACCAGTTACAGTGCATGTGTGTGTTTGTCTTTTTTGTATCAATGGAAGGTAACTGGAGAAGCCAGAGGAAACCCATGCAGAACACAACAACAGCCGCCATTTGCCACTAAGTGGCGGTGACGTCACCACGTCACTTGTTCCGGGCTCTGTGCACTTTAAGGCCGCGTGATGTGTCGAAGCCCCGCTGGCAGGAGGTCACGGGACAGACCCAGCTCGTGCCTTGAGTTGACTGACTGAGATGACTGTGTCAACTTATTGTGTTTTAACCGCCCGGCGCTCTGCTCGTTGTTGTGAGCGTCACTCATCTGCCCATAGACTCACAAAGAGACCTATAGATTCACATAAAGACCTATAGATTAACATAAAGACACATTGACTCACTCAGATGACTACAGACTTGCATAGGGATCCATATACTCGCATTAAACCCCAAAGACTCGCATAGAGCCCCATAGACTCGCATTAAGACCCATAGACTGCCAGAGTTCTGATTCATTATCGCCAGTCTCATATACTCAAGCTAAGGCATATTCAGGAATCTTTGTTTTCAAGGAATAATTCCCGAGGCTTAGAGGGCTGGACTAAGGCCTCATTGGAATGTTTTGGGAGTCACGGGGTTCATGAAAATTCCAGCCTCGTGGAGCCAGGCTAGATCCCCCATACTCGTATCAGCGTTCAGTGTTAAAAGCAATCGTCAAAGCAATGATTAGCGTCGCTTTGGAGCATAACAATAACAAGAGATAAGATACTGTCTCGTCCACATGGACGTCTATCCCCATAAGAAAAACACTCAACACAATCGCCGATAAGATTGCGACCTTAGAAGAAAAAATATGTAACTGCTGATATTTCAGGAAATGGTCCTTCGTATGTGCCATGAAGAAGGGTCGTTGCCTGAAACGTCACTTATCATATATATATAAAAGCCTCACACCACTTCCAAAGCAGAAGCAGTTGCTTCACCACCATGTCAGTCACGTAAAAGATGCAATTATTATTTTACACATTCCGTCAGCTACACGGAATTCTGGGAGGGCATCGTTTCAGCAACATCGATTTGAGATAATCAAACTCCAGACACGTTTGGACATTCGGTGTCTCATCATTAGAGCGACCCTTGCTATTGAACGGGCAATGGACTGTCCGTAGACCGGAATAAAATCACAAAAAAATCATCACTAGCGTAGGTCCCTTTTTTGGGGGTTCATAGATTCACAGAACCAGATGAGGGCCCGCCAAGTGGACTTTCTTGAAAGTCTCCGTATAAAGTTGTTCGCCAGCGCCAAGGCCTAATTTCAGCCGAATTAACGTCACCTGCGGTCACGCGCGCAGCCTCCTCTGGACGCAAAATACGAGAGGGACTCGTTACACGCGGGGCGCAGCAAGCAGCAGTTGGAGGAAGAGTGTTTAGTGTTTGGCCTTTAGAATAATAATAGAAACCAGCGTCGCTCATCTCTTCCACCACCGTTGGGCATTTTACGCAGGGGAGAAGGGGGGGGGCTGTAAATAGGGGGAATTAGATGGACTTGGGGGGGGTGGGCGGCTTAAAGGGCGTCAAGGAGAGATTAATTGCGCCGCGGAAAATGTGGCCTGCTTTTGTTGCCCATTAACTGCACCGAGTGGCGGAAAATCTCTGGGTCTCAGGCGCCCACCGCCCCTCCCTCCGTCCCTCCTTCCGCATCCCGTCCACGCCACCCCCACGGCCGCTCATCATGCGAGCGTGCTAGAGGGACGGCTCTTCCGTGCGGCGATGGAGGACGCAGTGGAGGGTGTGTTTGTCCCGAGGTGGTAACCCCTTACGTGAACCTAATTTGTTATCATCAGCAACAGCGTCGTCGTCATCGTCGTCATCAGTATAATCAGCAGCAGCATCGTTATCATCAGCAGAATCAGCAGCAGCACGGCCCTACATGCTGCTGGGGGACACCGTTTTTAATCCCTTACATTTACATTAGCTACCCCGCCCATACTACTGAATGCGAGGTGCAATAATTACCTGGCAGCCCTTTAATTGGTGGAATCCCAGCACCAGCATTGCCCACTTCTACCATCATCGCTAGCACCGCCCTACATGCTGCTGGGGGACACCGTTTTTAATCCCTTACATTAACATTAGCTACCACCCCCATGCTGCTGACACTTAGGCTACGCCCATTTTAAACCTTTATAAACAGTTTGCCTTGAGAGGCTAACCCCCTTTTCCTGATGACGACCGCTTGTTTTGCGATCGAAAAGTGGTAGTTTTTGTTATTTTCTTTGAACTTATCTACGTGACTTTACCGAAAGACCCGAAGAATATAAATTCCTGCAGTCACGAAAGCTTTAAGTCAATCAACACCATGCTCAGCATCATCATCAATACCATCGTCAGCATCATCATCAAAACCATCCTCAGCATCATTATCATCAACATCAATTTCGTCATCGATATCCTGGGGATTTAATCCCTGCCCGGTAGCAGCCATTGTCTCACTGCTCAAAACTACTCTGAGAGTTCAACTGTCAAGTTGTTTTTTGTTTAACGAGGCGAGAATAAAACAAATGCCAGGAGTCTAATTGGCAAGAGTGACCTGGTTCACCAAAATGACAAAAACAAAAAGTAAAACAAGAACAGCCATCAATCATACGGACATCAGAGCAGAGATAACCAAACAAAACTCGGAGCAAAAGCAGCAGCGTCCCGAAACCATCGCTACACGAGTGGTTCTTCAGCCGTGGAGCCGCGTGGAAGGAGCTGGGAGCCAGGCCAAGCAATGAACGTCTCTCCAGATTTATCCGGATTTTTATCAGATTTTTCTCCCAACATTGTTGTATTTTCCCGATAATTCTCTGACTTTTTCTGATTTCCCTCTAGAATTCTACGGATTTTTTGCAGTTATCCCGAAAGCAGCTTTCAGATGACTTCATTTCCAGGGGTTAATAATGTACGAGAGCCAGCCACTGTAAACCAATAACCTCGATTAAGGCTGAAAGAGTGAATCTATTTCCACTAAACTTTGCAGATAATCCTCCTTAACAAATTTACGCAAATACTAATCATATATATTTTTCAGATTTGCGTCGAACTGGGACCATATCTAACAGAGAGGGCCATTGCCTATAAACATCTGGCAGTTCGACCAGCAAGCTGATGAGACCTTGCATGGTGAAACCGGTCCAGATTTTCTCTTGTTGAACGAATGCAACGGAAATTATGCACTCCGAGAAAGCCGTGTGGCTAATGGAATATGTATGAAAACATAATTATATATTTTACGTGGTGAAGACGCAGATTTGACAAGGAGGGGAGTAGAATTATCTGCGGGGCTGCAGTCTTGTAGTGGTTAGCGCACTGCATTAACGAACCCTGCGTCCTGAGTTCAACTCCCGTTAATGGCCAACGCCAGTGACGATTTTCTGAACCCATCCTAGGCCTCCCCCTGGGTCCACACAGCCCACAATGAGTACATGGCGCAGTGTGTGTGCCTGTGCGTATCTGTGTATCCATGTGGTAGCGCAGTCGTTAGTGCACCACCCTATTAACCAGCGACCTGAAGTCAATTCCCTCCAGAAACCAACACCGGTAATGAGTATGTGAACCGGTCCTGGGCAACCCCGAGGTCGGCGCAGCCTTACAATGAGTACCTAGTGTGGTGCATTAATATCAGCGCTGGAGTGACAAAGGGGGACGGGCGTTGTGCCGGTCACCAACCCTTCACGAGTGCCGCGCCGGCATTCATAAGCACTTGCCCCAACAGTCTGTTACAGGCGACACGGGGGATCCTTTATCTTTGTGAGAGAATGGCACTCCTCTTTAGCCGTGCACGCACCCAGTCACACGCAGCAGCAGTAGCTATCTCGCGCCGCGGACAATGGATATGTCAGGAGGACGAGGGTGCGACTGATGTTGGCGGGGGAGGGAGGCTGTGGTGAAGGCGCTGCGTCCATTCGTGTGAACAGCTCCAACGCCGTGTGGCCGCGAGCGATAATAGGCGTAAAAGCTAACTGTAACCCGAATCCCATCCCCCACTTTAACACACACACACTTACACAGCATATGCTTGCAAGTACACACGTAGAATACATTTACATTCTCACATAAATTGCTGTGGTGTCTCCCATAAGTAGCCTGCGCCAGGCGAGATGAAGTGTCGAAGGCAGGCCACAGCGCATCCCAACATACACTGTCTCTCTCACAAAAAGACAAAGCTATCCTGTATATCCTGTAACAGACTGTTGGGGCTTGTGCTGTGAGTGAGCACCTATAAATACTGGTACGGAACACGAGGGGGTGGGTGGCCAGCACCACACCCGCCGCCTTTGTCTCCCCAGTGGTGATGTTTACACGCTGCACCAGGCGCTCATTTAAGGCTGAGTCGACCTAGGGGAGGACGAGGGCCTATTCAGATAATCGTCACTTGGTCGTGAGCGGGAATCGAACTACTGGACATCTGTGAAAAAGAGCTTCAAAGCTTTCTTCCAGCATAAATAAATATTCAGATTCGGGTCGACGGGTTCGTAGCGCAGTGCGTTAACCGCTACACTACCGCTCCCCACGCACACACACATGCACTCACACACACCCCCTTTCACACACACTCTGACAAAAAAAAGACCATGATCTCCCGTATAGCCTGAACAGATTGTTGGGGCAAATGTTGTTAGCGAACACCTATGAAGGGCGGCATGAAACACACTCTCACACACTCACACTTTCGTACACACACTTTCGCACACACACACTCACACACAGACACTAGGCAGGAGACACGACTCATCCGCACTAAGCCACGCGCCATCATTCTCAGCGCGATTTCCCCCCAAAACAAGCGACGCAGCATCGTCACTGACTGCAGACGACGGGAGGAGGGCGGCGGGTGGGCACGGGGGAGGAGTTGGGGGGTTGTGTGGTGCCACGACCGCGGAGCAGCGCCGCAAGCGCCGCAATTGTCCACTACCCCCCACTCTGAGCACACGCACACACGCAGCACTTGCACCCACGTAGTGTCCTGGGGCGGATTGCATGGCACATCAGGTTTTAATCCGAAGAGCCCCTAGAGGGAAAGTCCCACGGATTCCCAGTGCCAGGAGATTGGCTGATCCTTGCAGGACAGGTTAAAATTAGTTTAAAATTATATGGGCAGAAGGAAAAGGTTCCCTGGAGCAATCGCAATGAGTTATTCACAACATTGGGGGGAGGGCGGAGGGTGGAACATTAAGCAAGAAAGCACAACCGCCCTTCCAGACAATGGGCAATGAGGGACAATGGGTGGCCGGCGACTGCCGCCGCGGACTAGAGGAAGGACATGGTAATGGGGGGGGGTATCCACAGGTAGGCGCACGATTGGCCCTGCGGTAAAATGCCACCCTGGGCCTTTGACGTGAGGGGATTAGGCCACGTTAGAGACAGTCGAAAGTGACGACGGCGCAGGTAAGCGCACGATTGGCTGTGCGGTACGACGTCACCCTGCGCCTTTGAAGTTTAGAGAATAAAAAGAGTAGCCCAGGACGATTTTAGGCCTCTTGTCTTCAACCTCTGGGCCGCCAAGACCCACTCCCTGCCGTCCTGCCTGCTCGAGCCGCTCGCAGCATCCGTGTGATTCCAGCGAGTGCTGCTACGAGGCAGTGATAGGTAAAGTTGTCTCTTGTCCTTCTCCCTCTGACTTTTATAGCGTCCGGGCGACGCTGTGAGTACAGCTTCGAGGTACGTGGTAGGACGTTTGAGTGACTGGGTTCGTAGGCAGAGTTAGGCTAAGCTCTTCTCGTAAAATATTCCCCCCAGGTAGTGTGTATTTGCGCCGTAAAAATTTAGTACAGAGTATTGGTGCAGTGTGATTTTTGTGTGTGTGGGTGGAACCTCGGCGTTGTGTTGGTAATTTGAGTGTGAGGGTGAGGCGCGCGTGTGTTAAAAACATAAACAGCCGCTGACGCTCGCGCGTCCATGAAGCCGTGCCACGCGAATATTAGGGCGGGGGCGAGGGGTGCGTTAAAACCGTTCACCAATGCTCGCGCGTGTGTTAAATGAATCGCCTGCAGGTGTGCGCGCGTTCACGCTGCCGCTTTAGAGCACGTCTTAACGTGAGTGCGGGGTAGCGGATAATCCCCCGCCGACGCGCATATTCGTGCAGTCGCTTTAGCGCTAGTTTTGTGTGCAATAACCACCCGCAGACATTTGCGCGCTTTCGCGCAGCCGTTCAGTGTCAGGCTTAGTGCGGTGCGCTACATCAGCGTGAGTGACGGTGTGCGCGGGAGAGCGAGCATAGAGCCGCAGCACGAGCGCTCATTAAAATAACCGCCCGCAGAAGCGCGCGCGTTCGTGCCGCCACTATCGTGCTAGTCGCGGCACGTGCGCATGTTAAAGTATACGCGCCCACAGTGGTGCGCGCGTTCGCGCAGCTGCCTTCGATTTACTGGTGGTGTATGTGGGCGAGTTCGGAGTAACCCCATGCGGCGGTGAGCCAGCGCTGCAGCCATGTCCCTCAGAAAAAGTGCCAGCACCGGGGGGGGGGGGGGGCCCGGCGGAAGCTGATCGACGTGGTGAAGGAGGGCGTGGAGGGGGCGGACGTTGCGCCCCACCTGCCCAGCGAGGGTGGTGGGGTGAACGTCGGCTCCCACAGATTAGTGTCAGAGGTGGTACGAATCCCCACACCTCCAAGGGAGAGAGGAGCCCCACCCCAAGGGAAGGAAAGGGATTTTGTCATGGAAGTCGTTTGTCCGTAACCTCATGTACGCCAAAGATATTAACGGCTGGACGGACGCGCAAGTGTTACAACAGTTGAATATACATTTGGATGGGCGGGCGGCCGACTTTGTGGAAACGCTTCCCACAAGCACACAAGCGCATTGGGGAGAGGTAATGCACTGCCTAGGCCAACGCAGCATTAAATGCGTGCCGCCACCATCCCGGCGAGGACCTCGGCAATTACGCCGAGGACGTTCGCTCGCTAACGCAGAGCGCACACTCAGGGTACGCTGCCGAGATCATTGATGACCTCGCCGCCAAGAAAGTTCAGCAATATCTGCTTAGCACCTCGTGGTGGCAGCCAGATGTGAGCTGCACGTGCCTCACATTTAACACCCTTATTGAGCGCGCACGTGCATGCGAGAGATTCGCTAATGAGTGCGCGCAGTTCCGGGGGCTGGGACGGGAGCGCACCATCGCAAGCCTTCTTTCAGAGGAGGAGGAGCACGCCAGGATGGTGAGGGGGGGGAGCGAAGGAACCTCTGGGACCCCGTGAGACAGCCCAAGGATGGGTGGCCGGGCTACAGACCGGCATAGGAGATATAGCAGGCCATGTGACCCATTTAGGCGGGGAGGTGACCCAAGCCCACGAGGAAGTGACCAAAGCCCATGAGGAGGTGCACCAAGTACGCGGTGAGGTGACCCGAAATATAAACAAATTGCAGTCCACAGTGGAGGTAGTCCAGGCCGAGGTGGGAGGACTACGCTCCACGGTAGGGGGATAACCAGGCAGGTGTCGCGATTAGAGGCAGAGCTCGAACAAATGCGCACTGGGAGTGGAAGGGGGAGTGAGCAAGGGGCCTCCTATTGAGCCACCACCCTTCCCCGGGCATGCTATTAATGCGTCCAATGGGGGGATCGCATGAGAGACTGTCCCCCGATTGCCCGCGCTAGACAAGCGCCAAGGTTAAACACCAAGGCCTCCCTAGAGAGGGGACCACCGAGGGGTGCAATCGATGTGGTCCCAACACAAATAAACTGTAATGATAATGGCGAGCGAGTGACCCCCACGCAGATGCCAGCAACAACACCCAAGAACTCGGCGACTTCAGGCGACTGGCTGCGGGAGCTGGTGGCAGGAATCACGGGGCCACGTCACTGGTGGAATGGCAGGTGAATGGGTGGCGTACCCGGATTCTGCTGGACCCCTGCCGCCCCGAGGACAAACGGGACCTGGTTTGGCGAGTTGATCCGACTCCCAGAGCAGAGGTCGTTCCCGTGCTTGACACGCTGCATGTACCCTGGGCAGACTTACCCAAGGGGGAGGCTGATCAGCTGCGCGGGTTACTGCAGGAGTACGCCAATGTGTTTAGTGAGCACGATTTGGATGTGGGCCGGACCGACATCGTTAAACACCAAATTGACACAGGTGCAGCCCGACCCATTAAACTCCCTGCACACCGAGTGGGCGCACCCGAACGGGCCCAGATTAAGGAGGCGGTCACGAATATGCTCTGCAATAACATAATCCAGCCCTCAGCGAGCCCCTGGTCCGCCCGGTTGTGCTGGTGACAAAAAAAGATGGGTCGACCCGATTCTGTGTCGATTATCGAAAACTGAACGCGGTTACCCTTGGCGACACCATCCCCATCCCCCGCATCGATGACACCTTTGACATCCTCGCGGGGGCACGGTATTTTTCCACCCTGGATCTAGCGTCCGGGTACTGGCAGGTGGAAATGGCGGAGGAGGATCGGACAAAGAACGCATTTACCACCCCGATGTGACTGTTCAAGTTCCGGGTGCTTCCGTTCGGACTCACTAACATACTTGTCACGTTCCAGCGGTTGATGCAGTTGGTGATGCGGGGCTTGCAATGGGAACAGTGCCTAATTTACCTGCACGATGTGATAGTGTTCAGTGGGTCCCTGTCTGAGCACTGGTCCAGGTTACGGGAGGTGTTCCAACGACTGCGAGCAGCACTATTCAAGCTCAAGCCGCATAAGTGTCATATTGCACAGCGCGAGGTTGGGTACCTCGGACACCGTGTCAGCGAGACAGGGGTGTGCACCAACCCGGAAAAGGTACGCCCCGTAGTGGAATGGCCACTGCCGAGGAACCTGACAGAGATCAGGTCATTCTTGGGGCTAGCCACTTATTATTGTTGATTTGTGAAGAGATTCAGCGAGATTGCACAGCCCCTCACCAAACTCACTTCCCCTAAGAACCCCTACCACTGGCGGAGGCATGCCAGACAGCCTTCACCACCCTCAAGAACCACCTCACCCAAAACCCCACCTTAGCATTCCCTGACTTTTCCACAGATTTTATTTTGGACACTGACGCCTGCAGCAGTGGGCTGGGCGCTGTGTTGTCCCAGGTGTAGGATGGGACGGAGCGGGTCATCGCATATGCCAGCCGGACCCTGAGCAGGGCCGAACTGAATTATTGCGTAACCCGTCCGGAACTGTATGTCGTAGTTTTTGCGTATAAGCAGTTCCGGCCCTATCTGTACGGCAGGAAATGTCGCGTGCGCACTGACCATTATGCTCTGCAGTTCCTCCTCACATAAATGGAACCACGGGGGCAGATGGCCCAGTGGCTGACGCAGCTCAAGGAGTATAACCTGTAGATCGAGTATAGGGCTGGACGGACGCACGCAAACGCGGATGCATTGTCGAGGCGACCAGCAGTGTGCTCTGAGACGCGGGCGGAGGAGGCCTGCCCGTGCTTCATGGGGAGACGTTGCTGACAGGCAATGGCCCCCCTGGAACGCCCTGAGACTAACCTCCTTCCGTTGAGAGAGAGTGCCGTGTGTGCCACAGAGGTCCCTGCAGAAGGAGCCGGGGGGCCACCCGGTGGGCATGGAGCCCGCATCCAGGGGTCCGACGGGATGCTCTGCCCCGCCCGATCATATCCAAGAGGACGTCGGCTGTGCATCTCCTGGTCTGGACAATGAACAGCTGCGACAGGCCTTGCAGCGGGACCCGGATCTGGTGGCATTGGAGGCGGCCCTGCGGGAGGCGAAGGTCGCCCTAGAGGGACCCTAGAGTGGTTTGTATGCCCGGTTGTATGTAAAGAATGGGTCCGGGAACTAATCGAATCCGGGCGAATCCCGCCTAGGTGGGGCCCCAGCTGCTATGGCTGGTGCACGACCACCCGCTCGGGGGCCATAATGGGGAAGGGCGCACTCGGGAGACCCTGCGTTGCCAGTATCTCTGGCCCAAACTAACGCAAGACGTGGCCATCTGGGTACAGGGCTGCCGCGCTTGTCAACAGTGTGGGCAGAAACCGGCGTGGTATCAGGTGCCCCTGTGGACGTTCCACGTCAGCCGGTCGAACCAGTTAGTTGGGGTCGACCTACAGGGGCCATTCCCGTGATCCCAACGACGCAACCGGTACATTCTCGTAGCGGTAGAGTATTTCACGCACTATCCAGTGGCAGTGGTCATCCCTGATAAGACGGCCCTTGTGGTCGCCCAGGCATTTGTGGAGCATTTCGTGCTTAAACATGGGATACCCGAACGAGTCATTACTGACCAGGGTAGTGAGTTCAAGACAGAGCTATTTCAGGTGCTGTGCTGGGAGTTCGGAATCCAGAAGGACCGGACCACGGCATACCACCCCAGGCAATTGGTATGGTGGATCAGCAGGATTGGGACGAACACCTCCCCTACGCTCTGTTCACTTACAACACCACGGTGCACACCTCTACTGGGCAGACCCCCTTCCTAATGATGTTTGGTCGGGAGTCTGGCCTACCAGAAGATCTGATGTTCGGTGTTCCCCCACCACAACTGGAGGAATGGAGCCAGCCCGTGCACCTGATGGGGACCCTGCGAGGGGCCCATGGCCAGGCCTACCAACAGGGTGAGGCCGCACATCAGCGGCTAGAGCAGGGCGCCCACCCCCGTGTGGAGCCCCCCTTCTACTCTGCGGGCTCTAAGGTACAGTATGGCTGCATATCTCGTGCGTAAGGGCCGGACAGGTGGGGAAGCTGACCACCTACTGGCGCAGACCCTGGATCGTGGTGCGGCAGATCTCCCCCTGGATGGTACTGATCCAGGACGGGGAGAGGGGCCGAGAGACGGTGGTCAATGTCCGCCGATTGAAACCATGGAGGGCGGCCCCAGCGGGGGAGGCACCCGCCCCTCGGGTGCCCCGAAATCCTGGAATCCTCGCACCCTCCATGCCCCCCATATCCAATGGCTTCGTGCCATACATGGGCCCCGCTGGGCCCAAGTTCCCAGCAGACCCCGGCCTGGCCAGGAGGCGATGGGCGCAGCAGCCCCTAAACCCCTCTGCTCCTGAGTTTGTTCCCCAGCCAGCGGATGCAGGAGGAGCCTCTGGAGTGGAGACGGAGACTGCCGCAGGAGCCTCGGAAAATGGAGCCACCACCCACTAAACTGGCAACAAGGGCCGGGCGAGTCCCACGGACTCTGCGGCGCTATCTGGTTGGAATGGCCAAAGCGAGGTGATCCAGTCAGCCCGGGATGGGGACGGGCACCTCGGGGGGCTATGTAGTGCCACGACTGCGGAGCAGCTCCGCAAGCACCGTGATTGTCCACTACCCCCCACCCTGAGCACATGCACATATGTAGTGTCCTGGTGGGGGATTGCCTGGCACATCTGGTTTTAATCCAAAGGGTCCCTCGAGGGAAAGTCCCACGGTTTTGCGGTGCCAGGAGATTGGCCGACTCTCGCAGGACAGGTTACATTGTGATGCCCCTAAAATTCGTTTAAAATTGTATGGTCGCAGAAAGAAAGGGTTCTTTGGGCCAACCGCAATGAGTTACTCACAACATTGGGGGGAGGATGGAGGGCGTAATATTAAACAATAAAAGCGCAAGCGCCCTTCCAGACAATGTGCAACAAGGGACAATGGGTAGCCGGCAATCGCCGCTGCGGACTAGAGGAAGGACACGGTAACAGGGGGGGGCGCAGTAACCGCAGGTAGGCGCACGATTGGCCACATGGTACAATGCCACCCTGGGCCTTTGAAGTCAGGGGATTAGGCCATGGTAGAGATGGTCGAGAGGGACGATGGCGCAGGGAAGCGCATAATTGGCTGCGTGGTACAACGTCACCCTGGGCCTTTGAAGTTTTGAGAATTAAAAGTATAGCCCAGGACGATTTTAGGCCTCTTGTTTTTAACCTCTGAGCCGTCAAGACCCACTCACTCCCTGCCATCCTGCCTCGAGCTGCTCGCAGCATCCGTGTGATGCCAGCGAGTGCTGCTACGAGGCAGTGATAGGTAAAGGTTTCTCTCGTCCTTCTCCCTCCAACTCTCACAGTGTTCGGGTGACGCTGTGAGTCCAGCTTCGAGGTACGTGGTAGGACGTTTGAATGACTGGGTTCGTAGGCAGAGTTAGGCTGAGCTCTTCTCGTAAAATATTCCCCCGAGATAGTATATATTTGCGCCCTTAATAAAATGTAGTACAGAGTATTGGTGCAGTGTGATTTCTGTGTGTGTGGGTGGAAACTCGGTGTGGTGTTGGTAATTTTAGTGTGTGGGTGAGGCGCGCGTGTGTAAAATAAATTAACAGCCGCCAACGCTGGCGCGTCCGTGCAGCCGTGTCACGTGAATATTAGGGCGGGGGCATGGTGCATTAAAACAGCTCGCTGACACTCGCGCGTGTCTTCAATGAATCGCCTGCAGGTGCGCGCGCGTTCGCGCTGCCGCTTTAGAGCGCGTCTTAACATGGGTGCGGGGTAGCAGATAAACCCCCGCCGGCGCACATTCGTGCAGCTGCTTTAGCGCTAGTCTTTGTGCGTGAGCGGATTAGGGTCTAACCACTCAGAGGCGTGCGCACATATTCGTCCAACCACTTTAGTGCTAGTATTTGTACGTGCACGGATTAGGATATAACCTTCCGCAGGCGCGCATACGTATTCACGCCGCCGCTGTAGTGGAGTGTGTGCATAGTAGAGGATAATCACCAGCTGGACCGCGCGCATGCTCGCTGCTGCGTGAGCATTAGGGGTAGTGTGCGTGGGCGTGTGTGGAGTAACCCCGTGCGGCGGTAAGCCACCCGGTCGGCGAGGGCCTGGCGGGGACCGAACGGCGTGGTTGAGGAAGGAGTGGAGGAAGGAGTGGAGGAGGGAGTGGAGGGGGCAATCGTTGCGCCCCACATGCCCGGCGAGGGTGGTAGGGTGAACGTCGACCTCCAGAGATGTTGATGGCGCTCAGGTAATGGTGGAAGCGGAGAAGGGGTGTGAGGGGTGTTGGGTTCTCGCTATTGACGGCTGTCATGTTCGCTAACTCTGCGCCGCTCGCCCTCGGAGGGAAAGGTTCTCTCGTCCGACATCAATCGTGGGAAGCCACTAGAGCTGTGCACTTTCAAATAATCTCCACCAGTGGTTCTCAATCGGGGGTACGCGGACCCCTATAGGTACGCATTGCAATGTCCCAGGAGGGTACATGAGTTATAAATGCGTGAAGTTATATTATACGTAATAATCATTGGTGACTATTCACGTATGCATTGCGAATATAAAATAACTACGATAAAATGTAAATGCACATGGTAACCTATAACGATATAAAATACCTTTATAAACTCACTGATAGTAAACAATGCGGTTCATAAGAGTAACCAGCGAGCGCTAATGAATTAAGGTTTTTTTTTGCTTGCAGTTATTACATTGTTTGGATAACCTCATGCAATGGGCAATTGGTTAAAATATCGACGTTCACTATTCACACATTTATTTCTCAGAACGATGTTGGGTCAGGCAAGGGGGTTACTACTCGAATGAAACAAAATTCAACAATGGGGGTACAGCAATAGCCAAAAATGGTTGAGAACCATCGCTCTAACTCAGCCCCGTTCGCACTCGAAGGGTAGAATCTCGTCCGGCATTCATCGGGGGAAGCTACTGGGGCTATGCACTTTTAAATAATCGTCTATAGTTTGAAAACTATTGATAGAACCCTACGCAGCGTCACTCAAAATCTTCTTCGGATACCAAGGCCTCGAACTGTTGCAACCCTACGTCACTATATACTACACTAACATACAATACACTACCATACACTATACATTACACTATACACTACGATACACTACACTATACACTGCACTAATATACAATACAATACACTACTATACACTACACTCTACACTACACTATACATTACTATACACTACTATGTAAATACACTACTATACACTACACTACTATATACCATACACTACATTAATATACACTACACACTACACTATACTGTTACAGCCTCCCGCCGGTTCTCTACTGTCGCCCCCTCGGTGTGCAACTCAATTCTTTTGCACATCCGCAACATCAAATGCACTTTGACTTTTAAGAAGCGTCTAAAGGCATCGCTACCTGTCTGGGTCAGGATTTCGAGCATCCCTGAGCTTGGCTCCGCGCCTCCGAGTTGTTTACTTGTCTGGAAAACATCTGGCGTGTTCTAAATGTCATTAATATTCTTTTTAGAGCAGCTTTTGTGTTTAGTTTGTTGTCCTTCCCCCGCACCTCAAATTAGCACGGTTGGCTACGTACGGTGCGAAAGTTCAACGTACACACGTGGGGACACCCATTGCTTCATTCGCCTGTTTCCCACGCAGGCAACGGGAGTGTGATGTCTCTGTGGAGGAGAGCGGTGGCGCAGTGGTTGACAGTGCACTGTGCTATGAGCTCAACCTTAAATGAGTACCTGTTGTATAAATATGAGCGTTATTTTTGTCTTGTGTATTGCAGAGTTTTGTGTCGAACTAGGACCCATATCAAACAGTTTGCCAGCATTGGTGCAAGCAAGCCTCAATCTGCTGATGAAACACTGAATGTCAAAACCGGTCCAGAGTTTTGCTTGTGCAGAACCAATGCTGTGGAAATTACGAATTCCCAGAAGGCCGTGCGAATGACTAGATGTGTAAAAACGCAGTTCTTGTTTTACATGGCGTGATAGAAAAGGGAAGGAGGCAAATTACCCGCTCATTGATTTTGATCGCATCCATTGCTACCATATAATAATTAAACAGCAACAATCATTACTTATTTACACAGGAGAGGCACACCGAGTCCAAATACTGTTTCAGGATGGTGCCGATACATTAATTTGGTCAATTGTTGGCTCAGTTAAAATCCATTTGGCAATAGATGCTCATTTATCAACAGAGACAGAGTTATAGAGACCTGGCCACTACGTCAAACAAGAGACACACGACCAAAACCAATACGCAGAATCCATATTCCGAGTGGCAAGGTGGCGCACCAGCACACATATAATGCAAACAGGCTGGTGGATGAACGCCTCGCGCACTCAAAGTATTGGGTGCAAAACGGGACACCAATGGCATGTTTTGGTCAACACGGGCTACGTTATTTGTGTGCCCTTAGCTGTGGGAGGAAAGGGGAGAAGCCAGCAGAAACCCATGCGGACAAGGAGAGCAAAATCCACGCGGGTCCTTTTGGCTGTCAATCACGAGCGTCACCATCATGTCGCCCTGTACGTGCTAGTGAGTTGTGTTGGGGAAGGACAACCAACTAAATGCAAAAATAAGTTATTAAGAAAGGCTTAACAGACTTTTGGGAGAAGTGCTGTTAGAGAGCACTTTTGAAGGCCAGCACGGCACACGTGGAGATGAGTAGCCAACACCACGCCCGGCTGCCTTTGTCTCCCTAGTGGCGACGTTTACACACCGCAGCAGGTACTCATTTGAGGCTGAGTTAGCCTAGGGGAGAACCATGACCGGTTCAGATTTTCGTCACTGGTGTTGGCTGTGAGCGGGAATCGAACCCGGGTCGACGGGTATGTAGCGCAACGGGGTTACAACACTAACCTGCACACTACCGCCCCCCACATATACAAACTATGCTCTCACACACACCACACAATACCAATACTCGCCATTCGCCACTAAGTGGCGGTGACGTCACCACGGCGCCTGTGCCAGGCAAGGTACACTTTGAGGCCACGTGCATTGTCGATGGCTCGCTGACAGGAGGTCTCGGGACAGACCAATGTGCTGTGGGTTGGCTGACTGAGATAACTGGTAGATGCACCAGCTGTGATCCCTATTGTACCACATCACACACTGGAGAACAGGGGGAGAAAATTAAAACTCCGCACAGTAAGGCGCCCGAGTCGGCTATCGGGAATTGAACCCAGGGCCCTTCTTGCCATGAGGAGTGAGCATTACCATTGCGCCACCACCACCCTGCCGCCGACGCTCCGTCTTCATTGGGTGTCCTCGGTGCATTTGTAGTGTCTTGTAAAATCACTCACACTGACATGTAACAGGTCACCTGCTTACACTTTATTAGCCTATTCTTGCACCAGTTGTAGGCACTTCTGTCAATGTCGCTACGGTCATTTATGTTAACGAATTCCCACTCTTATCTACGCTACACCTCGCTAACCTGCACACAGCAGCTCTCGCTCTCGGCAGCTCCGCACTCAAGGCTCCGCACACAGCAGCGCTCACACAGAGGCTTCCGAACAGCAGCGCTCACACAGAGGCTTGTACACAGCAGTGCTCCCGCAGCCTACGTTCCCTCAGACCCACTCACTCGTCCGACCCGGGCGGGGGGATCAACCATCACCCGCCGGGCGATTCGTGAGGGTTGAGGTCCGTTCCCGGCAGTAGCGAGACGTCTCTCTCTCTCTAGTTCCCTGCAACACGAACTCCCGCTCCGCTCTCACACACGTCCTTATATCCCCCTCCCAATTGTCCAACTCCTCCCTTGTGTCTCTTTAGGGCCAAACAGGTGCCCTCGGCCAACAGTGTGTGTGCCACATATTTCACCACACTACATATTCAATGCGAGGTCTGCTCTGCGGGAGATGCTGCTGCTACTGCGTCAGGGATTCGCGACATGGCTCACACTCTTCCACCACCTCTGTCGCAACGCTCGACGAATGATTAATGATCACAATCATCATTCGGCACCTCCACTATGTAGGCGTTATCAATCCTTTACGGCGCACAGCAATCATAAAGAAGCGAGACGCTGCTGTGTTCTCACGGGCTCACGTCTGCAGTTGTTTAACAGTAGGGGATATGATGCTGCTATGTGGTCGAGCATAAGACACCCCCAGTAGAAGCTGTCCCTGGTATATTAGTCTGCCAGAAAGAGGCGATTTCGCAATGTGGGCTAGCATAGGGCACCCCCAGCGGCTGCTGTCACCTTATGTGAGACTTCCAGTGCGGGGGGCAATGTTATTCGATGTAAATCCCAATTTTGTAATGTTATGAATAAAAATGATAAACTTGGAGCGTGACGCCGGCAACACAACGGCCTCCCCGGTATTCGAACGGCGTCTGGTGGTCGAGTCTTCTCCAATATACTTTACTCTAATGCAAATCAAACACGAAGACGTTGGGTGATTGACGCGGAGCATTTGCGAGCCAATCAACAACCACAGCGATCAGTGACCACTGGAGGACGCAGGGGGAACTCAACACAAGTTCCCATCCCACAGCATCAGCAGTAAAGCTGCCACAAATTAACTGTAATACCTTGCTGCTGGTCTCGTCAAGGAGCATGAAAACCACCACGTGATCTCCGCTCATCCTCACAGCAGCAGCGACTTTTGGCTCAGCAGTCGAACAAAGGCCGGTCACCGTATCACGCGCTTTCAGATGCGTTTTCAGATGCGCTTCTGTGACCGTGTGGAACGCTATTCCTTCTGTTACTAGGAGCTCCTGGAGCGATGCACTTTTAAATAATTTACATTGAAAACGAATTTCTTTCGAACTGCTTTGTGTGTTTTGTTTGTTGACCTTCCCCCCAGACCTCAGATTAGCACGGTTGACTACGTATGGTATGAAGTTAAACATACATACATGCTTGGGCTATGGTTTACTCTGCAGCCTGAGCACCTGAGCAACGAAATGCTCCGCGAGTCTACCCAGGGTTAACGCCTCACGCAGTCCCCACGACTCTCTTTTTCAGGAGGGATCTGCCAAGTTCAAGACAACCAAACTAAACTACACGCACACACAGAGGGAGAGAGGGGCGTGCGTGGCAGGGTGGGGTGGGGAGTGGAAGGGGCGGTGAGAGTGGTGTATGAGATAGCAATAGGGGGTCACCCCAGGCAGTTAGTTCACCTCTCAGGCAGCTGTCACACGTTCCCTTAGAAGCGAATCTAATGAATCAACTATGAAGCTCCAAACGTCTCTGTCCATCCACACAGGAATCCACACCACCCTAAATGAACCCGCAAAAAGGAGCCCTCCCCCTCCCCCCGGGGCACGTTATTCAAACTCTTCCCTCTGCGTCCCTGACAGATCACCGAGATGTGCCCCGTGTGGCTGCGCACAGCATCCGGTGGCTCGCGGTGCAGCCCGGGAACGTCGCTTCGTCATTCTCGCTCTCTCTCAGATTCATTAGCAGCAGCATCAGCAATTCCACACAGGCGAGCAGTGCACTTTGTAAACGCTCGTCTTTACGGACTTTTCTAGAAAGATTCTCCGTAAGACTCTAGAGGCATACGATCAGGCCAAGGCTGCTAAATATGCTGCGCGTGCCTTATTCAAATGTACAATCACCTCGTGAAGTTTCGAGCAAAATGGGCCTTCAGAGCACATTATCGTAAAAAAAGGGTCATGTGGTCTGAAGAAGGGCCGTTAAACGTCACCTCACACACATATATATATCCGCTTTGTTTTAAGGCCATGCGGTGCTGTTGACGAGTGCATTGATGGCATTGCGTTATTATTTTAACTTGTGCACCACTGCAAACGTATCAGCAGCGGCAGCAGCAGACAATCAGCTCACGCTATGAATCTCGAGCATCTGTCTTTCTCAGACAGCGTGGCCGCAGGGCTATGGGGCAGGGTGAGCGCGAGGGAGAGTCCCGCGGGGGTCGTGGAGTTCTCTCTGTGACGACGGGGAGCCGCGCGCTGTCCACCGCGTGACGCGTGGCCCAGAATAGCTCCATCCCTCTGATGGGTAGACATCATCTGATTGTGATGATGCTGCTGCTGCGTTGGCAGTGGTGGGCAGCAGTGGGGAGCAGTGGCACAGCAGTTAGCTGTTCCTGCTAACGGCCACCAACACCAGTGATGATTATCACGCGCTCCTGCGCCTCCTCTACGTTGACTTGCAACGTGCAAACGTCGCCGCTGGGGAAACAAAAGCGGACGGGTTTGGTCCTGGCCACCCACCCCCTGTGTGCTGTGCTGACCTTCATAGGTGCTACTCGCTAACAGCACTTGCTTCAACAGTCTTTAAAGCTATACGGGGGATTTTGTTTCTCTTTGCAGTGGTCCAAAAACACAAATATACATTGAAGAAATTGAACGCATTCGTTCGTAACAGTGTGTGGGATTAAAAAAAAATGTATGACGTTACGAGCAACACCCGTCTTCGTAGCAGAGTAAGTTGTCTATCAGATGGTGGGGGCCGTCTATTCGCAGGTTTGTCCTCCCAACGAGCCCGCCCACGCGCATGCAGGGTCATAGCGGAAACTTTTGTCCGAAAGCAAAGATCACAATGCGGAGATCTCTTTAAAACATAAATAAAACGGCTTTACCCTTTCCGGCAATGTTGTAAGTGTTGAGATGTCTGAACACGCCTTGCAACCGGCGTGTCTCTCCGGTGTTTGCTATTCAGTTTGTTGTCGTCATGATGCCAGCATTGGAGATTCTGCATCTAAATTGTCTCGAATGCCTCTCACTGGTACATCATTTGTTTTTACGTTAATTGTAAACTACTGAAAATAAATTAATGAACATGAATAAAAAAATTACCGAAAATAAATCAATTATACATTTATAAAGGTTTCATCTTGACTTAAAGCTTCTGTGACTGCAGGAATTCATATTCTATGGGTCTTTCGGTGAAGCCATCTAAATAGAAAAAAATAATAATAAAAAAATACAAATATGAACTTTACATTCAAAGTTAATATCTAGCTCCGCCCATTTACCCTTGGGCTACACTCATCTCAAACCTTTATAATATCCTGCCTTAGCAGCTCTCCCGCCATATATTTTTCCTGCCTCAACAGCTCTTCCGCTATATTTTTTCACCTCATGACGATTGCTTGTGTTGCGATCGAAATGTAATATTGTTAGGATTTTTTTTTTCATTATTGTTTTCTATCTACGTGGCTTTACCGAAAGACCCAAAGAATATGTATGAAGGTGTCCAGTTTGGGAGGGCGTTACTCCCCCCCACCTCCCATACTCCGCTCATGCCTCTCAGCCATCAAGTAAGAGCAGTGGTTCTTACACTGGAGTGCACGCACCCCCTGGGGTGCGAGCTGCCCTTTCTGGGGGTGTGCCAGACATGAACAGATTTTTTTATGGTAAATCATCGAAACACAAATTAAGCACGGACACATAAGTTACAACTACTTAGTTTCATAAAACCTAAGTATTTATTAACATACTTTTTTTTACGATTGAGAACCCAAGGGGTGCAAGGCTGCAGTAAAGGTTAAGAACCACGGAGTAAGAGAATAGGGCGAGCTACGGATTTACGGGAGAGCGGGAAGAAGGGGGGGGGGGTCGGTTGGGGGTGCCTATTGAACGTTGAGATAATGTCGACACCTGGGAGGGTTTTCTCAGAGGTGATGGCTATCGTGGTGTGGCTGAGGGCTTCTGGGCCGGACTCGAGCAGGGTGGCCGTTCTGACCTTTCGAGACAGGAGGCATTGTTCAGCGGCCTCTAATGAGGGGTTGCACTCAGAGGAATACAAATCCTTGGTAATAATCTGCAAGAGGTTATTTTTCTCCGGGGTTTCAGGGCAAGCTGGCTGCCCTTCTCTCTAATGTTTATGTGGCACAGGTTCATTGTCCGCATTGTCTTAGTCCATATGACAAGGTCTTGTCCTGTGTGTGTCTGTCCCGAGGTTTTGGATAATCTCAAAGGCAATACGATGGATGGTGACATACCCTCTTTAGGGGTGGAGCTGGTCTAAATTGGTTGTGCAAAGGTTGAAGTTTGCTTTTCAACCACAACGTTTCCTGACTTAACTTCCTTCTGAGGCGTGACACGTGTTATTAAAATTGCCCTCTTAAGGACAGCCCTCAAAGGTTCTCCATTTATAATCTGTTAACCGAAGCATTGCCTTGTTGGTCTTTCTAGAATACTGGTAACGAGCTTCCAGGTATTCTGGCATTGTGGAGTGGAATTAGGACACATGGAGACACAGAGAGAAAGATAGAGAGTGGTGCGTGGTCGCAATGTTGGACGTCATGTGCGTGAACTTACCAAGTGGTTTTGATTGAATTTTACAGAGGCAGTGGCTACTTAAGCCATGTGCACAGTCTCTCCAAGCGTGCAGCGGTTGGTCGTTCTTCCCTCGAGGATAGAAGGCGATTCATCGTTCGTTTCTATTGGGATTGGATCATGTAGGCACATTCCCAACCTTGTAACTGTAACCCTCCAGCACCTAACGACAGAGATAATCAAATCAAGTTGTCAAGTCATGGGTAAACACGCCGATTGAATTTGTTCATTCGGCAACAATCGGAGGAGGAATGTAAAAAAGCAAGCCAAATTTTTTTTTAATTGTTGCTTTTATATGGCATTTCGCTGTAGATGACATCGAGTATCATCGTGTCAGCAAAATCTCACGTGAGAATATATTCCAGAATTCAGTATCTCACCAGATCCTCAACACGTGGCTGCTGCTGTCTTCCCGCTCATCCGTGGTTCCGTCTCCTAACACCTCTGAGTTGTCCTCTCTCTCTCTCTGAATATCTGGGAAAAAAGCTTCATAGCTCATCAAATTTCTCCAGAATAAATACAGATTCTGATTCTTTACTAGAGCGAGTGGATACTGTGTGGTGGCAGTGCAGTGTTACAAGTTGACTATTATTATTTAGGTCGATGACGTTTAAGTAGTGGAGGTTGATCTGATCAAAGGGGTTGAGACCACGCACGACCACCGTGAGCCATGAGAGTTGAATGTTTATCAATGTGACAGGGAGAAGAAGTAAAAAAAGATCCCTTACGTCAAACATAAGAGCGACAGGTCGCATCCGGTCTCTGCATGCTGGCCTCACCAGCTGGGACAGCAGTGGCCTCGAGACTAGATTGATCACAGTGTGGTTCGTTCGGTTTACCGGGGCCTGCCTCAAAGGGAAGGAGAAAGGAAAAACGCGCAAAGCGTCAAACGAGATAAAAAAAATATTAAAAAATGATCAACCTCGAGCTAAAACTTGGAACACGTCGAAGACATAAACACTCGTCCACTATTCTTAGGTTTTTTCGATAAAGTCACGTAGGGAGGCAGCGAGGGAGGGAGGCAGAGAGAGAGGCAGGTAGGCAGGGAGAAGGAAAGCCGTGAGGGAGGGAGGCAATGAGGGAGGCATGGAGGGGTTTAATAAACACATCAAAGGACAACACCGTTATCAATTAAAGTAACAGAGACATTAGTGCATGAGGGATAACTGAAAGGACAGAGGGGAATGGGGGGGGGGCATGAGAGTGACACGCGTACACGTGAAAACAAGACACACCCGAGGTGGGAGGAGCACAAATATATCAACCAACCAAGGAAGCAATCACCCACTTAATCAACCAATTAACCAATCAAGCAACCAACAAATCAATCAATCAACCAAATAATCAATCAACCAATCAATTAACTGAATAATTAACCAACCAATAAATAAACCGACTAACCAATCAACCAACAAATGAAGCAATCACCAATTCAATCAACAAATCAACCAACAAATCAAACAACCAACCAATTAACCAAATAATTAATCAACCAATCAATCGACCAATGGAGCAACAAATCAACCAATCAACCACACAACTTATCAATCAACCAACCAATCTATTAAACCATCAACCAACCAATAAATCAACCAAACAATCGCACCGTACGTAGCCAATCGATGAGCACGGTTGGCCACGTACGGTGCGAGTGAATTTCAACATAAAACCAAGCAATAAACCAATCGTCTAACGAGCCAACGAATCCATAATTAGTTCGCAGGGCGCCTTTCGTGGAGGTTATCGCCCTCCGTGAAGGGTATAGCCCTCAAAGCCCTTCGCATAAACTTCGTCGAACGTGGAGCACGAACGGCGCACATAGCGAGGGCGGCCCGGCGAGTGTGGACATTCTTCTGTGCGGAGCGGAGATTTCACGAGAATGGCAAGCAAAGCCGTGCAGCGTCACTCAACGAAACACGCTCGATTCATCCACAAAGAAGGCTGCTGCTGTCTCTGTTGTAGGCCGATCAGCTTCAAAGACAACGCATGTTTTATCACAAGTACTGTGTGTGGTTAATGCAACTTGATTTTTTGCAAATTGTATCTATTTGGTGTTTGAATATCTTAATACCTGCTGTTTTATTTCTAAAGAAGGGTAAAACCTATTTTAAATGTTCATACTTTGATACTGTCACAAATTGGTCCCATGATAAACACCGTCTGTGTGTGGCGCTTTAAAAGTAAACCGACATAATAGGCGACGTTTCGGGCAAGGGTTCTTCTCCATAGCACATAGAGTGCATGATAAGAGTACGATCCCACACTTCTTAACACCGTATTTTACAGATTATTTTATTTGTGAGCGTGTCCTGATCACTCCGTTATTAAATGGACACATGATTCGTTGCACTAACCGTGGCATTGGATTGCAAATCAACCCCGTCAATAATAACATTAACCAAACAAAAATAGTTGATTAACAAATGCAGCATTGCTGTCAATCCACTGCCGGATAAAGGCCTGACTCGAGGCTGTTGGTCACGGGGGATGTTTGACCATACTTCACCATGCGGGTCGTCAGTGGGTCTCCGGATTGATTCTTAATATCACTTCCCACTGACGTTGGATGGCCAGTAGCACGCCCGGCCGTCTTTTTGTCTCCCCCGTGTTGATGTTTATACACGGCACCAGGTACTCATTTGAGGCCGAGTCGCCACCGGGCGGCCCAGGACCGATTCAGACATTTGTCGACGATGTTGGTCATCTTTGGGAAGCGAACTCAGGTCGCCGGGTCCGTGGCGCAGCGAGCGAAACCAAGTGGCACCGCTCCCACTGCTCACCTCGTACCCAACGACACATCCGCAATTACTAATTAGGGAATTCAAGTTATTCGCCCTGCGTACACAAGCTTCGAATTTAGAACAAATGAAGACAGATCGCAGCTGTAAGCCTGTAACATGAAACAAGTCCTGTTGCCTTGTGCAATAAAGTAATGAAATGTGTTTTAATACTGAGTGCGCGCTTAGCTCTGCAAAGTGATATTAATGCGGCTGTCCGCGATACAATCATTAATATTGTTATCACTCGCACCCGGCGCAGGCTCCGTGAACAATGTAGGCACCACGGTGGCGAGATGTTAACTACCTTGCCTGGTATACAGGAGGTTGTGGGTTCGATCCCAACTCTGACGCCTGCTGTATATGTGGAGTTTGCCTTTCTCTCTCCCTCGATATTGAGAATCAACAACACGTGTTTGGAGTATTTGGCTGCTATGCATTTCCACGTAATAAGCCACTTTGTTGAGCTATAATTTGTGGCAAGGTCGCTTCTGAAAAGAGCGACATAGCTCATTATGGGCCTTACTTGTTAAAATAAAAAAACAAATGTTTTAATCATTAAGAAAAACTTGATTTAATATGGCTGCCCTGATCAGTGTTAGAAATGCATAATGGCCATCATCATCTGCGTCACTCCGTGGATTCCTCATCAATAGTTGATGACGTCTAATCTACTGAAGCGACTAACCGTTCCATCTACATCAAACAAACTCGACACGTTCATCATATACACAATGTGCGATCAGAAACGGAAAAAAAGAAAACATAATAGGCGACGTTTCGGGCAATGGTCCTTCTTCATATCACATAAATAGGCCAGATGAAAGAAGGAGTGTATGTTCAGTCTGAGACATGCACTTGTTTACACTATGGGACCTGATTGAGAATTACATTTAAACATGCTTTCAGATGACCACTTTTTTTCATTGGCTATGAATAGTTACACTAAAAATAGCTATTGCCTAACAAACAGTTCAATATGAGCACAAAGTATTTTACTGCTGAATTCATGCTTAATTTATAACGTCTTGCTGGCACGTTGCATTGATGATGGACTTGCTCCTGTGATATAGCGATGCATTTCTGGACCCAATCACCATCTATGTAGGAATTCAACTGTCCTACATTCCTGCCGTGGAGGAATCTGAGAAATTAAATATATAAGATCAATTCAGATGTGGATGAGGGTTTGCCTCGCACTCAATAACAAAGCCATGCTTTGAGTGAAGGTGGGACATTCATTTATTCGGCCCTGCCGGCGGAACGGTGCTCAGTTTGAATATGGATGAGGCAGCTTTCACACCATGAGTAAGACACTAACAGAGACACGGATATCGTTGACTGACAACAACCGCCCTTCGCCACTAAGTGGTCGGTGACGTCACCACAACGCTTGTGCCAGACTAGGTGTACGTTGAGGGCCACGCGAAGCGTCCAAGACTCGCCGCAGGGTCTGTCGCTGTCACGGGTTGACTAAAGAGGACACATAAAGAGAGACACACACACACCCAGACAACCCAAAAGCACACAGACTGACCGGTAGACACACGGCCAATGTACGGGCAGACGCACGTAGAGACAAAAATATACAAAAACACAAGCCAAACATAGGGACAATGCCACGCACCGGCACGTCTCTGCTGGGTGCTGAGCCCGATGCGTTTAGCAGGTTCTCTGTGGGGCACGAATTTTGTGCGAGGTGTCACGATCTAGGTGGGTGGAGGTCGTGTGTCAACCTGTGGTGTGTCTGGTGTGATAAATGAGGCTGGTGACCTTTCATGGACTTTTCCCGCTTTCTATCGGGCGCCACAGTGGTGAATCGTGTACTACCTCGCCTGGTGCCTTGTGCAATAAAGTTGTGAAATAATAATGAGTGGGCGCTTAGCTCTGCAAACTGATATTAATGCGGCTGTCCACGATACAGTCATGCATTTTACTATTATTATCACTCGCACCTGGCGCAGGCTACGTGAGCATGTGAACGCCATGGTGGTGAGATGCTTACTCGCTTGCGCATGGAGTGACGCGTGCTTGGAATTACACTGAGAGACATAATGAGGAGCACGTGGATCGAGAACTATGTCGCCTGGTATACAGGACGTCGTGGATTCGATCCCGACCCTGACGCCTGCTGTATATGTGGAGTTTGCATGTCTGTCTTCCAGTGGTCGCGTAGATTTTTCTCCGGGTCCTCTGGTTTTTCCCTTCACATTTAGAAACAACATTACACGTTTAGAGTATTTGGCTGCTATAAATTTCCACATGATAAGCCACTGCATTGAGTTATCGTTTGAGGCCAGCTCGCTTCTTGAAAAGAACTATGTAGCTCAGTGGGCCTTACCTAGTAAAATAAAAATGTTTTTTGTGTGTGTGTTTAATCGGAGCTAGCGTCACACTCCACGGGAGGGGATTTCGTCTGTTCGCTGATGACAGGGCTCCTGACACATAATCGGTGTTTTTTTATCACGAGCCTTAGACATTTGAGAACGTGAACCCTAATTCGGTCCCAGCAGTGAATTTAATCAACACCTATCGGTCGAGGCAGTTTAAATGACAACCGCTGAACCGCCGACCGTTCACAGTGGAATGTGAATAATGAACGCGCGGGTTGGCATTGCGTGAGAGTACAAACCGAACGGCGGCAGGGTTAATGCACCGCGTGGCACCTTCACATTCTCTTGTTTCTCAATTAATTCATTGAGGTGCCGGCTGACGCTGAGAGGGAATGGGAGGACAACTTGAGAAAGTATTTGTCTTTAATTTTTAAAGAGATGGGGTGGGTACCCACACTTTACCCACTGCACGCGGCTTGACGACGGAACAACTGTGGCGGGCGATTTAGAACTCGTCCCATTGGTTCAACTGCCGCGCCGGGAGATGGAATTAGAACGGGCGACCTCTGGATTGCAGATGCTCACCACTTCTCCAACCGTGGCGGCCGCGGCCTTCATTGCTCCGACCGAAAGGCTCCCCGTGCCGGGAGCGACCTTCACTCTCTCGACGTTTCTGCATGCCCGTGAAAAACCGATAACCATTTTTATTTTTTGGTTACCCGTGTTTGATTCCCCTTTGCCGAGAATGCCAAGCAAAATGAATTACATGGTGGCTGTGACGTAGCGCTGCGAAGGTAGCGGCAGCCAAGATTGATGGATCACCGCACAGATGGGTTGTGAAACTCCCCTCTCTGTGAGCGTCGAGGAGGAGCTGTGCCCTGACTCGCCTGGAGAAGGCGGCAGTACAGCAAAGTGGACCAATCGCCGTCTCTACGCGGGGATAGAGCGTTTCAAGACGTGGGCTTGTCTTCGGGCGCTCAGATTTCCTCCAGCTTGTTAAAATCAAAACTACTCGTTATTAATTGTCTGCAATCATATTAAATAAATACATTCATAAATATATGAATACCTAACGGTACAGGACCCTCCTGACAAAAGAGACTGACGACTATCGTGGATAAATAATTAAACATTTGATGGCCTTGGCCGTGTACGCGGGGGGCGGCTAAGTGAGACGTGGCTGTGTTTTGCCATTCGCCGAGTTGGAAGCGCAAACCCAGCTGTGTCGTCTGTGCAGTCTGTCAGTCCGCGGACGCTTCCAGAATGTCTAATCGGAACATCCCTCGCCGCTCAGCTCACACCCCTCCCACCCCTCCCCCTCCTTGTGAGAAGTTAACTACCTCGCCTTGTATACAGGAGGTCGTGGGTTCGATCAGGATCCTGATGCATGTTGTATATTTGGAGTTTGCATATTTCTCTCCCCGTTGTCACGTGGATTTTGCTCCGGGTCCTCCGGTTTTTTTCCCTCCAGATTGCGAAACATGCTTTTAGAGTATTTAGCTGCTAGAAATGTCCACGTGATACGCTACTTCGTTGAGCTTTCATTTGGGGCCAGGTCGCTTTTGAAATATAACTGTACAGCTCATTGGACCTTACCTGGTAATATAGAAAAAAAATGTTAAGTTAAAAATAAATAGCATGTGCCAGTTACCTATTGAGACCGGCACCAATCCCCTATCGAATTGTTCGGGGGAACATTCGGCCACCGAATATCCGCAGACACATGCAGACTGCAAAGACGGCAGAGAGGCACACCTCTGAGACGTGTTTGGGCCCAAATGTCGGTAATATACATATATGATGTGGATACTTAATGTACATGCATTGTGTATGTTGATTAACTGTGAATAATCCAACTCATAACAGGGTTCCGTTGTGATTTATATGACTACATTGACCCCCTGGTCGTCGCACCTGGTTGGGTCACAAGTGACGACATCACATTTATCCCCCCTCTTTTTAAAGACCGACACAAGAGGAGGATGTATCCACAACTCTGACTGTCGCCTGATGATGCTGGTTGTGTTATTACTGGCGAAACGTCACGGTACTCTAATTGTAAATGTTGTAGTGGGTTTACTTTCCAATACACCGGTGTGCTGAACTAGCATTGGCACGTTGTGTTTACGTGATAAACCTTACTTAATTGGCGGTGTCGGGTGGTGGCAGGTTTAACGACACATATTTACGCGATCTTACCCCCCAAAAAATATATATTACGGAAAAAACTGCAGGGGAGTTTTCACGTTTCCTTGCCAACGACGATCTACCCATCATCAACCACGATCTCAACCACGTCGCCACCTCGGACTCAAGCCCCGATCCCCCCTTCTAGGATCGCGCTGTTGCCGTCACGATCTGAGAATCTCACCAAGACCTGGAAAAAACCGCTGGGGAACTGAGTGAAACATCATCGCACCTCCTGGAACAATCACCCGCATCAGAACATCGATAGGACGATGCGAGCATCTTCATCGTGAATTAAAAATTAAAGACACAAGCCACAGTTGTGCGACAGTGGCCATGTAAACTCACAATAGGGACCAGCTACAACACTCATAGAGATATATAGAGACACAGAGATATACAGTATAGAGACTCAAAAAGATACATAGAGACTCATGGAGATGCATTACAGACAAGCCCGAGTAGTGCGATTGTGACCAAGCAACCCAAACTATGGACCGTATTGTAAACCCACTGTGGTCTGTGCTCCTTCCACGGAGGAGGAGGAATAGCAACACTACACGAATTCTAACTCCTGAACTCCTCTCGTCGTTGTCAGCAGCAGACCTGGACATTGGCAACCAGCTGCTGAACGTATTGCTGCTGCTCACGCGTGTGCAAGGAGACACGGACACAGTCAGAGCACCCAAGGTGCTGATTTTTTACGTGTGCCTCGAGACAGGCGCGAAGACACAGAGTATTTTGCTGCTGTACATTTCCACGTGATAAGCCACTTCGTTGAGCAATAATTTGTGGTCAGGTTGCTTCTGAAAATGAGCGATATAGCCCAGTGAGCCTTATCTGGCAAAAGAAAAATGTAAATAGGTTTAGTTTAGAGATACATATATGGGCAAAGAGAAAGGGAGACCCAGAGCCAAAGGAGATAGAGATATAGACCCACTGTTGTATATGTCGGATTATGAAATTTTGATAAAAATAATAAAAATTAATAGAATGTAAAAAAATGCGTAATTCGCGGAAATTATGCTAATGTACGTAGTTATATGCATAAATTATGATAATCACGGATAAAATCGTATTCATGTATGCGAATGCTTGCGATTATGTTAATGTATGCAGTTATGATAATTAGGCTTAGCTTCGTTATCCAGAGTTGTATCAATCAGGATAAAACGATTATCTTTGATTTATTGATTATCTTAGTGTGTTTATGTTATGTTAGGTCTCCAAAATCATATCTCAATGCAGGATACAGTTCTTATGAATAAGAGTTTTGCATAGACTTGGAAAGAAACACTCAACCACTTTGTGACACTAAAATGCAAAGGCAAAAGCACACGTCAATAGATTCATTGGCAAGATTATGCAATTAACGAAAATAAATGCCTCAAACACTTCTTATTCATGTAACTTATTCATGTAAATCACTTTTGAAATAGTCTTATTCGTATGCGTGTTGTGTATGCGTTGTCCCCTTGTAAAATTAATTATTATTTTTTTAGAGCCGGGAGTTGTGTCGTTAGCTTGCGGGGGGTGGGGGAGGGGTATACCACCAGCAGCAGCTTCCCGCCCTGCTCCCTCACTCGGGCGTGTCTCTGCTCTTTTGCTCACTCTCTCCACTGCTAGATGAGTGGCGTCGGCACGACGCCGGATAGCGCGCAGCTCCTCCACTGCTGGATGACGAGTCGGCACGACGCTCGCCGTCGTGGTGCGATGATTCCGTCGTTGGATAGCGCGCAGCTCCTCCACTGCTGGATGACGAGGCGGCACGACGCTCGCCGTCGTGGTGCGCGATGATTCCGTCGTCGGAGAGCACGCAGCTCCTCCACTTCTGGATGACGAGTCGGTTCTCAGCGGGTGCTGGTCGATGTGTGTGTGTGTATTAAACACACGGCACATTCGATGGCGCTCTTCTCTTCCTCACGGGCGGCCGATCAGGCTCTTTCCACAGCTCCATTCTCTCTGGCGATGCACGATGGCTCTCGTCGCTCATCCGCTGCTGCTGGTCCTCTGCGATGCTCGCTTGGTCAATGCTTGGCGATTTCCACCCTTTACTCCAGGTTGATTGCTTGTTGTCGCAACTCTGTCGGCTCATACCGAACTCAGCCCCTAACGACCCCTCCTCGTCCCATCTCCCCTCGAGGCACGGCACCCATGGTTGGTGTTGATGCCTCGGCAAGCCTCCGCCCCAACTCCCTTGCGAGCCTCCCTTGTAACTCTGCGTCGCAAGCTGAGTCACAAGACTGAGCACGACTCGAACCAGACTGAACTACGTGATGTACGTTTGTGCTTAAAAGCCAAAAACGTGGGCCCCTCCCCTCTGCGCATCTCTTGCGAGAGAAACAACAACAGAAAAACAGACGTCCCAGGAATGTCAGGTCATAAACCCCTCCTCGCGACCGATCTAACCCCCTAAGTAGTTATGGCTGCCATGTGTTTGTGCCGAACCGTTGGAAGACAAAGGTGGCCGGGGCTTGGTGCTGACGTTTGCAGTTTTTAATGGCATTCCACGTTTCTTTCAAATGCCTGGTGTGGCCTGTGAGGAGTAGCGGGTTGTTTTCATTATTTAATTAATATATATATATATATTGCCCTAATTATTCTTAATATTAATTTTTGGAAAAAGGGGCATAAATACAACACCACGGACACAGGGAGAAAATATAGACACGAGTGAGAGATGAAGACGACACCGATACACAAGAATTGAGACACATACAAAGCGACACACAGAGACAAAGCGAGGGCTAGAGAGACAGTGAGAGGAGCGGGAAGAGAGACTAGAGAGTGATTCACGCAGACGCAATGGAACAAACGGAGAGCCATATAACTCACGGAGAATAAAGGAGAGACAGAGAAAGAGGAGACAGAGAGAGAGAGATGTGGATACATTGACAGAGATGGCTAGAGAGAAATAGACACACAGAGTGAGTGATGGGTAGAGAGAGAGTGATAAACATGGAGAGCGTGGAGCGAGGGAAAGGAGTGGAGGCCATAGGGAGAATGAGGAGATTTTATAGAGGGCGAGGGAGATGGCCAGAGAAAGGGACACACAGAAATACAGAGATATTGACAGAGGGCAGAGAAAGAGAGAGAGCGCACGAAAGTGATGTACAGAAAATTATTCACAGAGTATTGGAGAAAGGGATACAGGAGATTTAGAGGACAGATAGCGAGATAGGATATCGAACAAGGACAGATGGATAGAAATACAGTAGAGAGATAGAGAGTGAGATAGGAGAGATAGTGATGAACAGAAAAACAATAGAGAGATGGGCTGAGAGTCAGAGGGCATGGACACAAAGAGAAAAATAAAGGATTGTAAAGAGAGGGACAAGATAGAGTGATAGACAAAACATCACGTGTGAGAGATGGAACGGTAGAGAGATCGAGTTATACTGGTAGGAACCACCTGGTTCCACCAGCCCATACGGGATTATTGTGTCCGTCCGTCCGTCGTGAATCCAAAAATGGGAGGGGTGGGGCTGGGTGGAGAGGGGAGGGTGGGCAGGGGCTGGGTGGGGAGGGGCTGGGTGGGGAGGGTGGGGCTGGGTGGGGGCTGGGAGGGGTGGGGCTGGGTGGGGAGGGGCTGGTCACCCGTGGTGCCCTTATAAAACTCAACGTTTAACCTACTCACGCCGGCTTGTGCCCGCCCTCACAGTCGGCCATATTTGCGGAATACACCACGCCGCCGTTGACCCTGGCCATTAACCGAGCAACCCAACGTTCCTACCAGCTCCCTCCGCAGGAATGTATTGTACAGAGGGAGACGAACAGGACGGACAGCAAAAGGAGCGAGAAATTAACAGAGAGAGGACAGATTGACGGACATAGACTTTGACTTTTAAACAACTTTTATTGCCGCCAGCAGCAACAGCAGTGGAGGCGAACTCGATTCGAAATACACAGTCACCAGCAAACAAATGAAAATAAACGCTACAAATCCACGCGCTGTGGTGCGGACATAGATACATGGGCAGAGTGACGGATAGAGAGTGAGAGGACAGCCTGCGTGACACAGGGAGAATATGGGGACGAGATAGGGGATGTGGAGTGATGGACAGAGAGAGAGATAGGACAGACTGCGCGACACAGGAATAACCATGGGACAGAGAGAGGGGATACAGAGTGATGGACAGAGAGAGGGGGAGGGAGTTGGGATTGACAGAGAGAGGCAGGACAGAGTAACACAGGGAGAGAAATGAGCAGACAGAGAGAGAACTAGGGGACACAGAGTGATGGGCAAAGAGGGAGATGCGGGTGAGGCGCATTCCCGCCCCTCCCTCCCTCCTCCCCGCTCTCTCCGTCTCTCTTGGCGCCGCGCGTGAGTGACAAGGGCCGCTCAGAGTCACGTGGTCTACAGGCGGCTCTGATGATATTCATGCCGTCAATGCGCAACTCTCAGTGCCACGACGACGCAGCACCGGGCCCGCACCGCGCCGTTCACCTGGCTCTGTGTGGAGCTGCGGGGGATAGGAGATGTTAACTCCCTCGCTTGGTATGCAGGAGGTTCGTGGTGTTCGAAAACGACCCATCACGCCTGCTGTGTATTTGGATTTTGCATGTCTCTCTCCCAAAAGTCGTGTGGATTTTTATCCGGGTCTTGCGGGTTTTCCCTCCACATTTAGAAACATGCGTTGAGAGTAATTGGCTGCTGCTATAAATTTCCACGTGATAAACCACTGTATTGAGCTATCATTTGTGGCCAGGTCGATTCTGAAAAAAGATATATAACTCAGCCGCCTAACCTGTTAAAATAAAAAATAATATAGTTCCCGTGTGCCTGGGCTTGTGTATGGGTAGTGGTAGTGTAGCAGTTAGCGCTACGCTGCTCTAGGAACCCGGCGATTCGAGTGCAATTCGCGCTTACGGCCACCAACCCCGGTGACGATTATCTGAACCGCTCCTGGGCATTTCTTAGGCCGACTCAGCCCCAAATGAGTACCTGGTGCGGTGTGTAAACGTCGCCACTATGGAGACAAAGGTGTGAGGTCGGGTAAGGTCCTGGCAAGGATTATTCCACATTACTTGCCGAGCACGCTGAGGAGATGCTTGTGGAGACCCAATGTGGTTTCAGACCAGGGCGGTCCTGCATGGACGCCATATTCTCTATCAGTCTGCTACAGCAAAGGTATAGCAATTCAAACAGGACCTACATCTTTGCTATATTGACCTGGTCAAGGCGGATGATACCATCAAAAGGACTGGGCTCTGGGTTGCTCTCCGTGCTTTCGGGGTCCCTGACTCTGCTCATAAAAAAATAAGGACCTTTATGACGGTGTGCATGCCCGGGTTAAGCTACGTGGCCGGGAGTCAGATCCATTCCTTGTTCACTTTGGGCTGCGACAGGGATGTCTTCTGGCGCCTACATTATTTAATCTATTTTTTACCACGTAGTTCGAGAAGCCTTCCATGGCTGTAACTTAGGAATCTCCATCTGTGGTACAGATATAATGGGAGTCTGATCGATGCCCGGGTGCAGCCGAGGGATGGTTTCCTTGTTAGCACATGTGCAAGGAATTTCAAAAGGACCTCTATCTTTGCAGTATTGACCTGGTCAAGGCCGATGATACCATAAATAGTGCAGGGCTCTGGGTTATTTTTGATGCTTTTGGGATACCCGATCGTCTGCTCACAATCAATAAGGAGCTTCATGATGGTGGGCAGAGACATGTAAAGCTGCGTGGCCTGGAGTCGGAACCATTTTATGGTCACCTTGAGGTACCACAAGGATATGCCCTGGCTCTTACACTTCGTAACATATTTTAACCACGTAGTTCGAGAAGCTTTGTATGGCTGTATGGGAGAAATTTCGATCTGGTACAAATATAATGGAATGCTGATCAATGCCCGGGTGCAGTCCACGGATGGCGTTCTGTTGATTAATCATTATATATATGCTGATGATCTGTTAATTGCAGGTCACTCTGTGAAGTAGTTGGACAACTCTGCTGCTGAACCCGAGACGTTCCATTAAGAGATGGTGCCTAACAATAAGCTCTACCAAAACGAAGCACCTGCCTGGATATTCTGTCATCCAATACTCCACTCCCTCAACTCCCCATGAGTGGCGCGGCAGTTGTGGAGAGAGTGGAGAAGTTTCCGTACCTAGTCAGTGTGCACATGACCATCTCCGGTTTGGCAGCAGAGGTCTCACTCCGAATCAATCGAAATGCATTTTACTTTTCATCAGTTCCGTAACCCTGTGTGGGTACTACGTGGTCTGTCGCTCCATACGAAGCTCGGGGTCCTCTTTGCCACAGCAATGCCCTCCCTTCTCTACTATTGTGAAACATTGAGCCCTCTAAATGGTTTAACCAGACTGGAGTGTGTGAGAAGCTTGCAATATCTAGACACAGACCCATCGGTATGCTCCTCCGGCTGGCGAGGCTGCGATGTCTGGGTCACAAAGCTCACATGCCCAAGCAGCTTCTATTTGGCCGGATAGAGGGGGATAAACGGGCGCAGCACGGACTTGAAAAATGATGGACTGAAGTGGTAAATAAGGATGTGGATCTGCTTGGACTTTCTGATGACTAGTGTCAGGATCAACTTCTGTGAAGGAGGCTCGTGAAAGACACTTCTAGGCAGTTGGAGGCAATCGTCCTCCAGCAACAACGTTGGGCGGAGAAGCGACGCTCACGACAACGAGCGTCGCTAAAACAGCAAGTTGGCACAGTGGGGACCGCAGCTGGTGTATCTGCCCGTCATCTCGGTCAGTCAACCCACTGCAGCTGGGTCTGTCAGCAGTGAGCCTTCCACACTTCACTTGGCCTAAAAGTACACCTAGCCTGGTACAAGCACTGTCAGGACATTACTGCCACTTAGTGCGAATGGTGACTGTTGTTGCTGTCTGTGTGTGAATTAATGTGTATGTGGCTAAGTATGCAAGCATGTATCTATGTTTGTGTGTATCTGTATGGGGAGTGGTAGTGTAGCAGTTAGCGCGCTGCGCTATGAACCCGGCCGCCCCAGTTCGATTCCCGCTCACAACCAACACCAGTGACGACTATCTGAACCGGGCCTGGTGCGGTGTGTAAAAATCTTTACTGGGGAGACAAAGGCGGCAGGCCGTGGTGCTGGCCACCCACCCACTCGTGTACCATACCGGCCTTCATAGGTGCTCGCTAGCAGCACTTCCCCCACAGTAATTTCATGTATGTGGAGAGTGGGTATTTGTGCGTGACTCTGTGGCTGTGTGGCATGGTGTTTATCTGTCTGTGTACGTCCGCAACTGCGTGCGGAGATGTACGTTGCTAAACAGTGTTGAAATGCAGCAAAGAGAAATCGCATCCTCCATTAATACATTAAATCATTCAGTCAACCATGAGTGCATTCAATCATTCATTCCACCATTGAAAATTTCAACCATTAGTACATTCAAATATTAATTTAGCTCTCAATTTATTCAACCATTAATCATTTATTCAATTAATACATTCATTATTTTATATGCTCCTGGCAGAACTATTCTGGAAATCAATTGAAGATAAGTTTATTTCTAGATACCCTTTAGCGAGTGGTCGTCCACCCTGTTTTGGGAAAGCCAATCGTTCAAGGTAGCCTCTCTAACCACTGACTGGTCTCTAACCCAGACCCTCTGTGGGTAAGTTCATCAAGGTGCTTCTTTGGCAGCTGGAATAGCATCTGTCAATCCACAACATCTACGATTTTCTCCAGTCGGGATTTAAGACGTTTCACAGCGCCAATACTGCGCTTGTGTGGGTGAGTGATCGAGCTTTTGCCACTGCGCAGCTTCCAGACTATGGAACAACGCTTCGTGCCTTTGCTAATGAGACAATCAGAGTGGTTAATGCTGTTTAAATCCTATGTTGTGGGTGAGTGGGTGTGTGAGTGGGTGAGTGGGTAAGTAGGTGGGTGAGTCTGTGAGTGGGTGATTGAGTGGATGAGTGCGTGAGTGGGTAAGTATGTGAGTGGATGAGTGAGTGGGTGAGTAGGTGAGCGGGTAAGTTGGTGGATGAGTGGGTGCGTGAGTGGATGAGTGATCGCGCTTTTGCCACCGAGCAGCTCCCAGACTATGGAACAATGCTTCGTGCCTTTGCTAATAAGATAACCAGTCGTTAGTGCCGTTTACATCTGTCTTATGGGTGGGTGAGTGAGTGGGTGAGTAATCGGGCTGTTGCCACTGTACACCTTCCAGACTGTGGAACAACGCTTTACCTTTGCTAATAACTCCATCAGAGTCATTAGAGCTGTTTAATTCCCGTTATGAAAATGCACCTCTGTAAACGGGCGTTCGCTGCCTGGTTCTGGACGTTTACCCTGCAGGTTATGTTTATTTCCTGCTTCACATTCACAGCGAATTGGTAACTACGGATGAATGTGCCTATGTAAATGAGTATTACTGTCAAGACCTTGATCTACATTCGGAGGAATATCGCCAATGTTAATTACCTGGTTCCTTGTGCTCATCTTGCCACCTTGGTCCACGCCTTCTGTGACCACTCGCCTTGACTCCTGCAGCTCCCTGCACCTTGTGGTTACAGGGGGCGCATGCCCGTCGCCTGCAGCTGGTGCAGAATGAGGCTGCCAGGCTCTTGTATGTGTAGTGAATCACTCAGGGACACTAATAGTAGGAAGCACTCTATTTATTATAGCCTTCACAGGTACAAGGAGTGACTACACTATGGTCAGGACAGCTAACAGGCTGCCTGACCAACAACACCGAGAAGGTGAAGACGATGATGAAGACTCCAGCAGGACGACGGTTTCACTCCAACAACAGCCTCGAACCTTGCTCGGGGTCCCCCTTTAATTCACGCAGCGTGGCCTTGCTCCGCCCTCGGCCACGCCCCCCTTCTAGAACCCACCAGAAGGATCCCGGGCTTTACCTCACGTGCCCCCTCTATCATCTTTGCCCTTCATCCCCTTCTCCGGCCTATCATATGACCTGCTGGCAGAAAGGGCTGCTACAGCGGCAGATCTCCTTCTCTGCCGGTAACCAGTGCTACGAGCCCATTCCATGTCACTACATATGTATTGCATGTTTGTGTGTATGTTTAACTTATTTTGCACCGAACGTAGCCAACTGCGCTAATCGGACGTGTGAGGGAAGGACAACAAACTAAACGCAGAAAGCAGTTCTAAAGAAATTCGTTTTTAATCTAGAGCAGTGGTTCTTAACCTCTACTGCAGCCTTGCACCCCTTTGGTTCTCAATCGTAATCTTTTTTTTACAATGTTAATAAATCCGTAGGTTTGATGAAACAAAGAAGTTGTACTTATGTGCCTGCCTTAATTTGTTTGTTCGATGATTTACCTCCTAAAATAATCTGGCCATGTCTCGCACATTCCCAGAAAGGGCATCTCGCACCCCCAGGTTAAGAACCACTGGGTTAGAGCACTGCATCTAGGACTGGTCCTACAGTGATTGACTCACACTGGATTACAACGAATCTGTCCAGCGCGGCTTTCACAGATGGAAACAAAAGTAATTTCAGCAAAATCTAATCTACGGTTGCAGTTTAAGCTAATTACTATTTTAATTACATTTTCACCGTAAAAAAATTGGGGGGGAGGGGGGGGCTGGGGGAAACTCCACAAACGACGTTAAGTCAACGCACTGTGGAGAGTTTCAAACATCTGCAAAATAATCGAAATTGGACGGTGTTAATCCACCATTGGGAAATTGTAATCCTTCAAAAAAATTATTAACTTTTTTCCTAAAAATGAAAAAAACCGGCTCCTTCCACAACTAAACTTTTCCATCATCCTCGTGTATATATATTAAAGCCATATAAAACAGCCATGTACTGCGGGGAAGTGACGAAGGTGATAATGCACCATCTGCTAAATCATTCAAACTCCTTACCACTTGTCATCCCGGAGACGTTGTAATGTCCGTGGCTTTGGAGTTCTCAGAGTGCTTCTCCACCGACCTTCATTGTGAACGGCCCGATTCGTACGTGTGGAAAGCCTAGAAATGCACAGATCATATTGGAAGTCAGTGCAGCACGTAGATTAGGTTACTCAGAGTTCGCTGTGCTGCTTTTTTGATGTGCATAGCTTCTTCTTCTCCATCTTAGTCTTCATTTTCTTCTCATTCATCCTCTTCTTCTTTATCTTTTTCTTCCTCTTCCTTTTCTACATCTTCGTATTCATCTTCTTCTTCTGCTTTTTCTTCTTCGTCCTCTTCTTCGTTCGATCAAAGTTTTGTCAGGGTTGTTTGGCGATGTTGTTGCTGCTGCGTTGGTAGCGGTGCACAAGGACAAACAATAGCAACAACAACAACAACAAAACACGTCCCCCATGTCAATATTGACGTGGGGGACGTGTTGTTTCAATTGCACTCGACTGAATTGTAACACTGTGGCCTTAAAATAGAAGCCGGCGACGTTTCAAGCGATGGCCGTAAATGGCAGGTGGATTCACGTGCTATATGTACGGGGCCATTGCCCGAAACGTCGCCCATTTAATCAAAATCATCATCACGATGCGTCTGTCTTGTAATGCCAATATGCTCAAGTAGTGGCCACATCTTTCTGATACCAATCTCTTGTGATGTCGTCGTCACGCCGTTCTCTGTTAGGTCTTCCTCTCTTTCCAGTTCCTTTCAATTTCCACACAACACATTTTGAATACCCCTCTTGTTGCCGATCCTATATAAACAATGTGTCCAAATAGTGCCTATTTATTTCTCATCACCGCCTGCATCAGGTATTCTATTATCGAGTGGACTAATAGCTAATTATATCTATATATATAAGTCAAAAATTGTCAGTTTGTCGGTTTGTGGCTTTGTGTGTGTTCGCACGTTTGTGAAGCATTTGGCTCTCCAATGGTGGGGTTTACATTAAATAAAAATAGTCAGATACCACGTCGTAAGCCCCGGCGTGAGCAAACGCTATTCCCTTTTCACACCCGTCAACTTTTAATTAGCGATTTAGTGCGATTTGTTTGCGCTATCTCTATATTTATTTATTTATGATGCGTGCACGGCCATACCAACTCACGCGCCTTTGGTGGGGGGATGGCCCATGCCAAGTCGCACGCCTTCGTTGGGAGTGAGTGGGACATTTTCTTTCGCGTAAAAAATGCTTTTAAAATACACTAAACGCTGAGCTTAAATCTTCACTGTGTGATGTCCCCCCCACCCCGATGCATGCAGTTACTAATATATACAGTCGCTAGATGCTACCACTATAGGCCGTAGATATTACTGCAGAGTGGCCGGGGAGATCGTGGCTGGGGGTCAGGGGTAGCAGCCATGCCCCAGCCTGCCAAGGTGCCACCTCGGCCGGCTGGACAATCTAGGCAAGGCCGGAGGCTCTGCACGGACTAGGCCTCACCACGCCACTCTGTCAGGTGAGTACTTTGTGCTATAGAGTCTATAAATACTGCTATAGAGTCAACATGTACTACTGTAGTGATAGAAGGTACCACCACAGTAAGTACGCACTGCTGTTAGATTTTTAAGAGTAGTTTAGAACTAGTTTAGAACTACTCTTAAACGCCAGGTATATAAGCTAGTATACATATACATTCTAGATTTGAAGCTTTCGTGACAGCAATGATTCATATTCTTAGGTTTTTTCGGTAAAGTCACGTAGGTAAAAAATTAAAGTTAATAAAAGTAAAACAAAAATAAAATAAAAATCACAACGTTTCGGAGGCAATACAAGCCTCCGTCTTCAAGTGGAACCATCACAGCACGATTGCTGTATCAAGTGAGAGAAATTCCAAGAACACAGTATTTGTATATATACTGGTTGAGGGTGGGAGGAGCCAAGGTAGGCCCTGAATATTATTTTTGTGAGGTTCGGTGCGGCTGAAGCACGCTGTTAGGAATGGGCCTTTGTTGTGTAAACTAGGTGCGGATGATGTGAAGGTGCGTGTAAAAGGGACTGAGCCTTTTTTGTTATATAGAGATGATGCGGCTGAAATTGCTGCCAGGAAATGAGTCTTTGTTGTGTAGAATGGTTGACTGAGCCTATTATTATGTAGAGGTGGTGCGGCTTAACTCGCTGTCAGGAAATTAGTCTTTGTTGTGTAGAATGATTAACTGAGCCTATTATTATGTAGAGGTGGTGCGGCTGAAATCGCTGCCAGGAATGCTCCAAATATGTGTAGTTAAATCTTTTTTTCATGATTAATAACATCTTTCCAATGATTACTAAGTTTGTACCCATCATCACGGTTGAATTATGTCTGTGTTTGTATATTTGGATGGCCTCGTGTACAAACCTTTCATGGTAGCCAGCAGGCTTGCAGAGCACCTTAGTCTCGGAAAAGACAATTTCATGAGAGCCCACAGCGTTGTAGCAATGATCGACGTCACCGCCACATAGTGGCGAATGGCGGTTGTTGTTGTTGTTATTGTGGGCGCCATGGTGGCAAGATGTTAATTACCTCGTCTGGTATACAGAAGATCGTGGGTTCGATCCCAACTCTCACGCCTGCTGTATATTTAAAGTTTGGGTGTTCTTCCCATGGTTGTGTAGATTTTTCTCCGGGTCCTTCTGGTGTTTTCTCTACATTTGAAAACATGCGAAAATAATTCCACATGATTAGCCACTTCGTTGAGCAACAGTTTGTGGCCAAGTCCCTTCTGAAAAAGAGCTACATAACTGAGTGAACCTTACCTGGTAAAACATATATATATAGTTTACCTTTAGTGGATGTGCACGGCCAACACTAGTGAAGATTATCTGAACCTATCCTGGGTCTCCCCAAGATCGACTCAGCTTCAAATTGAGTACCTGGCGCAGTGTGTAAACATCTCCCCATCGTGTGCCGTGCCGGACTTCATAGGTGCTCACGAACAGCACTTGCCCCAAGTCTGTTAAGGCTACACGGGGGGATCTTTGTATTTTTAACGTCAGTATTGGCTACACGATGAATAGATTTCATATCGGCACTCTTATATTGACATTTTTTTACCTATTGTAGTGACTGTAAATGTCGCTGTGTGGTGCCGGGCTTACGAAGCCACGGCGGATAATGTGTCGGCAATATGTGTAGCCCGCTTACTGGGCGTAGTACCAGCCCTAGTGGGGCTTGGGTGAGTGCTAGCCAGCAAGTCGGGGATCGCGACAGACCCAGAGAAAACTGCTTGTATTTAGATGTGGCAGACCCCCATCTCGGCCAGCAAGGTGCCTCTTATTATCACCGATTAGTCGTGGGGTTCACAGCTATAGCAAAACCTCTCCATGCCTTGACAGCTAAGGGCCAACAATTTCATTGGGGGCTGCAGGAGGAAGCTGCGTTACACTTTATTCGTGATGGGCTGGTTAACGCCCCTCCCCTGCGTTATCCCGACTTTTCGTTGCCATTCGTGTTGGACATGGACGCCAGTAATACTGGCATTGGCCCAGTGTTACCCCAAGTCGTTAATGGCATGGAGCACGTGGTCAGGTATGCAGCAGGGTGCTGTCTCCAGCCGAGCAGCGGTACTGCGTAACGGGAGCCATTGACCATTGTGGTTTTTGTGAAACAATGAATTAGATTGATGCTTTGTAAATTGTGATTCCTTAAGGCCAATGATCGGCACGGGTGAATGGACAGATGAGACGGAACAGAGCAATTGTAACAGAGACACCACGAGGCGGGATGATACCGACGGGAGGAGTTTCACGGAAGGTGGACGGAGCAATCAACGACAGACCGCAAGGTTTTTTGAGTTTATCTCTCGAGGTAGTCGCACGGTCGCAGGACACCACAGGTCCAAAGGGCCCAAGACATTGAGTGGCCAGTGACACACACACATGGGACATAGAGAGAGAGAGACTGTGACACACAGACGAGATACACACACAGAGACAGTGACACACACACATGGGACAAAAAGAGAAAGAGACACACAGGATACAGAGAGAGGCAGTGACACACATACGGAACACAGAGAGAATCAGTAGCACACACACACGGGACAGAAAAAGAAAGAGTGACACATGGCAAACAAAGATAGAGAGACAGTGAAACACACACACGGGACAGAGAGAAAGAGAGACACTGACACACACACATGGGACACAGAGAGACAGTGACACACACACGGGACACAGAGAGACAGTGACACACACACGGGACATTCAGAGACACTGACACACACACATGGGACACAGAGACACACTGACACACACACACGGGACAGAGAGAGAGACACTGACACACACTCACGGGACAGAGAGAGACACTGACACACACACATGGGACACAGAGACACACTGACACACACACACGGGACACAGAGAGACACTGACACACACCCACGGGACAGAGAGAGCCACTGACACACACACACGGGACAGAGAGAGAGAGACACTGACACACATACGGGACAGAGAGAGAGACACACTGACACACACATACGGTACAGAGAGAGACACTGACACACACACACGCGGGACAGAGAGAGACAGTGACACACACACACGGGACAGAGAGAGAGACACTGACACACACACACGGGACAGAGAGAGACACTGACACACACACGGGACAGAGAGAGAGAGAGAGACAGTGACACACACACAAGGAGCTCAGAGAGACACTGACACACACACACGGGACAGAGAGAGACAGTGACACACACACACGAGACAGAGATAGAGAGACACTGACACACACACACGCGGGACAGAGAGAGAGAGTGAGAGACAGAGGGAAAGGGAGAGAACAAAACATTACAAATAAGATCCTAAAGAGGAGCTGATTCTCCGTGCCACGGGGATTCATGAGGCGGTTGGTGGGGACGAAGTGGATCACTTCCCGGGAAGGCTGAGTGAGAGGAGACTCCAGTTGCATTGTTGGCGTTCATTATTCACGATAGCGGGGGGAGGGAGCTCTGACAGCCAGACTAAGAAATTCAGACAAACCAAACAACATCGGGCGAAGATTTATAATGCATTTTCACACAAAAAACGTTATAAAGCTATTGACAAAGATAGAGTTTAGGAATTCTCGGCAAGGCTAAAATTATCTGCATTCCGCAAGGCCACGCAGATCCTGCTTCTGCATGAGACGGTTTGTAATTCAGCAGGGACCGCGGTGGCGGCTGAGCGATATTCGCTCGCCAATGAGCCATGCCACGTGTGTATGGGCTGAGTTTATAAACGGAGAGCGACAACATACACTCGTCTTCATTATTGTGACGCCACGGTGGCGAGATGTTAACTACCTCTCTGAGTATACAGGATGGTCGTGGGTTCGATCCCGACCCTGGCGCCTGCTGTTTATTTGCAGTTCACGTGTTTAGAGTGTTTGGTCACTATACATTTAAACGTGATGATAAGCCACTTCGTTGAGCTATCAATTGTGTCCAAGGCGCTTGTGAAAAAGTGCTATACATTCAAATGGGCCTTACCTGGTAAAGTAAAAAAAATGTTCATAGTTTTATGGTTCATCATCACCATGAGCCATGGCTTTATCCACTGCTGGATGTCACCATCCCTCGTAGTCCTGCGATGCCATGATCTATCCCGCTGCTGCAACACGAGCCGGTCTCATGCCTCCATCTCCGTGGTGGTCATTCTGCCGGACGCCTTCCATTCCTTGGCTGCCACTCGGCTATTATTCTTCCTGACCATCGTTCATTCACCGTCCCTGCTGGCGGTGACTCGGTCTGCCCGAGCTCCGCTCACTGTTCTTAACAGTGAATGGATCTTGTCATAAAAAATATAAACTATTAAACATTTTTTTATTTTAGCAGGTAAGGCCACACTGAGCTGTGTTGCTCTTTTTGAGAAGTGACCTGGCCACAAATGATAGCTGAACGAAGTGGCTTATCATCACGTGTAAATGTATAGCAGCCAAACACTCAACATGCATGTTCTTGATTCTAAATGTGGAGGGAAAATCCGGAGGACCCCGAGAAAAATCCACGTGACCACGGGAAGAGAGACACCGCAAACTTCAAATATACAGCAGCAGGTGTGAGGGTCAGGATCGAACCCACAACCTCCTGCATACCAGGCGGCATAGTTCTCGATCCACGTGCTCCTCATTATGTCTCTCAGTGTAATTCCAAGCACGCGTCACTCCATGCGTTTCCTTGGCTGCTATTTTAACTCTCAGTTACCCACTGTAGGCAGGTCCTTTGGGCCCTGTTTGGGCTCCACCATATCCTCGATTGCTTGTGTTGACTGGGAGCTCATACCTGCTTCACTGAATCGATCGTTGAGGTCAGAATTGAGGCTGTCTTGCTCCTTTTCAATTTCACCTTCATTTGTCTTGCTTGTTCCTGCATCCACCCCTCGAGGACAAGGGATGACTTTCCCATTACCATCATTTCCAGACCTGACCATATCTTCCACAGGGGATGGTTGGCATTCTTGTTCAAGGGAAGACTCGGATGTTGTGTAGTGTCTTCAAAAATATACTCACACTGACACGTCGTAATAAGTCGCCTGCTTCCACTTTATTTCATCTGTTCTCATGCCAGTGGTAGGCACTCCTACTATCTGTACACTTGACTTCTCCCTGCTCTTTTCTATTCTGCACCTCACTTATCCTGCACTCAGCAACTCTGCCCTCAGCAACTCCGCACACAGCAGCTCTGCACTCAGCGACTCTACCCACAGCAGCTCCGCACTTAGCGACTCCGCACACAGAAACTTCGCACTCAGCGACTCTGCATCTCCACCACTGCCCTCACCTACGCTCCCTCATACCCGCTCACCTGTCTGGCCCGAGTGGGGGTTCAGCCAACACCCGCCGGGCGACAGCGTGAGGGTTGAGGTCCCATTGACGACTGGAGCGGCAGTGGAGAGATGTCTTCACTCTTGGTTCCCAGGCAATAACTCCCTCCGCTTATGCACACTCCTCTTAAATACTCCTCCTATTTCCAAGTCCTCACGCGCTCCCCCTCAAGCTGCCGCCAGACCAGCGCCAGTTGCCCCATTAATCCCTTATCATCACCCCCCATCTCCCGTCTCTTCGGCGCCAACCTCCGGTCACAGCGTACCCACCTGTTCAACCTTGGTTGCACCCGCTTCTCCCCTTAATTACTGGCAGTTTGTCGGTGCAAACCTCATGTTGCAATGCACACATCTGTTCAACCTCAGTTGCACCCACTTAACAGTGCGCACCACGAATATCTCTCCTCTACATCACCCCCCCCCCCCCCCCATGAATAAAGATACAGCCATCCCGGCTCTCAAATCTATGCGAGCGTGTGCGCATGTGTTGTGACCGACCCATGAAAACTAACGTAACCATAAGCAGTGACCGTGGAAGGGGCAACGAAATAACAAAAATAAACAGTAACGAGCGTAATGTGACAGCGTGAATAATCTGTCCTATTAACAAAAAGTGACGCATTGTGAGTGAGTGCGTGCGGCAGGACTGTCCCCGCGGGTAGAGTTGGTTTCGCTCGGGTGTGAAGAATGGTCCGCTGCAGGAGTCCTCATCACTCCATCCGTGGACGTTAGGCGCTCTGGTCCTGCAGGCGGTACAGAACAATCCCCCTCATGGCCTATTTCTTCAGGCGTGGCGGTGGGTGCGTCGGACACATCAGACATTGGCTGCAAGAGTTGTGTGGATGAATCGACAGAACCGGGTGAGACGTATCTTTTAACCTCGATGGATGCACGAACCAGCGCTGCTGGCCCAACCGAATGCATACACACTGCGGCTGCCGGACCTCAAAAACCCAGACTGGTCCCTGCCAAGGACGGTACAGTTTTGGGGACGTGCCTTACGGGCAGTGCAACTATGCCATGTCACCGTTTTGCCAAGGCACCCCCTGCCCTCCCTGTCCCCGCAGCCGCTCGTTTCTGGCCTGCCTGCGGGCTGAGTTGCTCCTTGCAGCCTCGCGGGCCAACCGCAGCTGCTCAAGTGTTTGTGACTTGGGGTTTGGCGCCACAGATCTCTTCCGAGAAGGGCGCAATCCCAACTGAACCTACACCGGGGGTTCAGGCTCTCTCCCATACATCAAATAGAACAGCGAGAATCCCGTTGAGGCATGAGGAGCTAGCCTGTAAGCAGCAAGGACCCCTGGAATGTGAAGATCTCAGTCTGACTAGCCCATGATCACTTGTTGGCATAGCATGGCAGTAAGGGTCCTGTGCAACCGCTCAACCATCCCTTCCATTTGTGGATGATACGGTGAGGTATGTATTTTTTGCGTGCCCAGAGAATCGTAAACCTGGAGCAACTTGGAGGATAAATTCGTGCCCTGATCCATGAGGAGTTGCTCAGGGTCCCCCTTATCAAGAACATAGCCATATAAAAAGGCGTCTGCTATGGACGCGGCCGATTGGTCAGCCAGAGGCCATGCGATAGGCCAATGGGTCAGATATTCAACCCCAAAGAGGAGGTACTTGTTTCCTCTCTGGGCGACCAGAAAGGGCCCCAAAATGTCAAAGGCCACCAATTTATTCACCCGTGATACAACAATGGACTGTAACGGGATGTGCGGTCACAGGCCATGAGATTTCCGACATGCACAATCGGCGCAACCTTTAATTAGGAGTACATCGTTTTCCATGCCAGGCCAGTAAACGTTCTTTTTTAGCGTCGCTAATGTTTTATGAACGCCCAGGTGCATAAATTTCTCATGTATGGCTTTAGTAAGTTTTCCTCTAAGGACCGTGCGTATGACCAAGGAATTACACTGGGACCCTGTCTACTGCATAAGGAGTCCCTCGCGTAGTACAATGGATGTGCGATCCGCCCGGCCCACGAGAAGCATGACGGCGCAATCTCAAAAGTGAGGCGTCATGAAGCTGTAGCTTAGCCCATGCATCATGGTAAAGATTCAAGACAAAATCGTGTGGCAACTGAGCGCCTTCATCTCACATTGTCCCGGCCGCCGCAAGCACCACGGGTGTACCCTCTTGCGAAGGCTTACATCTCGACGCCCCCGAGGCACACGTGCATGCGACATGGGGCGTCAAGCAGGACAATGCGTCAGTGTTGACGTGCCGAGTGCCTTTCCTGTACACCACTGTGAATGAAAATCCCTGGAGGATTTCAAGCCATCGGGACAACTTCCTGGACGGCTGTTCAATGCGCAGGGAGTACTGGAGGGCTGCATGGTCTGTGCGGATGACAAAGTCCCATCCATACAAATACGGACAATAAAGCTGGATGAAATGGACCATGGCCACTAACTCCCTGCGTGTGACGCAAGAGTGCTGCTCAGCAGGAGACGAAACTTGACTGCCATAATCCACTACCCTCTCTGTGTCCTCGACAAGCTGGGAAAGGACTACCCCAATGCCCGTATCTCTAGCGTCCGTATCCAATATGAATGGCCTGGTAAAATAGGGATATAGGAGTGGAGGGGCATCGGCACGGACAGAGCGAACAGCGAGGAAGGAATCCTCCTCAGACTTTTCCCACCGGGCCGTCGAGGCATGTGCCAGGACAGTGCCTGCCTGAATCACAACTGGTGTATGGCCTGCAATAAGTACTTTTAGGAATGGCATCTGCTCGGCAGATACAATAGTCATAGCCCCCGCCAAGGAAGGAGATCATGACATGGCGTTTAAAGGGGTTAGTAGGATACCCTCCTCCGGGGCCGTTGAAGGCAACTCTTTTCGCAATCGCAGCGATACAAGCATTTGGGAACCCAGAGGCAGTTTAACGATTTGGCTAGCCATCGCTTGAATGACAGCATTCTGTAATGGCTGTCGACCGGGGGAGTTCAGAAACAGTAATCGCTGGCCCGATGGCATTTCAATACACCCCTGGTCGATGAAAGTTTTCAAGGGCATCCTGCCTATAAAATCGGTGCCCAGCAAACAGAGCACGGCCAATGTCCGTGAAACCAACACCTGTTCTTCCAACGAGATTTCCCCAATTTGCACAGAGGCCAACATCTGAGATGTGCTTGACCCATAATGCCCATACTCCCCCCGTTAGCCGCCATACAAGCGCTCTTCACTGGGGCAAGACGATCGGATGACGAAGGCAACGTACAAAACACAGCCTCGGAGACCATAGTTGCAATGGCCCCCTGTATCTATCAACAGACGAACCTGGATCACCTGGATTAACCCCATAACTCTTGAGGAACCCACCGCGGTGCCCACTACACAATGAGCCAGTGCCTTCCACTGTTCAACGCCGCATGGCCAACAAGATGCCACACGCTGTGTATGAGTTGCGACGGGATGAGATTTCATGGGATGAGTCCGCACGCGACCTATGCTAGATAAATGATGGGACAAAAACGGCCATGATTCTGATACGTCCGGACTCGCTTGTGTATTGCGGGAGGAGGAGGTGTTGAAGCCGAAGGATGGAGGCAAAGAGAACCCGCCGGTCCCGTGGCGGCAGTCGACGGCGATGTGGCCCGGGCAGCCGCACCTATAGCAGGTACAATAAAAACGCCCAGGCGGCTGGCTCAGCTTGGGGCACCATTCCCGTGCTGATGGCCGCAGGCTAGCGCTCCAATCCCCGGGCGAGAGAGGCACATGCCCGCTCATCTCCAGCTGGCTCCGTTACGCTGGCCGCCACTGCTGGCCAATCCTTAAGGTTGAGATGTGCTTGGATGTCGCGGGCCACCTGCAGAGAAGTCAGGTCGTCTTCCTCTGCCACCGTGAGGGTGACTCCCAATTCCCTAGTCAAGGAGAGTGGCCGTTCCAAGACGAGGGAATCCAAGGCGACTCTGTTCATGTGAGGGATGGCCACAAGCCCCAAGGCGAGAAGCGTACTGCGATAAGCCAGCAAAGTCTCGTTCTCTCCCCATCGCTGCAGCCTGAATCTTCTCCTAACATTAGACGGGGGATCAAAAATAGCTTGAAGAGATGAGCGGCGGCTGAGAGCAATCTTCCCAGGTGACCGGCGATGTCCAGCCAGCTCTGCGGAGGAGGTGGCTGGGCTGAACTCGCCACGTATTCCTGGGCCAACTGAAGCACGTCTTTGGAGCGGGTGCTCGGAGCTCCGGCAACCGGAGCCATTGGAGGAACGACATCTTGCTCAGTGTCGTCGTCAGAACGATGCAACAGGTGGGTTCTTACATCTTACCGACGATTTGGAGATGAAGCCGAAGGTTCGTTGGCACTTCGAACACCAAATGTAATGTCTTCAAAGATTACTCACACCGACACGTTGTAACAAGTCACCTGCTTACACTTTATTTCAGATGTTCTCGCGCCAGTGGTAGGCACTCCTATAACTATCTGTATGATCACATACACTTGACTTCTCCCCGCTTTTATCTATCCTGTACCTCACTTATTCTGCACTTATCACCCCCCATATCCCGTCTCTTCGACGCCAACCTCCGGTCACAGCGTACCCACCTGTTTGACCTCGGTTGCACCCGCATCTCCCCTTTGTTTTTGGCAGTTTGTCGGTGCAAACCTCATGTTGAAACGCACACATCTGTTCGACCTCAGTTGCACCTGCTTAACAGCGCACACCGCATATATCTCCTCTACAGTTGTACTATTGCTTTTTTCCTCTGCGTATGTTTGAAGCTGTAGTTGTTCCAGAGGTTTCCGTCCTGGCACGGGCTATCTTCCTCTCTCGTGTCCTACCTCTAGGGGCATTTAGGACAGCGACGACCCCATCTAAACCACCATTATTATCATTGTCTCCCCAAGGCACTGTCCATTTCAAATCTGGGAGAGCTTTATATGGATTATCCTCACCCACCCCCCCCCCCCAACTGGATTCTGAGGATAAGGGGGCTGAGTCATGTGCAATCGTTATCTTCAAAGATCCAGCTTTTGAAGATGTCTGAGTGGCTGGTTGAACCTGTGTCTCCATGGCACTATATTGAAATAGAAGGGGATCTACTGCCAATTCACCGGCGCTCTGGGGTGACTCTTTCTTGACTGATCCATTGGGTTTTCCAATTTGTCACTCCACCTCACAATCCCATCGCTGCTGGGTTGGGCATTTGCCATTCGAGGGTAACATTTTCTTCATATGTCCCTCTGCTTTGCATCAGTTGCACTTGAGAATGTCCCAACTGTAAAATTAGCCTACCTCTAATTATCTCTCTAAAGGAGGCCTCCTCCTGTTGTCCATTGGGCACTTGCATATAAATCTGCCTTTTAAAAGACAGGGCATGCTCCAGGCAGGATTCTTACAGCACAAAGGCACAAGCCATACGTAATAATAATCATAGTAAAATAATGAAGTCGACTCATATAGCACTCTTCATCCAGAGATCGCAGAGCACTGTACACAATATGCATACAAATAACAAATACGCATAAAATATATCAATTCAAATTAATAACAATCAAAGGGAGGGCAAAAGCATGAATATAAATTTAGGTAAAATCTTTCTTAACGAGGAATGTTTGAAGCAGAGACTTAAAAATGTAAATTGAAGGCGACTCCTCCCTGATGTATTTTGGCAGAGCGCTCCAGTCGAGGGGCTGTGCTGGATAGCCGGGCCCCCTATACAGCGGAGCACGGACATGGGAGTGGAGAGGAGGTCCAGATCTACAGACCTCAGATATCTCGATGGAGCGTGGGGGGGGGGGTCATTAATTAATGAAGGTAGTGCGATGCTAAATCATTCAGGGCCTTCAAAGTAAGAAGATTCATTTTAAATTCCACCCTATACTTCACTGGAAGTCAAGTGCAGGGGTAAATATGGTCGCTAAAATGTGCGCGAGAGTGCTCAACTTCGCTAGATAGTCTTGCCATTCTTTATCCGGAATGTAGGGGGGCATATTGGAGATGATCACGTGCTCTAAAGGCGTTGAAGGTGGCTCCAATCGACGTCAGCCCCTTCTCCATAGCGGCATTAGACGTTTATCTCAGACTCCATGAAGAAAATTGCTTCGCATTCATCTTTAAGGCAAACTTTATGGAGCTCACAGGAACAATGGTGCCCAGCGCTTCCACATAGGCGTTAATTGGGATTTCGATAAAGGCACGGCAGCAGATTCCACACTCACGTGAAGATAACTGCTGTTGCTGATATAGCTTGGGCATAGGTTACCATAGGTTGGGTGGATATGTAGTGAGTCCAACTGAGTCGCAGACGTTGTCTTAGGAGCAACATAATTTATTCATACTCTTTGGTTCTTTCGGTAAATAAATTTCATTCATATATGCTCCAAGCACGTGTGCTGTTTTATTCAGACGCTGTCGCTTCGACAGACCTGGTTTTCACCTGAGGACGGCTGCTTGCGTTGTGGCCGAAACGTCGTGAAAATTGTTTTATTATGTTTTATTTTTATTATTTTATTACTTCCCTTCTACTTGATTTTACCGAAAGAACCAAGAAGAACAACAACAAAATCCAGAAAAACGCATGTCAAAATTTGTATAAATTGATTTGCATTTTAATGAGGAAAATAAGTATTTGACCCCTCTGCAAAACATCTTAGAACTTGGTGGCAAACCCCTTGTTGGCAATCACAGAGGTCAGACATTTCTTGTAGTTGGCCACCAGGTTTGCACACATCACAGGAGGGATTTTGTCCCACTCCTCTTTGGAGATCTTCTCCAAGTCATTAAGGTTTCGAGGCTGACGTTTGACAACTCGAACCTTCAGCTCCCTCCACAGATTTTCTATGGGATAAAGGTCTGGAGACTGGCTAGGCCACTCCCGGACCTTAATGTGCTTCTTCTTGAGCCACTCATTTGTTGCCTTGGCCGTGTGTTTTGGGTCATTGTCATGCTGGAATACCCATCCACGACCCATTTTAAATGCCCTGGCTGAGGGAAGGAGGTTCTCACCCAAGATTTGACGATACATGGCCCCGTCCATCGTCTCTTTGATGTGGTGAAGTTGTCCTATCCCCTTAGCAGAAAAAAAACCCCAAATCATAATGTTTCCACCTCCATGTTTGACGGTGGGGATGGTGTTCTTGGGGTCATAGGCATCATTCCTCCTCCTCCTCCATACACGGCGAGTTGAGTTGATGCCAAGGAGCTCCATTTTGGTCTCATCTGACCACAACACTTTCACCCAGTTGTCCTCTGAAGTTTGCCAATGAACATCTGAATGATTCAGACGGGCATGTATATGTGCTTTCTTGAGCAGGGGGACCTTGCGGGCGCTGCAGGATTTCAGTCCTTCACGGCGTAGTGTGTTACCAACTGTTTTCTTCGTGACTATGGTCCCAGCTGCCTTGAGATAATTGACAAGATCCTCCCGTGTAGTTCTGGGCTGATTCCTCACCGCTCTAATGATCATTGCAACTCCACGAGGTGAGATCTTGCATGGAGCCCCAGGCCGAGGGAGATTGACAGTTCTATTTAGTTTCTTCCATTTGGAAATAATCGCACCAACTGTTGTCACCTTCTCACCAAGCTGCTTGGCGATGGTCTTGTAGCCCATTCCAGCCTTGTGTAGGTCTACAATCTTGTCCCTGACATCCTTGGAGAGCTCTTTGGTCTTGGCCATGGTGGAGAGTTTGGAATCTGATTGATTGCTTCTGTGAACAGGTTTCTTTTATACAGGTAACAAGCTGAGATTAGGAGCACTCCCTTTAACAGTGTGCTCCTAATCACAGCTCGTTACCTGTATAAAAGACACCTGGGAGCCAGAAATCTTTCTGATTGAGAGGGAGTCAAATACTTATTTCCCTCATTAAAATGCAAATCAATTTATAACATTTTTGACATGCGTTTTTCTGGATTTTTTTGTTGGTACTCTGTCTCTCACTGTTCAAATAAACCTACCATTAAAATTACAGACAGATCATTTGTTTGTCAGTGGGCAAACGTACAAAATCAGCAGGGGATCAAATATTTTTTTCCCTCACTGTATTGAGTAATTCAACATAACATAACCTAGACTTGGGTGTTGAATGCTCATCTAGCCACGCTACGGCAGAACTAGACACAGTTCACTTTCATGGCCCAGACCACAAGCTGGGTCCCGGACCGCGTGGCTAGAGGCTTCTGTTACCCAACATGGATCTTCATCACCAGCAACACGAAAAACTCCGAGCCCCTCACATGGGCCCCGTTATATCGGCCTGGGCTGGAGCTGGCTCCGCCCCTCGCCCCACCCACCTTATAGATCTCTAGAGCTCTTTACCAAAGGCTCCCGAGAGCTCTTTTATACCACGTGACCGCCCAGCGGCCCCCGTCCACCGGTGGCCCCCTCCAAAATTATCCGGTCACATAACGGCAGGTCAAACAGCGTATCATGCCCCAACGTAACCCTGGCTGGCTGACACTCTCTCTCGCTCCCTCACCAGGAGCCCGCACAGCATACCGTATGTGGTGCCTCCGCGCTGACCAGCGCTCACCCAAGCCCTGCTATGGCTGGTACTACGCCGAGTAAGCGGGCTACCCATAATGCCAACACATTATCCGTCGTGGCTTCATAAGCCCGGCACCACACAGTGACAATCACAGTCACCACAGATATGTTACGTCTATGTAGTATATTATACTGGTAGGAACCTCCTGTTTACACCAGCCCACAGGGGATTATTGTGTCCGTCTGTCCGTTCATCGTGCATCCAAAAATGGAAGGGGTGGGGCTGGATGGAGAGGGGAGGGTGGGGAGGGGCTGGGTGGGGAGGGTGGAGAGGGGCTGGGTGGGGAGGGGAGGGTGGGGAGGGGCTGGGTGGGGAGGGTGGGGCTGGGTGGGGGGTGGGAGGGGTGGGGCTGGGTGGGGAGGGGCTGGTCACCCCGTGGTGCCCTTAAACGTTTAACCTACTCACGCCGGCTTGTGCCCGACCTCACAGTCGGCCATATTTGCGGAATACACCATGCCGCCGTTGACCCTGGCTATTGACCGAGCAACCCAACGTTCCTACCAGCTCCCTCTGCAGGAATGTGTTAAACGCTAATAGCTCAATCATATTTAATCTCAAACACACGAAAACTGAGAAAATAAAATCTACGTTTTTGAATAAAGTTGGTCTATCACCCTCTCCTAATACTATGAAACAAAGATCCCTGGGTGGAAATGTTGAATGAACTTCGGTATTAAAAGAACACCACGTGTGACAGCAATGATAGAGTAGAGTGAACTACAGGGTAGAGTGCACTACAGAGTAGAGCGCACTACAAAGTAGGGTGCACTACAGGGTAGAGTGCACTACAGGGTAGAGTGCACTACAGGGTAGGGTGCACTACAGAGTAGGGTGCACTACAAAGTAGAGTGCACTACAGGGTAGGGTGCACTACAGAGTAGAGTGCACTACAGGGTAAGATGCACTACAGGGTAGGGTGCACTACAGGGTAGAGTGCACTACAGGGTAGAGTGCACTACAGGGTAGGGTGCGCTACAGAGTAGGGTGCACTACAAAGTAGAGTGCACTACAGGGTAGGGTGCACTACAGAGTAGAGTGCACTACAGGGTAGGATGCACTACAGGGTAGGGTGCACTACAGGGTAGGGTACACTACAGGGTAGGGTGCACTACAGGGTAGGGTGCACTACAAGGTAGGGTGCACTACAGGGTAGAGTGCACTACAGGGTAGTGGGCACTACAGGGTAGGGTGCACTACAGGGTAGGGTGCACTACAGGGTAGGGTGCACTACAGGGTAGGGTGCACTACAGGGTAGAGCGCACAACAGCAACAAACGATGCAGTGTCCCTGTACGTAGCCAGCTGTATTGTACTCTCAGCATTTCGCGTGGTACCTCCGTTTAGCGCTGTTGGCTACTTCAACTTAAAACAAGTCTATTGATACGAATTGAAAGGGAGAAAACATGAAAACCATGTACCTGTAAAGTTAAAGGAGGATTTGTAGAACACAAGACACGAGTGCTGATTTGAACTGTAATGCAGAGAACACAGCCCTGAGCAGTAAAGAAAGGATCAGAAATAAATAAAAGACTAACTAGATAAACAATACAAGTTCCGAATAAAGGGGTATGAAGCGAAACACCCACTGTGGAAAGATGAAATTCCCACCAACATTTCAAAGAATGAACGAATAAAATTAAGCGTAAAGAGTCGAGCCTCGGAGCTCTGTGTTAACGCATCTCTCTCCCTCCCTCCCTCACTATCACTCCCTCTCGATCCCATCCCATAGTGCAGCCTCCCCTCGCCGCCACCATCTCTCAGCCTCTCTCTCCTCCCATCCCATCACAGCCTCGATGACCCCGCTCCATTCCCCCTCCTCCCCACCCCCTCACATCTGTAAATACGGAGGGAGGGGGGGGCTCTCTCTGTCTCTATGCCAAGGGATCATAGGCAGGAAGAGACCGACTTCCACCACTGCCAATGATGATGTTGATGATGGTGGTTATGAATTGATAATTGTAATAATGATCATGGTGTTGACGTTAATGGATTGGCGATATTGATGATGGTGATGGGGTTCATGAATGAAACTAAACATGAATTGATGATGGGAATGTCGATGGTGTACAAGTATGATGATGATATAGTTTGGAATCTATTATTGTGATGATGACGATCATGGCTTTTACAGACCGAATTGACAATAGTGTTTTGAGTTGATGATGTTCATGAGTTGATGACTATGATGATGACGGCGGAAGTTATCAGTTAATGATGGCGTTGTCCATGCATGAATTACGATCATGATTCAAATTGATGTTAAATGACTGATGGTGGGATGGTGGTGGAGACAATGGCTATAAATTGAAGATCATGATGGATGATGAATATTATATTTATGCATTGATGATTGCATTGATGATGATGGATTTGGTGATTGTAGACAGTGATGATTGTATATATACCCATGCAAATGCCCACACAGGCACAGAGATGAATAATTAGCACACTCACAGGTCCACTAATATGCATATTAGCAAGAGAAAGCACACAACAACCGCCATTCGCCACTAATTGTGGTGATGTCACCACGGCACATTTGCCAAGCTAGCTGCACTTTGAAACTTCGTAAGGTGTCGAATGCCCACTAGCAGGTCATGGGACATACCCAGGTGCCATAGGTTGACTGACTGAGATGACTGGCCGATGCAGCACCTGTGACACCTACTGTGCCAACTTGCTGTGTTTCAGCCGCCTGGCGTTCTGCTTGTTGTTGTGAGTGTAGTGGTGGTGTTGACGTGCGCCGACTGTGACAGTGATGGATCACGGGGCGGCGCGGGGTGCGGGGTTGGGCACGCGTTGTGGGCGTGGTGTGGACGCGCGCGCCGGGAGTGACAGATGACGGGGCGGCGCGGCGTGGGTGGTGAGGCACGCTGAGATGTGGGAAAACAGGATCGTAGCCAGCGCCCAGTGATTGGTCGAATAGGATGGGTGCTCGCAGCGACGTCCGCAGGTGGGGTATAAAGGGGGACGCGCGAGAGCACTCGAGGAGAGTTACCCAGTTGAAGACCAGAAGACGGAGTTGAAGACCTAGTGCCCCGAGACCCCTAGTCCCGCCGTCCTTGTAGGGACCGGGGCCCTGTGTGGCTCGGAGGCGAGACTGTGGGACCCGGGGTCCGACGCCCACGTGGGTCGGGCTGGGGACCCACAGTCAAGACGGACACCCCGGGCAGGGAGTGTCCAGAGTAGCTCAGTGGGCGTTAGTCGCCAGGGTAGCTAAGTGGGTGTTGGTCACCCGAGTAGCTCAGTGGGCGTTAGTCGCCGAGTAGCTAAGTGGGTGTTGGTCACCCGAGTAGCTCAGTGGGCGTTAGTCGCCGAGTAGCTAAGTGGGTGTTGGTCACCCGAGTAGCTCAGTGGGCGTTAGTCGCCAGGGTAGCTAAGTGGGTGTTGGTCACCCGAGTAGCTCAGTGGGCGTTAGTCGCCAGGGTAGCTAAGTGGGTGTTTGTCACCCGAGATACTAAGTGGGTGTTAGTCACCTGTGAACGAGTTTGGTAAAATAAAGAGTGTGCTACCCGTGAAGTCGTCTCCCGCCGAGTTACTACATTACATGAGCATAGCTCCTCTGCCCTACGTTTTTGCTAGAGGGCGACTGCCTCCAACTACCTAGTAGCGTCCTTCAGGAGCCTCCTCTATAGAGGTAGATCTTGACACCACCAGTACCAGTAATTAGCTAGTCCACTCAGCTCTACATCCTCCTGTACCACATTAGCCCATCTCTTTTCAAGACTATGTCGCGCCCGTGTAACCCTATCTATCCTTCCAAACGAAAGCTGTTTGGCATACGGTGGCTGGGCATGCGGGCTACAAGCCCAACCCAACGCAGCCTTGCCTGCCGGAGGATTTCACAGATGGGTCTGTGTCCAGATATGTCGAGCATCTGCGAGCTTCTCACACAATCCAGTCTCGTATAACCCCGGATGGATTGTAGGCAGGCCAGCCTAAATGTTTCAAACTGGCGCACATGTTCCGTTAGAGGGGTCCACATTTCGCAAGCATAAAGGGAGGGCACGACTGTAGGTATGGGTTCACTCTCCTGGCTCCGCCAACACAGCTTGGCACAAGCTCAGTTTTGTAATTTGTAGTTTCCTAATTGAATTGAAGGTGGAGGGGTCACCAGCCCCTTGCACCCATCCAGAGTCCCCATTCGCCGTTGTGATGGCTGCGAAAGCCATGATGGTATCAGCTGATTTAAATCGCCCTCCCCCAATGACATTGCTCATATTCACCGCAACAAAAATCAAAGAACCCCCGTGTAGCCTTAATAGACTTTAGGATCAAATGCTGTTGGCGAGCACCTATGAAAGCTTGCCGTGGCACACGAGTGGTGTGGGTGGTCAGCACCACGCCCTGCCTGACCTAACCTAAAAACTAACAATAACATAATTTAAGAATGACAGCTAAAAGACAACCAACATATATGCTATGAAAAAAACAAATAAAACTTTTGAAAATATATCCAAAACAATGGGCAACCAGTCGAAAATTTTAAACACAGTGAGCACCAAGTGAAATGTTTTGCAATTTAAAAGCAATGCTTGAACGCCATCGATCTGGGTGAGAGTTCGGGAGGTACATTTTCCCTTCAGATGACATTTTTTTAAATGAAATAAAATATTTGCCACCGAGGTAGGGGGGGGGGGGAGTCAACGCTTCTCGCCGCTCTCACGGACTCCAACGTTCGCCGCCTTGCATCCACAGCGGTAGTGTTATAGGAGATAACGTCGTGACGTCCGCATTTTGTGACGTCGTCGTGACGTTGGCGTGACGTTGGCGTGTCCGAGCCCAGTGGGGAGGAGCCTAGCAAGAGCAAGTCCCAGTTCCTTCTGTTGTACCCAAAACCCAGCAAGCTCTACGCTCATCAATCCGGACCGCTCATTCTCATCGGGACCCAATTTCCCAGACGATACCGGACCAACACCACTGGCTTCCAATTCCAGTGATTAAAATCACTGTGCTACTTTATTGGTAAAGCACTCTTTCGACAATTGCCTCAATATTTCAGAATCAGAATATTAATTTATACTGGAGGAATCCGATAAGCTATAAAGATATTTTTCACAGATGTCCAGTAGGGCAGGTAAGAACGTGACAACAAAAAAAACCAATACAAAAACCTGATAGTAGTGCAAAGTACAAGAACGATAAATAAATCACCCAAACACATACAAATAAAACGAAACCATCCCCATCCTACCAATAAGGAATTAACTTTTTTTCATAAATGACCTGGCCACAAATTAAAGCTCAACAAAGTAACCCATCATTTAGACATTATAGCACCCAACTAATTTAAACAATCTCAATGCAAAGTGCACACCGTGCTCCTCCGGCAGCCACACTTTGGGCAAAAAAGTTTCGGAGCTCGGGCCTTTTTTAGGTTCCTTGGCCCTCAGATTTGGAACGCTCTGCCTTAGGAACTGAGCTTGGCCGCTGAGATTCTTACATTTAGAAATGAACAAAAAACACACTCATTTCCTGTGAAACGTTAGGTAAACTAGAGGTCTTTTTTTGTAAGTACATGTCACTGTACGGCGAACTAAAGCCCTTTGTTGGGTCTGCTGCGCCTTATAAATTAATACGTGTAGCAAAAACGAGTAAGTCTTCTAGACCGAGTCCTCAACACGGATGGCGGAGGAATCAGTGCCATGATGGTGACTGCGCACTATCTCTATCTCTCTCGTGTGTAAGCGAAGGGACATTTCCACCATCCTGTAGTGTGCCCAAAGGGACGTTCCCTCCATCCCATCGTGTGCCCGCTGTCTAATCACCCATACACCATTACGATGTTGCACATCAGGTAAATGGCGCGTTCACCAATCGCGTTAACATCGGCTTCTCCACACTGTGTTCAGCCACTACACCGCCGGTCATCCAAACCATCCCACTCGCCCTCTTAACCATGCACTCGCTCAACCACCACACTGCTGGTCATAACAACAAAGATACCCACATATTCGCTCACCCACCTACTCACTCACGCATATAAATCATACACTCACCGACCCAGTCCCTTCCTCATCAAACCATCCATTCAGCCACTTAACCACTCATGCAACCACCACACTGCCAGTCACAACAAAGACACCCACATATTCGCTCACTCACACAAAGATCCCCTGTATAGTCTTAGCAGACTGTTGGGGCAAGTGCTATTAGCGAGCACCTATAAGGCCGGAACGGCGCATGAGGGGGTGGGCGGCCAACACTATGCCCGGTCGCCTTTGTCTCCCTAGTGGTGTTTACACACAGAACCAGGTACTCATTTGAGGCTGAATCGACCTCCAGGAGTCCCAGATCCTGTTCAGATAATCGTCACTGGTGTTGGCCATGAGCGGGAATCGAACCCGGGTCGCCAGGTTTGTAGCGGAGCGTGCTAATACCGCTCCTCAACAACAACCGCCATTCGCCATTAAGTTGCGGTGACTTCACCACGACGCTTGTGCCAGGCCATGTGCACCTTGAGGCCACGTGAAGTGTCGAACGCCCACTGGCAGGAGGTCACAGGTCGACTGACTGAGATGACCGAGATGACTGGCTGATGCACCACCTGTGCCCCCTACTGTGCCAACTTGCTGTGCTTTAGCCACCCGGCGCTCCGCTCGTTGTTGTGAGCTTCGCTCCTCCGCCCTCCGTTGTTGCTGGAAGGCGACTGCCTCCAACTGCCCAGTAGCGTCCTTCACGAGCCTCCTCCACAGAGGCCGATCTTGACACCGCTGGTACCAGTCATCGGCAAGTCCACTCAGCTCCACGTCCTCCTGTACCACATCACTCCATCTCTTCTCTAGCCCGTGCCGCGTCCGTTTAGCCCCCTCGATCCGGCCGAACAAAAGCTGTTTAGGCATGCGGTGGCTGGGCATGCGGGCTCCATGACCCAGCCAATGCAGCCTTGCCTGTCGGAGGAGCTCACCGATGGGACTTTTCCTAGATCTTTCAAGGATGTATGAGCTCCTCACACAATCCAGCCTGGTTAAACCCAAGATGGATCGTAGGCAGGCCAGCCTAAATGTTTCCAACTGACGAAGATGCTCCATTAGGGGGGTCCACGTTTCGCAAGCGTAGAGAAGGGAGGAAATGACTGTGGCCGAGAAGACCTGAAGCTTCGTGCGGAGCGACAGACCAGTTAGCTTCCACACAGCGTTACGCAACCGATTAAAAACATTGCCGCTCGACTGATTTGGAGTGAGACCTCTGCTGTTAAACTGGAGCCGGTCATAAGCACACTGCCCAGGTATGGGAAACTCTCCACTCTCTCCACTACTGCCCCATCACCGATTGGGAGTTGTGGGGGTGGAGTGTCCGATGGTACAAAATACCCAGACAGGTGCTTAATTTTGGTGGGGCTGATGGTAAGGCCCCACCTCTTAGTGGCACGCTCCAGTCTCAGCAGCAGCGTCTCAAACTCCTTCTCTGAATGAGCAGCTATTACCAAATCATCGGCATACATAACGTGGTTGACCAATAGGGAGCCATCCCTTGATCGCACCCGGGCATCGATCAGCCTCTCATTATATCTGTACCAAATGGAAATTCCCCCGGTACAGCTATTGAAGGCTTCAGGAACCACGTGGTCAAAATAGATGCTAAATAATATGGGAGCCAGAGGACATCCCTGTCGCACCCCAAGGTGTACAGGGAAAGGCTCTGACTCCCGGCCACGTAGTTTTACCCGGGCCCGCTCACCATCATGAAGGTCCTTAATGATCGTGAGCAGAGGGTCAGGGACTCCGAAAGCACGAAGAACAACCCAGAACCCAGGCCAACTGATGGTATCATAGGCCTTGACCAGGTCAATAAAGCAGAGATGTGGGTCTTGTTTGAATTCCCTACACCTCTGCTGTAGCAGACGGACAGAAAATATGGTATCTGGGCAGGACCGCCCTTTCCTGAAACCGCATTGGGGCTCCGCAAGCCTCTTCTCAGCGTGCCTAGCAAGACAATTTTGAATAATCCTTGCCAGGACCTTTCCCAGCTCACTAAGGAGTGAGATGCCTCTGTAGTTGTTACAGTCTGTGCGGTCCCCCTTCTTAAAGAGGGGGACCACCAGGGCATCCTTCCAATCCTGCGGAACCCATCCAGTGGTCCCGACTGTTGTTATGATGTCATATAGGGCAGTCTGTGCACAAACGCCACCCTCCCACAGCATTTCGCTTGAGAGATCATCTCTACCCGGTTCCTTTCCTGGTCTCAGACTCCTCACACACATTCACACATGCATGCACTCATTTACTCATCCGGCCACTCCCTTCCTCACCCATGCGCCTACTCGCCGAACCAATCACTCACTCAACCACTCACCCATCCACTTCATAATTCACTCACCCAACCACTCACTCAACCACACACTCACTCACTACACTGGAGGTCACCTCAATGTTCTCTCTGCTTCATCCCTCGCGCTGCTGCACAGTGTAATTCCCTCCTCTCGTCATCATCGGCTCTCCCCCCGACCCCTACCCCCCAAAGTTCTTACAATAACCTGACTCAATTCAAGTCACGCAAATAAACTCTCAGCTCCTAACATTTGACCATGTTGTTTGTTGCTGGACACTTTGAGGGCCTTTGGGGCCCTGTACTCAGCAACTGCATTTTGACGAATCTGCTGCAATACCTGGATCCCGATCCCAGCAGTCATCTCCACTCCCTCTTTCGCTCAAGATGTTAACTACCTCGCCTGGTATACACGAGGTCGTGGGTTCGATCCCAACCCTGACGCCTGTATATTTGAAGTTTGCATCTCTCTCTTCCCGTGGTCAACATCATGCTTTTAAGTGTATTTGGCTGAAATACAATTCCACATGATAAGCCACTTCGTTGAGCTATCATCTGTGACAGCCATGTCGATTCTAAAAAAAGAGCTATGTAGCTCAGTGGGCCTTATCCGGTAAAATAGAAATAGTTTACGGGTTTATCGCTCCACATGTGCCTCCCAGAGTGAGTGGGAATGGGGAGGGGCTCAGGCTCCCTGCTCTGCTGCGGTCTCTGTCACTGCCTCTAATGAGGCAGCACACAGATGGGTGCCGGGACTCTCCCCGCCAGGGCGAGGAAGTAGTTTCACACACGATACGGTATAAATAATGCCTGACCACTCTTGCCATGCCTTTTGCATTACTTAACAACAACAAAAAACTCACTCGACACGTTCATCAAAAATAATACGACGTGGTCTTAAAATAATAGCGTGTATATTTAAAAAAAAATAAGCGACATTTTGGGCAATGGCCCTTCTTCATAGCATTTAAGAGTAGGTTCTGTTCTGAAACAGTATCGCCTATTTTCTTACCAGGCAAGCCCAACCCAAATGTCTCCTTCCCTGGAATGTTCAGGTAATGTGGACACATTACGTATTTGTTTCTTTAATGGCTACACAAGTGCCGATTTTGTGTGTGTGTGTGTACTATTTGGGTTTTCGGTAAAGTCACGTAGATAGAAAAATAAATAAAATAAATCACGTTTCAAGGACGATTGCTTGTGTTACGATCGAAAAGTCGTGATCTTTTTTTATTATTTTCCTATCTACGTGACTTTACCGAAAGACCCAAAAAGTATGAATTCCTGCAGTCACGAAAGCTTTAAGTCAAGATTTGCGTGTGTGTTTGTTATTAATTGTACTTCGTTCGTCGTTCATTAGTTTCTTGATCCGCTTGTCCTGGTGAGGTCGCGGCAGCAGCATGTTGAGTAGGGCGGTCCAGACCTCCCTTTCCCTGGTGACAGTTTCCAGCTCTTACTGGGGAATTCCCAGGCATAATCCTGCCAGCGTGTCCTGATTGTACTTGTGTACCCTTTTTGCATGACTACCCCAATGTGTGATGAGGCTCCGGTGCCGGGTCTTTTTTTGTCGGCATGTGTTTCCACCCACATCTTGCCCTCTCCACCTCTGCCTGCTCTTCAAGCCTCCACGACTATTGCTCTCACATCCGCGCTGTGTTGCTGCTTTCTTTGATCATCGTGATCTCCGTTTTCATATACCTGTCAACCCCTTATCAGTGCCTACCATATTACAGACCAATTCAGACCTTATTGGTCACTCCGTCCCCTTATATATATCAACGTTCATCCTATAAAGTCGCATCACAAGGGAGAAACACAAACAAATAGAGAAAATACGGGTAACCCGTATGGGTTGACAGCTATGGTTTTTAGTGCCATTTGCGATGTTCAACCCGATCTTCGCCGATGAGAAGAACCTCGAACCCATTTTGGACTAAAACCTGATGGGGATGTGTGGCTGACTGGATGTGTCGAACATATGTGAATTGCGTCCAATGTGAAAGAGGTCTCTCGTCTGCCCATTTATTTGGTCAATCGCTGTATTATACATTGCGGAGGTCACCTTGGAAGCCAATTGCAGTTTTTTTTCACTTGGAACAGCGTCGAACCTTTGGCCTGAGATTTCATTCGGAGCACCGTGCACACGATCCCTCTGCGGGTGAAGGCACACTGAAGCAGGGCTCCCCCAACTCCAGTCCACGCGATTCACCGCCACCACGCTCCGCCTTTCCGCGTTTACCAATTGACTCCCATTCACATGAAAATTAATAGTTGCTCCACGCCCGATGATTGTTAAACACGTGACGCGTAAAAAAGAGTCTAGCCAAGTTTTTTCTCTTGTGAGATCTCATTGTGTGTAAGTATACATATGTCCCGTGTGTGCGTACGCGTGTTGTGTGTGTATGTCTACATGTATTCTGTGTGTACATGTCTACACTGTCTGGACCACTGTACGTACGGGTTCGATAAAATTGGAAGGATGCCATGGTGATCCCCCTCTTTAAGAAGGGGGACCACACAGACTATCTATATATAAGTCAAAAATTGTGTGTGGGTTTGTGTGTGGAGTTGTGTGTGGTCGCGCGCTTAGCTCGCCAACGGTGGGGTTTACATTAAAAAAATAGCCACGTACCACGCTTTAAGCCCCGCGGTGAGCAAGCGCTATTCCTTTTTCACATCCGTCAACTTTAAATCAGTTTAATTAGAGATTTTGTGCAGTTTGTGTTTATTTATTTATTAAATGGCGCGTGATCGACCGGACCAAGTCACAAGCGTTCGGTGGGGGGGACGGCTTTTAGCAAGTTGGTCGGGGTGAAGAGGACATTTTCACACAAAACGCTGACGTAAATTATTCTAAACGTAATGTACTCCCCCACCCCAATCCGTGCAGTTACTGCTATCGAGTCCCTACATATTCATTTTGTTTTATTTGCCATTTTGTGCTGTTTTCGATTATTTATTTATTAAATAGCGCGCGGCACTTGACCGTACAAACTCTTACGCGTTCGCTGGAGGGGACGGCTTTTAAAAAGTCAGTCAGGGTGAGGGGGTCATTTTCACACAAAACGCTGAGGTTAATTATAAAAAAATTTCACATATCCCTACTCTTTGGTTCTTTCGGTAAAGTCACTTAGGTACCCACCCCCCACCCCAATGCGTGCAGTTACTGCTATAGAGTCCCTACATTAATATTATAAAGTGCTTCGATAGTCATTATTGAAGCGTGGGCGGGGGGAGTGGCACAGCGCACAGCCTGCCAGGGAGCCACCTCGGCCGGCTGCACAATCTAGGTGAGGCCGCGGGTTCTGCCCGGGACTAGGCCTCACCATGGTAATGTTAAGAACAATTGTATTGCTTCTTTCGCTAAACTCACGTACATAGAGAAATGATATAAAAAAAATTATTTCGATATATAATCATTTTGTTTGTGTGCAGACAACTTTTTTTATTGCTTCTTTCGCTAACCTCACGTAGATATAAACCTATTATTTATTTAATGACCTTGTAAATAATACATTCTTTTTTATTGCGTGCAGACAAATATTATTTAATTTTCTTGCTTCTTTTGCTAAACGTGCATACATAAAAACCTACAATTTACATAACCTTGGAAATATTAACAATATTGTTTGTGTGCACGAAATATGATTTCATTTTCTTCTTTCGCTAAACATCTGCATGTCAGCGACAGTCGCTTTGTGTGTATGTGCGCGCGTCGATGCGTCTATGTGTGCGTTGATGTTTGTGTGTGTGTATCAATCTGTATGTGTAAGTCCATGTGTGTGTGCGAGTCAATGGGAGTGTCAGTCGATGTGTCTGTCAGTCGATGTGTATGTGTGAGTAAATGTGTGTGAGTGTCAGAGTCAATGTGTGCGTGTAAGTCGATGTTTACGTGTTTGTAAGTCGATGTGTGTGTGCGAGTGGATGTGTCTTTGTGTGTAGGACGTTGTGTGTGTCAATCTGTAAATGTGTGTGTGAGTCTGTGTGTGTGTAAGTCGATGGGGGAGCGATAGTGTAGCGGTTAGCGTGCTGCGCTATGAACCCGACGACACGGGTTCGATTCCCGCTCACGGCCAACACCAGTGACGATTATCTGAACCGGTCCCGGGCCTCCCCTAGGTCGACTCAGCCACAAATTAGTACCTGGTGTGGTGTGTAAACATTGCCACTAGGGAGACAAAGACGGTCCGGCATGGTGCTGGCCACCCACCCCCTCGTGTACCGTTCCGGCCTACATAGGTGCTCGCTAACAGCACTTGCCCCTACAGTCTGTTAAGGCTATATGGGGGATCTTTGTGTAAGTCGATGTATGTGCATGGCTCCATGTGTGTGTGTGTAAGTCCATATGTGTGTGTGTAAGTCCATTTGTGTGGTTTGGTCGATGTGTATGGTTGTCTATGTGTGTGAGTCACTGTATGCGTGTACGTCGATATGTGTGTGTAACTCCATGTGTGTGTAGCCAAAGTCGATGTCTGTGTGTGTGAGTCCATATGTGTGTATGTGTGTGTGTAAGTTGCTGTGTTTGTGGATCGATGTCTGTAAGTGTGTGTAAGTCGGTGTGTGTCTGTCTTTTTGACCTGGGCAACGCCGGGTACTTCCCGCTAGTAACAACTACAGGGGCATCTCCCTCCTGAGTGTGCCTGGAAAGGTCCTGTTAAGTATTCAACATCGCCTTGCCAGGCATGCTGGAGAGAGGCTTGCAGAGCACCAATGTAGTTTCAGGCCAGGGCAGTCCTGCACAGATGCCATATGTTCTGGCCGTCCTCTACAGCAGAGGTGTAGGGAATTCCAACAGGACCTACATATATGCTTCATTGACCTGATAATAGGCCTGGGCTCTGGGTTGTTCTTCGTGCTTTCGGAGTCCCTGACGTTCTGCTCACAATCATTAAGGACCTTCAAGATAGTGGGCAGGCCCGGGTAAAACTACGTAGCTGTTAGTCGGAGCCATTCCATTCACCTTGGGGTGCGACAGAGATTATTTAACATATTTTTCGAACACGTAGTTCGTAAAGTCTTCTATAGCTGTACTGGAGGAATTTCCATCTGGTCCAGATACAATAATAATAATTCCATTGATATAGCGCTTTTCATAAAGAATCTCAAAGCACTGTACAGGACACAGAAGCAGCAGACACTCAGCATAAACATTCTCATATGAATGCATACATTTTTTTTTTACTAAATTAACGGATGCGTAAAAATAGGTTATGAGGCACATTTTAAAAATGCTGATGATCTGGTCATTGCTGCTCACTCAGAGGAGGAGTTGGAGGCGCTGCTGCTGAACCTGGAGAGTGCCACAAAGAGGTGGGATCTAACCATCAGCCCCACCAAAACTAAGTACCTGCCTGGGTGTTTTGTGCCATCAAGTACTCCACTTCCTCAATTCCTCATTGGTGATGGGGCAGTTGTGGAGAAAGTGGAGAGTTTTCCACACCTGGGCAGTGTGGTTATGACCAGCTCTGATTTGACAGCAGAGGTCTCACTCCGAATCAATAGAATGGCATTTTCTTTTCATCGGCTGCATAACGCTGTGTGGAGGCTACCCGGTCAGTCGCTCCACACGAAGCTTCGGGTCTTCTCGGCCACGGTCATGCCCTCCCTTCTATATGCTTGCTAAACGTGGAACCCCCTAATAAAACATCTTTGCCTGTGAGAAACATTTAGGCTGGCCTGCCTACGATCCATGCTGAGTTAAACCAGGCTGGATTGTATGAGGAGCTCACAAATCTTTGAAGGATCTGGGCAAAGTCCCATCAGTGAGGCTGTGTTGGCTGGGTGATGTCGCCCGCATTCCCAGCCACAGCGTACCTAAACAGCTTTTGTTTGGCCGTATAGAGGTAGCTAAACGGACGTGGCATGGGCTCTCTGTTTTTTAACACCCTTAATAGTTCACACTTTAGCAACTACGGTTTCCAGTCAGGACAGCTGGCATTCTGCCTGACTGGCGACGCCAAGATGGTGAAGATGGTGATGACAACGAAGACTCCAGCAGCACGAAGGGATCCCACTCCAAACGACAGCCCCGAGGTCCCCTCCCAGGGCCCCTCTTATACTGTCAGCATGGCCTGGCTCCGCCCTGGCCACGCCCCCTTCTTGAAGCTACTAACAGGTTCTCGATGTGCCCCTTTCGTAACCTTTCCCCTACATCCCTCTCTCTGGTCTATCACGTGACCTGCTGTCAGTCAGTACTGCTGTAACTGCAGATCCCTTTCCCTGCCAGGAACAAGCGCTATGCTGGTAAGTGACCGATTCTATGTTACTAAACAAGTGGGTGTGGAGCTGAATGGACTTGCCGATGACTGGTAGTAGTGGTGAAAAGATCTGCCTCTGTGGAGAAGGCTCGTGGAGGACGCTCCTGGTCAGTTGGAGGCAGTCGTCCTCCAGCAACATCGGAGGGCAGAGGAGCGATGCTCACAACAACGAGTGGAGCACCGGGTGGCTAAACAAAGCAAGTTGGCACAGTAGGAGGCACAGGTGGTCCATTAGCCAGTCATCTCAGTCAGTCAACCCATTGCACCTGGGTTTGTCCCGTGACCTCCTGCCAGTGGGCGTTCGAAACTTCATGTGGCCTTAACGTGCACATAGCTGGGCACAAGCGCCGTGGTGACATCACCACCAAATGGTGGTTGTTGTTGTTGTGTGTGTACGTGTGTAGTGACTAACTCAGAGACAGTACGACTTGGAGGCAGTTCTTTAATTTAACGAGCACCATCGGGATAATACACACCCGACATGGGTACACACTTATTACTGTTGCTAGCTTATACACAACACCAACCATATAACACTGAAAAGGCTGAATGGAGACAGCCAATAACTATCTAGCAGCGCAATATCGAGTTAAGATAGCAGCGATGATGGCGACGAGACGACAGCGACGATGGTGACAAGATGGTAATAACACTCTTGAACACCACGACGGGGATCCCACTTCCAGCAACAGCCACGATGTCCCCCACAGGGGCCCCTTTTATACTCTCAGAGTGGCCTTGCTCCGCCCCAGCCATGCCCCCTCTCTGCAATCTACTAGCGGGTTCCCCAGGTATCCCGATGGCCCCTCCATGACCTTTCCCCTAGATGTCCTCATCTCGAGTCAATCGTCGAGTGCTGACATCGGTACTGCCATACACCACAGATACCCTTTCCGCCATCAGCCAGCGCAATGCCACTACACGTCTACACATGTTCCGTACATTTGTAGTGGTATAGCACTGGATGCTGGCAGAAAAGGGTAACTGCGGTGTACGGCAGTACTTACCGAAGGGGCCCATCGGGAAGCCCCGGGAACCCGCTAGTAGGTTCCAAAATGGAGGCGTGGCCGAGGCAGAGCAAGGCCATACTGGGAGTATAAGATGGAGCTAATGGCTCTTGCTGGAAGTGGGATCCTTGTCGTGCGTTCAAGATCGCCGTCGTTACCATCTCGTCATGCTGTTAGTCAGACAGCCTACCAACTGTTCTAAGTATTGCCGCCGACAACAGACTGTCTTAATTATAATAGTGTGAACCCACGTAGAATGCGTATTATACCGATGGTGGTTGTTAAATAAAAGAAGTGCCCCCAAGTATTACTGTCTATGATCTGTGTCACTACATTTGGTGCCAGAAGTGGAAAGGAAAAATTCTTCATGTCGAAAGCAGCCAAGAGGAGGAACCCACCTGTAGTGTCCTCGGAGGACGAAGATGGCGAGGACATTATCCCCTCAACAGCCCCAGGATCCGATACCCTGTTCATGTGTCCCACGTGAGCAGCGCCTGTGGAGGAGCAGGAGCAGGATGCCGGCCTCTCGCAGCCACCTACTGAGGAGGGATGTCGGGAAATCAGCGGGCACCTCGGACAATGACTCTCTTCTGCTGCGCAGCTGTTTATCCAACTTGCGGCAGCTGCGCCCGCAGGAGGAGCCACAATGCAGGGGCTGCAGGCGGCCGGGTCGCCTCCTGCCACCACGCCCATGCTGAAACAGGCAACCATCTTGCCCGCACAAGAGCCACCATCTTGTCACCAGAGCTGGAGCTGTCTGCTGTCAAATTCGACCCACCATCGGCAGCTTTCGCAGGGGCATAATTTCAGCGGAGGCGGCTGCCTCCTGTCCGCGAGTTTGTAGTGGCGGGGGGCGACTGGATGGCATTTCAATGCCGCTTCAAAGCAGCCTGCACTTCGGTCGGGTGGTCGACAGTCCTAGATGATGACTCCTTGGTGGCGTTTGAGGCCATCCCAGAGGCGGATCGAGCGACTGCCTCGGGCATGTTCCCAAATGGCCGCCATCTTCTACCCACCGTCCAATGCCCACAGAAGGTTTTTTCTGCGGAGGCGGGGGGAGGCCGAGACGCCTCTCACCTTCCGCATTGCGCTGCTGGCTTTTGACCACGCAGCTTATCCGCACATGGAACAGATGGTGCTCGATTGCCTGGTACTGGAAAAGTTTCTGTTGCTGGTTCAGGAGTTGGGCGTCGCTCTCTCCATCACAGAGGAAGACGACCTGTCTTCGCTGAAGGTGGCCCACTGTATCCAAGCGCACATCAACCTGCAGCAGTGGCCCAAGGTGGCTGCTTGCGCAGGGGTGCCTGAGGATCCGGAGGAGCCTGCGGCACGGGAACTGGAGCGGGCCTGCGCTTCCTTCATCCAGGGCCTACATGGGAGGGGAGTCAAGGGTCGGCAAATGGAGCGGCAGTGGAAAGAGAGGGACCACCTTCCACCACAAAGCTCCCATAGACATCTGTGGACAGAACATGGCTGCACTGTCTGCAGGTACCCTTGGGTACATCCCCTAAATTACATCGGCCAAGGCATGGGCCAGTTGAGGTGGTGGAGGTTAAGAGGCCGCAGTGTGTGCGCATTCAGATCAGATGCCGTCGCTGTCTTGTACACCCATCGTGGTTGAAGCCATTTGTTCAACCCCATGTACATAGCTCATCTGCCTCTCTAGAGCGGCCGGGGTCTGATGTGTCCGACGACCCAGGGTGACTGAGCCCAGAAGCTGCGCTTCAGAAGGATTCCGTTGTGGCGCCCGCAGGATCCCAGCACCTGAAATCCTGGAGATTCCCCGGCAGCGCCTCCATGTTAAGGACCGTTTGTGAAAGCCCAGTCACCATATTCTTCTCCCAGGGAGGGGCCGCGACCATTATGCTGGTTACGTGATGTCCTGGTGGTCCCCAGCGCGCAAGTTCCTGCTCGTGTTAGGGGACCGGTGTCGAGGACTCGCTTAAAGAGTGCTTCTTTCCGCTGAATCACTCCCTTCCCATAATGTCAATTGTCTTCTGACATCGTCCGGTGGGTGGCCACCACCGTTAGCCGGGCTGTGGCTTCCGGTTTGTCTGGGGTCCTTCCCGATGCTCGTGGCTGAGGCATGCCAGTGGACGCCGTGAATTGATTGCGCTTCCCTCGTGCAACAATTGTTTTAGCGCACGTTCTTGTAGGCCCTTCCCCTCTCTTATTACATTATTATTGCCTTTTTTTCATGTGGGGGGGGGATGATGTAGTGAAAAGGTAAACTGCGGCGTACGGCAGTACTTGCGTCAGCAGGCCACGATATGTACGAGAGGGGGACATCTAGGGGAAATGTCACAGAAGGGGCCCATCGGGAAGCCCCGCGAACCCGCGAGTAGGTTCCAGAAAGGGGGCATGACTGAGGCGCAGCAAGGCCACGCTGGGAGTATAAGGGGGGGGCCTGAGCAGGAGTTCATGGCTGCTGTTGGAAGTGGGATCCCCGTCATGCGGTTCAAGATCGTCGTTGTCACCATCTCCTGATCGTCGTCTTCACCATGCTGGGGTGATGTTAGTCAGACAGCCTACCAACTGTTTAAACTAATGAGTGCCGGCGACAATAAACGGTCTTAATTATAATAGTGTGCACCCACGTAGGGTGTGTATTATCCCGATGGTGGTTGTTAAATAAAAAAGTGCCTCCAAGTATGACTGTCTCCGATCTGCATCACTACACATGTGTAACGCAGAGTCCATCTGAGCCTTCTCTAACTCTTCCCTCAAACGAGGGCTCATCCACTTACCGGGCCCCCGTAAGCTCAACCACCTAACTCAGAGAAACCCTCAAGCCCACAAAACCGAAACAACCCCTCACTTCATGACCACAAACCAATGAAATAATTCAACACGAACCAAAACAGACCGACACAAAACCAAACCTTTTAAAATTCCACAGATACTCAGTACTAATGTAATAAAGGTCGTGGAAGCGATCTTTATTACATTAGTCCGGACTTTATTTGTCTTTTGTTCACAACACTCCTATATTACTCCTTCACGCTGCTGGCAGACAGCGTGAGAGGGAGAGAGAGAGACACGCGTGGCCACGTGGCAGCCTGGACCCCGCTCCAGCGTGGCCTCACCCTTCGTTCGTTCCAGATCTGACCACGTGTTGTCCGTCTCCACCCCTTTTAATACCCGGGTCACGTGGTACCTTTCCACCAATCCTGGTTAACCTCTATGGAATCTTCTAGACTCCATCGTACATTCCCAGGGCCGCGCCCCTGACTCGTCTCCCCATTGGCTGTGGCTAAAGCCAGCAGATCCAATCCTCTACTTACAGATGTCACCTTTCCATTACGTCAGGGCCACGCCCCTAGACTTCCCCCCATTGGCTATGGGCCAGGACCGGTAGAGCCAATCATCGTAACGAGGTGTGATCCATCAGCAACCCGGATATATCCTCACATTACACTAATATGGTTCACTTCCAAGTTCCGATAGTACGAATGTGCTATGTAGAAATCACAGACGTCACTCACTGAAAAGGGGTGGCGCTACCATAGAGAGATCAAATCGGACACCTGATAAAATCACCGATTTTTACCCCCAATGTTTGCGTGGCATTGGTCGAAGGGGGCGTGTCTTTGTCCATATATGGTCACTCTGGATCGTGAATCAAGGTAAAATTGTATCGATTCAGCTCAGTCAATCTAGCAGTGGCTCAAAGTTAATCGGTCAGCCATCTCATTCATTGCAATTGACAATGCCAACTGCTGATGTGGCAATTACCCTCAAATCCGTGCCAGAGTTTCATTGCATTGGCCAGTGTAGAAGAGTAGGCCTACATACCATCGAGAGGGGCTTTCTTGAGCTGCACTGTTTCGAGCCCTTCTATCAAAATGTATTAGCGAATTTTTTTTTTAGTAGCTTAATTAGCAGTCACGTGGCTGGTTGGCTCAGGGGGTTCATAAAGGCCAGTGCCACTGAAATAATGGGTTCAAGGGTTTAAATGGTGCGGTTCCCTGTCTCTACCAAGGGGTTCATCATGGCTTTACCCACTCACTCCCGTACAAAGTACATTTTATTATTTCCCATGTGGACGGTATTGGCTTACTTGTAATGAATGGCAGGAACATTTGTGCACTCTGTAGCATGTAGGAGCGGAAGAAACCATTTTGCACAGCTACAGAGAGCTAGGTGCGTTTTGTTATTATTATTTAATATCTGGCGATGGTGAACAGAGATTGGACCCTGAGCCCCCACATGCACAGTAGAGTATGAGGCACGCCCCAAATTTTGATTTGGGCGGATTTTAGACAGAGGAATTCAGCTGCGGCGTTGTGACGTGGAGAGTATCTCTGATCGCTATTGAAGATACTCAATAGCCCACTTGAAGAGGACTCTTGAAATAAAGTTTTGCCGTTTCACAAACCCCCCGGTATTCAGCCATTGTCGAGTCGACCCCCACTTCTCCGGAGGACAGAACACAACGTAGAGTTTACTCATCGTCTCCGAACTTTATTTTTTTATTGTTGTTATTGTTATTATATATTTAGCCGACCTGTCTCCCCCTCGAAAGGATTCACGACGGGAGGAGAGGGGACAGTGCGGACCGGCTACACGCATGGTGGCAGCAATACGTTCAGTAGCTAAACGCCAATGTCGAGGGCTGCTACCACGATGAGAGGGCTTCAGGGGTTATAGTTTGTGTAGTTTTTGCTCATCCTTCTCCGTTAAAAAAGATCAGACTATAGTAGTTTACTATATGGTCCGTAGTTTGAATTGCATGGCCACAATCACACTACGGGGGATTGTCTTTTATTCATCTTTCATGAAGGAAACGTGTGTATTGGCCTCTTGATGTTCTAATGCAGTTGTTTTCGAGGAGTAGGAATGTAAAAGCCAGCCGGTGCGATACTTGGGTCTCAAATGAGGAGGTATTTATTCTGGAGTTTCACGTTGTCCGCCAGCAGCGTTATTTCGGATCTGGGTGACATTCTAGGATGGTGACAGCAGAACGATCCCAGAAGGGAGACCAGGACTTCAGTCGGTGGTGAGGTGGTGTTGTCGAGGTCTTTTGATGATGGATAGGTTGTTGTTGTTGACAAGAAACACAATACGCAGTACAGTAAACAAACAGATAATACGGCTGCGTCCAATACAATCCAATACAATGTTGCTGCTGTGGATGTTCACATGATAAGCCACTGTGTTGAGCTGTCATTTGTGGCAAAGGTGGCTTCTGAAAAAGAAGCTAATAGCTCAGTGGTCTTTACTTGGCAAGATAATACGTAGTGTTATTTGTATATATTTTAAAGTGATCTGTTTACCTTGACTATAATTTTCACTCCTATCGTGTTTTGTATTGTTGTTGTAACGTTATGACCTGTCCCTACTGGATATCTGTGAAAAAGAGATGTATAGCTCATCGGATTCCTCCAGTATAAATATATATTCTGATTCTGATTTGTCCATTAAAAACAAAGTATTTTGACTCATCCCATCAGCCACGACTGTGCAGCATGTCGAGATGCGATGACTCATATATCTATCCACAATCTACTGAACGGGAGTCAAACGTAATGGACACTGAAGCCACTGCTGTTTCAAACTAAGTGCATGGGCGAAGGGGCACACAGACACGCAGACAGCTTTCTGCAACTATTCAGGCCAGAACGGTACATGACGGGGTGGTGTGGCCAGCACCAAGCGTGGCTGCCTTTGTCTCTCCTGTGCTGATAATAACGCACCACACATTGTAAGGCTGGGTCGACTTATGGGTTCTCAAGGACCGGTTCACATACTCATTACCCGTGTTGGCCTCGGGAGGGAATCGAATTCGAGTCGCTGGGTTCGTATGCTTGTTCACTAACGACTGCGCTACCGCATGGATAACACATAGAGACGCACTGACACACAGAAACACAAACACACAGACACACACAGCGGCATGAGCACAGACAGTGATTTCCAGCAGAGGCATCTCGTGTAAGCGGTGGTCGTGAGGAGAGTGCCGCGTGGCCTTGAGGCCCTGATACTATGGCGCAGTGGCTTCACTCGCACGTGAGTAATAACATAAATAAGTGCACAGCGATTCACCTCCTGGCCATATCGGTCCCGCCAGATAAAACATACGAGTTTTTCTTTTTGTTTGAACATCCCATCAGCCACATGGCCTTCAGTTTTTTTTCCTGTAAATATACAAGCACAACTCTGGACCGGTTTTGACGTTCACTGCCTCATCAGCAGAGTTAGACCTGCTTAACTCAGATGCTTATATAGCAAATAGCCTATCAGATATGGATCCTTAATGATCATTTCGTGTTATCTAATACGAAAATTTGTTACGTACTGATGTACATTCTATTATTAGGGCTTTTCCCCCCTATCTTTGCCTTGCTCGGGCAGCTTTTGTGTCTCAATTGGGACGGCTCGGGGTTACCTCCCTTTGCCCCTGGTCCGTTGCCGGTAGGAATGCCTGATGTAATAGGACCCGACTCCCCCCACCTCCTCATCTGATAGGATGGACCCGATTCCCCCCCGACCCCTCCCTCCTGACCTGACACGATGGACCCGACTATCCCCCCCCTACCGACCTGATGTAATGGCCCGACTCCCCCCCCCCTCCCGACCTCTGATAGCTGTGACAGCCCCCACCCCCCGGGCAGTTGTTAAACTTCAATGCAATCTTCCTGAATGTTTATGGCTTGAATCAACCTATTAAGAGACAGCGCACCCTTTCTCTTCTTAAATAAACATGAGGCGGACATCACACTCCTTCAGGAAACGCATCTTTCGTCAACCAGAAGTTGGCAAACTTTAAAGGAGCCTGGGTAAAGCAGGTATACCATGCTGCATATTACTAAACTAAACTATATTTTTTATATTACCAGGTAAGGCCCACTGAGCTATGTAGCTCTTCAGAAGCAACCTGGCCACACATGATAGCTCAACGAAGTGGCTTTTCAAGTGTAAATTTATAGCAGCCAAATACAATAATGTGAACGCATGCTTCTAAATATGGAGGGTAGAACCGGAGGACCACAGAACAATCCACAGGACCATGGGGAGAATTTGAAAATTCAAATATACAGGTGTCAAGATCGGGATCGAACCCACAGCTTCCTGTATGCCAGGTGAGGTAGTTAACATCTCGCCACCGTGGCATATAAACTTCAAGTAGCAGAGGTGTGGCTATCCTGGTCAATAAAATCTCACCAGACTTGCTAGTGCTAGACCCCCCAGGGTGAATATGTTCTCCTCGTGGGTTAGCTGCAGGGCAGAAAATTCACATTGCTGAACGTTTATAACCCCCTCCACCATGAATTCCAAAAAAAATCAACAATACCGGCTCTGATGGTTAAAAATATGCAGGTAAATCATCTTGGGTTGGGACTGAAACTTGGTCGGAGACCACAACTCTACGCAGAGACTTCTCCTTGATGAAATAATAACCTAGTACAAACTGTTTGACCCCTCGAGGACTCTTAATCTGGCGGAGAACTGTACCCATATCTCTAAGGCGTTTTGTTTTGCGGACGCCTTAAAGGCCCTCTTGGGGCAGCTTGCAATGTCTCCTGCATTTGGTTCCTTATGTCGAACACGTACTAATATATTTTTTCTCTCATCCTCAACGTCCTCTTGCGTCAGGATTTCCATTACGTAAGTCAAATGGTGAATATCGCATGCTTTCTTTTGGCACATCTCAGTTAGCAAATAGCAGCGGTGCTAAGTACCGATCCTATTATTTTGGTTGATCGCAAGCTACTTTCCTGAGCATGCTCTTTCGCCTTCCATTAAAGTATTCCAGTAACCCATTACACGTTGGGTTGCATAGTGTTGCGAAGAGCTGTCGCACGGATACGAGGTGAGTGACCTCCCTCATGAGGTCGGCTGTAAATTGTGTCCTGTCTGTGATAAGTTCGACAGGAACCCAACCCTTGTAAACATCATCACCAAGGCTTCTGCAACTTCTACTTGCATTGATCCCTTTAAGTGCTACTGTTTCGGGGTAGCACATGGCGTAATCTACCATGGTCAGGATGCATTGCTTCCATTAACTTGTGTGAGGTAGTGGCCCTATCGGATCTACTGCCATTCACTTACATTGGGTGCCCATGATGGGCATCGGTCCCAATGGCACTTCAAGCACTCGGCTCTTGGCGATTGTCCTCTGAAAAACACAAGACGAGTGGAAAAATCGTTGCACATCCCATAAACGCCTGGCCAGTAAAACGATGATATAACTCTATCCACGATTGTTTTTCTCACTCCCAGGTGACTGCCTAAAATTGAATCGTGTCCTAGTTCTAGGATTTGTGTTCACATTTCTTGTGGTTTCAGCAGCTGCTTTAACCTCTCCCCACTTGTTATGCACAAAATTCGCGGGTGAGTAGATATCTGCTTTTGCGTTGCTTATCTGTCACTACCTCCCCCACTGTTGGCTACCTCGTCTCAACACTTTTTTGAGAATGGGGTCACTTTTTTGAAGGCTGCTTTTAGTACTTCCAAGTGAATAGGCTCATGTAAAGTCTGTAGTTGCTTGAGGAGTCTTGGTGCCTGCTCGGCTTCAGCTCTGGTTATTACAACTTGAGCTCTCTCGCTCGAAGTAGGATGTTTCCTATTACCACATCATACAAGGGCCTTTCATATAGAGTGCATTCACACTGCTAGTAAAGTAGGGAGACTCCACATTCATCCTGGCTATGGGTATTTTCTCACCATTTCATCCATGAGCATGCATTTGCAGTTTTAGCTCGTCATCTGTTCTGCTGCCGCCAATGCTGTTTTCACTACAGCTCCTGAGCATCACGTGTCTCTCATCACAATAACTGTTTGTGATCCCATAGGTGTGTGGATAGTACCTTGTCCCAGTGGTCAATTTGCCTGTTAGGTTATCACCCCCTTTTGTCTCAACGCATTGTTTTAAACCTGACATCCACAACTCAAGTGCTTCGGCTTCAGGTTTAATGTCCCTGCTGGAAGTAGGCCTCACTTGATTATTGAAAATTAACTATTAAAACTATTTACTATTTTTATTTTACCAGGTAAGGCCCACTGAGCTGTATAAAGCTATTTTTCCAAAGCGACGTGGCTACATATGGTAGCATAACAAAGTGGGTTTTTACATGGAATGTTATAGCAGCCACACACTCTAATATACAGGCGTATATCGAACCCACAAGCTCCTGCATACCAGACGTGGCACCCCACGATCCCTGGTCTGGTGTAAGGTTCATTGTTTGACCTACGTGTCACTGCGAATGTCGACATGCGTCTGTGCCAACAATCTCTTGCCCAGTGTCCTTTCTTTCCGCATAAGGGACAGGCCGTAACATGCTTCAGGTCTGCCGGTTTGGCTGGTGGAATGGGTATCTGGTGTGAGTGTCCCCTGATCAGCCTTTTTCCCTGGTGACTGAGGAGGGTCTCGATCCATTTTCATTATATTTGACGAGCTCGATAGTGCGCACGGAGGAACCACTCTGCCACCTCAGCAATGTCAGGCACACTCTTGCACTCACACTCCTCTGGATTAGACTCAAGCACTTGTTCTCCCGTAAGAAAGTCACTGAGACTCCTAAAGTTCTGATATATTTAAATCCAGCGCGTTAGATAGTTTTCGAGCCGATTTACGTCAGAATTGTTGGCGTTTTCAGCACTCAGCGGATGGTAACCCGGCCAATGCTCTGTCTGTGAGCAGTGCACTAAGATTGACAGCCCACTTATGTTATGGCCATTTATGGCACTGTGCGTACCGTTGGAAACTCTGCACAAATGAGTCCAGTGCATCGCTATACTCATCGAATGGTGGTGTGAAGTTAGGCACGCTGGCTTTTCCCGATGGGTATGCTAGTATCGTGTCCATTCCCTGGGTCACGTATTCAGAATTCTCAAGGCGGTTTCTCTCTCTTTTTCTGAAGTTAACCGTGCTTGGGTCACGAACTTATATTTATATTTTCCCCACGGGTGCACCCTCTCATGCTTCTTTCTCTCTTTAAATCCGTTTTGTGTACTGTATTGCTGAAACGGACGCCACTGGTTCACTTGATAATTATTCCCTGGTCCACCGATTATTTTTCTTATCAAGGCAATTTCAATATCACAGGTTGTGGTATTATCCAGGCTGATTAATTAACTGTCTATGCTATGCAAGGACCCTGTGCCTGTTAAGGTAAAGGTAATGCCTTGGCTACAATATGTAGTCACCGAAAAATATGCAGGCTAAGTAATCTCAAGCAAATACGCAATCCAACGCATTACACTTGAAGAGCCGAGATTATGAACATAACGGAAGGTAGGTTTGTACTGTTTCTACAGAGTAGAGTCGCTGCACTTGTGTCGGTATCGACATTCATGTACAGTCTCTACCTTACGACCGAACAGATAATAACAGAACACAAAAGCAAACGGAGCACAAAAGCATGCACTCATTGACCTAACTCACACACCACCATCGTCACAACACAGAGTACCCCCTCTAAACATGCTCAATAACCTACCCACTTAATCCTAATAACTGGCGTATGGGTACCATAGTGGAGACTCCAGCTTTAGCCCAACAGCGTGGTGGTTGTTTTTCTCCCTTCTCCTCCTATGCCTCTCCTTCCCACCTGCCTCTCACTTACCTCGTACCAACACGTGCCTCTCACGTGCCTCGTACCCCCACGTGCCTCTCACGTACCTCGTACCCCCACGTGCCTCTCACGTACCTCGCACTCCCACCTGCCTCTCACGTGCCTCGTACCCCCACGTGCCTCTCACGTACCTCGTGCCCCCACGTGCCTCTCACGTACCTCGCACTCCCACCTGCCTCGTATCCCCACGTACCTCGTACCCCCACGTGCCTCTCACGTGCCTCGTACCCCCACGTGCCTCTCACGTACCTCGCACTCCCACGTGCCTCTCACGTACCTTGCACTCCCACGTGCCTCTCCCATGTGCCTTGCCCTCACCTTTCACCCGTTTCCTCCTTCCTGTTCATGTGCAGCATTGGCGTGGTTTAAACCACTACCCCCCCCCCCCCCTGTTATCTTTTACATATCGCCCACAACCTAACATGTCGTTACCACATGCATATAGGCTCAAGTGGGACAATTTTAATCTCGCTTCTTCACAGTGATGAAGAAGAGACTGACTGCCTCTGAGTGAGCGAGTGACTGGAATGAATCGGTGAGTGCTCGATCATTGATCTCCCCCACTGGTGCTTCAATCTGAGTTCTGTCGGGCGCAGTAATGAGGTTGTAACTGGGTACTCTAGCGAGAGTCCAGCTGCGACCGAATTCACGCGTTGCATAGCGCCCGTAATGGTTGTGCACAGGTAAAAACTAAGACTTTGGCACAGAAAAGAAAACCGAGCTCTTCCATACCTCCTTAGCAAGATGATCAACATTGTGCTATGAAGAAGGAACGGTCATTGCCACTGGCGGAGCTAGTGGGGGTGGGGGGTGGGGTGGCACGTGCCCCCCCCCCACCAATGATCCGACCGAAATCCCTAATATTGATCGGATCATTGGGGTTCATTAGTAATGAATCGGTATTTTGCGAACCCCACTGCCACTCTGTAGCATATCATCACGTGCCAGGGACTCTATGAGATGATAGGACAATAGTCTGAGTCCATAAATGGCAAAAAAAAAACGGCAAAGCAGTTATAAGTGACTCAGAATTGTGCGCAGTTGCCTATACAGTACACGAATGCGACCCTCGATCGATGGCTGCGCCATCGCCGCACACGCGACGAATAAAAAGCAAGGGACAAGTCCTTACTTACTAACAACTCCTATCATTTTTCATTGCTGGAGGGGTTTCCCCCCCTACCTGAAAATTCTTGCTCCACCATTGGTCATTGCCCGTAATGTTGACGATTCTTTGCGTTTTTTTCTTGATTTAAGGCACGCGGTGTTACTGAGGGAAGTGTTGCTTTTTGTTCGTTATCATCATTGGATTCGTGGTGTCAGAGGCACGAGCCCTCGATGAGCGTGCCAGGTTCCATGTCGAGCCGCATCATCCATGACGACAGTGGCCGCGTGCTTCTGTGCAATCCGACAGAAATTGGCGGATTTTTACTTGCAGTGGTTTATTTAATTATTCACGAGACTGCCAATAGATCTGCCAAAAAAGACGATGGGAATCAAGCCTGCAATGTTTAATTCGGAAGAGCTGGGTACGAGGTGTGAATGTGTAACTCGGTAAAGCACGAAGGGATTACGTTTGACTTGTGTAGAAGTACTTCTGGACACAGCTGTGCGACGGCAATATCAATATTTCGTTTGCATATTGCGGCTTCATGCATGCAGATTGTAGATCAAACTTTGCTGCGGAATTTGTCACGTGGCACGGATTTTTAGTGATCTAAAACGGAGGTGCAGGGGAAAACAAAGAGACGAGCATTTGGGGAGCAAGGAGGCCAGAAACGGTCCTTCCAAAAAAATTGCCCGAGCTCTACGTTGGGAGAAGTTTTGCCAATTATATTCGAGAGTGTTGAGGATACACGTGAGAGACAAGCCCGGAGTACCCGGAGAATACCCACCACGCACGTGAGGGGGAAGTAACACTTAATTCCCGTGATGGTAGGAAGCATATGGAGATGACCCCACTTGCTGTTCTGACATCATACCCTGGCCAAAGGCTTGGAAATTGCGACCTCGACGGCCACACACGGCTAGGGAGTTTCACCAGTGACTTTGTGATCCACCAACCCTCACTGGGTCCACAGTGATGGGGTAAAGGCCATGTGCAGCAAAGACACTGGAATGTAATCAACAACTGCAACAACAGACGATCAGACATTCGCTCTTCTCTAGCAACGTATTTTAAACCAACAACTGCGTAGCAATTTGATATTAAAACAGGACCAACAACATATTAGGAATGAAAATATAAGTGCTTCATTCCTGAGATGCATAGGACCAGACAAAGGCTCCGTTGTGATTCTGAGAGTCAATGTTGGTTGGGGCTCATAGAGCCAGACAAAGACTCCCTTGTGGTTCGAATAGATAATATTGGTTGAAGCTTATAGATCCAGACAAAGGCTCCCTTGTGATTTGGATAGTTTCATAATATTGCCCGAGGCTCAGAGAGCCAATGCCTCCCTTGTGGTTCTAATCGTTTAAGTTTTGTTGCCTGAGGCTCATAGAGCCCAAATAAGACACGTGGGTGTGATGTATTATTTATCGATATGCGCGAGGCTCGTGGTATCGGAATAAGACACCTTAATGATTCATACCCTTCAGTTACTCCATACGCAGTTACCTTACAAAATTATTCATTTGATAAGCGGACGAATGGAGTGGTACGTCCTTCAAGTAGGAACTATCACCCTCTTTCAAAAATAAATAATTATTGGAACATATATTTCCTTGGTTGAGGAATGTCAGGGCAGTGTTATCATTTAGTAAATAGTCAAATTAAGAGTGATTTCCTGCTGCTCGAATGGGCATTAAGAGATTGGTGCTCATCTCCTGTTAACAGCTCGGCAGAGCCATCCCACTGTTGATTAGATGGGCAGTGGTAGCTATGCACTCCTGTAATCCAGCATTGTGGAGGCAGCCAGGGTTGGGGGATCACAGAGGTTGCGTCGAGTAGGTGTTGAATCCTGGTTCGCTAAGAGAAGGCAGTGCAAGCAAAATATGTACTACACCTGTTCCAGCTGTATTGAATAGAGTGTTGCTCCCTCGTACGTGTGAGCGTTCTCTGGGTCCTCTAGATGCCTCTCACATATGGAAATGAATCTTAATATATCGCAAATAAAACCTTCATATAAGGGTGACCGCAGAGCTTGGGCAATTATTGGTAGAGTTGGCTCTTCTCCACGTAATCTTAATTTGGAGCTTTCGTGACTGCAGGAATTACTCTTTGGTTCTTTCGGTAAAGTCACGTATAAAGATAAAATAATAAATTAAATAATAACATACGACGTTTCGATTGCAACACAAGCAATCATCATCAGGTATAAATGAAATAGCAACAAAAATCTAACCAGAAAACTATAGACAGACATATAAGCAGACAGATATCACCAAGATACATAGAGAGAAAGCAACACATAGACACACAGAGGGAGAACGTCTCTGTGACGAGGCCTTAAATAGAGAGAGGGGGGGGGTTATAGAAAACATTAGCATGTCAATGGGTAGGACGACGGGTGGTAAAGTACGCAAGCTTGAAAATTAGGAGAACGAGAGAGAGAGACACATTAAATTCAATAACCTAGCAAAATATCGAAATGTAATGTAATGCAACACAGAGAGTCGGTCAACACACAATTAACGCATAGCCTGGTCGATTACGTATTTCAAAGATTGCTAAGTTAGAATTTAAGTGTGAAAATTCCAAAGAGAGACAAAACACAAAACACGAGGAACGGAGACACATAGACAGAGCAGAACATAAGAACAACAACAAACGAGTGGAGACAGAAAAAGTACACTAAATACACAGGCAGAGAGAGAAAACAAAAAACCCCGAGAGAGAGAAAAATATAAACTTAAAACTTCCCCGTAGAAGTGGTTCAATCTTAATTTGGAGCTTCGTTGCTGCTGCCTTGCACTCGTTTGTGGTTCCTCCTGGTGCCTCTGAGTCGTACTCTTTCCCATTTCAAGAAACCACCGGCCCTTCAGGTGGAAGCAAACGCAAATTAAGTACCTGGTTGTAGTTGTCCGTTCGTATCCCACATTTCTGTTCCGGAAAAAATATCCCCCCTTATGCTGCAGGAGATCATAACTACCTCACTAGAGGCATGGATGGATATTCCACTTTCTTTTCCTAACAAAGAAGGTCTTGCCAAGGCCCCCATACTATTTACGAATGGTTCCCACCCTTATCCCGAAACCCTTCTTTCAGCCACTCCATTCACATATTTCCTCGTTTTTAATGAAATCAGAAGATGGCCTGAATAGATTACCACTCCCTTACTTTGCCTTGGAGAGAAATGGGCCTGGCCCTCCCAGTCGTCCTGAATTACCACATAAAGTGTCAGGAGGGCTTTGTGTGCCCCTGGACTCTGGCTGGGTTTACCTTCTATCCTATTCAAGATAGATTCCGGTGCAATCAATTATGTGGATAGTTTCAAGCAAGAACTGGCCTAGCTGGAAAGCGACAAGCTTGGAAACGGGTGGGGGGCCTCCTGGCCGAGGAAGGGAGGGTGAAGTAACTCGAGCAGTTGCGCACACACAACCCTATCTCACGGACACATTTATTTAGATACCTACAGATCAGGAATGCTATCACCAAAGCCTCAGACAAGAACTTATACCGCAGTACTCATCCTATCCTGGATTGCCTGGTAGGAAAAACGTTAAAAATACAGATTGGCAGAGGCATAACGCCTAATTTATGGAGATGGGTCTGGGTAATATCCACAACTAAAACGCTTTGAGAAAGGCTGCTGGAACAGGACATCCCCCACCAGAAATGGACTCAGATATGGTGGGCCCCGGTAGCAGGCCCCAGGTCTCTTCTACTGAAACGCATTCAGTTCATATGTATACATGAGACCTGAGCAACGCAGGAGAGCAAATTCACCAATTCATCCCCAGATTTTCCTAGATGCCCGCAAAGCACATTGCAGACATACCCATATGATTTCCGGACGTGCCAAGATATCTCAGAATTCGACCAGAATATTAGAGACTCTTTAAATCGAAATCTGCAACACAGAGCTAAGCACCTTCAGTGGACTCAACTCTGTGGGGCTTGAAGCCAAGAGGGACGTCAAAATATAACCACACACTCCTCCAAACCTTCTACATTGCAGCGAGGAAAAATATCCTGGAGAATTGAAAAGATCTCGAACCACCTTCATGGGGACTCTGGTACATAACTCTTCTTGCCTTGGTGGAAATGGAGCACCTTGGCCATGAGCTGAAAGGCAAGAAATTGGAATATTGAGGCTGTGTGGTCTCCGTTCCTGCTGAACCCAGCATGAATAGCTGGAGTAATGGGGGCCGCGGAGAGGGGATGGACTTTTTGTCACTGAAGCATTTTTGTAAACGCACGACGACCGTTGCTCCTTGGGGATAATAATACCCTCGGGCATCGCGTTTAAGTAATTTTATTTGGGTTAAGTTAGCCCCCCCACCATCCCTCCCTTCTTCCCTTTTCTTCCCCTTCCCCGAAAAGTATGTTCCTGGTCGTTGTCCTTACGGTGGTGGGGTGGTGAGCTGAAGTTCTTCCAATCGGTCCCTTATTTGAGGGCGTATCGCTCCGAGTTTTTTATGCACTCGTGACCGGTATTTCTCTCTTTGAGAGTTGTGTTATCTTTGGGTTCTCTAAATTTATTATAATAATTAAATTGAGCGAATATTGTGAGTTACAAGTTGACATCATTATTAATTTTACCAGTAAAAAGGTACATTTATTCCATCCCAACAACTAGTCCTGTCCGTTTCCTTAAATGACGTCCACAGCTGGTCCATGTGTCCTGGAGCTTCCTCTCTTTCCATAGTGAAGGAGAGGATTCACTTCTCCAAATGAGACATCTCTAACGTTCTCTTCTTCACCCAATTCTGGAAAATATATAATTATCTATATATATAAGTTAAAAAATGTCTGTTTGTGGGTTTGTGTGTGGCTTTGTGTGTGTTTGCGCGCTTGCGAACGATTTCGATCTCCAACGTTGGGGTAAACGTAAATAAAAATATCCAGGTACGACACCGTAAGCCCCGCCGTGAGCAAGCGCTATTCCTTTTTCACATCCATCAACTTTAAATTAGTTTGATTTAGTGCGATTTTTGTGCGCTTTCCATTTATTAATTTCTTCATGACGCATGCACGACCATACCAACTCACGCGCATTTGGTGGGGTGGATGGGGCGGCCCATGCCAAGTAGCACGCCTTCGGTGGGAGTGAGGGGGACATTTCATTTTGCGTTAAAATGCTATAAAAATACACTTCACGCTGACGTTAATTCTTCACTGTGTGATGTCCCCCCACCCCGATGTGTGCAGTTATTACTACTATACAGTCGGTAGATGCTACCACGATAGGCAATCGATATTAATGCAGAGCGGCTGGGGAGATCTCACTGCTGTAATCATAGCAGGTACCACCACAGTCAGTACGCACTGCTGTTAGATTTTTGATAGTAGTTTTGAAATATTTTTTTGGCCCGGGATAAGCTAGTGATCAATAAAAAAAAATTTGATTCCTGTAGATCAACAAACATTGCATTCCCCCTCAGCTGTCTATAAAAGCTAAATCCACCATTCAACCCATATTTGATTATTGTGACACCATCTACCACCTAGCTTCTGAAGCTTCCTTAAAATGTCTTATCCCATTATAACACTCCACTCTCCATTTGGCCTTTGACGTCCCCGATTGACCCCATTATTGCAACCTGTACATTAACTCAAACCTGTCCTCCATGGATATCCAAAGAGACCATCGCTGGGCTGTCTTCAGCCTCAAAGGCCTCTTAAATACGCCAATTACCTAAAGGACCACCTACAGCAGTTCCTCTCACTCACTCCCCTAGCCTCAGAATTGCCTCCTTAGGCATACTAAATAAATCATTTTGGTTAAACTTTGTCTCATACAAAAAGTATTTCCAGGTCGCTGCTCCAAGTTTCTGGAGTACCCCTTGCCACCCATCTGCAGCTTGGTTCCCTGCCTTCACTCCCCTCTTTATTTCTATATTAGACCAAAACACAGAGCTTACTTGTACCTGTACGTTCCTTTTCTTTGGCACCTCTTGTTGCCACATGTTTTCAGTGTCTTTTTCGATTGGCGTGTGTTTATGGCATTGTTAGACTAAAATACAGAACTTACTTGCACCTGTACCTAACGTTTTCTAACGCCTCAAGGTCTCAAATTATTTGTGCACTGTATGTTCAATTTGCATGCATTTCATTTACAATCTTGCTTGTTATATATGCAATATTCCTTAAGGAACTTGTATTTGTTCACTGCAATATTGATGTTTCTGTGACCCTCACCAAGACAAGCGGACTGAGAAATGAACAAACAAATATTGATGTTTTCGTTGTTACTGTGCTAATGCACCATGGATCTCCTGTGTAAATTACTCGGGAAACTGGCTAAAGAGGACCATTCGTTTAACAAATCAAAGTAAAAACTAAACGTTAACTTGCTTCACAAACAGAGACGAACTTAAAATGCCTCCACAAGCTTGAAGATTGAATCTCTGTCATGAGTTAGGTTTCCATCTTTCTCCCTATGCGCTACCACTTGTGAAATGCCAAACACTGAACTACTTTCTGCTGCTTTCATGGCCAACCAACCACACATGAACAAACTTAATTTGGAGCTTTCGTGACTGCAGGAATTACTCACGTATAAAGATAAAATAATAAATTAAATACTTGCATACGACGTTTCGATTGCAACACAAGCAATCATCATCAGGCATAAATGAAATAGAAACACAAATATAGTATACTTAGAAATGTAATGCAATACAACAGAGTCGGATAACATAAGTCAACACCCTACCTGGTTGATTACGTTCTTCCTGAGAATGCTAAATTTGAGAGAGAGATAAAACACAGAACCAGAGATATATAGACAGACATATAAGTAGAGACAGATATCACAGAGATATATAGAGAGAGACACATATATAGGCACACAGAGAAACCACGCCTCTGTGTCGAGGCCTGGTTGATTACGTTCTTCCTGAGAATGCTAAATTTGAGAGAGAGATGAAACACAGAACCAGAGACATATAGACAGACATATAACTAGAGACAGATATCACAGAGATACATAGAGAGAGACACATATATAGGCACACGGAGAAACCACGCCTCTGTGTCGAGGCCTTAAATAGAGAGAGGGGGGGGCGGAGAGAGAGGGAGGGGTTAGAGAAATTAGCAGGTTATTTAATTCAGTGTGTCTCTCTCCCTGTCTCCTCATTTTTTCCAAGCTTTTGCAGCGTGCCACTCATTGACATTCTAATTTCTCTAACCCCTCCCTCTCTCTCCGCCCCCGCCCCCCCTCTCTATTTAAGGCCTCGACACAGAGGCGTGGTTTCTCTGTGTGCCTATATATGCGTCTCTCTCTATGTATCTCTGTGATATCTGTCTCTACTTATATGTCTGTCTATATGTCTCTGGTTCTGTGTTTTATCTCTCTCTCAAATTTAGCATTCTCAGGAAGAACGTAATCAACCAGGTAGGGTGTTGACTTATGTTATCCGACTCTCTGTTGTATTACATTACATTTCTAAGTATACTAGATTTGTGTTTCTATTTCATTTATACCTGATGATGATTGCTTGTTTTGCAATCGAAACGTCGTATGCTAGTATTTAATTCATTATTTTCTCTTTATACGTGACTTTACCGAAAGAACCAAAGAGTAACACATGAACAAGTCAAGTTTTACCTACCAGGCTATGTGCACTTGTGCCAGGCTATGTGCACTTTAAGGCCACGTGAAGTGTTGAACGCCTACTGGCAGGAGGTAACGAGGCAAACCCAGGTGCCATAGGTTGACTAGATTAGATGACTGGCAGATGCGCTAATTGTACTCCTAATCGTGCCAACTTTCTGTGTTTAAGCTGCCCGACGCTGCCCTCGTTGCTGTGAGCATTGCTTCTCTGCCCTCCGTTGTAGCTGGAGGGTAACTGACTCCAACTGACTGGTAGCGTCCTGAACAAGCTTCCTCCACAAAGGCTGATCGTAGCACTACTGGTACCAGTCATTGGCAAGTCCACCATACTCTCATACCACATTCTTCCATCTCGTCTCAAGCCCATGCCATGCCCATTTAGCCTCCTCTATCCAGCTGAAGAGAAGCTGTTTGAGCTTGCAGTGGCTGGGCATGCGGACTACATGGCCCAGCCAATGCAGTCTTGCCTGCCGGAGGAGCTCACCACAATGAGACTGTGTCCAGATCGTTCATGGATTTGTGAGCTTCTCACACAATCCAGCCTGGTTACACCCAGGATGGATAGTACGTAGGCTAGTCTCAATGTTTTTAACCGGCGAAGATGTTCAATTAGGGGGGTCCACATTTCTCAAGTAAAGAGAAGGGAGGGCATAACTGTGCCCGGGAAGAGCCAAAGCTTCATGTCGACTAACAGCCCAGGTAGCTTCCACACAGCATTATGCAGCCAATTAAACGATAATGCCACTTGACTGATTTTGGAGTGAGACCTCTGCTGTCAATCCTGAGCTGGTCATACAATAAGCCCACTGCCCAGGCATGGAAACTTCTCCACTCTCTCCACAACTACCCTGTCACCAATGGGGAGTTGAGGGGGTGGGGTATATTATGACACAAAATACACAGGCAGGTGCTTAGTTTTAGAGGTACTGATGGTAAGGCACCACCTCTTAGTAGCACGTTCCAGGTCAAACAGCAGTACCTCCAATTCCTCCTCAGAGTGAGCAGCAATCAACAGATCATCAGCATACATAACATGTGTGATCAATAGGGAGCTATCCATTGACCGCACCCGGGCATAGATCAGCCTCTCATTGTATCTGTATCGTATCGTAGGCTTCTAGAACTACGTGGTCGAAAACTGTTAAATAATGTAGACGCCAGAGGACAATAATGTCACTCCCCAGGTGAAAAGGAAATTGATCTGACTCCTTGCCACGTAGCTTTACCCGGGCCTGCCCGTTATCATGAAGGTTCTTAATGATTGTGAGCAGAGAGTCAGGGACTCCGAAAGCACCAAGATTAACCCAGAGCCCAGGCATATTGATGGTATCATAGGCCTTGACCAGGTCAATCAAGCAGAAATGTAGGTCTTGTTGGAATTCCCTACACTTGCTGTAGCAGACGGAGAGAGAATATGGTGTCTGTGCAAGACCGCCCTGGCCTGAAACCACATCGGAGTTCCGCAAGCCTCTCCTCAGCATGCCTGGAAAGACGATGCTGAATAATCTTTGCCAGGACCAGTACATTGAGGAGGGAGGTGTACCTGTAGTCCAGACTCGCTGCGTTTTAGCCACCCGGTGTTGTGAGCGTCACTCATCTGTCCTCCGTTGTTGCTGAAGGGCGGCTGCCTCCAACTGCCCAGTCGCGTCCTTCATGAGCCTCTTCCACAGGGGCCGATCTGGAAACCAATGATGCCAGTCATCGGAAAGTTCACTCAGCATGACATCCTTCTGTACCGCATTAGTCCATCGCCTTCCATTGTCCGTGCAGCGCCCGTTTAGGCCCCTCTAACCAGCAAACAAAATCAGAGAATAGTTTTTCCCCTCTTTTCTGGCAACAAAACAGGTGTTAATATGTTAAAACACCAAACTGAAATCTTTTACAAGGAATCATGTCTGCATTAACCACAATGCTTGTGGTCAGAATGCAAACAAAAACATACTCTGATAATATATGCATTGACTTTGGAACTGATTGGTCCACACCAGAGACAGCTTTCTTTGGAACCACAAATATGTTTTCCCCTATTCTCAAAATATGAGAATAGGGGAAAACCTATTCTCATATTTTGGTACTGGCAAAGGAGGTCCCATCATGTAAACCAAAGCTGTTCGGGCATGCGGTAGCTGAGCATGCAGGCGGAAACATGACCCAGCCAATGCAGCCTCACCTACCAGAGGATCTCACAGTCTGGGGGCAACCCCCCCCCACCCCAAGAAAAAAATATAAATGTGTATATTTAGGGATTGCATATGACTGCACACTCTGTGTGCATGCGTGTGAGTTGGGTGTGTTTATGGTTGTTCGTGTATTTGGAGGTGTGTTTGTGTGATAGGGGTAGCGGTAGTGTAGCGGTTAGCATACTACACTACGAACTCGACAACCCGAGTTCGATTCCCCCTCACGGGCAACACCAGTGACAATTATCTGAACAGGTCCAGGGCCTCCCCTAGGTCAACTCAGCATCAAATAAGTACCTGGTGCGATGTGTAAAATCGTCACTAGGGAGACAAAGGCGATCTGGTGTGGTGCTGGCCACCCACCTCCTCGTGTGTCGTGTCGGCCTTCATAGGTGCTCGCTAACAGCACTTGCCCCAAAAGTATGTTAAGGCTACACGGGGGATTTTTATATTTCTTTTCTGTGGTTATAGGGAGTGGTGGTGTGGTCTTGAGCGCACTGCTCTAGATATCCGAATTCCTGAGGTCCATTCACATTCAGGGCCACCGTCAGTGACGGAATGTTTGATCTATTCCAATGGGTCGAGTCAACCTCCTCTTAGGTCGACTCAACCTCAAATGAGTACGGCGCGTAAACATGAGAGACAAAGGCGACTGGGTGTGACGCTGCTCGCACAACCTCCCTCGTGCCACGTGACGACGTTCAAAGGCGCTCGCTCACATCACTTGCCCCAACAGCCCGTGGAGGCTCTACATGACAAATGTCCAGTCTTGTGTCCTGGACATCTAAGAAAATGAGCTTAATAGTGCATCGGATTCCTCCAGTATAAATACATATTCTGATTCTTACTGCGCTAAGAAACCTGGAAATATAATCCCCGTCGTGGGCCACCAGGAGGTTAACTCAGTCTTAAATCAACGAATATCTAGTTTGATGGGTGAACATCAGCTGGGGAGACAAAGGCGGCTGGTGATTCTGGCAACACCCAAACCCCTTCCGTTCCCCGTCCCAGCCTTAACAGATGTTTTGCTTGCTGCACTTGCCCGAACAATCGATACACCCTTAATGGGGGATGGGGAATCTTTGTCATTGTATAAATGTAAGCGCGTCTATGTATATTATGTATGTACACACACGTGAATACAAATTATAAGCTATATATATCGGCTTGCTTGTTGCCATGGCAACTGATGGGGGGGGGGTGAGGGGGAGGGATGTGAGTGGAGGGATTAGTGCCTAATCCTAATGGGCCGAGTGTTGCTGATAAGAAGAGGAAGGTGGGTGTAGGGGAGGGGGGTGGGTGAGGGCGGGGGGAGTGGGGGAGGGGAGGGGTAGGGGGGTGTTTCACATTGCTTAGACTCACACACAGACACAGATCCCCCGTATATCCTTTAACAGACTTTTGTGGAAAGAGCTGTTAGCGAGCACCTATGAAGGGTCGGCACGGCACACGAGGGAGTGGGTGTTGCCAGCAAACACGCTCGGCCGCCTTTGTCTCACCAATGTAGATGTTTTCACATTGCAACCAGATACTCCATTGAGTGGCCGGGTTCGCAATCCGCAGTGTAAAACAGCGGCAATTGTCAAGTCATCAATTCCCAACGAAGAGCAATACCTGATCAAGCCAAGGGCATCAAAACCACCAAGACTTCATGGGCTACCACCAAGACTTTATGGGCTACCAAAATTCACAAACCTGATGTCCCATTAAGACCCATAGTTAGTACAATACGCTCTGCCATGTACAAATTAGCACAATACGTAACGAAACAAATACAGCCCTACATCGGTAGGACCTCTTCGTTCATCAAAAACTCTGAACATGTCATACATACAATTAAAGATATTAAGCTTAACCCTAATGATATTCTCGTAAGTTATGATGTGACCTCTCTGTTCACGAGGGTTTTCGATCAATGAGTCAATTAAATTACTCGACACTCAGGTAACGAACAAAGGTTAAGCAAAATATTTCCCAAGACTAGCTGAACACTGTCTAAAGAACACCTACTTCTTGTGGCAAGGTGACTTCTATAAACAAAAGGAAGGAGCAGCAATGGGCCCTCCTTTGTCTCCTGTGATAGCGAATTTGTACATGTAAAATTTAGAAATAAAAGCAATAGCTTCAAGCACACGAAAACCACCTGCTTGGTTTAAATATGTGGATGACACATTGGTGGTCTGGTCACACGGCAAATACACACTGAACGCATTTTTAAATCATCTCAACTCGCAAAACCATCCAGTTCACCATGGAAGTGGAAGCTGACAGAACTCTACCATTTTTGGATATTCTGCTTGGACGGGGTAGAAATGGTAAAATAACAAAGTGTTTACCGAAAGAAAACGCATACTGACGCCTATCTGAATGCAGTCACACAATCACCCCACACAGAAATATGCTCTTGTCAAGACGCTCATTCATCGAGCTAAGAAAGTGTCAGATGGTGACGGTCTGAGAAGTGAAATTCAACATGTTAAAGAAGCGCTGCAAATGAATGGTTACAACAGCATTGATTCTGCCCAAGTAATTAAAACGATCAAAATACCGTACATTGCGGGAGTAAATGATAAACTAGCCAGATGTATGGAAAAGCAAAACATCTGAGTCAGATTTGGCATAGTACATAAAATACAAAAATGAATTCTAGATTTGAAGCTTTCGTGACTGCAAGGATTCATACTCTTAGGTTTTTTCGGTAAAGTCACGTAGGTAGAAAATAAAGAATAAAAATAATAAATAATAGAAAAAATAATAACAGGACCCTGCGGGGTGGGCTGGTAGGAACGAGCAATTGAATGGCTATTATAAAATGAAATGGCAAAAAATGGCTGCCAATAAGTGGATGCCCGGTGGCCCCGCCCTCCACCCGCGTAACCCCGCCCCGGCCACCCGTAGCCCCGCCCCATCTCGGTGTCCCCGGCCCCAGCTCGTTGCCCCGCCCCTTACCGCCGTAACCCCGCCCCAACCCCGCGTAGCCCCGCCCGCCACCTCGTGCCCACGCCCCCTGCCGCTGTTGCCCCGCCCAGCCCCGCGTAACCCCGCCCCCTGCCGCTATAGCCCCGCCCAATACACCCCTAACGGGGGAGAGATTCCCAGGCCTGGCTCTAGGCTGGAAAGCCGCCGACGAGGAGGGGGTAGGGAGTTGTTTTTAATGTGAAAGCTTTAAATGTAAATGTTTCTATTAAAAAACATCAGGGAATGTAACATTGTTAAACATTAACTCCCTTTCACACAGGCGTAAGGTACGATACGAAGGGAGAGTTTGAGGCCTAGGTCTAGGCTTTAGGCCTAGCTGTAGGCTTTAGGGCGCCATGAGTTAATTTTTAATTCACCTGTTTTAATTATTTATGTAAAAGCTTTAAATTTAAATGTTTCTATTTAAAAGCATCAGGGAATGTAACATTGTTAAACATTAACTCCCTTGCACACACGCGGTGGAACGATACGAAGGGAGAGTTTGAGGTGTTGTTTGAGGCTTGAGGCCTAGCTGCAGGCTTTAGGCCGCCGTGAGTTAATTTTTAATTTAAATGTTTTTATTATTCATGTAAAAGCTTTAAATTTAAATGTTTCTATTTAAAAGCATCAAGGAATGTAACATTGTTAAACATTAACTCCCTTGCACACACGCGGGGGTACGATACGAAGGGAGACTTTGAGGCCTAGTTCTAGGCTTTAGGCCTAGCTGTAGGCTTTAGGGCGCTGTGAGTTTTTTATTTAATTTCAAAGTTTTAATTAAAAGCTATCTCAGGGAATTATAAGGGAATGTTACACGTGTTTAGCCAGGAAAGCCTCATTAATTTAAATGTTTTAATTAAAAGCTATCTGAGGGAATTATAAGGGAATGTTACACTTGTTTAGCCAGGAAAGCCTCACAGAGTCTAAAGGTTTGTGTAGGGTCATGCCAAGTGTTTGCAGTAGGGGCGATGTTGCTACACGGACGGACGGACGGACGGACAAACGGACGGACGATATAATCTATTGTAGGCTGGTCCACTTCGTTCCTACCAGTATAAATAAATAATAAATCACGACGTTTCGGAGGCAACACAAGCTTCCGTCTTCAGGTGGAACCGTCACTTGATACAGAAATTGTGCTGTGACGGTTCCACCTGAAGACGGAAGCTTCTGTTGCCTCCGAAACGCCGTGATTTATTATTTTATTTCTATTATTTTGTTCTATTATTTCATATTATTTGTATTATTTATTTTTCACTTACGTGACTTTACCGACAAAACCTAGAGTACAAAAATGAATATCTGGTACATAAGATGTATTACTGAAGCTATCAACGGAAGGTGTGTTCAGGATTAACTTTACATATGGGCACTGTTATGTTGGGCAAACAGGACGAATGATCAGCATGAGACTGAAAGAACATCAGAGAAATATTAAATTCTCCCAAATACAACTGTCAACAGTAGCAGAGTACGCGTGCCAACAAGGACACTGAATTGATTTTGATCATGTTAAAGTTTTGTGCAAAACTAGCTACTACTGGCCAAGACTAATTAGATAATCTATCGAAATGGAAAGAAATCAAATTAACTTTAACAATTCGCATAGCTACCGCCTTAGTGCTGCGTGGACGCGAATCTATACATATAAACGCCTAGCTTTATTTGTGATGAACGCTGCACTCCCGTCGTTTTCATGCACGGGGCGCGTAGATTTGAACGATAGAAGCGCACGGACAGAAGTTCGATTAAGTTGGAATCGATCTGCAGAACGAGGCGTTTCTGTGTTGATTAACCAGAATCGATTCCCAGAATAGACTTGGCCCCCACCGATACGACTTTGCCATTTTTTTGGCGACAATTTCCCATTCTCCCCGCATACGCTAACACAATCAACAAATCGCAGGAACAGACGTTCGATAACGTTGGTAAGCGCACACCTTTATCTGTCTATGATGAACACTTGTGAAAGAACGAGGCAATTTTGTCTTGAATCTCAGAATCGATTCCCAGATTCGACTTGGCCGCCACCGACACGACTTTGCCATATTCTTAGGTTTTTTCGGTAAAGTCACGTAGGTAAAAAATTAAAATTAAAATTAATAAAAGTAAAATAAAAATAAAAATCACGACGTTTCGGAGGCAACACAAGCTTCCGTCTTCAGGTGGAACCGTCACAGCCCGACAGCTGTATCAAGTAAATGAGAGATTACAAGAGATACCACTCCGTATATATATAGTGGTTGAGGGGGGAGGAAGGGCCAAGAACGGCTCACTTTTAATTATTATGGTAAGGTGCGGCTTGAGACTACGAATAGACTACATAACAAACGACTGAGCCTTTATTATGGAGAGGTGCGGTTTGTGACTACGCCTAGCCTACATAACAAAATGCTGCATATGAGACAGAGCCTCTGCCATGTAGATGGTAATATACTACATAACAAATGACTGAGCCTTTATTATGGAGAGGTTCGGTTTGTGACTACGCCTAGCCTACATAACAAAATGCTGCAAATGAGACCGAGCCTCTGCCATGTAGATGGTAAAAGCACAAAAGCAGGTCAGGAAAAAACAGCCTCCTGATATGTTGTTTGGTGGGTAAAACTTATAGCAGGAAACCAGTGTGTGAAAAAAGAAGCTAAACCTGGTAAAACAAAACTGGCTGTCTATCAGTAATCTCTAATAGCTGTCTGTCAAATAAGATGGTCCAAACAAGTGTAGTTAAATCTTTTTTGCATGGTTAATCACATCTTTCCAATGATTACTCAGTTTGTACCCATCATCACGGTTGAAATTATGTCTGTGTTTGTATATTTGTATGGCTTCGTATACAAACCTTTGATGGTAGCCAGGAGGTTTGCAGAGCACCTTGGTCTCGGAAAAGACAATTTCATGAGAACCCACAGAGTTGTAGCAATGATCGGCAACGGCCGAAGAATCAGTTCTGCCGTGTTTCAGATCTAACTTGTGCTCGCGGACACGATCAGAAACATGACGTTTCGTTTCTCCAATGTAGCAATCACCACAACTGCAACTCAGTTTGTAAACCCCAGGATACTGTAAGTCAGGAACGACATCCTTCACAGATGGAATCAGTTCTAGATTTGAAGCTTTCGTGACTGCAATGATTCATATTCTTAGGTTTTCTCGGTAAAGTCACGTAGGTAAAAACATTAAAAAGTAAAATAAAATACTACCATCAAAGGTTTGTACACGAAGCCATACAAATATACAAACACAGACATAATTTCAACCGTGATGACGGTTACAAACTGAGTAATCATTGGAAAGATGTGATTAACCATGCAAAAAATATTTAACTACACTTATTTGCCAATCTTATTTGACAGACAACCATTACTGTTTTACCATGTTTAGTGGTGGTCTTCTTGTTACAGGTTGAGTCACAAACCGCACCTCTCCATAACAAAGGCTCAGCCTTATGCAGTCTATTCTTAGTCTCAAGCCTCACCTTACCATATTCATAATAAGTATGCGGCCCTTGCCCCACCACCTTCTCCAACCATTATATAAACGCAGTGGTAACTCCTGCAATCTCTCATTTGCTTGATACAGCTGTCGTGGTTATGTCGGTGCCACCTGAAGACGGAGGCTTGTGTTGCCTCCGAAACGTCGTGATTTTTATTTTTATTTTATTTTACTTTTTAATGTTTTTACCTACGTGACTTTACCGAAAAAGCCTAAGAAGATGGAATCAGATCACGGATTTTATGCACTGTACTGAATCGGACTTGGATCTTATGTTTGTTTAGACTTTTGGAGATCTTTTTGGTCACGCCTGCTATGTATGGTAACGTGATAGTTTTGGTCGGAGTTTCATGTTGCTGTTTCTGTATGGTGGGAGAAACAGCTTGGCGGATGGTGCGGTCAGAGTATCCGTTCATCCTGAGGGCCCGATGTACATGTCTTAATTCACCGGCCAGGTGGTGTTGGTCAGAAATGCCATGAGCTCTGTGGTATAGCGTTTTGATGAGAGAATTATTTTGAGATGGGTGGTGGGAATCCGGTTTCAAGTAGGAATCTGTGTGGGTGGCTTTCCTGTAGACAGAATGTCCCAAGGATCCGTCAGGTCTCCTCTCAAACAGAATATCCAAGAATGGTAGTTTGCCATTTGTTTTGCGACCACGACAATTTCCCATTCTCCCCGCATACGCTATCACAATCAACATGTTACAGGGACAGACGTTCAATTACGTTGGCAAGTGCACTACTTTATTTATTTTTGTATGATGCATTAGATGAGATAGAAGAGCGAGGAGAGGCCAAGGAGAGGCGGCCCACTCTTCTCTTTCTATTTGCCTTCATAATGTTCCTTAAAGATTGTTTCACTTTCAGTAACAAATTATGGACGAGGATGAAGATCCACGCACAAAAAAGCGTCAAAAGGCTAACGAATGAAAGCAAAGCTGGTTAGCCAAGCAAAGTCAGGAGTCGCTCAAGATAATTCGTACAGCACATTGTGAATCTCAACAATGTTACATCAATCGACAAACTGCTGAGCAATCCCGACAAGATCGTGTCACGCATGTACACGGTCAGTGTCAAAGACGAACAACGTTTCTTTCTTCGAATGCTGGTGCTGCATTTTAGAGGTGTGACCAGCTTTGAGTCGCTGCGGACTGTCGACGGAGTGGTGTGCGAGAGCTCCAATGCAGCGGCTTCAGCGAGAGGTCTTCTTAATTCTGACAACGATTGGGAGTGCTGCTTGACGGATGCCAGCACCTACATGATACCGAAGCAGTTGCGCGAGATGTTTGCTTTCACCTGTTGCTTCTCTCACCCCGCATCACCTATCAAGCTGTGGGAGGACCACAAATTGGACTTAACTCTCGACTACATGCGAAGAGATGCCAACGACACCGCGATCAACAAAGCACTTTACGACATCAACAGCGTTCTGCAGTAGCACGGATTCTTTTGCAAAGCAATTGGCATGACAACACCAAAAGGAAACCCACTGGAAGAAGATGTGTATGACCAAGTTGAGGAAGCAAACGAGGGTGCACGACGTCTCGCGATGTTCAACGAGAAGCAGCTCGACGCGTTCAACAAGATCATCATGGCTGTCGATGGCGCGAATGTGACGAACCGATGCTACTATCTCGCGCCACAAGCGCCCCCGAACAACTAGTCATCAAATAATACATTATTTAAATGCATGCTTACAAATGGCAGCGCACTTCAATAGGGATTACCATTGATATGGCTATTTTAATAAACACAATAGACAAGAAGGACAAGTTCAAAGGGGTCGCATAATGCACATGCATAATGTACGTTGCCTCTGTAATCCCCACCCCCCACATTGTGTTAGAGCGCAGAAGCGTGGTCAACACATCTACGCCTCTATTTAAGGAACGAAACAGACTTCTCCACAAATCTGGCTGTCGCCTGATGAAGCTAGTTGTAATTACTTGCGAAACGTTGTACTCAGATTGTAAATGTTGTGGCTCGGCTCTCCAACACACCAGTGGGCTGTACTAGTGACGAATTGGCACGTTCTGTTTACATGACAACCCTTACTAGTTGGCTGTGGCTATTTTAACGACACATGTATGTATTTATGCTATCTAACCCAAAACATATATTATGAATTATATTGGTCACGAAAGCCTAGGTGTTAAACAAACTGCAACAGGTCAACTTATGTGTCCATATTTTTGCGAGAGAGAAGTAGTTCTGTCTCAGCTATAGGCCTGACGAAAGTTCTTGCGACACCTTGATTCGCTAACATAACCTCATATTTTTGAACTCTCCCATCGGCACTGGGAAGCGTCTTGAGGATTCGGCCCATTGGCCACTCATTCCGTTTGACTTGGTTGTCCTTCAGTAGGGCGAGGTCACCTTCTTAGATGTTTGGTCGGCTCGACTGCCACTTTCTGCGCACTTCAAGCATTGCAAGGTACTTGTTTTTTTCCAGTGATGCCACAACGTATTGGCGAAGCTCTGCACTTGTCTCCATTGATGTCTGTAGAGGTCTGCAGTGCTGACCTTGCCAGTGGGTGCTGTGAGCGCGATTGTTTGTAGCTTTAAGCATTTTCTCCAAGTTTCCCATTAGTGTTGCCTTTCCTCAGGCAACGGGCTATTCCAGTCTTGTGTATCAGCACAAATATCCCAGAGTAGCCAACGGCCTTGAATGGTGACCGGCGATAAAAATCGTACAGGCTGTTTACCATCGACAAGATGACATGTCAAGTATAAGGCTTCTATCCAATTGTTACTCGAAATGCGAATGTGTCCGCTTTTAGGTCCCAACTCAGTCCAAGGCATCGTTCGATTGGTGAAGTATTTCAACTCCTTTGAACGATCTGAAGGAAATGCTTTTATCACATCTGCACTGCTGGACGCTATCTTGTGAAGTGTCAGGTTAGCAGTAGCTAACATTCCTTGCGTCCTTTGGAACAAAGGAATGGCTTCTAAGGCCGTGGGCATTGATTTAATTGCATCGTCAACATAGAAATCTCGCTCTAAAAATCGCTTGGCGTTTTCCCCAAATTCCCATTCTCCTGCTTGCGTGGTCCTCCTAAGTCCATTGATGGCTACCGCTGGGGATGGGCTATCCTCTAGAGCAGGCATGTCAAAAGTCCGGCCCGCGGGGCAATCACGGCCCGCGGTCAGATTTCATACGGCCCGCAGCTTCGGTCTTATAAATCATAAAACTTTAAAGATGTAATTCCTCCTTTCACCACACGGTGACAGCACCATTTTAATTCTATCTGGCTCTGCATCCGTGCCGCAAACCCTTCTCGAGTCATTTCTGCCATGGCGACTGCAAAAAAGAAATGCGGTCATTCGCTTAGAAAATGCTGAGCTTATTCGGCTCCACATATTTGTGTGACCAAACATTCTCAGTCATGAACTTAAACAAGAATCGATTGAGGTCAAGGATGAGTGACTCCCACTTGCGTGGCATTTTACGCATCTCAACCACTGCCCTCAAGCCAGACCTGGTCTCTTTACTGAAATCTAGATCTCAGTATCACCCTTCTCATTAGTGTCAGCAAGTTATCTGTTCCTTGATCAATCTGAAATTGAGTGTTTTGAACGGTAACATCTGTCACTATTAACAGTGAAAAGCCTAAAGCACACTAATGCACTTGGACTTATAGCACTTGTTTTATTAAACTCTTGAATAAGATTTGGTTATAACTGTTGATGTTATGTACCTGTAGATGTGACACAAACTATTGCTTTCTGAAAGATCTTGTAAAAGACAAGGGCAAAATTCACTTGTTTTAAAGTTGAATGATAACAGACCACTTTGCATTACTTATAACTCCTGTTTATAATGTTCATGAGGCAAAGATATTTAACTCATGGAAATGTAAGGTATTCTATACAGTTTGTTCAATGTTATCTGACTGAATGAAAGGCAGAATTGTGTTTTTAGAGTTGTTCACGTCTGCCTGAGTGGCTTCTATTTGCTTACATTGTCATTTGAAAAATAAAGGTAATTGTGACAATGAAAATTGTTTTATAACAGTGTGTATTTTCACGTAACTTTTGTGGTTTAAAAAATTGTCAAAAGGAACTATTGACCCCCGGGCATCTTCACTTTATCACATGTGGCCCTCTTTGCAAAAGGTTTGGACACCCCTGCTCTAGAGCAATGAAGCAGGTTTGTCATTGTCCTTCATTGTCACAAACACCGTATGTCAAACATCATATTATTGTGTTTCCAGCATGGAGGTTTCTTCGTAAGTCTGCATGGTACAGCCTTGACTTCTCTCTTCGAATTTCTCTTTCATCGTGAAGTGATTAGAGCACGGCTTGAAGGGCGACATTCATCCATTCGTGAGCAAACTTGTTTTGAATGTGCTAATGCGGTCTGGTATGTGTGTTCCATTAAGACAGACATCACCTACGATGGGCATAAGAAGCATTGTGAGGTCCATTGCGTTGATCGCGAACCTTGTGGACTCTCAGCATGTCCCTGCCAAGCACAAGTAAAATTTGTGCCCCGTGATCCAATGGTGGGATGAACTTTGGGCGTGAGAATCTCGCTTCTGTCATCCGGTATCTCATTGCACTCCATCATCATAGGAGGGGCTAGCTTCATGGTGCTATCCATGGTTTCCACCATGAGGCCATTCGCTCTTCTTCTCGCTGTCTTCATCATTCCTGAGCATGTTCTGAGCGTGAATGGAAAGGAATTCCCACATACGATTAGCTGATCAAAGAACTCTGACCTTGCCAAAGACTTGTTGCTCTGATCGTCCATTATAGCAGACATCCTTACTGCCCTTTCAGGATGTCCTTTCAAGATGTCCCTTTCAGGATGTCCTTGGACAGGCATATCTTTGAGCAAGATTTTCCTTTGAAGCCTTCTACACAGACGTCTGTGCATTTGGTTGTGACTGACGAAGTGGATGTGGCGGTCTCACCTTACTCCCCGCCGTGCTCTGCTTCGGGATCAGAAACCTCATTTCCACTGGGGTTGGAGTCAAATGTGTGCAGAGCAGTTGTGTGTTTGTCGCTGCCACATTCCTCGCAATTGATATCTGCCTGGCAATTTTTTGCAAGGTGGTTTGTAGAAGCACAGGATTGGAAGCACACTCCAAATTATTTCAGCATATTCTTCTGCTTTTCCAATGGCTTCCTTCAGAACTCATGACATTTCTGTACGGAGTGAGGTTCATCATGCAATGGGACATTGCCTTTCTGGATCATCTATCTTCTTCTTTGTGATGGTTGCCTGGACGGAGTTTGCGAATGTCTAGGGGAGACCTCAGTCTTCTGTACGGAGATTGGCACTCTCGCTTTTCCTCGTCTCACTGTTGCTTTTTCGATTTTTGCGAGATCTGGACTGGAGATTCCCATGGTGCCAAACATGAAACTCGGGTCATTTCTGGTCCACGCCAGGTTGCGGATAAACCTTGAGAAAAACGAAAATGGGGTGGAATGCAACCTGATGCTCTGATTTGTATCTTGAACCCTTTGTTCTCCATTTCTCTTGCACGTCAAATGGCAATTTACTCTTTGGTTCTTTCGGTAAAGTCTATTATTTAATTTATTATTTTATCTTTATACGTGACTTTACCGAAAGAACCAAAGAGTAATTCCTGCAGTCACGAAAGCTCCAAAATTAAGATTAAATGGAAATTTCTCTACGATGGGGTTCACTCCATGGTAGGTATTCAGGAACATGAGACCTGATAAGTAGGGGTGAGCCTGGGCTGATTCAAGATCTCCAAGCTCTCGTAACCTTTTATTGTCTTGACCTGAGATTTTTGGAAAGTTCTGCAACTTCTTGGGCTATCATAGCACTCCTCGAGCCTCTCCCACACCACATGCAGGCTTGAGGCAGAGTCGTCGATGTTTGCCGACCGGATCCTCTTTGCATACTCTGCAGATTCCTTTCCTAACCATTTCACCAACAGGTCATGTTCATCATTTGCAGAGATGTCTGCATTTCTGATTGCATTCCTGAAGGTAGATCTCTAGGCTCGATAGTTCTCAGAGTGTTCATCAAACTTTACAAGTCCTGTGTTGATTTGTTCGCGGTGAGCCAGGTACCTAGCAAAGTCCCCTATGAATGCTGATCCAGGGTGTGTCCATACTGGCGCTTGTGAGGTGCTATAATTGGCTGTATTGCCATGCATTCCGTCATTCGCGATGGCACAGGATTGTGGGCCCAAAAGGTTTCGATCACGTTGGTTTGAGCCCTTTATGTGACTGTTTGGAATGTAGTTGTGACTTGGTGCATCCACGTCCCCATCGCTGCTGTCGGCCGATGATGCCGCCGGCAAGTTCTTCTTCTTCGTAACTTTCTTTGACATATCGGCGTAGTTCTTTCAATCACTTCTAACACCAGTTGTAGGACTCGTACTCTCGTTGTCTTTCTCGTCTCGTTTATTCACGCGTAGAGTTCACACCTCCTCATCATTGCTCCGTGTCTCTCCGTTTCTCTCCGATGCACAACTCGCCATTAACAACACTCCATGTCTCCCCGTTTCTACCGTACACTGTATCCTCTTTATCCATTACTACCGTACACTCCGTTCACTCTATCCACTGCTACCGTACACTGCGTTCTCCCTATCCACTGCTACCGTACACTGCGTTCTCTATATCCTTATCGTACCTATCCCTACTTACTGCTGCTCCGTCTCTCTCCCAGGCACCAACCGCTCCAGCTCCAATCCTAACCAAGACTCCCGTCTCTCCATCCCGCTGTGCCCTATATCCCTGCACCAATTAATCCCAATCAATTACTCTATCCCCCGCTTTGCTACTCGCCCCCAGGCCCCCAGCCTCACGTGACCATGTTATTGCCGCCAGGCCGGCGTCGGTCATTAACCACTCACCCTCCTGAACAATCACCGGCCTGCGTCTTCAGTCACCCCTAACACCTGTCGTGTCTCTTAACGACTCCCCCCTTAATGCCACGACAATAACAACCGTGTCATCAGATGCTCCCACTGTACTCTGCTCGCTTGCCTAGCAACAGAACGCGTGGCGCGTGATTCCAAGTCCTACATCACCCCCCCCCTGTTGAAAAAAGTTAGCCGTCCCGGCTAAACACAACGCGTCACGCGGAAACACAACATACAAGGAAAACACAATATACAACAGAATGTACACAATCCCCAACTCACAAAGTTTTAAGAAAAAGTAAATCGTCTTGAGCGGGTTCCCGCAGCCGGTCCCGAAACGTGTGCCCCTCGTCGTTACACCGGCCATTCCCCGATGAGACCCCAACGTGGCCTCGTGTGTCCCGGGGTGTCCCCTGACTCTAAAATGGCGATCCTGCAGACACACGGGGGGTAGACTGCTGAGGTGCGTCCTTCCGTCGCCGCACAGTACGCTCATCGGACACATCCAATACAGGCCGTTCCGGGATGGGAGATGACACATCATAAGGCACCACATATCTATTTAAGCGCGACGGGTGAATGTGCCATAATCGGCGACCGTATCGAATCCTCACACTCTGATCCCGACGAACTTCCACAATCTCAACGGGCCCCTGCCAGGGCCGATGGAATTTTGGTGATGTGCCTATCGGCACCATCGGACAATGTAACCAGGCCTTGTCCCCCACCTGCCATGGTTCACGTGGAGGCTGTGTACCGTGCAGGCGCTCATCAGCCGCCTGTCTGCGTTCCGTATTTCCCAGCGAAGCCTCCCTGGCCTCTTTCAACCGATCCAATACCTCACGCATGGGGACAGGCACCGTTGGCGACTTTCCTTTAGATTTCACCCCCAGCCTGACCAAGGCCGGGGCTTCTGGTTCACGACCATACATCAAATAGAAGGGTGAATACCCTGTTGAAGCGTGTGGGGCTAATCTATAAGCGGCCAAGGCCGCCGGGACATGGAGATCCCAGTCTGTCTGAGTCGAATTAACCTGTTGGTACAACATAGACATCAATGTTCGATGAAGATGCTCGACCATCCCGTCGGTTTGCGGGTGGTATGGGGATGTCTGAATTTTCCTTGTACCCAATGCGTCACACACTTCCTTCTTACCCTGGTCCATAAGCAGGTGCTCCGGGGCACCTTTATCAAAAACGTAACCCTGCAGGAAGGCCTCAACGATCGATCCTGCCGATTGGTCCGCTAGCGGCCATGCCATAGGCCACCGAGTGAGGTACTCGACCCCTACAAGCAGGTATTTGTGACCCCGCGGGTTAACGGGGAACGGTCCCAGAATATCAAGGGTCACAATCTCGTTCACCCGCGAAACACGTATCAACTGCAATGGTACCCGATATGGCTGTGCCGGCGCCTTCCGCCGTGCGCACTCGTGACAAGCCTTAACATACAAATGAACATCATTCTGTAATCCCGGCCAATAGAAATCGTTACTCAGAGTCAAAGCCGTTTTCTTCTCCCCCAAGTGCATCAATCGCTCGTGCGTGTCGCGAATAAGTTCCCCTCTCAAACATAGTGGTACCACAATACAAAACTTCTGCAAGACGACATCCCATCTGACCAGGAGGTCGTCAACGAGTCGAAAAAAGGCCCGATCATCCGACTGTTTGGAACGAGAGGCCCGAAGCCTTATTTTGGTAAGTGAAGGATCGTCCACCTGCAAGCGCGCCCAACGATCCCGTGACAATCCCAGCAACCCTGTCTCTTTTGCCAGTGCTTCGTCAACCCGGTCTGAATCGGCTGCAGCGGCCATGGCCGGAATGCCCTGCAGCGGCGGCCCGCAGCGCAGCGATCCCTTGGAGCATCTAAACAAGCCCGATGATTGAGGCAATCGGGACAGAGCATCCGGGTTAACATGACGCGTCCGTTTTCTGTGCTGGACTGTGAATGAGTATCCCTGCAGGACCTCAAGCCAGCTGGCCATTTGGCCCGAGGGTTGATCGATCCGCAAGGAGTACTGTAGTGCCACGTGGTCGGTGCGGACAAAAAATTGCCGCCCGTACAAGTGTGGTCGATACAGCTGCACAAAGTGTACAATCGCCAACAATTCCTTGCGTGTTACATAATATCTTTGCTCTGCCAGGGACAGTACGCGGCTGCCATACGCAACGACCCTTTCAACTCCATCAATCATTTGCGACAATACAGCACCGATGCCCGTATCACTGGCATCGGTGTCCAAAATAAACATTTCCGCAAAATTTGGATATCCGAGCGGCGGTGCATCCGCCAAAGCGTCCCGGAGCGTTTCAAACGAACGCTGTTCTTCGTCACCCCACAGAAACTTCTTATCCTTAGCAGTCAGCGTGTGCAGCGGTCTCGCAGTTTTTAACAAATCGACGGTAGTATGACGCAAATCTCACAAAGCTATGTACTTCCGACACTGTCTTAGGTACTGGCCATGCACGTACACAACTGGTTTTCTCCGGGTCTGTGGCGACCCCCGCTTCACTGACCACATGCCCCAAGCATTTAACAGACGTTCTCAACAAATGGCATTTTTGGGGTTTAAATTTCGAATTGGCGTCCCGCACCCAGCCAAACACAGCCCGTAGCCGCTGCAAATGTCCCTCAAAATCCTCATTGAACACGATGACGTCGTCAAGGTATTTCAAACATGACTCCCACTGCAATCCAGACAAAACAAGTTCCATCAATCTTTGAAAGGTGGCTGGCGCGGAGTGCAGCCCCATCGGCAGCACATTAAATTGGAACAACCCTTGCGGCGTGCGGAAGGCCGTCTTCGGTTTAGATTCCTCGTCCAAAGGCAATTGCCATAAGCCAGACAAGAGATAAAAAGTGGAAAAAAACTTTGCACCGGACAATGCGTCCAATGAGTCGTCAATGCGAGGGGAGCGGGTAAGCATCCGCCACTGAAACCTTATTCAATTAGCAGTAATCCACACAAAATAGTAGAGAACCATCTCGTTTTTTAACCAATATGATCGGAGCTCCCCATGGGCTAGAAGAAGGGGAGACGATATTCTGTTGATACATCTCGTCAACCGTTTTCCGAATGCAATCCTTTTCCAGAGGGCTCACATGGTGAGGATTCAATCGAATTTGGGGCGCATCCCTAGTATCAATGTGATGTCGCAATAAGGTCGTGCGACCGCATCAAACTTCCCTGAGCTAAAAACGTCCCTGAATTCCCAAAGCAACTCCCTTAACCGCATCCACTGCTCGGGTGTCAAATCGTCGTTGCATTGATACAAATCGCGAAACCAGCTTGGTTCCTCCTCCACCCGTGGCAGCGTGTCACCACCCCCAGTTGCCAAACACGCATTTCCTTTCGAACCCCGTGCAACCGACGCGTGCGCCAACGTAGTCTCCTCTTGAATAATGACCAGCTCGTGTCCCGTGTTTACAATCTGAATGAACGGTTCGGCTGTCGCCGGCACCATCGTAAAAGCACCCACCAAAGAGGGCATTCGTGCCACGGCATTGGAGGGCGACAACAGAATGCCTTCCTCCAAGTTACCCACTGACAGCCCTTTTTTCAACCTTAATGGCACAAGCATCTGCATCGCAGGTGGAACGCGCACCGTGCGGCTAATTACCACCTGAACCACAGCATTGACACGAGCAAATTTAGATGGAGTTCCCAATAATTTTAGGCACTTCCCAGACGGCAATTCCAATTGTCCCTTCTCAATCGAAATCTTAATTGGCATCTTTTGAAAAAAATCCGTGCCTAACAAACAAGGTACAGCCAAAACAGACGAAACCAAAATGTATCCAGTTACGCACACCTCCCCGACTTGTATCGTTTCAAGTACTCGACCCAAAATTCCCAAACTGCCCCCATTTGCCGCTATACACTGCCCATCCACAGGTTCCAAAACATCGGGCGAGGTTGGTAATAATCGGAAAGTTTGCAAGGAAATAAGTGTCGCCGAAGCCACCGTATCGACAATGACTCGAACCTGAAAGCCTTGAACTAGCGCCATCACATCCGACGAACCCGGCGCAGCTCCCAAAACCTGATGAGCCAACGCACCCCATACAGCATTCTCCTGTGCATCATACGAAGGGGGATCAACAGTGTGTGGTGTCGCGGATGGGTGAGGTGTAGAATACGGCCGTGTATTGCATGTGTCGCGACTCGCCTGATAATCCAGCACGTCAGCGGACCGCCATGGCCGCCCGTCCCCGAGCGGCGGGGCGGGCCCAACGGTGGTTGTGCGGCCGCTGCCGTCAGCGACGTCGGCTCCCACTCCGGTAGGCCTCCATCCGCCCCGATGCCCACCACCAGGGGCAGTGGTGGCACCGCCGATGGCTCGTCGCGAAGATCCAGGTTGACCTGGATGTTCTTGGTAATCTGTAAAGATGACCCGTCGTTGTCGCTGTCGCTGGGAAGTGAGAGGAGGACTCGTAGCTCCTTCGCCATCTGCAACAGCTTCTCCTGGGCCAAGGAATCAAGGGCAGCCTCATCCATTGCCGGGTAAGCCGCTTGGCTGAGGGTCAATAGCGCACTGCGATACGCGAGGGGAGATTCTCCCACGGCTCGTCGCCTCAACGAAACTTGCGCTTGGCGACCGATCGAGGTTCATAAATGTTCTGCATAGCCGTGAATATCCCTGACAACGACAAGCGAACCCCCCGAGGGAGGCCGTAGAACGTCGCCAGCGCGTCGTCGTCCAAGGCCGTTGGCAGGGCCTGTAGCGCTTCAGCTTCCGTCCACCCGAGCGACTCATACGCTGCCCGAAATCGTCGTGTAAACGCCGTCCAGTCACCGACTGTAACCTCGAAGCGTTCCATGTGCAGTCGGCATGGCGTGCTCGAAGGCAGCGATTCCAGCTCCTCCACAGCGTCCAGCTGTGCACCTGGCGCATCGGGAGATCCAGTCGCGCCGCCGGCCCCCGCAGATGTAACGAGGTCGTGCGGCCGCTGATCCGATCCCGTCGGCGCCTCCCGTACCGTCTGGATAAATTGTTCAAATTCTTGTGTGAGCGCCGCCATCCTGACCTCCCACGCCACCAGCGTAGCTCTCCATACGTGAGGTGGGCTCGGCTCATCCTCGTCGTTCGGGTCGCCCTCGTAACACGGCGGTGCCCCATCAGTCGCGTCCCCCGGGGAAGCGGGAGCCTCCACTCCCGATGGAGGTTTCACGTCCCCATCGCTGCTGTCGGCCGATGATGCCGCCGGCAAGTTCTTCTTCTTCGTAACTTTCTTTGACATATCGGCGTAGTTCTTTCAATCACTTCTAACACCAGTTGTAGGACTCGTACTCTCGTTGTCTTTCTCGTCTCGTTTATTCATGCGTAGAGTTCACACCTCCTCATCATCGCTCCGTGTCTCTCCGTTTCTCTCCGATGCACAACTCGCCATTAACAACACTCCATGTCTCCCCATTTCTACCGTACACTGTATCCTCTTTATCCATTACTACCGTACACTCCGTTCTCTCTATCCACTGCTACCGTACACTGCGTTCTCCCTATCCACTGCTACCGTACACTGCGTTCTCTATATCCTTATCGTACCTATCCCTACTTACTGCTGCTCTGTCTCTCTCCCGGGCACCAACCGCTCCAGCTCCAATCCTAACCAAGACTCCCGTCTCTCCATCCCGCTGTGCCCTATATCCCTGCACCAATTAATCCCAATCAATTACTCTATCCCCCGCTTTGCCACTCGCCCCCAGGCCCCCAGCCTCACGTGACCATGTTATTGCCGCCAGGCCGGCGTCGATCATTAACCACTCACCCTCCTGACCAATCACCGGCCTGCGTCCTCAGTCACCCCTAACACCTGTCGTGTCTCTTAACGACTCCCCCCTTAATGCCACGACAACAACAACCGTGTCCTCAGATGCTCCCACTGTACTCTGCTCGCTTGCCTAGCAACAGAACGCGTGGTGCGTGATTCCAAGTCCTACACATGTATTAACACCAACACATAGCACAAAGGGGTTACTGCCCCTTTACCAGATGACCTATGGGGGTGGACCACCAGGCTAACTACGCTAATTACTTGGAGTAACTACAACGGACAGGGCCCGAGCTGCGGTCCTCGTCCACGTGTTGGTGACTTCTTCTTGGACGTAGATCGTAGCTCTTCAGATGACGACAGCAACGCTGAACCCCAGTCCCTGTGCGGACCCCGGTTTATATGCTCCAGGGTCGTGGCTGGCCCCGCCCTTGGCCATGACCACCTTCGAGAAACCTCTTGCTGCTTCTCGACGATTCCCGTAGAATCTACCCTGACACGTGAGCACCACCAAGCCCCCACCTGGGGCCCCTGTGTAGATCTTACTGGTCACGTGCCTTCCAGGGTCAACCAGAGTGCCATGGCCTAAGGTAACCTCATCCCATAGCTGACACTCTCACACTCCCTCCTGTATGAGTCAGCACTGCGCGCCACGTGTGGTGCCACTGCGTGAATCCAGCGCCCACCGAGCCCCCTCTAGGGCTGGTACTACACCCACCTATGGGGTATCCGCGATGACAATGCGTCGCATGCCGTGTCGCTTCATACGTGGTGTCCGCGATGTGAGTACATTGCATGCCATGCCCCTCTAGGGCCGGCACCACACAGTGACATCCGCTTTGTACCGAATTGCTTTGTACCGAAATCGGGTGCCGGTATATGCCGCTTTTATCTTTATTTCAGTGAACGGCACAGTTTTCATTATAGACCCCTATTGAAAAACGTGTCTGAGTTCGGTTGACCGAGGGAAAGTTGATGATCCACCGTCTTACTGATTCAATGGGTTACTCACTAATCCACTCAATATTTGATTCACTCACCCACTTGGCAATCTATTTAGTGAGTCATCCGTTCACTCACACACTTACCCACCAGTCATTAAACCTCTCACTGAACGACTTACTAGGATTTTCACCTGTCCAGAAATGGGTATGTGTTTGGATGGCTCTAGGAATTGATTTGTAATTAAGATCTGATATAGGCATTGCTGTGTTGAACTTTACTCCACTGTCTTCATTATAGACCATAGTGCTGACTGAGTCGATATGTCCGGATTAAGCCTAGAGTTGAAAATAGTGGCCACCCGATGCAATCACACACACGCCCTGCCGTGGCAGTGCCCAGGTGTTGTTCGATATTTGCACCACATGTGGTTCTGAATTGGTTACCGCAAACGATCCCCACTTGTCAATTCCCGACTCCTTGTGCAAGCGCCGTCGTCTCACGTCATCCTGAAGGAGGAAATTTCCCCGGGTTAAGGAGGAATACGTGAAGCACCCATCAGTTCCAACGCATCATTGCATTGCAGTCTTTGTCTTTGTGTGTGTGGGGAGCGGTAGTGTAGTGGTGAACGCGCTGCGCTACGAATACTGGCGACCCGAGTTGGATTCCTGCCCACGGCCAACGTCAGTGACGATCATTTTAACCGGTCCTAGTACTCCGCTAGGTCGACTCGGCCGCAAATGGGTAGCTGGCGCGATGTGAAATATCGCCACTGGAGAGACTTAAGTGGTGGGGCGTGGTGCTGGCCACCCACCCTTTCTGTACCGATCCTGCCTTGATAAGTGTTTAAATAGCATGCGTTTAGAGTAGTTTGCTGCTATACATGTCCACGTAATGATACACCACTTTGTTGGGTTATCCTTTGTGGCCAGGTCGCTTCTGAAAAGGTTCTGAATAGCTCAGTGGGCCTTACCTGGTAAAATAAAATAACAATTGTTTATAGTTTAAACATTTTAAATAGGTGCTCGCTAACCGCAATTGGCCACCAGAAGTCTGTTAAAGGCTATACGGGGATGGGGGGGGGTCTTCGTCTGAGAGCAATCGTTGCAATGCAGGTGTAGTGGTGATAACTACTCGCTGTTCGCAAGCTGTGAGAGAGCAGTCAGTAAACAAGGTTTTCCCGCTCAATCTAACGGTTAGGGTCAAATGGGGTGAGGCAGGATCCAAACGCCAGATTGGGAAGGACCAATCGGAGGGGTCCACGAGGTGGTCAACCCGGCCACAAACAGGTATAAAAGCCAGAGCGCTGAGAGCTCTTGGCTAGTTCTGCGACACGAAGACTCAAGTCGGCTGAAGACAGCTAGGACCCTGGACCAAGCCTTTTAGCCCTTGTCAGGGCTGGGGCTCAGTGTAACCAGTGGTCAGGGGAGATAGGTCCTGGATAGGACCCTGGCTCCCGCAGGGCCAGCGGCGGGTCAGTGTGCCTCCCCTAGGCCCCAGCCGGAGGACGCTAGGCTAGCGGGGAGATTAGATAGCTGGCAAGTACGGAGACTGTAGCCCTTAGAATAGGAGCGAAGTGTTAGCGTGAGCTGTACAGGGTTGGAGGGTGTACCTCCTCAGGTTAACGGGTAAGGGGACTGTATACCCCTTGTGTGTTAGGGACTGTGTAATTAAGACAATAAACTGTGTGTACCATAAAGAAGTGTATTAGTCCGTCCTTGACAACACTACACAGGGGGACGAGCAAGGAACACGGCGAGATTCGGCTGACGCCGGGCCTGAAAGAGAGCGTGGATTAACCGTCTGTGACAGCCAGTGGCTTCCACCGGTGCACGTGGGATTTCACTAATCACCGCACACACCACCCTGAGCCCGAGCGTTGGTTAAGATTGGACGCTTGAACTGGCGGCGGAGCCAAAGTAGAGAGAACGACTCAGAGTTAACTCGCTTACAAGGGGAGGCACGCATGTGAATTAAAGTTATTATATCTTTTTAAATCGTCTGCTCTTCTTGGCGAGCTCGACGACAGCCGCTCCATCAGCATCCTCTGCAGCGGCGTGGAGGGAGGGGGTGGAGGTGTGGGGACCCTGAGGCCACCGTCGAGTTCGGCCAGGGACTGTGTGTGATGACGCGGTTCTGTAGCTGTTCACATCCCCTGGGCGGCCTGTGGTCACCCTCACCCCACACGGTAGGCTGTGGTCACCCTCACCCCACACGGTGGGCTGTGGTCATCCTCACCCCACACGAAGTCGGTTTCAAATGGACCCTGGCCGGTAGGGGAACCTGCCGAGCAGCAGGGCCCATGACCAGCGTGGCAGCAGTTCGAAGTAAGGAAGGCGAGCCGACATTAGTTCTCGTGACATCAAGATTAGATCCACCCCCACCCTCCTTCATCTGGGATCGCGCTGGTGTCACCACCCTTTAAATCTAACCTAGATCCGGAAGAACGCTGGCGACTGAAGTATGACAGCACGGACGTACAGAATGAACACATCGCTTGAGACCCAAACATCGTAGCCTCTTTAACACTCCTCCTCCTTCGAATTTTCCTTGAAGTGACTCCGGCGGAACCATCAACCGCAACTGAAAATCAACAGGCCGATGAGCGAATTTTCTTCATCAATGGAAAACATGATGACACAAGCCACAGTAGTGCGACTGTGGCCATAAAACCCACACTATGGACTAGATATTAAACCCATAGAGAGACACAGAGATACACAGAGACCAATCAAATACGTAGACACTTATAAAAGTAAATTAAAGACAAGCCATAGTAATACGATTGCGGCCATACAACTCAAATTTTGGACCATATAGTAAACCACTGCGATCTGCACTCCTTCAACGGAGTCGGAAGAAGACCATAACTTCACGAACTGTCTCTCCTGAAGCCCTCTGGTCGTGGCCGGCAGACCTCGACATTGGTATTTAGCTACTGAAAGCATTGTTGTCATCATACACAAGGATGTAACACTACATTGGACGCGTCCAACATATCAGCGTGGCTCAAACAGTTGCTGTAGAGAAACACTCACGTGTCTCTCTGCTCAATTACTCACTCCCCGAGCGCCTCATGCGACAGAGGAGATGGGCTCGGTGCAGGGGCTTCTTGTGATGATAACCCAGTGCCGACGCGGCGCTCTTATTCATTGAATTGTGAAGCTGCACTGGGCATCGTTGAAGCTGCACTGGGCATCGGTGAAGCTACACTGGGCATCGGTGAAGCTGCACTGGGCATCAATGAAGCTGCACTGACTAGTGGCGCCCGGAGATGGTAGAGACGGTGACGACGACGAGAAGAATGGTGAAGACGACGAGAAGAATGGTGGTGGCAAGACGGGAATCCCACTCCAACAACAACCCCGAGGTCCCTCAAAGGGGCCCCTTTTAACCGTCAGCGTGGCCTCGCTCCGCCCCGGCCACGCCCCCTTTCTGGAACCTACTAGTGGGTTTCTGGTGTGCTCCTTCTGTGACCTTTCCCCTCGATCTCCCTCTCGTGAATATCCTGGCCTGCTGACGTCAGGACTGCCGTACGTCGCAGATCCCCTTTTCTGCCAGCAGCCAGTGCTATGCAACTGCACGTGCCACGTATATACGCATACACGGGTGAAGAATACATAAACACACGTATACACGCACACACGAGACACGTATACATACACATAACATGTGTACACGCACACGGTACACGTGTACACACATACGCACACTGAGACGTCACTCTTAACTTGAACCGACTCTACGAACGCAGATATTGTCGATCGCTTAGCGTGTCACGTGGGAAGTATTTAACAATCATCGGGCGCGTGCGACGTTGAGCGACTCTTAATTTTACACGTGAATGAGAGTCAATTGGTAAACGCGGAAAGGCGGAGCATGGTGGCGGTGCATCGCGTGGACTGGAGTTGGGGGAGCCCTACTGCAGTGTGCCTTCACCCTCAGAGAGATAGCGTGCACGACGCTCTGATTGAACTCTCAGACCAAAGAGTTAACGCCCTTCCAAGTAAAAAAAACCCAAACACTGCCACTAGCTTTCAAGGTGACCTCCACGATTTCTAATACAGTGACTGCCCAAATAAATGGGCAGACAAGATGCCTCCATTGCACGTATGTCCCTCCACATTCCACGGAAATGTTACACATCCCATCTGCCACGTAGACTTCCCTTGGAGAGTGCATCAATTCAGCAGTATTGGTTCCACGTAAGCAAGATCACTGGACCGGTTTCGACATTTGGTGTCTCATCAGTAGGGAAAAGAGTCGCTTGAACCAATGCTGGAAGCTGCCAGATGTTTACAGGCAAGAGCCCTCTGTGTTCGACATGAGTCCTGGTTTAACCCTCAACTGTATGACTGACATGTACCGGACTGTCAAGAGAAATGTGGGGCCACATCTCAGTTTAACACGTAAGCTTTCGCGACCAAAATAATCCATTATACATGTTTTTGGGGTTAGATCGCGGAAATATATAAATGTGTCGTTAAACCCGCCACCACCCGACACAGACAATTAATAAGGTTTGTCACATAAACAGAACATGCCAATTCGTTACTAGTACAGCACACCGGTGTGTTGGAGACCCAAGCCACAACATTTACCATCTGAATTCGACATTTCAACAGTAACTACAACTAGATTAATCAGGCTGTCGCCTGATGAAGCTGGTTTTGTTACGGGGGCCACATCTCATTTGAAAAAAATATATTTTATTTTTGAAGGCCACCTTGGGGTATCAGTTCAGCTGCATCCCGATTCACCCAGCACCCATCGTCACATCCGAACGCGTAGCGACTCACATTGTGAACCACGTGGTTCAGTCGTACGAATGCCCCTCCGCAACACGTGAAATGTGATCCACACTGGCCTGCATCGCATCTATGAGCCTCTGACATCATTGCCACGTAGAGAGCTCTCGAGAGTTACACGGATATCTACAAAGGTATATATATATACATGAAGCTGCATAGAGAGCCAATGCATGTGTAATAATGTTCCAGGAGACTGGACGCCGGGGTTTGGAGGCACACGTATTTATTCCATGTCGGCACAGCACAACACTGACATACAACACTGGAGGAGGTATCGGCCCCCTCACCCGTCTAACTGGGGATACACTCTCTAGCTACGCCTAGCCTACCTCTGGGTCCTCCACTAACGGGCTAGGGGAGGCTAGCTAGCCCGACACTGGTAAGTCGGGCTCACGGTACCCGGAGTCCCAGACCAGCTCTTACAAGAGCAGCGGATCTGGCTCTCGGGACCACGCCGCTGGCTCGATCCTGTTCGGCCCTGATAAGGGCGGCGATCCAGGGGAGTCCAGGGCTCTATCTATGACGATCTTCAGCCTTCACTGGTTAGCTTCAACATCTCTCCCTGAGCCCTCCGGCTCATCCCCTTTTATACCAAAACCCCCGCTGAGGGGTGGGGCCCCGGGGGATCCCAGCTCCGAGTCAGCCCCCCAGGCTGCCCGATGCGGACGTCGCTGGGAGCACCTTCCCGTGCACCGACATAGCCACGCCCACTGTGTTTCTTTCCCATCTGATCCCATTCTATAACAGCCCCTCCGTAACACCCCTACATCACCCCCCCCTGTACAGCTCGCAGCCGTCCCGGCTGCAACAACCACAATAAAAGTGTATTTACCCCTTGAACCCGCGTGTGCCTCACAATTTTTTTCAACAATAACAACAACAAGAACACCAACAAGAACCACAACAGCAAGAAGAGAAATAACACGACGCACCCCCCCCACCCCGAATAAATACGAATTCCGTAAGAGCACCCTATATACAATCTGCAGGAAACACACCACACACACAACACACAATGAACCCAACATACAGTATATACAATCCAATTTGCAGGAAAACACACCACACACACAACACACAGTGAACACAACATATGTACAATCCTCCGGGCATCACAAAAGTCTGCGCGTTTTCGCGCGCGTTCTTGCAGCAGGCCCGTCACACGGGGCAACCCCGGATGGCGGACTGTTGGGTGGCAACCGTCCGTGTCCGAGTGAGTCACTTTCCGTTGCCGCGTGACCCTCGGCATCCCCAGGAGGGGTTGTCGGGCATGAGCCCGTCACTCCCGGTGCACCTGGGGGCGGGACAGCCGGCAGCACGTTAGGTGAGAGCAGCGGAGACGGACCCTGTGAGTCGGCGGACCCCCCACATGTCTGGCCACGCGTGTGTGAAGTGGGAACTCGGGCCGCAATGAACGGTTTCAATCTGGAGGGGTGCACAAACCACCGCCGCTTCCCCCATTTGATGCGTACACACTGAGGCCGCAAAACCTGAACCACCTCCACAGGGCCCCGCCACGGCCGCACCAGTTTAGAGGAGGTTGCAAGTGGTACCTGTGGACAGTGTAACCATGCCTTGTCACCCGGTTTCTACTGCAGCACGTGCGCCCGACCCAGCCTGAGCTTCTCGTTAGCCTTCTGGCGGAGGTCGGAATTTTGCATAGCAGCCTCCCGTGCCTCTGTTAATTTAGCAATATTGAATTTAACATGGTCGGCCAATTTAGTTTTACCCCGCGGCGCGGAGATCTGCAGCTGGGTCTGAACAGGCGGGTCAGGTTCGCGGCCGTACATCAAGAAGAAGGGGGGAAATCCCGTTGCCGCATGGGGAGCCATTCTATATGCTGCCAAGACCCCTTGATTTTGAAGGTCCCAATCGGTCTGTGAGTCCGAGACCTGTTGGGACAGCATTGACGTGATGGTTCGATGCAGACGCTCAACCATCCCGTCAGTTTGCGGATGATATGGGGAGGTACGATTTTTTTTCGTGCCCAGGAGCTCACAGACCTCTTGGAGAAGTTTACCAGAAATATTTTTGCCCTGGTCGGTCAGCAGCCGCTCCGGAGCACCTTTGTCCAGGACGTATCCCTGGACAAAGGCCTCCGCGATGGCTGCTGCCAACTGGTTGGCAAGGGGCCAGGCCATAGGCCAGCGCGTAAAATATTCCACCCCGGTCAACAGGTATCTGTTGCCCCTGGGGGTAGCGGGGAATGGGCCCAGGATATCAAGCGCGACAAGCTCGTTGACCCTGGAAACTTTGATGGATTGCAAAGGCGGGTTAGACTCCCGTGCTGGTGGTTTACGTTGCGCACACCGAGGACATGACCCCAACAGATCCCCGACATCCGTTGTCATGCCCGGCCAAACAAAATCTAGCTGGAGCATGGCGAGGGTCTTTTGAGTCCCCAGGTGGAGGAGGCGCTCATGAGCGGCCCACACCACCTTACCCCACAAAACAGAAGGGACCACCAGCCGGTGTCGATGGGATCTCCCATCCCAATGCATTAACAGACACTGGACCATCTCCCATGAGTCGACATCACCCTTCCCCCGCCCAGCACTTCCGACGCGACGATGCAACGCGAGGAGGGAGGTATCCTCCATCTGGAGGCGCCCCCATTCAGCAACAGGCAACCCCAACAGGGAATCTTTTCCCTGTTGTGCAATCAAATCCATCATCGACGTTGCGTCAGCGGCGGCCGCCAGGACCGGAACGGATATCTCACTCGGAGGCCTGCAACGTCCCGACCCCAGGAGGCATGCGCATTTGGAGGTGGTTGGCATCCGTTACAGAGCGTCCGCATTGGTGTGGCGAACGCCCTTACGGTACGTAGTTTCGAAATCGAAGTCCTGGAGAATCTCCAACCATCGAGACAATTGTCCCGATGGTTGTTGAACTCGCAGGGCGTACTGTAGTGCCGCATGATCTGTGCGGACGGTGAAATGCCGACCGTACAGATATGGGCGATACTGTTGGATGAAGTTAACAATTGCCAACAGTTCCCGATGGGTGACACAATATCTTTGCTCCGCTGGAGACAACACCCGACTACCGTACGCGACTACCCGTTCCACGCCGTCAACCACCTGCGAAAGCACGCCCCCAATACTTGTGTTGCTCGCGTCCGTGTCGAGCAAAAAGGGTTTTGAAAAATCAGGGTAACCCAAGGGAGGAGCGTTTACCAGCGCGTCCCGGAGGGATCGGAAGGCAGCCTCCTCCTCCTCCTGTCCCCAGTGGAACCAGACCCCCTTCGATGTCAAAGCGTGTAGGGGCTTTGCAATCGTTGCAAAATCCACGACAAACTGTCGGTAATACGACACAAATCCAACGAAACTCCTGACCTCTCCCACAGAGGTGGGAGTCGGCCAGGAGCTGACACACTGCGTTTTGGCGGGATCGGTAGCAATACCTGAGCGTCCGACGATATGTCCCAAATAACGCACGGATTCGCGTAACAAATGACATTTTTGGTGTTTAAATTTCAAATTAGCAGCCCGCATTTTGAGGAAAACCGCCCGCAACCTCTGTAGATGTTCGTCGAATGTTTTGCTAAAGACGATAACGTCATCCAAATAAATCAAGCACGAGTCCCATTGTAACCCAGCCAAAACCAATTCCATCAATCGCTGGAAAGTTGCCGGCGCTGAGTGGAGTCCCATCGGCAACCGGTTGAATTGGAACAGGCCGTGCGGTGTACGGAATGCAGTTTTGGGTTTCGAATCATCGTCAAGAGGAAGCTGCCAGAATCCCTAAAGCAAATCCAATGTGGAGAAGAATCGCGCCCCCGCCAAGGCGTCAAGCGATTCGTCTATCCGTGGGAGCGGGTATGCGTCGGCAACAGAAATTTTGTTGAGGCGACGAAAATCGACGCAAAACCGCAACGAGCCGTCATGTTTTTTTAACTAAGACAATCGGCGCTCCCCAAGGGCTGGTAGAAGGAGAAATGATGTCGGAGGCTAACATGTCATCAACGGCCGATTTGACATGGTCCTTATCGGCGGGACTTAACCGAAAAGGATTCTGGCGTATTGGCGCGCTGTCACCCGTATCAATATGGTGATGCAGCAGATGAGTACAGCCCAGATTGTATTTGTTCCGACTGAAAACGTCGGAAAATTCGCGCAGCAGTGTTTTAAGCTTTTGACGCTCTAAGTCCGACAGGTCCGTCGATCCCGCACAAAGCGCCTCGAGCCACCCCTGATCACTGTCCGTATGTGGTCGCGGCAGAGGGGCAGCGTTCACGTGATTTACGACGGGTTCCTCACAGGGCACCGGCGTTGCGTGGGCAAGCATGGTCCCCTGTGGAAGCACCACCGTCCGCGACCCCACTTCTGACACCAGATGTAATAATGTTCCAGGAGACTGGACGCCGGGGTTTGGAGGCACACGTATTTATTCCGTGTCGGTACAGCACAACACTGACATACAACACTGGAGGGGGAGTCGGCCCCCTCACCCGTCTAACTGGGGATACACTCTCTAGCTACGCCTAGCCTACCTCTGGGTCCTCCACTAACGGGCTAGGGGAGGCTAGCTAGCCCGACACTGGTAAGTCGGGCTCACGGTACCCGGAGTCCCAGACCAGCTCTTACAAGAGCATCGGCTCTGGCTCTCGGGACCACGCCGCTGGCTCGATCCTGTTCGGCCCTGATAAGGGCGGCGATCCAGGGGAGTCCAGGGCTCTATCTATGACGATCTTCAGCCTTCACTGGTTAGCTTCAACATCTCTCCCTGAGCCCTCCGGCTCATCCCCTTTTATACCAAAACCCCCGCTGAGGGGTGGGGCCCCGGGGGATCCCAGCTCCGAGTCAGCCCCCCAGGCTGCCCGATGCGGACGTCGCTGGGAGCACCTTCCCGTGCACCGACATAGCCACGCCCACTGTGTTTCTTTCCCATCTGATCCCATTCTATAACAGCCCCTCTGTAACACCCCTACACATGGATACGTATAAGTAACACACCGCTTATGATTATTCTGTGATGTGTTTTTATTCAGGTTAGTGTCAAACTAAGACCCGTATCTAATAGAGAGGGCTCTTGCATATAAACATCTGGCAGTTCACCAGCATTAGTTCAAGCAAAGCGTGACTCTACTGATCAGACGATTAATTATTTAAATTATTAATGACTTTAATTGGTCCAGAGCCTCCACTTGTGTTGAACCAATGCTTCCAAAATGATGCACTCCCACAGGACCGCGTGGCTGTTAGAATGTCAACAAAAATATTTCTTTTTGTACGTGGAGGGACAGATGTGTATATGAAGGAGGCTAATAGTCCGCCGCCCATTGAGCTGCTGTGAAATTAGATCGACAAAGATCGGGTTCTAAACAAACCAATTGCATGCGTCAAATATAAACAAAAGTATAAATAGTTTTGTCTAAACTGCGGACATGTGCTGTTATGCATTGATGTGTGTGCGCGTGCATGACTATACGGGGTGTAGGTACAGGGAGCGGGAGCGCAATGTTTAGCGCATTGCACTACGAACCTGGCGAGCCGAGATCGATTCCCGCCATTGCCAACACCAGTAACAACAATTACCTTAACCGGTTCCTGGGCGTCCCCTAGGTCGACTCGGCGTCAAATGAGTACCTGGTGCAGTGGTGTAAACATCGCCACTCGGGAGATAAAGGCGGCCGGGCGTAGTGTTGGACACATACACCCATATAGGTGCACGCTAATACCACTTACTCCAAACGTATGTTAAGGCTATACGGGGGTCTTTGTCTTTGTAAGTGTATCTGCTGTGAGGAGCGGTGGTGCAGTGTTTAGCGCACCGTGATACAAACCCAGCAACTCGAGTTAAATTCCCGCCCACAGCCAACAACAGTGACGAATATCTGTACCACTCCTAGGCCCCACTCCCATAGATCGACTCAGCATAAAATGAGTAGCTGGTACGGTGTGTAAACATCAACGCTGGGCAGACAAAGGCTGCCTAGCGTGTGCTTTGCCGGCCTTCATCGGCACTACTCGCTAACGGCACTTGCCGCAACTGTCTGTTATAGGCTATACGGGGGAGCTTTGTCTCTGTGTGTATACAGATTCAGAATAAGCTTGTCTCGACCATCACGTATTTTTCTGCTACAATAATTACACGTTTTGGGTCAAAGTAATTTCCAGCTGCGAGCGAGCAGCTCGTAAAATAATCAGCGTTTCAATGCTCGAAGAAAATAATGTTCAACACGGATCTAATCAAGGAAAGGAGCTGAGAAGAAGCATTCTCAATGCGGAGCAGGGGAAGCTGAACATTTTTATTGCCATTAGATCCAACCGGTGGAAATTTCACGGTCCGTCTACCCCGAATTCGGCACGTGAATGTGATTGAAGTGAACGCATCTTCTTCTGCACTTCGTGATCCGCTGAATAATAATGATGATGATACGCGTCGTACGCGATGTGTGTGTGTGATGAAGCCGCCCTCCTTCACTCCGGACGTCTCAGAGCACCGCGCGAGCGACAAGCAGTTTACATTGCACCTCATCTCAACACGTCACAACCCCCCCCTCGCCCGCCATTCGCAGCTGTGCCTTGACTCAGCACCTGGAACTGGGAGCGAAAATTCACCTCCTGCCAGTAGGGGGGCGAGGATCGCTGCGTGGTCTGATCTCGGGGCACCCCCAGTGGCAACTGTCTCTGTGCGGCACAAAGTGATTCGGGAGGCTTTCGGGATGCGCCGTGGTTCCGGGAACCACGATCTCTCCCAGAACGCTTTGAAATCTAAAACCACGCTGGATCGGCAAGAGAATATCACCACATCCGCGCTCCCCTTCCAGCAGACCAATTGCTTCGTCCGCGGTCCATTTTGCCAACCACGTCGAGTTCCTCAGCGTCACTCCCCTCTTTCAGCCCATCCTTAATGCATCCTTTCGACAGGGCACCTCCGTAAATGGACATCCACTCATCGCCACAGAGTTCACCAAGAACTTCCTCGCCTGCAGCATAGTCGGGTCTCGCCTTGATCTTCATCAGCTAGCCTTAGGAAACTGCCAACGCTTGCAAAAAAGCATCTCATCCGTGTCGTCCCCAGTGCCTGTTATCCTCGGTTGGATTCCCTCACATTTCTCCGCTCCCTCCGAAGGCTTCTCATTGCCAGCAGGGTCAAGCTACAAGGTCGTCTGCTGTCCGTGCCACTACCGCGCCTCTACTCTCTGACTTCCCCCACGTCTTTCCGCTGCTGTCCCGCTGCACGGTGGAACAGCTCAGCTCACGGTAGAACCCTCCTCCTCCTCCCTCCCTCCTCCTCATCCCCCTTCTCCTCCTCCCCCTCTGCAGTAGCAGCGGCAGCGCGATCTGCACCTCCTCTCCATATGACCCGCACCTCCGATTTAGCACAGTTGACGATGTACGGTGCGAAGGACGTTCAACATACATGACCGCAACTGTTGGGCGTCGTTTTTCCGTGGCAGCTGCCACCGTCTAGAACACAGCCATCATCGTCCCACTGCGTATTCCACACCAACTATTTAAGAGACACTTCGGGGCCCCGACCTCTTTCACCTGGCTTCCGAGCGAACACCGTGAGACGAGTCACAATACATTTGCGTTCGTACCAGTTGCAAATTGTCTTGTCATTGCACTCACACGCCGTCTCTCGCTCTATTACACTTTCACTATTTATATCTCCCACACCTTCTCTCACACTCTCGCACTGTCTCTCACACTTTTTTTCATACTCTCTCACACTATCTCACACTCTCTCTCTCTAATCATTCCTCTATCTCCAAACCAGCCTAACGCCCAGGGGCGGCCCATCCATACAGGCGAATTAGGGCGGTCGCCTCGGGCGTCAAAGTCAAGTGGGGAACCAAATTCAAGGAAACAAAACACATATAAAATACAATAACTAAGATAGCATTATTTAAATTACCGTGCGCGTACAGAGGGAACATGAATTTCTCAACATTTCTGAGAATGTATTGGTTGGACATACGGACGGACAAACCGAATAATAATTCCTCTGTTTAACAAAATAGGCTTAAAAACGTCAAACGGAAAATAGGGGCAAGATATTTCCCAGTTTACTAAAAACCTCAGCCTAGATCTGCCCTTTGGGTTTGGGGGTGGGGATGCTGATTGCATGGTTTGCCGTCGGGCGCCAGTTGCTGGCAGCTAGTGGAGGGCCGCCCCTGCTAACGCCCAATATTTTTCTTGCGATCAGTGTCACTGTGGGTCAGATGAAATGAACATCGTTTCTCCCAGTTTGCAACATTGGCGTCTATGGCCTATGACGTTGAGCACGCAGACAAATATAGACGAACTCTGAGCAAGAGAATGCAGGTAAATGCCTCGGAGGAGAAGCCCGTGTCAAAGGAAGACTCCGTCTTCAAGAACGCTGCCGCAACTCGCCCGCTCGTGGGACAGCGCTGGAGACTGTGTCGTGGGGAGTGGCAGGGGGAGGAAAGTGTCGAGGCAGAGAGGAAATCGTCTGCAGTCACCCACAAAGAAAAAGAAGAAGCGTTGAGAACGAGAGGATAGATATAAAAGGAGACGGGTGATGCGAAATATAGTAATTAAAAAAATACTACGTAAGTGTAAAACAATGACTATGTAGAGACTGAGAACAATCAGAGAGCTCACAGCACAGGAACGAGTGTAAATGTCACAGTGATCAGAATCATAATACACAGCTGTCCAGTGGGGGCGGGTAAGAACGTTACAAGAGCAAACAGTACAAAACATGGGAGAATTAGAGCAGAAAAAAGGAATTTGATGATAATTGGCATTCCACAGATGGCAGAGCTTAGTTAAACGATGGAAGACCCAGAGAGTTACACACTCTGGGTACCACGGGAGTGATGACCCAGCGAGTTCCACAGTCTGGGTGCCACGGAAGTGAAGGCCCCAGAGATGCCCTTGGACTTGAGCTTCGTTCTGGGGAGGCAGAGGAGGAGATCCAAGACCGTCGACCTCAAGAATCTTACTGAGACGATAAACAGAGGCGTGAAGATCATTCACAGCCTTCAATGGGAGGGAGAGAGAGAGACGTGTTTCACGCAGAGCTCCTGGCCTTACCTCTTACAACTTCATTTTTCTCACCCTTTTTTCGGGATTTTTTTTCAACAACAGTAAGTGTCTTGCTTTATAAACAGTTGTAATCCGTTTGTTTGTTTATTTAGAATTATTTTTTCTTTGTTTGTTTGTTATTTGCTGTTGTTTTCACTGTTCAGGGCGCGGCTGCGCTCTCTGCAGTGTATTGGTGTATTTGTTTTCCACACAATCCTCCACTTTAAGTTGTTAGTTAATTTCATAATTACACTTTTTTTAGTTTTTCATTTCGATTATGAGTTCCGTTCTTCTTCGAGCCACTTTTGAGTTTTGTGATTTTTTCGTGATTTTTTCGTGATTTTTTTTCGTCCCTTTGTTTGGTGTGGTTCCACGTGAACACACCCGTGTTAGCACTGTACCACACGAGTTGGTGTGAGTACAGAGCATTCCCTTTAGACCCCCCCCCCCCCCTTGTTTTGTGCTTTGAGCGTGTTCACGTTATTCTATTTTTGTTGGTGTGCTTTTTTTTACATTTTCTGTTTTCTTCTCTTTTTGTAAAATACTGAGGACTTAAAATAATTTTCACCCTCTCTCCAGGGGAGCTTTGAGTGAACAGCAGTAATACTATTAAGAGAAGGTGGTCAAAACAAAGGATTGACCATCTTTATATAATAATTTTTATTTACTTTTGGTTATTTTTTTCCTGGCTTTAGAAAATAGAGAGGTTTGCTTTAGTAGTTGTGTGTGACATATCTCACACACGTGAAAATGTCCACCTGTCCCGCAACAACCTACGCGAAAGCTACCGCGCCTTTGCAAGGCCAGTCTCTGGCATTTTTCTTCTCATTAGGGAAGCAGAATGGTAGACGCAAAGCTATAGAGCATTTATTTGATGACAAGGGGGTCCTTGTTTCAAACAATAATAAAATAGCTACAACAATAGCACTATAAATTTCGATTTAAAGCTTTCGTGACTGCAAGGATTCATCTTCTTGGTTCTTTCGTTAAAGTCACGTAGAAGGGAAGTAATAAAATAATAAAAATAAAACATAATAAAATAATTCTCACGACGTTTCGGCCACAACGCAAGCAGCCGTCCTCAGGTGAAGACCAGGTCTGTCGGGGAGACAGCGTCTGAATGAAACAACACCACGCTTGGAGCGTAAATTTAAGCTGGGTTGGAAGGGGTGAAGGGCGCCTTGACAAAATAATTTGCATATCAAGAGGAATTTAGCATATTTATGGCAAATGCAGGTATGTGATTAGTACTACTTGTGAAATGCTTAGGAGGTGGGCGGGGGGGAGTTTCAAAGTCATATTATGCCCATGCATTATGCAGGATTAGCAGCATCAAAGGGAGGGGATAGGGGTAGCATTAATAAAGGGAAGGAATGTTAATAGTATGTAGCTGCAGTAACTAAACAACCACGTTAAAAAACTAAAGTATAAATTACATAGTATCATCAATATACTAAATATACTCTCCAATAAGCTGAGCTACTAACATTAAGTAATACATTACAATTCTATGTCGCAGAAAATATAATATGCTTCCAGCTAAACTTTTTTCCTTTACATCACACGGGTCTACCCCGTACTATATGCTGCCATAGACAAACCCAACATTAAATGATATACTGTATTACTATACGCCACCCTATAGCTTAGAATAATACAAAGTGTAATATTACACTATGTATTATTCTATCCACCCTACTGTATATCACACTGCTGTATATTCACTATACAATTACGACACTATATATTGCCTTATACATTGTATTAAACATTACAATTTTATACTATTTATTATTATACAATTTGCTATACACTATACCATTGACCGTCGAGTGAAAGATACTAAGAGGAAGCAAAATGAAACACCACCACGCTTGGAGCGTATATTTAAGCTGGGTTGGAAGGGGGGAAGGGCGCCTTGACAAAATAATTTGCATATCAAGAGGAATTTAGCATATTTATGGGAAATGCAGGTATGTGATTAGTACTTCTTGTGAAATGCGTATGAGGTTGGCGAGGGGTTTCAAAGTCATATTATGCCCGTGCATTATGCAGGATTAGCAGCATCAAAGGGAGGGGATAGCATTAATAAATGGAAGGAATGTTAATAGTATGTAGCTGCAGTAACTGATGATACTATGTAGTTTATACTTTAGTTAACTATACGCTCCAAGCGTGGTGTTGTTTCATTCAGACGCTGTCTCCCCGACAGACCTGGTCTTCACCTCAGCATGGCTGCTTGCGTTGTGGCCGAAACGTCGTGAGAATTATTTTATTATGTTTTATTTTTATTATTTTATTACTTCCCTTCTACGTGACTTTACCGAAATAACCAAGAAGAACAATAGCACTACCATGGAAATCTCTTTTCTCCAGAGCATATATCCACAGTGGCCCAGAATGAAATGTGGAAGGACCTGCCTACTTTGGGTGAAGAGGACCTTCTAGAAGAAGAGGTCAAACAAAGTGACCTGGACATGACAGTGAGTAACTCTTTGGTTTTTTCGGTAAAGTCACGTATAAAGATAAAATAATAAATAAAATAATAGCATACGACGTTTCGATTGCAACACAAGCAATCATCATCAGGTATAAATGAAATAGCAACAAAAATCTGCCTTTCCTGTAAACAGAGTGTCCTAACGAGCCATCAGGTCTCTTCTCGATCAAAACATCCAGGAATTGTAGCTTGCCATCATTTTCCACTTCTATTGTGAATTTGATAGATGGGTATATGAAATTCATGTGGTTGAAAAATTGGTTCAGTGCTGACAGGCCATGTGGCCAGATGACGAACGTGTCATCTACGTATGTCTTCCAAAAGGAGGGACGTAGGGTGGATGTCTGGATGGCATCTGTCTCAATTTCTCAATGAAAACATTCGCTACCACTGGCGATAAAGGGGAACCCATTGGGGTACCCTCATTTTGTTTGGAGAATGTGCCATTCCAGGTGAAGTAAGTGTTGGTAAGGCAGTGCCTCACCAAAGTTGGTACATCAGGATTCAGTCCCTGTTGAACCAAGTCTTCAATGATTGCAATGGTGTCAGGTACAGGTACCTTGGTGAACAGGGAAACTACATCGAAACTAACAAGAAAATAATCTGGAGACATTGAGATGTCCTTGATTAGAGAACCAAGTGAGCTGAGTTAAGTACAGCTGAGGTGGTCTTGCCCGTGAATTGAGGCAAGGTCTCAAACATAAATCGGGCCAGGTTTTAGGTAGGTGAGTTGATGGTAGAAACGATAGGATGGAGTGGAGACCATAAAATCTGGGTGGTCTGGCAGCCCAAGGCTTTAGAGAGAGCTGCTTTTTCGATTCGATTAGAGAAGTCGAATTAGTGATGATATGGTTGGTTTTTGTAGCCAGGCAGTTGGTTGGATCTTTGTTAATTTTAGTATAACTGCCATCATTAAGAAGGTCCTGGATTTTGTTGTTGTATGTGGTTTTATCCATGATGACCGTCATCGATGTGAAGGCGCGCTACGAATGTACATTGACATGCTAATCACGTTTACACAGTACATTTGCATGCACATTTCTCCGATCTTACATTTGCATGCAGTTCTCGATGTGACGGCGTGCTGCGAGCTTACATTGACATGCCAATCACATTTACACAGGACATTAACATGCACATGTTTCACTTTAACATTACTAGCCCCTCCCCCAATTCGTTTATGACTCTGGGCTATGCCCATCTCTAACCTTTTAAAGCAGCCTGCATCAGCAACTTCCCTCCTCTTTCTTCTACCTGATGACGATTGCTTGCGTTGCTATCAACACGTCTTGATCTATTGTTAATTTTTACCTACGTGACTTTCCCGAAAGAAGATTATCCACAATAAATATAAATTTGTCGATAAACCCGCCATCACCCGACACAGCCAGTTAGTAAGGTTTGTCACGTAAACAGAACACGCCAGTTAGTTACTACTGCAGCCCACCGGTGTGTTGGAGACTAAAGACCGCAACATTACATTTCGAGCACAACGTTCCGCTGTGAGTGACAGTCTCCGGATGTGTGAGCGAATGCGTTGAGGGGGTGGCTCTGCGTGAGTGTGTGTAAGTTTCCGTGTGTACGTGAGCCTCTCCGTGCGTGTGGGATAGTCTATGTTTGTGAGAGGGTCTGTGTGTTAGTGGGACGGTCTGTGTTTGACTCGAGGGAGACAAGGTGATCGGGTATGCCGCTGGCTACACCCCCCTTCGTGTACTGTTTTGGCCTTCATAGGTGCTCGCTAACAGCACATGCCCCAGCAGTCTGTTAATGATATCTGGGGGACGTTTGTCGTGTGTATGTGAATAGTAAGTAGGGAGCGGTGGCGCAGTGGTTAGTGCACTCCGTTACTGACCCAAATACCAGAGTATGAGTCTCTATCGTGGCCAATACCAGTGACGAGCATCTGGCACTGGTCCTGGGTCCAGCTTGACCAAAGTGTCAAGTAAAAATAGCAATGCCTCGCTGAGTTTCAATCCTCTTGGTTTCAAGCAGGTGCTTCTACATGGGGTTGTTTGGCCAATTCCACCTGTGACAAAATAAATACGAAGACCATTTGTCTCCTTCACATTCACATATCCGTATCGCCACTTACAGAAACATGTAACTTTTTTTTACACATCCCGTCAGCCGCACGGTCGACTGGGATTGCATAAACCTCATCGGCATTGCTTCGAAACGAGCAAATCGCTGGACCGGTTTTGTCGCGCGGTGTCATCACCAGCGGAGTGAGAGACCCCGATGCTTGGAATCCAAAGGTGGTGGCGAAACGGCTGACGTTACCAATGGCACGGGGCAGCTCTACTTTACTACGCGGGACTCTCGCTTCGCTGACGTTTAGAGTATTGTTGAGCGGAGGCAGAGCGGAGGAGCCTGAGAAAATCCGGCACGATCAGAGGAGGCTCGGTGGCATGTGCTTCGCTCCACCGTCGCGATGCGTCTGGCGCTCGGGGCCGCCTCCGAGTTAGACTCCACGCCGCGTCGCCTCCAATTACAGCTCGCCCAGCCGTGATGGGCGAGCGCCTGAAACTTGAGCCAATTAACCGCGAACCAGCCCCGATAAGACGTGTGTCGTGCAGGGGAGAGGGAGAGTAGAAGCGTGTGTGTGTGAGAGAGAGTCTGTGTGTGTGTGTAATCGAGTAATTATCACGCTGCGCTATGAACCCGCCGACTCGAGTTCGATTCCCGGTCACGACCAACGTCGCCAACGAATTTCAGAACCGGCCCTCGGCCTCCCCTAGGTTGACTGAGCCTCAATTTAGTTCCTGGTGTGGTGTGTAATTATTTCCACTAGGGAGACAAAGGCGGCCCGGCGTGGTGTTGGCCTCCTATCTCCTCGTGTGCCGTGCCGGCCTTCATAGGTGCTCGATAACAGCACTTGCCTCTACAGTCTGTTACAGGCTATACGGGTCATTTTTGTTGTATGTGTGTGTGTAGGCGTCTAAATTTGTGGAAGAGTGTATATTGTTTGTGCACCACTCACACTTGCCATCACCACTGCATACAGCTCCCTATCTCCCTCGACACTCTCTCTTTCACTATGCCTCGTTTAACTCAGATAAGAGTGTCTCTCTCATAACCTCATATTTTTACAAACCACAGACAGGCTCGTCGTTTGAACGTTTCCCCCCCATATAATTAGATTCCTATAAGATTGTCTCTTTAAATTGAGCACACACACACGCACATCCACACGCAGAGATACCAATCCCCCATGTAACCGTTATCATCAGACTCTTTGAGGAAATTGCTGTTAGCGAGCACCTATTAAGTTCGGCACGGCATATGAAGGAAGAGTGTCTAACATATTCAAACACACAAACTCCTACAAAGGCAAAGCTCCCCCTACAGCCGTGACAGGCTGTTGGGGCAAGTACTATGAGCGAGCACCTATGAAGGATAGCAAGGCACACGAAGCGAATTGGTGGGCTGGCATCACACCCAATGGCCGTTGTCCCCCTCAGTGCTGTTTAGATACTCAAAGTCGTTTAAGGCTGAGTCAATCGAAGGGAGACCCATGGACTGGTTCAGATTATTGTCAATTGGCCGGGAATCGAACACAGGTTACCATGTTCTTCTATCGCAGTTCGGTAACCACTGTACTGCAGCACACATATACAAGGGCCGTATTAGAACACATTTAATTAATGTAAGAGTCACCTAAGGACACCTTAAGTAAGTAGTTAATGAACGACGGCTGGGACAGGAGTAAGCACGTGATTGGCTGAGAATTGGAAAGCGAGAGCAAGAGATTTGGCACTAAAGAATAAATGAGGAAGAGGAGAAAATTAGAGGCAGAGAAAGATAGCCAATTGACAGGTTTGGTATATTCTTAGGTTTTTTCGGTAAAGTCACGTAGATAAAAATTTAAAATTAATAAAAGTAAAATAAAATAAAAATCACGACGTTTCGGAGGCAACACAAGCTTCCGTCTTCAGGTGGAACTGTCACAGCACGATAGCTGTATCAATTGAGAGAAATTCCAAGAACACGGTATTTGTATATATACTGGTTGAGGGTGGGAAGAGCCAAGGTAGGCCCTGAATATTATTTTTGTAAGGTTCGGTGCGGCTGAAGCACGCTGTTAGGAATGAGCCTTTGTTGTGTAAACTAGGTGCGGATGATGTAAAGGTGCATGTAAAAGGGACTGCGCCTTTTTGTTATGTAGAGATGATGCGGCTTCCTACTTGAAACCCGATTCCCACCACCACCCATCTCAAAAGAATTATCTCATCAAACGCTATACCACAGAGCTAATGGCATTTCTGACCAACACCACCTGACCAGTGAATTAAGACATGTACATCGGGCCCTCAGGATGAACAGATACTCTGACCGCACCATCCGCCAAGCTGTTTCTCCCACCATACAGAAACAGCCACATGAAACTCCGATCAAAACTATCACGTTACCATACATAGCAGGCGTGACCAAAAAGATCTCCAAAATTCTAAACAAACATAACATTCAAGTCCGATTCAGTACAGTACATAAAATCCGTGATCTAATTCCATCTGTGAAACATGTCATCCCTGACTTACAATACCCTGGAGTCTACAAACTGAGTTGCAGTTGGGGTGATTGCTACATTGGAGAAACGAAACGTCATATCTCTGATCGTGTCCGCAAGTCAGATCTGAAACACGGCCAAACTGATTCTTCCGCCGTTGCCGATCATTGCTACAATGCTGTGGGCTCTCATGAAATTGTCTTTTCCGAGACTAAGGTGCTCTGCAAGCCTCCTGGCTACCATCAAAGGTTTGTACACGAGGCCATCCAAATATACAAACACAGACATCATTTCAACCATGATGATGGGTACAAACTTAGTAATCATTGGAAAGATGTTATTAACCATGCAAAAAAAATTTAACTACACATATTTGGAGCATTCCTGGTAGCGATTTCAGCCGCACCACCTCTACATAATAATAGGCTCAGTCAACAATTCTACACAACAAAGACTCAATTCCTGGCAGCGATTTCAGCCGCATCATCTCTACATAACAAAAAAGGCGCAGTCCCTTTTACATGCACCTTTACATCATCCGCACCTAGTTTATACAACAAAGGCTCATTCCTAACAGCGTGCTTCAGCCGCACCGAACCTCACAACAATAATATTTAGGGCCTACCTTGGCTCCTCCCACCCTCAACCAGTATATATACAAATACTGTGTTCTTGGAATTTCTCTCACTTGATACAGCTATCGTGCTGTGACAGTTCCACCTGAAGACGGAAGCTTGTGTTGCCTCCGAAACCTCGTGATTTGTATTTTATTTTATTTTACTTTTATTAGTTTTAATTTTTTACCTACGTGACTTTACCGAAAAAACCTAAGAATATGAATCCTTGCAGTCACGAAAGCTTCAAATATAGGTTTGGTATAAATTAATAAAAGGAGGAACCTTCTGGAAGGTTCCACAAAGGATGGCTAGCGTGATAAGTGAAGGAGGTGCAATTTGAGAAAGGGTTAAATTTTGACTTTAAACTTTCGTGACTGCAGGAATTCATATTCTTGGTTCTTTCGGTAAAGTCACGTAGATAGACAAAATAAAAATACAAATATAATAGTTTCAAATAAATTTAAAATAATAAAAGCAAAAACCCCACGACGTTTCGATCGCAACACAAGCGGTCTTCATCAGGCGGAGAGAAAAGGGGGCAAGCCTCCAAATGCAACTGCTGATAAGGGTTTCCAAAGTCAGTGGGCGGGGGATGGGAATTGGGAGGAGGAGAGCTGTGAAGTGTAAACAGCATGGGCGGGGCAGCCAATGCTAATGTAGGAGTAGACAATGGGGGTAGGGGGTAGAGATAGGGGGAAAGAGAGGGGGTAGAGAAGGGGGTGGGGGCATTGCACCTCGCGACACACATTCACACTGCTGACGGTCGAGGTTGACGAGAAAACACAAATCAAGTCATGACCCAAAGTGGTTTATGACATCTTTCCAATGATTGCTGAGTTTATAACCATCGTCTCGGTTGAAATTGTGCCTGTGTCTGGAAAAAAGGATGGCTTCATGAACGAATCTTTGTTGATAGCCAGTTGGCTGGCAAAGTACCATTGTTTTAGAGAAATCAACATCACGTGAGCCAGCCGCATTAAAGTAATGATCAGCCATGGCAGAATTCATAGTTTCCCCCATGTAACTGCTGCTGCAGATCCAGCTTAGTTTCTAGACGTCGGGGTACTGAAAGTCAGGAATGACATCCTTTACGGATAAGATCAGGTCACGAATTCTGTGCACTTTGTTAAATCGGACCCGGATCTTGTGTTTGTTTAAGATTTTCGAAGTATTTTTGATTTTCCCTGCTATGTAAGGCAAGGTGATGGTTTTGATTGGATCTTCAGATGGCTCCTTCCTCACGGTTGGGGTGATGGCTTTGCGGATTGTGTAGTCAAAATATCCATTCGCCTTGAGAGCTTGGTGTACGTGTTTGAGTTCACTGGTTAGGTGTCCATGGTCGGATATACATTGGGCTCTATGGTGCAGCGTTCTGATGAGGGGATTATTCTGGGATGGATGGTGGTGGGAATCAGGTTTTAGGTAGGTCATCAGTATTGGTTACTTTCCTGTAGACAGAATGGCTCATTGAGCCATCTGGTCTAATTTTTGATTAAGACATCCCAGAAAGGTAGCATGCCATCCTTTTCTACCTCCATGGTGAATTTGATGGCTGGGTGTATGGAATTGATGTGGTTGAAGAATTGGTTTAGAGCCATGTGGCCAGATGACAAACGTGTCATCTATGTACCTCTTCCACAAGGACGGGCATAGAGTGGATGCCTGGATGGCGTCCGTCTCAATTTTTTCCATGAAAATGTTGGCCACAACCAGAGATAAGGGAAAACCCATTGGGGTGCCTTCAGTTTGTTTGTGGAATGTTCCACTCCAGGCGAAGTATACATTGGTGAGGCTGTGTCTCACCAGGGCTGGTATATCAGCATTCAATCCTAGTTGGACCAAATCTTCAATTATTGCAATGGTATCGGGCACAGTAACTTTGGTGAACAAAGAAACTACATCGAAACTAACGAGCAAATTACCTGGGGACAGTGAGATGTCTTTAATTGACGATACCAGGTGAGCTGAGTTAAGAACAGAAGAGGTGGTCTGAGACCTTTCCGCCATTCACTGGTAAGACCACCTCTCCGGAGCCGAAAGTGGCTCACTAAGGCCTGTTTCGTGACGGTGCAATGCGGCTCTTAAAATATATATTTTTTCCGAATTTGAAAAAAAATGCTCTTTTTGTGGGTGTGGTTCGCCGACCCCTATGGTGAAACAATAAAGTCCCGAGCAAAGACGGCCTTCAGAACACTCCAGGGATTGTTCCAGTTCAATTGTTTGCCGATGGGGCTGATGACAACTCCTGCAACGTCCCAAATGATAATGGAACTGGTGTTGGCACGCCTACAGTTGGACACGGGTCTTATATATTTGGAAAGATGGAATCATCTTCAGCTGCTCATTTGAGGAGCAGTTAGGTTGGTTTGCACCAAGTTTTTTTCTAGCGTCCAAGAGGCTAAATTGAAGCTTAAATCATCGAAATAATTACTTCCTCCTACCATCAATCTGATATTTGGGCCACATTGTCTGCGCAACAGGAGATGCTTCAGCCCCTGCAAACACAACCAGCACGAGGGAATAGACCGTGACAACATCAGTGTCAGATGTGCGTAAATTCATTGGCTTTGTGTCCTACTGCTGGTGATTCGTACCCCCATTGTGATGTGCGGTGGAGGAAACTGCTCCTCAACAGCTACACACGCACTTGAAGCAGGCTCCTCCCTCTCGCCCCCCCACCTTGCGACCCCCAGATTTTGCATTTCCCTTCATTCAGGGCACCGGTCCTAGGGATGTCAGAAACGGGGCTGTGCCGTTGCAATTACAAATGGTAGGGAAATGGTCAGAGAAAGTAGTTAGTCGTACCCCGCCTTCTTCTGAAAAAAAACTGTGTCGCTCGCCGCAAACTACTGGCAGTTGTGCATTTTGTTCACTGGTTTCGGCCCTACTTGTATGCCCGTGGGTTTACAGTACGCCCTGACCATGCTTACATTACAATACCCCCTCCGAATTAACCAGTGTGAGGCTAAATGGCGAGATGGATTGAGTGGATGCACAAAGTCATTTATGATGTCGTCCATCACAAGGGCTCTCGCAAGTCCAATTCACACACTCGCTCACTCGCTCACTCACTCGCTCTCAAGTTAGGCTCCCCTGGTGGGTGTGCAGGTGCACAACGAGGGTCGGCACGCTGTAAGGAAATCGTTCCAGACGGAGGTCGGATTATTGTCCCAGTGTCGGAAGTGCCAAAGAAAGATCAGCTGTGTCCTTAGGGATTATGCTTTGGGGTACACAAAGGCCAACTGAAATTCAAGGCCAGGAGGATGATGCCTCCTTAAACCCCACGATGGAGTCCGTAAATATGAAAAGGGGCTGCTTTTGGGCCATTCTTCATCTCACATTTGTTGTCATTGTGGGAGGAGGCCTTCTTATGCATTGGGACGCAGTTTCTTAGCAACGATGTTGAATCGTCCTCTGCACTCCACGGCCACGAGAAATGAATTGGTGGATGACATGCACACACGCCAACTCGTGCCGTCCTGAGACATTGCTATTATTGGCCAGGTTTGTCGACTTCCTGTCCGGCATTGAGTGGCAGCTGTGGGTGGCCGTGCTGGGCCCTTCTTAAAAAAGTGAACAATCTCCCTCCCCATAAAAATGTTCATATCCTCTGCTCGTTGTTCCCACCTGGGTGGGGCAATGGAGCCAAAATCTGCCCCTTCACTCAATCCCCTTGCTGCGCAGAACTCGGCCTGCTGCTGCTGCTATTGTTGTTTGCGGAATTGTTGTTCCCCTCTCCGTTCTATGATCGGCTCTTTATACCCAGCTCGCGTTGAGTTGTAATAAAAACAATTACATAATAAACAGAACAACCACCGTTGGTAGGTTCATTCCCTCATTCGCCGTCATCTGCCTTGAGGACATCAGTAACCTCACCAGGTTGCGGTGTCGCATCGATCACGCATCTATGCCTGCTCCATTCCCAGGGACAATCGTGAGGGACTCCCAGCAGACATTCCCATGTCGGTCCGAGGAGGAGGGAGAAGAAGAAGGAGGCGGAGGAGGGGGGAGGAGGGGTAAGCAAGGAGGGGGAGGAGGAGGAGGGGGGAGGAGGAGGTGGCAGGAGGAGGGGGTAGGAGGAGGGGGTAGGAGGGGCAGCAGGAGGAGGGGTAGGAGGAGGGGGCAGGAGGAGGGGGTAAGAGAAGGGGATAGGAGGAGGAGGTAGGAGGAGGGGTAGGAGGAGGGGATAGGAGGAGGGGATATGAGGAGGGGGTAGGAGGAGGGGATTGGAGGAGGGGGTAGGAGGAGGGCGTAGGAGGAGGGGGTAGGATGAGGGGGTAGGAGGAGCAAGGTAGGAGGAGGGGGTAGGAAGAGGGGATAGGAGGAGGGGATAGGAGGAGGGGATAGGAGGGGCGGCAGAAGGAGGGGGTAGGAGGAGGGGGTAGGAGGAGGAGGTAGGAGGAGGGGGTAGGAGGAGGGGGTAGGAGGAGGAGGCAGGAAGATGGGGCAGGAGGAGGAGATAGGAGGAGGGGGCAGGAGGAGGGGGTAGGAGGAGGGGGTAGGAGGAGGGGGTAGGAGGAGGGGATAGGAGGAGGGGGCAGGAGGAGGGGGTAGGAGGAGGAGGTAGGAGGAGGGGGCAGGAGGAGGGGATAGGAGGAGGGGGTAGGAGGGGCGGCAGGAGGAGGGGGTAGGAGGAGGGGGTAGGAGGGGCGGCAGGAGGAGGGGTAGGAGGAGGGTGCAGGAGGAGGGAGTAGGAGAAGGGGATAGGAGGAGGAGGTAGGAGGAGGGGGTAGGAGGAGGGGGTAGGAGGAGGGGGTAGGAGGAGGGGATAGGACGAGGGGGTAGGAGGAGGGGATAGGAGGAGGGGGTAGGAGGAAGGGGTAGGAGGAGGGGGTAGGAGGAGGGGGTAGGAGGAGCAAGGTAGGAGGAGGGGGTAGGAGGAGGGGATAGGAGGAGGGGATAGGAGGAGGGGATAGGAGGGGCGGCAGAAGGAGGGGGTAGGAGGAGGGGGTAGGAGGAAGAGGTAGGAGGAGGGGGTAGGAGGAGGGGGTAGGAGGAGAGGGCAGGAAGATGGGGCAGGAGGAGGGGATATGAGGAGGGGGTAGGAGGAGGGGGTAGTAGGAGGAGGCAGGAAGATGGGGCAGGAGGAGGAGGTAGGAGGAGGGGACAGGAGGAGGGGGTAGGAGGAGGGGGCAGGAGGAGGGGGTAAGAGGAGGAGGTAGGAGGAGGGGACAGGAGGAGGGGGTAGGAGGAGGGGGCAGGAGGAGGGGGTAAGAGGAGGAGGTAGGAGGAGGGGACAGGAGGAGGGGGTAGGAGGAGGGGGCAGGAGGAGGGGGCAGGAGGAGGGGGTAGGAGGAAGGGGTAGGAGGTAGTAGGAGGGGATAGGAGGAGGGGGCAGGAGGAGGGGGTAGGAGGAGGAGGTAGGAGGAGGGGGCAGGAGGAGGGGATAGGAGGAGGGGGTAGGAGGGGCGGCAGGAGGAGGGGGTAGGAGGAGGAGACAGGAGGAGGGGGTAGGAAGATGGTTAAGAGGATGTAGGAGGAGGAGGAGAGGAGGAGGAGAAGAAGGAGGGGGGAGGAGGGGGTAAGGAGGGGTGAGAAGGGGTGAGGCGGTATGAAAGAGGGGGAGGAGGGTGGTGGAGGTGGATAGAGGGGGGAGGAGGGGGAAAAAGGGGTGAGGAGGGGGAAAGAGGGGTGAGGAGGGGGAAAGGAGGGGGTCTCTGCCAGAACAGAAAATTCGCCCTCTGAACGTGCACTTACATTCTTGGGAATCTTCGGAAAAGTTGTTGCACGTTTCCACGTAAAAACATGGTTTGTGTTTGAATGTCGTGCCAAGAAGGATGCTCTTTTCCCCAATAATGCGTTACTGCTATTTGAAGATCCACGTGTATTTGTGGTGTGCAGCGCTGCGTACCATATTGTTTCTTCGCGTTCTTGTGTAGGGATGCAAATATATATAATGTGCTCTGTGCTCCCCCTTTCTCTATGGCGTTGTGTTCATGTGGCTAAGCGTTGCTCACTATATGTTTAGATGCGGTTAAGAGTTGGAATTGCGAGGCTCACAATACAAGTGAATTACGCCCGAGGTTACATAGGTAAGAAAGGGCCCCTCCCCCTACCCCCCCTCTCTCTCTCCCCCCTTGCTCCTCCCCCCTTTCTTACCTATATAACCTCTTGCCACGGCAGCTCTCTCTCCCGCTTTATCAATTTTGCCTTGCTGTGGTTTTCCCACCTGATGATGATTGCCTGTGTTGCAATCGAAACGTCGTGATTTGTTTTATTTTATTTTTAACTACGTGACTTTACCGAAATAACCAACGAGTATGGATTCCTGCAGTCACGAAAGCTTCAAATCAAGACAGGATTTCGGTCTTACATGAACCGAGCACCCTGGTGGATATCTTAGGTAATTAGAGACCCATCTTCCCTTGTACAGTTCCACCTTCCCTTTGAGCGCAGATTATAAAATCCTCATTTCAATTTAAAGCTTTCGTGACTGCAGGGATTCATCTTCTTGGTTCTTTCGGTAAAGTCACGTAGAAGGGAAGTAATAAAATAATAAAAATAAAACATAATAAAATAAAATAATTCTCACGACGTTTCGGCTACAACGCAAGCAGCCGTCTTCAGGTGAAGAATGAGACACTACCAAGCTAGGAGCTTATATATAAGCTGGGTTGGAGGTGGAAGAGCGCCTTAACAAAAAGAATGTGCATATGAAGAGGAATTTAGCATATTCATGGTAAATGCGTAGGAGGTGGGCGGGGGGGGTTCAAAGTCATATTATGCCCATGCATTATGCAGGATCAGCAGCACCAAGGGGGGGTGCAGGGAGTAGCATTAACAAAGGAAAGGAATGTTAATGATATGTAGCTGCAGTTACTAAACAACCACGTAGAAAACTAAAGTATAAACTACATAAAAAACTAAAGTATAAATTGCATAGCATCATCAGTATACTTACTATACTCTACAATAAGCTGAGTTACTAACAGCAAGTAATACATTACAATTCTACGTGGTAAAAATTATATAATATGCTTCCATCTAAACTTTATTCTCTTACATCACACGAGCATATACCGTACTATATACTGCCATAGATAAACCCAACATTAAATTACATACTGTATTGCTATAAACCACCTTATACATTTTAATATAACACTATGTATTATTCTACCCACCCTAATGTGTATCGAAATGGTTTATTACGTCCTTCCAATGATTGCTAAGCCAGAATCCATCTTCTCGGTTAAAATTGTCTCTGTGTTTGTATATGTGGATCGCCTCATGAACGAATCTCTCATGATAGCCAGATGGCTTGCAGAGAACCTCTGTCTTGGAGAAGTCAATGGCATGTGAGCCCACTGAGTTGTAACAGTGATCTGCCACGGCTGAGGTGTTTGTGAAACACGGTAGTATATAGTACGGTATATGCTCGTGTGATGTAAGAGAATAAAGTTTAGATGGAAGCATATTATATAATTTTTACGACGTAGAATTGTAATGTATTACTTGCTGTTAGTAACTCAGCTTATTGTAGAGTATAGTAAGCATACTGATGGTGCTATGCAGTTTATACTTTAGTTTTTTATGTAGTTTATACTTTAGTTTTCTACGTGGTTGTTTAGTAACTGCAGCTACATATCATTAACATTCCTTTCCTTTGTTAATGCTACTCCCTGCACCCCCCCCTTGGTGCTGCTGATCCTGCATAATGCATGGGCATAATATGACTTTGAAACCCCCCCGCCCACCTCCTACGCATTTCCCATGAATATGCTAAATTCCTCTTCATATGCACATTCTTTTTGTTAAGGCGCTCTTCCACCTCCAACCCAGCTTATATATAAGCTCCTAGCTTGGTAGTGTCTCATTCTTCACCTGAAGACGGCTGCTTGCGTTGTAGCCGAAACGTCGTGAGAATTATTTTATTTTATTATGTTTTATTTTTATTATTTTATTACTTCCCTTCTACGTGACTTTACCGAAAGAACCAAGAATATAAAATCCTCGTTAAGTTCCTCATAAATATATTGGACAAAGTTCTCCAAACGTTCATTGGGTGATGCCCAAATGAGATTCGTTAAGGACAAAAATTAGACTGACAATGTCAGGACGCTGATCAACACGGTGGAGATTGCCTCGAGGGACAGCCTAGCCACTTATGCCCTTACTTGGATGGGGAAAAGACATATGACAGGGTCGAATGGGCCTTCCTGTTCCAGGTAATGGACAAATTCGGCTTTTTCCCCTTCGTTGATTGACATGTGCAGACTCCTGTATGGTAACCCGCCTCAGTGGTTACGAACAGCACAAGGCAGGGTTGCCCTCTTTCACCATTGATTTTTACCCTGGCCATGAAGCTATTTGCAGAGATAGTTATGTCCTCATCACATTTACCAACCCGGAAGCCTCAATCCTCGCCATTTTGGCCTTAGTGAGGGAATATGGGGGGAGCTTCGAGATACAAATTAAATGTAACTAAGTCAGAATAAATGCCCCTATCACCTGTATCTCCCCAGCCCCTGGAGGGCTTGGTGCACTTTAAGTGGTCTCCAACCCACATCAAATATATCGGTGCTCTGATCCCTTCCTTTTTCACGTTGTATTCCAGAATAATTCCCCACTCTGCTCCAGGAGACCGGTGGCCTCTTTATCTGCATGGGCAGATGTCCCGCTCGTTCTTCATAATAGGGTAACACATGGTTAAGTTGCTGATTTTTCCCATTCTTTGAAATAATTTAAGAATAGTTCCTTCCCACATTCCCGAAGTCTTGTTTTAGAGTACTCCATTCTAAATATTGTGTCTTTTATCTGGAATCGCAAACTCTCATGGATTGATTACCCCTCTCTTACTCTCTCGGGACGGGAAGATGGTTTGGCTCTCCCAGATTTAGTGAAATACCACAGCTCTGTAGCTCTTCAGAACATGAAACACTGTCTGGACTACGCTACGAAAGTTGGGATCGCCAAATGGTTCATAAAAGGAGTCCGTAAGCCCGTGCTCCTTCTCTGGGCTTTCCCTAGCATTGGCTAGGAATAAACCCTGGAGGATTAAACCTGCATGAATCGTTTCTTCGACGCTGGGGATTTGTAGGGACAGGCGGCATCCCTTTCCCGGTCCCTTTTCATAGAAGATCTCCACTATGGGGAAATCCGAACTTGAAAATGGCGGATAAGGAGATAAGTTGGGCTAGCTAGAGTGAGTCCGGCCTGGAAATAGTGGGTGATTTTTTGCCCAAGGAAGGCGATGTTATAGACCTTTAAATCAGGTGTAAGTTAAGTATAATATCCCTGGGTCGTATTTTATTATGAATTTGCAAATCAGAGACGCTATTATAAAAGCCCGTCGCAAGAATCTGAACTCCTGTCAGCCAATAATAGATTGGTTCAAAACACCAAAATCTAAATATAGACTGGCAGAGACCTATCGCTTGATGGACTGCGATGGCACGAGCACCCGACCTGTTACTATGAAACTTTGTAAGATGTTTATGTCCTATGATGTCCTTCAGCAGAAATTGGCACACATCTAGTGGGTCCCTCAACTCGGCCCAAGATTGTTATCACTGAGGCTTATCCAGTTTAAATGTATACATGGCACCTACATGCTCAAAGATAGAAGAACAACATTCATGGACGTTTCCCCAGATTGTCCGAGATGCTCTTCTGGCACGGTCCAGTTGCAAGTCCACACTTTTTGATCATGCCCGGACATAGTTAAATTTGATCGGGATATCATTTGTGGCACCAATCCCACTTGCCCCTTCAGTTGAAATCACTCTGTTGGGCCTGAAACCAGACGCTCTGTTGAAACATCAACATGCTTGATTGCAAACCTTTAATATTACGGCCAGGAAGGTCACATTGACCAATTGGAAAGACTGTGAAACCCAGTTGTGGAAACAGTGGCATAATGCCATCATAGCCCTTGCAGGAATCGAGCATTTAAGCCACAAGTTCAAAGACAGAGAACTGGAGTTCGAGGCAAGATGGTCACCAGTCCAAAAGGAGGTGCGTAGGCAGGGAGGTCGAGTGGAATGGAAGGGGGTTTGTGGTGCTTATGACGTGTGTGTGGGTTTGTGGGCGTGTGGGGGGTTGTGCTCCTCTTCCGGGAACGGGAGGGCTCGGTGTGCTACTCTGTGGCACGTTTGTTCAGAAGTTCGCATGGCACGTGTACATCGTTTTATTTGCGGTATTTTATTACGTTTCCCTTCCTTTTCCCTAACCCCTAACCCGGTCCCCACCACCACCCTCTTCCCCTCCTCGCCCCTGTCCATTTCTTTCCTCCGGTATGTTCGTTATCTTCTCCCTTATTGTTGTCCCCTCCTAAACGTAAGTATCCTCGCTCGTGGTCCACACCTGGTTGGGGCAGTGGGCCCAGTTCTCCCCGATTTCATCGGGAACCTGTTGCGTCGAATTCGGCCTGATGCTGCTGTTCGCGGAACTTTTGTTCCCCCCCTCCGCTCTTTGATCGTCACTTTGAGCCGGGCTCGCGTTGAGTTGTAACTTTTTTTTTATATCCTCAGCCAATCGGCTTAAACCACCCTATGCTCCGCCAATCCGGAAAGCACTCGCGGTCAGCCAATGGCATGAGCGGAGGGCTTTGCTCAGCTGTCTTTCCGACAGCCCTGTTCTTCACCTGAGGACGGCTGCTTGCGTTGTGGCCGAAACGTCGTGAGAATTGTATTTTATTATGTTTTATTTTATTATTTTATTATTTCCATTCTACGTGACTTTACCGAAAGAACCAAGAAGATAATAACAATCTTCCAATGATTGCTCAACTTGAATCCATCCTCTCGGTTGAAGTTATGTCTATGTTTGTATATCTGGATGGCTTCATGGACAAATCTTTGGTGGTATCCAGACGTCTTGCAGAGCACTTTGGTATCGGGGAAAACAATATTATGAGAGCCCACCGCGTTGTAGCAATGGTCAGCCACGGCAGAAGAGTTCGTCCTGTCGTGTTTCAAATCTGTCTTGTGCTCGCGAATGCGGTCTGATACATGTTGTTTCGTTTCACCAATGTAACAATCAATGATTGCCGAGTTTAAAACCGTCGTCTCGGTTGAATTTGTGTCTGTGTCTGTATATATGGATGACTTCGTGAACGAATCTTTGTTGATAGCCAGTCGGCTTGCAAAGTACCATCGTCTTAGAGAAATAAATTTCACGTGAGCCAGCAGCATTAAAGTAATGATCAATAAACGGGAGAAGTATTGGACCTGCCGTTTTTCAGATCTGCCTTATGTTCACGATTGCGGTCGGAAAGATGTGGTTTAGTTTACCCAATGTAACTGCTGTCGCAGATACAGCTTAGTTTGTAGACACCGTGATATTGCATGTCAGGAGTCTTGTCCTTCATAGATGGGATCAGATCACGAATTTTATGCACTGTGTTAAATCGGACCAGGATCTTGTGTTTGTTCAAGATTTTGGAAATCTTTTTGGTGAACACCTAACCAGTGAACCCAAACACGTACACCACGCTCTCAAGGCGAATGGATATTTTGTTTATACAATCCGCAAAGCCATCACTCCAACCGTGAGGAAGGAGCATCTGAAGATCCAATCAAAACCATCACCTTACCTTACCAAGAATATGAATTACTGCAGTCACAAAAGTTTTACGTCAAATTTTACACACTATACTAGGTACTGATTTGAGGCTGAGTCGACCTAGGGTAGGCCCAGGAACCGGTTCAGATTATCGTCACCGATGTTGACCGTGAACAGAAATCGAGCTCGGGTCGCCGGGTTCGTCGCGCAGTGTGCTAACCACTGCACCCCCGCTCTTCACGACACATTCACCCATCCACCCAATCACTCACCACATTGCAGGTCACAACAACCAATTCACTCACCCACTCACCCACCCACTCACCCACCCACTCACCCACTCACTCACCCATTCACGAACTCAACCACCCACCCATTCTCCACAATGTAGGTCACCTCACTTCTTTTCCTGCATCTTCCCTCGCGCTGCTCCACTGTGGAATTCCCTTCCTCCCATCATCATCATCACCACCAACGTTTCTTTTCCCCAAGCAATTTTAATAAATAACCTCGCTCAATTCAAGAACCTCGTTAACTCTCGTCCGTTACAACTTTCTGTTGTAAGGGATAATTGCCGGCCGCTTGACATGTGGACCTTTGGGCCGGGCTCAAGGACTGGATGAACACGCAACAGCCAAACATCCCCCGTTATAACGTTAAGCAAACTCTTGGGACAAAGTGCTGTTATCGAACAAATGTGAAGGTCTGTATCACACACGGGGGAGTATGCGAAGAACAGCACTCCTGACAGCCTTTGTTTCCCCAGTGCTGATGTTTAAACACCTCACCAAGTACTCATTTGAGGCTGAGTCGAACTACGGGATGCCCAGGATTGGTTCTCATATTCGTCACTGGTGGTCGCTGTGAGCAGAGAATCAAACTTGGGGAGCCGGGGTTGGCAGCTCAGCGCGCTAACCGCTGCACACTCAACCTATGAAGGCCGGCACGGCACACGAGGGAGTGGGTGGCCAATACCACGCCCGGCCGCTTTTGTCTCCCCAGTGGCGATGTTTACACATCGCACCAAGTACTAAGTTAAGGCTGAGTCGACCTAAGGGAGGCCCAGGACCGGTTCAGATAATCGTCACCGGTGTTGGCCGTGAGGGAAAATTGTACTCGGGTCGCCAGGTTCGTAGCGCAGCGTGCTAACCGCTACACTACAGCTCCCCCATACATACACATACATACACACACATACATACACACACACCTTTACACAAGATCAGATCAGATCGCTACATTTTACGAGGCCGTTATTTATTCAGCCAGCACGTGGCTTTCCCCCATCCACTAAACAATTAATTCACAGCCTAAATTATGCAACCTCGGCGCTGCCCCGTCCACTCGCTGGGTTCCCCAGGCCGCGAATCGATGGAGATGCGCGGTTTTACTGGACGCATCGATCGGGCGCATAGTTACTCACTCTACAGAGCGAGGCTCCATGCTCACGCCTCAGGCTCATTGTCAACTACTCACAACCCGCGACCACCATCAACTCAACGCGAGACCCCATCCACACAACTCGACACCAGCATCCACTCAACCGTGGACCCACATTCACTTAACCCGGGACCCGCATCCACTCAACCCGAGACCACACATCCACTCAATCAGCGACCCACATCCACTCAACCTGGGACCCACATCCACTCAACCAGCGACCCACATCCACTCAACCTGGGACCCACATCCACTCAACCTGGGACCCACATCCACTCAACCAGCGACCCACATCCACACAACCCGAAACCCGCATCCACACATTGACACAACCAAATCCTGCTGAAATTATACACTCCCAGAAGGCCGTGTGGCTGCTGGGATGTGTCTAATATATACATTGTATGTCGACGAATAGATGCATGAGGGCAACAAATAATCTACTCACCTATGTTTTTCACAGTAGGCTGTGAGTTCCAATGCTGGTTGTAACTCGCAAGACAATGACAAAAATCACCCGTATAGACTGTTAGGCACGTGATTTTAGCGAGCACCTACAATGGCCTGAATGATGCGCACACCAGGGAATGCGTGCCCAGTACTGTCGGGTCGCCTTTGTCTCCCCAGAGGCTGCTGTTTACACACCGCAACCAGGTCACTATCGCCAATTAGGCTATCCTTGTTTCCTGAGTTCTCACCTGGTTCAACAAAACAAACCTTAACTTACACCAGCTACTCATTTGATGCTGAGTCAACCTAGGAGAGGCCCAAGACCGGTTCAGATAGGCGCCAGGTTCCAAGCGCAGTGCGCTAACCACTGTGCCACAACTCCCCCAAAGACCCCAGCATAATTCACACAGTCTGGGTTCGGAGCGCAGTGAGCTCACCACTGCGCCGCCGCTCCCCACAGCACAACAAAAATCACCCATATAGACTGTTGGGGCAAGTGTTGTTATTGAGAACCTATGAAGGCTTGCACAGCACACGAGGGGATGGGAGGCCAACACCACGCCCGTCCGCCTTTGTCTCCCTAGTGGAGATAATTACACACCGCACCAGGAACTAATTTTAGGCTGAGTCCACCTAGGGCAGGCCCATGACCGTTTCAGATAATTGTCACTGGTGTTGGCCGTGAGCGGGAATTGAACTCGGGTGGCCGGGTTCGTAGCGCAGCGGCGCTAACCGCTACGCCACCGCTCCCCTTTCAGCACAACAACGCAGACACACGCACCGGACACACACACGCACGGACACAGCAATCCAAGTGCTATTACGCGGCTATACTTGGGGAATAATTGAGCGTTTGCCTTTTCAAAGAGCACTCCTGCGACAATAATGCGAGAGAAGGAGGGAGACCTCGCGTGCTCGCGTGAATGGTGGTGAGCGGAGGAGGACACAAGCCGTCCTGCGGTGACCGCGTGGCCTCTTCATCCCCCCCCCACACACACGTGGGCTAATATTATTACTACACGCACACGCGACAAAGATCTCCCATGTAGCCTTTTAACACAATCCTTGGGCAATTGAGTTTAAGCGAGCACCCACGTAAAAAAGGCCGAGTCCACGGGGGTCGGTCATCAGACACCACGCCCGGCCGCTTTTGTCTCCCCATTGCCGATGTTTACACACTGCACCAGGTACTCACCTAAGGCCCTGGACCAGTTGAGATAGATACTCGTCACCGATGTCGAGATGTGAGCGGGAGTTGAACTCGGGTGGCCGAGATGGTAGTGTATTGCACTATCCATCACACTACCGCTCCCCATTATTACACGTGTAGTGTGTGTCTCACGAGGCACACACAGAAGTCTGGAGGCACCACGATTTATTCACAACTTCACAGGGCTACGGGTTAACAATACTCGGGGTTATTCGAGACCCCCAAAGGGGTCTCTACATAAATTGAGTCCCCGACGACCGACGCTCCAAGACCCCCGAAGCGACGCCACACGGTCAGCTCTTCCAGCCAGACAACCACGATCCACTCCGCCTCCGTCCCTCTTATCCTCCCGAGCGTGGCTTCGCTCCACCTCCAGCCACGCCACTTTCTCGGTGTCTCTCGCGACGGAACCGGAGCCAGCGTCACATGTCCTCCGGGCCCCCTTCACTACTCCGTGTCAGCACGTCCCCCTCTCTCTCTCTGGAACGGGACCCTGCTCTGTCGGGCCTGCTTCCCCGCCGCGTCTCCGTCGGCCCCATCGGGAGGTACGTGCACACGTATTTACCAGTTGTGGTTGTAGTCTGCTTATACGCCGTCGAGACGCTATTTACGTCTCTACACGTGTACACATCCCTGGATTCATATGGATAACAACAAATGATTTGGAGATATTGCGGCATTTCATATATACAATAGGCGACGTTTCGGGCAATGACCATTATTCATAGAACTCATCAACCCCCCATGGTCTTAAGGGCAGTCTCCGACTCTTATGATCCACTCTATCCTCTCTATGTGCTATGAAGGAGGGTCGTTGCCGGAAACGTTGCATATTATATACCAGAGGTGGGACAAAGTCATTGTTATGCAAGTCCAAGTCGAGTCGCAAGTCATCAAATTCATGACTCGAGTCTGACTCGAGTCCAAGTCACATGACTCGAGTCCACATCTCATAGGTGGGACAAAGTCATTGTTATGCAAGTCCAAGTCGAGTCGCAAGTCATCAAATTCATGACTCGAGTCTGACTCGAGTCCAAGTCACATGACTCGAGTCCACACCTCTGTTATATACAGTATGTGTTTCCCTTTTAAGGCCACACACACAGCGTATTTAGAATATGTTGAATTGTACGTCTGGATACACAAGCAATTCGCCTTCTTGCCATATCTGTCTTGTCGCGAAACATTAAAAAGTATATATTCGACAAATTCCACCAAGCCACACGGCCAAGCTGGGAGCGATTATTTTCAGCGGCATTGGCTCGTTACAAGCAAAGCTCCGGTTTTGCCATTTGCTTGAACCAGTGCAGGTGAATTGTCACGTGTTTTTAGGCAAGGACTCTCTCTGCTGGACACGGGTCATGGTTTGACACACACATCTCTCATACACAACATAGAATAAGCAGCAGTGTTGTTGTGGAGAACACGGACTCGTTGTGTGCACTGCTAGAGCGAGCTCTAGAGTGAGTAGTTGACCTCTTCCACGCTGTATGTTGAACTTCTTTCGCACCGTAGTAGCCAACAGTGCTAATCGGAGGTGCTGTGGACGGACAACTAACTAAACAAAAAAGCCGTTCTAAATCAATGGATTTCAATCTAGAGTCTTGTACTTCGTTAGCTGTGAATTGAAGTTCGTGATCATTATTGTTTTCCGTCCAAACTATTTGCAAACAATAGAGAATGAACGCGGTGTAAGCATGGTGCGGACAAAACCACTCGAGTCTTCTTGTTTATCCCGGTGACTTTAACAAATGTCGGCCCTTGGTGCTGCTGTGGGGGAGGAGTGGAAGGCAGCAACGGTGACCTCAGGGTGTATGCAACAGGGTGGTGGAAATCGGAGCTGGAGGGGGTTGCATTACTGTAACGCATGGGAGGTTGGGGGGAGAAACCGGTTTAATAACAACCGTGGAGATGCGCGCGCGAGCGAGGCCGCTTGTTTTGCAGCAATTCGCGTGGAGCTTCTCAGCAGGCCGCCACAGGGTGTATGGGCTGCGGTGTCCGTACGAGCCCCGTACAATGACGGAACAAAATGGGCACGGGCTTTAGCCTTTGGGGAAATAAAATAATCAGGTGTTAAGATGTTCATACACCCAAATAGATACACCTTTTGGAAGGCATCAAGTCTGCATTAACCACACGTACTTGTGGCAAAACATGCAAACAAACATGCTCTGTTAACATACGCATTGGGAGATTTTGTCAGTATCAAAGTATGAAAACATTTGAATAGGTTTTACCCTTTCTGGCAATAAAACAGGTGTGAATGTGTTCAAACACCAAATAGAAACCTTTTGCAAGGAACCATATCGACATTCACCACGCATATTTGTGGTGAACATGCAAACAAACATGCTCTGATTATCAATATATGACTTTACTGATTAGCCTACACCAGTGTCAGACCAGTCAAATAGAACGCACTATCAGAGGTTTCTATTCGGTGTTTCAACATCTCACCACCTGTTTTATTGCCGGAAAAAGGGAAAACCCTATTCTTATGTTTTCATAATATACGCGTTGTCTTTGAAACGGATTGCCCTACATCCGCAGCCTCTGTCTGTGAAACACAGCGGCCGCCTTCCTCCGTGATGATCGCCTTGTGCCGTAAGGACGATGTCGAGCAAAGCAAATATACAAAATAATTAATGTCCGTTGCCAATCCACTGCTGGATGATGTCCCCCGCCCCCTTGCGTGTGGCGGGAGGGTTGTTTGGCCATACTTCATCCATCACGCTGGCTCAGTGCAGGGTTGCTGAAGGTGGGGTGCATAGACATTGGAGTATAGTGCAGTACAACAATGGGATTTGCTGCTTTTGCCCTCTGATGACGAGGAATTGGACTCATAGTCTATAACTTCTGTTACGCATGGTGGGATTCCATCAAAGCAGTCTGATCCTGGGCTACACTGTTCACTGTCTGGTAAGCAAAATAGCCATCATCAGCGTCGCTGTGGAGAATATGAATAACATAATACATTAGCAATGTCTCCTGCACGCATTCGTCTCTCCACACAACAAAGGGTCCTCGCCTCTTACACATCGAGGCACTTCGCCAGCATCGGTTCAAGCGAAGCCAGACTCTGCCGACGCAACACTGAATATCGAAACGGGACCATGGCTGTGTAGAGGTGCTAGACACACTCTATTCGGTAATCTGCAGGGCACTATGTAAACTGTTATTTACAACACCACAGTTGTTTTGGGTTTGAGCCAACGCGACAGATATGATTTCGCTCCCAGGGAGTCGAGTTTGTGTTTTCTGTGCGTAGAGTTGTGCAGTTGTGTGAGCGGGACTGCTCTTCCTGTGTGTATACACACACACAGTGTATATACACCCTGTGTGTGTATATATATATTGTGTGTGTATATATGAACTGTGTGTATACACACTGTGTGTATAGCGGGGAGCGGTAGTGTAACGGCCAACACCACCAACACCACCAACAACAGCGACGATTCTTCTTGGTTCTTTCTGAATGAGTGCAGACACTGTCTTTCCGACAGACCTGTTCTTCACCTGAGGACGGCTGCTTGCGTTGTGGCCGAAACGTCGTGAGAATTATTTTATTATGTTTTATTTGTATTACTTTATTATTTCCCTTCTACATAACTTTACCGAAAGAACCAAGAAGTCACGAAAGCTTTAAATCGAAATTTAACAGCGACGATTGTTTAATCAGTCCTCAAACGTGTACTTGGTGCCGAGTGTAAAAATCATCGCCAGCCTTCATAGTTGCTCGCTAACGGCACTTGCCCCAAGTCTGTTAAAGGCTATACGGGGGATCTTTGTTGTTTGTAAAATTATCATCATCATCATTCCCTTCTGCAGCTCGAACTTCTTTCTCAGCGAATTCTCATGAAAACAAAAACGGAATCGGGAATCATCCGAACGCAGCCAGTCAGAGGTGCACGTGGCGGTGGCTCTGACTTGTGGTTGCTGTGTTGGCTGGGGAACTCCACAATCACAAGCAGCAAGGGCAGTAGCAGCAACAACAACAGCAATAACAATAATGACAGCAACAACAATAACACCAACAATAATAGAAACACTAACAACAGCAATGACAATAATAACGATAGCAACAGCAATAACAACAATAATAACAATAAAAACCGCCTCTCCAGCATGACCGATCCGCGGCTCTCAGACAATGGCCACTGTTAAAGAATGTTGACGTTCAGACGCTACACAAATTCATCAATGTACGACGCTGCACGCATTATTACAGTGAGCGTTCAGCACATAGTGAACATTTACGTGTATTACATACAAATACACAGATCCCCCATATAGCCTTCAGCAGACTATTGGGGCAAGTGTTGTCAGCGAGCACCAGCTCAAGGCAGACACGGGCATACGATGTTCACACAACCGCGCTGCTGGGTCCTGATGGGAGTCGACCTAGGGGAAGCCCAGGTCCAAGTTCAGATATTCGTCACCGATAGTTGGCTGGGAGTAGGAATCGAACTCGCGTCGCTGGATGCATAGCAAAGCTCTAACACACCAGTAGACAAATGTCCCTTAGTGAACACCTATTAAGGCCGGCACAACGCACGCATCGATGGGTAGCCAACACCGCCCGGCCGTCTTTGTCTCCCCAGTGCAAATGTTTACACAAAGTAGCAGGTGCTCAAGATTGAGTCGCCCTAGGGGAGACATAACCAGTTCAAACATTTATCTGTCAACGTTATTGTTCTATGAACGGGAATCGAACTCTGGTAGCCGGATATGCAGGGCAGTGTCGCTTACCGCTGCACCACCGTTTCCCGCTCGATACACTAACAAAGTTAAAGATCCCCAGTCTAGACTTAATTGGCTATTGGGGAAAGTGCTATTAGCGAACACATATGAAGGCAGGCACGGCACACGAGGGCGTGGGTGGCCAACACCACCCGTCCGTGTGTGTCTCCCCAGATGTTAAAGCAACGTACCAGATGCTCATGTAAAGATTGAGTCGACCTTGGGGAGACACAGCACCAGTTCAAATATTTCGCTGTCACCGTTATTGGTCTATGAGCCGGAATCGAACTCGGTTCGCCGGGTATGTATGTAGCGCAGCGTCGGTAACCACTGCACCACCGTTCCCCGCTCGATACGCGAACACGACAAAGATCCCCCATATAGCCTTTAACAGACTGTTGGGGCAAGTGATGTTAGCGAGTAGCACCTATAAAGGCCGGCACGGCACACGAGTAGGTGGGTGGCTAAGCACCACGCCCGGTCTCCTTAGTGGCGATTTTTACACACGCACCAGGTACTCATTTGAGGCTGAGTCGACCCGTTCAGATAATCGTCGCCGGTGTTGGTGGTCGTGAGCGGGAATCGAACTCAGGTTGTCGTGTTCACAGCGCGGCGCGCTAACGGCTATACCACCGCTCCCACATTAACACGCACGCACACACGCACACAGACACACACACGCAGACACACACACAGACACACAAGCGCGCGTGCAGGTAGATGCGTAATTCAATTCGCGAAATTGCGTTGCTGAAGGCGAAGCGCGGGAGGTGATTGCGGTGGTGGGAATGTGGTGGAGTGGAGGAGGTGGCTGTGGAGGGGGGTGATGGTGGTGGGAGGGGATGGGGAGAGTGGATTACGATGATGATAACGATTTTCAGGTGTATGTGTGATAGCGAGCGCCTAGCAGGGTCAAAACAAATACGCAAACAATAATAAACTCGCATTCACATATGTCCATCCACGTTATAAGTATGGCTTCATAAATATGTTTTACAGGGTGTCCATAACGTATTTAATTTATTTAAATCAAAGCAATTTATGGTAAATTATGCAATAATATAAGCAGAGGTATAGTTATTAACAACACTTAAGCGCAGTCAGGATCTCTGCACAACTCAAAACTCTCAACTGCATTGCGGAGCCACTCTTTTTGCAGCATCTTTGGAGTTTTTTTTTGTAACTGACGCCACTACATACGATTTCGTACATCTTGCAGATTTGTAAACTCTTGTTTGATGACACCTCTATAACTCTATAAAGACTCCATGCAAAAAAAATCCAAAAGGCGCCACATCCGGAGATGGAGCGGTCCAAGAAGCCTAATGCCGCCCCGTCCAATCCAAGCGATTTGTATAAAAAACGTTCATGAAAGGCACTCCCTGACACGACGTTTGCGTAATGACAAGGAGTCCCCCGTCTTGTTGACAAGTGTCACTAACGTGGCACGTTCAGAGAAATGTGTACGGGGTGCTTCGAAACAATGTTAACATTTCCGAGAATTTGCAACAACACCACAAGACATGTGTCTCCGGACTCTGGAGACCACCTGGAGAAGAATCCAGGCATGCGTTGACAATGATGGCGAACAAGTGGAGACTCTTTGACTTTTAGAAGCTATTGACATACATTTGTTATCATGTTACAGTGTATTATCCGTTCTTTTTTCTTTAAAAAACGAATGTCCTATATAAGTGTTAATATGTTTTTGAAGCACCCTGTATATACACCATTAGTTCAATACAAAATAGATAGGGAGCTTTATGGACACCCTGTATGTTCCGGCTTACATGAATCCGGCTTGCTGACGGTTTGCTGTGCCTCGTGGTCCCCCACCTCCCTGCTCTTTCTGCACGCAGCTCGGGCAAGGGCTACGTGCCATGCTTCTTGCGTGTGTGTGTGTGCTGTGTGTTCGTGTATGTGTGCTGTGTGTTGTTTGTGTTCTGCGTGTGCTGTGTGTGTGTATGCTACGTGTGTGTACTGGGTGTGTTGCGTTTGTATGTCCTGTGCGTATATACTTGTATGATGTGTGTGCTGTGTATGTAATGTGTGCACTATGCGTACTTTCATCGCTGCGCGCTCACCTTGAATGCGAATTACTTCACGAGCAAGATTATTGTGTAGACGCCATCATCAAGATCACGATCAGAAATATTACCTTCATCAAGAACATTGACAACATCATCATCAACATGATCATCACCATCAACGTCGTTATCACCGTCATTATCATCATTATGAGTGCCTCACTATCATCATATCATCAGCCATACCATCAGCAGCAACAGCAGTATCATCATCAGCTGCAGGAATTATGCACCATCGCTGTTTGCACATGGGGGAGGGGGGGGGTCTATGAATATCTGAGTCAGTGCAGAGGTGAAGAAAATTTCAATGGTTCCACAAATCCCAGCTCCGCTGTCAGCGCTGGTCTCTCGTGGCGGTGGCACGTGCGCCGTTTGTTGCCGAGGTTCGCGGTATTCCAATCCTGCCGGCCGCCCTGGTTATTACGCCGACAGCTGGCAACTGACATTAAAATACACACGTGCCGTCCGCTTCAATCACAGTGGACGTTACACGTTCCGTGTGAAGTCACGGGATACAAGTAGGCGATCATCTATGGGACTCTTTTTTTATAGCATCAGGATGATGTAAGAAAATGGAATTGGCTCTTTAGCCTTTAAGGCAAGAATACAGGAGGTGTTAAGATGTTCAAACACCAAATAGACACCATCACAAGGGATTAACACACATGCTTGCGGTAAAATATGCAAACAAACATGCTTGGATAATGTGTGCATTGCCCTTGAAACTGATTGGCCTACACCATAGACAACCTCCTTTATGGCAGTGTCTCACCAGAAATGTTAGAACAGAGAATGTTAAAAGGCAAACATCACAAAACCAATGCAAATATCAAAGCATTAATCGCTCGAGTTGAGCTGTTATCCCCGTGAGATATTGTCAAAGCACGGTTTGTTTGCCTGTTTTACCACAAACGTATGTGGTTAATGCGATGGGTGCCTATTTCCCGTTTGGACATCTTAAAACACGAGTAGGCCATTGTGTGCCGGCGTCACGGACCAAATGTTGCTAATGCTGCAAAATGACGCCGCCAATTACTTAATTTGGATTACACGTAACAACAGCAATTATCGCCAATAACGGCAGACCAGCAGGCCAGGTCATCTACGTCGCCTGGTGCCGCGCGGGGACAACTGCCACTGGGAGTGCCCGAGGCTAGACCAGGGGTCAGCAACCTGCAGCTCCGGAACCGCGTGAGGCTCTTTGGCCACCCCCTTGCAGGCGGCCGTTTTTAAACCCCTGAAATATTCAACATCATTTAACGTAAAAAGATACTTTATCAATTATGGCAATTAATACGTTACTATGGGATGTCTTGGTGACAACAAAATGTAACAACTGTGTTGTTAAAAATATAACTAAGGAGGGTGGGGGGGAAGTAAATTGACGCAGTTTATTCCCTCACCAATTTTGTTTAATTCAGAATGTGTGGTGTTGTTGTTGTTGTCATCTGCTGTATACCCTCTGCTGTGTTTGTGTACAAGTAGCTCTGCATGTGAAGCTGCGGCTGTCCAACTATTTTGGCCAAAGACAAAAACAAAACAACAATGGCTCTTATTATTATTTGACCACGTGGCAGCCACTTTGGTTGGCCCACTTTGTGTGGACCTGGGGACCCTACTTGTTCCCTTCCCCCAACCCCACTTCCACTCCTCCTGTTCACCGCCCCCCCTCCCCTCCCACCTACACCACCCCTCTTGGGGTCCCGCTTCTCTGGAGAAGGGGACAGAGCGACAGGGCGCTCTCCACCTCATTCAGGCGGGGAGGAGTGAAGAGTGAGAATACCTGTGGGACCTATTTGGTTGTATCAAGAATGATGAAAAATAAGATTTTGCCCTTTTTGCAATAAAACAGGAGATTTAAGATGTTCAAACAACCAAACAGATACCTTTTACAAGGCATCAAGTCTGCATTAACCACACACAGTACTTGTGGCAAAACATAAAAAATACATGCTTTGATAATGTATGCATTGTGTTTGAAACTGATTGGCCTACACCAGAGACAGCCTTTTAATGGCCTTGTCTCACCAGTGTCAGATTAGAGAACGCCAAAAGGCGAACAGTACAAAGACATCATGGGACCACCTTTGCCACTACCAAAATATGATAATAGATCTTTCCCCTTTTTTCTGGCAACAAAATAGGTGTTAAGATGTTAAAACACTAAACTGAAACCTTTTACAAGGAATCATATCTACATTAATCACAATGATTCTGGTCAGAATGCAAAAAAAACATACTCTTATAATATATGCATTGTCTTTGAAACTGATTGGTCCACACCAGAGACAGCTTTCTTTTGAGCCTCAACTCAAATGGTGTTAGACCAGAGGACGCCAAAAGGTATACAGCACGAGGCTCAAAAGAAAGCTGTCTCTAGTGTGGACCAATCAGAAAGACAATGCATCATATTATCAAACTATGTTTTTTGTTTGCATTCTGACCACAAACATTGTGGTTAATGCAGACATGATTCCTTTTAAAAGGTTTCAGTTTGGTGTTTTAACATCTTAACACCTGTTTTGTTGCCAGAAAAAAGGGGAACAACCTATTATCACAGAGTAGTCTGTGCGGGTTGCAACGCAACTCCCCTTAAGCGGCGATCGCCTCAGGCAATACTACCCTAGTTCCCGGCACAGCTTGATGCCGTCCCGTATGTGCTGTTGATGACGCGACTCACCTTGGCGGAGTCCGTCAGCCCCGGCTTCCACGCATTAGTGACCTGCCCCGACGTGGAGTTCACGGCCATTGTGCAACCAGGGCCTTTTATGCACGAGCTGTGCCCTCACATCCTGGGCCTGTACTGGGTGTGCTGTGCCCTGACGATTCGTGTTCTCCAGAGCGAGGAACCACAAGAACCTGGGACTGGAACTCTGCGAATTGGCCTGGCCGGTGCATGCAAATGGCTGATGTGTTGTAAAAAATTGTTCCGCGTTTTTTTTTCTCACCTTGTTGCCATAATGCACCTTGCCAGTCGGGATTAGGAATTCACGCCTTTTGGCGTTAGTAACGAGGTGTGATGGCAGCCGAGCTTGGTCTCCGTAATTCGTCTGGGGATGAGCGCTGGCGAGACTGCATGAGTGAATATGGTGGAACGAATAGAAGGGGAAGATTTACACCTCCATTCCACCACAGAGGCCATTGCTGCCTCCGACTGGCAAACTAACAGACCAGGTCACTTTGTGCCACACAGGGGCAGCTGCTTCTTGCAGCCCTCAGATGACACCGCGTCGCTTTCCATGGTAGAATTGCGAGCGGCTGGTGTTGCCCCCTTGCTGAAAGACGTGGGTTTTCTCCAAGTGGCTCAGTTTCATCCTGCAAGTGAATAATAATAATAGCTAATCGACTGGTGGACACATCTCAAAATAAAAAGCCCAATGTAGTAGTAGGACCCTCGAGAAAAAATTGTTATACGACTGAGCATGGCTCTCCTAGATACATGTATGATGTTGGGATTACAGGGACTGCACAAATGGGATGTTTTTGGGCCATATATAGGGTGTCTGAAAATTAATATACCAAAAAAAAAGTGTAGTAGTTGTATTGTTACTCGAGATGACATCAATTTGATATAAAGATATGCATTATACTTATAAGTTTTAGTTTATTGTGAATATTGATTGTTACTTTCTGTTTTATGAGATGTTCTGATATAAAGACAAGACTGCCCCTTCACCTGACTTGACACCATTCTATTTTTGTATCTCTGAAGTGTGTTAAAAAGTAAAGTCTCACACCAGCAAACCAAGGGACCTTGAAGAAGTTAAACATCGTATTGTTGACGCTGCTGTGTCATCATCCATCCCTAGAGCTGTGTTGGGAAATGTCTCAAGAGTTTGAAAGCCGATTTAGATGGATTAGAGTGAATGATGGACGACATATAGAAGTGTATTAAAAGTTCGAGAACATGCAATGAATACCATACAAAATTAAACAAACTAAAATGTATAACTCTATTACATATGTAGTGACATATGGCTGACTGTTGGACAGCAGCAGCAACTGCAGATGGGCACTTAGCACACACGCCGCTGAGCATATACACGGGTGTGCCGGGAGGGTGGAGGAACTTGGGCAAGGGTCATGGTGGACCTCGTGTGAAAGCCCCTGGAACCCTCTATAGGGTTCGAGAAGGGAGGCGTGACTCAGGCAGAGCCAAGCCACGCCGAGGGGAATATAAGCAGCGGAGAGCGAGAGCGACGCGCTGCCGGTTTTGGGATTGGACTCGTCGTCACTTTCGTCGTCGCCGCCCTCGGCGCTGCCGCCTTCACCCGATCATTGCGCGGCCGGACAGTAGTTGACTGTCCTGGTCGACACTCTCGGTGCAACATGGACAGGGTCATGTCTGGGATGGGTCATGCGACAGCGGGGTCGTGTGTGGGAGAGGCTGCTGTCGCTGGTGCAGGAGTTGAGTGTTGCCCTGTCCATTACGGAGGAAGACAACCTCACGCCCTTGAAGGTGCCCCGATGTATACAGGTGCACCTTAACTTGCAGCAGTGGCCTGCGGTGGCTGCTTGCGCAGGGGAACCCACGAATCCAGAGGGGCCCCCACCAAAGGAGATGGAGCAAGCCTGTGCTTCATTCACCCACAGCTCACGCGGGGGGGGGGGGGGGGGGAGTCAAGGGAAGGCAGCCGGAGCAGGAGTGGCGCAGGAGGGACTCTCTGCTGACCTGGGAATCCGCGACCAACTGCTTCAATTGCAGCCAGCCAGGCCACATCGCCAGGAAAAGCGGCCAAAGTGAATTCGGCCAAATGGCAGGCCACAAACGAGAGACTTGTGGGCCGGCACGTATACGAGCTTCCTTGGAGACCCGGAGATAGAGCATGGTTGCACTGTCCGCAGGTGCCCGTGGGTATGTCCCCTAGATTGCATCGACCAATGCAGTGTCCTGTCGAGGTAGTTGAAGTTAAGAGGCCATAGTGTGTACGCATTCATGTCAGTCGCCATCGTTGGTTTGTGCACCTGTCACGATTGAAACTATTTGTCCAAACCCGTACACGTGCTCCATACCCACCTCCAGATCGGCGGGTGTCTGAGGTGTCCGACGAACCAAGGTCATGAGGCCTGGAGGCGGTGCTCAAAAGAATTGCCTTGTGCCATCCGCAGGATCCTGGCATCTGATGCCTGAGAAGCCTCATAAACCTGCGCAAGCCGTGTCGCAAATCACCGCTCCCGTGGTGGGGCCGCATCCCATAGGCCATTCGAGGGGTGCCCCTGCGGCCCCTGGCATGCTTTATCCTGCTTGGGAGGCGGGTCTGGCATCAATAACTCGCGCCAAAAGCTCTTCGTTTCGTTAATTGGGTAGTTCTTGCGTTCCTCCTACCCTCACGGTTCAATTGTGACGTGTTAGTTGCGAAATTTCTGCTCCCGTTGTTGTGTTCACGGAGATTCTCCGCCTTAACTCCCTTTCCTTAATCAGGTTGTAAGATCAGCCGGGACGGCTGGGTTTTTTTTATGGGGGGAGGGGGGATCATGTAGTGTAATAATGCGGGCTGCTGACGGGGAAGTGGTACTGGCAGCAGGGGGCAGTACACACGTCAGCAGAAGAAGATCGAAGGGGAAGCCCAGAAAGGGGTCAACCACCTTAGACACTGCTAGCTAGATAGCCTGCCAACTGTTCTAGTTAGGTAGTGCCATTGAAAGTGACTGATGTGTGACTAGCGTATTAGCACGTGGGGCGTGGTTAGCTCCCCAACGTATAGAATAAAAGGTGCCTTACGAATCCTGTCTCCGACTGAGTCACTACACATGTATTCATATAAAATCTATGTCAGTATCTTGAATAACAATACAACTATTCAACGTTTTTTTTTGTATACACATGTTCAGATACCCTGCATAAATATACAGACATTGCCCGGTTTATGCCCAGGATGCATTCTTAAATACGAGAACGTCAATCGAAAGTACTTAAATCGAAATATTTTTGGTGGATCCACAAACTCGAAGGAAGACATTGTAGTGATGATGCACTCCGCGAGCTCCTGACGCAGTTGTCTGACTTCACCACCTCAATGTAAAATTGTAGTTGTAGCTCTGCATCTACATCAGCAGCCGTATGACAAGAAGAAGATAGCCCTAACTCTGTCTCTGATCATAATCTTTCCTCTGTCTAACTCTCACCATAGCCCTTTCCAATATTTCTCACCATAATCCTCTGTCTAACCATAACCAAGGTCCTAACCCATAAATCCGACCAAATCACATGGCAGGGCCTCTAATCGTCATGAGGGGGGGGGTGATTCTGAGTAAGCGTTTAATTGGTCCAATTGGCGTTAATTGATGGCTAATTAAATGCACGCGGATTGCCGTGCTGCAGCGATAATTAAATAACATTGACGAGGTGCTCGGGTAAATAAATAAAGTTGGACACCAACAAGAGAAACAAAACCCTTCAATTTCCAGGATCAATCTTTTCGAATCGGTGCAGAACTTGTTAACAAATGTATACATTGATCAGAAGTTGGAGCCATTCCCAGAGATAATGTGCTTAGGATTTGATTTAGGGCTGCGATCATTACCAGTAACTGCATAAGAAAAACTGTAAAAAGATAAAACACATCCTCATCGCCTATAAGAGGCTGTTGGGGAAAGTTCTGTTAGCGAGCACCAACATGGCACACAAGCGAGTGGCTATTGAGTAGCAGGCAAAACCCTTCAATTATCAAAAAGTATTTACTGCGAAAATAAATAATATATTTTAAAAGTAAAATTTAACACGTAGGCTTTCACGACCAATATCATCCATAATATAGTTTTTTTTGGGTCAGATCGCGTAAATATATAAATGTGTCATTAAAACCCGCCACCACCACCCAACACAGCCAACTACTAAGGCTTGTCACATAAACAGAACATGCCAATTTGTCACTAGTACAGCACACCGGTGTGTTGTGGCTTGGCTCTCCAACACACCGGTGTGCTGTACTAGTGACGAATTGGCACGTTCTGTTTACGTAACGACACATATATTTACGCGATCTAACCCTAAAAACCTCTTATGGATAAAAGTTAAATTATCAAATATTGTTGACATTGCATTACGGTTAAGCCTGTTGTACCGAGGTCAATGTAAATATAATTCGCATAATCAACTTAGGGATGCACTCCTGGATACAACTCGAGAATGGACTTGCAAATGTATAAAACTACTGAACCTTTTCCGGCACACTGAAGAGGGAAATGCCATAGTACCGGAATTCCCAGCTGCACGTAGGCAGTGCGTCCCTAGGAATTGCTACATAACTCGAAATTACTTAAAGCAACTCTAATTTCCCACAGACCCAATGTTAAAATCAGGGGTTGTGTGGGGGCCGACGTCCACCCCACTGCCCTCGCTGGGCAGGTGGGGCACGATGTCCGCTCATTCCGCTCCCTCCTCCACCGCATCGATCGGCTCCCGCCGGGCCCCTGCCGACCGGGTGATTGGGTCCCACACGCCTGCACCCTCTCTAAGGGACATAGCTAAACTGCTGGCTCACCGCCACACGGAGTTAACCCACGCTCACCCGTGTACACCACAGCCAATGCTAATGCAGGGCTGTGACCACGCTCGCACCTGCGGGAAATTATCTCCTAGCACACGCGCACAAACTGCGGCTCTGTGTTCAGTCTCCCACGACACCACCACTAACGCGGCGCCCAGCGGTATGACCACACCCACACCTGTGAGTGATTTCCTCTTAATGCGCACATGCTGCAGCTCCGCGTTTGCTTTTTTGCGCGTTTTCCCATGCAGTCGTTGCACACACAAATCACAGACACAACACCGATGCTCTGTGCTAACTTTTATTCGTGGCGCAAATACACATTACCTGGGGGAATATTTTGCGAGAAGAGCCTAGCCTACTGCTGCCTAAGTGCCCAGTCACTCACACGTCCTATCTCGCCTACTTTTGATTATCGCCCACGGGTATTTTTTATTATATGGAGTGCCGCGGGCCAATCGTGTGCCCACCTCTGATTACCGCTCACTTGGACCTTGTGCCACGGGGAGTGCTGCTGCTCTGCCCACCCATTGTTCTCCCATGCTCATTGATTCTGACCTCCTGGTCTGCCCTTCTTGCCTAATATTCCACCCTCAGCCTCTCTCAATGTGGTGAATGACTCATTGAGGCTGGCCCATCGAAGCTTTTTGCGCCCATACAATTTTATGCCAACTCGGGGGCACCGCAATGTGATCTGTCCTGCAAGGGTCGGACAATCTCCTGGAACCGGGAAACTGTGGGACTTTCCTCCGGCCTACAAAGTCACCTCAGGCATCTCCATCACAGACCGTGTCAGGTTCGCGCATCGCTGGTTCTAATCGTGTCGCGTCGTGTGAAATGCATGGTTTTGAGGGTGTTGGATAGCTGCGGTGTCCTGGTCAGTGGACTGCGTTGGCACATCGAGTCGTAGTAGTGGCAGTGGGATCGTCAGTAGTTGTAGGGATGGTGCAGGGTGTAGAGGTCCAGGTGTTGATAGATACCGGCACATCCACCACCCTGATTTCAGAAATAATTTACAGGTCGTTGCCGCAGAAATAGATTTGTTTTGGACTTATAGGGAGTACTTGTGTTGCCGTTAATGGCAGGAGTTTGGGTATTGTATGCCAGATAATGGTGTAATGCGGGCGTAAACGGCTTCGCGGATATGACGTCATGGGGGGGAGGAGTTAGGTCACGTGTGAGAGAGGGGTGAGATCTTAAGGGAGAGATACCGGAAGAGACGGGGGAGTGTGGGAGACAGAGTTAGAGTGAGGCCACGCAGGGCGGAGGTCGAGGAGTGGCGAGATCGCCACACACACGGGGGAGTAAGACTTGGCACCGTCGGCCAGCGGTGACCAAGCACGGAGGAACGACGGGCAGCGGTGGAGCTGCAGTGAGGGCAGCAGTGGAGCTGCAGTGAGGGCAGTCGGAGGACTGCACAGGGGATCTGCAGCGGAGCTGCAGAGGTGTGGAGGCTACGGGAGCGAGGGCAGCTATGGAGCTGCCAAGGGGAGAGCTCTGAGCGAGGGCCATGTGGGAAAAGTGTAAGAACCCGAATAAAAGACAACGGAGACAGACCCAGGATCGAGTCCTTTATTACAATTGCAACGGTCCGGATCAGGGATATTGGGATGACAGGACCAATGCTGGTCTCGAAGTCACTGGCTGTACCTTGTCTATTGGGGATTATTTTTTTGAAGAAGATGCCCCTTAGAATACTTGTGGACCAGGGTTGTGTTTAACTGCCATCGGGCCGTCGGTTGGCGTTTTTGTCGGCCCCGACTCGATTGAGTGCGGCGAATGTTACAGTTCAAGCCCCGGTGAGGGAGACTGTTCGAGTTCCCTCGGGAGCACAAATGCTCGTGCCGTTACGACAGCGAAAGCAGCTCGACCGGGAAGTTACTGCGGGGGGCTTCTCCTGACCGCCTCGAACAGGGCCGTTAAGGGTCTCATGCTGGTGGGAGCCCAAACAATAGTGAGGGGGGATCAGGAACCCTTCCTCTAGGTTTTGAATGCAGGATTGCGTACCGCGGTTGTGCAGGCGGGTACGGTTTTGGCTCATGCATCGGCTGCATGTTGTGAAGAGACCAGTGAAGAGACTGCTCATGTTGAGGTTTTAGTGGAGCATGGAGCGGCGGTGGACGTGTCATGGATGGATGCATTGTGTGCTGAGAACCCGAATTTGACAAGTGAGCAGAGGGGTGAGTTACGAGCCTTACTCCGGGAGTTCTCTGACGTTTTTAGCAAAAGTTAATTTGACACACGTCTTTGATGCATCATCATATTGATATGAGTAACGCTGCTCCCATCCAACAACATTCTCTTTGGTTTAGCCCAAAGGAAAAGGACCATGTGCATTAAGGGGTCGATGAGATGTTGGCCGCCAACATTATTTCTCCGTCCACCAGTCCGTGGGGAGCGCCCATCGTTCTGGTTAGGAGGAAGGAAGGGAATATGAGATTTTGCGTGGATTTTAGAAAATGTAACAAGGTCTCTCCCGTACATGATGCTTATCCGCTCCCACGGGTGGACGATTCATTGGATGCCTTGTCGGGTGCGCGATTCTTTTCCATCTTGGATTTGCTGTCGGGGTTTGGTAGTTGCCCTTGGATGAAAGCTCAAAGCCCAAAAAAGCGTTTTGCACCCCTCGAGGCCTTTTTCAGCTTAACTGTTTGCCGATGGGACTTCATTAGGCCCTGGCTATGTTTCAGCAACTGATGGAATTGGTATTATCGGGATTCCAGTGGGATTCGTGCTTGATTTAGTTAGACGACGTGATCGTCTTTGGACACACGTTTTGAGAGCACTTACAGCGATTGCTCTCGGTGTTTGTTAAAATATGGGTGGCAAATTTTTTACTTAAGCTGCAGAAGTGTCATCTCTTGCAAAAGTCGGATTGTTACCTGGAGTACATTGTGAGTGAGGCGGGGATTGCAACAAACCCTGACAAAACTGGTTGTGTGCGCTCGTGGCCAACCCCCAAGTCAATGGGTTAAGTTCGCAGTTTTGTGGGGTTCGCGTCATTATCGCCGCTTTGTGCCAAAGTTTGCGATTGTCACCAAGCCGCTCCACTTTCTTACTGCTAAGGGTCAGATTTCTCTCTGTCGTTTGTGCTGGACACTGACGCCAGCGACACCGGAATAGGTGCCGTGTTATCGCAGGTAGAGAACATGGTAGAAAGCTTGGTCGCGTACGGGAGCCGGGTGCTGTCTCCCGCAGAGCAGCGTTATTGAGTTATGCGCCGCGAGTTGCTAGCCATCGGTATCTTCGTGCAGCAGTACCGGCCGTACCTATACGGTAGACATTTTGTAGTACGCACGGATCATGCGGCTCTGCAATATGCGCTACGAGTTGATCAACCATTGGGACAGCCCTCGTGCTGGGTAGAGGTTTTCCAGGATTACTCCTTCACAGTCACCTACAGAAAGGGGTTGCGCCACTGTAACGCGGACGCTTTGTTGCGGTTGCCGCCTAAAGGCCAGTGTTCGTGTTTGACTGTGGCAGGGCATTGTAAACCAGTAGGTGATAGAGTGCCTTGCGCTATGGTAGCATCTGTGGACGTTTCACCACCCGTAGCGACAGTCCCACAGTACACACGAAATTGATTTCTCTAAGACGAAGGTACTTTGCAAGCCCACTGGCTATCAACAAAGATTCGTTCATGAAGCCATCCATATATATAGACACAGACACAATTTCAACCGAGAAGATGGGTACAAACTGAGCAATCATTGAAAGGACATTATTAACCAGTTTAGGTCAGAACTGGCTGTGATGTTACCATCCTACCTTCCGATGTTAGTAGTTATTTTCGACTTTCTGGTTTTACATTAACAGGATAAATGTCTCACTAACACAGCCACCGTTGCTCGTTTTCCTTGATGTGGCGGTGGCTCTACGATCTTACATTGACATGCTATCTCTCACAATGCAATGGCCAGCCCCGCAGCTTTGGCGTCATAGAGGTAGCTCTCCGATCTTACATTTACATGCAAATTTCTCACTTTAACATCACTAGCCTTGCCCACGTCGCTTATGACCCTTGGGCTACACCCATTTCCAAACTTTAAAATATCCTGCCTCAGCAGCTTTCCCGCTTTTTTTCTCCTGATGATGTGCTGGTTTTTTGTTACTTTTTGTTATTTTCTTTGAACCTATATTGACCGAATGTCCCAAGAATATGAATTCCTGCAGTCACGAAAGCTTTAAGTCAAGGAGTAGAATACCTGTCACGGTGGGCTTTTACTTGGCCCCTGCAGGATCAATCATCTGCGTTCATTATTGACGATTTAATTAATGGATATGTCTTGGACAAGAGGGCCCTGGAATGTCTATTTACGGACCAAGGCCATAGTTTTTCTTCTAAGTTGTTGAAAGATGTATGCAACCTATTGGGTACTAGTAAAATTCGGACTTCGCCCTACCACCCCCAGACTGACGGGATGGTGGAACGGCTGCATAGGACTCTCATGGCCATGTTGTGCTAGCAGGTCAACGAGGCACAGTCCGACTGGGATTTACACATGCTGGGCATCCTCGCGGCCTATAAAATGGCCCCTCACGCCTCTACCGGGTTCTCCCCATTCTTTTTTACGTACAGGAGAGAGTGTGACCCCCCCATGGAGGCCCAGTTGAATATTGACTCATTTACTAAAAAGACTGCTGTGCCGGAACGTATGCACCTCACGCTTAAACGTTTGACTGAGGCGCGGGAGGCGTCATGTCTGAATTTTGCTAAACGGCAAGTGTCCAACGAAAAACTGGCGGAGCCCCGCGAGTCAGGGAACCCGTGGAACGTCGGGGAGAGAGCTTAGCTGCACTGCAGTCAGGTGCCCTTGGGCACGTCCCCTAAGTTACATAGACCGTGGGAGGGCACGGTCAAGGTGATCGAGGTCAAGAGGCCCCAATGCGTTCGGATTCAGGTCAGTTGCAGACGTTGGTACATGCACCCATCGCGACTGAAACCATATTTTAGCGCCTTGTCAAGATGTTTCATCTCCACTGCCCGAGGCCGGGTGTCTGATATGCCCGACGAGCCCCTGGCGTGCGACCACCGAGGTTGTGCCTCAGCGGATTTCCCCAGCACTTAGCGACCGTGGAGCTACCCATAAGGCCAGCAGAAAGCCTTCCAACAGGGAGGGAGCGGCAGACATCCACTTCCCCTCCTCTCCCATCTTTTGTCAGGGAGGGGCTGCGCCCATTAGGCCAACTTCAAGTCGTCCCCGGGGCCCGCGGTAAACCTGCCCTTGTCCCGCCTGGGGGCCCAGCAACAAGAATCCGTTCCAAAACTGTGAGGTTTAAATGACCACCCCGGTCATCCTATTTATTCCAACACTGCCTGGCAAGAGGCCGCAGCCACGAGGCGGGCTGCATTTGCTGGTTGAACTTGGTCCTTCCTGGGTTTGTGGGCGGCGGCGGGTCGGCGGTCGTCAGGTATTGTACATAGTCCGGGGGTGGGTCGTTACTGTGCCACGGAATTTTGTTGTGTGTTGTTGTTGGTTCTTGTTGTTGCCTCGTGAGGGGAGGGGGCTTCCTATTGTTATTGCTGTTCGTTGTGAGGAGGTCGTTCGAATTGTTTGTCGCTGTTGATTGCAGGAGGTCTTCCATTTGTCGTTATTATTGACTCGCGAGGGGGGGCTGACGTTTTTTGTTGGTTCAGTTGACTTTCGAGTTAGGGGCTTCGACTTTTTTTTCGTTTTGTGTTCCGGTGGTTCGTCCCACTGTGTAAGGGATAGGGGTCAACCGGAACGGCTGAGATTTATAAGGGGGGGGGGGTGATGTAGTGATGTTAAATGGATCACTACGGCGTGTAGCGCCAAGTGCCATAGCAATGGGCACTGAGGCTAACACACCGTACAGTACCATACAGTGGGTCACTAGGGGCATGGTACTGGGTGCTAGCAGAAAAGAGCCAGACGAGCCCTACCAACAGAGTAGGGGATAACAGCCTCCGCCCGCGCGGCAGGTAATTGTCACAAAGTCGGTCACTGGGGGAGTGTAGTGGGGGTGGCTGGCGGTAGGGTGGCATGTGAGGACGAGTCACCCTGGCACCGGGTTAAGCACATGATGGGCCGGGGTGAGGAATGTGGACCAAAGGTGAACGGGACATCGGAAGAGTAGCTGAGAAAAGTCTGTAAAGTTCCCGAGGGGGGCGTGATTAAGGGCGGAGCCAGAGAGGGAACAGGTGTAAGGTGGCCTGGAATCTTCGGGAATATGCCAGAGGTAGGCGCGGCCGGGAGTGGAGCCAGAAGAATAAAAGGGAAGCTTTGATCGTATATGGTGGCTGTCTGCAGGTGAAGTGGAACCCAAGTGCTACGTCTCCGTCTTCGACATCCGAGAGTGAAAGATAGGTGTATTAGTCCCGTGTGTAACGATGTTGCATAAGTGTAGAATAAACGTTGTTGCCTCCTAATTAGTTTCTCTGAAATTACTCACTACACAAGCATTGAACTGTTTTATTGCCGTGGCGGCTATACTATAGGAAGTGGAGTAGTCGTGTCAAGGATGTAATGTGTGGGATGAGAGAAAGGAATGGGAAATGGGAAGGGATGCCGGTACGAAAGTACCCAAGACCGACAAAAAAGGGTGAATACCAAATGTATTTAACTAAACTAAACTATTTTATTTTACCAAGTAAGGCCAACTGAACTATACATCTCTTTTTCAGAGGCGACCTGGCCACAAATGATAGCTCAACGAAGTGGCGTATCATCATGTATACATTTACATCAGCCAAACACTTAACGCATGTCGATTCTAAATGTAGAGGGAAAAACTGGAAGACCCGGAGAAAAATCCACGCAACCCTGGGGAGAGAGACATGCAAACTCTAAATATACAGCAGGCTTCAGAGTCGGGATGGAACCCACGGCCTATTAAACTTATCTTAGATCAACTCCACAGTAGATCTCACACATGAGGGGGTTGTTTGGGCAGCCCCACATCTGACAGCCTTTATATTCCCAGTTCTGCTGTTTAACACAGCACTGCGGGTACACTTTTATGGTTGAGTAGACCTAGAAGCAGCTCAGATATCACACGCAGCTGATGTTAGTCAAATTGGGAATTTAACTTATTTGGCTGGGTTCGTGGCACGGTGGGCTAACCACTCTGCGACCGCTCCCCACAGATCCACACACACACGCACAGACCAGTACACCGTACACATCAACACACGTACACACAGACACACATACATAAGCATACACACGTACAAATGCACAACACGTTTTACAAATGCACGTCTTGCGATTTCAAGTAAATTTGGTTTTGGGAGCACATTTAGCAAAGGTTACCGTACACACCGAGTATGGAACATGCAATCAAATGTCTTTTCACTATATATATGTGTGGACGTGTTTATATCTCGCTATAGCAATAACGTTCCGCAAAATTGCTTCAGCCAGCACGGTTTGTGTATGGGAGCCCCAGAGGAGTGAATTAAATGGCTTTTGCTGACTGAATCCCAAGACCTGGTCCCAGTGCACACATATAACAAACCTGACACACACGAAGACACAAAGATAAAAATCTCCCGTATAGCTTTAACAGACTGTAGTACCAAGTGCTGTTAGCGAGCACCTATAAGGCCGGAAGGGCACAGCAGGGGGTGGGTGGTCAGCAGTGGAAATGTTTACAAACTGCACCAGGTACTCATTTGAGGCTGAGTCGACCTAGGGAAGGCCTAGAAACAGTTCAGATAATAAAAGAGATAAACACCATCACCAATATATGTATATACCAGTACATAAACATAATACCAAATGTTCTAAACTTATCTTAGAGACAATACATATGAATCAACACAATAGGATTGTACAGATACACACATCCACACACAGAACAATCCCTACCACGGACGGTGGTCTGTAATCCAACACTGCGGAGGCAGCGAGGGTTGGGTGGATCACAAAAACAAATGTTGGCCCCTCGCCCAAGGTGTGCGTTTACGGTGTACTGCTGTGTGTCAACGTGAGAAGTATGCACGCGAAGAATTAAGTGTACTGCATTATATTGAGTTACATGTGCGCCCATGAAAGTCATTAAAACATGCATGCGCGAGTGTTGCCTAGGTGTGCGCGCCTGGTCAACTGTGCTGCGTGCATATGAAGTGTGCATTAGTGTCGTGCATGTCAAAAAACAGTGCCCGATAGTGTGCTGTGTGTGTGCTCAATACGTGCTGGGATGTGTATTGTGTATTTACTGGGTTTCGTGAGCGTCTGCTCATCATGGCTTGGCACCAGCGAGACTAGCGATTACGAATCCCCCCCCCCCCACCTGCTGTGCTCATCCCAACTGTGAGTCGCATGACAGAGATGAACAGCGCCAGGGAGACCGCGAGTGGTTGGCCCAGGGGATGACGGTGTTCAATCTTCTGCAGTGACTGTGGTTGTCACTGTATGGTGCCGGGGCTTACGAAGCCACAACGGATAATGTGTTGTCATTATGGGCAGCCCGGGTTACGGGGTCTAGTACCAGCCCTAGCGGGGCTTTGGTGAGCGCTGGTTAGCGCAGAGGCACTGCGAGCAGTGTGCGGTGCGGGCTCCCGGTGAGGGATCGAGAGAGAGTGTCAGCCAGCCAGGGTTACGTTGGGGCATGATACGCTGGTTGACCTGCTGACACGTGACCGGATGAAATTGGAGGGGGTCCACCGGTGGACGGGGGCCGCAGGGTGGTCACGTGGTCCAAATAAGCTCTCGGGAACCTTCGAGAAAGAGCTCGAGAGACCTGGAAGGTCGGCGGGGTGAAGGGCGGAGCCAGCCCCAGCCCGGGGGCATATAACAAGGGCCCCGTGAGAAGCTCGAGGTTCTTCGTGTGCTGGTGTTATGAAGATCCACGTCGGGGAGAAGAAGCATCTAGCCACGTGGTCCGGGATCCAGCTTGCGGGATAGCGAACCGTGTCTAGTTCTGCCGTAGCGTGGTTAGATGGGCATTCGAGACCCGAGTGTAAATCGTGTTATGTTGCGTGCTGTTGTATAATAAATAGTGTTTCTCCCAAGATAACGTCTGCGTCTCAGTTGGACTCACTACACTTCTACAGATTGTTTGCGGAAATGACACCGGAGGTGGAAATTGAGTTCCGAGGAGAGTCATAAACACTGAAAGTGGACGGCCTGGGGGATCTGAGAGGAGAAAGATCCTGCACGTCTCGGTAAAGGCCTATGTGGCGGGCCTGCCTCCTCTCAATAGCCATGCCCTGAGACCCAGGGTGTACGGGTCCTGGCAGCACACGCCTCGCTGAGACAGAAGGTCTGAACGCGAAAGGCAGAGGCCAAGGGTCACAGTCCACCAGCACCAAGAGAACCAGGACCTTTTGGCCCAAGTTGGGAGTGACGAGAACTGCCTCCCCCCCCCCCCATCGCTGCACCTTCTGGACCACCCTGAGTATCAGGAGAAAGGACGCAACAGATAGGCCAGACCCTGTCCCCATGGGCATGTCAGGGGTGTCCGTGGTGAAAGTGCCGGGTTGGCAGTGGCGCGACGTGTAGCGGGTCAGCTTTGCATTGTCCATGGAGGTGAACCAGTCGGTGGCAGGCAAGCTGAAGCGGCACACGAGCTGACCATAAAGCACCGGGTGTAAAGGCTACTCACTGGGATCTAAGGCCTCCCACATAACCAATCGGAGGTGAATTTCTCGGTCCCAGCCAGATGCCCTGGCCACTAGGATTAAACCGGTGGGCCTCCTCAGCCCAGATTAAGAGAGAGAAGAATTTGTTCCCTCATGAGAGCTCCGTGGTAATATTAATAATGGCATTTATAACGCGCCACATTTTTCAGACAAGTCAACAACTCAGAGGTGCAGAGCCAACCTCAGGGCTGCTCGAAAGCCTGAGCTAGACAGATAGCGAGGCCTTTAGACGCTTCTGAAAAGTCAGAATGCATTTGATGTTGCGGATGTGCACACCGAGGGGCCGACAGCAAATTACCGACTGTAACAGTTCGAGACAATGGTGTCCGAAGCAGACATTGAGTGACACTGATGAGGGGACCCCTGGCTCATCATCATGGCAATGGCTGCCGTGTTATCGATGCCCTAGCATTCCAGTTGACCAGGTCAAGGCCTGCATCAAGTAATTAGCACGGTTGGCTACGTACGGTGCGAAATAAGTTCAACATACGTACGGCAAATTAAGGTGGAAGCCAATTACGGTCCCAAAAAGCCCTGCACAGGAGTTCAAAACTTGCCCTTAGATTTAAACCTGACTGATGCCTTCTGTGCTATTTTTTCCACGTACCCTACATATACACCGCGGCCCCGGAGACAGTGAACACCATCGAGGCCTCCTTGTCAGCGGTGCTGTCCACTGAGTCAGAAAGAACCAAAGAGGGTTTTTATTTCCCGCTGGCAGCACGCCTATGGGGAAAATGCGGGAAAACAATGGGAGCATCCACAATTAAGGAACCTCGGACAGCTGCTCACACTGGCCCTCGGGCACAGCATACCGATCGATGTGTAGTGTCTGGAAATGTCACTGCGTGGTACTGGGCCTGCAAGCCCACGGCGGCATGTATACTGTTGTGTACACCCCGGAAACGGGGTGTAGTACCAGCCCTAGTTGGGGCTTGGGTGAGCGCTGGTTAAGCGTGGTGGCACCACGCAAAGTGTGCGGTGCGAGCTCCCGTTGAGAGAGCGAGGGAGTGTCAGACAGCTAGGGTTACCTTGGGGGCATGCTACTCTGGCTGACCTGGGGACATGTGACCGGATGATACTGGAGGGGGGCCACCAGTGGTGGCGGCCAGTGGGTGGTCACATGGTCCTAGAAGAACTTTGGAGAGCCTTCGGGCAAGGACAAGAGAAATCGAGAAGGTGGGCGGGTCCTGAGGCGGAGCCACCCCAGCCCGGCCCGATATGAGGGGGGCCCTGAGAGGGGCTCGGGGTTATTACTGTTGGAGAGGCAGGAGATCCACGTCAAGCTTGAAGAAGCCTCCAGCCACGCGGTCTGGGACCCAGCTTGTGGTCCGGACCAGGAAAGTGGAACCGTGTCTAGTTCCGCCGTAGCGTGGTTAGTTGGGTGGTCACCAACCGAGAGTATGTTGTGTCAATAGCTTGGAGTATGTTGTGCTAAGAGTTTAGTAAAACGTGTTTCTCCCGATTTAGAGTTCCGGTAGGGTCTAATTGGTTCAGCTCATTCACGCCGGATGGCATCCATGCTGGTATCAGCAGAATCTCAGCATAAGTGGTTGTCGTTCTTTGAACTGCCCTCCTTCACCACTGACAGTTCACTGACAGGTCACTGGCAGGTTACTGACAGGTCAGGAGCTACAAGCCCCAGGATCAAAATGATACGCTTATGAAAATGCTTTAGGTCACCGGGCACAATGTGGAGGATAAAATAATCCACCCCACCTCCAAGGCAGCTGAAAAGGTTCCCTTATCCCGCAAATCTGAGTCTCCCCCTGGATATATATTTTTTCAAAGAGCCTCAGAATCACTGTCTAAAGGGATTTCTTTATTTTATTACCTTTCTATTCTCTAGAAAGAAAAAAATGTTTTTTTTTATATACAGAAACTTTATTTTCCATTCGATTTCGCAAGAAAATGGTTGAAGCTGTAATTTTACCACTCTTGACTACTGTGACACTGCTTACAGATGAGCTCCTAATGAAATATTAAACAGACTAAATCCACTTTATGTTTCAACTCTTTCATTTGCACTGGATGTACCATACAGAACCCACCATTGTGACCTCTACTTAAAATCCAATCTCTCATCACTTGTTGCAAGAATAAATCTACATTAGGCCTTGTTCATCCATACATCCTCATTGGCAAATATTCGCTATACTTAGCTAATTCGCTAACCCTATTGTAAAACCCAAGAAACCTAAGGCGTCCATCTAATTGCCTTTTAACTATCCCAAGGACAATACTTGGAATAGGTGACATAGCATTTGTCTTTGCAACACCAACGTTTTAAAATAAACGTGTTTCCTCCCTTAACACCGTACACCTTTCAAAAAATATCCTGAAGCAGAATATTAGTGCTGGACACAACTGCATTTATTTGCAAATATTATTTTTAAGTTTCATCCTTACCCATGTATCGAAAGTTACAATTTAAACGTGCAATTTTATTGAGAGCTGTGTGTTGTATTGGTGTGGTCTGGGACTGTGTTGTTGTTTTTCTGCCTTGCCCAAGCTTGAGAATTGGTTTACTTATGCAATTTGAACTTATATACTTATTTAATTGACAGATGTATGTTTAGTGATTTGCTTAACTTCCCTATACTTTGTACTCCTATCGTTGTTATTGTTTGTTGTTGTAACTTTCTAGACGTCTGTGATAAGGAGCTTCATAGCTCATAGGATTTCTCCAGCATAAATTAAGATTATTATCCTGTACAGCATTGTGTGAGATGCAATTTAGCATGAATGACGCGATATCAAATTAATGATTATTATACCTTAATATCTGGAAAATAAAATGGCCCTGATGAGGATGGAGAATTAACTTTAGCCTTATCCTTTATCTTCTTAGCCCTACTGCCCGTAGGCATCTTAACTGTGGGGTGCCTGTGGCGTTTTGACTTAGTTATGGGGGGCACCCCGGATAGGGTTTCCCTAAACCGGGCCACCTCAAGTACAATGTCGTTAAGAAAATCACCAAAGCCCAAATGAGATAGCTGCTCAGACCAATCCTCCAGGTCTTCTTTGTCGGCCTGAAGAACCTCTTCCTCAAACCTTCCATAGGAGTAATGCTGAGTAGGAAACTCCTCAGGCAAATCGTGGAAGGGCTTCTCAGGACCCAAATCATCCTGCGCAATGACTCTGAGACCACAGCTTCATGGCCCTACAGCACACAGTACAACGCACTGGTAAAGGCGACCGTTGTCTATTTGAGTAGGGACCTGCAGGGACCTGACACCCCGCCAAAAGGGACCGGCAAAAGTTGGCCTTTGCCCCATCGTTCGGAGGCCCCGAAAACAGAAGAAAAGCTTGGCAGAGGTCACTGGTTCCTGGAGGCAGTGTAGGCAGAGCCAGAGCATCCCCCCAGCATGACACGCCCATTGCCACCTTCTAGACAGTCAACAACACTGGGACAGCTGAATCGTGCCTACCTGTCCCTTTAGGATAAAGCGCGCAGCAGAAGGGACCGGAATCGCCCGGGAGCGATGGGCTCGGGGAGAAGAGATGGGTTTTAAGGGAGGAACGAAAGCAGGTTAATGCATATGATTGTTTTTACATGCTGAGGTATGTGGTACCTGTTGGAAAGGAGTGAAGGCGTAGGTAGGAAAAATGGGATGAAGAGAGTTGCAGTCAAGTGGAGTGAAAACGAGGGAGTAAATCACGAGTTCAGTAGCATAGAGTGAGACGAGGGAACGGATTTTGCTAATCATAGAATGGGTGAAAGGGGCAAGTGCGGATAGTGGTAGAGACGTGGTTGAAGAGCGAGAGAGAGGAGTTGAAGATGTCACCGAGGTTCCGAGCAGAGGAGATGATAAGATGGTAGAAAATGAGATGGTAGGACAGGGTGGAGGTGAGCGGGGAGAAGGGAAGAAAAGGATTTCAGTTTTGGAAGGTAGTGGAGTGACATCCAGGATTGGAGAGTGACCAAGCAGTCTGAAATGCGCGAGGCAAGGTCAGGGGTAAATGAGAGAGAAATAAAAATAATATAACATCTAAGTTTCGCCGGGAAATAAGTGATGGGGAAAGTGAAATGAAGAGAGATACAGAGGGAGAATAGCAAGGGTCCTAGGACAGACGATTAGGGTACTCTTAACAGTGACGGGGTGGAGTGCTTGAAAGAAACAGAGGAACGGCGTGAAGAGAGTTGAGAGGAGAGTCAGAGAAGGTGCTGGAGATGAGGGAGATGGTGGAAAAGATGAGCCACCGCTTGTCAAAACCGCTGCAGATGTTTATTTTGCTTGGTTTGAAGCAATGTTGCTGACATTATACGCTTCCAGAAAGAAGGCCGTGTAGCTGATGGGATGTGTAAAAAAACGTAATTTGTATTGATGTGCAGGCACACACATGTGTGAAGGTGGCGAATGTTGTCCATTTAACTCCGAATGCTCAAATCAAGCCGCGTGTGTTGCTCGAGGTGTCCATTGCCGACCGGCATAGAGAATCACTCGCTCCAGTGCCGCAGCTGTTATTGCCGGGTGTTTTATTATTGATGCCAGATAAATGTTACCGTGAAGGACGTAGCAGAGCGATTGATAGACTCGCACACAAACGTAGGAGACAAATAAAAAAAATATCCCCCGTATAGCCTGTCAGACTTTTTGGGGCAAGTGATGTTCGCAGGCACCTATGAAGGCTTGCACGGCACACGAGGGGGTGGGTGGCCAGTACCACTCCCGGACACGTTTGTCTCCCCAGTGGTGATATTTACAGATCGCACCAGGTACTCATTTTAGGCTGAGTTGACCTAGCGGAGGCCCAGGACGGGTTCAGATATGCGACACTGGTGTCAGTCGTGAGCGGGAATTGAACTTGGGTAGACAGGTTCGGAGCGCAGTGGTCCACTAACCGGTAAATTACGGCTCCCCAAACAAAGACAAAGATCCCTCATATAGCCTGAGCAGACTGTTGGGGCAAGTGCTGTTAGCCAGCACCTAACGAAGGCCGGCACGGCACACGAAGGGGAATTGAACTCGGTTCGCTAGGTTCGTATTGCGGCGTACTAACCGCTACGCTACCGCTCACCACACGTATACGCACACACACATTCACGAACAGTCAGATACATAAAGATCCCCCCCCATACAGCCGTGTACGGTGCGCGAAGTGCCAATATTCTTCAGCTTTTCTTTCAGATCCCTCGGCTATCGAGGAGTCAGCTGTCACCCCGGCTCCAAGATCCCGTTCCTGCGGTCTCATCTACATGCTTGGTGGCCAACCTCCGGGCGTCGTTCCGACAACCACGGTAGAGTTGGGGTAAAGTTCCATCTTCGTTTCGCAATGCGCCACCACATCACCCAGCTAGTCTCTTTAAACCGACTGCAACGTGAAGCTGACCAGTCGTGAAACTCCCAAATGATCCCAACTGTAACATTATATTCCATGCTTGCGCATGATTGCAGCAATTTGCTCACGAGATAAATGCCCAATTTTCAGCTTCGCTGGCCACCATTAGAAGGCTTCAGGAGAGAGTTTTTGTAAACTACTATTTTAAAACTATATACTTTACCAGGTAAGGCCGACTGAGCAAAGCAGATCTTTTTCAGAAGTGACCTGGCCACAAATGATAGCTCAACGAAATGGCTTATCAGGTGGAACTTTATAGCAGCCAAATACTCTAAATGCTTGTTGTTCTAAATATGTAGGGAAAACCCGGAGGACCCGGTGGAAAATCCACGCAACCACAGAGAGAACACGCAAACTCCAAATATACAGCAGGCGTCACGATCAGGATCGAACCCACGACCTCCTCCATGCCAGGCGAGGTAGTTAACGTCTAGCCACGGTGGCGCCCAATATAAGGCGCGTATGATGGGTGATGGAGGAGCTCCTGACGAGAAGGCTTTCTACGCACGAGCAAGTTGTCAAGTTGTTTAGAGTGCGAGGAACTTTTGTTGTCCTACCCCCGCACCTCCAATTATCACGGTTGGTTAAGTACGGTGCGAAAGAAGTTCAACATCCATGCATTAAAGTCATCACCCGAAGATGTACGTATGTATGTTGAACTTCTTTCGCACCGTACGTAGCCAACCGTGCTAATTGGAGGTGCGAAGATCGCCTCGAGTGGACTTCCTTTTCCCTTATGCGATGTGGTCCCAGTTCGACGCTGGATTGTATAATAATACACAACTCAACATAACGATGCGCGTTATTGTGCAGAATGTAAATAACAAGAGTTAGCTAACCGCTGCACCATCGATCGATTTCAGAGTTTGCTTTTGCGTTGAATCCCTGATGATGGAATCAGGACTGATCATCACGCACTCCTACAGGGGCTGATAGGGTGCGTGCAGATTCCTTTAATTTAATGTGCGGAAGACGGATATGTGAAGGAGACATCGCCTGCCAATTTATCTCCATATTTCTAATCTCCACGGCCGCCCCGAGAAAAATGGTTCTTTTGATCGCAAGCTGTTGGCTAAAAGTTGTCGGGTTATCATTTACACGGAGATCCTGGAGGGCCAAATGTTGTTGGTGAGCGTCCACAATGCAACCTTTTCTGTTCTGTCTGTCAACAACAAAACAACTTAACGCACGTATTGATTCACGGTTGCAGAACTCGAGGACAATCATTAAGCACGTTATGTCTCGTGACATTGCTGCTGCTGCTTTGGCAGTGCTGCACTCACACAATCAACACAACGGGAAGCTCGACGCAAACGTCAATAACTGTGGCGTTAAAAGGAAGAGACACCCAGGGTAGGCGACGATTTCAAGCAATGGCCCTCGCGACTGCTCATGAAGAAGGGTCATTGCCCGACGCGTCGCCTATTGTGTGCCTTGATAAGGGTGCGGTGTTGTTGACGGATGTGTTGAGGATTTTGTTGTTGTAAACAATCATCATGATAAATCCACGTGGGTGAGAGTTTCCATTAGAGCTTCAGCCATCCCTTACGACTGATTCACTCGTGTTGATTACCAATACACACACAAAGACACAGATCCCCTGTATAGTCTTAACAGACTGTTGGGGCAAGTGCTGTTCGTGAGCAACTATGAAGGCCGGAACGGTACATGAGGAGGTGGGTGGCCATCACCACGCCCGGCCCTCTTTATATCTCTAGTGGCGATGTTTACAAACTGCATCAGGTACTCATTTGAGGCTGAGTCGACTTAGGGGAGGCAACAGAAAGAGTTCAGATAATGGTCACTGGTATTGGCTTGAGCGGGAATCGAACTCGGGTCACAGTACATAAACACACGCATACCATAATAAAAGCAATAATCCTCCGCATAGCCTTGAACAGAGCGTTGGGCCAAGTGCTATCAGCGAGCACCCATTTCGGGCCGTGCAACGCCGCAGGACGAGACGGGTGTGGTCAGCACCATGCCCGGCCGCCTTTGTCTCCCTCGTGTTTGAGGAAGACAACCGTTTTTATGAGCGTCCTTGGTGTCTGTGAGTAGACCCTCGTATTGTGAGCGTGCGTACCACTGCTTGTTGAGCAAATGTACCTGCTGTTTGTGTATTCGCGTGCATGCTTATTTAGGGGAGATGCAGTGCAGCGTTTAGCGCACTGCACTACGAACCCGGCGACCCGAGTTCGATTGCCGCTCACGTCCAACACCGATGTCGATGATGCAAACCAGTACCTGGCCCTCCCCTAGGTCGACTCGGCCTCGAAAATAACTATGTGATGCGCTGTGTAAACATTTTCACGTTGGGCGTGGTGCTGGCCACTCACACTCTCATGTGCCATACAGGCATTCACAGACGCTCGTCAACAGCGCTTGCCCCAACAGTTTGTTAGAGACTATACGGGGGATCTTTGTTATAAATAATCTGGATTACTATACACTACAGTAATGCACAGTCGAGTGTGGATGGGTAAAGTGTGGTGTGACGTACAGCACTGTATACGGTAGTGGATGGCAATTATGGGGTGTGTGGTGTACGTGGAGTGTAATGTGCGGTGTAAAGTGCAGTGCAGTTGCTCTTCACCTGGGGTGCACGCTGCACCCCCTGAGGTGCACGCTGCACCCCCTGGGGGTGCGAGATTCCCTTTCTGGGGGTGCGAGACATGGCCAGATTTTTGAAGAAGTTAAGTCATCGAAACACAAATTAAGTTACTACTACTTATTTTTTTTATCAAACACACCTATGTATTTATTAACATTGTACATTTTTGTAATGATTGGTGTCGTCTATGATTGTGAAGCGTTCGTTTAGTGCAGGGGTCCTCAAACTACGGCCCGCGGGCCACATGCGGCCCGCCGAGGACATTTATCCGGCCCATGGTCACTAATTGGGCTGCGCTTGTGAGCACTAATTGGGCTGCGCTGGTGAGCACTAATTGGGCTGCGCTGGTGAGCACTCATTGGGCTGCGCTGGTGAGCACTAATTGGGCTGCGGTGGTGAGCACTCATTGGGCTGCGGTGGTGGGCACTGATTGGGCTGCGGTGGCGAGCACTGATTTGGCTGCGCTGGTGAGCACTGATTGAGCTGCGGCGGTGGGCACTGATTGAGCTGCGGCGGTGGGCACTCATTGGGCTGCGCTGGTGAATGGTTCAATGGGCCAATTGACTGGACTTGCCCCCCAGGCCTAAGGCTGCCAGCCCTCCCCTGGCTGCACTTGACTGGCTCTCCCTCCCTCAGCTCCCTCACTTGCCCCTCGGCTCCACTCCCAGTGATAATCCTGTGTGCTGGGGATGTAGATCCCCAGCACACGCACCGCTGAGTAAATGATAGAGGGGTAATAACAGAGTGATCTCTGATCTCTGGAGGGGCTGCCTGCTGTTTTTCCGTGCCGGTCAGTGACAGACAGCCGAGGAGTAGGAAACCCAATTTAAATGACAGTAAGTGCATTTATATTCTGATTGCTATTCATTTGTATGAGGTTATATGTTGTGTAATCCCCGGTTCATATTGTTGCGATCTCTGAGCAGTGCGAGTTCAGCCATATGCTTGTATGGCTGAACTTGCATTAGATTCGGAAGAAAAAAGGCACATGTGCCTTCTTTTTTCCTGCAGTGGAATCGGATCGCATGGGTCTTCTCCCCCATGCGATCAGATTCCTATGCGAGTTCGCAGATCGCACTGCGATCTGTGAACAAAACTGCAGGTGTAATTAATTTTTAATGGCACCCGCACCAGTGTGAGCCTGGGGTAAAAGCGGAGTTCCCCCAATCAGACTGCATTGATGGGCAGTGCAGTCTGTATGTCTCTGTGTGGGCAAAGTTATTGCTGGTATATTGTTTTTGTAGCGCTGTATATATATATTGGTATTTTACTAATAGCAATTTTGACTCCCTAGGAAACAATGATGTCAAGAAAGAGAAAAATTGACTCGGAGTGTAGGATATTCAAAGAACAGTGGACTTATGATTTTCTTTTTCATGCAGTACAAGGAAAGAGCTGTGTGTCTGATATGCCAGAATATAGTGTCTGTGTTCAAAGAATACAATTTACGTCGACACTATGAAACTCAACATAAAGATAATTATAATTGTTTGGTCGGATAAGTGAGAAAAGATAAAATATTCAAACTGAAAAATACATTAACAACTCAGCAAAATACTTTTGTGAAGCAGAAGCAGCTAAATATTTCATCACTGCGAGCAAGTTTTCAAGTTGCCAAGCTAATAGCGTGCACTGGCAGACCATTCGGGGAGGGAGAATTTGTTAAAGAATGCCTTCTTTCTGTTGCCAAAGAGATGTGTCCAGAGAAGGCCGATTTATTTAGTACAGTGAGTCTTTCAGGACCTACAATTACACGGAGGATTGAAGAAATGGGAGACAATTTGCATCAGCATTTGCAAAACTCCACAAAAAAACGTTCCTATTTTTCCTTGGCACTCGACGAAAGCAATGATGTTCGTGATTCTGCACAACTTCTAATTTTTATTCGTGGGACGAATGACTATTTCGAAGTCACAGAAGAGCTTGCTGCACTGCAAAGCATCAAAGGAACAACTACAGGAGAGGATATCTATGAAAAGGTTTGCCAAACTGTGAATGGTTTGGAGCTGAACTGGGCTAAACTAGCCAGTGTGACAACTGATGGTGCTCCTAGCATGGTGGGGTCTAAGAAAGGAGTAATTGCTCGCATTAACCAAGAGATGGACAAACATAACCATTCTCATCCAATAGCCATACACTGCCTCATCCACCAACAAGCGCTGTGTAGTAAATCACTGAAGTGGGACTCTGTTATGAAAATTGTGGTATCTTGTGTTAACTTCATTAGAGCTCATGCACTAAACCACAGACAATTTCAGGAATTTCTGTCTGAGCTAAATGTTGACTATGAAGATGTTCTCTACCACACAGAAGTCCGTTGGCTGAGTCGAGGGAGAGTTTTGAAACGTTTCTATGACTTACTTCCACAGATTACAGCTTTTCTGCTTTCAAAAAACAAAGAAGTACCAGAGCTCAATGATGCAGAATGGAAATGGCACCTTGCCTTTCTGACAGATGTAACAGAGCTACTCAACAGTTTCAATGTGCAACTTCAAGGAAAGGGGAAGCTCATCTGTGATATGCAATCACATGTCAAAGCATTTGAAGTAAAATTAGGCCTCCTCATCAAACAAGTGAAGGAGGAAAACTTCTGTCATCTCCCCACAACTCAAAATCTGTTAGCGGAAAAACCATTGGTTGCATTCCCAAACAAAACATGTGTGGATTCACTGGAAAAATTGCAAAAGGAGTTCCAATTTAGATTTAAAGAGCTTCATCTACATGAACAGGACATACAGCTTTTCCGTAACCCATTTTCTATTGACATTGAAAATGTGGATACAATTTACCAAATGGAACTGGCTGAACTGCAGAATTGTGACTCTCTGAAAGACGCATTCAAGTCAAGCAGCCTTCATAATTTCTATGCATCTCTCCCCTCTGAGACATAGCCTCATCTCAGGAACCATGCACTCAAAATGGCAACCATCTTTGGCAGCACTTATGTCTGTGAACAGACTTTTTCCAGAATGAAACATTTGAAATCTCCAACCAGATCTAGACTAACGCATGCACACTTGCATCACTTGTTACGACTAGCAGTGACAAATATGGAACCGGACATTGACCATCTCATTAGCCAAAAGCAGGCCCATAGTTCCCATTGAAATACTGGCAAGTTTGTTGATTTAACTTTACTTGTTCGTCATTTTAAATATTGTATTTGTTCCCGTTTTGTTTCTTCACTTCAAAATAAGATATATGCAGTGTGCATAGGAATTTGTTAATATTTTTTTTTAACTATAGCCCGGCCCTCCAACGGTCTGAGGGACAGTGAACTGGCCCCCTGTTTAAAAAGTTTGAGGACCCCTGGTTTAGTGTAAGGATGAACGCGGTGAGGTTGACTTGAGTGAGTAGAGGTAAGTAGGGAGTGAGTATGTAACTGTAGAACTTATTTTGCTAATCGGAGGTGCGATGAAGGACAACAAACTAAACCCAAAAATCGGTCCTAAAGAGCAGTTCTAAGGCTGAGATGAGGCTCAAGTGAGTGGGAGTAGCGGGTTATATGGGCCTCTCCTAGGTAGACTCAGCCTCAAATGAGTACCTGGTGCGGTGTGTAAACACCGCCACTAGAGAGTCAAAGGCGGTCAGGCGTGGTGATGACCACCTACCCACTCATGCACCGTACTGGCCTTCATAGGTGCTGGCTCACAGCACTTGCCCCAACATTATGTTAAAGCTGTATCTGGAATCGTTGTCGTTTATATATGACTGTATGTGTATGTAGTAAGATTACCAATAACCAGTCTGAGCCATTCCCTGTTCACCTTGGGGCACGACAGATATGTCCTCTGGCCCTAACACTATAGCATTTCTTCTTTGGACACCTAGCTGGAGACGCTTTCCGTGGATTTCCTGGTGAAATTTGCATATGGTACATATAGAATGGGAGGCTGATCGATGCCCGGATGCTGTTAGGGGATGGCTCCCTGTTGGTCAACCATATTATTTATGCGAATAAGCTGGTAATGTGGCTACTGCAGGAATTCATATTCTTTGGGTCTTTCGGTAATGCCACGTAGATAGAAAAACTGAGCAATCATTGGAAGGACGTTATTAACCAGGTTAAGTCATAATTCGCTGTGATGTTTAGTAGTTATTTTCAACTCTCTGGTGTTACATTAACAGGTTAAATGTGTTTACATTAACAGGTTAAATGTCTCACTAACACAGCCACCGTTGCTCGTTTTCCTTGATGTGGCGGTGGCTCTATGATCTTACATGCTATCTCTCACAATGCAATGGCCACCCCCGCAGCTTCATCGTCGTGGAGGTAGCTCAGCACTCCGATCTTACATTTACATCCAAATTTCATCACTAGCACCCGCCCACTTCGCTTATACACAATACAATGGCCTCCTCCGCAGCTTGGTCGTCGTGGAGGTAGCTCAACTCTCCGATCTTACATTTACATGAAAATGTATTCACTAGCCCCGCCCACTTCGCTTATGACCCTTGGGCTACACCCATCTCAAACCTTTATAACATCCTGCCTCAGCAGCTCTCTCGCTATTTTTCACCTGATGACGATTGCTTGTATTGCAATCGAAACGTCGTGATATGTTTTTTTTATTATTTATTCTATCTACATGGCTTTACCGAAATACCCAAAGAATGTGTCTACTGTCCACTCTGAGAAGGATTAAGACGCCTTACTACCGAACTTGGAGCATACTAGTTAGAGATGGGGCCTTACCATCAGCCCCACAAAAATAAAGCACCTGCCTGGGTATTTTACGACATCAAATGGTTTCCTCCCCAAACTCCGAATGGGTGATGGGGCAGTAGTGGAGAGAGGGGAGACGTTTCTGTACCTGGGCAGTGTGCTTGGGCAGAAAAGGGCTCAAAATCAGTCGAGCGGCATGATCTTTTAATCACCTGCGTTATGCAGTTTGAAAGCTACCTTGCCTTTCAATCTTATTGGCCATAGTTATGTCCTCGCTTCCCTTTCCATGCGTAAAACGTGGAGCCCTTTTAAAGTAACATCTTTGCTGGCTTGAAACATTCAGGTTCGCCTGCCTATGATCCACCATGGGTTTAACCAGACTGGATTACAGTGTGGAGGAGCTCACATCCTTGAGAGATCTGGACACAGTCCCATCGGAGACCACCTCCGGCCGGCTGCGTTGGCTGGATCATGTATCCCGCATGCCAAGCCATCTCATTTAGCTTCCCTTTGGTCGGATATAGGCGGCTAAACGGGTATACGGCACGGGTTATAGAGGAGATTGACTGGCGTGGTATAGAAAGAATGGACTTGTCGATGATTGGAGGAGGTTTATTATGAAGGACGCTACCAGGCAGGTGGAGGCAGTCGCTCTCCAGCAACAACGGCCGGTGGAGGAGCGATGCTCACAACAACGAGACGTTTAAAACACAGCGATTTGGCACAGTCGGGAGCACAGGTGTTGCATCTGCCAGTTAATCTCAGTTAATCAACCCATGGCACCTGGGTATGTTCCGTGACATCCTGCCAGCGAGGCAAAGGCAAATATCCCTCCGTTATAGCATTTAAGGAACTGTTGAGGCAAGTGCTGTGAGCGAGCACCGGCGTTATTGTCGATCCAATGGGGTGGTGTGTGGCCTGAAAAAAAACAATGCCCGGCCGTCTTTGTCTCCTCCCGTGCTAATGTTTACACATCGCACCGAGATACTCATTTAAGGTCTGTAAACCTAGAGGATGTTGGCCGTGAGCGGCAGCTGGGTCGCTCTTATGATTCAGACGCCTTCGGAAACAACAAACCCAGCGGCGCGTGGAGCACTCACCTACACTGCCCGTCAGTGCCCACACATGAATCACGGCGTGACAGTCTAATTAGGACGCTGCTAAATTAAGAAACCATGCGTGCAAGTGGCCCGGAGACGCGGCGGGGGTGGATTCATAATGGTTGTTGTCCGCCGAGTGGATGCTGAGTCTGGCATAAGCGACTGACCGTGATTAAACCAGGTTCTCTAATGTGGCGAGTTGATGGCCTCAGCCCGGTTACCAATGACTCACACAGAGATTCCAGTGACTTACACAGAGATCCACAGACTTACGGAGAGACACATAAACTTACACAGATATCCATAGACTTACATAGAGACACATAGGCTTACACATAGATCCAGAGACGTACACAGAGATTCATAGACTTACATAGAGATCCATAGACTTACACAGATATCTATAGACTCACACATATATATAGACTTATACAGAGATCCATAGACATACACAGAGATCCTTACACTTACACTGAGATCCACAGACTCACACAGAGACCCATTAACTCACATAGACCAGGCTGTGATTGAACCTGATTTTCTGTTCTAGTGAGTTGATGGTCTTTACTCGGTTATTTCGAACTGCACAATGAGACCGCCGTGCTACATTTGATTTCTGGCCTCATTTGGCAGAATTTCAACTCTTGAGAATTAAATGTCTCGTTTGAGGAACATGAGACGGATACTCTCGCTACGGCATATGCCACGTGCAAAAAGATACACCCTTTGAGAGGCATCAAGTCTGCATTAACCACATGTACTTGTGGCAACACATGCAAACATGTTCTGATAATGTATGTATTGTCTTGGCAACTGATTGGCCTACACCTGACAGCCTTGTTCATGGCCACGTCTCTGCACCAGTGTTAGACCCTCGAACGGCAAAAGGCGAACAATACAAAGACAATGCAAGTATCAGAGCATTTAGCGCTCGGGTTGAGCTATATTACCAGAGCATGTTTGCATGTTTTTCCACAAGTACGTGTGGTTAATGCAGACTTGATGCCTTGCAAAAGGTATCTCTTTTGGTGTTTGCACATCTTTACACTTCCTGTTTTATTGCTAAAAAGGGAAGAACCTCCACATATTGTTTCATCATGTTGATACTGGCAACAATGTTCCATAGATATTAAGAAAGTTGGCTAAAAGGTTGGAAAAAAACAATTCCATAGCTAACTGAAAGCACTTGATTCACATAAACTAAACTATTTTTTATAAACTATTTTTATTCCAGGTAAGGCCCAATGAGTAATATAGCTCTTCTTTTTCAAAAGCAACCTGCCCATCAATAATAGCTCAATGAAGTGGATTATCACGTGAAAATTATGAGCAGCCAAATACTTTTAACACATGTAGAGGGAAACACCGGAGCACCCAGAGAATAACCCACGGGACCATGGGGAGAGAGACACGCAAACTCCAACTACAGTATACAGACATCACGGTAGGGATCGAACCCGCGACCTCCTGTATACCAGGCGAGGTAGTAAACATATCACCACCGTGGTGCCCTTTAACACGTTTAATCCTCTATCAATTAACACCACTGTAATTTGACAAATCGTCAGAATTTCCAATCACAAATGGACTCTGGACAGAATTGCTAACCTATCAAGAATATAGTCAGATTGCTTGTGTTATCGTTAGAGCTGGGGGTTAATGCCTACGGTTAAGGTATGAGCGATTGCTAAAGCTATGGTTAATGTCAGAGCAAGAGTTATAATTACAACTCAGGCCGCTAGGTAGCATTGACCCAGACAGTTCGGGAATTGAAATCCGTGTTCGGGTGGCAGGGGTTGATTTGAACCAAGATCTGGTAAGGGTGTTACTTTGTAGGACTGAATTACAAGTTGCAGCACAGATTTGAACGACCCAGGCTTATTGGAATGTCAGGGTTTGTGCATTCCAGAGGTGGGACAAAGTCATTGTTATGCAAGTCCAAGTCGAGTCGCAAGTCATCAAATTCATGACTCGAGTCTGACTCGAGTCCAAGTCACATGACTCGAGTCCACATCTCATAGGTGGGACAAAGTCATTGTTATGCAAGTCCAAGTCGAGTCGCAAGTCATCAAATTTATGACTCGAGTCTGACTCGAGTCCAAGTCACATGACTCGAGTCCACACCTCTGGTGCATTCTATAGAATTGTTTTGGTATGTTGTAGATTATGTCGTGGTGGTATTCTATGGAAGTTTTATGGTGGAAATATGTAGAAACTGTAAGAGTTGAAATCTGTAGGATCCACAGTAGAGTGAATCTGTAGGATCCACACTGGAGTGAATCTGTAGGATCCACAGTGGAGTGAATCTGTAGGATTCACAGTGGAGTGAATCCGTAGGATCCACAGTGGAGTGAATCCGTAGGATGTGACTCTATGGCGGTATCAAGTTTTACAAAAACCACAAACACATCCATCCCAAATAATCGATCCTCACACAAACACACACACATGGTTTGACGCACGCGCCGTGAGTGTAATAGTGGAATTTTAATTGATAATAAAATTGAGGAATTGTCATGTGCCTAATGTATGCTGCTGCGTCTGACCACAATCGCCGACTGGCAAGCTCCGCTTAAGCTCATTAATAACTACTCCACACTAACCGTGGGAACGCAGTCATAAAATAATGATCATTAATATATCTACATATATATATATCTATGGGCAACATCTGCTGGTATGTGCATTGCAAATTCCCATTTATTAAGTATAAAGATCTTGCATCACGTTTCGCTGCACTCACTCCGATTGATAATGTACATTCCTGGGGAATGTGTCCTGCGGTTTAACATTCACACGCTGCTAACGCACAGCAGTAGCAGGGTTTTTTTCCGCCGTTTGTTATTACTTTGAATCGGAATTTATTTTTTACGAGTAGGCTGGCCCCACGTCAAGATGCGGGCCAGATTCGTGTCGTAAGACCCTCCGCCATCTGACGAGAGCCAAACAAATTAAATATGCCTGTGAGAATCGTTCTCTACTGGTGAGTTAAAACCATGATTAAATATTACGATAAAAACTTGTACACCATTTAACACGTTTAACTGTTTGGTGGCTATGTCGAATGGTATTATGACACGCAAATTTGACCGCCACATTTACATCGTGGCCCATGCCCCGAACAAACAAAATCAACTCTGAATCATTAAGGTCTCTGCTCGAAACGTCACACAGGTCTCCTCCGTGTTCCAGGTTCGTCTCGTGGAAGTGATCGCGAGCTTTTAATTGGCATGTCGTTTCGGTGGATCATTAATCAAGGTCACAACTCATTCCGACATGGTCCAACACTTACCAACATCCTCCCACGATCATCAATGATGCAGTTCCGTAATCCAGAAAGACTCGGGGGGTGGAGTTGGTGGATCACTCATAGATGGAGCGAGGTGGTGTTTTTAGAAGGCAGTGCAGCAGGTTATCCTCCCGTATTTTGACGTGCGTCTCCATGGGTTTTCTCGTGCACAAAAGATGACTTTAGTATGGATTCGGCCAAACATCTCGCAAGCAGGTCCCTCCTAACAAATAGTCTTGGGACTCACTGAGCCTTTCCTGACCTGTAGAGACGGGGGGTGAAGGAGGGGGTTGGTGGTTCACGAATAGGAGACACGGCCCGTCAAGATGATGATTTACATGAGGAATATGTCATTCGCGTGAAGGCCAGCACAGCGAGTAGGCCGAGCCAGGGTAAGGTCATGTTGCTTGTGTGGTGGTAACATTGTTGAAGCACTCTCCACGTTTGCGTGCACGGGTGTCATCTGGGCACTTCTGCGTTCCTCCCTCGCGTAATTGAAATGGATGGACAGGAATTATCCGAGCATCCCGAGTACATTGCTGAGGCTCGGCGAGGTGTCCTGATTTCATAAAGAGAGTTGAAAACGATTGACTCACATTTGTAGATTTTTAAAAAAAAATGCTTCAGCCAAGACGTGTTTTAACAAAAAACGCCAGAAATTGCATAAAAATTCAGAAGCTTCTGCCTGAATATTGGCTCATTCATTGACCACAGTGCCAAAGTGGGAAACCCGCCCGCATTGATTGAAACTCGAGACATCTCCAGAGACTTCAAAGTGCAGATGATGAGCCTTGAAAGTGTTTCTTACACTTCCCAGAAACCCACACGTTTCTCTGACAGTGTTGCCAGAAACTTGCAAATCCCAGCTGTCTTGATCTGAATGTCAGAAAATTAACTTACAATTTCCTGAAACGTTCTCTGATTTCACGCACGTTGGCATGTCCACGCGCATTGCTCTGGTTCACCAACAATCCCGGCACAGAAACAAACTGGACGGACACGGTCTCTCGGTCAGCGCGAAGTCGTCAAAGCCGTGCAGTATCCTGCAAAGAAAGTTCAACACGGCAACAACCGGGACCAATATCTCAGTACAAATCAACTCTGCTGACACTCGAACACAGAGGATGCCAATGTCCTGGACTGACCACGGTCAAACCCTGCAAAGGTGGTGACTTTAACATCGGTTCATGTGAGCAGGTCACCTCTTATTCACTCACCAGTCATGAGAAAGACAAGACAAAGCTTTTCCCTTCTTATCCACTGGTGGATATTTCAGATTCCCATGTTGGTGTCCGTTCTCTCCACATAGCAAAATATACAATAACTTTTTCATAAAGCAATGCTCGTTTTATTTCACATAGAGGGATGATGGTGATGATGATGATATTCCAAGTTCAAATTCTGGTTAGGAGGGCTTTACTCAACCCACCGTCCTTCTGCGGTCAATAAAAGAAGAACCACATTGTGGGCAAGATCAACAGTGATCATCCTATACAGTTTATACTCGTCCCTATCATTAAAACGTGGAATTTCCGCCACTGGCTCTGCAGGGCTGTAAATGGAAATGAGCACGAGTGCCCCAATCACTGCTCATTTGTGCAGGAACTCACTTCGACATCCTTAACTGGTCGATATATTTAGAATCAGTTTTGCCCTTTCTGGAAAGGCTGATCTGTGACGTAGACATGTGGAACATGGAGAGTCACCTCAATAGGGGACCCACTGTCCACCCGAGAGAGACAACGACGGGCCAAGTCTACCTGGCTGGAGGGTTTTGACTCAACATTTATGGGCACGGAGGACAAAAAAATGGTAACTGATGAGCCCACGTCTCGGTGGCAAGGAGGCTTCAGTCACTCAAATATCCCATCGGCATCGCGGAACTTCTGGGAGCACACACTCCCGGCAGCATTGGGTTAAACACAAAGCAAACCCTGAACCGGTTGCAACATTCAGTGACTCATTATTCAGAGTGAGGGGGGCTTGCTTGAGCCAGTACTGATGGACTGCCAGAAGTTTATGGGCGAGGGTCTCCTCTCTGTAAGATATGGGCTTGGTAGAAAATGTATAACAATAGTATACATTTCCTACGTAGATGGGAGAGACGTGAGAAGGGAAGTGAATTGTCACAGGTGGCTGAGAGCTACCTGGCCTTGCAGAACCTCCAGGTAATCCGTCTCGGCTTGATGCTGCTGCTGATTCTGTTGCTGCTGTTGTAGCTGATGATGATGTTGTTGCTGATGCTGTTGTTGCTGCTGATGATGATGCTGCTGATGCTGCTGCTGTTGCAGCCGTACCCGCAGCTCCAGGTACTCCCCGCCGCACCCGCCCTTGGCCACGGCTTCGGCCGCCCCCATGGAGGCCGAGGGCCGCTCCTCGGCCAGGCGGCGGAAAGGCGCATCTGCGCCGCGCACCTCGCAGTAGCGCAGCCGCTCGTCACAGCGCAGTGCGTGGCACGAGAGCTCGTGCAGGCCACCGGCGTGCCGAGGCGCCGAGACAGCCGTGCCATGCCGGAGCGGGGTCTCGGTGCTGGCAGCCTCCCCTCCCTTGTTGGCCACCACAGTGTCGTCGTCGTCTTCATCATCGTCATCGTCTTCGTCGTCCTCCTCCTCGTCGTCGCCATGGGGGTTGTAGATGGGGTTCTCCTGCAGGAGGTTGGGGGTGGTCGAGCGCGGGTCATACACAGATATGGCGCCACCCTCCGGCTCGAAGAAGTCTACCCCTCCCCCTGGTCCTCCTCCTCCGTGGCCGCTGCCACCCCCTCCCACGCCTTCCCCCGCCACCTTGGAGGAGCGCTTGGCGTCGTCCTGGAGCCTCGTGCGCCCGTTCCTCCTCCGACCCCTGCGGCCGGCCCTGCTGCCGCCACCCCCCCTCCTCCTCCTCCTCCGCCGGCACCGCCGCCGCCGCAAAACGAACACGAGCCAGCCGGCGGCTACGAAGACGGCACACAGCAGAACGAGCAGCAGGCCCAGAATGAGCACGGAGAGGGGAACGGGTCCCGTAGGGACGGAAGCCCAAGCGGGGGCGGCCGTGCCCACACAGGTAGTGGCCTCCACCTGCGGCCATGTGGGCACCATCCAAATGCCCGAGCCGCTCCTATTGCCGGCGCCGCCACTGCTGTTGCGACCGTCGCCACTGTCGTTGGCGCTGGTACCGAGCAGGACGCTAGCGTTACTGCCGGCGTGGCCCCCGCCGGCCGGGATCAGCAGAGGCCCGCGCGTGCGGTTGGGGCACAGCGTGTCCAGCGGCACGGAGCGCAAGTCTCGGCCGGCCAGCTCCTCGGGTGACTCGCAGGTCAGGCCGCCCACGAGCACGCCGCTGCTGAGCCGCACGGCCCAGCGGCGCAGCTCGGCTAGCGGGCAAGAGCAGTCCCACGGGTTCTCCTGCAGGTCCACCTGCACTGGGCCACACATGCACACACAACAAACATTCTCCACTCACGTTGCCCTGCGCTACATGCTCATCGCGCTGGAACTCTCTGCAGCAGCGGTGGCAGTGGCGGCATCAGCGGTAACAGCAGAACGACTCAAAACCTCTCCCCCCCCCCACTCTCTACTCCATGGAGCAGGGACCATGGTCACTGCCGGGCGTCGTTTCTTCGGGACAGCATTAAATATTTCTGAAAGGCCCTCGATCTCTAACGCCTGGCTTCAAGTGACACTGAGCTTGGCTCCATGCCTCTCAAATATCACAGCCATTTGTATTGTGAAATGCTGCGTCTCTTACAAATTGCATTGTTTTATTTTATATTCTGTTTAATCCAGATCGTGCTACCATTGTGATGCGAAGGAACGGAGCGCAGAGCAGTTTAGTGCTCCATGTTAGAGAATGGCCCACGGAAGAAGCGGATATCATAGACCTACCTCTGAGATACATACAAGTCACCCTGAAGAACTGTCCCATCTCCGTTCTTCATATGGCAGTCAACGCCAATGTTTCAATACTCAGAGATTACATTTAGTCAAATTACGTGCAGGGTTACGGTTGAGACCATTAACTCACTAGACTAGGGAACCCGGTTTAATCACAGGCAGTAGCAAAAACCTCATCCGTGCTCGCTCAATGTTCAGATGCCTGGGACACCAGGCCACCATCATCCCTACCACCACCACCATCTTCACCACTACCACCGCCACGGCAGTGCCCGTTGCCACGCACCTGCACAAACCCCGTGACGGGCTCGAGCACGGCGCGTGCTGCGAGCCACGCCAGGTGGTTGCCCCGCAGGTCTAGGCGTGCGAGGCGGGTCATGCCCGAGAAGAGGCCGGCAGGCAGAGAGCGCAGGAGGTTGCGCCCCAGGAAGACGAGCTGCAGACTGCGCATGCCGTCCAGTGCGCCGGCCTCCACCTCGCGGATCACATTGCCCTCCAGGTAGAGGTAGTGCAGGCCCGAGAGGCCGGCCAGCATCTCGGGCGTGAGGCGCGCCAGATCATTGCCATTGAGGTAGAGCCGGCGCAGCGAGGGCAGCGATGCGAAGGCGCCGTCCTGCACGAAGGAGATGCGGTTGTTGGCCAGGTGCAGCAGTTCCAGGCCCGAGTAGCCGCGGAAGTCGGCGCGCATCACGCCGTGCAGCTGGTTGCCCGTCAGGTAGAACTGGCGCGGGTCGGAGGGCCGCGGGCGCAGGGTGGCCACGCGGCCCAGCCCCCGCTCCTGGCAGTTGACGCGTAGGCCCAGGTCCACGTTGTGCACGAGGCAGCGGCACGGCCGTGGGCACTCCACGGGGATAGGGGGTCGCGCCGGGCCGGCCGTTGTTGCGGCGGCATCGCCGTGGGTGTGCACGCGTGCCGGCCGCGGAGGGGCCCGCGTAGCGCCCCGGGGAGGGGAAGGCGCCGGGGTCTTGGCGTGGGGTGAGAGATCGCTCTGCCCGGGTCGGTTGAGGCCCAGAGTTTTGTCGGCGGCGGCGATGCTGCTGCTGGGCTTGGCGGTGGGGCTCGGCGTCACCGGCTTGGGAGCGGCAGGGGCGCCCGGAGGCTTCGGCCTTCTGGGCACGAGGCCGCCACCTCCCAGTTCATCGTCTTCACCTTCGTCGTCATCGTCGTCAGCGGCTCCGTAACCTCCTCCTCCCGCTCGAGCGTCGCCCCCGTGTCCCCCGCCCACGTGGACCCTGCCGGCGCCTGCCGCCTGCATCATCATGCGGCGCGAGCAGACCTCGTGGCGCGACAGCTCGCGGAGCAGCTTTCCGTGCACGCGGAATGGGTACTCGCACATCACTTCGCCCACCAACGTGGAGTAGGGGATCTGCTCGAGCCAGCGGCGCATGGGCAGCGACGCGCACGAGCAGTTCCACGGGTTCTCGCCGAGCTGCAGTTCGCTCAGGCGGCCAAGGTGCTCGAGCAGCCCGGGCAGGGGCAGCGTCTTGATGCGGTTGCCGCGCAGGTCCAGGTGGGTGAGCGCCAGCCCGCGGAAGGCGTGCGCCGGCAGGCCCGTGAGCACGTTGTCGTTGAGGATGAGCACCTTCAGGCGGGGCAGTGGCGAGAAGGCGGCAGGCTGCACGCGGCGGACGAGGTTGTAGTCCACCTGCAGGTACTCGAGCGAGTGCAGGCCCAGGAAGGTGTCGTTTCGTAGCACCTCCAGGCGGTTGTTGCTTAGGAAGAGCTTTCGGGCCGAGCGCAGGCCCTCAAAGGCGCCGTCGTGTGCCGCGCGGAGGCCGTTGCCCGAGAGGCTGAGCAGCAAGACGCGTGAGAAGTTGGCGAAGTCACCCGGCCCCACGCGGCCGATGGAATTGCCGCCGAGGAGCAGGGAGAATGGCGGAGCCGGCGCCACGCCAGCGCCGGCACGGGACGTGAGGGGCACCGGTAGGCGCGCCACGGAGGTCACGCCGCGGCCCTCGCAGTTCATCTCAAGGAGGCCCTCCCGCTCGAAGCAGGAGCACGGCTCCCGGCACAGGGGCTCCCGCAGGAAGGAGCGCAGAGCCTGTGACGTCGAGGAGGTGGACGAGGAGGAGGATGGGGAGTGGTGCCCTCCCAGGGGAGATGAGTTCCCGGCAGACACCAGGACGCAGTAGGCAGCCAATGCGAGGCCCGGGAGCGGAGCGGGTGGGGGAGACATTGCGCGTTGTGCGACGCCGTCGGGAGGGGGTGGGGGTAGCTGGGGTTGGGGGGCTTGGGAAAGGGGTTGGGGGCTGGGTCGGGGTGGAGGTTGAGATGAGGAGCAGCAAGAGACTTAACACCTCGAGGAAAGTGGATAGGTGGGTGGGAGGATCGCCGGTCTGAAAGGAGATGGGAGACGTGCGGAGAGGAAGTGACAGGCAGGTTGAGAAACAGAGACACAAGGAGACACAGATTATCATTATACGTGTGTACATGTGCCTACGAGTGTGCGTGTGTGTGCGTCTACGCTATCGTGCATGTGTGCACTATGTCTTTGTCTTTTGTGGACATGTATGTGTTTGGGGAACGGGAGTGTAGCGGTCAGCGAGCTGCGCTACGTGCCCAGAAATCCGGGTTCGATTTCCGCTCACGACCAATACCAGTGACGATTATCTGAACCGGTCATGGGCCTCCCCTAGATCGACACAGCCTCAAATGAGTACCTGGTGCGGTGTGTAAAATTCCAGCACTGGTGAGACAAAGGCGGCCGGGTTTCGTCCAAGCCACATCACCATAGTGCGCCATGGTACTACTCGCCAGCAGCACTTGCCTCAACAGCCTGTGGAGGCGACCTGGGGAATATACGCCTTTTGTTCGGGATGTGTTTCAGAATTATCAGGCGAATCTGCGATTCTGGCCACGAGTGTGGTGTTGGCCACCCATCCCCTCTTGTGCAGTGCCGGCCTTCATAGGTGCTCGCTAACAGCACTTGCGCCAACAGTCTGTTAAAAGGCTATACGGGGGATCTTTATCCTTGTGCAGAGCTCAGCAATGGTGAATGAGCAGCCTTGTATTGCGTCTGGCACCGCGAATGAATGAAATCTCCGCCGCAATTTGATTCATTTATGAGAAGAGCGATTCGCTCGCTCTCTGCTCTCATTGTTAAGTCGCAGGTCACGCCAAACAATAACAACCTCAACTGGCATAACAAGTTAGATTTCTCCTCATATTTATTCCAATAATAATTTAATTGGTGGAGGGGGGGGGATTCTGTGAGCGAGGGGATGCCCCCAGAAGAGGACATCAGATAACTGCTACGTCTGAGGCCATTTCAGCAGATTGAGCCAAACTCATCGAAGCAACTTTTGATGTTCCCGCAGAGAGTGTCTCTCGCAAGTCCATCCAGTCAGTCATTGGAGACCATCAGTTCACTGCGCTCGGGAACCCAGTTTTATCACAATGCGAGTCTATGGATCTATATGTTAGTTGATGGATCTCTGTGTACGTCTATGGATCTCTGTGTAAGTCTTCGGATCTCTGTAAGTCTGTGGATCTCTGTGTAAGTCTATGGATCTCTATGTAAGTCTATGGATCTCTGTGTAAGTCTATGGATATCTGTGTGAGTCTATGGGTCTCTGTGTAACTCTATGGATCTGTGTGTAAGTCTATGGATCTCTGTGTGAGTCTATGGATCTCTGTGTAAGTCTATGGATCTCTGTGTGAGTCTATGCATCTCTGTGTAAGTCTATGCATCTCTGTGGAAGTCTATGGATCTCTGTGTAAGTCTATGGTAATTCGGCTGATTGGCCTGATACCACGAGAACCCGGTTTAATCACAGCACAGTCGATGTGAGTCTGTGGATCTCTGTTTTGCTCGCTTTTTGCGAGTCTGGTTTGTGCGATTTTTAGTAAATTCGGATGACCTATTTCTACCCAAAATGCGCTCCATGTAGTTTGAATTTACTCTACATGAATTCGGCTATGCGGTCGAATGTGTGACAACAGTGTGTGTGTAATATGTGTGCACTGTCGACTCTGTTTACCGTGTGTGTACAGTATGCAGTGTCCAGTGTGTGCTGTGTACAGTGTCCAGTGTGTCCACTGTGTACTGCATGCATACTTTGTGTACTGTGTGTAGTGTGTATTGTGTGCACTGTGTGTATACTGAGTGTGTGTGTAGTTTGTACCATGTGTGTGGAGTGCGCGCACTGTTTACTGTGTGCCCTACTCGGCTACGGGCTGTCTCGTGAGGTTTCGCTTTGTGCACCCTTCATTGAAAAACATATCATCGCATGAAACGAGGTGAACCTGTATACTTACACGTCAGCCTATTGGGGTCTCTATAACAGGACCCTGCGGGGTGGGCTGGTAGGAACGAAAAATTGAATGGCTATAATAAAATGAAATGGCAAAAAATGGCCTCCAATAAGTGGATGCCCCGTGGCCCCGCCCTCCACCCGCGTAACCCCGCCCCGGCCACCCGTGGCCCTGCCCCATCTCGGTGTCCCCGGCCCCAGCTCGTTGCCCCGCCCCTTACCGCCGTAACCCCGCCCCAACCCCGCGTAGCCCCGCCCTCCACCTCGTGCACACGCCCTCTGCCGCCGTTGCCCCGCCCAGCCCCGCGTAGCCTCGCCCCCTGCCGCTGTAGCCCCGCCCAATACACCCCTAGCGGGGGAGAGATTTCCAGGCCTGGCTCTAGGCTGGAAAGCCCTCGACGAGGAGGGGGTAGGGAGTTGTTTTTAATGTAAAAGCTTTAAATGTAAATGTTTCTATTAAAAAACATCAGGGAATGTAACATTGTTAAACATTAACTCCCTTTCACACACGCGGGGGTACGATACGAAGGGAGAGTTTGAGGACTAGGTCTAGGCTATAGGCCTAGCTGTAGGCTTTAGGGCGCCGTGAGTTAATTTTTAATTTACCTGTTTTAATTATTTATGTAAAAGCTTTAAATTTAAATGTTTCTATTTAAAGCATCAGGGAATGTAACATTGTTAAACATTAACTCCCTTGCACACACGCGGGGGAACGATACGAAGGGAGAGTTTGAGGCGTTGTTCGAGGCTTGAGGCCTAGCTGTAGGCTTTAGGCCGCCGTGAGTTAATTTTTAATTTAAATGTTTTTATTATTCATGTAAAAGCTTTAAATTTAAATGTTTATATTTAAAAGCATCAGGGAATGTAACATTGTTAAACATTAACTCCCTTGCACACACGCGGGGGTACGATACGAAGGGAGACTTTGAGGCCTAGTTCTAGGCTTTAGGCCTATCTGTAGGCTTTAGGGCGCTGGGAGTTTTTTTATTTAATTTCCAAGTTTTAATTAAAAGCTATCTCAGGGAATTATAATGGAAGGTTACACGTGTTTAGCCAGGAAAGCCTCATTTATTTAAATGTTTTAATTAAAAGCTATCTGAAGAAATTATAAGGGAATGTTACACTTGTTTAGCCAGGAAAGCCTCACAGAGTCTAAAGGTTTTTGTAGGGTCATGCCAAGTGTTTGCAGTAGGGGGCTATGTTGCTACACGGACGGACGGACGGACGATATAATCTATTGTAGGCTGGTCCACTTAGTTCCTACCAGTATAAGTCTATTTGGTAGCTATGCAAGTCATTCGTCTGGGCACAGTGCCGTCAAAGAGAAGCTGCTTGATTGGACATGCAGTGGCTGGGCATGCGGACTCCATCGCCAAGCCAACAACAGCGTCGCCTGCCAGAGGAGCTCACTGATGAGACTGTGGCGGATGCCTTTCGAGGATCTGTGAGCGCCTTCACACTGTAAGCCAAGCCAAGGCGGGGTAACCCAGGATGGATAGTCGGGCAGGGCCAGCTTGAATGTTTCAAACCGGCGCAGATGTCCCTTTAAAGGGAGTCCGCGTTTCATCAGTACATAGAGAAAGGAAGGGCATAACTGTGGCCGAGAATGTTTGCACGTGTGTGGAACTTATTTCGCACCGTACGTAGCCAAACGTGCCATTCGGAGGTGCGAAGACCCGGAGCAGCGCGAAGGGCCAGGCATCATCCACAGTGTTACACAAATACTAAGACTCCCACCCCCCCCCATATAGCCTGAACGGATTGTAGGTGCAAGTGCTGTTAGCGAGCAGCACCTATCAAGGCCGGCACGGCACACGAGGGGGTGGGTGGCCAGCATCATGCCAAGCTGCCTTTGTCTCCCCAGTGGCGATGTTTTACACACCGCACTAGGTACTAATTTGAGGCTGAGTCGACCTAGGGGAGGCCCATGCCCGGTTCAGATAATTGTCACTGGTGGTGACCGTGAGCGGGAATTTAATTAGTCGTTGGCGGGTTTGTAGCGCGGCGCGCGCTAACCGCTACACTACCTCTCCCCATAACAGCGTTTCCGCACGCATAGACACACACACAGACACACACACGCGCATAGACACACACACAGACACACACACGCATAGACACACACACGCACGCATAGACACACACACGCATAGACACATACACGCATAGACACACACACGCATAGACACACACACACGCGTAGACACACACACACGCGTAGACACACACACACGTAGACACACACACGCACACAGCTTCCGCGCAGCATTACTTGCGCAAGCCGATGAAAAGAGAATGACGCGCGACTGATACGCAGCGTGTGAGCGAGCGAGTTTGTGTGTGTGTGAGTGGGTGAGTGAGTGGGTGAGTGTGTGTGTCGTGTGTGAATGAGTGTGTGAGTGTGTGTGGGTGGGTGTGGGTGTCGTGTGTGAGTGAGTGAGTGTGTGAGTGATTGGGTGAGTGTGTGTGAGAGCGGGTGTGTCGTGTGTGAGTGAGTGTGTGAGTGAGTGTGAGTGGGTGAGTGAGTGGGCGAGTGTGTGTGTCGTGTGTGAGTGAGTGTGTGAGTGATTGGGTGAGTGTGTGTGTGAGCGGGTGTGTTGTGTGTGTGTGAGTGTGTGAGTGAATGGGTGTGTGAGTGTGTGTGGTGTGTGTGGCCTCAGTGGAGGAGGCTCGTGAAGGACGCTACTGGGCAGTTGGAGGCAGTCACCCTCCAACAACAACGGAGGGCGGAGGAGCGACGCTCACAACAACGAGCGGAGCGCCGGGTGCTAAAGCACAGCAAGTTGGTACAATAGGGGGTACAGGTGGTGCATCAGCCAGTCATCTCGGTCAGTCGACCCGTGGCACCTGCTGGGTCTGCCCCGTGACCTCCTGCCAGCGGGCGTTCGACACTTCACGTGGCCTCAAGGTGCACTTGGCCTGGCACAAGCGTCGTGGTGACGTCACCGCCACTTAGTGGCGAATGGCGGTTGTTGTGTGTGTGAGCGGGTGAGTGTGTGTCTGGGTGAGTGTTGTGTGTGTGAGTGGATGAGTATGAGTGGGTGTGTTTGGGGAGCGGTAGTATAGTGATTAGCGCACGGTTCGAACCGGTCCTGGTCCTCCTCTAGGTCGACTCAGCCTCAAATAAGTACCCGATGCGGTCTATAAACATCACCACTCCGGAGACAAAGGCGGTCGGGCGTGGTGCTGGCCACCCATTCCCTCGTGTGCCGTGTCGACCTTTATCGGTGTTCGCTTCCAGCACTTGCCCTAACAGTCTGTTGAGGCTATACGGGGGATCTTTGAGTGAGTGGCTGTGTCAGTGTGGAGGAGGAGGCTCGTGAAGGACGCTACTGGGTAGTTGGGGGCAGTCGCCCTCCAGCAACAACGGAGGGCAGAGGAGCGACCCTCACGACAACGAGCGAAGCGCCGGGTGGCTAAAGCACAGCAAGCTGGCACAGTGGGGGGGCACAGGTGGTGATGCATCTGCCAGTCATCTCAGTCAGCCAACCCATGGCACTACCTGGGTCTGTCCCGTCACCTGCCAGCGGGCGTTCGACACTTCAAGTGGCCTCAAAGTGAACTCAGCCTGGCACAAGCTCCGTGGTGACTTTCACTGCCACTTAGTGGCGAATGACGGTTGTCGTTGTTTGTGGCTGAGTGTCTGGGTGTGTCTGGTTGAATGAGTCCGTGTGAGTGAGTTGTGGGCGTGTGATTGGGTGTGTGTGGTTGAGTGAGTTCGTGTGAGTGAGTTGTGGGTGTGTGAGTGGGTGGGTGTGGTTGAGTGAGTTCGTGTGAGTGAGTTGTGGGCGTGAGTGGGTGTGTGTGTGTGGGTGAGTCCGTGTGAGTGAGTTGTGGGTGTGTGAGTGGGTGTGTGTGGTTGAGTGAGTTCGTGTGAGTGAGTTGTGGGCGTGAGTGGGTGTGTGTGTGTGGGTGAGTCCGTGTGAGTGAGTTGTGGGCGTGTGAGAGGGTGTGTGTGGTTGAGTGAGTTCGTGTGAGTGAGTTGTGGGTGTGTGAGTGGGTGTGTGTGGTTTAGTGAGTTCGTGTGAATGAGGTGTGGGTGTGTGAGTGGGTGAGTGAGTAGTTGTGAGTGAGTTGTGGGTGTGTGAGTGTGTGTGTGGTTGAGTGAGTTCTTGTGAGTAAGTTGTGGGTGTGTTAGTGAGTTGTGTTGAGCGAGTCCGTGTGAGTGAGTTGTGGCTGAGTGGGTGGGTGTGTGTGGCTGAGTGAGTCTGTGCGGGTGTGTGTGTGTGGGTGAGTGGGTGAGCGAGCGAGCAAATGAGTGTGCAGCTCGAGTGAGCACGCAGCCGATGACAAGACAATGCCCGCGCTCGACTGATTCCGTATGAAACCCCCGCTGCTTAAAACCCGGAGCTGGTCATGAGGGGTATGGAGGGGGAACTCATCCACACTCTCTCCACAATTGCCCCCTTACACTCACATGCACATTATGAAACGAGGTCAATCGTGGAGGTCACGTGACCAGGATGGGGATTGGGGCGGCAGGAGAGTGGGGGGGGGCAGTGACCCCCCAACCCCACGCAACTCGGTTATTGATTTTTTCCCTGCTTGGGTAGAATTCTCGGCGATTAAACACAGAGATTTACTGCCCATGGGGGAGGTGTCAGTCAGCGAGTCCGTCACTGCCCCCAACACACGCACACACAACAGCCAAAAGCAAAGGGTCCCCCTCCCGGTGTAGCCTTGCACAGGATGTTGGGGCAAGTGCTGATTGCTGTTCGTGCTGCGGCGCGCTTTGCAGGTCAGCGAGGCGCAAGGTCGAGTGGGTGGTGTCGCTCAAAACCGCCGTGCCCGGCCGCCTTTGTCTCCCCAGTGCCGATGTTTACACCCAGCCGCAGCTGTTGGTTAGCAGTGTGCAAGGGTGATTCGAGCGAGCGGGAATCGGACTCGCTAACCACTGCGCCACCGCTCGACGCTCCCAACAACAACAATCGCTGCCGCCCACCGCTAAGTGGCGCGACGTCACCGCATATCTTGTGCCAGGCTAGGTGCACGACGACGCTCACACACGCGAGTGCGTGGGCCCGTGTTTGAAACTCACACACACACACGTCGACAGACACACACACATCCAGAGGCACAGACAGACACACACATCGAGTAGCGGCTACACTACAGCTCCCCACACACGCACACACGCACACACCCACATGCTCGTACACATGCTGGAGGGCGACTGCCTCCAACTGCCCAGCAGCAGCGTCCTTCACGAGTCTCCTCCTCCAGAGGCTGATCTTGACGCCGCTGGTGCCAGTCATCGGCAAGTCCACTCTGCTCCACATCCTCCTGTACCACATCACTCCATCTCTTCTCTAGCCCGTGCCGCGCTCGTTTAGCCCCCTCGATCCGGCTGAACAAAAGCTGTTTGGGCATGCGGTGGCTGGGCATGCGGGCTACATGACCCAGCCAACGCAGCCTTGCCCGCCGGAGGAGCTCACCGATGGGACTTTGTCCAGATCTTTCAATGAATTGTGGGCTCCTCACACAATCCAGCCTGGTTAAACCCAGGATGGGTCGAAGGCAGGCCAGCCTAAATGGTTAGGCTGCCTTAAACACACACACACGCTCACACACACGCACATATGCTCACACACACGCGCATACACATGCATCTGTAGTAGGTTCAATGAGACGCAGACGACGTAGTCGGAGGCACACTTATTTATTATAAAGTTCACTCAGCACAGGCCAATGTATACAACACTCGAAGGGGTAACGGCCCCTTCACCCGTCTAACAGGGAGACCCCAGTGACTCTAACCGGCTAGCCCACTCCCAGGTCCTCCACTCGAGAGCTAGGGGAGGCTAACTGATCCAGCTCTGGTCAAGCTAGAATCACGGCACCCTTAGCCACCAGACCTGCTCTTACAAGCGCATCAGCTCTGGGCTCTCGGGGCCACACCACTGGCTTGCCCTGGTCGGTCCTTAGAAGGACAGCGATCCAGGGGAGTCCCAGGGCCTATCTAGCCGGTCTTCGCTCTTCACTGGCTTAAGCTGAATACTCAACCCCGAGCCCACCGGCTCTCCACCTTATATAGCAACTCCCCCCCGAGGGGTGGGGCCGTGGGGGATCACAGCGCCGTTACAGCCCTCCAGGGCTAACCAATGCGGACGTGGATGTAAGCATCCTTCCGCGTGCGGGCATAACCACCCCTTGTGTGTTTGTTCGCCAGCCCGTAACACCCCTACACATCCACTCACACACGCACACGCTCACACTCACGCACACACGCACACACACGCTCACACACACGCTCACACACACACGCTCACACACAAGCTCACACACACACGGCACACACACACGCTCACACACGCACACACACACACACGGGCACACACTCACACGCTCATAAACACACACGCTCACACACGCACACACGCTCACACACGGCACACACACGCTCACACGCTCATAAACACACACGCTCACACACACACACACGCTCACACACACACACGGCACACACACGCTCACACACACACACGCTCACACACACACGCTCTCACACACGCTGACACACGCACACACGCTCACACGCTCACACACACACGCTCACACACACGCACACACGGCACACACACACACGCTCACACACGCACACACACGCACGCTCACACACACACGCTCACACGCTCACACACGGCACACACACGTTCACACGCTCACACACACACACGGCACACACACGCTCACACACACGCTCACACACCCACACGCTCACACACACACGCTCTCACACGCTCACACACGCACACACGCTCACACGCACACACGCTCACACACACGCTCACACACACACGGCACACACACACACGCTCACGCACACACACACACGCTCACACACACGCTCACACACGCACGCTCACACACACACGCTCACACGCACACACGCTCATACACACACACGCTCACACAAGCACACACGCTCACACACGCTCACACACACACGCTCACACACACACGCGCTTACGCACACACACACGCTCACAAACACTCACACGCTCACAAACACGCACACGCTCACACACGCTCACACACACGCTCATACACACGCTCACACACGCACACACGCTCACACACGCACACACGCTCACACACACGCTCACAAACACTCACACGCTCACACGCACACACGCTCACACACACACACGGCGCGCGCTGTACCCGCCGCAGGGGCGCGTCGTGCCAGCTGCTGCTCACGAGACTCGCGGGGAGCAGCAGCAGCAGCAGGAGATACGGGGCTCCCGGCCTGTCCGTGTCTCTTTCTCTCTGTGTCTGCGTGTCCCCCGATGTCGGTGTCTCTCTGTCTGTGCGTGCGTCTGTAAGTTTGTCTTTGTGTCTCGCTCTCGCTGTGTCTGTACTCTGTATGTATTTATGTGTGTCTGTGTGTGTCTCTCTTTCGGTGTGTGTCCGCGTGTCCCTTTCTGTGCGTCTGATTCAAAGAGAGCACTAGGGAGACAAAGACGGTTGGCCGTGGTGTTGACCAACCACCCCCTCGTGTGCCGTGCCGCCCTTGGTTGGTGCGTGCTAACAGCACTTGTCCCAACAGTCTGGGAAAGGGTACATGGGGGATCTTTGTCTTTGTGTGTCTCTGCCAGTCTGTGCGTGTCTGTATGTGTATCTGTAGCTGCGTCTGTCTCTGCGTGTCTGTGTCTCTCTGTGTGCCTCTCTTTCTTAAAAGGAGAACGTGTAATGCGTGACGTTTTGGGCAATGTCTCTTCTTCATAGCACATACACAGAGAGGCGGGTGGAGAGTGAGCGTGGATGAGAGTTTGAGACTGACCAGCTAGTTAATAGGCGTGTGAATAGTTACACTAATCTGAGCTATTGGGTAACAAAAAAAGTTCAATAATAATCAGAAAGTATGCATCGCTAAATGAACTAATTCATGAGGCGATCCACATATACAAACACAGATACAATTTCAACCGAGAAGATGGATTCTGGCTCAGCAATCATTGGAAGGACGTAATAAACCATTTAGGATCTTAACTGATTGTTGTTCACGTTTACGGTGACTTTCAGACCGCAGTCCACTCACTGGCATTAACTGTGTATCTTGTGTTCTCCACAGGGAATGCATTATTTGCTCCGCTGCGGGTCTCCTGCCACCGTTCTCCCATTCACATGTTTCATTGCTTCTACATACTATTAACATTCCCTCCCTTTGTTAATGCTACCCCCTGCCCCCTCCCTTTGGTGCTGCTGATCCTGCATAATGCATGGGCATAATATGACTTTGAAACCCCCCCGCCCACCTCCTACGCATTTCCCATGAATATGCTGAATTCCTCTTGATATGCACATTCTTCTGTTAAGGCGCTCTTCTGACACCTCCAACTCAGCTTATATATAAGCTCCTAGCTTCGCAGTGTCTCATTCTTCACCTGAAGACGGCTGCTTGCGTTGTAGCCGAAACGTCGTGAGAATTATTTTATAGTGTTTATTTTATTATTTTATTACTTCCCTTCTACGTGACTTTACCGAAAGCACCAAGAAGAGAAAAAAACATGAAATGTTGCTGGCACATTGCATTGCGGGGCAGAGCTATTGCCTCATTAGCATAATCCACTTGGCGCCGCGTTCATTGCGGGGCCTCAAGAGGGTCAGAGACGTTCTCGACAAGTGTTCGGGTCGGAGCGGTGTTCTTTATTGATCAGTGTTCTTCATTGATAAGTGTTGTTCATTGGTCAGTGGTGTTCATTGATCAGTGTTGTTCACTGATCAGTGCTCTTCATTGCCCAGTGTTCTTCATTGATCAGTGTTCTTCATTGATCAGTGTTGTTCATTGCTCAGTGTTCTTCATTGATCAGTGTTCTTCATCGATCAGTGTTCTTCATTGATCAGTGTTCTTCATTGATCACTGCTCTTCATTGATCAGTGCTCTTCATTGATCAGTGTTGTTCATTGCCAAGTGTTCTTCATTGATCAGTGTTCTTCATTGATCAGTGTTCTTCATTGATCAGTGTTCTTCATTGATCAGTGTTCTGTATTGTTCAGTGCTCTTCATTGATCAGTGTTTTCATTGATCAGTGTTCTTCATTGATCAGTGTTCTTCATTGATCAGTGTTCTTCATTGCCAAGTGTTCTTTATTGATCAGTGTTATGCATTGATCAGTGTTCTTTATTGATCAATGTTCTTCATTGATCAGTGTTGTTCATTTATCAGTGTTTTTAATTGATCAGTGTTGTTCATTGATCAGTGTTCTTCATCGATCAGTGTTCTTCATTGATCAGTGTTCTTCATTGATCAGTGTTCTTCATTGCCCAGTGTTCTGCATTGCCCAGTGTTCTTCTTTGATCAGTGTTCTTCATTGATCAATGTTCTTCATTGATCAGTGTTCTTCATTGATAAGTGTTCTTCATTGATCAGTGCTCTTCATTGATCAGTGTTCTTCATTGCCAAGTGTTCTTCATTGATCAGTGTTCTTCATTGATCAGTGTTCTTCATTGATAAGTGTTCTTCATTGATCAGTGTTCTTCATTGATCAGTGTTCTTCATTGATAAGTGTTCTTCATTGATCAGTGTTCTTCATTGATCAGTGTTCTTCATTGATCAGTGTCTGTCTCTGTGTCTCTGTGTCTGGCTCTATGTGGTTGTCTCTGTCTATGTGTGTCTGTCTCTGTGTCTGTCTCTGTGTCTGTCTCTGTGTGTCTCTCTGAATGTCTATGTGTCTGTATCTGTGTCTATGTGTGTCTCTGTGTCTATGTGTGTCTGTCTCTGTGTCTATGTGTGTCTGTTTCTGTGTGTCTGTCTCTGTGTCTACGTGTGTCTCTATCCGTGTCTATGTGTGTCTGTTTTTGTGTGTCTGTCTCTGTGTCTACGTGTGTCTCTATCTGTGTCTATGTGTGTCTGTCTCTGTGTGTCTGTCTCTGTGTCTATGCGTGTCTCTGTGTGTGTGAGCTGCTGAGCAAGGACCCAAAACCCCAACACGTCACGGAGCCAGACATCAACAACCGCACTATCAAAGTAATCTCAATCTCCTTGCTCTCTCCCCATTCTCCTCTCGCTCACGTTACTCTCTCTCTCTCTCTCCCTCATTACCTCTCCTCTCCACCATGCTCAGGGGTCGGAAACCTGCGGCTCCGGTTCACCATACGGCTCTTTAAGGACCGCTTCGTGACCATTATTAAGGACCCACCGTCTCGTATTCACCACACAGTGCATTGGCCGCTCTTCAATTATTTTACAGAGTTCCAACAAATTGTCGCTTCTTATTTTTTTGGTCTGTGTGTATGTGTAACTTTTTCGCACCGTACGTAGCCCAACCGTGCTAATCGAAAGCCTGGGTTGCCGTGCCCCTGACCATGGCCTCTCGCCTCTTGCCCTCCCGAAAGTCTCCCCCAGCGCCCGTTGTCTCGCCCCCTCGCTCTGCTGGTCACGCTCACACGAAGCACGCGCACACACGCGACGTGCACATGAGGCGTGTGCGCCCTGTTGGGGCAACTGCCGCTAGTAGCGAGTAGCAGCACCCATGAAGGCCGGCACGGCACACGAGTGGGTGGGTCGCGACCTACCACGCCTGGCCGCTTTCGTCTCCCCAGTGCTGATTTATACACACTGCATCAGATGCTAATTTAAGGCTGAGTCGACCTAGAGGAGGCTGAACACTGGTTTGAGATAAGGCATAATGACCGAACCACCGCTCCCTACTAACACAAATAACCCCCGTATAGCCTTAAAAGACTTTCGTGGCAAATGTCGTTAGCGAGCACCTATGAAGGCCGGCACGGCACACGAGGGGATGGGTGGCCAGCACCATACCCGAACGTCTTTGTCTCCCCAGTGTTGATGTTTACAGATCCTATCAGGTACTCATTTGAGGCTGTCTTAACCTAGTGGAGAAACAGGTTCAGATATTCGCCACTGTTGTTAGTCGTGAGCGGGAATCGAAATGGAGTCCGCTGGGTTCGTAGCGCAGCGCGCTAACCGCTACATTCCCAACACGCACACACACAAAGACAAATATCCCCCGTCAGGGACGCTCGGACGGTTGGGACAAGTGGAGTTCGTGAGCACATCTTGAGGCCGGAACGGCGCACGACGGGGTGGTGAGGCTGGGGCCGCATTTGTCTTCCCAGTGTTGATGCTTACACGCCTGTGGTACTCAGGCGTGTGCTAACTACTATACCACCGCTCCCTTTACATAAAGACAAAGATAATCCAAATAGCCTGTAACAGACTGTTGGGGAAAGTGCTGTTAGCACCCACCGATGAAGGCCGATACGGCACACGAGGGGTTGGGAGGCCAACACCACGCCCGTCTGCCTTTATATCCCCAGTGCTGATGTTGGCACGCCCTACCAGGAAGTCATTTAAGGCTGAGTCGACCTGTTCAAATATTTGAACTCAGGTCGCCGGGTTAGATAACCACTGCGCCACCGCTCCCCCCCACACAAACACACACGGACGATGTAATCTCTTAAGTGTATTCCGCGTGACGCATTGACGTCCTGTCGCTTTATAGCAGCGCAGACTCTTATAATGTATAAACACTGATTGAGTTGGGCACGCATCCAAATGTAGGACTGCAGAGCTCGGGAAATTAACCATTGAGGCGTTGAGTATTACTGCCCCTCGGACGCGTGCGTTTTCCCCGGGTACTCCGGTTTCTCTCCCACGTGTATAATAAACACTCCACGAATGGAAATGAACGCACTGCCCGATGTAGGACCACCAGAGCTCGGGCAATTTTTTCAAAGCGCCGGTTCTGCCTGCCTTGCTTCCCAAGCGCTCATCTCTGATCATCGCCCCCCCCCAACAGCCTCCGTGCGAAAAATTCACGCCACATTACAAATCCCGCACTTCCGATTAGCACGGTTGGCTACCTGCGGTGGGTGCGAAAGAAGTACAACGTGCATCCTGCGGCGGGAGTTTGATCTGTACTCCGCACGCATGAAGGCGCAATGTGAAAGCAAGACGTGGGTATTGGTGTTGCTTAAAGCGCACTCAGAGAGAGAGAGCGTCCCAGGCACGCGTGCGGTGCTGGCGTCATCGCGAGATGAGCACGGGAGAGACGGAATGCATTCGGCAGGCTTAGGACTGTAAACAATATAACTCAAAACATTGACCAATAGCACACCGTGCACGTGTGTACGGCTCTAAAGGGAAACAGATTTATAATCGGAGCCGTTTCAGGCAACGGCCCTTCTTCATGTTAAGAGAAAGCTGAAGTTTTCGCCTGTTATGTGTTTTTTATCTTAAGATAGACTGTAGGGGCAAGTGCTGTGAGCGAGCACCTATGAAGGCCGCCACGACACCCGAGGGAGCGGGAGGCCAACACCACGCCCGGCCGCCTTTGTCTCCCCATTTGAGGCCGAGTCCACATAGGGGAGGCCTCAGGAACGGTTTAGATATTCGTCACTGGTGTTGGCCGTGAGTGGCAATGGAACTCGGGACGTCGGGTTCGTAGTGCAGCTCGCTAGCCGCTACATTACCGCTTCCTCACCTGTCACGTTGATGCCACAAACACACGCGCAGTGTTGCCATTGACACGGAACGAGTTGAGTTGCTTTTTGTTAGCTGTGTTTGTGCACCACCGCCATTGCAACAGCAGCGGCATCGCCAACGCAGTTTGTTTAGGATTCTCGTGACTCTGCGGTAATGCCCCAGGGTTAATGCGCGTTAAGGATTACTCGGGTTTCATTAGTAATGCCCCATAGCGTTAATCCAGCAGCTGCTCTCACTTGTTTGATAATAATAACGATGATGCTGTATATATATAGAATAGATATATATAGATTGATATCGTCATTCTCCAAAGCACGGATTCGAAATGAAGCAGTCATTGTGATCGATGAATCAACACTCACCGATTCACTCGCTCATTCAAAACTAAAACTATTAAACTAAACTATTTGTATTTTACCAGGTTAGGCCCACTGAGCGATGTAGCTCTTTTTTAGAAGCGCCCTGGCCACAAATGATAGCTCAACGTAGTGGCTTATCATAATGTGGAGATTTATAGCAGCCGAAAACTCTAAACGCGTGTTTTAAATGTGGTGGGAAAAACCGGAGGACCCGGAGAAAAATCTACGCGGCCACGGGGAGACCATGCAAATTACAAATAAACAGCAGGCATCATGGTTGGGATCGATCCCATGACCTCCTGTACACCAGTCGAGGTAGTTAACATTTCACCACCACGGCGCCCAGTCGCGTGGATTTTTCTCCGGGTCCTCCGGTTTTTCCCACCACATTTAGAAATGTGCGTATTTGGCTGCTATACATTTCCTCGTGATAAGCCACTTCGTTGAGCTATCATTTGTGGCCCTACCTGGTAAAATAAAAAAGTTTAGTTAAATATTGTTCTCTTGAATTCCTCCGCCCATGTTGAAGACTCAGTCTATGCCAGACACTGATTGTCTCGTCTCATCCACCACTGCACTACAGGTCACAACTACTCACCCACCCACGCAAAGAAAACGATGCCCCGTATAGCTTGAACAAACTGTTGTGTAAAGTGCTGTTAGTGAGCACCTATGAAGGCCGTCACGGAGCACGAGTGGGTGGGTGGCCAGCAACACGCCCGGCCGCCTTTGTCTCCTCACAGTGGCGATGTTTACACACTGCACCAGGTACTCGTTTGAAGCTGAGCCAACCGAGGGGAGGCCCAAGACCGATTCAGATGATCGTCACTGGTGTTGGCCCTGAGCGGGAATCGAGCTCGGTTCGTAGCACATCGCACTACCCACGACACTACTGCTCACACTTACCCACCCACTCACCAACTCACCCACCCACTCACCCACCCACTCACCCACCGACTCACCCACCCACTCACCAACTCACCCACCCACCAAAGCACTCACTCACCCACCCACTTACCAACTCACTGACCCACTCACTCACCCACTCACCAACTCACTGACCCCCTCACTCACCCAGTCATTAACACACTGACCCACACACTCACTCACCACACTACATTTCTTCCTTCGCACTGTTGCACTTTATCATTCCCTCTTTCCATCATCATCGTCTTTTTGCCCCCAAGCTCCCACAATAACAATAATAGCCTCGCTCAATCAATGACATGCGTAAACTCTTATCTCTTACAGCTTTGATAACGGTGCTCTTTGTTGCCGGTTGCTTGACGTTTTTGACCTTTGCTTAGCAACGGTGTTAACCTCGGCAGCAAACAGCAGCGGCAGCAGCATAGCAAGGGTGTGATCACCACCATCACCGCCAGTATCATCAGCAGCAGCAGCATCATCATCATCGATGCTCAGCACCACCCATAATATATATAATCACCATCATGGGCTGGGGGGGGGAGTGGTGAGTGCGTTGGTGAGGAGGGTGGGGGGGCTGATGCGGAGGGTGAGGACGCTGGCTGTAAGCCTGAGTGGTGTGTTTCAGAACAGCACTGATCGGGGAAGCAGAGGAGTTCGAACGGCTGAGTTGTGAGCGTGATGGTGAGTGGGGAGCGGTAGTGTAGCGGTTAGCGCTACGAACCTGGCGACCCGAGTTCTATTCCCGCTCACGGGCCTTCCCTAGGTCTACTCAGCCTCAAATGAGTACCTGGTGCGGTGCGTAAAAACATCGCCACTAGGGGAGACAAAGGCGGCTGGGCGAGGTGTTGGCCACCCACTCCCCGTTCTGGCAAGCATAGGTGCTCGCTATCAACACCTGCCCCAAAAGTCTGTTAAGGCTATAACGGGGATCTTTGTGTGTTTGTTGTTGTGCGTGTGAGTCATCTCAGTCAATCCATGGAACCTGGATCTTTCCCGTGACCTGCCAGCGGGCGTTCTATGCTTCACGTGGCCTTAAAGTGCACATAGCCTGGCACAAACGCCATGGTGACATCACCGCCACTAAGTGGAGAACGGCGGTTGTTGTTGTTGTGTGTGAGTGGGGAGCGGTAGTGTAGTGGTCAGTACGTGCGCTACGAACTTGGCGGTCGGGTTCTATTCCCGCTCACGACCAACATCAGTTGTGAATATCTGAACCCATTTATGGGCCTCCTCTAGGTCGACTCGGCTTTAAATACGCACCTCCTGCGGTGGATCAACCAGCTTCTTCGTCTTTCGTGCGGCTGCTGATGTCGACGCAGAGCAACGACGACAATTTCACGTGGTCAAGCACAGATTGACGCGTCAGGAGCAAGCGGAGTGCATCGCTTAGTATTGGAGTGACAAATGCGGCCAGAATGGTGCTGGCATCTGTGACACAAAGAGCTTCATAGCTCATCAGATTCCTCCACTATAAATAATATTGTGATTCTAATCCCCACTTGCCTTTGTTAAGTACACCTATCAATGCTGGTGGTGGTGTGCTGTCTGCCATGACATCATCGGAACTGCCTGAATGGCTGCATAGGCATGGCGGGCCCCTTTTATGAGATTGGGTACCACACCGATTTCAACTACTGGGGCGCACCTGCTCGCTCACCCACTCACTTATTTACTCACCCACCCACTCACTTAATGACTCGTCATTTCCCAAGTCACTCGACAACTCACACACCCACTCATTAATTCGCCCACTCACACACTATTGTTCTCACCCACTCATTCACCTACTTACCCACCTACTCACTCATTCACTATTAATTTCCAAAGTCACTCAACAACTCATTCACACACCCACTCACTAATTTTCTCACATACTCATTCGCCTACTCACCCACTCCCTCATTTACTCATGCACTCACTCACCTCACCCACTCCTTTTCTCACTCACCCACTCACTCAACCTCTCACCCACTCACAAAGACAAATATCCCCCTATAGCCTGACCAGATTGTGGGGGCAAGTGCTGTTAGCGAGCACCTATAAAGGCCGGCACTGCACAAGAGGGGGTAGGTAACGCTTCCTCTGATCTGCGACTTGTGCACGTTCATTCAACAAGTTCCACTGCTTGAGCCTAGACGTCAAAAGCTCGGTATTGGACTTGGTGAGACCCAGATCTCTGATCAAGTCGTTGAGGTATTTTTGGTTGGGGTAGTATGGGTTTCTCTCCTCAGCTCCACCTCTAAAATTGTCATCTGGATCTACAACGTCTTCCTCGCTCTCTGACGTGCTGCTCTCTTCTAAAGAGGGCTGCTCTCTCTCCGGATGAGTGGGTGCGGGGAGCTCATGGCAGTGTGGCACCAGGGCGATGGATGAAGGAAGGTCCGGATACGTGATAGCAGGTGCATTCTTGCCAGTCCGATGTTTGGAAGGGTCCACCATGCAGAAGTAGCAGTTGCTTGAGTGGTCAGTGGGTTTCGCGCCAAATTCTTGGGACAGCGAACTTCATGGCTCTCTTTTCCCCTCTGTACCATCCTATAAAAAATAATTTATTTCACCCATGACTAATGTGTAAGAGATTCTCGCAAGATTTTTTTAATATGATATTTTTTTTCAATAACATTGAAAATTGTAAAACATTTACAAATGTAAAATTCTTTACAATTAAAATTTTTAAACAAATTTTATAACATAAAATTTCGAGAAACAATTGTCTATCTTACCTTCCAGAGTTTTTTTTTGCATTGTTCGCAGGTGAAATGAGGTGCTCAAGATTTGTCTTGATCCCTGACAGGCATGCCGAAATATGCCTTGTAGGCCTTACACATCTTAGCAGATGCTTCCACAGAGTAATTTTTCACTCTTGTCTTGATAAATTGGTCTTAGACATAGCAAAATGCGCCTGCCGGATGCTTGCAGCCTCTTGATGTCATCTCAGAATAATGCAGATATGTATCCACTTAGGCAGCTGGAACGAAGCTGAACTGGTGGGCTTAAGGCCCCTTTATTTATACTACTATTTATATTACTGGAAAGTTCTACAATGTTCGAGAAGTTACTCCAAGATTACTCAGCACTGAATCTATCTGGAATGTTCTGGAAAATAGGTAAATTTAAAAATATCACTGTCCTGGTCACAATAGCAAAGTTTGTGGGGAATAATAGCCATTTTCTGTACTTTTCAGGCATAAGCAATTCGGAAATAACATTACTACCCAGGAACAAAAAAAATTGTTACACAGCGATTATTCAAGATGACGTTGCCAAGGAAGCACGATGAGAGAAGCGTTACAGAGTCCCCAATGCGGTTTCAGGCAGGGGCGGTCCTGCGCGGATGCCATATTCTCCGTCCGTCTGCTGCAGGAGAGGTACGGGGAATTTCAACAGGGACTTTCACCTCTGATTTATTTCCCTGTCAAGGGCGACGATACCATCGCGGGGCCGGAGCTAAGGGCTATTCTTCATTCTTTCAGAGTCTCTGACTGCGGTCAAAGCCGTTCCCACAGACCAACCCCTGCATACGCGTGCTTGTCTCAGTCGGCACGAGGTCTGTCGAAACTGTGCGGCATCTCGCATTTAAGTTCAACTCAAATAACGGGCGCCAGATCTCGTGCACAAATACATCCTTGCCGCCACCCGAACACAGATGCCAAGTCCCCGACTGTACCGGGTCAACCCTAGGCAGTTGGCAACCCTATGGGGTGAGTGGGTGAGTGACTCGAGAAATTAACGAATGAATGAATGAGTGAGCGGGTCTGTGGGTGAGTAATCAAAACTGTGCAGGTATTTAAAACTGTGGAGGACCCTGAAATAAAGTTCAACGATGTCGGCACCAGATCTCGATACAAATCCAATCCAGCCACCCGAACACAGATGCCAATTCCCGGACTGTACTGGGTCGAACCCGGAGAGATGACCACCCTATCTCGACCCTCCGCTCATGATAATTAAGGGCCTTCATGATGGTGGGGAGGCCCAGGTTAAGCTGCGTGGCCGGCAGTCTGCGCCGTTCCATGTTTTTGTTTGCATGTTCACCGTGGTTAATGCAGACATTCATCGCAAAAGGTTTCTGTTTGGTGTTTGAACATCTTAACACATAATTTATTGCCAGAAAGGGTAGAACCTATTCTCATAAGTTTTGCTGATGACCCAGTCTGGATGTCTTCGCAATATTCAAGGCAAGTGGTGAATGTTGATGCAAGTGCGGAGTGTTTTTTCTGTGTGGCTGTGGTCAACAGTGGAGTAACGTGCCGTGAGGCCCTGCGGCGGAGTGATTGCGTGTATGTGTCTATTGAGTCGGGGGCATCGTTGTCGAGGGAGCTCGTGGAATCCGAGTTCCTACCGGGAGATTGTAAGGCGATTTGAGAAGCCCAAGGTGGAGCTCGCCATATTTCTTTCGGGGTAGCGACGCCGTTGTAAGATGCTGCCTGGCGCCTTAGAAAAGAGCCACGGAATTTGTTTTCAGGGTTTAATGGGCAGGGATTTGACCAAAATCAGTGCTGGATGGCAGACGCACAATTGTCGAGATTGACCGGGCCTTGAGTGGAGGTTAATGAAGAGTATGATTGAGTGTGATCGGTGTAGGTGCCGTTATGACATGATTATACTAAAAGTAAACATTTTTTTTGTATTTTACCAGGTAAGGCCCACTGACCTATGTAGCTATTTTCCCGAAGCGACCGGACCACAAATGATAGCTCAACGAAGTGGCTTATCATGTGGAAATTTATAGCAGCCAAATATTCTAAATGTGGAGAAAAGCCCACGCGACCACGGGGCGGGAGAGACATGCAAACACGAAATATACAGGCGTCAGGGTCGAAATCAAACCCACGACCTCCTGTATACCAGGCGAGGTAGTTAACATCTTGCCCCCGTGGCAACCAATTAGGGAGAGATGTAGGCTGAAGACAGTAAAGAATCCAGGGATAGATCCCTGGGGGACACCCTGCAGTGGATGTGTTGACTGTGGTTGAGGGCCTGCCGACCCTTGCCATGGGACCTTTTTGTCAGAGATGGATGACAAACGCCACTGCAGAGCTGTGCCGCTGATGGCGAAATCGGATTCTAAGGCACTTCAGTAAAACAAATCTTGCGGTTTAATGTGTCCACGGTGGCACCTATGTCGAGGCAAACCGAAGCAATGATGGAACTGGAGTCGATAAAGGCTGTGATGTCGTCGGTGATCTTGACGGGTGCAGTCTCGGTGGAGTGAGCTGCCCCATAGGCAGACTGAAGGGGGCAGAAATTAGAGGATTAGGTGAAGTGATCTGTGATCCTGACAAGGGTGAGGTGCACCAGAAGTTTGGATATTATTAATAAGCTGGTAATAGGGCAGTAATTCACAAGTTTTCCATGGTTAGTCACGTTTATTCAATAAAGGAGTCAATTGGCCCAAATTAAGTGATGGATGAAATAGACCCGACTGAAAGATGGCATCAGCAACATGGAAAACTATGATCGCAATGTCAACGGCACAATGCTCGAAGGCACTCGCTGGTAGGAGATCCAGGTAACCGTTTTTTTGTTTGTTTTGAGTTTCAGAATTAGTTTTAGAACCTCTTGAAGGTGTAACAGGTTCGGAGGGAGAAGTGCAGAGAATGGGGGTGAGAGAAGAAAGGGGATTGGTCCATGGCAGGCCATAATAGATGGACTGATGGTGGAGGCGATGCTGACAAAGTTGTCGCTCGAAAATCGATTGAATTCTAGAGCAACTGAAGAGTCGGAAAAGGTCACGAATGAAGAGCCGGCCAGGTGACCGTGCAGCATCATCTCCTGGTTGTAATGGAGGGCACTGAGTGTGGTTCAGGGTTGAATCTGGTGGTTAGCTACAAAGATTGTGTTCGTATGTTTATTATTATTGTTGTCACGCATGTTAGATTGTACTGGGCTTGTTGGTGGCTTCACAGGTACAAGTATATGGTCTCCAGACGGCTTATGCTGAACCCTGATGCAACAGCTGCTACAAACAACTGCACAGGCATACTTCTTTGAGCGCTCCGGATGCACTCTTGGTAAACGGATCACTATACGGAGCAGTACTATAGGAGGTCACTATAACACGGTTCCAATGGAGATGTGTTACTGACAATGCTATACGGAACAGCGCTATAGGAGGCCACTATAACACGGTTCCATTGGAGATGCGTTACTGACAGCGCTATAAGAAACAGCACTATAGGAGGCCACTATAACATGGTTCCAATGGAGATGCATTACCGACAGTGCTATAAGAAACAGCGCTATAGGAGGTCACTATAACACGGTTCCAATGGAGATGCATTACCGACAGCGCTATAAGAAACAGCGCAATAGGAGGTCACTATAACATGGTTCCAATGGAAATGCGTTACCGACAGCGCTATAAGAAACAGCGCTATAGGAGGTCACTATAACATGGTTTCAATGGAGATTAATTACCAACAGCGCTATCGGAAACATCGCTGTAGGACGTCACTATAACGTGGTTCCAATGGAGATGCGTTACCGACAGCGCTATAGGAAACAGCGCTATAAGAGGTTACCATAACACGATTCCAATGGAGATGCGTTATCGACAGTGCTAATTTTTACCTGTGAGGGCTTCATTGTGGTATCAGTAACATCCTCAATGATACGATACACATGATAAATGTGTTAAAACATTTCATGAATAAAAAATATTAACTTTTAATGATAATGGCGTGTGAAAAAAACACAATAAACTTACGTACTCGCCAGTGCATTCGGCCAGAGCTTGCGTGAGATTAACCACCATCTGCCATGAAATGCGCGGGCAGGGTCTGAGACTGGCAGGCCGAAGTCGAGGGGGCGGCCAATTGCCTCGGCACCACTGAGCCAATCGGCCGCCCTCACCGGTCGGGCACCCGCACGCGGCTCGGAGGAGAGAAGAGAGGGGGGAGCGACGCAGAATTCTGAACTGCACAGGGGAATCTCCCGTGCAGGGATTTTGCCTCCGGGACAAAGCGAGCATGATAAGGAAATGGCAATATACATAAGCTAGACTATTTTTCATTTTACCAGGTAAGGCCCACTGAGCTATGTACCTCTTTTCCAGAAGCGACCTGGCCACAAAAGATAGCTCAACGAAGTGGCTTAAGTGGAAATGTATAGCAGCCGAATACTCTAAACACGTGACGTTGACACTAAATTTGGAGGGAAAACGCAGAGGGCCCAGAGAAAAATCCACACAACCATGGAGAGGGAGACACTACAAACTCCAAATATACAGCAGGCGTCAAGGTCGGGATCGAACCCACGACCTCCTAGTATACCAGGCGAGGTAGTTAACATCTCGCCACCGTGGCAGCCCAGCACTGTAAGAGGGTACCGCGCCTGTACTCTTGACAGGTGATATTTGGTCACGTCGTCTGCCGTCGGTAGGTTGTAGGAGGAGGTGACGTCACTGAGGCAAGTGAACAAACTCAAGAGTTTGCGGAGCTGGATAAATTAAAATCTCAGCGATGATGAAGCCACCGATCGCTGCTTAGGCGAGGGTCTGCGAGGTTGGACAATCTCAGGTCTGGTGGGCGGTACAGAATGTGTAATGAGAGACATCTGGATCCGGAGACGAACTAGCAGACTTGAAGCTCGAAATATCTGGGACTGAGCGACAGTGCTGTATACAATTCTGACAAGATCAGCCTCTGTGGATGAAGCTTGTGAAGGACGCTGCTGGGCGGTTGGAGGCAGTCGCCCTCCAAGAACAATGCAGGGTGGAGGAGACGACGCTCACAAGAGCGAGCGGAGTAAAGGGCGACTAAAACGCGGCGAGTTGGCACAGTGAGAAGCACAGGTTGTACATTTGCCAGTCATCTCAGTCAGCCAACCTATGGCACCTGGATTTGCCCCGTGACCTCCTGCCTAGTTGCGAGCCTTCCACACTCCACATGATGACCTCGAGTGCACCTAGCCTGGCACAATGAAAGTAGTCGAAGTTTTGACTTAAAACTTTCGCGACTGCAGGAATTCATATTCTTTGGTTCTTTCTGTAAAGTCGCGTAGATAGAAAATAATGAAATAAAATAATAAATAATTAAATGAATAAAAACCAAAAACTCACGACGTTTCGATCGCAACACAAGTGGTCGTCATCAGGCGGAGACGACCGCTTGTGTTGCGATCAAAACGTCGTGAGTTTTTGTTTTTTATTAATTTAATTTATTATTTTTCTTTTATTATTTTCTATCTGCGTGACTTTACCGAAAGAACCAAGAATAATATGTAGTCGAAGTTGTTATCATGAGGTAGCGTGTGTATGTTTAAGTGTGTGTGCGTGTGAGAGTGCAATTTTGAGTACTGGAATGGATGTGTGAATGTGTAAGAGAGTGTGTACGTGTGTGTGTATGCGTGTTCTTTTAAAGAGAGCTGCTAATGTAGATGATCCGTCACACAGTCTCATAGATTCGTGAAGTTAACAAAGCCACAGACTCGTTATCTCTTTCTCACGCTCTCTCTCTCTCATGGTGTCTCTCTGATGCTCTCTCACTTACGCTCTGTCTCACGCTCTCTCGCTCTCTCTGCTCCCGCGCCATGAAGGAGCTGCGCCTGAAGCTGGAGGCGCCGAGGGACGGTGGCGGCTCTCCACCCCCCTCCTCCTCCTTCCAGGAGTTGTGCTTCTCCTGCGCATAGCCCCCTAGCCACAGCAACTCCGGCAAGCTACTGAAGCTCCGAGGCTGCAGGAACGTGCCCCTGAAGAGTGCCCCGAACAAAGCGTCCTACACGTGCTGTGTCAAGTCGCTCTACACGTGCTGCGTCAAGGCGCTCTACACGTGCTGTGTCAAGGCGCTCTACACGTGCTGCGTCAAGGCGCTCTACACGTGCTGTGTCAAGGCGCTCTACACGTGCTGTGTCAAGGCGCTCTACACGTGCTGTGTCAAGGCGCTGCATTCCCGGGACCTGGCCGACCTACCGGACACAAAATAGAGAGACCATTTACCTCCCTTCATTGCGGCCGCCCCCCAGTGGAAACAAATGTACAAGTCTCCCGTAGCCAACAGGTGCGGTGACCTCCAGTGGAGGTTGGCACACTGCACATTGGCATTGGCCGTGTGGCTCAGCCGAATCTCGCCGGGAGTAACATAATTGTGCATTTCCTGCGGTGCCAGGGAGGATCTGACCCACCAGTACTTACGCTGCGAGCGCCTCAAACCAATGTTCCGCCTTTTGGGGGACATCTTGAGGAAACTGGGGGTGCCTTCTACAACAACAGCTTCGTATATGGGGTGGTGCCTTACCTTGTCTAACAAGCTCCATGACCTCGCCAACTTCGCCTGTGCTCAGGCGAAGATGGCGGTTTATAGAACGAGGAAAAAGATTCCGCAAGGTGACACTGACGGCTGCTCTGTGCTTCCAGTGTTCAAGGGCCTGCTCAATGCGCGGCTCTGGCTGGTGAACGCATACCACACACATGCCAGTAATGTGCGCGTTTTTTTCGAACGCTGGGGGGTCGGAAAAGCCCTCTGTACCAGCATGGACGGCACCCTCGTGTTCACCTTCTGAAACACTCGCTCGTCGCCGTGGCACGCACGATGACCACCACCACGTGACTTTTATTTTGTGTTGTGCGTGGCGCATTTAGCGCCACAGCGCATGGATTTATAGTGTTTGTTATTTGTTTACTGGTGACTGTATTTCGTATCGGAATCGCCTCCAGTGCTGTTGCTGCTGGCGGCAATACCAGATTTAAAAGTCAAAGTCTCTCACTCACGCTCTATCTCACGCTCTCTCACCACACACATGTCGATGATGTGTAAGTCTTCTTCGAACGCTGGGGAGCCGGAAAAGCCCTCTTTACCAGCGTAGACAGCACCCTCATGTTTACCTTATTGAAGCGCTCGCTCGTCACCGTGGCGTGCGCGATGAACACCACCACCACGTGACTTTTATTTCGTGTTGTGCGCGGTGCATTTAGCGCCACAGCGCGTGGATTTATCGTGGTTGTTTTATTTGTTTGTTGGTGACTGTGTATTTCATATCGGAATCGCCTCCACGGCTGTTGCTGCTGGCGGCAATAAAAGTTTTTTTAAAGTCAAAAAAGTATCTCACGCTCTGTCTCATGCTCTCTCATTCACGCTCTGTCTCACACTCTCTCTCTCTCGCCCACACTCTCTCTCTCAGTGTCCCCTAAGTCTTTCACGATCTCATTCACACGCTCTCTCTCTCACATACAACCTCTCTCTGACTTTCACGCCCTCTCTATCTTTCAATCTTTTCACACTTATCAACTCTCTCTCTCACTCTCCCTGACAGCCTCTCACTCACTGTCTGCGGCTGCTCTCTCCCATTTATCGTGCTGCTTGCAGTTATCTTTCACAACACGTTTATAGATTCATCGTTTTTTACTAAAATATAAACTTTTTTTTTTACTGAGCTATGTAGCTCTTTTTCGGAAGCGACCTGGTCACAAATGACAGCTCAATGAATTGGCTTAGCATGTGGACATTTATAGCAGCCAAATACTCTAAACGCACGTTCCTGAATGTGGAGGGATAACCCGGAGGGGCCGGAGAAAAATCCACGCGACCACCACAGCGAGAGAGAGACGCAAACTCCAAATATACAGCAGGCGTCACGGTCGGGATCGAACCCGCAACCAAGCGACGCAGTTAACATCTCGCCACCGTCGAAACTCCCAAACGTCAAGCAGCCAGCACCAAACAGCACTATCAACGCTGCAAATAAATACGAAATTGTCGCACTTTCGTTACGTCCAGTTTTCATAGGTAGTCACCGACACGCCCCGTATAATGTACAGATGAACTCCACACCTATCTGCCGGCCTCCCACATACTCTTTTTTTTTAAACGATAACGAAATATCGAAATCTCACGCGCGTGCTGGCTGATTCCCCCCACCGGGATGACTGGTCCTCCTCCTGTCATTGTTCGAGTGATACGACAACAACCAAAGCCGCTTGCAGACGGTCACAACCAAGAGAGCTCATGGCACTGCGAGTAACGCCAGGGTCCAACCATGCCCCGAAATAACGGAAGAACAGGATCAACGGAACGCGAATATCCTACCCTGCCCCAAAGGGCACGTTTAATAATAATATATATTTAGTATAGACATGACATTCACCCTTGCCCCCCTACGCCATTCCCCACGTTTGTCTTTCTCCCGCTGCCAATCTCATTCGGATACCTGATGCACAAATGGAAAATTAATAACTCTCTGGTCGCGGTGCAAATGTGGTCATCCAGAACAGACCGTACACATGTATAGCGGAGCGATTCTCCCGATCCACAAATACGGAAACAACACAGCAACGATGCTACACTCGGCTAGCTCCTAATGCCGTTCTCTGGCTTGACCACCTGAATGTGAGATTGCAGTTGCAGCTCTGCATCAGCAGTCGTACGGAAGAAGAAAAATGAAAAAAAAATACCAGCATAACTCATCCTCTGCCATTTTCGCAGCGACACGAAAACAACCAAAGCCACTTGCAGACAGTCACAACCAAGGGAGCTCATGGCACTGCGAGTAACGCCAGGGTCCGACCACGACCCGAAATAACGAAATAACAGAATCAACGGAATGCGAAGATCCTACCCAACCCTAAAGGGCACGTTATATATACTGACATGCTATTCACCCCTGCCCCTCCCACTTCTACTCCCACCATTTGTATTTCTCCCGCTGGCAATGTCATTCAAGGCAATACATTTCTCAAGGGTAGACAGGAGGGATGCGGAGCGTGTAAGGTGACACCTATGAAAACCAGAGTTAACGTAAGCGCTGAGATCTGGCCTGCGGTCACCGACGCGCTCCGGGTGAGGTACAGATGAACGCGCGCCGGAGCTTTGGCGGAAGTGTGGGATGGGGGGCGTACTTCAGTGTCTGCAGTGGGCCCATGCTGGATTTCACTTCACGGCAAGATCCAGGACGTCATAGTCACCGTGTGACCTGACCTCGCTTCATTGACCGCACAGGAACAAACCCCTCGCATTAAAAAAAAAAACTAGATATCAACCACTGGCAGTTGATGCACGGTAGGACAAACACCTCAGCCGTGGCAGATCACTGTTACAATTCAGTGGGCTCACATGACATTGACTTCTCCAAGACAGAGGTTCTCTGCAAGCCATCTGGCTATCATGAGAGATTCGTTCATGAGGCAATCCACATATACAAACACAGAGACAATTTCAACCGAGAAGATGGATTCTGGCTTAGCAATCATTGGAAGGACGTAATAAACCATTTCGGATCTTAACTGATTGTGTTCACGTTTACGGTGACTTTCAGACCGCGTTCCACTCACTGGCATGGTGCAGTGTGCAGAGTAATGTATGGTGTCGTAATTATATAGTAAATATATAGCAGTGTGATACACATTAGGGTGGGTAGAATAATACATAGTGTTATATTAAAATGGATAAGGCAGCAACTGCAGCAGCAGCAACTGCAGCAGCAGCAGAAACTGCAGCAGCAGCAGAAACTGCAGCAGCAGCAACTGCAGCAGCGGCAAATGCAGCAGCAGCAGCAACTGCAGCAGCAGCAGCAACTGCAGCAGCAGCAGCAACTGCAGCAGCAGCAGCAACTGCAGCAGCAGCAGCAACTGCAGCAGCAGCAGCAACTGCAGCTCCCTTTGATGCTGTTAATCCTGCATAATGCACATGCATATGTAGTACTAATCACATTCCTGCATTTCCCATAAATATGCTAAATTCCTCTTGATATACAAATTCCTTTGTCAAGGCGCCCAGCTTATATATATGCTCCAAGCTCGTGTGCTGTTTCATTCAGACTCTGTCGCCTCGACGGACCTGGTTTTCACCTGAGGACGGCTGCTTGCGTTGTGGCCGAAACGTCGTGAGAATAATTTTATTATGTTTTATTTTTATTATTTTATTACTTCCCTTCTACGTGACTTTACCGAAAGAACCAAGAAGATGAATCCCTGCAGTCACGAAAGCTTTAAATCTAAGGATAGAAATCGTTCCGTTAAGCGAAGCGTCAGGCTACGTACTAATTCGATGTTGCTTCGAGTGTTTGCAGTCACGTAACTAAAGAAATTAGCCCGTATATTTTATTTATTTTTCAGATAATCTGGAATCAGCTGCACGTACGGAGAAACGTGACTTGTACATGGACGCACGTTGATGAATGCCAGTGGTGGTGACATCCAAAGATTCAAAGTCAGAATATGTATTTACAATGGAGTAATCCGATGAGCTTTCAAGCTCTTTTGCCCAGTAGGGACGGGTAGGAACGTTACAACAACAAACAATACAAAAACATGATAGTAATGCAAAGTACAAGAAAGGTAAACAAATCACCCAAACACATATATATACATATAAAAACTAAACAATCTCCATCCTACCTGGCAAATCCCACTGAGGTATTAACTTACTTTTCAGAAGCAATCTGGCCACAATTTATAGCTCAACAAAGTGCCGTATCATTTGGACATTTATAGCAGAAAAAATATCTAAATCATCTCAATGCATGTTTCAAAATGTGGAGGTAAAACCGGAGGTCATGGAGAAAAAAATCCACGTGACCACGCGGAGAACATGCATACTCCAAATATACAGGAGTCAAGGCGGGGGTCGAACCCCTGACCTCCTGCATACCAAGCAAGGAAAATAACACACCGCCATATAATCTAATTGCATTATCAATTCCCAAGTTTCGGGAATTGGAGGAGGCCGATTGGCACAGAGGTCAGAGCGCCGCGCTGGCGCTGCTGAAATCCTGGGTTCAGATCCAGGTTTGTCGCCGTCCGTGACCCTAAACTGGGTTCCTCCAGTGTAGTGAGTTTATGGCATCAGCCCGGTCACCAGTAATTCACTCAGAGACCCATAGACTTACACAGAGGTCCATAAACGTACACAAAGATCAATAGACTTACACAGAGACCCATAGACTTACACAGAGGTCCATAGACTTCCACAGAAATCAATAGACGTATACAGAGATCCATAGACTCATATAGAGATCAATTGACTCACGCAGAGATCTATAGACTCACACAGAGATCAATCGACTTACAAAGAGATCCATAGACTCACGCAGAGTCCCATAGACGTACACAGATATCCATAGACTCACGGAGAGATACATAGACTGATATAGACATCCATAAACTCACATTGATTGGCCTTTTTTTAAACCGGGTTCTTTTTTACTGGACATCTGTGGAAAAAAGCGTCGCAGCTCATCGGATTTCTCCAGGATAAATAAAGATTCTGTGTCCTGCAGTGGGCTGATGGTCTCAGCCCAGACACTTCGTGAATGCACAACAAAAATCCCTGATCACGTAAATTTGTATCTGCGCTTATTTAGAGCTCGTTTTGACTGAAATGGCACGAACATAATTAACCGTCGCAGGGAGGGTGGATTAGAGATCAATTGAAATTGAATCTTAGAGGCAGCTTTGTGGTATCTGCTTCTGCGAGAGATCCACTGAAACGAAACATTGCACTTGCTCTCGTTGGCACAATATCGACAGCAGAATCAGTTAAACGGGGGGATTCTTGTTTAATGGTTGGTGACATTACCGAGGCGTTTGTACCAGGCTAGGTGTACTTTTAAGCCACATAAAATAGCCAAGTCTCGCTTACAGGATGTAATGGGGCAGTCCCAGATGTTATGGGTTAAATGACTATCGGATGCACCAACCTGCGCTCCCCACTATACCAACTCCCACCCCCTCCCCCCGGTTTTATCTGCTTATTCCAAGCAATCTCTGGGCATATACGGGCTACGTGACCCAGCAAGTGCAGCCTCCTAACCTGGCTTACCGATGGGACTGTATCCAGGTCACTTGCTGTGGTGTCACAGATTCCCCTGCTAATTCTGAAACACATCCTGAACAAAAGGCGTATATTCCCCAGGTAGCCTCCACAGGATGTTGAGGCAAGTGCTGTTAGCGAGTAGCACCGATGAAGGTCGGGCTGGTGCACTATGGTGATGTGGCGAGGATGAAACCCGGCCGCCTTTGTCTCTCTAATGTTGATGTTTACACACCGCACTAAGGTACTCGTGTAGGGCTGAGTCGACTTACCACTCACATTCACCTACCACTTACCCTCACTCTTCACCTTCACCACTCGACTTCGCGCACCACTCACCTTCAGTCACCTTCACTCACCACTTACTCTCACTGCTCGCTCCCACATTTGTATGTATGTATGTTGGACTTCTCTCTCGAGAAACGGTGCCTTAATGCGGCGAGAGAGTTTGTGTACGTCTGAGAAGCTGATCGCTATACCGTCGAGAGCCTAGTGATCTCAGAAGGGTCACCCAAGGCGGGAAGACTTCAGTGGAGACGTCAGACAAAACCCGTTTCGAAAGGTCCCCACATGACCTTTTCAAATAAATTGTGATCCAAGAAAGCAACGGGAAACTACTTGGATTATTTCTCCCTTGAAAACTTCAATGATGACAAGCAAAATCAACAAAGGCCCTGAGTATCGGCGTCCTTTAAATAGGACAGGGGTGCGAAGAATCTCCGAGCTTGTGTCAAAGAACCCTTTCAAAGTAGCAACTTGGAACGTTAGAAGTTTACTTAAAGCAGGAAAACTAGCCAATGTCATACAAGAAATTGATCGACTTAAAATCAACATAATCGGTCTAAGCGAAACTAAATGGCCTGGAACAAAAAAGTTTATATCGAGTGAACACCACATCTTCTGCTCCGGAGGAGAAGAAAACACCAAACAAACATACGGTGTCGCCTTTATAGTACACAAGAAATTAGCGAATAAAGTCAACAACTTTACCCCAGTATCAGAACGAATAGCACTACTACAATTAGCAGGCAACAAAGTCAACGTGAACATTCTACAGGTTTATGCTCCAACAGCAGATAAACAAGATCATGAAATCGAATCGTTCTATGAGCAACTAACCAACACGCTAAAGCCGCTGAAGAAGCAAGACATCACTATAATCCTCGGCGACTTCAACGCCAAGGTTGGCCACGGTCGAATGCAGAACATTGTCGGAGAACACGGACTAGGAACACGGAATGAACGAGGCGACAGACTGGTTCAATTCTGCCAAGAAGAACGTTTCAGTATTGCTAACACGTGGTTCCAATTACCACCTCGACGACTGTACACGTGGACCTCGCCGCAAGACTCCGACAACAACATCGTCAGGAACCAAATCGATTATATCCTAATTAACATCATGTTTAAGTCCAGTGTGATTACAGCAAAAACCTACCCTGGAGCCGATATATCGTCAGATCATAACCCAGTAACAGCTACAATAAGACTCAAATTGCGATCAATACAATGTACAAAGACGAGACGAGCAGACCTGGAGAAACTGAAGAACAGCGCCGATAAAAGACAAGTACAGCAACATCTCAACGATAGCATCCGCTCAATAACAACAGAAACAGCAGATGTTCAGGAGTACTGGCGCTCGTTCAAACAATGCATCATAGAAACAACAGAAGTCATGCTGGGACATCAGCCACCGAAAAAGAAACAACGATGGATGACACATTGTATTCTCGATCTAATGAGCAAACGAAGAATGTACAAAAATAACAACTTGGAGAAGTACAAACAAATGCAACAGAAGATCAGAGAAGCAATCCGACAGGCAAAAAAAAAGTGGATGGAAGAACAATGCGCCGAGATTGAAGAACTAATTAAAAAACATGACAATTTTACTCTGCACAAGAAGCTCAAAGAAGCTGGTAACATCTACAGACCAGCCTCAACAGCTACATTGTATGCGGACAACAACCAACCAATCCTAAATAAACAGGAAAAAATGGACACCTGGACAAACTATATACACAAGCTCTATGGCGCCGCGAGAACATCTGCAGAAAAAGACCAACAGATGTCGAAAGACGCTCTACACATTTTAACATCAGAAGTAGAACATGCAGTCAAAACAGCTAAGTCAGGCAAAGCGTGCGGGCCCGACACAATCCATGTAGAATTGCTCAAACTATTAGACAGTAACAACATACGACAACTGACTAATTGGTACAATCAAATATACAATGGCAATAAAATTCCATCCGACTGGCTACAATCCATCTTTGTGGCCATACCAAAGAAAGCAACAAGCCGGAAATGCGAGGACTACAGACTGATAAGCTTGATGAGCCACGTGCTGAAAGTCTTCCTGAAGGTGATCCAACAGCGCATACGCTCCACATGCGAAAATGCATTGAAGAACACACAGTTTGGCTTCTGCAAAGGACTAGGCACAAGAGAAGCAATCTTCTGTCTACAGATACTACTACAGCGATGCTACGAACATCAGAAAGAAGTGTACATCTGCTTCATAGATTACGAGAAAGCCTTTGACTCAGTCGACCACGACCGACTAGCTGCTCTATTAAAACAACTGGGACTAGATAAAAACGACATCAACTTCATCATTGCTCTTTATTGGAAGCAAACAGCCCAACTCCGATATGACAACGAATTGACAGATCCAACACCAATACAAAAAGGTGTACGACAAGGCTGCCCACTTTCACCCAGTCTTTTCAACATCTACTCGGAGCAGATTTTTGATCGAACACTAGCAGATAAAAACATTGGTATTAAAGTCAATGGACAATACATCAACAACATCAGGTATGCTGACGACACTGCACTGCTGGCCGATTCGGAACAAGACCTACAAAAAATCTTGGACGAGGTTGCCACAGAGAGTCAAATATGGGGCTTACGAATTAATAAAAAGAAAACAAAGGTTATGAAGGTCAGCCGAACTACAAGCGAAATAACAATCAAGCTTGGCAGCGAAAAATTGGAACAAGTACACCTATTTAAATACCTTGGTGTAATCATTGACGATCAGTTGAACCATGAAGTCGAAATCAAGAGCAGAATTGAACAAGCAAGGCAAGCATTTATTAAATGGAAAACACTCCTTGCAGACCGCAACTTGAGTACATCACTGAAACTGCGCACACTGAAATGCTACATCTGGTCAATTTTGCTGTACGGAGTAGAGACGTGGACATTGACAACAACAGCAACAAAAAGGCTTGAAGCTTTCGAGATGTGGCTGTATCGAAGAATGCTGAAAATCCCATGGACAGCCAAAACCACCAATACACAAGTTCTGCAAGATATGGGCACTGACAGGCAACTGCTGAAGACCATCATTAGCAGGAAGTGTTACTACCTAGGCCACATTGCCCGAAACGACCACAAATACCAGCTATTAAAGCAAATCCTGGAAGGAAAAATCGAAGGGAAAAAACGACCAGGACGGCCAAAAAACGACATGGCTCAGTAACATCAAAACATGGCTACAATTAACAACAGCACAAACTCTACACGCCGTGCTAGACCGGGACCAATATCATCGTGAAGTCGCACACGCCGTTAGGCAGCACTAAAGAAGAAGATGTTGGACTTCTTTCGCACCGTGCGTAGCCAACCATGCTATTCGGATGTGCGCATTTCACTGGGGTCGCCACCGTTTCCACCAGGGACGAAATCCAGGCAACGTTCTCCCCAGTCGAGTTCAGCGAAGCCATCGATGGCGGTGCCAGAGAACTCGGTGACAAAGTGACTTGCGGGATTGCCGGCCAAACACCGCAAGCACCAATTCCCGGTACTGTCCCCACGTCGAACCCGGACGAGGGGGAAAACCCTTCTGATCGGCCACCTCGAGCAAGGGGATAGTGGCCCAACAGTCTCGCGATGGCCATGCCATGAAGAGCGACGAGGAAGCTGGGTTTTTTAGAATCTGGGGGGGGGAGTCAGCACGTAGTGAGGCTTCGCGCGACCAGTATCACTCACAGTGAAGTCTTTGTGTCATCGGGTCAGATCGCGCGAGTATAAATGTGTCGTTAACACACCACCACCTGATACAGCCAAGGGTTGTCACGTAAACAAAACGTGCCGATTCGTTACTACTTCACTCTCCAACATACCGGTGTGCTGAAGTTGATCTATTTTACCAGGTAAGGCACACTGAGCTATGAAGCTCTTTTTACAGAAGCGACCTGTCAACAAACGATAGTTCAACGAAGTGGCTTATCACGTGGAAATGTAAAGCAGCCAAATACTCCAAACACGTGACGTTGACTCTAGATGGAGGGAAAAACCGGAAGACTCGAAGACGGGGAGAGAGAGACACGCAGACTCCAAATATACAGCAGGCCTCAGGGTCGGGATCCAACCCCACGACCTCCTGTATACCAGGCGAGGTAGGTAACATCTCCTAGTCACCGTGGCATGTCCGGGTTTTGCTCTATGGTGGAGACGGCAGCAAACCTATCTAGCCATCGGAATCGCCTCTCGCTCCACCAACCGCCCCTGTCTGAGATGGTTTCTGTTTGCGTTGAGTGTTCACAGTCCGACCGCGCACAGGAGACCAGACTCAATGATGCAGGAACCGACCCGCGTGATGCAGAGCTGCCCGCGTGCGTTGATATTTTGTCACTCGAGCGTCCGTCGGTCAGACGTTCAAGAGGTGGCGCTGCCTCTGTTTGTGCTTACTATTTGCGATGACTCGAAGGTCACGGAGGCCCTAGGGAGCGTGCATCGGGCTTTGTGCCTAACGGGTCATTCGGAATATTAATTAAAAAAGAATGAAAGATAATTTTCCTTCCTTTTAAGCTGAACAGAATAATTAAATATTTGTTGGTCCTGGCTCTGTGTGTGTGTGTGCGCGCGCGGGTGAACTGTATGAGGACGATGTGTGTATGCGTCTACTGCTACACGTGTGGCATAATAACGATGTTTGTGGGCGTGCGGTGGTGATGGGCTGCAAACGCGAAGGCGACGGTCGGCTCTCCGCACGAGTGCCACTCATGCATGCGAGCGAGTGCAGGACGTGGCACCGACTACCGACGCTCGAGTATATTCCGTCTGCCCACGTTCCACTGCTATTACTCTGGGGAATTGCATTCTGAGTGCACAAAGCCACTCGAGCCCCACCCAATCTCAATGAGCACCAAATCCAGCCACCCAGCCACGCGCCTGGACAACCAGTCAGCCACCCTGCCACCCACGAAGCTATCCACCCAGCCATGCACCCAACCTGCCACCCACCCAGCCACTAAGCCACGCACCCAGCCAGCCAACCAGACACCCAGCTATACAGACAGCCACCCACCCATGCACCGAGCCACCCAGTGACCCAAGCACACACGCACCCCATCGGCCACCCGCGCATGCACCCAGCCAGCCAGCCACGAAGCTAACTAGCTAGCCAATCAGCCACCCTGCTCCCCCAACCACCCGCCCAGCCATGCACCCAGCCACCCAGTCACACACCCAGCCAGCCAGCCAAATACCCAACCAGCCACCCAGCCACCCAGTCAACCACTTACCTTGCAAGTCATTCACACAGCCACCCTGCCCTGCCAACCACCTACCCACCCAGCCACCCAGCCAGCCATCCAATCACCCATGCACCCTGCCCCCCAATCAAATAGCCACCCAGCCAGCCATCCAACCACCCACCCATAACCTAGCCACGCACCCACCCAGCGACTCAGATTTCCACCCAGCCATCCAGCTACTTACCCACCCCAGTGAATATAAATACGCCCCCATCTCTGTAACACATCGATCATTCGCATCGTAAAACAATAACTAGGGAGACAATTCGCCTCCTTCTCCACATATCTTGTTTCTCCACGTGGCAAATAATTTGGAAATGTACACATCCCATCAGCCACACCATTCTTCTGGGAGTGCACAATTTCAGCAGCATTAGTTAAAAAAAAACTATGAACTAAACTTTTTATTAAATCAGGTGAGGCCCACTGAGCTGGCCACGAATGATAGTTTAATGAAGTGGCTTATCACGTGGAAATTTATAGCAGTCAAACATTGTAGACGTGTAGTGAGTCCAACTGAGCCACAGACGTTATCTTGGGAGCAACACTATTTATTACACATTAACACACAACACAACACGATCTACACTCGGGTCTCGAATGCCCATCTCACCACGCTACGGCAAAAATAGACGCGGTTGCTATCCCGGTCCGGACCACAACTGGGGTCCCGGACCGCGTGGCTATAGGCTTCATCACTCCGACGTGGATCTTCGAACACCAACACTTGAAGAACCCCGAGCTCCTCACGGAGCTCTCGTTATATGCCCCCGGGCTGGGGCTGGCTCCTTCTCGAAGGTTCCTGAGAGCTCCTTTGGACCACGTGACCACCCCACGACCCCCGTCCACCGGTGGCCCCCCTCCAATATCGTCCGGTCACGTGACAGCAGGTCAACCAGCGTATCATGCCCCAAAGTAACCCTGGCTGGCTGACGCTCCCTCTCGTTCCCTCACCGGGAGCCTACACCGCACACTGTACGTGGTGCCTCCGCGCTCACCCAAGCCCTGCTAGGGCTGGTACTACATCCCATAACCCGGGCTGCCCGTAATGACAACACATTACCGGTCGTGGCTTTGCAAGCCCCGGCACCATAGAGTGACAAGCACAGTCACAGCAGACGTGTGAGATTGATTCTAAATGCGGAGGGAAAAACTGGAGGATCTGGAGAAAAATCCACGTGACCACGGGGAGAATATGCAAACTCCAAATATACAACAGGCGTCAGGGTCAGAATCCAACCCCACGACCTCCGACATATTAGTTTACATCTTTGCTTCACGGCGCCCCAAACAGGAACTCTGCACCGGTTTTGTCATTCCGTATTCCATTGGCAAAGTCAAAGCTGATTGAACCATTGTTTACAGATGTCTATAGGCAAAGTCCCCTCGTCTGTCTTAGATACGGGTCCTAGTTCAATGCAAACCTCTACAATACATAACACTGAATAATCACTACGTCGGTTACAGACTTTCACAAATCCAACTCGTTATATATCGTTAAATATAATGTCGAAAATGGCAGAGCTCATTTAGCAGTATAGGGGTTGTTGGCGAGCGCCTAACAACAACCGCCATTCGCCACTAAGTGGCGGTGGCATCACCACGACGTTTGTGCCAGGCTATGTGCACCTTGAGGCCACGTGAAGTGTCGAACGTCCGCTGGCAGGAGGTCACGGGGCAGACCCAGATGCCACAGATCGACTGACTGAGACGACTAGCTGATACACCACCTGTGCCCCCTACTGTACCAACTGATCCATTCACTCATACACACGCATGCACAGAGACAAGTGCTGTTAGCGAGCACCTGTGAAGTTCAGCACGGCACACGAGGGGGTGGGTGGCCGGCACCATGCGCGGCCACCTTTGTCTCCCCAGTGCTGATTTTACACACCGTACCAGGTACTGTATTTACTTAAGGCTGAGTAAACCTAGGGCAGACCCAGGACCAGTTGAAGTATCTGCCACTGTTATTAGTCATGAGCGGTAATCAGACTCGAGATGCTGGGTTCGTAGCACAGCGCACTCTCCGCTGCGCCACAGCTCCCCACTGCACTCACACACACTACTTAATATGGGCAATTCCCCGACAATATAATTACAGCGTTGGACAGCATGGACAATAATCACAGAATTTATATCGTGGGCATCACCGAGTACTGTTGTACTCTATAAGTGTCCATGCACAGCAATTTGGAGCAACACAGAGGGAGAGAAAGAAAGGCGATTTCACCAGCCCACTCCTAACTATACTATTTATTATTTGATCAGGTAAAGCCCATTATGCTATGTAGCTCTTTTTCAGAAGCGACCTGGCCACAAATTATAGCTCAACGAAGTGGCTTATCTCGTGGAAATTGATAGCAGCCAAATACTCTAAGCACAAGTTTCTAACTGTGGAGGGAAAAACCTGAGGACGCAGAGAAAAATCCACGCCACCACGATGATAAAGACACGCAAACTCCAAATACAACAGGCGTCAGGTCGGGATCGAACTCGAGACCTCCTGCATACCAGGCGAGGGAGTTAACAGCTCACCACCTCGGCTCCCCCTCTGTAGGCCCCAATCTATAGAATCTCCAATGTTGCCATCATCATCATCGTCATCATCCTCATCTTCATTGTCAATCCACTGCTGGATTGAGACCTTCCTAATTTGTCCTAGCCACCTGCACACATCCTCCAGGGAATGTTTTCCACCAATTGGCTGCCACTTCATCATGAGTTTTGAACCATTGTCCATCCATCCCTTCTAGCCATGACGTGACCTGTCAAATCCCACTCTCATTCACAGTTTGAATGATGTTAACCTGCATACGCTCTGCGTTCATATTCGGGTCTCTCAATGTAATGACCATCCCGCATCTCTCCATGCTTCTCTGTGCATTTCAAATTTCATCGTCAGTGTCCGGGTTTCCCATTCTGTGAGTCGCAGTGGGCACGACGATTTGAAACGGCATAGAAACTCGTTTGGCAGCTGCATACAAAACACACAAAATGACAAAAAAACTCGAAACACTTATCAAATAACTCCCAGTGGCCACACACTTGCTGGACGACTGCCTCGCAGATAATGTCCCAGTGGATTCTACTTATACTTTTCGACAGTTAAAACCGGAAAACGAAGCTTTTCCAGATTGCAGAAAAGAACTATGCTGATATTCAACACCGGTCTTGCAGGACAGATTCCATGAACCCAGTGTATTCCTCAAAGTTACGCGTGTCCTCTATCATCTACCTTCCCGGTTTTGACGTTTCAGAATTACATGCATTGTGTTGAACTTTATCACAGTACGCGGCACAGTTCTGATACTATACCTAGCGCTGACTGGGGAAAATATGCGGGTTTGGTCGACAGTGGGAAAGGTGGCAACTTTACCAATCACTCACCTGTTCACTCACCCACACACTCACCTACTCATCAATTCACTCATCCATTACCAAAGTCACTCAGCAACTCAGTTTCTCACTCACCCACCTACCCACCAACTCACCCACTAAATCATTCACTAATTTATTTGGCAAATTACTTAGTAACCAGAAAATGTGTGGGAACTACAGAGAAATAGCATTGATGAGTCACGCCATGAAACTCTGGGAAAGGATCATAGAAAGGAGACGGATGAAGCTGGTGGATATTGGCGAGAGTCAGTTTGGATTCAGATAGGAACGGCCAACAATGGATGCAAACTTTGCAGAGAGTAGTGATGAAGAAGTTTAGAGAGAAGGAACGGGACCTGCATATGGTGTTTATTGATCTAGAGAAAGCGTACGAAAGGGTGCCTAAATAGCCCATCTGATGGTGTATGAGAATAAGAGGTATTCCTGAGGTATATGTCTGGCTTATCCAGGATATGTATGAAGGAGGGATATGCATGTGGGGAGCAGCTATGGAGTGTCGGAGAGCTTTCAAGCCAAAGCGGGAGTGAAGCAAGGCTCCACCCTGAGCCCCTTCCTGTTCATCCTGGTGCTGGACACATTTACGAGAGATATTCAGCACAATGTCGTCTGCTGTTTGCAGACGACATTGTGCTATGTGGTGTTAGCAGAGGGGTAGTTAAAGATAATTTAAAGATCTGGGTGCAAAAGATTGAACGGAATGGGTTAAGGATCAGTCGGACAAAGACTGAGTATATGGTGGCACATTTCAGTAGAAATAATGCAGAAGGAGGATTGCAAATTGAAAGTGACCAGTTTATGAAGACGAACGAGTTTAAGTACCTGGATGCAACGAGGTGTGCTGATGGATCACTAGAAGGAGAGATGAGAACAAGAACAAGGGCTGGATGGTTAAAATGGCGAGAGATAACTGGTGTGGTGTGCGATAAGAGGGTCCCAGTTTGGTTGAAAGGAAAAGTGTACAAGCCAGTGGTGAGGCCAGTGCTGTTGTATGGGGCCGGGTGCTGGGGCACAACAAAAGAGGGAGGACCAAGCTATGGCAGTCACAGAGATGAGGTTGTGGGGATTAACAAGGAAAGACAGAGTGAGAAATGAAGAAGTGAGAAGAAGACTCAAGATGGTAGAAATCACAGAGAAGATGAGAGAGAAAAGTCTGGTGTGGTTCGGTCATGTGAAGTGATAACAGGAAAATTATGTGGGTCAGAAGGTGCAAGTGATGCAAGTGGAAGGAAAGAGATCACGAGGAAGGCAGAAGAAGAGGTGGGGCGATGTGGTGTGATCGGACATGGTGACCCGAGGAGCAGGAAGAGAGATGGCAGCGTGGAGGTTGGCAAGGATAGCGGACCCCACATGTGGGGAAAATGGGTGGAAGAAGACTCAGTAACGTATACGTATTTAAGGACAGTACGCGGCCTAGTGGCCATAAATAATAATTGAAGTGACAGGGACAGGCAGGGTCATGTAAGGACAGTACGGGGTCTAGTGGTCGTAAATAACAATTTAAGGACAGGGACGGGTAGGGTCAAATGAGGAGAGAGAGAGAGAGTTCGGGAAAAGAGGCGTGGCTGAGTTGAGGGGTGTGGCTAAGCCGGAGGGGGAGATTAAAGGCAGCGGAGCGGGGCTCAGGGTTGCTGTGGGGATTCTAAGTTGAACCTTCGTCCCTGTCGTCATCTTGGAGTGGATCGTCCTCACCGTCTGGGAGCGGGTCGCCTTATCGTCCATCGGCTCCTATATAGTCAGCCAGCTATATAGGTGAAAGTCGTGTAGCAGTTACATGAAGTTACCCACTGTACACAGTCAACTCGCATCTACCTGTTAACATGCCATACAGTCGGGCAGAATGTAATAGACAATAAATATATATACAGTACATACTTGAACAAGAAAGTGTATCTGAGTGCTACATTACACATACATACACTCACTCATTGATCCACTTACTCGGATTTCCACATATACAGGAATGTGCATCTCTGTACACATCTTGGTGTTTGTGATACGGCCATTGTCAACCCACTGAGCCACTTTTCCACTTCAATTTCATATCCTGCTCAATGTTGCTGATCAATGGTTACGACCTGTCCAGGTTTGACCTCGACAGTCTGGGGTAAATGACATTTTCTGTATTTGGGTGGCAACAAAAATGGATTTTTGCCGAGGTCTGTTATCGGTGTTGCTGTGTTGAACTCTATTTCAGGATACTGTATGTATGTATGTCGAACTACTTTCGTACCACACGTAGAAAACCGTGCTATTCGGAGGTACGGGAGAAGGGCAACAAACTAAACACAAAAATCAGTTCTAAAGAAACTAGTTGTCAATGATGATTTAAAAGTGCATATATCCAGTGGCATCCTAATATCGGAAGGAAGAGCATTCCAGACGGCCGCAGAAGCGCATCTGAAAGTGCATGATGCGGTGACAGTCCGTAATCGATGACTAACCAAAAGGCACTCTTGTTTTAACAGTATAGTTTTAATAAACCTAGCGCTTTCTTTCATGTCCAGGTTTGTCTGCTGTGGAGGTGGCGACACTACGAGACCATCGTCCAGCAGTGAATTAATGGTGAGCTAGATATAACTATGTTGTTGTGATACGATTAGAGTCATGGGTGTAGTGCAAGGGTCGACCCCACCTTTCCCCGTGATGTTGTTTGAGCTGAGGGGACCTCACAGAAACGCTCAGGAACCCTGCGAACCTGTTCTTGTGAGTCAGATATCAAATAATAGTTATTTCCCTTCAGGATACTGATATATCCTTGGAGAGCCGCAGAGCTTTTCGAACCTCCGAGCAAAGGCTGGAATATGCCTCCTGATTTTCAGACAGAACACCTCCTTCGTTAGCCAGGGGTCTCTGGGGAAGTCTGGACCACGTACCCAATGCAGCCATGGCAGCTGCAAGAGTCGCAGTCCCATTACCCCTCAGCATCAGATGGAGGGGGGGAGAGTGGTTGGGGAGGATGCCAACTCCAGCTGCAAGCCGTGATGACGTTCTCGCTTCCAACCTTCATCGGCTAGCCACTGGGGGTTTGAGTGGGGTCCAACATGGGCTCTTGCCACCACAGTGAAGTATGGCAGGCGCATATTACAGATGACAGATCAAATCCACGGTAGGTCCTGGCGCAAGGGCATAGGCCCGCATTCCCTGCTCCATCACAATATTCTTGCTTGGATCCGGCGTGCATCTGTGATGTGTCAATAGCGGAAAAGTGTGTTGATAATTACCAGTCCATGGGCTGCAAAGAAGTCTAACAGCCTCTTACTCTCATTGAGCTGATCTGGCCCGATACCTTCCAATCATTCTGGCCTCAGTGCCTGTGTCATGACCCACTCAGGCATTAACGTCACCTCACAATATAACTCCATCCTAAGGGGGTTACTTTAGCCAGAATGTGGGACAGGAGGTCATATAAGGCATCTGATTCATCAGCCTTGTCTGCATCTCTCCACTGATATTCACATTCTTTACTCACACCTTCCCATACCTCGCTTCCACACCCCCGTTCACTATTTTATTCAGAAGAAGAGCTTTCTTCATTGTTTGGCAATTTCCTGCCCCAAGTAAATAACTGTCCACCCCTCATGGTGACTGGAGCCAGGACCAGTCCATTGGACTTCCTGTATGCCACAGAGGTCCAAGCGGTACCGATCCAGCTCCCGACAAAGAAATGGAAGCCTCTCTTCTGCAGTGAGCTTTCAGATATCCCACGTGGTTAGCCTCGGGTTTTTCCTATTTATGGAAGAATCCCAAGGGGAGGAGCAGAGTCTGGCTCCCCCGAATGGGGGTTCGGCCAGAGGCGTCATTGACGAATGTGTCCAGCACAAGCCGAGTTTGGTGTTCCCGTTGTGTTTATTGGTAAACAAAAAAAAACTATGTAAAGATGGAGGGGTTACCAGCACCTTGCACACACTAATATTGTTACATACCAATACCCACCGTTTGCCACTAAGTGATGGTGACGTGACCACGGCGCATGTGCCAGGCCAGGTACACCTTGAGGCCACGTGAAGTGTTGAAGGCTCATACCCACATACCCAGGTGCCATGGGTTGGCTGAGATGACTGGCAGATGCACCAGCTGTGCCTCCTACTGTGCCAACTTGCTGCATTTGATCTGCCCAGTGCTTCGCTCGTTGTTGTGAGCGTCATTCATATGCACTCCGTTGTTGTTAGAGGGTGACTGCCTCAAACTGTGATAATAGGTTTTTCCCCCTTTTTCTGGCAACAAAACTGGTGTTGAAATGTTAAAACAGCAAACTGAAACCTTTTACAAGGAATCATGTCAGCATTCACCACGATGCTTTTGGTCAGAATTCAAAAAAAAACATACTCTGATAATATATGCATTGTTCTTGAAACTGATTGGTCCACACCAGAGACAGCTTTCTTTTGAGCCTCGTCTCAAACGATGTTAGACCAGAGGACGCCAAAAGGCCTCAAACTGACCAATAGCGTCCTTTACTTGCCTCCTCTACTGTGGCCGATCTTGACACTGCTGGTACCAGTCATTGGAAAGTTCACTCAGCTCCACAACATCCCGTAACGCATCAATACCTCTGTTCTCCAGTCCGTGTCGTGCCCGTCTAGCCCCCTTTATCTGGCCAAACAGAAGCTGCTTGCGCATGCGGTGGCCGGGCATGCCGGCTACATGACCCGTACAAACACACAGACATGCACACCCCTTACTCACTTCCTCCTCATCTTTGACGCAACACACTCACCCCTATTCACAGTCACTAAAGCCTCACCACTCACACCCCCTAATCACCTTTACTCACTCAGGTCAACCTCACCACGCTCATACTCACACTACACTATGCCTTACGCTCGTATATTATGCGAAATACTACACTATATACTACACTTTACACGATGAATTACACCAGACTAAAATATTAATCATACAGTACTGTACACTAGACAGTAATGTATAGTACTCCACATTAAATATAACACTCACATACACAAATATGCACACAAACACACACATATAAGCGCACAAAATAGGATTAAACAAACACATTGTGATATTCTTGGGTCTTTCAGTAAAGTCACGTAGATAGTTTAAAAGAAAATAACAAAAAATAACACATTGTGATAGTAAAAAGCAAGTTAATACGAGCTCATAAAGCACACGCAAGCAAACCCATTAAAACTAAACAAACGCTTAAAAATAGACTCTGATAATAAAATTGTTAAGTGCTCATTAAGGCTGTCGGTCAAATAAAACAAAAGACTAACCAATACCCATACTCGCCATTCGCCACTAAGTGGTGGTGACGTCACCACGGTGCCGTGCCAGGCCAGGTGCACTTTGAGGTCAAGTGAAGTGTCGAAGGCTCGCTGACAGGAGGTCATGGAACACACTCAGGTGCCATGGGTTTACTGACTCTGAGATGACCCCCCGACTGTGCCAACTTGCTGTGTTTTTAGACGCCCGGCGCACCACTCGTTGTGAGCGTCACTCCTCTGCCCCGTTGTCAAGGATTTGTGAGCTCCTCACACAATCCAGCCTGGTTAAATCCACGATGGATTGTAGGCATGCCAACCTGCAAGTTTCTAACTGGCGCAGACGTTCCATTAGAGCTGTCCTCTTTTCATGAGCATAGAGAAGGGAGGGCATGACTGTGGCCGAGAAGACCCGACGCTTCATGCGGAGCGACTGACCAGGTAGCTTCTACACAAAATTGTACAGCTGATGAAAATATAATGCCGCTCGACTGATTCGAAGTGAGACCTCTACTGTCAAACCGGAGTTGGTGGTCAAAAGCACACTGCCGAGGTATGGGAAACTCTCAAATCTCTCTACAACTGCTCCATCACCAATGGAGAGCTGAGGGGAGGAGCGTTTGGTGGCACAAAATACCCAGACAGGTGCTTAGTTTTGGTGAGACTCCAGGTGCAGCAGCAGCTCCTCCAACTCCTCCTTTGAGTGAGCAGCAATCACCAGATCATCGGCATACATAACATGGTTGACCAATAGGGAACCATCTCTTTCCCGCACCCGGTCATAGATCAACCTCCCGTGGTATCTGTATCAGATGAAAATTCCTAACAACAACAACAACCGCCATTCGCCACTAAGTGGCGGTGACGTCACCAGATGCTTGTGCCAGGCCATGTGCACCTTGAGGCCACGTAAAGTGTCGAACGCCCGCTGGCAGGTCACGGGGCAGACCCAGGTGCCACGGGTCGACTGACCGAGATGACCGAGATGACTGGCTGATGCACCACCTGTGCCCCCTACTGTGACAACTTGCTGTGCTTTAGCCACCCGGCGCTCCGCTCGTTGTTGTGAGCGTCGCTCCTCCGCCCTCCATTGTTGTTGGAGGGCGACTGCCTCCAACTGCCCAGTAGCGTCCTTCACGAGCCTCCTCCACAGAGGCCGATCTTGACACCACTGGTACCAGTCATCGGCAAGTCCACTCAGCTCCACGTCCTCCTGTACCACATCACTCCATCTCTTCTCTAGCCCGTGCCGCGCCCGTTGAGCCCCCTCGATCCGGCCGAACAAAAGCTGTTTAGGCATGCAGTGGCTGGGCATGCGGGCTACATGACCCAGCCAACGCAGCCTTGCCTGCCGGAGGAGCTCACCGATAGGACTTTGCCCAGATCTTTCAAGGATTTGTGAGCTCCTCACACAATCCAGCCTGGTTAAACCCAGGATGGATCGTAGGCAGGCCAGCCTAAATGTTTCCAGACACATACACAAACACCTATCAGACTTTCCCTAAAGGCAGTAGTCGGTCTGGTTTTGGGTTCAGCTGTTGCACATTCAACGGCTGTTGTAGCCCGGTTGGAGTGTCGGTCTTAGACCAATTAATGAAGTAGTGTCCAACTCGAAGTAAATCCCAGATGGGCTGAACATATTTAAGAAATACATAACATAACAATCTTTCAAAGTAATAATAAGAATACAATTAGGAATAATCATGTTAATAAATACCACGATTTTAAACGTAACTTTCAACTCTAACTTACATAACTACATCTATATATTCTTAGCTTTACTTACAGAGCTACTTGATATAGGACGTCGGCTCTCAGATGTCACTCCCGTAACCACACGAAAACACGAAGGCTCGCTGACAGGTCACGGGACAGACCCAGGTGCCATGGGTTTGCTGAGTGAGATGACTGGTAGATGCACCAGTTGTACCCCCTACTGTGTCAACTGACTGCGTTTTAATCCACCAGGCGCTCCGCTCTGCTGAGAGCGTCGCTCCTCCACACACACTGTGACACACACTGACACACAGTGGCACGCATTGGCACACAGTGATATACATAACCTCCCTCCGACACTCACAAAGACAAAGACCCCCGTATAGCCTCAGACTGTTGAGGCAAGTGCTGATAGCGATCACCTATGCAGAACGGCACGGCACACAAAGGTGGCCACGCCAGGCTGCCTTCGTCTCCCTAGTGGCGATGTTTACGCACCACACCATGTCCTCGTTTAAAGCTGAGTCGGCTGATGGGAGGGCCCAGGATTGGTTCAGATGTTGGGGAACCCCAGGACCGATTCATCAGGAATCGAACTCGCTCGGTTCTTAGCACTGAGTGCTAAAAACTATACTTCCACTCCCGAACCACAAAAGACAAAGATCCCCTTATAGCCTTAAGAGACTGTTGGGGCAAGTGCTGTTAGCGAGCCCATATGAAGGCCGGCACGGCACACCAGTGGCGATGGTTATGCATCGCTGAGTCGACCAAGGGGAGGGCCCAGGACCTGTTCAGATAATCGCCACTGGTGTTGGCCATGAGCATGAATCGAGCTCAGGTCGCCGGGTTTGCAGCATAGTGCGCGAATCGCTGCACTCCCTAACCACACACTCGCACGCGCGCGAACGTGGCTCGTTACCACCACACGCGGCTAGGATTAAAACACGACAGCCGAGTTATTGTAGCTGAAGATCAGAGCGCCCACGCAGAGCCGCGTACCTCGCGAATACTCACGTCTCACAGGGTGACGTGGGTTTAGGGGGTTGGTTGGCGAAGGGGTTAGCACTCTCCGCGCACCTGTGTTCGATTCCCCGGCTACGGCTAACACCGGTGGCGAGTGATGATCTAAGTGTCCGCAACTGGTCTTTGGATCAGATCGCCGGCCGAGTAACATGTTGTGTCGCCCGCGCCCCAACTCAATCAACACAACAAAGAAACAAAAGACTGACAACTAGTTACAGTAATGCCCCGCTTTGCGTCGAGGCCGCGTTCCTGAAAAGTGCGACGACGAATATCGGAATGACGCCAACCCAAGCACTTTACAGGGTAGGTGGTGGAGGCGAAGGCTGAGAATAACGGACGATGCTGTCAGCGACGTAAGTGTGGGGTTGAGGCGATGCAAATCACGTCGTGGTAATAATAATTAAGTGACGACATATTTGCGAAACGACGTAAAAGGGGAAAGACGTATATCGGGGCATTACTGTACTGCTTCAACACCACCACCAGGTAATGCTGCAGAGCGATGTAGACGACATTGAGCAGCTGACTAGTCCGACGTTTCGCTGGTCGTCACAAACCAGCAACATCAGGCAGTTGGCTCGCTCTCCAGCGCCCTCGTGGTGATGCTGCTGAAGCAGTAATACATTGACGCATGCGTCGATCACCTGACAGCTTTATGAATTGGCTGCTTTGTCAGGAGAAAGTTATTTCTTGACGGATATTTTGCTTTCGCCGTCTGACTGAAGAGATAATTATGAACCGATGTGAATTTCTGATTCATCTCAAACCTCCGTTTCTCAAAATGCTCATCGTTACCGACATCTCTTCGGGTCACCTCTTCCCCTCCTCGTAGGACGAGAACCACCTCGTCTCGGCCACCGGAGCCGTGATGCCTCTCCCAGGAGACAGCTCTCCCAAGCTGGTTGGCATGACGCTCTCTCTCCCGTCCCCCCCCCCGTCTCTACGGGCCGTGCATCCCTCTTGCTCCGAGTCCACTCATAACTTGTCTTGGCCTTCTCTGAGTTCAGGTAGAGTCTCGATTATCCGCGCTCATGACGGGGAGGACGGCCGCGGATGATTCAAAATCGCGGATAATCCAAAAATATACAAATTTCCCCCGGATCTCTATGCCAAACGCTAACGATCGATCGATCAATGCACATGCTCAGTGATGACACTTCCCTGCTCCCGTGCAGAAGACTCGGCCCACTAAGCGGATTATAGCAGAGCCACGCCAATCAACATCAATCAAACTCTGCCCACTGTTATAAAGATATGCAACTACTGTAGTTTAGAGGGCAATCACGTGGATTTCGGATTAACCGGAGCACATACTTATTCGTTTTAAGCCCGTAACTTTGCGATACAAATTTACAATAATTACGATGTATAACTGTTTTTAGATCATTATTAATTTGGGCTTAAGTGAAAATTCATGAGTTATTAATTGATGTCAAATTCTCATGTGCCCACTTAATCCACAAATCGGATAAATCGAAAGCAGATAATCGAGATTATACTTTACCAGTGTAGTGACTTATTACGTCACTACTGTGTGAACCTTTACACACATGACATCACTACGTCGGGTATATTGGAAAGACGTCACGGCCGGGTCGGAGAGTTGGGAGGCTGTCGTCAGCGCCACGGGGATTGTGTCAGGCCGTAGCACTCTGTATGAACCCGGCTGGACACGTGACCGGATTAAGGTGGGGGCCGGGGACCCCAGGGGGACCTTGGGGGTCGCGTGGCCAGGAGCTGAGACCTTCTCGAGGGTTCGAGAAGATGGGTGTGGCCTGGGCGTTAGTTTCAATGTAGTCTCTATGTTTACCACAGTTCCTGTGCCTGACACCATTGCAATCATTGAAGACCTGGTCCAACAAGGACTGAATGTTGATGTACCGGCCCTGGTGAGACACTGCCTCACCAACACTTACTTCACCTGGAATGGAACTTTCTACAAACAAGTTGAAGGTACCCCAATGGGTTCTCCCTTATCTCCAGTTTTATCCAATGTTTTCATGGAAACATTTGAGACAGATTCCATCAAGGCATCCACTCTATTTCCATCCTTGTGGAAGAGGTGCGTAGATGACACGTTCGTCATCTGGCCACATGGCCGACCAGCTCTGAACCAATTCCTAAACAACATCAATTCCATACACCCAGCCTTCAAATTTACCATGGAGGTGGAAAAAGATGGCAAGCTACCATTATTGGATGTTTTAATCGAAAGGAGACCAGATGGCTCAATGGGACACTGTCTACAGGAAAGCCACCCAAACGGATGCATATCTAAAACCTGCCTCCCACCACCATCCTTCCCAGAAGAATTCCCTCATCAAAACTCTACACCATAGAACTCGATGTATTTCGACCATCATCACCTAGCCAGTGAACTGAAACACGTACACTAAGCTCTCAAGACGAATGGATATTCAGACTACACAATCCGTAAAGCTATCACCCCAACAGTTGGGAAAGAACCATCTGAGGACTCAATCAAAACCATCACCTTGCCATACATAGCAGGGGTCACCAAAAATATCTCCAAAATCATGAGCAAACACAAGATCCAGGTTCGATTTAACACAGTACATGAAATTCGTAATCTGATCCTATCTGTGAAGGATGTGATCCCTGACATGCAATACTTCGGCGTCTACAAACTAAGCTGTGTCTGCGGCAGTAGTTACATTGGGGAAACTAAGCGACATTTCTCGGACCGTGTTCGTGAACATAAGGCAGATCTGAAACACGGCAGGACCAATACCTCAGCCGTGGCTGATCATTGTTTTAATGCGATGGGCTCACACAAAATGTATTTCTCTAAGACAAAGGTAATTTGGAAACCCACTGGCTATCAACAAAGATTCGTTCATGAAGCCATCCACATATACAGACAGATAATTATCATTGAAAGGACGTTATCAACCAGTTTTAGTCATAACTGGCTGTGATGTTCCCATCCTACCACTCTCCAATGTTAGTTGTTATTTTCGGCTCTCTGATTTTACATTAACAGGTTAAATTTCCCACACTAAAACAGCCACCTCACTCGCCGAGCTCGACGTTGCTGCTCTGCGATCTACCATTAACATGCTAAATTCTCGCAGTAACATAGCCACCTCCAAACCCTCATGGAGGCCGCTCTCCGATCTTACATTAACATGCTAATCTCTCACGTTAACATAGCCACCTCCGCGCCCTCGTCGTGGACGTCGCCCTCCGATCTTACATTAACATGCTAATTTCTCATATTAACATCACTAACCCCGCCCACTTCGTTTACGACCCTTGGGCTACACCCATGTAAAACCTTTAAAACAGTCTGCCTCAGCAGCTTTCCCCCTCCTTTTTCTTCCTGATGACGAACGCTTGTGTTGACGTCGACACGTTGTAGTTTTTTGTTATTTTTTGTTATTTTATTTGAACCTATCTACGTGACTTTACGGAAAGACCCAAAGAATAATATAGCTGGTATTAGATTTACATATCGCAACTGCATCTTACAATCACTGAAAAACCACAGATGAGTGTGAAGGAAACAGTCTTCCCACATGGGTTTCCATGAGTTTGTATTTGGGTCTCTGTTATGATGTTTTAGTTTTCCATAGAGAATCATCGTTCTTGCAAATTAAAACTCTCACAGTCGCTGAGCAACCACAGACATAAGTAGGAAGGCAGCAGCAGCAGTCAGGCGGTTAGCCATATCCACCAGAATTTTCTGAAGCTCTGTAGTCCTATATAAATATTAATATGACATCAGCCAATCAATTAGTGTTTCTACATGTGTTTATTTTGGTCTCTATGTGTCTCTCTTGGTTGGTATGGGTATCTGGGGCTCTATAAATCTTTGGGAGTCTCTGGATCTTTACGGGTGTCTATGGGTCTCTATAATAATGTTCCGTTTTTACAAAGGGCATCATTGTCGTTCATGTAAATTGCATCTCTCATGGTCGCCGAGGAACCACAACAACGGGAAGGCAGCAGCAGCCGGGCGGTGAGCCAGCGCAGCCAACAATGGTGCATGCTCTGCGGTCCCCTATGTACGAGGAGAGGTCTTCAGCCACTTGCCAAATGTGTTTATACGTGTGGGAAGGAACCCAGAGAAAAACCCAACGTGTGTGAGAGGGGCAACACAGATGGAGCAGATGGAGCAGATGGAAATTGGTCCGCACTTTTCAGCACCGCTGTCTGCTGGCGAGCCAGGATATGGCTCCTGCTTGACTCCCACGGGAGAGAAGGGAGTTATACAACGTCCACCGACTCCCGCTGCTGCCTCCAAAGTGCTGACTGCTATGCACGTACAGGGCACGTGCATAGCAGCATCCACCGACACCGCACGGCAAGGTGCAGGGTAGAGGCTGGTTATTGCAGGTATCTAACTCGGGAATCTAAGCAAAATGTTTATTCATAGAGCGCCTTCACTAAAGGCTATTTGGAATGCTGTAGTTGACAGGGGCGTACTGCAAGGGTTTATTAATGAGTGACAACGAAAGAGGGGTGCTTAGGGATCACGAAAGGGCTGTAGAGGAGGGACGAGAAGGAGTGGAGGGGCAAGGGGAGGAAAAAGGAAGGGAATAGACGATGGAGAAGAGGTGAGGCTTTAAGAGAGGAACAGAAGGAGGTGAAGGAGGAGGGCTGCCTTAAAATCCAGGGGGAGTTTATTCCAGTGGATGAGTTATAGGCTTGGGCTGAGAGGTGGCGAGGAGATGTCAATGCAGTGGTTAATTCTTGAATCTATCTGTGAGGAGTTGTGTGTGTACTGGGTTTTCGCTGGGTTCTCTGATTTCCTAACGCACAAAGCCAAACTCTAAGTACTTGTAGTAGGACCCTCCCGATTAATTATTAAAACTCGGCGAGGTTTAACCAAGAGTCCCAGGGACTCACAGAGATATAAAAACCCACATTGAGATCCATAACCTCACAAAGAACTCATGGACTCGAATAGAGATCCACATACTCACATATAAATAAATAGACTCAAATAGAGGCCCATAGCTGTAAATAGAACCACAGCCTCGCATATATATCTACAAACGCACAAAGACACCCATTAGACTCACATATAGACCGATAGATTCCCATAGATGTCCATAGCCTCACAGAGACCCATAGCTTCACACAAAGACCCATACACTGACATAGAGACCCCTAGGCTAACATAGAAACACGTTGACGTACATAGGTAGCTGATAAACTCACATAGAGACCCACATCCTAATATAGAGACCCATAGCTTCACGTAAAGAACCATACATTCAAACGAAGACCCATATACACAAATGTAGATCCATAGATTCACAAAAAAACACATATAGAGAATCATAGCCTCATGCAGATAACCAAAAACTCACACAGACGCATAGACTTACATAGAGACCCACAAATTGTGACGACCACAGCCTCACATAGAGATCCATTCACTCACACAAAGACCCATTGCATCGCATAAAGACTCAGACTTCCATAGATATCCGTAGACTCACATAGCGAAACTATAGACACACAGAGAGAACCATAGATGGACACAGAGACGCATAGAAGCACAACGTCATCTTTATATTTACAGAGACCCATAGACTTCCACATGGACCGATAGTTTCACATAAAGACCAAAGAACTCACATTGACTCGAACAGAGACATAGAGACTCACATAGAGATCCATACACTTCCATAGAGACCCATCGTGTCACATGGAGATATATACACACAGAGAGATTCATATATCACATTAAGACACATATACTCACATAGAAACCCATAGCCTCACATGCTGACCCATACACTCACATAATAATGAATAGACTCATACAGTAAGGGGAAAAAGTATTTGATCCCCTGCTGATTTTGTACGTTTGCCCACTGACAAAGAAATGATCAGTCTATAATTTTAATGGTAGGTTTATTTGAACAGTGAGAGACAGAATAACAACAACAAAATCCAGAAAAACGCATGTCAAAAATTTTATGAATTGATTTGCATTTTAATGAGGGAAATAAGTATTTGACCCCTCTGCAAAACATGACTTAGTACTTGGTGGCAAAACCCTTGTTGGCAATCACAGAGGTCAGACGTTTCTTGTAGTTGGCCACCAGGTTTGCACACATCTCAGGAGGGATTTTATCCCACTCCTCTTTGCAGATCTTCTCCAAGTCATTAAGGTTTCGAGGCTGACGTTTGGTAACTCGAACCTTCAGCTCCCTCCACAGATTTTCTATGGGATTAAGGTCTGGAGACTGGCTAGGCCACTCCAGGACCTTAATGTGCTTCTTCTTGAGCCACTCATTTGTTGCCTTGGCCATATATTTTGGGTCATTGTCATGCTGAAATACCCATCCACGACCCATTTTCAATGCCCTGGCTGAGGGAAGGTGGTTCTCACCCAAGATTTGATGGTACATGGCCCCGTCCATAGTCCCTTTGATGCGGTGAAGTTGTCCTGTCCCCTTAGCAGAAAAACACACCCAAAGCATAATATTTCCACCTCCATGTTTGACGGTGGGGATGGTGTTCTTGGGGTCATAGGCAGCATTCCTCCTCCTCCAAACACGGCGAGTTGAGTTGATGCCATAGAGCTCCATTTTGGTCTCATCTGACCACAACACTTTCACCCAGTTGTCCTCTGAATCATTCAGATGTTCATTGCCAAACTTCAGACGGGCATGTATATGTGCTTTCTTGAGCAGGGGGACCTTGCGGGCGCTGCAGGATTTCAGTCCTTCACGGCATAGTGTGTTACCAACTGTTTTCTTGGTGACTATGGTCCCAGCTGCCTGGAGATCATTGACAAGATCCTCCCGTGTAGTTCTGGGCTGATTCCTCACCGTTCTCATGATCATTGCAACTCCACGAGGTGAGATCTTGCATGGAGCCCCAGGCCGAGGGAAATTGACAGTTCTTTTGTGTTTCTTTCATTTGCGAATAATCGCACCAACTGTTGTCACCTTCTCACCAAGCTGCTTGGCGATGGTCTTTTAGCCCATTCCAGCCTTGTATAGGTCTACAATCTTGTCCCTGACATCCTTGGAGAGCTCTTTGGTCTTGGCCATGGTGGAGAGTTTGGAATCTGATTGATTGATTTCTTCTGTGAACAGGTGTCTTTCATACAGGTAACAGGTTGAGATTAGGAGCACTCCCTTTAAGAGTGTGCTCCTAATCTCAGCTCGTTACCTGTGTAGTAAGTTCGAGGAGACGAGGTCGGAGTTGAGGCACACTCTGTTTATTAACTCAGTGACAGGCACAATTGTTGAAGGGGTAACGGCCCCTTCACCTGTACTATGGGAAACCCACCCTAGTACTAAGCCTTCTGTCCTGTTCCCCGGTCCTCCTCTGTGGGCTACGGGAGGCTGACTGATCTGGCCCTGGCAAGCACAGATCTCGGCACCAGCTAAGCCGGCCTTGCCCTGACAAGGGCAGAGGTCCGGGAGCTCTTGGTCCACGCCGCTGGCTTACCCAGCTCGGCCCTGACAAGGGCAGCGAGACAGGGGAGTCCCAGGGCCTAATCTCCGAGTCTTCGATCTTCACTGGTCAGCTTCGTGTCGAACTGGCCTCGAGCTCTCTGGCTCCCCACCTTTTATAGGGATCCCCTCAGAGGGCCGGGGGCGTGGGGGATAACGGATGCGGACGTCAGTGTGACCACCCGTGTGTGTGAGTGCAGACACCCCTGTGTTTCTCGTCCGCCGTTTCTCCCGTAATAACCCCTACATCACCCCCCCCCCCCCCCCTGTACAGCTCGCAGCCGTCCCGGCTGCAACAATCCCTCAACCCCCAAGAATAAAGATTAACCCCAGTCAACACGCGTGTGCCTCGTAACCGTAACAATAACAAGAACAAGTGTAACAACAACAACAACCGACGGTCCCCTATACGTACCTACTTCCCCAAAATGCAACATATATACAGAACGTGGTTCCCCATCCCCATGCACACAACAGGAAAAAAACAGGTGAGTGAGCCCACCAGCAGCGGAACGTGCGCGGTAAGCACTTTACAATAACCGGCGCGTCCTGGCGCGTGTTCGTGCAGCGGGCCCATCACAAAGGCCCGACCCGGTAGGGTCGGCGGCAGGTGGTGAATGTACAGGTGCGCGGCGCACCGGCATCCTGGACGAGCCAGCGTCGACCTCCTCGGAGGAGGCTGGCGGCAGAGAGGGCATCAGTCCTCGGACCCCTGAAGATGGAACAGTCAGCAGCGGATCAGAGGCAGACAGCGACCCCGCCCTCCCGGAGTCAGTGGACCCCCCACATGTTCGGCCATAGTCATGAGAGGAAGCATGTGGAGCAAAGAACGGCTTCAACCGTGAAGGGTGGACAAACCACCGACGTTTCCCCCATTTAATGCGGACACATTGCGGCCGCATAACCTGCACAATTTCCACGGGGCCCCTCCACGGCCTCAACAACTTAGACGAGGTGGCCAATAGCACCTGGGGGCAGTGCAGCCACGCTCTGTCACCCGGGTGCCATTTGTGCGTGTGTGACCGGCGCGATCGCAACTTTTCATTTTGCTTCTGGCGTGAGGCAGAGTTTTGCATGGCCGCCTCCCGTGCCTCAGCCAACCGGAGGACGTTAAACTTAACATGGTCCGCCAACTTAGATTTAGCGTGCGGTGCGGTACACGTCAGCTGAGTCGCGACAGGCGGGTCAACTTCGCGGCCATACATAAAAAAAAAACGGTGAGAATCCGGTCGCCGCGTGAGGAGCCATTCTGTATGCTGCTAGGACTCCAGGGATCTGAAGGTCCCAGTCGGTTTGGGACTCAGATACCTGGTGGGATAGCATGGACGTAAGAGTCCTATGCAGGCGTTCTACCATCCCATCCGTTTGTGGGTGGTAAGGGGAAGTACGAGGGGCCAAGCCATAGGCCATCGCGTGAAATACTCGACGCCAACCAGCAGGTACTTATTACCCCTCGGCGTGGAGGGAAACGGCCCCAAAAGATCGAGGGCGACAAGCTCATTAACCCGGGTGACCGAAATAGACTGGAGCGGTGGGCCGGCTCCCCTCGCCGGCGGTTTCCGTTGAGCACACTGGGTACAAGATTGCAAGAGATCGTCCACATCCCTTGCCATGCCCGGCCAAAATAAATTAAGCTGGAGCATGGCAAGGGTTTTGAGGGTGCCCAGGTGCAGGAGCCGCTCGTGAGCGGCCCACACAGCCCTACCCCTCAACGCGGAAGGCACCACCAGCCTGTGGCGGCGGATCGTACCATCCCAATGCATGAGGAGGCCCTGGCACAACCCCCATGAGTCAACGCCAGACTTTCCCTGAGCGGATCCTTCCGCGCGATGCCGTAGCACCAGGAGGGAAGCATCCTCCATTTGGAGGCGCCCCCACTCCGCACATGACAAGCCCAATAGGGAATCCTTCCCTCCCACCGCAATAGGGTCAACGTCCGAAGGGGCCTCAACGGCGGCCGCTAGGACCGGATTGTGGCCGTCGTTTGCCGATTTGCAACGCCCCGAGCCCAAGAAACAGGTGCAATCAGAAGCGACCGGCAGGCGTGACAGGGCATCGGCATTGGTGTGGCGAATCCCCTTACGGTAAGTTGTTTCGAAATCGAAATCTTGAATGATCTCCAGCCATCGGGACAACTGCCCCGATGGCTGGTGAATACGCAGGGCATACTGCAACGCCGCATGATCTGTACGGACGGTGAAACGCCGGCCGTACAGATATGGCCGGTACTGTTGGATAAAGAAAACAATAGCCAACAGTTCGCGGCGGGTGACGCAGTATCGCTGCTCGGCCGGAGACAATACTCTACTACCATAAGCCACATCGCGCTCCACGCCACCCACAATTTGTGACAGCACGCCTCCAATCCCGGTGTTGCTCGCATCCGTGTCGAGCACGAAGGGTATAGAAAAATCGGGGTAGCTTAACGGTGGGGCACCCACCAGGGCGACCCGAAGAGAGTTAAAAGCGGCCTCCTCCTCCGGTCCCCAATGAAATTTGACCCCTTTGGCCGTTAAGGCATGTAATGGCTTAGCGATGGAAGCGAACTCCGCGACAAACCGGCGGTAATATGAAGCAAATCCGATGAAGCTTCTAACCTCCCCCACCGAGGTGGGAGTTGGCCAGGAGCTGACACAACGCGTTTTGGCGGGATCGGTTGAGATGCCTGACCGGCCGACGATGTGACCCAAATATTTTACAGATTCGCGCAGCAAATGGCACTTTTGTGGCTTGAATTTCAACTTAGCTGCGCGCATTTTGAGAAAGACGGCCCGAAGCCTATCAAGATGTTCCTCGAACGTCTTACTGAATACGATAACGTCGTCCAGGTAAATCAAACACACCTCCCATTGCAAGCCAGCGAGAACCAATTCCATCAGGCGCTGGAACGTCACGGGAGCGGAGTGGAGCCCCATGGGTAACCGATTGAATTGGAAGAGGCCGTGTGGCGTTCTGAAAGCTGTTTTGGGCTTAGATTCGTCGTCCAAGGGAAGTTGCCAAAATCCTGAGAGTAAATCCAAAGTGGAGAAGAATCGCGATCCTGCGAGGGCATCCAGCGATTCGTCCATTCGAGGAAGCGGGTAAGCATCGGCCACCGAGATCTTATTTAACCGCCGGAAATCAACGCAGAACCTTAGGGACCCGTCGTGCTTTTTAACCAACACTATGGGTGCACCCCAAGGGCTGGTCGAGGGAGAAATGATGTCAGAAGTCAACATGTCATCTACAGCCGATTTGACATGATCCTTTTCGGCGGGACCTAACCGAAAAGGATTTTGTCGGATAGGAGCGTTGTCACTGGTGTCAATATGGTGGCGCAGCAAATTGGTACATCCGATATCGTATTTATGTTTACTAAAGACGTCGGAAAATTCCCGCAAAAGGGTGCGCAATTTAGCACGTTGTGAGTCGGACAGGTCAGGTGACTCAGCACACAGCGCCTCGAGCAAACCCTCGTCAATGTCTGAGGGCAGCCGCGACTGAGAATCGGTGGCCACCTGGCCAATGATCGGCATCTCCGCAGGTACCGGAACTGCATGTGCGAACACGGTTCCCTGCGAAACCACCGCCGTCCGTGTTCCGACATTTAGGACCGCGATAAACGGGTCCGCATCCCCTTTAACAATAGTCTGGGCCGTCACCAAATCTGGCCCATTTACCCCGGCCCTAAACGGGCCCAGCATAATGCCCTGGTCTGAGACCCCTTTAGTGAATGGTCGACGCAACCGCAGGGGCACCAGCATCTGTGCCCCCGGGGGTACACGCACCGTTCGAGCAACGAGCGCCTGTACCGTTGCACAGGCAGTATGCAAGGCAGGAGTGGAAGGCAGGAACGTTATACGTCGGCCCGATGGAAGCTCGATGCATCGCTGGTCAATCAAAATTTTGATGGGCAATTTGGCCAAAAAGTCTGTCTCTAACAGGCACGGAATTGCCAGCGAGGAGGAGACGAACAACGGGCCAGATAGTTTAATGTCCCTGATAGAAATTTGCGCTCGAATTTGGCCGATAATACCTAACGAGCCCCCGTTTGCAGCGTAAAATGGTATGTCGACAGGGAGCAATGGGCGACTCTGAACGGGCAGGATATTATAAATCAAATCCGAAATGATAGTCGCCGAAGCTCCCGTATCGACCAGTACCCGTACCTACACCCCGTCAATATGCCCCGTGACAACGGACGACCCCGCCGACGCAGCTACAACCCGGTGAGCCAACTCGGACCATTGGCCCAGTTGGAGCGCCCTCCCCGACAAGCCGCGACCCGACGCACCAGCACCCAAACCCCGAGACTCGTGTGTCGGACCATGTGAGAGGGAAGTGGGTGTGCGTGCAGGCCGAACATGTGGGGTGCCACGACTTGCCCGAGGATGTTGCGAAGGCTTGTGAAGAGGACCGTCTGCAGCCCCAGGTCTCGCTCCGCGCTTTCGAGGAGCCCGGCATCCCGACGCCACGTGACCCCGGAGGCCACAATTGTAGCACGCGACGAGCGCTCCCGAAGCCTTGGCCTGCTCTCGGTGGCTCAGTACATCCCGAGCCAGTCGCTCGCCAGATCGCCATCCCGCAGAACGGTCGGCAGCGAACGCCCCCTCAGATTCGGAAGTGGTCGCCGCCACGGTGTGTCTCGCAGCTGCCTTGTTAGCCTTCCTCTGCTGGGAAATGAGATTGGCATGAATGTGCCTTGCAGCCCGCAATGACGACATGTCCGCATCATCCTGTGCTAGGATGACGAAGTCCAAGTCATCGGCCAGCAGCAAAATTTTCTCGGCCACCATCGCATCGATCCCCTCTTCATCCATACGCGGGAAGGCCTCCTTCGCCAATGACAGCAGGGCCGTGCGATACGCAAGTGGTGACTCCTTGTCACCCTTCTGTCGCTCGTAGAAGAGCTGGCGACAATCGGAAGGCGGCCCATAAACCGTGGCCAGCAGCTGCAGTGCCGACTGAAGCGTGGAGCGTGCTGACTTGGGAGCAGCGGTGAGGGTGCCCAGGGCGTCGCCATCCAGCATCGCCGGGAGAGCACAGAGCGCCTCGTTGTCTGTCCACCCAGCCATTTCTTGGTGGGCGAGGAACCGGCGCTGGAACCCACCCCAATCGCCGTCGCTTGCTACGAACACCTGCAGGGCCGGCAGGCGTTGTTGAAATGTCGGCTCCGTCCCCGATCCTCTCGCAGCACTCGTACCGTGTCTATGGACAGTATGAGCAATGGCGGCCCCTACTGGAGGTCGCGCCGTCAGTGACGCGCTGGTTTCAGCTTGGTCGGTGCTGGCGTCCACTGGTGGTGATGTGGCAACCCCTGATAGGCAGCCACTGCGACCCGCCCCCGCCGATGACGTGGCACCCGCTGGTTGGGCCCCGCCACCCGCGTGACGAGCTGGGGCCCCTCCCTCGGCCCCTACTGTCCCCGTGGCGGGAATTTCAAGCTTCCTGCCCATCGCAAAGGCGGGAGTTTCTGGCGGGCGTTGTGCATCTTCCTGCCGCGTCGCTCCTCCCGGCCCCAGGCGAGTTATCTGCTCCACCATGGCGGCCGCTGCATATAGGAGCTCCGCCAGCCGCGAGTGGGCTAACGCCAACTCGTCAGCCGACGTCCCGAGCCTCTCCGACGATCCCGCAGGTGTTGGAGCCGGCAGCGGTTGTGCAGGTACGTCGGCGGCGACGTCTTGCACCGCCTCTCCCTCGTCGTCATCCTCTCCTGGGTGTTGGGCACGAGCCATCCGTCTCGTATCCATGCTTGGACCACTTCTGACGCCAGATGTAGTAAGTTCGAGGAGACGAGGTCGGAGTTGAGGCACACTCTGTTTATTAACTCAGTGACAGGCACAATTGTTGAAGGGGTAATGGCCCCTTCACCCGTACTATGGGAAACCCACCCTAGTACTAAGCCCTCTGTCCTGTTCCCCGGTCCTCCTCTGTGGGCTACGGGAGGCTGACTGATCTGGCCCTGGCAAGCACAGATCTCGGCACCAGCTAAGCCGGCCTTGCCCTGACAAGGGCAGAGGTCCGGGAGCTCTTGGTCCGCGCCGCTGGCTTACCCAGCTCGGCCCTGACAAGGGCAGCGAGACAGCGGAGTCCCAGGGCCTAATCTCTGAGTCTTCGATCTTCACTGGTCAGCTTCGTGTCGAACTGGCCTCGAGCTCTCTGGCTCCCCGCCTTTTATAGGGATCCCCTCAGAGGGCCGGGTGCGTGGGGGATAACGGATGCGGACGTCAGTGTGACCACCCGTGTGTGTGAGTGCAGACACCCCTGTGTTTCTCGTCCGCCGTTTCTCCCGTAATAACCCCTACACCTGTATAAAAGACACCTAGGAGCCAGACATCTTTCTGATTGAGAGGGGGTAAAATACTTATTTCCCTCATTAAAATGCAAATCAATTTATAACATTTTTGACATGCATTTTCTTGATTTTTTTGTTATTATTCTGTCTCTCACTGTTCAAATAAACCTACCATTAAATTATAGACTGATCATTTCTTTGTCTGTGGGAAAACGTACAAAATCAGCAGGGGATCAAATACTTTTTCCCCTCACTGTAGATAGCCATAGCCTTCCATAATAAAGACCCATAGTCTCACACGGAGACCCACAGACTCACCTAGAGACCCACAGACTCACATAACTTCACAAGAAGCCAACTCTCATTATTGGCCAAACATCAAATGTATATATGTATGTTGAACTTCTTTCTCACCGTACATAGCCAACCATGCTAATCGGAGGTGATGTAGCAGCACCTTCTGATTCACGTGCGTGGGTTTTTTTCTGTCTGGGCACTCCCCTTTCCTCGCACTTGTTTAAAAACACGCAATGATCGGCTGATAAACATATTCGTGTATATACATATATAGAGAAATGCAGAGCTTGTGTAATTGTTGGGATCGCCGGCTCCTCGCCGTCTGGCTGCTGCTGCTGCTACTGCCTTCCAGCTTTGTCTGTGGAGCCTCGGCTATGGCGATCCATACAAATTACATCAATGACGACGCTACCGTATATACAACTAAACATTAGCATAGAGACCCATAGAAACCCATAGAGATCTACGTAGACACAGAGATTCATAGAGCCTCAGAGACTCATACTGACCAATAGAGACCCATAGAGACCGGAAGAGACACATGTATAAACGCTCATTGATTGGCTGATATTATCTTTAAATATATATAAAGCACGGCAGAGCTTGGACAACTGTTGGTGGAAGTGTCTCACCGCCTGACTGCTGCTGCTGCCTTCCTGCTCGTGCCTGTGGTTCCTCAGCGACCGCGAGAGATTAAATTTGCATGAACGACGAAGGTACTCAATATGTGACACTGCACATTATTACAGACACCCATATATACACTCATAGGGTGGTTCCATTGAGAGTCCACGGAGATCCATATAGACTCATTGAGCCGCAACAGAGACCCCCTTGACACCCATAGGGACCAACAGAGACCCGAGTGAGAAGGCGACTGCCAACATCGTGCACACTGCAGCTGGATTCGGTTTGTTCAACAATGAGCCTGGTGAGTGATCCAGGAGGTGCTGGAGTGTGGATTGGACAAAGGCGGAAGACAGCGACGAGGAGGAGAAGAGGAGAAGAAACGCCAGGACAGAGAGAATTGGCAATTATAATGATGATGACATTCATAGCACGACAGATGTTGCAGACAAGTCAACAACTCAGGGGCGCGGAGCCAAGCTTAGGGCTGCTCGAAATGTTGACCCAGACAGACAGAGATGCCTTGAGACGCTTTTTAAAAGTCAGAGTGCATTTGAAGTTGCCGATGTGCAAAGGGATTAGAGAGTTCCACACGGAGGGGCGACAGCCGAGATCCGACGTGAGGCTGTAACAGTGTAGTGTCGTGTATAGTGTAGTGTATAGTGTATATTAGGTATAGTATATTGTATAGTAGTGTAGTGTATAATGAAATTTAGTGTATAGTAGTGTGGTGCATAGTAGTGCAGTGTATAGTGTAGTGTATATTAGTTGTATGGTGTAGTGTATAAGTGTATAGTAGTGTAGTGTATAGGAGTGTGTAGTGAAGTGTATAGTAGGTATAGTATATTGTATAGTAGTGTAGTGTATAGTGAAGTTTAGTGTATAGTAGTGTGGTGCATAGTAGTGCAGTGTATAATGTAGTGTATATTAGTTGTATGGTGTAGTGTATAAGTGTATAGTAGTGTATAGTGTAGTGTATAGGAGTGTGTAGTGAAGTGTATAGTGACGTGAGGCTGTAACAGTTCGAGGCCCCCTTTGGTGTCCGAAACAGATTTTGAGTGACGCTGCTGCTGCGTCGGGTTCTACCGTGAGCGCTCAGTGCAAGGCGAGGGCAAGTGAGGCGAGCTCTGGTGGAGAACCGGCACAAAGCATTGGCAAATGTCGACCGTGATGCCCGCCCTCAACGGCCGACTTGTTGCGAATGACCTCACACACGAGATCTGGGACGTCAGCTGTGAGTGAAGCTGATGGCGTGTGGTAGCTTGTTTCAGGTCGACGCACAACAGACAACGCAGTGTTTGCCGGGGCGACGGCCGGCAATTAAAACCGTGAACATCTGCGGCCAGCGCCGAACGTGCTCCCACTTGCGCTGTGTCACCAGAGGAGGAGGAGGTAGTGATGGGTGGGACACGCGGTGTGTACGGTGGAGGAGGATGGGGTAAGCGACTTGGAGGTTGGGAACAGGAGCAGGAGGAGGTCGTGATGGGTGGGACACGCGGTCTGTGGGGTGGTGGAGGGCGGGTGACCAAGACTGCAATGGCACCCAGAGGTGGGCGACCGAAGGTGGAGAAGACCTAAAGCCACAGTCGGGGAGGTGAGGAAGATGAGACTCAATAGGTGTTCGCTAACAGCACTTGCTCCAACAGTCTACATGCCAAAACGATGGGAGATTTCACCGTCCTCGTCCTGACCAATGTATCACCGCTACCTCGACCATCAGAGTGATGAATACCTCACCACTATCATGATAATGAACATCTTCATCATGAACACACTACACTGCCACACAGTCACCATCACCACCACAACCACCGCAACCACCACCACCAAAGACAAAGCTTTCCGTATAGGCTTAACAGACTATTGGGGCAAGTGCTGTTAGCGAGCACCTATAAAGGCCGGCACGGCACACGAGGGGTGTGAGTGGTCAGCACCACGCCCGACCGCTTTTGTCTCCCGAGTGGCGATATTTACACACCGCACCATGTACTCATTTGAGGCTGAGTCGACCTAGGGGAGGAGGCCCAGGACCGGGTTGTTGACCATGAGCGGGAATCGAACTCGGGTTGCCGGGTTCGTAGCGCAGCGCGCTCACTGCTACACTACCGCCCCCTACAATAACCACCACCACGACCAGCACCACCACGACCACAACCACCACAACCACCATTTCCGATGCATTGCTGCTGCAGCCTCACCCCTCGTGCTGCTCGTGGCGAGTCCACGGGCAGTGGCGGCTGCGAGAGGCTCGAGCGCTTCACCCAGCAGTGCCTTGGGCACGGCTGCTGGCGATGAGTTAAGTAGCTACGGGAGTGTCTGTGTCTCTGTATAGGTGTCTGTCTTGCTTTGTGTCTACGAGTGTTTCCCCGCGTCTTCCCATGTCCCGCATGTATCTCCGTGTCCCGTGTCCTCCCCGTGTCTCGACGTGTCTTTCCGTGACCCGCCGTGTCCCCCGTGTCTTCAAGTGTCTCTCCGTGTCCCCCCATGTCTCTCCGTGTCCCCCCCCCCCGTGTCTTCAAGTGTCTCTCCGTGTCCCCCGTGTCCCTCCGTGTCCCCCCCCCCCCCCCCCCCGTGTCTTCAAGTGTCTCTCTGTGTCTGCGTACCAGCCGGCGGCCAGCGCGCCTCGTCTCCCCACGTCTCGGTATCGAACTTTGGCGGTGCGAGCCCCGGGCTCCATGTCGTCGTCTCCGCTTCCCGCCTGCCGCTGCTCCGCAACTCTGCGAGCTCCTCTACCGGTGCTGCGAGCGGCCACGGGCAGAGCGGGAGAGCGAAAGGGAGGGAGCGGGGAGAATTAGAGCAGAGAGAGGAGACGGCGGGGAGTCAGCGGAGAGTGGAGGAATGAGAGAGAGAGTGGGGAGGGAGAGGTGGGAGGTGGACAGGGAGGGTGATGGAAGGAGGAGGGGAAGGGAGAGAGGGAGTCTAGAGCGTAGCGAGAAAATGAGAGGGAGGCGATCAATGGGATGCAGGAGAGGAGAAGCGAAAGTAGAAAAATAGAGAGGGGAGACAGGGAGGGAGAGGGTGCAGCCGTTCGAGGGGAGGGGAGAGTGCGGAGGCATCAATAGCGGAGAGACGAGGAAGAGTCTGCGATTGAGAGAGAGCAGAACGAAAGTATGGAGCTGGTGCAAAGACAAAGACCCCCCGTATAGGCTGTAACAGAATGTTGGGGCAAGTGCTGTTAGCGAGCACCTATGACGGTCAACACGACACACGATGGGGTGGGTGGCCAGCACCACGCCCGGCTGCCTTTGTCTCCCTCGTGGCGATGTTTACACACCGCACCAGGTACTCATGTGAGGCTGAGTCGACCTAGGGGAAGCCCAGGGCCGGTTCAGATAATCGTCACGGGAAACGAACTAGGGGCGCCAGGTCCGTAGCGCAGCGCGCAGTCCGCTACGCCACCGCTCCCCAGAGTCCGTTCACGTCTCTACGCGCATGTGATGAAGACAAAGATCGCCCATGTAGCCTGAACAGACTGTCGGGGCAAGTGCTGTTCGCGAGTAGCGCCTATGAAGGTCGGAACGGCGCATGACGGGGTGGAGTGGCCAGAGCGACGCCCGGCCACCTTTGTCTCCCCGGTGCTGATGTTTACATACCGCACTCAGGTACTCATTGAAGGCTGAGTCTACCTAGGGGAGGCACAGGAACGGTTCGATTCTCATACACACACTCTCTCACTCTCCCACACACTCACTCTCACACACACACACTCTCACACACACACACTATCTCACTCTCACACACACACACTCTCTCACACACTCACACAATCACTCACACACACACACTCTCTCACTCTCACACTCTCTCACTCTCACACACACACTATCTCACTCTCACACTCTCTCACTCTCACACACACACTCACACACACACTCATTCTCACACACACACTCACACAAAGACAAAGATCCCCCGTATAGCCTTAACAGACTGTAGGGGCAAGTGCTGTTAGCGAGCACCTATGAAGGCCGGAACGGTACACGAGGGGGTGGGTGGCCAGCACCACGCCCGACCGCCTTTGTCTCCCCAGTGGCGATGTTTACACACCGCACCAGGTACTCATTTAAGGCTGAGTCGACCTAGGGGAGGCCCAGGACCGGTTCAGATAATCGTCACTGGTGTTAGCCGTGAGCGGGAATCGAACCCGGGTCGCCAGGTTCATAGCGCAGCGCGCTAACCATACACTACCGCTCCCCACACTCACACACACACACTCTCACACACACACTCACTCTCTCACACACTCACTCTCTCACCCTCAACACACTCTCACACAATCTCACACACACACTCACTCTCACAAACACTCTCACACACACACTCACTCTCTCACACACTCACTCTCTCACTCTCAACACACTCTCACACACTCTCACACAAACACACTCACTCTCACACACACACTCTCTCACACACTCACACACTCTTTCACTCTCAACACACTCTCACACACTCTCACACACACTCTCACACTCACTCTCACACACACTCTCACACGCACACACTCACACACACACTCACTCTCTCACACACTCACTCTCTCACTCTCAACACACTCTCACACACTCTCACACAAACACACTCACTCTCACACACACTCTCACACACACACTCTCTCACACACTCACACACTCTTTCACTCTCAACACACTCTCACACACTCTCACACACACTCTCACACTCACTCTCACACACACTCTCACACGCACACACTCACACACACACTCACTCTCTCACACACTCACTCTCTCACTCTCAACACACTCTCACACACTCACACACGCTCGGCTGGAGAGAGACCGCGTTGGGGGAACTCTCCACGGGGAGAGACCGCGTTGGTTCCCACGACGGCGCCGCCTCTCATCTGGGCCACAGGGAGATGGGAAGAGGGAGCGCGTGCGCGTGTGTGAGGAAGGGAAAGTGGAGGGTGCCCGTGTGTGTGAGAGCGAGAGAATGGCAAGGTGTGTGTGCGCGTGTATGCGCGAGAGGAAGACTGTGTAACAGAGTGTGTGTGTGAGTGTGTGGCAGTGCGAGAGTGAGTGTGTGTGAGAGTGAGTGTGTGTGTGAGAGTGTGTGTGTGTGAGAGTGTGTGTGTGAGAGTTTGTGGGGAGCGATAGTTTAGCGGTTAGCGCGCTGCGCTATGAACCCGGCGACACGGGTTCGATTCCCGCTCACTGCCAACATCAGTGACAATTATCTGAACCGGTCCCGGGCCTCCCCTAGGTCGACTCAGCCTCAAATGAGTACCTGGTGCGGTGTGTAAACATTGCCACTAGGGAGACAAAGGCGGTCGGGCGTGGTGCTCGCTAACAGCACTTGCCCCTACAGTCTGTTAAGGCTATACAGGGGATCTTTGTCTTTGTTGTGGGTGAGTGGGTGAGTGTGTGTGGCGGTGTGAGACTGTGGTAAGCTTTGTGTGTGTGTGACAGTGTACTGTGGTAAGGTTTTTTTGTGTGAGTGTGAGACTGTGGTAAGCTGTGTGTGTGTGACAGTGTGAGACCGTGGCAAGCTGTGTGTGTGCGTGAGACTGTGGTAAGCTGTGTGTGTGTGTGACAGTGTGAGACTGTGGTAAGCTGTGTGTGTGTGTGTGTGAGACAGTGTCAGACTGTAGTGTGTGTGTGTGACAGTGTGAGACCGTGGTAAGCTGTGTGTGTGTGACAGTGTGAGACCGTGGTAAGCTTTGTGTGTGACAGTGTGAGACTGTAGTAAGTTGCGTGTGTGTGTGACAGTGTGAGACTGTGGTAAGCTGTGTGTGTGTGTGAGACTGTGGTAAGCTGTGTGTGTGTGTGTGAGACTGTGGTAAGCTGTGTGTGTGTGACAGTGTGAGACCGTGGCAAGCTGTGTGTGTGTGCGTGACAGTGTGCAAGAGGGACAGCGTGGAGGCAGGGAGGCTGTGTGTGTGTGTCTGTTCTCGTGCGTGCGATGGAACCTTCATAGGTGTTCGCTAACAGCACTTGCCCTAACAGTCTGTTAAAGTCTATATGGGGGAACTGTGTCTTTGTATGTATCGCGCTGCGCTTCAAACCTGGCGCCCCGGGTTTAATTCACGCTCACGGGCAACATCAGTGACCAATATGTGAACCGGTCCTGAGCCTCGCCTAGGTCGGCTCAGCCTCAAATCAGTACCACCCACTCCCATTGTGTGCCTTGCCTGGCTCCATAGGTGCTCGCTAAAAGCACTTTCCCCCACAGTCTGCTGAAGGCTATACGGGGGATTCTTTGTTTTGATGTGTGTATGCATTTGTGTGTACACTTGTGTGTACACGTGTGTGTGTGTGTACACGAGTGTGTGTACACGTGAGTGTGTGTACACGTGAGTGTATGTGTGTACACGTGTGTGAAGCCTCACGTGTGTGTACACGTATGTGTGTACACGTGTGTGTGTGTCTACACGTGAGTGTGTGTACACGTGTGTGTGTACACGTGAGCGTGTGTGTGTACACGTGAGTGTGTACACGTGAGTGTGTGCGTGTACACGTGTGTGAAGCCTCACGTGTGTGTGTACACGTGTGTGTGTGTGTACATGTGAGTGTATGTACACGTGTGTGTGTACACGTGTGTGTGTGTGTGAAGCCTCACGTGAGTGTGTACACGTGTGTGTGTGTACACGTTGGTGTGTGTACATGTGAGTGTGTGTACACGTGTGTGTGTGTACACGTGTGTGTGTGTGAAGCCTCACGTGTGTGTGTACACGTGAGTGTGTACACGTGTGTGTGTGTACATGTGAGTGTGTGTACACGTGTGTGTGTACACGTGTGTGTGTGAAGCTTCACGTGAGTGTGTACACGTGTGTGTGTACACGTGAGTGTGTGTGTACATGTGAGTGTGTGTACACGTGTGTGTGTGTGCACGTGTGTGTGTACGTACACACGTGTGTATGTGTGTGAAGCCTCACGTGAGTGTGAGCTCCCCTCTGTGCCCCGAGTCCGCTGCTGGAGTGGCAGCAGCCGCCGTAGCAGCCGCTTCGTTCCGCTCCTCCTCCGACTCGCGCCTCCTCGAGTCGGAGGATCGTCGGCGTCGTCGTCGGGACATTCCATTTCGGATGGGACCGGCGGGGGAGTGCGAGGGGGCTGGGATCGCGCGTGTAAATCGCTTAGCCGAGAATGACGCGCAGAACGCGCCGGATGATTGCTCAACACGGCCGCTGCCTCTCGTAATGCGGGCGGAGGCCGCGCGCGCGTTTGCGCGTGTCGCTCGGGATACAAAGGCGGCCGGGCGTGGTGTTGGCCACCCACCCCCTCGTGTGCCGGCCTTCATAGGTGCTCGCTAACAGCATTTGTCCCAACACTCTGTTTTCTATATCTGTGTACGGGGGGAGGGGAGCGGTGGTGCAGTGGTTAGCGCACTGAACTACGAACCCAGCTACCCGAGTTCGATTGCCGCTCACGGCCAACATCAGTGACGAATATATGAACCGGTCCTGGGCCTCACCTAGGTAGACTCAGCCTCAAATGAGCACCTACTGCGGCGTGAAAACATTTCCACGAGCGTGAAACAAAGGCGGTCGGGTGTGGTGCTTCGGCCACCCAAACCCCCTTGTGTGCCGTTCCCACGTGTAACAGGTGCTCGCTAACAGCACTTTTCGCAGTAGTCTGTTGAAGGCGATACGGGGGGTTGATGTTTGTCTTTGCATCGGTGGTAAAATTCGTGCGCGTGCTGGCGCCACCTCGAGACGAGAGCTCGAGACTCAGAAAACATCGCACATTGGGGAGTAATGCGAAGGGGTGGGGCCGATTACATCTCCCATCTACCCCACACTCTCACCCACTCACCCACCACTCACCCACCCAGGCACTTTCTCATCCACTCACTCACCCACTCACCCACCCACTCAGCCACTCACCCACTCACCTACTCATCTTGCCCCTCTCACCCACTCAGCCACTCACCCACTCACTCACTCACCCACTGTCTGGGCATCTACTGGACATCTGTGAAAAAGAGATTTACAGCTCATCGGGTTCCTACAATATGAATGAATATTCTGATTCCGATATTCTGTCTGCCAGTGATCTGAGTCAACCCATAACACTTGCCAGAGAACCGTAGACATTTTACGTGACCTCAAGGTACACCTAGCCTGGCACAAGCGCCGTGGTGACGTCACCACTCCTTAGTGGCGACTTAGGCAGTCGTACGATCGATGTGTCTATGCGCGAGGTTGTGTGTGTGTCTGCGGGGAGCGGCCGAGTAGTGATTAGCGCACTGGCATACAGAATTCGATACCTACTCGCGGCCAACACCCAGTGCCGATTAACTGCGGTGTGTAGTAAACATCGCCCCTCGGGAGTCAAAGGCGGTCGGGCGTCGTGCTGGCCACCCACTGCCGTGCCGGCCTTTTATAGGTGCTCGCTAATAGCACTTGCCCCAACAGTCCGTCCAAAGTTATACGGGGATCTCTGTATTTGTGTGCCCGTGAGAGATGTGCGTGTGGGTGATATGTGTGATACTTAGCCGAACATCGCCACCTCACGCTCATCTTGCCTCACTTCACTCGCCTCCACTCCTCTCGGTTCCTCCTCCCTCCTCCCCCCTCCCTCTAAAGGATGAGCACGGGTGGCTACGTGCGGTGCGAAATACATTCAACATCCATCCATACACACGAACCATCATCAACTGCATCAGGACATCAACAGGCCGATGAGCACATTTCCTTGATGAATGGAAAATTAAAGACACAAGCCACAGTAGCGCGACTGTGGACACGCAACCCAAACTATAGACCATATACTAAACCCATAGAGACACATAGAGACACATAGAGACCTCTAGACAAGCCATAGTAGTGCAATTGTGGCCATACAACCCAAATATTGACCCTATAGCAAACCCATAGAGATGCATAACTATGAATATAGGTTAATAGAGATACAAGGATACCTATAGAGACACAAAGAGACATAGAAATGCATTAAAGAAAATCAACAGTAGCGATATTGTGGACATGCAACCCAAACCCTGACCCACAGAGTAAACCACCGCGCTGCTTCAACAGAGGAGGAACAGCAACACCACACGAACTTAAACCTCGTCGTGGCCAGCTGACCTCGACATTGGCAACTCGCTGCTGAACATGGTATTATTGCTGCTGCTGCTGTTGCTGCTGCCATATGCACTGGAATATAAATCGGCAAAAGCTCAGCACATTCGTCAATGTCACCGTGGCCTTAAAAATAGAAGAAAATATATAACAGGCGACATGTATCCTCGTGTGTTTATACATGCATATACAATAGTCACACCGTGTCTGTTTAACGTTTGTGTAACTCATTGTTGTAATTGTGCTGTCATCGGTATGAACATAATCTGCTCGAAGCGGCTCACGTTACGGGGAGTTCGCTAGTTAACGTTGATTTGTGTGTTTGTGTGAGATCGGTTTCTCGCATGGTGGTGGTGATGGTGGTGATGATGACGCAGCAGTCGATTTGGCCCTGTCATTTGAGACCCATCCGGGACTCTTCCCGAGTTCTCACCTCGTGAAATTACACCACAATCTCGCGTCGGGCAACGGTCCCATCTGCGTAGCACATCTCGGGCCATTAAGAATCAAAGCCCATCGCGTAGGCGCCGGAGCTGATGGTCACCAGAGTAAACCATCAGTTCCCCCCAAACTCCAGCACGCGAGGCCCACCACTAACCACGCAGCGTCTTAGCCTCATTGATAATTTTTTTACTCCTCGCCGTTCGAATACAAATTAACGCGGCCCACGCTGCACGCGCCCGATTATTGTAAACGTGACGCGCCAAGCAATTGACGCTGCACGCGTCGGGGCACGCGTGGGACGCGCTCGCCACACCGACAGCTCACTCCGCATCGGTTCCATTCACTGCAAGGCGGCGGGAATTACTCGGCGCGACAAGCGGGTCCGCGTTTTGACGACCATCGGGCGTGGAAGGAGGTAATTTGCGCATTTTGAATTGGGTGAAATGCATTGGGGGCGGATGGGGGACGTGAAAAGATAACTGAGCGTCATCCGGGGTAGGTGGGAGCGGGTGGAGTTTGGAGAACCCTGCATGCTCTTTGGAGTAACAACAATAACGTTACGTTAAGTCGATTGCGAAACTGGCTCAGACTCGAGGAGCATCTGCCGCCAATAACCGAGCCCAGGTTCTGCGTGGCTCGGAGACCTCGGCAATATTTAACTATTTATTTTACCAGGTGAGGCCCACTGAGCTGTATAGCTCTATTTCAGAAGCGACCTGGCCACAAACGATAGCTCAACGAAGTAGCTTATCACGTGGACATTTATAGCAGACAAATACTTTAAACGCGTGATGTTGATTCTGAATGTGGAGGGGAAACCCGGTGGGCCCAGAGAAAAATCCACGCGACCACGGGGAGAGAGAGACACACAGACTCCAAATATACAGCAAGTGTCAGGGTCGCGATCGAACCCATGACCTCCTGTGTACCAGGCGAGGTAGTTAACATCTCCTAGCTACCGTGATGATGAGAGAGAGAGAGACACGCAGACTCAAAATAGACAGCAGCAGGTGTCAGGGTCGCGATCGAACCCACGACCTCCTGTGTACCAGGCGAGGTAGTTAACATCTCCTGGCCACCGCGGCGCTGGCTGACCGCACGAGGTTTGTGCATCGGAGACGGCGGCAACTCGTTGCTTGGAGAGACAAAGACGGAGCGGATTGGTACCATACTCTTGACGAAGAGCACACGAGACGCAGGGGAATGAGAGTCGGAGACGCCGCTATTCACAGGCGCCGACACCCCGACAGATGCGGGCACATGAGCGCAACCACGAGTGGACATTGGTGGGGCGACACGGGGCGAGTATGGTCGGATAACCTCCAAGAGCCAGACATGGCGTGGGGGGAAGGGCTGCGCGCATACGGAGCCCAACCGCCTTTGTCTCCCCAGTGCTGATGTTTACACACCGCACCAGGTATTCGACCTCGTGTAGGGGTCGGCAAATTGAGGCTCCAGAGCCGCATGCGGCTCTTGAAGGACCGCTCCAAGACGTTATGTATTGAGGTCAACCGTCTCATACCACACAGTGCATTGGCGGCTCTTAAAATGTCGATGTATTTTGTTACCAAATTCGACAAATGGCTCTTCTTGTTATTTTGGTTTCCGACCCCTGACCTAGGGGGGAGCCCAGAACCCGGCCCAGATGTCACAACTGTTGTTTGCCCGTACACGGAAATTAAAATCCAGGTTGCCGGGTCCACTGCGCACGCATTGACATTCATACGCGTACACACAAAGACGAATATCCCCTACGTAGCCTTGAACAGTCTGTTTGGGCAAGTGCTGTTCGCAAGCACCTATGAGGACCGGCACGGCACGCGTGTGGGAACGTGGTCAGCACCAGTGGTGATGTTAACAAACCGCACCACGTACTCCTTCAAGGCTGAGTCGACCTAGAGGAGGCACAGGACAAGCTCCATTATTCCCAGCCAATGTAATTGGTCGTGAGCGAGAGTGGAACGGATGGCCGGATTCGTCGAGCATTGCGCTCACCACTGAGCCACCACTCCTTACACTACAAAGACAAAGCTCTCCCATATAGCCTTCACATAATTTTGGGGCAAGTGCAGTTCGTGAGAACCGATGAAGGTCGGCACGGCACCGGCTAACACACGCACGCATATACGCCGACACAGATGCGCATGCATCGCGACACGAACATGCACAATGACATTCTCTCATTGAGACACCGACAAAGATGATTACATAATCTTATATTCACACACATTTGGCCATGGTGACCCACGCGTTGACGCGCACACACGCATTGGCATTCAGACGCACGGATACAACCAAGGTGACACGCGCACACTGATGCACACACATCGAGATGCACACAGACACACGCGTACCTACACGCATTAACACGCAAATACAAAGGCAAAGGTCCCCCGCATAACCTTAACAGGCTGTTGGGGCGAGTGCAAATACCGCCTCTCGCTGAGACAAAGTTCCCCCGTGAAGGCTTCAATGATTGTTGGGGTAAGTGCTACGAAGGCCGGCACGGCACACGAGGCAGTGGATGGCCTGGACCAAAGCCGGCCGCCTTTGTCTCCCTCGTGGTGATGTTTACACACCGGACCTTTCCCGGCACAGTAAGGTAGATGCCTCAGTAGTTGTTACAAACCGTGCGGTTCACTTTATTAATAGGAGGACCACCATGGCATCCTTCCAATCCTGCGAAACCCATCCTGTGGTCCAGACGGTTGTGATTATGTCATGTCGGGAAAGTCTGCACGCACTCGCCACATTCCCACAACAGTTCGCTTGGGAGATCATCTCTGCCCAGCGCTTAACCTGGTATCAGGCTGTGGGTTTCTCTTCGTTCTTTCTCAACAGATGGCACATCAGCCAGCCACTCCAAGGCGGGTGGCTACTTATTCAAACATGTTGAGGCACCGCAGCCTCAGGAGGGTTATCTCAACCTTTATCTAAGATGTAATTTAGGCTGAGGGTTTCCCCTCCCCCAAATACCTAAAATACTCAGCAAACCTGCAGCAGACTTGTTGCTGGGGGTCGGAGATCGAATCACCGATCTATCCCTCCGGATGGTAACAGGTGTGACGCTGTAAGTGCATTTGTGGTTGGAATTAAAGAGTGATTTGTGATGGCGGGCTACTGAGGCATTTTCAATCTTCTCAGCAACCCGCAACCACCACTCATCTTTGCAGCACCGCATGGCTCTCTGAACCTCCGAGCGACGGATGCGGTAAGCCTCCTCATTTCCCCACATGGGATGTTGTAGATAACGCACACACTGAAACAAAGATCTCCCGTATAGCCTAAACAGACTGTACGAGCAAGTGTTGACCATGAGCGGGAATTGAACCCGGGTCGCCAGGTTCGTAGCGCAGCGCACTAACCGATACACACAGACAAAGATCCCCCGTATCGTTTTAACATACTGTAGGGGTAAGTGCTGTTAGCGAGCACCTTTGTCTCCCTAGTGACAATGTTTACACATCGCACCAGGTACTCATTTGAGGCTGAGTCGACCTAGGGGAGGCCCAGGACCGGTTCAGATAATCGTCACTGGTGTTGGCCGTCAGCGGGAATCGAACCCGGGTTGCCAGGTTTGTAGCGCAGCGCGCTAACCGATACACCACCGCTCCCATACTTACACACAGACACACACACGTGTGCACACACACACACGTGCACACAGCAACAACAACCGCCATTCGCCACTAAGTGGTGGTGACGTCACCACGACGCTTGTGCCAGGCTATGTGCACGTTGAGGCCACGTGAAGTGCCGAACGCCCGCTGGCACGAGGTCACGGGACAGACCCAGGTGCCACAGGTTGACTGACTGAGATGAGTGGCTGATGCACCACCTGTGCCCCCTACTGTGCCAACTTTCTGAGCCACCCGGCGCTCCGCTCGTTACTGTAAGAGTCGCTCCTCCGCCCTCTGTTGTTGTTGGAGAGCGTCCTTCACGAGCCTCCTCCACAGAGGCAGATCTTGACACCGCTTGTACCAGTCATCGGCAAATCCACTCAGCTCCACATCCTCCTGTACCACATCACTCCATCGCTTCTCTAGCCCGTGCTACGCCCGTTTAGCCCCCTCGATCCGGCCAAACAAAAGCTGTTTAGGCATGCGGTGGCTGGGCATACGGGCTACATGACCCAGCCAACGCAGCCTTGCCTGCAGGGGGAGCTCACTGATGGGACTTTGCCCAGATCCTTCAAAGATTTGTGAGCTCCTCACACAATCCAGCCTGATTAAACCCAGGATGAATCGTAGGCAGGCCAGCCTAAATGTTTCTAACCGGCGAAGATGCTCCATTATGGGGGTCCACGTTTCGCAAGCGTAGAGAAGGGAGGGACAGACCTTAGCCGAGAAGACCTCAAGCTTCATGTGGAGCGACAGACCAGGTAGCCTCCACACAGCGTTACACAACCGATGAAAATATATTGCCGCTTGACTGATTCGGAGTGAGACCACTGCTGTTAAACCAGAGCCGGTCATGAGTACACTGCCCAGGTATGGGAAACTCTCCACTCTCTCCACAACTGCCCCATCACCGATTGGGAGTCGTGGGGGTGGAGTGTCCGATGGTACAAAATACCCAGGCAGATGCTTAGTTTTGGTGGGGCTGATGGTAAGGCCCCACCTCTTAGTGGCACACTCCAGTTTCAGCAGCAGCGTCTCAGTCATGGTTTAGACCAGGGGTCGGCAACCTACGGCTCCGGAGCCGCATGCGGCTCTTTACGGGCTGCTTCTTGACGATATGTACGTATGTACAGTATGTACTCAGATGCATTGCGGCTCTTGAAATACTGAATTTTGTACCGAATTGGAAAGAATTGGCTCTTCTTGTTATTTTGGTTGCCGACCCCTGGTTTAGACACACACACAGACACACACAGACACACAGACACACACACAGACACACACACAGACACACAGACACATATACACAGACACACACACACACATAGACACAACAACAACAACTCCCATTCGCCACTAACTGGCGGTGACGTCACCACGACGCTTGTGCCAGGCTATGTGCACATAGACACACCCACACACAGAGACACACACATATAAACACAAACAAACACACATATATAGACACACACACATACAGACACACGCCTGCGCTGCGCTCATTAAGAACCAGCAGCCCCCTCCTCGCCGGGCTCCATTAAATACATCCCGGGAGAGTCCATTGCGAGTGGTGCGGGGGGGGGGCTAAGTGGACGCTACCATCCCGCACTCGGCACGCGACCGCTTTGATGAGACCCCCAACGTTGATCCCTTTTCATCGCAGCCGCCATGGCACACAGTGGTGTGGTCAGCACTACGCCCGGCCGCCCGCCAGTGGTGCTCATGCTTACACACAGGGCCAAGGGTGCTCATTTAAGGCTGAGTCGACTTAAGGTTGAGTCCCTTCACTGGTTCCAGATGCTCTCCAACGATGCTGGCCGTGAATTCGAATCGAGGTCGGTCAAGCTGGGTAGGTAGCGCAGTGCGCTAACCGCTGCGCCGCCGCTCCCCACTGCATTGGGGTGACAGGCGCGCATACGCGCTGCGCGGGAGCGTCCCTAAGGATATAAAAATAGGTTTTACCCTTTCTGGAAATCAAGCAGGTGTTAAAACACCAAACAGAATCCTCTTCAAGAAGCTGTCTACATTAACTACACGTACTTGTGGTGAACATGCCATTTTTTTTTATCAGAGCATGTTTTTTTTTGGATGTTCACCACGAATGCAGACAGAATTCCTTGATGAAGGATTCCGATTGGTGTTTTAACATCTTAACACAACTGTTTTATTGCCAGAAAGGCCCCATATTGTCTCTACGGATATTCACATTCAGGGCGCAGAGCTCACAGCTTCAGTCCGAATTCAACTTTCCCGAACTCGTGCTCAAAAAGAAACCCGTCCGGCACATCGCCCCCCCCCACGTGTCATCACCGCGTTATAATCACGCGGTGGACGCGTCAGAAATATCTTCGGGAGATGTCGTTAGCGGGAATGGCGGCGTCACGGTGGCAAATGTTTTTGTGATTGTTTGCCAACTTTGAAAATGGTTAAAAGACAATGGCACCGCGAGTCGAGCGGGCTTCTAAGGCTCGCGAGCGGCAATCATCGTCCACGACCGGCAGGAGCAGGCCGATGCCTTGCAATCGAGACTCATCCTATAAGGCTCTTGAGTTCTCGCCACCTCGTTCAACAAAATCAACTTGGAACTCGCCACTGTCTCTATGTTGAACTTCCTTCGCACCGTACGTAAACCGCCGCGCTAAGCGGAGGTGTTATGTAGGAACATCTGGCGATTTCCGATTGCTCTGAGGAGTTGGAGGCTACTGTTGAACCTGGAGCATGTCACGAAGTGGTGGGGACTCACCACCAGCACCTCCACAACAAAGGACCTGCCTGGGTGCGGGAGAAGACAACAATCTAAACACGGAGAAGTCGTTCTGAAGAAACGAGATTGTCACTCTAGATGATGATGATGATTTAAAAGTGCAGAGGTCCAGTGGCTTCCTAATATCGGAAGGAAGAGCGTTCCAGACGGCGCATGAGCTGCTGCTGATGCTGCTATCGTGGTGGTGGTGATGGTTTTTGTGATTACAGCTTATTCCCTAACAGTCTGGTAAGGCTATGGGGGCGGTGTTTCTCTTTCGTAATGCTGTTAGCGAGCACCTATGAAGGCCGGCACGGCACACAAGGGGCTGGGTGGCCAGCACCACGCCCGACCGCCTTTGTCTCCTGAGTGGCGATGTTTACACAACGCACCAGGTACACATTTGGGGCTGATACAACTGAGGGTAGTCCCAGAACGGGTTTAAGATAATCGTCACTGGTATTGGCCGTGAACGGAAATCGACCTCCTGTCGCCAGAATCGTAGCGTAGCGCCCTAACCGCTACGCCACTGCTAACATTAGTGGTAAATAGTAGACTGTGTATATACATCATGTGTAGGTAAATAGTAGACTGTGTATAAATACATCATGTGTAGGTATATAACCCGGTCCTGTCGCTCTTCTCAAACCGCCACCCGCCCCGCTCCACCAACACGTCCTGACCAGCGTGGTGAAGTTCGTCAAACACCACCCCATGATTGACGCATCCAATAACGCATTGACGGAGGGCCGTAAGTGACACTTAATTGTAATTTATGATCAATTCATTGATGGTGATAGATGTAACGATGCTGTAATTCACGTCTCATTTTATTCTCTAATCCCCTACTCGATAGCATTCAAAGGCTTGCGCGCGTGTGTGTAACAACACGCGTGTGTGTGTGACAACACGTGTGTGTGTAACAACACGTGTGTGTGTAACAACACGTGTGTGTGTAACAACACGCGTGTGTGTAACAACACGCGTGTGTGTGTGTGTAACAACGCGCGTGTGTGTGTGTAACAACACGCGTGTGTGTGTGTGTAACAACGCGCGTGTGTGTGTGTAACAACACGGAACAAGCTAGATAGGACCCTGGGACCCCTAGCCCCGCCGCCCTTATCAGCGCCGGGACTCTGTGTGGCTCAGTGGTGAGACCCTGGGTACTCACGGCCCGACGTCCTTATCAGGGCCGGGTCCGATGGGCCAGTGGTTGGCACCCGTACCCTGGCTAGGTCGGGTCAGATAGCCTCCTCTAGGAATTACATAGCCGGAGGACCTGAGAGCGTAGCCGGTGTCAGGCATGCGTAGCCGTAGGCTGTATTCCTAGGCTGTATAGCTGACTGTTACTGTAGAGTGTTATAAATAAATACGTGTTGCCTCCGTCAACTCGTCTCCTGCACCATTTACACCGTTACATATGTAACGACACGTGTGTGTGTAACGACACGTGTGTGTGTGTAACAACACGTGTGTGTGTGTAACAACACGTGTGTGTGTATGCAGTGTGGAGGGGTGGCGCAGCAGTTAGCGCGCTGGGCTACGAACCCGGCCACACGAATTCAATTCCCGCTCACGGCCGACGCCAGTGACTATTATCTGAACCTGTCCCGTGACTCCCCTAAGTTGACTCAGCCTGAACAGAGTGCCTGGTGCGGTGTGTACACATCGCCACTCGAGGGCGGCATGGGCGTGGTGCTGGCCACCCACTATGTGTGTTGCTCCTCGCTCACAGCACTTGCCCCAACAGTCTGCGTGGGCTACACGGAGGACCTTTGGGCAGTTTCCCTGAGTGATGTTGCGAGACGCCTACGTCATAGCGCGACACACGTGTGCCATGTGTGCTCGTGTCGTGTCCAGTCGCGTGACGTGCGGTGTGTAAACATGCATGTTGGGCGCGTGTGCGGTGTGTACACACATGCGATGTGCATAGGTGTCATGTGTAGGTGTGCGATGTGTACACATGCGATGTGCACGCTGTGTGTGTGTCACGTGTACACATTATTGCGGGCCTACGTCGTTTCTCCGCCTTTGTCTCTCTCGGGAAGAGCTCGTGGCGTGGAGCTCTCGCGCCACCTCGTGGCTCGAGAGGGCGACTCGGAGACGGAGGAGGGGGGTGAGGGAGGAGGAGGAGGGGGGGTGAGGGAGGAGGAGGGGTGGGGTGAGGGAGGAGGAGGAGGGGGGAGGAGGAGGAGGGGGGGTGGGTGAGGGAGGGAGGGAGGAGGAGGGGGGTTGTGAGGGAGGAGGGGGGGGGAGATGGAGACACGGGGACCAGGGGAGCGAGTGAGTGGAGGCGGCTGAGAGACGCGGCTTGTTGACAATATCAAAACATCATTTTCGTACATAACCAATAACCGAATAGGGGAAACAAAAAACATCGGTATAGTTCAAGGGAACGCGTTTAAGATGTTTTGAACCGGTGCGACACCCCTCCCCCTATTGCCTGTGTCCAGCCAGGCAGCGCAGTGAAGTGGATTGGCAACTTGCGCCTGGCGGGGTGAAGTGTGGGGTGACCCTCCACGTGCGGGGTGACCCCCACGTGTGTGGTGACCCCCCACGTGTGGGGTGACCCCCCACGTCTCCCCACGCGTCTCTGGCGGCTGCGCTTCGACCGGTTGGGGCAGCGTCGTGCGAGCAGAGCGGCACGGTCGGCCCCGCATGAACATATATAAACACATCAAACGTCCTTAAAGAAATGTTATACAAAAATGCATTCTTCATTCAAAATAACCTGCGGTCTACCATGTGCCAAGCACGATGATTAACGCGTCTGGCTATCGGCATATCAATAGAGCAACATCACGAGACGCGATCCGCCCCCTTTGAGAAAATCCTCGACTCCGCATGAAAGCAAGACTCACGGTAACTTAATTGTGAATAGTGTTGGACTTCTCAATCTTGTTTTTATTCATCCTCTCACTGTGAGAATGCCTTCATCTAAACCCAGCACACGGTGCAACGAACACAATCTATGAGTAGTTATAGCCGAGCACATTATTGTGTGAAAAGGAGTGCAGGCCACGGTGGGTTGAACTGCGTGGCCCATCGTGTGGGCGCCCTGGCCACAGTCTCACCACTGTCGCTTCTCTCTAATCTCTCTCTTCTCTCTCTCTATTCGATATGCACACGAAGCTTTTGCCCGTTCAAGGACGGGTGTATTGCAGTAAATGTGAAACTTGCAAGCGATAAGCAGACCGCGACGTGATATATTAATTGCATCCATTCGTGTGCAATTTGTAAGGGCGCGGTGACACGGACTTATTTCATGTAAAGGTTATAATCCCTTGTTCATCACGACGTCCTTTGTACTTCAATGTCTCAACAGCAGCGTGACGGAGGTCGCGTGACGTGAGGGTTCAGCCTCTGTCGTTAGGGTTGTGAGTTGACGCCGAGGAGGGGGGAGGAGACGCCCCTCCCCTATCCCCATGTCGAGTGACGTCACCCGCTCAAGATTATTAATGAGGGGGGTACATGTGGAGGACCCCACCTGCTCATGATTATTAACGACGTGGAGTGACGTCACGCGCGTTACACACTGACATTCTTGGGTAAATATAGTAGTCAATCTGTGAGTCTATGTGTCTCTATGGGTCTCTATGAGTCTATGTATCTCGATGGGTCTCTCTGTATCTCTATGAGTCTATGTGTCTGTGTATCTCTGTGTCTGTGTATCTCTATGTGTCTCTGTTTACCATGTCTCTATGGGTCTCTATGTATTGCTGTCTCTCTGTGTATCTCTATGATTGTCTGTGTATCTCTATGAGTGTCTGTGTATCTCTGTGTCTGTGTATCTCTGGGTATCTGTGTATCTCTGTGTGTCTCTATGAGTCTCTGTGTCTCTATGAGTGTCTGTGTGTCTCTGTGTATCTCTGTGATTGTCTGTGTATCTCTATGAGTGTCTGTGTATCTCTGTGTCTGTGTATCTCTATGAGTGTTTGTGTATCTCTATGAGTGTTTGTGTATCTCTGTGTCTGTGTATATCTATGAGTGTCTGTGTATCTATGTGTCTGTGTATCTCTATGTGTCTCTGTGTCTCTATGAGTATGTGTCTGCGTATCTCTTTGTGTCTCTGTGTCCTGTGTCATCGGCCTGTTGTCGATGCTTCTGGTGATGCGCTGGATGGCTCCGCCAGCGGCGTCTTCGAGGAGCAGCAGCAGGAGGAGAGGGGGGCGTCAAAGCCAGGAGGTTGCGACCTGCGAGACATTCACTCCCTGGACTGAGACAATTCTTGAAGCACCACGCTGGGGGAGAGACTCGACAGAGCTCCTGTCGGCCAATCAGAGCCACGCACTCGCCGTGCCGTTGCTTTAACCTCCACGCCTGTGCCGAATTGGCGCGCTCATTGCTGAACATTGCACACGGGGAACTGTTTACCGGGTCGTGATTTTCAGAAACCGGTAACCGATACGACCAAACGGTTACTGGTTTAGCGGGTGCGGTTTAACGAGCCCCTTGGTGAGACAGAGTGGCGAGTGGGCTACATTGAGATACATCGACGGAGACAACCGTGAATCTCTGAGAGACGGAGGGGAGACAAAGCGGGCTCGAGACAGCGAGGCAGACAGCGAGAAACACACGGGCTGGTGGGGTTCCTCGTGACGCAGTCCGGACGATGTCGCTGTTGCCCTTTGAGTGAGATGCGGAACTCAAGATGCAGCAGCCGCTCTACCAGTCGAACGCCACCACCACGAGTCGTCATCTTTGTTGTGATGCCACCCTCCGCCGAGAAATAATTCCGGAAATGAATCGAGTAAACCGTCTCGACCCACGTCTCGGGCACGAGGAGTCACATCGCAACACGGAGCCAGGCAATCGTCATCAGGGCGAGGTTGCTGCTAGACGGCAACATACTGCGACGTCTTCGTGTTCAGCCCGCTCGGATAAGAAACGTTTCGTCTTCCGACTGCTTCGACATCACGAGAACTGATTTTGACTCGCACCGCCACCACCCCGCAAGATGTTCTCACCGGGGTTGTGTTTTTTTTATATCGATGCTGTATATAGAAACCGCGCGCCAGCGGTGTGTATCGCGCCAATACGTCCATGAAGAGACGGGTAGACGATGGTGCCACGCTCTCATGAGAGCAACAGAAGCTTGGAGGGAAAGGAGAGAGAGACATAGAGAGAGCGGTGGAGGCTACGCTGCTGCTGCCGCTACTGCTGCATGTGGCTGCCTGTAACCCAGCGCTGTGAAGGCAGCAGCAGCAGGGGTTGGTGGATCACCGCACAGATGGGCTGCGAAACTCCCTTCCCTGTGAGCGTCGTGGAGGAGCCGTGCCCCGCCTGGCTCACCAGGGGAAGGCGGCACAGCACACACGTGTGGACTCCGCCTGGTCCGTCGGTCTGTAAGGGATAGAGTGTTGCCCCCTCGCACGCGTGCGTTTTCTGTGGGTACTTCGGTTTCCTTCCACGTGTATAAACATGCAGTAATTGGCTGATAACATCTTCAATATGTAGAGAACTGCAGAGCTTGAGCTATTGGTAGCGCCAGCCCACCGCCTGGCTGGTTACTGCCTCCCGCTCGTCCGTGGTTCCTCCTCCTGGCGCCTCTCTCTCTTTGTCAACGTCGTTATGCGTACACGTGCATGTCCTTCCGTGTGTTGCGGATAACGGGAAGGACGTCTCTCAACATTGTGCTGTGTGATCCATCAACCTTCGTTGCTGATGCCTCCACAGTGCTGGGCTGCAGGCAACCACGTGAACTGCCACGACCCGTCGTGATGAAGATGATGGCGACGATGATCAAACGTAATAATTGACATTTGTAAGGTTGCATTTCATCCATAGATCCTCCCAATGCGCCACGTGTATGGGATGCAGGAAATAAACAGAACCTCCAGGGTAAACGGCCAGAACTCAACTGAACGATTTTTTTTTACCAGGTAAGGTCCACTGAGCTAAATAGCTCTTTTTCAGAAGCAACCTGGTCACAAATGATAGCTCAACGAAGTGACTTGTCGCGTGGGCATTTATAGCAGCCAAATACTTTGAACGCGTGTTTCTATATGTGGAGTGTAAACCCGGATGACCCGGAGAAGAATCCACGCGACCACTGGGAGAACACGCAAACCCCAAATACACAGCAGGCGTCAGGGTCGGGATCGAACCCACAACTTTCTGCACACCAGTCGAGGGAGTTAACGGCACCCCGCATCTAACCCGGGGGGGGGGGGGGTGAAGGCCAATTTAAAGAAGTGAGTTTTAAAGAAAAAGGCGAAGCGTTCCAACCCTTGGGAGCTGCACTGCCAAAAGCGCCATCAACCGTGCAGGGACAGAGCCTTGACCCCCGAGTCCGTAGCAGAAGGCGAGCCTTGATGTCAGGGACTTCGTTGGAGCATACACATGGAAGCAGTTCCTGATGACGATCACATTAATGCTGCTGATTATGATGATGAGATCGACGCGTTAATGGTGATGACCACGATGGCGATGCTGATGACGATGATGGCGCTGATGATCTCCATCATCATCGTGAAGATCCCACCAGGCCCCACGTGTGTGTCGTGTGTTGTGTGTGTCGTGTGTTGTGTGTCGTGTGTGTCGTGTGTCGTGTGTGTTGTGTCTCGTGTGTGTTGTGTCATGTATGTTGTGTGTTGTGTGTGTCGTGTGTGTTGTGTCATGTATGTTGTGTGTCGTGTGTTTGCCGCGTGTGCACAAGAGACAGGCGGCGGGGGGTAGTCAATGACCGTAGCGGTCGCTGTATTACCCCGTGGCCGTGGGCAGCACGGGGGGGGGGGGGCAGCACGTGGGGGGGGGGGACAGCACGTGGGGGGGGGGGGCAGCCCGGCCTCACGCACGGCCGCTGGCTCACAGGGACACAACGAGGCGCGGGACGAGAAGGATCGTAAATCATCATCACACGGCAAGGAAAAACAACAAACGCGCGAGTTCCCGCAGTAACGACGCTGCTGCTGCTGCCAGTAGCGGTGACATTGGGGTTGGTGAAGAGGCCTACGGTGGGAATGATTTTTTTGTTCACATTTTTTTTTCAAACTCTTGGTGCTATAACAGATGCGAGTGTCATCGGCCGTGGTGAGGTCGAGGCGCAGGTTGGACCCCTCGTGTCGAGCGGAGCTTCTCAACGCCCCCTCGATTCCACGGCGCAACAGATAACTGGGTGCGCCTTCATCCAGCAGCAGACTGACCATGGCAAATGGTGATGCTGATGATGAGAATGTTGCGTGTGTGGGTGCACGCGGCTTTCTCGAGTGGTACGCCGCCACGGATGGACTTGATGCCGTCATAGCCACGTGGAATGTGTCCGTCTATGAGAAGGTGTTATTTCTATGTCTGTCCGTCCGTGTTCATTTCAACGCCGAGTGCGCCCATGTGATTGTTCTACGCTGATGGCTGCGGGTGTGCGTGTGTTTGACTGATTGTTATTCTCTTCTTTCTCTGTCTCGGCGTTTCCCGTTGATTAATTCGAAAATACTGCGGCGCACTGCTGGGGCTATAGCACAGTGACACACCGGGGGTGACACACCGGTGTGACACACCGGGGGTGGCACACCGGGGTGACACACCGGGGTAACACACCGGGGTGACACTCTGGGGGTGACACACCGGGGTGACACACCGGGGTGACACACCGGGGGTGACACACCGGGGTGGCACTCTGAGGGTGACACTCTGGGGGTGACACACCGGACGTGACACTGGCAATTGTTCTTATTTAACACGTGGGCTTTCGTCGTAGTCGAGTTGTAAATGTTGTGGTGGGTTTACTCTCCATCACGCAACCGGTGTGTTGAATTAGTAAGTAACGAATTGGCACGTTTTGTTTACATGACCAACCCTTCTAATTGGCTGTGTCGGGTGGTGGCGGGTGAAACGACAGATTCATATTTACACGATGTAACCCCAAAAGAAACCCCCTCTACGGCAGCGATTGTTCTCCACTGGTCTCATTCCCACTGCGCGCCCTGGCGCGGGGCAGTCCGCAAGTGCCACTCACGAGAGAGACGCGAGCGCGTGTTGGGGTCGCGTCTGTTATCGCATCATCATACACCAGTTGGTCAGGTGTGTGTGCGTGTGTTCATGTGTGTGGGGATCGGTGGTGGAGCGGTTAGCGTGCTGCGCTACGAACCCGGCGACCCGAGTTCCCGGCCAATACCAGTGACGATTATCTGAATCGGTGCTGGTCCGCCCCTAGGTCGACTCAGCCTCAGATTAGTACCTGGTACGGTGCGTAAACATCGTCACTGGGGAGACAAAGGCGATCGGGCGTGGTGCTGGCCACCCGCCCCCACATGTACCGTTCCGGCCTTCATAGGTGCTCGCTAACAGCACTTGCCCAAACAGTCTGTTAAGGCTACACGGGGTATCTTCGCCTTTGTTTGATGTGTGTGTGTATGTACAGAGACTCGGGTTCGATCTCCGATCGTGCGCAGCGTCAGCGAATGGCGAGACATCCGAACCTGTCCAGGTCCTCCCTTAGGTCGACGCAGCCTTAAACGAGTATCTGAGCTCACGTGAGCTTGTTTTATTGTTGTTGTTGTGACAGCTGCGGGCAATCCGTGAGGTCCCCATGCCTGCCACGTGGTCACGAGACGGAAGGAATTTGTGTTTATATTCGGTAGCCTCTTACACGGAGAGAGGTGCACCGCCACCTCGCGTGACACCACGGGGCCCGCGTCCTTGAGTCGCCACAGTCGGCACGAGGAGGAGGCGCGCCGTATCGCGCGTCCCCTGCACGTGGGGTCCGCTGCTTCGCGAGATCGAATCGCAAATTTCTGACTCGGTCAGCGGAGCGAGCGGAGAGAAGCCGAATATGGTGCGGCCGCAGTCCTGGTGGCGACTGCCGCCGACCCGCCAGAAGCCGAGAAGCCGGGGACAGGGGCCGCGTGGGTGTCCGAAAGCCGACCGTCCTTGGGTCTATCATCAACACTTGCGCACGTTACGGTAATGAAGTTAAACACAGCGATATCGGGTACACAACTTGTAGGTTGGGAATTGGATGAGGAGGTTGTGATGAGGTTGTGATGGGAGGGACGCGGTGTGCGTCGTGGAGGAGGAGGTTGTGATGGGAGGGACGCGGTGTGCGTCGTGGAGGAGGTTGTGATGGGTGGGACGCGGTGTGCGCGGTGGAGGAGGAGGTTGTGATGGGTGGGACGCGGGGTGCGCGGTGGAGGAGGAGGGCAAGTGACCGAGATGTGAATTCTAATGGCATCCAGACGTCGGCGAGCAACGGGAAGAGAAAACCCCAAGCCACGTGGTGTCTTGTTTGTGGTGGTTGTGATTAGACTGTGAGGAGTGGTCCTTGCAGGTCCGCGTATCAGATGCGCAATGTGATCTGACAGAAGGAAGGAATCGACGGCGAGGTGCAGCATTGGCCACTACCACCTGGTATCGAGTTAGAATGCAGCAAAATCATTTATGGAGCACATCGTAAAGTATTGGCACTGTAATATACGCATATATATCATTCCGAAAGTATCAAAATTACATTTGGAAGTATAATAAATATCTTAAATACATACAGCATGCGAATAAACACTTTTGTATCATATGCTATTATTTTCACGTAGTGGTTTCTTTCCTTAAGGGTTAATTAGCAATGGAGGGGAAGAGGGGTGTGGGTGGGGGAGCAAGAGGAGGGGAGCAAGTAGGGGGGTGGGGGAGAAAGAGGGGGGGTGGGGAGCAAGTGGGGGGGGGGGTGGGCGAGCAAGAGGGGGGGTGGGGGGAGCAAGAGAGGGGGTGGGGGAGCAAGGGTGGGGGGAGCAAGAGGGGGTGGGGGGGTCAAGAGGGCACACGGGAACGGCGGCGAGTCGTCACGAGTGGGCAGGCGTCCCGCAGTCGCGACGCTCACGCGGCGCCCTTCGTTGCAAGGCCACCCCCCCCACCACCCCCACCATCATCGTGCTGCTGTCACAAACCAACCCCCAATGGTTTCAAATGACGTGGCGGGCCCCGCGCAGCACACACTGATGGTGACGTCTTATCGGAGTCTCCGACAACCACGGGGCTTCTCAGAGTTGTTTCGACATCTCCAGAATTGGTCGATTTCGGGGGTGGGGTCCCAAGCCTCGTTCTCAAGAGGGGGGAGGGGGACCGAGGGAGGGGGGGACGAGGGGAGGAGGGGGGGGGAGGAGGGAAGGAGGGAGAGGGGAGGAAGGGAGGAGGGAAGAAGGGAGGGAGCAGAGGGGAGATGGCGGATCACTAAATTATTGTTGTTGTTATCGCGCGAGATGCTCAAAATAGCTGGAGATGCTCGTGCCAGCCCAGGGGGAGACAGCGCCACGTGCTCTTTCTGGTGGCGACACGGCGCGTCGCTCGGTGGAGCACCCCGTTGGAGGGAATCACGTACGACCACAGCAAGTTGACTGCTCCCCCTCTCCGTCTCTCTCTGTTTTTCTCTCTGTCTTTCTCCGTCTCTCTCTCTGTGCCCACCGCTTCGTCGGCGCAGCCCCTCGTGTGAGCGGTGACGATTTGCGCGCATCCAGGACTGGCGCTTCGTGTGCCGCGGAATCTCAGCCAGAAAAAGCGCCACACGCCTCACCTCGACCGACCACTCCAATACACTGCGACAATGCAGCCGGGGGGGGGGTGAGGCTCCCACCCAGTGGCAAGTGTCCCTACGCGGCAGCACGAGGCATGACACACAGCTGGCGGCTTGCCAGTGGGGCGACGATGCCCTCGTGGCGCAATAAGCGACGCTTGCGTGGGGTAATGATTTACGTGGAATGCTTCACATTGTTTAAACCGAGACGTGGACCGTGACGGCCGGCCCACGGCGCCTATGAAGGCCGCCACGCCGCGTTGAAGCTGCCGCCCTGCGGAGTATTTCGCCTTGGCTGCACGCCCGTCCAAACCCCCCTGCGCTGCTGCCCTGGGCCACGCCTCGCCGGCGGCCCCCCGTGCCAGGTGTCGTGGCTTCTCTGCGGGGTCCTCACAGACCCTTGCCACAGAAACACAACCCTCAGGTACAGGACCCACACGGAGACGTCTTGAGGCTCACCGAAGGCTCTCCTGGCCACACAAAGGACACCGATTCGCACGACCATCTTTTACGCCGACTGCAACCGGCTCCTTCCCTCCCGCTGTGAGATTCCGACCCCCCCCCCCCCCCCCGCTTTTGCGCCACGCGCCCGAGGCGTGGAGCTACCGCTGTCGTTAGAGACGGGCGACTGTCCAGCAGTGGAGAGATGAGGACAACGCAAGGCGCGGGCCAGAGTGAGCGACATCGACTCGCATCGAGGCTCTCCCGCGCGGCCTTGGTGAAAGGGGCCGCTCAGCAACGGGAGGGGCTGCTGCTGCTCAAGGGGCCTTGGCCTCCCAAACCTCACCACGCTGGTCACCGCAGGCCGGTGAAGGAGGGAGACCGGCGACAGGGTGGTTCGTGCACTGCAGCAGTCCAGAACATTGCAAATCCCCATTACCCCCCCCCCCCCCATAGTGTGAGGGTGAATCCCACTCTCGCCTGAATCCCACTCTTCTCTCAACCCACTCTCGTCTCGATGCAACTCAATTTTAATCCCACGCGAGTGCGAGTGCGACTCCCACTCGGGGCGATGCCGCTGAGCGGGTCTGTCTGCTACGGTAAATGCCAGTGGACACAAAGACGATGCCTCACTCGTGAAGGCTCACATTTGTAAAGGTCACGTGGAATATATGCGATCAGGAGACGAGAAGACGTTGTGCACGCGTGCGTGTGTACGCGTGTGCGTGTGTGTGCACGTGTGTGCACATTTATCAGTAATCGTGTGTATACATGGAGAACGGTGGTGTAGCGGTTAGCGCGCTGCGCTAAGAACCTGGCGACCTGGGTTCGATTCCCGTTCGCGGCCAACACCGGTGACGATTATCTGAACCGGTCCTGTTCCTCCTCTAGGTCGACTCTGCCTCAAATGAGTACTTGGTGCGGTGTGTAAACATCGCCGCTAGGGAGACAAAGGCGGCCAGGCGTGGTGTTGGCCACCCATCTTTCTTCGTGTGCCGTGCCGGCCTTCATAGGTTCTGGCTAACAACACTTGCCCCAACAGTCTATTTAGGCTACAAGGGATCTTTTCGTTTGTGCAAATGTATCAGTAATCCTGTGTGTACATGTGTAGCGTTAAACATGCTTTGCCCCGTCTGCTACAGCAGAGGTGTAGGGAATTCCAACAGGGACTACATACGTGAGTTATGGGCGCCACGGTGGCGAGATGTTAACTTCCTTGCCTGGTATACAGGAGGTCGTAAGTTCGATCCCGACCCTGACGCCTGCTGTATATTTTGAGTTTGTATTCAGTATTCTCCCCGTGGTCGCGTGGATTTTTCTCCGGGTCCTCCGGTTTTTCCCTGAACATTTAGAAACACGCGTTTAGAGTATTTGGCTGTTATAAATTCCCACGTGATAAGCCACTTTGTTGAGCTGTCATTTCTGGCGAAGTCACTTCTGAAAAAGAGCTCAGTGGGCCTTAACTGGTAAAATAAAATAAAAAAGCTTATAGTTTATTGACCTGGTCAAGACCTATGATACCATCAAATAGGCCAGGGCTCTGGGTTGTTCTTCGTGCATTCGGAGTCCCTGCCTCTCTGCTCACACTTATTAAGGGCCTTCATGATGGTGGACAGACCCAGTTAAAGTGTGTGGCCGGGAGTCGGAGCCATTCCCTGTTCACCTATGCGACATCGATGTCCTCTGGCTCCGACAAATAACATGTTTGCGAGCACGCAGTTGGAGAAGCTTTTCATGGCTGTACCAGAGGCATTTACATCTGGTACAGATTCAATAGGAGGTTGATCGATACTCGGGTGCAGTAGAGGGATGGCTCCCTACTGGTGAAACATGTTATGTATGTATGTTTAACTTCTTTCGCACCGTACATAGCCAACCGTGCTAATCTGAGGTGTTATGTAAGCCCATCTGGCAATTTCCGATACTCTGAGAAGTTGGAGACTACTGCTGAACCTGGAGCATGCCACTCCAAAACGAAGTACCTCCATGGGTATTTTATGTCATCAAACACTCCTCCACCTCAACTCCACATGAGCGATGGGTCAGTTGTGGAGAAAGTGGCAGAGTTCCCATCCTTGGGAAGTGTACTCGTTCCAGTTTGACAGCACGGGTCTCCCTCCGAAGCAGTCGAACGTAATTATTTGTTCATCGACTGCGTGACGCCACGTGGAAGCTACCTAGCCCGTCGCCCCACATGAAGCTTCAGGTCTTCTCGGCTACAGTCATGCCCTCCCTTCTCTATGCCTGTGAAACGTGGAGCTCTTTAAAGGAGCATCTGCGCCGGTGTGAAACATTTAGGCTGGCCTGCCTACAGTCCATCCTGGGTTTGACCAGGCTGCATGGTGCGATCTCACAGATCCTTGAAAGATCTGGACACAGTCCCATCAGTGAGTTCCTCCCGCAGGCGAGGCTGAGTTGGCTGGGTCATGCAGTCCACAAGCCCAGCTAGCAACTTCTGTTTGACCGGGTAGAGGGGGCTAAACGGGCGCAGCACATGCTCGAGAAGATTTGGGCTAATACGGTACAGGAAGATGTGAAGCTGAGTGGACTTTCCGATGACCTGTACCAGAGATTTCAAGATCGGCCTCTGTGGAGGAGACTCGTGAGGGACGCTACTGGGCAGGTGGAGGCAGTTGCCCTCCGTAAACAACAGAGGGCAGAGGAGAGACGCTCACAACAACGAGCGGAGTCGGGCGACTAAAACGCAGCAAGTTGGCATAGTGGGGAGCACAGGTGGTGCATCTGCCGATCATCTCAGTCAATGATCTCAGAACACCCGGGTCTGTTCCTTGACCTTCTCTGCACTTCGCCTGGCACATCAGTCAACCCATGACACCCGGGTCTGTTCCGTGACCTGTCAGAGAGCCTTCAACATTTTACGTGGCCTCAACGTGCACCAAGCCTGGCACAAGCGTTGTGATGTCACCACCACGTAGTAGCGAACGGTGGCTGTTGTTGTGTGCGTATGTGCACATGTGTGTGTATCTGCAATCATGTGTGTGCGTGTGGTTGCGTGCCGAGCATGGTGTTGGCAACCCACCCCCATGCGTGCCGTTGCCGGCCTTTATAGGTGCTCGCTAACAGCACTCGCCCCAATAGTCTGTGCAGGCTATACGGGGGATCTTTGTCTTTATGTGGTTGTGTGTGTATAAACGTGTGTGCGTCTGTGTAGACGTGTATGTAGACGCATGTGTGTAGACGTGTGTGTGCGTAGACGTGTGTGTGTCGACGTGTGTGTGTAGACGTATGTGTGTGTAGACCTGTGTGTGTGTAGACGTGTGTGTGTAGACGTGTGTGTGTGTGTGTAGACGTGTGTGTGTAGACGTGTGTGTGTGTGTAGACGTGTGTGTGTGTGTGGACGTGTGTGTGTGTAGACGTGTGTGTGTAGACGTGTGTGTGTAGACGTGTGTGTGTGTAGACGTGTGTGTGTAGACGTGTGTGTGTGTAGACGTCTGTGTGTGTAGACGTGTGTGTAGACGTGTGTGTGTGTAGACGTGTGTGTGTAGACGTCTGTGTGTGTGTAGACGTGTGTGTGTAGACGTGTGTAGACGTGTCTATGTGTGTGTGTAGACGTGTGTGTGTGTGGTTGCGTGTAGACGCGTGCGTGTGTGTACTGGGCGTGCAATTCTTTGACCTCAGGAACTCGACCGTCAGAATTCTCCGAGATTCCACTCGCGTCGTCTCGTTCCCCCGTCTCGTCACTACTCGCTACTTCCATCTCGTCTCCACTTTGTTTACTCTGGTAGCTTCGCAAATCGTTTGCATATCATTTGCATATCATTTGCATACAAGCAACAAATGCCCCGCTAAATTCTTAGGCTCGCTCGACTCAACACGTGCATCGTGATCATGGGAATCGATGGATCGATTAGTAAACACTGGCAACTAATGTATCCATGGTGGTGCCGCCACCACCACGAAACGGGCGGTAGAAACTAGGATGTGATGCGTGGAAGGGGGGAGAAAGAATGAGGAATGGGAAAAGGAAGAGGGAACGAAATGGAGAAATACGAGGAAAAGGATGGGAAAATTAAGGCAGGGACGGGAGCAAAAGATTCAGGAGAGATGAGGAGGAGGCTACATCAGGGCCTAGACGCTGCTGCATGGGGACGTAGCGGCGTCTGTTCTCACAGGGGGCAGGGCAGAGGGGAAAGGGGTTCAGAGTGGGGGTGGCCACACACAGAAGTCACGTGGTTTACGGGAGGCTTGAGCTGGTTTAGAGAGAGAGACTCAGATGAGAGAGGAGGGATTCAAAGTCACGTGATTTACGGGAAGCTTGCACGCACGTCCGCGCGTTTGTGTGTGTGAAAGGAGACAGAGAAAAAGCCAGATGGATTCCTAGCTTCCTCACTGGACGAATGGACAGGTGGACAGTTTAGTTAGATACACAGAGAACGTACCGAGGCGTATTGCACGGCTTGTTCTGTACAGGGAGTTTGGTTCTGTGGCTGACAACGCTGTATATATAATATAGAACGCGCTGCTGTATAACACTCAACGCGTTGTTATATAATAAACCCACACGGGTGCTCTCGGCTCCCATGGCAATTGGAGACTCGTGGGGTTCAGAGGTCTCTCATCACCGAGCGGTGGCACGGTCTGCCACTTGAAGGCAGAGAGGTTCGCGGTTCAAGTCCAGCGGCCCGGCCCCGATAAATACTGCAGTTGTGTAATTAGCGTAATAATAATACGACTACTACGCGCCGTCTGCTTCACTCAAAGTCCCCCCCACCCCGGACGTCATTCACAAGAGCGGGCCACGGTGTACCAGTGGCAGAGTTTTAAATTGTTCCAATTTCGAATGTGACCCTGCAACATGACTCAATGGGGGGGGGGGGGGGATTACGCACACAGCGGACACAACCATCGCCCCCTACTGGCAAAATAATGTCCCGAGTCACTCTCTTGCGAACGAGACTAAATCCTGGCCACGTGAGTTCTCACCGTGGCTGAACGAAAGCAAACTTGAATCATGACGAAGGAAACCCCCAGATGGGAATAGAGTCAAGAGCCTGTAGGGACACTCCAACGGCCCAGCAAACAGTAGTGGTTTCAAAACACGGAGCGGATAAATGAGGTATGGCCACCGGAGTAGCGTTTGGCTGCTGCTGGGACGCACAGTGCGTACAGATTCTCATAAACGATTACACAACCCGGCACAGAGTTCACACACGGTGAAACCTGAGCCTGTGCCCTTCTGGTTTTGGGCTCCGTAATCCGCAAAATAAGAACTCCGTGCCAGGTTGTGTGTCACGCCAGTTTCCCCATGTATTTGGCCAGGGCTTGGGTTAGTGGGGCTGAGGGGAAATTGACCAATGGAGAGAGATTCCAGTTGAATTCTGACTTAATGGAATTTTTACTTATTCATAATATATTTTTTGGCTGAGGCTGCATCATGACTCGGAGAGATTTGTGTCGGTAAGAATCCTCCACCGCCCGGCACGGTCAAAACATTTTTCCTTTAATTGTCACGCGGTTTTACGAGCGTTCTAACAACGCGCCGATTGCTGTGTATGCTTCGGCTCAACTCGCCTGGTGAGTTACAGAGCAAAATCCTCGCAGCCGAAATTGAGCGGCAATTAAGAATCAATGTCCTTTTTTGCCGATCGATGTTTAGGGTCAGGGTTTCTGGCTAATGGCATTAGTGGCATGTGCGGGGTAAGCTTGGGCCTAATCACATTGGCGCTATTTGCATGGCTAAATTATTCTCAGCTCAAAACCCCCCCATCCCCCCAATGCCCCTAAGAAAACATCACCAATTGTAAATTGAAATCAGTTTCGGCATTTGTCAATAAATAATGAACATCCACTCTTTCAAGAGACCAAAAAAAAGCATGTATCGTATAAATGGATTGGACTCTTTGAACATCCTGACCGAGCATTGATCGCGAGGTATTCAATCAATTGTGAGCTCGCGCTATTGGTCGGGTTTCACAGTTGAACCTCTCTCATTGGTCGATTCCACTCCCCCCCCCCCCACATACTCCACACCCCACACACCCCCACCCTATGATGGAATTCAGGTTGACTCGATGGGTTGTTCCCACGCTAAGAGTTGCACCGCGAGAATCCCCTCGGGGTTGTCAGATCGACTCCGCCGTGGAAGTGGAAGGCCGCGGGGGGTGGACTCCCAGCTCGTGGCCGCCCCCCTCATGGTCTCTGTGTGTTTATGACCCTTGCAACTCTACCTCTGCGAGAGTCGGGGATCGTTAAACAACAACACCGTCGCCACCATCGTCGTGATTGTTGATCGCGCGCATGCTAAACGTTGGCCCAAGGTTGGTTCAACGTTGGCCGAACAGTTCCAATCACATTCCAAAGTTGGTTCAACGTTGACATGCCAACGTTGGTTCAACGTTGACATGTCTACTGAGCCTATGCTGCAGGTAGATGCCAAATTTGAGCCGCAAAAATCATGATAATAAAATTCACAGTTATAGCTGTAGGTGTGTGCGCGTTTCTCCGACGAGCACACGCGTACAACACGGGCGGTGGCATTCTGAGCACGCGACTCACAATCAGAACGTCGCGAGTTATCATTCCCCAGCTGGGAATCAACTCATTCCATCATCGTCCTCCTCATCCCCCCAGGGTGGATAAAATCGGTAATGCTCTGTGGGTTCATCCACCGCAGGGAACGTCACGACCCTCCCGCGTAGCGCTTCGCTGATCCGTCGCAGTTCGGATGGGGGGAGGGGTTGCGTATTCACTCAAACACGAGGAGCATAGCGGCCCCTCGTGGCTGCGGACGTCACACCAACTAATCCGCGGCGACGCCCGTGGTTCGAGCGAATCTATGTTTAGGGGGACTGCTCGTTTGAGAGGCAGCTCACTCTGATGGGTCTGTTGCTACCGCTGCCAATGATGACACTAATGACGTACATGCGTGTGTCGAACTTCTGCCGCACCGTACGTAGCCACCGGCGCCAATCAGAGGTGCGGGGGAAAGACAAATAATAGTCGTAGTATATCGACGATCACACTGATGGTGATGTCGCTGACGACGATTCTGATGATGATGTTAACAATGTTATTGATCTCCCCCCACCCCCCCCCCCCCCAGCCGTCCCCCTCATCGAGACGCCTCACAGGCCACGCGCGCACTCCTCTCGCTTGGAGCTGAAGTGGTCGAAGTGCGACTTCCAGTCCAGCATGTAGCCGCTCCAGCGGGAGAACTCCTCCTTCCACTGGCGCTCGGCCTCGTCCAGCGTGGCTGTGGGAAAAACACGCAAAGGCAAAGGTCCCCTCCCACACCCCGCGTAGCCTTTAACGGACTGTTGGACAAGTGCTGTTCGGCAAGTAGCACCTACAGGAGGCCCAAGACTGGTTCAGATAATCTTCACTGATATTGGCCGTGAGCGGGAATCGAACTCAGGTCGCCAGGTTCGTAGCGCAGCATGCTAACCAAAGCTGTCAGTGAGCACCTATGAGGGCCGGCACAGCACACGAGGAGGTGGGTGGCCAACAACACGCCCGGCCATAGCCTTTTTCTCCTGAGTGACGATGTTTACACACCGCACCGAGGAGAGGACCAGGACCAGTTCAGATAATCGTTACTACTATGGGCCGTGAGGAGAATCGAATTAGGGTCACCGGATACGTAGTACAGCACGCTAACCGCTACACTACCACTCCCCTCACACACACACAAAAAGAGAAAAACAAAGATCCCCTGCATAGGCTTAACATACTGTTAGGGCAAGTGCTGTTAGCGAGAACCTATGAAGGCTGGAATGGCACACGAGGGGGTGGGTGGCCAGCACCACGCTCGGCCACCTTTGTCTCCCCAGTGGCGATGATTTTACACACCGCACCAGGTACTCATTTGAGGCTGAGTCGACCTAGGGGAGGCCCAGGACCAGTTCAGACAATCGTCACTGGTGTTGGCCGTGAGCGGGAATCGAACTCGAGCGGCTGGATTCATAGCACATTAACTCTCACACACACATGCACACACGCACACACACATGCACACACGCACGTGTCCGCACCGGTGCTCTGCATGAGCTTGGGCATGAAGCGGTTCCAGAAGGCGCACTGCTGCGAGCGGAGCCCCGTCTGCACACGCGCAGAGAACCCCCCCAGGGCCATGATCTGGGGGTTCTCCGCAGAGAAGGTGGGCCACTCCGTGCCCCCCAGTCCAGCCGGATTCCTGGGGGGCGCGGTGGGGGGAAGGGGGAGGGCAGGCACACGCACCGAGAGACGCGGGGGATGTTTCAACGATCGCTGTGTGCCGGTGTTACGCTGAGGAGCTGTGCGTAACCCAACCGGTAGCATGTATTGCATATTTACAGGTTGGCGTAACAAATTGGACTAAATGTGAAGCATTAACCGCCCCCCCACCCCTCACTGGGATCTTTGCGCTTGTGGGTGCACAGCAATGGCATCACCTCACTCTGTTTAAGGCCGGAAACACGATTCTGGCAATCACCTGACGATCTTACACGAACATACTTTTTGTTATCGTGAATAATATTGGTCGCGAAAGCCTACGTGTTAAATTAGTCTGCGTCTGTTTGACGCATTGTGTTCTGAATCTGGTTGCCAATAGGATGCACCATTTCGAGCGTGCGGACGCGTGCATTTTCACTCGTACGTCATATCGAAACGAGATGGGAAGAATTGCGTTAACACAGTCGGGCAGCAGTGTTGCTGCACGTGTGGCTGCCTCGAATCCAGCTACTGTGGAGGCAGCAGCAGCAGTGAGGGGTTGGTGGACGTTAATAAACTCCCTTCCATGCCAGCGTCAATGAGGAGCCATACCCTGGCTCGCCAGGAGAATGTGGTTACAGAAAACTGTGGGATAATAGGAATATAATCTGTTCCTTCCGTAAGTGTTGCCCCTTCGCATGCGTATTTCCTCCCACGTGTATAAACACTCAGTAATTGGCTGCTAATGTCTTTAATATGTAGGGAACCACAGAGCTTGGGCAATTGGTAGCGCGAGCCCACCGCCTGGCTGGCTACTGCCTCCCGCTCGTCCGTGGTTCTTCCTCCTGGTGCATCTCTCTCTCTGTCGGGAGTGACCCAGTACCGTGCGGTAGCCGTCACATGCAGCCTTACAAGTTGCAATTATGATCATCGTCATCATTATTATTGTGGAGTTGGCATCACTTTGCGTACGCACTGCGCATTACGAGCCGCAAAGTCACCGGTAAAACCTCCCATGCGTCAAACCCCACGAGCATCGCCTGCCCCCCCACTATTTAAAAACAAAAAAAAATATTTTACCAAGTAAGGTCCACTGAGCTATATATAGCTCTGTTTCAGAACGCAACACAGCCAACAAATGCTTGCTCCACGAAAGTGGCTGATCATCACGTGGAAATAGCAGCCAAATACTCTAAACGCTTGATGTTGATTTTAAATGTGGAGGGAAAAACCGGAGGATCTAGAGAAAAATCCACGCGACTATGGGGAAAACATGCAAACTCCAAATATACAGCAGCAGGCGTCAAGGTCCGGATCGGACCCACAACCTCCTGCATACCAGGCGAGGTAGTTGCCATCTCCTAGCCACCGCGGCGCCCCACTACTCCGTTCCACCCGCACACCCCACGCGTTTCCTCTTCTCACCCGGTCTTGGCGAAGTTGGCCCAGTAGCGCATGATGTTTCGGCTGAGCGCAAGCTCTTCGGCCGTGTAGTTGAGGCCCTGGTCGACGGGCAGACCAAACACAAACTCGATCTCGTAGCCGTGCACGACGCCCATCCACTCGGGCCACGCCATGTTGGAGGCACGGTGCTCGAAGCGGTACACATAGACGGCGCCGCCACGGGCCGCGTGGACCCGGGCGGCCTCCTGCACGGGGCATACCACGTTCAGGTCGCCCACCATGGCGTCGAGCGCGTCGCGGTTCTTCACGCGGTTGTGCTCGTCGTTCCAGTCCGTGTACTGCAGCACGGCGGCGTCGCGGCCCAGGTCGCTGATGTACGGCAGGCACATGCCGATGGCCTGCAGGAACTGCTCGCGTGTGATCAGGCTGTCGGCGTCCTTGCTGAAGCCCGGCACCTCGTAGACGAGGAAGAAGGAGCCCTCGTTGAGGTTGACGCCCACCAGCAGGTCCGTGTGGTTGAACGCGCCGCGGTCGACCAGCGTGGACGGCGCCTCGGCGATGAAGTCGCCGTCCACCACCGGCACGAACGGGAAGCGGAAGACGCTCGTCACACCAATCACGCTCCATTCGTTGTCGATGATCTGCGCCACGGGGTTCGGCGTTGTTCATTAACGAGAATAACGACTTATTTTTACACGGCGCCCCTTTGTTGACAAAGCGCAACCAGCTGTGCGAGTTGATTTATTGTTGGTCAGATCGCCGTGTAGGTATCACGTCAATTGCTTTGCTAGAACGTTGCACCACCCAGCGGCAGAGCCGATCACATCTGTGGAGGCAGTGGCTAGGGTTGGTGGATCACGCACAGATGGTTGTGAAACTCCCTTCCCGTGGGCGTCGAGGAGCCATACCCTAGCTCGCCGCCAGGCCGTACAGCAAAGTGTGCACTGACATCATCTGTCGCTTCTGTGTGGGGTAGAGCGTTGCTCCCTCACACAAGGCGTGGGTTGTCTCTGGGTGCTCTGGTTTCACGCCCATTAATTGGTTGAAAACAACATCTTAAAAAAATCTAATTTAGAGGTACCCTCCTCAAATAGAGTAATTGGATTCTCCTGCAAGATTAATTATTCTGTTTTGTGAGTGGTGACGAACAGCCAAACACCCCTTGTGCGATCGCCGCTTTGCCAGAATAACAACACACTGCACGCGTGCTCTACGTGTCTGTACACGGAATTTGCTCTGGGTTGTCACACGCATTGCATCGTGATCGGAGGGGGGTGACCCCAGCGCCGACTGGGCACATGAGACCACCAGTGACTGCTTCAAATGTGGATTCTCTTATCTTATCTCAACTGCATTTATATAGTGCATTAACCAAGGCAATTTACAGATAATTAATAATGTTACATATGAATGTAATATTGGAGATGAGGTGAATAAAATAGATGTGAGGAGGCGATGGGGGCAAATCTGTGATGTGTGAATTCATTTAAAGCAAAATTGATAACAGTAAACGATGATGAATGGATTGAATGAATGGGGAAAGGGAATATGAAGAGGGAAAAGTAACGGTGATGGTTATAAGGGGGAGAATAAGGGGGTCGTGGGGTGATCTCGGGAACAAGAAGTGAGTTTCGAGTGAGGAGCGGAAACTAGTGAGCGAAGGCGACTGTTTAATGTGGAGGGGAAGTTTGTTCCAGTGAAGGGGGACGGGCGAGAAGAGAGAGAGAGCGACAGCGTGGATTGAGCACAAGACGAAGGCGGAACGTCCTTGAGAAAACTTTTGTACTCAAAAATAAATAACGAAGAAAATCCTAAAAATTCTACAAAGCTCTTACGAGAAGAGGCAAACGCACCCAGAAGCCACTGCTGTTTTTGGCATTCGCTCGGCCAATGAGAGCGACGCACGCTCGAGCCAACCAGCCAGCATGAGTAAAACAAAATTGTTTAATCTATTTGTTTAGTCGGCCTGAGAACTGACACGAGACGAGGAAAGAGTCTCAGGCTCCACCTGCAAGAGACCTAGCTAGGATGAAGCCTGGTCTCCCCGCCCTCCATATGAGGGGAGTACAATAAGGTCCACCCCTCGCCACCCCCCCTCCTCCCCCTATGGGGATAGACAGGACAGCAGTTCCTCACGAACCACCGGGGTTTTCAGTAAACCTCACCCCCGCGGTTGGCGAGGGATTGCTGTGTAGTCAATCACAGCCCCGCGGAACTTTTGTCGACAATAAGTTCACTCGGTGCGTGTCGGTCCCCCCCTACTTGTGTCCCTCTCCCCTTGATGTTTACACACCAAGTACTTATATAAGGCTGAGTCGACCTAGAGTAGGACCAGGACGGGTTCAGATAATCGTCACTGGTGTGAGCGGGTCGCCGGGTTTGTAGCGCAGCGGTACGCTAACCCCTACACTACGACTCCCCCTGAGCACTGTGCTCCAACAGTCTCCTGCTCGCAGCCCCCGCGTGTGTGTGTGGGGCGTCCCGAGTTCAATTCCCGCTCACGGCCAACACCGGTGACGATAATCTGAACTGGTCCTAGGCCTCCCCGAGGTCGAATAAGCCTCAAATGAGTACCTGGTGCGGTGTGTAATCATCACCGGTCAGGAGGAAATAGCGGCCAGGCATGGTGTTGACCACCCACCCCCTCGTGTGCCGGCCTTTATAGGAGTTCGCTAACAGCACTTGCTCCGACAGTCTGTTCAGTCTATACGGGGGATCTTTGACTTTGCCCAGTTCTCCTCCACCATCTTTGGGACCCGGGCCTTTAGTCTGCACAGTTTTTGCAACCACCACACCTCCCCACACCTCCCCACCCCTCCCACGGTCTGTGCCTCATGCCGGGTCTCTTGGTGCGTTGCTTCACCCACTCGGTGGGGCACTGCAACCACTCTACCCCCCCCCCTTCTCAAAACTCGGTTGCATGGGGGGGGGGGGTTCGGGACTTGTATCCGCGGAGTTTCTGTACAACCGCCTCCCCACGACACGGTTTGTGCTCTGTACTGGGCTCCTATTTAAATATTTAAAGAAAAAAAAGTTAAATAAATCGTGACGTTTATGGTTTTCATCATAATGTTTATGTTGGGTTGGGTTGGATCACGTAAATATTAAATGTCGTTCCACCACCACCACCCGACACAGCCAATGAGTAAGGCTTGTCACATGAACAATTAGTTACTACTCCAACACACCGATGTGTTGGAGAGTAAACCCACAATATCTCGAAATCATAACAATGATGTCAACGTGTAATGCTGCCACCACAACATTTACAATTTGAGTACTGTGACGTTTCGCTGGTATTTACACATCCAGCATCGTCGGTGGCCGGAACTAGGGCAGAGTTCACATATATCCAGCGACCATACAAACCAGCTCCCCACAAACGGTGAACCGTCCCCCCCCCCCCCCGTGACGTCCTCCCATCCCCCCTCCCCCCTCACCCCCTGCCCCTGCCCCCACCTGCTGCGGCGGGCACGAGTGCAGGCAGCGCACCAGCTCCGCATCGTCCCCCGTGGGGCAGGAGAGGGCGGCGGCGAGCGCCCGCGCCCTCCGGCGCGCCTCCTCGTCGCTGATCGTCACCCAGGGCGCGTTGGGCGCGCCGCTCTGCATGATGGCGCGCGTCACATAGCGCCGGCTCCGCGGTGACAGCACGTGCAACCCCACGGATGCGGCGCCGGCGCTCTCGCCGAACACCGTCACCGACGCCGGGTTGCCGCCGAACGCCTCCGCGTTCTCGTGCACCCAGCGCAGCGCCAGTTGCTGGTCGAAGAGGCCCGCGTTGCCCGGCGCCTCGGCGCTGCCGGGCAGAGCCAAGAAGCCGAGGGCGCCCACGCGGTAGTTCATGGAAACCACCACGACACCCTCGCTGTAGGCCAGGTACTTGCCATCGTAGACGTCCAGCGACGAGGTGCCGTAGACGAAGCCGCCGCCGTAGATCCACACCATGACGCTGGCGTTGCGCGGGCGCGGCGAGGGCACCCAGAGCGTGAGCATCAGGCAGTCCTCGCTCATGGGCGTGTTGGCGTTCCACATCTCCGTGCCCCAGAATCCCGGGAAGGCCATGTCCATGTACTGGAAGCACGAGTGGGGCGGCTGCGTGGCGCGCAGGGTGCCAGGCCAAGGCTTGCGCGGCTCCGGGGGCAGGAAGCGGCGCTCGCCCTCCGGGGGTTCGCCGTAGGGGACGCCCGAGAAGACGACGACGGAGCCGGTGAGGACGGGCGCGCGGCGGCCCATGACGCGGCCGGCGCGCGTCACCGCGAACAGCTCGCGCTCATCGTGCTGCTGCTGGGATGCCGGGCACGGCGATGCGCACAGCAGCAGGAGCAGCAGCAGCGGCGGCAAGGGCAGCAGCGGCAGCAGCGGCAGCAACGGCGGAGTCGTAAGAGACGGGGGAGGCATCGTGCAGGAGGAGGATGAGGAGCGACGCGGCGAGACTGCCGGGCCCACTCTTTGTTGGAGCGACACCGGGGCGGGAGACGGTGGGATCGGTCGAATGTTGGATTTTTGGGGAGGTTCGATGGGATTGAGCTGCGTGAGGTTTGGCGAGGCGAGGTTTGGTATTTTTTGTCGATATCAGGTTCGATGAGACGGTATTACAATTCACAGTGTTAAGGTTCAAATGACAATAACATAATATCTATATAAATGTGGTTCAAATAAATAGGACGAGAATTTGGTCAATAAAATTTAATTTGGTTCGAATGTGATTATACTTTGCTTTGAGGAGGATAAAGCTGCTGCAATTTGGTTAAATTGCCTTTGCGACGAAGCAAGAACCAGCGCGTTGCAAGCGTACGGTCAACAACAATGCACTCGTGTCTGCTCTGGCGCTCACGCGCACGCCCCGTTTGGCGGTCACAGGAGTATCGGACGACTTGTCGGGACGATCTTCTGGCCGTCACGAGCGGCGACACGAAGAGCCCTTCCCCGCTGCCCCACCCCGGCTCGCCGGCGTCGCCGCCGAGTGAAGCCTGTGGCGGCCCCGTGAGGCTGCAGACGCCAGCGGGCGACCACCCGAGCCTGCCCGGACGCGTGTCCCCACAGCGGCGCAAGAGATCCGGAACGCCTCTCCAATGTTTTCGGTTCAGTTCCAGGCACGACGATGAACGTCTCGACTCCCAGCGTCGCGGCTTGCGGTCACCCGGGTCCTGCGCAACCACAGAGATGGGTGGGGGGGGGGGGGTGAGGTGAGCGTGGGAGAGGGGGGAGAAGGGAAAGGAAAAGGGTGAGGGGAGGTGACGGGAGATGACCGCTCGACAGTAACACTGAGTGCACGTGCACTCAACCACCGCGACGCGCTCACTCACCCACTCACTCACTTAACCACACACTCACGAACCCACCCACTTCAAACCCACACAAAGACAAAGATCACCCGCATACTCTTTGGTTCTTTTGGTAAAGTCACGTAGGTATAAAAATAAAACAAAAAATAATATATCACGACGTGTTGATCGCAACACAAGGGGTCGTCCTCAGGCGGAAAAAAATATCCAGCAGTAGAACTGCTGAACCAGCGAGAGAGCTGTTACGACAAGAGGTTATTTATGTGGCGATGGGCAAGCAAGCGGGGTCTGAGCTGGAAAGGAATTCCATCCCCGGACGCAAGCACGTCAGTTGTGTTAATGGGGGAGATTAGGTAAAGAGAGATTAGGGAGAGAGATAAGCATGAAATGAGCTTTCGTCGCCGAATAAGAGTATCGTCCCCGCATATGCGCACAGCAGCAGTGTTAATGGGAGATTAGCACTATGTTGATGGGAAAGATTAGGTAGGGAGATTAGGGGGATTAGCACGTTAATGGCGCTGCCAACTGCGCTGTTAGAGGGAAGCGCGTCCACGCAAGAGAACCACTGCAAAGGTGGTCGCACCAGTGAGACACAAAGCCCATCACACAGCCAGAACCATCGGCACATCAAGGCTAAGGGAACAGAGGTGGCCATGTTAGTGAGACCCCAGCTCGTTAATGCAGAGGTACCTAAAAGGGCAATGCAACTCAGAGAGTCGGAGATAACAGCCAGATGGCAGGGAAGAATGGAAGCACCACAGCAAGTTATGACTTTGCTTGGTTAATGACGTCCTTCCAATGATTGCTCAGCTTATACCCATCTCCTCAGTTGAAATTGTCTCTGTGTTTATATATCTGGATGGCTTCTTGGACAAATCTTTGATAGTAACCCGAAGGTTTGCAGAGTACCTTGGTCTCGGAAAAAACAATATTGTGCGAGCCCACTGCATTATAACAATGATCAGCCACTGCAGAGGTATTGGTTCTGCCGTGTTTCAAATCTGCCTTAAAAATGGCAGTTAAACTAAAGATTGAACCGCCTCTATGGGGAGGGTTTCCACACATCTGTTAGAGCTTTTAACAGACTGCGAGACAAGAAGGCTCACATGATCGAGTCGCTCACCTTTCCCAAGAGATGCCACGAGAGCAAGGTAATACCGATCGCATTTACACTTACATCTGCTGCTGTCACTTCTCCTAACGCTAAACGGATCTTGTTCAAAGCTAGCCTATCGCTAATCTCAGAGAGGATAAGACTGTTCCGTTTCGAACTTGATAATTTAGACAAATGTCTCTTACAATCACACTTAGCATTAACAGATAAAATGTCCACATCTGATTGGGACCTTGTAGATATCATGACTGTTTCTTCTGCCATGACAATGTCAACTAAATGGCATGTTAACTTGATTGCTAAAATAAAAACATCCTGTCAAAAAATAAGCCAGATCCACACGTTAAAAAGTTAGATTTTAACAAGATTGTCATCAATCAGAGTAACAGCCCAATTTTGATAGCCTAAAATCGGTACTAGCTAGAGGGCTGGACTTTGCAGTCACCCACAAACACATCCCAGTGAATGATAGCATTGCCCAGATTGACGTAGCCCTCAAAAGTTTAGGTCATATCCCAGCAGACGTGGCAAGATCTGAAATCGCCGCCATTCTCAAAAAGGCTAAGAAACCTATTAGTAACATCAGCAGGGACGAGCGCTCTGAACTCGCTCAATTGAAAAAGAGAGGTGACATTGTCATCCTTTCAGCCAACAAAGGCAATGTCACGGTCGTCATGGATAAAACCACATACAACAACAACATCCATGACCTTCTTAATGATGGCAGTTATACTAAAATCAACAAAGATCCTACCAACCGCCTGGCTATAAAAACCACCAATATCATCACTAAATCGACTTCTATAATCGCATCGAAAGACCAGCTCTCTCTAAAACCTTCAGCTGCTAGACCACCCAGATGTTATGGTCTTCCAAAAATCCATAAAGAAGATACTCCACTCCGTCCTATCGTTTCTACCATCAACTCACCTACCTACAAACTGGTCTAATTTCTCTCTGAGACCCTGCTTCCATTCACGGGCAAGACCACCTCAGCAGTACTTAATTCAGCTCACTTGGTTTCTCTAATCAAGGACATTTCACTGTCTCCAGATGATTTGCTTGTCAGCTTCGATGTAGTCTCTCTGTTCACCAAGGTACCTGTACCTGACACCATAGCAATCATTGAAGACTTGGTCCAACAGGGACTGGATCCTGATGTACCAACTTTGGTGAGGCACTGCCTTACCAACACTTACTTCATCTGGAATGATACATTCTACAAAAAAAATGAAGGTACCCCTATGGGTTCTCCCTTATCACCAGTGGTAGCGAATGTTTTCATGGAGAAATTTGAAACAGATGCCATCTTGACATCCACCCTACGTCCTTCCCTGTGGAAGAGATACGTAGAAGACACCTTCGTCATCTGGCCACATGGCCAGCCAGCACTGAACCATTTTTTCAACCACATCAATTCCATACACCTATCCATCAAATTCACCATGGAAGTGGAAAATGATGGCAAGCTACCATTCCTGGTTGTTTTGATCGTCTACAGGAAAACTACCCACACAGATTCCTATCTAAAGCCTGACTCCCACCACCATCCGGCCCAGAAGAACTCCCTGATCAAAACACTACACCATAGGGCCCGCTGCATCTCCGACCAGCGCCACCTAGCCAGTGAACTTGAGCACGTACACCAAGCCCTCAAGATGAGGACCCAATCAAAACCATAACCTTGCCATACATAGCAGGTGTTACCAGCAAGATTTCCAAAATCTTAAACAAACACAAGATCCAGGTCCGATTCAATACAGTACACAAAATCCGTGATTTGATCCCATCTGTGAAGGATGTCATTCCTGACATGCAATACCCTGGTGTCTACAAATTAAGTTGCGTCTGCGGCAGCAGTTACATTGGGGAAACGAAACGACATGTCTCGGACCGTGTTTGCGAACACAAGGCAGATTTGAAACACGGCAGAACCAATACCTCTGCTGTGACTGATCATTGTTATAATGCAGTGGGTTTGCACGATATAGTTTTTTTCCGAGACCAATGTACTCTGCAAACTTTCAGGTTACCATCAAAGATTTGTCCATTAAGCTATCCAGATATATAAACACAGAGACAATTTCAACAGAGAAGTTGGATATAAGCTGAGCAATCATTGGAAGGACGTCATTAACCAAGCAAAGTCGTAACTTGCTGTGGTGCTTCCATTCTTTCCTGCCGTTTGACTGTTATCTCCGACTCTCTGAGTTGCATTGCCCTTTTAGGTACCTCTGCATTAACGAGCTGGGGTCTCACTAACATGGCCACTTCTGTTCCCTTAGACTTGATGTGCCGATGGTTCTGGCTGTGTGATGGGCTTTGTGTCTCACTGACGCCACCACCGTTGCGGTGTTTCCCTTGCATGGACGCGCTAGTCTCACATCGCAGTTGGCAGCGCCGCAGCTTGTGTTAGACATAGACATGACATTAACTTACTAATCCCCCTAATGTTCATGCCTAATCTCTCCCATCAACATAATGCTAATCTCCCATTAACACTGCTGTTGTGCACATATACGCGAATGATACTCTTATGCACGACGGAAGCTCATTTCATGCTAATCTCTCTCCCTAATCTCTCTTTCCCTAATCTCCCCCATTAACACAACTGACGTGCTTGCGTCCGGGGATGGAATTCCTTTCCAGCTCAGACCCCGCTTGCTTGCCCATCGCCACATAAATAACCTCTTGTTGTAACAGCTCTCTCGCTGGTTCAGAAGTCCCACTGCTGGATTATTTTTTCCGCTTGAGGACGACTGCTTGTGTTGCGATCGAAACGTCGTGATATATTATTATTTTATTTGTTTTTATACCGACGTGATTTTACCGAAAGAACCAAAGAGTATGGATTCCTGCAGTCACGACATCTTCAAATCAAGATCACCCGTATAGCCTTAACCTATGATGGCCAGCACGGCACACAAGTGGCCAGCACCACGTCTGGCCACCTTCGTCGCCTGAGTGACGATGATTAAACTCTTGAGGCTGAATCAACCGAGGGGAGGCCCAGGACTGGATCAGATAATCGTCACGTGGTGTTGGCCGTGAGCGGGAATCAAACTCCGGGTGGTTTGGATCAAAAGTGCAACGCGCTAACTGCTGCACTACCGCTCATCACACTCTCACCCACACGCTCACCCATCCACTCACCACACTGCAGGTCACCTCACTTCTCTTTCTGCTTCTTCCCTCGCACCGCTCCACTGTTGAATCCCCATCCTCCCATCATCACCACCATCATCTTCCCCCCCCAATCTCTTATAATAGCCTCGCTCAATTCCAGAAACGTATATGTTACAACCTTAATTAGTGCCGTTTGTTGCTGGCCATCGGACGTGTGGGGCCAATTGGGCCCATGCTCAGCAACGGTGCGAACACTCCCGAATCAGCTTCGTTCGTTGCTTACGCTGCCATTTGCGCTGGAGATCACTTTGGTGAAGTGCAAAAGCGCTTTGGATGTCTTCCTCGTCATTTTCCAATGACACTCGCTGGCTGACTTTGCAATCGACAACACATCAGCACCCACACTATGACATATCAGCAACACGAAAAACGATTTTACATTAACAACGTTACTATCATCAACACCACGTGCATAAATATTAACAACAGCTGTACAACCATTATAACCATAACTACAACCACGTAACCATACACATAACAGCAACATTATAACCACAACTAAACCGAACATAACTACAACATACACTCGTTATAACCACAACCATGATCACATAACCACAACCATTACCAAGTAACCACAACCGCTACATTCTAAGGATAAGCACCACATAACCACAACTATAATCACCGCACTATAACCACAATATAACCACAACCGAAGCAATATAATCACCACAGCCACCAAAACCACGACATTATATCCACAACCGTAATCACATTCTAACCATAACCATGAGCACACAATCATAACTGCATGCTAACCATATTTTAACCATTACCATATTGTAACTCCAACTACATTATAACCACAACTCTGACTACATTATAACCACAACCATGAGCGAGTAATCACAACTATGAGCACATTCTAAATCACAACGACTCCCATTCTAAAGCCACAGCCATAACCACATTACAACCACAAGCACATTCAAACCATAACCGCATTATATATCCACAACTGCAAAAGCAATCTACCCACAACCACGCCCACAACCGCTGCGGGTGCAATGGGAGCTGGCGTGATGCCGCTTCTCCCGCCGAATCTGGACCCAACCAAATTTCACTTTGCTTGGGCCGCTTCAGCAGCGCACGCTCGTCGGTTACAATGAAGCGACGCCGGGGCGCTCAAATTTGCTTTGTACATTCCCAAACGTTTGGACACAGTTTTGCCGGGAGTGTCGCCAGCAAGAGAGTGTGGTGCATTGGCTTCTCACGCCAACGTGCCGTCCGGGGGAATCCAGAGCATGACGGACGGACACGTGTGAATTACACACGTAGATTCCTAAACACATGTTAATGAGTTCACCCAGCAGTCGATAGACAAAGGCTAATGATGATAAGTCTGGCACAGCACACAATGGTGGGTGGGGGGTGATGTAGCCAGCACCACGTTCAGCTACCTTTGTGTTCCCAGCACGAGTGCTCACACACTGCACCGGACACTCTTGTTGAGGCCGCATTGACCTAGTTTTCGGAAAAGGACCTCTATAGATACCACTGGTCGCTGGTGTTAACTCTGGCAGAGATGTGGAAGCAGAATACACCACCTAGGGTTGCTCTCACCTATTCCACCACAGAGTGAAGTCTGACACTGTGAGCTCGTGGGCTATCGCCAGAACTGTGCAGTCCCCTTGCAATCCAGTTCAACAAAGCAGTCAATACCAGTGCCAGATCTCGGTACCACCCAAGTGGGTGGGTGACAGGCGGCAACTCTTGTGGGTGAGTGGGTGAATGGGTGAGTGAGTGGGTGAGTTGGTGAGTGAGTGAATGGGTTGGTCAGTATATATATGTTGAACTTTTTTCACACCGTACGTAGATCACCGTGCTAATCGGAGTGGGTGAGTAAGGGAGTGGGGAGCGATAGAGCATTGGTTAGCTACGAACCCGGTGACCCGATTTCGATTCCCACCCAATGCCAACACCAGTGACAATTATTTGAACCGGTCCTGGGACAGCTGCCACTGGGGGTGCCCTGGGCCAGACCACACAGCAGCAATCACCGCCCCTGGGCTATAGATCAAAGCAGGGCATTGGGATGTTTTCAGATGAGATGCGCTTTAAATCCGCTTAGCGTTTAAGCGAGCACCACCACACATGCACGTATAATTAAGATTATTATTACTACTTAATTTGGAGCTTTCGTGACTGCAGGAATTACTCTTTGGTTATTTCGGTAAAGTCACGTATAAAGAGAAAATAATAAATTAAATACTAGCATACGCCGTTTCGATTGCTTGTGTTGCAATCGAAACGTCGTATGCTAGTATTTAATTTATTATTTTATCTTTATACGTGGCTTTACCGAAAGAACCATATAATTATTATTACTACAATAATGATATTATTGATGAGCACACGGTTTTGGGGTGTTGCCTCGAGTGATGTCTGCACGGCGGGGGGGGTTCGAGAAATGCCCCAGGGGCACTCTTTGTGTGCGAGGGAGTCGTGGGGGAGGGGGGGTGGGCTGAACGGAGCAAGTCGCGGCAATGCATTCCAGTTAACTGAGTTCCGCCTGGAGAGAGCGCGATGATTTACGATAGTGGCGAAGATCCCCCATGTGTGGCCTTTAAAAGGCTGATGGGTTGCAAGTGCTGTTAGCGAGCAGCAGCACTTACGAAGGCCGGCACGGCACACGAAGGGGGTGGGTGGCCAGCACCACGCCCGGCCGCCTTTACCTCCCCCAGGGCCGATGTTTGCACACTGCAGCAGGTACTCATTTTAAGGCTAAGCCGGCCTAGTGAAGGTACAGGACCGGCTCAGATCATCTCTGTCGCCAATGTTAACCGTGAGTGGTGAATCGAACTTGGGTCATAGCGGAGTACATGAACCGCTACGCCACCGCTCCCCACACCAACACTCGTCACTCCGACACGCTCATCGCTCACCCTGACACGCGCACGCACACACACACGCATGGACACACACGCACGCACACACACACGAATGGACACACACGCACGCACACACACACGCATGGACACACACACGCATGGACACACACACACGCAGGCACAAACACACGCATGAACACACGCACGCACAAACACACACGCATGGACACACACGAACACACACACACATGGACACCGCCAATTTTGACGTCTGACGGAAAGGTTCCCATTTGAAATTCTAATGCCTCTCGTGTCGCGGCACAGACTGACATTTACACAGAATTAGCGTTCGCGTGGCCACCAGCCAGCCCGTGCAGGGCTCGACTGGCGCATTAAACACCCCACCGCACGGATTCCGCCACTGCCTTCGTCTGGCTCTGTGAGCCTCGGGCATTGACAACGGAACTGACAAAATTATCAAGAGGTCATAGGAGGCCAGACGTGGGTCAATTTCAATACCCACAGGTCTCTGGGGTGTGTTTTTGTCCAGTCAGGATGACGCCTCAGTGGACACTGCAGAGTCAAAGTTACTCGGAACGAGTGCTGCGAATGGCCAAGACGAACAGCCCTTTCTAATCCACTGCTGGATGAGCGAGGGCCTCCCTGGGCCGTAGGGGGCCGTGGGGTTGCTTTCGACCGTACTTCATCGCGCCGGTCAACGCGGGTCGGTGAAGGAGGGCGGTGTCGACTTTGGAAACGCGGTACAGCACAAGAATGTGTGGGGCAGAGCGGGATCCCTCCTTCGGAGAGTGATTCTGAGCGCTCCTTGAAAAAAATCTCGAGGAGACTCAGATCGCCATTGGCCTCAGAGGCTGTGGCGGACTCTCTTTACCCGCGACATTGCGCCCGCTGACCCGAGACGTTTTACATAAACGCGACATCTCGGTCCTGGGGCTTGACGGCTCGTGACCTGTTAGTGACCAGTCAGTGACCAGTCAGTGACCTGTCAGTCGTAACGGAGGGAAAGTCCAATTAAGACAAGAACAGGAAGAACCAAACGTCCCACATCCAAGCCCTTTAAAGCAGCTCCAGCCTCAGCTGAGCTTCCGCTGGTACCAGCATTGGTGCCATCCGGCACGAATGGTGGTGGGGGGAGGGGGGGGCTCTGCCGTGTCGCCCCCCCCCCCACCACTTACACCCCCCACTGGATGATGATGAATGCCACAGGACGCGATGTGGACACGCACACATTACACGAGTTGGGGGGGGGGAGCCGATGGGATTTGTGGGAAGGCGGCGGACGGCGGCAATGGTGGCGGTGGTGAGGGACGGTGGAGGGGGAAGGGGGGGCCGGGGACGAGAGTAACATTTAATCAGAGCGTACATTGGCCCGCGGCCCCTGGCGGCAGTGCGGAATCGCAATGGCCGTGTGGGGTTGTGTGAGTGCGCGCGGACGGACGGGGGTCGTTATTCGTCTGCATGCAGGAGGGGCGGCCACCGGCGTTTTCCACGCGGCCTCAATAGGCGTTCGCTAACTACGTGCGTCGGTCAGGAACGGGGGGGGGGAGGCGGCCTGCAGACGTCACGGGGGGTTTTGTGGGGCTCGTGAATGAGAGACCCATGCACACACACCACACGAATAAACAAATATCCCCCGTATAGCCTTTAATACGGTACACTAGGGGGTAGGTGGCCAACACCACGCCCGGCCGCATTTGTCTCCCCAGTGGTCGTGTTTACACACTGCACCAGCTACTCATTTGAGGCCGAGTAGGCCCAGGACCGGGTCAGCGGGTTCCATGTGCAGCGCGCTAACCGCGAGACCACCGCACATACAAGGTCAGACACACACGTACGCACTCATACGGGGTGAAACTCCTCCCAATACTCGCTCTTCCTATTATCCGCAAAATCCTCCAATTATCCGCACATCAATCCCTCCTGTTACGTGCGCAAGAGCACGGGGTAGAAGGGGAGTCACCAGGATGTACAGAAAATTATTCTAATAATTATCCACACTTAACCGCAGATGGGCCCCTAAATTCCTAGAGCTTGCTCTGCGATATCCACTCCCCAGTCAAACAAGGATCACAGCCCAGCTGCGAGTCGTTCAATTCCCCGGCTCCCATCGCCAACCCACACACGGGCCAGCTTGGTGAAGTTTGGTTAAACAAGCCCGACGACTGGTCAAAACGGCTGCAAGTTAAATCTCTGCATGTCAACGAGCCAAAGCTTCCTGTAAAGCACGTGGCGTCTGTGTGGCCATCCCCAACTCTGAACCCCTCTCCCCGCGCCCAATGTGAGAACAGACGTCGCTGCTCCACCGTGCAGCAGCATCGAGGCCTCGATGGAGCCTCTTCCTCCTCCCTCTCCTCATCTCTCCTGACCCTTTGCTCCCGTTTCATTTTCCGTCCTTGTCCTCTGAGTTTCCCGTTCTCTCTCTTTCCTCTTCTCTCTCCCACGAATCATAGCTCAACGAAGTGGCTTATAGCAGCCACAGTCTTTAAACGCGTGACGTTTATTCTAAATGTGGAGGGAAAAAATAGAGCACCCGGAGAAGAATCCACGCCACCACGGGGAGAAAGAGACATGCAAACTCCAAATACACAGCAGGCATCAGGGTCGGGATCGAACCCACGACCTCCTGCATACCAGGCGAAGGAGTTAACATGTCGAACAGCAAGGCGCCCCATCCGCTGCTGAATCCACTGCTGGATGAGGGGCCTCCGCAAGCCGTGCGGGCAGTGAGGGTTATTTGAGCATACTTCACCACGCTGGGCAGTGGTGATTGGGCGGAGTGCAGAATACCAATGTGTTTGGCTGCACCGCCCTGTGCTGCGAACGACACCGACTGCCCCCTGTGGTATGAACGTTGCTCACTCACCTCCTGTATACCAGGCGAGGTAGTTAACATCTCGCTACCGTGGCGCCCCATGTTGGCTGTTATCACGAACCGTGACACCTGGCAAAATCTACGCCGAGTGGAGGCACCACCGCGGTCACTGCCGAACGACACGGGTTTTTGACAGTGGCAGAGCCGCACAGCACCATCCAGGAACCCACAGCATGGGCCCCCCAGTGGCCGGGAGTTAAGCGCCCCCCACCCACGTGTCCAATATCCGGCGTCAGCCTGGACCCCCTGCGACCGGCAGGGGCTGGGTTGCTATAGCCTCACCGCCTGCGCACTGCTCAATGGCTTTGCCTGCGCTGCAGCTGCTGTGGCTTCTGGCCTGCGTGTGTATGCAACACGCGGAGTTACCCCCGGTCACCCCCCCCCACTCATACCCCCCCCCCGCCTTTCCTCCCCCCATGCCCCTGCGTTATTTATTTATTTAGGCTGAGCGAGTTCAGGCCACTGGGTTCCCTGGGGCTGGGTTTGGGTACGGGTCAAAGTCCAGGAGGTTCATTATAACAACTGTGTGAGTGAGCAGACGCACACAGGAAAGGCAAAGATCCCCCGTATAGCCTAAACAGGCTGTTAGCGAGTAGCAGCACCTATGAAGGCCGGCATGGCACAGGAGGGGGTGGCCAGCATCACGCCAGACCGCCGAGCCTGTCACCTGCGCTGCACCGCAGCGGTTCGTTGTATGATCCACGGAAGAAAGATAATGTCGACGTAGTATGCGGCGGATTAGTGGGGGAATCAGCCGCGCGATCCCGGTAATCCACAGCAAATCTGCACATGACGAAGTTTGCCTAAATCTGCCGCACGTGGCTATCGCGTGAAATGTTTTAGCATAGTTTTCCTATTTTTTATATAAGAAAAAATGTCAAAGGAGGAAGTCACATCAGCACGGTTAAGTCTGTACAACATAAACAAAAAAACGCACCTCCGCATTCCCCTGCAGCTAACTCCACGTGAGCCCCGGCTGCTACGAACCGCCGTCGTCTACCGCTGCCCGAAGTGTTTCCCCTCTGCCGCCATGCACGGCGGATTACGGGAGCTGCCGAAATATGCCGACGACGTCAAGGAAAGAAACGTCCTTCGCGGCACGATGACGCACCGCGACGACGTCACACTCACGCCATCGCCGTCATGTCGTAGATAAGATTCATGGGGCGCGTCCGCAGTCGCGGATGGGGTCTGGCGATGTGCGGCGTCACTGGTGACGTCCCGTGCGGTGCTCGCAGACTCCGATACAATCGGTTAATCTTGGTCGACCGTTTAAAAAAAAAACTTGCCCTGTCCCCCTGAATGCCAACATAACTTCCTATAAATATAATGCCATCACTTACACAGTAAGCAGCTTAGCATAGCGTTGCTCCCGCAGGACCTACTAATCGCCAGGTCCGCCCTGGGCCTCTCAAATTGTTTGAAAATCCTCGGAATCGCCGTGGACTCGACGTTCTCACTGGGACAATGACATCCTCAACACAGGCATAAGTGCGGCAAATGCCATCTCAGGGTCTCTTGGCACATCCGCCCAATGCTGACTACAACCACAACACTCTCTGGCTTGAAACATTGTCAGCACTCACCTTAAGCATTACAATACCAGCGACACTTGGGCATCAGTGGCACAGCTCAAAAAACTATGGCGTCCTCGCACTGTCTTCAGCGTCACGCGTGGGCCACGGAACTTCCAGCGCTGCACAAATATAATTGCACTGATCCCGTCAACAAAATCATGGACACAGCGCAACATCGCTATCCAGTGCCACGGAGCTCTCTCTCTCTCAAAGTCTCCCGCCCTTACCTCTCCTCCACCCTTCTCACTCCACTGACCACGGCAAAACCGCCTCATCCTACAAAGATCGTCCAACAATCTGTTCATCGTGCCCAGAGTCGGGACCGTCCTGGCTGAGCGGCGTTTCTCCGTAAGCTGCAGTAGCAGCAGCGGCCATCTGAAACTCCCTCCCACTGCTGCACTCATCCCGCAGCAGCAGCATCAGCAGTATCCAGGCACTATCATCCACCTTCAAGCAGCAGCTCATTTATGGTTTAACCGGTTCAGGCGATCACCTGTCTAGGATCTCACCTGGTTCAAGCTGCCACATGAGGGACTTTGAGCTCTGGCTCCACGCCTCAAAGTCCTCGAATGAACATCGCAATTATAGCTGCACATCATAAATTTGATTTATGATGATGATTTATCGCGAACTCCCCACCCTCAATCCCTCTCTCCACCTCAAACAGACAGACGGATGGAGAGACGGTTGGATGGACAGAGAAATGGACAGACGGAGAGATAGACAGACCGACGGAGAGACAAACAGAGAGATCGTTAGACAGGCAGAGAGATGGACAGATATAGAGATGCTCAGACAGACGGAGAGATGGACAGATGGATGGAGAGATTTTCAGGCGTACGGAGATACAGACATATGGACATACATATGAACATTGCTGATGCATTAGCACTTTCAACCTTGGTTGGAAAGTTGTAAAACATAATCTGACATTAGCACTTATATCACGTGACTCCATAAACACAAACTCAATAGCATCACTGAGAAAAACAAGAAAACTGAGGTAGACGACTAACTGCACTGGGTACCAGAAAGGGAGCGGTTTCACTGCGATAGAGGGACAAGGCCCTCACCGGATGGAGCAGGTGGAGATGTTGCTCTCTAGATGGGGGGGCGGCGAAAAGGAGGGAGCACAGAAAGAGGGAAGAATGATCTTCTAGTTAACGTGAAATTGTGAAAAAAATAATCAGGACGAACCGAGGGGAGATCACGAAGGCTAGCGTGCTCCCTGATGATCACCGTGAAGGTGGGAGCGGCCATTATGGCCTGTAGCTCACTCGCTCGCTCTCTCTCCCTGCAGACGTGATGGCAATCAAGAACTCCATCTTGAGAGTCAGCAACATGACCGAATAGGTAGTGAGGACTCAAACGGAGAAGCCACTAAGTTGTTAAGCACCAGGTGCAAGTCTGAAGGAACAAACACTGACCCAAATGGAGAGCACATCTGGGGTAAAAGCCCTAAACAATTATGACAAGATAGGAGAGGAACCTATCAGCATTTGCCCAGCATTCACGTGGAAGGCAAAAAATAGCAAACACCCAAACATTCAGAGCCGACATCGAGCAGTCCACAAGAGGTGGGAGCCTAACCCCAAAATATAACGAGATGAGGACGCTACAGAGTCCTCATTATCCTCTAACCCTGACGAGTCAGGTCTGTCAGACACACCATAATGGCGATATGACCCCGATGCGAGCCTTCTCCTTCTTGGGCCAACCCAACAATGGGAGAGACTGAATGAATGCATATTGCCACTCCTTTTGGGGCCCTGGTCCTCACCTCTCACAATAGATTCTGTGCTCACACCCCCTCTAACAGAAGAGCCTACAAGGTCGCTTGTCACATCGGGGGCCTGCACGGCCTGGTTTTTCGAAGGCCCTGCACTGTTGCGCTTGTCCTAGTAAGTTTTTTCTACCCAATCACAGAGACCCAGAGCTCAAATTGCCCAATGACGCGGAGCCCACACCAACGGAACCGTCACCCGCCCCCCTTGCACGGGGGACCTGGAGCGGCTACGCTCCCCTCTGTGGGAAGTACTTGTGGGAGCCCGGGTCGAACGTGAGTCGCAACCCAAAGGCCACATGGTAGCCCCCCCATGGCGACATGCGTGTGTAGAGACGTAAAAAGCGTCTCAACGGCGTATATGCCAACAACAACTACAAATGGTAAAGGAGTGTGCACGTACCTCTCGAGGGAGCCGACGGAGACGTGGCGGAGAAGCAGGCACTACAGAGCAGGGTCCATTCGCAGAGAGAAAGAGGGGACGTGCCAACTCAGGGGAGTGAAGGGGGCCCGGAAACGGGGGCCCCGGAGGACATGTGATGCTGGCTCCGGTTCCGTCTCAAGAGACCGAGGAGGGGGCGTGGCCGGAGGGGGCGTGGCCGGAGGCGGAGCGAGGCCACGCTCGGGAGGATAAGAGATACGGGGGCGGAGCGATCGGGGTTGTCTGGCGGGGGACCTGACTGTGTGGCGTTGCCTCGGGGTTGAGAGCGTCGGTCATCCTAGACGGGGGCTTGCTGATGAAATAGGACTAGAAATCCCATCGATACGCCATGGTCGTGGCATTTGTTATGCGGGGGAAGGTTATACGGGCGGAGCACGGGCGGAGCACGAGCGGTTAATGCACCTTGGTGTCCAAAAAACTTTGGCTACTTTAAAAATTACATTTTTCTGGCCGGTATGGCCGACAACGTTTATAATGTGCTGCAAGGTTGCAAGGAATGCGCTCGCTGCAAACCTCCGCCGAGAGCAGATCGCCCACCGCTGAAATCCATCTGCGTTTCCCGGGTGAACGAACTCGTCGCGCTCGATGTTCTCGGTCCGTTCCCCACCACTCCGCGGGGGAATAAATTCATATTGGTGGGGATGGAATATTTGTCGCGTTGGCCAATGGCCTGGCTGTTACCAAACCAATCAGCTGAGACCATCACAGATGCGTTCCTTCATGGCTACGTATTAGATAAAGGCGCCCCTGAACGTCTCTTGACAGACCAAGGCAAAACATTTTCGTCCAAGCGGTTGAAGGAGGTTTGCGAGCAATTGGGTACCAAAAAGGTGCGCACGTCGCCCTATCACCCCCAGACGGACGGAATGGTGGAAAGGTTACACAGAACCCTGACTTCGATGTTGTGCCAACGTGTCAATGAAGCCCAGTCTGACTGGGACTTACATGTTCCAGGCGTGCTCGCAGCATACGGTTCCGCCCCGCACGCTTCTACCGGGTTTTCCCCATTCTTGTTAATGTATGGAAGGGAGCGTGACCCACCAATTGATGTGCAGCTCAAACCACTGGAGAAGTGTACTAGGATATCGTACCCTTCCCCTACAGTGATTGGCTGAAGCTAGGGAGGCGTCTCGAGGGAACTCGGCCTTGTGGCAGGCGGTCAACGAACGGCTCGTCAAGCCTCGCCAGTCCACTACCGTATGGACGCCAGGGGACAAGGTGTGGCTCCACTGCGACCACGTCCCGATGGGTACCTTCCCAAAATTACATAAACCATGGCAGGGGCCGGTCGAAGTGGTGGAGGTGAGGAGTCCACAGTGCGTGCAGATTCAGTGTGGTCGCCGCCGCTGGTTTGTGTACCCGTCGCTGCTAAAAGTTTTTTTCCACCTGCCATTAGTCTTTCATCTCCACTTCGAGGGCCGGGTGTCTGGTCAGCCCGATGAGCTGGGGCGCGCGTTGACTGACGTCCTTCCTCAGGACAGTTCTATTATTCCGCCCGCAGGATCCAAGCGCCGAACGGGACCAACGTCACCGGTCAGACTGGCCCGGGGGGAATGGGGGAGTCCAGAGCCGCCATCACCCGACCCTCTACCACATGGGGGTTCTTCGACTCAGGAGGTGCCGTGCTCGTCGAGCCATCTTTCGGCTGCCCCCGAAGCCTCCAGAGGACCGCACCCTCCTCGCTTGACGGGCCAGCATCAAGGACTTGGGCAAAGACAGCTCAATTTAAATGACCATCCTCTGGCGTCGAAGTGCGCCTACCACCGTCGTCCACAGCCGCCACTCGAGCCAGATGGGTCAATAGCTGACCCGGGTTCATCTTGTGCTCGAGTGCGGTGTTGCATGTGCGAGGTGTAGTTGTGGCCTCTCCAGGGGGTGGCTCGTCCATTGTAAATAGTTGCAACTAAGTTTTTTTTCTTCTCTCTTCCTCCCACTCGTCTTCTCTCCCTAGCCCTGTATATAGTGTATATATTGGTTCTTCCTCATTCGGGATTTTTATTGTGTTATTGTTGTTCTCTTGTTGCGTTCTAAATTGGAGGCCCACACGTTACATGGGATATATGTCGGTCAGCCGAGACGGCTGAGTTTCATATAGGGCAAGGTGATGTAGAGACGTAAATAGCGTCTCTACGGCGTATATGCCGACAACAACTACAAATGGTAAAGGAGTGTGCACGTACCTCTCGAGGGAGCCGACGGAGATGTGGTGGAGAAGCGGACCTGACAGAGCAGGGTCCCGTCGCAGAGAGAGAGAGGGGACGTGCCAACTCAGGGAAGTGAAGGGGGCCCTGAAACAGGGGCCCCAAAGGACATGTGACGCTGGCTCCGTTCCATCTCGAAAGACCGAGGAGGGGGTGTGGCCGGAGGCGGAGTGAGGATAAGAGGGACGGGGGCGGAGCGATCAGGGTTGTCTGGTGGGGGAGCTGGGGTTGAGAGCGTTGGTCGTCGGGGACTCAATTTTACATAGAGACCCCTTTGTCGGTCTAGAGTAACCCCGAGTATTGTTAACCCATAGCCCTGTTGAGTTGTGAATATGTAATGTGAGAGTATACCTGGGTGATTGAATGGTCACACCTCGTTTGTAATGATTGGCTCTACCGGTCCAGGCCTATAACCAATGGGAAGAGGTGTAGGGGCGTGGACCTGATGTAATGGGAAGGTGACACCTAGAAGGAGATGATTGGCCCTGCTGGCTTTAGACACCGCCGATGAGTTAGGGGCGTGGTCCTGGGACCGTAGGATGGAATCTAAAAGATTCCAGGGAGGTTACCCAGGACTGGCTGAAAGGCACTACGTGACCCAGGGATTAAAAGGGGTGGAGACGGGCAACACGTGATCAGAACTGGAACGAACGAACGAAGGGAGAAGCCACGCAGGAGCGGGGGTCCAGAGCCTGCCACGTGGCAGCGACAGTCTCTCTCTCTCTCTATCCCTCCCTCTCACGCTGTCAACAGCGTGAAGGAGTTAGATAGCAGAAGAGTCCATATGATGAGAGCTGTGAAAGAAAGATAATAAACAAACCTGATTCCAGAAGTTGCTTCCGCGACCTTTATTACAAATAAATCGTGGTGCCTCCAGACTTCTGTGTGTGCCTCGTGAGATGCATACTACACGTACATATGACCTGAGTAATGGGAACCGTGATGAGGGATGCTCGGTTGGCATCTACGCACAAGATGGGGTTTGTCCACCTCCAAGATGTCACTTGCGGGCACTGTGCTCGTAGTCGCCGACTCGCCCTCCGGTGCGGTCCACTGGTCTCTGGCGAGCCTCGCAGCTGACCCACCTCACACTGGCCACTGCAGACGGTACAAGGCCCAAAAATGGGACCCTTGCTCCAGGTTCGATATGAGGTGAATGGCACTGGCCTTTTCTTCGCTGTGCGCGGCATAATGGTCTCCTGCTCGCATGGTTAAACCACGGCTGTGACACCTGGTTCGAACGGCCATACTTTACTTTTTGGCGCCAGCTATCACCATCGCCACTATTACCACACAGGTGCTGTGACTGCATGCGAATAAAGCTTAAGACTTGGCGACTGTGCACCAAAATAAAACTACACAGATATCGCCGTGAAGATTGATTAAAATTAAAAGGTTATCACTAAGACGACAATAACGATTTGAAGAATCGAAGATACTGCTCCTGTGGTAAAACTCACACTTTTTATCGAACTATGCAGGAGCTCAAACAGGGCCCTATACTGCTGCGAGAACTCGGAACTGAGGAGTCTGGAAAGAAAGTCAGTGGTGTGGGTATTCCCCCTTCCCCTGCCTGTCACATGGACTGAATACCTCTTTAAGTTTTAAAAGTTAACTAAGATTCGTGAGAATTTCTGGGTTCTCTGCTGCCGCAATGGAGTGAGATCACCAAGTGCAACTCGAAAGCAGGACTGCTGAGGTAATAAATGAGCACAGTTTGCTACATACGATGTGAAGGAAGTTCGACATACATACATACATGCATACATTACAGTGAGAACAAATTATTTCAGTATATCCAGCACTGCAAACTGCACAGTACCGTGATCACAATGATCACTGGAACAGCCAGGCTCGAACACCAAAAGCTACCTAATAATAGGTGACCTAAACTATTTTCCTGATGTGGGCTAGTGAAAATAAATGGCGCTCAGGTAGAAGTCGAAAACCACCGAGATGATGTTTCCGGCATCACGTACGGAAGGGGCGGGGCTTGGGCCTACAGTTTTTCATTTCAGATTGCTGGCTCTGGCAGGGAGACTGAACATTCAACTCCTCGTAACAGTGAAGTTTGGCAGTAGCCACCAGGTGAACAAACTGTGGCCCCGAGACCTGATGCTTGACTGATTAGGAGTGAGGCTTCCCCTGAAAAACCAAAACACAAATCCCAACACACACGAACACAAATATACCAACATACACAAACACACACGTGTATACCAACACACCCATAGCAGTACAATAACAAAAACCATTCACCACTCAGTTATAGTGACGTCAGTCGGGCGCTTGTGCACTCCAAGACCACGTGAAGTGTAAAATACTTGCTGGAAGGTCACAGGACAGAACCAGGTGCCATGGGTTCACTGACTGAGATGATTTGCAGATCCACTACCTATGCCCCCGACCATGCCAATTTGCTTGAGTTTTAGCTGCCCATCTCTCCTCCGCCCACCACTATTGCTTGAGAGCAACTACCTCCAATTGTCCAGTAGCGTCCTTCATGAGCCTCCTCCACAGAGGCCGATCCTGACATAGCTGGTAGCAGTCTTGGGCAAGTCCACTCAGCTCAATATGATCCTGTACCACAACAACCCATCTCTTCTTTAGCCCGTACCGCTCCCGTTTAGCACCTTGGATCCGACCTAACAAAAGCTACTTGGGCATGCAATGGCTGTGCATGCAGGCTAACAAGACCCAGCCAATGTAGCTTTGCCTGCCAAGGAGATCACTAATGTGTCTAGATATGTCAAGGATTTGTGAGGTCCTCACACAATCCAGCATGGATAAACCCAGGATGGATCATAGGCAGGCCAGAATTAATGTTTAAAACTAGCACAGATGTTACATTTATGTGGTCCATGTTTTGCAAATCACAAAAAAAGGAGGGCATACTTGAGGCCAAGAAGATCCAAAGCTTGATGTGGAACAACAGGCCAGGTAGCTTCCACACAGCAATAGGCAGCTGCCAAACCAAAACTTTTCCTAAGCATACTCACCAGGCATGGAAATTTCTCCACTATTTCCACAACTGCCCCATCGCTCATAGGGAGTTGAGGTATAGTGTTATATGACACAAAATACCCAGTAAGGTGCTTAGTTTTGTTAGGGCTCATGGTAAGGTCCTACCTACCTATTTGTCGCATGCTCATGGTTCAGCAGCAGAGCCTTCTACTCCCTATCAGAGTAAGCAGAAATTACCAGATCATCAGCATATGCAACATTGTTGACCAATAGGGAGCAAATTCCTCGCCCGCACCTGGGTATCAATCAGCCTCCCAATGTATCTGTATTAGAAGGAAATTCCTGTGGTACAGCCATGGAAAGCTTTTTGAACTGCGTGGTCGCAAAAATATGTTATATAAGGTCAGAGCCAGAGGACACCCCTGTCACATTCCAAGATGAATAGGGAATGGCTCCAACTCCCAGTAACGTCGCTTTTCTCGGGGCTCTTCACCATTATGAAGATCCTTGATGATTGTGAGCAGAGAGTCCAGGACTAGAAAGCACAAAGAGCAATCACAACCCTGGCCAATTGATGGTACCATCGTTGTTGACCAGGTCAATTAAGCAGAGGAGTAGGTTCCCTTGAAATCCCCTATACATTTGCTGCAGCAGACGTATAGATAATATGACATCCATGCAGGATTGCTGTGGCCTAAAACCACATGGAAGCTCCACAAGCCTCTCCTCAGTGTGCCTGGCAAGGCGACATTGTATAAGTCTTGCCAGGACTTTTCCCCGTACACTAGGAGGGAGATCCCCTGTAGTTGTTACAATCACTATGGTCCTGCAAAAACCCTCCCTGTGGTCCACACAGTTATAAGTATGTCATACAGTGCATTCGGCACACAGATGTCAGTCTCCCTCAGCAGTTTGCATGGGAGCTTATCTCTGCCTGGAACTTTCATGGTCTCAGGCTCTGGATCTCCCCTCGCACTTCCTCAACAGATGGTACCTCAGCCAGCGACTCACAGCGGGTGGCTACTTCTTCCAATATTAAAGGCACGGCAGCCCCAGCAGGGTAATCCCCACCTTGCCTCATGATCTTATCTAGGCTAAGGGAATCCCCCTCCTCCAAGACCTCAAGGAAATGCTCTGCAAACGGATCACCATTATTTCCCTTAAGAATGGTGATAGATGTGATGCTGCAAGTAAATTTTTGATGGAATTAAAGAGTGATTTGTGAATGTGGGCTACTGAGGCAGATTCTGTCTCTCCAGTGACCCGCAAATACCACTCATCCTTGCAGTGTTGCACAGCTCTCCAACCCTCCGAGAAAAGGCTGCATTAAGCTTCCTCATTCTCCGATGTGGGAAATTGTAGATGGTGGGAGTGGGCCTGTTGCTTTCTCTTAGGGGTCTCTTGGGAGGTCTGGACTGCGTACCCAATGCGGCCATTGCAGCTGGAGAAGCCACAGTTCTGAACCTCACCAATTTCCGATCAGCTTCAGGAGGAGGGGGGACAATGCCACCCTTAGCTGCACGCAATGATGAAATTCTCGCTTGAAATTTTTGTTAGATAGATAAAACCAGGCTATTGTCGGTTTGAATAAGGTCCTAGGTGAACGTCCACCAGTACAGTGCAAAAATGGCAGGTGCATCTTACATATGGCAAGACGATGGGCAGTGGGCAGATCAGCTGAACAATAGGTCCTGGTGTCAAGGACATGGACCCACATCCGCTGTTCCGTCACTATATTGTCCAGCAGATGTTCTTGCTTGGACTCATGATATTGTGTGGATGCCCTGATCTGGGAATAGCGTGTTGGTGATTATAAGACCATGGGCTGCAGCGAAGTCTAGCAGCCTCTTACCGATATTATTAAACTAATCTGACCCATGCCTTCCAATCACTCCTGCCCAGGTGCCTGCGTCATGGCCCACTCAGGCATTAATGTTACCTAACAGGATGACTCTATTCCAAAGGGCCACATTAGCTAGCACCTATGACAGGTGGTCATAGAAGGCATCTGACTCACCAGCCTTGCCTACATCCCTCCACTGATGTTCATCTTCGGTGGGGGCGTAAGCTACAACCACTATTCCTCACCTCCCACTGATGTGGAGGCGAGCCCATAGTCGCCTTGGGCTTGCAGCTTCCCGCACCTCACCACCATGCTCCCATGCTCCCTTTATTATTTTGTTCAGAAGATGAGACACTCCCTGCTGTTGGCAGTTTCCTGCCCCAAGTAAAGGACTGCCCACCCCTCATAATGACAGGAGCCAGAAACAGTCCACCAGACTTGCTGAATACAACAGAGATCCAGTCAGTACCGGTCCAGGCCCCAACAGAGGAGTGGCAGCCTCTCCTCCTAAGAGTTTGAACATTCCACGTGGGCAAGTGCAATGGCTTTTTTCCGTTTATGGAGGAAACACGCACACCGACATGCACCCACACACCGACACGCACACACACACAGAGACGCAAAAACACACCAACACGCGCACACACACCAACACCCACAAAGATACACACATACCCACACATACATACATACAGAAACACGCACCGACATGCACACACACAATAATATAGGATTATTATTAAGGATGAACGTACCTTACACCCGAGTGGTGGTGCCTTGCGCCAATAATTCCTGCTCCAACTGCAAGCCAAGCAGCCTTCTGTAAAACACCGAGCAAGTGTTTCATGAGCTCCGTTCACGACTACAACGATGCCCAATAGAGCCTTTAAAAGACCGTTCTCGTAAGTCCTGGCAGCGAACACCTATTCTGGTGTGACACGACACACGAGGGGTGATGTGGCCAGCACCACGCCATGGAGATGAGGTTCAGTGCGCTAAACGCTGATCCCCCACTCGCTATAAACACAAGCACACCAACAAATCTACTGGAACTGTTACACCACCCTGAACTAAATACTGCGGTCTCAAAATCCGCAGCAAACATTCCAAATTAATCTCACTGAATGTCATCCTAATCTTTGGCGACTTTAACTGGAAACGTTGGTATAAAAGAACAACGTTGGAATATTATCTGCATGTTGTCTTGTATAGGACACGTTGGTATGTTGTTTGTGGTTTATATAGAACGACACGTTGATACAACGCCTCCAGCTCCAGTGAGTGGTAGACTCTTCCCGCCGTGAACAGCTCTCAGACCAAACGCAACCAACAGTCTGACAATACGCGGCTCCCTCGCATATCTCTCCCTCCAGATACAATGAAATCAAAGCGAATGTTTTTTTCCCGCACATCCTATCAGCCGCCGCGGCCTGCCTCTCTGGGGAGAGCATCATTTCAAGCGGCATCGATCATTTCAAGTGAAAAACTCCGAAACCGGTTTCAACGTTCAGAGGTCTCATCGAGCAGAGCCAAGTATGATTTATAACCAGTTACTTATTGGGGTCTGATCTTTAAAGGTGCATTTTTTTATACTCCTACTAATACTCCTGCTGTTATGGAGTGACTCACGCTGCCAGCTATGGCTGCAAAGTTTGATCGTACATGTTATGTATATCGTTTATTGTTAAATTTGAATCACAGTTCCTATGATCACTGTTACGTTGTTTTTATAGCTTTATTTTGGTAATTTCGAAAACGTTTTGGATTAGCCATATTTGTTTGTAGGTTGTACAGAGTTAGACTGATAACTTTAATCGAAATTGTCTTATGGTTGTTATTGTTTTACTTGCATCCCACTGAAATTTTTGCCCACAGCGTTGATATACGGTGCTTTTTCTGGAAGACTTTGCTGTTTTTCCCTGGATTTTTCTGTTGCGCGTAGTCACTTTAAGATGTTTCTTGTTCATGTTTTTGTTTGTTGCGGTTGCACCCGATTCAAGAGCCGAATGGCTCACAGGGCTATGCCTAATAAATGAACTGAACTGAACTGATTGTGGAGAAGGTAAAATGCCAATGTTCAGCTATTCCCACACGACAGAGCGAATCAAAAATCAACTTGTTACATGGGTGGACAAATATAGCCGAATCCATATGTTTTTTTTTTTTGCAAAACCAGAGGAAGAGGAATGTTGGAAAGCGAGCTCAACGTTGACAATTGTTTACACGAAAGAATTACGTATTCTACCATTGGTCGTAAAATAAAAAGCCTCATAAAATAAAACGGCGAGACTTTGCTTGACACCACGGCCGAGGGGACCTCCTCCCAGCTCGAAAGCTCGTCGACGTTCTCACGCGCGCGGAAGGCGACAGATATGTCCACGGATCCCGATGCCGAAAGAATAAAAAAATGAGTCGATGAATGAATAGCCAGCTAGTAAATACGCGGTTGTGCAGCAGGCAGTCTGCTTGTGGCTGATTCATTGCGCGGTTTGCGGTCTGCCCCGCACAGTAATTATTAATTATCCCGTGCTGTGCATTACAGAGCCGGGTTGCTATTAAACAGCCATGAATCCAGAACAGCGTCACTGCATTGTATTCCTCCGTCTCTCACTATGCTACCAATGCTGTTGTTGCGCATGATGGCAGCAGTGCGTTCAGGAGCTCGGCGCCCAGTGTTGGGGTCTGCTGGCCACGACGAGAGGGCTTCGGGTGAGAGAGAGTTTGGGTGAGAGAGAGTTTGGGTGGTGGTTTGGCTGCTGCTGCTCCTCCGTTGAAGGAGCGCGCACTGCAGTGGTTTTCTATTGGGTTGCATAACCACTCCTGTGGCTTAAATGTATCTCGACGAGTCTCTATGTATCTCCACGTCTCTATGAATCCCTATGTATCTCTAGGTTTAGTATATGGTCCATAGTGTGGCTTTGCATGGCCACAATCGCACGAATGTGGCTTGTCTTGAATGTATCTCTATGTGTCTCTAAGTATATCTACGAGTCTCTGTGTATCCCTATGTATATCTGGTGTTAGTGTTTGATCTGCAGTTTTAGTTGCATGGCCAAAATCGCACGACTGCGGCGTGGAGGAGATGTTCGCATCGGCCCGGGGACGTTCTGATGCGGGTGTCTTAGAGGAATGCCAAAGCCAGGTGGTGTGATGTTTGGGTCTCGAATAATATCATTTATACGCCCTTTGTCAATCCACTGCTAGATGAAGGCCTCCTTCCCAATGTCATGTGGATTATGGGGTTTACCATACTTCACTGCTGATTAAGTGGACGGACAAAACAGGGCAGATATCTCTCCCCATTGATGTCACCCACAGCCAGGAATCGAACACACACCACATACACACATACATTCCAACACACACCCACATCAATAAACCTCCGATTAGCACGGTTGGCTAGGTACAGTGCGAAAGAAGTTCAACATACATACAGAAGACTGTTGGGGAAAGTGCTGTTAGCAAGCACCTATGAAGGCCGGCATGGGATACAACGGATTGGGTGGCCACAACCACACCAGGCTGTTTGCTTTCCCTAGTAGCCACGGTTTCACATCACACTAGGTACTCATTTTAGGCTGAGTCGACCTAGGGGAGGCCCAGGACCGGTTCAGATAATCGCCACTGATGTTGGCCGTGAGCGGAAATTGAACTCGGGTTGCCGGGTTCGTAGCGCAGCGCGCTAACCGCGACACCACTGCTCCCCACACATATCAATACACACACACCACGAAGACAAGCATCCTCCATACAGCCTTCAACAGACTGTTGGGACAAGTGCTGTTTGCGAGCACCTATAAAGGCCGACACGGCGCACGATAATGGTGGTGTCCAGAACAACGCCCGACCGCCTTTGTCTCTCCACAATGCTGATGTTTACACATCGCACCAGGGGAGAGCCAAGGGTCCGTTTAAGGTTTTCGCCATGGAAGTTGGCCAAGAGTGGAAATCGAACTGGTGGGTAGCCGCTGGGCACTGCCCAGTGTCGTGAAGTATGGTCAAACAACCCCCACGACCGACAGAGCATAGTGGGGGGGAGGGGATGCCTTCATCCATCAGTGGATTCACCAAAGCGCCGCGATACCCTCCTGGTTGTTGTGTTTAATCAGCGTGGCTTCCCCATGGTCACACGAGTCAACGTGAACCCCTAAATAAACACGAGCTGTCGCCCGAACAGGAGACACTCAACACGGCCGTCAAACAACAACAGTGTGTGGCCTTAAATGAAAGGGATGGATGTTTTGTGAAATGGCCCTTCTTCATCGTTCATAAAATACATTTTTTAACACCTACTATCGATGTAATGTTACGATGAAGGCCCCAGTGATATTTTAAAATGTACCTATTTTCAGTGTGCATTTGTGTAATTCCTTCACGTAAAGTCGTGGTCACAAAAGCAACGTTTGTGGGGAATAACAGACATTTTCTATACTTTTGAGGCATAAGCAATTAGAAAATAACATTTATGACCCAGGAACAAAAATCGTGTTACATAGTGAAATTATTTTAGAAGGTAAATAAATCATCGAACACACAAATTAATCACGGGCACGGACGTGCCAACTACTTTGTTTTCATCAAACACACACCCCCCTACGTGTGTATTAACATTGTACATGTTTACGACTGAGAACCAAAGGGTTTCAAGGCGACAGCAAAGGTGAAACACCACCACCACCACCACCGCTGCTGCTGGGACCCAACGCGAGCCACTTTCTGTGCCGAAGCCACCACAGAGCCGTGGTCCATTCGACTCGGGGTTTTTTTTTTGTGTGGAGCCACGGCGGATGTGGGCAGCAGAGGGCAGTAAAGAATCATCCACTGTGCTGAACCTCACTCGGAGATGCCTCACCCCCCACCACCACCATCCCATTCGCCAGCGTGGCGAAGGCGTGGTGAAATAACGTGTGTATGTGCGTGTGTTGACGTGCTATACGATTCCCGTTCACGGCCAACACCAGTGATGATTCATTATCTGGACCGGTCCTGGGCCTCCCCTAGGTCGACTCAGCTTCAAATTAGTACCTGGTGTGGTGTGTAAAAACATCGCCACTGGAGAGACAAAGGCGGCCGGACGTGGTGCTGGCTACCCACCCCCTGTACCGACATCGTGTGCTGTGCCGGCCTTGATAGGTGCTCGCAAACAGCACTTGCCCCAAAAGTCAGTGAGGCTATACGGGGGGGGGGGGGTGTTATCTTTGTGTATCGCGTGCTGTGTCGTGTTGTGTATTTACATAGCAATTATTCAACACATGGCAAACACATGCAGTTCTAAACGCTATTGATTAGCAGTAATTATCTCAGCTAATTATCGCACTGTACTAAAATAACATTTGCTCCGATTCCTGCTGATCGCAATTGTGCTGTAAAACTGGGGTTTCCTGTCCCGATTGCACACGCACGCGCGTAACAAAGACAAAGATCCCCCGTGTAGCCACTGTACACGAGAAGGTGAGTGGCCAACATCACGCACGGCCGCCTTTGTCTCCCCAGTGGCGATTGTTTACACAACCGAACCAGGCTCTCGTTTGAGGCTGAGTGGACCTAGGGGACTCCCAGGACCGATTCATAGAATCGTCACTGGTGTTGGCCTTGAGCAGGAATCTAACTCGCGTCGCCGGGCGCGTAGTGGACGTGCGAGTCGCAACACCACAGCTCCCCACGCCACCACTACACACACACCACCACTACACACACAGACACACCACCAACTACACATACACACCACTACACACACCACCACTGCACACACACCACCATTACACACACACACCACTACACACACACGACACACACACACCACTACACACACACCCACTACACACACCACTACACACACACCACTACACACACACACCACCATTACACACACACACCACTACACACACACGACACACACACACACCACTACACACACACCCACTACACACACCACTACACACACACACCACTACACACACACAACACCACTACACACACCACGACACACACACACCACTACACACACCACTACATACACCACTACACACACCACTGCACACACACACACCACCACTACACACACACCACTACACACACACCACCACTACACACACACACCACCATTACACACACACCACTACACACACTCAACTACACACACGCACACCAACACCACTACACACACACACCACTACACACACACACCACTACACACACACACCACTACACACACACCACCACCACACACCCCACTACACACACCACTACACACACACCACCATTACACACACACACCACTACACACACCACTGCACACACCACGACACACACACACACCACTACACACACCACTGCACACACACACCACCACTACACACACACACCACCACTACACACACACACACCACCACAACACACACACCACTACACACACACACACCACACAGACACACCACTACACACACACCACTACACACACACCACTACACACACACACACACCACCACTACACACACACACCACTACACACACACACACCACCATTACACACACACCACTACACACACACACACACCACCACTACACACACACCACTACACACACCACGACACACACACACCACTACACACACCACTACACACACACCACTACACACACCACGACACACACACACCACTACACACACCACTACATACACCACTACACACACAACTGCACACACACACACCACCACTACACACACACAACACCACTACACACACACACCACTACACACACACACCACTACACACACACACCACCACACACCCCACTACACACACCACTACACACAAACACCACTACACACACAGCACCATTACACACACACCACTACACACACCACGACACACACACCACTACACACACACCACTACACACACCACTACACACACCACTGCACACACACACCACCACTACACACACACACCACCACTACACACACACACCACCACTACACACACACCACTACACACACACCACACAGACACACCACAACACACACCCCACCACTACACACACACACCACTACACACACACACACCACTACACACACACACCACTACACACACACCACCACTACACACACACACCACCATTACACACACACCACCATTACACACACACACCACTACACACACACACACCACTACACACACACACCACCACTACACACACCACTGCACACACCACGACACACAAACAACACTACACACACCACTACATACACCACTACACACACCACTGCACACACACACCACCACTACACACACACCACCACTACACACACACCACCACTACACACACACCACCATTACACACACACACCACTACACACACTCCACTACACACACGCACACCAACACCACTACACACACCACTACACACACACCACCACACACCCACTACACACACCACTACACACCACCACTAAACACCACCACTACACACACACACCACCACTACACACACACACCACCACATACACACACACACACCACTACACACATACCACTACACATACCACTATACACATACACCACTACACACACATCACTACACACACACCACCACTACACAAACACACCACTACACACACACACCACCACTACACACACACCACCACTACATACACACCACCACTACACACACCATTACTACACACACACACCACTACACACACCACTACAAACACACACCACCACTACACACACACACCAGCACACACCACCACTACACACACCACTACACACACACCACTACACACACCACCACTACCCACACACACCACCACTACACACACACACACTACTACACACACATCAATACACACACACACCACCACTACACACACACCACCACTACACACACCACTACACACACCACTACAAACACACACCACCACAAACACACACCACCACTACACACACACACCACTACACATACCACTACACACACACACCACTACACACAGAAACCACTACACACACACCACTACACACACACACCACTACACACACACCACTACACACACACACCACCACTACACACACATACCACTACACACACCATCACTATACACACACACCACCACTACACACACACCACCACTACACACACCCACCACTACTACACACACACACACACACCACCACTACACACACACCACCATTACACACACACCACTACACACACCCCACTACACACACCACTACACACCACCACTACACACACACACCACCACTACACACACACACACACCACCACATACACACACACATACACCACTACACACATACCACTACACACATACACCACTACACACACCACCACTACACACACACCACCACTACACACACACACCATTACTACACACACACACAACTACACACACCACTACAAACACACCACCACTACACACACACACCACTACACACACACCACCACTACACCCACCACTACACACAAACCACTACACACACACACACCACTGCACACACCACCACTACACATACACACCACCACTACACACGCACACACTACTACACACACACACCACTACACACACACACCACCACTACACACACACACCACCAGTACACACACACCACCATTACACACACACACCACTACACACACACAACCACAACACACACCACTACACACACCACGACACACACACCACTACACACACCACTACATACACCACTACACACACCACTGCACACACACACACCACCACTACACACACACCACCACCACTACACACACACCACCACTACACACACACCACCATTACACACACACACACCACTACACACACTCCACTACACACACGCACACCAACACCACTACACACACACACCACTACACACACACCACCACACACCCCACAACACACACCACTACACACCACCACTACACACCACCACTACACACACACACCACCACTACACACACACACACACCACCACATACACACACACACACCACTACACACATACCACTACACATACCACTATACACATACACCACTACACACACATCACTACACACACACCACCACTACACAAACACACCACTACACACACACACCACCACTACACACACACCACCACTACACACACCACCACTACACACACCATTACTACACACACACACCAATACACACACCACTACAAACACACACCACCACTACACACACCACTACACACACCCCACCACTACACACACCACTACACACACACCACTACACACACATACCACTACACACACCACCACTACACACACACACCACCACTACACACACACACTACTACACACACACACCAATACACACACACACCACCACTACACACACACCACCACTACACACACACCACTACACACACCACTACACACACCACTACAAACACACACCACCACAAACACACACCACCACTACACACATACACCACTACACGCACACACCACTACACATACCACTACACACACACACCACTACACACACAAACCACTACACACACACACCACTACACACACACACCACTACACACACACACCACTACACACACACACACCACCACTACACACACATACCACTACACACACCATCACTATACACACACACCACCACTACACACACACCACCACTACACACACACCACCACTACACACACCCACCACTACTACACACACACACACACACCACCACTACACACACACCACCATTACACACACACCACTACACACACTCCACTACACACACGCACACCAACACCACTACACACACACACCACTACACACACCACCACACACCCCACTGCACACACCACTACACACCACCACTACACACACACCACCACTACACACACACCACCACATACACACACACATACACCACTACACACATACACCACTACACACACCACCATTACACACACACCACCACTACACATACACCACCACTACACACACACCATTACTACACACACACACCATTACTACACACACCACAACAAACACACCACCACTACACACACACACCACTACACACACACACCACTACACACACACACCACTACACACACACCACCACTACACCCACCACTACACACAAACCACTACACACACACACACACCACTACACACACCACCACTACACATACACACCACCACTACACACGCACACACTACTACACACACACACCACTACACACACACACCACCACTACACACACACACCACCATTACACACACACCACCATTACACACACACACCACTACACACACACACACACCACCACAACACACACCACTACACACACCACGACACACACACACCACTACACACACCACTACATACACCACTACACACACCACTGCACACACACACACCACCACTACATACACACCACCACCACTACACACACACCACCACTACACACACACCACCATTATACACACACACCACTACACACACTCCACTACACACACGCACACCAACCCCACTACACACACACACACCACTACACACACACCACCACACACCCCACAACACACACCACTACACACCACCACTACACACCACCACTACACACACACACCACCACTACACACACACACACCACCACATACACACACACACACCACTACACACACACCACTACACACATACCACTACACATACCACTATACACATACACCACTACACACACATCACTACACACACACCACCACTACACAAACACACCACTACACACACACACCACCACTACACACACACCACCACTACACACACACCACCACTACACACACCATTACTACACACACACACCAATACACACACCACTACAAACACACACCACCACTACACACACCACTACACACACACCACCACTACACACACCACTACACACACACCACTACACACACACACCACTACACACACACACCACCACTACACACACACACTACTACACACACACACCAATACACACACACACCACCACTACAAACACACCACCACTACACACACACCACTACACACACCACTACACACACCACTACAAACACACACCACCACAAACACACACCACCACTACACACACACCCCACTACACACACAAACCACTACACACACACCACTACACACACACACCACTACACACACATACCACTACACACACCATCACTATACACACACACCACCACTACACACACACCACAAATACACACACCCACCACTACTACACACACACACACCACCACTACACACACACCACCATTACACACACACCACTACACACACTCCACTACACACACGCACACCAACACCACTACACACACACACCACTACACACACATACCACTACACACACCATCACTATACACACACACCACCACTACACACACACCACCACTACACACACACCACCACTACACACACACCACAAATACACACACCCACCACTACTACACACACACCACCACTACACACACACCACCATTACACACACACCACTACACACACTCCACTACACACACGCAAACCAACACCACTACACACACACCACCACACATCCCACTACACACACCACTACACACCACCACTACACACACACACACCACCACATACACACACACATACACCACTACACACATACCACTACACATACCACTACACACATACACCACTACACACCACCACTACACACACACCACCACTACACACACACCACCACTACACACACACACCATTACTACACACACACACACCACTACACACACCACTACAAACACACCACCACTACACACACACACACCACTACACACACACACCACTACACACACACCACCACTACACCCACACACACTACTACACACACACACCACTACACACACACACCACCACTACACACATACCACCACTACACACATACCACTACTACACACACACCACTACACACACCACTACACACACCACTACAAACACACACCACCACAAACACACACACACCACTACACACACACACACACCACTACACACACCACCACTACACATACACACCACCACTACACACACACACACACTACTACACACACACCACTACACACACACACCACCACTACACACAAACCACCACTACACACACCACTACACACACCACCACACACACCACTACACACACACACCACCACTACACACACACACATACCACTATACACACCATCACTATACACACACACCACCACTACACACACACCACCACTACACACACCCACCACTACTACACACACACACGACTACACACACCACTACAAACATACACCACCACTACACAAACACACCACTACACACACTCCACTACACACACACACCACCACTACACACACACCACCACACACACACCACTACACACACACCACTACACACACACCACTACACACACAAACCACTACACACACACCACTACACACACACACACCACCACTACACACACACCACCACTACACACACACCCCACTACACACCCACACACACACCACCACCACTACACACACACATACCACTACACACACCACCACTACACACACACACCACCACTACACACCACCACTACACACACACCACCACCACTACACACACCACCACTACACACACACCACCACTACACACACAGACCACTACACACACACCACCATTAAACACACACACCACCACACACACACACACCACTACACACATACCACCACTACACACACACCACCACTACACACACACCACTACACACCCACACCACTACTACACACACCACTACAAACACACACCACCACTACACACACACACACAACTACACACACACCACACGAACACCACCACCACACACACACACACACCACTACACACACACACCACCACTACACACAAACATACCACTACAGACACCACCACTACACACACAGAACCACGACTACACACACACCACAACTACACACACCAGTATACAAACACACGAACACCAACACCACTACACACGCACACCACCACCACTACACACACACGCACACCACCACCACTACACACACACGCACACCACCACCACTACGCACATACACGCACACCACCACTACACACACGCACACCACTACACACGCACACCACCACTACACACACACACCACCACTACACACACACGCACACCACCACTACACAAACAAACCACCACTAATACACACGCACACACCACTACACACACACACACCACCACAACACACACCACTACACACACACACCACTACACACACACACCACCACTACACACACACATACCACTACACACACCATCACTATACACACACACCACCACTACACACACACACCACCACTACACACACACCACCACTACACACACCCACCACTACTACACACACACACCACTACAAACACACACCACCACCACACACACACCACTACACACACACACACACACCACCACTACACACACACCACACCACACACACACCACTACACACACACACACCACCACTACACACACACCACACACACACCACTACACACACACCACTACACACACACACACCACCACTACACACACACACACACACATACCACTACACACACCAACACTATACACACACACCACCACTACACACACACACCACCACCACTACACACACCACCACTACACACACACCACCACTACACACACACCACTACACACACACCACCACTAAACACACACACCACCACACACATACACAGCTACACACACATACCACCACTACACACACACCACCACTACACACACACCACCACTAAACACACACACCACCACACACATACACAGCTACACACACATACCACCACTACACACACACCACCACTACACACACACCACTACACACACACACCACTACTACACACACCACTACAAACACACACCACCACTACATACACACACCACCACTACATACACACACCACACACACACCACACACACACCACCACTACACAAACACCACTACACACACACACCGCCACTACACACACACATACCACTACAGACACCACCACTACACACGCAAACCACCACTACACACACACACCACCACTACACACACGCACACCACCACTACACACACAAACCACCACTACTACACACGCACACACCACTACACACACACACCACCACTACACACACACACCACTACACACACACACCACTACACACACACACCACCACTACACACACCATCACTATACACACACACCACCACTACACACACACACCACCACTACACACACCACCACTACACACACCCACCACTACTACACACACACACCACTACACACACCACTACAAACACACACCACCATACACACACACCACTACACACACACACACCACCACTACACACACACCACACCACACACACACCACTACACACACACCACCACTACACACACACCACACACACACACACCACTACACACACACACCACTACACACACATACCACCACTACACACATACACACATACCACTACACACACCAACACTATACACACACACCACCACTACACACACACACCACCACCACTACACACACCACCAATACACACACACCACCACTACACACACACCACTACACACACACCACCACTAAACACACACACCACCACACACATACACAGCTACACACACATACCACCACTACACACACACCACTACAAACACACACCACCACTACATACACACACCACCACTACATACACACACCACTATACACACACCACACACACCACCACTACACACACACCACTACACACACACGCACACCACCACTACACACACACGCACACCACCACCACTACACACACACGCACACCACCACCATTGCGCACACACACGTACACCACCACTACACACACGCACACCACTACACACGCACACCACCACTACACACACACACCATCACTACACACACACGCACACCACGAATACACACACAAACCACCACTACTACACACGCACACACCACCACTACACACACACCACCATCACACACACACACCACTACAAACACTCCACTACACACACGCACACCAACACCACTACACACACACCACCACACACCCCACTACACACACCACTACACACCACCACTACACACACACACACCACCACATACACACACACAAACCACCACTACACACATACCACTACACATACCACTACACACATACACCACTACACACCACCACTACACACACACCACCACTACACACACACCACCACTACACACACAAACCATTACTACACACACACCACTACACACACCACTACAAACACACCACCACTACACACACACACCACTACACACACACCACTATACACACACACCACCACTACACCCACACACACTACTACACACACACCACTACACACACACACCACCACTACACACATACCACCACTACACACACACCACTACACACACCACTACACACACCACTACACACACCACTACAAACACACACCACCACAAACACACACCACCACTACACACACACACCACTACACACACACACACCACTACACACACCACCACTACACATACACACCACCACTACACACACACACACACTACTACACACACACACCACTACATACACACACCACCACTACACACATACCACCACTACACACATACCACCACTACACACACCACTACACACACCACTACAAACACACACCACCACTACACACACACCACCACTACACACACACACCACTACACACACACACCACCACTACACACACACACATACCACTATACACACCATCACTATACACACACACCACCACTACACACACACCACCACTACACACACCCCCCACTACTACACACACACACGACTACACACACCACTACAAACACACACCACCACTACACAAACACACCACTACACACACTCCACTACACACACACACCACCACTACACACACACCACCAGACACACACCACTACACACACAAACCACTACACACACACACCACTACACACACACACCACTACACACACACCACTACACACACACACCACTACACACACAAACCACTACACACACACACACCACCACTACACACACACCCACTACACACACACACACCACCACCACTACACACACACATACCACTACACACACCACCACTACACACACACACCACCACTACACACCACCACTACACACACACCACCACCACTACACACACCACCACTACACACACACCACAACTACACACACACACCACTACACACACACCACCATTAAACACACACACCACCACACACACACCACTACACACATACCACCACTACACACACAACACCACTACACACACACCACTACACACACACCACTACTACACACACCACTACAAACACACACCACCACGAAACACACACACAACTACACACACACCACACAAACACCACCAGTACACACACACACCACTACACACACACACCACCACTACACACAAACATACCACTACAGACACCACCACTACACACACAGAACCACGACTACACACACACCACAACTACACACACCAGTTTACACACACACGAACACCAACACCACTACACACGCACACCACCACCACTACACGCACACCACCACCACTACACACACACGCACACCACCACCACTGCGCACATACACGCACACCACCACTACACACGCACACCACCACTACACACACACCACCACTACACACACGCACACCACCACTACACACACAAACCACCACTACTACACACGCACACACCACTACACACACACCACCACTACACACACACACCACTACACACACACCACTACACACACACACCACTACACACACACGCACACCACCACTACACACACACGCACACCACCACTACACACACACACCACCACCACTACACACACACGCACACCACCACTACACACACACGCACACCACCACCACTGCGCACACACACGCACACCACCACTACACACATGCACACCACTACACACGCACACCACCACTACACACACACACCACCACTACACACACACGCACACCACCACTACACACACAAACCACCACTACTACACATGCACACACCACTACACACACACACACACCACCACTACACACACACACCACTACACACACACACCACTACACACACACCACCACTACACACAGACATACCACTACACACACCATCACTATACACACACACCACCACTACACACACACACCACCACTACACACACACCACCACTACACACACCCACCACTACTACACACACACACCACTACACACACCACTACAAACACACACCACCACCACGCACACACCACTACACACACACACACCACCACTACACACACCACACCACATACACACCACTACACACACACCACCACTACACACACACCACACACACACATCACTACACACACACACCACTGCACACACACACCACCACTACACACACACATACCACTACACACACCATCACTATACACACACACCACCACTACACACACACACCACCACTACACACACACCACCACTACACACACCCACCACTACTACACATACACACCACTACACACACCACTACAAACACACACCACCACTACACACACCACTACACACACCACTACACACACACCACCACTACACACACACCACTACACACCCACCACCACTACACACACACACACCACGACAAACACACACCACTCCAAACACACACCACCACAAACACACACACACACCACTACACACACACAAACCACTACACACACACCCCACTACACACCCACACCACCACCACGACTACACACACACATACCACTACACACACCACCACTACACACACACCACCACCACTACACACACATACCACTACACACACCACCACTACACACACACACCACCACTACACACCACCACTACACACACACCACCACCACTACACACACCACCACTACACACACACCACAACTACACACACACACCACTACACACACACCACCATTAAACACACACACACCACCACACACACACACACCACTACACACATACCACCACTACACACACACCACCACTACACACACACCACTACACACACACCACTACTACACACACCACTACAAACACACACCACCACTACACACACACACAACTACACACACACCACACAAACACCACCAGTACACACACACACCACTACACACACACACCACCACTACACACACACCACTACACACACCACTGCACACACACACACCACCACTACATACACACCACCACCACTACACACACACCACCACTACACACACACCACCATTATACACACACACCACTACACACACTCCACTACACACACGCACACCAACCCCACTACACACACACACACCACTACACACACACCACCACACACCCCACAACACACACCACTACACACCACCACTACACACCACCACTACACACACACACCACCACTACACACACACACACCACCACATACACACACACACACACCACTACACACACACCACTACACACACACCACTACACACATACCACTACACATACCACTATACACATACACCACTACACACACATCACTACACACACACCACCACTACACAAACACACCACTACACACACACACCACCACTACACACACACCACCACTACACACACACCACCACTACACACACCATTACTACACACACACACCAATACACACACCACTACAAACACACACCACCACTACACACACCACTACACACACACCACCACTACACACACCACTACACACACACCACTACACACACACACCACTACACACACACACCACCACTACACACACACCACAAATACACACACACCACTACACACACCACTACACACACCACTACAAACACACACCACCGCAAACACACACCACCACTACACACACACCCCACTACACACACAAACCACTACACACACACCACTACACACACACACCACTACACACACATACCACTACACACACCATCACTATACACACACACCACCACTACACACACACCACAAATACACACACCCACCACTACTACACACACACACACCACCACTACACACACACCACCATTACACACACACCACTACACACACTCCACTACACACACGCACACCAACACCACTACACACACACACCACTACACACACATACCACTACACACACCATCACTATACACACACACCACCACTACACACACACCACCACTACACACACACCACCACTACACACACACCACAAATACACACACCCACCACTACTACACACACACCACCACTACACACACACCACCATTACACACACACCACTACACACACTCCACTACACACACGCAAACCAACACCACTACACACACACCACCACACATCCCACTACACACACCACTACACACCACCACTACACACACACACACCACCACATACACACACACATACACCACTACACACATACCACTACACATACCACTACACACATACACCACTACACACCACCACTACACACACACCACCACTACACACACACCACCACTACACACACACACCACTACACACACCACTACAAACACACCACCACTACACACACACACACCACTACACACACACACCACTACACACACACCACCACTACACCCACACACACTACTACACACACACACCACTACACACACACACCACCACTACACACATACCACCACTACACACATACCACTACTACACACACACCACTACACACACCACTACACACACCACTACAAACACACACCACCACAAACACACACACACCACTACACACACACACACACCACTACACACACCACCACTACACATACACACCACCACTACACACACACACACACTACTACACACACACACCACTACACACACACACCACCACTACACACAAACCACCACTACACACAAAGACAAAGACAAAGATCCCCCGTATAGCCTTAACAGACTGTAGGGGCAAGTGCTGTTAGCGAGCACCTATGAAGGCCGGAACGGTACACGAGGGGGTGGGTGGCCAGCACCACGCCCGACCGCCTTTGTCTCCCCAGTGGCGATGTTTACACACCGCACCAGGTACTCATTTAAGGCTGAGTCGACCTAGGGGAGGCCCTGGACCGGTTCAGATAATCGTCACTGGTGTTAGCCGTGAGCGGGAATCGAACCCAGGTCGCCAGGTTCATAGCGCAGCGCGCTAACCGCTACACTACCGCTCCCCACTACACACACCACTACACACACCACCACACACACCACTACACACACACACCACCACTACACACACACACATACCACTATACACACCATCACTATACACACACACCACCACTACACACACACCACCACTACACACACCCACCACTACTACACACACACACGACTACACACACCACTACAAACATACACCACCACTACACAAACACACCACTACACACACTCCACTACACACACACACCACCACTACACACACACCACCACACACACACCACTACACACACACCACTACACACACACCACTACACACACAAACCACTACACACACACCACTACACACACACACACCACCACTACACACACACCACCACTACACACACACCCCACTACACACCCACACACACACCACCACCACTACACACACACATACCACTACACACACCACCACTACACACACACACCACCACTACACACCACCACTACACACACACCACCACCACTACACACACCACCACTACACACACACCACCACTACACACACAGACCACTACACACACACCACCATTAAACACACACACCACCACACACACACACACCACTACACACATACCACCACTACACACACACCACCACTACACACACACCACTACACACCCACACCACTACTACACACACCACTACAAACACACACCACCACTACACACACACACACAACTACACACACACCACACGAACACCACCACCACACACACACACACACCACTACACACACACACCACCACTACACACAAACATACCACTACAGACACCACCACTACACACACAGAACCACGACTACACACACACCACAACTACACACACCAGTATACAAACACACGAACACCAACACCACTACACACGCACACCACCACCACTACACACACACGCACACCACCACCACTACACACACACGCACACCACCACCACTACGCACATACACGCACACCACCACTACACACACGCACACCACTACACACGCACACCACCACTACACACACACACCACCACTACACACACACGCACACCACCACTACACAAACAAACCACCACTAATACACACGCACACACCACTACACACACACACACCACCACAACACACACCACTACACACACACACCACTACACACACACACCACTACTACACACACACATACCACTACACACACCATCACTATACACACACACCACCACTACACACACACACCACCACTACACACACACCACCACTACACACACCCACCACTACTACACACACACACCACTACAAACACACACCACCACCACACACACACCACTACACACACACACACACACCACCACTACACACACACCACACCACACACACACCACTACACACACACACACCACCACTACACACACACCACACACACACCACTACACACACACCACTACACACACACCACCACTACACACACACACACATACCACTACACACACCAACACTATACACACACACCACCACTACACACACACACCACCACCACTACACACACCACCACTACACACACACCACCACTACACACACACCACTACACACACACCACCACTAAACACACACACCACCACACACATACACAGCTACACACACATACCACCACTACACACACACCACCACTACACACACACCACTACACACACACACCACTACTACACACACCACTACAAACACACACCACCACTACATACACACACCACCACTACATACACACACCACACACACACCACACACACACCACCACTACACAAACACCACTACACACACACACCGCCACTACACACACACATACCACTACAGACACCACCACTACACACGCAAACCACCACTACACACACACACCACCACTACACACACGCACACCACCACTACACACACAAACCACCACTACTACACACGCACACACCACTACACACACACACCACCACTACACACACACACCACTACACACACACACCACTACACACACACACCACCACTACACACACCATCACTATACACACACACCACCACTACACACACACACCACCACTACACACACCACCACTACACACACCCACCACTACTACACACACACACCACTACACACACCACTACAAACACACACCACCATACACACACACCACTACACACACACACACCACCACTACACACACACCACACCACACACACACCACTACACACACACCACCACTACACACACACCACACACACACACACCACTACACACACACACCACTACACACACATACCACCACTACACACATACACACATACCACTACACACACCAACACTATACACACACACCACCACTACACACACACACCACCACCACTACACACACCACCAATACACACACACCACCACTACACACACACCACTACACACACACCACCACTAAACACACACACCACCACACACATACACAGCTACACACACATACCACCACTACACACACACCACTACAAACACACACCACCACTACATACACACACCACCACTACATACACACACCACTATACACACACCACACACACCACCACTACACACACACCACTACACACACACGCACACCACCACTACACACACACACCACCACCACTACACACACACGCACACCACCACCACTACACACACACGCACACCACCACCATTGCGCACACACACGTACACCACCACTACACACACGCACACCACTACACACGCACACCACCACTACACACACACACCATCACTACACACACACGCACACCACGACTACACACACAAACCACCACTACTACACACGCACACACCACCACTACACACACACCACCATCACACACACACACCACTACAAACACTCCACTACACACACGCACACCAACACCACTACACACACACCACCACACACCCCACTACACACACCACTACACACCACCACTACACACACACACACCACCACATACACACACACAAACCACCACTACACACATACCACTACACATACCACTACACACATACACCACTACACACCACCACTACACACACACCACCACTACACACACACCACCACTACACACACAAACCATTACTACACACACACACACCACTACAAACACACCACCACTACACACACACACCACTACACACACACCACTATACACACACACCACCACTACACCCACACACACTACTACACACACACCACTACACACACACACCACCACTACACACATACCACCACTACACACACACCACTACACACACCACTACACACACCACTACACACACCACTACAAACACACACCACCACAAACACACACCACCACTACACACACACACCACTACACACACACACACCACTACACACACCACCACTACACATACACACCACCACTACACACACACACACACTACTACACACACACACCACTACATACACACACCACCACTACACACATACCACCACTACACACATACCACCACTACACACACCACTACACACACAACTACAAACACACACCACCACTACACACACACCACCACTACACACACACACCACTACACACACACACCACCACTACACACACACACATACCACTATACACACCATCACTATACACACACACCACCACTACACACACACCACCACTACACACACCCCCCACTACTACACACACACACGACTACACACACCACTACAAACACACACCACCACTACACAAACACACCACTACACACACTCCACTACACACACACACCACCACTACACACACACCACCAGACACACACCACTACACACACAAACCACTACACACACACACCACTACACACACACACCACTACACACACACCACTACACACACACACCACTACACACACAAACCACTACACACACACACACCACCACTACACACACACCCACTACACACACACACACCACCACCACTACACACACACATACCACTACACACACCACCACTACACACACACACCACCACTACACACCACCACTACACACACACCACCACCACTACACACACCACCACTACACACACACCACAACTACACACACACACCACTACACACACACCACCATTAAACACACACACCACCACACACACACCACTACACACATACCACCACTACACACACAACACCACTACACACACACCACTACACACACACCACTACTACACACACCACTACAAACACACACCACCACGAAACACACACACAACTACACACACACCACACAAACACCACCAGTACACACACACACCACTACACACACACACCACCACTACACACAAACATACCACTACAGACACCACCACTACACACACAGAACCACGACTACACACACACCACAACTACACACACCAGTTTACACACACACGAACACCAACACCACTACACACGCACACCACCACCACTACACGCACACCACCACCACTACACACACACGCACACCACCACCACTGCGCACATACACGCACACCACCACTACACACGCACACCACCACTACACACACACCACCACTACACACACGCACACCACCACTACACACACAAACCACCACTACTACACACGCACACACCACTACACACACACCACCACTACACACACACACCACTACACACACACCACTACACACACACACACCACTACACACACACGCACACCACCACTACACACACACGCACACCACCACTACACACACAAACCACCACCACTACACACACACGCACACCACCACTACACACACACGCACACCACCACCACTGCGCACACACACGCACACCACCACTACACACATGCACACCACTACACACGCACACCACCACTACACACACACACCACCACTACACACACACGCACACCACCACTACACACACAAACCACCACTACTACACATGCACACACCACTACACACACACACACACCACCACTACACACACACACCACTACACACACACACCACTACACACACACCACCACTACACACAGACAACAACAACAACAACAACCGCCATTCGCCACTAAGTGGCGGTGACGTCACCACGACGCTTGTGCCAGGCCATGTGCACCTTGAGGCCACGTGAAGTGTCGAACGCCCGCTGGCAGGAGGTCACGGGACAGACCCAGGTGCCACGGGTCGACTGACCGAGATGACCGAGATGACTGGCTGATGCACCACCTGTGCCCCCTACTGTGCCAACTTGCTGTGCTTTAGCCACCCGGCGCTCCGCTCGTTGTTGTGAGCGTCGCTCCTCCGCCCTCCGTTGTTGTTGGAGGGCGACTGCCTCCAACTGCCCAGTAGCGTCCTTCACGAGCCTCCTCCACTGAGGCCGATCTTGACACCGCTGGTACCAGTCATCGGCAAGTCCACTCAGCTCCACGTCCTCCTGTACCACATCACTCCATCTCTTCTCTAGCCCGTGCCGCGCCCGTTTAGCCCCCTCGATCCGGCCGAACAAAAGCTGTTTAGGCATGCGGTGGCTGGGCATGCGGGCTACATGACCCAGCCAACGCAGCCTTGCCTGCCGGAGGAGCTCACTGATGGGACTTTGCCCAGATCTTTCAAGGACTTGTGAGCTCCTCACACAATCCAGCCTGGTCAAACCCAGGATGGATCGTAGGCAGGCCAGCCTAAATGTTTCCAACCGGCGAAGATGCTCCACTAGGGGGGTCCACGTTTCGCAAGCGTAGAGAAGGGAGGGAATGACCGTGGCCGAGAAGACCTGAAGCTTCGTGCGGAGCGACAGACCAGGTAGCTTCCACACAGCGTTACGCAACCGATGAAAAGATATTGCCGCTCGACTGATTCGGAGTGAGACCTCTGCTGATAAACTGGAGCTGGTCATGAGCACACTGCCCAGGTATGGGAAACTCTCTACTCTCTCCACAACTGCCCCATCACCGATTGGGAGTTGTGGGGGCGGAGTGCCCGATGGTACAAAATACCCAGGCAGGTGCTTAGTTTTGGTGGGGCTGATGGTAAGGCCCCACCTCTTAGTGGCACACTCCAGCCTCAGCAGCAGCGTCTCCAACTCCTCTTCTGAATGAGCAGCTATTACCAAATCATCGGCATACATAACGTGGTTGACCAATAGGGAGCCATCCCTTGATCGCACCCGGGCGTCGGTCAGCCTCCCATTATATCTGTACCAAATTGTAATTTCCCCGGTACAGCTATTGAAGGCTTCACGAACTACGCAGTCGAAATAGATGTTAAATAATGTGGGAGCCAGAGGACATCCCTGTCGCACCCCAAGGTGTACAGGGAAAGGCTCCGACTCCCGGCCACGTAGTTTTACCCGGGCCCGCTCACCATCATGAAGGTCCTTAATGATCGTGAGCAGAGGGTCAGGGACTCCGAAAGCACGAAGAACAACCCAGAGCCCAGTCCTACTGATGGTATCATAGGCCTTGACCAGGTCAATAAAGCAGAGATGTAGGTCTTTTTGGAATTCCCTACACCTCTGCTGTAGCAGACGGACAGAAAATATGGCATCTGTGCAGGACCGCCCTTTCCTGAAACCACATTGGGGCTCCGCAAGCCTCTCCTCAGCATGCCTAGCAAGGCGATGTTGAATAATCCTTGCCAGGACCTTACCCGGCACACTGAGGAGTGAGATGCCCCTGTAGTTGTTACAGTCTGTGCGGTCCCCCTTCTTAAAGAGGGGGACCACCAGGGCATCCTTCCAGTCCTGCGGAACCCGTCCAGTGGTCCAGACTGTTGTTATGATGTCATATAGGGCAGTCTGTGCACAAACGCCACCCTCCCTCAGCATTTCGCCTGGGAGATCATCTCTGCCCGGTGCCTTCCCTGGTCTCAGACTCCGGATCGCCCTCAGTACTTCCTCAACAGCCGGTACCTCAGCCAGCCACTCACAGGGGGTGACCTCTTCCAATATTTGAGGCACCGCAGCCTCAGCAGGGTTATCCCCACTTTGTGCCATGATGTTTTCCTGGCTGAGAGATTTTCCCTCCCCCAGGACCTCACAGAAATGCTCAGCAAATCTGCAAACCTGTTCCTGGGGGTCGGAGATTGGATCACCGTTTTTTCCTCTAATGATGGTAATAGGTGTGGCGCTGCAGGTTACTTTTTTGATGGAGTTAAATAGTGATTTGTGATCGCGGGCCACTGAGGCAGACTCCATCTCCTCAGCAACCCGCGACCACCACCCATCCTTACAGCGCCTTACGGCTCTCCGAACCTCCGAGCGAAGGCTGCGGTAAACCTCCTCATTCTCTGACGTGGGATGCTGTAGGCGATGAGAGTGGGCCTGTCGCTTTTTCTCAATTAACCTGAACACCTCCTCCGTCAGCCAGGGTTCCCGGGGAGGTCTGGACCGCGTACCCAAAGCAGCCATTGCAGCTGCATGAGTCACAGTCTTAAACCTCGCCCATTTACCCTCGACATCAGGTGGAGTGGGGGACGATGCCAACCCCAGCTGCAAGCGATGATGAAATTCTCGCTTGCAACTTTCATCAGCTAACTTAGACCAGGCCACTTTTGGTTGGAATGGGATCCTGGGTGTACACCCACCACCGGAGTGGAAGAATGGCAGGCGCATCTTACAGATGACTAGTCGATGGTCAGAGGGCAGATCAGCTCCACGGTAGGTCCTGGTGTCAAGGACATGGGCTCGCATCCGCTGGTCCGTCACTACGTAGTCCAGCAGATGTTCTTGCTTGGACCCGGCATGCATCCATGATGTTGTGTGGATGCGCCGATGCCGGAAGAGCGTGTTGGTAATTACAAGCCCATGGGCTGCACAGAAATCTAGCAGCCTCCTACCGTTGTTATTGAGCTGATCTGGCCCATGCCTTCCAATCACTCCAGACCAGGTGCCAGCATCATGACCAACTCGGGCATTGAAGTCACCCAACAAGATGACTCTGTCCCGAGTGGCCACTTTAGCCAGCACCTGTGACAGTAGGTCATAGAAAGCGTCTGACTCATCGGCTTTGCCTGCATCCCTCCACGGATGTTCGTCTTCGGTGGGGGCGTAAGTAACCACGACCACCACTCCTCGCCTCTGGTTGATGGGAAGGCGAGCCCAAAGTATCCTGGGGCTTACAGCTTCCCACACCTCACCGCCACGCTCCCACGCCCCCTTCATTCTTTTGTTCAGAAGAAGAGCCACACCCTGTTGTTTGGCAGTCTCCTGCCCCGAGTAGAGGACTGTCCACCCCTCATGGTGGCAGGAGCCAGAACCGGTCCACCGGACCTCCTGAATGCCACAGAGATCCAGGCGGTACCGGTCCAGCTCCCGACAGAGGAGTGGCAGCCTCTCCTCCGCAGTGAGCGTTCGAACATTCCACGTGGCCATCCGCAATGGTTTTTCGTTGTTACTGGAGGAGCCCCGAGGGTTAAAATTCAATCTCCTGGCTCCGCCAAATGGGGTTTGGCCAGGAGACGTCATAAAAGCCTGACCCCCCGGGGCCTCCGGCACAAGCTTATTAATTACAGGTTTATGTTTAAATCGTAGTTTAGTGGTGGTTAATTGAAGGTGGAGGGGTTACCAGCCCCTCGCACCCGTCCAGAGCCCCCGTTTAGCCACTGTGGTGGTCACAGACGCCATGAGGGGAGAGGCCAATGGGCATTGGCCCTCCCCCCACAGCACTGCCCACGACAGTGTTGCCCGTCCGGCACCGCGAGGAGGTAGGAGGTTGTTTTGCCGCACCACTACACACACAGACATACCACTAAACACACCATCACTATACACACACACCACCACTACACACACACACCACCACTACACACACACCACCACTACACACACCCACCACTACTACACACACACACCACTACACACACCACTACAAACACACACCACCACCACGCACACACCACTACACACACACACACCACCACTACACACACCACACCACATACACACCACTACACACACACCACCACTACACACACACCACACACACACATCACTACACACACACACCACTGCACACACACACCACCACTACACACACACATACCACTACACACACCATCACTATACACACACACCACCACTACACACACACACCACCACTACACACACACCACCACTACACACACCCACCACTACTACACATACACACCACTACACACACCACTACAAACACACACCACCACTACACACACCACTACACACACCACTACACACACACCACCACTACACACACACCACTACACACCCACCACCACTACACACACACACACCACGACAAACACACACCACTCCAAACACACACCACCACAAACACACACACACACCACTACACACACACAAACCACTACACACACACCCCACTACACACCCACACCACCACCACGACTACACACACACATACCACTACACACACCACCACTACACACACACCACCACCACTACACACACATACCACTACACACACCACCACTACACACACACACCACCACTACACACCACCACTACACACACACCACCACCACTACACACACCACCACTACACACACACCACAACTACACACACACACCACTACACACACACCACCATTAAACACACACACACCACCACACACACACACACCACTACACACATACCACCACTACACACACACCACCACTACACACACACCACTACACACACACCACTACTACACACACCACTACAAACACACACCACCACTACACACACACACAACTACACACACACACAACTACACACACACCACACAAACACCACCAGTACACACACACACCACTACACACACACACCACCACTACACACAAACATACCATTACAGACACCACCACTACACACACAGAACCACGACTACACACACACCACAACTACACACACCAGTATACACACACACGAACACCAACACCACTACACACGCACACCACCACCACTACACGCACACCACCACCACTACACACACACGCACACCACCACCACTGCGCACATACACGCACACCACCACTACACACACACACACCACTACACACGCACACCACCACTACACACACACCACCACTACACACACGCACACCACCACTACACACACAAACCACCACTACTACACACGCACACACCACTACACACACACACACACCACCACTACACACACACCACTACACACACACACCACTACACACACACGCACACCACCACTACACACACACGCACACCACCACTACACACACACACCACCACCACTACACACACACGCACACCACCACTACACACACACGCACACCACCACCACTGCGCACACACACGCACACCACCACTACACACATGCACACCACTACACACGCACACCACCACTACACACACACACCACCACTACACACACACGCACACCACCACTACACACACAAACCACCACTACTACACATGCACACACCACTACACACACACACACACCACCACTACACACACACACCACTACACACACACACCACTACACACACACACCACCACTACACACAGACATACCACTACACACACCATCACTATACACACACACCACCACTACACACACACACCACCACTAAACACACACCACCACTACACACACCCACCACTACTACACACACACACCACTACACACACCACTACAAACACACACCACCACCACGCACACACCACTACACACACACACACCACCACTACACACACCACACCACATACACACCACTACACACACACCACCACTATACACACACCACACACACACACCACTACACACACACACCACTGCACACACACACCACCACTACACACACACATACCACTACACACACCATCACTATACACACACACCACCACTACACACACACACCACCACTACACACACCCACCACTACTACACATACACACCACTACACACACCACTACAAACACACACCACCACTACACACACCACCACTACACACACACCACTACACACCCACCACCACTACACACACACACACCACGACAAACACACACCACTCCAAACACACACCACCACAAACACACACACCACTACACACACACAAACCACTACACACACACCCCACTACACACCCACACCACCACCACGACTACACACACACATACCACTACACACACCACCACTACACACACACCACCACCACTACACAGACATACCACTACACACACCACCACTACACACACACACCACCACTACACACCACCACTACACACACACCACCACCACTACACACACCACCACTACACACACACCACAACTACACACACACACCACTACACACACACCACCATTAAACACACACACACCACCACACACACACACACCACTACACACATACCACCACTACACACACACACCACCACTACACACACACCACTACACACACACCACTACTACACACACCACTACAAACACACACCACCACTACACACACACACAACTACACACACACCACACAAACACCACCAGTACACACACACACCACTACACACACACACCACCACTACACACAAACATACCACTACAGACACCACCACTACACACACAGAACCACGACTACACACACACCACAACTACACACACCAGTATACACACACACGAACACCAACACCACTACACACGCACACCACCACCACTACACACACACGCACACCACCACCACTACACACACACGCACACCACCACCACTGCGCACATACACGCACACCACCACTACACACACACACCACTACACACGCACACCACCACTACACACACACCACCACTACACACACGCACACCACCACTACACACACAAACCACCACTACTACACACGCACACACCACTACACACACACACACCACCACTACACACACACACCACTACACACACACCACTACACACACACACCACTACACACACACGCACACCACCACTACACACACACGCACACCACCACTACACACACACACCACCACCACTACACACACACGCACACCACCACTACACACACACGCACACCACCACCACTGCGCACACACACGCACACCACCACTACACACATGCACACCACTACACACGCACACCACCACTACACACACACACCACCACTACACACACACGCACACCACCACTACACACACAAACCACCACTACTACACACGCACACACCACTACACACACACACCACCACTACACACACACACCACTACACACACACACCACTACACACACACACCACCACTACACACAGACATACCACTACACACACCATCACTATACACACACACCACCACTACACACACACACCACCACTACACACACACCACCACTACACACACCCACCACTACTACACACACACACCACTACACACACCACTACAAACACACACCACCACCACACACACACCACTACACACACACACACCACCACTACACACACCACACCACATACACACCACTACACACACACCACCACTACACACACACCACACACACACACCACTACACACACACACCACTGCACACACACACCACCACTACACACACACATACCACTACACACACCATCACTATACACACACACCACCACTACACACACACACCACCACTACACACACACCACCACTACACACACCCACCACCACTACACATACACACCACTACACACACCACTACAAACACACACCACCACTACGCACACCACTACACACACCACTACACACACCACTACACACACCACTACACACACACCACTACACACCCACCACCACTACACACACACACACCACGACAAACACACACCACTCCAAACACACACCACCACAAACACACACACACCACTACACACACACAAACCACTACACACACACCCCACTACACACCCACACCACCACCACGACTACACACACACATACCATTACACACACCACCACTACACACACACCACCACCACTACACACACATACCACTACACACACCACCACTACACACACACACCACCACTACACACACACCACCACTACACACACACACACCACCACTACACACACACCACCACTACACACACGCACACCACTACTACACACACACCACTACACACACCACTACACATACACCACCACTACACACACACCACCACTACACACACACCACCACCACACACACACTACACACACACACTACACACACACCACCACTACACACACACACACACCACTACACACACACCACCACTACACAGACACACCACTACAAACACACACCACCACAAACACACACACCACTACACACACACACACCACTACACACACACCCCACTACACACACACACCACCACCACGACTACACACACACACATACCACTACACACACCACCAATACACACACACACCACCACCACTACACACACATACCACTACACACACCACCACTACACACACACACCACCACTACACACACACCACCACTACACACACACCAAGACTACACACACACCACTACTACACACACACCACTACACACACCACTACACACACACCACCACTACACGTACCACTACACACACACACCACTACTACACACACATACCACTACACACACCACTACACACACACCACCACTACACACACAACTACTACACACACACACCACTACACACACACACGACTACACACACCACTACACACACACACCACTACACACACACCACTACACACACACCACCACTACACACATACCACTACACACACACACACCACTACACACACACCACTACACACACCACCACTACACACACACACACCACTACACACACACACCACTACACACACCACTACACACACACACCACCATCACCACTACACACACACATACCACTACACACACCACCACTACACACACAGAACCACCACTACACACACACACAACTACACACACCACTACACACGCACACCACCACCACTACACACACACACACCACCACCACTACACACACGCACACCACCACCACTGCGCACACACACGCACACCACCACTACACACACACACCACCACTACACACGCACACCACCACTACACACACACACACCACCACTACACACACACGCACACCACCACTACACACAGACATACCACTACACACACCATCACTATACACACACACCACCACTACACACACCACCACTACACGCACACCACCACTACACACACCCACCACTACTACACACACACACCACTACACACACCACTACAAACACACACCACCACCACACACACACCACTACACACACACACACCACCACTACACACACCACACCACATACACACCACTACACACACACCACCACTACACACACACCACACACCACTACACACACACACCACTGCACACACACACCACCACTACACACACACATACCACTACACACACCATCACTATACACACACACCATCACTATACACACACACCACCACTACACACACACACCACCACTACACACACACCACCACTACACACACCCACCACTACTACACATACACACCACTACACACACCACTACAAACACACACCACCACTACACACACCACTACACACACCACTACACACACACCACTACACACCCACCACCACTACACACACACACACCACGACAAACACACACCACTCCAAACACACACCACCACAAACACACACACACCACTACACACACACAAACCACTACACACACACCCCACTACACACCCACACCACCACCACGACTACACACACACATACCACTACACACACCACCACTACACACACACCACCACCACTACACACACATACCACTACACACACCACCACTACACACACACACCACCACTACACACACACCACCACTACACACACACACACCACCACTACACACACACCACCACTACACACACACACACCACTACTACACACACACCACTACACACACCACTACACACACACCACCACTACACACACACCACCACCACACACACACTACACACACACACTACACACACACCACCACTACACACACACACACCACTACACACACACCACCACTACACAGACACACCACTACAAACACACACCACCACAAACACACACACCACTACACACACACACACCACTACACACACACCCCACTACACACACACACCACCACCACGACTACACACACACATACCACTACACACACCACCAATACACACACCACCACCACTACACACACCACCACTACACACACACACCACCACTACACACACACCACCACTACACACACACCACCACTACACACACACCACTACTACACACACACCACTACACACACCACTACACACACACCACCACTACACGTACCACTACACACACACACCACTACTACACACACATACCACTACACACACCACTACACACACACCACCACTACACACACAACTACTACACACACACACCACTACACACACACACGACTACACACACCACTACACACACACACCACTACACACACACCACTACACACACACCACCACTACACACATACCACTACACACACACACCACCACTACACACACACCACTACACACACCACCACTACACACACACACACACCACTACACACACACACCACTACACACACCACTACACACACACACCACCATCACCACTACACACACACACATACCACTACACACACCACCACTACACACACAGAACCACCACTACACACACACAACTACACACACCACTACACACGCACACCACCACCACTACACACACACACACACCACCACCACTACACACACGCACACCACCACCACTGCGCACACACACGCACACCACCACTACACACACACACCACCACTACACACGCACACCACCACTACACACACACACACCACCACTACACACACACGCACACCACCACTACACACGCACACCACCACTACTACACACACACACGCACACACCACCACTACACACACACACCACCACCACTACACACGCACACCACCACCACCACTATCACACACACACGCACACCACCACTCTTACACACACGCACACCACCACTACACACACACCACTACTACACACACGCACACCACCACTACTACACACACACACCACCACTGCACACACACGGCACAAAGACAAAGGTCCCTCATATAACCTGAAGAGACTGTCGGGGCAAGCAGTGCTGTTAGCGAGCACCATGCCCGGCCACATACACACGCACACTCATATCAAGTACAAACAGGCACAAAGACACACACGCACATACATGACACGCACATACCAACAGCCTTCACAGACACACTCACACACACCTGATACACAATCACACCAACACACAACCCAATGCACAGACAACGCCCTGACACACACACAGACACACATACACAAAGACACAATTACATAAACAAAAACAACTCAACACATTCGTCAATAACAGTGGCCTTTAATGTAAAAATAAAATAAGCAATAAGCCGGAGAGGTAAACACATACAAAGATCCCCCGTATAGCCTTCAACAGACTTTTGGGGCAAGTGCTGTTCGCGAGCACCGATGAAGGACGGCACATCACACGTGGGGGATGAGTGGCCAGCAACACGCCCGACCGCCTTTGTCTCCCCAATGCTGATGTTTTCACACCACATTAGGTACTCATGTAAGGCTGAGTCGACCTCACGGTGGCCCAAGACCGGTTCATACACACACACGCATACGCACACACACACACATACACAAAGATCCCCCGTATAGCCTTAACAGACTGTAGGGGCAAGTGCTGTTAGCGAGCACCTATGAAGGCCGGAACGGTACACGAGGGGGTGGGTGGCCAGCACCACGCCCGACCGCCTTTGTCTCCCCAGTGGCGATGTTTACACACCGCACCAGGTACTCATTTAAGGCTGAGTCGACCTTGGGGAGGCCCAGGACCGGTTCAGATAATCGTCACTGGTGTTAGCCGTGAGCGGGAATCGAACCCGGGTCGCCAGGTTCATAGCGCAGCGCGCTAACCGCTACACTACCGCTCCCACACATACACACACACATACACACACACATACATACACACTCACACATACATACACACACACATGCATACACACACACATACACACACACACATACACACACATACACATACACACACACAAATATAACCCGTGTCGCCTTTGACTGTCGGGGCAAGCGGCGCTGTTAGCGAGCACCCATCAAGGTCGTCACGGGACACGACAGAGTGGCGTGGACAGCACCATTGGCGATGCGTCGGGGAGGACCGAAACCGGTTCAGATATCACTCGCCACCGCTGTCAGCCGTGGTCAGGAACCGGACTCAGGTCCGTCCCACATACAGTACCGTACAACCATATGCCTCTCACACACAATATACAGTGGTACCTCGGAATACGTCATTAATTCGTTCCAGAAGAAAATGACGTATACCAAACGAATTTTTCCCATAAGAAATAAAGGGAAAGAAAATAATCCGTTTCAGAGTATAAGAAGCTATATTTTATATGGCATAATGAGGTTGTATAAAAAAAATTTAGACACTACTTATTACTAAAATGCATACATATATTTAAATAAATGCATAAATACAAATAAATTAAAATAAAATTTTACATCACTTTACCTTGCTGAGAGGACTTGATAGCCTACGAGGATGGTGGTGAGGAAGGGGAGGAGTCGTGAACGGGGTCTACTCGGGTACGCGGTGACTCATCCCGACCCATACAAGTTCTAGCAAGCGCGTCGTATCCCAAGCAAGACGTCGTATCCCAAGCAATACGTCGTATCCCAAGACATGTTTTCCCGTCAAAACACGACGTATACCAAATTCGACGTATTCCAAACCGGTCGTATACCGAGGTATGACTGTACACCGTCTCACACGCATTGCTATAGACATTGACAAATCCAGCTAAAGATAAAGACAACGATCCCCCGTAGAGCCTGGATAGGGTGTCGCGGTAAGTCCCGTTAGGAAGCATTTTTGAAGGCTGGCACGGTACACGAGGGGGTGGGTGGCCAGAACCACTTGAGGCTGAGTCGACCTAGAGGAGGCCCACACCGGTTCAGATAATCGTCACTGGTGTTGGCTGCGAGCGGGAATCGAACTCGGGTCGTCCGGTTCGTAGTGCAGCGTAGCGCTAACCGCTACACCACCGCTCCCCACATATCCACATACACACAGCCTCATCCACACTCACTCACACACAGCCACATATACACACACAGCCACACACACAGCCACATCCACACACACACACACAGCCACACACACAGCCACACACACACACAGCCACACACACACACAGTCACATCCACACACAGTCACATCCACACACACAGCCACACACAGCCATACACACACAGCCACATCCACACACACACAGCCACACACACAGCCACACACACACACAGCCACACACACACACAGTCACATACACACACAGCCACACACACAGTCACATCCACACACACACACATCCACACACACACACACAGCCACACACACACAGCCACACACACACAGCCACACACACACAGCCACACACACACAGCCACACACACACAGCCACACACACACAGCCACACACACACAGCCACACACACACAGCCACATCCACACACAGCCACATCCACACACAGCCACACACACACAGGCACAAAAAACACGCACACAGCCACGGGCAGTCGTTTTTTTTCTTCCGACGGAATTCGCGTCGTCGCCGTGTGAGTTCGCGTGGTAGCCCACGCATTGTTGATGACAACCCACATTGCGTGTGTGTGTGCGCACACGAAAGGTGTACAGCCTTTGTCTCCCAAATGCTGATGGTTTACACACAGCACCAGATACTCATGTAAGGCTGAGTCCACCTAGAGGAAAGGCCCTGGGCTACTTCAGATAATCGTTCGTGGTGTTGGTCGTGAGCAAGTGCTGCTAGCGAGCGCCTGTGAAGGCCGACACGGCATACGAAGTGGTGGGTGGCCAGAACCACGCCCGGCCGCCTTTGTCTCCCCAGTGGCAATGTTGACAAACCGCTCCAGGTACGCCCACATAGACAGCTACATACACACCACCCTGTACACATAGGCGCGTACCCACATTTGCCCACCGAGAAAGTCTCAAAGAATTATTTGTGGATGCGAGACAAAGGCGGCCGCGCGTGCTGTTGACCACCCACCCACCCCATGATCGGTTCGCCGTGCCGGCCTTCAAAGGTGTGTGTGTGTACGCTTATATGAAGCTACACGTGTAACATGCTATAGTAGTGTGTGTGTACGCTTATATGAAGCTACACGTGTAACATGTTATAGTAGTGTGTGTGTACGCTTATATGAAGCTACACGTGTAACATGTTATAGTAGTGTGTGTGTTTATATGAAGCTACACGTGTAACATGTTATAGTAGTGTGTGTGTGTACGCTTATATGAAGCTACACGTGTAACATGTTATAGTAGTGTGTGTGTTTATATGAAGCTACACGTGTAACATGTTATAGTAGTGTGTGTGTTTATATGAAGCTACACGTGTAACATGCTATAGTAGTGTGTGTGTTTATATGAAGCTACACGTGTAACATGTTATAGTAGTGTGTGTGTGTGTTTATATGAAGCTACACGTGTAACACGTTATAGTAGTGTGTGTGTTTATATGAAGCTACACGTGTAACATGTTATAGTAGTGTGTGTGTGTGTTTATATGAAGCTGCACGTGTAACATGCTATAGTAGTGTGTGTGTTTATATGAAGCTACACGTGTAACATGTTATAGTAGTGTGTGTGTGTGTTTATATGAAGCTACACGTGTAACATGTTATAGTAGTGTGTGTGTACGCTTATATGAAGCTACACGTGTAACATGTTATAGTAGTGTGTGTGTTTATATGAAGCTACACGTGTAACATGCTATAGTAGTGTGTGTGTTTATATGAAGCTACACGTGTAACATGTTATAGTAGTGTGTGTGTGTGTTTATATGAAGATACACGTGTAACATGTTATAGTAGTGTGTGTGTTTATATGAAGCTACACGTGTAACATGTTATAGTAGTGTGTGTGTGTGTGTTTATATGAAGCTACACGTGTAACATGTTATAGTAGTGTGAGTGTGTGTGTTTATATGAAGCTACACGTGTAACATGTTATAGTAGTGTGTGTGTGTGTTTATATGAAGATACACGTGTAACATGTTATAGTAGTGTGTGTGTTTATATGAAGCTACACGTGTAACATGTTATAGTAGTGTGAGTGTGTGTGTTTATATGAAGGTACACGTGTAACATGTTATAGTAGTGTGTGTATGAAGCTACACGTGTAACATGTTATAGTAGTGAGTGTGTGTGTTTATATGAAGCTACACGTGTACCATGTTATAGTAGTGTGTGTGTACGCACAGAGCGGTGGGCGTAGTGGTTAGCGCACTGCGCTCTGCGAACCCCCCCCCCCCCCCCGGTGATTCCTGCTCACGGCCACCGTCAGTGGCGGACTCCTCTCATCTCGACTCAGCCCGACGTGATTTCTTGGTACGGTGTGCAAACATTGGCGCTTGGGGAGAGACGGGCGTGATCCTCACTCGCTAACACGATTTGTCCCCCCTGTGGCCGGCTTTGTCTCCCCAGTGTTGATGTTTACACACCGCACCATGTACGGAGTCATTGACGGCTGAGCCGACCTAGGGGAGACTCTGGACACGTTCACGTGCACTATATATTTATATATCTTCCCCACTCGTATTGGTCGTGAGCGGGAAATGAGCCCGGTCCTGGGGTGTGTAGCGCAGTGCGCTAACCACTGCGCCACCGCTCCACACACACGTGGAGTACTGCACACCTCAGTCGTGAGTCAACATCTCGTATTTACACAATACAACCCAAAAACCCTGCTATGGGTAATATTGGTCGCGAAAGCCGGCTCCGTGTTCAAATGGCACACAGACAAACACGCCAACGCACATCGCCTGGTACAGAAACAGAGACACGGGTCTATACACACGGAGACACGCGCAGGGAGACAGAGACACACAACAACACGAAGCCACATACACAGAGGCACGGGGACACACACAGACAGGTAGAGGCACTGGGACACACACAGACAGGTAGAGGCACGGGGACACATACAGACAGGTAGAGGCACGGGGACACACACAGACAGGTAGAGGCACGGGGACACACACAGACAGGTAGAGGCACGGAGACACACACAGACACACAGAGGCACGGGGACACACACAGACAGGTAGAGGCACGGAGACACACACAGACACAGAGGCACGGGGACACACACAGACAGGTAGAGGCACGGAGACACACACAGACACACAGAGGCACGGGGACACACACAGGCAGGTAGAGACACGGAGACACGCGCAGAGAGACAGAGACACACAACAACACGAAGCCACATAAAGAACAAGCAAACACAAACTCATACGCACCAACACGCACCGTGGCATACACAAACCAGATACACAAACATCCCCGTCTCGCCTTGACAAGTGATGTTGGCGAGCGACCTGGGGGAGTCCCATTACCAATTCAGATATTCGCCGTGAGCGGGAATCCAACTCGGGTGGCCGGGTTCGTAGCGCTAACCACTGCACCACCGCTCTCCACATACAAAGACAGAGATCTCCCCCATAGCCTCAACAGAGTGTTGGGGCAAGTGCTGTCAGCGAGTGGCACCTGTGAAAAAGCCATCCACGGCACACGAACGGGGTGGGAGGCGAAAACCACGCCCGGTCGCCTTTGTCTCCCAAGTGGCGATGTTTACACATCGCACCTGATACTCGTTTGAGGCTGAGTCGACCTAGAGTAGGCTCGGGACCCGCTCAAGTATTCGCCACTATTATTCGTAGCGCTAACCACTGCGCCACCGCTCCGCAAGGCGGCACACTGACACCAGCACTGGCACAGCACACACGATCACACACACACACTGACACACAATCCCGTAGCCGTACACATGTACGCAATGATTGAGCCATACACAGACACGCACGCACCTCATGCACACGCAGACACGTGTACATCAGCAGTCGTACATGACGTGTACATATACACTCACACACGCATTGGCACACACTGATCAAAATACATCAACACACAGACATGAACACAAACACACACACACATGAACACAAACACTCACACACAGGCACATTGGAACACCCCAGGCACTGACAGCACAGACCACAATGACAAACATGCACACACTCACACGCACTGACAATACAGCACTCATATACGCACTGACGCACACGTACACACAGTGACACACAGTGACACAGTTAAATCCGCACGCACTGGCACACTCACTTGCACAGACCCGCACTCGCAAACGGGCACAGACACAGCGACTGCACACACACACGCATAGACACACAGACACTGACACACACACACACATGCATAGACACACAGACACTGACACACACGCATAGACACACAGACACTGACACACACACACGCATAGACATACAGACACTGGCACACACACACGCACAGACACACAGACACTGGCACACACACACGCATCTACACACAGACACTGGCACACACATACGCATAGACACACAGACACTGGCAAAACACACACGCATATACACACAGACACTGACACACACGCATAGACACACAGACACTGACACACACACACGCATCTACACACAGACACTGACACACACACACGCATAGACACACAAACACTGGCACACACGCATAGACACACAGACACTGGCACACACACGCATAGACACACAGACACTGACACACACGCATAGACACACAGACACTGACACACACACGCATAGACACACAGACACTGACACACACACACGCATAGACACACAGACACTGGCACACACACACGCATAGACACACAGACACTGACACACTCGCATAGACACACATACACTGGCACACACGCATAGACACACAGACACTGGCACACACGCATAAACACACAGACACTGACACACACGCATAGACACACAGACACTGGCCCACACACACGCATAGACACACAGACACTGACACACACACACGCATCTACACACAGACACTGACACACACACACGCATCTACACACAGACACTGACACACACACACGCATAGACACACAGACACACACACACACATAGACACACAGATATTGGCACACACACGCATAGACAGATACACTGACACACACACGCATAGACGCACAGACACTGACACACACACACGCATAGACACACAGACACTGACACACACACACGCACAGACACACACACACTGGCACACACACACGCATAGACTCACAGACACTGACACACACACACGCATAGACACACAGACACTGGCCCACACACACGCATAGACACACAGACACTGACACACACACGCATAGACACACAGACACTGACACACACGCATAGACACACAGACACTGGCACAGACGCACGCATAGACACACAGACACTAACACACACGCACGCATAGACACACAGACACTGACACACACACACGCATAGACACACAGAGACTAACACACGCACGCATAGACACACAGACACTGGCACACACGCACGCATAGACACACATACACTAACACACACGCACGCATAAGACACACATACACTGACACACACGCATAGACACACAGACACTGACACACACACACGCATAGACACACAGACACTGGCACACACACACACATAGACACACAGATATTGGCACACACACGCATAGACAGAGACACTGACACACACGCATAGACACACAGACACTGACACACACACACGCATAGACACACAGACACTGACACACACACACGCACAGACACACAGACACTGGCACACACGCATAGACACACAGACACTGACACACACACGCATAGACACACAGACACTGACACACACGCATAGACACACAGACACTGACACACACGCACGCATAGACACACAGACACTGACACACACACACGCATAGACACACAGAGACTGACACACACGCACGCATAGACACACAGACACTGGCACACACGCACGCATAGACACACAGACACTAACACACACGCACGCATAAGACACACAGACACTGACACACGCATTGACACACACGCATTGGCACACAAACTAAGACACTGGTATAAAGATTCCACGAATACCTTCTGGTCCACACACTGGTACACATGCTGGCATACGCGCGCACACACACAGTAACATCCACACTACCATCTACACGCAGACGCACTGACAACACCACACACACTGTCACCCACTCACACTGTCACTCACACACACTGTCACCCACTCACACACACTGACACCCACTCACACTGACACCCACTCACACTGACACCCACTCACACTGACACCCACTCACACACACTGACAACACCACACACACTGTCACACACACTGTCACCCACACACACTGACACCCACTCACACTGACACCCACTCACACACACACTGTCACTCACACACTCACACAGTCACCCACTCACTCACACACTGTCACCCACTCACACACCCACACACACACTGACACCCACACACACTGACAACACAATACCCACTGTCACCCACTCACACACTGTCACCCACTCACGCTGTCACCCACTCACACACTGTCACCCACTCACACACTGTCACCCACTCACACACTGTCACCCACTCACACTTACACTGTCACCAACACACACACTGTCACCCATTCACACACTGTCACCCACTCACACACTGTCACCCACTCACACACTGTCACCCACTCACACTATCACCTACTCACACACTGTCACCCACACACACACACGCTGTCACTCACACACACTGTCACCCACTCACGCTGTCACCCACACGCACTGACACCCACTCACACTGACACCCACTCACCCACTCACTCACACACACTGTCACTCACACACGCGCACTGACACCCACTCACACTGACACCCACTCACACACTCTCACTCACACACTGTCTGTCACCCACTCACGCTGTCATCCAAACACTGTCACCCACACACACTGACAACACAACACACACTGTCACTCACACACACTGACAACACCACACACACACTGACACCCACTCACGCTGTCACCCACACGCACACTATCACTCACACACTGTCACCCACTCACGCTGTCACCCACTCACACACACACTGTCACCCACTCACGCTGTCACCCACACGCACAGGCACCCGCACGCACCTCGCCGCTGCTCGCCCCGTGTCGCCCCGCGCTCTGAGCCGAGCGCGATTTTGTTCCCGTGCACGAGCAGAGTCGAGATCTCGCGAGACTCACGGCGAGATCGGGGGAGGGCAGCACATACTCACACACACGCAGGAACACACACACAGACATGTTCATAAACACGCCCAAAGACAAAGATCCCCCTTATAGCCTTCATATACTGTTGGGACAAGTGCTGTTAGCACGGACCTATGAAGGCCGGCAAGGAACACGAGGGGGGGTGGCCAGCACCATGCCCGGCCGCCTTTGTCTCCCAAGTTGCGATGTTCACACATCGCAGCAGGTACTATTTTTTTTCAGATATTCGTCATTGGTCTTGACCGTGGACGGGAATCGAACTCGGGTCGCCGGGTTCGAATTGCAGCGTGCTAAACCACAACACTGCCGCTCCCATAAATGATACACATGCTCACACACAGACACATACACACGATTCTTATTCTTCTTCTTTCGTATGGCATTGAAAAAAGCAACAGTTTAATTTTTTTCTTAATGATCGTCATCAATTAATGCAAAGGTTCCTCATCCAGTCCAATGATGTGGTTGACGCAGTGTGGATTTCAGCGATACCGCCAGGATGTGCATGGATGGAGCATTCATCGGTGATGTCCTTGATGATTTGGACATCTCGACAGTCCAGGTTGGGCGATTCTTTGATCTTCCATTTATGGAATGCGTACGCACATCTGCCGTGTTGTGTTTGAGCGCGGTTCAGTGTGGTCCATAGTCGTCTTGGAAGAGAGAATCCCGGTACTTCCACCGTCGGATCGTGAATTATGTTTTTGTTTGCCACGTCCATAGCCGCCCATGATTCAGATCACCGAGTGGAGGTGTCTTTATTTTCGGCTGTAGAGGCACGTATCCAGAACGGTTTCCTGGATTTTAGCCTTGGGCATGGGGGTTCCTTTAGATCTTGATGGAGCGGCAGAGTGAAGTTTTTCATTATATTGTTGTTGTCCTCCCGTGTCGTTGCATCATTGTGTCGCATGTTGGCCGGAGCGATATTCGCCAGCACTGGAAGCCACGGGAGCGGAGTAAACTTTAGAGAACCGCTGATGATATTAATTAACAACAGCGCGTTGTTAATATCGGCGTCGACAAGGTTCGTGTGAGGGCTTGCACCCCACAACGGTGCACAGTACTCCACAGTGGAGTGAACTAGGGCCTGCGTCGATATCTTGAACGTGCAGGCATCGCTTCCCCAGGTTGTTCCTGCAAGTTTCTGAATAATATTCACTCATGCTTTCTTTTACCTTTAGCTTGTTTGAGGTGGTGATGGTAGATAAGCGTCCGATCCAGAGTAACTCCTAGATACCGAGGGTGTTCATCATGCCTTAGTTTCGCCGCCTGCAGAAGTTAACGTTCAACATTTTAGAAGCTTGTCTGTTGTTCAGGTGGAAGGCGGAGATGATGCTCTTCGATGGGTTTGGCTTAAGGCGCCAATTCTTGAAGTATTCTTCCAGAGTCTTCAGATCTGTTTTGAGGACTGCCTCAGTGTCCTCCATATTCCGTGCTTGGGTTTCAAGTGCAATATCATCCGCATATGTGAACATACGACAATATGTCGTTGGAATGTCACTAGTATATAGATTGAACAGCGCTGGTGCCAGAACTGGTCCCTGTAGGAGTCCATTGTTCAATCTTCGTGGGCTGCTGGCAGCTTCACAAAGGTGGACGGTGAGCCATCGGTTGCTCAGCATTTCGGTGATTAGTCTAATTGTCGGGCGGCAAGGCATGGCTTTCGCAAGCTTCAGCAGTAGTCCCTTCCGCCATACGGTATCGTAAGCTGAAGAGAGGTCGATGAAAGCTGTCGCAACAATTTGGACCAGTTCTAAATCCTGCTTGTTCCCGGGGAACTATTTCATCAAGCGTGGGCATCAGCCTAGACATTTTCTTGCTCTTGGTCCCAAGTTCTTAATGAATTCTGGATAAATAGCGTCAAGACCTGAGGCTTTCCCGCATTTCAACTGGGCAATACCAACATCTGCTTCCTCCACTGAGAATGGATGGGAGAATTCTGAGGTTTCTTGGCAGTTATCTAGTGTGCAATAAAGTTATTTGTAGACTTGCCATCTTATGCTTTTGTCGATTGAAGTTCGTGAATTGTTGATAAGTATGCCTAGAAATCTCGTCAGGACTGACTTGCAGAGGTTTATAGGCTGGCATCGCGGCAGCTCCAATCAACCTCAGGAGGCGTCAGGCTTTACGGCTCGATTTTACAAAGTCAAGTGCCTCAACTATTTCGCACCACATTTATCTTCTTTGCCAATTCAGTGAATCGAGTAAGGCTTTTGCAGTCTCCTGCTTCTTATCAGCATTGAATTTCCGGAATAGCTGTTCGCTTTCTGGAGTCCAACACGCAGTGAAGACCTTTCTGAAGCCTCTTGCGATGTTGGCCTTGGCAACTGCCTTGATGAGATCAATGAAGCGACGGTAGTTGACTGCGTGTGAAGGTATCATTCCAACTGATTCTTCCAAGTCCGCAGTGAAATTTATCTATTCAGCTTATCTCAGATTCCAACGTGGTTTTGGTGCGCAGCGGAATAGCGGAATCTGAAGACCGATATGGATCACTACAGGTCTATGTTGGCTATTTGGAAAGTCGTCTAGGATTGTTCTCGTCGACAGCATCGGATTTCTGTTCAGGTCCCGAGACACAAAACATAAATCGGGCGGATAGCACTTTTTCCACCTCGCTGACTTGAAAGTACCGTGGTCTTTTGTGTCATAGAGCAAGTGCTGGTCTTCTGCCGCTGCCCATGATGTCAGTTGTTCACCAGCTCTATCGTTGGCGCTCTAGCCCCACAAGGTGTGATGACTGTTGAAGTCGCCTATGTGGATGATAGGGTGGCTTGGCTGCGGTAATGCCGGACACGGCCATTCCATATCTGGAGGCTTGTAGACATTGACCACTGTCACGTCGTTGATCTTGATGGCGATGTCGTGTGGCGAGGTGTGTGGCACGACTTGGACCGTGTCCTTCAGGTCGTTCTTTACGTATGTTGCAAGGCCATGTTTTGTATGGTGGCCTGCAGTAAAGGAGAGTGTATCCGATTATCTTTGATCGAGGGCATTGTCGATCCAGATGCGTTTCTTCCAATGCAAGGACGTCGACGTCTTTAAACTGGAGAATCTTCGCAATAGAATCGCATTTCACACTGGAGGGGCCCTCGATATTAAGCTACTTGATTCGCAGCGATGGACCGACATTCACATTGCTCTGACCTTGTGAAATGCTCTCTGTGCTGTTGCTTTTCAGGCCGGGATACCTTTGTCGGGTATTCGGCCGCCGGTGTGATGACATTTGTTGTGCTTTCGCACGTAGCAGGGAAGACCGCGAGCAGGTTGTCATCTTCTCCCACACACATGATCAAACACACGCTCACACATAGACACACACACGCTCACACATAGACACACACATGCTCACGCACGCTCACACATAAAAAAAACGGTAACCGAATTACCGGTTTTTCCCCGCACGTTTCAAAATGTCTCGAACAATAAACATGACCACATCGAAAAGTTCTGCCCTGCTTTGAGGCTTAGAACACAATTCCATGTCCCGGCGCGGCACCCAGCGGTAATGGTTTCACTGCAGTGAGTCGATCGACAGGCTAAGTCGCGTGTGGCGGGGAAACGTGTCGGTACGCCCACACTTGGACGAGTAGACCAACTACCACCCCAGATCTCCCTCTTAGTGGAGGCTTCTTCCGCCAGCAGTAGCGCGAGCGAGCAGTTTACAGGGGCCCGCGCCCTTACCTCTACAACTGGGACACGAGGGCAAGGTTGCGGCCACTCGGTAACTTGGGCCTGCCGCTGTGCCGTTGGTGCCGCCGTGCCGTTGGTGCCATCGCGAAATTCGCGCGCGTCACAATGGCAACATTCCACCGGAGACGGTTACCGGTTACCGACTGTCGTAAAGGGTAACCGGTTTTGACCAGTGTTTTTTTCCATGTAATAAAAAAAAATAAACCGGTTTTAAGCACCTCGCTGAATAGTTGGAAACTCGCCAGAGGAGGAGGTGGCAGCGCTATGCGACGCATAGGGGCCCAATCGGCCACAATACAGGGGGGGCCCGAATCAACAGATATAAACATGTAAAACATTTAAATATATGAAAGAAATAATAATTCATTTTAAAAAAATAACCTGCGGTCTACCATGCACCAAGCACGATGATTAACGCGTCTGGCTATCAGGATATCAATAGAGCAGCATCACGTGGCGCGATCCACCTCCTTTGAGAAAATCCTAAACCCACGGGGGCTCCGCATGAAAGCAAGACTCACGATAACTTAATTGTGAATAGTATTGTACTTCTAAATATGTTTTTATTAATCCTGTCACTGTGAGAATGTCTTCATCTAAACCCAGCACACGGTGCAACTAAGACAATCTACGTATATTATTATGTACTGGGTTAAAAACATCCTCAGGAGCTATTTCAGTAAAAAGTGAGTCGGGAGAAGGGAGGGGGGCGAACCGTCGGATCTAGCCCCCCCTCCCCCAGTGAAATCGGTCGTGACGCCCCTGGGAGGGATGATGCGGGCTGAGGAGGGGGGGGGATGCCTCACTGCCGCTTGCCCAACAACAACAACCGCCATTCGCGCTGACGTCACCAAGGCGCTTGTGCCAGGCTAGGTGTCCACGCATAGCAGATGCACTCACTCGCGAGAGGAACGCAGTCAGCCAACCAAAATTGTGTTTGCAATTTGTCCCATTCCTCGTGTGATTGATGCAGTCGTTTTTTTTGGGAGGGGGGGGGTGATTTCTATTTGTTTCATTTTTTGTCACGTGTGGTGACCCAGGCCAGGTCACTCGTTTTGTAAATTAGACTCATCCTGGTCTAAGTTCCTCAACTGGTTAAACAAACCTCGACTTGACACTTGAACTCATACACTCACTCACTGATCATCTCAATCGTTTACTCCACTCACCCACCATCTTATCGATTTTCTCACCCAATCAATCCATAATTAATACACTTATTCACCCACTCATTCACCCACTCGCGCGTGCAAATTCTTCACCTGGTTATACAAAATACATTTGCAACTTCAACTTGAACACGGGTTATGGTCACATTGCGTCTTGTACAAATTCTCGTGTTCCACGGACAGCTGAGTTTCGGGACATTGAAACGATCCACCAACCCTCGCTACAACCTCCACAGTTCTGGCAGAATGGCCACAACGACTAACACAATACAATCATTTAAAGTCGCAGTCACGTGCTGCTGCTGCTGCTCAAAAAAGCGCCGAGGGCATTGCCAGCACATCGCCTGTTGACAGCCCTGCAGAGCCAATTGGTGGAAATTCCACATTCCTATCTAGATGGCAGGGACCAAAACAAAACATAGCAAGCCTCCTCGTTAGAATATATTCCGTTTATATGATAACTAGCTTTACTACCCGACTTCGCCCGGGACTTGGATTCACGACGCCCGGCCGCCTTTGTCTCCCCAGTGGCGATGTTCACACACCGCACCAGTTACTCGTTTGAGGCTGAGTCGACCTAGGGGAGGCCCAGGACCAGGTTAAAATAATCGTCACCGGTAGTGGCCGTGAGCGGGAATCGAACTCGGGTCGCCGGGTTCATAGCGCAGTGCACTAACCAGTACACTACTGCTCCCCACACACAAACGCGCGCGCGTCCATAGGTACACATACACGCGCGCGTCCATAGGTACACATACACGCGCCTGCAGCAGGCACACAACTTTCAGGGTTGCAGGAAACGACTGAAATAAAAAAGCAATGTTCTTGGTTCTTTCGGTAAAGTCACGTAGAAGGGAAGTAATAAAATAATAAAAATAAAACATAATAAAACAAATATTATGTTTTATTTTTATTATGTTAGTACTTCCCTTCTACGTGACATTACCGAAAGAACCAAGAAGATGAATCCCTGCAGCCACGAAAGATTTAAATCGAAATTTAATAAAGCTATGCTGCACGAAGAACGCCTTAGACCTGCAACACATTTGTATTTCACTTTACCCGCAATCAGCAGGCACACTCCGTTACGCTTCCGCACACGGGTCACATGACAGATGTGACGTCACAGCTCACTTGCCGTGCAAAATATATGCATTATTGCGCCCCTCCCCAAAAAAAATACAAAAGTCTATTTTTATAATGTTTGCATGGTGTACAGTCTAGAAAGTACCCACATGGCAAATTTCAAGTTTGTTGCATGTCGGGAAGTACGCAAAACATTTTAAAAAGACACACATAATCACAAATTTCCCTTTCATATATATAGATGGCAACTTGCAACCAATGGCAGAGCCAGGATTTTCAGGTAGGGGGGGCAACCCCTCCAGCAATGAAAAATGATAGAGGAGTTGTTAGTAAGTAAGGACTTTTTATTCGACGCGTGTGCGGCGATGGCGCAGCCATCGATCGAGGGTCGAATTCGAACCGCGTTGTGTGATCGGCATCGCGCTCGCTGAAGGTGTTTGCCTTCAGGGAAGTCGTGTGCTGTATACGCAACTGCGCACAATTCTGAGTCACTTCCAACTGCTTTGTCGTTACTTATTGCCAATTATGGACTCAGACTGTTGACCTATCATCTCATAGAGTCCCTGGCACGTAATAATATGCTACACAGTGGCAGTGTGGGTCGCAAAATGCCGATTTATTACTAATAAACAAATAATCCGATCGATATTAGGGATTTCGATCGAATAATTGGGGGAGCACGTGCCACCCCCCCCCCCCCCCCACTGGATCCGCCACTGCTTGCCGCACAGCTTTCGTTCACTTTCGCAGAGAGAGAGAACGACTCGGAGGCGCGAGGCATTCCCCAACGAGCGGGGAAGGCAGCAGCCGCGCAGGATGAGCCGGCGCTACCAACAGTTGTTCAAGCTCCGCGGTCCTCTAGGTATCAAGGTGTTATTAGCCACTTCGTGACTTGTGGGGGAAATCGGAAAACCCTGAGAAACCCCACGCGCGCGCGGGAGGGCATAAATCTCCATACAGATGGAAACAGATGGAGATTAGTCCACCAATTTGCTGCACCAGCCGTCTCCTGGCGAGCGAGGACACGAGCCAGGATACGGCTCCCTCTCGACGCCCACGGGAAGGGAAGGAGTTTCACAACCATCTGTGCCCGATCCACCAATCCTCGCTGCTCCCTTTCGTAGTGCTGGATGATTACAGATAGCCGAGTGCAGCGTATCCACGACTGCCGCTGCCGGCTACATGCCCCAGCAACTCAAACAGCCTTCATCGCATCACGGCTCAACCCGACTGGCAGTTGCCTCTGACGCGTAGACTTCTTCCTTTCCATATTAAAAATTAAAAAAACTCAAAACGTTCGTCAATAACAGGACTGTGTGCGTGGGCTTAAAGCAAATATGATCGGCGACGTTTTGGGGAATGGACCTTCTTCATGTGTGACAAAGAAGGGCCATTTTCCCGAAACTTCGCCTATTTGTTTTCCTCTTTTAAGTTGTTGCTGTTGTTGTTGTCTCTGCTTGTTCACCACAGCGAATGCAGCAGTAGCGTAACCAAACGTTCTGTTCAGACTTGAGAACAATCGTCGCCATAATCAATAGCCACCCTAACAATAGTGACCCGCAAAATAATCATCCTAATTAATAGTCACCATAAACAATAGTTCACCTTAATCAATAGTAACCGTAATCAATAGTCAACCTAATCCGTGAAATGTTTCTGCAAATTATAATCCTACTGCGGTGAGTGAAACACATATTTCATTATTTAACATTCATTTGTTTTTGGAATATTTTCGATTTCTCACTTGACAGTTTGTTGTTGTGCTTTTGTCATTGTTCGTGACCCAGGTCACTCTTACAAATGACAAAAAAACACTCAACAAAATCGTCAATAACACTGCAGCCTTAACGAGAAAAGGTCTATAATGGGCGACGTTTCGGACAAGGACACTTCTTCACAGCACATCTTGCAAATGAGACGATGCTGGTCTCACGAGTGCTCACTTGGTTAAACAAAGTTTGCTCGAGAAATCATATTCAAACTATTGCCTGCAGAGAGTGTGCGGGAGCTGAGCCGTTGAGTGAGTGAAAGGCTGAGCCGGTGAGTGAGTAAGAGACTGAGCCGGTGAGTGAATGAGATACTGAGCCGGTGAATGAATGAATGAGAGGCTGAGCTGGTGAGTGAGTGACTGACAGGCTGAGCCGGTGAGTGAATGAGATGCTGAGCCGGTGAGTGAGAGATTGAGCCAGTGAGTGAGTGCGTCAGAGGCTGAGCCGGTGAGTTAGTGATAGACTAAGCCAGTGAATGAGTGAGAGGCTGAGCCGGTGAGTGAGAGATTGAGCCAGTGAGTGAGTGCGTGAGAGGCTGAGCCGGTGAGTCAGTGAGAGACTGAGCCAGTGAATGAGTGAGAGGCTGAGCCGGTGAGTGAGAGATTGAGCCAGTGAGTGAGTGAGAGGCTGAGTCGGTGAGTGAGAGGCTGAGCCGGTGAGTTAGTGGGAGACTGAGGTGGTGAGTGAGTGGCAGGCTGAGCCAGTGAGTGAGTGCGTGAGAGGCTGAGTTGCTGAATGAGTGAGACGGTGAGGCGGTGAGTTACTGAGTGAGTGGCCGAGTGCGGGGAGGCTGTGCCGTGTGGCTGCTGGGAGGAGCTGTGTGGGAGACGGCGGGAGCTGCAGTTCACCGCACACCCTCTGAACCTGCACCGAGCCCAAGGGATTCGTAAATTCTCGAGATTTCTCTCTGCTCATTTGAACGAGCGGGCGGTGCTCAGCCAGATTGGAAATTCCACATTACTATGGAGGCGACCAGTTCATCCAGAGAGCACGGAGCTTTTTCTTCCTATAAAGTGGTTGAATTCCGAATGCAGAGATAATGGACGAGCGCCGAGAATGTGTAAACATGGGCAGCATTGCACGAACACATGGGCAGCTCGTGTCGGCGCGCCGAGCGGGAAGGGAGACACAGAGGCAGGGAGATGGGGAGGGTGGGAGACAGGCAAGAGCGAGGGAGACAGGGAGGGAGACATGGAGGCAGGAAGGGAGGGAGACAGGGCGGAGGAATATAGAGGGGGAGGGAGGCAGGGAGGAGGGGAGATATGGAGGGTGGGAGACAGGGAGGAGGGATACAGAGACAGGGAGGGAGGGGGGAAAGGCAGAGAGACAGGGACGGAGGGAGACAAGAAGGCAGACATGGAGGGAGGGAGACAGTGTGGTAGTGAGGAGGGGACAGAGAGACAGGGAGGCAGGGAGAGAGACAATGGGACAGGGAGGGAGACAGGGGGAGGAAGGAGGGAGGCAGTGGAGTCCGCACTTGGAATCGATTGACAGGCAGAGAAATTTAGGGCAGGCGCTGCCTCAACGTCAAAATGTAATCACATTACGATCCGCACCGCAGCCTCATCTCCATCTGGAGTTCTACAGAGAAAGAGAGAGCGTGTGTGTGTGTGACATCCAGAGTCACAGTGCGAGTGTGTGTGTGTGAGATCGTGTGGGGAGCGGTGGCGCAGCGGCTAGTGGACTGTGCAACGAAGCCGCTTTCCCAAGTTCGATTCCCGCTCAGGGCCACAAATTGGTTAACGATCCTGGGCACTCTCCCCAAGGTCGACTCAGCCTTAAATAATTACCTGGTGCGGTGTGTAAAATAATAGGTTTGGGGAGACAAAGGTAGCCGGGCGCGGCTCTGTGGCCCTTCACTGCTGGACGTCTGTGAATGAGAGCTTCATAGCTTATCGGATTTCTCCACGATAAATAAAGATTATGATTCTAAAGATTATGATACTAGCTAACCAACCTCTTCGTGCAGCACTGGGCCAGTATTCATAGGAGATCATTAAACAGCTCTTGCTCCCCACGGTATGTTAAGGTTAAACAGAGACCATTTGTCTTTGTGCAAGTGTGTGAGTTTATGCGTGTGTTTAATCTTATAGGCTATTTATAATCGGCGACCTCAAAATCTGATTGTAAAGCCTCCATTCATCCACAAAAAATATTTGCCCAGATATGTTAGAGGCCCTCAAATCGACATATGTTGGGTTTCAGATATTCACTGGCATAGGCACAAATAGAGATGAGCATGAGAAATCGCGGCTTAGTGGGAGCCTGATTAAACTTTACATCAATTCACTCAGTCACGCTCATCCACAGCAGCGCATCATCACAGGAGCATCACAGCATCATACCAACATCATCATCATCATCCCAACAGTATTATCCCAGTTTCATCCCAGCATAATCACAGGATCATCACAGAAGCACAGCATCATCCCTACATCATAATAGCATCATCACAGGAACATCACAGCATCATCATCCCAGCATCATCACAGCACCACAGCATCATCCTAGCAGCATCATTAGCGCCGTCGTGGAGAATAATAAAACTCGATGACGATTATTCACGTCCAGTCACTCCATGTAAATAAATATACAATAACTCCACGCATTCGTCAATAAGGCGACACTTCGGGCAATGCCCCTCCTTGATGGTCCTTCTTTATTGATAAGTTGTGCGTGCTATGAAAAAGCACCATTTTAATATTGCACATTGTTTAGGCCAACGAATTATTCAGACGGGTACTATTAACGCAGTGGTTTGTAAACATTTATACTGCAGCCTTGCACCCCTTTGGTTCTCAATTGTTACAAAAATGTGCAATGTTAATAAATACAGAGGTGTATGTTGATGAAACTAAGTCGTTGTACAATGTTAATAAATACATCGTTGTGTGTTGATGAAACTAAGTCGTTGTACAATGTTAATAAATACAAAGGTGTGTGTTGATGAAACTAAGTCGTTGTACAATGTTAATAAATACATCGTTGTGTGTTGATGAAACTAAGTCGTTGTACAATGTTAATAAATACATCGTTGTGTGTTGATGAAATTAAGTCGTTGTACAATGTTAATAAATACAGAGGTGTGTGTTGATGAAACTAAGTCGTTGTACAATGTTAATAAATACAGAGGTGTGTGTTGATGAAATTAAGTCGTTGTACAATGTTAATAAATACAGAGGTGTGTGTTGATGAAACTAAGTCGTTGTACAATGTTAATAAATACAGAGGTGTGTGTTGATGAAACTAAGTCGTTGTACAATGTTAATAAATACAGAGGTGTGTGTTGATGAAACTAAGTCGTTGTACAATGTTAATAAATGCAGAGGTATGTGTTGATGAAACGAAGTCGTTGGAACTTACGTGCCCGTCCTTAATTTGTGTTTCGATGATTTACCTTCTAAAAAACAAATCTGGCCATGTCTCGGCATCCCCAGAAAGGACATCTCGCATCCGCAGGGGGTGCGTGCACCTCAAGGTTGACCGTGTGAACGGAGACTTCATTCTGGTTGTTAAACAGGAACCAGTCAGGAACCGGGGACCGTTTCTAGTGGAGCGTTCGTCACAAACGCACTCACCTAGCATACAAACGGCCTGGTACATTTTCATCTCAAGGTCACGGTGTTATTGAGGTTGTTTGTGCGTGCACCACTGCTCAACGTCGCTACAGCAGCATCGCCAGATAATTCACGTAAACAACAAAAAATATAACATCAGTTTTGACACATCCCCCATCAGCTGCCACGCGTATTATATAGCGCCGTCTCAAACTCGGACCCATAACTTATCGAGAGTGAGGGTGGGGGGGTTCCTCCTTTGCCTGACTCCGTACGTCGAAACCTGTGCAGAGTTTTGCTTGTCTTGAACCAATGCAGCTGGAACAACCAACAATACATAAATACAAATAACTCCCAGAAAGCCGTTTGTGGCTGATGGGATGTCTAAACACAACATATACGGCCACTCAAACTCACCGATAGAAACAGCTGCCACGGCTGTCACGTTTAACCCACATCCATTAAAAAAATATCATTGCAACCATCAAGGCCGTAATTATAATATATATTGGGAGGGACACATCCCCCCCAATATTCAAATATGCTCAAAATGTCCCCCCCAATATAATTGCTATAAAATAGATTTCTGTTTATATGATTGTGGTTATGGTTGTACTTTATTAATCCCTAATCTCTGGCCATTACATACAATGAAACAAGAAAAGGTGAAAAAAAAAACAGAGCAATGTAATACAATACACTATTAGACATTATTGTAAAAAAAAAGTGCATCCTATATGTTAGTGAATTTTTTTTATATTTTAGCCTGGAAATTCGTTTCCAAATTTAGATTTTTTTTCTCGGGGGGGGGGGTCCCCCAGACCCCCTGGAAGATTTGGTCCCCCCAATGTTTACTCCATGACTACGGCCAACCACTCTCGACCGATTCGTGAAGGGGCTCCCAAGGCCAACTTGTCGGTCGCGGCGGGACGGGGGGTTGGCCATACTTCACCATTCTGGTAACAGTTCGAATGGAGCGATAGCCAACCGACAGGCACGGGTTGGCTACGTACGGCGCGAGAGAAGTTCAACATAAATGCGTTCACACAAAGGAGGCGGAAATGTCAGCCCCTGATGTCAGCCGGCAATGCGAACCGAGTAGATCGCGCGGCGCGCTAACCACAGCGCCACCGCTCCCGTCCCCTGACGTTAACTTGACACAAACTTAATAACGTCGCACGTGACTGAGTTCATTACCCCCCACGTGACGGCGCGACATCATTAAGGGATTGTGTGAAGTAATTAAGTGAGCCGTCTTGGTCTCCATGGTGACGCGATGGGAGGGGTGGGGGGGATAGGGGGTGGGGGTGCTCATGGGGCTGTAGTCACGTGGTCTATCCGTACATCTATTCACGTAGCTCAAACTCATTACGTGGCCTCTTCTAAATAGATGTATGATTTGTTCTAAACACATCTCATGCCTCTCACTTCTCTCAACTCGCGGATGCATCTCCCTGCCTTCATCTCTATTCCGAAATACATCTGTCTCGCCCGTGCAGCGTGAATATAGAAATTCCAATGTGAAACCTATTTGTCCTTCACACTGACTCTTACATACTCTTACACACTACCAAACCCTTACACTCACACAGCACCTGCAAAGGCCGGCATGGAATAGGTGGATAGGTGGCCATCACCACACCAGCCCGTACGCCTTTGTCGCCCCAGTGGCGATGATTATACACCGCACCAAGTACTCGTTTGAGGCTGAGTCGACCTAGGGGAGGCTAAGGACCGGTTCAGATAATCGTCACTGGTGTTGGTCGTGAGTGGGAATCGAACTCGGGACCCCGGGTTCGTAGCGCAGCGCGCTAACCGCTACATTACCGCTCCCCACCACACTCACACGCACCTTCACACTCACACACTACCAATCCCCCATACCCTTACACTCACAGATCTTTCAAGTATCTGCGATCTATCCAGCCTGGCTAATCCCAGGATGGATCGTCGGCAGGCCAGCCTAAATGTTTCAAAGTGGCGCAGATGTCCCTATGAAGGAGAGCTCTCAACGTTTCGCAAGCATGGAGAAAGGAGGGGGCATTAGCTGTGGCCGAGAAGACACGGTGCTTCGAATTGAGCGATAGGCCAAGAGGTTTCCACGCGTACACCTCACTCACACACAGAGGCGAATGACCCCCCACCCCCCATATCCTTAACATAAATGCAGTGGAATGTTGATCAGATGGAGGTGTTGCTTGTTGGCTCACCGCACCGATTCTCTCAGGTCGATTCTGTCTGTCTGACAATCGATGGCCACAATATCGGTGCTGCTCAGGCAGTTCACAGTATTGTTGTTGCCCCTGATGCTTCATTAGCCTCTGAATCGCACATTAACAATATCATTAAGGCTTCTTTTTTTTCATCTTATAAATATGGCCAGGCTGCGCCCCATCCTTTCACTATCGGCCACTTAGCAGCTGGTCCAAGCGTTTGTTGTCTCTTATATTGACTTTTGTAATTCGCTGTTTGCCGGCATCTCCCTTCAACTGTGAAGTTGCCTACAACGCGTGCAGCATGCGGTGACGGAATCCCCACGTGCAGCTCGCCTGTTGCTGGACTTATTGACCCCTGTGCTGGCATCTCTCCGTTGGCTGCCGCTCCGGTTTCGAGCAGAGTTCAAGATTCCTCTCCTCGCCTACTCGACCCTCACTGATGCTGCTCCCTCGTGTACACAGCACCTCCTCCTTCGCCCACGTGTTCCCACAAGGGTACATCGGTCGTCCGAGTCTGGCATGTTGCGAGTGCCGAGGTCACGTCTCTTCTGTACGATGATGATGGTTGGTGACCGGGTTTCTGTTCCTCGTGGCTCCCATGCTGTGCTATTCGCTTCCACTGGACGCTCGCTCCGCTGACTCCCACCCCTCCCCCCCGTTCTTTTTTAATCGCGCCTTAAGACTACTTATTTTGAAGGGATGTTTAAATATTTATTTAATCATTTGGTTCTTTCGGTTAAGTCACGTCTAAATTACATTTCGATATTTTACTAGGTTATTTAATTTTAGTGTGTCTTTCTCCTGATTTTCAGGCTTGCTTGCCGTGTAATCGTTCTTGCAGCACCAATTGATATGCTAATTTTTTCTCTACCCCCCTCCCTCTCTCTGCCTCCGCCCCCCCCTCTGTCTATTTAAGGCCACCACACAGAGACGATCACCCCTCTCTGTTACCTGTGTTACTCTCGCTATGTATCTTGGTAATATCTGTCTGCTAATATGTCTGTCTATAGTTTTCTGGTTAGATTTTATGTCGCTATATCATTATACCTGATGATGATTGCTTGTGTTGCAATCGAAACGTCGTATTCTATTATTTAATTTAATTTATTATTTTATCTTTAGACGTGACTTAACCGAAAGAACCAAATAATAATTCCTGCAGTCACGAAAGTTCTAAAATTAAGATTTATTTAATCCTTTGTTTCGGGTGGGATTTAAATTGGTGTGAGCCTGCATTGTGTGCAGTATGTGCGGTCTCCAGGTGAAACGTGCTGTAGAAGTGTCAATTATTGTTATAGTATGAAGGCCGGAACGGCGCACGAGGGGGTGGGTGACCGGCACCACGCACGGCTTCCTTTGTCTCCTGAGTGATATTGTGTTCCACATCGCACCAGGTACTAAATTGAGGCTGAGTCCACCTAGGGGACGCCCATGACCGGTTAAGATAATTGTCGGCCGTGAGCAGGAATCGAACTCGGGCCACCAGGTTCGTGCACGACCGCTCTCATCCTCACTCACATTCTAACAAATACAAAGATCCCCCGTAGAGCCTCAACAGACTGTTGGGGCAAGTGCTGTTAGCGAGCACCTATGAAGGCCGGAACGGCACACGAGGGGGTGGGTGGCCAGCACCACGCCCGAACACTCGCACGCTCACACACCCGCCTCACTGCCTTCTCCCCTCTGTGAAGCCATCGCGGTATAGGAATAGGACGCGTTGTGGAGCAGTGCCTGTGATTTGCTGCCCGTGCCGAGATTCGGTTCATATCCAGCGGGCGCCCTGATTATGACTGCCGTGATAATAATGATATTACAGTATTACCACAACACTACTACGCGCCGTCTGCGTTGAGAAAGACGTTAAGAAAAAAAAAGTCCCTTGACGTCAGAGTAAAGCCATCGTGTGCCGGCGTCACGGTCCCAGATTTGTGGAGTTTGAGAGATTATGTTCGTTGAAGTCCAACATTTATATACATTACACTGCACATTACTGAATTGGGATCACACACACAGCACCAACCATCGCATCCCAACTGGCAGTCTAAAGCCCCAGGCGACTCGTGCATCTTGGTCTCTTCTTGAGTTCTGAACCTGTAACAAAAAGAACACGACTGGAAATTTTATTCACTCATCATCCCAACAATTCACCCGTCTCACCCACCATCTTCCCCATCATCTCTCACTACACACTCAAATAATTTCATTTATTCACTCATTCACCCATTCACTCGCTCGTGCAAATGAGACTATCCTTCTGGTATCTTCTTGAGTTCTTGAAAAGTGAACTCATTCACGCACTCATCACCCATCATCTCACTCACCCATCATCTCACTCACCCACTCACTCAATGCTTTAATTAATTCACTCATTCATTCATTCTTGTCTCGAGTTGTCACCTGCTTAAACAAGGCAGATGTGACACTCAGGCAACGCGTTGTGAATAGTCGGGGTGGAATCTGCGTGCTGTTCTGTTCTGAGCAGTGCCAGTCTTGGAAACCGACGCTCCTCCACCACTCGCCGTTTGTGCTACGATGTTTGCTGTAGCAAAATATTATTGATGTTAACTATTTTGAGATTAATATCACCCTTGTTTTGCTGTTTTTGCTATAATTCTATGTTTAACGTGTGCACGTTTAGTTGCAGCGTTCGCGATACCGACACGAGTAATGTTATCAATCACCGGGCGAGGTGGCTCTGCGGTTGAGCAAGTGGCTCGGAGCCATAAGATCCTAAGTTCAAACCCTGTTTGGGGGATTAACTCAGCTCATCATCTCTCCGGGGGAAGGGGGGGTCGATACATTGAGAATCACGATGGTTGTGCTTATGGATATACCACTGACAATATGATGGAATGAAGAGGGGAATGAGCTTAATGATGAAAAGCAACTCGCTATGAGCCTGACCCGGGGAGTTTTTCAATCGGTGCACATTTCCAGCTTTTTGCTAGACTGATGAGAGCCGTGAGCACAGACAAAGAAGGTGAAACAAATGCTGACAAGTGCGCAAAAAAATCACGGATTTAAGACGCACTCTTGGGGATTGAGAGACAGAACGAGGAACACATGGATTTGTGAACTCACACGGGCGAGTTACACAATCCACTCATGAAGGAAAGAAAAGTAGGACGAGGGCAGCGCACGTCATTACCAATGGGCCAAACTCATCAACGAGTGGCAGCCGAAGGAGATAACTCACATCCGTGAGATCGTCCGCCACGGAGGCGGAGCGATGACATGAGCTCATGTGTAGGTACTAACTAGACGTAGTTGTGATATTGCAGGTCAGAGAGAGAGATGCTGACCACTTATGGAGGCCTTCATCCAGCAGTGGACAGCTCCCGACTATCCACTGGCGAGTGGACAGTCGTAAGCTATCCCCCGCAACTTCCGGTTCCTTTCCCCGCACCTCCAATTAGCACGGTTGGATACGTACGGTGCGAAAGAAGTTCAACATACATACACAGGGATACGTAGAGAGATTGAGATACGTGGAGACAGTGAGAGATGTCTCGAGAGAGGAACCACTGCTGTGAATTGTAAAGTGATAGTATTGGTTGGATCCTGCGATGGTTGTCTCCCCATGGCTGGGGAAACAGCTTTGCGGATTGTACGGTCAGAATATCCGTTCATCCTGAGGGCTTGGTGTACGTGCTCCAGCTCACTGGCTAGGTCGTGCTGGTCGGAGATGCATGGTGTAGTGTTTTGATGAGGGAATTTTTCTGGGCTGAATGATGGTGGGAGCCAGGCTTTAGATAGGCATCCGTGTGTGTGGCTTTCCTGTAGACAGAGTGTCCCAACGAGCCATCAGGTCTCTTCTCGATCAAAACATCCAGGAATGGTAGCTAGCCATCCTTTTCCACTTCTATCGTGAATTTGATAGATGGAGATATGGAATTTATGTGGTTGAGAAATTGGTTCAGTGCTGGCAGGCCACGTGGCCAGATGACGAATGTGTCATCTACGTATCTCTTCCACAAGGAAGGACGTAGGGTGGATGTCTGGATGGCATCTGTCTCAAAATTTTCCATGAAAACATTCGCTACCACTGGCGATAAGGGAGTACCCATTGGGGTACCCTCATTTTGTTTGTAGAAGGTACCATTCCAGGTGAAGTAAGTGTTGCTAAGGCAGTGCCTTACCAAAGTTGGTACATCTGGATTCAGTTCCTGTTGGACCAAGTCTTCAATTATTGCAATGGTGTCAGGTACAGGTACCTTGGTGAACAGGGAGACTACATAGAGACAAGTAAATCATCTGGAGTCAGTGAGATGTCCTTGATTAGAGAAACCAAGTGAGCTGAGTTAAGTACAGCTGAGGTGGTCTTGCCCATGAAAGGAAGCAGGGTCTCAGACAGAAATTGGGCCAGTTTGTAGGTGGGTGTGTTAATGGTGGAGACGATAGGACAGAGCAGGGTACCTTCTTTGTGGATCTTTGAAAGGCCATAAAATCTGGGTGGTCTAGCAGCCGAAGGTTTTAGAGAGTGCTGCTTGGTCGAATCGATTAGAGAAGTTGAATTAGTGAAGATATTGTTGGTTTTTGTAGCTAGGCGGTTGGTGGGATCTCTGTTGATTTTGATATAGCTGCCTTCATTAAACAGGTCCTGAATTAAATAAAGAGACGTGGAGAGAGAGGAGGATGAGACTTGGAGAGAGAGGGAGATGTGCAGAGAGAGAGAGAGACGGGGAGCAATCTCCCGTCTCAAAGGCCAGTGGAGACTCTCTGTCTCCATGGCAGTGACGTTACAGCGATTCAGAAGCGTGGGCAGACATTCACAAGCACCACGGGCCCCACACAAGAGAGAGAGAGTGGGAGGATGGGAGAGGGAGTGAGAGAGGAAGGGAGAGGCACGGGAGATGTTTCACACCGTGACTAGGGGATGGACACGGAGCCTGAGCGAAATAGTTTTTTTTTTCTTGCGTTGAAACTCATTTACGTGAGGATCGCATATCGGACGTCCGGATCACATCCCGATTTAAACTATCTCACTCTCATTCAATCACTCTCCGTGCCTCTGTGTCTGTCCATGTGTCTGTGTGTTTGTCTGTGTGTGTCTGATCGTCCGTGTGTCTCTGGATGTTTGTATATTGGTTTGTCTGTCTATCTTTGTCCTCGTGTTTGCATGTTAGTCTGTTCATGTGTCTGTCTGTACATGTCTGTTTTTCTGTCCGTGTTTGTCTCACTCATTCCTTATTCGACAGCCTCCAAACGTTGAGCCTTGACATTTGAACTGCAATAGGTAATCGGATAGACCCGAGTGTTATGCCTATTGTGATGCATGTGGCTGGTAGAGGTAGAGGAAACTACCAAACAACAGGGAGTGGCTCTTCTTCTGAACAAAATAATGAAAGGCGCGTGGGAGCGTGAAAGCGAGATGTGGGAAGCTGTAAATCCCATGCTATTGTGGGCTCGTCTCCCCATCAAAAGCAGGCAAATTATGGTGGGGATGGTTTACGCCTTCACCAAAGATGAACATCAGTGGAGGGATGCAGGCAAGGCTGATGAGTCAGATGCCTTCTATGATTTCCTGGTTCAAGTACTGGCTAAAAGTGGTCCCTCTGGATAGAGTCATCCTTTTGGCTTTAATGCCCGAGTGGGGCAGTTGTGAAGAGAGTTGAGAAGTTTCCATACCTGGGCAGTGTGCTTATGGCCAACTCTGGTTTGGCAGCAGATGTCTCACTCCGAATCACTCGAGCGGCATTATCTTTTTCATCAGCTGTGTTGTGTTATATGGAAGCTACCTGGCATATTGCTCCATACGAAGCCTCGGGTTTTCTTGGCCACAGTCATGCCCTTCCTTCTCTACAATTGCGAAACGTGGAGTCCTTTAAAGGAACATCTACGACGGTTTAAAACATTCAGACTGGCCTGCCTAACAAATCCATCCTGGGTTTCACCAGGCTGGATTGTATGAGGAGCTCACATATCCTTGAGAGATTTAGACACATTCAGTAAGCTCATCCGGCAGGCAAGGCTGCGCTGGCTGGGTCATGGAGCCCACATCCCCATTCAGCTTCAATTTGGCCAGATAGAGGGGACTAAATTGGTACGGCACGAGCTGGAGAAGAGATGGGCAGAACAGGAGAATCTGGCGCTGAGCCGACTTGCCGATGACTGGTACCAGCGGTGTCAACATTGGTTTTCTGCGGAGGTGGCTTGTGAAGAACGCTACTGAGCAGTTGGAGCCGGCTGTCCTTCAACAACGGCGGAGGGCAGAGGAGTGCTGGCGGTTAAAATGCGGCGAGGTAGCACAGTGTGGTGGCACAGCATGGGAGCACAGGTGAAGCATCTGCCAGTCATCTCAGTCAGTCGATTCATAACCTGGGCAGCGAGCCTTCTTCACCTCACGTGGCCCTGGCGAACGGCGGTGGTTGTTGTTGTTGTGGTTGCATGGTAGGGTGGCCACCTGCCCAGGTTTAACCAGGACAGTCCGGGATTTGGCATCCGCGTTCGGACGGCAGGAATTGATTTGTGCTTTACCGAGATCTGGTACTGGGCACCGCTCTGTTGAACGTTATCACGGTAACCTGCAAAGATCTCGTGCTGACTGACACAATATGTCTAGGTTCGGTTCTGTGGTGAAGGTGGCGAATCCTGTCTGTGGGTTGTACGCGTAATTATTCATGGAGTTGTTTTGGAGGAAACTTATCATGAAAAAAAGTAATCAACAGGCAAGTGCTAAGTAACTGTAATTTAACTACACGCTGAAAGTGGAATGGAGATGAGGGATTACATGGAGCTTCCTTCGGTAACTTGACAATGATCCCCAGTGCAGTTAATCAAACATACACTTCACTGGCAAAGATCCCCCGTGTAGCCTAAACAGACATTTGGAGCAAGTGCTGTTAGCAAGCACCTGTTAAGTCCGGAACGGTACACGAGGGGGTGAGTGGTCAGCACCACACCAGACCGCCTTCGTCTCCCTAGTGGCGATGTTTACACACCGCACCAGGTACTCATTTGAGGCTGAGTCGACCTAGGGGAAGCGCAGGAGCGGTGCAGATTATCGTCAATGATGTTGGCCGTGAGCGGCAATCGAACTTGGGTCGCCGGGTTCATTGCACAGCACGCTAACCGCTACACTACCGCTCCCTATTTGTGTGCACACACATGTACACACACACACACAGATGTTTGTATAAAAAAACAACTTGGTATACGTATGTCATACTGATGACAATACTATATTCTATCATTTAAAATAAAACATATTTTTAAGCAATCTTTTTTACATGTTGTGTTTCGGCTTGGGTCTAATTGTCCACGCTCAACTGACGTTGGCTGTAAATCACCACGGCCCCTTACGTTATGGCCACTTGCTGGAGTCGTGGGGTTCTGCCATTACTCGTACGGTACATCTCATTAAAGCGTGTTTAAAAAAAAAAGTATTTCTAAATATTACTTATTTTATTACACTTGTCATCAGAGCTTGGGGAGCTCTCGGGCCAGGCGGCTACTCAGTGGAAGAGCGGCACGTCATCGAAAGGGCTCGAGTTCAAACCCTGGTTGGAGTGGAATTCAGTTAGCCTACCATTGGGGGGTCTATAAAAATGGGTACCACTTCGTGAGGCCGTCAACAGTCATTGCCCTGATTCACAATTAGTTAAATTTAGTGAAATTCGTGGAGGTTTAATATATTACAAAATATATACAAAAAATGTATTATAACTCTCCACCACCCGACAGAGCCAATGCAATCACGTTGTCACGTCATGAGCAAACATGTTCATCGATGTGGTATATCATCAAACGGAGGAATGCTGAAAAGCGAGCAGATTTCGAAAATGTTGTACAAGTGGATTCCCTGTGACTCGCCCCACGGGCCATAACAACGTGGCAATAGACATCACTGGTGTCTCCAGGGGCTGCTCGTAGGTAATGGCGCCTAGGAATCAAGCGCTTCTATCCCGTGACTGGCCATGACACGATCTCCCTGCGAGGCACGCGGAGCCACAGGGAGAGAGAAGAGCGGCGGTTTGATCGCGGAGGTGTAAGAGCAGGCGAGCAGGCGAGTGGGCAATCTGACACGGCAGTCTCAAGTAGCTTAATCAATCTATCTCATGCGATCTGATCCGCTCAGTGCGTTTGTTCTAATTATACGGGACAAATCGCCGTATTTGCACAGGGAAGCTGATGGGAGTCTAACGGCTCTATTTTCAGAAGGGTCTTCTGCTTCAAGAATGTTTGGCCAGTTCGGATTTTTTTTTACTTATTTTCACTATTTTGGACTCGCGTGGACGGAAGTGCAATAAGTGCGCGTGGAAATCCAAAAGGAGAATTCGTAAACTAGGACATTAACTTCCGTGCATCATCACTTCAGGGTCGATAAAATATGCACCACTTTGGGAACCACTGCACAGCACAGCAGCAATCAGGCCGGCTCCACACCAGAGCGCATCAGTCGTGCCCCCCCCCCCATCCTTCTCCCAATTGCCCTTTGTAAAGCACTCGCAGCAACTGCTTTGTCCGCATCTGAGCAAGCAGCTGCGCAACAATGACTATACATTGCAGTGTTGCGCAACATCCAGGATCACTGACGCGCGAATGTCGCCACGCGGCGAAGACAAAATCCGTCGATGTAAATCGCCACGACATGGATCAATCGTTGCTGGAGAACAAATGCTCGAAGCAACCGGTTTCAGATGCGTCCACGAGCGATGGATGTAGTCAGTGCTGTGGATGCTGCTGTGTGTGCGTTGTATATGTAGATGGTGCTGCTGTGTGTGTGTGCATGGTTCATGATGTTGATGCCGCTGTGTGTGCCTTGTTTGATGGTGACGCTGTGTGTCTGCGTGGTTTATGATCATGATGATGGTGCCGCTGTATGTGTGGCTTATGATGATAATGATGATGATAGTGACGTTATGTTTGTGCGTTCTTTATGATGGTGGTGCCAATGTGTTCGTGGTTTGTGATGATGGTGCCGTTGTGTACATGGTTTATGATGATAATGATGATAGTGACGTTATGTGTGTGCGTTCTTTATGATGGTGTTGCCAATGTGTGCGTGGTTCGTAATGTTGATGTCACTGTGCGCGCGGTTTACGACCATACGATATACGAAATGTACTTATAATGCACTTCTCACAATATTGACCATTCGCACATCACCTTATGAATTCTGAGTTGATGAATGTAAAAGCCAGGTTGCAAAGATAAGGTTTTAGAGGTTTCAAATATACATTTGACGTTTCATGGACACGCGGCCTGCGGTGAAGTGAGTTTCAAGCCTGAGGATCAGCTGACGAGAAGTCATACTCGCCAAACTTGTTATTTATTTTTTTCACGTGGAACGTCTTGCTGATAAGCTGTCTGCAGAGCGAAGACCAGCCCGTGATATGAGGTTTTGCTATGGGTTTGTGGGGAGCGGTAGTGTAGCGGTTAGCACGCTGTTCTATTAACCTGACGACCCGAGTTCGATTCCCACTCATGGCCAAGACCGGTAACGATTATCTGAACCGGTCCTGAGCCTCCCCCTAGGTTGACTCAGCCTCAAATGAGTACCTAGTGCGGTGTGTTCTGGCCACCCACCCCCTCGTGTGCCATGCCGGCCTTCACATGTGCTCGCTAACAGCACTTGCCCCAACAGTCTGTTAAAGGCTACACGGAGGATCTTTGTCTTTGCTATGGGTGTGTAATTGGCTATGGACAAGTGTATACTGAACACTTTTTCTGTTTTGTAACGGCCACGTGCATTCATAGGCAGCAGAGCTGATTCACTATCCGGACGTGCACCGGGAGCGAGTGCACCTCTGGAAGAGCGAGCTGGTGTGTGTGTGAGACGTGGTAACCAGCATAGGCTGCTGAATTTCTTCTGCACGTGCCTGTGAAGGGGAGGCGATTGTGAATTGTGGGTGAACGAGCGAACACAGTATCGCGGCAAAGTCTTAAACGAATACAGGCAGACCTCGCTTTGTACAAGAACGCTGATTCGTTATAGCGCTCCTTGTTCTGCAGACATCTTTTTACGAAAGCAAAAATTCAGAAAATTAAAGCAAATTACAAAGCGCTTTCGAGTGAGAGAACACGCAGCAGCGCTGGCCGAGGGAACGTATCCGCTTCCTCGTCGCGTGAGTGCTGTTGCATAGCCGCTCATCTGTGGTTTCTCCTCGCGCTCCCGAGTCGTTCTCTCTGCCTCTCTCTCAGCACATCACCCACCAGCAATTACAATAATGTGCATCATTTCACGTGAGTGTGTTTCCAGCCAGCCTTATACATGCAACTGTCCTGCCAATCCTTAAAAAAGTTCATTTGGATCCTGATGATTTCGGTTATTTTAACACGTAGGAGGCTACCCCCCCATTCTTCACGCAGCCAATGAGAGCTACTTCCGTTCTCAGCCAACCAGAACCCCCACCCCGCGATACGATCATCACGATTCGTGGTGACGATTGCATTAAAAACATTTTGGCGAAGTGAGAACTACTCACGAGACCAGGATAAAGTCTCTCGGGCTCCACGTAAAAGAACGCTCACCACGGAAATGTAGACGGAGAGCAATCACTACGGTCACGGAGTTCCTGGAGCTCTTCTCTGAGAATGACTCGAATTGGGAGCGCACCAGCTCCTGCAGCCTCATCTACCACTCGCTGTCTTGTAGGAGTGCAGTAGAATGCACTTCTTGATTTCAAGCTTTCGTGACTGCAGGAATCCATACTCTTTGGTTATTTCGGTAAAGTCACGTAGAAAGAAAAATAATAGATCACGACGTTTCGATCGCAACACAAGCAATCGTCATCAGGTGGGACAACCACACCAAGAAAAAAACTGCTGATGTAGGCGAGCACATTTTCAAAATACCTACTAATGCTCTTGGAATAAATTATTATTTTTCATTCAGGAATAATGTTTACCATCTGTATCATTATTAGCGCTCTTACCGATACCACAACGAAGCCCTCCTATATTGTGCATAGGAAAGAAAATCACACTGTCGGGAACGCATCCCCATCTATGCCATGTTACAATGACCTGTCTGAACGCTGATTCAATGAGTGCTCACTTCTCCAGGAAACGCATCTTTAGAGCGCTTCGCGAGGCCCGCCTGTACCAGCACAGCCGTGGTTTACCTGACCAGGGGAAACACCCTGACTTGTCGCATGTCGCCAAATGTCGAACGACATGTACCGGGCTCAACTTCAGCAGCATGGTTTGAAATACTGCAGCCATAGCTGCTCGTCTTCCGTACGCTAGTCTGGCTGCCAAGCCAGATTATTTCTTGTTTTTGTTGACTTCAGTAGAAGTCGCCCTGATGCACACCAGCTGTTGATATCCGTGGCACACTCTTGAAGTTTTGACAAGAGCCGTAGAGATATCGGTTAATTTAAGATGGAGATACACTTGTGTGTCGTCAGCATCCACGTGGTGATTTATATCTAACTCGCCGACGAGGTTAGCAAGATCTTCCGTACTGGGCTATAAAGTCTTGCGGACCACGAACAGAGAACCCTGTGGGACACCACAGTGTACAGAATGTTTGTGAGCACTCAAATTCATATGAAGTGGACCAGTCCAGCGCCCTGTCCCATACACTGAAAGACCGATCCAGGGACCGTGAGAAGAGTCTTCTTGGATTCACCGTATCAATAGCCGAACTTATGTCCAGGCACGCAGAATATCATTGAGAATGGTCACCACGGCCATCTTAGGAGAGCGATCTAGCCGGCAGGTGGACCAGTTCAGAGGTAAAACGATTGTACTTGTCACACTGTCCACTGAATCTGTCAACGACAATTCTTTCAACAGGTCTTTGATATTCGACGCCCATTTGAGATTGGCCAATAATACCCGAGATCCATAATACAGGGTTTTTTGGGTTAGATCGCGTAAATATGTGTGTCGTTAAACCTGCCACCACCCGACACAGCCAATTAGTGAGGTTTGTCACGTAAACAGAACATGCCAATTCGTTACTAGTACAGCAACACCGGTGTGTTGGAGAGCAAAGCCACAACGTTTACAATATGTGCTGTACAAGTAATGAATTGGCATGTTCTCTTTACATGACAAACCTTACTAATTGGCTGTGACGGGTGGCGGCGGATTTAACGACACATTTATATATTTACACGATCTAACCCAAAAAAACCTGTATTATGGATGATATTGGTCGCGAAAGCCTCCTACGTGTTAAAATAACCTAACAAGATCCAAATGAACTGTTTTAAGGGTTGGCAGGACAGTTGCATGTATAAGGCTTGAGAACTTGATGGCATGCTGGAGTTGAGTATAAGTGGTTGGTTGAGTAAAATGTAGCCTAGATACACACATCGGAGGAGGGCCAAGCTTTGGGTGAATCCCGATGAGCAACGGAAAACCACCAAAACAAGCCACTGGGTCATAGCCAGCAGGAACCCCTGGCCGGTGATACTGGGAGTGGAGCAGCGAGACGATCGAGTGGAACAACAGGCTACAGCTCGACCCGAGAGAGCGAGGGCATGTCTCGGCGGGGCGCGAGCGCAACAGGGCAGGGCAACGGTGCGGCTCAGCAGGTTGACAGCATGACATGATTGGCGTGGCTTAGTGGGGTGAAAGCGTGACCCAGCAGGGTAACGGCGCAACTCGGCAGGGCAAGAGCGCGGCTCAGTGGGGTGACAGCGCGACCCGGCAGGGCGAGAGTGCGGCTCAGTGGGGCAATGGCGCGACTCGGCCAGGTGATGGCGCCGCTGGGTGTTTGTGCTTTCGATGATGGTGCCACGGTGTGTTTGCATGGTTCATGATGGTCATGGAACTGCTGTTGTGTGTGTGTGTAATCTCACACGCACGTAGACGCAATCAGATGCAAACTGATTCACGTATAAACTCGGTCGTCCTCAAACTCAATCGCACGCAAAGTACCGATTGGGCGTATCCCCCCCCCCCCCCTTTTAAAGAAAGTTATATAAGAAGCATTTCCCAAGTGACAATCACGCTATACATTCAGAATCCCACATCAATCACCCGTGCCGCCATTACGTCCCGCCTATAAAAGGTGCCACCTTGTGGCACACCACAGGTGGTTTGAGCCAGAGACCAGGTGGCGTCTGCAGGCTGGTGGGTGGTGTGCTGAGAGAGAGGCAGAGAGAACGACTCGGGAGCGCGAGGAGAAACCACAGATGAGCGGCTATGCAACAGCACTCACGCGACGAGGAGCCGGTGCTGCCAATAATTTCCCAAGCTCTGCGGTCCTCTATAAATGAAAGGTCTATTTGACCAATTATTAGTGAGCTTTCACGTGGAATGAAACTAGAAATAGAACCCACACATGCAAGAGGGAGACACTCTATCCGATACCGATGGATTTTTGCTGTTCCGCCTTCTGGCAAGCAAGGGTATGTCTCCTCCTCGATGCCCACGCGAAGGGAGGGAGTTTTGCAACACCTGTGCGCGGTAATCCACCAACCCTCGCTGTTGTCTCCACAGTGCTGGGGTACAGGCCACGTGCATAGCCACCAAAGCCGCGCGGCCGCCGACTTCAGTTCCGTTTGACCTGGTACCGACTGAGGAATGTGTGTGGATTTGGTCTCGAGTGGAATAGGTGGCGACCCATCGATGTATGGTGGTGGCCGCTGTGACCGGCGCTGTGTACGTGTGAGGGGTGGTGGGGAGGGAGATTTTTGTGGGAGGGGGGTGGGGGTTCTCCGGGTTCTCTGGGGGGTTTCTCGCATGAATGCGCATTCATGGAATTGGAAAAACTATCCCGATGAAGCATGACCCCCCCCCCTCGAACAAGAGCCTTGAGACTCAGTGAGGCTTTGCTTGGTAAATACATTGCATTCATAATGCTTTTAAATAGCATCGCTTTGCGGGAAAGTCAATGAAGTCAATAAATAGGCTGGACCTGTCATAGGAATGTCGGATTTCCACCACTGGCTCAGGGTCGCAGAGGGAGGCGAGCACTGCCTCGCGTGTGTGGGTGCTGTTCGCTCGTGTCTACTTGTGGACGTACACAGTTATGTGTGTATGTACATATGTCCGTGTGTGAGGACGAATGTGTGTGTGTACGTACGTATGTAGTAGGGAGCTGGGGAACGGTGGCGCAGCGGTTAGCGCACTGCGCTACAACTCCAGCGACTCGAGTTGTATTCCCACTTACGACCAATAACAGTGGCGAACCGGTTTTGAGCCTACCATAGGTTGACTCAGCCTTAAATGAGTACATGCTTGGTGCGGTGTGTAAACATAGCCGCTGGGAAGACAAAGTCGGTCGGGCGTGGTGCTGGTCCCCCTCCCCCTTGTGTGCCGTTCCGGCTTTCATAGGTGCTCGCTAACAGCACTTGCCCCAACAGTATGTTAATACTATACGGGGGATCTTTGTCTTTATGTCAGAATATACACGCATGAGTGAGAGTCTGTGGATCTTGGGAGCAGCAATGCACGATCTCGATTACCTGGGTTCAATCCCCGTTCAAAAAAAAATATTACCTGCATGTTGTGTGAACAACAGCGCTAGGGGAGACAAAGGTGGCCGGGGGGTTGGGCTGATGACACACACCACTTTGATAAGCATCTCAAGTTTGTGAATTGCAAAGGGGTCTTTTTTACCTTTCCACAACCCCATCTTGCATCTCCCGCCACTCTCTCTCTCTCCCAACTTATCCAGCTCTCTCTTTCCATCTCGCCATCTCTCTCCCTCTCTCCGGCAGCCAAAAGTAGCGCTTTGTAATAGAAGTCGGCAGAGGCTCTGACAGGGGATGCATTTGGCTGCGGCTATTTGCGTCGGAAAGAGCGGCAGGGTTAATTTAGCGTCGGGGCGACGCCGCGTGATGTCCAACGGAAGCTATGCGTGCACACGTGCGCAATAGCGCCGTGCTGCTGCTGGTGGTCAATAGTAACCGTGGTGTTAATCATGGTGGTTGTTATATATGTATGTTGTGGTTATATATGTGTGTTGTGGTTAGAGATGTATGTACGTAGCCAACCGTGCTAATCAGAGGTTCGGCGGGTGGACAACAAACGAACACACAAAAAGCAGGTCCAAGATCCAGGTCCGATTCAACACAGTACATAAAATCCGTGATCTGTGTGGTATACAGTAGGGTAATATTACAATGTATAGTCTAAGGTATAGGGTGGTGTATAGTAATGCAGTATATAATTTAATGTTGGGTTTGTCTATGGCAGTATATAGTACGGGGTAGACCCATGTGATGTATGAGAAAAAAGTTTAGCTGGAGGCATATTATACTTTTTTGCGACGTTAGTAGCTCAGCTTATTGGAGAGTATATTTAGTATATTGATGATACTGATGTAGTTTATATTTTAGTTTTTTACGTGGTGGTTTAGCTGCTGCAGCTCCTAGCTATTAAAATGTCTTCCCTTTATTACTGCTAACCAGGGGCGGTTTCTTCATTAGGGCGATTGGGCGACACACCACCAATGTCATTCAACCACAGAGTCACGCTAGCCGTCACTGTGCCTCTGGATATAGTCCAATCAGCGTCATGCTACGTTCTGTGGAGTACCGCCTCTTTTTGGGCGATTTCCCTCCGGCTGAGAATCGCCCCGAGTGGTCCCATAGACTTACATTCAAAGATGTTTTTTTTCGAACGGGGGGCGCTGCAGTGCATTCTCTATGGCTTCCGGGAGGGCTCGCACTAACGTGCTTACGTCATCATACGTAAGCACGTTTCATCCAACAAAATTATTTGTCGCCACCTAGTGGAATCTTTAATAAAAGAAACATGAGTGGATTGTATTAATAGTGAGTATAGAAACAAACAAGATGTATTGTAAGAGTCACTTTATTTTGCATTAATATTAAAGAAGTGAAGTTGCCTTTACATGCTTAAGCAGTTAATTTATCCTTTGCATGGGTGGACCTTATCCTTATCAATCATCCAGACATTTGCCCCCCCTGAGAGATTTTGCAGGAGCCGCCACTGCTGCTAACCCTACTCCCTCCCTTTGATGCTGCTAATCCTGCATAATGCACGGGCATAATATGACTTTGAACCCCCCCCCACCTCCTACGCATTCCACAATGTGTGACTAATTCCATATCTGCATTTCCCATAAATATGCTAAATTCCTCTTGATGTGCAAATTCCTTTGTCAAGGCGCCCTTCCTCCTCTAACCCAGCTTAAATATACGCTACCAAGCATGGTGGTGCTCATTCAGACGCTGTGTTTCCGACAGACCTGTTCTTCACCTGAGGACGGCTGCTTGCGTTGTGGCCGAAACGTCGTCAGAATTGTATTTTATGTTTTATTTTTATTATTTTATTATTTCCCTTCTACGTGACTTTACCGAAAGAACCAATAAGACACAAACAGCAGTTGAATAGAAATTAGTTTTTCAATGTAAATTTATAAAGGGCATAGCTCCTATGGCTTCCTAAGGTGAGGGTGGTGTTTATTGTAAATAATGGTGGTTATAATGGTGGTGGGGGTGGTGGAAGGTAGGCTGTGGTGATGGTATGACAGCTTATAGAAAAGTCGCTGTCCTCAAACAGAACGCAAGGGTTGTGATGAAGCATTTTTTCTCTCTTTGCGATTCCCATGACGTGCAAGACCCTTGGCCCACCATCATCGATCATCATTATCGATCATCTTCATCGATCATCATCATCGATGTCCTAAGGTTGTAAATCCCCGACAGCGTCTCGATGATCGCTCCACTCAGAGCTCACAAACACTCATTAGGGGCCGTTTATAAATGACGTCACGCGATTTTGGACCCCCTCGTCACACGGCGTCACACAAAGTCAGACCCCCCCTCAAATATGACGTCACAAAGCTCTGCCCCCCCCAACCATATTTCCATTTTGAAAATAAAACATGGTTAAAATCGCTTTAAACTATTGCCATTGTAGTGCGTATTTAATGTGGCGCTGCACTCTGATGTTGTAGGAGAAAACATAAATTAAAAAGTCGATTTAATTAAGTAGAACGTGTTGTCTATATTTATTTAAAGTTGCGCATTTTGATGTGACGTCACATTTCTCCCCCCCCCCTTGTCACACATCGTCACAAATGTCTGACCCCCCCCCCCCCCAGGTGCATGACGTCATTTATGGACGGCCCCTTAACACAGCGTGACGCTCTCCGATTCAGTAAAAATTTGCGCGTTCGCACAGTCGACGGTGATAGAATAGGATCGGTTTGCCTCTTTCAGGTGCAGCAATAGAACACTCAAGGTCCTTAGACCCGCACGGGCGGCAACCCCCCCCCCCCCCCCCTTTGTTTTCCTCCCTCCCGAGCCCGTGGGCCGCGAGGGAGGTGGTGCTGTGGGGGCGTGGTGGGTCAGGGGGAAGAACGACCACGCAAGCCACACCCAGGGGGGGGGCGGAGAGAGCATGGGCAAGGAAGAAGGTGGGAGGAGTCGGGGGAGCGAGAAAAGTTAGTGGCGGCCATTTTTTATCGCTGTGCTATCACGTGCATAGATTAAAGTTTGTATAACACGTAGGCTTTAGCGACCAATGTTATCCATAATTACAGCTAGCATCATCAGGTGACACGTCGTACTCAAATTGTAAATGTTGTGGATTTACTGTCCAACACACCGGTGTGCTGTACTAGTAACAAATTGGTACGTTATGTTTATGTTACAAACCTTACTAATTGTTTATTAGGTGGTGGCAGGTTTAACGACACATTTGTATTTACGCGATCTAACCCCCAAAAAAACCTCTATTACAGATTTAAGTTTATAAAAGTAACGTAATGTTTCAAGTTACAGTAAGGTGCTACTTGTGCCAACATAGCCGCTCGTCGTAGCGTGGCTGGCCAAAACACTAGTCGAGGCCACAGCTGGGCATCGCTCGACGAGGGACTACGGTTAATTTGTGTTTGACTAGCCTTTTTGGGGTTTTCTCTCGATGCAGGTGGTGGTGGAAGTCTGCAGATGAAGACTCGACCGACCTTCGCTGAACCTGGCCAGGAGCGAGGGGACTGAAGTAGTGTGACTACAGTGACAGGTGGAGTGACACTGTGTTTATAGTAAGTGAAACAAAAAAAATGTTGCTACATTTAGGTATTTGAATAATTGGGTGCGTTTTTATTACACAGTGAAATTTAGGTGGAAATCTACCCTCGGCCAAGAGACAGGGATACACAAAGACAGATACAGAGACAGTGATACAGAGAAACGGAGGGACACAAGAGACATACAGTGACAGACACCGACAGATACAGAGACATGATTTTTCATTGTGATAATTAAGCAGCGCTCATTTTAATGTATCATCTTCGGACAGACCCATTTTCAATTGCATTTTTCCCAGTTAAAGGCAAGATTCCAATGAAAGTGTTTACACAAAAATCTACCTGTGTCCACATTACCTGAACAATCCTGGTCGGGTTTGCATATTTGTAAAATTTCCCATACAGTTTTGGATAAAACCACCTTTATCACGGTGTTTATCTGCTCACACATGTAACGTTAAGATGAAAGTGCAAGGCCAAATTTCTAAATGTGATTAACTGTTACCAAGTTTAAGCGATTTTCATGAGGGAGTAATATTTGTATTGAACTAAATTTAGGAAACCTCCAGACTCTTATTTCGTGACTTGATAGAGGATGTGAATTGAGAACTACACTCCAGGTAGAAATTGTGCATACCCATCCGTGCTAACTTTCTTCAGTGACACAGCAAGATATTAGTTTGATGTCTATGTTTACACCTTATTCTAAACACTAGATTGTGAAACGACATGACAGAGTTAAGCCTCTCGTTGACAGTGGTGGTGCGAGTTTGCTCCTGGCGGAACAGCTGATGTCGGGACTACAAAGCTTTGGGTTCCCACTGCCCCCCACTATCACTAGACAGTGGGAAGCAATATTTTCCTGTGCTGGAGAGTGGAACAGCAAAAGTTACCAAGCAAAAATCAAAGTTTTCACTTACTTTGAGGGCTCCGACAGACCCTCATTCACAATATGAGTCTGTGCATCTCTGTGTCGGTCAACGGTGACCAGGCTGAAACTATCAACTCGCAGAACTAGAGAATCTGGTTTAATAATAACCCGGTCTATGCAAGTCTATATAACTCTGTGTAGGTGTATTAATATCTTTTGAGTCATTGGGGACTGGTTTGAGAACAATTCAGGACACTTGAGTACTCGGTTTAATCATGGGCAGCTGAAACTCGGATTAAGCCCAAGGTCTTAGCTGTGCTGGCTCAGTGTCCCAGGCATGGCCGTTACGAACCTCCTACGCAAAACAAATAGCAGAACCAAGAATCTTGACCTCGAATCTTGACTTCAGCAGTGCTGGCACGTGGTGTCTTTGACCTTGCCATTATGAGCCTTGTTATGTCATGGTGGGTGCCATGGTGACAGCTTGTATCCAGGAGGGAGGCGGCATGAAAAGGAAGCACTGGGGTCAAGTGTCAATGCCTCGTCCCAGCGCTGGGACCGTGGGGGGAGGTGAGAGGGGGGGACGGAATGGGCTCCAGTGAATGACAGTGATGGGCTAATGCAGGTGTGTGTGGGCACGCGCGTGTCAGAGCCCCTGTGTGTATACGTGTGTGTATGTTTGTGTAGGGATCGGTGGCACAAGGGTTAGCACGCTGCTCATGGCTAACACCAGTGATGAATATTGGAACCGGTCCTGGGCCTCCTCTATGTCGACCCAGCCTCCAATGAGTACTTGGTGCGATGTGTAAACATCGCCACTCAGGAGACAAAGGAAGCCTGGCATGGTGTGCCGAGCCAGCCTTCATAAGTGCCCACTAACAACATTGCTCCAATCGGGTGTTGAGGATACTTGGGGGGATCTTTGTTGCTGAGAGAGTGGAGACTTCTCTGTACCTGTGCAGTGTGCTTCTGACCAAATCCGGTTTGGCAGTGGAGAACTCCGACTCAGTCAAGCAACATCATCTTTTCATCAACTGTGTAATGCTATGTGAAAGCTACCTGGCGTACCGCTCTATACAAAGCTTTGGGTCTTCTTTATGCCCTCCCTTATCTATGCTTGTGAAACGTGCAACTTTTAAAAGGAACACCTGCTCTGGTTTAAAATATTCAGGATGGCCTGCCTACAATCTATCCTGGATTTAACCAGACTGGATTGTTTGTAAATATCTAGACAAAGTCCCAGCCACCACATGCCTAAGCAGCTTATGTTTGGAAGGAGAGAGGGGGCTCAACGGATGTAGCACGGGCTAGACAAAAGATGGACTGATTCAATCCAGGAGGGATAATGTGTAGCTTGCCAATAACTGGTACCAGTGGTGTCATGATCAGCCTCTGTGGAGGAGGTCTGTGAAGGATGTTACTGGGTAGTTGGAGGCAGTCACCCTCCAATATCAACTGAGGGAGAGGATCGACACTCGCAATAACAAGGGGGCGACAGGTGGCTAAAACGCAGCCAGTTGGCACAGTGGGAAACAGGTGGTTCATCTGGCAATCATCTAAGTCAGACAACGAATAACACCTGAGTCCTGTGACTTGGCAGTGAGCCTTCAATTGGCGCCTACCCCCCCCCCCCGGTTTATTCACATTTTCCAATTACATCGAAAAAGGAATACCAATTTAAATTGTAATGAAACATTGTATTTAAAGACACAAATTTATAGAAATGATATTACATGGCTCACTCAGTCACTGTCGTAGACTGGTTGACATAGTCTACAAAAGATTAATTTTTCTTGATTTCACTGTCGCAAACTGGTCAATCACGTAATCAAAATCTGTTTTTTTCAATGTTTCTCTTTCAACGCTAAGAAGAGCAAGATCGCTGAGACGATCTTGTCCTATTGAAGCACGCAAATACGACAAAATAAGTTTCAATTTGCTGAACGACCGCTCACAGCTTGGAATTGAAACTGCTATTGTTAATACAATTTGCAGTGAAATTCGCAAATTCGGAAATATGTCGTCTCCATAAAACACAATAAAACCAAGAAGATCCAAAGGAGTTTCTGGTAGAACTTCATTCCGGTTACTGAGCAGCATTTTGGAATCTCCAATTTCTGTGAAAAGTTCGTGGCCATTGATGTCGGTGTCATAGAAATTTCCAAAATCTGTGCAATTTCGACGAATTGCATCGACATCTGTGTCGGATAGAAGAGTTTTGACGTCCAGCAGAAATCCAAATTTTGTGTTCAGGTCTTTTAGTCGTAAAAACCGTGTTGACATCTCCTGTTGAAGTCGATAAAATATACTCTTCATAACGCGCACAATTTCTTCTTTTGCTGAAAGTCCTGCAACTCTTGCCAGTTCTCCTGGCATCTTCCGACGTCGCCTAATTCTTCTGTCCACATCGATCCCCCAGGCTGTGCATCTTGTTTTGGCGTTTTCTACAGCAACTTGGCTCAAATCATCACGAAGCTTGACAAATTCATGCTCCAAAGATTCAAGATCAGTTGCTGCTTCCTTGAAATTCATAGTAGGATCCTGTAAGCGCTTCTGAACACGATCAATTTTTCCAAGAATGACATTCCAGAAATGTAATAAAACTATGAAGTTAAAATTTAATACGCATAGCTGTGTAGTGAGTTACACCTGTAACTGTTCTGCATCACTTCTGGTTTCAGGCGTCATAGTTACGTCCTCCGATAATTTGTCTAGCAGCCCTACTAGTTCATCCAGTCCTTCATAGATAGCTTTAACAGCTTCTGATCGTGCACTCCAGCGTGCTTCAGCCTCCCGCTTTACTGTGATGGGCACAGCTTTTTTTAACTCTTCCCAACGAATTGTTGAACGAGAGAGAAACAAATATATACTTTCAACTGTTCCAAAAAATGTGACAAGTGGATCCTGTTTAGCTGAGTGTACTCCTGCTAAGTTTAAGCTGTGGTTGTCACAGTTGACAAACAATGCTCTGTGATTTTTGTCACATATTCGTTGTTGAAGGCCGGATATATGCCCAGTCATCACAGCAGCATTGCCATAACATTGTGCCCGACAGTCGGCTAGAGGTATGTTGTCAGATTTCAGTCTCTCGACGATGACTCTTTCTAGGCTTGCTGCATCTTTTGCATGTATCTCGATATAACCTAAAAATGATTCTTTGATAGTTACTTTTTTAGTTTGAAAATCCACATCCACAAATCATATGACCTGAGAAAGCTGTTCCCGATGTCCTAGATTAGGAGTTGAGTCAAGTAAGATACCGTAGTACTTGTTTTTCCTGATATCGCTCAACAATTGGTTCTTTACAGTCGACGCAATTATGTGGATAAATTCATTCTGTATTTCCGGTGACAAATAAGAACCTGATCCCGGATTTTCTCCTGCGTGCTGTACGTGTTTTGCTAACAATGGGTCATACTGAGCAACGAGTTTGATCAGCGCGAGAAAGTTTCCAACATTTTTATCCTCATCCGCATTCAAATTTTCCGCATACCAAAATGTAATTACATGACATGTAGGCTGTGTGTGGCGGGATATATAAACTTTTAGGTTGAGGTGTAGATTTGTGCAGTAGTTTCAGGCTGCCGCGCCCGCCGCAATAAGTTATAATGTAACGTTGTAAGCCTAATTTTGGCGCCCCTTTATCTTGGCGCCCGGGGACATATGTACCCCCCTGCCCCCCCCTAGCTACGCCTCTGCAAGCGCCATAGTGACATCACAGCTACTTCGTGGTGAACAGCGATTGTGTTTGTGTAGAGTGGTAGTGTAATGGTTAGTTCACTACAAGCCTAGTGACCTGAGTTAGATTATTATCTGTTCATGGCCAACATCGGTGACAAATATCTAAACCGGTCCTGCCTTGGCTTCCTTTAGGTCGACTCGTCCTATTATGTACCCGGTGCGGTAAAAACAAATAAACACTACTGGGAAAGAATAAGGCGGCTAGACACTGTGCTAAACTATGCCAAATCAACACATTCACAACACGTCATGGAAAACTCTAGCATTAACTTGGACATGCAGAGATACATTGTACGTCTCGTTTACAATTGCTCCCATGCCTACTATTACAGATTGCAGAGATGTGAACCATTGGTTTACATTTCTACACAGCTTCCATTCCATTTTCTCTTCTATTCTACATCTTACTCTCGATCACATTGACGATGTGAGTCACTTTAAAAATTCATTATGAAAATGACTGCCTTTACTTTAGCCAGGCGGTGGTGGCTATGCACACCATACCGTTGAGAAGGCATTACCGAAAATGTGGACCTCACCTGTTCTGTCTGTATGGGATATAATGTTGGCACCTCACAAGTGTGGGTTTTCTCCGAGTGCTCCGGTTTCTCCCAACGTGTATAAATAGTAATTACTTGGCCAGTAACATATTAACATATGGAGGACTGTAGAGATTGGGGAATTGCTCTTTTTAATTCCTCCCCTCTTCTAGAATGAGCCAATGCTATATGGTGAAGTTATAATTTTAAATAATTATTTGTGGTATTTAATATAGCATTATGGTGGCCAAAATGTGGATTGGTCACCGCTGTTATATACATTTGTGAGTCAGGCATAGACAATCAAGTGGGTGGTTGAGCGTTTGCCTTGGTCCTAGCTGGCTGTGCACATGGTCGGGCCTTCACCCGGACCTAGTTAATTGTGCACATTGTCAGACCTACGCTCGGCCTAGTAAATCCCACCCATGGTTGAGTCCAGCCCAGTGGGTCGCACTTTTGGCAGAGCCTGAGTTTGGCTTTTGATGCACTGAATGTAAAAAAACACGATGTGTCCCTATGGTTATTTAACTTTTTTATTTTTGCTTTTATTTTATAATAAAAAAACACAATTTAGGATACTTGTTTACATTATTGAGATTATTTTTAATAATACTGTTTAAGATGTTTTAAATGCGTAAAAAAATTATGCAAGTTTATATTTGATATGCTCTAGTTGCATGTTTTTTGCGTTTACAGTACATTATGGCAGGACAGGAGATTTTTTTTAAAGAAACGGAATCTATTTACATAAAATAGCTTCCGTAGAAAAATGTTTGAACATTGCAGGGTTTAATCCAGGTAGTTGTTGGTCATTGCTTGTGGTGGATCGAGGAGCACATTGACATCCACCAAAATGGATCCACAATGCATGGTGTCATGGCCACCACTGATCCAGAACTTCCTGTGGATGGAGTGATGGCGCAGTGCATTGTGCACTGCGCTATAAAACTGGCTATATGAGTTCAACCACGGTGAGCATCAGTAGTAATCTGAACCAGTCCTGCACCTCCCCTAGGTCAACTCAGTCTCATAAATGTGATCATAAATGCTTACCGATTGTGGTGTGTGTGTATAAACATCAGCGCTGGAGAGATAACTGCGGTCAAACATGGAGCTGGGCCACACATGCTATTGTGTGTCTTGCTGGCTTGAATAGGTGCTCGCTGACAAACACTCCCTAACAGCCTGTAGAAAGGCTATTCGGGGGGATCATTTATTAATAATGTGTACGTGTGTGTGTCGGACAGGTATATTTCTGGCCGCGACCCTGAAGGCATCTGGACTTCGCAACCCCAAAAATACTGATGGTTCCACCGCACAGCTGCCTGGGCACACTCGTGGAAAGAAAAACAAAGAAATTTGATTCTTTAGGACCCAGCGAGCTCCAGGGCTCAGAAGACAGAGTGGCGCTCGCCGTGTTTAAAATTAACTCCTGAGAGATCTAATTTAACGTGGGCTCACACGTGCTGATAATTACACAACCACGCGAAACTGTTACAGCAGGCTTGAGCCGAGGAGCCAGAGCACTCTGTTGTTGATTTTGTGGTTACAAGAGATCAGTTTACACTGTAGTCGGGTGTGTGTCTCTCTCTGGAGATGTATAATGGCCATGTTACACACACAGAGGACGCCGTCACAGAGATCCCTGTGTTCAAGACTCGAGCGCTGGGTGCATTCGCTATTTCCTAAAAGGGTGAGTGTCAGAAACAACACCCTCCGAGTTGCTAAGGTCAAGGTTCAAGCCATGTGTCTGTGTGACTCAATGCCGTGCAAGGGAATCATAATCGGCCATTTTAATTTGCTCGATTTCAATTTGCTCGTTGATTCCTAAAACAGTATTGAAGACTTGGTCTACGACACTGACTTCCGTTTCATCTACACTATGTTCAACCACCACCAACATTGCAAGTTACAACAATGCACTCACTTTCTCACTCACACACTCAGCCACCCACTCACCCACTCTCTAATTCACTCCCACACTCAGCCACTGGACTACAACAACAGCCGCGATTTGCCACTAAGTGGTGGTAAACGTCACCACAGCGCTTATGCTAGGCGATGTTCACTTTGAGACTACGTGAATTGTTGAAGGCTCGCTAACAGGTCACAAGACAGTGCCATGGGTTGACTCACCCATCCATTCGCCACACTGCAGGTCACAACGCTTCTCTTTTTGCAGATTTCCCTGCACTGCTCCACTTCGGAATTCCCTCCCATTGTCTCTTTTCCCCAAACTTTTATCAATTACAGCACAGCAATAGTCAGCTGCGACTGATTCCATCAGTAACCTGAGGCTGTGATTCCACCAATCACCTGCGACTGCCCAACAGTCACCTGAAATTTCGATTTAAAGCTTTCGTGACTGCAGGGATTCATCTTCTTGGTTATTTCGGTAAAGTCAGGATTAGTAGCATCAAAGGGAGGGGATAGGGGTAGCATTAATAAAGGGAAGGAGTGTTAATACTATGTAGCTGCAGTAACTAAAACCACCACGTAAACAACTAAAGTATAAACTACATAGTATCATCAGTATACTAAATATACTCTACAATGAGCTGAGTTACTAACAGTAAGTAATACATTACAATTCTACGTCGTAAAAAATATAATATGCTTCCATCTAAACTTTATTTTCTTACATCACACGAGTCTACACCGCACCATATACTGCCATAGACAAACCCAACATTAAATTATATACTGTATTGCTATAATGCATAATGCACGGGCATAAGTAGTACTAATCACATACCTGCATTTCCCATATCCCCTCCCTTTGATGCTGCTAATCCTGCATAATGCACGGGCATAAGTAGTACTAATCACATACCTGCATTTCCCATATCCCCTCCCTTTGATGCTGCTAATCCTGCATAATGCACGGGCATAAGTAGTACTAATCACATACCTGCATTTCCCATAAATATGCTAAATTCCTCTTGATATACAAATTCCTTTGTCAAGGCGCTCTTCCCCCTCCAACCCAGCTTAAATATACGCTGCCAAGCCTGGTGGTGTTCATTCAGACGCTGTCTTTCTGACAGACCTGTTCTTCACCTGAGAACGGCTGCTTGCGTTGTGGCCGAAACGTCGTGAGAATTATTTTATCATGTTTTATTTTTATTATTTTATTATTTCCAGTCACCTGAAACTCTGATTCCATCGGTCACCTGGAAATATGATTCCATTGGTCACTCGCAAATGTGATTCCATCAGTCCCTGTAATTCTGGTTACATCAGTCACCTGCGAATCTGATTACATTTCTCTGCGAATCTGATGAAATTGATGATAATAACCCATATTTTATAAAGCACCTTTTTTATTGAAGTATCTCAAAGCGCTGTACATTAAAATGAAACTACACTCAAAATATACATAAAATTTTAGCGAAATAGAAAGCTGATGAATACAGTATCAATGACTACACTCGAAATTCAAATAAAATGAAGAACTATGATAAAAGGGAATGATAGCAATTATAGATTAATCAAATTGGACACCAACATTGGTTTTCAAATCTTAAGTTTCAAGGAGAGCCTGTAAAAATAGGTGAGTTTTAAGATAAGATTTAAAAAGTGAATCCACAATCGTGTAGCTGCAGAAGGATCTATCTCCCATAGAACATTACAGTCTTGTCTTTTGAATGATGAGTATACCAGAATCAGCAGAACTAAGTTTTCACAGTGGTATACTGTATTAAAAAAAACTCGAGCAGATTGGCGAGACTTTTATAAGCCAGCCCATTCAAGTCCATAAACGTGAGAAGCAGAATCTTGAAGTCGATTCTTTACAGGGAGCTGCTGTGATTTTCTCAGGAGGATGCCCATAAAGATCCTTGTTGATCAAGGTATTGAATTGCTGTTGGGACAACGGTTGGCCTTTCTGAAGTCTCCAACCCGATTAGCAAGGGCCAACACCACGGTTCAGGCCCTGGCAAAGGAAACTGTTACGGTTCCACCAGGTGCTCAGATGTTGGTGCCCTTGCGGTTGTGAAAGCAACTGTATTTGCCAGATCATGTTGGAGGGGTCCTTTGAACCCCTTCTAACACGGCGATTTGGAGTCTCGCGTTGGTGGGTGCTCAAACCATAGTAAGAGGGTACCAGGAGCCCTTATTGAAAAGTGCTAAATGTCGGGCTAGGGGCTGCGGTGGTCCAAGCTGGTACAGTTTTAGCCCACGCAACGGCCGCACGCTGTGAGGAGGCCTGTGCAGACGCTGCAGAGGTCGTTGCTGCGGTGGAGCGGGGAGGCAAGTCGGACGGGGCTTGGATGGAAGCGTTGTTTGGGGAACATTCAAAATTGTCCGGGGAACAGTAGGGCGAGCTGCGTGCCTTACTCCGAGAATTCGAAGATATTTTTAGCCAAGGGAAATTTGATATTGGCTGCACTTCACTTTTGCAACATCACATCGACACGGGCAACGCTGCTCCAATACGGCAGAATTTGTACAGGCTCAATCCCAAGGAGAAGGACCACATTCGCCAGGCAGTTGACGAAATGTTAGCTGCGGACATCATCTTCCCTTCCACCAGTCCTTGGGAGGCTCCCATTGTTTTGGTCAAAAAACTGAATGGGAGTCTGCGCTTTTGCGTTGACTTCCAAACATTGAATAAAATCTCTGTGATGGACACGTATCTGCTCCACCGGATGGATGACTCCTTGGACGCCTTGTCGGGTGCACGGTTTTTCTCGACCCTCGACTTGTCAGGGTTTTTGAAGCTGCCCTTGGATGAAGGATCCAGGCCTAAAACCGCGTTCTGGACACCACAAGGGTTCCAATTTAATTGCCTCCCAATGGGTCTTCACTCTGCTCCAGCCACGTTTCATTGGTCTTGGCAGGTCTTCAATGGGACTCGTGCCTCATTTACTTGGATGACGTAATTGTATTCGGGTGCACGTTTCAGGAGCATCTGCAGCAGTTGCGGTCAGTGTTTATCAGGGTGCAGGCAGCCAATCTCAAATTCAAACTGCAAAAGTGCCATCTTTTGCAAACATCGGTGGGGTATTTGGGCCACATTATTAGCGAGTCTGGGATATCCACGAATCCTGACAAAACTGCGTGCGTGCGCACGTGGCCAAACCCCATGTCAGTGGGTGAAGTCCGCAGTTTTGTCGGGTTCATGTCGTATAATCGCTGGTTCGTCCCCAAGTTCGCAATGATTGCTAAACCGCTCCAAGCGCTCACTGCCAAGGGGCAGAGATTTTGGTGGGGGGAGGAGGAGGAGGCCGCGTTTGTGCTGCGCGATGGCCTCCTCAACGCGTCTCCCCTTGGATACCCTGCCATAGTGCACTTTGTGCAGCAATACAGCCCGTACCTTTATGGACGGAACATTGTAGTGTGCATAGACCACACGGCTCTTCAATATGCCTTACAGGTTGACCAGCCTTCCGGCCAACTATCCCGCTGGTTAGAAATTTTTCAAGGACGCCTTCTCGTTAAAGTGGCGGCGTCGCATTGGGGCAAGAAGTAGTAAAAATGTGCCAGCGGGAATGTCCCTTATAGTCCTCCATCAAGGACTTTTGATGAGGTGGGATGAGGAGCTGCAACGTCATTGCATGGTGGTGCCGATTGCTCTGCGGGGTAAACTCACACGGTCTCTCCACGAGAAATTAATGCACCTCAAACTTCATTAAACCTTTCTGACACTGAAACGTGACTTCTTTTGGCCCGGGATGACGGACGTGTACCACATGGTGAGAGGGTGTACTGACTGCGCACACCGCAAGCCGCCGCCGAGGCAGGTCCAGCCGCCGTTACAATTCATCGCGGTGTCTCGTATTAATGAGCTAGTTGCTATGGACATCCTCGGGCCGTTTCCCGCCACTCAGAGGGCTATCAAATTCCTCCTTGTCGGGGTGGAATACCTGTCCCGGTGGCAAGTGGCATGACCTCTGCCACACCAGTCGGCCGCATCCATTGCAGACGCATTTCTGCACGGGTATGTTCTGGACAAAAGGGCTCTGGAACAACTTCTTACGGACCAGGGACATAATTTTTCTTTAAAATTGTTAATTGAGGTGTGCGATTCCCTGGGAACAAAAAACATCCAGACATCGCCCTACCATCCCCAGATGGACGGAATGGTGGATCGCTTGCACAGGACCCTTATGTCCTTGTGCCAATAGGTCAATGAGGCACAGTCGGACTTGGACTTACACATTCTCGGTGTCCTGGCCGCATATAGGATGGCCCCTCACGCCTCAACAGGATTCTCCCCATTTTACCTCATGTATGGGAGGGAAAGTTTCCCCCCATGGAGGCTCAGTTGGGCATGGACATGGGGAAAAAGAAGGCCGTTATGCCCATGTCCATGCAGGTCAGGATTAGGCGACTGACGGAGGCGCGGGAGGTGTCTCGGGAGAATTTGGCTAAATGACAGGGCACGAATGAAAAACTCGTAGGACAATGAGAGTCCGGGACCCCATGGACCGCTGGGGACAAGGCGTGGTTGCATTGTCCCCAGGTGCCCCTGGGTATATCCCCTGAATTGCACCGGCTATGGCAGGGCCCTGTTGAAGTGATTGAGGTCAAGAGGCCGCAGTGAGTGCATATACAGGTCGGTCGCCTTCGCTGGTTTGTATACCTGTCACGGTTGAAACCCTACATTCCACCCTATGTTGACGGTTCATCTCCACCTCCTGAGTGCCGGGTGTCTGACGTGTCTGACGAGCCAGGGCGGGCGAGCCTGGAAATTGCTCCTCAGAAGGATTCCGTTGTATCACCCGTAAGATTCCAGCGCCTGATGCCCACAGACCCATCAGCAGCACCTCTGAAGGATGGACCGGGTGTGAGGGACCGGTGGCTTTCTTCTCCCCGGGAGGGGCCGCGCCCATTAGGCCATTTGTGTAATGTCCCGGGGGTCCCCAGCATGCCAGTTCCCATCCCAGATGGGGGCCCGGCGGCGAGGACCCATTGAAAGAGTGCTTCGTTTTGATGAACCGCTCCCTTTTGGTCCTTCAATGGAGTTCCGATGCCGTCTGGTGGGTGGCCCCAGACGCGAGCCGGGCTGTGACTACTGGTTGATTTGGGGTCCTTCCCGATGCTCGGGTTCATAGTTATAAGTTTTCTCTTCTAAAGTTCGTTATCCCTCCGTGTTAGCTTAATTGCGTTATCGCATTCTTGTGAGTACCCCCTCTCCATATGTGATTGGTGTCAGCCGAGACGGCTGGTTTACTCTTTTTTCACGGGGGGGGGGGGGGGTGTAAGGGTGATGTAGTGGCATAGCACTGGCTGCTGGCAGAAAGGGGATCTGCGGTGTACGGCAGTCCTGATGTTAGCAGGCCAGGATATACACGAGAGGGGGATCTAAGAGAAAGGTCACAGAAGGGGCACACCAGGAACCCGCTAGTAGGTTCCAGAAAGGGGGTGTGGCTGGGGCAGAGCGAGGCCACACTGACAGTATAAGAGGGGCCCCTGTGAGGGACCTCGGAGCTGTTGTTGGAGTGGGATCCCCGTCGTGCCGCTGAAGTCCATCGTCACCATTCTTCTCGTCGTCTTCACCATTCTGCTCGTCGTCTCCACCATTCTTCTCATCGTCGTCTCCGTCTCTACCATCTCGGGGCGCCGCTAGTCAGGCAGCCTACCAACTGTCCTGGCTGAGTAGCGTCGCTGACAATAGACGGACCAATTATTAAGTGTGTTAACCCCGATGGTGCTTGTTAATAAAAAAAGTGCCTCCAAATCTTATCATCTCAGAGTTAGTCACTAAACATGTGACGATGGAACAAGGTAAGATTGATTTAGAATTTGATTTTATCATTTGTAGGAAAAAGTGTTATTGGGTTTATACCGCCATCCTTAATAAGCGTAGAGCAGAATGCAGACCTTGCTGAATTTAATGCATCCCCATATACTGATGTTGCTTCCAGATCTGAAAATGAATCTCCAAACCTGTATCCCTCCATCTATTCTCAAGGTTTTCCCAAATATTTTAAGGAATACAGATGGTCAGTATACAAGGAAGATCGCCGATTGTAGGAGACGACGTTATTTAAATGGCACCAAAGAGTCAAGAGTTTTGTAAAGTCCTGGGACCTCACTTGCCAGTGTCAAAATGTTTATGTTTGGTGTTTTAACATCTTAACACCTGTTTTATTGACAGAAAGGGTAAAACATATCATTACATACTATTGGAAAGTTGAATTATAAAGATTTTAAATTCTTATATTTGATGATGCGTTTGATTGCGGTTAAGGAAAGTGACAAAGTAAAAAAAACAATGTAAAAGTGGTAAGATACATTAACATTGCACGAATTAAAATATGATATGGGCAAGCCAGACGTAATAACTAGATCAAGGATATGACCAAGATTATGAAAAGTTTACGTGTTGGGAGAAACCCACGCAATCCAGAAGGGATCAAATTTCATTCGCAGAGGAACAGTTCAGGGAATCGACGTGAATATTCAAATCACCTGAGTAACATCTTGATTGTAAGTGGTATATAGACATTAAGATCAGAGTATTCAGTAAAAAATATGGCATTAGTTTGGTGGGTGATAAAATGATGAATGGCACTGTGTACCTTACCTGAAGGGCCATATACTCAAAAAATATATGTAAGTGTGTCAAATTAAAATCATGTTGGATGACAACACGGCCGCCACCTCGACCAGAAGAACGTGCCTTTTAAATTGTATAATTGGAGCCGCCTACTTGGTTCAGCAGGTGAAACCCATCCTGCCTGTGTCATGTCTTAGAAGAGATCACACTTGTGGTCGAGACAAAAAGAAGTAGAGCCAAGCTAAAATGTTAAGTTTTGTTCCGAGCTGCCCACGGAGGCATTGCAACTATTTTTTTTTATAAAATCCGCAGATTACAATCATTAATAGTGGGTGGAACGGCGATGACGCTGCTAACCACTGATGGTACAAATGTAATGTGCATTGTGGATAGCTGGGATATTTTAAAATGAACTCTGGAGAATAGTCTTCCTTCCAGAGCCATGATGGCGAGACTTAAAAATACCTAGGGCACTTGCAAATGTCTTTTAACAGAATATGCCACCGGACCGACAAGGGACCCTCTGCGAAGATATAATAATAGGTTCGCCTGCTGAACATGACATTACAGTTCATATAACTGCGTCATGTGGTCTGTTGATATGCATGTAGTGTATACAGTGTGCAGATCATGTAGTTTATGTGAGTAGTTCATGTAGTGTATATGTGGAGTTCGTGTAGTGTACGTAGTAGAAACGGTGCAGAGTAGAAGTGCAGCACAGCGATGGTGGAGACTCGGCATCACACTGATGGCATAGCGATAGGGCAGCAATGTCTGTAACGATGGCAATTATTTTCTATTGAAACCAATACAATTGTAGATTGGAAGAACAGAATGAACAATGCGGGAGGTACCATTGTTTGAGAAAGTACAGGGGTTGTGGGTGATGGAAGAGGTGACAGTGTCAGTGAGTTTGATGGTTTGATTGACAATCGGGTAAAAAGACAGATCAGAATGACTGGGTGGGAGCCCAGCAGCAGTCTGCTCGTGTGGTGCTACACAGCCTAGTAGCAGCACGAACACCAGCTCGGGGAGGACCTCTGGAGTGGGAGCTCATCCCATGGTCTTGACTGCGATGTGGCGGGTGAGCACAGACGGGATAATGGTGACGATGTACACGAGGTCTCCGGGCTGGTGGAGCAGCACATCGTCCATGCTGCTGCTGGGGAAGGGGACGCGCATCTCGGCCGCCAGCTGCTCGGCCTCGTCACTGCGCTTCCACGCTGAAGCTCCCAGCGAGCAGAAGCGGCACGGGCAGTGAGCCCCGTGTCGAACGGGTCTCGCGTTCTACACGGGGAAACACATTTAGAGTTCAACACGTAGGCTTTCGCGACAAATATTCATAATAAACGTTTTTGGGTTAGATCGCGTTATTTATAAATGTGTTGCAACCCTCCTCCACCCGACACGGTCAAACAGTAAAAAATGTGTCACGTTTACAAAAAACAAATAGTTCACTACTTTAGCCCACCGGTGTGTAGACGAGTGATTTAACATCATTTACAATTTTTGAGTACGACATTTCGCTGCAAATTACATCCAGCATCATCGGGCAATTTGCCAGAATGGCCTGTTAGTAAGTCGATTCGTTCGTACGTCCAACTTTACTCCTGTCGATTCCAAACATGTATAGCATGTACACTAAACACGGGGAATGGCATTAAAGTTGTATAATCTCCTGCAGATGTAGATGCCACCACCGCCATCTATTGCGCGACGGTTGAACTTACGACTCTCGGTCCGAACAGGCAACTGGACATACGGACATGTTCGTATCTCACGTGGTGCTGCTAGCTGTCACAGCAGTTGGCTGTGACACATCATCATCTTCCGCAAGCGGCTGTAACTCTGTGAGGCTGGTCATTGCCTGGCACTGCCCTTTGCCACAGCACAGTGTCGCCGTCGTTTCAGCTACCTACCCAAATGCTGAGTATTCACCCGAATCTGATTCCATCAGTCAACTGCGACTGTAATCATTTTGGCCGCCTGTAAATATGATTCATCACCCACAAATCTGATTCCATCAGTCACATGCAACTGATTCCATTGGGCACTCACAATTGTGATGCCTTCGGCCACCTGCGAATCTGATTCCATCAGTCACCGGGGCATCTGATTCCATCGGTCATCCGAGACTGTAACTCCATCAGTCACCCGAGAGTGTGATTCCATTGGTCAAAAGCGAATCTGATTCCAGCAGCATTGATTCAAACACTGGGCTGGTTACGATGTACAGTGGATCATCAGCAGAGTCACGCTCAATGCTTGAGTCAATTCCTGTTAACTGCCAATATCACACGCAAGGATCCTCTATTTATGCTATGGGGTGACAGTTCGCAGTCAGATAGCTTCACAATCAGTCGTATTGTTATTACTATTATGTACAAATAAATTGTTGCTTCCTGGACAGAGATGCAAATTCCCGGACAGGTGGCGGCTCTGGTGGGTGAGTGAGCGAATGGGTGAGTGTGTGATTGGGGTGAGTATGTAGGTGAGTGGGTGAGTTAGAGCAACTTGTCAAATGAATGAGTGAGTGAATGAAAGATTGAATGGGTGAGTAACTGAGTAGGCGAGCATCTCCACGACAGAGCCAAACCCGAACTGTTTATCAGTGAGCACTCGACCTATTATCAAAACTGTCCGGGTATCCTGCAACAAAGTTCAACACAGAAGCCAATTCCTAGATATATGGCAGCCCCTAAGTGTGGGAGGAGGGCCTTCATCCAGCAGTGGATTGATAAAAAGGGGGTCTGTACATTGTGCACGCACTGACAAGACAACAACTGCGGTTAGCAAGCGCCTATTATGGGCCACATGCAATGCATACTGGGCCAACGCCCACCCCCCTCCAATCCGAGTGGGGATAGAATATCACGACCACTAGCCTCTCTATTTATAGGCACCCGAGCCCCCGCGTGCAAGGGAAGCCCTAGATTATTAAAAGCAGTGCGGGTGCTGTTCTGCCTGGAAGCTATTGAAAGCCTCTTGACATCAGTTTTATTCTGAACAAAGGGAAACCTACTGGCTCACGAAACCAACACGGCACAGAGCCGCGCAATATCACTGCGCACGCAACTGTGTGTGAGAAGCTGTGTATGTTTGTTTATGAGGCTGTGTATGTTTGTCTTTGTTTATGAGGCTGTGTATGTTTGTCTGAGTGTGGGAGGCTGTTTGTCTCTGTGAGGCTGTGTATGTTAGTCTCGGTGTGTGTAAGGATTGTAAGCATGATCTGGTGGTCCCGATTATTAAAAAAGATGACCAAATCGACCTTATCAGTGTGCCGGGGAACGTTATGGCAAAGATTATTCAACATCACTTTGTCAGAAAATCCGAGGAGAGGCTTGAAGAGCCTCAATGTGGATTCAGACCGGGGTGGTTCTGCACGGACACCATCTCTGTCCGTCTACTACAGCAGAGGTGTAGGGAATTTCAACAGAACCTACATCTCTGCTTTATTTACCTGGTCAAGATCTATGAGACCATCAATAGGCCAGGACTCTGGTTTATTCTTCGTGATGTCGTAGTCGCACGCTTTCTGCACATAATAATTACAGACCTCCATGATGGTGGTCAGGTCCGGGTAAAGCTGCGTGGCTGGGAGTTGGAGCCATTTTTTGTTCGCCTTGGGGTGCAACTGGGATGTCCTCTGGCCCTTACATTATTTCACATCTTCTCTAACCATGTAGTTTAAGAAGCTTTCCATAGATGTGTAAATAGCGACTTCCGCGACACATTATGTAGAGGGTACTTCTTTTATTTCTCACACTGGGAACAACACAGGCCAACCTTATTCTTCTCATTCTGATTACAACACTTAGATATTAACGTCTCTACTGGCTACACACAGCCGATCAATCGGCATGATCCCATCGCCCTCACTCAGCTACGCCTCTGGCTGGCGGCGTGATGATGATGGCGATGGAAACCCCACAGGAGATCTTCCACGTGGCCGGATGACGCAGAGAGATGTTGACGAGCAGCAACGCAGCCAGGACCCAAGAATCAACACACGAACCCCGAGCCCTGGGTCTTCTCCCCCATATATCCCCCCAGGCGTGGCTAGGCCTCTCCTTCTCTGATTGGTTGTTACTCTAACCGTGCCCGTGCTTCCCTTTCCCCGCCAGCAGATGTCACCATGTCATTACAGATGTACCAGTGGAATTCCCATCTGGAATATATACAATGGGAGTCTAATACATTTTATGTTCACACTGTTTTACCACAGGGATGTCCTTTGGCTCCTACAGTATGTAACATATTATTTGACCACATGGATGTACCGGTGGAATTTTCAACAATGGGAGGCCAATCGATGTCCGCGTACAGTCAAGGGATTGCTCCCTAGTGTTCAACCATGTTATGTATGCATGTGGTTTGGTAATTGAGGAATTGGATATGCTATACTGTTGAACCTGGAGCATACGACTAAGAGATTGGGCCTTCCTGTCAGCCCCGTAAAAACAAAGCCCGTGCCTTGGTATATTATGTCATCGAATGCTCCTCTTGTTCCACTCCCCGAGTGAGATTGGTCACGTGTTTTTTTTACCATATTTCACCATGCTGGTCAATCCAGACTGGTGAAAATGAACATAGACGTGGGGTCATTGTACAGTACAACAATGGAGGAGGTCCCCTGCATCCGGGTTCTCAACTGAGCTTGTATTATTTATTTATGTATTTAAGTACATTGAGAGCCTAAACCAAAGAGACACAAAACATCAAACGGCCAGCAGGTAAGATTCACCTCATATCTTTAATCGAGCAAGGTTATTATTATAAGACCTTCTGGAAAACAGATGGGAGGAGAGAATTCCAAAGTAGACCAGTGTGAGAAAATATAAATAAGTAAGGTGGACATGCAGTGTGGTAAGTGAATGAGTGGGTGGTTGACTGAGTGTGTTGCTGTGACCTGCAGTGTGGTGAATGAGCATGAATCGACAAGCGAAATGACATGGCCAATAATGAATCTCCTTCAAGGCAAATAGAGTCACTGAGCCCCATGGCTTTACCCTTTCCCTGATAAACTCGGGGGTGGAGGAATCAACAAATGAAGTTCACTGGTAGTAGCAATGGAAGAGTAATAAGGAGGCAACTAACCGACTGTGATAAGGAGTGAATCAGTCACCCTGGCTGTTTCACTCCGCTTTCTATAATGCAAAGTGAAGTTGTGACTGGGAGCTTCGTCTTTAAAATGGTGGCAGCAGGATTCCAACTTAGGCCGAATTTGTGCTCTGTATACAGTAGAAGCAGTAATGGTAGTTTCATCAGCATCATCACGATCCATGGGCAGATAGCCCGCAATTGTCCACTTCACATTTCGTAATTTGTTTTCACTTTCCTCCTACTTGTGCCAATAACCCCGAGTAGTGCCACATCTTTCTGGCCTCAATCTCTTATGTCGTCAAGCCCTTCTATTTTAGGTCTTCTTCTCTTTCCGGTTCCTTCCATTTTTCCAAACAGCTCACTTTAAAATGTCCTGTTGTTCATCTTACATATGTGTCCTAATAGTGCCAGTTTCCTTCTCATTACTGCCTGCATCATCAGGTACTCTTCTGTATGCAACCTTTTTCTTATGTCTACGTTGGCCACTCTTTGCGTCCAGTTTAGATGCAATATCCTTCCGTAGCATTACATTTCGAATGCCAATATCTTACCTCTCTCAGTCTTTGTCAATGTCCGAGTCTCACAGGCAAACAAATATGTACTAAACACGCATGTTCTTAAGATGTTCAGTTTGGTGTTGTAGCTGATTTGCTTGCTTATCCAGATGTTATTGAATCCTGCCATTACTCCTTTGGCCTTTGCGATCCTTACTCCTACGTCTTTCGTGCAGTCGTTGTCTCTTGCCAGTTGACGTACCAAGAATACAAATCCCTTTACATTCACAATCTTGCTTTCGAGTATTACTTCTTTCGCAATGTCCTTCCTTCCAAACACCATCGTGCCTGTCATTTCCACGTTCATACTAGTTTAGAGATACACAACTTGGTAACATATAGGAGGGAGGGACATGGGTTAGGGATCACACACATCACACAGAGACCTCGTATTGGCTGCTAAGGAGAGGCGTAAGTGGGTTTGGGAAGGAAACGTAATGGGGCACGAGAGGAAGGGCACCTCAGAGATCGAGCAATGGGAGCAGGTAATGCGTAGGAACTAAGTAAGAGGGACTGTGAAGGCTTGAGGAGGCCTGCATCCAACAGTATAAGGATGCGAGTGATGATCAAATCCACTAAGACAAGTGTTACTGTATCATGTGCCTGGTTGGTGCTGTGGCCAGATTGCCCAACTCCCTTTGGAAGGTCGCGAGTTCAAAACTCAGCCATGGGTCATGAACCCGAACAAGCACGCTCTCATTCAGACACAGAGTGCCTCAACTGTCATCTCCCAGACTACACTGAACTATGCCGAACATCTGAAGTAAATCAAATATTTAATTTAAAAAATGGACTTGCACAATATCTTCAGCTGTTACTGCCGGAACATTTTCTCCATGAACCAACGGTGTGCGCCATTCAATTAACTATGTCCTGTGAAGTACGGTGTAATTTGGCACGCTGTAGTGCACTCAGGTGTTCAGATGTTTGAGGCCAGCAGTGCCAGAGATAACAACACCAGAGAAAACAGAACCAGCGCTGGCTCCATGATGACGATGTCCACACCTGCCTGTCTTGGCTCCACGATGACGCTGCCTACACCTGCCAGTCCTGGCTCCATGATGACGATGTCCACACCTGCCAGTCCTGGCTCCATGGTGACGATGCCTACACCTGCCTGTCCTGGCTCCACGATGACGCTGTCCACACCTGCCTGTCCTGGCTCCATGATGACGATGTCCACACCTGCCAGTCCTGGCTCCACGATGACGCTGCCTACACCTGCCAGTCCTGGCTCCACGATGACGCTGCCTACACCTGCCTGTCCTGGCTCCATGATGACGATGTCCACACCTGCCAGTCCTGGCTCCATGATGACGCTGTCCACACCTGCCAGTCCTGGCTCCATGATGACGCTGTCCACACCTGCCAGTCCTGGCTCCACGATGACGCTGCCTACACCTGCCAGTCCTGGCTCCACGATGACGCTGTCTACACCTTCCACTCCTGTTGCCTCGCCTTCCTCGAAGATCTGACTCATCAGCCACTCAAGAAACGTGATATGCATCTGCATCCTCGCTTTTGTCGAACTACCAAGTGAGACACATTCATTTTATGAATACAATCTGGTGTATATTGAATGTGTGTACATGTGTAATGACTCCGACACGTCGGTTGAGTTTAAAAGGGTGTGAGAAGTGTTGTTATATTCTACAGCGTGCGTTCACTCCAACTTCCACCATCTCAAAGTGCCCGAGCCCCTGTCTCTCGCCTCCCCCAGCCCTCTAACCGATTCTCTTCTCTCGCTCTTGTCTCCATTCTCTCCATCCATTGAGTTATCTCCTGCCGTCCATCGTCATACCTCTTAACGTCTCCCATTTGCTGCGCACACTTTCCGACCTCTCACCTTCGGCGTCGTAAGGTAAGTCTGATGTCATTCGTCTCCCTCCACCAACGGCATGTGAACTTCCTCATGGGTGTGCTCCTTCAGCCAATAGGGAGCCATCTTGCTCGTCAGCTCCGCTAGTTCACATCATGGTCACGCATATATGTTTGATCGCCTCTCTGTTCGTGTAGGTAAGTCTTCTATTCCATCCCCCGCGAAACATAGCTGTCCCAGTTTTTCCCATTACAAACCTGGCCACAGAGGGGTGGTACAGTGTTCTCTTAATAAAGGCATGCAATGACTTTGAGCAATTTTTGTATCTGTGTGGATTTGTGTGTACTTGTTCTACCGAGACAGCGCGGCACTGACTTGCTGGTGTATAAACCGATGATTTCAACACACGACCGAACCTGATGCACAGACGAACCTGACGTACCGACGAACCTGATGCAGTGAGGGAAGTCCATGCTCCATGAGGGTAACAAAACACATCACAACACGTTGCAGTGCACCTCTCTCCGCCTATAACCGCTTCTGCTCCAGCGATGGCGAACCTGATGCAATCACATGGTCCGACTGACTAACAAAGATTCCGGTCTTATCTCGTGTCCGTGAATGTGTGATTGGTCCTTCTTCAGTAATCGGAGCTGTTGTTACTGCTGTGTCTGAGGGAGGGGGGGGGGGCAGGCGAGAGAACTGGGGTATGTGACATTGACCCCAGACGCAGCACCACAAATCCAGACAATTATGATGAAGTAACAGGCGGCGAAGATGACATTTTATGTGGCTTAAGGCGGCTAGGATAGACGAACCATCGACACCATCCCAGTTGAATGCGCGAACATTGAGGCCTTAGCACATCCACAGTCTTAACATGCTCTTACCAAGAGCGATACAACTTTGGCGACATGCCTATTAGAACCTGATGACAATGGAGCCTTGCGAGGTCCCCCATCTTGAAAGGAATCGGAGTAGCACATGCCAACCTCCGACACTCATTTGCACCCTGTGCCAGAGCCAATGATTTGAGAGCAGACGTACGAGCCCCCTGTAGTCTATGCAAGGGCAGGAAAAGAGCAGCCAGCCAAGAGACCGACTTGCTTGTAAGTTGGACTAATTGACTGTCAATGGGTGGCTCTGGTTCTCTGCCGTACATTAAGTATAACGGCAAGAATCCCATGGATGCACGTTATGACCTTCTTGGTCCCCAGTATGTTACAACTGTCCTACAGTAGTTTGGAGGAAAATCGTTTTCCTTGCTCTGTAAGCAGCTGTTCCGGTGCTCCCTTGTCCAACAAATACTCCTGGATACAAGCTTCCACAATTGAAGCAGCAGTCTGATAGGGTAAGCACCACGCCATGGGCCAGTGGGTAGCATATTCAACACCAACCAACAAATATTTGTTCCCCTTTGTGGTGCATGGAAACGGGCCCAATATGTCCAATGCAACGAGCTCGTTTACCCGTTTTACTGTAATGGACTGCAAGGGTGGTCATATCGTTTGAGCGGGTGGTTTCCAGAGAATGCACTCCAGGAATTCCACTACCCATTTCCGCACATCTTCCGACATCCCCTGCCAATAGTAGTTCTGTTTCAAGGTTAAGAGTGTATTTTGGTGAGCCAGATCTACCAAGAGGTTAACGTGGATTTCGTGAAATAGTTGTCAACGCGGAGCTTCTGTTACTACAAAAGAAAGCCTCTCAGCCTTGCTATCCCAATACATCTGTAGTGACATCGGGGATGTCACTGTATGGTGCCAGCCCGGAAGGGTCGTGCCGTTCGATGTTCCTGCATCGTGGACAGCACCGTGTGGGTCGCTGTGTGTAATACCAGCCCTAGCGGGGCTTGACGAGCACTGGGATAGTGTGGGCACCACGCACAGCGTGTGGTGGGGGCTCCCCCGAGGGGGAGCAGGTGAGTGTCAGCCCAGGGGCAGGGTTGCCCCGCGCTGTGGCACTCTCGTTGACCCCGTAGACACGTGATCCGGAATGTCCACACAGGGGGCCCTGGGTGGGGGACTGGTGGGTGATCACGTGTCTGGAGAGAGCTCTTGAGAAGGTTTGAGAGGGAATGAGAATGTTCAGGAAGGCGGGAATGGCCGAGGGCGGAGCGACCCCGACCAGAGAGGAATATATGGTGGGTCCCTGAGAGGGACCGGGGTCGCTGCATTCTACTAGCTGGAAGCTCAACATCTACAAGCGGGAAGCTCTACATCTCAAGCTGAAGCTCTCCGTTTCTACGAGGCAACCACGTGGTCGGAGACCCGAGTGAGGGATCGACCCTTCATAGCAGTAACTCGCTGTAGTCTGGTAAAGGGGCAGTTACCCCTTTGTGTTACGGTGTAACGATGTTACAAAAAACAGTGTTGCTTCTATAAGGAACAACGTCTGCGACTCAGTTGGACCCACTACACATCAACAATCCGTGCCACACAATAAAGTGTAGCTCCAGTAACACCTCCCCTTGCGGCGTGTTCGCCTCTACCCACTCTCGTAAGGCTCGCAAGGAGCTGTCAGTCTATTGTAGCGTAATACACTCTTCCTTTGTAAGTGCCAGGTGATAGTTTGTTGCAGTCATAGCGTGACCATCCCCGATAGACTGCACTGGTGAACCACAGCTTAAATCCCAGAGGATTGATCTCTACAATGAACCGCCCCTGACTCACATGAGCAGGATGCCAATGGTGGCAGCCATATTAGTGTGTCTGCATTATTGTATCACAACCTTTCCGGTGCACAACATCGTACTTGAACTCCTGGAGTCATTCCATCCAGCGAGCGACCTTACCCGATGAATGGTCAATGCGTAACGAATGTTGAAGTGACGCTGTATAAAGTGGACAACCAAAAGTAGCTCCCTGCGGGTCACATAATAGCATTGCTAGGCCGGAGATAGCACGTGAATGCCGTAGGCTATAATCACTTCTACTCCATTCTGCAATTGTGACAAAATCGCCCCGATGCCGACATCACTAGCATCAGTGTAAATAATGAACGGCAGAGGAAAATCAAGGTATGCTCGAGCCAGAGCCTTGGACAACTGACCACGCAAGGTAGTAAAGGCCTTCTCCTCAGGCTTCCCCGAGTGAAATCTCTGTTTTTTGTCAGGCAGTGCATGCAGGAGCTTGGCAATGTTCGCAATCTGTGGCACAAAGCGGCGGTCATCATAGGCCTGTGTGTCTTGAGATACAATTATTTTGTGCCTTACGACGTCAGCTGTAGGTTTTGCAGCGCCTAGAATGACTTAGTAGACCGATCCTTGAGTGACAATCCTTGCCACAGCAATTACAAGTGAATGCGGTGGCAGCTCCAGAGGTATTGCTTTTTCTTTACGTTGCTCCCTCTTGGTCTGCCAAGCAGTGCATATTTTCTCCTCACCTCTCCTGAGGCCTGTTTTCACAGCCTGCTGCCAGCTGAGTCGGTCGCAGGTAGTTTTCTCCCAGTCATTTGGGTTGATGTCGCAGCTCTTCATGTTCCGTTTACAGACATCTTTGAAGCGCAGGATTGGGCGACCAGTGGCCCGTGTGCCTAATGCCAGCTCGCCGTACAAGACATCCTTAGGTATTCTGCCATCCTGCATGCGGCGCACGTGTCCAAGCCATCTCAGGCACCTATGACTGAGTAGAGAGTACATACTGGAAATGGTGGCCAAGTTGAGGACTGAGGTGTTGGGAATGCGATATTGCCATCTGATACCAAAAGATGCGCCTGAGACATTGGAGGTGGAATGTGTTTAGTCGATGTTCTTGATGGGCGTATGTTGTCCAGGACTCAAACCTATAGAGGAGGGTGCTAAGGACACAGGCCTGGTCCACCTGTACTTTGGTGTTGAGCATTAGGGATTTGTTCTCCCACACTCTTTTGGTCAACCTGAACATAGCTGTAAACGTCCTTCCCAATGCGGTTGTCAATCTCTGTAACAAGGGAAAATTGCAGGTGATGGTGGAACCCAGGTAGGTGAAGTCCTGAACGACTTCCAGGGTGTAGCTGCCAATGTTTATAGCAGGAGTGTCTCTGACATCCTGGCCCATGACATTGGTCTTTTTCAGACTGATTGTCAGGCCAAAGTTGTTGCAGGCATTGGCAAGGTGGTCGATGAGTGTCTGCAGACCTTATTCTGTGTGAGCTGTCAGCGCAGCATCATCAGCGAATAGGAGTTCTGTGATGAGGACTTTGCGGGCTTTGGTTTTGGATCTGAGACGGCCAAGGTTGAAGAGTTTGCCATCAGATCTTGTATGGAGAAAGACTCCCTCTTCTGCTGTCCCAAAGGCATGTGTGAGCATAAGTGAGAAAAGGATGCCAAACAGTGTTGGGGCAAGCACGCACCCCTGATTTACTCCGCTGAGTATGGGAAATTCCTCTTAGGTGGTGCCGCTGTGCTGTATTGTTCCTTTCATGTTGTCATGGAAAGAGGAGATGACTGCCAGCAGCTTCGGTGGGCAGCCGATCACTTTGAGGAGTTTGAAGAGGCCTCTCCTACTGATGAGGTCAAAGGCTTTTGTAAGATCAATGAATGCCAAGTACAGTGGCATTCTCTGTTCTCGAAATTTCTCCTGTAACTGACACAAGGAGAAGCGCATGTCAATTGTGGACCTTCCTGCTCTGAAGCCACACTGAGCCTCAGGATACATCCTCTCAGCTAGTATCTGTAACCTGCTGAGGACCACATGGGTAAATGTTTTCCCTACGATGCTCAGAAGGGGGATGCCGCGGTAATTTTTGCAGTCCCCACGGTCACCCTTGTGTTTATATAGGGTAATGATGTTGGAGTCTCTCATGTCTTGAGGCATTGTTCCTTCTTCCCAGCACTGACAAATAAGTCCATGGAGTTTTGTGAGGACGGCGGGTATTCGCACATTTCAGTACCTCAGGTGTGATGCCGTCCTGTCCCGGGGACTTGCCGCTGGCTAGTGAGTTGATGGCGTTGTCAAGTTCCTTCAAGGTTGAAACATTGTCCAGTTCGTGTATCTTTGGTAGGGGCTTTACAGCAGCAAGGGCAGCTTCTGACACACCGTTGTCTCGTGAGTAGAGCTCTGAGTAGTGTTCTACCCACCTGGCCATTTGCTCTTTTGCGTTTATCAGTGATGATGGCCCCTGTGCTGGATTTAAGGGGAGGCAGTCCTCCTGATGTTTGAACCAAAGGCTGTCTTGATACCTTCATACATGGCACGGATATTGCCAGTGTCAGAGGCGAGTTGGATCCTACTGCTGAGGTTCAGCCAGTAGTTGTTGGCGCAGCGTGTGGCGGTTGTTTGAGCTGCACTGCGGGCAGCTTTCAGAGCCGTTAATGATCCTGTACTAGGGACTTGCTTGTACTTCAGGAGCGCCATACGCTTGGCTTGGAGGATGGGTTCCAATATAGGCAGGTGTTCCTCAAACCGGTCTGTGTTCTGCCTTGCCTGCTTGCCGAAGGTATTGATGGGTGCATTGAAGATGGCGTCTCTGATGTACGCCCACTTTGTCTCCACGCTTCCATCTGGTGTGTCGTGTAGGGACTGCTCAAGGCGGTGTTGGAATGATTGAGTGAGCTCTGGGAGGGAGGTCTTGGCAGAGTTGAGGCGGTATATCTTTTTGGGGCATAGTCTGACCTTGCTGGATACCAGCGAGTGATCAGTGTCACAGGCTGCACTGTGGTAGCTGCGTGTAATGAGTACTGAGTTGAGGAGGGCTCGTCGGGTAATGACGAGGTCCAGTTGGTGCCAATTTAGAGACCTTGGATGTCTCCATGATACTTTATGGTATGGTTTTATGAGAAAGAATGCGTTTGTGATACAGAGATTGTGGGATGAACAAAGCTCCAGTCGTCTTTGGCCACTCACACTCATCTTTCCAATGCCATTATAGCCAAGGCATGCGGGCCACGCGTCGTGGTCAGCTCCAACCCTTCCATTGAAGTCTCCCAACAGAAACATGTGCTCAGAGCTGGGCATTTTGTGAATAATATTGTAAAGCTCTTCATAAAACTGGTCATGAATCTCCGGAGGTGAGTAGAGTGTTGGGGCGTAGACACTCAGGATGTTTACATGGCCGAAGCAGTGAGCAGTTTCATGAGCAGAATCCACTCAGAGCCTGCGGTCGGTGGTTCTATCATGATACCAAGGAGTGTGTTTATGACGGCGAACCCAACACTGTGTTGCCTTGGTTCGTTCTGGTGTTTTCCTTGCCAGTAGAGAGTGTAGTCACTCTCTCTCATAGCGAGCCACTGCCAGCAAGCGGGGTCTCCTGCAGTGCTGCAATATCCCCATGGAGTCTCGCCAGCTCCCTGTCGATAACTTGCGGATGTCCTCAATCTGCATTATATCTTCGGAAAGTCCAGAACACATTGTATGTACATTCCCGCTTGCAAAATGAAGGGATGCAACCTTATTTCGTTTTGTTTTGCTTTTGTCTGGTGCAGGTGTTGCAGCCCACTTGTCCGGTGATGAACCATAAGCTCCAAGCACCCATTGGAGCAGGTGAACCGTGGCTGGAAGCACCTTATTGGCCGGGGGCTGCCCAGCTTGAGGCAGGTGGTCGCTATCCATTGGGGTGCAATGATCCCTCCCACCGACGATGGCAACCCATCGCGCCCATTTTATACGCCAATCTAAAATTAGCTTATAACCCGTGACTGCTGCCATCCCTGTTTCTTGGCCACAATTAGGTGGCTGAGGAGTGTTTTCTCCACATTTTTGCACCTCTTGTTGGCGCATAGCCTGGGCAGTTTATTCTGGAAATCCTGAGTTGCCCATGCGTCAGGATCCCCCCCTCGGCCTTGCTGGTGAGGTCCAAAGGAGTGCGTAGCACGACGTTTGGTACCAGTTTGGCTGCAGTGGCTGCCAGGAATGTGCCGCTGTGCGTCCCAAAACCGCCTGAGGGACCCCACTTCTGATTTTCTGTAGAGGTTACCCCTTAGCCATTGACTCTCCCGAGACACTCACAAGGCAGTGATAAAACCGCGTAACCCTGGAAGGGGCCCTTACCAGGTACTGACAGCCAGGCCAGCTGTGCCTGGGACTCGCGTAAGGCAGGGTCGTCACGCCCTGAGGTAGTTGATCACAAACTACCCGCTACCCTAAAGTGGCGGTAATACAACACAAAGCCAACAAAACCTCCTGACCTTGGAAACTGAAGTTGGTGTCGGCCATTCCCTGATGCAAAGTGTCTTCTCCAGGTCTGTGGCAACTTTTGCGGCACTAACGACATGTGTCTCGGCCTCGCTGTGTGCTGCGTTGCACCGTTAGCTGAGTAGTTAACCTTGCGTCCAATAAACCCTCGGAGCCAGGATGAACGTCCGACTCCATACATCATTTATTGAATTTAACGAGGTAAAACTGGTAAGAAAACACCACACATACAGCATCTGTTAATACCCGGAAACACCAACACAATGAATGAACACCACAGCATCATAACATTGTCTTAGATAACATGTTTCTAAACAATAGATCCTGGAGGGGGCAGGCACCTACATTACCACTGAATAGCTATACAAGAGCATAAGCTGCTGTGTTACATAAAGGCACATCGTGTATTCATCACACTGCACCCCAAATGTACAGTATTACACATAACACTAAATTGTGGATGAGATATTTCGTCATCCTTGCTCTCAGGATCGCAATATAGTTACTTGGGTACAAGTTTGACTCGACTTATTAAATTACAAGGAACGTTCACAATAAGGGAAGTTGCAGGCTTTGTTGTTAACTAGGCCTCGTATTTATCGTAACAATTTAACAGCATTATAAAGGCATTTACATCTTTATAACGATCATTCTAACATTATAACAGCATTGCCAATATTATAAGAACATAAACGAACTTACAGACAATGCTTCTTAAAGTCCCACAATGGACAATTGCGGCTGGCTTCACTGGGACGCGATGTGTGCCGCCATCTTGAATTTTGTGTGTAATGGCCGACGCCCGCGTGGTTGAGCGGGAATCTTAAATCGCAACTTCCTGGTCACGTGACCAAAATTAGAATCAAAAACAGGAAATTCCTGTGTACATACGCCCCCCCCCCTCCCATCTGCTGTGAGGCAAAACCCCTGCCGTGAGGCAGAACACTCCCCGTCTGGTATCTAAAAGATGCCACCATTTATTTCCTATCTGATAAACAAATGTATAACAACTTCACCGGGTCAACTTATTTGTCCATATCTTTGCGAGAGAGAAGTAGTACTGTCTCGACTATGGGCCTGACGAAAGTTCTTACGACACCTTGCTTCGCAATCATAACTTCGACTTTTCGAACTTTTTCATCGGCGCTTGGAATCGACTTGAGGATGCGGCCCATTGGCCACTCATTCCGTTTGACTTGGTTGTCCTTCAGTAGCACGAGGTCGTCTTCTTGGATGTCTGGTCTGTTAGACTGCCACTTGTTGCGCACTTGGAGTGTCGCAAGGTACTCGTTTTTCCAGCGACGCCAAAACGTGTTCGCGAAGCTCTGCACTTGTCTCCATTGACGTCAGTAGAGGTCTGCAGTGCTGGCCTCCTCGGTAGGTGCTGTGAGCACGTCTGTCTTCTGGGTAAGAAGTGTAGCAGGAGTCAAGATGAATGGTGACTCCTGGTCGGTTGAGACGGGGATCAGGGGTCTTGAATTAATTATGGCTTAGACCTCGGCCATGAGAGTGGTCAAGATCTCGTGAGAGAGCCGTGTGGACCCGACATCACATAGCATGGAGTCGAGAATACGTCGAGCAATCCCAATCTTGCGTTCCCAGGCTCCACCCATATGCGAAGAGTGAGGAGGATTGAAGATCCATGTGCGGCCTTGGTCACAAAGGTATTTCCTGACAGAATCATCTTCGACATTCTCCGTATTGATCTTAAGCTCTTTACATGCTCCAGTGAAATTGGTTCCACAATCAGAACGGAGTTGCTTGGCTGGTCCTCTGATGGCAAAGAATCTCCGGAGTGCATTTATAAAGCTGGAAGAGTCCATGGACTTGATGACTTCGATGTGCACTGCTCGTGTACTCATACAGGTGAACAGCACTGCCCATCGTTTGCTGTTCGCGAGCCCTCCTCTGGTGCGGCGGGAGATGACTGTCCATGGTCCGAACACGTCGATCCCTACAGAGGTGAAGGGAGGTTCCACACTGGGTCGATCAGCTGAGAGGTCTGCCATTTTCTGTTCTTCCTGTTTTCCACGTAGCTTGCGACACCTGATACACTTGTGGATTGTGCTGGCGATGCACCTCTTTGCTCCAATGATCCACAGCCCTGCAGATCGGATTGCTCCTTCTGTGAAGTGCCGACCTTGGTGCTTGACCTTCTCGTGGTAGTGGCGTACAAGTAAAATTGCGATGTGGCTCTGGCTTGGGATTATGAGGGGGTTTCGTTCATTCTCATCTAATTTAGCATTCCCTAGCCGACCACCGATCCTGAGCAAGTCGTCTATGTCCATTCTGGGGTTTAGCTTCCTGAGGGTGCTGACCCTAGGAAGGTCTTCTCACTTGTTGATGGCCTTGATCTCACTTGCATAAGCTGCCTGTTGCCCACAGCGGAATATTGATTTCCTTGCTCTGGAAAGCTCGTCTTCAGTGCGTGGCACTGTGCAGTGATGGCATCCATTGCAGCTACCAGTGGTGCCTCTCATCGGGCGGTGGAAGCAGTCTGCGATATGCATTAGATGTGCTATCGCTCGCACGAGCGTCGTCCATTTCGAGAAATGTTCAAAATGTTGTGGACTCAGTGGACTTCTTGGTCGCACATTTGTTACGAAAGTTGTCACTTGAGAACGAATCTCCTTGTCTGACTCGGGCACTATGAGTCCAAAGGTCTCTTTGGTAGTACATGGGCCACCGTCACGTCGTAAGAGGAACGCTGGACCCATCAGCCAGATGGTTTGCTTCAGCAGAGATGCAGGGACGGACCTAGTTGCGAGATCTGCTGGATTCTGGTCAATTGGAACGTAATTCCATTGCTCCGGCTGCGTCGATCTCCTGATGTGCTCCACCCGGTTGCTGATGTAGGTGTAGAACCTTCTGGCTTGGTTGTTTATGTAGCCTATTACGACCTTACTGTCCGTGTAGAACTTGACCACATTCAGTTTGATGTCTAATTCGTCTAAGATCAGTTCCGCCACTTCTCTAGCTAGAACAGCTCCACACAGCTCGAGACTTGGGATGGTATGTTCTGGTTGTGGGGCCTTGCCGTGGAACTCCTTCCAGGATTCCCACTCGCGCGATAGCTCCGAGTCGAGGAACGGAGAGGCCACGGACGCAGCGACCACCGCCACGACCACCAACAGAGCGACGAGCAGCGGCTTCGTCTTAGTCTTTTTCCCGTCAGTCAGGACTGGCTTGGAGAAACGTGGAGGAACAAACTCCAGCGAAGACGGTGGATGTACAAACGAAGTCGTGGTGGTTTCTTTGTAAGTCTGCACGGTACAGCCTTGACTTCTCTCGCCGAGTTTCTCTTTCAGCGTAAAGTGGTTGGGGCACGGTTTGAAGAGCGTCGTGAGTCCATTCGTGAGCACACTCGTTCTGAATGTGCTAATGTGGTCTGATTTGTGTGTTCCATCGAGACAAACATCACCTACGATGACCCATCCTAGGTCGAGTCTCTGGGCATAGGGAGCCTCGTGAGGTCCATTGCATTGATTGCGAACCTTGGGACTCTCAGCATGTCCCTGCCGAGCAGAAGTAAAATCTGTGCCGTGTGATCCAATGGCGGGATGAACTCTGCTATGGAGTTTAGGTGTGGGTGGTGGCATGCAACTTCGGGCGTGGGAATCTCACTCCTGTCGTCCGGTATCTCATTGCACTCTACCACCGTAGGAAGGGCTAGCTTCATGGTGCTATCCATGGTTTCCACCATGAGGCGCTCGCTCTTCTTCCCGCTGTCTCCATCAGTCCTGAGCATGTTCTGAGCGTGTATGGAAAGGAATTCCCACCTACGCTTAGCTGATCAAAGAACTCTGACCTTGCCAAAGACTTGTTGCTCTGGTCGTCCATTATGGCGTGCATCCTTACTGCCCTTTCAGGATGTCCTTTAGGATACACTCGGACGAGGCATATCTTTGAGCAAGATCTTCATTTGAAGCCTTCTCCACAGACTTCTGTGCATTTGGTTTTGACTGAGAAAGTGAGTGCGGCGGTCTCGCATTGCTCCCCGTCGTGCTCTGCTTCGGGATCGGAAGCCTTAGTGCCACTGGGTTTGGAGTAAAATGTGTGCAGAGCAGTTGCGTGTTTGTCGCTGCCACATTCCTCGCACTTGATATCTGCCTTGCAATTCCTTGCAAGGTGGTTTGTAGAAGCACAGCATTTGAAGCACACTCCAAATTCTTTCAGCATGTTCTTCCGCTCTTCCAATGGCTTCCTCCTGAACTCACGGCATTTCTGGAGGGAGTGAGGTTTATCATGCAATGGGCATTGCTTTTCTGGATCCTCTATCTTCTTCTTTGTGGTGGTTGCCTGGATGGAGTTTGCGAATGTCGTAGGAGAGACCTCAGTCTTGTGTATGGAAATTGGCACTCTCGCTGTTCCTCGTTTCGCCATTGCTCTTTCCATTCTTGGGAGATCTGGACTGGAAATCCCCATGGTGCCAAACATAAAACTCGGGTCATTTCTGTTCTTAGCCAGGTTGCGGATAAACTTTGAGAAAAAAGAGAATGGGGGGGATTGCAACTTGATGCTCTGACTTGTATCTTGAACCCGCTGTTCTACATTTTTCCTGCATGTCAAATGGCAATTTCTCTACGATGGGGTTCACGCCATGGTAGGTATTCAAGAAAATGAGAGCTGGTAAGTAGGGATCAGCCTGGGCTGATTCAAGCTCCATCAAAAGATCTCCAAGCTCTCGTAACCTTTTATTGTCCCTACCAGAGATTTTTGGAAAGTTCTCCAACTTCTTGAAGAGAGCCTTCTCAATGGTTTCTGGGCTACCATAGCACTCCTCGAGCCTCTTCCACGCCGCATGCAGGCTTGAGGCAGGGTCGTCTATGTTTGCTGACCGGATCCTCTTTCCGTACTCTTCAGATTAATTTCCTAACCATTTCACCAACAGGCCGAGTTCTTCACTTGCAGAGATGTCTGCATTTCTGATTGCATTCCTGAAGGTAGATCTCCAGGCTCGATGGTTCTCAGAGTGGTCATCAAACTTAACAAGTCTTGTGTTGATTAGTTCGCGGTGAGCCAGGTACCTAGCAAAGTCCCCTAAGCCTGCTGATCCAGGGTGTGTCCATACTGGCGCTTGTGTCGTGCCATTATTTGCTGCATTGCCTTGCATGCCGTCATTCGCGATGGCGTTGGATTGTGGGCCCAAAAGGTTTTGATTACGTTGGTTTGATCCCTTTATGTGACTGTCTGGAATGTGGGTCTGACTTGATGCATCCACGTCTGACCCCTCTTGTGCGACGCTGAGTCGGCGACTTACTGCTAGGGCAGGATATGCATTTCCACCATTCCCATAGACATCATTCATGTTCATTCAGTGTGTAGATGGCGATGCCTGAACGTCCACCCTTTAATTTTCGATTTAAAGCTTTCGTGACTGTAGGGATTCATGTTTTTGTTTCTTTCGGTAAAGTCACGTAAAAGGGAAATAATAAAATAATAAAAATAAAACATAATAAAATAATTTCTCACATTTTATTTTATTATGTTTTATTTTTAATAATTTTATTATTTACCTTCTACGTGACTTTACCGAAAGAACCAAGAAGACGTCCACCCTTTGTTCAGTATCGTTTGGTGGAGGAGCATTGATGCATTGTTCAGACCAGTCCAAAATGTTTTTTTCAGGTGAGTTGATCACGGTCCTTGACAGGTATCTGAATTTTGATTTAAAGCTTTCATGACTGCAGGGATTCATCTTCTTGGTTCTTTTGGTAAAGTCACGTAGAAGGGAAGTAATAAAATAACAAAAATAAAACATAATAAAATAAAATAATTCTCACGACGTTTCGGCTACAACGCAAGCAGCCGTCTTCAGGTGAAGAATGAGACACTACCAAGCTAGGAGCTTATATATAAGCTAGGTTGGAGGTGGAAGAGCGCCTTAACAAAAAGAATGTGCATATGAAGAGGAATTTAGCATATTCATGGGAAATGCGTAGGAGGTGGGCGGGGGGGTTTCAAAGTCATATTATGCCCATGCATTATGCAGGATCAGCAGCACCAAGGGGGGTGCAGGGAGTAGCATTAACAAAGGAAAGGAATGTTAATGATATGTAGCTGCAGTTACTAAACAACCACGTAGAAAACTAAAGTATAAACTACATAAAAACTAAAGTATAAACTGCATAGCACCATCAGTATACTTACTATACTCTACAATAAGCTGAGTTACTAACAGCAAGTAATACATTACAATTCTACGTCGTAAAATAATATAATATGCTTCCATCTAAACTTTATTCTCTTACATCACACGAGCATATACCGTACTATATACTGCCATAGATAAACCCAACATTAAATTATATACTGTATTGCTACAAACCACCCTATACTTTATACATTTTAATATAACACTATGTATTATTCTACCCACCCTAATGTGTATCGAAATGGTTTATTACGTCCTTCCAATGATTGCTAAGCCAGAATCCATCTTCTCGGTTAAAATTGTCTCTGTGTTTGTATATGTGGATCGCCTCATGAACGAATCTCTCATGATAGCCAGATGGCTTGCAGAGAACCTCTGTCTTGGAGAAGTCAATGTCATGTGAGCCCACTGAATTGTAACAGTGATCTGCCACGGCTGAGGTGTTTGTCCTACCGTGTTTCAGGTCAGCTTTATGTTCACGGATGCGGTCCGAGACATGTCGTTTGGTTTCCCCAATGTAACTGCTACCACAGATGCAACTTAGTTTGTAGACGCCAGGGTACTGTATGTCTGGAACCACATATTTTACAGACGGTACCAGATCACGGATTTTATGTACTGTGTTGAATCGGACCTGGATCTTGTGTTTAATCAAGATTTTGGAGATCTTTTTTATGACCACAGCAATGTTGGGTAAGGTGATGGTCTTGAAAGGCTCCTCAACTGGATCATTCTTGATGGTTGGAGTGATGGCTTTGCGGATTGTGTAGTCGGAGTAACCATTAGCCTTAAGAGCTTGGCGTACGTGTTTGAGTTCACTGGAAATGTGTTCATGGTCGGAGATGCATTGGGCTCTATGATATAGAGTCTTGATGAGGGAATTCTTCTGGGATGGATGGTGGTGGGAATCCGGTTTTAGGTAAGCATCCGTATGGGTGGCTTTCCTGTAGACAGAGTGGCTCATTGAACCATCAGGTCTCCTTTTGATTAGGACATCCAAAAAGGGTAGCTTGCCATCTTTTTCGACTTCCATGGTGAATCTGATGGCTGGGTGTATGGAATTGATGTGGTCGAGAAATTGGTCTAGAGCAGGCCGGCCATGTGGCCAGATGACAAAAGTGTCGTCTACGTACCTCTTCCATAAGGTCGGGCGTAGAGTGGCAGTCTGGATGGCGTCCGAAATTTGAGATGGACGCCATCCAGACTGCCACTCTACGCCCGACCTTATGGAAGAGGTACGTAGACGACACTTTTGTCATCTGGCCACATGGCCGGCCTGCTCTAGACCAATTTCTCGACCACATCAATTCCATACACCCAGCCATCAGATTCACCATGGAAGTCGAAAAAGATGGCAAGCTACCCTTTTTGGATGTCCTAATCAAAAGGAGACCTGATGGTTCAATGAGCCACTCTGTCTACAGGAAAGCCACCCATACGGATGCTTACCTAAAACCGGATTCCCACCACCATCCATCCCAGAAGAATTCCCTCATCAAGACTCTATATCATAGAGCCCAATGCATCTCCGACCATGAACACATTTCCAGTGAACTCAAACACGTACGCCAAGCTCTTAAGGCTAATGGTTACTCCGACTACACAATCCGCAAAGCCATCACTCCAACCATCAAGAATGATCCAGTTGAGGAGCCTTTCAAGACCATCACCTTACCCTACATTGCTGGGGTCACAAAAAAGATCTCCAAAATCCTGATTAAACACAAGATCCAGGTCCGATTCAACACAGTACATAAAATCCGTGATCTGGTACCGTCTGTAAAAGATGTGGTTCCAGACATACAGTACCCTGGCGTCTACAAACTAAGTTGCCTCTGTGGTAGCAGTTACATTGGGGAAACCAAACGACATGTCTCGGACCGCATCCGTGAACATAAAGCTGACCTGAAACACGGTAAGACAAACACCTCAGCCGTGGCAGATCACTGTTACAATTCAGTGGGCTCACATGACATTGACTTCTCCAAGACAGAGGTTCTCTGAAAGCCATCTGGCTATCATGAGAGATTCGTTCATGAGGCGATCCACATATACAAACACAGAGACAATTTTAACCGAGAAGATGGATTCTGGCTTAGCAATCATTGGAAGGACGTAATAAACCATTTCGATACACATTAGGGTGGGTAGAATAATACATAGTGTTATATTAAAATGTATAAGGTGGTTTATAGCAATACAGTATATAATTTAATGTTGGGTTTATCTATGGCAGTATATAGTACGGTATATGCTCGTGTGATGTAAGAGAATAAAGTTTAGATGGAAGCATATTATATAATTTTTACGACGTAGAATTGTAATGTATTACTTGCTGTTAGTAACTCAGCTTATTGTAGAGTATAGTAAGTATACTGATGATGCTATGCAGTTTATACTTTAGTTTTTTATGTAGTTTATACTTTAGTTTTCTACGTGGTTGTTTAGTAACTGCAGCTACATATCATTAACATTCCTTTCCTTTGTTAATGCTACTCCCTGCACCCCCCCTTGGTGCTGCTGATCCTGCATAATGCATGGCCATAATATGACTTTGAAACCCCCCCCCGCCCACCTCCTACGCATTTCCCATGAATATGCTAAATTCCTCTTCATATGCACATTCTTTTTGTTAAGGCGCTCTTCCACCTCCAACCCAGCTTATATATAAGCTCCTAGCTTGGTAGTGTCTCATTCTTCACCTGAAGACGGCTGCTTGCGTTGTAGCCGAAACGTCGTGAGAATTATTTTATTTTATTATGTTTTATTTTTATTATTTTATTACTTCCCTTCTACGTGACTTTACCGAAAGAACCAAGAAGAGGTATCTGAATGCCAAACTCACTCCAATTCTCTTTCTTGTCCAGGTTGGCTGCTGCTTCGAGCACCTCTACCTGGGCCCTTGCGGCAGCTGCTTCCTTTTTGAGTTGTAGGGTGCTTAACTTAGCATCCAGCTCAATTTTCTTCCGTGTGGCAGTAGCCACTAATATACTCTCTTGCTCTTCAAGCTCTGCTTTCCTCCGTGCGGCAGTAGCCACTAATATACTCTCTTGCTCTGCTTTTTCTTGTTCTGCTTTCTTCCGTGTGGCAGCAGTTGTTATGCTTGCTTCTTCTTGTATGCGGGCCTTTTCAATTAGCATGGCTTCCTCTTCAGCCATGTAGGCAATACGGGCGTTTGCTGCTTCTGCTGCTGCACGTGCCTGAGCTGCTGCCATACTAGTGGTTGATGTCTTTGAGTGTGCTGAGCCTTTAGATCTTGTGGTGAACCTGGATGAAAGAGAGTGCTGGGATCGTGTCTCTCTTAAGCCCTCCACACCGTCCGTTGCATCTTGTATCACTGACTGCACATTATCATGGAGCAGTTCGAGGAAGTGCTCTTGCGTGTGCACTCCCTCAATGCCCTCATCTGCTTTCACCTTCATCAGGAGGGAGATGTATTTATTTGGCAGGAGCTTGTAGTTTGAGCTGCTCACCTTCACTCGCTGGATGGCCCGCTGAATTGAGGCCACTGTGTCTGAGGCGTTTGAAGCTTCAGATATATCTGCTTCAACCCGGTCCCATGCCCTTTGTATCCTGGCATCAAGGTCCTGCTTCTCAGCATCATAGCTTTCCAAGGCCCGTTGTGTCAACCTGACCTCTCTTTGGTGCCTTGAACTCCCTTGGTCCTCTTGAGGCAGGATGGGAGGTCCTGGATTGCTTAAATCACTTTGATCAGCATCTCTCCCTGCTGAACTGTGGCTTTCCATGCTGCGATGCTTGCAACACAATTTTTTACGTAGACTTGTTGCAGAGCCGGTTGCCCGAGAGCTCCTTGCTTGCTGCAGGCTGACTGCTTGAGAGCTCCTTGCTTGCTGCAGGCTGACTGCTTGAGAGCTCCTTGCTTGCTGCAGGCTGACTGCTTGAGAGCTCCAAGAAGAGTGTATTTTTACTGTCTCGGCCTCGCTGTGCGCTGCGTTGCACCGCTAGCTGAGTAGTTAACCTTGCGTCCAATAAACCCTCGGAGCCAGGATGAACGTCCGACTCCAAACTTCATTTATTGAATTTAACGAGGTAAAACTGGTACGAAAACAGCACAGATACAGCATCTGTTAATACCCGGAAACACCAACACAATGAATGAACACCACAGCATCATAAACAATAGATCCTGGAGGGGGCAGGCACCTACATTACCACTGAATAGCTATACAAGAGCATAAGCTGCTGCGTTACATAAAGGCACATCGTGTATTCATCACACTGTACCCCAAATGTACAGTATTACATATAACACTAAATTGTGGATGAGATATTTCGTCATCCTTGCTCTCAGGATCGCAAAATAGTTACTTGGGTACAAGTTTGACTCGACTTATTAAATTACAAGGAACGTTCACAATAAGGAAAGTTGCAGGCTTCGTTGTTAACTAGGCCTCGTATTTATCATAACAATTTAACAGCATTATAAAGGCATTTACATCATTATAACAGTCATTCTAACATTGTAACAGTATTGCCAATATTATAAGAACATAAACGAACTTACAGACAATGCTTCTTAAAGTCCCACAATGGACAATTGCGGCTGGCTTCACTGGGACGCGATGTGTGCCGCCATCTTGAATTTTGTGTGTAATGGCCGACGCCCGCGTGGTTGAGCGGGAATCTTAAATCGCAACTTCCTGGTCACGTGACCAAAATTAGAATCAAAAACAGGACATTCCTGTGTACATACGACCCCCCCATCTTCTGTGAGGCAAAACCCCTGCCGTGAGGCCGAACAACATGTCCCAAGTAACAAACGGACGACTGTACTAAGTGACATTTGGATGCTTTATGCTTAAGCCAGGCAGTGCACACTCTAAGGAACACCTGTCTCAGTCTATATAAGTGCTCCTCAAAAGAGGAACCAAAAACAATAACATCATCCGACTATATAAGACATTTTTACCATTGTAGTCCTGCTAGCACCAATTCCATGATTAACCTCATGGTTAATCTGTTAAAAATAGTAATGTCTCTGTGGTATTCTGAACGGTGTCTTTAATTTTGAACTGTCATCCAAAGATATTTGCTGAAACCCTGACGACAAATCCAAAGTTGAGAAGAATTTTGCCCCTGCTAATGCGTCAAAAGAGTCGTCAATGCGCAGCAAGGGATATGCATCGGTCAGCATCACTTAATTCAGGCAGTGATGTCCACACTAAAACGTAATGTGCCATCTGGTTTCTTCACCAACACAACAGGTGCTCCCCAAGGGCTCATCGACGGAGAGATGATGTCTGCCTGCAACATCTCTTCCACTGCATGCGGAACGTGTGCTCTTTTCGCTGGCCCCATCCTATAAGAATTCAAGTGAATTGGTCATGTGCCGCCCATATCAATGTGATGTTCCATGAGGTTTGTATGGCCTAAGTCATATTGTCCCTTACTGAATACGTCCTGGAACTCCCTCAGCAAGTCAGTTAGTGTTCCCTTTTACATCTTGGATAACTACGGTGTATGCATGGAGATGGCTTCCATCCATTAGTCATCTCGTGGTGTGTCCATTTCTGTCACCCCGGCAATCAATTTGGCGCCCTCACGTGGTGGCAACGTTTGCATTTGTGTGACACGTGGCAGCACCATTCAATTGTGAAGTACAACTGGTATCATCCTGTTTAAGACCTGTAGAAATATTTCTTGGTGGCGACGGAGGACTGTATCTTCCCCTGCCAATGAATGGCGACTTGCCATCCCGCTCACCAGCTTTACCAAAATAAGAGAATCTGGCCATGTTTGAACGAAGGGGTTACGATATCGGAGAGGGACCAGCATCTGCATTGTTGGCGGAATAATGGCAGACTCTCTGACCATAGCCTGCACAGAGAGCACCCCACAGGTCTTCCCTCTTGACCTAAAGTAATACAGCCAACCCCCAGACGGCATTTCTACACAATCTTGATCCGTGAGGATCTTGAGGGGCATCTGATTTAAATAATCAGTCTCCAGTAGGTAGGGAAAAGCCAATTTACTTGTCCTACAATTCGCATGCTTCCCCTATTCGCGCATACAAACTGACTCTGTACGGGGTCAAATCACTGATCTGGTACTGTCAGCATGTCAAAAACCATCATTGAAATGAGGTTACCGACGCGCCCATGTCAACAAAAATGCATATACTGTTTCCACCTGTCGCTGCTGCTTCAACTCGTCTCGCTAGATGTCGCCACTTTGTACTGGACTACAGGCCCGGTGAGGTGACCGACAGCTCTCCTGACTGGGTACGTGAGGTGGTTGGGTGATGTGATGGGGGTGATGGATGCCAGATGCGTGCGGGGTGTGCGTGATCTGCCTGATTGTCTGTGGCATCGCAACTCACCTGTGGACGGTTGCCCACCCCCGGTGTAGCTGGTCAGGTGGCAGGCTCTGTTGGGGGTAGCGGCTCGTCTCTGCATCATTTTGTTATGTGACCCTTCTTTCCACACCAGTGGCAGATCATTCCATTTTGGTTGAAAGTTCTTCTTGGTATCTCCCTGGGTATGCACGACCTCAGTCCTGTCCCCCAGTTGTAATTTGTGAATTCCTGGATAGCCGCTACCATTCTCTCCATGGTTGCTCCCAATGTTGTCACTGGGGCTGGCTCGGATGCTATGGAGGATCTGATTCCCGGTGGTTCCTCATGTGGTGGACTAACGGTCCCCTCTTCCACCTCTCCTACACGTGCAACCACTTGTGTTGGCTTCTTCACATCCCCCTGGATCCGGATACACTTTTACATCCATAGTGCCATTTTCTCCTCCTCTGGCATTATCTGAAGAACTATCTCCATCTGTTGAGTCAGCGCCAGCAATTTCTCTGCTACCAAAGAATTCCTGGATGCATCATCCAATTGGGGGAAGGTGGCTTGGGCGAAAGAAAGGAGTGCACTGTGGTATGCTAAGGGCAACTCCAACTCCTTCCGTGATCAGTTCTGGAATCGGCACTTCGCATTGGATGGCGGGTCAAATACCTTGGCCATCTCCCTATAAGCGTTCATCAGCGTGGATCTTCTTGCCTCTGGAATCGTTAAGAAGATGGTCAAGGCGTCGTTATCAAGGACTGTGGGTAGGGCCTTCAGCACCTCCTCCTCTGACCAGTACAGATTATTGTAGGATGCTTCAAATAGCCGAACAAAGGCGCCCCAGTCGCCTCCTGCCACCACAAACTCCTTCACGGGACCCAGCTTTTGGTTTCCGGCCCTCCTACAGTCTCTACATTCTTCAGTATGAGATAGCTATCTCTTACTTGCCTCTCCTCTTCGTCCTTGTCTGCCTGTGCTTTGTGGATGTTGTGGTGACTCCCTCTCTTCTTCCCCGGGTATATTCACCTGCTATGATTCGCTCTCCACGAGGAAGAGAGAGAGATTTCCAGGTTCTCCCTCTGATCGGAGATTCTCCATGGAAAGTGCAATAGCCTCTGTGGCTGGCCTTGCGATGGTGGACTCCATCCCCTTTGCAAGGACCGCCCGACAATGCGGCTCCTCCGGCAATCCTGGAGGTGGCTCTTGTTGTGGCCTCTGCTGTCTTTGACCCTCCGCCTCCAGAGGCAGTCCCTTAGCTTGACTGGTCCCCTCCAAAATCGTTGTAGTAGCAGGACGACGGCATCTGTGAGCCAATTGATTCGCTCTTCCACCCATCTCCATCCCCCGGTCGTCTGTGGTGCTTCTGTATCCGACGTCTCCCTCTCTTTGGCTTGCTACCTCAGCTCTGCCCCTTCATGGAACATGGCCGCCAATGGCTTCTTAATGGTCGGTCCTCCGTGCCATTTTGGCCCGGGGCACTTGGGGTGGCCGCTGTCCCATCCTTTATTTCTTCTGGAGCCTCAGTGGGGTTCCTTTTCGACTAACACAAGACATATTGTATTCAATCCCACCGCTGCCACCACTGCAATGATTCTGACATGTCGGTTGAGTTGCAAAGGGTGTGAGAAGCTTAATTATCTTCTGCAGCGTGCGTTGACTCCAATTTCCACCATCTAAAGTGCCCCGAGCCCTCGTCTCTCACCTTCCCCAGCTCTCTAACCAATTCTCTTCTCTTGCTCTCATTTCCGCTCTTTACTTCAAATTCTATCGATCTTTTACTTATTTCCTACTATCCCTTGTCATACATCTTAACATCTCCCATTTTCAGTGCGCATCTTCCAACCTCTCACCTTCGGTGTCGGGAAGTACGTCTGATATCCTTAATCTCCCTTCACCAACAGTGAGTAAGCTTTTTCATGGATGTGCTCCTTCAGCCAATAGGGAGCCATGTTGCTCGTCGGCTCCGCGGTCCAAATCATGTATGTGTGTCTGATCGCCTCTCCGTTTGTGCAGGTAAATCCTCTATACATGTGTCATATGTTTGGTATGCGTGCAATTCAACACCCTGGACATCATTGCAAAGGAGATGGCCCATCTCACAAGACTATCCGAATGCAATCTATCTATCTATCTTCTATCTTCTTCTATATATATATAAAAAAGTCAAAAATTGTGGGTTTGTGTGTGGTCACGCGCTTGGATCTCCAACGGTGGGGTTTATGTTAAAAAATATAGACAGGCACCACGCCGTAAACCCCACAAGCAAGCGCTATTCCTTTTTCACATCCGTCAACTTTAAATTAGTCTAATTAGCAATTTACTGCGATTTTTGTGTTCGTTTGTATTTATTTATTTATGACGCCTGCACGGGCATACCAACTCACGCGCCTTTGGTGGGGAGGATGGCCCATGCCAAGTCACATGCCTTCAGTGGGAGTGAGGGTCGCGTTAAAAATCATATAAAAATACACTAACCGCTCAGGTAAATTCTTCACTGTCTCATGTCCTTCCCACCACGATGCATGCAGTTATTACTACTATACAGTCGGTAGATGCTACCACTATAGGAAATAGATATTACTGCAGAGCGGCCAGGGACATCATACCTGGGGCGGGGGGGGGGGGGCAGGGGTAGCAGCCCAGCCACCTCGGCCGGCTCGACAATCTAGGCGAGGCCGATGGCTCTGCACGGGACTAGACCTCACCACACCACTCTGTCAGGTAAATACTTTGTCCTATAGAGTCGATAAATACTGCTATAGAGTCAGCATGTACTACTGTATAGATAGTAGGTACCACAACAGTCGGTATGCACTGCTGTAGTGATAGCAGGTACCACCGCAGTCAGTATACATTGCTGTAATCATAGCAGATACCACCACAGTCGGTATGCACTGCTGTGATCATAGCAGCCACCAACACAGTATGCATTGCTGCAGTGAAAGCAGGTACCACCACAGTATACACTGCTGTAATCGTAGCAGGTACCACCACAGTATGCACTGCTAAAGTCATAGCAGGTATTATTCTCCAAATTAAGTCATAGCAGGTACCAACGCACGGGGCTAGACCTCACCACGCCACTCTGTCAGGTGAGTACTTTGTGCTATAGAGTCGATAAATACTGCTATAGAGTCAGCATGTACTACTGTAGTGATAGCAGGTACCACCACAGTCGGTATGCACTGCTGTAATCATTGCAGGTACCACCACAGTATGCACTGCTGTAATCATAGCAAGTACCACCACAGTATGCACTGCTGCAGTGAAAGCAGGTACCACCACTCTATGCACTGCTGTAATCATAGCAGGTACCACCACAGTATGCACTGCCGTAATCATAGCAAGTACCACCACAGTATGCACTGCTGCAGTGAAAGCAGGTACCACCACAGTATGCACTGCTGTAATCGTAGCAGGTACCACCACAGTATGCATTGCTGTCATCATAGCTGGTACCACCACAGTCAGTACGCACTGCTGTTACATTTTTAAGAGCAGTTTTGAAATATTTTTAAGACCCGGGTAACGCCGGGTACTTCCTGCTAGTATTTTATTTAAAAACTATTAAATCCTGGCCTGTCAACACTCCTGAGGTCGCTTAAATGAGTTCCACTTTGTGGAAATGTAGCAACAACAATAACAATTCAACCGTGCATATCCTGGTGACTTACTCTCGTAACAGGAATGTTAAATGTCTGCAAATGACCCAGGCAGGGTCGCCAAGAGTAACGAACGCTGGGCAACTCTTACATAAGTGGAAGTCAACTGGGATAGTTTTTTTTATTCGGAAAAGCCGCTCACCCCACGCAGTTTGGGCTCGCTGCCCACATACCCAGCTGCCCTGGTGAGACATCCGAATAGAAAGTATCCCCCCCCCCGTGTTAGGCAGGATGTGTTATGGGAGACACACAGAGCGTGGCTGTTGTGGACGAGCTGTCACATTTTTCACTCTGGGAGACAGCGACGCGAGCGGAGTTGTTGTGGATGCGGCTAAGTGGGCGAACACTCCTCTGGGGCCACGTATGCCGGCGTGGACCCTGCTCGATCGAGAACCCAGTGCAAATATGAGAGTTTTGATTTTGCCTTCGAAGGGAGGGGGTGTCAGTTCCGTTTCCACGATCAGCCGCCTTCTGTGCCCACAACACATTTCCGTTGTTTCATATATGTATGCATAAAGACCACCGGACGTGCACGTGCATTGAAACACCAAGCGTATTGTTCACGCGGATGTTGTGGTGGTGATGGAGTTTTTTGACATCTTAGGACTTTACATTGCACGCCGCTGCCGTTTGCAGGCTTGCATGTGTTTCTTCTATACCACATTGCCGCTTTTAATTGTATTTAATAATTTACTTATTTTCCAGGAAAAAATCAAACCCGGGTCGTATAACTCATTATTCAGAGGTGTGTTTATTAATTTTGATATATTTTCAGCCAATTTATGAGCTGTTTATCGTACATGTGGAAGGAAGCACTCACGTGGGAGGATGGGAAACATCCTCATCCTCGTACAGTTGGAATCAGATGGCGATTCGTCCATATTTTGCTGTACCACCTTCTCCTGGCACAGCCTGGGTACGGCTCCTCCTCCTCCATGTCCACGCGAAGGGAGCCTCGCAATATGTGTGTGATCCACCAACCCTCGCTGCTGCCTCACAGTGCTGGGTCACAGACAGCCGCGTGTACAGGCACCAACGCCACCTGGCACTTGCCGACCCTACCGATTCATTAAAGCGGTAGGTGGCTACCAATGTTTAAACCTTTCCACTCCCTACTGGGTTTCAAAGCAAGAATCACATCAGAGAGTATCATCTTACCTGTAAACGTCATTTTTGTGTGTCTGTCTCTGTGCCTGTGTCTGGACGAAACTTGCGAAGGATTTTGCTCGTGAACCGCGGGGTTAACATTTTTAAAAAGTCGCCAGGTACCACGCGATAAGCCCCGTGGTGAGCCAGTGCTAATCCGATTTTGCATCCGTCAATTTTAAAGTAGATTCATTAACCATTTAGTACTGTTTATTATTATTTATTTCCTTACACCGCTGAGCGCGTGACAAAGTACGCATTTACGATAAAGCTGACCGGGGGTTGCCACCAGCAATGCACATGCTTTCATTGGGAGGGGGGGGGGGAATTATCTTTCGCGTTAAAAATGCAGAAAAAATACACACAACGTTGAGGTAAATTCTTCAAAGTGTCATGTTCTCTTCTCCTCCCCCACCCCAATGTGTGCACTTACTACAGGGTCGGTAGATACTAATATTATAGCGCTCACATATTATTTTTGTAGAGCAGGTGGGGGGATGGTGGGGGAGGGCGAGTGTAGCAGCCCAGCCCTAGCCTGCCAAGGTGCCACCTCAGCTGGCTACGCAATCTAGGCGAGGTCTGGGGCTTTGCATGGGATTTGGCCTCACGATGGCACTCTGTCAAGTTAGTAGTTCGTGCTATAGAGTCGATATATACTGCTATAAAATTAGCATGTACTACTGTAGTGATAGCAGGCACCACAGTCAGTATGCACTGCTGTACTGAAAGCAGGTACCACCACAGTCAGTATGCACTGCTGTAGTGATAGCAGGTACCACCACAGTCAGTATGCACTGCTGAAGTCATAGACGGATACCACCACAGTCAGTATGCACTGCTGTATGTGGCACATTAGGAATGGATCACTCTTTTAATTATGTCCTTGTGCAGCAAGGGAGTAAAGTGTGGTTCTGTGAAAGTCCTGATGTGCTGTGCAGTGCATCAATGTGTGTACAGCAGCATGTGATGACTGAGTTGGGCCTGTAGGTGGCTCGCAGGGTTAATGAATAACCGCACGTGTAAACCAGCCACATGGTTAATGGCGACTCGGAAGAATTGCTGCGTGTAACACGTGCTGTTGCATTTTACAGGTAAAGGACCCAAAGGTTGTTTTTGATCGTTATATAAATGTTCTAGACTTGTTCTAGACTTGTTCTAGACTTTAAGCTTGGCTTTGAATTGTTCGTTTGTGATATATGCAATTAGAGGCGTTTTAGCACTGTGCATTGTAATTATTTATTGTCATTGTAATTCTCTAACTCTAATACTGTTTAGTCTATAACCATGCCCATGTACCCAGAGTATGACTACTTGCAATGCTATTGAGAATAGAACACATGTAAAGTAGTAAGTTGTACAATGGTACGTATACTGTACACATACAGTACATATAATGGGTGTGTAGTGGTGATACGCGCTGGCAGTAGGGATCATGTGGCAGCGCGTGGTGATTGGCTGTGTATTGGTGACGCGCGCTGGCAGTGAGGGATCGTGTGGCAGCGCGTGGTGATTGGTTATGTGGTGGTGACACGCGCTGGCAAAAGGGATCGTGTGGCAGCGCGTGGTGATTGGTCAACTAGAGTGGGTGCTCACATCGCGGTCCGCATAGGCTCCGCCCCCTCGGGAGCGGAGGACTATGAAAGGCGATGCGCGCGGGCGCTCGGGGAGTTGGTAACCAGTGAAGACGGAAGACGGAGGAGGAAGAGATAGGGCCCTGAGACCCTAGTCCCGCTGTCCTTGTAAGGGCCGGGACTCTGTGTGGCTCAGAGGCGGGACCTTGGGACCCGCGGCCGGACGTCCATGTGAGGGCCGGGCTGTGGGACCCAGTGGTCGTGATCCATACCCAAGCTGGGGTGGGTCTGTAAGTTCCCCTGGAAGCTACGGGGCTGGAGAGCCCGTGTGTGTGTAGCCGGGTGGAACGTGTAGCGTGAGCTGTAGTGACCACACGTGTTATTGTGGCAAGGAAAAGTGTTAATAAAGTGTGCTACCCGTCAAGTGGTCTCCCCCCGTAATTTACGATATTACAACTGGCGTCAGAAGTGAAACAGTCTTCCAGCCATTGATACCAGGAAGACTCATCAGACTCACGAGCGTGACCGGGAGGAAAACCACGACGACTCGGGCCAGCAGGCATCGGGGGGAGAAGAGGAGGAGATGCCGGCGCCACAGGACCCCTCATGGGCGCCCAACAAGCAGCTGGGGTCCGATGTTGGACTCCGCGACGCGCACTCCCGCCTGGCAGAGCTGCTACTCGCCGCGGCGTCCATCCTAGCGGAGATCACCACGTCTGGAGGAGGGAGAACGTCGACGGATATCGAGAGGGGTCGCGTTGCAGATTCCCGCCAAAATGTGCTTCACACGAATGACTTTGAAAATCCCGCCATTTCTACCGAGCGGCCGTCTATTGGCGGGAATCGCGAGCAACACGTGGGGGAGGTCCTCCAATCTCTGCCGCTCACGTCATCAGCGTGCGCTATGGGCCGCCATCAGACACCCGTCACAGAGGCCGCCATTTCTCCTATCGACGGTGCGGCGCGGGAAAAACATGAGGCGGAGGACGACATTATTTTCCAGCAGCGTCTTCCCACGTTGACAGCTTTCAAGGCGGAAGGGGGTGACTGGGGCGCATTCCAGCGAAGATTTCTCGCCCATCAAGAGATGTCGGCCTGGTCCGACGCTACAGCGCTGCGGGCACTGCCTGCGATGCTGGACGACAACGCGCTCGCGGACTTCAGGTCTGCCCCGAGGTCGGCCCGCTCCACGCTCAAGGCCACGCTGGGCTTCATGGCCAAAGTGTACGGACCACCTTCGGCCTGCCGCCACCAATTTTACAAGCGACGGAAGGCGGACACGGAGACCGCGCTCGCCTACCGCACGGCGTTGTTGGCTCTCGCGGACGCCGCGTTCCCTCGTAAGGACGAGGAGGGGCAGGACGCTATGGTTTTGGAACAACTGCTGAAGTTGGCTCAGGACCTGGGGGTCCCCATCAACACAGCCGACGAGGTGGACATATGTTCGTTGCGGGTGGCGACGAGCATCCAGGCGCACGAGGTCCTGAAGCGGAAACAAGTGGTTGTCTGTGCTTCTGCCGCGGTCTCAGCTCCGGCCCCGGTGGACGCCGAGCCCCAAGTCATTCGCCCACGGGAGGAGGCGTTCGCTGCAGCACGACCAGGGGATTGGAGGTCGGGGGGTCGTTTGCCTCTGCGATCGACCCGCAAGCTGGAGCAACCGAGACCTCCGACGTCCCTCGTCACGTGCTACAACTGCGGCCTTCGGGGCCACATGGCGTCCGGGTGCCGCGCTCCACGTCAGCGCGCCACAGGACCTCGGCTGGACGACGACCAAGGCCCCAAGTCGTCCCAACTACCCCCGGCAAGTCGCGGCACTTCACATGCTCAGCCTACATACACGACACACATGGGCCACCGCTTTGCGGCAGAGGATGTGTGATTGGGGGCCAGGGATTCGGTTCGGAAAGGGGGGTTCGTACGGGGCCAAGGGGGAATTAAGTGGTCCGAGTTGGGCCACAGAATAGTGGCTGCGTCGGCCGGCTCGTCTGTTGTTACGGGATTCATAGACGGTATCGAGGTCAGGGTGTTGGTGGACACGGGAGCGTCGGCGACTATAATTTCAGATCTCATTTATAACATTCTCCCCGTCCAATGTCGACCTCTGCTCCCGGTGGACGTGCCATGTTACGCGGCAAATGGGGGCTCGTTGGGCATTATAGGTCAGATTCGGGCAGGCATTTGCATAGGGGATATTAAATTGGCGGGACCTGTTTTGGTCTCCTCTTCCCTAGCGGTTCCTTGTCTGTTGGGTACCGACTTTTTGGCTAAGATGCCCATTAAAATTCTGGTTGATCAACGTTGTATTGAGCTGCCATCGGGTCGCCGTATTTCCTTTTTATCTAACCCTACTGAAATACGGACGGCGTGTGCGACAATCCAAGCGCTAGCGACCCATACGGTGCACGTGCCCCCGGGTTCGCAGATGTTGGTATCCCTCCAGTTGCGGAAGCCATTGGGTGGGGAGACTGCGGGACAAGGCGTGCTTTTGGGTCCGTCGAATAGAGCTGTCGGGGGTCTGGATTTGGCGGTGGCTCAAACGTTGGTTCGGGCTGACTGGGACCCGTTCATTATGGTTTTAAACGCTGGTTCGCGGCCGGCTGTTATTCCGCAGAGCACCGTGCTTGCTCACGCGGCACGGGTCCCTGCGGGAGAGCGGCTTATTGTGCATGTTGATCCCGTCCCGGCGCAAAAAATTCTGTCGGGTGAGGACCTTGAATGGGTGGACTCGCTGTGTGCGGGCTCCAGTGATTTGTCAAGGGTGCAATTGGGTGTGCTGCGCGCTCTGCTGATCGAATTCTCCGATGTGTTCAGCAAGCACAAATATGATATTGGGTGCACGGACCTGTTACGCCACCACATTGAAACAGGTGATGCGGCACCAGTCCGGCAGAATCCCTTCCGGCTGAGTCCTGCCGAGAAGGACCACGTCCAATCGGCCGTCAATGACATGCTGACTGCCGACATCATTTCACCCTCATCCAGTCCGTGGGGAGCACCTATCGTTCTGGTTAAGAAGCAAGATGGGTCCTTGCGTTTTTGTGTGGATTTCTGTCGCCTTAATAAGATCTCCGTAGCTGACGCGTATCCACTTCCCAGAATGGATGAGTTTCTGGACGCATTATCCTGGGCGCCGTATTTTTCTACACTTGACTTACTGTCGGGATTCTGGCAACTACCACTCGACGATGAGTCTAAACCTAAGACCGCATTCCGGACCCCAGGGGGCCTGTTCCAGATTAATCGCTTGCCCATGGGACTCCATTCCGCTCCCACGACGTTTCAGCGCCTTATGGAATTGGTTTTGTCGGGTCTGCAATGGGATACTTGCTTGATTTACCTTGACGATGTCATTGTTTTCAGTAGAACCTTCGAGGAACACCTCCAGCGATTGAGGGGGGTGTTCTTGCGGATGCGATCGGCTAAGTTGAAGTTTAAACCGGCTAAATGCCACCTGCTTCGGAAATCCGTAAGGTACTTAGGCCACGTTGTCGACTCTTCGGGGATCTCCACCGATCCCGCGAAGACGAACTGTGTCAGTTCATGGCCAACGCCCACGTCGGTTTCTGAGGTCCGCAGTTTCATTGGATTTGCTTCCTACTACCGCCGATTTGTTGAGCATTTCGCCACCATTGCCAAACCCTTGCATGCTCTGACAGCCAAGGGGGTCAGGTTTCGATGGGGGCCAGAGGAGGAGGCCGCGTTCTGCTCCCTTCGGGACGCCTTGGTGGGTGCCCAACCCTTATGTTACCCTGATTTTACGACACCCTTCTTGCTGGATACTGATGCTAGTAACACGGGCATTGGGGGGGGTGCTCTCACAAGTCGTTGGGGGAGTCGAACGGGTGGTCGCCTATGGTAGCAGGGTTTTATCGCCAGCGGAACAGCGCTACTGCGTGACTCGTCGCGAGTTGCTGGCTATTGTTTTTTTTGTACAGCAATTTAGACCTTATCTCTATGGCCGTCATTTCACGGTCCGTACGGACCACGCGGCGCTGCAGTACGCATTGAGGGTCGCCAAACCCACGGGCCAATTATCACGGCGTAAGGGGTTGCGCCACTCCAACGCGGATGCCTTGTCGCGGTTGTCGCCTCGTCCAGAATGTGCGTGCTTGATGGGGTCGGCGCGCTGTAAACCGCATGGTGCTGTACCCGAGGGTGAGTTGGTTGCAGCCGCGAATGCACCGTTGGTTGACGTTCCCGCTACTCCTGCGGGCGGGGACTCGCTACTCTCACTGTCTCTCTTTGAGTGGGGCCGGCTCCAGATGGCTGACAGCTCCCTGCTCGCGTTGCGTCGCAGGGCGGGGGGTCCCGAGGAAGGTCAGAAGCGAGCTGGCTCCTGGCTGCTTAAGCAGGGCCTGCTGATGAGATGGGACAATATGTCTCGGCGGCATGCACTCGTCGTGCCTACCGCTATGCGGGGCAAAGTTGTTCTGGCCGCACACGAACGCCTCTTGCATCTTGGAGTAAACAAACCACTCGCTCTGATCCAGCGTGACTATTATTGGCCGGGGATGGGGAGCGATGTGGTCAATATACTGAAGGGGTGTGTGGATTGTGCGAAACGGAAACCGCCGCCCGTTGCGCCAAATCCACCGTTGCAGTCCATTCAGGTCTCGCGCACTAACGAGCTCATTGCGCTGGATATTTTGGGGCCTTTTCCTGTCACGCCTAGGGGTAACAAGTACCTGTTGGTTGGTGTGGAATACTTTACTCGGTGGCCTATGGCGTGGCCACTCGCCAACCAATCGGTGGCGGCCGTGGCGGGCGCCTTTGTCCAGGGCTACGTCTTGGACAAGGGGGCTCCCGAACGCTTGCTGACCGACCAGGGGAAGAATTTTTCGAGCAAATTGCTGCATGAGGTGTGCGACCTTTTGGGTACAAAAAAGGTGCGTACTTCCCCGTACCACCCACAGACTGACGGGATGGTGGAGCGACTCCACAGAACTTTAACTTCCATGTTGTGCCAGCAGGTGGGCGAAGCACAGGTTGACTGGGACTTGCAGGTCCCGGGGGTCCTCGCCGCGTACAGGATGGCCCCCCATGCAGCTATGGGATTTTCCCCATTTTATCTGATGTACGGTCGGGAGGCCGATCCGCCCATGGAGACTCAGCTGGGGCTTTCCGTGCCACGGCCTAATTCTAAGTTGGCCGACCATATTAAATTTAACATTGCAAAACTGGCCGAGGCATGGGAGGCCGCACGGCTAAATTCAAGTTCTCGCCAAATCGCCAACAAGCGATTGCGTTCACGGAAGGTGTCCGTGCACAATTGGGAACCGGGCGATAGGGCCTGGCTGCACTGCCCTCATGCACCATTGGCTACGTCGCCTAAACTATTGAGGCCATGGCGGGGACCCGTGGAGGTCGTGCGGGTTGCACGCCCCCAGTGTGTTCAGATAAAATGGGGAAAGCGCCGTTGGTACGTTCACCCCTCCCGGCTGAAACAGTTCCCGCCACCATATGGCCTTCCTTTATGTCGTGAGGACCGAGCATGTGATGTGACCGACGACCCGGGGAGGGAAATGTCTCCGCCTGATCCTCACATGTTTTCGCCTGATCCGCTCCCAGGTGTCTCGGAACTGACGTCTGCCGACCACCGGCGACCGGATCCCCGCGACACGGACGGTCCTTCCAGGCCCGAACCGTGCCTTCCTGGGCTGCCGGAGCCACCGGACGGTCGACAGCGTCCCGTCCTGTACGACGGACCGGCCAGGCGGACTTTTCCTGACCCAATAAATGAGGTGGAGGTGCAGTGCGAGGCGGCCGGCTCGTCTCGTCACGGCGTTACTCGTCCGTTTGACCGCTCTATCGTTCCGTTCAAGGAGCAAGTGGGAGGGGGATCGGGAGTCGAGGACACACTGGACACGTCGGTCTTTTCAAAATAACTTTTATTCTGTTACTCGTCAGTTTGTACATAGTTCGTTGTTGTTACTGGTTAACGTTCGGTGTTGTGTTGTGTTGTTGTGTTGCATTATGGTTACGGGGCACACTTGGGGAGTGGGGATTTTTTGGCAGCCGGGCCGGCTGCGAGCTATGTGGGAGGGGGTGATGTAGTGGTGATACGCGCTGGCAGTAGGGATCGTGTGGCAGCGCGGGGTGATTGGTTATGTGGTGGTGACACGCGCTGGGAAAAAGGGATCGTGTGGCAGCGCGTGGTGATTGGTCAACTAGAGTGGGTGCTCACATCGAGGTCCGCATAGGCTCTGTCCCCTCGGGAGCGGAGGACTATAAAAGGCGATGCGCGCGGGCGCTCGGGGAGTTGGTAACCAGTGAAGACGGAAGACGGAGGAGGAAGAGATAGGGCCCTGACACCCCTAGTCCTGCTGTCCTTGTAAGGGCCGGGACCCTGTGTGGCTCTGAGGCGAGACCTTGGGACCCGCGGCCGGACGTCCGTGTGAGGGCCGGGCTGCGGGACCCAGTGGTCGTGATCCATACCCAAGCTGGGGTGGGTCTGTAAGTTCCCCTGGAAGCTACGGGGCTGGAGAGCCCGTGTGTGTGTAGCCGGGTGGAACGTATAGCGTGAGCTGTAGTGACCACACGTGTTATTGTGGCAAGGAAAAGTGTTAATAAAGTGTGCTACCCGTCAAGTGGTCTCCCGCCGTAATTTACGATATTACAGGTGTAAGATACCGATATAAGTGGATGGTATACATAGACATACAGCTTAGAATTAAAGTAATATTCGAATAGTGATGTGCAAATGTGATTGTCAAAGACAAAGATGGTTTATCAGTAGTAGAATTGGGTTTAAGAGAAAGGGATTAATGAATAACCGCACGTGTAAACCAGCCACATGGTTAATGGCGACTCGAAAGAATTGCTGCGTGTAACACGTGCTGTTGCATTTTACAGAGTGACGGTGCTGTTCTTCACAAGATTGCTAATAACTACAATAAATAAATGTGCTTGCCCTCAATTTAGAGCACCTGCCCACGTCCTTCATTTCGAGTGTGCAACATGTACCGATGACAGGTACCACCACAGTCAGTATGCACTGCTATAGTGAAATCAGGTACCACCAACGTCGGTATGCACTGCTGTAGTCATAGCAGGATACCACCACAGTCAGTATGAACTGCTGTAGTGAATGCAGGTACCACCACAGTCGGTATGCACTGATGTAGTGAAAGCAGGTACCACCAAAGCCAGTATCCACTGCTGTGCAGCCAATGGGCTTGTAATTACCAACACGCTGTTCTGGCACGGCACATCCATACAACATCGTGGAAGCATGCCGGGTCCAAGAAAGAACATCTGCTGGACTACATAGTGATGGAACAGCGGATACGGGCCCATGTCCTTGATAACAGAACCTACCGTGGAGCTGATCTAGCCTCTGACCATCGACTTGTCAGCTGTAAGATGCGCCTGCCATTTTTCTACTCTGGTGGTGGGTGTACACACAGGACCCCATTCAAATCACAGGTGGCCTGGTCTCAGATAGCTGATGAAAGTTGCAAGCTAGAATTTCATCATCGCTTGCTGCTGGGGTTGGCATCGTCCCCCACTCCTCCAGATGTCGAGGGTAAATGGGTGAGGCTTAGGACTGTGACTCAGGCAGCTACAATGGCTGCTTTGGGTATGCTGTCCAGACCTCCCCAGAGACCCTGGCTAACAGAAGAGGTGTTCAAGCTTGCTGAGAAAAAGCGACAGGCCCACTCTAATCGTCTACAGCATCCCACGTCAGAGAATGAGGAGGCTTACCGCAGCCTTCGCTCGGAGGTCCAGAGAGCCATGAGGCGCTGCAAGGATGGGTGATGGTCGCGGGTTGCTGATGAGGGTGGAGTCTGCCTCAATGGCCCGCGATCACAAATCCCTATTTAACTCCATCAAAAAAGTAACCTGCAGCACCACACTTATTACCATCATTAAGAGAAAAAACGGTGATCCAATCTCCCACCCACAGGAACAGGTTTGCAGATTTGCTGAGTATTTCTGTGAAGTCCTGGGAGAAGGGAAATCCCTCGACATGGAAACTATCATGGGGCAAAGTGGGGATGACCCTGCTGAGGCTGCGGTGCCTCAAATATTGGAAGAAGAAGTCGCCCTGTGTGAGTGGCTGACTGAGGTGCCATCTGTTAAGGAAGTACTAAAGGCGATCCAGTGTCTGAGACCAGGAAAGGCACCGGGCAGAGATGATCTCTCAAGCGAAATGCTGAGGGAGGGTGGCATTTGTGCACAGACTGCCCTACATGTCATCAAAACAACAGTCTAGACCACTGGACGGGTTCCACAGGATTGGAAGGATGCCCTTGTGGTCCCCCTCTTTAAGAAGGGGGACTGCACAGACTGTAACAACTACAGGGGCATCTCACTCCTCAGTCTGCCGGGAAAGGTCCTGGCAAGGATTATTCAACATCGCCTTGCCAGGCACGCCGAAGAAAGGCTTGCGGAGCCCCAATGTGGTATCAGGAAAGGGTGGTCCTGCACAGATGCCATATTCTTTGTCCGCTTGCTACAGCAGAGGTGTAGGTAATTCCAACAAGACCTACATCTCTGCTTTATTGACCTGGTCAAGGCATATGATACCATCAGTAGGCCTGGGCTGTGGGTTGTTCTTTGTGCTTTCGGAGTCCCTGACCCTCTGCTCACAATCATTAAGGACCTTCATGATGGTGAGCGGGTCCAGGTAAAACTACGTGGCCGGGAGTCAGAGCCTTTCCCTGTACACCTTGGGGTGCGACAGGGATGTCCTCTGGCTCCCACATTATTTAACATCTATCTTGACCACGTAGTTCGTGAAGCCTTCAATAGCTGTACCGGGGGGATTTCCATTCGGTACAGATATAATGGGAGGCTGATCGATGCCCTGGTGCGATCAAGGGATGGCTCCCTATTAGTCAACCGCGTTATGTATGCCGATGATTTGGTAATAGCTGCTCATTCAGAGGAGGAGTTGGAGACGCTGCTGCTGACACTGGAGCGTGCCACTAAGAGGTGGGGCCTTACCATCATCCCCACCAAAACTAAGTACCTGCTTGGGTATTTTGTACCATCGGACACTCCACCCCCACAACTCCCATACCTGGGCAGTGTGCTTATGACCAGCTCCAGTTTAACAGCAGAGGTCTCACTCTTTTCATCGGTGGCGTAACGCTGTGTAGAAGCTACCTGGTCTGTCACTCCGCACGAAGCTTCAGGTCTTCTCGGCCACAGTCATTCCCTCCCTTCTCTACGCTTGCGAAACGTGACCCCCCTAATGGAGCATCTTCGCTGGTTGGAAACATTTAGGCTGGCCTGCCTACGATCCATCCTGGGTTTAACCAGGCTGGATTGTGTGAGGAGCTCACACATCCTTAAAAGATCTTGGCAAAGTCCCATTAGTGAGCTCCTCCGGCAGGCAAGGCTGCGTTGGCTGGGTCATGTAGCCCGCATGCCTAAAGAGCTTTTGTTCGGCCGGATAGAGGGGCTGAACGGGCGCGGCACGGACTAGAGAAGAGATGGAGTGATGTGGTACAGGAGGACGTGGAGCTGAGTGGACTTGCCGATGACTGGTACCAGCGGTGTCAAGATTGGCCTCTGTGGAGGAGGCTCGTGAAGGACGCTACTGGGCAGTTGGAGGCAGTCACCTCCAACTGACAGGAGGCAGTCACCTCCAACTGCCCAGTAGCTACTAGCAGAGCGCCGGGTGGCTAAAGCACAGCAATTTGGCACAGTAGGTGGCCCAGGTGGTGCATCAGCCAGTCATCTCGGTCATCTCAGTCAATCGACCCGTGGAACCTGGGTCTGCCCCGTGACCTCCTGCCAGCGGGCGTTCGACACTTCACGTGGCCTCAAGGTGCACACGGCCTGGCACAAGCGTCGTGTTGACGTCACCGCCACTTAGTAGTGAATGGCGGTTGTTGTTGTGTGTGTCAGTCGATGTGTGTGTGTGTGTACGGCGATGTATCTGTGTGTGTGAGTCCATGTGTGTATGTGTGCGTCGATATGTGGGTGTGTAAGTCCATATGTGTGTGTGTGTAGGTCCATGTGTGTGTGAGTATATGTGTGTGAGTCGATATGTGTGTGTAAGTCTATGTGCGTGTATAACTCCATGTGTGTGCGTCTAAAGTCGATGTCTGTGTGTGTGAGTTCATGTGTGTGTGTGAGTCGCTGTGTGTGTCTAAGTCGATATGTCTGTGTGGAAGTCGATGTGTGTGTGTGTGGGTCGATGTGTGTGTGTGAGTCGATGTATGTGTGAGCGTCGATGTGTGTGTGTGTGTGAGTCAATGTATGTGTGTGTGTGTGTGTGAAAGTTAATGTGTTTGTTGTGAGTCGCTATGTGTGTGTGAGTCGATGTGTGTGTGTAAGTCGATATGTCTGCGTGTCAGTCGATGTGTGTGTGTGGCTCTATGTTCGTGTGTGAGTCGATGTGTGTTTGTGTGTCTATGTGTGTCAGTCGATGTATGTGTGTGAGTCAATATGTGTGTGTAAGTCTATGTATGTGTGTGAATCGATGTGTGTGTGATTCGCTGTGTGTGTAAGTCGATATGTCTGCGTGTCAGTCGATGTTTGTGTGTGGCTCTATGTTCGTGTGTTAGTCGATGTGTGTTTGTGTGTCTATGTGTGTCAGTCGATGTGTGTGTGTGCTTTGATGTGTGTGTGTGTGAGTCCATTAGTGTGTTGATAAATCAGGAAATATTTGTGGGGAAGTTCAACATAAATGTGGCATTTCCACCTTTGGCCTGCAATCCAACACTTTGGAGGCAACAGTCTGGGTTACCCGGATCACAATAATGTTGGGCGTTGAGAAGCCCATGCCCTGGCTCACGAGGAGAAGACGGTACAGCAAAGTGCGAACTCCACCCGTTCCACTGTGGGATAAGAGTTTTTTTCCCCTCGAACACGGGGGTTTTCTCCGTGTGCTCCGGTTTCCTCCCACACATTTTATCCTGCCCACACTATGCTAACCTCCAATCACACACGTAGAGCCCGGCTGAACATCTAACTCCAGTGCATTTACTGAAGGACAAATGTACGTATGAGTGTACATATGCTTGTGGTAAAACTATAGAACATTGGAAAAGTACATTAAAAATGGAATAAAGAACATGACAAAGCAGTAATATAGCAGTCTTACAATAAATCTTGTATGGACTGAGCCATCAAAACCAGTGAAGGACAATTATTGCTGCATGACTGCGTCATATTCTGCGTAACTATCACATTCAAAGATGAATACGTACACATTTTAGGACACACTTTTCTGTCCGTGCATTGCTCCTTAATCCCTATTTCACACAAAGATTGAATTAAAGTTCGTACGATGTGACTTTCGCCAAACCACGTGGCCGAGTCATTGAGTTCACATGTGCATAGGATTCTGAGATGACTAGGCCGGAGGTCATTATAACAACTCGTATTTCACAATCTGAAGATCATATTGTTAATACAGTACTATACATAGGAGAGCTAAATGCACACACACAATACTCTTTGGGTCTTTCAGTAAAGTCACGTAGATAGAAAAAATAATCACGACGTTTTGATCGCAACACGAGCAATCGTCCTCAGGTGAACAAATATAGCAAGAGAGCTGCTGACACAGGGTGTTATATAGGCCTGAGATGGGTGCAGCCCAAGGGTAAGTGGGCGGGGTTAAAGAAGGAAGATCGAGGGCACCCCAAAGCTGTTTGGCTGGCCATTGTATTGTGAGAGATTAGCAGGTCAATGTAGCCATCGCCACATCGAGGAATGCAACTCAGAGAGTCGGAAACAACTGCTAACATCGGCAGGTAGGATGAAAACATCACAGCCAGTTATAACTTAAACTGGTTAATATCGTCCTTCCAATGATTGCTCAGTTTGTACCCATCTTCTCGGTTGAAATTTTGTCTGTGTTTATATATCTGGATGGCTTTATGAACGAATCTTTGTTGATAGCCAGTAGGTTTGCAGAGTACCTTCGTCTTGGAGAAATCAATTTCGTGTGTGCCTACAGCGTTAACACAATGATCAGCCACGGCCGGGGTATTGGTTCTACCGTGTTTCAGATCTGCCTTATGTTCACGAACACGGTCCGAGGCATGTCGCTTAGTTTCCCCAATGTAACTACTGCCGCAGCCACAGCTTAGTTTGTAAACACCGGGGTATTGCTGTCAGGGATCACATCCTTCACAGATGGGATCAGATCACGAATTGTATGTACTGTAAAAACTAGATTTGAAGCTTTCGTGACTGCAGGAATTACTCTTTGGTTCTTTCGGTAAAGTCACGTATAAAATAAAATAATAATAAAATATGTACTGTGTAGAATCGAACCTGGATCTTGTGTTTGTTCATGATTTTGGAAATCTTTTTTGTAACCTCTGCTATGTATGGCAAGGTGATTGTTTTGATTGGGTCCTCAGATGGTTCTTTCCCAACGGTTGGGGTGATAGCTTTACGGATTGTGTAGTCTGAATATCCATTCATCTTGAGGGCTTGGTGTACGTGCGCCAGTTTACTGGCTAGGTGGTGATGGTCATAAATGCAACAAGCCCTATGGTGTAGAGTTTTGATGAGGGAATTCTTCTGGGCTGGATGGTGGTGGGAGTCAGGTTTTAGATAGGCATCCGTGTCGGTGGCTTTCTTGTAGACAGAGTGTCCCGATGAGCCATCTGGTCTCTTTTCGATTAAAACATTTAAGAATGGTAACTTTCCATCCTTTTCCACCTCCATGGTGAGTTTGATGGCTGGGTGTATGGAATTGATGTGGTTGAAGAATTGGTTCAGAGCTTGCAGGTCATGTGGCCAGATGACAAGCGTGTCATCTACGTATCTCTTCCACAGGGAAGGACGTATGATGGATGCCTGAATGGCATCTGTCTCAAATTTTTCCATTAAAACATTGGCTATCACTGGAGATAAGGGAGAACTCATTGGGGTAACTTCAAACGTGTTTGTGGAATGTACCATTCCAGGTGAAGTAAGTGTTGGTGAGGCAGTGTCTCACCAGGGCCGGTACATCAGCATTCAGTCCTTGTGGAACCAAATCTTCAATGATTCCAATGTTGTCAGACACAGGAACTCTGGTAAACAAAGAAACTACATCGAAGCTGACAAGCAAATCACCTGGATATAGTGAGATGTCTTTAATTAGAGATACCAAGTGAGCTAAATTAAGTACAGCTGAGGTGGTCTTGCCAGTGAATGGAAGCCAGGTCTCAGACAGAAAATGGGCCAGTTTGTAGGTGGGTGAATCAATGATGGAGACAATAGGACGGAGTGGTGTGCCCTTTTTTATGGATTTTTGGTAAGCCGTAAAATCTGGGTGGTCTACGTGTTTTTACTGAGACCCAAAGAATACGAATTCCTGCAGTCACGAAAGCCTTAAGTCAAGAGAGTGGATGTGTAGTGTAAAAGCACCGGCTGGTGGACAGCAGCGGGAACTGTGGTGGACAGACAGCACACACGCCGGTGAGGGTGTGCACGGTGTGTGGGCAGCGGAGAGGAACTAGGGCAAGGGTCACGGAGGGCCCCATCTGCAGGTTCGAGAAGGAAGGCACCATCAGGACGGAGCCATGCCGCGCTGGTAGCATAAAAGGAGTCGGCAGCGGGAGTTCTGGGAGTGGACTCGTCACGTTGTTGCTGTCGTTTCGTTGCCGTCATTACTAAACTTCTCCGCTCGATATTACGCTACGAAGGATGGTAGTTGGCTATCTCAGTCAATGCCGTCAGTGCTAGACGGCCAGTGTTGTGTACAGGCTAGGCTGAGCTACTGTGGAGAATGTGTGGACGAGACTGTTGAAGTTGTTAATAATGAAGGTGCCTCCTATAAACTCTGTCTATGAATCGTTTAAACTACAGATGTATATGTAATATCTTCAATAATGGCGGGAGACGAGTTGACGGGGCAGCACTGTTTATTCACAACGGTTGCACATGTAACAGTCCCAACCGAGATAACACCTATGTCACGCGTGCCTGACTCGGCCACGCACTCCGTCTCCCCCATGGGGTACGCGTGCCTAACTCTGCCTTGCACTCAGGCTCTCCGGCTACGCTCTCCCCACGGGGAGCTATCAGACCCCTACGCGCATCCGGCTCGGGCCGCACTCAGTCTCTCCCGTAGGGTACGCGTGCCTAACTCTGCCTCGACTCAGGCTCTCCGGCTACGCTCTCCCCACGGGGAGCTATCAGACCCGCCTTGTCAGGCCACGGGTCTCGACCACTGCGTTACACAGCCCGGCCCTTACAAGGGCGTCGGACCGTGAATCCCAAGGCCTCGCCTCTGAGCCTCACAGAGCCCCGGCCCTTACAAGGGCAGCGGGGCTAGGGGTCCCAGGGCCTATCTCTTCCTCCGTCTTCTGTCTTCACCGGTTACCAACTCTCCGAGTGCCCGCGCGCATCGCCTTACATAGCCCTCCGCTCCCGAGGGGGCGGAGCCTATGCGGACCGCGATGTGAGCACCCGCTTGCGGACCGTGATGTAACCACCCACCACGCGCTGCCTCACGATCCCCCCTGCCAGCACGTATTACCACTACATATACATGGATACGTGACACGTTATCGGCCTAAAACCCAGTAACTTCCTTCCGACGTGACCAGGCTCAGCTCTTCTGATCTTCAAGTCTCTAGATAGACCATCGAGGAAATACACGTGGTCCTACATAAGCCACCCAAGACAAGAACATATAAAACACTAATTGGCCGAAAACACCTTCAACTATTTAAACTTTGTTTGTATTTTACCAGATAAGGCCCACTGAGCTATACAGCTCTTGTTTTAGATGTGACCTGTCTATCACAAATAATGGCTCAACGAAGTGGCTTATCATGTGGTGACTTATAGCAGCTCATTGCGTGGCTCCTGCCTTACTGCTCGGCTGTGGTGCCTCGCACCTCTGAATCGTCCTCTCTTTGAAAGCGAGCGGATACTGTGCAGCGTTGGCCGCGGGTTGCAAGTTGACGTTTTAAAAGTCATTATTTTATCCCAAAAGTCCAAGTTGCACCTCATGCGTTCACATTCCCAGGCTCCTCCGCCTGCATCTCTGTCGCCAATCGCAGGAGGAAGCGATTCTTCTGCAACGCGTCTCGCTCAAAGCGCAGCTCTGCGCACCCATGACAGTGACAGGAGCATTCATCAGTGGCGTCTCAAACTCCCATCTTCTGACAGTAGAGATGATCTATCTCCTCCTCCTCATCGGGTGATTAATGCCCTAGCGCAAAAAGGTCGCATCTGGCACAATTAATTACTTAATCAATGTTACACGTGTTGGTTTTCGCGAGCAATATTATCATTCACGATTGATTTTATTTTGGGTCAGATTGTGTAAGCAAAATGTATGTCGCACACCCTTCCTCCACCCAATGCAGCCAAATAAATAAAGTGACATTATGAACAAACGTGCGAACGTATTACTACTTCAGCAGCGTTATCAGTCGTGTTGGAGTGCGATCCGTGCTGCATTTATCAATTGGGTCCGAACAATTGTGGCAACTGCCTGATGATGTTTGCTGTAACCACCAGCCAAACATCCGCCACCCAATTGTTGAATGTTGTAAATCGCTTTCCAGCACGATTGCTGGTGCTGCCAGAGCAGTCATAACTTGTTGGCACCTCTGTTTTGGAGCTACAAAACCAAACTGAATATCTTAGAAACCTGCGTTTTATATGCCTGCGAAACTTGGACACTAAAAACGACTGAAATGAACAAAATACTGAAATTTAAAATGTACTACGATCGAATTATACTGCATCTTAGTTGGACACAAAGAGTGACAAAGTAGAAGTAAGAACATGGCTGAACATAACAGAAGACTTGATGAAAGTGGTAATGAGAAGGAAACTGCTTGTTTTGGCACATGCAGGATGGAGAACAACAGGAACATTTAAACTGTAATGATGTGAATAATGGAGGGAACTGTAAGAAGAGGAAGAGCCTGGAGAGAATGGCTGGGTGACAATAGAAATTGGTGCCAAAGAGATGCCGATAGCCTCAGCATGTTGGCAGAGGATCGAGGGAAGTGGAAACAAGTAACAAAAATTGCAGTGGACACCTACGGGATTTCTGCCCATGGAGTTTGATAACGATGACCGTTGTTCATCACATGACAACTCTATTAAATGGTTGTATCGTGTGGACGAAGGCGTGCGACACAAACCTTACTTACGTGATCTAACGCATCTTCTTTTAATTGTGACTAAATTATGGCACCAATTTCTCAATTATTCGACTTTATTTGTTTCCCCGAGTTGCCCGGCCCCAGCGCGGGAGCGGCAGCTGTGGCGGGAGCTCGTGAGTTTAGCCGGGACGCGCACTCAACGTGGCCTCTGGCTCGTCTCACAAACGCCGCGCGATGTCTCGCTATTTTAGTGGCAGTGTCTGTGGCTGTCTCACGAAGACAGACTTAAGAAGGAAGGCCATTGCCCGAAACATCTCCCTATATAAATAATGTTTTCCTTTCAGGCGGTCACAGATGCGCTTCTGCGGCCGTTTAGAATGCTCTTCTTTCCGATATTTTGGAAGCAATTGGAGCTGTGCACGTTGAAATCACCATCTACATTAAAAAGTAATTTCTTCAGAATTGCTTTTTGTGTTTAGTTTGTTGTCCTTCCCCCGCATCTCTGATTAACATGGTTGGCTACGTACGGTGCGAAATAAGTTCAACATACATCCGTACACAGTGTTATTAGCGACCGTGTTTAGTGTGTTGTTATTTTATTGATCATATTCTCCACAACGACGGTGATGATTATTTTGTGCTGTGAGTTTGGAAAAATTACGAAACTGACGACTCAGAAACATTTAGCAACGAACCCGGGCAGCATCACCATTCAGTGAGGTACACAAAGACCCCCCCCCCCCCCGTGTAGCCTCGAACAGACTGTAGGGACAAGTGCTGTTAGCGAGCATCAATGAAGGCCGGCACGGTTCACGAAGGGGTGGGTGGCCAGCACCACGCCCGACAGCCTTTGTCTCCCTAGTGGCAATGTTTACACACCACACCAGGTACTCATTTGAGCCTTGGTCGACCTAGGAGAGGCCCAAGACCGGTTCAGATAATCATCACTGGTGTTGGCCGTGAATGGGAATCGTTCGTAGCGCAGCGCGCTAACCACTGTGCCACCGCTCCCCATACACACACGTCTACACACACGTCTACACACACGTCTCCACACACGTCTACACACACGTCTACACACACACACATGTCTACACACACACGAAGGCTTCTGATACGCGTCAGGGTGCCCATCTGCCTACCGTGCCATCCTCTGTGCATGGAGACCGCTTGCACTGTCACGTTGAGCGAGTGACACATTTGAACCGTACAAAGGAAACCCCACGGAGACAATGAATATCTCTCCTCTCTTTGCAATGGTGACCTGGGTCAGCAAGTAATGAGCAGCAGTAAGTGCCAGTGTCCATGTCTCACCACAGAGAGGCACTTTGTATTTGGCCATCCACCTCGTGCGCAAGCAGCTTCTGTTTGGCCGGTTCCAGTTGGGCTCAATGGGCGCGGCACACGCTGTAGATAAAGGAGGATATGGACCGCATATCCCTTGCCGATGACCGGTGCCAAGTTTGGCCTCTGTGGATAAGTGGGCCCGTGAAGGACTCTGCTGGGCAGTTGACGGTAGCCGCCCTCCAGCAACAACGGAGGGTGGAGGAGCGACGCTCACAACAACGAGCAGAGTTACCGGGCGGATGAAACGCAGCGAGCTGGCACTGTGGGGAGCACAGGCGGTGCATCTATCAGTCAGTCATTTGAGTCAACCCATAACACTTGGGTCTGTCCCATGATCTCCTGCCCGCGAGCCTTCGACAAAGACACCTCGCCTGACACGTGCCGTGGTGACGTCACCGCCGCTTGTGACGAATGGCGGCTATTGTTATTTGGCTTTGGACATATTTGCGTTGGACGTAGGCAAGCCTTGCCTTTGCTGGTGAGACACTGACGGTGGAAACCGGTTCAGAATTTTGCTCGTATTTAGCCATTTGTGCAAAAAAAAAGTGATCTCCCCTAGAGGCCGTGTGGCCGGTGAGTTGTGTACAGAACAAAAACACACACGCACTTCCTCTGCCGCAGAGACAGAAGGAAGCGAGGGTGGTGTTTATGTATCGACTTATTTAACGGCACGCTGCGGCTCACCCGTAAACACGGAGAGATGCGAAATGGAGAGGGGGTGTTCACAGTGGCTAATCGTCGGTACGCGGATTGCCAAAGCCAGCGCAGAGACGCAGATACCACAGCATTGAGTCCGCCAACAGCAGGTAGTCACCGCAGGGGCACACCTGTGGTTGGGGGTTATGTGGGCAGCGTTATGCGACGCATAGGGGCCCAGTCGGCCACAAGGGGGACCCATAATCAACAGATATACAAGTTAAACATTGTTAAGAAACATTTGGAACAAAAAAGATTACATTAAAAATTACATGCGGTCTACCATGGACCAAGCACGTAATGTAGAGTCAACCCACTGCAACATTTACAGTTCGAGTCCGACGTTTCGCCGTTAAGTAGCTATTTCAGTCAAAGTTGAGGCTGGACACTGAAAGCGGGCCCACAGTCGGATCTTGCACAGACCCCTCCCCCCCTCCGTTGAGATCGGTCGTTGCACCCCTGTAGTCACGTGGTCCTTCCAAGAGACTCTCTCCACGGCTCAAGGCTGTGGCGATCATGGCTGACCTTCCTCTTCAACTCTGTCCATATTTTCCCAAGAACCATTGCTTTGAATTATCCAGGTGCATCCAGTTGTTCGAATTGTGTGCCCTGACTAAATCGCCGTCTTGCCCCAGCTGCCTGTTGCACCCAGCATGTTCCCAATCAAAACCACATTAACATTTGGTCTCTTGTTATTGTATCACATGTTCAAGAATGCTAACGTGTCTTTCTCTAATAATTCGCATTAACGTTCTTGTTTTGTATTCTCCGTAATACGTGTATGTTACTCATCCTGTGTCTGTCCGTAGAATGTTTAATATCCTCCCTTTTACACACACATATTTTTCTATTGTTTCTAGTTTGCTCTGTGAGGTCTTTGTAATGTTCCAGCTTCCAAGGCACGGTGCAGAAGTGAGCTAACTTTCAAGTGAAACCTACCAAGCAGAGGAGAATCCAGTTCGCCATAAGCGGGCGATGGAGATGGGACAGTGACAAACTGGGAGAATGGACGATAAGGAAAGTCAAACACATCCGTCAATAATTGTGTGTGTGTGTCCAATAGCACCGATGGAGAAAGAAAGCCACGAGGTTTGGTTGGTATGGGGTGGTTACGGATACTGGAAGAGTAATCATGACCAGCCCCAGGCAGAACATACACGTGCGTGTGTGTATATATAATGACACACATAAAGGTAAATATTCCCCATATAGCCTTTAGCAGACTTTTGGGCCAAGTGCTGTTAGCGGGAACCTCTATGAAGTCAATCGAGGGAATGATACGTCACTGGTATTGGCCATGAGCGAGAATCAAACTCTGGTCGCCGGGTTCGAAGCACAGTGCGCTAACCGCTACCCTCACGGCCAATACGGCCAACACCAAGTGACGATTATCTGAACTGGTGTTGGGCCTCTCCTAGATCGGCTCAGCCTCAAATGAGTATTTGGTGTGATGTGTATACATCGCCACTAGGGAGACAAAGGCGGCCTGGCGTGGTGTTGACCATCGACCCCCCTCTTGTGCCGTACCTGCCTTCATCGGTGCAACTCGCTAACAATACTTGCCCCAACAGTCTGTTGAGGCTATGCGGGGGGGGTGGGGGTCTTTGTCTTGGTGTGTGTCATGAAACGGTCAGAGATTACATACAACCCCTCAGTCAATCCACTGCTGGATGAAGGCCTTCCCATGCCGTGTCAATCACGGGGGCTTGTTTGACCATACTTCACCACGCTGGTCAGTGCAGGTTGGTGAAGGAGGGGTCACTAGCCACTGGTGTTAGCCGTGGCCGGGAATTGAACTCAGGCTTTTCAAGAACACATCTTTCCACAATGCAATTCCCCCCCCAACATTTTATGTTTTATTTTTAATATAATTGAGTATATTTAAGAGTAACAATTTGTAAGCACTGAAAGGTTTGGCTCCGCTACTCAATAACTACCGTCAGTGCAACTATTCATACGCCTGTTCAAACACTGTGGTCATTAGGATACTTGTTTATAATGCAATTCTCAACAGGCACCCCCTGGTGTAAACACGTGGCGTCGCCAACTCTTATTACCCGCTATATCTCTCGACTGGCCCTCGTTATCTACGTGCTTCGAAGAAGGGTCATTTCCCGAAACGTCGCCTCTTACATACGTTTCCTTATAAGGCCGCGTGCACACACAGTGTGCAATTGACGAATGTGGTCAGAGTTGTTGTTGATTGTGCGTGTGCACCACTTGCAACGCAGCATGAGTGGCAGCACCAGGTCAGAACTCTGCAGGATGTTTCCTGAACACAGGCCCGAAACGCCAGGGAAGCCAGGAAAAAACAGCACAAGTGACGTTGTCATTTACAAGAGCAATGCAATGCGTTGTTGTGCATTGCATGTTCTGTTCATCTCTTAATTCCCTCCCATCGTCTCTCTTTCCCCGAGCCCTCATTTCAAGAAACGTGTTCACCTCTTACCCATTGCAACCTTCAGTAAGTGCTGTTTGCTGTACGTACAGACGCACACTCGAACACGGATAAACACACCCATACACATGTTAGTGACACACGCGCTGGAAGAGACACACATGGGCACACATCCACTGAGAAACACACATGTTCGTGATACAAGTCGAAGATCCCCCCCACCGTATAACCTTAACAGACTGTTGGGGCAAGTGCTGTTAACGAGCACCTATGAAGGTCCGAACAGCACACATGTGGGTCGGAGGTAAATACCACGCCCGGCCGCCTTTGTATCTCTAGTGGCGATGTTTACACACAGCACCAGGTACTCATTTGAGGCTGAGTCGATCTAGGGGAGGCCCAGGACCGTTTCAGATGATCGTCACTGTTATTATTGGTCGTGAGCGGGAATCGAACTCGGCTGGCCGGGATTTGTAGCGCAGCGCGCTAACCACTGCGCTACGGCTGTTTGCGAGCGCCTATGATGGCGAACAAAGACAACGATCCCCCGTATAGCCTTCACAGACTGCTGTGGCAAGTGCTGTTAGCGAGCGCCTATGATGGCCACACGTAAAACACACAGACACATACTGGCAGGCAGACACACGCAGGTCGCGTTTTGTATTGACCGCGACGCACACGATTCCCGTGGCGGGTTCTGCTGCTCCAGTCGCGCCAAGTCGCTGCTCCCAGAGCATCAATCTGCGGGCCGCGCAATCATCCGAGAGCTGTTAGCAAATTGCATTAGAGGCACGGGGGAGGGACGGGGGAGACGATGCGGGGTGGCGGGGGGAGGGATGGGTTGAGGATGGTCGCGTGTGTGTGTACGTCTCCGTGTGTACGTATCTGTAGTGGAGAGCGGTGGCGCAGCGGTTAGCGAGCCGCGTTACGAACCCGGCGCCCCGAGTTCTATTCCCGCTCTACGGCCAACGCCAGTGACTATTATCTGAAACGGTCCTGGGCCTCTCCTGGGTCGACTCAGCCTCAAACGAGTGCCTGGTGCGGTGTGTAAATATCGCCACTGGTGAGACAAAGGCGGCCGGGCGTATTGTTGGACACCCTCCCCTTCGTGTGCCGTGCCGACCTTCATCGGTGCATCTTAACGGCACTTACCCCAACAATCTGTTTGTTCCTGTGCCTCTGGACACAAGCTAAGCAGCCTGCTTAAATATATCGCGTGAGTCTTTTTTCGTATGGCTGCTGATGCAGAGCATCAACTACAATCTCACATTCAGGTGGTCAAGCCGATATAACGGCGTCAGGAGCTAGCGGAGTCCATCATCGTCGCTGTGGTGGTGGCTCCTTCGTATTTGTGGATCGGGGCATTGCGTCGTTATATGCTGCACCGTCTGTTCCGGATGACCGCAGTCGCGTTGGACATTTTTTTTCAATTTGTGCATCAGGAATCCGCATCAGGCCTTGGTTCGCGCAGTGGATGCGATTTAGAGGTGGACCACGAGCTTCGTGGAAGATCCAACCCCAGGGGATCTTCTGCGTTGGGTTTTTCACAACAGGGCGGTGTTTGATTGCGAGTTCCTTTGAGCGCCATTCAGCTCTCCAGCCTTCATCGGAGGATTGAACTCGCATCGCTGCAGGTTAAGCGCACGGCTGAGTGAGTAACGTTCAATACTGCCCACGACATCTACTGCCGTAGATGTCGTGGGCAGCAGAGGGCAGTGCAACCCAACCCATTGGTATTCTGCACTCGGTCTAATAGCCGCCAACCGCCACTGCCCATCGTGGTGAAGTATGGTCAAATAATCCTCACTGTCCGCACGGCGTACGGTGGCCCCTCATCCAGCAGTGGATTCAGCAGCGGATGGGGCGCCTTGGTGTTCGACATGTTAACTCCGTCGCCCGGTATGCAGGGGGTTCGTGGGTTCGATCCCGACCCTGACGCCTGCTGCTGTATATTTGGAGTTTGCATCTCTCTCCCCGTGGTCGTGTGGATTTTTCTCCGGTCCTCCGGTTTTTCCCTCCACATTTAGAATCAACGTCACGTGTTTAGAGTGTTTGCCTGCTCTACATTTCCACACGATAAGCCACTTCGTTGAGCTATTATTTGTGGCCAGGTTACTTCTCATGGCTCAGAGAGTAAAATAAAAACATAGTTTGGTGTATTCACAAAGAGTTGTTAGGCTCGCGGCCTTGACCAATATAATTCAGCAACATCTGATTAAACCGACACACTCATAGCGATCGGTTTCGACGTTATTAGGTCTCATCAGCAGCGCCAATCCTGCTGGATTACGATATGTTATTGGCAAGCGCCTTCCGCATAAATGTTGGGAGCACCTTCGACTCTCCATTTCTCTCGTCTCCTTCATTCTCTCGTGCAGTCTCTCTCCCTTCCTCTTTCCTTCATTATCCCCTGTCGCTCGCAAACAATTTCCACTCATTCACCTTCGCGTGTCTCGTGCCCTCTTCTCATCTCTCCCTCCCTCTCTCTCCCCTCCCTCTCTCCCCTCCCTTCCTCTCCATTATTAATGGCCCCGTGTTCTCGGACTCCCTCTCTCAGCACAAATCGTTCATGATTATTATTTCTCTCGTCCTCTCTCCAGGCGCCCATTACCTTAATGAAGGAGCCCTAGGGGATGGTGGGGGGTAGGGGGAGTGGAGGAGGGAGGGGGGGATGGAGGAGGGGGGGTAGAGGTTGGGGTGGTCACTGTTGTTGCTCTGGTAATGATCACCCGCAGGGTTGAGTGCTCTCTGTATTAATTGGACCCGCCCGTCGCCTTAATGCGGCCGTCTCTCCACTCACAGAGGCGAGGTCCTAAAGTTCAAACCCCGGTCGGGACTCACCTCAGCTCATCATCCCTCTAGACAGGAGCGATACATCCAGGGCCAGAGTGTGCAGTGTGCGTGCGTGAGTGTGGTTTAAAAGTGGTCGCTTGGGTGGATATTTATCCCTCGTCATCGGAACGTGGAATTGCCAACACTGTCCCAACGGCTGTCAACGCGCAATTTGATCAAAGAGGACTCAATGAGATCTTTGAAGGATGCTTAAAAAGGAAGGCGGATAGGAGTTGTGATTATTTGTGCCTTCTGGGTTATCAACATATTGCCGTGCTGCCATCTACTGGGCAGATCGTGAGACCCACGCTGTCCCAACAATTCCTTTCCACCAACAGCACAAACCCCGCCCGACCAACCCACCCGATGTAACCGCATCCACCCCCAGCACGCACTCACACACACTCACACCCAGCACACACACAGCACACACTCACACCCAACACACACACAGCACGCACTCACACCCAGCACACACTCACACAGCACACACACACAGCACACACACACAGCACACACACACAGCACACACCCAGCACACACAGCACACTCACACACCCAGCACACACACACACAGCACTCACACCCAGCACACACACAGCACACACACACAGCACACACAGCACACACTCACACCCAGCACACTCACACACAGCACACACTTACACCCAGCACACTCACACACAGCACACACTCATACCCATCACACTCACACACAGCACAAACTCACACCTAGCACACACACACACACAGCACACACTCACACCCAGCACACACTCACACCCAGCACACCCAGCATACCCACACCCAGCACACACTCACAGCACACACACACAGCACACACACACACAGCACACACCCAGCACACACACACAACACACATACACAGCACACACACACATCATACCCACACGCACAGCACACACACACACAGCACACACACACAGCACACACGCACACACAGCACACACACACACAGCACACACACTCACCCAGCACACTCACACACAGCACATTCACACACAGCACACACTCACACCCATCACACTCACACACAGCACACACTCACACCCAGCACACTCACACACAGCACACACTCACACCCAGCACACTCACACACAGCACACACTCACACCTAGCACACACACACACAGCACACACTCACACCCAGCACACACACACACAGCACACACATCCACCCAGCACACACTCACACCCAGCACACCCAGCATACCCACACCCAGCACACACTCACAGCACACACACACAGCACACACACACACAGCACACACCCAGCACACACACACAGCACACATACACAGCACACACACACATCATACCCACACGCACAGCACACACACAGCACACACACACAGCACACACAGCACACACACACACACAGCACACACACTCACCCAGCACACTCACACACAGCACACACTCACACCCAGCACACTCACACACAGCACACACTCACACCCATCACACTCACACACAGCACACACTCACACACAGCACACTCACACACAGCACACACTCACACCTAGCACACACACACACAGCACACACTCACCCAGCACACACCCAGCACACACACACCCACCCAGCATACACTCACACCCAGCACACACTCACACCCAGCACACCCAGCATACCCACACCCAGCACACACAGCACACACAGCACACACACACAGCACACACACATCATAGCCACACACACAGCACACACACAGCATACACAGCACACACAGCACACACACACACAGCACACACACACACAGCACACACACTCACCCAGCACACACTCACACACAGCACACACTCACACCCAGCACACTCACACACAGCACACACTCACACCCATCACACTCACACACAGCACACACTCACACCCAGCACACTCACACACAGCACACACTCACACCCAGCACACTCACACACAGCACACACTCACACCTAGCACACACACACACAGCACACACTCACACCCAGCACACACACACACAGCACACACATCCACCCAGCACACACTCACACCCAGCACACCCAGCATACCCACACCCAGCACACACTCACAGCACACACACACAGCACACACACACACAGCACACACCCAGCACACACACACAGCACACATACACAGCACACACACACATCATACCCACACGCACAGCACACACACACACAGCACACACACACAGCACACACAGCACACACACACACACAGCACACACACTCACCCAGCACACTCACACACAGCACACACTCACACCCATCACACTCACACACAGCACACACTCACACACAGCACACTCACACACAGCACACACTCACACCTAGCACACACACACACAGCACACACTCACCCAGCACACACCCAGCACACACACACCCACCCAGCATACACTCACACCCAGCACACACTCACACCCAGCACACCCAGCATACCCACACCCAGCACACACAGCACACACAGCACACACACACAGCACACACACATCATAGCCACACACACAGCACACACACAGCATACACAGCACACACAGCACACACACACACAGCACACACACACACACAGCACACACACTCACCCAGCACACACCCAGCACACACTCACACACAGCACACACTCACACCCAGCACACTCACACACAGCACACACTCACACCCAGCACACTCACACACAGCACACCCTCACACCCAGCACACTCACACACAGCACACACTCACCCAGCACACACCCAGCACACACACACACCCACCCAGCCAGCATACCCACACACCCAGACAAAGATTCCCCGTATAGCCTTAACAGACTGTTGGGGAAAGTGCTGTTAGCGAGCACCTATGAAGGCCGGCACGCCACACGAGGTGGTGGGTGGCCAACACCACGCTCGGCCGCTTTTGTCTCCCTAGTGGCAATGTTTTTTTTGCATATAGCACAAGGTACACATTTGAGGCTTGAGTCGACCTAGGGGAGGCCCAGGACCGGTTCAGATAATTGTTACTGGTGTTGGTCGTGAGCGGGAATCAAACTCGGGTCGCTGGGTTCGTAGCGCAGCGCGCTAACCGCAACACCACACCCAGGACCCACACACACTCACACCCAGCACACACACGCAGCATACACACACCCGGCATAGACACACACCCAGAATACATACATACATACTCGCATCCAGCACACACACACATAGCACACTCGCACCTAGCACAAACACAGACATCACGCACCCAGCACAAAGACACACCCAACACACACGCACTCAGCACGCACTCAGCCAACACACACACACACACCCAGCACGTATCCAGGCCACACACTCATACAGCACACGTACACACCAACAACAACAACTTCCATTCGCCAAAAAGTGGTGGTGAATGTGACAAAGGCGCTTGTGCCAGGCTGAGTGCACTTTTAGGCCACGTGAAGTGTCAAACGTTCGAGGGCAGGAGGTCACGGGACAGACCCAGGTGCCATAGTTTGACTGACTGAGATGACCGGCAGATGCGCTGTACCCCCTACTGTGCCACCCATTCGCTGTGTGTTAACCGCCCAGCGCTCCGCTTGTTGTTGTGAGCGTCGCTCCTCTGCCCTCCACTGTTGCTGGAGGGTGACTGCCTCCAACTGCCCAGCAACGTCCTTCACGAGCTTCCTCCATAGAGGCCGATCTTGACACCACTTATAACAGTCATTGGCAAGTCCATTCAGCTCCATATTCCCTTGTACCACATCTTTCCATGCATCTGTTCTCTGAAGCTTCGTGTGGAGCGACAAACCAGGTAGCTTCCACACAGCGTTACGTAACCAATGAAAAGATAATGCCGCTCGACTGATTCGGAGTGAGACCTCTGCTGTCAAACCGGAGCTTGTCATAAGCACACTGCACAGGTATGGAAAACTCTCCACTCTCTCCACAACTGCCCCATCACCAATGGGGAGTTGAGGGGGTGGAGTTTTTGATGACACAAAAAACCCAGGCACGCTCCAGGTGAAACAGCAGCGCCTCCAACTTCTTCTCTGAGTGAGCAGCAATCATCAAATCATCGGCATACATAACATGGTTGACCAAGAGGGAGCCATGCTTTGACCGGACCCGGGCATCAATCAGTCTCCAATTATATCTGTACCAGATGGAAGTCACATCGGTACATCCATGGATGGCTTCTTGAACTACGTGGTCGAAAAAGATGTTAAGTAATGTAGGAGCCAGAGGACATCCCTGTCACACCAAAGGTGAAGAGATAATGGCTCCGACTCCCAGCCATGAAGGTTTACCCGCGCCTACCTACCATCATGAAGGTTCTTAATGAAAGTAAGCAGAGAGTCAGAAACTCCGTAAGCATGACGAACAAGCCCATGCCTAATGATGATAACATAGGCCTCGACCAGGTCAATAAAGCAGATATGTAGGTCCTGTTGGAATTCCCTACGCCTCTGTTGTAGCAGACGGACGGAGAATATGGCATCTGTGCAGGAGAGCCCTGGCCTGAAACCACATTACGGCTCCGCAAGCCTCTCTTCACCGTGCCGGATAAGGCGATGTTGAATAATCCTGGCCAGGACCTTTCCCGGCATACTGAGAAGGGAGATGCCCAGTAGTCCACCTTTTAAAAAATAGTTACCACCATTTTTCATTCACACACACCCAGCACAAACAGATACCCACATCGAACATACACACACACACACACCACAAAGACAAAGATCCTCCCGTATAGCCTTAATAGAAAGTTTGGTTAAAGTGATGTTACCTCGCACCTATGAAGACCGGCACGACATACGAGGTGGTGGGTGGCCAACACCACGCCCGGCCGCTTTTGTCTCTCTAGTGGCAATGGTTTTTTTTTGCACATGGTACTCAAAGGCTGAGTCGACCTACGGGAGATCCGAGATTGTTCAGGTTATCGTCACTGGTGTTGGCCCTCAGCAGGAATCGAACTCGGGGTCGTTGGGTTCGTAGCGCAGCGCGCTAACCACTACACTACCACTCCCCAGCACACACACAGACACATCATCCACCACACACAGCCCCACGCACCGTGTATACACCTCTAGCACACACCCATCCTTCACACCCATCACTCAGACTCCTCACTTACACCACAGCACACAGCACTCATACCCTAGGTGCATTCAATTGTCCCGGCTATTATACAATACTCACCGAGGCGTGGCTGCTTGAATTATTCACGTGGCCATTCTTACAGCAGCGTTCACACAAACACCCCACGCCTGTGCCTCATCGCTCGCCTCCGGTTATAAGGCGGGCACACCAATGACTGGTACCAGCGGGGTCAAGATCGACCTCGGTGGAGAAGGAGGCCCGTGAAGGACGCTGTTACTGGGCAGTTGAAGGTAGTCGCCCTCCAGCAAATTCGATAAGGTGGAGGAGCAAAGCTGAAAACGAGCGGAGCGCCGGGCGGCTTTAACGCAGCGAGATGGAACGGTAGGGGCACATGTGGTGGATATGCCAGTTATCTCAGTCAACGTATGGCTTCTGGGTCTCTCCCGTGTCCTCCTGCACCTAGCCTGGCACATCAGTCAACCCATAACACCCTCACCTGTCCCGAGACCACCTGCCAGCCCAGAGAGCCTTCTACACTTCACGTGATTCCTTCAAAGTGCACTTAAAACTAACAAAAAACTCCTGCGAGGTAGTTAACATCTCACCCTCGTGGCAACTTAAATAGCTCTAATCATTCTTGATTGTCTGATTAGCGTCCGCAAAGCGCCCTATTGTCTGGGAGCTGCACTGCCAAAAAGCTCAATCACCCCAAGAACAGTGCCCTTGACATTGGAGTACTTATCAGAAGATCTCAAGGACATATCGTTGGAGTATAAAAATGTATAAATTCCTGCAAATATTGTGGGGGTAGCCCATTCGGGTGCCTTGCAGGTCAGCAGCACGATCTAATAATCAACTCGCTAATTGACTTGTAGCAATGCCAGAGACAAGGGGGCGAGGTGTGTGATGCGCTCGCGAAACGGTGCACGCGTAAGCACTCGGGCAGCTGCGTTCTGAACGGAGCTGGAGTCTAACCCGGCGCCTTGCTCGGAATCGCGAACGGAAATGTGTCGCAGTCATTAATTCGGGAGAACACGATAGCGTGGACCATTTTTTTAAAATCATTCGGCGACTGCCACCACCTGTGATGAGTTCGGGCTTTTAGCCAAACCAATGCCGCTGAAACTAAAACCCGGGTCGGTGATGAATCACCCCATGAAAGTCTTGCCGAGTTTGAAAATTACTTTTCAATAGCGACTTGCAAAGTGCCGACAATTTCGTGCCAAGCAATTAACGAGTGGTTTTGTTTTATCTTTGCTTCGTGTTCGGAGTGCATGCGAGCACCGGGAGAAATCCCGAACAGGCGCGGGGGGGTCGGCATTTTAAGGTCCGCACAGATGGGTTCACGAACACATTTGTTCGACTCGGCTGTTGTCACTGCACTATACACTACGCTATATATTGTTTTTTTTTTACCAGGTAAGGCGCCCTGAGCAATGTAGCTCTTTTTCACAAGCGACCTGTTCACAATTGGTAGTTCACGAAGCAGCTTGTCACGTGGAAATGTATTGCAGCCAAATCCACTAAACGCACGTTGATTATAACGTCGCCTCATGTGTGTATTTTATTTTAAGACGACAACTTGTTATCGAGACAAATGTATTGAGGGGGGGGTGGCGGCGGCTGGAGGGGGGGGTCACTCTTACTGATCGAGGGGTTTGATTTCCATAGGCAAATACAAATAAACAAATTCCATATTGAGAAGAGCCGAGGTACGTCGTAAGGAGTCTCGAGGCTAAGCGAGGTTTCTCTCTCGCCCTCCCCTGGGTAAACACAGAGTGGCTGCACGCATGTTCCACTCGGCCCAGCCTCCCTATGGGGAACACGATGGAACATTGAATTGCATTACATTCGGCTTAGACAAAAGCAATTACATTTACCGTGTATGGGTATGGAGCGTATGTGTGCACGTGTATGTGCGCGTGTGCTTGCAGGCTATACAGTGGTGCATGCGTGTATACATACTATATTTGGATGTATGGGGAGCGGTGGTGCACTGGTTAGCGCACTGCGCTGCGAACCTCGGTCGCCCAAGTTCAATTCACGCTCACGGCCGCCAACCTCGGTGACAAATATCTGAGGAATCTCTGAACCGGTCCCTGGGCCTTCCGCCAGGTCCACTCAGCACTGGGGAGACAAAGGCGGTCGGGCGTTGTGCCGGCCACCCACCCCCTCGTGTGCCGTGCTGGCCTCCATAGGTCCTCGCGAACAGCACTTGCCCCAACAGTCGGTTCAGGCTATACGGGGGATCTTTGTATTTATACATGTGTGCATGTCATGTATAAATGTGAATGCATACAGAATAAGACAAAGATGCCCCGTATGACAGACGGTTGGGGCAAGTGCTGTTAGCGAGCACCTATTAAGGGCTGGACGGCGCACGAGTGGGGAAAGGTGGCCAACATCAGGCACGACCGCCTTTGTCTTCACAGTACTGATGCTTACACACTGCAAAAGGTAATATGTTTTAAGTCTGAGTCCACCTAGGGGAGGCCCAGGACCGGTTCAGATATTGGTCACCGATGTTGTTGGCCGTGAGCGGGAATGGAACTCAGGTAGCCGCGTTCTGAGCGCAATGCGCTAACTACTACCCTACCGCTTCCCACAAATGCATAATAGTGGATAGTTTCAGCACCATTGGTTCAACCCTGACGCCTGCTGTATATTTGGAGTTTGCATGTCTCTCCCCGTGGACCCGTGGATTTTTCTCCAGGTCCTCCGATTTTTCTTTTCACATTTAGAAACTAGCGTTTCGAGTATTTGGCTGCAATAAATGTCCACATGATAAGCCGCCACACTTCGTCGAGCTAGCATTTGTGACCAGTTCTCTCTGAAAAAAAAGAGCTACATAGCTCAGTGGGTCTTACCTGGTAAAATAAAATAGTTTCGTTTAGAAGTAAGCGCCGTGGTGCCCCCCGTATTAAAAAGGAGACCATGCCGATTGCAACAACTACCGGGGGCTCTCCCTTCGCAGTCTCCCGGAAAAGGCCCTGCCAAGGATTATTCAGAATCAGAATATTGGATCAGACTGGAGGGTCATCGCCTTGCCAGGCAGCACGCCGAGGAGAGGCCTTGCCGAGCCCCGGAGTGGGTTCAGACTGGGGCGGGTCCTGCACGGATGCCGTGTTCCCTGTCCGTCCGCTGTAGCAGAGGCGTAGGGAGTTCAACAGGACCTACATCTCTGCTCTATTGACCTGACGACGGACGATGGATTATTCCGATGGAGACTGAAAGGTGTCAATTAACAACAACATCGCCTTCATAAACTGCTTGGGCAGGTGCGATTAGCAAGCGTCTATTAAGGCCGACACGGCATCCAAGAAAGTGGTGTGGGCAACCCCATCGCCCGGCCACCTTTGCCTCCCCAGTCCTGATATTTGCAGAACACACCAGGTACTCGTTTTAAGGTTGAGTCGACCTAAGGGAGGCCCCGGACCGATCCAGATATTCGAATACTGTGTTGACCATAAGCGGGAATCGAACTCGGTCGCAGTATTTCGTCGCGTAATGCGCTACGAACCACCGCTCCCCTGACGTACAAGGACAAAGATCCCCCGAATAGCCTTAACAAACTGTTGGGGCAAGTGCTGTTATCCAGAACCGATGAAGAGCGGCTCGGCACACGAGGGGGTTGGTGGCCAGCGCATTTGTCTCCCCAGTAGTTTTCATACAGCACCCGATACTCATTTGAGGCTGAGTCGACCGAGGGGAGCACACTCCAACACACCACTGCTTTTTGCATTGAGTTTGTTGTCCTTACCCCGCACTTCCGATTATCACGGTTGACTACGTACGGTGCGAAAAAGATTCAACACATATATACAGTATGTCCACGTATATAGCCGCACACACACATAGGTGTTAGCTATAGGCCCCTATACCTGTACACAAACAGAGAGAGATGTGTCACATTGATATGGTCGCATAGAACGCGTAAGGGAACCCCGAGTCAACATCGCTGGCACCTGCTCGCCCTCGCACGCACCCGTCCGCCTCCCGTCGTCTCCTCGCCCGCGCTGTGCGGGCGACTCAAATGTCACGCGGAGGACAACAAGAGTCGGGGGGGTTTTATTCGGATGCTCGCGCAACAGAGAGACACCCGTGGAAGGAGGGGGACCACCCCCCCTCTCCCCCCTCGGTAAGCCTGCGGCTCCACTCACGACGCTGCTGCTGGCGGTGCTGCTGCTGCGTCTGGCACGGCAAATCCCATACATATCCCCTCAAGCACTGCGGTCAAAGCCAAACTCACGCCACCGTCTCTGTAAACTTTGAAGCATTCGCCAATGTAAATGACGAGATAAATAAGCGGGCAAACGTCTCCTCCTTCGCATTCTCGCCTCTCCGTGAAAATTGAAGCCCCGCGCCTGATTGGCTGGCTCACAAGTGACGACATCGCATTTGAGACCGAAACAGGAGGATTTCTCCACAACTCTGGCTGTCGCCTGATGAGGCTGGTTGTAATTATTGGCGAAACGTCGTACTCGAATTGTAAATGTTGTGGGTTTACTATCCAATACACCGGTGCGCTGAAACAATAACGAATTGACATGTTTTGTTTACGTGACAGAACTTACTAATTGCTTTTATTAATGCTTCCCCCTATCCCCTCCCTTTGATGCTGCTGGTCCTGCATAATGCACGGGCAAAACATGACTTTAAACCCCCCGCCAAACCTCCTACGCATTTCACAAGTAGTACTAGTCGCATATCTGCATTTCCCATAAATATGCTAAAATTCGTAGTTGTATGGTGAATATGCAGCAGTGTGGTGTGCAGTAGGGTGGGTAGAATAATACATAGTGTAATATTACAATGTATAAGGTATAGGGTGGTGTATAGTAATACAGTATGTGGTTTAATGTTGGGTTTGTCTGTGGCAGTATGTAGTACGGGGTAGACCCGTGTGATGTGGGAGAATAAAGTTTGGCTGGAGGCGTGTTATATTTTTTGCGACGTAGAATTGTGGTGTATTACTTACTGTTTGTAGCTCAGCTTATTGGAGAGTATTTTTAGTATACTGATGATACTATGTAGTTTATACTTTGGTTGTTTACGTGGTGGCTTGGTTGCTGCAGCTACATACTGTTAAAATTCATTCCCTTTATTAATGCTTCCCCCTATCCCCTCCCTGTGATGCTGCTGGTCCTGCATAATGCACGGGCAAAACATGACTTTAAACCCCCCGCCAAACCTCCTACGCATTTTACAAGTAGTACTAGTCGCATATCTGCATTTCCCATAAATATGCTAAAATTCGTAGTTGTATGGTGAATATGCAGCAGTGTGGTGTGCAGTAGGGTGGGTAGAATAATACATAGTGTAATATTACAATGTATAAGGTATAGGGTGGTGTATAGTAATACAGTATGTGGTTTAATGTTGGGTTTGTCTGTGGCAGTATGTAGTACGGGAGACCCGTGTGATGTGGGAGAATAAAGTTTGGCTGGAGGCGTGTTATATTTTTTGCGACATAGAATTGTGGTGTATTACTTACTGTTGGTAGCTCAGCTTATTGGAAAGTATTATTAGTATACTGATGATACTATGTAGTTTATACTTTGGTTGTTTACGTGGTGGCTTGGTTGCTGCAGCTACATACTGTTAATATTCCTTCCCTTTATTAATGCTTCCCCCTATCCCCTCCCTTTGATGCTGCTGGTCCTGCATAATGCACGGGCAAAACATGACTTTAAACCCCCCGCCAAACCTCCTACGCATTTCACAAGTAATACTAGTCGCATATCTGCATTTCCCATAAATATGCTAAAATTCCTCTTGATATGCAAATTATTTTGTCAAGGCGCTCTTCCTCCTCCCTCCCAGCTTAAATAGACGCTCCAAGCCCAGGACATGCCATTCAGACTCTGTCTTATCGACAGACCTGTTAAATTTCGATTTAAAGCTTTCGTGACTGCAGAGATTCATCTTCTTGGTTTTTCGGTAAAGTCACGTAGAAGGGAAGTAATAAAATAATAAAAATAAAACATAATAAAATAATTCTCACGACGTTTCGGCTACAACGCAAGCAGCCGTCTTCAGGTGAAGAATGAGACACTGCCAAGCTAGGAGCTTATATATAAGCTGAGTTGGAGGTGGAAGAAGATCGCCTTAATAAAAGAATGTGCATATCAAGAGAAATTTAGCATATTCATGGGAAATGCGTAGGAGGTGGGCGGGGGAGTTTCAAAGTCCTATTATGCCCATGCATTATGCAGGATCAGCAGCACCAAAGGGAGGGGGCAGGGGGTAGCATTAACAAAGGGAGGGAATGTTAATAGTATGTAGAAGCAATGAAACATGTGAATGGGAGAACGGTGGCAGGAGACCCGCAGTGGAGCAAATAATGCATTCCCTGTGGAGAACACAAGATACACAGTTAATGCCAGTGAGTGGACTGCGGTCTGAAAGTCACCGTAAACGTGAACAACAATCAGTTAAGATCCGAAATGGTTTATTACGTCCTTCCAATGATTGCTGAGCCAGAATCCATCTTCTCGGTTGAAATTGTCTCTGTGTTTGTATATGTGGATCGCCTCATGAACGAATCTCTCATGGTAGCCAGATGGCTTGCAGAGAACCTCTGTCTTGGAGAAGTCAATGTCATGTGAGCCCACTGAATTGTAACAGTGATCTGCCACAGCTGAGGTGTTTGTCCTACCGTGTTTTAGGTCTGCTTTATGTTCACGGATGCGGTCCGAGACATGTCGTTTGGTTTCTCCAATGTAACTGCTACCACAGAGGCAACTTAGTTTGTAGACGCCAGGGTACTGTATGTCTTTTACAGACGGGACCAGATCACGGATTTTATGTACTGTGTTGAATCGGACCTGAATCTTGTGTTTAATCAGGATTTTGGAGATCTTTTTTGTGACCCCAGCAATGTAGGGTAAGGTGATGGTTTTGAAAGGCTCCTCAACAGGATCCTTCTTGATGGTTGGAGTGATGGCTTTTCGGATTGTGTAGTCGGAGTAACCATTAGCCCTAAGAGCTTGGCGTACGTGTTTGAGTTCACTGGCAATGTGTTCCTGGTCGGAGATGCATTGGGCTCTATGGTATAGAGTCTTGATGAGGGAGTTCTTCTGGGATGGATGGTGGTGGGAATCCGGTTTTAGGTAGGCATCCGTATTGGTGGCTTTCCTGTAGACAGAATGACTCATTGAACCATCAGGTCTCCTTTTAATTAGGACATCCAAAAAGGGTAGCTTGCCATCTTTTTCGACTTCCATGGTGAATCTGATGGCTGGGTGTATGGAATTGATGTGGTCGAGAAATTGGTCTAGAGCAGGCCGGCCATGTGGCCAGATGACAAAAGTGTCATCTACGTACCTCTTCCATAAGGTCGGGTGTAGAGTGGCAGTCTGGATGGTGTCAGTCTCAAATTTCTCCATGAAAATGTTGGCTACAACCGGAGATAGGGGGGAGCCCATTGGGGTGCCCTCAGTTTGCTTGTAGAAGGTTCCATTCCAGGTGAAGTATGTATTGGTGCCTGCTAGCAACATCAGCAAAGATGAGCGTTTTGAATTAGCTCAATTTAAAAAGAGGGATGACATTGTCATCCTCTCAGCCGACAAGGCAATGCCACTGTCATCATGGACAAAATAGAATACAACAACACGATTCAGGAACTACTCAACGATGGCAGCTATACAAAAATAAAAAGAGACCCCACCAACAGCCTCGTCTCCAAAACCAACAAAATCATTTCTGCTTCAACCGCATTAATTGATCAGACCAAACAGTTCTCGTTGAAACCTTTTGCAGCCAGGCCACCATGATTGTACGGCTTGCCAAAGATACATAAAGAAGATACACCTCTTCGTCCCATTGTCTCTACTATCAACTCCCCCACTTACAAACTGGCTCGTTTTTTGTCTGAAATCCTACGGCCTTTCACTGGAAAAACCACCTCTGCGGTTCTAAACTCTACTGACCTGGTATCGACAATCAAGGGGATTCCCTGTCCCCAGGCGACCTGCTTGTCAGTTTTGATGTGGTTTCCTTGTTCACCAAGGTTCCTGTGCCTGACACCATCGCAATCATTGAAGACTTGGTTCATCAAGGACTGAATACTGGGGTACCCCCCCTGGTGAGACACTGCTTAACCAATACATACTTCACCTGGAATGGAACCTTCTACAAGCAAACTGAGGGCACCCCAATGGGCTCCGCCCTATCTCCGGTTGTAGCCAACATTTTCATGGAGAAATTTGAGACTGACGCCATCCAGACTGCCACTCTACACCCGACCTTATGGAAGAGGTACGTAGATGACACTTTTGTCATCTGGCCACATGGCCGGCCTGCTCTAGACCAATTTCTCGACCACATCAATTCCATACACCCAGCCATCAGATTCACCATGGAAGTCGAAAAAGATGGCAAGCTACCCTTTTTGGATGTCCTAATTAAAAGGAGACCTGATGGTTCAATGAGCCATTCTGTCTACAGGAAAGCCACCCATACTGATGCCTACCTAAAACCGGATTCTCACCACCATCCATCCCAGAAAAACTCCCTCATCAAGACTCTATACCATAGAGCCCAATGCATATCCGACCAGGAACACATTGCCAGTGAACTCAAACACGTACGCCAAGCTCTTAGGGCTAATGGTTACTCCGACTACACAATCCGAAAAGCCATCTCTCCAACCATCAAGAAGGATCCTGTTGAGGAGCCTTTCAAAACCATCACCTTACCCTACATTGCTGGGGTCACAAAAAAGATCTCCAAAATCCTGATTAAACACAAGATTCAGGTCCGATTCAACACAGTACATAAAATCCGTGATCTGGTCCCGTCTGTAAAAGACGTGGTTCCAGACATACAGTACCCTGGCGTCTACAAACTAAGTTGCCTCTGTGGTAGCAGTTACATTGGAGAAACCAAACGACATGTCTCGGACAGCATCCGTGAACATAAAGCAGACCTAAAACACGGTAGGACAAACACCTCAGCCGTGGCAGATCACTGTTACAATTCAGTGGGCTCACATGACATTGACTTCTCCAAGACAGAGGTTCTCTGCAAGCCATCTGGCTACCATGAGAGATTCGTTCATGAGGCGATCCACATATACAAACACAGAGACAATTTCAACCGAGAAGATGGATTCTGGCTCAGCAATCATTGGAAGGACGTAATAAACCATTTCGGATCTTAACTGATTGTTGTTCACGTTTACGGTGACTTTCAGACCGCAGTCCACTCACTGGCATTAACTGTGTATCTTGTGTTCTCCACAGGGAATGCATTATTTGCTCCACTGCGGGTCTCCTGCCACCGTTCTCCCATTCACATGTTTCATTGCTTCTACATACTATTAACATTCCCTCCCTTTGTTAATGCTACCCCCTGCCCCCTCCCTTTGGTGCTGCTGATCCTGCATAATGCATGGGCATAATAGGACTTTGAAACCCCCCCGCCCACCTCCTACGCATTTCCCATGAATATGCTAAATTTCTCTTGATATGCACATTCTTTTATTAAGGCGATCTTCTTCCACCTCCAACTCAGCTTATATATAAGCTCCTAGCTTGGCAGTGTCTCATTCTTCACCTGAAGACGGCTGCTTGCGTTGTAGCCGAAACGTCGTGAGAATTATTTTATTATGTTTTATTTTTATTATTTTATTACTTCCCTTCTACGTGACTTTACCGAAAAAAACAAGAAGACAGACCTGTTCTTCACCTGAGGATGGCTGCTTGCGTTGTGGCCGAAACGTCGTGAGAATTATTTGATTATGTTTTATTTTTATTATTTTATTATTTCCATTCTACGTGACTTTACCGAAAGAACCAAGAAGATTATTGGCTGTGTCGGGTGGTGGAGGGTTTAACGACACATTTATATTTACGCAATATAACCCGAAATAAAACCTCCGTTATAAGTTAAAGTTATTTTTGTACACATCCCATCAGCCACAAGAACCGTGCATGATTTCGGCAAGAAGTGATTCAATTCAAGCAACACTCTTGGACATGTTGTGACACGCGGCGTCTAAACCAGCAGAGACAATCTCGTTTGACACAACGTCGGTGGAACTGCCCAGGTGTTCCTCTCGTCACGATGTGGGTCCTAGTTCAAGGCAACATTAGCTAGACCATATCCATGGGACCTTTTGTGCCAGTATCAAAGTATGAAAATGAATCATAGGTTTTACCCTTTTTGGCAATAAAACAGGAGGTATTAAGATGCTAAAACACCAAATAGGTATCTTGTATGGGACCTTTTTTGCCAGTAGCTACAATCGCTCTGATACTTGCGTTGTCTCTGTACTGTTGGCCTTTTGGCGTTCTCTGGTCTGATGCTGGTGAAGCTTGGCCATACAGAAGGATGTCTCTAGTGTACGCCAATCAGTCTCAAAGACAACACATATATTGTCACGGCGTGTTTGTATGTTTTACTACACGTATGTGTCGTTAATGCAGTCTCGGTTCCTTGTAAAAGGTTTCTATTTGGTGTTTGAACATCTTAACACCTATTTTATTTACAGAACGGGCAAAACCGATTCTTATTTTTCATACTTATATAGGCCAAATACGCAACATTACGCAATCATCATAACGCCGTTGTGGAGAATATCGATTACAAAATACAGGAGCAATACATGACTCGCTTTCATATATTTGTCTCTCCACGTAAACAAAAACGGATGTGTTACACATCCTATCAGCATAATTTCAGCATTCAAGACAAGCAAACACTCAGCACCGGTTTCGACACTTAGCATCTCATCAGCAGAGTCAGGCTTCGTGTGTGTTTTTATGTATGTTGAACTTCTTTCACACCGTACGTAGCCAACCGTGCTAATGGAAGGTGCAAAATCAACGCTGATGTGAGCTGTATCATCTGTTAAGTTAGTCTCGGTACATCCCGTTGGCATTGTCAACAAAGTATAAACTAAAACTAACTTTCTATTTTATTTCTCCACGCAAGACCTCCTGAGCTATGTAGCTCTTTGTCAGTAGCGACCTGGCCACAAATGATAGCTCAATGAAACGGCTTATCACGTGGAAATGTATAGCAGCCAAATCCTCTAAACTCGTGATGTCGATTCTAACTGTGGAGGGAAAAACCCGCAGGACTCAGAAAAATATCCACGCGAACACGGGGAGAGAGACATGCAAACTCAAAATATACAACAGGCGTCAGGGTCGGGATCGAACCCACGAACTCCTGTATACCAGGCGAGATTGTTACCATCTCGCCACGATTCCGAATCAAGATTCAATTTATGAATTCGTTCTCTTTTTTTTTTAAACCCACAGTTGCCGAGCACAGCCTAAAAGGCCCAAAACATTCAGCGTGGCCTGCAACAAACATCACACGGTAAAGTTGTAATCGTTACAGAGTTATCAATGCGTGTATCGTATCGAGCGAAATTATTCATGACAAGATTATGGGGGAAAGGAGACGAAAATGGGAGGGAATTCCCAAGTCGCCATGGGAGATTTGACGCTCGTTTGAGCTGCAGGGTTCACGCTAAACCAATCACGAACAGAAGATATAAATCTATATATAGCACATATACAGGTATTTTATATGTATACTATGTTAGTATATGCATGCAAATGTAGCCATCACATTTTCAATCAATTGGTTGGCCAGGTGCCTCAAGTTTGTATAAACGCAACTTGCCTGGACAAACCGCGTTTTCTCGTGCAGTGAGGTAATGGTCTCAGCTCGGTTAACAGTGACTAACACAGAGATCCATAGACTTACATAGAGATCCCTAGACTAACACAGAGATCCATAGACTTACACAGAGATGCATAGACTTACACAGAGACCCATAGACTCACACAGAGACCAATAGACTCACACAGAGATCCATAGACTCACACAGAGATCCATAGACTCACACAGAGATCCATAGGCTTACACAGAGATCCATAGACTTACACAGAGATCCATAGACTTACATAGAGATCCACAGACTTACACAGAGACCCATAGACTTACACAGAGATCCATAGACTTACATAGAGATCCATAGACTTACACAGAGACCCATAGACTTACACAGAGATCCATAGACTTACATAGAGATCCACAGACTTACACAGAGATCCACAGACTTACACAGAGATCCATAGACTCACACAGAGATCCATAGACTCACACAGAGATCCATAGGCTTACACAGAGATCCATAGACTTACACAGAGATCCATAGACTTACACAGAGACCCATAGTCTTACACAGAGATCCATAGACTTACACAGAGATCTATAGACTTACACAGAGATCCACAGACTTACACAGAGATCCATATACTTACATAGAGATCCATAGACTTACATAGAGATCCATAGACTTACACAGAGACCCATAGACTTACACAGAGATCCACAGACTTACTCAGAGATCCACAGACTTACACAGAGATCCATAGACTTACATAGAGATCCATATACTTACACAGAGATCCATAGACTTACATAGAGATCCATAGACTTACACAGAGATGCATAGACTTACACAGAGATCCATAGACTTACACAGAGATCCATATACTTACACAGAGATTCATAGACTTACATAAAGATCCATAGACTTACACAGAGATCCATAGACTTACACAGAGATCTATAGACTTGCACACAGATCCATAGACTTACACAGAGATCCATAGACTTACATAGAGATCCATAGACTTACACAGAGATCCATAGACTTACATGGAGATCCATAGACTTACATAGATATCTATAGACTTACATAGACGGGGCTGTAGTTAAACTGGTCTTTTCTCTCCACCTGAAGAAGACCGCTTGTGTTGTGATCGAAACGTCGTGGGTTTTTTGCTTTTGATTTTTGTTTTCTATCTACGTGACTTTACCGAAAGAAGCAAGAATATATCCAGAAACTTACACAGATATCCGTAGACTTACACATAGATACATAGACTTACGCAGACATCCATAGACGCACATAGACTGCTCTGTGAATAAACCGGGTTCTTGAGTGAGTTGATGGCTATCAGGACAGTCACCAGCGACTTACACAGAGATCCATGGACTGACATAGACTGGTTTGTCACTAAACTGGGTTATCTAATCAATTGAATTGATGGTGCAGCTGTGAAACAGTACCGATCTGCGTTTTTCAGATCTTAGCTTCCGAAGAAGTGTATCGTAATCATATTTTCTTTGGTCATCATCAAAAATAAATTACGTGCCTAGTTTGTTGCCCTTCCCCCGCACCTCCATGCGACAAGCACGGTTGGCTACGTACGGTGCAAAAGAAGTTCAACATACATGCAAAATTTATTCGAGCAAATGTGACCGACTAACAGCAGCAGTGAGGGAGCGACAGACCACCGTGCGCCGGTGCAATGGGCTAATGGGCTGCAGTGTGGATATCAGGAGCACACGTATGTGGCTCCCACACAGAGGCAGACTTTGCAGTCGTGAGCAATGATGACTATGCAGCGCTGATAAACTAAAAACTGAAACTATTTTTTTTTATTTTACCAGGTAAGGCCCACTGAGCTATACAGCTCTTTTTCAGAAGTGGCCTGGCAATCACAAATGATAGCTCAACGAAGTGGCTTATCACGTGGACATTTATAGCAGCCGAATACTCGAAACGTGTCATGTTGTTTCTAAATGTGGAGGGGAAAACCCGCAGGACCCAGAAACAAATCTACGTGACCACAGAGAAATACAAACTCCAAATATACAGGCGTCAGGGTCGGGATCGAATCCACGACCTCCTGTATACCAGGCGAAGTAGTTAACATCTCGCCACAGTTGTCTGTCTGCATCTCTGCTGCTGTCAGTTTGGTCTAATTTGTTGTGATGGTGGCCTAAAACAAGGTGAACCACAATGCAGTTCATCCGGAACTGCTGAGGTGTATTTCTTTGCATGTGCACAAAGGTTGTATGTGGTTTTCCTTGAATACATTTTGGGTGAGTGGTTTGGAATCGTATTGGTTGTAGCAGGAAAAGCCATGGCCTGTTTCGATCACTCTGAGTGGCATCAGCAGTGCGTAGCCTGGTAAACACGTGCCGCAGCTGTACAACATTGGTCCAGAAGCAGCATAGGCTGATTGAGACTAAAATTGTATTGTATCTAAATGCGGAGAGACAAACATCGATAATCCGTTATTTATTTATATTCACACCCGCATCAGAACATCAACAGGCCGATGCACACATCTTAACAGTAAACTGAAGACAGAAGCCACGAGTGCAATTGTGGCCATGCAATGCTTATATAGTAAACGCATATAGACCCACAGATATGCATAGAGACTCGTGGAGAACCATAGATACACATTCAAAGCAAGCTACAGTAGTGTGTTTGTGGCCATGCAACCAACACTATGGACCATAACGTAAACCCATACAAGCACATAGAGACTCGTGGATATACATCGAGACACACAGAGACTCGTAGAGCTGCACAGAGACTCAAAGAGTTACCGTATATAGATACCCACATAGATACATAGAGACTCGTGGAGACCCATAGATACACATTGACGAGCTTCACGATTGTATGCATGTTGAACTTCTTTCGCACCGTACGTAGCCACCCGTAATAATCGGAGGTGTGGGGAAGGACAACAAACGAAACAAGTTCCAAAGAAATACGTTTTAAATCGAGACGATGATTTAAATGTGCACAGCTCCAGTGGCTTCCTAATATCGGAAGAGCGTTCCAGACGGCCGCAGAAGCGCATCTGTAAGCGTCGCGCGATGACGCGGTGGCCGCCGTCTTTGTTCCGATGGCCGGCCAAAAGCTGTGGGGGGTTAAGTCTTCCTACCGCGAGTCACGGTGGTGTCGTGACACCGCCGTGTTTATTCTCTGTTGTTAAACCACAAACACAAAGTTTAACAAAAGGAGCGTTGTTAAATATTTACTCGGCTTGCAAGCGCGCGTCGGTGTGTCCGCGTCTGTGGGGAGTGGCGGCGTTGTTGTTTAGCGCGCTACGCTGCAAACCCAAGAGTTCGATTCCTGCTCACGGCCAATAATATTTGAAGCGGTCCTCGGCTTCCCCTAGGTCGACTCAGCCTTAAATGAGTATCTGGTTCGGTGTGTAAACATCAGTACGTGGGAGACAAAGGCGGCCGGGCGTGGTGCTGGCCACCCACTCCCTCGTGTACCGTGTCGGCCTTCATAGTTGCTCGTTAACAGCACTTTCCCCACAGTCTGTTACAGGATATACGGAGATCTTTGCGTATGTGAACACGTGCGTCATGGGGTGTATTTGAGTGACAGACACGCGCGTGCACACATAATACACGCCGACTCTTCAATATACATACAATGCACCGGACAAATATCCCCCGTATAGCCTTCAACAGACAGTTTGGGAAAGTGATGTTAGCGAGCGCCTATGAAGGGCGGAACTGCACACGAGGAGGCGGGATGGCCAACGCCACGCCTGGCAGTCTTTGTCTTCCCAGCCATGATGTTTATACACCGAACCAGGCACTCATTATTTAGGCTGAGTCGACCTAGGGGAGGCCCATCACCGGTTTGTATATTTGCCACTAATATTAGTGGTCGTGAGCGGTAATTGAAATCGGTCGTTGGAGTCGTAGAACGGGATGCTAACCGCTGCGCCACACACATACACATACATACACACGCACATACATACACACACACATACACACATACAAAGACAAAAAACCCGCATAGCCTTGACAGACTGTAGGGGCAAGTACTGTTAGCGAGCACCTATGAAGGCCGGTACGGCACACGAGGGGGTGGGTGGCCAACACCACGCCCGGCCGCCTTTGTCTCCCCAGTGGCGATGTTTACACACCGAACCAGGAACTCATTAAAAGGCTGAGTCGACCTAGGGGAGGCCCGGGACCGGTTCAGATAATCGTCACTTGTGTTGACCGTGAGCGGGAAACTAGCGCGGATCAACACACAAACACTTCCAATATACATACATTACCTCCCCCCCACCACACAACCTCGCAATATACAATGCAATGCACCAGACGAGGACATACACGCATACATTTACGCACTCGCCACTTACAATGCACGTGCAAATTGCCACTCACACACCTCACCACGCGGCCCTATATAAGCCCACCGGCTCTGCCCCCAATCCCCCTTTGCGGTGTGGCCCGTTTCGAGGAAGACTCGGAGTTCGCACGGCGTTAATCGCACGCACCGCGCATTGCAACACCACCGCTCGTCGTACAGGTTGGACTCCCTGATAGTCGGACTTGGACTTGTTTTTTCTACCCAGGTATATAACAAAATGTTTTCGTAACTCTGCACCACAACGACCACGGCCGTCATCATCGTCATCATTGCCGCCCGTGTCTGAAGATGTGATGCGGGATTGACTCCGGTGACGGGATGTGGGCACCTATCGGCGAGTCGTTTGCATGTGGCGCGTGGTAGTGAGGATTGAGGTCCCCGGGTGTTGAACGGTGCGATCATTACACATTGAACTCAAAGAGACTGCGTTAGTCGGCGCTAGTTAGGTGGTTTAGCCACGTACTGACACCCACACACACAAACTAACAAAGACCCCCCTATAGACTTAACAGACTGTTTGAGCAAGTTCTGTTAGCGAGCACCAATGAATACACACATACACTAAGACACACGAACACACAAACTTCGACACTCACACATTCTCACTCACACTAATACATACATACACAAAAACACACTTAATACATACACATTCACACACGTATACATATATTCACACCCTAATATATACAGCAATATAAACACACACTCGCACTCACATATGCACATTAATACAAACAAATACGACGTTGCCCCCGTGTAGCCTACGCAGATTGTTGCGTAACAAATTCTGTTAACAATCACCTATTAAGGCCGGAACGGTGCACTCACACCCCTAAAACACAATACACGCACACCTATAGCACAACGCACACCACACACCTCTAACACACCACACACACACACCTAACACACCACACACACCTAACACACACACCACACACACAAACCACCCCTATCACACAATCACAACACACACACACATCTAACACAGCACACACACCTAACACCACACATACCTAGCACACACCACAAACCACCCCTAACACACAATCACAACACACAAACCACCCCTACCTAACACACACACCGCACACATGGCGCGTCGCGTCCCCCAAGTCGCGCGTCTTCTCGCCACCGCCTCGACCGTCGCCCTTTTCATCCTTGCCACCACCACCGCCGCCGCACGCGCGCGCCCGAGAGCCCCGAAGCCGCCGGTGCCACTGATGTGCGCCGGGCCCACGTGCAGCTGCCACGACCTGGACGTGAAGTGCGAGGGCCAGGGCCTCGATGACCTCTCCCGGCTCGGCGCACCCCCGGAGGGGCCCTTCCGTCTCTTTCTGCAGCGCAACTCGATGCGGCGGCTGCCCGCGCTGGCGTTCGCTCGCCTGCCCGGGCTCAGCCTCCTCAACCTCGCCTCCAACGGCCTCGTGCACATCGCCGAGGGCGCCTTCAGCGGCCTCGCCGAGCTGCGGCGCCTCCACGTGAACCGCAACGCTCTCGAGGAGCTACGCAACGACACCCTACTGGGCCTCAGCTCCCTCGAGTACCTGCAGGCGGACCACAACCTCCTGCGCACGATCGAGAGCGGCGCGTTCGCGCGCGCGCCGAAGCTCAGCGTGCTGCTGCTCAACGACAACCAGCTGGAGAGTCTGCCCGCGGGACTCCTGCAGGGCTCCGCGGCTCTCACGGCCCTGGACCTCAGGGGAAACCGCCTTAAGGTGAGCGAGGGAGACGGACGATCTCCGTCTGCCTTCCTGCGTCGCGTTGGGTGGACGTTTGAAGAGAGCGTCACAATAAAGCTGCGGTAGCGGCAGGACGACGACGCAAAAGCCAAGGCGTTACACTGAGCAGGACTCACAAGTTGTACGATGTTTCATGGTCGATATTGGGGGAGCCACTGGAGCTCTGCACTTTTATACTCGATTCGATCTCGGAGATCTGCCGAAGCCGTCTGCTGACCCTGTCAGGCAACTTCGAGCCACCAAAATCCGGGCACCCTGAATGGTACCAAGGGCAAATCCGCGTTCAGTGGGTGACGACGGAGTTTTCAGTCGCCAGGCGACTCGTTTGTGGGACGCCTCGCCTCAGTCCTTCAGGCTCGTCTGAAAACCACATTATTTTCTCGTGCGTATCCATCTGTGTAGGACTGTTTCACTCTTAGTTTTAAAGTTAAGGGGTTTTACTGCGATTGTGTTGTAAGCGCTGCGAGGCCTTGCGTGAACGGAGCTATAAACAACTGCGTTTTACTTACTTTTACTTGCTAAGTCATCTCGATTGAAAACTAATTTCTTTAGGACTGCTTTTTTGTGTTTAGTTTGTTGTCCTTCCCCCCGCACCTCCGATTCGCGCGGTTGGCTACGTACGGTGCGAAAGAAGTTCAACATACGGCACATGCATCACACGGGCAGCATCCTCGGTGGTGGTAGCTGAGCGGAGCAGGCGGGTTGGTCCACCAGAACACAACGTGGTTGTACTGGGTGGGCATCCACCAGCAAACTAAACCAAGGCCGTAGCCATGGAGTCAACATTGGGGGGGACCAAATCTTCTAGGGGGTCTGGGGGTCCCAACCCAGAAAAAAAATCTAAATTTGAAAACGAATTTCCTGCCTAAAATAAAAAAAAAATCACTAACACAGGATAATCTCTAACAGTGTATTGTATTCCATTGCTCTTTTTTACCTTTTCTTGTTTCATTGTATGTAATGGCAGATATTAGGGATTAATAAAGTACAACCATAACCACTATCATATAAACATAAATCTATTTTATAGCAATTTATTGGGGGGAACATTTTGAGCTTTTTGAATATTGGGGGGGGGATGTGTCCCCCCCCAATATATATTATAATTACGGCCTTGAACTAAACTATGTTTTATTTGACCAGGTAAGGCACACTCATTCAGAAGCGACTTGGCCACAAATTATAACTCAACGAAGTGGCTTATTATCACGTGGAATTGTATTGCAGCCAAATACTCTAAACGCGTGATTGCTGATTCTAAATGTGGAGGGGAAACCCGAAGGACCCGGAGAAAAGTCCACGCGACCACGGGGAGAGAGACACGCAGACTCCAAATATACAGCAGGCGTCAGGGTCGGTATCGGAACCACGACCTCCTGTACACCAGGCGAGGTAATTAACATCTCACCATCGCATTCACAGTTTAGTTGAGCCCCCCGATCGTTCCACTTGTGGATAAAATATCCCAACACCGTCTTCTTCTTCTTCTTCTCCTTCACGTGGCGTGATGGTGGTTGTCGTTGGGACTCGGGTTGTTGAGAACAGGCTCCCGACTGTCTTCAGGGCAGCAGAGAGACAGACACCAGCGCTGTCCCTTCAGTGCCGTTCTCGTGAGGGACGACCGCTGTGTTGCCCACGTCTCGCGGCAGAATCAGAATATGTATTTGTACTGGAGGGATCCGATGAGCTATAAATCTTTTTTCACAGATGTCCAGTAGGGGGCAGGTCAGAACGTTACAACAACAAACAAGACACACACGATAGGAGTGCAAAATACAGGAAACGTGAGCAAATCACTGAAAAAATATACAAATTAAATGTAACTATTTGTATCTTACGAGGAAAAGCCCGCTGAGCTCTTAGCTTCCTTTTTCAGAAGCGACCCGGCCACAAATGATAGCTCAACGAAGTGGTTTGTCACGATATAGCAGCCAAATGCTCTAAACAATCGAGCGGCATGAGGAAGACAATGTATCCTCCACGTAAAAGAGCATCTCTTACTCATCCCATCAGCCACACGCACCGCCTACTGGGACTCCATTCATTTCAGCAGCGTTGATTCATGGCAAGCAAAACTATTGCACCGGTTTCGACACGCAAGTGTCTCATCAGCAGAGTCAGGCTCAATGCTCGAATCGATGCCGGCCAACTGGTGATGTTACAGGCAACGACTGGTTTCGACACATAGTGTCTCGTCAGTAGAGTCAAGCTTGACGCTTGAATGATCGCTGGTGAAGCTACCGAATTTACAGGCAAGAACCATCTCTCCTTACCCCAGGAGGTCCCAATTCGACGCAACATTCGACAGCGGTACATAACTCAACGACCACCAACGTTGTTGAGGAGAATCTAAATAACGAGAGACACGCAGACATTGTCTCTTTCGCGTATCCGTCTCTCTACATTAACCCATCAAAGTATGTATTTACACATCCCATCAGCCGAGAGGCGTAAATAACGACATTATCAGCTCAGGGGTGTGGCAATCGGTCAGGTGGGGCCCCCAATATTTGATTTGTCTCTCGTACGGTCGCACCGAGAGGCTTTAAAATATCGCGGCTCCTTTTGCCCTCATCACATCGTCGTTCCACTCACGGTCTCGAACATTTAACGCTGCAGGGGGGGCTGCGTCTTTGCAAAATGCGGCCACTACTAAACAAAGTAATTGTCATGCAGAAGGACACAAAATAAACGGCGTTTTAAATATGCAGCCGCTGTTCTTTTACACTGTTGTTGAGAAGACACATCTCACGGTGGTTGTCAAGGGGGGCCTCAACTCTTCACTTTGGCCAACGGGAGGGGGGAGGGGGTTGGGGGGGGGCAAGCCATCCCGTGCCCCCCACGCGAAGTTATGCCGCTGCATCAGCTGCAAGCACTTGGTCTGCTGATCTGTTTCGTTCGTTGTATATTTTCATCATGAAGGTGTTTTTTTTTCATTTGGTTAGATCGCCTAAGTATAAATGTGTCGTTAACACAGCCAATTAGGAAGGTTTGTCACGTAAACAAAACGTGACAATTAGTTGCTAGTTCAGCACACCGGTGTGTTAGAGAGTAAATCCACAACATTTACAATTTGAGAACCCAGTGGCGTTTTGTCGGCAATTACATCCAGCATCATTCTGCCAGAATTCTGGCAAAGTCGCCCGATGATGTTGGATATAATTACAGGCAAAACATCATACTCAAGAGTTAACGACACGTGTATACTTATGCGATCTAACCCAACATAAAAAAAACCTTTACTGTGAATAATATTTGTATTCACCACGACGCTGGTGATTAGTTCTATGTGAGGGGAAGGGTCGGTTTCAAATTTTCCGAGGTTGTTTTGGTCAAAACCAGCTGGGGAGATAACTTGGGAGACCAGGGATGGGTCTCGTTCGGGTCACCACTTGACTATAGGAAAACATATAAAGATACAGAAATGAAGGAAAATATAAATCAAAGAAAATAATCAGGAATATCAATGTCGTGCATGTGAAGTATTGGAATGACGGCAAGAAACCACTTGACGGGTAGCACACTTTTTATTAAACCTTGACTTGTCACGATACAACGTGTGGTCACTATTCCTCTGACTACACACACTTCACTTGACACGTGTGGTCACTATTCCTCTGACTCCACACACTTCACTTGACACGTGTGGTCACTATTCCTCTGACTACACACACTTCACTTGACACGTGTAGTTACTATGCCTCTGACTACACACACTTCACTTGACACGTGTAGTTACTATGCCTCTGACTACACACACTTCACTTGACACGTGTAGTTACTATGGCTCACACTGCATTCCGCCCCGTAACGTCCGTGGAGCCTACAGGCCCACCCCAGCTTGGGCGTGGGCCACAACCTCTGGTACTCTCTCCCCGTGCGCCAGTGGGCATCCCCTTATATAGTCCCCGCTCACGGGAGACGGAGTGTATGCGGACCTCGACGTGAGCATCGCTCCTTAGTTGACCAATCACGACGCGCTGTTCCTACGATCCGTTTTCCCCAGCGCGTGTTACCACTACACAACCAATCACGCCGCGCTGCCACACGATCACTCCCTCTCAAGCGCGTCACCGGCACACAGCCAATCACTACCACATAACCCATGACCCCGCGCTGACCCCTGATCCTTCACCGTCAGCGCGCGTCACCAACACACACAGCCAATCACTACGCGCTGACACACGATCCCTACCCCAGCGCGTATCACCACTACATCACCCCCTCCCACATAGCTCGCAGCCGGCCCGGCTGCTAAACAACAACACAACACAACGTCAACACAAGAAAAACCCCACCCCCCAGTGTGCCCTGTAACGCAACAACAACAACACAACAACAACAACCTATGTACAAATCGACAACCAACACAATAAAAGTCAACAACAACACACACAACACCTAGATAAGAAGCTATGTACAGCCCGACGAACAACACAATAAAAGCGAATTCCAGAAAATGAACGCGTCCAGTGTCTCTGCGACTACATGCAGTGACGAGGCGCTCCGGCCGCCTCGACTCCTCAATCGGTAGATCATAACAAGTAGCGCGACCTAGCGCGAGTCCGCCTGGCCGGTCCGTCGTATGGGACGGGACGCTGACGACCGTCCGGTGGCTCCGGCTGCTCTGGACGGCGCGGATCGGGCCTGGAAGGACCGGCCGCGCCGCGAAGATCCGGCCGCCGGTGGTCGGCAGCTGTCAGTTCCGAGACACCTGGGAGCGGATCAGGCGGAGACATGTGAGGATCAGGCAGAGACATTTCCCCCCTTGGGTCGTCGGTCACGTCACATGCTCGGCCCTCACGACACAAAGGGAGGCCATATGGAGGCGAGAACAGTTTCAGTCGGGAGGGGTGGACGTACCAACGGCGCTTTCCCCATTTTATTTGAACGCACTGGGGGCGTGCAACCCGCACGACCTCCACGGGTCCCCGCCATGGCTTCAACAATTTAGGCGACGTAGCCAAAGGTGCCTGAGGGCAATGCAGCCAGGCCCTATCACCTGGTTTCCAGTCGTGCATGGACACCTTCCGTGCACGCAACCGCTCGTTTGCAATTTGGCGAGCCCGCGAATTAAGCCGTGCGGCCTCCCTTGCCTCTGTCAGCTTATGGATATTAAATTTAATATGTTCTGCCAATTTCGAATTTGTTCGTGGTGCGGACAGGCCCAGCTGCGTTTCCATGGGCGGGTCGGCTTCCCGACCGTACATCAGATAGAATGGGGAAAATCCCGTTGCTGAATGGGGGGCCATTCTATACGCGGCGAGGACCCCCGGGACCTGCAGGTCCCAATCAACATGTGCCTCACACACCTGCTGGCACAGCATAGAAGTCAAAGTCCTGTGGAGTCTCTCCACCATCCCGTCCGTCTGTGGGTGGTACGGGGAGGTACGCACCTTCTTAGTACCCAATAGGTCGCACACCTCTTGCAGCAATTTACTTGAAAAATGTTTCCCTTGGTCGGTCAGCAAGCGTTCGGGAGCCCCCTAGTCCAGGACGTAGCCCTGGACAAAGGCGTCCGTCACAGCCGCCGCCGACTGGTTGGCGAGTGGCCACGCCATAGGCCACCGGGTAAAATATTCGACACCCACCAACAGGTACTTATTACCCCTAGGCGTGACTGGAAAAGGCCCCAAAATATCGAGCGCAACGAGCTCGTTAGTGCGCGAGACCTGAATAGATTGCAGCGGTGGATTAGATGCCATGGGCGGTGGTTTCCGTCTGGCGCAATCAACACATCCCTTTAGAATATTCACCACGTCATTCCCCATCCCTGGCCAATAATAGTCACGCTGAAGCAGAGCAAGCGTTTTGTTTACTCCCAAATGCAAGAGGCGTTCATGTGCGGCCAGGACAACTTTCCCCCTCACAGCGGAAGGCACCACAAGTGCGTGCCGCCGAGACAAACTATCCCATCTCATTAATAGGCCTTGCTTAAGTACCCAGGAGCCAGTTCACTCCCGGCCCTCCTCGGGACCCCCCACCCTGCGGCGCAATGCTAGCAGGGAGCTGTCTTCCATTTGGAGACGGCCCCACTCAATCAGCGACAGTGAGAGTAGCGAGTCCTCTCCCTCAGGGGTAGCGGGAACATCCCCGATTGGTGCACCCGCGGTCGCAGCCAACGCCCCCATACCTTCCCCAACTGTCGGTTTACAGCGCGCCGATCCCGATAAGCACGCACATTTGTGACAAGGCGACAATCGCGACAGGGCATCGGCGTTTGTGTGGCGCAACCCCTTACGGTTTGTAGTCGTGAACTGATAGTCCTGGAGGACTTCTAATCACCGTGACAATTGGCCCGAGGGTTGGGCGACCCTCAATGAATACTGAAGCGCCGCGTGGTCCGTCCGGACCGTAAAGTGACGGCCATAGAGATACGGTCTAAATTGTTGTACAAAAAAAAACAATAGCAAGCAGCTCGCGACGAGTGACGCAGTAGCGCTGCTCCGCCGGTGACAATACCCTGCTACCATAGGCGACCACCCTTTCGACTCCCCCAACGACTTGCGAGAACACCCCCCCAATGCCCGTGTTGCTAGCATCCGTGTCTAGCAAGAAGGGACTCGCAAAGTCAGGATAACGCAAGGGTGGGGCACCCACCAAGGCGTCCCAGAGGGAGCAGAACGCGGCCTCCTCCTCTGGTCCCCATCGGAACTTGACTCCTTTTGCCGTTAGAGCGTGCAAGGGTTTTGCAATGGTGGCGAAATGCTCAACGAATCGGCGGTAATAAGAAGCAAAACCGATGAAACTGCGCAAGTCCGAAACTGACGTGGGCGTCGGCCATGAACTGACACAGTCCGTCTTCGCGGGATCGGTAGAGATCCCCGAAGAGTCGACAATGTGGCCCAAGTTTCTAACGGACTTACGAAGAAGGTGGCATTTGGCCGGTTTAAACTTTAAATTAGCCGATCGCATTCTCAAGAACACCCCTCTCAATCGCTGGAGGTGTTCCTCAAACGTCTTACTGAAAACAATGACATCGTCAAGGTAAATCAAGCACGTATCCCATTGCAAGCCCGACAAAACCAACTCCATAAGGCGCTGAAACGTCGCGGGAGCGGAGTGAAGTCCCATGGGTAACCGGTTAAACTGGAACAGGCCCCCTGGAGTCCGAAATGCTGTCTTAGGTTTAGACTCGTCGTCGAGTGGCAACTGCCAGAATCCCGATAATAAATCAAGAGTCGAAAAATATCGCGCACCAGACAATGCATCGAGGGACTCGTCCAATCTGGGGAGCGGATACGCGTCAGCCACAGAGATTTTATTCAGGCGACGGAAATCTACGCAAAATCGCAAGGACCCATCCTGCTTTTTAACCAGCACAATAGGTGCTCCCCAAGGACTGGAAGAAGGCGAAATAATGTCGGCTTCCAGCATATCGTTGACGGCCGACTGAACGTGTTCCTTCTCAGCAGGACTCAGTCGGAAGGGATTTTGCCTGACCGGTGCCGCATCGCCCGTTTCAATATGGTGGCGTAACAGGTTCGTGCACCCAATATCATACTTATGCTTACTGAACACATCAGAAAACTCTATCAGCAACGCACGCAGCGCACCCAACTGTACCGTTGACAAATCGTTCGAGTCCGCGCACAGTGAATCGACCCATCCAAGGTTCTCCCTTGCTGTAATGTTCCGCGTGGGGCTCGGATCAACCTGCCCAACCAGCCGCTCTTCCGCAGGGACCCGTGCCGCGTGAGCTAGCACGGTTTCCTGCTGAATAACGGCCGGCCGCGACCCAGCGTTTAAAACCATCACAAACGGGTCCTTGTCAGCCCGAACCAAAGTGTGAGCCACCGACACATCGAGACCTCCGACAGCCCTATTTGAAGGACCCAAAAGCATGCCTTGTTCCGAGGTCTCCCCCACCCACGGTTTCCGCAACCGGAGGGGAATTAACATCTGTGAACCCGGGGGCACGTGCACGGTCTGTGTCGCCAACGCTTGTATCGTAGCGCACGCCGTCCGAATTTCAGTAGGGTTCGTCAAAAATGAAATACGGCGACCCGATGGTAGTTCAATGCAACGCTGATCGATGAGAATTTTAATGGGCATTTTAGCCAAAACATCTGTGCCCAATAGACAAGGAACCGCCAAGGAAGAAATATCGATCTCGTCGGCCGTGTTGATGGGGATCCCCAAGTCCTGCGCCAACTTGAGCAGTTGCTCCAAGACCATCGCATCCTGGCCCTCCTCGTCCATACGAGGGAACGCGGCGTCGGCGAGAGCCAGCAACGCCGTCCGGTAGGCGAGCACGGTCTCCGTGTCCGCCTTCCGCCTTGCGTAAAAAGGATGGCGACGCGCCGAGGGAGGTCCGTAGACCTTGGCCATGAGACCCAACGCGGCCTTAAGCGTGGAGCGGTCCGACCTCCGTGCTGATGTGAAGGCCGCGAGCGCGTTGTCGTCCAACATGGCAGGCAGTGCCCGCAGCGCCGTAGCGTCGGACCAGGTGGACATTTCCTGATGCGCCAGAAATCTGCGCTGGAATTGGCCCCAGTCCCCGCTATCCGCCTTGAAGGCTGACAATGTTGGAAGGCGCTGTTGAAAGATGAAGTCGTCCTCTGCCTCGTGGTTCCTCTCCGCCGCTCCGTCGGTGTGCGAGATGGCGGCCCCAATGGCGGGTGTCTGATGGCGGTCCGCAGCGCGCGTTGATGACGTAAGCGGGCGCGCTTGGAGAACCGCCGCCACGTGGTGCTCGCCGTTCCCGCCAAAAGATGGCCGCGCAGTAGAAAGGGCGGGAATCCCCCAGTCATTTTGGCGGGAATCCGCGGGGCGACCCTGTTGAATGTCCGCCGACGTCCCCGCTCCTCCCGACGTGCTGATCTCCGCCAGGATGGACGCGGCGGCGAGCAGCAGCTCCGCCAGACGGGAGTGCGCCTCGCGGAGCATGGCTTCGGTCCCCAATCACTCGTCCGGCGCCCTCGGCGGATCCTGCGGCGTCGGCATTTCTTCTTCCTCACCCCCCGATGCCAGCTGGCCCGAGTCGTCAAGGTTATCCTCGCGGTCAATCTCGTGAGTCCGACGGGTCTTCCTTGTATCCATGCTTGGAAGACTGTTTCACTTCTGACGCCAGTTGAAGTATTTGAATGACGGCAGGAAACTCCTTGACGGGTAATACACTTTTTAGTAAATCTTGACTTGTCACTATACAACGAGTGGTCTCTATTCCTCGGACTACACACACTTCACTCGACACGTGTAGTTACTATTCCTCCGGCTACACACACTTCACTTGACTCGTTTAGCTTCTATTCCTCCGGCTACACACACTTCACTTGACTCGTGTAGCTTCTATTCCTCCGGCTACACACACTTCACTTGACCCCGTAACGTCCGTGGAGCCTACAGGCCCACCCCAGCTTGGGCGTGGGCCACAACCTCTGAGTCCCACGAGCCGGCCCTCTCACGGACGTTCGGCCCCGGGTCCCAGGGTTCCGCCTCCTCCTCCGTCTTCAGTCTTCGCTGGTACTCTCTCCCCGTGCGCCTGTGCGCATCCCCTTATATAGTCCCCGCTCACGGGAGACGGAGTGTATGCGGACCTCGACGTGAGCATCGCTCCTTAGTTGACCAATCACGACGCGCTGTTCCTACGATCCGTTTTCCCCAGCGCGTGTTACCACTACACAACCAATCACGCCGCGCTGCCACACGATCACTCCCTCTCAAGCGCGTCACCGGCACACAGCCAATCACTACCACATAACCCATGACCCCGCGCTGACCCCTGATCCTTCACCGTCAGCGCGCGTCACCAACACACACAGCCAATCACTACGCGCTGACACACGATCCCTACCCCAGCGCGTATCACCACTACACATGTAATACGTGTAGGTTCCACGATCGATGGTATGATTCACTAATTCAGTACGTTTAGGAATTGGCACTGCCGTTCTTTGAGCAGAAGGCGATCATCACGAAGGAAGGCGCTGCTCTGTTTCACAGACACAGGCTGCAGTGGTTTCACAGTACCAGGCGATGTTGCTGCTGCTGCCACATGTGATGCCAATTGAGTCAATTGCGGCGTAATTGTTGACATTTGGCTATATTGAAACGTCGTGATGCCAGCACACGGTGGCCTTCCTCGTTCAAATAACGCCACTGGATCTTTAGAGTGTTCACTGTGAGTGAAACAGGATAAATACACCAGCACCACTGCCACTACCGCAGTGTATTACCAGGCGGCCTGCCACATTCGAACCACGAACCTCTGAAATGAGCGGCAGAATGCACGACTGCTGGGTCAAACTAAAACTATATTAACTATTTTTTTTATTTTACCCAGGTAAGGCCTACTGAGCTGTAAAGCTATTTTTCAGAAGCGATCTGGCTATCACAAATGATAGCTCAACAAAGTGGCTTGTCACCTAGAAATTTATAGCAGCAGCCAAATACTCTAAACGCGTCTTTCCAAATGACCTGGAGAAAAATCTACGCGACCACGGGGAGAGAGACCCGCAAACCCCAAATATACATAAGGGTTGAGATCGGACCCTTGCCTCCTGTATACAAGGCGAGGGAGATAACATCTTGCCACCGGGTCAGTTCCTGGCGCGGGTGGCTCGGCGGATTGTTGCATTGCAGGGTCGGGAGAGATGCGGAGGCAGGCCGTCATCCAGCCTGCGGAGTGGGTGGGATGATAGGGAGGGGTAGGAGAGAGAGTGGAAGGGAGTAGAGCGAGATTAATACACATTGGCGCGATCACTCAGCCACTTCGTGACAGGCGTGGCCGCTGCTTGTGATGTTGACGGTGATGATGTGATGATGTCGTGGTAACGCGTGTGGCGTAGCTTTGCTGATGATGGTGTTCAATGTTGATGCTGGCAGTGTAGTTGATAACGATGTTTTTGCTGATGGTGACTTGTTGGCTGATGATGATGACGTGTGTCCTGTAGGCTTTACCGTTGAGTGGAATCCTCGATTGCCTGGGTCACCTGGCTCAAGTGCAGCTCTCCGACAACCCATGGGACTGCTCTGCTTGCAGCCACGACTCCCCTCATATCTCCTCCTCATCCTTCTCATCCTCCTCGTCATCTTCGTCATCTCCGGTGCTCCCCTTGTGGGACTGGCTGCAGCAGAGGCCTGAGACAGCAGAGGTGGCGGCGGGCTCTTTCGACTTCCCACGGTGCTGGTGGCCTCCGTCGCTCCGCAACGCGAGCCTGCGCGACGTCCCCAGGTCCCACCTGGCTTGCCCTGTGGGCCTTCAAGCACCGCAAGGCAAATCCTCTCCCGCCGAGGGTGACGCCGACGGGCAACAGCAGCGGCCCCAGCGGCCCCAGCGGCCCCAGCGGCCCGACGCCTGCCCGGCCGCATGCCACTGCAGCCCCTTGACCGAGGAGGATGCCGGCGTCGCCGTCTTCTGCCGAGAGCGCGGCCTGGCCGCTGTACCGCGGTTCTGGCCGACGCAGGCGCCCGAGGCCAGGAGGCTCGACCTGAGCTGGAACCTCATCGAGGAGGCGTCGCCCGACGACTTCGAGGGCCTCGGCAGCCTCCTGGAGCTCGACCTGTCCCACAACCGCGTGGCGGGCCTGCGCCCCGGCACCTTCTCGCGGCTGCGCTCCCTCCGGCGCCTGCAGCTGAGCGGCAACGCGCTCACCAGGCTGGGGCCTGGCGTTTTCGCGGGCCTCGCCTCGCTCGCGTTCCTCGACATCGAGCGCAACGCCATCCGGGAGGTGGGCGCCGGGGCGCTGGCCGAGCTGCCCGCTCTGCGGCAGCTGAAGCTCGCACGCAACCTCCTGCACGAGCTGCCGCCGGCGGCGCTGCGGGGCCCGGTGGAACTGGCGCGCCTGGACGTGCGCGGGAACCGGCTGAGCGTGCCGCCCGTGCGGGGCCTGGGCGCCGCGGTGCAGCTGGAGCTGCGCGACAACCCCTGGCACTGCGACTGCGCCGTGCGCCGCGACGTCACCCGCTGGGTGGCGGCGTGGAGGCAAGCGGCGCCACAGGGAGGTACGGGCACTGCCAGACGCGGTGGTGGTGGTGTTGGAGAGGTGGTAGTGGTGAAGTTATGGGAGAAGGTGGTGGTGGTGCTGTTGGTGAGAATGGTGGTGCTAGGTGGTGGAGGTATGGGTGGTGGTGGTGGTGGTGGAAATATGAATGGTGGTGGTGGTGAAGTAGTGGTGGTGGAGGTATGGGTATGGGGAGCGGTAGTGTAATGGTTAGCACGCTGCGCACCCAGCGACCCGAGTTAAATTCCCCTCCACGGCCAACACCAGTGACGATTATCTGAACCGGTCCTGGACCTCTCCTCAAATAAATACCTGGTGTGTTGTGTTTAACCTCGCCACTGGGGAGACAAAGGCCGTCAGGCGTGGTCCTGGCCACCCACCCCCTCCTGAGCAATACTGACCTTAATAGGCACTCACTAACAGCACTTGCCCTACTAGTCTGGTAAGGTTATAGGGGCGATCTTTGTCTCTGTCTGTCTTTGTTAGTATTTATGGTGGTGGTGGTGGTGGTGAAAAGAGTGATGTTGGTAGTGGTGGTGATGTAGGTAGGATCATGGTGGTGGTTGTTGCATTGGTAGTGATGGTAATGGTATGTATAATGGTGGTGGTAGTGGTGTTTAGGGTCGTGACCTTATCCACTGTCGACCAAACCCACACATATCTCAGTCAGCATGATGTATATTATCAGAAGGGTGCAGTTTATTGTGATGAGGCTGAACACAGCCATACCGACACCAGATCTCGGTACAAATTAATGCCAACTACAGGAGGTGACCTGAGTGGTGGTGGTAGTGGTGATGATGGTGGTAAGAGTGGTGGTAGAGGTGTAACTAGGAGCGTGGTGGTGCTGATGGTAAGAGTGGTGGTAGTGGTGTAGGTAGTGAAGCTGGCAAGCAGTTGGATTTACAACTTACACATGGATCTAGAGCTGCTACTCAACTCGTATTCTCCCTATTTTGCGGCCGTCTGGAACGCTCTTCCGATATTAGGAAGCCACTCCAGCTGTGCACTTTAAAATCTAAAATTAATTTCGTGAGAACTGCTGTTTAGTTTGTTGTCCTTCCCCCGCACCTTCGATTAGCGCGGGTGGCTACGTATGGTGCGAAAGAAGCTCAACGTGCATACGTCGAGCATGAGAGAGAAACAGAGTAGAGAGAGAGTAGAGAGCAGTCTCCGTGTTTGTGCTTGAGAAGTGTGGAGACCCCTTCCCCGCTCACGCGCTCACCACTACCACCACGTCTTCCCCGCAGCTCTCTCCGCGATGCCTCCCGGCGTGAGCGGCGCTCTCTGCGAGGTCCCCGCCGCCATGGCTGGCCGGTCCCTGGCGTCCCTGCGGCCCGATGAGCCGTGCGTGGAGGCCCCCACTTCCACGAAATCTGCTCCCGCCGGACCCCAAGCAGGCACCCCCCGAGCGCCCGAGACCTCCTCCTCCCCCTCGTCGTCGTCACCTCCTCCGGCGGCCGGGCCCGAGACCTCGCTGCCGTTGCACGTGTTCGTGGCGGGCGTGGTTGCCGTGTTCATCGTGACGGCCGTGGGCACCGCCGGGATCTTTGTGCTCGCGATGCGCAGGTGTGGTGATGCTGCCCGGCATGGTGGGATCTGCGATGACAATAATAACAATAACAACAATAATCAAACCCTTTTCCGTTTCGAGACGACTGCAAGGTGCAGGGTGGGTAGTATCCCGTTCACCGCCCAATCTCGGAACGTGCAAGCGGCTCAGCATAGCGCCATTGTTTTTAAAGACATTGTACTCACCGCAGAGAACTGTAGCGACACGACCGCACTATGATAGCTGGCGCAAAAACTGTACCATGCCCTCCCGCATTGACTTGTGGGAGCCTCGTTACTAAAAAAAGTTATTTTATATTAGTTCTTCTTACAGGAAAGGGTTAATAATGTTTACATTTTTAAATTGGTGCCGCTGCTGCCACACGGCATTCACTTATGAGGAGAAACCATAGATGAGAGGCAAGGTCGTCTCACAGTGAGGAGCCGGTGCTACCAACTATTGCCCAAGTTCTGCGGTCCTCTATATGTTAAGGTGTTGTCAGCCAGTTAACGAGTGTTTACATGTGGGAGGAAACCGAAGCACCTGGGGAGACCCCACACGTGCAAGGGGACAGCACTCTACCCCGCACCGATCGAACAGGTGGAGTCCACACTTTGCTGTACCGCCTTTCCCTGGCGATCCAGAGTACGGCTCCTCCTCGACGCTCATGGGAGATACTTGCACAGTGGATTACATGCCTAAAAACGAAACTATTTTTATTTTACCAGGTATGCCCACTGAGTTATATAGCTTCTTTTCAGAAGTGACCTGGCCACAAATGATTGCTCAATGAAGTGGCTTATTATGTGGAAATGTACATCAGCCAAATACTCAAACCCACAACCTCCTGTATATCAGGCGAAGTAGTTAACATCTTGACACCGTGGGACCTGAAGCCCACATCACCTGGCTGATTAGGCCACGTAACAATCTGGCCAAGTTTTTTGTGGCGTTGCGAGCATTTAACAATGCAAATTGTTCACACAAAAACCCACAGATCCTTACGCGTGACATTCAAATGCATGTATCGTTAGCTCAAGCGTAAATACTAATCCATGTAAATGTGAACATTGCGAGTAGGATCACACATGTTGAACTTCTTTTTCACCGTGTATAGCCAACCGTGCTAATCGAAGGGGCGCGTTTCTCCGAGGAGTCACTTCTCGAGTCATCGCGTGACGTCGCGACTTTGCCCAGACGTGTAGGGTTTTGGCAGCTGCTTGTAAATCCATGCGTCACGAGGGCTTCATCCCCTGAGCCTTAGCCACCAGCGACTCGCTGCATGCGGCACGTTCGCGGTTGTTGTTTCAGCTCAGCTCATCCGAGGAGTTGGAGAACAATTCTCACAATCAAGATTGAGTAATCCAGCATCCAGATCACCTTATTTTTTGGATTATAGAAATATGTAATACCCTAAAGTAGGTTTATTGTGGCAAGGCATACGTTGTATTCCAGTGGTAGTGCCTTACGCCAATAAATCCCTACTCCGAGAGAACTAGCAGAGTTGCGAGATATATCAATTGAGACATTAACCCTTTCCCGTTCAGATGACGTATGTGCATGTCATTGGTTTTCCTTCCGATTCTGTTCAAATGACGTACGTTTACGTCATCGGAACGGAATTGAATCAGAACGCAATCAGAAGTAAAAAGCCATGCGGGAGGGTCATGTGGTGCACTTTGGCACCAGCTATCATAGAGTACGGTCATGTCACTACAGTACAATGTCTTTTAAAAACAGCAGGGCTGCGCCGGTCTAAATAAAATTAACGTTGAACCGCTTGCGCGTTCTGAGATGAACCGGTGAACGGGACTCACCCTGCAACTTGCAGATGTCTTGGAACAGGAAGAGTTATGCTCAGTGCATAGCACAAGCTTCGAACCCTGTGTGCTACAAAAAGGACTGATCTTCCTCCAGACCAACAGCAAAGATGTAGTGGAACTCAGACACCCATATGCATTCCGGTGGTGATTCCACTGAGCTGTTAATGAGACTGCAGTCATTACATTTGGTTGAGAGGCTTACGTTGGGTGCACGGCAGTTCGGGCATTTTGAGTCAAAGTGCTCATCTCCCATATAAGAATAGGTTTAACCAATTCTGGCAACAAAACAGATGTTAAGATCTTAAACACCAAACAGAAACCTTTTGCAAGGAATCATGTCTGCACCAACTACACGTACTTGTGGTGAACATGCAAACCAAAATCATGCTCTGGTAGTATATGAATTATCTTTAAAACTGATTGGTCAACACCAGAGACAGCTTTGTTTAGAGTCTAGTCTCAAACAGAGTTAGACTAGAGCACGCCAAAACCGAACAGCACAAAGGCAATGCACTCTCAGGACATTGAGAGCTCGGTGTGAGCACCTAAAACATGGGACCTCCCTTTCCAGTATCAAAATACAAAAATAAGTTTTACCCTTTCTGGCAATAAAACAGGTGTTAAGATGTTAAACACCAAGGAATCATACTTGTGGTGAACATACTACCAGATGATGTTTTTTATTTGCATGATGCTCATCTCCCATTTACAGCCCTGCTCAGAGCCAGTGGTGGAAATTCCGCATTCCTATGGCCGGGACGAGTCTGTCCATAGGACAACCACCGTTGACTTCCCCACGAACCTATTTTATTGACCCTGGAGGTGATGAGCTGAGTCAACCCATCCAACCCATCCTTTGAACTCGTGACCTTCCGATTACCAGCTGCTCGCTCTTCCGCTGAAATCTTTACTTGTAACTTTATCGCAGCAGAGCGCGGAACATAAACACGATCAAGCGTGTGAAACACGCTGACAAAGCGAGCGTGAACTGACATCGTGACGATCGCCACATTGCGAAACGTAATATCGCAGTCGTGCAACGCTTATCATGTGTAAAACACTCTCGGGTTCACAGGAAGCAGCAGAAGCAGCAACGGAGTGGGGCGAAGCACCGAGAGTCCATGGTGGGGGGCGGCAGCGGCGGCGGCAACAACAGCAACAAGGGCTCGGGAGACGCCAACAAGCGTGGGCCAGGGGGGCCCAGGGGCACGCCGACGACGCCGACGGGCCGGCGCGGGGCGGGAATTGAGGAGGCGGCCCCCTTCCAGGGCCGTGTGGTGCACAACCCCATCTACAAGCCGCTCCTCGTCAAGGGCTACGGCGACGGAACCGCCGATGGCCTCTACCCGGGCCTGCTGCTCAAGCACCACGAGCTGCACGGCACCGCCCGCGCCCTCTGCCCCACGCCCCCAACGCCGTGGGCCTGGGCCGGGTCCGCTGTGGCGGTGGACGGGGGCCAGGGGGTACCGGGGGTCGTCCAGGGGTACGGCGGCGGGCCCAGCTCTGGGCCTGGGTCGGTCCCCGCCATCACTTGGCAGAAGCTGTAGAAGGGACGTGGGGGTGGTGGTGGTGGCGGCCGCGTTTCCTCCTCCCACCGCCCTCCGCCCACCACACCTCAGGGCCCTCCGGTGTTTCCCGCCATCATTTAGAATCAATGTCAAGCGTTTAGAGTATTTGGCCACTGCTATAAATTTCCACGCAATGATAAGCCACTTCGTTGAGCTATCATTCATGATAGCCAGATCGCTTCTAAAAAGAGCTAGTTAGCTCAGTGGGGCCTTACCTGGTAAAATAAAAAATAGTTTACAGTTTAGTACAACCTGCAGGCTGCCTGCACTCATCTCCTGCTGCTCACAATGTTCGCATTTACATTGATTAGTATCTTTGCTCGAGCTAACGAAACGTGCATTGGAACACCACACATAAGGATCGTAGGTTTTTTGTGTGAACATGTTGCATTGTTCCATTGCGAGAGACGATGGCAGCTTGGGGAAGCCTCCATCCAGCAGTATATTTTATCATGGCTGATGATTACGATGTTACGATGTATGTAGCCTATAGCAGCTGTTGTATCCGTGGCTACACCACTGGAAGTGAGAGTGGAGAGAGAAGGATGCACTGTGTTCGCCGCCAACCTCGAGTTTGGTGTAAAAATCAGGGCGACCCAGGTACACGAGAGTTAGCTTGAGTTGGCTATACTTGGGAGTCAAGGCGTGAGAGTCTGGGGAAGAGCCGTAGTGTGGGCTCGGCTGGTAGGGCCGCGGTGCAGCAAGAGTCGAGCCTGCTCGGCTCGAGTCCTCCATCCCCTAACCCCTCTCTAGCAAACATGCCAACATAGGGTTAACGTTGGCATGTGGTTGGAACCGTTTCCGAAACGTTGGCCCCTTATTGCCAGCTTTGCCCCTTTCACACGTTTGTTCGTTTTGCACTGCTGCCATTCACAGCGGCACGAGGGTTTCGCCGGGGTCGTGTTACTGGCAATGGTTGCATCTGGCTTTGGAGCGAGCAAATTCAAGTCACATATGTCTCCCCGGCACCAATCTGTCAGCTGCCGCAATTCAACTGTCAGAATTCCACGGTCTTTTGGTGGAGGCTACTCTACGGATAGGATAACCGCAGTTGACCTCCCACAAAGTGCTATTTGTTTTAGGTACCCCACACAGATGATAGGCTGAGCTGACCAGCCACAAGCAAAATTTTAATGTGTGACTTACGATGTTGATTTGGGTGCTCTGAGCTGAGCTGGCCTGTACTGATTGGGCCCCCATGGCTACAAGACATTGGCCTACGTGGCCACTCACCTCTAAACGTAAATATAAGCTACAAGTGCCCAGTTTTCAGTCACGGAGATGTGACGCCTGTGGCTTTGATTTCATTGACAAAACTCAGTAAATCCTCTTCTTTGTGCTTCTAAAATTTAACAAAAGCGACGTGGTTGTGGTTGTGTGTGATGTTTTTTTTACGCGTAGAAGATCATTGCCGTTTAACTTACACACGCAAAGACCAAGAGTGCGCGACGTCGCTCGCATTCGGGAGCGAATTTAAGTTCCTAAAGTTTGTCGAGTGCAGTTCAGAGATCAGTGCAGCAGCATTACGGCTGTCAAGACTTCACTTTATGTTTTACATCTTTGTACCCAAAGTGGCTTATAGCACGGGAAGGGAAGTCGATTAAATTATAGAATGCGTAGGAAATGAGAAATGGGAATGGGGAAGGGAAGCGAGAATAGACATAATTGGATAATAAGAATAGGATGGAAAAGGATCAGAGAAACGGGAGCAATGGGGATTAGGAAAGATGAAGAGGCTGCATAAGGGCCTCGACGCTGCTGTATGGAGGGAGCGGCGTCTGTTTTCACAGTGGGCGGCGGTGGGGAAAGGGGAGGGATCCAGAGTGGGGGTGGCCACACAGAAGTCACGTGATTTATGGGAGGCTTGAAAGAGTTCACATGTTCAGTTTCTATCTAGAGATGTGGATGAATGTATAGGATACACAGCCCTGTGTTGTTGGAGGATGTAAAAAAGTGGTGTTTGTTTCCTTTTGTCAGTGCTCGTCCAATAATTAATCCGGATAAAATGAACAGCTTAGTTCCTAAACGCGTTCTTTCACGGGATTGGTGGACGACTCACGGCCACTCCCATGCCGCTGGCCAATCACATCTTGGGGGGAGGGCGGGCCGAAGGGAAGCCACTACAGCATCACGATGTCATGATGCAAGCCCCACCTTATGGACGGAGCGCACCAATCGGGCTCCGGTCTGTCTGTCACACACCTGCGCGTTTGTGCGCAGGTGTGTGGTAGTGTAGCGGTTAGCGCGCTACCCGGCGACCCGACTTCGATTCCCGCTCACGGCCAACACCAGGGACGATTATCTGAACCGGTGCTTGAGTCTCCCCTAGGTCGACTTAGTCTCAAATGAGTACCTGGTGTAGTGTGTAAAACATCGCCACTGGGGAGACAAAGGCGGTCGGCTGTGGTGTTCTGCACCCACCCCATCGTGTGCCTTTCCGGTCTTCATAGGTGCGACTTGCTAGCAGCATTTGCCCCAAGTCGGTGAAGGCTACACGGGGGTCTTTGTCTTTTTCAGTGGTCAGCGCGCTGCTTTCCATTCTCGGCTCATCACCCATAACAATGGCAAATTTTTGAAGCCGTCCTTGGCTTCTCCTCGGTCGACTCGTGCCTTAAATGAGTACTTGGTGCAGTGTGTTCCGTGATGGCCTTCATAGGTGCTCACTAACAACTATTGTCCCAACAGTCCTTTGTGCGTGTGTGTTTGTTCATCTGTTGACAGAGTAGGGGGCACAGCTGGTGCATCTGCCAGTCATCTCGGTCAGTCAACCCATAGCACGTGGGTCTGTCCCGTGACCTGTCAGCGAGCCTTCGACACTTCACTTGGCCTCGAAGTGCACCTGGCCTGGCACAGGCGCCGTAGTGACGTCACAGTCACTTAGTGGCGAATGTCTTGTTGGTGCTCACGAGTGGCGGTCGTTCGGAATGTGAAGGTTCTGCCACAGGCACTGGCAAGGCCTGTGGCTCATCGCCATGGGGCTAGCGTCGAGTCAGTGGTGGTAATCTCGCATTCCCATGACCGCGTTCAGTCGACCCACAGCGCCACTGCTGCTACTGCTGTTGACGATGACAATGAAGGCGATGATGTTGCAGATGATGATAATATGTTGCTGCTGATGATGGCGATGAAAATGATGAAGAAAAAATATGATAATGATAATGATGTTCCTGCTGCTGCCGATGTGCGTCTGTGTGAGTAACAATGTGAAAGCTGGTGGGTTTGCATGGGTTAGGCTGGTGTCTTTGTGTGGGTGAGGCTGGTGATTTCGAGAGCGTGAAATTTGGAATTGTATTGCTATGTGTCAGTAAAGGTACGTTGAATGTTTGTGATTATAAATGTAAGGTCGCACTTTTTTAAAATGTGTTTTTGAGGCGTCCTCCCGCTGGGATCCATCTCTGCCAGGGTCCAAGTACAGACCGACTCACGCGATTCAATATATGTCATAAGTTCAGGCTTGTCGTAACTCCGATTCCATGAGGGGATGAATACGATAAACCTCGTAATTTTGGGAGAGCACTTAGGGGCTCTCAGGACCACTCACTCGAAGGTCGATTGTCAAATTGAAAAAAATAACCGATAACATAACAATGAATTACAACATTCATATTAAAAGCATTCATAATATCAATAACATGTATAATAAATATATTTACGTCCGTCACAGTTCAGCTGAATCAAACAGGTTGCATGGGGTTGTCTCAAGGCCGTAATTATAATATTCGAATATGCTCAAAATGTCCCCCCCAATATATTGCTATAAAATAGATTAATGTTTACATGATTGTGGTTATGGTTGTACTTTATTCATCCATAATCTCTGCCATTACATACAATGAAACAAGAAAATTTTTAAAAGAAAAAACAGAGCAATGTAATACAATACACTTTTAGACATTATTGTAAAAAACAAAGAAAAAGTCCATGCTATGTGTTAGTGAAGTTTTTTATATTTTAGGCAGGAAATGGCAGGAAATTAGTTTTCATATTTAGATTTTTTTTCTGGGGAGGGACCCCCAGACCCCCTGGAAGATTTGGTCCCCCCCAATGTTGACTTCATGGCTACGGCCTTGGGTTGTCTACACAGCAGCTGATTGGTTGGTGCAGCATTTAAAAATCTGAAGCACGCCTCAACGTTTTGATGCTGTAGTTTCATTTCTTAATCGAAATGGCCTGTCTACACTATCACACAACAACTGCAAATCATTTAATTAAGTGTATTATTTTTACTCAGTTCCATTGGTAGCCAAAAATCCTGGTGGAAATTCGTTATTCCTATGACGAGGCCCTATACCGCCAAGGGATGACCGCTGGTGACGCTCCACTAAATGGTACAAGTTTTATCGACTCCGAATGGATGATGATTCAACAACTCGTAGCAGTGACGCGAGGTTCGCGGTTCAAACACAGCGGCTGCCCTAATAATTGCTGCAGGAGTGACAACATAGCAAAACACGCGCCGTCCGCTTTACTCACAGTGGACGTTAATAACCCTGTGACAGCATTTGCAAGAGTAGGTCAATGTGTGCCCGGGCATCGTGGTCACATTTTTGGGTGAAATTGCAACGCACATCAATCACACGTACAAGCCCCCCCCCCACCCCCCTCAATGATGCACAGGGGTCACTCTTGCAAATTAGACTCATCCTAGTCGCTTGAGCTCTCATCACGTGATCGATGAGCCGTGGTTTGAACTCGCGACCTTCCACTTATGAGCGGAGGGCTCTGGTCACGGTGCCACGACACGTGCCTTCGTGTCATTGATCATCGCGTGCAGCTCCTTGCCTCGTCCCGCTGGTCGGAGGAATACCTCCCCCATGCCGTGCCAGTCACGACGGTTGTTTAAACTTCACACTTCACCACGCGTGCCACTGTTGGTAGCTCATTGGACGGGGGGGACCAAGTCTCGGGGGGCTGGGGGCCAGGCATAGGCGGAGTTTGACTTTATATTTGGGGGGGGGGCAGAGGTTCGCTTTGTCTCTCATATTAGGAATTGCGGGTGCATTTAATTAGTAGTAGTAGCTTGATTGCAAACTACTAAACACAAATTAATGAAGGTGTCCAGTTGGGGGGCCTTGCTCACCGGTACCCCCCCCCCCCAAACTCCGCCCATGGGCCCAGGTCCTCCATACATCTCACTTCTGCTCATTCTCTCTTCTCCCCTCTCTTCTCTCCTCACTCCCATCATCATCACGATCGCCCTCTCATCCCCCCAAAGTCTTGGCCTGGTCATTTCTCCACCCCCGCCCCCCCCCCCGCCACCATCCTTCCTGTAACGGCGCTCCTCTTCCTTTCTCCCTGCTGCTCACCTTGAGCCGTGCCCTCCTCTCCGACCGTCTGTGGGACCTCCGTCCCGGCGTCGCGTCCCTTTGCCATTCCCATCGCTTGCCCTGTGAATTGCACAGTCAGTTCTCCTATCGCGCATAGTTTTCATGAAACGAATTGGATATAACGCGTTGAATGTATTCGGGAAGACATTTATTTTATAACGCGGATGCGAATTGGACGTAACGTGATTAAAAGTGAAGAGAACCACGTGGCGCGAGTATGAATAAGCGGTCGTACGGCTGCCTCGGCATAACGTCACACAGGGCAGTGGGATGCTGCTGGATGCTTCTAAATGCTACCCACATGACTCGCTCTTTGTTGAGCTTGAGTACGCATCTCACGCGTCATCGCGGACTGTGCTTTGCCCCCGATATTATGTAGTATTCATTATCACGCGATGTTTTTGCAGGAATGCGACTGCCACCGCGTTATAGGAGAAGGGGCTGTATCCTTGACCCCGCCCCCCTTCCCGCGGTGAGCTCCGGGTCAAACGTGCCCGAGTCTACGAGCACGCTTGAGTCATCGTGAGCCGTTGCGTTGTTGAGGAGCGGTGCGTGTTTGACCCACTCAGAGCCCCGTGTCGTGCTTGTCCGTGGATGTATGCTCAGTAAAGTACAATTTTAACTTCAGAGTGTCCCATTACTATTTTACAGCGCACCGTTGGCTCATTACCCCAGCCAATGGTGTAAACATTCCACATTCCTATGGCGAAGCTCGGTTCTGGCTGTCATCACCAGTGAAACGTCACAGTACTCGAATTGTAGATGGTGTGCGTTTACTCTCCAACACACTGGTGTGCTCAAGTAGCAACTAATTGGCACGTTTTGTTTATGTGACACACCTTACAAATTGGCCGTGTCGGGTGGTGGTGGGTTTCACGACACATTTATATATTTTGCGATCTAACCCAAAAACCTTTATTATGAATAATGTTGGTCGCGAAGGCCTCCAACGTGTTCAACTGTTAAATAGTGAAACACACGCACAGGGTGGTGCACTGCTGTCAGGTTGCGAACATTTTAGCGAGCCTGGAGGGAGGATTGTAATGATGATTGTGGTGATGAATATTGTGATAACTGTGATGATCGTGATGGTGATAATGATGATGATCGTGATGATGTTGATTATTGTGATATCATTCACTGATGGTGTTCATTCCTAACCGTGTTGATGATTGCGTTGGTTTATGATGTCAATTGTTGATGATGTCGATTGCTTTACATGATCATGCATGACGGTGATGATGTTCAATGATGATGATCATGCTCTCGATAACAACTGATCACCGTAATTATGTTGTTTCATTATGATAATGTAGTTGTTTTCTGTAACATGCTCATAAGTAACTCACATATGTAACATGTACACAAGAAACATTAAGCACACACGTGTAACGCACATAATACATACACACAACATCCGTAACACAGAAAGACAAAGATTCCCCCGATAGCCTTAACAGACTGTTGGCGCAAGTGCTGTTAGCGATCACCTATGAAAGCCGGAATGGTACACGGGGTAGTGGGTGGCCAACATCAAGCCCGAGGGCCTTTGTCTCCCCAGTGGCGATGTTTACACACCACACCAGGTACTCTGTAGAGGCTTGATCGACATAGGAGAAGCCCAGGACCGGTTCAGATAATCGTTGCTGGTGGTGGCCGTGAGCGGGAATCGAACTCCCAGCACACGAACCGCTGTGCCACAGCATCCCACAAAACACATATGTAACACACACAACACACACGTGTAACACACACAACACACATATAACACACACGTGTAACACACGCAACACACGTGTAACACACACGTCTAACATACATAACACATACACAACATACATGTAACATACGCAACACACACGCAACACACATGCGCGTGTACCTTTAGCACACAGCGCACGATGACATTTCGCACCATCACGTAAGAGTTTATATTGTTTAATGAATGCATATTTAAAATTAAATATATGGTGTGATTACGTATATATGTGAGATGCATATCAAAGGTATATCAACATTGTCTATTTTGAGCAGCACCGCCGCTGTCGTTCGCCGCATTAAACGGGACCGACGCTGTGTGAACCCGGTGACCGGTGAATCCGTACGAGTGTCAAATTCCTTGCTGCAGTGTAGCGACACTGCCAGCTGCCATCATCTGCCATCAGCTGCCAGTCCGTGCATGAGGATTCCATTCGTTCGTTCGTCACGAGTAGTTAGCGAGGGCGCGTTCACGCCCAAATGCGTGACCTCTTGCGACGGTGTTCGCATTAAAACTGCTCTTTGGCTGCCCCCCACACATCGGCGTCTCGAGTGATTTTGTTTGACCCGCGGATCAAGGTGGGGGGAGGGGCGGGGGACCACAGTGGGGGGGGTGGTTCGCAGTCCTCACTTCGAAAGTCGACCGACAACTGAAGTGAGTGCAATTTGACTGCAGTAGTTTTGCGCATCAAAGACGGCGGCGACGTGGGTCCAGAAAGTGACACCGCTGTCGCCTCCATCGAGCTACCCAGCACTCGATCGTTCGGAGAACCGGCTTGTGGAGGTACAAGAGGATAGTCCCTGTCGAGCACTGCGGGGTTGACTCAGCCCTTCGATAAAGTGAGCACCCACGTTGTGGCGAGATGTTAACTGCATCTTCTGGTATATAGGAGGTGGTGGGTTCGATTCCGACCCTAACACCTGTATATTTGGAGTTTGCTTGTTTGTTCTCCCCGTGGCCGTGTGGATGTTTCTCCGGCTTTTCCCTCCACATTTAGAAACATGCGTTTCGAGTATTTGACTGCAATAAAAACGTTTTATTAATAAAATGTCCACATGATAAGCCACTTCGTTGAGCTATCATTTGTGGCCAGGTCGCTTCTGAAAAAAAGCTACATAGCTCAGTGGGCCTTAGCTGGTAAAATAAAAAGTTTAGTATTAGTGAATCTCTTCATACGTCGATTTACAAAACTGATCAGAACACAATGTGTTAAGTACAGTAATTCTAATCAGACCCTATGGTGTTAAACAAATTCAGTCTCCAACTCTTATCATTCACTCTGTCTCTGTGTCCTCTCAATTTATATGGTGTGAAGGTTTATTGGCCGAAACGTCGCATATTATATATTAATTTTATTTTAAGGCCACACGCGCAGTGTGTTATCCATAATAGAGGGGGGGGGGGGTGGGGTTTGGGGTTAGATCGCGTAAATATAAGTGTGCCGTTAGATCCGCCACCACCCCACACAGCCAATGAGACCAACACAGGAGGATGTCTTCACAGTTCTGGCTGTCGCCTGATGATACGAGTCGTATTGCCAGCGAAACGTCGTACTCGAATTGTAAATGTCTGTGGGTTTACTCTCCAACACACCGGTGTGCTGAAGTAGATTCGTTTACGTGACAAACCTTACTTATTGGCTGAGTCGGGTGATGGCGGGCTTAACGGCACATTTATATATTTATACGCGATCTCACCCAAAAAAAACATCTATTATGGAGAATATTGGTCGCGACAACCTACTACAACGTGTTATACACAGTGTGTTATTGACGAACGTGTTGAAGTTTCAATTTGTAACTGTGCTTATGCACCACTGACAACGCAGTAGCATCACCAAACGACGTTTGCTATGGATGGACTCGCCCCTGGCATAGGAATGTGGCTGCCTGTAATCCAGCACCGGAGGCAGCAGCGAGAGTTGGTGGATCACCGCACGAACGCTGTGAAACTCCCTTCGCTGTGAACGTCGAGGAGCCGTGCCCCTGGCTCGGTACAGCAAACCGCGGGACTCTACCTGTTATGCACGTATGGGATAGCGCGTTTCTCCCTCGCACACTTGAATTTTCTCTGGGTGCACCAGTCCCCTTCCACTCATTTATTGGCCGATGACACTAAAGTACATAGAGGACTGCAGAGCTTGGGGTGGGGGACTTTTGTGCCGGCTTACCACGTGACTGCTGCTGCGTTCCCGCTACTCGTCTGTGGTTCCGCCTTCTGAGTCGTCCTCTCTCAGCTCTCTCTATATTCGAAAGCGAGCGACCTCTGTGCGGTCACAAGTCGACGCTATTAACATCGCACGGAGGAATTCAGCCAAATGTTTATCGTTAGGATTGATGGGAATGCATGTTGGGCACTGCTCATGGGATAGACGCCCCGTATAGCACGTGAAGCAACGTTCAGAACATCGCGGGGCACGCTGCATTGCTCAACCTCACGAGTTATCAAAGTCGTGACCGGTAGGTGGGACACACAAAGTGCTTTCCATAAATTAACCACAACAACCTCGCTGATCTCGTCAAGGAGCATAAAGGGATCACCCAAGCTCCAGCCATCCAGTGGACAGATCAGCTTCACTGTAGGTCCTGGTGTCAAGAACATGGGCCCGCATCCGCTGTTCCATCACTATGTAGTCCAGCAGATGTTCTTGCTTGGACCCGACATGCATCCATGATGTTTTGTGGATGTGCCAATGCCGGAACAGCGTGTTGGTAATTAGAAGCCTATGGGCTGCACAACAATCTAGCAGCCTCCTGCTGTTGTTATTGAGCTGATCTGGCCCATTCCTTCCAATCACTCCAGACCAGGTGCCAGCATCATGACCAACTCGCGCATTGAAGTCACCCAACAAGATGACTCTATCCCTTTAGCTAGCACCTGTGACAGGAGGTCATAGAAGGCATCTGACTCATCGACTTTTCCTGCATCCCTCCACGGATGTTCGTCTTCGGTGGGCGGCATAAGTAAGCACGACCACCACTCCTCGCCTCTGGTTGATGGGAAGGCGACCTCAAAGTAGCCTGGGGCTTACAGCTTCCCACACCTCTCCGCCACGCTCCCATGCCCCCTTCTTTTGTTCAGAAGAAGAGCCACTCCCTGTTGTTTGGTAGTCTCCTGCCCCGAATAGAGGACTGTCCACCCCTCATGGTGGCAGGAGCCAGAGCCGGTCCACCGGACCTCCTGTATACCACAGCGATCCAGGCACTACCGGTCCAGCTCCCGACAGAGGAGTGGCAGCATCTCCTCCGCAGTGAGCGTTTGAACATTCTACGTGGCCACCAACAGTGGTTTTTTGTGGTTTTTGGAGGAGCCCCAAGGGTAAGGATTCAGTCTCCTGGCTCCGCCAAATGGGGTTTGGCCAGGAGACGTCATAGACACCTGTCCCCCGGGGGCCTACGGCACAAGCTTAGTTATATTTTTTAAATCGTGGATTGGTGGTAATAAATTGAAGGTGAAGGGGTTACTAGCCCCTCGCACCCGTCTAAAGCCCCCATTTGGCCGATGTGGTGGTTACAAACGCCATAAGGGGAATGGCCAATCTAAGTTGGCCCACCCCCCATGGCACTGCCCACCACAGCGTTGCCATCCGGCACCTAAGAGGAGGTAGGGGGTTGTTTTTTCACCACACTGCAGGTCACAACAACAACCGCCATTCGCCACTAAGTGGCGGTGACGTCACCACGACGCTTGTGCCAGGCCAAGTGCACCTTGAGGCCACGTGAAGTGTCGAACGCCCGCTGGCAGGAGTCACGGGGCAGACCCAGCAGCAGATGCCACGGGTCGACTGACCGAAATGACCGAGATGACTGGCTGATGCACCACCTGTGGCCCCTACTGTACCAACTTGCTGTGCTTTAGCCACCCGACGCTCAGCTCGTTGTTGTGAGCGTCGCTCCTCCGCCCTCCGTTGATGTTGGAGGGCGACTGCCTCCAACTGCCCAGTAGCGTCCTTCACGAGCCTCCTCCACAGAGGCCGATCGTGACACCGTTGGTACCAGTCATCGGCAAGTCCACTCAGCTCCACGTCCTCTTGTACCACATCACTCCATCTCTTCTTTAGCCCGTGCCGCGCCCGTTTAGCCCCCTCGATCCGGCCGAACAAAAGCTGTTTAGGCATGAGGTGGCTGGGCATGCGGGCTACATGACCCAGCCAACGCAGCCTTGCCTGCCGGAGGAGCTCACTGATGGGACTTTGCCCAGACCTTTCAAGGATTTGTGAGCTCCTCACACAATCCAGCCTGGTTAAACCCAAGATGGATCGTAGGCAGGCCAGCCTAAATGTTTCCAACCGGCGAAGATGCTCCATTAGGGGGGTCCACGTTTCGCAAGTGTAGAGAAGGGAGGGAATGACATTGGCCGAGAAGACCTGAAGCTTCGTGCGGAACGACAGACCAGGTAGCTTCCACACATCATTATGCAACCGATGAAAAGATATTGCCGCTCGACTGATTCGGAGTGAGACCTCTGCTGATCAACTGGAGCCGGTCATAAGCACACTGCCCAGGTATGGGAAACTCTCCACTCTCTCCACAACTGCCCCATTACCGATTGGGAGTTGTGGGGGTGGAGTGTCCAATGGTACAAAATACCCAGGCAGGTGCTTAGTTTTGGTGGGGCTGATGGTAAGGCCCCACCTCTTAGTGGCATGCTCCAGTCTCAGCAGCAGCGTCTCCAACTCCTCTTCTGAATGAGCAGCTATTACCAAATCATCGGCATACATAACGTGGTTGACCAATAGGGAGCCATCCCTTGATCGCACCCGGGCGTCGATCAGCCTCCCATTATATCTGTACCAGATGGAAATTCCTCCAGTACAGCTATTGAAGGCTTCACGAACTACGCAGTCGAAATAGATGTTAAATAATGTAGGAGCCAGAGGACATCCCTGTCGCACCCCAAGGTGTACAGGGAAAGGCTCCGACTCCCGGCTACGTAGTTTTACCCGGGCCCGCTCACCATCATGAAGGTCCTTAATGATCGTGAGCAGAGGGGCAGGGACTCCGAAAGCACGAGGAACAACCCAGAGCCCAGGCCTACTGATGGTATCATAGGCATTGACCAGGTCAATAAAGCAGAGATGTAGGTCTTGTTGGAATTCCCTACACCTCTGCTGTAGCAGACGGACAGAAAATATGGCATCTGTGCAGGACCGCCCTTTCCTGAAACCGCATTGGGGTTCCGCAAGCCTCTCCTCAGCGTGCCTAGCAAGGCGATGTTGAATACTCCTTGCCAGGACCTTTCCCGGCACACTGAGGAGTGAGATGCCCCTGTAGTTGTTACAGCTTGTGCGGTCCCCCTTCTTAAAGAGGGGGACCACCAGGGCATCCTTCCAATCCTGCGGAACCCGTCCAGTGGTCCAGACTGTTGTTATGATGTCATATAGGGCAGTCTGTGCATAAACGCCACCCTCCCTCAGCATTTCGCTTCTCTGCTCGGTGCCTTTCCTGGTCTCAGACTCCGGATCGCCTTCAGTACTTCCTCAACAGATGGCACCTCAGCCAGCCACTCTCAGGGGGTTACCTCTTCCAATATTTGAGGCACCGCAGCCTCAGCAGGGTTATCCCCACTTTGTGCCATGATGTTTTCCTGGCTGAGAGATTTTCCCTCCCCCAGGACCTCACAGAAATGCTCAGCAAATCTGCAAACCTGTTCCTGGGTGTCGGAGATTGGATCACCGTTTTTTCCCCTAATGATGGTAATAGGTGTGGCGCTGCAGGTTACTTTTTTGATGGAGTTAAATAGTGATTTGTGATCGTGGGCCACTGAGGCAGACTCCATCTCCTCAGCAACCCGCGACCACCACCCATCCTTGCAGCGCCTTACGGCTCTCCGAACCTCCGAGCGAAGGCTGCGGTAAACCTCCTCATTCTCTGACGTGGGATGCTGTAGCCGATGAGAGTGGGCCTGTCGCTTTTTCTCAATTAACCTGAACACATCCTCTATCAGCCAGGGTTTCTGGGGAGGTCTGGACCGCGTACCCAAAGCAGCCATTGCAACTGCATGAGTCACAGTCCTAAAACCTCGCCCATTTACCCTCGACATCAGGAGGAGTGGGGGACGATGCCAACCCCAGCTGCAAGCGATGATGAAATTCTCGCTTGCAACTTTCATCAGCTGAGACCAGGCCACTTTTGGCTGGAATGGGGTCCTGGGTGTACACCCACCACCGGAGTGGAAGAATGGCAGGCGCATCTTACAGATGACTAGTCGATGGTCAGAGGGCAGATCAGCTCCACGGTACGTCCTGGTGTCAAGGACATGGGCTCGCATCCGCTGGTCCGTCACTATGCAGTCCAGCAGATGTTCTTGCTTGGACCCGGCATACATCCATGATGTTGTGTGGATGCGCCGATGCCGGAAGAGCGTGTTGGTAATTACAAGCCCATGGGCTGCACAAAAATCTAGCAGCCTCCTACCGTTGTTATTGAGCTGATCTGGCCCATGCCTTCCAATCACTCCAGACCAGGTGCCAGCATCATGACCAACTCGGGCATTGAAGTCACCCAACAAGATGACTCTGTCCCGAGTGGCCACTTTAGCCAGCACCTGTGACAGGAGATCATAGAAGGCATCTGACTTATCGGCTTTGCCTGCATCCCTCCACGGATGTTCGTCTTCGGTGGGGGCATAAGTAACCACGACCACCACTCCTCGCCTCCGGTCACAACAACACACTCACTCACCCACTCACCACACTGCAGGTCACACCCTCTCACCCACTCACCACACTGCAGGTCACAACAACACACTCACTCACTCACCACACTCAGGTTACCTCACTTCTCTCTCTGCTTTGATCCCTCACACCGCTCCACTCTGAATGATCTCCCCTCATCGTCTCTCTTCACCGCCAAGTTCTTAATGATAACAACCGAGTTTTATTTAAGACACGCATTACACCCTAGTGTATATATATTTATTACGACTTTTATTGTGTTCTTTGTTGCTGGTCTCTTGACATGTTGGGCCTTTGACGTTCAACAACTCTGTTTATAACAAAGTAACTGGTATATATATATATAATTACCCTTTCAGGCAATAAAACAGGAGGTGTTAAGATATTCAAACACCAAATAGAAACATTTTGCAAGGCATCAAGCCTGCATTAACTACACGTACTTGTGGTCAAACAAACATGCTCTGATAATATATGGGCATTGTCTATGAAACGGATTGGCCTACACCAGAGACAGCCTTCTTTAGGGCCTAGTCTCACCACCGGTGTCAGGCCAGAGAACGCCAAAAGGCGAACAGTACAAAGACAATGCCACGATCAGAGCATTTAGAGCTCGGGGTGAGCAGCTACAAAATGGGTAATAAAACCTATTTTATTTATAAATTGCCAGAAAGAGTAAAACCTATTCTTGTTTTTCATGCTTTGATACTGGCAAAAGGTCCCATTTTTTAAGACCTGGTAATGGTGCTGCTACTGCGTGGGCAGTGATGCACAAGCACAAACAACAAACTCAACACGTCCGTAAACACAAGTAAACACTCTGTATGAGGCCTTTAAAAGGAAAAGTATATATTTTATTTTACTTCGAGTGGAAATTAAGCACCTCGCAGATCAGTAAAGGAGAAAAAAAAACCAAGCCAATATATTCGTCTCTATAACAAGTTGTGGTCTTAAAAGAGCATATATATATACACATCGGCAACGTTTCAGGCAATGGCCCTACTTAATGGCACGTACATTCTTCGTGGATTTTGTTTTGCTATGAATGATCATTGCCTGAAACATGGCCTTTTATACATTTGTAGTGACAGTATATCAGCCACTAGGGGGATAGAGCGCGCCACAGGATAAAAGGGGAGCGCGGAGATGATCGAGGGTAGACTGAGTGAGTAACGTTCGATGGGTCGGGTCACGTCGTCGGGTCACGTCGTCGGGTCGTGGAGCTGCAATAGCTTCGTGTCTAGGGGGTTACGTAGAGACAAGGACGTCTACACCAACTATAGAATTAGCTCCGAAAAGGTCCTGATTAAAGGAAGTGTTAATAAACGGATTGCCTCCAACCACGTAGTGTGTGTCTTCATTAGGAGCACTACACATTTGTATTAACATGGAATGGGTCACTACGGCGCGTCGCGCTGGCTGCTGGCAAGAAGGGGCTCGGCTGCCATGGCAACCCTGTCAGGTCAGCAGGTGAGGAGGTAGGCGGGAGGAAGGGATGTGGGGAGAAGGTGACGGAGGGGGTACGGGAGAAAGCCCCGGAACCTTCTAGGAGGGGCAGCGTAGCCGAGGGAGAGCGAGGCTATGCCGGGGGGATAAAAGGGGGACCCGGAGAGGACTCGGAGCCGTTGTTGGAGTGGACCCCTGGAGCTCGTCAAGTCTCGTCAAGTCTCTACCCTCGTCTCCATCGTTGTGGGTTAAGCAGCCTGTTGCTGTCCTGACCCGGTTATAGTATTCCCTGTGCCTGGGAAGGCCATAAATAAACAGAGTGCCTCCTACTACAGTGTCTCCCGATTGCATCAATACACATTTTTACTTTTACCACACAAACACGGCGTCATTTGTTTTTAAACGATATAGCTATTTTTTATTTTACCAGGTAAGGCCCGCTGAGCTGTACAGCTCTTCTTTTCAGGAGCGACCTGGTCATCAACGATAACTGAATGCAGTGACTTATCACGTGGAAATGTATAGCTGCCACATACTCTAAACCCACGTTGATTTAAATGTGGAGGGAAAAACCCAACGACTAGGAGTAAAATCCACGTGGCCATGAGGAGAGGTAGAGACATGCAAACTCCAAATATACAGCAGGCGTCAGGTTCCCACAACCTCCTGCATACCAGGCGAGGGAGTTAACATATCGCCACCACGACGCCAAGTTGACGAGCGTGTCGAGTTCCGTGTTGAACCTCCGTGCACTGGCACCCATTGGAATGGGGCACCGGCTGCAGGAGTCTTTGCCCGCATTCAGAAAGCCGCCGTGGGCCTCGCGCGGCGGCATCCTCCTGCATGTGCCCACGCGCTCGGATCGACTCCTCGCGGCAAACCTCTCCACCCCGAGGCCAACTTCACGCGGCCAATGTTACGATTGATAATTGAAAACAGAAAAAAATCATCTTGGGTTGTGCCACTACTATTGTCGAATCTGGTGGAATGTTTTTTTGTCGTAACCCTCCACCACCCGACGCAACCAAACAAATGAAATCGTCCCGCGTTGTGAGCATTTAAGGAAGGACGCGCCAAATGTTATTTTTTGGCAAATTTCTCACGGCCCAGTTTAGCAATCAGATAGAGCTGATGGTCACCTCATCAGCTGATGCTGCAGGGTTGTCACCCGCCTCCTGCCAGTCTACAGCACCAGTCCCCCTTCCACATCAGCTCCTTATCGTCGGTTTGAGTCGACACTGAATGAAAACAGAATAGATTCAAATAGAACTCGCATAGAGACCCAAACACTCAGTCAGGGACCCATAGACTCATACAGAGACATCTATAGACTCACAAAACAACCCATAGACTGGCACAAACTCACACCCGCACCTCCGATTAGCACGGTTGGCTACTGACATGCGAAAGAAGTCCACCATACATTGAGACCCATAGACTGTTAAAGTCCAAGCTCTAAAGATCTTTCTCTATCGCTCGGCCTCTGAGAACTTCCCCCGTCGCTTGGACACCTCGATAACCGCCCCCTCTCACAATCACTCATGCGGCACGGTGTCTACGGACGCCTTCACGGTTATACACGACGCGATTCCCACCCCCCCCTGCTTGTGAAAAATGTAGATGTTATTGATATTTACCAAAATATATATTTTTTAAAGTAGGGCCCCGTTTAAAAAAGACTCGACGTTTCGGGGCGGCAGCAACCCCACCCCCCAATCAGGACGCGTGCCCCTCTCCCTCCCTCCCCTCACCCGTAGGACCGCCTCCACATTCACTCCAGCCCGGTGCGGGTCCCTGCAGCCTAGTAGGGTTCCCTCCTGCGGGTGGAGGGGAGGGGGACCCTCGCCCCCCCCACCGGCCCCCTCTACTGGGGGCCTAGGTCCCACTTCTCGGCGTGCAGGAAGCGCGTCGCGTCCTGGAAGCCGCAGCGGAAGACGCCCTCCATGGTGCGCCGAGGGGGGGGCAGCACGGCACGCGCCACGCGCAGAGCATTCCGCACGTTCACCTGCGGCAGAGGCAAAGGTCCCCCGGTACGTCCTGTGAACGATGGACTGATGGGGCAAGTGCTGTTAGCGAGTAGCGCCTCTGATAGCCGACACGGCGCACGAGGGGGTGGGTGGCCAGCGACAACGCCCTTTGTCTCCCCAGTGGCGATTTTTACTACACCACGGCAGCGGGTACTCATTTGAGGCTGAGTCGACTTAGCGGAGGAGGCCCAGGACCGGTTCAGATAATCGCTGTCACTGGTGTTGGCCGTGAGCGGGAATCGAACTCGGGTCGTTGGGTTTTGTAGCGCAGCACGCTAACCGCTGCCCCACCGCTCCCCACGTACACCTGCGTGGCTACGAGTCGGGTGTTAGAGGATCTTCCGAGACAAATTTGATGACAATGATAATAATGTAATAATGCCAACTTGCAACACCGCGCTCTCCGATAAAAAGCATCATTCCGAGGTAATAATTTGTATAGCGCCTTGACCACCACGGCGCTTCATATGGAGAATAAAGAACGGCACAACGTGTGAGTGTAATGGTGGAGATGGGGTGAATAAAATCGATGAGAGGAAGCAATGGGGGGGGGTGAATCTGTGACGATGCGTCGACTCGGTGAAAGCGAAATTGATGAGAGAATGATGATGATGATGCTGTATGGATTGAATACATGATTAAAGAGGGGAGTGAAAGCCATTCTGAACTGCGAGACACGCGGCCCACCACAGGGGCCCGCGTTTGATGAGAAAGAGGAGAGAGGAGAGAGAGACGAGAGAGGAGAGAAACAAGCTGAGGAACTTCCTAAGCGGGCAAGACCTTCAAAGCAAGTTACGACTGCGTTATACAGAAATAGCCAAAAGGACGCAGTCACCCCCGAAACCTCCAGTGAGGCCCAGCCACAAATTCGCCAATAATATTTACTGCCTTAGGGATGGCCGGAGACTGACCGCCCCTCGAACGGTCCTCATGCCATCGCAAAAAGTCCTGTAAGCTGGCACCGCTCTACAGAGCGGTGAGTCGGCAGTGGAAAAAGTCGAGAAGAAACCCATGAGACCCGGAGAGCTACCGCTGTGGAAAATATCAAATGACCAGCCATACTTGTAGACAATGCACGTGACGTACAATGCCACCCAGAATCATTCGTTTCAATGTTTTCGTTTTAAAAAGTGTCCAAGCATCGTACTAGAATGCAGTCAAAGTTTCCGGTGCCTACATTGGACAATGTTGCGTTATAAAACGTGCTTGCTGTATAACATGCGCATGTAATAAATCTATCCTGGACAAAAAAAAATTAACCCGTAAAAACAAAGTTTTTCACTATAAATCCTTTATATGTAAGATCACCTCTTGACATGCCCCGTATATTCCCGAGGGCACTAGCGTTGACCCGTTTTACCACTTTCAAGAACCTGGCGGCTTCAATTTAACTGCTCTATAAATAGTCTCCATTGTACAGCGTGGGGGCAGAGATTTCATGCCATGTGGTTAGTCAACATTTGCGTCATCATGAAACGGGCGGCTAGAGTCCTCTAGTCCTCTGGCTTGAGATGGCTGCCACCTATGGGTCAGATGATTGTCTGCCACCATTAAGCAATTGGTAATTAAATACTTTTCCTTAAACAGTGTAAAATGTTGGAAATTTTTTTCAAAAAAAATAATTGTCATGCACAACGAGTCTGTGTGCAAAAAGTCAGCTCGATTGGATCACGGGAAGTGGGTTAAAAAACGACCGAAAGATTTGCACAGTCGTAAGCAAGCAAGCAAGCACGCAAGCACGCAAGCAAGCAAGCAAGTGAACTTAATATAAAGGATTTAAAAAAGAGAGACAAGGGAGAGGAGAGAGAGAGGAGAGAGACGTGAGTCGCCGCCGCCACCGCCGCCTGCTGCAGCGACGATGACGACGCGGCGGAGGCGGCGTCCCGGATGTCCACGCACCCTGAAGTTCTCCCGCGACACGCGCACAAAGAGCTGCACAGCGCCGGGGTCGCAGGGGCAGATGTCGTGCTGCCCGCTGAACGGGGACACGGTGATGGTGCGGCCACGCTCCAGCACGGGGAGGTTGTTGGTGAGTCCCCCGTCGAACCAGCACTGGCACCGCGGGGGAGCCGGTGGGAGTACGCACGCAGAGAGAGAGACGAGAGAGAAGAGAGAGGTGTCAATGAGACATTTTTTTCGCCAGTATACAAAAAATGAAGAACAACAATAGTCTTTACCCCTTTCTGGCAATAAATCAGGAGTTGTGTTTAGATATTGAAAGACCAAATAATTGCCTTTTTGCTAGAAATCAAGTCTGCATTAACGACACGTGTTTGTGGCAAAACATGCAAACAAACATCCTCTGATAATGTAGATGGCATTGTCTTTGAAACGTATTGGCCTACACCAGAAACAGGCCTCGTCTCACCAGTGTCAGACCAGAGAACGCCCGCAAGCGAACAGTGCATTACAACGGCATATTACTATCAGAGGATGTTCATAGAGAGAGGGAGGGGTGGGGGAGGCCGAGTGAGACACCGCAACCCACGCAGCACGGCTATCGTACCGAACCATTCCTCCTTTTCCACTGCGTAACCGAACCGCACCAGTGCCGCGCCGGGTCAGCCAAGAGGTTGTCTTTTTTATACCACTGGAGAACCCGAGCCGTGCCGCGAAGCCGCTTGTCGAAATTCTACATTCCTATGGCATGGGTGAGTCTACCAAGAGGGCTGTTGACTTCCCCGCAAAGTGGTACTCTTGTTATCGACCGCAAAGAGACGATGGGGTGAGCCAATCCCCGACCAGGAATTGAATTCGCGAGCCACTTGCTCCGTCGCTCAGCCGCCCGGCGGGAAATTAGTGCAGGTCGTGCTCAACTCTCAACTATTTTTCATTTTACCAGGTCAGGCCCACTGAGCTACTATATAGCTCTTTTTCAGAAGCAACCTGGCCATAATAAACAACTCCACGAAGTGGCTGATCGTCCTGTGGACATTGAGAGCATCCACAAACTCTAAACGCGTGTTGATTCTAAATGTGGACAGAAAAGCCAGAGGACTTGGAATATGCAAACTCCAAATATGAAGGCGTCAGGGTCGGGATCAAACCCACGACCTCTATATACCAGGCGAGGTAGTTAACATCTCCTAGCCACCATGATGATAAGAGAGAGACACGCAAACTCCAAATTTTCCAACAGGCGTCAGGGTCGGGATCGAACCCACGAACTCCTCCATACCAGGCGAGGGGGGTAACATCTCTTAGCCACCGCGGCGCCCTAATGTCTGCCCTTGGGACGATTCGACCACTCGGGGCGGTGGTCGTGACCTTGGCAGTGAGGTCTGTGAGGGAGCGGTACCTCTCCGTCGTAGGTGACCGGTTCGAGCCCAGCGTAGAACGGGATGAAGCTGCTGGCCAAGATCACCTGCACACGTGCACACGACAGGACACGCTCAGCTGTAACGTGCACTGCTCACGCCTGGACAGCAACTTGCACACACCTCCCCCTGTATGCACACCCGTGCGTGCGTGTGGATGTTGAACTTCTTTCGCGCTGTACATAGCCAACTGTGCTCATCAGAGGTGTGGGGGAAGGACAACAAACTAAACACTAAAAGCACACCGTACAAAGACAAGGCCTTTACAGACTTTTGGGGCAAGTGCTGCTAGCGAGCATCTACGAAGACTGGCACTGCACACAAGGGGGTGAGTGGCCATCACCACGCCCGGCCGCCTTTGTCTCCCCAGTGACGATGTTTGCACACTGCACAAAGTACTAATTTGAAGCTGAGTCGACCTAGGGGAAGCCCTGGACAAGTTCAGATAATCTCCACTGGTGTTGGCCGTGAGTGGGAATCGAACTCGGGTGACCGGCATCATAGCGCAGCACGCTACCCGCTACACTACCGCTCCATCACACCCGTACACACACCCCCTGAGGAACACACACATACAAAACGAGCACACACACATCCAAAACGAGCACACACACATCCAAAACGAACACGCAAACATACAAAACAAACGCAAACAACTACGAACGCACACACAACTCCCCCCACCTCCCGTGCAGGACACACCAGGTAAGGCTCACTGAGCTAAGAATCTCTTTTTCAGAAGCGACCTGACCAAAAATGATAGCTCAACGAAGTGGCTCATCACGTGGACATTTATAATAGCCAGATTTTCTAAACGCATGATGTTGATGCTAAATGTGGAGGGGAAAAAACGAGGATGCAAAGAAAAATCCACGTGGCCACGGGAAGAAAGGAAGCCGCGCAAACTCCAAATATGACAGCAGGCAATCGTCAGGCTCGGGATGGCACCCACGACCTCCTTACCCCCCTCCTACCCACACCACCACTCCCCCCACCCCCGCCCTTCATGCTGTGTGCGTGGACACGGGCACCTGCACGAGCTCCTGCCGCGAGCCGTAGCTGGAGACGACGCGGTTGTGCCCGGAGCGCGCGCTGCTGATGGAGATGTGGAGGCGCCCCTCGGCGCGCTTGTGCGCGTCCTCAGGCAGCAGCGCCTCAATCCCGTCCCTGTCGGGTTCACAACCACAGCGCGGGTGTGAGACACGGGGTGGCCTGCCGTGACTACCGAGTTCACAACCACAGCGCGGGTGTGAGACACGGGGTGGCCTGCCGTGACTACCGAGTTCACAACCACAGCGCGGGTGTGAGACACGGGATGGCCTGCCGTGACTACCGAGTTCACAACCACAGCGCGGGTGTGAGACACGGGGTGGCCTGCCGTGACTACCGAGTTCACAACCACAGCGCGGGTGTGAGACACGGGGTGGCCTGCCGTGACTACCGAGTTCATAACCACAGCGCGGGTGTGAGACACGGGGTGGCCTGCCGTGCCTACCGAGTTCACAACCACAGCGCGGGTGTGAGACACGGGATGGCCTGCCGTGACTACCGAGTTCACAACCACAGCGCGGGTGTGAGACACGGGGTGGCCTGCCGTGACTACCGAGTTCACAACCACAGCGCGGGTGTGAGACACGGGGTGGCCTGCCGTGACTACCGAGTTCACAACCACAGCGCGGGTGTGAGACACGGGGTGGCCTGCCGTGACTACCGAGTTCACAACCACAGCGCGGGTGTGAGACACGGGGTGACATGCCGTGCTTGCCGGGTTCACAACCACAACGCCTCCCTCCCATATCCGTCCCTCCACGTAAACAAATATATAACAGCGTTTCTTTACACATCCCTTCAACTAGTACAGCCTTTTGGCAGCGTGTGACTTCACGGCATTGGTTCAATACATAGGCAACTCTAAAAGTGATCGGTGGTGCAGCGGTTAGCTCACTCCGGGGTATGAACCCAAGTCCATGCCTCGGCGACGGCTAACGTAAGTTGCCGAGCGACATCCAAATCAGTTCTGGTGCCTGCCGTCACGAGCCCGCGCTGGCCCGCGTGGGGAAGTATGGTTAATCACAACCCCGTAGACTGGCAACGCATGTGAATGTCGTTATCATGTGGAATATAGAATGGGTTTACGTATGTCGCTCTAAGTCGCTTCTGAAAAAGAAGCTAATAGTTCAGAGGGCTTTAACTGGTAAGATACAAAAAATATATCATTTTATTTGTATATATTTTAAAGAGATTTGTTTCTTATTCTTGGTTCTTTCGGTAAAGTCACGCAGAAGGGATATAATAAAATAATACAAATATAAAACAATAAAGAATTCTCACGACGTTTCGACTGCAACACAAGCAATCATCATCAGGTCTGAAATCCACAGCAAGAAAATATTCTTGCTGAGGATATTGTTTTATATATATTTTTTCCTTCTACATGACTTTACCGAAAGAACCAAGAATATGAATCCCTGCAGTCATGAAAGCTTTAAATCAAGATGTGTTTCTATTTTCTATACTTTGCACTCCTAGCGTGTTTGTGTATTGTTTGCTGTTGTAACGTTCTGACCTGCCCCTACTGGACATCTGTGAAAAAGAGCTTTGTAGCTTATCGGATTCCTCCAGTATAATTAAATATTTAGTTTTTAATTCTGCATGTTGAACTTCTTTCACACGTACGTAGCCAACCGTGCCATTCGGATGTGCGGGGGAAGGACAACAAACTAAACACAAACAGCAGTTCTAAACAAATAGAGTTTTCAATCGAGATTTAAGAGTGCACAGCTCCAGTGGCTTTCTAAGCACCGCATGGAACAGATTGCATTGTCAGAGTGAGTGTCATCGGTGAGGTCAGCTGACAGCGGTGACGCCTGCTCTGAGGGTGTTCTATTGGACATCTGTGAAACTACTTGACATCCGTGGAAAAAAGCTTCACAGCTCATCGGATTCCTCCAGTCTAAATAAATATTCTGATTTTGAAATATTCTTAGGCGTCGGGCTCACGAGGAAAGGAGAGGTCGTGGCTCTTCGCGTTGAGGCTCCGTTACCCTGGAACCCGCTACTCTAAAGGGTTCTGTGCTCACAGCGGCTACTTTGCATTCAGTGTTGAAAATTTGGCATGGATGTCTGTATGCAATGTATCCTTGTATAATTATTATTGTTTATTTATTTTTAGTGATTTGCTTACCTTTTCTCTATTTTGCACTTCCTACCGGTTGTTGATGTTGCTAATCCGTCCCGACTGGACATCTGTGAAAAATCGCTTTGCAGCTCATCGGATTCCTCCAGTCTTAATAAAGATCTCATTCTGACTTTTCAATCAAGGCTTGAGACGTATTTATATAGCACAGCCACCGTTGCGGTAGTTCGCTTACATTGACATGCTAATCTCCCGCAATGCAATGGCCACCTCCACATCTGCGTCGTCGTGGAGGTAGCTCAGCTCTCCGATCTTACATTGGCATGCAAATTCCATCTCTAGCCCCGCCCACTTACCCTTGGGCTAAACCCATCTCAAACCTATCACATCCTGCTTCAGCAGCTCTCCCGCTATATATTTTTTTCACCTGATGACGATTGCTTGTGTTGCGATCGAAACGTCGTGATATTTGTATTATTTTTCTATCTACGTGGCTTTACCGAAATACCCAAAGAATAAGTATTTATATCATTTAGCCTTCTGATTGTACTTTGAAATATTATGCTTATCTTACTGTTTCATTCTTTTTCCTTCTTTTTATGTTGTTGTATTTTTTCTGAGTGTATTTCAGTCCTCCGTTAGCTAGTATCTTTACATTTATATTCGAAAATGTTTTATCCTAATTCCGTACCCCTCATTAGCACGGTTGGCTATGTACGGGGCGAAATAAGTTCAACATACACACGAAGCGACATTTAACCTCGTGGTATATTAAAGGTGCTCTGTAAATCAAGATTAGATTAATATTATTATTATCTATGGCTCCCCACCAGCTCCATTTTTGCTAATTTAATATCTTTGCAAACAAAAGTAGAATCCATGCACCGTGTGTGGTTTTTCTTCATCGTCGCTTGATAGTCTTGTTGCTTACCAGTTGGTCCACACAGAGACGCACACAAATCCCCGCCTTGTGCTCAACCACCGGTTCGGCGGAACTGTACGTGTGGCCGTGTCTTGGACTACAAGGTCAGCACACTGTGCAGAATTACCTCGTGGTGCTGCTGTTGTTACTACATTGGATAGTGGTGCACAATTAGCAACAAACTTCAACACATTGGTCAATAAGAACATTGTGTGTGTATGGTCTTCATAGTAAACAGATATAACAGGCGATGTTCCGGTCAATGGCCAAAATGTCATGGAAAAAGAGCCATTGCCGATGATATACTTTCCCTATCAAGGCCATGTACACGGTGTTATTATTGGCGAATGCGTTGAGGGTTTTTTTATTGTCGCGACCAATATTATCCATAATAAAAGGTTTTTTGATGAGATCGTGTAAATCTAAATGTGTCGTGAAACCCGCCAACACCCGGCACAGCTAAATAGTAAGGTGTGTCACGGAAACAAAAAGTGCAACTGAATAACGAGTATAGCACACCGGTTGTGTGTTGGAGAGTAAACCCACAACATTTACAATACGAGTACGACGTTGCGCCGGTGACTACAACCATCATCATCAGCAGGCGATTAGCCAGCTGGCTAAATTGTCAATGCTGTAAATGTTGCTGTGGGTTTTACTCTCCAACACACCGGTGTGCCGTCGGGGAAAGAGACGGAACGGAACTTAACTCAGGGTCTTCATGAAGTCGAACCCCGGGGTCACGACCCCGAGCGCGAGCTCCCGGACTTCGCGACCAAAGCTGTAGACGAACTGAGTCGCCTCCTGGCGGAGCACGGGACGGGGGGGGGGGGGGTCAGAGACTCCCCGCGCTTCCCAACGCCGTGCGGCCTCAACCCCTCCCGCTCTACCCCCCGCGTCTCGTCGGCCGCCCGCACAGCGGCGTGGCCGGCGTGGACCCTGGTGAAGAGAATTAAATAGCTCCTTCCTCGCGCCATGTGGTCATGTCCCCACTTGCCCCTGTGCCCACGTGCCCATGTCCCCATATGCCCGTGTCCCCACGTCCCCGTGTCCCCATGTGTCCATGTCCCACATGTCTCATTGCCCCACATTTCCCCGTGTGCCTGCATCCCCACGTGCCCCCACGTGTCCATGTCCCACATGTCCCCGTGTGCCTGCTTCCCAAGTACCCCCACGTGTCCATGTCCCCGTGTCCCCGTGTGCCTGCTTCCCACGTGCCCCCACGTGTCCATGTCCCCGTGTCCCCGTGTGCCTGCTTCCCACGTGCCCCCACGTGTCAGTGTCCCCGTGTCCCCGTGCCGTCACCGGGATGCGGTGTGGCGCTGTGGCGAGCATGGCGGCCGTCATGGCCCCGGCGCTGGCCCCGGCGTAGGCGCGCACGAGCGCCGTGAGCGCCGCTCCGCGTTCCAGCAGCGCGCTCGCCACCCCCAGGTGGTACACGCCCATGAAGCCCGAGCCGGCAAACGACACGTTCACCTCCTGCTGCCCCGCCTGCTGCTGCTGGTGCCCCGGCTGCTGCTGCTGCTCCTCCACGGGCATCGTTTCCTGGATGTGCAGCGGAGCGACCATAGACCGCACAACTCACAAACTGGCCAAAAAATACAGGGTGCTTCAAATTTTTATTAAGGTTGGCTGGGTCGTGAATTAGGGTCATTGGGTCAGGAACAAAGAGGGGAGGTGAGGGAAGAGTGGAGAGGGCAGTAGGAAAAGAGATGAGTCACAACATTCCATGGATATTGGACGGACGATGTGAATATTTTAATAATATAATTTTAATAATATGTTAATAATAATACAATCTTCATCCACGTCGAGGAACTTCACAAGTCCGATTGATGCAAAACGTTGGCAGCCTCATTGCAAAAAAAAATGTATCACTACAAAATTCCCAACATTACGAGAATTGTACAAACATTACCAACAATCCATGATCAGTCACAAGATAGTTGCCATCACACAAAAACAACAATCAGATCACAATAAACAAATGTCTTAATCACAAATCATAAAATGCCCATCAATGGCAATGCTATATCATTGTTGTTAGTGTTACTTATTGTTGCTTATTGCCGAATGTCAATCCGCTCCTGCACTGTTTCACAACAGGCGTGTCGCCACAGAGTCCCAGGTGGCGCCACGGTTTTCTTGGAATTGCATTTAAATGGAACAAAGGAACTAATCTCAGTGCGAAAATCGTCATCGTCATCAACTCCAGAGGCCCTTTTAAGTGTTGCCCTTTTTGTGACGAGCTTCTCAACTCTCACCCTCGTCAAAAACAAACGACAAGAGGTCGTGTCCCCACTATCAGTCGGGATCAGCAGCTTCGCATGGGCTCTTTCCACATCGAGTCGGACACAAAGGGGCCTCCGTTCCCACAAGGCACGCGCGCGAGTGTCTGGCTCGTAATTTTGAATGGCAGCGCGCGGAGCCGTCGCTCTCTCGCTCTCATGGCGTCTGGGAACTGTTTTTTGACTTAATCTTTTGACCGCCCTGTGATTGTCGAACGATTATCATGTGTTCTTTGCCAAGTCGTCGGGAATATTTTCGCTCAGGTTGACTGATGTTCACTATTTGACAGCATCCAGACTATTTTTTTAAACCTGATTAAATTTGTACATGTTTGCTTTCCCTTTGTTATCACTTTCCAAGGACTTTAACTTCCTCCGTGAAATCATCTCCACTCGTCGAAAATAAATAAATAAACTCCTGCCACGGATTTTTCCAGCGGCACTTGGATTGCCTTGTTCTCGATGAGATGGCGATATCAAATGTCACGACCTGGGATCTGTCATGCGCCCGATCGGCCTGGCCTCAAAATAAGGAACGGTTTGGTCCCAGAAATTTTTAAGTCTGGGCACCAAATTGAGAGTTTACCAGTGCTGTGTTTTGACACTTTTGTTGTACGGTGTGGAGGCCTGGACATTGCTTACAGCTGATTTGTATTGGTCACAGTCCTTCCACACGCGTATACAACGGATCGACTTCGTCAAAAATGTCACCGTCGCATCTGCGAGACGGGTCTCCGAGCGATCGAGAGCTCAGCTAGAGTGGGAGACGGCTGTGGTGTCACTCTGTGGATCCACGTCGCCCCGTCTGTGATGCGCAAACTCCTGCAGCAAATTGCGCTCACTTCGGTTGGCGGTCGACGTTCGAAGTGAGGATTGCGACCCCCCCCCCCCCCTCAAAGAGATGGCGCCCCCACCCCTGTGGTCCTCCCCCCCCCCCCCTCCGTTATCCGTGGATCAAACAAATCACTCGAGACGCCGGTGTGTGACAGCCGAGAGGAGTTAATGTGAAGGCTGTTGCAAGGGGTCACCCGTTTGACACAAACGCTCCTTCGCTGACTACGCGTGACAAACGATGATATTAGAATGGGCAGCGGATCGTGAACTCCCCCCTCTCTCTCTCGCAGCTACAACACATTGCCATCCCATGTAGGGCCCACAGCGAGCGATTGCATTCAGTGTGGCCACAACCTCATAGCCAGCTCTACGGTGTGATCGGCGCCGTGGAGTCAAAGATATTGAGGAGCACTGCAACCGTGGAAAGAAATCCTTCCACACCGTGAAGGTGACAGCCCAGGACTGGTTCGGCTATCACTTGTACAGGAGGTCGTGGGTTCGATCCCGACCCTAACGATGCATGCTGTATATTTGGAGTTTGCGTGTCCCCTCTCTCTATCTGTCCCCGTGGTCGCGTGGAGTTTTCATTGGGTCCCCTCCACATTTAGATTCGACACGACGCGTTTAGACTATTTGGCTACTGATATCAATTTCCACGTGATAAGCTTCATTGTGACCAAGTCCGCTTCTGAAAAAGAGCTACAATATATAGCTCAGTGGGCCTTACCTGGTGAAATAAAAACAAATAGTTGAGTTTTTATTGTTCACACGCCACTGATGTTACCCAGCAGTGGCGGCAGTTCCAGGACATTGTAGTTACATCGAGTTTGATAGAGTTGCGTCGAGATTCATAGGGAGAGCCTTGGAGTTAGATAGAGATCCATTGAGTTAGATAAAGTGCCTTAGAGTTACATAGACATCCAGAGTTACATAGAGATGCAGAGTTATGTCGAGAGCCATGTAATTACAGAGACTCACGGAGTTACATAGAGAGTAATAGAGTTACATAGAGACTCACAGCGTTACACGTAGACGCATAGAGTTACATGACGCATAAAGTAACGCAGAGACTCATAGAGTTACATAAAGACCCATAGAGTTACATAGAGACTCATAGAGTTACAGAAAGACTCATAGAGTTACATAGAGACGCATAATGTTACATGGAGACTCAGAGTTACACATAGACGCATAGAGTTACATGGAGACTCATAGAGTAACGAAGAGACCCAGAGACCACAGCCCAAGGCAGTCGGCAGTGGCAGCAATTGAATGTCGTTACAGGGTGTGAATGTGCCTAACTCACACGAGCGCAAATTGAACTTACAACAGCAAAGGATTTACACAAAATCCAGGCCAGAGCTCACTCCAAATAGCACAAACAATCAACAGTGCGTACATAAGAATCAACAGCGGTGTAAACAATCCGTACCAAGCGCGTCGAGAAGCGGAGTAACACAACCTCGCACATCGCGCGGCTTTGCCGCAGCATTCACAGCAGTGACAGAGGTGACCCAGAATCCACTGTGTCACCTCCCAACCGGTATCACGAACAATCAACACCACGAAGTGAATATGGCATCGCGCAATCTGTCACAATGGCGTGTTCAAAAACAAATACACAATACGTCCATCGTCATAACAACAACAAAATCAACATCACAAAAATATCATCAACATCACGGTGCTCACGAACATGTGAGACGTGGACACGTGGGGACACGGGCACAGGGGGACACGGGCACAGGGGGACACGGGCACGTGGGGACACGGACACGTGAGGACACACTCTGTCTCTCTCACCCTGTCTCTCTCACGCTGTCTCTCTCACTCTGTCTCTCTCACCCTGTCTTTCTCACTCTGTCTCTCTCACCCTGTCTCTCTCACTCTGTCTCTCTGTCTCTGTCTCTCCCACTCTGTCTCTCTCTGTCTCTCTCACCCTGTCTCTCTCACTCTGTCTCTCTCACTCTGTCTCTCATGCCCTTACCATCATGGCTCTCGTTCCGTTGCGGTAGCGCCTGAGGTGGGCACAGAGGTCGTGGCTTCGAGTGCTGGCACTGAGTGAGTTTCCCACCACTCACTGGCACTGAGTGGATAAGCTCCTGGGTGTGAATGCTGGGCTGCGAGGTGGGGCCTGGGTAATGATGCTGATTGTGACATGCGCGTGCGTCAGGTAATGGTGCTGAATTATGGAAATATGTGCCCAGGTATTGTACACGTGATTGCGCATGAGTTGGGGGGGGGGGGGGCGGGTGGGTGGCACAGGGGTTAGCGCACTGCGCTATGAATCCGGTGACTCCAGTGGCGAATATTAGCATCGCTCCTGGGTGTTCCCTGGTCGCCACGGTGGCTAGGATATGTTAACTACCTCACTGGATATGCAGGAGGTCGGGGGTTCAAACCCGACCCTGACGCCTGCTGCTGTATATTTGGAGTCTGCGTGTCTCTCTCTGCTACTCCACATTTCCACATGAAAAGCCACTTCGTCGAGATATCATTTGTGACCTCCCCCTACTGAAAAGCTGTGAAAAGTGATTTAAAGCCCATCGGATTCCTCCAGTATGAATCGTATTCTGATTCGCTATGTTGAACTTCTTTCGCACCATACGTAGCCAACCGTGCTAATCAGAGGTGCGGTTGGAAGGAGAACAAACGAAACACAAACAGTAGTTGTAAACAAATGAGTGTTCAATCGAGATGTAAACGTGCGTAGCTCCAGTAGCTTCCTAAGCACTCAACTGGAATGGTAACAGATTTCATTGTCAGTGTCATCCCGTTTTGGCCTCAGCGTGAAGCAGTGAAGCCAGCTGACAGCGGTGCGGGGTCAGGACAACAAACTCAACTTCATGGCCAGCCCTGACTGGACATGTGTGAATAAGAGCTTTATAGCCCAGTGCATTCCTCCAGTATAAATAAATATTATTATTCTGAGTACCTGGTGCGTTGTGTAACCATCAAAACTGGGGAGACAAAGGCGGACGGGGAGGGAGTGGTGTTAACCACCCACCCCCTCGTGTTCCGTCAAACCTGTGTATAAAACATCCTGATTTGAAGCTTTCGTGACTGCAGGAATCCATAATTAAAACCTCGGCAGGCTTTGCCTGGTAGGATGGGGATGATACTCTTTGATTCTTTCGGTAAAGTCACGTAGGTATCAAATAAAATATATCACGACGTTTCGGGCACAACACATCAGGTGGGAGCGCACGGACTGCGGTTGCACCCGATTCAAGAGCCGAATGGTGCACAGGGCTATACCTAATACATGGACTGAACTGAGGTCTTGGTCGATGATGGGTTAGGGTCTTAGGGAGGTTGTCGTTGGCAATGAATACGAGTAAACTCCCTCGCGGTTTGCTCGCGTCCATTACGGGTATCTGGGGCAGAATGTCCCTACATTGTCTATCTCACTCTCTCAAGTCTCCGTATGGCCGAGAGCCGCGGGCCCACGTACGTCTTCACACGCAAACACACGAGAGGGTCATGTGATGTGGTCACGTGGATGTAGCGGCCACCACTCGGCCACACATTTCTGAATTTAGAAATCTGTGGGATCGCCCCAGGAGCACTCATGCTGGTCTAGTGCAGTCAAGGGCCGAGAGCCCCCCCCCCCTCCCAAGCCACCTCCTGCTTCCGCAAATTTCTCCTGTTTTCAACTTAAGTTCGATTTGAAGAGTTTAGAAGTTCAGCTGCTTTCTCTGTCAACACTTCCAGCGCTGCCGTGATGATGAAGATGATGATAATAAAGTCAACGTGTAATGAGTCGCCACTGCACGATATTCGCTCGTTCTCGTAGACAGAGAGAAAGACGACTCAGAGGCGCCAGGAGGAACCACGGACGAGCGGGAGAGGCAGTAACGCGGTGAGCCGGCGCTACCTACAATTGTCCAAGGTCTGCGGTCCTCGACACGTGAAGGTGTTATTGGACAATGAAACCGTGTTTATACACGTGGGAGAAGGTAACTGGAATGCCCGGAGAAACAAAAACACGATTTAATCCAGAGAAGAATCGTCAAATATCCCTGCGTGGTCATCATAACGTCTCCCTCTATTGTCTGTTTATTAGTCATTATTCCTCGCTCTCTTCAGATCATTCGAGCCTAACAACGAAACGAAACAATTTTTTTTATTTCACCAGGTAAGGCCCACTGAGCTATATAGCTATTTTTTTAAGCGACTTGGCCACATATGATAGCTCAACGAAGTGGCTTATCATCACCTGGAAATTTACAGTAGCCAAATATTCCAACGCATGTCGATTCTAAATGTGGAGAAAAAACCCGGAGGACCCGGAGAAAAATCTACGCGACCACGGGGAGAGAGACACCGCAAACTCCACATAAACAACAGGCATCAGAGTTGAGATCGGGAACAAACCCACGACCTCCTATATACCAGGCGAGGTTGTTAACATTTCGCACCGTGGCGAGAGCCACACTTGCACTGCCATTCACGAGCCTAAGTTTGGGCCACTCCTGGTGTGTGTGTGTATGCGAGATAAATGTAAACACCGTTTAGCTCAATATGTTTTGTGTGTGTGGTCATCTTATTCTTATCATGGTAATGTGGAATTTCTACCACTGGCTCCGGGGATGCCAATGGGAGATATAGCTTGTTCTCATATCAAGCGGTAGTTGTTGTGTTCCTCAAGAACACCGCGTTATGGGAACATCGCGTTATAATAAATAAGATAGGGGTAAAAGCACCATCCGCGATAACACGTGAGATGTGTACGCAGGCTGAACAAAGACCGAGGCGCGTGGGTAGCATCTAGAAGCATCCAGCAGCATCCCACTGCCTCGTGCGATGCTACATCGAGGCAGCCGTACGACGGCTTACTTTTACTCCGACGTAGTTCTGTTCACTCGATCGCGTTCTTTTCCAATTCGCAATCCGCGTTATAAAATGTGCTCCCTAATACACTAATCGCGTTCTATCAAATTGCTGTTTTGAAAACAGCGCATGACAGGAGAACGGACTGTAATTAGAACCGCCCCATGCTCGCTTGAGCTGGGAGGGAGATTTTGCTGCGACTCAACCGATGTTGACAGTTATGCGGAATAATCCTACTCAAAGTTTCAGAAAATTTGTCTCAAGTGGAATTGGGTTTTTTTATTTGGAGAAAGAGAGCTCAGAGCAGCATGCGGATCTGGAAACTTCCAACAGAGGGATGAGGGAGGCAGCGGGGGGAGTTCCAAAATGTCAAGTTTTGTTTTTATCTGGCCTTACATTAATAAACGCACCTCCGATTAGCACGGTTGGCTACGTGTGGTGCGAAATAAGTTCAACAATACACACATACATACCCTCTATGCGTTTTCTCACATTAGTTGGTGATGCTGCTGCTACGTTAGCCCTGGTGCACAACCACCAATAAACTCAACTGATTCATCAGAAACGGCACTGTGTGTGTGACTTTACAAGAGAGAACAACAATATATGATAGGCGACATTTTGGGCAATGGCCCTTTGTGGCCCAGATAAGGCCTCCTTTATATCGAGGTGACCCTCCTTCACTACATGCATACAACGCCATGTACAGGGTGGTCCAACAGTCGGGACACATTGGGTTATTATATTTATTTTACGTATGTTTGTATATTGCACTTTTTTTGCACCGTACGTAGCCAACCGTGTTAAGTGAAGGTGCTGGGGAAGGGTAACAAACTACACACAAATAAGTGTTCCAAAGAAATTAGTTTTCAATGGAGATTTAACTGAAACGTCGCCGATATATATTTATTTGAAAGCGAATGTGTAGAGTGTTATGTAATTTGATTTCCTGGGTTATCAATCAAACACTGATGTTCGCGGTTTTAAGGGAAGGGCAATCGCCTCCATGGGCCCATATCCCCCCACCCCCTCCCCCACCCCCATGGCCTCCCTTCTCCCTCCAAATACAAGGACTCCTCTAATTACGAACATTCGACTTACAAACTTTCAGAGATACGAACCAACCTATCCGTATGTCCAATTGCCTGTTAGGAAAGAGAGTCGTAAGTTCAACCGCCGCGCAATAGATGGCGGTGGTGGCATCTACATCTGCAGAACGTAAGCACATTCCTGCGGAGGGAGCTGGTAGGAACCGTTTGGTTGTGTAATGTAGTAACTCGGCGGGAGACGACTTCACGGGTAGCACACTCTTTATTTCACCAACTTCGTTACACAAGTGACTAACACCCACTGTAGTTACTCGGGTGACTAACACCCACTTGGTTACTCGGGTGACTAACACCCACTTGGTTACTCGGGTGACTAACACCCACTTGGTTACTCGGGTGACTAACACCCACTGAGCTACTCGGGTGACTAACACCCACTTAGCTACACGGGTGACTAACACCCACTGAGCTACTCGGGTGACTAACACCCACTTAGCTACACGGGTGGCTAACACCAGCCTACCCCACACGGTTCTCCTGGCTACACCCACACGGGCTCTTACGCCCCGTAGCCTCTCGGAACACACCCAGCCGGGGTGTCCCTCTCGACTCTGGGTCCCACAGTCCCGACCCACATGGGCGTCGGACCACGGGTCCCACAGTCTCGCCTCCGAGCCACACAGGGCCCCGGTCCCCACAAGGACAGCGGGACTAGGGGTCTCAGGGCACTACCTCTTCACTCCGTCTTCGATCTTCAACTGGTTAACAACAACCCCGAGTGCTCTCGCGCGTCACCCTTTATACACCTCCTGCGGACGTCGCTGAGAGCACCCATCCCATTTGACCAATCACTGGGCGCTGGCTACGATCCTCTTTTCCCACCGTGTCAGCGCGCCTCACCACTCACGCCGCGCCGCCCCGTAATCTCTCACTCCCGGCGCGCGCGTCCACACCACGCCCACAACGCGTGCCCAACCCCACACCCCGTGCCGCCCCGTGATCCATCACTGTCGGCGCACGTCAACACCACCACTACATCACCCCCTACCACATAGCTCGCAGCCGACCCGGCTGCTATAAAAATATACAACACCCCCTCATGTGTGCCCCGTAACACAACAACAACATAACAACATAACACAACACGAACACCGCCATCCGCAAAAATCAGCAAATGCCACCACAACAACAGAACAATATGTACAATCCGGCGAGTGACAACAATAAATGTGTATGCCAACATTTTTTTTTATTTTTTTTCTTTCTTCTGACTCGTGCAGCGTCCCATTCTTCCCGAGCGTCCCTTGAACGGGACATTACCCCGGCAGAGGGGGAACACGGCGGTGAGCCCGGGTTTAAAAAAAAAAAATTTCTTCTCATGAAAAGTGTTGTGTCCTAGCCCGAGTCCGCCTTGCCGGTCCGTCGTACGGCACCAGACGCGGTTGACCGTCCGGTGGTGCCGGCAGTTCAGGAAGGCACGGGCCAGGCATCGGGGATCCGCGCGTGCCGCGGGGTTCCGGTTCCCGACGGTCAACCGCCGTCAGGCCCGAGACACCTGGGGGTGGGTCAGGTGGAGACACGCCTGCGACACATCCCTCCCCGAGTCGACAGTCACATCACACGCTCGGTCGTTACGGCACAAAACGGGGTCACGCGGTGCCGCGTAGGGTTTCAGTCGGGAGGGGTGCACGTACCAACGGCGTTTTTCCCATTTAATCTGTATACTCTGGGGTCGTGCAACCCGCACAATTTCCACCGGTCCCCTCCACGGTCTCAACAACTTGGGGGACGTAGCCAACGGTGCATGTGGACAATGCAGCCAGGCCTTATCGCCTGGTTTCCAATCGTGCGTATGCACCCTCCGTCCATGCAATATCTCGTTCGCGATCTGCCGAGACTGCGAATTCAATCTCGCAGCCTCTCGCGCTTCAGCCAATTTGGCGATATTAAACTTGATGTGGTCTGCCAATTTAGATTTTGCACGTGGCTGGGAAATCCCCAGTTGGACGTCCATGGCCGGATCGGCCTCCCGCCCATACATAAGAAAAAATGGGGAAAACCCCGTCGCCGCATGAGGGGCCATTCGATAGGCCACGAGCACCCCCGGTACCTGTAAGTCCCAATCAACCTGATCGTCGCAGACCTGTTGGCACAGCATAGACGTAATCGTCCTGTTCAGACGTTCAACCATTCCGTCAGTCTGCGGGTGGTACGGGGAGGTACGCACTTTCTTTGTACCCAACAGGTCGCACACCTCGCGCAACAAAACACTCGAAAAATTCTTCCCTTGGTCCGTCAGCAAGCGTTCAGGGGCGCCCTTGTCCAAAACATAACCTTGGACGAAGGCGTCCGTCACTGCCGCAGCCGACTGGTTGGCGAGTGGCCACGCCATGGGCCAGCGGGTGAAGTACTCTACGCCAACCAGCAGGAACTTATTTCCCCTAGGTGTAGCGGGAAAGGGCCCCAAGATGTCTAACGCAACCAATTTGTTTGTGCGCGAAACCTGAATGGATTGCAGCGGTGGATTAGCCGCTACTGGTGGCGGCTTCCTTTGGGCGCACCTTACACATCCCTTAAGAATGTTCGCCACGTCGTTGCCCATCCCGGCCAATAATAGTCTCGCTGGATTAGGGCGAGCGTTTTATGAAAACCCAGATGCATGAGTCGTTCATGAGCAGCCAGAACGACCCTTCCCCGCATAGCAAATGGCACAACGAGCGCGTGACGCCGGGACATGTTGTCCCACTTCATCAAGAGGCCCTGTCTGCACACCCAGGAACCGACCCGCGTTTCCCCCCCCTCGGGAGCGTCAACCTTCCGACGTAGCGTGAGTAGGGAGTTGTCGGCCATTTGGAGACGGCCCCACTCGATGAGAGGCAACGCTAACAGCGAGTCCCTCCCCGTGGGAGCGTCGACCCCCGTAATATCAGTGGCGGTGAGCACAACTTCCGCGGGGACGGCGACAGGGGGTTTACACCGCGCCGATCCCAGCAGACATTCGCATTCCGTGCGCGGCGGCAACCGCGACAAGGCATCCGCGTTCGAGTGGCGCAATCCCTTGCGGTAAATCGTCGTGAATTGGTAGTCCTGAAGGACCTCCAACCATCGGGACAATTGGCCGGATGGCTGCGCCACCCGCATAGCGTACTGGAGAGCCGCATGGTCCGTACGAACCGTAAAATGACGGCGTAAAGATACGGCCTGAATTGCTGTATAAAAAACACAATCGCCAGCAATTCACGACGTGTCACACAGTAGCGTTGTTCCGCAGGGGACAGAACCCTGCTACCATAGGCGACCACCCGTTCAACCCCCCCGACCACCTGTGAGAGCACTCCCCCGATACCCGTGTTACTGGCATCCGTGTCGAGCAAAAACGGTTGCGTGAAATCGGGGTAACACAAGGGGGGAGCCTGCACCAAGGCGTCACGAAGGGAGCAGAACGCAGCCTCCTCTTCCGGCCCCCAGTGAAACCGCACACCTTTAGCCGTCAAAGCGTGCAGGGGCCTGGCTATGGTGGCAAACTGCTTGACAAAACGACGGTAATAGGAGGCGAATCCTATGAAGCTGCGGACTTCAGTGACCGAGGTTGGCGTTGGCCATGAGCTGACGCAGTGCGTCTTAGCAGGGTCTGTCGAGATCCCTGAACGACTAACGATATGGCCCAAGTACCTGACCGACTCCCGAAGCAGAAAACATTTAGCCGGTTTAAATTTAAGCTTAGCGGAACGCATCCTGAGGAACACCGCTCTCAGACGCTGGAGGTGCTCCTCAAAAGTCCGGCTGAAAACGATGATATCATCGAGGTAGATCAAACAGGTGTCCCATTGGAGGCCCCGACAAAACCAATTCCATGAGCCTCTGGAACGTGGCGGGAGCGGAATGTAAGCCCATGGGCAATCGGTTGAATTCAAATAGGCCTCCCGGCGTCCGGAAAGCGGTTTTAGGTTTTGATTCGTTATCGAGGGGCAATTGCCAAAATCCCGACAGCAGATCGAGCGTCGAAAAAAACTGTGCTCCCGCCAAGGCATCCAGCGACTCATCCATCCTGGGGAGCGGATACGCATCGGCCATAGAGATTTTGTTTAGGCGGCGGAAATCGACACAGAACCGCAAGGACCCGTCCTGTTTTTTAACTAGGACGATAGGAGCACCCCACGGACTGGAAGAGGGCGAAATGATGTCGGCCGCCAACATGTCATTAACCGCCGACTGCACATGCTCCTTCTCGGCTGGGATGAGCCGGAAGGGATTCTGTCGAATAGGAGCCGCGTCCCCCGTAGCTATGTGGTGGCACAACAGGTCTGTGCAGCCAATATCGTACTTGTGACTGCTAAACACGTCAGCAAACTCGAGTAGCAAGCCCCTCAATGCTCCCAACTGCACACTGGACAGGTTACTAGACCCGGCACACAACGAGTCCACCCACTCTGTCTCCTCCTTACTTTGAGGATGCGTATCGGCACTCAATCCCGCGTGAGCAACGAGCTGTTCCTCGACGGGTAGCGGCGCGGCGTGAGCCAGCACCGTTCCCTGTGTAATTACGGCCGGCCGCGACCCCGTATTCAGGACCATAACAAACGGCTCACTGTCCCCCCTCACCATGGTCTGAGCTACCGCTAAGTCGAGGCCCCCTTTGGCTCTGTTAGACGGCCCCAACAGAACTCCCTGTGCCCCCGCATCCACCCCAAGGGGTTTTCTCAACCGAAGGGGTACCAACATTTGCGATCCCGGGGGCACCCGTAGAGTCTGAGTTGCCAGCGCCTGCACCGTCGCACAAACCGTGCGTATTTTAGTAGGGCTCGTCAAAAACGGAACCCGCCGTCCCGATGGAAGCTCAATGCAGGCTTGATCTACGAGAATTTTGATGGGCATTTTGGACAGAAAGTCTGTACCTAGTAAACAAGGAACGGCCAGCGATGATGATACAAAAATAGGACCCGCCAATTTGATATCGCCAATACAAATAGTCGCCCGAATCTGGCCGATAATTCCCAGGGATCCCCCGTTCACCGCGTAAAATGGTACGTCCACCGGCAGAAGGGGTCGACATTAGACGGGAAGAATGTTATAAATAAGGTCCGAAATGATAGTGGCCGACGCACCCGTGTCCACAAGCACCCGGACCTCAACCCCGTCAATAAACCCCGTTACCACGGACGACCCGGCCGACGCAGCCACCATCCTGTGGGCCAATTCGGACCATTCGACTGCTTTCGGGCCGTGTACGAACCCCCCTCGCCGAACCGAACCCCCGGTACCCTTATGCGGTCCCCGCACCGCCAAGCGGCGACCCGAACGTGCCGTGTATGGGGACCGAGCGCGTGAGGTGCCGCGACTTGCCGGGTTTAGTTGCGATGACTTGTGGCCCCGGTCGTCGTCCGGACGTGGTCCCGTGGCGCGCTGACGCGGAGCCCGGCACCCGGCTGCGACGTGACCCCGAAGGCCGCAGTTGTAGCAGACGACGAGGGACGTCGTAGGTTTCGGTTGCTCCAGCTTGCGGGATGAACGTGTGGGCGAACGACCTCCCGTTCTCCACTCCCCCGGTCTCGATACAGTGAAGGCCTCCTCCCGAGCCGCAGCAGGCTGAGGCTCGGCGACCGTGGCAGCCACTGCCGCGTTCCCCGCCGATGCGCAGATGACCGTTGGCTTGCGCTTGAGGACCTCGTATGCGTGAATACTCGTGGCAATCCCCAGGGAGCAGATGTCCATTTCGTCCGCCGTATTGATGGGGACTCCCAAGCCGTGAGCCAACGCCAACAGCTGCTCCGTCACCATGGCGTCCTTCCCCTCCTTGTCCATGCGGGGAAAAGCTGCGTCCGCCAGGGCGAGCAGCGCCGTGCGATAGGCGAGCGTCGTTTCTCCAACCACCTTTCGCCGATCGTAGAACTGGTGGCGACAGGTCGAGGGCGGCCCGAACACTTTAGCCATTAGGTGTAGCGCGGCCTGGAGCGTTGAGCGGGACGACCTAGGGGCCGATGTGAAGGCTGCAAGCGCGTCGTCATCGAGCATCGCTGGCAGCGCGCGCAGGGCAGTGGTGTCGGACCACCCCGACATTTCTTGATGTGCGAGGAACCTTCGTTGGAAGGCTCCCCAGTCGCCCCCGTCTGCCTTGAACGCCGACAGCGCGGGCAATCGTTGCTGGAGGACCCGGTCATCGTCGTCGTCGAAACGATTTTCCCGTGCGCCGCTGTGGTTGTAGAAAATGTCGGCTCCGTCTGCAGGCGCATAATGGAGGGCTCCGGCGCGCACCGATGACGCGGGCCGCTCTGAGTGGAGCTCTCCGCCCACGTGGTGTCCGCGCTTCCCGCCAATTAATGGCGGACCCTCAAAAACGGCGCCAACTTCAAAACTTTTGGCGCGAAGCGCCTTCTGGCGGGATCCCTCCAGCCGCGCCGCCTCCTCCAACCCCGCAGCCGTCCCTCCGCCCGCTGGAACGGAGATCTCCGCCAAAACTGCAGCGGCGGCGAGCAGCAACTCCGCCAGGCGGGAGTGTGCTTCCTGTAGGCTGGTGTCGGAGGCGAGCGGAGCGTCGGCCATCGCCGCGAAGTGCTGCATCTGCGGCAACTCCTCGTCCTCTCCTCCCGAGGTTGGTGTCTCCGGTACGCCGTCGTCTTCCCGATCTCGCTCGTGGGTACGGGTAGTCTTCCTAGTATCCATTCTTCTTGAAGACAGGTTTACTTCTGACGCCAGTTGTAATGTAGTAACTCGGCGGGAGACGACTTCACGGGTAGCACACTCTTTATTTCACCAACTTCGTTACACAGGTGACTAACACCCACTGTAGTTACTCGGGTGACTAACACCCACTTGGTTAGTCGGGTGACTAACACCCACTTGGTTACTCGGGTGACTAACACCCACTTGGTTACTCAGGTGACTAACACCCACTGAGCTACTCGGGTGACTAACACCCACTTAGCTACACGGGTGACTAACACCCACTGAGCTACTCGGGTGACTAACACCCACTTAGCTACACGGGTGGCTAACACCAGCCTACCCCACACGGTTCTCCTGGCTACACCCACACGGGCTCTTACGCCCCGTAGCCTCTCGGAACACACCCAGCCGGGGTGTCCCTCTCGACTCTGGGTCCCACAGTCCCGACCCACATGGGCGTCGGACCACGGGTCCCACAGTCTCGCCTCCGAGCCACACAGGGCCCCGGTCCCCACAAGGACAGCGGGACTAGGGGTCTCAGGGCACTACCTCTTCACTCCGTCTTCGATCTTCAACTGGTTAACAACAACCCCGAGTGCTCTCGCGCGTCACCCTTTATACACCTCCTGCGGACGTCGCTGAGAGCACCCATCCCATTTGACCAATCACTGGGCGCTGGCTACGATCCTCTTTTCCCACCGTGTCAGCGCGCCTCACCACTCACGCCGCGCCGCCCCGTAATCTCTCACTCCCGGCGCGCGCGTCCACACCACGCCCACAACGCGTGCCCAACCCCACACCCCGTGCCGCCCCGTGATCCATCACTGTCGGCGCACGTCAACACCACCACTACAGTTGCTCGGTCAATGGCCAGGGTCAACGGTAGCTTTGTGTATTCCACAAATATGGCCGACTGTGAGGGCGGGCACAAGCCGACGTGAGTAGGTTAAACGTTGAGTTTTATAAGGAGACCACGGGGTGACCAGCCCCTCCCCACCCAGCCCCACCCCTCCCAGCCCCTCCCCACCCAGCCCCTCCCCACCCTCCCCACCCAGCCCCTCCCCACCCTCCCCTCTCCACCCAGCCCCACCCCTCCCATTTTTGGATGCACGACGGATGGACGGACACAATAATCCCCTGTGGGCTGGTTTAACCAGGAGGTTCCTACCAGTAAAAAACAGTGGTATCTACATCTACAGAAGATTATACAACATTTAAAGCCATTCTCTCGTGTATAGTGTACATGCCGTACAACATGTTTGGAATCGACAGGAGTAAAGTTGGACAAATCGGCTTACGAACGGACCTCTGGAGCCTAACTCGTTCTTAAGTAGAGGAGTCACTGTACTGCTATGAATTTCCACTTGATAAGCAACTTCGCTGAGACATGATTTGGGATCGCCAGGTTGCTTCTGAGAAAGATACATAAGCTCAGTGGGCCTCACCTGGCAAAATAAAAACAACATTTCATAGTTTTACAGTAGTTTAGTTTCGTTCTGCTTTATATTTCGAGGACGCCCTTGACTTTTGCTTACTCGGGGAGTTTTTTGTTTGTTTGTTGCTTTTGCAGTTTTGAGATCAACAGAGGCCGGAGCCGGGTGCGCAACAGCTGACGTCACCACGCACAGGCGAACGGCAGCAGCGATTACGCGCGCGCCGCCACGTGCGGAGTCACCGCTGCCTAATTGCCCGTCAGCCCCAGGCCGTTTAGAACTCGTTGGCAAATCTGCTAATAGGGTGCTGGAGCGTGTGTGTGTGTACAGCGTTCATTGCATAACCCCACATAAACCACCCACCCGGTACCATTGTCACCACCACCATCATCATCACTTGTATTGCGTGAGTAGGGCAGGTTCTTTTTTTCCCTTTCGCAAAAACCACTTTGGAAGAAGTGAGAGATTAACTTTTGTGTTTTTTAAAGTAATTTGTCCTCGCCAAAGTTCTTGTTTTTACATCGATGTATTCTCGTATGGCGTGTTTGGTGTCACTAGTTACACGCTTTCCTTTGCTCGTATTTCAAGTTGGTTGTTGTTACTAAAGTCACCAGGTACTCAATCGAGGCTGAGTCGACCTAGGGCAGGCACAGGACCGGATGAGATATCCGTCTCCGATGTTGGCTGTGAGCGTGAATTGAACTCGAGTAACTGGGTTCATAGCGCAGCACGCCAACCGCTAAGCCACCGCTCCCCTACAGATACCAATGACATAGATCCCCCGTATAGCCTGAACAAACCGATGGGGAAAGTGCTGTTAGCGAGCACCTATGAAGGCCGGCACGGCACACGAGGGGGTGGGTGAGCAACACTACGCCTGGCCGCCTTTGTCTCCCCAGTGGTGATGTTCACACACTGCACCAGGTACTCATTTCAGGCTGAGTCGACCTAGGGGAGGCCCATGGCCAGTTCAGATAATCGTCACTGGTGTTTGTCAGGGTCGTAGAGGAGCCCGCTAACTGCTATGCCACCGCTCCGCTACAGATACACACACACGCATACCCCTATTGCGATATCAACGAATCAAAGTCTTAGTTCACTGTTTTATATATATTTTGTCCAACATTTGTTCTCACTGCGACAACGATAAGTGCTTAGTTTATGGATAAAATACACCGAATGTAAACTGTTGACAATTCTAAACGAATCCAGTGCCACCTTCAGTTGGGATTGTTTGCCGACGCGTCGATGGATGAAGTAAGATTGTATATCCATGTGAGCCATTCACTCACATTGATTCTATAGCGTGGCAGCATATGCTGAATGTCACCTAAACCGGTCAGAGACTCATCCAATCCAGGGTCCTCGTGGCATCATATACAGCACCCTAGAGTCACGCAATGCAACGCATGGGGGTGGCTTCAGTGGCACAGCTGCTCGTACTGGCCACTCAAATTGATTGCTGCTATCCGTCTAAGAATTGTCAAAAGGGCAAATCCTGGCGAAGGGGCACTTTGACAATGGAGCACAACGCGACAAAGTCCATAAGGCATCGGTGACTGTGCGTTGAATCGGACACGGGGTGAACACCGTGTGAGTACACGGAAATCAACGTTCGGCGAGGGGTGTAAGAGAATCTGAGTCATTGCAGAAAGAAAAAATATCCTTCAGCTTCAAGAGCCAGCCCGTGCACCATGATACACAGGCTGGCTCTTGACTTTGACGATCATAACGGTATAGAAACGACATTACGAGGTAATAAGGCACTGTGGCATACGATTCTTTGGTTCTTTCGGTTAAGTCACGTCTAAAGATAAAATAATACATTTAATAATAGCATATTACGACGTTTTAGTTCACTGTTTTTATATACGACCTCACCCAGACCAAGTACACACGAGCAGGGTTTGTATTAGCCAGCCGGACGCCCTTCCAGATTAATCAGGTTGAGTCAGAAATGAATGAGTACGGGTGCATAGACAATCGGTCGCGAAGTAACCGTCGCAACGCTCTGTGTAAGGGAGGGGAAACGAGTTAGGATCACCGGTAGGCACACGATTGGCCGCGCGGGATAACGCGACCCTGGGTTTTTGAAGTGAGGGGGGTAATAAAGGGAACCCGAGGCATTCAATACAAGAGTCTTCTTCAACAGCTCGGTCGCCAAGCCCCCTCCCCCACCTGCCGTCCTGCCTCATCGAGCCGCTCGCAGCATCCGTGTGATGCCAGCGAGTGCTGCTACGAGGCGGTGATAGGCGAGGTTTTGTTGTCATCCTCCCTCCGACTACTCTCACAGCGTCCGTGCGACGCTGTGAGTACAGCTGCTAGGTACGTGATAGGGCGTGTGAGTATTTGGGGACTTGAGTAGCAGTAGGCTCGCCTCTGCTCGTGGAATATACCCTCCGGGTAGTGCGCGGTTTGCGCTGCGAATAAAAGTTAGCAAAGAGAATAGGTGTGGTGTCTGTGATTGCTGTGTGGAGTTGCTGTGTGGGTGGACGCGCGGCGAGATAATCGCCTGCAGGTGTGGGCCGCGTAGCGTGAGTGGCGGTGTGCGCAGAAGAGTGAACACGGAGCCGCAGAGCGCGCGTGTGAAGAGGAAATCGCTCGCAAGGTGTGGGCGCTGGCGTGCCGCTGTCCGCTTCGTTAGCTTTGGCTGTGGTGTGCACGAGTGAGTGTGGGCTAACTCCCTCAGAGAGGGCGCCAGCGCGGGGGGGGGGGATCACCCGGTCGGCAGGGGCCTGGCGGGAGCGGATTGACGCGATGGAGGAGGGAGTGGAGAGGGCGGACGTCACGCCCCACCTGCCCAGCGAGGGCAGTGGGGTGGACGCCCCCCCCACAGGCTCGTATAGCGTATGGCTATAGCATGTGCAAATCACACGTCCAAGTTTAAGTCTGTGAGCCATGCGAAAGCTTCAGGAGTCGCCGCGACTAACACCGCTCAGTCCGCCGGAGAGAGCGGGCGTGGGATGCATTTGCTGGTTCCCCCATTGTCTGGGTCGGGTGGCCGCAGTCGCACTGTGGCATGTCTTCAATTCTCCACTTGTGGAGCAGGAGCTGCGGGCGCAGCGGCCAGTCGCTGTTCTGAAGCGGTTGACGGAGCTATCGTAGCCTCCGCAGATCAAAGCCGTACTGAGTAATGGTGGGGTCGCTTGTGGTAAAAAATGCAAAACAAACATGCTTCGATCGTGTATTCATTGTCCTTGAAACTGATTGGCCTACACCAGGCAGCCTCCTTGATGGAAAGGGTCTCTTTTCCGTACGGCTGCTGATGTAGATGCAGAGCATCAACTAGAATCTCACATTCAGGTGGTCAATCCAGATAACGGCGCCAGGAGCTAGCGGAGTGGATCATCGTCGCTGTGGTGGCTCCTTCGCATGTGTGGATCAGGGCATCGCGTCGTTATATGCTGCACGGTCTGTTCTGGATAACCACAGTCGCACGCTACTGGACATTTTTTTAAGTTTCTATTTTGTGCATCAGGTATCCGCATCTACTGCTATGGTTTGTGCAGTGAATGAATTCCGAAAAGGTTAAGCCTATTATATTATTATTATTTTGTTTTAATATCAAAATGTCTCCACTTGTAACGTGACCGTGAGGCAGTCTTCACTCGCGTTCCCTGGAGAGCGAGCGAGCGACTCGTCGGCGCCAGGAGGAGGAACCACGGACAAGGCGGCAGCAGCAGCAGCATGGCGATGAGCCGACACCAAAACTTTGGGGTTTGCATCGTCCTTGTACTGCCCGCTCTTTTGGTGGCCCTTGGTCTCACTGATGAGGTAATGCCATTAAAGAGACTTTCTCTGGTGAAGGACAATCCGTTTCAAGGACAGTGCATACATTAGGGGCCGTCCATAAATGACGTCACGCGATTTTTGACCCCCCCCCTCGTCACACGGCGTCACAAAAGTCAGACCCCCCCTCAAATATGACGTCACAAATCTCTGCCACCCCCCCTCCCCCAAAACCATATTTCCATTTTGAAAATAAAACATGCTTCAAATCGCTTTGCGATATTGTCATTGTAGTGCGTATTCAATGTGGCGCTACACTCTGATGTTGTAGAAGTGTTGTTATAACAATTAGTGTTATTATAACAATTAGTGTTGTTATGACAATTCTATATTTATTTAAAGTTGCGAATTTTGATGTGACGTCACATTTCTCAAACCCCCCCCCCCTCCTCGTCACACATCGTCACAAATGTCTGACTCCCCCCCCACCCCTAGGTGCGTGACGTCATTTATGGACGGCCCCTTATCAAAGCAATTATGTTTGAGGGTTTTTTGTAATACCACAAATGTGTGGTTACACAGCCATGATGATGACGTATTCTAATTGGTGTCTATTGGTGTTTGAACATCTTAACGCCTATGTGACCCTTTTGCCAGCATCAAAAATGATGAAAAATAAGAATCGGTTTGACCCTTTCTGGCCATAACACAGGAGCTGTTAAGATGTTCAAACACCAAATCGAAAGCTTTTGCAAGGCGTCAAGGCTACATTAACTACACGAGGAAAAACATACAAACAGACAAGCTCTGATAATAATACTGTTTACGCATTCTCTTTGAAACTGATTGGCCTACATCAGAGACAGATTTCTTCGTTTTATTGCCAGAAAGGGTAAAACCTATTCTTATTTTTCATCACCTTAACACAATTTTAACGTAAAGACGTTATTTATTTATGTAAGGGGCGCCACGGTGGAGAAATGTTAACTACCTCGCCTGGTATACAGGTCGGGGGTTCAATCCTGACCCTGACGCCTGCTGTATATTTGGAGTTTGTGTGTTCTCCCCGTGGTCGCTTGGATTTTTTCTGCGGATCCTACGGTTTTTCTCTTCCCAATTAGAAATATTCATTGAGCTTATTTAGATTATTTTGGTGCTATAAATGTCCAAATTATAGGCCACTTTGTTGAACTATCATTTGTGGCCAGGTCGCTTCTGCAAACTAAGTTAATACCTCAGTGGGCTTTGCCTGGTAGGATGGGGATGGTTAAGTTTCATTTATACGTGTTTGGGTGATTTGTTTACTTTTCTCGTACTGTTATTGTGTTGTTTGTTGTCAAGTTGTTACTCGCCCATACTGAACATCTGTAATAAAGAGCTTTATAGCTCATCGCATTCCTCATGCAGTATAAATACATATTCTGATTCTGATCTGTATTTACGCCAGAAAGGGTGAAGCCTATTTTGATTGGAACTCAAAACCTGCAGAGTATATTGCCACATTTGAAATGTTAACCGTTGGCTTTTAAATTCGTGGACAATACAGCTGCATGCACCTTGACACTCCTGCTCAGTTGGAACCCAGGCAGCGCGAGCCGAAGCAATTCAATTCTGCAGCCATGCCTGACGCTCGGTTACAAGTTGTGCTTCATTGCCGACGAGCACAACCGAGCCAAACTCAGTTAGAGGATAGGAATAATCGGTTTAAACCGAGGCTCGTTTATAATATCACGCATTGGCGGTCACGACGGAGATACATTTTAACGAGATGGATTACGACCAGTTAATGAGGCACACCGAAACTCGATGGAGGGAAAATATCAATTTGCAATTATTACTACTGAGTTTATTGTGCTATATATGTATGTGTGTAAGATTATAAGGCAGACAACCAGACATTCATCTTGCTGCACACAAAGCGACAAGCACGTGATCCCCACAGAAACGACCAGAGGCTTCAAACCGTGGCTGTGCAGCTTCATCGCCCTTAACAGGGATTGACGGGACCAGTCAATGCCCCTCTTCTTGTAAAAAAAAAAACACTTACAAACTTTATATATATATCTTATGTGTGTGTGTTTTTGGTCGTTACATTGAACACACTAGGACACAATATAAGTACTGTACTTGTTTGCTAGGGAGGCCCCGCGGCGTCGTTATTTGTTGCAACAAATTTCAGCCACTCTGCCGTGTAGCCGCTTCACAGCCACCCACACCCCGGCAACCCACGAGGATAGAGACAACTTCTGTTAACCGACAGAGTGCGAGTAGGTCCAAACGCGTGGCTTTTTACTCGGTTCGCCTACGAGAGAGTGCGCGTTCTTTCTCCACAAGGGGACCACAAACGACCGTGGTGGATAATGGCGTCGGGCTCTACTCCACTGGTTCTCAGCCGTGGGTATGCAGACCCCTGGGGGTACACGTGGCAATGTCCCAGGGGGCTTTACCGTAAGGTGGTTTAAACAAATGTGTGAAATTATATCATAGGTGAGAGTCATTTGGTGTCTAATCACGTATGAGTCTGCCAATATGAAATAACCACGATACAATTTAAACCCGTACGGTAACCAAGGACGATGTAAAATACATTTCTAAACTCACTGATGGTAAATAATGCGGTTTCCCACAGTAAGCAGCGAGCGTGAACAAATTACATCACGCGTGCAGAGCGTCCGTTGATTTTTTTCTATTCACTTGCAATCACTCGCTAGCTCGGATAACCTCACAACAATGACAATTGGTTAACATAGCGACGTTCATTATTTCATACATTCATTTCTCAGAACCATAATTGGGTCAGGCCAAGGGGGATACTACTCGGTCGAAACAAAAGTCAACAATTAGGGGAATAACAGCAGTAGCCAACGAAATGTTGAGAACCACTAGGATCGTCCAAGCGATCCCAAAACATTAAAATAATTAACGATCCCCTTTCTAGCCGTCATGCGGGGCACTGGTCGGGTCCCGTCCACCGCAGAGCCGATCTCCTCGTCTAAGCAAACCCAAGGCGTTCATCTAATTGCCTTTTTTTAACTATCCCAAGAACAACAATTGGAATCGGTAACGAAGCCTTTGCCCGTTGTCGCACCGAGGTTTTCTCACGACCTCGTTTCCTCCCTTGGCATCGTGAATCCGCCTTCAGAAAATATCCTGAAGCAGAAGACTATTGCTGGATACAACCACATTTGTCAATGTTATTTTTGAAATGTGGTTGGCTACGCACGGTGCGGAAGAAGTTCAACATACATACAAGGTTGAACCGTGTCCATGCTTCGATAATTACATTTTCATGTGCAATTTAAGTTAGGAACTCTGTGTTGTTGTCTTGGTGTGGTCTATGGCTGTTCTTGCTGTTGTTTTTCTGCCTTGCCCCAGCTTGGGAATTGGTGTACTTATGCAATTTCAACGGATATTGATTTATATTTGGTGATTTGCTTACCTTTCCTATGCTTTGCACTCCTATCGTGTTTTGTAATGCATGCGTGTATGTTCACATTCTTTCGCACCGCACGTAGCCAACCGTGCTAATCAGAGGTGCTGAGGAAGGACAACAAACTAACACACACAAAGCAGTTCTACAGAAATGAGTTGTCAATCTCGATTTGTCCGAAATAAATATATTTATTTTAAAGCGGATGTGTTTAGTCTGTATTTTATATTCCTTGCTTATATACTTTTATTAATATTGTTTATTTATTTATATTTACTTTCTTACATTTTCTCTACTTTTCACTCCTATAGTGTTTGAATATCGTTTGTTGTTGTGACGTTCTGACCTGCCCCTACTGGCCACCTGTGAAAAAAAGCTTTGTAGCTCATCGGATTTTCCCAGGATAAATTAAATAATCAAGATTCTGAAATAAGGACACCGGCGTGGGTTGTAAATCGCGTCGGCCTTGGACATGCTCGGCACCCTGCAGACCTTGCTGCAGAGTTTCTTCATGGTCACAAGATCCGGATGAATTACATGCAAAGTTATTAATATGCCCATAAAAAGTGTTAATCATTAAACTTTATTTTTCATGTAATTCTCATCAGGCCCCATGATTTAAAATGCAGTCTCCAACTGTTATCTACTATTTGGCTTCCCTAGTCATATGCTACAATGGACCATTGCCCGATAACATCACCTATTGTATACGTTTCCTTGTAAGTCCACGTTGTTATTGACGCATGTGCTGATTCTTTTGTATGTTGTAAAAGCCTGAACACAATCGAGTGCAAGAGTTGTTTTCTTCACCAGATGAGAGCTCGCGAGACCAGGAGAGTCTCATTTGCCGGAACCTCCTTCAGAATATTTGGTGTTGACATCCGAAAATTGTTGCCACGTCTCGGGCTCCAGATAGTTGCCTCGCACTCTCGGATTCACGGGGTGGATTCAGACCCTCCCATGAGGTGGCCACTTCCTTCAATGCCCTGCAGGCACCAGGGAAAAATAAGTATAACCCGTAAAAACTAAGTTTTTCACTATAAATCCTTTATATGCGTGGCAGCGAACTTAATATAAAGGATTTAAAAATATATTCGCCTGTGGAGGACGCGGGGATCGATCCTGCGACCTTTGGCATGGGAAGCGAGGGCGCTACCAACTGCGCTACTCCGCCACGGCCTGTGGAGGGGTTACGCTCTGGGCTCTTACACTGTGACGTTCAGCCAAAGCCATGAATGAGTTCTATTTGAATATCTGTAAAATAATTTTTTTTGCCTAAAAAGTGTAAAATTTTGGGAATTTTTTTTCACGAACATCAATTGTCTCGCACAACGAGTCTGTGTGGAAAATGTCAGCTCGATTGGATCACGGGAAGTGGGTTAAAAGACGACCGAAAGATTTGCACGGTCGTAAGCAAGCAAGCACGCAAGCAAGCAAGCGAACTTAGTATAAAGGATTTAAAAAACAAGCGATCGTTAACACCTGGTGTCCGTGTTATGACAGTAACCTCTTGACCTTCCGCTATTCCTTTCGATACGCCTCATTCCACTCATAAACGAATCCGAATATGTAATTATACTGGAGGAATCCGATGAGCTATAAAGCTTTTTTTCCCAACAGTTGTCCAGTAGTCGGATATGGCCCTGTAGAAGCCGTCTTTGGCTATCATCCGATCTACAACGTTTGATATTGTGGTGATGTTGTGTTACGCGGGCACATTTGTCATCAATGCCGAATGTCCTCTTTATTGAGCTTCACCGCACACCCATAGCGGAATCAGAGTGGCTTGGCCTGGCAACAAGCATCGTGGTGGCGCTGCTGTTGGTGTTGTTGCTGTTGCAAGAAGAGGGAAGGCCGGTGGAGGTTGCGAGGTTCTATGCTCTATTGTTGCGCCCGACGGCAACTCTTAGAAACGTGCATTTAGATGATTTTGCCGCTATACATTTCCACATGATGATAAGCCACTTTGTTGAACTAACATTTGTGGCTGGGTCGCTTCTGAGAAATAAGTCAATACTTCAGTGAGCTTTACCTGGTAAGATAAAAAAAGTGCAGTTTTATTTTTGTATATATTTTTAAGTGATTTGTTTACCATTCCTATACTTTGCACTCCTATCGTGTGTGTGTATTGTTTGATGTTGTAACGTTCTGACCCCGTGCCCCTAATGGACATCTGTGAAAAAGAGCTTCATAGCTCATCGGATTCCTCCAGCAGTTTAAATAAATTCTGATACTGGCTGGTCATGCAGGATGCTGATGTAATCGGCTCGACCTATCCCTCTCCTCCCGTGATCGAAACGAGGGGACAGACCGGTTAATAAAGACAACAACAATAATAGACGAGTTCGAAGGCGATGAGTGGATACTCTGCGTTATGTTGTGTTCTGCCCTCCTCTTGAGGATCGAGTGACTCCAGCACCGATGGACACCAGTGGGTTATGGAACTGCAACTCTTTGTTTCAAAGTGTTCTGAGGAGCATTCGTGCATCTGCAATTATGACCCAGATGCACACCAATCGACCACCGCGTTACACAACACTTCACCGCTCAATCCCTTGTACAGCGTCCATCCGAATCTAAATAGATGCCATGTACCCTGAATTGATTACTGGTGGGCATGGCGTACTTTGCAGTCGCACGAGTCTATGGGTCCAATCCACGGTCATCATTAACTCCATTGATATAATTATACGTGCGATTCATTTTACAATCAGCCCATGCCGGCTTACACTGAGCAGGTGTCTGAGCAGGGTGTACGTTGCGATGCCAGTCTCGCCTACACACAGCACGTGCGATGCTAATCCCTGGGCCGTCGCTTTGTCGACCACTCGGTCTTTGATCTTGTCTAACCCCGTGCGATTGAGCAGGGTGGGTATGTTTCTGTAGGTGCAGGTAGTTTGTGGGACGATCCTCGTTATTCTGTTGTGAGGATTCAGATCATCGAGGAAAATATGTTGATGCCATAAACACGTAATACGTCGTAACTAATCAGAATCATCAGTGAGATAAATTTGTCATTTTTCCTCTCCTTAGCGATGGAGCTGCACAGTTTGACGCTAAAATTACGGAGTCGAAAAAGGTAATAATACTCGACTGTGCAATATTTCACCCGAGATTTGAAGCTTTGGTGACTGCAAGGATTCATACTCTTTGTGTTTTTCGGTAAAGTCACGTAGGTTAAAAATAAAATAACGGTTCCATCTGAAGATGAACGCTTGTGTTGCCTCCGAAACGTCGTGATTTAATTTAGTTATTTTCATTTTTTTTTAACCTACGTGACTTTACCGAAATAACCAAAGAGTATAATATTTCACTCGTTATTAATAAGGCACGTTGGACTAATATAATTAGACAGAAAAATAAATTAGCAATTTCTACTCCTGTGAGTTTCTTATGCTGTGTATGATTATTGTCGGTGAACCCAATGAGAAGACGTCTGTCACTTGTTGCAGAAATCCACGGTTTCAAATCCAGCGACCGCCCTGGTTAATACTGCAACGTGTACGAACCCATGAAGATAAAAATGCGCCATCTGCTTCACAGTGGACATCAAAGATCATGTGATGTCATTTGCAAGAGTAGACCAGTGTGTGCCGGCATCATCCCCTTCTCAACTGCAGGGAATGCAGGCAACATTGCTGCTCTTGCCAGCCTTGCCAGCCTTTCTCGACTCTCTAGTTACTTTCTCAGGTGCTATTTATATTTTATATGAACACATACACCTTACATCCTATTATAATTAATATTGTTTATTTTCTTGTTTTTATTGCTACGTTTTAAAATCCTATCCTTTGGCGTGGCATACTCTCGCTTGCTCCCACTCTCAGCCTGCTTCCCCTGACCAAGTCATCTATTGTACAGTACTGTATACACACGTATACATTGACAAATGTAATGTAGCTCTCAGAGACGCCGTCGTGTTCAGTTATATGTATATTTATTATGAATAAAGTCTGCCAACTTACTGAAAACTTAACGAGTAACCGAAAGTTACTTTTTACACTTGGGTAACTTAGATAACTCTATTCTGAGACAACATAACTCGAGCCTTCCAAGACTACAAGGTGCCCACTCCAGGATGATGAAGACAACCGGCTTCCAGGTGACGTCGGCGATGGCAGTTCCCCCACAATAGCAGCCCAGAGCACCAGTTCATGCCGGCTTTTATCCCCCTCATGACCCGGCCACGCCCCAATTCCCGAACCCTCTCTCACCGCACCTGGCCCTGTCTGTCTCTGCCCCTATTACAATTTACGACCGTCAGGTCCCGTGCTTCCTCTCACGCGACCCTGTCAAAGCTTGTCAAATCAATCATTATTAACAACCACTTAGGTCCCACATTACCCTAACGTGACCCTGTCTGTTCCGTACGTTAATTAGTAACCATGGCCACGGGGAGCCGTACTGTCCTTACATCACCCCGCACTGTTCTTACACATATGTAGTGGTGTTTATTCACGCGGACAACTTCTTATTTTTCTCCTGTGTCACTTTATTCGAAGCATTCCACACGGATGCTCCTCACGTTCCACCACACGTACTCTTCTCGCGAACTCTCCCTCTCTTGCTCCGTTAGCCTCTTACTGTATACTCCGCTAGCTTCTCACCCTAACCTCTCACTGAGTCTCCCGCTAGTCTATTCTCCGCTAGCCGAACACACTCACACTAAGGATTCCGCTAGCCGAACACACTCACATTAAGGATTCCGCTAGTCTCTCCCCCGCTAGCCTGTTACTACAGCCACACCTCCAACCTCGCCCGTGCCCCCAGCGGGGATTCAGCCAACACCGCTGGGGAGGACGAGGTGTGGAGGGCGAGGTCCCGGACTTGTCTTGTATTGACTTCTTCACTTCTTCATCTCCAACCAACTCAACCCCGTTGCTTCACACGTCCCCCTTATATCCCTCTCCTCGTTAAGCCAGAGTCCTTCCGGCGTCTCTTGAACGTGCTTGCCCTCTTATCACCTCTATCTCTCGCCTCCTTGGCGCCTACCCCGTGCTTGCATTTGCAGTCAGCCAATCACTGCCTCTTTCCCTCATTGCTGGCATCTCTCTGTCTGCTCGTCCGACCTGACCTCACTGTTTGCAACCCCATACATGAATGCAACTGCCGTTTGCAAACCCTACACGCGTTACGCCACTACACATATACGAACATTCCTCAACTTACGATCGAGTTCCGTTCATGAGACCATTTCATAAGTCGGTACAAAATATACTGCATGCGGCAGTCCTCAACTTACGAGCATTAGTTCCTGGGGCCCGTTCGTAAGTCGGAAGACAATGCACATATGGCCAATGTTCCAAAATATATTACGGTTCAACAAAAATGGAAGCATCGTTAAACTCACAAATAATAAAAAATATTGTACATTTCCATGTGACACTGTATAGTAGATACAACAATATAAAGTAACATGAATATATTTTAAAACATCTGTTTAATTTCACTTACCTTGAGTCCTGGCGCTGGTTGGCTTGCTTGCCGGAAAGGGCGCAATGAGTCACCACAAATACACACACACGGGTGGGGGGGGGCACCATCGCACACACGCATAGCCTTCAGACTTGTAGGATGTGCTGCTCGCGAGTAGCATCTATGAGGGCCAGAACGAGGGGCTGGGTGGCTAATACTACGCCTGGCCGCCTTTGTCTCCCCAGTGGCGATGTTTACACACCGCACCAAGTACTCATTTTAGTTAAGGGAGGCCCAGGACCCATTCAGATACTTGTCACTGGCGTTGGTCGTGAGCCGGGTTGATAGCACAGCCTGCTAAACGCTACACCACCGCTTACCCCAAACGCATACGGGGACATGTGCAAGGACACACACGCGTACTCACTAAACCTGAACATAAAGACAAGATTAATGACATAAGTACAATTAATATTAAGCAATTTTAAATGGAACTAACAATACTTTGAATGACCATGAATGATGATAATGGCGGCGGCGTGTGTATTTGTTGAGGCTGCTGGCCCCCGGGTCCTCCCCCAGCAGAGGGTTGATCTCAGCGGGGCTGCTGCCTCCTGACTCCTCACTCATGTGAGAGCCGCTGCTGCTCCACTCCTCGTTCGCGGGGAGAGGGCTGCCGCTCTCCGGCTCCTCTCCTCGCGCCGCGGCCCCTCAAGTCCGCGAGTCCTGTTTGTGGCACATGATTCGGGGCTGGAATTAATCCTTCGCTCCTCACTCACACTCCTCCCTACGTTAGTAGGAGACTCTCTGCACACCACGGCCCACACTCGTGCACGCGCAGCCACTCAAACGCGATGTCTCCGCTCTCACAACCACGTGCACCAATCACACGCGCAGAACGGGGGGTCAGGGGTCAAAGGGCAATGACGTCAATCGCATACGTGTTGCTGCCGAGGGTGGGTAATGGAGATTGTTTAAAGGGCTGTGGGGCGGGTATTCGGAGTTGGGTTTAGAACGAGTATTACTGCACCCTGGGGAATTGAATGGTTTACTCGTCCCCCGGCTCTTTCACGCAATGATGAAGGCTGGCAACAGGATTCGCGCGCAAACTCGGCTACACGGGTCGCGGTACTCGACCGTATGCGCGAGTCAGACGCTTGCACAATGGTCGCCCCGATAGAGTTAGGCACGCGCCAATCTCCGCGTCCTGACGAACGTAGACACGTCACTACACGCTCTCCCAACACTCGTAGAAACCACACGACACTGTTATAGGTCACTAACGATTTATTCCCGGCGTGCCCGATACTAACTATCCCAGAGCCCGAAGCCGAAATCAGTGGGGTTACTAACTGGTTCCCGATGGTCTAAACCCAATCTTTCCCGCCCTTTTCGACTTATCCTCTCGAGGAATTATCACACCGTTCTTTACCTCTCTCTCTCGTACTCACAGTTCAATTCGTATGGAGCTCCTGAGGGCCAATCCTTGCTGCACTGCGACTCGTCGCACGGACGTTCAAGTGGCTGGAGAGTCAAAGGAAAGTCGTCGCTGATCCGATGGCCTTCCCGGCCAATAAGACTGCTCGTCTGTACTAAAGCATTATTCAGACCGGTGCTCTCAGCGACGTCCGCACCCAGGCTTCCACATCAAAGGGACTGCCGCTAAGCTCCCGACCAATCAGAGTGCCTGCCAGAGGTGTGGACTCGAGTCATGTGACTTGGACTCGAGTCAGACTCGAGTCATGAATTTGATGACTTGCGACTCGACTTGGACTTGCATAACAATGACTTTGTCCCACCTATGAGATGTGGACTCGAGTCATGTGACTTGGACTCGAGTCAGACTCGAGTCATGAATTTGATGACTTGCGACTCGACTTGGACTTGCATAACAATGACTTTGTCCCACCTCTGGTGCCTGTCCTGGTTTCCCGCCGTTTGTGACTCCGCCCCCTGCCTGCCTGCTAACCCCTCTGTGTTGTGTGTCTTAACCACGGGGGCTGAGTAGCCTCGTCGTGACCATGTAATTCCACGTTAATTCATGGCGCCGCAGTGCAATTTAACCTGGGGGAAGCCTCAGTGAATTCCCTGGCCTCAGGAAAAACCGTGGAGAATGCCCCCCCACAAGGAGGGCTCCTGGGTGAAAACCTGTGGGCCAGGCGACTTCCCCGCGAGGCTCTATGTGGGGGTGTGTGCGTGTGTTCATGTGGGGGGTGGTGAGGGAAGAGCAGTGTCGGCCAGGCTGCCTGGTGGCGGTGGGATCGCAGGTGGGGCGTCGGCAGAGCGGCTTCGCCGCTGTGGCATCACATATTCCTCCATGGTTTGCATCATCGCAAGCAGAATGCAGTTCAGAGCACTTCTTTACTATATAAAACGCGATTCGTCGAGCAACAGGGGCGCTATCGGACGAACGATACCTCAATGCATTTGGCGCTCATGGTCAAATCCATGAAGGGAAACCCCGTGATGGGCGAAGTTCAAGTGCAATTATGTTTAGTTTTATATACACACCATAAAAAACGTCCGTAAGCTCAACGGTACAAATCTGGTGAATGGTGAAGGTAATATAACGTGAAACATAAAATGATGAGTTATCTTAAATTCAACAGCACATCCCGTTCGCATATTCGAAGACGTTACGTTTATTTTTGTTACAAAATTCCATAAAACTGACAGTAAAACATATGTTCAGCACTGCATTGTTTCTCGTTTGGAAAAAAAATTACGATTACAACATGAATACAATACATCAGAATTGTCTTATATAAAACGAAGTTTTGTTGGGTGTTACAATGCATCTGTTATGCTTGTGTACGCACCACTGTGCAACTCTAACTTGAAGTGTTATATAACAAATACTGTAAAAAAAAAACAAATTCTTATCAATGTTCCTAACGTCTTATATAACAGTTGTATTTATAGTTTGTCCTTAGAACACACGTTTTATAAGTGATCAAACGGCCGTGTAAAATGCATCACGGACCGTGAAATATGGTATTTGTGTACTTTATTTTGTCAGAGTAAAATACAATGTATTCATACTCTTTGTAGATTTTAAGTTTTCGTGACTGGAAGTTTTCGTGACTTATGTGTAGCCGTTGCAGGTTACAGATGCGAAGACGCTCGTATCGATTAAATAAAAGCAGGCGGTGAAAGGTGAGTGTTCTTAATCACACGTTACAGTAGTTGATAACATTCAAGGCTCAACTCACTGATGAGGAGATTTGGGCATCCAAGGCGGTTCTATGTCAGAACACGTGTTTAGTTTGTTATCCTTCACAATAGCACCTACGATTAGCGCGGTTGTGGCTACGTCCGGTGCGAAACAAATTTAATATGCATCAATACATATGTATGTTTATATAAACATGTATTTATGATATGTTGTCGAAAGTTGTAGTGTTAATCAATGTGCAGTACAGTGTACTGCGGTTCCAAGATGCCTGTACTTTTGTGTGTGTAGTGCGTACTGTATATCTCAGGTACGTTGGAAATGGGTTTGACTCATACATTTTTTGAGTCAAAACAGTTACAACACTGTAAAATGTAAGATTCAAATATATAAAACCATGAAAGTTTTTTTTTATTTCAATGCCACGACCGTAAAAAAATATAAAATGGAGGATATGCCATAGATTAATGATTAAAGTTAATTTTAATTTTTTGTATTGTATTTCTTTACGTCTCTTGAACCATAGAGACTGAGGATCCATCACACTGTGTCTGAGTGAGCGCGCGTGCCTCTGATGTTGAAGGAGTAGGCTGACGCTAACCGTTTGCAGTGGAAGACAATTGAGCACGACATTCTTGTTCTGCTCTCTTCCATCAGAGGGTACTTGGGTAAACGATTTTTTAGTGGAGCATTTGATTTGTGAACAGCATTTTTAGTTATTATTTTGCTTTTTTTTACGACAAAATTGTCAAAAATGACTTTCAACTTTCCTGTATTTAAGACGTCTTTACGATAATACAAATTCACAATTGTCAACAATCGATCGAAATAACCCTGGTCTTGACCACCGCGTCGGTTGGACTTGATGTTTCGGCTGATCTCTTGATGACTAAATTTAAATAATTACCGTTTTATTTAGACCTTTCGAAAAACAGGTGGAGGAGGTTGAGATAAGTGCTCAATAAAGTGAGTGTATGTGTAGTGGTGATACGTGCTGGCAGGGGGGATCGTGAGACAGCGCGTGGTGGGTGGTTACATCACGGTCCGCAAGCGGGTGCCCACATCGCGGTCCGCATAGGCCCCGCCCCCCCGGGAGCGGAGGGCTATGTAAGGCGATGTGCGGGGGCACTCGGGGAGTTGGTAACCGGCGAAGACAAAAGACGGAGGAAGAGATAGGCCCTGGGACCCCTAGCCCCGCTGCCCTTGTAAGGGCCGGGGCTCTGTGAGGCTCAGAGGCGAGTCCTTGGGATTCACGGCCCGACGCCCATGTAAGGGCCGGGCTGTGTAACTCAGTGGTCGAGACCCGTGCCCTGACAAGGCGGGTCTGATAGCTCCCCGTGGGGAGAGCGTAGCCGGAGAGCCTGAGTCGAGGCAGAGTTAGGCACGCGTACCCTACAGGAGAGACTGAGTGCGGCCCGAGCCGGATGCGCGTAGGGGTCTGATAGCTCCCCGTGGGGAGAGCGTAGCCGGAGAGCCTGAGTGCAAGGCAGAGTTAGGCACGCGTACCCCACGGGGGAGACGGAGTGCGTGGCCGAGTCAGGCACGCGTGACATAGGTGTTATCTCGGTTGGGACTGTTACATGTGCAACCGTTGTGAATAAACAGTGCTGCCCCGTCAACTCGTCTCCCGCCATTATTGAAGATATTACATATGCAACTAATCTGGAACAGTCAATGGCGGAGCCAGGATTTTCAGGTAGGGGGGCAACCCCGCCAGCAATGAAAAATGATAGAGGAGTTGTTAGTAAGTAAGGAGTTGTTAGTAAATAAGGACTTGTCCCTTGATTTTGATTCGACACGTGTGCGGTGATGGCGCAGCCATCGATCGAGGGTCGAATTTGAACCGTGTGCGATCGGCATCGCGCTCGCTGAAGGTGAATGCCGTCAGGGAAATCGTGTACTCAATACGCAACTGCGCACAATTCTGAGTCACTTATAACCGCTTTGCCGTTACTTATTGCCAATTATGGACTCAGACTATTGGTCCTATCATCTCATAGAATCCCTGGCACGTAATAATATGCTACACAGTGGCAGTGGCGGTAAAAAAATGCCGATTTATTACTAATAAACCCCAATGATCCGATCGAAATCCCTCATTTCGATCGGATCATTGGGGGGGGGCAGGTGCCACCCCACCCCCACTGGCTCCGCCAGTGAACACAGTGTTCCATGGTACTCCGGGATTAGAGCTGCCACGAGTTATGTGATAACACCAAAACCACAAGTCCAGACAGTTTTTTTTTATTTTTCATTTTTGTTACTCTGCTGTTTCCATCCTTGGCGGTTGCCATGCGTCAGGGTCATGCAACGGACGTCGGTGATGTCTCGCAGGCAAATCAGCTTACGCCAGTCGTGCCAAAATGTACAAAAAGGTCATTTGAAACAACACGAAGCATTTATGCTCCACGACTGTGGCGCCACTTAACAAAATAATATCAAAGCAGTCGAGGTGTGATTCCCCAGCACTCGTGGATTCGCTCCAACAAGCGCCGGTTCACCACTAAAGTGGCGGTTGCGTCACCACGGCACATGCGACACGCGAGCGGCACGTTGAGTGAGTGGAGTTGAGCGAGTGGAGCGGTGGGGTTCTGTAAGTAGGCACCACATCTCAAAACCCAAACCACCGCAACTCTTGACCAGGAGATGCGGTGGTTTGGACAGGGGACTCCCCAACACAGCCAAGGGGGTCGCGATAACCTCCCCAGACTGCTCCCTTCGTGCTGGTGCCCCGATCTGATGCAGGCCCCATCGTCCCAGCTATTAAATTTGTCTCTATCCTCCTCGACTGTTCCCAAGTAGTGAAAGCGAGCCTTCATCACTCCCATTCCTAAGGACTTCCACCCCCTGTCAGCCTTTCTGACTTCAGACCAATATCCATCACTCCTGTTTGATCCAGGATGCTTGAGGAGATTGTTGTAAGGACATCCATCTTTCCCATTTCTCCACAACCCACCCACTCCTTGACATTTTCAATTTAAGTTGCTTTCCGCCCTTCAGGCTCCACCAGTGCTGCCCTCATCAACGTACTGGACATCTGTGAAAAAGAGCTTCATAGCTCATCGGATTCCTCCAGCCTCAATACAATACTGATTCTACACGATTACTGTCATGCTCACCACAAATAGATACGTCCATGGCATCTGCCTGGACTTCAGCAAAGTCTTCGGAAACAGTCCGTCACCCCCTTTTCACTCTACAAACTCTCAACCATGAACATACTGGAACAATATCTCTCATTGGACAGACTCGTTTCTCAACAGCCACTCGCAGTGCACCAAGTATGCGAACGAGACCGCCGAGTACGCGACGATTCTATGCTAATCGAGATCCAGGGCCAAGCGTGTTGGCCCTGCTGCCTTTATCACCCCTGCCGCCTCCCTCCAACCGAGAACCAGCAGCAGCCAATACGCGAGTCAAATCGTTCCAAAATCCAATTCTGCGTCATGTGCCGATGAACTTTACGGCTTATCGAAGTGCGCCGTCTGCATTAATCTCTCGCGCTCAATGAACCAAAATCAAACAGAATCGATATTCAACCCAAAGGGAGGCAAGGCAGCAACAGCATCGACAACACCCCTGATCCACCTCCCCTTAAATTCGTCAAGAGGGAGGGGGCGATAAAAATCTTGGGTGTGGTCATCACCAGTCACTTTTCAATGCCCCCCTCCCCCATTGACTCCGTAGTCAATGCAATGTTGCATTGACTTGGTCATGTATGCCCAGGCACTGCATGCCCAAACAGCTTCTGTTTGGCTAGATAGAGGGGGTTAAACGGGCCGGAGGAGAGATGGTATGATGTAGTTCAGGACGATGTAGAGCTGAGTGGACTTGCCGAAGACTGCTACCAGCGGTGTCAAGATTGGCCTATATGGAGGCTCGTGAACGACGCTACTCGGAAGTTGGAATCACCCTCCAACAGCAGCGGAGGGCAGTGGAACGCCACTAAAAATAAGCGGAGCGCTGGGCGACTAAAATGCAGCAAGCTCGCACAGTAGGGGGCACAGGTGGTGCATCTGCCAGTCATCTTTCAATCAACTCATGGCACTTGGGTCTGTCCCTTGACTTCCTGTCAGCGAGCCTTCGACACTTCATGTGGCCTCAGCGTGCACCTGGCCTGGCTTCAAGCACCGTGGTGACGTCACCGCCACTTAGTGGCGAATAGCAGCTGCTGTTGTAATATGTTGCAAGATACGTTTGTCTGAGTGGCTGGTAAACCCTCTACTTAGCACTAATTCATCCCAAATAACCACGGTGGAACCCCCCCAACAAAACTTGTGCTGGAGGCCCAGGCAAGGACAGGAAAATCTGTGACGCCTTCTGGCCAAAACTCAATTTAGCAGAGCCAGACTCTTCTCCTCACCTTCATAAATAGCAGGTTAACCCCGAGGTTGGCCACGTGAAATGTCCCAACGCTCACTGCAGGGGAGAGGCTTCCATTCCTCTGTCAGGAGCCAGACCGGTACCGCTTGGCCTTCTGCGGCAGTGGTTCTCAACCTTTGTTGGCTACTGCTGCACCTCCCTTACTGAATTTTGTTTCAACCGAGTAGTTAACCTCCTTTCCTGACCCAATATGATTCGCGGAAATAAATGTATGAATAATGAATATCAATGTTTTTATCAATTGTCCATTGTGTGAGGTTACCCTAACTAGCTAGCGAATAAACCAATTCAACGGACGCTCTGCATGCATGACGTCATTTGTTCCCGCTCACTGGTTACACTTGGAAACCACATTGTTAACGATCAATGAGCTTAGAAAAGTATTTTATATCGTTATAGGTTACCATACGTATTTAAGTTTCATCGTAGTTATTTTTTATTGCCAGATTCATTCGTCATTATTCACCAATGACTCAAGTATGATGTCACACATTTATAATTCACCTCGGATAACCCCCAGAGGTCCAGTCCACCAGACCTCCGGTATACAGGAGGTCTTGGTGCACTGGTTCTGGCTTCAGTCACCGTAACCAGAGATCCCGAGTGCCCTGCCAATGGAGCCTTGCTACTTGAAAGAGAGCTGGCTGAGACTGGGCGGCAAAGCATCGTGACTGCACCAAGGGTCGTGCTCAAGCCGACACTGGGATGAGCACCGTTTCTGAAATGTGTGCGGTGTCTCAATTGTGACCTCTGAGTCGGTGCTGTTGTACACCGAGCCTGGAGCGTGTGCATCGAGTCCGGAGCATGGCGATGTTGCCGTGAGTGGACTGTCTCCGAGTCTGGAGAGTGACGTCTGAGTACTCTTGATACTGATGTGTGCGTGTGCTCTGTGCCTGATCGTGTGGTGTCGTCACTCAACCGTGCGCTCTCGTGACCGGGGTGAGGTGTGCACCGGAACAAAGGGGCAGTTGAGCGTAAGAGGGGATTACTGGCCGTACATTTGCATTGCAGAAACCGGATTAATTACTCCCAAAAAGGGATTCTAGGGGATGTGTGAATGTGAATGCTTGCATCGGGTGAGTTAATTCCACAGAGGGGCTAGGGGTTGTGCCGACTCCCCGTCCGACTATCCCCTTGGTCTCATTACTTCATTAAAGCTGAACTTAGACCCCTTACCTGCCTCTACATGTGATCTCAAAACGTGTCTCTCAACGTCGCAGTCTACCCACACACAGTACACGCCTTAAAGACGCCCCCAACCCCGATTGAATAAAATTGTTACGCAATACGGCAGGTGAGGATTTTTGGGGGGACCCACACAAAGCTCAGGGTTCTCGCACCTGAGCCGGCCGTAACACGCAGGACAAAGTGAAAATAAAGTGCGATATGCAGTCTATTAGAGAGCGATATGCAGTACAGAGAAGGTAAGATACAAGTGCAGGGAGACAGGGCTCGATATATAAATATAAGAATACAAATTTTGCTGCCTGGGAGAGCCGGACAGACGATCACGTCCTAAGGACATGTGGCTTGCTCGTACAGTCCGTTCTCCTAGAATGCATTTTTTTCATAACGCGAATATAACACGATCGAGCGATCAGAACTGTGTCGCGCCAGTAGGAATACGCAGTTGTACAGCTGCCTTGGCGTAGTAGCAGCATGGTGCTGGATGCTTCCAGATGCTACCCATGCACCTTGGTCTTTGTTCAGCCTGCGTATGCATATCACGTGTTATTGCAGACTGTGCTTTTACTCTATATTATATATTATAACGCAATTTTTTCCATAACGCAGTGTTCTTCAGTAACGCAATAACCAGCGTGTTTTATAGAGAGCAGAGTGAAGTTACAAACAATTAAATGTTGTACTGAAAATATAGCATTCGTGGACGATTCTGTCCCTGGCATCATCGCACGTGTAAAACGTGTAGTGTGTTCGAGGCCTCCTTCAAAAAAGCCCACGATCGAGACCCACGCAGCAGCGCCGACATCATCAGCATCCTGCTGTCGGAGGAATTTCCACCACTGGCTTAGAAACTATCAAAACAGAGACGAGCACCAGGCCGATTGCTTGTTTGATTCACGAAAGATCTCACCTTGACTTTTGATTTGAAAGCCCAGAACGTGTTTTTTTTCGCTCTTCACATAGTTAATATGAACATTTAAAAAATATATATGCATCTTAATGCACAATTTTGGTATAAATCTTGTCGTTAAAGTTAAGGCACTGGGTGCGCTAATGCATGCTTATAATTTACCGCTTACGGGCAGCAGACATTCGCGCCTACGCGAAGCGGAAAAACCCCTTGCAGAGGATGGCACCACAGAACTGCTTCGATAGGGGGTCCCCCCCTTCAACACAACCCATCTCTCTACAGCCAACTGCAATTCCGTGTCAGCTAACCACCATGAAAGAGTCACTGTATTTGTTTTAGACAATGAATATTAAACACACTAAGCACTCACGGTAAATTAGAATCAAAACATTTGTGTAAAACCTGAAACCACGTAAATTCTAACCCCTATGTAAATTGTAAACGGTCCAAAAAAAAAAATCGAAAAAGCTATTCTGCAACAACGCAAACAGACTCAGCCGTACGCCTGGGCAGCATCAAAGTCCAGCGGTGGGATGACTGAGGAAACGAACATCGTTCCGAATAAGCCCCTCCCCATCAGTGGATGTCACCACCATCACCCAGCCACAAGGAAGCTCTCACACAAGCAAAGGGAGGGAGGGCTGCCTTACGTCATATGGCCCACCAATAACACATCGGCAATAAATCAGCAACAGTGGACACACATCATGAACTCATTCACCGCAAGCCGATGGGTCTCTCTCTCTATGGGCCTCTCTAAATGAGTCTCGTGAGTCTGTGTACTCGAGTTTCCTGCGAGCATTTTCCAAGGGACACGAGTGGCATTCCAAACTTGCCATGCTCTCAGGCCAGCAGCTGGCTTCGAAACTTAAGACATTGGTTTACATAGGTGATAAATCCATGTCGAGATGAAATACGGAGTGCCAAACAAAGTGAATAAAACGCTGCTTTTGTTTTGCGCAAGTCACTGATGCACGGTCTGACACCATCAAAATCACACTTGTGGCTCCCTGGTTTAATGTTGGTCAGGTGAAGCTGGCGTGGTTACTGGGGGATCCTCCGGCTACACAGCATCACGAGAATACCTCGCAATGCCCCACTAATACATGGCAGGCCGATCAATAATAGCAGCCCTTCGCTAATGCACTCGTCACGTGATTAGATCACAGCGTATAGGATTCACTCCGATTAAAGATGATCCAACTCACAGCTGGAAAGTTTGGGCGTTCAAATACCCATCGCGTTTGACTCGGCCCATCATCCTTCCAGGGTGATTAAAATGAGTACCATTTTGTCAAATGTCCAGTGGTTATTCCTTTTTTTTTACGCACCCCTGCCATGAGAATGTGGAATGTTCACTATCTCATGGCTGTAAAGAGGTGACCGTCGTTTGAGTGGGAAACCATGAAGACAATGATGCAGACATACACATGTATAAAGATCCCTGGATAGCCTTTACCTGGGCATTGAGGCATGCACTGTGAGCAAGCACCTATCAAGGCCGGCATGGTATACGTGGGGGAAGGTGGCCAACACCACACCCAGCCACCTTTGTCTCCCCAGTGGCGATGTTTATTCATTGTACCAGTTAGCAGAGGTGGGACAAAGTCATTGTTATGCAAGTCCAAGTCGAGTCGCAAGTCATCAAATTCATGACTCGAGTCTGACTCGAGTCCAAGTCACATGACTCGAGTCCACATCTCATAGGTGGGACAAAGTCATTGTTATGCAAGTCCAAGTCGAGTCGCAAGTCATCAAATTCATGACTCGAGTCTGACTCGAGTCCAAGTCACATGACTCGAGTCCACACCTCTGCCAGTTAGTTACTCATTTGAGACTGAGCAGATCTAGAGGAGGCCCAGTATAAACATTCACCACTTATTGATCGCGAGTGAGAATCGAACTCTGGTCGCCAGATTCATAGCTCAGTGCACTAACCACTGGCCTATCACTCCATAATAAAGACAAAGATCCCCTATGTAGCAGACTGTTGGGGCAAGTGCTGTTAACGAGCACCTATGAAGGCCGGCATGGCACTCGATGGAGCAGTGGCTGGCACCACGCCCAACCACCTTTGTTTCCCTAGTAGTGATCTTTACACAGCACGAGATACTCCATTTGAGGCTGAATTGACCTAGGGGAGACCCAGGACCGGTTCAGACTATACACACATAAGCACACACATCTACACAGGCAACCCATTCTGGATTACATCTTCTCAGGTAACCGTCCATCTGGCAACAGCCCATTGCGGGGTGGAGGTGGCCGACGAGTGGGGGCCGTTCATCGGGTTCAATGGTCGGGCTTGGTGGTCTGGCTGAGGCTGCCGCCCCCCCCGCCATCGTCGTTGCCTTCCTCCTCATGCCAGCCCTCGCGCTGCAGGAAGAGCGTGGCGTCACTCGCGCCCTGCTCGTAGAACGCACGCAGCTCCTCGCGCGCCGGCGGGAACAGGGCCAGGTTCGCCCTCCGAAGGTTCCGCAGGTTCACCTGGGGCGGAAGGGAGAGGGGTGCAGGAGGTGGGGCAGAGAGGTGATTGAGGTGAGAGGGGAGGGAGGGGAGGGAGGGAGGGAATTGAGAGTAGTGAGTGAGGGTAGTTGAGGTGAGGAGAGATAAGAGAGGTGACGATTGTGAAGTGGAGGTGATGGTGGCAATAGGGAACAAGCTTTTGCGAGTTAGAGTAGACCTTGGCAGGGCACGTGGGCACCGTGGCAGGGGTGTGTGTGCCCCATAGGCGGGCGCGTGGGCACAGGGGCAGGGCGCGAGTGCCCACCATGATGTCCTGCTTGGCGAAAGTGGCGTAGAGCTCGATGGTGCTGGGGTCGTGCGGGCACACGTCATGCTTGCCGCTGAAGGGCGACACGGTGATGGTGCGCCCACCCGGCAGGTGCGGCAGGCTGTCCGTGAAGCCGCCGTCATACCATTTCTGTGGGGGCGGGTGATGCATGCAGTTAGCGAGTGCCCATCGCACAGAGACCGAGGTCAAGAGGGCATCCATCCCACCGCTGCGTGGCTCCGGCTAAGGAATCCAGGAGATTTTCAGGTCCGTTCCTAACGTATCCATCATCATCATCATAACCACCACCTTCGAATCCCCAGTGCTGTTTACACACTGCACCAGGTACTCAAATGAGGCTGCGTTGATCCAGGTGAGGACCGAGGGACAAGTTCAGATATTGTTTACCACTGATGTTGGTTGCGGCTTTGAATAGATGTCATTGTGAGCTAACCACTGTGCCACTGTTCTCCAAAACAAAGACAAAGCCATTAACAGATTGTCGGGGCAAGTGCTGTCAGCAAGCACCTATAAAGGGGGAGACGGCACACAAAGGGGTGGGTGGCCAGCACAACGCCCGGCCGCCTTTGGCTCCCCAGTGCTGATGTTCACACACCACAAGAGGTACTCGTTTATAAGGCTGAGTCGACCTAGGGGAGGCCCCACGACCGGTTAAAATAATGGTCACTGGTGTTGGCTGTGAGCGGGAATCGAACTCGGGTCGCCGGGTTCGTAGCGCGGCGTAGCGCTAACCACTATGCACGCACACACACAGGTGCACTCGTACACACGCTGCTCTTGCACGTGACTTGCGTGTGGGAGTGTGTTCGCAACACAATTGTGGATGATGATTGCGACACTCGGGGTGTAATTACGCTGGATGGTGTGTCACCAGTGCGCACCGTGCTGCCGCTTGGGAATAATGCGATGGGAATTTCCACCCGCGGTATAATTATTCACGGGGGTGAATTATAGGCCCAGTCTCTAATTCGGCGTCTCCCCGCTCGTTTGAGCAATGGGACAGCCCTTACCGCCACTGGCGAGCCCGAGACATCGGTGGACATTCCACATCACCATGGTGGGGGCCAGTTTTTCCTTGTAAAATAAGCAGGCAATATGCCTCGTTCCCATGCAAAACAGCTCTTTGACTGCACAGGCTTCTTTCCCAACAGCATGAGCTCAAAACAAGACAAACTCTGGTTCGGTTTCAACATTCAGTACCTCACCAGCAGAACGAGGCCTGCATAAAACCAATGCTGGCAAGTTGTTTCCGACTTGTCACAATTAGTGATACTCATTTTACGAATCCTGAAGTGATGGTTGGCTGTCCACGATAAACCGCAGAACAGGGATTTGTATAATGGCATCCTTCGGGAAGTGAATCGAGTTGCCCTGCCCACCAGGCCAAATTATCACACACTGGACAAACCCGAATGCAGCACACTCCTGAAATGTAGTTTTGAGACTCAAGTTAAATAATAAACATTCGTATCACCACAATATTTTTTTTCATCATTCCCTCGAATCTGGACTCAACTATTTGTATTTTACAAGGTAAGGCCCACTGAGCTATGTGGCTCTTTTTCAGAAGCAACCTGACCACTAATGACAGCTCAACGAAGTGGCTTATCACGCGGAAATGTATAGGAGCCAAACATTATAAACGCATGTTTCTAAATGTGGAGGGAAAAACCGGAAGACACGGAGAAAAATCCACACGACCATGGGGTGAACATACAAAGTCCAAATATACAGGTGGCAAGGTCGGGATCGAACCCACAACCTCCTGCATAACAGGCGAGGGAGATAACATCTCGGCACCGTGGCGCACTTGTATCAGAGCTGCTGAGCTCAATAGACTTTGCTAGCTGAAATACGTTTTGAGCGTATGAGTCTCTATGGCTCTCTTTGCAACAACACGGGTCACTATTTGTGTGTATGTATGTTGAACTTCTTTCGCCACCGTACGTAGCCAACCGTGCTAATCGGAGGTGGGGGTGAAGGACAACAAACTAAACAGTGTTCTGATACAGAACCGCCTTGGATGCCTAAATCTCCAAATCAGTGAGTTGAGCCTTAAATGTTATCAACTGGAATGTGTCAGCAAGTAAATGCTCTCCTTTCATGACCTGCTTTAATTTAATCAAAACGAGCTTCTTCACATCACGTGCGGGGGAAGGTCAATAAACTAAAAACTAAAAACGTAACTCCATGGCAGTTTATGTAAGCCTCTGTATGTACTGTAATTGTCGGTGATGGTGTTGGGCTGTGGTTGTCCTTGAATCAAGAGCTGCTAAGCTCAATGGGGCCTCACCAGCTGGACTAACAAAACCTGAGTCCGAGTCATCCCCATCAGGGTGAATAATATGAGCAGCACTTTTGTGGAAGCCTGCATTGGTCAAATTCCATATAGACTGACTCTCCTCCCCATAGTAATGTGGAATTTCCCCTAACAGAGATAAATGTAAGCAGCAAGACACTTAAGACTGTGATGTTTTGGCCTTTGAAAAAACATTTACCTTATAACTATGATTGAGTTGCATTCTCTGGCTGATTTCCCCACATTAGAGAATAGCAACTCCCCTAGGCACGAGCTGATTGGTTATGCAAGTGGCATTAAAGAGTGGCTTCCTATTTTAATTGTTTTGTTTAAATAACATGACTACTTATTTATCCAGGAAAGCCACACTGAGTCACGAGACTTTTTTTATAAGGAGGGGTCCTGCCTTGGGTGTTTATAGCCGATTAATGCGCGTTTATTATACATGTTGGGAGAAAAACCCATGCGTGCGAGGAGGCAATGCTTTATCCCGGAAGAGGTGAATTCCACATTTGCTGTACCGCCTTCTCCTGGAGAGCCAGGGTACGGCTCCTTAATGCACGTGGCAAGGGATATTCGCAACATTTCTGTGATCCGCCAAAAAAGCATTGCCCTGAATGAGTGATGGAAATTCCACATTCCGATTTAGTTAGTCACCCCAAGAGGAAAATTGTTGACTTAGATTAAAAGTGGTACTTATTTTATTGACCCCTGAGGGATAAGAGATGATGATGATGGGCTGAGAGACCAGGCGTGGAAGTCGTTAGCATGGTGACTGTGAGCCACATGCTGTAACACTGTCACTTGTTTTGATTTTACAGTTGCCGAGCACAGGCCCAAAAGGCAACAACACCGCAAGCTGGCCAGAAATCGTGTTTCTTGAATTGAGCAAGGTTAAGAGCTTGGGCTTGGTCGATAATGGGAGGGGAATTCCAACCTGGAGCAGTGCGAGAGAATAAGCGGAAAGAGAAGTGAGGTGACCTGCAGTGTGGTGAGTGGATGAGTGAATGAGTTAGTGGGAGAGTTACAGAGTTGGAGAGCGAGTTGATTGGCGAGTGAGCATGTTGTAACCGGCAAGTGTGGTGGCTGCACAAACTGTGGATGAGATGGATGAGTGGGTGACTTGGTGAGCGAGCCTCACCTCTCCCAGGTACTCCACGGCGCTGAGCCCCGCGTAACCAGGAACAAAGCTGCTGGCCAGCAGTACCTGAGAATGCCCAAACCAAAACACACATGCACACACGCACGCACGCACACACACGCGCACACACGCACGCACATGTACGAGCACGCATGCACACACACACACACAAACAGTTCTAATGTTAGCCAATTTTGCCTTATGATGCCACAATTTAATTCAATAAGCCTCCTCCTATCTACACCACATGACACACCAGCACGTGTCCTGCCAAGAGTGTTTACTCCACTAAGTCTGCCAAAACAGTGCAACTACAATTTAAGTGTGCGCTGTGTAACTCCATAGCTCACTAATGTGCCGTGAATGTTTGTTATCAGCATGTTCCAGGCATTCGTCAAGTTCGGAATTTTTATTCGGTATTCCAATGATTCAGTTCAAATAAATTCGGATGCCCTTCATCTTTACAGCGATTTTGCCGATTGGCTAATGGAAGACGGCCTACCCACTGTCGTGTCATTCGTCGGGGCGGTTTCACCATACTTCACCTCCGCTTGTCAATACGAGTTGGTGAAGGGGAGGGGGGGTGGTGGTTCCAGGCACTGGGCTAGGAATCAAACTCGGGTCGCCAGGGACATAGTGCAGTGCGGTAACCACTGCATCACCGCTCCAACCGTGCTCCCGTTTTACAGGCATTGAATAGATTGCGCGAGAATTGATGGCTTGTGATTTGTGCAATTTTTCTATCCAGTATTAATGATACTTTACAGTGCCTTGTCAATCCACAGCTTGTGTTGTTTCATCGTACTTCATCGCACTGGTCAATGGGAGTAGCAACCGATTTTAGCTATCGCTAGGAACAGAACTCGGGAAGCTGGTCGAAATTGCAGGGCAGTGTGCTAATTGCAAGGCCACCACACTCCCCACACTTTAATTATACGATAATACACGCTTATGCTCATGGCACCAACGAGACAGAACACACAGGACAGATATCACCAACAAGACAGACCACACAGGACAGATATCACCAACAAGACTGAACACACAGGGAAGACAACACGAACTAGACAGAATGTAGACCACAGACAACACGAACTGGCTATCGAGACAAAAAACATATCATGAATTGGATCGTGCCCCGGAAACACGACACCATTTCCTCGCAAGAAGGAAGAAGAATCGTCACGTGCCAGAGATTAGTACGCGTCCATTACATGCATGAAGCGCACACAAGCACTGTAAACACAAGCACATGTGCCGGTTAATACGCGGTAAACACCGTGGGTTCTAAATTCGCGCCCCTGCTGCTGGCCACAAAGCACATGCAAACATGCGGCAGTGCTTCAGCGCTAAAGAATGCGCTGACAATGATAAGTGAACTCATTCAATTGTTCGATACATGACATGATAATTCATTCAAACACATTAAACTCTAGGTATCACTTCCTGTCACCCCCTGCTCCCTCGTGGACGTACTTTGACAACTTCACACCGTATATTTCAAGGCGCAAGACTGCAGCGGGACATTTTCACAATTCTGGCAAATGCCCGATACTGATGGTTGCAACTACAGTAGAACCTCGGAGATCGAACGCACCAGAACTCGAACAAATCGGTGTTCGAACGATATTTTCGAACATTTTTAGCCCCTGTACGGCTGAGACGCATATGGCCAGCGTGCATGACGCTTGCCCAGACAAAGGTTTAACCACCTCCTCCTCCTCACCACCGCCTTCCACTCAAGCCATCAACTCGCCTTACTACAGGTGAAGTATTTGAATGACGGCAGGAAACTCCTTGACGGGTAACACACTTTTTATTAAATCTTGACTTGTCACTATACAACGAGTGGTCTCTATTCCTCGGACTACACACACTTCACTCGACACGTGTAGTTACTATTCCTCCGGCTACACACACTTCACTTGACTCGTGTAGCTTCTATTCCTCCGGCTACACACACTTCACTTGACCCGTGTAGCTTCTATTCCTCCGGCTACACACACTTCACTTGACCCCGTAACGTCCGTGGAGCCTACAGGCCCACCCCAGCTTGAGCGTGGGCCACAACCTCTGAGTCCCACGAGCCGGCCCTCTCACGGACGTTCGGCCCCGGGTCCCAGGGTTCCGCCTCCTCCTCCGTCTTCAGTCTTCGCTGGTACTCCCCCCCCGTGCGCCTTTGCGCATCCCCTTATATAGTCCCCGCTCACGGCAGACGGAGTGTATGCGGACCTCGACGTGAGCATCGCTCCTTAGTTGACCAATCACGACGCGCTGTTCCTACGATCCGTTTTCCCCAGCGCGTGTTACCACTACACAACCAATCACGCCGCGCTGCCACACGATCACTCCCTCTCAAGCGCGTCACCGGCACACAGCCAATCACTACCACATAACCCATGACCCCGCGCTGACCCCTGATCCTTCACCGTCAGCGCGCGTCACCAACACACACAGCCAATCAGTACGCGCTGACACACGATGCCTACCCCAGCGCGTATCACCACTACATCACCCCCTCCCACATAGCTCGCAGCCGGCCCGGCTACTAAACAACAACACAACACAACGTCAACACAAGAAAAACCCCACCCCCCAGTGTGCCCTGTAACGCAACAACAACAACAACAACATATGTACAAATCGACAACCAACGCAATAAAAGTCAACAACAACACACACAACACCTAGATAAGAAGCTATGTACAGCCCGACGAACAACACAATAAAAGCGAATTCCAGAAAATGAACGCGTCCAGTGTCTCTGCGACTACATGCAGTGACGAGGCGCTCCGGCCGCCTCGACTCCTCAATCGGTAGATCATAACAAGTAGCGCGACCTAGCGCGAGTCCGCCTGGCCGGTCCGTCGTATGGGACGGGACGCTGACGACCGTCCGGTGGCTCCGGCTGCTCTGGACGGCGCGGATCGGGCCTGGAAGGACCGGCCGCGCCGCGAAGATCCGGCCGCCGGTGGTCGGCAGCTGTCAGTTCCGAGACACCTGGGAGCGAATCAGGCGGAGACATGTGAGGATCAGGCAGAGACATTTCCCCCCTTGGGTCGTCGGTCACGTCACATGCTCGGCCCTCACGACACAAAGGGAGGCCATATGGAGGCGAGAACGGTTTCAGTCGGGAGGGGTGGACGTACCAACGGCGCTTTCCCCATTTTATTTGAACACACTGGGGGCGTGCAACCCGCACGACCTCCACGGGTCCCCGCGATGGCTTCAACAATTTAGGCGACGTAGCCAAAGGTGCCTGAGGGCAATGCAGCCAGGCCCTATCACCTGGTTTCCAGTCGTGCACGGACACCTTCCGTGCACGCAACCGCTCGTTTGCAATTTGGCGAGCCCGCGAATTAAGCCGTGCGGCCTCCCTTGCCTCTGTCAGCTTATGGATATTAAATTTAATATGTTCTGCCAATTTCGAATTTGTTCGTGGTGCGGACAGGCCCAGCTGCGTTTCCATGGGCGGGTCGGCTTCCCGACCGTACATCAGATAGAATGGGGAAAATCCCGTTGCTGAATGGGGGGCCATTCTATACGCGGCGAGGACCCCCGGGACCTGCAGGTCCCAATCAACATGTGCCTCACACACCTGCTGGCACAGCATAGAAGTCAAAGTCCTGTGGAGTCTCTCCACCATCCCGTCCGTCTGTGGGTGGTACGGGGAGGTACGCACCTTCTTAGTACCCAATAGGTCGCACACCTCTTGCAGCAATTTACTTGAAACATTTTTCCCTTGGTCGGTCAGCAAGCGTTCGGGAGCCCCCTTGTCCAGGACGTAGCCCTGGACAAAGGCGTCCGTCACAGCCGCCGCCGACTGGTTGGCGAGTGGCCACGCCATAGGCCACCGGGTAAAATATTCGACACCCACCAACAGGTACTTATTACCCCTAGGCGTGACTGGAAAAGGCCCCAAAATATCGAGCGCAACGAGCTCGTTAGTGCGCGAGACCTGAATAGATTGCAGCGGTGGATTAGATGCCATGGGCGGTGGTTTCCGTCTGGCGCAATCAACACATCCCTTTAGAATATTCACCACGTCACTCCCCATCCCCGGCCAATAATAGTCACGCTGAAGCAGAGCAAGCGTTTTGTTTACTCCCAAATGCAAAAGGCGTTCATGTGCGGCCAGGACAACTTTCCCCCTCACAGCGGAAGGCACCACAAGTGCGTGCCGCCGGGACAAACTATCCCATCTCATTAATAGGCCTTGCTTAAGTACCCAGGAGACAGTTCGCTCCCGGCCCTCCTCGGGACCCCCCACCCTGCGGCGCAATGCTAGCAGGGAGCTGTCTTCCATTTGGAGACGGCCCCACTCAATCAGCGACAGTGAGAGTAGCGAGTCCTCTCCCTCAAGGGTAGCGGGAACATCCCCGATTGGTGCACCCGCGGTCGCAGCCAACGCCCCCATACCTTCCCCAACTGTCGGTTTACAGCGCGCCGATCCCGATAAGCACGCACATTTGTGACAAGGCGACAATCGCGACAGGGCATCGGCGTTTGTGTGGCGCAACCCCTTACGGTATGTAGTCGTGAACTGATAGTCCTGGAGGACTTCCAACCACCGTGACAATTGGCCCGAGGGTTGGGCGACCCTCAATGAATACTGAAGCGCCGCGTGGTCCGTCCGGACCGTAAAGTGACGGCCATAGAGATACGGTCTAAATTGTTGTACAAAAAAAACAATAGCAAGCAGCTCGCGACGGGTGACGCAGTAGCGCTGCTCCGCCGGTGACAATACCCTGCTACCATAGGAGACCACCCTTTCGACTCCCCCAACGACTTGCGAGAGCACCCCCCCAATGCCCGTGTTGCTAGCATCCGTGTCTAGCAAGAAGGGACTCGCAAAGTCAGGATAACGCAAGGGTGGGGCACCCACCCAGGCGTACCAGAGGGAGCAGAACGCGGCCTCCTCCTCCGGTCCCCATCGGAACTTGACTCCTTTTGCCGTTAGAGCGTGCAAGGGTTTTGCAATGGTGGCGAAATGCTCAACGAATCGGCGGTAATAAGAAGCAAAACCGATGAAACTGCGCACGTCCGAAACTGACGTGGGCGTCGGCCATGAACTGACACAGTCCGTCTTCGCGGGATCGGTAGAGATCCCCGAAGAGTCGACAATGTGGCCCAAGTATCTAACGGACTTATGAAGAAGGTGGCATTTGGCCGGTTTAAACTTTAAATTAGCCGATCGCATTCTCAAGAACACCCCTCTCAATCGCTGGAGGTGTTCCTCAAACGTCTTACTGAAAACAATGACATCGTCAAGGTAAATCAAGCACGTATCCCATTGCAAGCCCGACAAAACCAACTCCATAAGGCGCTGAAACGTCGCGGGAGCGGAGTGAAGTCCCATGGGTAACCGGTTAAACTGGAACAGGCCCCTGGAGTCCGAAATGCTGTCTTAGGTTTAGACTCGTCGTCGAGTGGCAACTGCCAGAATCCCGATAATAAATCAAGAGTCGAAAAATATCGCGCACCAGACAATGCATCGAGGGACTCGTCCATTCTGGGGAGCGGATACGCGTCAGCCACAGAGATTTTATTCAGGCGACGGAAATCTACGCAAAATCGCAAGGACCCGTCCTGCTTTTTAACCAGCACAATAGGTGCTCCCCAAGGACTGGAAGAAGGTGAAATAATGTCGGCTTCCAGCATATCGTTGACGGCCGACTGAACGTGTTCCTTCTCAGCAGGACTCAGTCGGAAGGGATTTTGCCTGACCGGTGCCGCATCGCCCGTTTCAATATGGTGGCGTAACAGGTTCGTGCACCCAATGTCATACTTATGCTTACTGAACACATCAGAAAACTCTATCAGCAACGCCCGCAGCGCACCCAACTGTACCGTTGACAAATCGTTCGAGTCCGCGCACAGCGAATCGACCCATCCAAGGTCCTCCCTCGCTGTAATGTTCCGCGTGGGGCTCGGATCAACCTGCGCAACCAGCCGCTCTTCCGCAGGGACCCGTGCCGCGTGAGCTAGCACGGTGCCCTGCTGAATAATGGCCGGCCGCGACCCAGCGTTTAAAACCATCACAAACGGGTCCTTGTCAGCCCGAACCAAAGTGTGAGCCACCGACAAATCGAGACCTCCGACAGCCCTATTTGAAGGACCCAAAAGCATGCCTTGTTCCGAGGTCTCCCCCACCCACGGTTTCCGCAACCGGAGGGGAATTAACATCTGTGAACCCGGGGGCACGTGCACGGTCTGTGTCGCCAACGCTTGTATCGTAGCGCACGCCGTCCGAATTTCAGTAGGGTTCGTCAAAAATGAAATACGGCGACCCAATGGTAGTTCAATGCAACGCTGATCGATGAGAATTTTTATGGGCATTTTAGCCAAAAAATCTGTGCCCAATAGACAAGGAACCGCCAAGGAAGAAGAAACGAAAACAGGTCCCGACAATTTTATATCTCCAATGCAAATGGACGCCCTAATCTGACCGATAATGCCCAACGATCCCCCATTAGTCGCCGACGCCCCCGTGTCCACTAACACCCTGACCTCGACCCCATCAATGAATCCCGTAACGACGGATGATCCCGCCGAGGCAGCCACTATTCTGTGCCCCAACTCCGACCATTTAATGTCCCCCCGGTCCCGGCCGAACCCCCCTCGCCGAACCGAATCCCCGAACCCTAACCGGCTCTCCTCCGCCGTAACGCGACGGCCCATGTGTGTCGTGCATGTAGGCCGAGCATGTGAGGTGCCGCGACTTGCCGGGGTTAGTAGGGACGACTTGGGGCCTTGGTCGTCGTCCAGCCGAGGTCCCATGGCGCGCTGACGTGGAGCGCGGCAACCGGACGCCACGTGGCCCCGGAGGCCGCAGTTATAACACGTGATGAGGGTCGTCGGAGATCTCGGTTGCTCCAGCTTGCGGGCCGATCGCAGAGGCGAACGACCCCCCGACCTCCAGTCCCCCGATCGTCCCGTGGTGAACGCCTCCTCTCGTGGGCTGACAACTTGGGGTTCGGTGACCACCGGGCCCGGAGCTGAGGCCACGGCAGCGTTGCAGACGACCCCCTGTTTACGTTGAAGGACCTCGTGCGCCTGTATACTTGTTGCGACCCGCAAAGAAGAAATATCGATCTCGTCGGCCATGTTGATGGGGACCCATAGGTCCTGCGCCAACTTGAGCAGTTGCTCCAAGACCATCGCGTCCTGGCCCTCCTCGTCCATACGAGGGAACGCGGCGTCGGCGAGAGCCAGCAACGCCGTCCGGTAGGCGAGCACGGTCTCCGTGTCCGCCTTCCGCCTTGCGTAAAAATGATGGCGACACGCCGAGGGAGGTCCGTAGACCTTGGCCATGAGACCCAACGCGGCCTTAAGCGTGGAGCGGTCCGACCTCCGTGCTGACGTGAAGGCCGCGAGCGCGTTGTCGTCCAACATGGCAGGCAGTGCCCGCAGCGCCGTAGCGTCGGACCAGGCGGACATTTCCTGATGCGCCAGAAATCTGCGCTGGAATTGGCCCCAGTCCCCGCCATCCGCCTTGAAGGCTGACAATGTTGGAAGGCGCTGTTGAAAGATGAAGTCGTCCTCTGCCTCGTGGTTCCTCTCCGCCGCTCCGTCGGTGTGCGAGATGGCGGCCCCAATGGCGGGTGTCTGATGGCGGTCCGCAGCGCGCGTTGATGACGTAAGCGGGCGCGCTTGGAGAACCGCCGCCACGTGGTGCTCGCCGTTCCCGCCAAAAGATGGCCGCGCAGTAGAAAGGGCGGGAATCCCCTAGTCATTTTGGCGGGAATCCGCGGGGCGACCCTGTTGAATGTCCGCCGACGTCCCCGCTCCTCCCGACGTGCTGATCTCCGCCAGGATGGACGCGGCGGCGAGCAACGGGAGTGCGCCTCGCGGAGCACGGCTTCGGTCCCCAATCGCTCGTCCGGCGCCCTCGGCGGATCCTGCGGCGTCGGCATTTCTTCTTCCTCACCCCCCGATGCCAGCTGGCCCAAGTCGTCAAGGTTATCCTCGCGGTCAATCTCGTGAGTCCGACGGGTCTTCCTTGTATCCATGCTTGGAAGACTGTTTCACTTCTGACGCCAGTTGAAGTATTTGAATGACGGCAGGAAACTCCTTGACGGGTAACACACTTTTTATTAAATCTTGACTTGTCACTATACAACGAGTGGTCTCTATTCCTCGGACTACACACACTTCACTCGACACGTGTAGTTACTATTCCTCCGGCTACACACACTTCACTTGACTCGTGTAGCTTCTATTCCTCCGGCTACACACACTTCACTTGACCCGTGTAGCTTCTATTCCTCCGGCTACACACACTTCACTTGACCCCGTAACGTCCGTGGAGCCTACAGGCCCACCCCAGCTTGGGCGTGGGCCACAACCTCTGAGTCCCACGAGCCGGCCCTCTCACGGACGTTCGGCCCCGGGTCCCAGGGTTCCGCCTCCTTCTCCGTCTTCAGTCTTCGCTGGTACTCCCCCCCCCGTGCGCCTGTGCGCATCCCCTTATATAGTCCCCGCTCACGGGAGATGGAGTGTATGCGGACCTCGACGTGAGCATCGCTCCTTAGTTGACCAATCACGACGCGCTGTTCCTACGATCCGTTTTCCCCACTACACAACCATTCACGCCGCGCTGCCACACGATCACTCCCTCTCAAGCGCGTCACCGGCACACAGCCAATCACTACCACATAACCCATGACCCCGCGCTGACCCCTGATCCTTCACCGTCAGCGCGCGTCACCAACACACACAGCCAATCACTACGCGCTGACACACGATCCCTACCCCAGCGCGTATCACCACTACACAGGTAAAGTGAAGTTCAATGTTAATTGATTTAATTAAATCCATATACTTATTCATTTATTTATTGTTTCTTGTTTTTTTGTATGATTTTATGCACTTCGTGTAAAAATGCTTTATGAGAGATTTCTTGTGTCTAGAACCAATTAATGTCATTCACATTAATTCTTATGGGGAAAATTAATTCGGTGTTCGAACAAATCGGTGTTCGAATGGCCTTCTGGAACGAATTAAGTTCGATCTCCGGGGTACCACTGTACAAGCAAAAAAGTCCGTACTCTAATTGTCAAACGTGCACAGTTAAATACGCATGGATCGCTCTCTGGCGGTGCTGAAGCAGAGTAGTACATCGGCCATGATGTTGGTTCGGGTTGGCGGTGCACGGCACGTATTTTTTACCCCACGCGATCCAAGCAAAAATTGAATAATGAAGTTGTTTTGTTCATCCAGGTGAGGGCTCACTCCACCACTGCACTCATGGCGTGCGGCTGTTCCGATCACTTGAGATCTTCCGTTAACCTTTGTGTAGTGGCGTAACACACGGGGTTAGCAAAAGGGTGAGGTGAGCTGACACTGGAGTGGCGTGGCAGCAATTAGGAGGTGAAGCAGGAATGGAGAGAGTGCATTTGGGGACGAGCAGGTGTGCGCAATGGGGCACGGGGTAGACGCCGGAGAGGCGGGAGATGGAGGCGATAAGAGAGAGTGCGTGCCGGAGGCGCCGTGGAGGCGCCAGCTTAATGGGGGGTAGGTGGGGACTCCAAATGAGGAGGGATATATAAGGGAGTGTGCGGAGCAGCACAGAGAGTTGGTTGGTGCTTAAGGGATGAAGAACACGAGAGTCGGAGAGAAGACGCCTGGGACCTCGTCCTCCTCACCGCGTCCTCCCCAGGAGTGTTGGCTGATCCCCTGCTGAGGGCAGGGACCAGGGCGGAGGTGTGAGGGAAGCAAGACAGGATAGCGGAGTATAGAGCGAGAGATAGAGCGGGGGAGACAGAGTGGTTACCGTGCACGAGGTGTGCGGAGGTGAGTAGGGGGAAGTCGGGGAGTTCGGAACAAGGGTGTGCGTGTTCGTGTAAGTGAGGAGCATCCACACTGGATGCAAGGTAAACGTCCGCAACAAGCTACGAACACACACTGATGCTTGGCTGCATCAGCGCCCCGGAAAGACGAGCTGGAGGAGCAGAGTGAGATTAGAGGGAAGAGGGTTGGCGAGTCCGTGCAGGATCTTGAAGATGATGAAGGAAATTGTTGGAGTGAGCTTCGGGATCCCGTGGGTGAGAAGTCTGGCTGCAGCATTTTAGATAATCTGTGGAGTCTGTAGGCAAGGGATTATGGGAAGGCCGTAGAAGAGAGAGTTGCAGCAGTTGAGTCTGGATGTGATGCAGGCATGGGTGATGAGGGTCTCAGCAGCAGCTGAGGAAAGGATGACTGATGATGTGGGAGAGGTTGTGCAGATGTAGGTGTGAAGAGTTGGCCTGTATGCATCTGTCAACTACTGTGTTGAAACATTTTAGTCCTCAAGAGCCCTGGGTATCAGGGTTGAAGCAATCAAACACACACAAACATTTTAACTTGTTTAATCTTGGTTGGCCGAAGTACAAATGTGAGCCCTCAACCCTAGAATTGGCAGCTCAGTAATCTGACAGTGATATCAACATTAAACAAATTATTTGGTGATGCTGCTGCATTGGCAGTGTAACACAAGCACAATTAATACGACTAAGCACATTCACCAATAATACTGCATGACCTTAAAAGGTAACACATATAAGAAGCAACATTTCAGGCTGCGGTCCTCCTTAATTCTTTTTACGTGCTATGGAGAAAGGCCATTTGCTCGAAATGTCACCTATTATATATTTCTTTCTTTCAAGGCCGCAGTGTTATTGACGAATGTGTTGAGTTTATTTTTTTTTACACGTGGCTATTACGAGCACTCTAAGCCACGAGGTTGCCCCAAGTTTCAGTTGCTTCCAATCAGAGCTCATTCTCGAAGGGTCAGGCGGGGGAGAAATTCAGGCATCGGGAGTCGACATCACCTCGGGATTTCAAACTGCTTTAGCAACCAGTAATTTAGCCTTTGCTGTGGAAAAAAAAATCGACGACGATGTTGCGAGCTGCAACACCCACACTATCTAATCATATGCAAAGCATTGCACGAAAGCTAAACCTGTCGCAATACAACCCCGCAAGCTGCCAGCTGCTTGAGATGGCCATCTAAATCTGGCCTGGGTCTCCCCAGGTGTGGTCATGAACATCGGCTGTGAGACGTTGCCCGGCGTGTTTTGCCGGCCTCTACTAATCTCCCAGTGTCTTGTTTCTTTAGATTGGCGCTCGTTAACAACGCTTGCTGTGACAAGTATATCCAGGCTGAAAGGGGAATCTATTATTTGTTGGTGTGTGTTTGAATGAGTTAGTGTGTGTGTCTAGTTAGGGAGCGGTGGTGTAGCGGTTAGCGTACTGTAATACGAACCCGGCAACCCGAATTCGATTCCCGCTCATGGCCAACACCAGTGACGATTATCTGCACCGGTCCTGGACCTCCCCTCGGTCGACTCAGCCTCAAATGAGTACCAATTGCGGTGTGTAAACTTCGCCACTAGGGAGACAAAGGTGGTCGGGCGTAGTGCTGGCCACCCACCCCCTCGTGTTGGCCTTCATAGGTGATCGCTAACAGCACTTGCCCTGACAGTCTGTTAAGGCTATATGGGGGATCATTGTCTTTGTTTTGTTTGTGGTTGTGTTTGAATGTATATGTATGTATGAGTGAAGGCGTTTGTATGAGTGTGTGTCTTTTCTTTGTGTCTGTATGCTTCTGTTGGGAACGGTAGTGTAGCGGTTAGCGCACTGTGCTACGAATCCGGCCGACCTGAGTTCGATTCCCACAATCACCGTCAACACCAGTGACGATGATAGGAAGCGGTCCTGGGCCTCCCCTTTGTCAAGTCAGCCTCAAATGAGTACCTGGTGCAATAAACTAAACTATTTTTATTTTACCAGGTAAGGCCCACTGAGCTATGGAGCTCTTTTTAGAAGCGACCTGGCCACAAATGATCACTCAACGAAGTGGCTTCTCATTATGTGGAAATTTACAGCAGCCAAATACTCTAAACACGACCTCGGGGAAAACATGCAAACTCCAAATATAAAGGCGAACCCTCGACCTCCTGTATACCAGGCGAAGTAGTTAACATCTCGCCATCTTGGCACCTGTGTCCAAATGTGTAAACATTGCCACTCGGGAGACAAAAAAAATGTGATTCTGGCCACCCACCCCCTCGTGTGTTGTACCAGCCTTCATAGGTGCTTGCGAACAACACCTTCCCCAACAGTCTGGTCTTTGTGATGGAAATGCGGTACAGTTAGATTTTCCTGCACTGCCCTCTGCTGCCCACAATGCTTATCACGTCTGGTTCATGCATAGTGGTCTCCCATTCACGCACCATCCAGGTTCAACCCAGACTTCGCTTCCGAGGCTTGATGGGATGGAGCGCACCTGTGCTAGATAAGCAATGTAAACTCACTGCACATCTGTGAGTGCGCGTCTAAGGCTGACTTCATATGTAAATACATGCTGTTGTAGTCGACAAAGCAACCACTGGATAATCCACTTATCGGGTACATCGTTATCTCCCGTCCGTTTAAAAAAATATTTGCCGAGCGCTATATTCTCAAACCGGATAAAGTTACACTGCAATTTCCTACACCTGCTCCAATATCCAAATATCCATCTCTTTGAAGTGTCATTTTTTTTCATTTAAACAAACAAGACCGAGCGATTAGGCTCATCCCGAGCGTAACAAGGGAGGCTGCTTCTCTGCTTCCGTTGGCTAAATATACACCTGCTCGAGCGAACGTGTCCAACTGCCGAGTCCCGCCATTGGCGCGCACGTGGGATCGCTACAACAAAGCAGCAGAGCGGATTCTAACGAGCTCTCCACCCTTGGCCCCAGAAATCTTGAATCGCATCCAGAAGCTGCGAGTTGATATCCCAGTTAAGGGCCGCAAGCGCCAATCGTCGTCTTCCCCTCCATGGTCGATTAAAAGGAATACCGCTTTGTGGGAGGTAACAAATGCATGTCCGGTGGAGTGGTGATCCCCATCATAGGAATGTGGAATTTCTTGCCGATGCTAGCCCAGGGCTGGATGTGACGACTGGCACCTGCCGATTGTAAACGTCGGGAGACCGTGGGGAGGTTTAATGTGTTTCTGAGCTTACGTTACACATTCTGGCACACCCATACATGAACGCGGAAACCTAAACATGCATATAGGTGGATACATACACACAATAAGTATACACAAACATAGACAAAGATCCTCCATGAGCACCGAGCACAGCACACGAGGGTGGGTAGCCAGCACCACGCCCGGCCGCCTTCGTCTCCCGAGTGTTGATGTTCAGGCACCATACTAAGTACTCGTTCCAGGCTGAGTCGACCTAGGGGAGGCCCAGGACCGGTTCAGATATTCGTCACTGGTATCGGCCGTGAGCGAGATTCAAACTCGGGTCCCTGGCTTCGTAGCGCAGTACGGTAACCGCTACGCCACCGTTCGCACATGCGCACACACGTACAGCAGGGCACACAAGCGTGCGCATAGAAACAGGACAGCTGTGCCCTGGCCTCAAGGAATGTTCCAAAGCACCAGGTGTTTCCTTTCATAATGTGGTAAGTTGGTCCATAGTGGGTTTCATCATCAATGCGGTAGAGGCACATGCACACAGGTAATAGTTTTTGTTATTTTCTTTGAACCTATCCACGTGACTTTACCGAAAGACCCAAAGAATATGAATACACACACACAAATTATGTTGTAATTATATAACGAAAACCATAATCGGTACTTTTGTAAGATGGTCTTGGTAATTGTCTATGTGTGGCTAGAATTTCACATCTGCACGACTACCTCACACCGTGGCTGCTTTTCTCTCCCCAATTATAATCGTTGCACACCAAATTAATCAAAGAAAAAGCCCAGGACATCATGGTCACGTCGCTGGGCTCACAAAGACAAAGATCTCCCGTATAGCCTTCAACAGACTGCTGTGGGCAAGTGCTGTTAGCGAGCACCTTTGAAGGCCGGCCCGATACACGAGGGGGTGGGTGGCCAACACCACACCCGACCGCCTTTGTCTCCCAAGTGGCGATGTTTACACATCGCACCAAGTACACATTTAAGGCTGAGTCGAGCTGAGTCAACTTAGGGGAAGCCTAGGACCGGTTCAGAAAATCGTCACTGATGTTTGCCGTGAGCGGGAATCGAACTCGGGTCGCCGGGTTCGTAGTGCAGCGCGCTAAGTGCTATACTACCACTTCCCACACACGCAGACGCGCTCACACACCCAGACACACACGCACACTCACACAGACAAAGATCCCCTGTATGGCCTACACAGACTGTTGGTTTTGTTGGTATGACTGTAGATAATTTTGGTGGTGGTGCTGATGGTTGTGCATTTGGTAGCGTCGGTGGTTGCAACACTTTTGGCGGAGCTGATGCTGTTCGTGTGAGCGTGAGCGACGGTGGTTTCGGTGGAAGCATTTGTATTGTGTTGCTGGCACCTACACACGTGGCCTATAATCCTGCACTGCGGAGGCAGCACCTCCGATTAGCACGGTGAGCTACGTATGGTGCGAAATAAGTTCAACACACATACAGCAGCGACGGTTGGTGGATCACACAGGATTTCAAGGAGGAACCATTCCCTGGCTCGACAGAAGGCAGTACAGCAAACTGTGGACTCCACCTGTCCCTTCTGTATGGGATATGTGTTGTCCCCTCGTATCTTGTTGTGTTGCTGTTGTTGGGTTTGTTGTTCTTAGAGTTATTATTGTCGTGTTGTTGTCTGTGTGGAGGTTGGTGTGTGTGGTTGTGTTTTGTGTTGTGGTTGTGCACGTCACCTGCATGAGTTCGTCGCGTGAGCTGAAGTGCGATACGAGGCGGTTGCGCCGCGTGCGTGCGCTCGTGATGGACACGTGGAGACGCCCCTCCGCGCGCTCGTGCGCGTCGCTTGGCAGGATCGACTCGATGCCCTCGCTGTGCACAAAGACAAAGATTCCCCAAAGAGCCTTCAACAGCTTGTAGGGGCAAGTGCTGTTCGTAAAAAGCACGTATGAAAAGATTAAAACTATAATACCTAAACTATAAACGAAACTATTTTTATTTCACCAGGTAAGGCTCACTGAGCTGCATAGCTCTTTTTGAGAAGCGACCTGGCCACAAATGATAGCTCAACAAAGTGGTTCATCACGTGGAAATTTACAGCAGCCAAATAGTCTGAATACACATCGATTCTAAATGTGGAGGGAAAAACTGGAGAACCCAGAGAAAAATGCACTTGACCACAGGGAGAGAGAGAGACATGCAAACTCCAAATATACAGGCAGCAGGGTTGGGATCGAACCCACGAGCTCCTGTATCCCAGGCAAGGTAGTTAACATCTCGTCACTGCGGCGCCTTCTTGGCATGGAGCACGAGGGGGTAGGTGGCCAACACCACACCCGGCCGCCTTTTTCTCCCTCATGTTTACACAATGCACCAGGTACTCATGTAAGGCTGAGTCGACCGAGAGGAGGCCCAGGATCGATTCATATCATCGGCACCGATGTGAATCGAACTCGGCTTGCCAGGTTCGTAGCGCAGAACGCTAACTGCTCACACGCACAGCAACAACAACAGCCGTCGCCGTACGCCACTAAGTGGTGGTGACATCACCACAGCGCTTGTACCAGGCGTGGTGCACTTTTAGCGAGTGGAGTTTGTACGAGTAGAAAGCAGCCACCACCTCACGTTAATCCTTAGTGTCAAAGGCACCGAACAGATCCAGGTGCCAGGGATTGACGAAGATAATTGGCACACACGCACGCACAAGCGCACAAGCGCACAAACACATGCACGCACAAGACGCAAATCTCCAGTGTAGCCCACACGAGCTATTAATAGCAATGTCAACTTGCAATGCGCTACCGCACGGTATTCAATTACAGCTCGAAGAGAGAGAGAGAACGATTCTGAGGCACGAGCCAGAACCCCAAACAAGCAAGAAGGCAGCAGCTACATGCCGAGCCGGCGCCAAAGCACTGTCCCTTCCCCCGTCAAGCTCTGCGGTCCTCTATATCAGCTAATTAACGAGTGTTCATACATTTAGGAGGAAATCGGAGCAACCGGAGAAAACCCACGCGTGCGAGGAGGGCAACACTTTATCCCATACAAATAGGACAGATGAAATCAGCCCACAAATCTGGCTGTCGTCTGATGAAACTCGTAATTACTGGCGAAACGTTGTACTCAGATTGTAAATGTTGTGGCTTTGCTCTCTAACACACCGGTGTGCTGTACCAGTAACTAATTGGCACGTTCTGTTTACGGGACAACCTTACTAATTGGCTGTGTCGGGTGGTGGCGAGTTTAACGACACATTTATATATTTACCAGGGACGTGCGGTCAGGGGAGGCAGGGGAGGCAGAGCCTCACCTGTCATACTCCAATGAAAATAGCTGTCACGAAAAGTAAAAAAAAAAGAATAATCAAATCAAATAAATATTAAGATTTTTCCACTGATCTGTGTTATAAATGTAGTTTCTGTACGATTCCAATCATTTTTATAGTCAAAATCATCAAATTTGCGGAGCTCCGCTGCAAATACAGGAAGAGACGAGAGGTGAGGCAGCAACGAGCTCAGCCTCCCCTCTGATTGCGCAACCCCTCAGTAACTGGATGGAGTGCGGGCAATAAGCGCGTGCCTGTTACCATCTCAGTATGTCACCAATGTAATGTTTGTAGACCCCTTCTTTTCATGTCCTCGCCTTCCATACTCCAGATAACTTATTTCACGTATGTGTATAAAGATATTTAGACTCGCTGCAATGAAAAAGCACCAAGGGAGGCAGCTATCACATCTGCCTCACTGAGGGGGACGTGTCTAACATGCCCCCCTCAGTGAGGACATGCCCCCCTCAGTGAGGCCACGCCCCCCCCCCCCCCCTCAGTGTGTGAATCTGGCTCTGACACTAGCCAGTGCCTCCCCAGCCATTGACCTCACCGCATGTCACTGATATTTACGCGATATAACCCAAAAAAACCTGTATTATAAAATCAGTCCACGTTTCGCTGTACCGCATTCTCCTGGCGAGCCTGGGTATGGCTCCTCCTGGACGCCCGCGGGAAGGGAATCTGACAACATTTGTGTGATCCGCCAACCTTCGCTGACTCCGCAATTCTGAATCACAGGCCACATGCGCGTGTTGTTAGTGAGCACCTTTGAAGGCCAACACGGCACATGAGGGGGTGGTGTGACTCGCACATCCGCCTGCTATATCTCCCCAGTGCTGATGTTTACACATCGCACCGTGTACGCGTTCATAGCTGAGTCAACCAGTCCAGTTCAGATATTCGTTATCGATGTTGGCCGGGAGCTGGAATTCAAACTCGGGTTCACAACCCAGCACACATGGCCACTGCGCCACCCACGTATAGCGCCGCCCTCCCACATGGTAGCGACCCCCCCCCCCCCGCGTTCCGTGGATCAAACAAATCACTCGAGACGCCGGTGTACGGCAGCCAAGAGCAGTTGATGCGAATGCTGTCGCAAGAGCGCAACGGTTCTTCACGGTCTATGCGTGACGAATGAATGAGCTAATAGCAAGGATAGCTGAGGGAAGGCAGTTATAGGCTGTGTGGGCAGATGCGATTTACTAACCTCTCACCAAGTGAAGGTTGACTGGGGGGCTTTGACAGAGAGTCTCGGTTTACTACCCCTGACCCTAAACAATGAAAAAATAACACGCGAAGAACACTGAATGCCTTATTATGGGAGCAAGGTTTGGGTCTAAAAATCAAATCAACTCAGATGCCATCGGCCTGCGCTCGAATCCGATTCTCATCGGCACACCGGATCAGATTCTGATGGATGGGTATTATCCTTTCATACAAATAACGTATGTCGTGCAAGTGATTTGAATATCGGAACCCATAAATTATCTTTATTCTTAGGTTTTTTTCGGTAAAGTCACGTAGGTAGAACATCAAAATTAATGAAAATAAAATAAAATAAAAAACAAAAAATCACGACGTTTCGGAGGCAACACAAGTCTCCGTCATCAGGTGGGACCGTCACTGCCAGATTAGCTGCATCAAGTGAGGCAATGATTCAAGATGCAATCCCTTACTTGAAACCGGATTCCCACCACCACCCATCTCAAAAGAATTCTCTCATCAAAACGCTATACCACAGAGCCCATGGCATTTCTGACAAACACCACCTGACCGGTGAATTAAGACATGTACATCGGGCCCTCAGGATGAACGGATACTCTGACCGTACTATCCGCCAAGCTGTCTCTCCCACCACACAGAAACAGCCACATGAAACTCCGACCAAAACCATCACGTTACCATACATAGCAGGCGTGACCAAAAAGATCTCCAAAATTCTAAACAAACATAAGATCCAAGTCCGATTCAGTACGGTGCATAAAATCCGTGATCTGATTCCATCTGTGAAGGATGTCGTTCCTGACTTACAGTATCCTGGAGTCTACAAATTGAGTTGCATTTGTGGTGATTGCTACATTGGAGAAACGAAACGTCATGTTTCTGATCGTGTCCGCGAGCACAAGTCAGATCTGAAACACGGCAGAACTGATTCTTCTGCCGTTGCCGATCATTGCTACAACTCGGTGGGCTCTCATGAAATTGTCTTTTCCGAGACCAAGGTTCTCTGCAAACCTCCCGGCTACCATCAAAGGTTTGTACACGAAGCCATACAAATATACAAACACAGACATAATTTCAACCGTGATGATGGGTACAAACTTAGTAATCATTGGAAAGATGTTATCAACCACGCAAAAAAGACTTAATTACAAAATTTTTTGGACCATCTTGTCTGACAGGCACTATTTTACCTTACTTTGCTCTCTTCATTGGTCAGCCAGCATTGGAATAAACATGGGCATTTTCGTTATTTTGTCTATAATGTGTATTCAGACCTCCCCTCCCCCTCTTTGTCCATTGTGTTGGCGTGTGCAGTAGTTTGTCGCTTGCGCACAATCGCTTCCACACCGTCGCCCTCCCCTCCCCCTCTCTGTCCAATGCGTTGGCGTGTGCGGCAGCGGCCGCTTTCGCGCCGTAGATCACATCGTCTAGCACATCCTTTTGGCCCCGCCCCCCTCCCCCTCCCGATGCGTTGTGCCTGGCGCCCCTCTCCTTCCCCCCCCCCCAACTTGCTTTTAAGGGATTGCATCATATAGTGCAAAGTATAGGAAAGATAAACAAATCACTTGAAAAAAATTAGACGAATAAAACTACACAATTTTATTTTCCAGATAAAGCCCACTGAGCTATTAGCTTCTTTTTCAGAAGTGACCTGGCCACAAATGATAGCTCAACGAAGTGGCTCTCATGTGGAAATGTAGAGCAGCAAAATAATCTAAACGCATGTTCTAAATCTTGAGGGAAAAACCGGGATGAACCTAGTCACATTCATGTAATTCACATGCAAATTAAGTAAAGACTCAAATTCGCCCTTTGGCCTAACAGAAGGTTAAAGATGCAACGATTTACGACCGATCGCCGTACCGAAGCTTCTGCATGAAGGGGAAGCCGGGGGTCAAGGCGCCCAGGTGCTGGGAGCGGATCTCCTCTGCAAACTTGTACGAGAACTCCGTGCAGTCCTGGAGAGACGACACACGGGGACACGTCGATTTAGGGTTCCCACCCACAATCGCCGAGCGGCCCCACCCTCGATCGCCGAGCAGCACTCACCGCAATCCTGTGCGGCGCGGTCACCATGACGGCCGCGGCGAGAGCCCCGGCCGAGGCCCCCGCGTAGGCGTCCACGGCGCCCAGAAGCCGGCGCCCGCACCGCAGCAGCGCGCTCGCCGCGCCCAGGTGATACACGCCCAAGAAGCCCGAGCCAGCAAACGACAAACCCAGCAGCGGCACCATCGCCTCTCGCGCCACTGAGACAAAAACAAGAGGCGGAGCGAGAGAAAGCAAAATCTATCTTGCGTACACAGACATCCATCGCGTGTACAGAGAGTAGGATCTACCACGTGTGCGCAAAGCCAGGAGTGGTCCTGCCTGAGCCGGTAGCGTGGCTGCTCAAGCGCATCTGAAACTCTCTCTCCTGCTCCATGTACGAAGCATTCAGACTTCAATCTTGATTTTAAGCTATCATGACTGCAGGAATCCATACCCTTTGGTTCTTTCAGTAAAGTCACGTAGGTAGAAATAAAATAAAATAAATCACGACGTTTCGGGCGCAACACAAGCAACCGTCATCAGGTGGGACAACCACAGCATGAAGCAATTGCTGAAGTGGGCCTCTTGTCACAGCAGCCCTTTTTCCCACTTCAGCAATTGTTTCTTGCTGTGGTTGTCCCACCTGATGACGGACGCTTGTGTTGTGCCCGAAACGTCGTGATTTATTTTATTTTATTTCTACCTACGTGACTTTAACAAAAGAACCAAAGAGTATGCATTCAGACTTCATTCGCCTTCAGAAGTCGGCTGAATGGCCCAGGTCTTTCCTGACTTCCCACCTGGTTAAACAGAATAAACTTAATATAACATATCTATATGGGTCTATGTCTATATTTCTATATCTCTATGTATCCCTATATGGCTCTCTATAAACAATATATATCTATATATCTATATGGGTCTCTATGTATATGTGTCTCTATGTAGTTGTATGTGTCTTTATGTATCTCTATGTGTCTCTCTATAATTCATGTATCTTTATGTATCACTATGTGTCCCTATGTATCACGAAATATCTCTATGGGTCTCTCTGTATATCTGTGTCTGTATGTAGCTCTATGGGGTATTTGTATCTCTATGAGTCTCTATAGCTCTACGTGCTTCTATGGGTCTCTCTGTAACTCTATCTTTCTCTATGTAACCGTATGGGGTGTCTTTATATCCCTATGGGTCTCTATGAATCGTTATGGGTATCCATGTCATTTGGTGGCCCAGACCACTGTTGCAAATGAGCCCTGTGCTGTTGTCTTGAGCTCTCAGCTGGATGAACAAAACCAACGTGGAGGCGCCGCACGAGAAACCTTGACCCCTGTGATCGACACTTCCAAGTTAACAATCCGACAATTATTACATCCGTTTCGCAACATTTTGTGCGCATTACAAACTGTTCATGTATTAGTATTATTAATGTATAGGCACAGATAGAGATGTATTACTACATTTCATTGCAGCGGTGGTGCAGTGTTTAGCACACCGTGCTAGGACCTGAGCTCGATTCTTGGTCACAACATCAGTGGCGGGCAGCAGTTGGAACGTGCTAGAAAGCGCAGATAGTATTAAACCAAAACTATTTTTTATTTTACCAGGTAAGGCCCACTGAGCTATGAAGCTCTTTTTCAGAAGTGATCTGGTCACAAATGATAGCTCAACGAAGTGACTTATTACGTGGAAATGTATAGCAGCCAAATACTCTAAACGTATGTTGATTCTAAACTTGGAGGGAAAAATCGGAGGACCCAGAAAAAAGTCCACGTGACCACGGGGAGAGACATGCAAATTCCAAAAATACACCAGGCATCGTCATGGTCGGGATCGAACACACAACCTCCTGTATATGAGGCGAGGTAGTTAACATCTCGCCACAGTGGTGTGGACCTGATGGGTTTGCATCCTCACCACCACATTCACAGCGTGGTGGAGTCCCCTGATCGTTCCACTTATGGAAGGAATATCCCCACACAATCTTCCAGAGAAAAATCACGCACACTCCAAATATACAGCAGATGTCAGGGTAGGGATCAAACTCACAGCCTCCTGCATACCAGGTGAAGTAGTAAACATATCGCCACCGTGGCACGCCCACAAAGCACGTGCATACTGGCATGAAAAAGAAACGTTTACTATTCCTACTGCTGCCATGTTTCCGCAGAGGGTAAACGGCGGCGAACATGAGCTGCTGCAAAAAACCGAACAGGTTTCATAGTGGCACATATACGTTTACATTTCCACTGCTGGCGGGGAATGTAATCTAAACAGGTCCTCACCAACCTGCGATGACCAGCATAGCGATGAGGACTGGTGACAAAAATTTCCATGACCGACACAGTGCAGGATGGCCTTCACTCAGCAATGGATTGACAACAGCACCATGTTGTAACATTTTTTTGAAGCAACTGAGAATTTATATTGCCTTATCATGGAGCTTGGACAGTACAGTCATGGATTCTACTGTACTGCCCTCTGCTGTCTATGTAGCCCTACAGCAGCCATTAACCCAGCGTCACTCTCATTCACATGAACCCAGTGTCACCCTTAATCCAAGGTTCCACTGCTAAGCGTGCAATGTATGTTGAACTTCTTTCGTACCGTACATAGCCAACCGTGCTAATCGGAGGTGAAGGGGAAGCACAACAAACCAAATGCGAAGAGTAATAGCAGAGACCATGCATGCGTTTTCTTACAGAGAGCAGTGAGTTCAGTGTTGGTGGAAGTAGAGGGGCAGGAGGAGAATGTGTCACCACATGAAGTTGGCACCAGCAGGAGCACCAAAAGGCCCTGGAAGAACTGCACACAGCAAAGACACCATTTGTTTAGGAGGCCACCGATAGCTAAAGAGGGTCAGTGAAGTGAAAAACAGTCCAAAGTGTTGCTTCATTTAAATAAATAAAACTTCAAATTAACTGGGTGGCATTTAACCCCACTCACAGTTAATCTGTTCAAAACAACCAACTGGATTAATTGCTCGAAAATGTTGGGTGCAAATGCTTTTGACAACACTGCACCCAGCCAACACATTGCATTTTTTGTTAATGTTTCACCTTCATTATATATTTTGTTTAAACAAATCTAAAGAGATTGCTTTGACTTACCTATGAGGTTAAAAAAAATCACATTTGTCAATAACACTGCCTTTAAACAAAAAAACGTTATATTTCAGGAAATTGTCCTTCTTCACAGCAGACATACAGCTGCCACTCAACCTCCGTGCTGTCATGAAGGTCCACTGCCCCAAATGCCACCTATATATTTTTCTAGTATCTGGCTGCTGTACATTTCCACGTGATAAGCCACTTCGTTCGACTATCGTTTATGGCCGGGTAAAATAAAACATCTAATTAACATTGTTTACATTTTAAGGTCACACAGTGTTATTGACGAATGTATTATCATATGCGCTTGTGCACCACTGCCAAAACCGTAACAGCATCACCAAATAACATGCTACACGTAACGTTGTTGTGCATTTGCTTTTTCCGTGCGTTATTTTTAGCTGTGCGTTGTGTTACACTGCATTGGTTGTCACTTGTTGACTCAGGCCACCCTTGAAAAGCAGACTAAATGTCTCTTCATGCACTCGCCTGGAAAAACAAAACCCATCCACATATCCAAGTACCAATGAACTTGCTGCCATTTTTACCTGTTTAAACTAATGTTTGCTGGCAAACAATATTCATGCAGTATTTGTAAGTCCCACAGATCGCTACCCTCAAGACTCATGGTTTGTCACAATTGAGTGGATTCTCATGGCAGTGCAAACGGATTCTCACGTTGTTTTAGTCGCATACCTTGTCAACCCCTTCTCAGTGCCGACTTTATTACAGACGAATTCAGATCTTATTGGTGCACCCCGTGCCCTTATAAATCTCAACGTTCATCCTACAAAGTCCAATCACAAGGGAGAAACACCATGAAGTAGACAAAAACATTTTTTTTGCCCGGATTGAAAAGGCTGTACGCCGTATAAACCTGAAAACTATTTCCCTGAATATGGCCAAACCTTATCGGTTGACAAGTATGCTGTTGTGAATAATACACTCAGCCCTATTTATTGCAGTGTCTCAACGGCAGCCGCTGTTGGTGGTTCGGGTCTTATATGTCGGAATAAGAACATTTATGGGACCTCCTTTACCGGTACCAAATTATGAGAATAGGTTTTGCTGCAATGCAAACTCACTCAGTAGCCCCCCCACCTCTTATCCAAAATTAGACTCGCCCTTGCCCACATAACAGTTTTAAATAAATGATATGCCTCGTATCCTTGGGTTTTTTTTGGGGGGGGCAGGGGTCTGTTTCTTGAGTTTCCTTTCAGTTTCTTGGGTTTCCCTCAATTCCTAAAGATTCCATCGCAGTTTCTTGGGTTTCTGTCTGTTTTTGGGGCTTTTCCCGTTTTTTTTCCAGTTTGAGGTCTCACCAATTTAGAAGATTTGGTGTTGACAAGCACTTTATGCATATTTTACGTGTCCGCCTAGGTTGATGGATTAACGTTCTAATTTATTATGAGTGTCGATTTAAAGCTTTCGTGACTGCAGGGATTCATCTTCTTGGTTCTTTCGGTAAAGTCACGTAGAAGGGAAGTAATAAAATAATAAAAATAAAACATAATAAAATTATTCTCACGACGTTTCGGCCACAATGCAAGCAGCCGTCCTCAGGTGAAAACCAGGTCCGTCGAGGCGACAGAGTCTGAATGAAACAGCACACGAGCTTGGAGCATATATATAAGCTGGGCGCCTTGACAAAGGAATTTGCATATGAAGAGGAATGTAGCATATTTATGGGAAATGCAGGAATGTGATTAGTACTACATATGCATGTGCATTATGCAGGATTAACAGCATCAAAGGGAGCTGCAGTTGCTGCTGCTGCAGTTGCTGCTGCTGCAGCTGCTGCAGCTGCAGCAACTGCAGCAGCAGCAGCAGCAACTGCAGCAGCAGCAGCAGCAACTGCAGCAGCAGCAGCAGCAACTGCAGCAGCAGCAGCAGCAACTGCAGCAGCAGCAGCAACTGCAGCAGCAGCAGCAACTGCAGCAGCAGCAACTGCAGCAGCAGCAGCAACTGCAGCAGCAGCAACTGCAGCAGCAGCAGCAACTGCAGCAGCAGCAGCAGCAACTGCAGCAGCAGCAACTGCAGCAGCAGCAGCAACTGCAGCAGCAGCAACTGCAGCAGCAGCAGCAACTGCAGCAGCAGCAGCAACTGCAGCAGCAGCAACTGCAGCAGCAGCAGCAACTGCAGCAGCAGCAGCAACTGCAGCAGCAGCAGCAACTGCAGCAGCAGCAGCAACTGCAGCAGCAGCAGCAACTGCAGCAGCAGCAGCAACTGCAGCAGCAGCAACTGCAGCAGCAGCAGCAACTGCAGCAGCAGCAGCAACTGCAGCAGCAGCAGCAACTGCAGCAGCAGCAGCAACTGCAGCAGCAGCAGCAACTGCAGCAGCAGCAGCAACTGCAGAAGCAGCAGCAACTGCAGCAGCAGCAACTGCAGCAGCAGCAGCAACTGCAGCAGCAGCAGCAGCAACTGCAGCAGCAGCAGCAGCAGCAACTGCAGCAGCAGCAGCAACTGCAGCAGCAGCAACTGCAGCAGCAGCAGCAACTGCAGCAGCAGCAGCAGCAACTGCAGCAGCAGCAGCAGCAACTGCAGCAGCAGCAGCAACTGCAGCAGCAGCAGCAACTGCAGCAGCAGCAACTGCAGCAGCAGCAGCAACTGCAGCAGCAGCAGCAGCAACTGCAGCAGCAGCAGCAACTGCAGCAGCAGCAGCAACTGCAGCAGCAGCAGCAACTGCAGCAGCAGCAGCAACTGCAGCAGCAGCAGCAACTGCAGCAGCAGCAGCAACTGCAGCAGCAGCAGCAACTGCAGCAGCAGCAGCAACTGCAGCAGCAGCAGCAACTGCAGCAGCAGCAGCAACTGCAGCAGCAGCAACTGCAGCAGCAGCAGCAGCAGCAACTGCAGCAGCAGCAGCAACTGCAGCAGCAGCAGCAGCAACTGCAGCAGCAGCAACTGCAGCAGCAGCAACTGCAGCAGCAGCAGCAACTGCAGCAGCAGCAGCAACTGCAGCAGCAGCAACTGCAGCAGCAGCAGCAGCAACTGCAGCAGCAGCAACTGCAGCAGCAGCAGCAACTGCAGCAGCAGTAGCAGCAGCAACTGCAGCAGCAGCAGCAGCAACTGCAGCAGCAGCAGCAACTGCAGCAGCAGCAGCAACTGCAGCAGCAGCAGCAACTGCAGCAGCAGCAGCAACTGCAGCAGCAGCAGCAACTGCAGCAGCAGCAACTGCAACAGCAGCAACTGCAGCAGCAGCAACTGCAGCAGCAGCAGCAACTGCAGCAGCAGCAGCAACTGCAGCAGCAGCAACTGCAGCAGCAGCAGCAACTGCAGCAGCAGCAGCAACTGCAGCAGCAGCAGCAGCAACTGCAGCAGCAGCAGCAACTGCAGCAGCAGCAGCAACTGCAGCAGCAGCAGCAACTGCAGCAGCAGCAGCAACTGCAGCAGCAGCAACTGCAGCAGCAGCAGCAACTGCAGCAGCAGCAGCAACTGCAGCAGCAGCAGCAACTGCAGCAGAAGCAGCAGCAACTGCAGCAGCAGCAACTGCAGCAGCAACTGCAGCAGCAGCAACTGCAGCAGCAGCAGCAGCAGCAACTGCAGCAGCAGCAGCAACTGCAGCAGCAGCAGCAACTGCAGCAGCAGCAGCAACTGCAGCAGCAGCAGCAACTGCAGCAGCAGCAGCAGCAACTGCAGCAGCAGCAGCAACTGCAGCAGCAGCAGCAACTGCAGCAGCAACTGCAGCAACTGCAGCAGCAACTGCAGCAACTGCAGCAGCAGCAGCAACTGCAGCAGCAGCAGCAACTGCAGCAGCAACTGCAGCAACTGCAGCAGCAACTGCAGCAGCAGCAGCAACTGCAGCAGCAGCAGCAGCAACTGCAGCAGCAGCAGCAACTGCAGCAGCAGCAGCAGCAGCAACTGCAGGAGCAGCAGCAACTGCAGGAGCAGCAGCAACTGCAGGAGCAGCAGCAACTGCAGGAGCAGCAGCAACTGCAGCAGCAGCAGCAACTGCAGCAGCAGCAGCAACTGCAGCAGCAGCAGCAACTGCAGCAGCAGCAGCAACTGCAGCAGCAGCAACTGCAGCAGCAGCAGCAACTGCAGCAGCAGCAGCAACTGCAGCAGCAGCAGCAGCAACTGCAGCAGCAGCAGCAGCAACTGCAGCAGCAGCAGCAACTGCAGCAGCAGCAGCAACTGCAGCAGCAGCAGCAGCAACTGCAGCAGCAGCAGCAACTGCAGCAGCAGCAGCAACTGCAGCAGCAGCAGCAACTGCAGCAGCAGCAGCAACTGCAGCAGCAGCAACTGCAGCAGCAGCAGCAACTGCAGCAGCAGCAGCAACTGCAGCAGCAGCAGCAACTGCAGCAGCAGCAACTGCAGCAGCAGCAGCAACTGCAGCAGCAGCAGCAACTGCAGCAGCAGCAGCAACTGCAGCAGCAGCAGCAACTGCAGCAGCAGCAGCAACTGCAGCAGCAGCAACTGCAGCAGCAGCAGCAACTGCAGCAGCAGCAGCAACTGCAGCAGCAGCAGCAACTGCAGCAGCAGCAGCAACTGCAGCAGCAGCAGCAACTGCAGCAGCAGCAGCAACTGCAGCAGCAGCAACTGCAGCAGCAGCAGCAACTGCAGCAGCAGCAGCAACTGCAGCAGCAGCAGCAGCAGCAACTGCAGCAGCAGCAGCAACTGCAGCAGCAGCAGCAACTGCAGCAGCAGCAGCAGCAACTGCAGCAGCAGCAGCAACTGCAGCAGCAGCAACTGCAGCAGCAGCAGCAACTGCAGCAGCAGCAACTGCAGCAGCAGCAGCAACTGCAGCAGCAGCAGCAACTGCAGCAGCAGCAGCAGCAACTGCAGCAGCAGCAACTGCAGCAGCAGCAGCAGCAACTGCAGCAGCAGCAGCAACTGCAGCAGCAACTGCAGCAGCAGCAACTGCAGCAGCAGCAGCAACTGCAGCAGCAGCAACTGCAGCAGCAGCAGCAACTGCAGCAGCAGCAGCAACTGCAGCAGCAGCAGCAACTGCAGCAGCAGCAACTGCAGCAGCAGCAACTGCAGCAGCAGCAACTGCAGCAGCAGCAACTGCAGCAGCAGCAACTGCAGCAGCAGCAACTGCAGCAGCAGCAGCAACTGCAGCAGCAGCAGCAACTGCAGCAGCAGCAGCAGCAACTGCAGCAGCAGCAGCAGCAACTGCAGCAGCAGCAGCAGCAACTGCAGCAGCAGCAGCAACTGCAGCAGCAGCAACTGCAGCAGCAGCAGCAACTGCAGCAGCAGCAGCAACTGCAGCAGCAACTGCAGCAACTGCAGCAGCAACTGCAGCAACTGCAGCAGCAACTGCAGCAACTGCAGCAGCAACTGCAGCAGCAACTGCAGCAACTGCAGCAGCAACTGCAGCAACTGCAGCAGCAACTGCAGCAGCAGCAGCAGCAACTGCAGCTGCAGGAGCAGCAGCAACTGCAGGAGCAGCAGCAGCAGCAACTGCAGGAGCAGCAGCAGCAGCAACTGCAGGAGCAGCAGCAGCAGCAACTGCAGGAGCAGCAGCAGCAGCAACTGCAGGAGCAGCAGCAGCAGCAACTGCAGGAGCAGCAGCAGCAGCAACTGCAGGAGCAGCAGCAGCAGCAACTGCAGGAGCAGCAGCAGCAGCAACTGCAGGAGCAGCAGCAGCAGCAACTGCAGGAGCAGCAGCAGCAGCAACTGCAGGAGCAGCAGCAGCAGCAACTGCAGGAGCAGCAGCAGCAGCAACTGCAGGAGCAGCAGCAGCAGCAACTGCAGGAGCAGCAGCAGCAGCAACTGCAGGAGCAGCAGCAGCAGCAACTGCAGGAGCAGCAGCAGCAGCAACTGCAGGAGCAGCAGCAGCAGCAACTGCAGGAGCAGCAGCAGCAGCAACTGCAGGAGCAGCAGCAGCAACTGCAGGAGCAGCAGCAGCAGCAACTGCAGGAGCAGCAGCAGCAGCAACTGCAGGAGCAGCAGCAGCAGCAACTGCAGGAGCAGCAGCAGCAGCAACTGCAGGAGCAGCAGCAGCAGCAACTGCAGGAGCAGCAGCAGCAGCAACTGCAGGAGCAGCAGCAGCAGCAACTGCAGGAGCAGCAGCAGCAGCAACTGCAGGAGCAGCAGCAGCAGCAACTGCAGGAGCAGCAGCAGCAGCAACTGCAGGAGCAGCAGCAGCAGCAACTGCAGGAGCAGCAGCAGCAGCAACTGCAGGAGCAGCAGCAGCAGCAACTGCAGGAGCAGCAGCAGCAGCAACTGCAGGAGCAGCAGCAGCAGCAACTGCAGGAGCAGCAGCAGCAGCAACTGCAGGAGCAGCAGCAGCAGCAACTGCAGGAGCAGCAGCAGCAGCAACTGCAGGAGCAGCAGCAGCAGCAACTGCAGGAGCAGCAGCAGCAGCAACTGCAGGAGCAGCAGCAGCAGCAACTGCAGGAGCAGCAGCAGCAGCAACTGCAGGAGCAGCAGCAGCAGCAACTGCAGGAGCAGCAGCAGCAGCAACTGCAGGAGCAGCAGCAGCAGCAACTGCAGGAGCAGCAGCAGCAGCAACTGCAGGAGCAGCAGCAGCAGCAACTGCAGGAGCAGCAGCAGCAGCAACTGCAGGAGCAGCAGCAGCAGCAACTGCAGGAGCAGCAGCAGCAGCAACTGCAGGAGCAGCAGCAGCAGCAACTGCAGGAGCAGCAGCAGCAGCAACTGCAGGAGCAGCAGCAGCAGCAACTGCAGGAGCAGCATCAGCAGCAACTGCAGGAGCAGCAGCAGCAGCAACTGCAGGAGCAGCAGCAGCAGCAACTGCAGGAGCAGCAGCAGCAGCAACTGCAGGAGCAGCAGCAGCAGCAACTGCAGGAGCAGCAGCAGCAGCAACTGCAGGAGCAGCAGCAGCAGCAACTGCAGGAGCAGCAGCAGCAGCAACTGCAGGAGCAGCAGCAGCAGCAACTGCAGGAGCAGCAGCAGCAGCAACTGCAGGAGCAGCAGCAGCAGCAACTGCAGGAGCAGCAGCAGCAGCAACTGCAGGAGCAGCAGCAGCAGCAACTGCAGGAGCAGCAGCAGCAGCAACTGCAGGAGCAGCAGCAGCAGCAACTGCAGGAGCAGCAGCAGCAGCAACTGCAGGAGCAGCAGCAGCAGCAACTGCAGGAGCAGCAGCAGCAGCAACTGCAGGAGCAGCAGCAGCAGCAACTGCAGGAGCAGCAGCAGCAGCAACTGCAGGAGCAGCAGCAGCAGCAACTGCAGGAGCAGCAGCAGCAGCAACTGCAGGAGCAGCAGCAGCAGCAACTGCAGGAGCAGCAGCAGCAGCAACTGCAGGAGCAGCAGCAGCAGCAACTGCAGGAGCAGCAGCAGCAGCAACTGCAGGAGCAGCAGCAGCAGCAACTGCAGGAGCAGCAGCAGCAGCAACTGCAGGAGCAGCAGCAGCAGCAACTGCAGGAGCAGCAGCAGCAACTGCAGGAGCAGCAGCAGCAACTGCAGGAGCAGCAGCAGCAACTGCAGCTCCCTTTTATGCTGTTAATCCTGCATAATGCACATGCATATGTAGTAGTACTAATCACATTCCTGCATTTCCCATAAATATGCTAAATTCCTCTTCATATGCAAATTCCTTTGTCAAGGCGCCCAGCTTATATATATGCTCCAAGCTCGTGTGCTGTTTCATTCAGACTCGGTCGCCTCGACGGACCTGTTTTTCACCTGAGGACGGCTGCTTGCGTTGTGGCCGAAACGTCGTGAGAATAATTTTATTATGTTTTATTTTTATTATTTTATTACTTCCCTTCTACGTGACTTTACCGAAAGAACCAAGAAGATTATTGAGTGGTCAGACGTATCCCTCGTTTGTTACTTAAAATTGAAATCGTGCCATAATTGTACAAGACTTGTATTTGGTCGAGTAAATACACTGTTAAGAAAACAAAATAAATAAACAATTGTGTATGTTTAACTTATTTCGCACTGTAAGTAGCCAACCGTGCTGATCGGCGGTGCGGGGGAAGAACAAACTAAAACACAAAAGCAGTTCTAAAGAAATTCGTTTGAATGTCGATTATTTAAAAGTGCATCTCTCCAGTGGCTTCCTAATATCGGAAGAACGTTCCAGACGGCCGCAGAAGCGCATCTGAAAGCGCGCGATGCTGTGACCATGTTTGTTCGATGGTTAGCCAAAATGCCACTGTGAAGACGACCAGAGATCGCGTGATGGTGTATGCTCCTTGACGAGATCAGCAATCTATTGTGGTTCATTTGTGGAAAGGACGTTATACATGAGTGCCCTTATGTCCGACGGAAGGTTGTGTTGCTTTCGAAACGTCGTGATTTAATTTGATTATTTCTATTTTTATTCTTGTGTTTTTTTTTCACCTACGTGACTTTACCGAAAGAACCAAAGAGTAACTTTTGAAGTCTTTCCCCTCCCTCCAATAAACTGAAGCCCGCAATCGCGCACGGCCCACCAAGCCACAGCCCGCACGGGACGCCCACCCCTCCTCGCCTCGCCGCGTGCGGAGCAACCGCCACGAGGGACGCCGGAACCTCGCGAGACTCTCGCGAGACTCTCGCGGCCTGCGTTGCTAAGGGCGGGCCAGCAGCCTGCCCCTCGCCTAAACATTCACGAGGGGTATAATGAAAAGGCAGCGAAACAACACACCCAAAGTGTCCAAAGAGAAACGGCTCCCCCCCGCCCCCATATCCCGGTGTCTCCGTGTCGCCTCTGTGATTGCCTCCACTCCGAATTTAAAGATTCGGGGTTCTGTGTTCACGCGAGACCTCACCGCCTTCACTTGCGGCGCCGTCCGCCTCGGCCCGCTCGGCCATTGTTGCGCAACACGCGAGGTGACGTCACCGGGCTGCGTGACTCTCCCCCCACCGCATGCCAGGCAAGAGGGTTTCCTTCCAGATTAATTAGATTCGAGGTCCATACGGCGTACAGCCGCTTCAATGCGGGCAAATTTTTGTTGTCAAATTCTTTGTTTCTCTCCTTGTGATGGGACTGTGTAGGATGAACGTTGAGATATCTGGTAACCAATCAGGTCTGAATTGGTCTGTAATAAGGCAAGCCCTGATGCCCTGATAAGGGGTGTATATGTATGCGACTCCAATGCGTTAGATTCGACTAACAAATGAGATAAGACGCCGGCAAGATGGCTATTATTTATCCTCATGTTAACCCATGGAAAGCCCTCGCTGTATCTCAAGATATATATTTTAACAGAAGGATCCTACCAAGTTCTGCGCAGTAGGGGGCGATGTTTCTGCTGCTGCTGTTTGAGGGGCTACACCTGGTGGTGCATCTACCGATCATCTCAGTCAGCCAACCCATGGCACCTGCTGGGTCTATCCCGAGACCTCCTCCTGCACCTAGCTTGGCACAGTAGGGGGTACAGCTGGTGGTGCATCTACCAGTCATCTCAGTCAGCCAACCCATGGCACCTGCTGGCTCTGTCCCGAGACCTGTCAGCGAGCCTTCGACACTTCACATGGCCTCAAAGTGCACCTAGCCTGGCACAGGCGCCGTGGTGATGTCGCCGTCACTTAGTGACAAATGGCGGGTATTGGTATTGGATCTCAATCTCTCCACAGTGGCGAGATGTTAACTATCTCGCCTGGTATGCAGGAGGTCGTGAGTTAGATCCCGACCTGACGTCTACTGTATATTTGGAGTTTGCGGTGTCTCTCGTGAATTTTTATCCCGGTCCTCGGTTTTCCGTCCACATTTAGAATCAACATCACGCGTTTAGAGCATTCGGCTGCTATAATTTTCCACGCGATAAGCCACTTCGTTGAGCTATCATTTATGGTCAATTCGCTTCTTTAAAAAGAGCTACATAGGCTCAGTGGGCCTTACCTGGTAAAATAAACAATTGTTTCGTTAATAGTTTAAGGAGGGAACTCTCCTGACGAGGAGAGGGGCTGAGAGAAAATGTGCCAAAAGGGGGTGACTCTAAATGGCCCCAGAGTCTCCGTCTCGCAGGTAGAGGGTTCTAGGACTGTAGGTGCAGTGGATCTACTATAAAGATGCCCCACTGATGCTGGTGGTGGTTGGCTGACCACAATGAGACACCTATATTTCCCCCTCTTCCTAGGGTTTACGTAAATAACAGACCTCGTGTCACACCTCAACAATGGGTACAACAGGTGCAACACTCCTGCGAGAGAATACAATCCATAAGTGGTGTTTCTGGGGTTAGATCGTGTAAATATAACCGACATCCAATTAGTAAGGTTTGTCACATAAACATAGAGTGCCAATTTGTTACTACTTCAGCACACTGCTGTGTTGGAGAGTAGACCCACTCAAATTGTCGTGGTGGCGGGTTTAATGACACTTTTATATTTATGAGATCTGACCCAAAAAAACCTTTATTATGGGTAACATTGGTCGTGAAAGCCTACGTGTTGAAGAGAATACAAGTTAGGAAACAGTAACATCGGCAAATCAACCGCATCGCACAGGATAGAGAAGCCCCAACTCGTGTGTCCTTCATATGACACATCAACACAGCTCTACATAAATACAACTCTCCTTTACGTACACTATTCATGGACGCTAATTGCCCAGCAGGTGTCCCCAGACCTCCAGAATGTGGCGTACGATTCCTCCGGGTGTAAGACTCAGGGTGGAGAAACAACCCAGCTCATTCAAAACAAAGTGTATTTATATTAGTCGAGTAATTTTATCAAGCAGCAGAAGCCATTGCCCACGGTGGCGAGGTGTTAACGACCTCGCCTGGTATACAGGAGGGTGTGGAGTTCGATCCTAGCCCTGATACCTGTATATTTGGAGTTTGCATGTTCTCCCCGTGGTCGTGTGGATTTTTCTCCGGGTCCTCCAGTTTTTACTCCATATTTCAAAACATGCGTTGAAATTATTGGGCTGAAATTAATTTCCACACGCTAAGCAACTTCGTCGCTTCTGAATGCGAGCTATGTTGCTCAGTGGGCCTTATCTGGTAAAATAAAAGTATCAGTAGCGTACAGGCATTTAGGAAGGACATATGAAAGTAATCACTTCACAACCTTTCCCAAAAGATAATATTTAAATAAAATGGCACATTATTTGAATAAACTAATTCATTGTAAAAGGCTTACGAGAATGCCCACAATGTGGTGTTTGCTAAATTCCTTTTTAAGAACTACCGTTTTTATTTTACCAGGGAAAGCGACCTGGCCACAAACGATAGCTCAACAAAGTAACTTATCGCGTGGAAATGTATAGCAGCTGAATACTCTAAACGCACGTTCATTGTAAATGTGAAGGGGAAAACCAGAGGAACCAGATACATTTTTACGCGACCACGGGGAGAACATGCAAACTCCAAATATGCAGGCGTCTGGGTCGAGATAGAACCCACACCCTCCTGCAAACCAGGTGATGTAGTTAACACTTTGCCACCGTGGTATTCAAGGAGTTCGCACTCAAAAATCTACACGGATAGGTTAGGAGCCCACCTCCTGGTCACTATCCACTGAAAATATCCTTGCAGTTTGGGAGTCTCACTCCCATGCAGTGGAATAACTCGTGTGAGGGTTTGCAAGCGGTGTGCACGCATGCACACATTAAGATGCATGACGGTGATTGGCTGGAAATAGCGGCGGAAGCCACGGGCGTGAGGCGACGGGAGGTCGCCAGCTTAATTAATGAGGAGTTAATGAGGAGGAGGATATATACGGGAGCGTGAGAGAGAGAGTTGTTGAGTTGGTGGGAGTGAAGACAAGAGGAAAGACGAGAGAAGTCCCAAGCCCCGCTCTCCACACCTCGCCCGAGAGCGTTAGCGAGAGGGGGCGTTACATAAAGCAAAGTAAAAAAAATACAAAATGATGAACGAAGCAAAGTGCCGACTACACCGAGCATCTTCTTGTTTCCACTGATCGTAAAAAAAAAAAAGAGAGAGGGAGCAGGCAAGCAGTGGAGAGGCTAGGAGAGAGAGGGAGAGTGGAATGAGTGGAGCGAGCGAAGCGTGGCAGGCGAGCAACGCAAGCGGAGGAGTTGCGACGGAGTTACGTGGTGTTGAACGCGAGGAGTTCTGTTGAATAAAAGTGCATTGTCCTTGGAACTGGTCGACCTAAACCAAAGACACCCTTCTTTATCACCGTGTCTCAACAGCGTTAGCCCAGCGAGCGCTAAAAGGCGAACAGCCTGGTTGTGAGACAAGGCTATCGAGGAGGTTGTCTCTGGTGTCGGCCAATCAGTTCCAAAGACAATGCATACCTAATTATCCAAGCATGTTTGTTTGCATGTTTTACCACAAACATGATGTGTGGTTCATGCAGACTTTATGATGCCTTACAATCGGTGTCTATTTCGTGTTTGAACTTCTTAACACACCTCCTGTATTATTTCCGGAAATGGACCATCCTATTCTTGTTACATAATGTCTACACGTGTCCCATGAAACGACGTCAAATGGCAGCACTGGGTTATAATTGGCACAAGAGAAAAAAAACTTAAGGCCATTGCAGAAATCCATCATCATGAGTATGGTAATCGGGGGCGGGAAACTCACTGGGATAAAATTGTCGCTTACACACAGAGCCCCATTCACGTCGGGTCGGAAGTTCCTTCTTGTTGTGACCACAATGAGAAATGCCCAAAAGTCACAGACGGCAATTGTCCTCCGAAGGCTTTGTGCGCGTGGCGCGTGCGTTATCAATTATTCACGCGCTGGTTAAATTCCCCACGGCAGCAACCGGGACCATCGTCTGAATGGCATGTGAAAGAAGAAGCCGTAAATGACAACAACGGGAACACAGAAGTGAGTGCGTGCTCTCAAGTCTGCATTGTGAATTGTCGCGAGCTAACGCAGCACTTTAAATAACGTGCTGCTAATGTTCAGTAATGAAGTCACTGACGCACTGCTCTTGAAACCATGCCGCCCGAGTTCGATTCCTGGCAATGGATAGCATCGGTGACGAATGACACTTGAACCGCACCCGGCCACACATTTCACCAGTTTATCACACCCCGAATGGTGGCTACGCATGTGGCCTGTAATCCGGCACTGTGGAGGCAACAGCAGCAAGGGTTGGTGGATCACTGCACGAATGTTGTGAAACTCCGTTCCTGTGGGCTCACCATGAGATAACGGTACAGCAAAGTGAGGACTAATATTATCTGTCCCTTCAGTGTGGGATAGAGTGTTACCCCGTTTCCTTCGGGTTCTCCGGTTTCCTTCCACATGTGTAATAACAGCCATAGAGGGTTCACGTGGGGGATTGGCTTGCCGGTCCTGCTTGTAGCCAATAAGGGTTCAGATAGGGACCATGGCCCCTGCGTCATCACGACAGGTCATCAGGAGTGATTGGCCTAGCCATTCGGGGCCCCAGCCAATGGGGAGCCGGATGAGGGGCGTGGTCCCGGGATTGACAGGGAACCATCGAGAATGGTCGAAGCTGTCCATGTACGATTGGCTGGGGGAACCACTTGACGAAGGTATTAAGAGCGAGTGGAGGGGAACGATCGGGAGCAGACTGAAACTGACAAGAGCAGGGTCACGCGCGGACGGGGGCTGGGGTTGCCACGTGCGCGGTGGGAACTTAGTACGTGGTCTGTCCTCTCTCCGTTGTCTGCCAGCAACGGAGAGTGAGTGAGCAAAGTGTATTGTGGAGTGGAAATAAAAGGACCGATTCCGAAGCCGTCTCTGGAAGGATTATTACACATGTATAAACAACTCATTAATTGGCTGGAAACATTCAAATCAAGATGGAAACATTGATATATATAGAGGACCGCAGAGCTCGAGCAATTGTTGGTAGCGCCAGCTCACTACCTGGCTGCTTTTGCCTTCCAGTTCGTCTGTGGTTCCTCAGCGACTGTGAGATTCAATTTCAATGAACGACGATGCCATAAAGAGTAAAACTAAAACAGCACGGTGAAGTATGGTTTAAGTACCCACATGGCATGGGGAAGCCCTCTTCCAGAATCGTCTTGACAAAGGGCTGTGAATGATTGCTTTCTATTTAGATTTTGCGCTGCATGAATTGTTGTGATGCAGCGTGATTTGGCTGCGAAGAGTATTTGGCTTGGCAGTTGGGAGCACAAATGATTTGGTTTGGAATCAGACGCAATCTGATGTGAATTATTAAATTATCTGGTGGCGAGGCTGCTGCTGTAGAATCACAATTCACAAAAACAAACTCAACACATGCATCAATAACACTGTGGCTTAAACTAAACTATATAATAATCTTGATTTGAAGCTTTCGTGACTGCAGGAATCCATACTCGTTGGTTCTTTCAGTAAAGTCACATAGGTAGAAAAATTAAATTAAATAAAAAAGAATATATCACGACGTTTCTATCGCAACACAAGCGGTCGTCCTCAGACGGAAAAAATAATCCAGCAGTGAAACTGCTGAACCAGGAAGAACACAGCGAGAGAGCTGTTACAACAAGAGGTTATATGTGGCGAAGGGCAAGCAGGCGGGGTCTGAGCTGGAAAGGAATTCCATCCCCGCACACAAGCACGTCAGTTGTGTTAATGGGGGAGATTAGGGAAAGAGATTAGCATGAATATGAGCTTCCGTTGCTGCATAAGAGTATCGTCTCCGCATATGCGCACAACAGCAGTGTTAATGGGAGATTATCACTACGTTGCTGGGAGGGATTAGGCAGAGAGATTAGGGGGATTAGCAAGTTAATGTCATGTCTACGTGTAACACAAGCTGCGGCGCTGCCAACTGCACTGTTAGAGGCAAGCGCGTCCACGAAAGTGAACCACCACAACGGTGGTCGCGCCAGTGAGACATACAGCCCATCACACAGCCAGAACCATCGGTACATCAAGGCGAAGGGAACAGAGGTGGCCATGTTAGTGAGACCCCAGCCCATTAATGCAGAGGCACCTAACAGGGCAATGCAACTCAGAGATTCATCTTCTTGGTTCTTTCGGTAAAGTCACGTAGAAGGAAAATAATAAAATAATAAAAATAAAACATAATAAAATAATTCTCACGACGTTTTGGCCACAACGCAAGCAGCCGTCTTCAGGTGGAGAAGACAGAGTCATTCAGACTCTGTCTTCTCGACAGACCTGTTCTCCACCTGAAGACGGCTGCTTGCGTTGTGGCCGAAACGTCGTGAGAATTATTTTATTATGTTTTATTTTTATTATTTTATTATTTTCCTTCTACGTGACTTTACCGAAAGAACCAAGAAGATGAATCCCTGCAGTCACGAAAGCTTTAAATCGCAACTCAGAGAGTCGGAGATAACAGCCAAACGGCAGGGAAGAATGGAAGCGCCACAGAAAGTTACGACTTTGCTTGGTTAATAACGTCCTTCCAATGATTGCTCAGCTTATACCTATCTTCTCAGTTGAAATTGTCTCAGTGTTTATTTATCTGGATGGCTTCATGGACAAATCTTTGATGGTAGCCCGAAGGTTTTCAGAGTACCTTGGTCTCGGAAAAAACAATATCGTGCAAGCCCACTGCGTTATACCAATGATCAGCCACGGCAGAGGTATTGGTTCTGTCGTGTTTCAAATCTGCCTTGTGTTCGCGAACACGGTCCGAGACATGTCGTTTCGTTTCCCCAATGTAACTGCTGCCGCAGACACAACTTAGTTTGTAGACACAAGGGTATTGCATGTCAGGAATGACATCCTTCACAGATGGGATCAAATCACGGATTTTGTGTACTGTATTGAATCGGACCTGGATCTTGTGTTTGTTTAAGATTTTGGAAATATTTTTGGTAACACCTGCTATGTGTAATAAAGGACTCTGCAGGCGATGTAGGTCTCCGTTTGTTCTTTATTGGGTTCTTGTCTCGCACCCCGCGGCGTCCACTATCGGACCCGCGCCTCTACTGCCGTGCACCCCACGCACGCTTCGTGTGCCCCGCACACCCCGCAGTCACACCGCTGCTCCGTGTGCCCCGCACACCCCACTAACTCCTCACAGCCCGCTAGCTCCTCACACTCCGCTAGCTCCTTACACTCCGCTAGCTCCTTACACTCCGCTAGCTCCTTACACTCCGCTAGCTACCCCACGTACACCGCTGGCCAACGGTGCCGTGGACCCCGACGACGTGGCAAATGGCGCCACTCCTCCGCCACCGCCCAGCGTGGCTTTCCCCTATTTCCACTCTCTTCCAACTCCCAGATCTCTTCCGGCTCTATCCCTATATCCTCCCTATCACGTGACCCTGACCCCTCCTTCCTGTACTGCCCCCGTCTCTGCCTCCGCTCACCCCGACTCCCATTGGAGCCCAGGTGAGCAGTGGCTCCTCTCACACGCTCCGTCAACCAAGCTCCGCCCCCCAATACTCCGGCCCGCGTGAGTGGCGCGGAGGCCAGCACCCACCCTGTTCTTGCTCGCATTACATATGTATGGCAAGATGATGGTTTTGATTGGGTCCTCAGATGGTTGTCTCCCCATAGTTGGGGATACAGCTTTGCAGATTGTGCGGTCTGAGTATCCATTCATCTTGAGGGCTTGGTGTACGTGCTCCAGTTCACTGGCTAGGTGGCGCTGGTCGGAGATGCAGCGGGCCCGATGGTGTAGTGTTTTGATGAGGGAGTTCTTCTGGGCCGGATGGTGGTGGGAATCAGGCTTTAGATAGGAATCCGTGTGGGTGGCTTTCCTGTAGACGGAATGTCCCAACGAGCCATCACGACCGCTTATGTTGCGATCGAAACGTCGTGATATTTTATTTTTTATTTTATTTTTCTATGGATGTGACTTTACCGAAAGAACCAAAGAGTATGTAACTATATAATAGGCAACGTTTGAAGCAATGGTCCTTCTTCATATCACGTCAAATGTGATTCATATGTTTTTTTGAGGTCACAGTGTTCTTAACAGATGGGTTGGCTTCATATAAATATATAAATATATCTCAATTAGACTAAGCGAGCAGGCACTGCAACTGTGAATCGATCGCGGGGATCGGGTCACACTTTGTTCAGCCCAACGAGTCTTGTCCGCCTGCGTGGATCGTGGGAAACCACATGTGATCAGTTTAACACGCAGCAGGCTTCCCCGACCAATATCATCCATAATACAGGTTTTTGGGGGGGTTAGATCGCTGAAATATAAATGTGTCGTTAAACCGTGCCACCACCCAACACAGCCAATTAGTAAGGTTTGTCCCGTAAACAAAACATGCCAATTAGTTACGAGTACAGCACACCGGTGTGTTGGAGAGCAAAGCCACAAAGTTTACAATCCGAGTACAACATTTCGCCAGTAATTACAACTAGCATCATCAGGCAGATGATATTGGTCGCGAAAGCCTACGCGTTAAACTTGGCTGTTCTATTTACGTGACAAACCTTACGAATTGGTTGTGTCAGGTGGTGGCAGGGTTTAGCGAAACATTAATATTTACACGATCTAACCCAAAAAACTTGTATTATGGATCACATGTAGTCAGTTTTAAGAGTTAACAGTGTGTACAATGCACATTAGTATTTTACTCACGTAATCTGACCCAAAAATTAATTATGAATGAAACTATTACAAGTTTATTTGGGGGGGGGGGGGGGGCATAACTAACAGGAGCCGGTATGAATCCTTGAAATTCCAATCTCATTGCCAAGTGACCAGCTGGTTCCTACGAGACCGCAGGCACACACGTTTGCCACGATTGCCCTGGTGCAGAGGGGGAATATGGGGGATGAAGGCACGCATGAGTGGCCACAAATGAGGGCTCAATGAAGTGGAGTATCACGTGGAAATGTATAGCAGTCAAATACTCTATACGCGTGTTTCTAAATGTGGAGGGAAAAACCGGAGGACCCAGAGAAAAATCCACACGACCACGATGAGAGAGAGAGGCACGCAGACTCCAAATATATAACAGGCATAAGGGTCGGGATCGAAACCACGACCTCCTGTATACCAGGCGAGGTAGTTAACATCTCGCCACCGTGGTGCCCTATCAACCACGACCTGAACGATGTACCTCACCAATCCCCCTTCTGGGATTGCGCTGTCACCATCCTAGAACCACACATAAATGTAAAATAATTCTGGCGAACAGAATGGAAGAATGCGGACGTCCAAAATAAATGAAAAACCTCATTCCAAACCCAAACATCGCACCTCCACGCTTCGATATTCCTCGCAGACACCGGTGGTATAATCATCAACCACATCAGAACATCAACAGGCCAATGCACACGTCTCCCTTGTGAATGGAACATTGAAGAACATTGTGGCCATGCATCCCAAACTATGGATCATACATTAAACCGCTATAGTCCTTCAATGGAGGGATTACAAATTTCTGTGAACTCACTCCTGAAGCCCTCTCATCTTGGCGAGTAGACCCAAAACATTAGCATTGAGCCCCAGAACATATTTCCATCATACGCAAGAAGAGAATAAGGCAATTGCTAATACAGTAGTAGACACTCGATTATCCACGCTAATTATGGGGATGATAGCCGCAAATAATTCAACATTGTGTATAATCTAAGAATATTAATATTTTTCGCAGATCTCTCTGCGAAAAACCACAAATATAGGTCTACATTATTTTAAACTTTCTCTGCCATCGCACAGTTTCGTAAATGAAACCACTTAAAATGGATAAACGACTCAAAATGAAGCACAATTGACAATTTCGATTGTTACTCTTTAGATTTACAACGGATACTAACGATCGACCAATCGATGCGCGTGTTAAGTGATAACACTTTCCTGCTCCCACGCAGAAGACTCTACCCACTACGTGGATGACAGCAGAGCCACGCCAATGAACATCAATCAAACTCCGCCCACTGTTGTAAAGATATGCAACTACTGTCCTGTAGAGGCGATCACGTGGATTTCGGAATAACCGGAGCAACATATTTGTTTGGTTTAAGCACGTGACTTGTAATAAACATTTACAAGAATAGCAATGTTGTATACCTTGTGTAATGGTTCGATAGAGGCACACACACTCTCCTAGGGAGGCAACACTATTTAGTAACACAACAGTCTTCATCCCGGACCCAAGCAGCCCCGCACCAGGTGCGGGCCCCCCTTATATGCGCCTTGGCGTGGCCAGGCCACACCCAGGCCACACCCACCTCCTCGAACCCTCGAGAAGGCTCTGCTCCTGGCCACATGACCCCCAAGGTCCCCCTGGGGCCCCCGGCCCCCACCTTGATCCGGTCACAGAATGACACAACCCCCGTGGCACTAACCGACTGCCTCCAGACTCCCCGACCCGGCCGTGACATCATTCCTATATACCCAGCGTAGTGACGTCATGTGTGTGTACCAGACTCACACGGTAGTGACGTAATAAGTAACTACACCTGTGTAATGACAGGGTGACACCTGCTGCCATGACAGGGTGACACCTGCTGGCCTGGGAAGTCATTCACAGGTACGGCCACTAGGGCAGGGGTCTGCAACCAAAATAACAAGAAGAGCCATTTCTTTCCAATTCGGTACAAAATTCAGTATTTCAAGAGCCGCAATGCATCTATGTACATACGTACATATCGTCAAGAAGCAGCCCGTAAAGAGCCGCATGCGGCTCCGGAGCCGTAGGTTGCCGACCCCTGCACTAGGGTAACAACCAATCAGGGAAGGAGGAGTATCTGGGGCAAAGGTAACAGGTGGGGCTAGCCAAGATACTCTGGGAACTTGCTCGAAGGTTCCATGAGAGAGCGTGGCCGGAGGCGGGGCCTAGCCATGCCTGGGGGGATATAAGGGGGAGCGGACCCAGAGCTTGGGGCTCGTGTGTGGGGTCCTGGGTCCTGGCGTTTTGCTGTTCATCGACATCTCTCTCCGTCGTCTGGCCACGTGGAAGATCTCCTGCGTGGGTTCCATCACCGTTGTCGTCTCGCCGCAAACGGCAGAGATGAGTGAGGGCGAGGGGACCACGCCAAGTGATCGGCTGTGCATGTAGCCGGCAGAGGTGTTATTGCCTAGAGTATATTCAGTGGGAGGAAGAACCAGTGTTGGCCTGTGTTGTGCCCAGTGTGAGTAATAAAGAAGAAGTACCCTTTATATGACGTGTTGTGGAAGTCGTTCATCACACCTGTTTTTAGATTATTAATTTGGGCTTAAGAGCAAATCCATGAGTTATTAATCTATGTAAAAATCTCAGGTGCGCGGTTCATCCACAAATCGGATAAACTGCACGCGGATAATCGAAAATCGACTGGATGACCCAAAAATAAATGATAACATTAAATTTACGAGTTTTTTGGTGGGGGGGGGGGGAATTACAGGAATTAAAGGAGCCGGTATTAACCCTCGAGATTCCAATCGTATTACCAAGTGCCCTGGCGCAGGGGGGAATGTGGGGGATGAAGTCACGTGTGACTTGCCATTGTAAGAATCTGGAGCTATGGCTGTGCGGTTTGGTGGATTGTGGTCAATTTTTGAAACGGCGCCTGCACAACTAAGCTGTGCTGCCAAGTGGACCGGAGTAATAGATAGTGTTATACCCTCGTATGTCGTTTTCCCCAGGGTACTCCGGTTTCCTACCACGCGCTAAACATAATTTAAGCAATTCTGAAAATCTGTGGGAGGATTTTCTGGATATATAACACGTTCTGCCTCATTATCACCATTACTATCAGCAGCAGTGGTAGCAGTAACATCATTAACATAAAAAAAAATCATTGTCTTCATCATCTTCATTCTATGGCTCCATTTAGAGCATTCACCGGGCTCCAACCCGCTGAGCTTCCGAGATCCGATTAGACTGGGCACATTCACGGTCATGTGGCCGCATATCTGAGTGAAATCAGACGAGCTTCCCGTAAGTCACGTGACTTCTGTGCGGCCATCCCACTCAGAATTTCTTCCCAGCTGCCCACCGCCCCCCTGTGAAAAAAAGACGAGCTCACTCCCGCTTGCTCCTTCCTTCTCACTTCACCCTCTCTCTTCCCTCTTCTCTCATCATCCCCGACATCTTGCTCCAGTCATTCCTTCTCCCCCTCCTTACCTTCATGCCTGGTGCTACTTCTATCTGCTACTCGTCTCGAGCCGTACCCTTCTTTGTTAGTCTCAGGGATTTGTGTCCTGCAATCCTTTCCTTTTTTTAAAATATTGATCACGAAAGCCTACATGTTAAATCATCCTGCCATAAATCTTGACTTAAAGCTTTCGTGACTGCAGGAATTAATATTCTTTGGGTCTTTCGGTAAAGTGATGTAGATAGGTTCAAAGAAAATAACAAAAAAAATTAAAATAAAACTACGACATTTCGATCACAACACAAGCGATCGTCATCAGAAGGAAAAAAAGAGGGGGAAAGCTGCTGAGGGAGACTGTTTTAAAGGTTTAAAATGGGTGCAGCCCAAGGGTCATAAACGAAGTGATGCTAATGTGAGAAATTATCATGTCAACGTAAGATCGGAGAGCAATCTTATTCTCTCTGAGATCAGAGCTAAGCTGGCCCTGAACAAGATCCGTTTAGCATTGGGAAAAGTGACAGATGTCGATGTAAAGGCGATCGGTATTACCTTAGCGTCGCGGCATCTATTCAGGAAGGTAATACCGATCGTCTTTACAATTTCGCACCCTACGCAGTAGCCAACTGTGCCAATCGGGCATAAGTGTTGTTATTTGCCAACTCATGTTACATGTTTTCACTATGCAATCACCCTTGGCCACCGAATATGTCTGTCTGGATAGGATTGTGCTTGGAGACAAACGGAGGTGAGATATTTTCTTATTTGTGTCACTTGCACCGGAGTTTATTTATATTTGGACGGCAACAACTTAGGTGAGGTTGAGAACACTGTACAAATGCAGAAAACCGTTCCGTGGCTGGACTCCGTCTCGTATTTGTCGGTGGCTGTTAAGTTTGTCAGGGTTTGGGCCTTTTGGTGTTTTCCCATTTTTGCCTTTTAAGGGAGAGAATCGAAACCCCTTTCCTCGCAGTGCGGCAAACACCATAATATATTTATTGTTTGGTACCAGTCATCAGCAATCCAACAACAAATCCCCAGCGAATTTAACAGCTCCGAAATAAAGTCCTCATGGAATTGACCTTTATCAGAGGCGGAACATTTCCAGAGGTTGTGAACACGTGAGGCACGGAAACCCATTGAGTCATAATTTCTGAGTGTTGAATAAATAGGCAGAATGAGAGGGCGACTTTCCACTCACACAATTACAATAAAAACCTCCATTCAGGCGCCTATGTAGGTGTGAGTGATCGAAATATAGCACACACACACACGTTATTTATTTTAAACTCGAAATAATAATTGTGACGAATATAAATAGAATAAATAAGACAAGACACTACGTCCGCTTCATGTATCCATCTCTCCACGTAGAACATAATACAAGTACTTCTTACACAACGCATCAGCCAGGCTTATTGTTATTTATATTCTCCACAGTGACGCATAATGATTATGTCGTGTGTATTAAAATTCTGTATTGAACAAGGTCACCAGAGCAGTGGTTCTCAACCTTTATTCACTACTGCTTGTAAACCCCTTTGCCTGACCAAACATGGTTCTGAGAAATACATTTATGAATAATGAATGTCGATATTTTAATACATTTCCCATTGCGTGAGGTTATCCTAACAAGCGAGTAACTGCAAGTTAAAACATTTTATTCATGACGTAATTTGTTCGCGCTCGCTGGTTACTCTTATAAACTGCATTGTTTATGATCAGTGAGTTTATCAAGGTATTTTATATCGTTCGAGGTTACCATGTGCATTTACATTTTATCGTAGTTATTTTATATTCTCAGATGCATACGTGATTATTCACCAATGATTCTCACGTATAAGGGGCCATCCATTTAGTACGTACGCATGGAGGGGGGGTTAACCCAAATGCCTACGCTTGCATATGGGGGGTCTACTGACAATGTACGTACGCATAGGAAACGGGGGGGGGGTGTGAATCCTCGATAATAATGCAGCCGGCGGTGGACTATCTGATGCTTAAAAGCTTTAATATTAATCACTAGGGTGAAGTACCCGGCGTTGCCCGGATCTTAAAAATATTTCAAAACTACTCTTAAAAATCTAACAGCAGTGCGTACTAACTGTGGTGGTACCTGCTATGATTATAGCAGTGCATACTGTGGTGGTACCTGCTATGATTACAGCAGTGCATAATGTGGTGGTACCTGTTTTCACTGCAGCAATACATACTGTGGTAGTACCTGCTATGATTACAGCAGTGCATACTGACTGTGGTGGTGCCTGCTATGATTACAGCAGTGCATACTGACTGGTGGTACCTGCTATGATTACAGCAGTGCATTCCGACTGTGGTGGTACCTGCTATCACTACAGTAGTACATGCTGACTCTATAGCAGTATTTATGGACTCTATAGCACAAAGTATTCACCTGACAGAGTGGCGTGGTGAGACGGAGTCCCGTGCAGAGCCTCCGGCCTCGCCTAGATTGTCCAGCCGGCCGAGGTGGCACCTTGGCAGTGTGGGGCTGGGCTGCTACCCCTGACCCCCCCCCCCAGCCACGATCTCCCCGTCCGCTCTGCAGTAATATGTACAGGCTATAGTGGTAGAATCTAGTAACTGTATAGTAGTAATAACTGCACGCATCGGGGTGGGGGGACATCACACAGTGAAGAATTAACCTGAGCGTTTAGTGTATTGTTATAGCATTTTTTACGCGAAAGAAAATGTCCCCCGCCGAAGGCCTGCGACTTGGCATGGGCCGTTACCCCCACCAAAGGCGCGTGAGTTGGTACGGTCGTGCACGCGTCATAAATAAATTAACAGAACCCTGCGGGGTGGGCTGGTAGGAATAATACTTAGTACGGGTACAGGGATATCGACCGGGTATAGAGGAGTTAAAGAAAAAATTTAACTGTATTCTAGTGTAACGTTAATTAAAAGTGTTTGTTTTGACAAGAAACGCTGTGGGATTTAAAGACCCCCCAACACCACCCCTCCCACCTCCCCCCACCACCACCCCCCACCACCACCCAACCCCACCACCACCACCCCACCACCCCCCACCACCACCTTCTGCACTAGGCCTCGCGAAGCCTGCCGCACTAGGCCTCGCGAAGCCTGCCGCACTAGGCCTCGTGCCGTGCTTTTTGTGCACAAATAAGGCGATTAAATGTATCTCGTCTCTGTGTTAATAAATGTTTCTTGTCTCTTTGTTAAAAAAAACATGCTTCGTTTCAGTAAAGTAATTTTTTTTTAAATAAACGTGCTGCGTTTCATCTCTGTGTTAATAAGCCTGCCGCACTAGGCCTCGCGAAGCCTGCCGCACTAGGCCTCGCGCCGTGCTTTTCGTGCACAAATAAGGCGATTAAATGTATCTCGTCTCTGTGTTAATAAATGTTTCTTGTCTCTGTGTTAAAAAAACGTGCTGCGTTTCAGTAAAGTAATTTTTTTTTAAATAAACGTGCTGCGTTTCATCTCTGTGTTAATAAGCCTGCCGCACTAGGCCTCGCAAAGCCTGCTGCACTAGGCCTCGCGCCGTGCTTTTCGTGCACAAATAAGGCGATTAAATGTATCTCGTCTCTGTGTTAATAAATGTTTCTTGTCTCTGTGTTAAAAAAACGTGCTGCGTTTCATTAAAGTAATTTTTTTAAATAAACGTGCTGCGTTTCAGTAAAGTAATTTTGAAGCGAAGTTTAAAGTTTTGCAGTGATGCGCCGGAAGCGACGGCCATCTTGTTTAATTCACAGATCGCAGGGGGAGCGGGCGGCCATCTTGTCGGACAGGGTCATGCCAAGTGTTTGCAGTAGGGGGCGATGTTGATACACGGACGGACGGACGCGGACGGACGGACACATTAATCTATTGGTGGTCTGGTCCACTTCGTTCCTACCAGTATAAATACAAAATACATAAACCCCACCGTTGGAGAGCCAAGCGCGCGACTACACACAAACCCACACACACCCACAAACCCACACACAATTTTTGACTTTTATATAGATAGATTGATCGTTTCTGCGTGGATTAAATATCGAGCATTCTATAGGATTCGGGGGGGGGGGTGCGTCAAGCGTACGTAAGCAGGTGAGGGAGGGGGTGTAAAAAGTACGCGTGCATACAGGGAGGGGTCAAGTTTTCACAGATGTTTGCGTACGTACTAAATGGATGGCCCCTTTAATATAACTTCACGCATTTATAAATCACCTCGTGTACCCCCTGGCACATTGCCACGCGTACCCACTGGGGGTCTGCATACCCCTGGGTTGAGAACCACCGCTGCAGAGTCTCGAGAGAGGCCCTTGCTTGTGTCATGACCGAAATTATCGACCACTCACCCACCCGAAGCAAACGTGGAGCCAAATAGACTTCCAGGACCGTAGGCCAAGGCATCCTGCTGGCACAGAGAGGGGATTGGAGGAGAGGTTAAAACTGAAAAGAAGGGGAAGCGGAGGTTTGAGCATTGAGGCAACGGTTGAGAACCATTGAGGGAGAAGGACGGGGATCGGCCAAACGGAGGGCAGCGAGGGAAGTTTCAAGAGAAAGGGCTCGAAAGGGACAAAAAGGGGAGAGGCACAAGGAGAGGGGACGTTTCAGAGAGAGGAGCTTCAAGAGTGAAACAAGAAGCGACTCGAGTTTTGGTGCTGCGTCTAATAACTAAAATGCTCCAAGTGCAACGTGTGTCGGCGTCTTTACACCTGCATTACAGGGACGTGCGGTCAGGGGAGGCAGAGCCTCAGCTGTCATACTCCAATGAAAAATATATAACATTAAGATTTTTCCAATGATCTGTGTTATAAATGTAATTTCTGTATGATTCCAATCATTACAGAGAGATAGTAACAGGCACGCGCTTTTTGTCCGCGCTCCATCCAGTTTCTGAGGGGTTGCACAATCAGAGGGGAGGCTGAGCTCGTCGCTGCCTCACCTCTCATCTCCCTGTATTTGCAGCGGAGCTTCGCAAATTTGGCGATTTTGACTTAAAAAATAATTGGAATCATACCGAAATGACATAACACAGATCAGTATAAAAAGCTTATTTATTTTTTTGGGTCTTTCGGAAAAGCCATGTAGATAGAAAAATACTAAAAATATTACGACGTTTCGATCGCAACACAAGCAATCGTCATCAGGTGAAAAATATAGCGGGAGAGCTGCTGAGGCAGGATGTTATAAAGGTTTGAGATGGGTGTAGCTCAAGGGTCATAAGCGAAGCGGGCATGGCTAGGTCTAAAATTTACATGGAAATGTAAGATCGGAGAGCTGAGCTACCGACGACGAAGCTGTGCAGGTGGCCATTGTATTGTGAGAGATGAGCATCTCAATGTAGGAAAAACGAAAACCACCGCCACATTGAGGAAAACAAGCAACGGTGGTTGTGTTAGTGAAAGATTTTGACTGTTAATGTAAAGACATTTAACCTGGTCGATTAGCATGTCAATGTAAGAAAAACGAGAGCCATAGCCACATCGAGGAAAACGAGCAATGGTGGCTGTGTTAGTGAGACATTTAGCCTGCTAATGTAAAGACATTTAACCTGGTAATGTAACTCAGAGAGTCGAAAATAACTGCTAACATCGGCAGGTAAGATGGAAACATTACAGCCAGTTTTGACTTAAACTAGTTAATAACGTCCTTCCAATGATTGCTAATAGCCAGTGGGTTTGCAGAGTACATTCGTCTTTGAAAAAGCAATTTCGCGTGTGCCCACAGTGTTAAAACAATGATCAGTCACGGCTGAGGTATTGGTCCTACCGTGTTTCAGATCTGCCTTATGTTCACGAACACAGTCCGAGACATGTCGCTTAGTTTCCCTAATGTAAGTACTGCCGCAGACAAAGCTTAGTTTGTAGACACCGGGGTAATGCATGTCATGGATCACATCCTTCACAGATTGGAAATATTTCTGGTAACCCCTGCTATGTATGGCAAGTTCATGGTTTTTATTGGGTCCTCAGATGGTTCTTTCCCAACGGTTGCTGTTACTTTTCGTAACAGCCATTTTCATTGGAGTATGACAGATGAGGCTCTGCCTCCCCTGCCTCCCCTCACCGCACGTCCCTGACCTGTAAGATTGGCAGTTGACCGGCATTGATTGAAGGAATCCTGACTGCTGACGAGACACTGTGTGTTGAAATCATTCCCTGTCTATAAAGGTCTGGCAGTGCACCAGTATCGATTCAAGCAGGTCTGACTGCTGACGTATGTCAAAACCGGTCCAGAGTTTTGGCTGTCTTGAATCAATGCTGCTGAAATTCTGCACTCTCAGAAGGCCGTGTAGCTGATAGGATGTGTAACAAACATACACTTTCTTTTCATGTGGAGAGACATGTGAAGGAGAAATGGCTTTTTTTATTTTGAGTGTGTTTTTGCTATAATGTGTGTACAGTACAACACTCTAATTCACTGGGGGATTGAGGTACATAGATGGATATGTGGAAACATCGGATATGTGCACATCTATAATATATATTAGGAACACAATGCGCAAATGAGGTTACTACTGGACTGAAAATGAAGTGCAAACTGCTTTAGGCATGGGAAGATACTTAGACGCGTTCAGTGGATTATACTGCACGTCATTTCCACATTTTACAATGACAGGAGGCCTCGATATGAAAACATGTTAAGTGACTTTAAACTAGGGTGAGGTACACTAAATGCTCAGTTACTCATAGTTTAATGGCTTCTTACCTCGTAAACGAGTTTAACATACTGGGTAAACATGGCAGCGTGGGGCTAACGTTGCGCAGACTTTTGGTACATACTGTACTGTGGTTGGCGCAAGGCATCTGACTATGCACGTAAATTCCCAAACGTGCCCAGCATACTCCCCTAGCGTGATGCAGCTCCCCTCAAGGTGGCACTGCTGTCTGTCGGAAAAAAACACTTCATGAAGCATCGATGAGTTATGTTTTAATGTTCACTGGCTGTATGAACTTTTTGAAACGGTAAACCTTACACTCCCTTTAAAAGGAGGATAGAGAGATATACGTTTGGGTGATGGCAACTGTTACTTAAATTTAATTATCCAACAGTCAAAGTCATCGAGATAATACTTGAAGGGCCTGTGAGGCAGGAGGTGGAGGTCGGGGCAGGTGCGTGGACATTGATGAGATACACATAAAACTAAACAATGTTTGACTTTATCAGCTAAGGCCCACTGAGCTATATAAGCATTTATTTCAGAAGCGACCTGGTCACGAATGACAGCTCAACGAAGTGGCTTATCGTCACGTGGAAATATATAGCAGCCAGGCGCGGTTTTTCCACTAGGGGGGTTGGGGCGCCACCCCACCAAGCAGCTGGAGATGAGAAATTATTTGTCTTATAAATAATATTTTTCTATAAATTGTTTTGTTGTGTTTAAAATTAGTTTTGAATGTAATTATTCTTTCAACGTGAATTGCTGAATTAAAATAACATGTTAAGTTGTTCATATTAGAAACCGCTGCAACGCAGTCTGATTTGTGCTTCTGGGAGGTCTCGGGGTGGCTGTGAAGGCATCTGAGTGACAGATATCCCTTCATTCATTGCGATTAGCCGTTTGAGACCCATTCAGAGCGGTGAAAAAGGCACCCATGGCTGTAATGACGATGTCACAACGCTAGGTTGCACTGTGCAAATAATGCAGGTCACGGCCGACATGCTCGAGACTTTTGGCAGTGTCAAAGGGGTTGTGTAGTGTGGACTTGAGGGTCATGGGGACAGCATTTGAGTGCTTTGTTTTTTTGTTTCGTATTGTTTATAAATGCCTACCGTTGGTAGATAAGACCAATAACATAATCAGGTTTTTATTAATCATAACACCATGTTTTCAGAGGTCACTCACAACAGCCCCACCTAGTGGAAATATCACGAGCCGCCACTAATAGCAGCCAAATACTCTTAAAAGCGTGATATTGATTCTAAATGTGGAGGGGAAACTCCGCAGGACCTGGAGGAAAATCCACGTGACCAGAGGGAGAGAGAAACATGCAACCTCTAAATATACAGCAGGTGTCAGGGTCAGGATCGAACCCACAACCTTCTGCATACCAGGCAAGGTAGTTAACATCTCACCATCGGCCCCCCATTACCCTTACCCCCCCCCCCCATCCTGTCCAATATGTTGTGTCTATATCTTATACAAAACAAGTGATCCTGTACTCGCTCCTGATTGTGTCTTGTCACCTTACTCAAGATCGTGTTTCACCCGCTCATTTCAATTCCTTCTTTGTTTGGCAGGAGACGTTTTCCCGCACTCCAAAGAGACGGGGGGCGTGTTTGAGGGGTCGAGCGCTGCTGGGTTTTGGTCACGTGTGTTGTGACTTCGACCCTCACAATTAAGCTTGGAGAGCCAACACGGACTTCACAATGAGCGGTGGAAATGGGTTGCAACGACGTGGTGGGTAATGGAGATTTGAACCCTTGTGACTGCATTCCGGAAGGAATTAAGGATTCATCTTTATTTATTCGACTCACAAATAGACCACTGGATTAACAGAGAGACTCACAGACAAAATACAAAGATCTCCCGAATAGCCTTAACATACTGTTGGGGCAAATGCTGTTAACGAGTAGCACCTATGAAATCCGGCACCGTGGCACACGAGGGGGTTAGTGGCCAGCAGCACAACCGACCGCCATTGTCCCCCAAGTAGCGACATGTACATTTTGCACCAGGTACCTCAATTTGAGGTTGAGTCGACCTAGGGGAAGCCCAGGACTGGTTTAGGTAATTGTCAATGGTGTTGGCCGTGAACGGGAATCGAACTCGGATTGCCGGATTCGTATCGCGGTTCGCTAACCACTCCGCCACCGCTCCCCCTTACAGACAGAGCGAAGCTCCTTCTCCCTATCCTCCTCCTGAGATCTAAGGGGGGGGGGGTGGTGGCGGGTGGAGTCATTTATGAGTTGTCCCTGTAATTTCTTCCCGTTTCCAGGCCTGCTTCACAACAATTCTCAAATGCCACGTAAAAGATCCCAACGCAGGATATTCTTGTTTTCGATCTTCCACGAAGTGTTTTGGCCACGACCCCTAAACCACATCCTCACAAACCATGGGCAGCAGCAGATGTGGACGCCTGATTATGGTGCACAAATGGAAAACTCTCCGGGCAGTGTGTGCGGAGACTGTAATCACCCAGAACAGACCCCAGTACTATAGTACAACTTAACACCAGATTCACAAATGCAAAGGAGGAGGCATCATCCCAGCGATACACTGCAGGCGTGCACTCATCTGGCTCAACCACCTGAATGTGAAACAATAGTTTTTGCTTCACATTAACTCGGGTTCCTGAGATGTCGCATTAATAGGATATTATAAATCGTACAATATAAGTTCTGCAATGATCTATCATCTGTCTTGAAAAGCAATGTGCTACATTTCCATTGGTCGATTTTGTTCACGAGAAAACAATTCCAATATAGTAAATGTGGACTCGACCTGTTCCATCTGTATGGGATTTGGATTCCCCCCCCCCTCCAGGCACAGTTCATTCACTAGGGGCGTTTGGGCGCCATTGTGGTGGCCTCGGAGCAACTCTGCAAGCGCCGCGACTCCCCCCTGGCCCCCACACTGAGCGCACACACGTAGTGCCTGGCTCAATGGGTTTTCATCCGAAGGGTCCCTAGGAGGAAAGTCCCGAGGTTTCCCGGTGCCAGAAGTTTGGACGACCTTCGCAGGACAGGTCACATTGTGGCGCCCCTAAATTGGCTTAAAATTGTATGGGCGCACAAAGGTTCACTGGGTCAGCCGCAATGAGTCATACACGACATCGGGAAGGGGGCTCGGGTGAAATATTAAGCGATCAGAGCAGACCATGAGGTCAGGGGATCACAGCGCCACGACCTCCCCCGGCCCCAGACCGAATACACACTAGCAGGGTGTGTATTCGCTAGCCGGGCGTCCTTCCAGATTAAACAAGTTGAGTCATAAATTAAAGAGTATGGGTTCATAGACAATAGGTCGCAGAAGTAACCGTTGCAACGCTCCATGTAAGGGAAGGGAAATGAGCGAGAACCACAGGGAGGCGCACGATTGGCCGCACGGGATAACGTAATTCTGGATTTTTTAAGTGAGGGGGCATAAAAAGAGGAGCCTGAAACCGTTCAGATCTCATGTTCAACCTCTTGGCCACCAAGACCGACTCCCTGCCTTATCGAGCTGCTTGCAGCATCCGTGCGACGCCAGCGAGTGCTGCTACGAGGCAGCTATAGGTAAAGCTATCTTTAATATTCGTCCCTGCCGACTCTCACAGCGTCTGTGCGACGCCATGAGTAGATAAGACCAATAACATGTACTTTATAGCGTGTGTGAGCATTTGGGGACTTGGGCAACAGTAGGCTAGGTTCTGCTCGGAGAATATTCCCTCCGGGCAGTATGGGGTTTGCACCGCGAATAAAAGTTAGCACAGAGCATCGGTGTGGTGTCTGTGATTACTGTGTGGAGCGGCTGCGTGGGTGGACGCACGGTGAGAGTGAGGGCGGAGCCACAGCATGAGCGCGCGTTGAAATAATCGCCCGCAGGTGCGAGAGCATTCGCGCCCCTCTGTTAACGGACGCTCGTTGAGGTGTAATAATGCTCGTTGAGGTGACTTCTAGAATCCGTCTTTTATTCAACTTGCATACAGCTTTTCCTTCACGCTGCTGACAGGCAGCGTGAGAGGGACAGATAGAGAGAGAGACACACTGCCACGTGGCAACCCGGAGCCCCGCTCCCGCGTGGCCCCCTTCCTCTGTTCGTTCCCGTTCTGACCACGTGCCATTCGTCTCCACTAATACCCGGGTCACGTGGTACGTTTCCCCCAATCCTGGTTAGCCTCCATGGAATATTCCAGGCCCCCTCGTAAGCTGCCGGGACCACGCCCCTGACTCATGTCCGCATTGGCTGTGGCCAAAGCCAGCAGAACCAATCCCCTACTTACAGCTGTCACCTTTCCATTACGTCAGGGCCACGCCCCTAGGCTACCCCCCATTGGCTATAAACCAGGACCGGCAGAGCCAATCATCATGACGAGTTGTGATACGTCATTGAGCCGGATATATCCTCACATTACAGAGGTAATCGCTCGCCGTTGTGGGCGCTAGCATGCCGCTGTCCGCTGCATTAGCGTTAGCTATGGTGTCCGCGGACGTGTGGGTTAACTTCATGCGAATGTGAGCCTGCAGCACGAGAGGGCGGGGGCCCGGCAGGAGCCGACCGACGCGGTGGAGGAGGGAGTGGAAGGGACGAACGTCGCACCCCACCTGCCTAGTGAGGGCAGTGGGGTGGACGTCGGCCCCCACACCACCCCACCAAGCTGCTGGAGATAAGAAATACATTTTCGAATAAAGAATACTTTTCTATAAATTGTTTTGTTGTGTTTTAAAAAATAAGATATAACTATTATTCTTTCAACGTACATTGCCTAATGATAGCATTTTAAGTTGTTCATATTAGAAACCGCTGTAACAAGTCTGATTTGTGCCTTGGAGGGGTCTCGGGGCGGCTGTGAAGGCGTCCGAGTGAGAAATATCCCTTCATTCATCGCGATTAGTTTAGCAGTTTATCCACGCCATTGAAACCCGTTCACAGCGGTGAAAAAGGCGCCCATGCCTGTAATGACTATGTCACAATGCGAGGTTGCACTGTGCAAATATGGCTTTTGGCAGTGTCAAAGGGGTTGTCAAAGGGGTTGTGTAGTGTGGACTTGAGGGTCGTGGGGACAGCATTTGAGTGCTTTGTTGTTTTGTTTCGTATCGTTTATAAATAACGACCGTTTGTAGCTAAGACAGTGATATAACACCGTCTTTTCAGAAGTCACTCACAACAGCCCCACTTAGTTGCAATATCACGAGCTGCCACTACCCCCTCACATGCTCGGGTTTTCTCCGGGTGCTCCGGTTTCCTCCCACGTGTAAACACATTCCTGCGGAGGGAGCTGGTAGGAACGTTGGGTTGCTCGGTCAATGGCCAGGGTCAACGGCGGCGTGGTGTATTCCGCAAATATGCCCGACTGTGAGGGCGGGCACAAGCCGGCGTGAGTAGGTTAAACGTTGAGTTTATTAAGGGCACCACGGGGTGACCAGCCCCTCCCCACCCAGCCCCACCCCTCCCACCCCCCACCCTCCACTCAGCCCCACCCTCCCAACCCAGTCCCACCCTCCCCACCCAGCCCCTCCCCACTCTCCCCACCCAGCCCCTCCCCACCCAGCCTCTCCCCACCCCACCCAGCCCCTCCCCACCCAACCCCTCCCCACCCTCCCCTCCCTACCCAGCCCCTCCCTCCACACCCAGCCCCTCCCTGCACGACGGACACAATAATCCCCTGTGGGCTGGTGTAACCAGGAGGTTCCTACCAGTAACAATAATTAATTGGCTGAAAGCCTGGCTGACCAGGGTTGCGAATCACGGGAAAATAAATAATTATTGCGCTTTTTTTTTACCTCCCGCGCCAGGAACGTTCATCTGCTTAAGCACGTGTTCATGGCAGAGCCAGGGTATGGCACCTCCTCCACGCCCACGGGAAGCGAGTTTCACAACATTTTTGTGATCCATAAACCCTCACTGCTTTTCAGTGCTGGATCACAGGCCACCGGTAATATGACGAACTAAATGGTGGCGAGATGTTAACTACCTCGCCTGGTATACAGGAGGCCGTGTGTTCGATCGCGACCTTGATGCCTGTGTATTTGGAGTTTACATGTTCTTCCCGTGGTCGCGTGGATATTTCTCCAGGTCCTCCGGGTTTTCCCTCCACATTTAGAATCAACATAATGCGCTTAATTATTTGGCTGTGATACATTTCCAAATGATAAGCCACTTCGTTGATCTATAATTTGTGACCAGATCGCTTCTGAAAAATAGCTATCATAGCTCATTAGGACTTCCCTGGTAAAATAAGAAATATTACTTCTGGTGGAGCTCTTTCTGGCGATGTGGAAGGAATTTGTATTTGAAGCTTGGAATTCAACAGGAAATCGCGTAATTGGTAACGTATTAGATTGTCATAAACACATACTTACGTTTCAAGCCCTTAAGAACTGATAACAACTCGAAGGAAATCCCGTTTGTAAATATTTGCAAATGTAAAGTCGAGTCGTGTGTGCAGTCGACTTTATCTGTTGCTCGATCCATGAGGCTACAATGGGATGGCTTGAGACGAAGGAAAAACATAGATCAAAATCCCATGACAAGACACGGTGTGATAAAAGCTTGGCGTGACACAACAGGACCGATTTATTTCTTAGCCACCTCGATTTCAAATCTGGGCTTAAATTGAGCAAAAATCAGTGAACGCCCCCACGCCTCCCACAACCAAGGTAGCCCCGCCCACTATCCGTGTAGCTCCGCCCATTACCCAGATAGTTCCGCCCATTACAAAGGTAGCCCCGCCCAATACTCAGACATTCCCCCCCCCCACTACTCGTGTATCCCCCGCCCACTACCTAGGTAGATCCGCTCACTAACCAGGTAGCTCCGCCCACTACTCCGGTAGCCCCGCCCACTATTCTGGTAGCCCTGCTCACTATTCGTGTAGCTCCATCCATTATCCAGATATCCCCACCTCCTTTCCTGCATCGTGAGTCGAGCACATGGCCAAACATTTTAGACTGGGACAAAATCAGTGCCGGATTATCTTAGTAGCGAAAGTAGCAAATGCTATGGGCCCCGCACTATATGCTTTCAAGCTATCAATTCCGGTTCAGTGATTCTGCACTTGCTCTATTACTATAGTACTACACTGCCTTCAACATTTATGAACAACTGGGTGTTAAAGTTTAGCGATTTGTCGTATTATCTGGCTGTATAGCAAATGAAACATACAATTACATTACTATGCATGTAAAAAAATAGTGTTTTAATATCTGTCTTTTTTATTTAGGGCCCCCTTTATAACATATGCTACAGGCCCCGCACTAGCTCAATCCGACACTGGACAAAATCAAACATCCTGATTATCATAAAAGCTTTGGGGAGGAAACCTGGCGCAGAATTCTGTGAATCTTCGTTAACTATTCTGACCAAATCACCCAATATCTATTTATAGGTTCAAGTTCAAGTTCATTTATTAGGTATAGCCCTGTGAGCCATTCAGCTCTTGAATCGGGTGCAACCGCAACAAACAAAAAACAAAAACATGAACAAAAAACATCTTAAAGTGAATATGTGACTAAGTGCAAACAGAAAATCCAAGAATAGACAGCAAAATATTGCAGAAAAAACACCGTACACCAACGCTGTGTGCAAAAATCCCAGTGGGATGCAAGTCAAACAACAACAACAACAACCACAAGACAGCTTAGATTAAGGCCATCAGTCTAACTCTGTACTACAACAAACAAACATGGCTAAACCAATACACTTTTCGAAATCACCAAAATAAAGCCATGAAAGCAATGAAAAAGCAATCATAGGAACTGTGACAGAATTTTCACAATAAATGGCATAAACAACATGTACTACCAAAACCCTGCAGCCATAGCTGGCTGCATGAGTCACTCCACCTTTAAGATCAGCACACTAAATCAAAACACAGGTCATACTTTGTAGCGATCATCCGGAGCGAAACATTTTATTTTAGGTCACTGAATAGCACTGGCAGCTAGGGGTGTACAACTCCTCTAGAGCAGTTTTGAGTGAAGATCTCATAGGTAGTGACTCAAGTTTCAATTTATTGGCAACAGCATTCCAGACCCTGGGGGCATCAATAGCAAAGGCCCTTCCTCCAGTATATGTACGGCAATAGGGAATATTAAGCTGGTAAATGAGTGTAGACCTTAGGTCAAATTTGTTCTTTGAAACAGAGATGAGATCCAGCAGGTAATCTGCAGATTCTTTTGCAAGTACATCATGAATAAATAAGATCTGGTGCACAAGCCGTCGAACATTCAGAGATGTTAAGTTTGACCCAATGTAGAGGTCACAGTGGTGAGTCCTATATGGGCAGTTCAATGCAAATCTTAAGGCCGAGTGATACATTGAGTCAAGCTTCTTCAGTACAGTACTTGGGGCTGATTTATAAACAATGTCACAGTAATCAAGTAGAGGCAGTATGGTAGCTTTAATCAATTCCAAACGGAACATAGGGGGGAAGCAGTGCTTGTGTCGATATAGAAAACCAATTTTAATTTTTGTCTTTTTCCCAATATAATCAATGTGATCTTCAAAATTCAGTTTTGAATCCAGGATGATCCCAAGATACTTATAGATCTTAACTTGCTCTATTTGATCATTATTTAAGGAATGTAATTTGGGGAAAATAACTTCCCGCTTTAGTCCTGGTGAGAAGCATAGCACCTTGGTTTTGGCAGGATTTAGGACTAGTTTAAGAGCAACTAGCTGATGTTGTAGTTTGTTGAAATCACTCTGGAGCTTAGCAATCACGTCATCCGGAGAGCGGCCAGCAGTAATTAGTACCGTGTCATCTGCAAAAAGATTTACCCTGGAATAATCCAGTTCAGTGCCCAAGTCATTTACATAAAGAGAGAACAAGAGGGGGCCGAGAATGGAACCCTGTGGAACCCCTTTTGTTATCTTAACACTGTTTGACCTCCAACCATCTGTGAATACAGTTTGGGTGCGAGAAAAGAGGTAATTTTTTAACCATTTTACTGTGTTTTCGGAAAAACCGAGACAACTTATTTTACTAAGCAGGATGTTGTGGTCTACTGTATCAAAAGCTTTGGACAAGTCAAGAAAAAGACAGGCGCAGTACTGCTTATTATCAAGGCTACTGTAAATGTGATTCATAGAGTCTAATGCAGCAGATGTGGTGCTGTATTTTTTTCGGAACCCAGATTGTTTTAGATGTAATAGATTGTTGGCGGACAGGAAACTGATAATTTGGTAGTTCAATAATTTTTCAAAAATTTTCATCAACGGGGACAAAATTGAGATAGGTCGGTAGTTATTTGGATCATCTTTAGGGCCCCCTTTGTGAAGTGGACGAACATAGGAATGTTTCCATTCTAGAGGAACTGATGCTTCTTTGATGGACAGGTTGAAAATATGGGCTATAGGTTTGTATATTAGGTGACCAACACTTAGTAGAGCAAAGACGGGAATACTATCTGCTCCGGTAGAGGAGGACCCTTTGAGGAAGGACAGTTGTTTCAGAACATTACTTTCGTGGATTGGCTGAAAACTAAATTCGCTTAATGTTTGGATAGGGGTGTAGGAATTTGCATGAGCAGGGGTGACTCCCAATAGATTATCAAATAGGGTACCAGCTTCAGAAAAATGAAGGTTAAAATTGTCAACTATTTTTTGGGGATCTGAAAAATATTCCCCATTTCGGTTAAGCTGAACGGGCAGATGATCTGTTTTGGATGCCTTTTCGATACATTTGATTGTTTTCCAGAAAATCCTGGCATTTCCATGAGATTCAAGGAGAGTAGAAGAGAAGTAGTCATTTTTTGCATGCCGTATTTTTTTGACGCATCTATTCCTTAAAATCCTGTATTCTAGCCAGTCATTAACCAAATTACTTTTCTGAGCACATGCCCAAGCCTTGTCTCTAGTTTTCATGAGTTTTGTAATCAAAGGATCAAACCATGGTGGACGATTGCCTTTAGTTTTAAATTTAATCAACGGAGCATGTTTGTTAAGAATTTGTAGAAACGTGTACCTGAAGGTCTCCCAAGCCGTAGTCAGGTTTGGAATATCACAGACCTTGTCAATATCCGAGTGAAGCACATCATTAGTAAATGCCTGTATGCTGAAGTGTCTCATGGAGTGCTTCTCAACCAATTTAGGGGGGGCTTTGTGTCTGGCTGATGATCTCACCCCAAAAATGAAGGAGTGATCACTAAGGTTATTACCTAGAACACCAGTCAGTGCGAAATTGTGAGGGGCATTTGTCAATAGGACGTCAAGCAGAGATGACTGTCCCGGATTTTTTAGGTTGGGTCTTGTGGGGACATTTATTAATTGAAACAGGTTAAATTCATCTGCAAAATTTGTGGCCACGGCCGGCGGGTTTAGCCAATTCCAATTTAGATCACCCACTAAAACTATTTCACCTTTAGGGAGGCCCCCAAGAAGCTCTCTCAGTGCAGATGCAGCTTCAACATCCTTACCACTAGGCGGTCTATAGCAGCACACTACCAATATGTGTTGATTATTAGGGAGAGTTATTCTGAGAGCCAGACCTTCAAAGCAACATTTTTTAAACAAGGAGTGAGCTGGTGAACATGCAATAGTATTACGAACATAGATGGCAATTCCACCTCCTTTAGATCCTCGGTCAAGCCGAAAAAGGTTGTAGTTGTCAATCGTAATCTGCAAGTCATTGACGGCAGGAGTGAGAAATGTTTCTGTTAGGCAAAATATGTCCGGGTCAAGATTTGCTACTTCTAGTTTTAGTTGACTTAATTTAATCAAAAGCCCTCTGATGTTGACATGTAGAACACCAACACCTTTTCTGCCAGAAAAATCTACAGAATTATATGAGTTCTTTACATTTGGGCCAGGATGAAGCTCAATACCACCCAGAAATAAGAAAAGTAGAATTAATAGTTTGCACAGGTATTTTCTGTGAAAGGATGAAGAGCGACGAACCTTGGACGAATAGCAGCAGCTCGCAGATGGTGTTATTTTTAAGAGCAGAATGAAGTTTGGAAGGAGTGCTGGTGAAGTAATGGGACAAAGATAGGGTTTAAAAGGATACAATGATGGAGTGTAGAAGTGTCTATAAGTTGTTTCATTAGCAGGTGTAGTGGCAAATTTAGCAATAAGTATTGACGCGAAGTAACGCGGGTAGCCGTTTGTAGAGTTGAGTGTGGCACTAGATATGGCCGGGAGGGACAGTAGTAAGATACACAGCAGGTGAATTGACATCTTTAAAACACTAAATTTAAACACACACACAGCTCACTCACACGCAGCTCACCCTCACCCACTCTCACGCACAGCCCACACCCATGCAGCACAACGCACACACGGCCGCACACGCCGCCGCCATCTTGCTGCTGTTGTTGTTGCAGCTATTAACTATTCATATGCCAAGTTAAACACTGTTCATGAGAAAAAAATGTGTTTATTAATTACCATCAGGCCCCATGGTGTACACAAGTGCAGTCCGCCAACTCTTATTTTCCACTCTTTCTCTCTGACCTTTGTATGCTCTATAAAGAAGAGGCATGACTCGAAACATTGCCTATTATGTTTACTTTTAAGGCAACTAGGGTATTAATTCTAACTTAGCAATCTGTGAAATACGTAATCAACCAGGCTATGCGTTAATTGTGTGTTGACCGACCCTCTGTGTTGTATTACATTACATTTCGATATTTTACTAGGTTATTTAATTTTAGTGTGTCCTTCTCCTGATTTTCAGGCTTGCTTGCCGTGCCATCGCATTCGCAGCACCACGTCTGTTGACCACTCATTCATATGCTAATTTTTTCTCTAACCCTCCTCCCTCTCTCTGCCTCCGCCCCCCCCCTCTGTCTATTTAAGGCCACCACACAGAGACGATCACCCCTCTCTGTTACCTGTGTTGCTCTCGCTATGTATCTTGGTGATATCTGTCTGCTAATATGTCTGTCTATAGTTTTCTGGTTAGATTTTATGTCGCTATTTCATTATACCTGATGATGATTGCTTGTGTTGCAATCGAAACGTCGTATTCTATTATTTAATTTAATTTATTATTTTATCTTTAGACGTGACTTAACCGAAAGAAACAAATAATAATTCCTGCAGTCACGAAAGTTCTAAAATTAAGATTGGTATTATTGACGTTGTTGAGTTTGTTTTTGTTAGTTTAGCTAGTTGGAATTACTGGCAAAACGTCGTACACATATTGTAAATGTTGTGGCTTGGCTCTCCAACACACCGGTGTGCTGTACTAGTAACTTATTGGCATGTTCTGTTTACGTGACAAACCTTAGTAATTGGCTGTGTCGGGTGGTGGCGGGTTTAACGATACATTTATATTTACGCGATCTAATCCAACGAACCTTTATTATGGAGTTTTGTTGTTAGTTGTGCTTATGGCACCACTACCAACAAAAAAGCAGCAACAGCACCATATATACGTATGTTTACGTTGTTGATTCGGCGATGTGTGTGTGCTAGTGTAGCGGTTAGCACACTGCGCTACGAACCCGGAAACCCGGGTTCGTTTCCCGCTCACGGCCAACGCCAGTGACGAATATCTGAACCGGTCCTGGGCCTTCTCCCCTAGGTCGACTCGGCCTAAAATGAGTACCTGGTGTGGTGTGTAAACATCGTCACTCACGAGACAAAGGCGGTCGGGTGTGGTGCTGGCTACCCACCCCCTCGTGTGCCGTGCCGGCCGTCATAGGTGCTACTTGCTTACAGCACTTGCCCCAACAGTCTGTTGAGGCTATACAGTGGAACTTTGTCTTTGTACTCGTGTCATTGCGTGTGTGTGCATTGTATGTGTTACATTAGACCCTGGACACCCTTGCCAACGAGATGTTCCCGGTCGATTGGGTGGCTGTATCCCAAATGAGAGAAAACAGACCATGCACCACACGCATGTCGAGTCTTGTTGCAGGGAAAAGTATTTGGTTATGCTGCTGCCGGGTTTGGCAGTGATGCACACGTGCAGTTGAACACAATCATCATGAAGACATTGCCTCGTGTATACGGGAACTGTAGGGAATGAGACTCCCGACTCACGGTGCTGTTTTTGAATACCAACAGTACCACTGAGTGCAAAGAGCCTCGGACCTAGCGCTCGTGGATGTGACGTGGAGTGTGCAACATCTCGCGTTGGCGAGGTATTAACGACCGATCCCGACCCCGACACGTGCTGTATATTTGGAGTTTGCGTGTTTCTCCCCGTGGTCGCGTGGATTTTTCTCCCAAGCTCTCCGTTTGATCCCTCCACAAATATCATGAACATGTGTTTATCGTATTTGCTTGCTATACATTTTCACATGATAAGCCACTTTGTTGAGCTATCATTTGTAGCCAAGTGGCTTCTGAAAAAGGGCTATACAGCTCAGTGGGCCTTACCTGGTAAAATAACATACAAAAATTGTTTAGTTTAGAGGCTGTCAGTTAAGGGAGTTGAAGGGAGATTTTAAAAATTTTTGGAAGGGCAGTTAAGATGCAGTTACGCTTGGAGAAGAGAGAGAGCTGCCTGGTTGTGAGATATCTCCGTGAAGTTTAACACGTAGGAGGCTTTTGCGACCAATATCATCCATAAGAGTTTTTTTGGGTTAGATCGCGTAAATATATCAATGTGTCGTTAAAACCCGCCACCACCCGACACAGCCAACTAGTAAGGGTTGTCACGTAAACAGAACATGCCAATTCGTCACTAGTACAGCATATCGGTGTGTTGGAGAGCCAAGCCACAACATTTATATTCTGAGTACGATCTCTCCATGAAGTTGTACAGCAATAATAAAAATAATGTAGTGACATATAATGGGTCACTATGGCGCCTAACGCTCGTTACTAATAGAGAGGGGAACTGGGAGTGTAGTAGCCCTCTCTGCCTGCAGGGTACGCCATGTCATGGAAAGGGTCCCTAGGGGAGCATGGTTCTGGTGGCTGGCAGAGAGGGGGCATCTGAACACGAGCAGCCCGGTTGGCTGGCAAGGTCACGTGATAGGACAGGGTAAGGATGTGGGCCAAATGTGACAGAAGGGACATGTGGTGTAGGGCCCAGAACCTTTTGGTGAGTTCCAGAAGGGGGTGACCGAGGACAGAGCCAGGCCACGCGGGGGGGCATAAAAGGGAGGCCGCATCAGGGCTGTCTGCTGGAACCGGCCATGCTACGTCTTCTCCTCGGTCTCCTGTCTTCGTGCTCAGCATCGTGGGTCAGGCAGTGTGCCGACTGACCTGACCCATTTATATAGTTACCCCGTGGTGGTTACTGGTTATGTAGTTGTCCCGTTGTGGTTACTGGTTATGTAGTTACCCTGTTGTGGTTGTAGAATAAACGTATTGCTTCCTGAATTAGCGTGTCTCTCAAGTGAACCCACTACAATAATATAAATGTCACAGTAGAAGCTGACACGCTACCGATCGCTCCAAATTGCGGAACAGTATATTTTATTATTTTATTAAATAGTTTTACCAATTTGGGTTCAAAAGTATAATATTGTTGGAGTCCTGTTTATCTACTATAAGTTTACAGTAAAAAAAAAATAGGCGACATACCACAAGCACAACAAACAAAGCAACGCTCAATGCATTTGTCAATAACAATGTATGGAAATGTATCATGGGACCTTTTTGCCACATCAAACTATGCAAAATGTAAATAGGTTTTACCCTTTCTGGCAATAAAACATGTTAAGATGTTTAAACCCCAAATGGAAACCTTTTGAAATGAATCGTGTTTGCATTAACCACACGTACTTGTGGTGAATATGAAAACAATCATGCTCTGATAATGATGCTTGCTGATAATAATGATTGTCTATGAAACTGATTGGCCTGCGCCAGAGACAGCTTTCTGTATGGCCTAGTCTCACCAGAGAGCGCCAAAAGGCGAACAGTACAAGGACAATGCACGTATTCTTGCTAAAGGTATCTATTTGGTGTTTGAACATCTTAACACCTGTTTTATTGCCAGAAAGGATAAAACTAGACCTCTCAAGGCAGCCCGGCTTCAAGAGCAACGTTTGAACACAACTTGCCGACATCCCACCACTGCCACCAAAGAGACTCCAGTCTCTCTTGTAAGGGATCTGTGAGCCACCCTCACGCACTCGCACCACGCAGACATGAAATCTCCGCACTCAGTATAACACGCACCAATCACACGCACGGGAATACACGAGACGGGGGTCTCGTGTATGCACTGACGTCACCCGGACCAGGCGTGCGAGACGAGGATGTGTATTGGGAACGAGGGCGGAGATGGAGGGTTTAAAAGGGGCTGTGAGACGCGTGTTCGAGGTTGGTTTTGGAACGAGTGTGGCTGTGGCTTAAAGAATAAAGAAGTGCTGAACCAGTCTCCGACTCCTTTTCACGATGTAAATGTAATTGACGACGTTCCGGGCAATGACCCTTTTTCATAGCAAATCAAAAATGTGCCATGGATGACCAATGCCCGAAACCGTTGCCTATTGTATACACAATGACGAGATAACACCGTGGCTTTAAAACGAAAATGCGACGCCTTTCGCCTGAAACATCGAGTATGTTGGAGTTACCTGGGGTGTGTTTACCACCCACCCAGTCACCCAGCCAGCCACTCAGCCACCCACCCTGCCTCCGCATCAGCCACACACCCACCCATCATCTTCCCTTCTCGTGCCCCCCACAGCCAACATCAACATAATCAATCTCCCTTCACGGAAGGCATGCTAATCTGTTAACTTACCACCCACAGACTGTTAAGGCAAGTGCTGTTCGCGAGGAGCATCTATGAAGGCACGGCACACAAAGGGGTGGGGGGCCAGCACCACGCCCGGCCGCCTTTGTCTTCCCAGGGCTGATGGGGCTGATGTTTTATATACACCACATCAAAGGTGCTCGTTTTAATTATGAGTCACCGATGTTGGGCGTGAACAGGAATTGAATTCAGGTGGCCGGGTTCGTAGCGCAGCGCGCTAACCACGGCACTACCCACACACACTCAATCGCCGCCAGACACGGACCACACACGGATTGCACTCACACACGTAGGAGGTGCAGCAGTCAGCGCGTTGCGCTACGAACCCAGCGACCGAGTTCGATTTCCGATCACGGTCAATGAGGCCAATAGAAGCGATGATTTTCTGAACTGGTTCCGGGCCTCCCCTAGGTCGAATCAGCCTCAAATGAGTACCCGATGCGGTGTGTAAATATCGCTCAAACTAGGGAGACAAAGGCGGCCGGGCGTGGTGCTGGCCACCCATACCCCCTCGTGTGCCATCCCGGCCTTCATAGGTGCCATTCGCACGCAGCATTTGCCCCCACAGGCGGCCGCGTGGGGTGTTTGGGGGGAGCTCGGATTCTGGCTCGGAGCTCACAACTGTGAGCTGTCACCCCACCCACACGCACGGAGGGGAGGATTACATCACGCAGCGCGCGCCGGGGACTCGCTGATGGACGAGGAGGAGGGGACGGTCCCAGGACTTGCTGAGTCGTTCATGAGCTGTGACGCCTTTCGCGAGAGTCCACAGCAGCATGGAGCTTGCGATGGTGGGTCGTCATCATCACCGCCACCAGCAGCAGCTCGTGCTGTCACCAGCAAGAGGTTTGAGGGTCTGGTGTTAACCAACTCCCCTCTCGCCTTGTTTGGAAAGTGGCGGGGCACGCGTTGAGGACGAGGTGAGTAAAGAAGTGGCAGCGACGCTCGACATGCATTCATGATCCAGCTTTGCCTCGGCTCGGATTCCGATGGGGAATCGCGTCACGCGGACCCACGGTTCGTTGCGAGTCGCGCGTTTGTGCGGGGAAGGAGCTGTGGCTCGCAGTGGTTAGCGTGCACTGTGAGCTTCGGGACCCGCTGAAACCAATTTCGATGTCCAGGTCACTCACGGCTCGCAGTCTCAGTGGCGAGTCACGTCGACATTGATCCGAGGCAATGAGCCTCTTCAACACATCCGTTGATTATCTGGCTGCTGCTGCTGCTATTTTTGATGTCCACGTGATAAAGCCATCATTTGTGATAGCCAGGTCGCTTCTGACAAAGAGCTACAGAGTTCAGTGGGCCTTAGCTGGTAAAATAAAATAAAACATTGTTTAGTACTGACCACTGTGGTGAAGTATGGTCAATCCTCCCTTCGACCAACCACTACAGACTAGGTATATTTAAAAGCGTATTGAGATGTCCCGTACGACACGAGTATGTACTGAATGTGCGCGTTTAACACACGTGTTTCGCGGGGAGCGATGGGCGCAGTGGTTAGCGCTCTGTGGTTCGAACTCGGCTTCCAGAGTTTGTATCCTGCTCACGGTCAACATCAACGACGAATATGTCAACCCGTACCGGGTCTCGCCTAGGTCGACTCGGCCTCAAATTAGTAGCCGGTGCGGTGTGTCAGCATCTGCGACTGGGGAAACAAAAGCGACCGGGCGTGGTGCTGGCCACCCACCCGCTTGTGTGCCGTGCCCCAACAGTCTGTCAATGCTATACAGGGGGTATTTATCTTTGTTTGAACATACACATGAATTGACTTAAAGCTTTCGTGACTGCAGGAATTCATATTCTTTGGGTCTTCTTGGTTCTTTATGTAAAGGCACGTAGAAGGGAAATAATAAAATAATAAAAATAAAACATAAAATACAATTCTCACGACGTTTCGGCCACAACGCAAGCAGCCGTCCTCAGGTGAAGAACAGGTCTGTCAGAAAGACAGCGTCTGAATGAACACCACCAAGCTTGGCAGCGTATATTTAAGCTGGGTTAGGGGAGGAAGGGCGCCTTGACAAAGGAATTTGCATATCAACAGAGGAATTTAGCATATTTATGGGAAATGCAGATATGGGATTAGTCACTACTTGTGGAATGCGTAGGAGGGGGGGGATCTCAAAGTCATATTATGCCCGTGCATTATGTAGGATTAGTAGCAACAAAGGGAGGAGGTAGGGTTAGCAGTAATAAAGGGAAGGAATTTTAATAGTAAGGAGCTTTTTGGGTCTTCTTTGGGTCTTTCGGTAAAGCCACGTATATAGAACAAATAATAAAAATAATATTCTTTTTAAAAAAGATAATATTATTTTAATAATATTATTTTTATTATTTGTTTTATCTACGTGGCTTTACCGAAAGACCAAAAGAAGATACACATGAATAGCTGTCAGATGTATCTATACACACAGCTATATACATATGACGTATGTCCTGGCACATATACCGCCGAACACACGCACTTGTTACATCTACTGGTATGTATGTTGAACTTCTTTCGCACCGTACGTAGCCAACCATGCTAATCGGAAGGGGCAAATCGTAGTCGCTAAGCAAGCCGGATTGGAAGTCCGCTGGCTCTCTCTCTGTCTATAAACTATGTATGCAACTTTTTTATTTTTACGGTTCAGAAGCGACCAGCCCATCACAAATGATAGCTCAACGAAGTGGCGTATCATCATCACGTGGACAAATCTAGCAGCCAGATACTCTAATCGCGTGTTATGGATTCTAAATGTGGAGGTACAAACTGGAGGACCCGGAGAAAAATTGACACGACCACGGGGGAGAGAGACACGCAAACTCCAAATATACAGCAGGCGTCAGGGTTGAGATCGAGCCCACAACGTCCTGTATATCTGGCGAGGTAATCAACATCTCACCACCGTGTCAATGCGAGAAGCCCTATTGAACGCCTTTCACACGGCCTGACGACGCCTGATGACGCTTTCAGCAGTCACTACCTCATCCACCTCCTGTTCAGCCTCTCATCGGCTTCTGCTCCAGAAGCGACCTGGCCACAAATGATAGCTCGACGAAAGTGGGCCATCATGTGGATATTTCGAGCAGACAAATACTCTAAACGCACTTTGATTCTAAATGCGGAGGGAAAACCCCAAGGACCCGGAGAACAATCCACGCGATCATGGGGAGACGGGGAGAGTGACACGCAAACTCCAAATATACAGCAGGTGTCAGTGGGCAGTGTTCAATCAGCTCCAAAACTACACCATCACCATTACACTTCTAGATTCTTTCTAATCAGGATTCCGAGCAAGATATAAAGCACTGGAACAAAACCTACGGATACCCATAGTCAGTAATACGCATTCATGAATTCCCCCACCACTTCGCGCAAGGAGGGCACACGAGTGGCGTCATCACATCTCTCCCTCTATTTAAGGAACAAAACAGGAGGATTGATCCACAAATATGGCTGTTGCCTGATGAAGATAGTTGTAATTACTGCCGAAACGTCGTACTCAGATTATAAATGTTGTTGTGGCTTTGCTCTCCAACACACCGGTGTACTGTACTATTAACGAATTGGCACGTTCTGTTCACGTGACAAACCTTACTAATTGGCTGTGTCGGGTGGTGGCGGGCTTAACGACACATTTATATATTTACGAGATCTAACCTAAAAACAACCTGTATTATGAACAAAACCTAGTCGTTTAACTCGTTCGGATTTGTGGTTCACGCGCCGGGATTTGATTTACTGGACCCGTCGGCGGCCTTCGATGCAGCTGACCACGAATTTTGTTTTGCTGAACCATCGACAGACTCGTTTGAGATTCAGTAACTCAGCGATGTTGTGGTTCAAGTCATATCTTCGGGACAGAGGACAGCATGCGAATTTTTGTGGTTAAGACGAGTCCGAACAAAACAAAATGATTCCCGGTTGTGCGTTCGAGTTGGCAGGGTGGTTGGTTGCAATGTTGCCTTTTTAACAGCTTGCCTTGCCGACATCAACATTGTTGAGGATCTATACAATCTTCTTCCACTCAATGCCCGAATAGGCGCTGCTTGCTATTGCTTCTTCTTGCTGGCACAAATAAATCAATTGGCAAACCTAGACGCAGTTGATCTGAACTCACGAGGGTGCCCGATTTATTCCACCTTTATTATTTATTTTCAGTAGTTTAGGATTAAGATTAAAAATAAATGTATTATATGCACTCGCGATTCCTCATATCCGCCTTTGTTATTCTATCATCATCTTAAAGAGTTTGGGAGTTTACACGAAATTTTGTCATCTGGGACTTGAGCAGCACCTCGCCTATCTGGTGACGAGGACTGCCCCTTTTTATCACCTCGGAAACCTGCGTCGTGTACACGCCCCCCTTGTTAGTACGAGCAGCCATTGGTGGTGAAGTAGCCGTCGCTTCTAATACAGACGCATACACTCTTTGTCATGCATTTGTAGTGAAGCCCGGTCCTTGTTGTGTACGAAGCAGCTGAGGGGCTGTGTGATAGGAGGGCGAGGTGGCACCACAGCGGGGAGGGGAGGGGATGGAACTCCCGACTCGCGGTGCTGAGTGTGAGCGTTGTCGGCGCCACTGAGTGGATGGAGCCACCCCGCTCCTGCAGCTCGTGGGCGTGAGGTAGAGTGTGGGGGCAGTTAACGGGCAGCCACGGGGCTGTCAGTTGGGGCAACGTAGGGAGTAGAAGAGTCGATATAAAATGGTGAAGTAGAAGTTGGGGGCAGTGAAGCCTGGAGAGGAAAGGGAGTGGCTGGATTATGAGAGCTCCATAGCAAGCTATAGGAAAAATAAGCATGAGTGTAATCAAAAAGTTACCGATTGTTAAAATTGTGAAGTAATATATTTCATTCTAGATTTGAAGCTTTCGTAACTGCAAGGATTCATATTCTTAGATTTTTTTCGGTAAAGTCACGTAGGCAAAAAAATAAAATTAATAAAAGTAAAATAAAAATGAAATAAAAATCACGACGTTTCGGAGGCAACACAAGCTTCCGTCTTCAGGTGGAACCGTCACAGCACGATAGCTGCATCAAGTAAATGAGAGATTACAAGAGATACCACTCCCTATATATAACGGTTGAGGGGGGGGGGGCAGGAACGGCCCACTTTTATTATTATGGTAAGGTGCGGCTTGAGACTACGGCTAGACTACATAACAAATGACTGAGCCTTTATTATGGTGAGGTGCGGCTTGAGACTACGGCTAGCCTACAAAACAAAATGCTGCAAATGAGACCGAGCCTCTGCCATGTAGATGGTAAAAGCACAAAAGCAGGTCAGGAAGAAACAGCCTCCTGCTATGTTGTTTGGTGGGTAAAACTTATAGCAGGAAACCAGTGTGTGAAAAAAGAAGCTAAACCTGGTAAAACAAAACTGGCTGTCTATCAGTAACCTGTACAGTAACTCAAGAATAGTTGTCTGTCAAATAAGATGGTCTAAATAAGTGTAGTTAAATCGTTTTTGCATGGTTAATCACATCTTTCCAATGATTACTCAGTTTGTAACCATCATCACGGTTGAAATTATGTCTGTCATTGTATATTTGTATGGCTTCGTGTACAAACCTTTGATGGTAGCCAGGAGGTTTGCAGAGCACCTTGGTCTCGGAAAAGACAATTTCATGAGAGCCCACAGAGTTGTAGCAATGATCGGCAACGGCCGAAGAATCAGTTCTGCCGTGTTTCAGATCTGACTTGTGCTCGCGGACACGATCAGAGACATGACGTCTCGTTTCTCCAATGTAGCAATCACCACAACTGCAACTCAGTTTGTAGACTCCAGGATACTGTAAGTCAGGAACGACATCCTTGATGTAGCCCTCAGAGGCATAGGACACATCCATGCGGATGCAGCAAGAGCTGAAATAGCCACTATTCTTAAGAATGCTAAGAAACCCACTAGTAAGATTAGCAAAAACGAACGCTCTGAACTCGCGGACCTAAAAAAGAGAGATGATATAGTCATCCTCTCGGCAGACAAGGGCAATGCCACGGTCATCTTGGATAAAGATTCATACAACAACAAAATCCTGGACCTACTTAATGATCCTACTAATAGCCTAACGACAAAAACCAACAAAATCATCACGAGTTTGACTTCCCTAATCGAACCAACCAAACGTCCCTCTCTAAAACCATCGGCGGCAAGACCTCCCAGACTCTATGGTCTTCCCAAGATCCATAAAGAAGGCACCCCGCTACGACCCATCGTGTCGACGATAAACTCTCCTACCTACAAACTAGCCCGGTTTCTATCAGATACTCTGCTTCCCTTCACAGGCAAGACCTCTTCGGCAGTACTCAACTCAACCCAATTAGTCTCTATGGTTAAGGACATGGTACTATCTCCTGATGACATCCTCGTCAGTTTTGAGGTAGTATCTCTGTTTACCAAAGTCCCAGTACCAGACACCCTAACAATAATTGAGGACTTGGTCCAACATGGATTGAATTCTGATGTACCTGCGCTGGTTAGGCATTGCCTCACCAACACCTATTTTACCTGGAATGGCACCTTCTACAAACAGAATGAGGGTACCCCTATGGGCTCCCCCTTGTCACCAGTGATAGCCAACATGTTCATGGAAAAGTTTGAATCAGACGCCATCCAGACATCCACCCTGCGTCCTTCCCTGTGGAAGAGGTATGTGGATGACACTTTCGTCATTTGGCCACATGGCCTCCCAGCATTGAACCACTTCTTGGACCACATCAATTCCAGACACCCATCCATCAGATTCACCATGGAAGTGGAGAAAAATGGTAAACTACCATTCTTAGATATTCTGTTTGAGAGGAGACCTGACGGATCCTTTGGACATTCTGTCCACAGGAAAGCCACCCACACATATTCCTACTTGAAACCGGATTCCCACCACCACCCATCTCAAAAGAATTCTCTCATCAAAACGCTATACCACAGAGCTCATGGCATTTCTGACCAACACCACCTGGCTGGTGAATTAAGACATGTACATCGGGCCCTCAGGATGAACGGATACTCTGACCGCACCATCCGTCAAGCTGTTTCTCCCACCATACAGAAACAGCCACATGACACTCCGACCAAAACTATCACGTTACCATACATAGCAGGCGTGACCAAAAAGATCTTCAAAATTCTAAACAAACATAAGATCCAAGTCCGATTCAGTACAGTGCATAAAATCCGTGATCTGATTCCATCTGTGAAGGATGTCGTTCCTGACTTACAGTATCCTGGAGTCTACAAACTGAGTTGCAGTTGTGGTGATTGCTACATTGGAGAAAAACGAAACGTCATGTCTCTGATCGTGTCCGCGAGCACAAGTCAGATCTGAAACACGGCAGAACTGATTCTTCGGCCGTTGCCGATCATTGCTACAACTCTGTGGGCTCTCATGAAATTGTTTTTTTCCGAGACCAAGGTGCTCTGCAAACCTCCTGGCTACCATCAAAGGTTTGTACACGAAGCCATACAAATATACAAAGACAGACATAATTTCAACCGTGATGATGGTTACAAACTGAGTAATCATTGGAAAGATGTGATTAACCATGCAAAAAAGATTTAACTACACTTATTTGGACCATCTTATTTGACAGACAACTATTCTTGAGTTACTGTACAGGTTACTGATAGACAGCCAGTTTTGTTTTACCAGGTTTAGTTTCTTTTTTCACACACTGGTTTCCTGCGATAAGTTTTACCCACCAAACAACATAGCAGGAGGCTGTTTCTTCCTGACCTGCTTTTGTGCTTTTACCATCTACATGGCAGAGGCTCGGTCTCATTTGCAGCATTTTGTTATCTAGGCTAGCCGTAGTCTCAAGCCGCACCTCACCATAATAAAGGCTCAGTCATTTGTTATGTAGTCTAGCCGTAGTCTCAAGCCGCACCTTACCATAATAATAAAAGTGGGCCGTTCCTGCCCCCCCTCAACCATTATATATACGGAGTGGTATCTCTTGTAATCTCTCATTTACTTGATGCAGCTATCGTGCTGTGACGGTTCCACCTGAAGACGGAAGCTTGTGTTGCCACCGAAACGTCGTGCTTTTTATTTTTATTTCATTTTTATTTTACTTTTATTAATTTTAATTTTAAAATTTTTACCTACGTGACTTTACCGAAAAAACCTAAGAATATAATATATTTGATTCAATTGTGTTACCCATTCTGGATACAAAATATACATGATGGTCAGCGTCTTCTCTTATTGTGTTGATATATAGCAACATTTTAAGCGACGTTACACATACAGAATTTCTCAGCTTGATTTATTTAGAATCGCTGTCTATTCTGGCCTACCACGCAACACGAAGTAAACACCTCCAAACTACAGTCCTACGAAATGCAGCCGCCAAGAGTAATGACTGAACTCATCTCCCCCGGCGCTGGAGAGATTTACACTTGTTGGTTGCCGGCTCTACTCAGGATAACATTTACAATCCTCCGACTAACTTAAAATGAATGGCATCGGATGGTGGCGGCATGGGTTCCCGCCTACCTCTGAACTTTTGTAAAGATGTGTTCCATCACCACAAGTCTCCAACATCCATGACACATGAGCCTCCTTCCTCTGGCTTTTTCGGTGTAGGTGTTGTCACTTTAAGGAAGGGGCTGGCCAATTCCTTTGTTTGGCTCCCACGATGTGGAGTGACCTCTCCCCCCCTCCCATTCACATCGGAAAAGCTGGTACTGTCGTTTATGCGCATTTAAAAGGTGGCTTGAATACCCCATCTCTTCGGTGTGACACCATTCCCCGATGGAGTGAACTGTCGGCTCGACAACCACTATTCGACGGTCGGGTTTTTGTGGGGCTTAGCTTTCTCGCTGGGGAATGGATTTATAATCCGGTTTTGTTGGATTCTGAGTAGGACTTTCTGAGTTCTGTGTTTCTGCGTCGAGTGTGTTCATGGTGCAGCGTGCTTGTCGACGTTTTGTTGATGTGACGTACACCATCAATACTATTGTAAATTCGCATTTAGATATTTTGAACGAATGTGTATGTATACTCTTTGTTTTTTTTTCGGTAAAGTCACGTAGGTAAAAAATAAAATAAATGAAAACTAAATAAAATCACGACGTTTCGGGCGCAACACAAGCGTCCTTCTTCAGGTGGGGACAATGTAGCGAAAGCACAACCGCTTAAGCGAAAAAAAACAAAGAGCATGAATCCTTGCAGTCACGAAAGCTTCAAACTTAGAATGTGTATGTATACTTTTTATTTTGTGTCACTGAAATAGTGTTGATTTCATGTTACATTTAATTGTGAAGCGCTATGTGAAAATGTTACTGTGAAGGGCACTATATCAAATTCCGCACCGAGTTGGCTACGTACGGTGCAAAATAAGTTAAACGTACAAAAATAAATGAAAACACAGTTGATTGTTTAATCAATAATGTAGAGCACAGGAAGGTATGGAGCCGGATCGCAGGAAATAGACTCAGTCGAGGGTAAGGCACGAGGTGCCGGGTCATAGAGGCGTTTGCTGCAGGATTCAATAACCTGCTTTGAGACAGCTGGAATCCAACTGAAGGTATACCTGGAGGCCTACCAATCAGAGTTTCCCAGCATGCATCTGCGGAGGCACGGTGCTGGCACTGATTGTGCGCTGTGCTACCAACCTGGCATTTCCCAAGTTCGATCCCGCTCGTGGCCAACCACCAGTGACGATTATCTGAACCGGTCCTGGGCCTCCCCTAAACATCGCCACTGGGGAGACAAAGGCGGCCGGGCGTGGTGTTAGCCACCCACCCCCTCGTGTGCTGTTCAGGCTTTCATAGGTACTCGCTAACAGCGCTTGCCCCAAAAGTCTGTTCAGGCTATACAGGGGATCTTTGTTGTTTGTCCTTGTTGTGTGAGTTGCCTGTGTTTATGAGCATTGCGTGTGTTTATGTGAGCCGTGTTTTGGGAGTAGGCGTGCCAAGCGTGAGTCTCCACAACCGTGGAAGTGCATATTCACTCTTAATTATATATTTATTTTCAGGGAAGGCCCACTGAGCTTTGTAGCTCTTTTTCAGAAATGACTTTACCACTAATGATAGCTCAACAAAGTGGCTTATCGTCACGTGGAAATTTATGGCAGCCAAATACCCTAAACGCGTGTTTTTTATTGTGGAGGGAAAAACAGAGGACCCGGAGCGAAACGACGCGACCATGGGGAGAGAGAGACACGCAAACTTCAAATATACAGCAGTAGGCATCGTCAGGGTTGGGATCGAACCCCGCGACCTCCTGCACACCAGGCCCCCGCCCGACTATTAAGCGGTGTCCACGTTTTACCCACTTCTTGGAATCGCCGTCGACCACCACAAGCCTCCCGCCATCTCTCCTGCGTCTTCCCCAACTCACCCCCACCCCGCGCAGGTGATGGCGTCCTCTGGCAACTTGAACTCTTCCTCCGGCGCAAGCGCCCACCCCGCTTTCCAGGACACCCTCTACGTAGTGATCTACAGCCTTCTCTTCCCCGTGGGACTGGCGGCCAATGCGCTGGCCCTCTGGGTCTTCTGCCGCCGCCTGCGGCCGCTGAAAAATGGCGCCACCGTCTACATGACGTGTCTCGCCACCACCGACCTGCTCTTCGTCCTGTCGCTGCCCTTCCGCATCTCGTACCACGCACACCGCCACTGGATGTTCGGCGAGGCGCTGTGCAAATTGACGAGCGCCCTCTTCTACGCCAACCTGTACGCCAGCGTGCTCTTCCTCACCTGCATCTGCGCCGACCGCTACTTGGCCATCGCCCACCCACTGCGTTTCCCGGGCGTGCGCACGCCGTGCGTGGCGCGCCTCGTCGCGCTGGGCGTCTGGGTCATCGTCGCGCTCGGCACCATCCCCATCTACCTGCTCGACACCACCAATGCCAAGCTGGGGTTCGTGAAAGGTGAGCGTGGTGGGTGGGGGTGGGAGGGGGGGGCAACTGGGGGGGGCTGTTTTTGCTGCATTTTAGCCTCCCGGCACATCATTCGTTGTTGTCATCATTGCTCCTATGCACTGCGTTTGTTGTTGGAGTGCGATTGCCTCCCAACTGCCCAGTAGCATCCTTCAAGAGCTTCCCCCACAGAGGCCGATCATCCTGTACCCCATCTCAAGGACGTTGCTATGCCCATTAGCTACCATTTGGTCAAATAGAAGTTGCTTGGACATATGGTGACTGGGCATGCAGGCTACATGACCTAAAGAACCCCAGAGGAGCTAACCGATGAGACTGTCCAGATATTTCAAAGGTCTGTGAGTTCCTCACACAATGCAGCCTGGTTAAACCCAGGATGGACCACAAACAGGCCAGCCTGAATGTATTGAACTGGCGCAGATGTTTCCTTAAAGGGGTCCACGTTTCACAAGCACAGAGATGGAATGGTATAATTGTGGCTGAGAATGCCCAAAGCTTCATATAAACTATTTTACCAGGTACAGCCTACTGAGCTATGAAATTCATTTTCAGAATCATTCTGGCCATAAATGATAGCTCAACGAAGTGGCCTGTCATCATGTGGATATGTATAGCAGCCACATACTCTAAATGCATGTTTTTGAAATATGGAAAAAAAACAGAGGACCCGGAGAAAAATCCACACAACCACGGAGATAACATGCAAACTCCAAATATACAGGTTTAGAGTCGGGATCGAACCCACGACCTCCTGCATACCAGGCGAGGGAGTAAACTTTTGCCACCTTGGTGCCCATATATGGAACGATAGGCCAGGTAGCTACCACACAGCGTTACGAAGCTGATGTTAGCACCAGTCGACTGATTCGGAATGAGATCTCCGCTGCCAAACCGGAAAGAGTAATAAGAACTGCTTTTTGTGTGTTAGTTTGTTGTCCTTCCCCCACACTACTGATTAGCGCGGTTGGCTACATAAGGTGTAAAAGAAGTTCAACATACATACATTCATACACACCACACAGGTATGAGAATGCCTCCAATCTTTCCTCTAACTCAGGGGAAGATGAGGTGAGATGTCGTTGTTGTTGTCAAGGCTGGATTATGGACCGGGCTAGTGGGGCCAGTGCCCCGGGGCCTCAGACTGCCAGGGGGCCTCCAAGCCTCGTGCCGTGTGCGGTGCGTGGCCCAAGACTTCCGAAGGAAGTTGAACGCCAGGGCCCTCAGTGCGCACAGCGCAAGCTCACCACTCGGGCCCCCCAGACCCCTCAGTGCTTACAATGTGAGGGCCCCCCAGACTCCTTGATGTTTAAAATGTGAGCTGACCACTACTGCCCCCCATACCCCTCGGCGCTTACAATGTGAGGGCCCCCAGGCCCCTTAGTGTTTAAAATGTGAGCTGACCACTAGGGTCCCCCGGGCCCCGCAGCGATTACAATGTGAGGCCCGTCGGTGCTTAAAGCGTGGGCTGACCACTAGGTCCCCGGGACCCTGGGTGCTTACAGTGTGAGTTGACCACTAGGGCCCCCAGGCCCCTCGGTGCTTACATCGAGCGTAACACCTGGGCACCTTGGTACGTACAGTGCATGCTTAAAACGAGAGCCTCTCGGAGAGTACAGTGCATCTGTACAACTGAGACACTGGTTGGCACGCTACAACACGCAGTGACATGATGTAATATTCACCAACACGTCAGTTCATTCTGCATAACAGGACAGGTTGAGGGCGTCTTATTATGGCAAGGCGTTACGTTATTTGACTTACTGTAACTAGCTATCACTTTATTTTAGCTAGCTGCCCATTTTCCCTAGCTAGCTGCCCATATGATTCAGCTTGTTAACAAATTATTTAGCTAGCTGCCCTTACAGCTAAATTAGCTGCACTAAAAAGCCAGCTAGTGAGACCGAGGGCTCGAGAGTTTAGTTAGCCGTTGACAAATCAATTATTAAAAATACACCGCGGTTTGTGAAACATTAAACAAATATGGCAAAAGCTATATTTTTTCACACACTAACGCATATATAAGAGACCCAATCCATACTTAAAGATTAAGGAAAACCCCATTCATTTTTTCCATAGACCGTCTGTTTTTAGATCCACGGAAGTCGATAATGCTAACGTTGACATGCAAATTGTCGACAGCTCTTACGAGGTCTTTTTTTTCCCCTCCCCATCGATGGGTTGTGGCCTATGTGCATAGTCTCCACCAAGTCATTTCACTGACTTATCAGAAACCTTTATTGGTTGTTCAGCCAATGAAAAAAAGTTATCTTTTGAATTTCAAGCAACATTCTCGCTGTGTTAGGCAGGTATTTAAGACAATTCTTGGTAGGAAAAGCCACAGACAGATGCTTGTTTTCTTTCTTGGTAAACCACAGTAATATATTCAGAGACTTTTTTCATCTTTTTCTAAAGCAACAGCCTTTTTAAACGCTATTTCAACAATCCCTCCTTAGGGATATTTTCTAACAGCCTTTTTAAAGGGTTATGGTTATTTTCTTTTATGTGCTTTTTTTCTTTTATCTACTCAAAACTGCCTTTAGGTACAAGTAGACTAAAAAATACTGCCACTTGATTGTATTTTCCAACAACAGTATTTGAAGGGTGTTGTCATTATTAATATATGTTAATTCAATTATTATGTAATAATATTGAGAAATGCTAGAAATATATTCATATAAATAGCATACTAGTTCTGAAATATGGACTACAAACGTTGGAATAGTGGTGCTTCCAAAAGGAAAGCCAAAAAAGAAAAGGAGGCAAGAGAGGAAGTTTTGCTTCAAAGTGTTCCACTCATTGCCAACGTCTTTCAAAAAAACATCTCATGGTAATAATGATGACAGCAGCACTATTGTCAGCTGTGAGAAATGAATTAGCACTAGTTCAGTTTCCAGTAATGTTGTCACTCCCCCAGAGCCATCTTTTGAAGGCGAACCCTCAACAGCCAATGGTATACAAGAACCATCATTTCCACCTCAGGAGCAGTTGGGCAATTCACAAAAATCAAATCAGCAACCAAGCCAATCCTGGTGCTATGAGGTCACTGACCCTTCATTATGGCAAAGCACTTCCAGTGACATTGTTAAGTCAGTGCTGATTGAAAGAGGAGCAGTCCCCTTCCAAAACCGCAGTGAAAAATACCCAGTTTCAGTCCGAGATAGAGCACTTGGAAAGACTAGAAGTTTCAACAATCAACTTCTGAACTGTATATTGCCAAATAGGCAGAAGGTGTTTAGACAGTGGCTACTGTACTCACCCTCAACAAGGGGTCCACGTTTCACAAGCATAGAGATGGAATGGTATAATTGTGGCTGAGAATGCCCAAAGCTTCATATAAACTATTTTACCAGGTACAGCCTACTGAGCTATGAAATTCATTTTCAGAATCATTCTGGCCATAAATGATAGCTCAACGAAGTGGCCTGTCATCATGTGGATATGTATAGCAGCCACATACTCTAAATGCATGTTTTTGAAATATGGAAAAAAAAACAGAGGACCCGGAGAAAAATCCACACAACCACGGAGATAACATGCAAACTCCAAATATACAGGTTTAGAGTCGGGATCGAACCCACGACCTCCTGCATACCAGGCGAGGGAGTAAACTTTTGCCACCTTGGTGCCCATATATGGAACGATAGGCCAGGTAGCTACCACACAGCGTCACGAAGCTGATGTTAGCACCAGTCGACTGATTCGGAATGAGATCTCCGCTGCCAAACCGGAAAGAGTAATAAGAACTGCTTTTTGTGTGTTAGTTTGTTGTCCTTCCCCCACACTACTGATTAGCGCGGTTGGCTACATAAGGTGTAAAATAAGTTCAACATACATACATTCATACACACCGCACAGGTATGAGAATGCCTCCAATCTTTCCTCTAACTCAGGGGAAGATGAGGTGAGATGTCGTTGTTGTTGTCAAGGCTGGATTATGGACCGGGCTAGTGGGGCCAGTGCCCCGGGGCCTCAGACTGCCAGGGGGCCTCCAAGCCTCGTGTCGTGTGCGGTGCGTGGCCCAAGACTTCCGAAGGAAGTTGAACGCCAGGGCCCTCAGTGCGCACAGCGCAAGCTCACCACTCGGGCCCCCCAGACCCCTCAGTGCTTACAATGTGAGGGCCCCCCAGACTCCTTGATGTTTAAAATGTGAGCTGACCACTACTGCCCCCCATACCCCTCGGCGCTTACAATGTGAGGGCCCCCAGGCCCCTTAGTGTTTAAAATGTGAGCTGACCACTAGGGTCCCCCGGGCCCCGCAGCGATTACAATGTGAGGCCCGTCGGTGCTTAAAGCGTGAGCTGACCACTAGGTCCCCGGGACCCTGGGTGCTTACAGTGTGAGTTGACCACTAGGGCCCCCAGGCCCCTCGGTGCTTACATCGAGCGTAACACCTGGGCACCTTGGTACGTACAGTGCATGCTTAAAACGAGAGCCTCTCGGAGAGTACAGTGCATCTGTACAACTGAGACACTGGTTGGCACGCTACAACACGCAGTGACATGATGTAATATTCACCAACACGTCAGTTCATTCTGCATAACAGGACAGGTTGAGGGCGTCTTATTATGGCAAGGCGTTACGTTATTTGACTTACTGTAACTAGCTATCACTTTATTTTAGCTAGCTGCCCATTTTCCCTAGCTAGCTGCCCATATGATTCAGCTTGTTAACAAATTATTTAGCTAGCTGCCCTTACAGCTAAATTAGCTGCACTAAAAAGCCAGCTAGTGAGACCGAGGGCTCGAGAGTTTAGTTAGCCGTTGACAAATCAATTATTAAAAATACACCGCGGTTTGTGAAACATTAAACAAATATGGCAAAAGCTATATTTTTTCACACACTAACGCATATATAAGAGACCCAATCCATACTTAAAGATTAAGGAAAACCCCATTCATTTTTTCCATAGACCATCTGTTTTTAGATCCACGGAAGTCGATAATGCTAACGTTGACATGCAAATTGTCGACAGCTCTTACGAGGTCTTTTTTTTCCCCTCCCCATCGATGGGTTGTGGCCTATGTGCATAGTCTCCACCAAGTCATTTCACTGACTTATCAGAAACCTTTATTGGTTGTTCAGCCAATGAAAAAAAGTTATCTTTTGAATTTCAAGCAACATTCTCGCTGTGTTAGGCAGGTATTTAAGACAATTCTTGGTAGGAAAAGCCACAGACAGATGCTTGTTTTCTTTCTTGGTAAACCACAGTAATATATTCAGAGACTTTTTTCATCTTTTTCTAAAGCAACAGCCTTTTTAAACGCTATTTCAACAATCCCTCCTTAGGGATATTTTCTAACAGCCTTTTTAAAGGGTTATGGTTATTTTCTTTCATGTGCTTTTTTTCTTTTATCTACTCAAAACTGCCTTTAGGTACAAGTAGACTAAAAAATACTGCCACTTGATTGTATTTTCCAACAACAGTATTTGAAGGGTGTTGTCATTATTAATATATGTTAATTCAATTATTATGTAATAATATTGAGAAATGCTAGAAATATATTCATATAAATAGCATACTAGTTCTGAAATATGGACTACAAACGTTGGAATAGTGGTGCTTCCAAAAGGAAAGCCAAAAAAAAAAAGGAGGCAAGAGAGGAAGTTTTGCTTCAAAGTGTTCCACTCATTGCCAACGTCTTTCAAAAAAACATCTCATGGTAATAATGATGACAGCAGCACTATTGTCAGCTGTGAGAAATGAATTAGCACTAGTTCAGTTTCCAGTAATGTTGTCACTCCCCCAGAGCCATCTTTTGAAGGCGAACCCTCAACAGCCAATGGTATACAAGAACCATCATTTCCACCTCAGGAGCAGTTGGGCAATTCACAAAAATCAAATCAGCAACCAAGCCAATCCTGGTGCTATGAGGTCACTGACCCTTCATTATGGCAAAGCACTTCCAGTGACATTGTTAAGTCAGTGCTGATTGAAAGAGGAGCAGTCCCCTTCCAAAACCGCAGTGAAAAATACCCAGTTTCAGTCCGAGATAGAGCACTTGGAAAGACTAGAAGTTTCAACAATCAACTTCTGAACTGTATATTGCCAAATAGGCAGAAGGTGTTTAGACAGTGGCTACTGTACTCACCCTCAACAGGTTGTGTGTACTGTTTTGCATGCAAACTGTTCTCCAGCAAGCTCGGTGGCTTTATTCAGGGATTTAGTGACTGGAAGCACTCTGAAATAATAGGGGAACACGAAGAGAGTGCAGAACACAGATCATGCATGCTTGCCTTGCACCAGCGGACAAAGGGCAGTGCTATAGATGCAGATCTCATGCAGCAACTTGATGGGAAACATAAATACTGGAAGGACATTTTAAAAAGAGTTGTAGCAGTGATCAAGTTCTTGGGTGAAAGAGGACTTGCGCTTCGAGGATTTGATGAACGGTTTGGGTCAACCCATAATGGTAATTTCCTTGGCATCCTAAAAATGCTATCACAATTTGACCCATTCTTAGCTGAACATATTAAAAAGTTTGGGAAAAAGGAAGAGGCACAGTGTCCTATTTGTCATCGACAATATGTGAAGAACTCATTGAGCTAATGGGTCATAAAACTCGCCAAACAATAGCAGATGAAATTTGGGATGCCAAGAATTTTTCAATAATTGTTGACTCCACCCCAGACCTGTCACATGTGGACCAATTGACGTTCATATTCCGGTTTGTTAACAGCAGCGGGAATGTGGTGGAGCGATTCCTGGGACTTGAGCCAATTGAGAGCCACACTGGTAAAGTTTAGCAGACTGTGTGCCTTTGATGGTGGAGGGCCTTGGGTTGGACCTCTCAAACTGTAGAGGTCAGTCATATGACAATGCAAGCAACATTTCAGGAAAATACAATGGCTACAGGCCCACCTGAAACAAAACAAAAACACTGATAGAGTCTGTGCCTTGCGCAGCGCATTCACTTAACTTAGTTGGTGTCAACACCTTAAACGGCAGTAGCCCAGAGGCTGAAGAGTTTTATTTAACATGTTGCAGTCACTGTACACATTTTGCTCTTCATCCACACACAGATGGAGGAAAGTATTTCGGAAGACAGATGTCAGACTGACATTAAAATCGCTGTTCAGTACTCGGTGGAGTGCTCGGGCAGAGTCAACCAAGGCACTGTGGAGAAATTACACTCATATTAGAGAGGCCTTCAGTGGTATGTGCAATGATGCTAATGAGAAAATAGATACTCGAATTGAGGCCGCTGGACTATGTGCTAAATTGGACACCTTAGAGATGGTGTTCATGGCACATTTCTGGGACGTCATACTTGACCGGTTCCACGCTACAAGCATGCACCTACAGACAAGTGACATTGACATCTCTGTAGCAGCGCAGCTTTTGTCTTTGTTGAGGGATTTTGTGGTGGGACAGCGAGACCAGTTTGAGGCTTTTAAAAGGGCGGCCTTAGATGTGACAGGTGTCTCTCAGTCATATAAGCACAATCTTCAGCGAAAGAGGAAACACAAAACATTTGCAGATGAGAGCTCAGAGCCAGGTGTGACACTTGAGGGGAGGGAAAAGTTCAAAATAGAAACATTTTATGTGATCATTGATAAGCTAGTGGCATGCCTTAAACATTGCTTGGACGCTTACAAGCGTTTGACCAGTCTCTTTGGAGTTCTGTTTATGTCAGATCAGGTGTCTAACAGTGATGTCATAGTGGAAAAGGTAAATGCACTCTCCGCTGCATATCCATCAGACCTGGAAATTAACTTTGCCAACGAACTCATCCAATTCAAGACTTTCATGTCTGACTCTGAGGGTGAGAAGTGCCCAACTAAATTGCTTGCGACGTTGCAGGCACTTAATCTGCAGTCGGTGTTCCCCAATGTTTTCGTGGCACTTCGGATGTTTCTAACTTTGCCAGTGACAAACTGCCAGGGTGAGCAGACATTTTCCCTTTTAGGCAGAATAATAAATGAGCTGCGGAGTAGCATGTGCCAAACACGTCTCAGCTCATTGTCACTTATGTCAATAGAGTCAGACCTTGTCAGACAGATAGATTTTGACGATCTAGTGGATGATTTTGGGAGGAGAAAGGCAAGAAAGACACCAATATAGAAAAGCGGGGGGGGGGCTCCAAAAGACTTGTTCCCAGGGTCGTCACGGGACCATGATCCGGCCCTGGTTGTTGTTATCAAGACAATACGCGGACCTGTTTCATCACGTTGTGCCGTGTATTCGAGTCGTCGAAGTGCAGCTAACATGGTTGTAGAAAGAGGGGGGGGGCAGGGGCGCCACCGGAGGGCGTGATGTAGAGTGTTTAAGTAAGAAACATTATAGGCGGCTCAAGAGCGTTCGTACTTTCCCTCCACCCATCCTAGTCCGTCACTCGTCTAGTCCATCAGGGAGTTTGTACTCTTTTCATCATTGGTCCCCGACTCCCCGTCCGGCAAGCTAATATCCCTTAAGCTTATGGCTCAGATGCTTCGATACCCACACATGCTAGGAGCGTACTGTACCACGGTTTCCATGTGGGTGGTTTGTGGTGAGATGTAGTTGTATTATGACATTAAAAACAACCGAGGCATGTGCTTTGTTTTTGTTCGTGGCAGCAGAGTCTCCAACTCCTCCTGAGTGGTTGACTAATAGGAAGCCACCCCTTGACTGTACCCGTGCATGGATTAACCTTCCATTGAATTCCCTCCTGCTGAAGTGGAGGCGAGCCCAATCACGCACCCCAGCTTTAAACCTATATTTGAGGCAGTGTGAAATTATATGGTCTGCAGTTTTGTGTATCGGACGATCCAAGCTGGGCAGTGCGGTGGTGGCGGTGTTGGTGGGCTCGCTGATATTTATCTTTTCAAGGAACAACTGTTTATAAGTATTAAAAATAAGAATAGATTTTATGCTTTCTGGCAATACAAATGGTGTTAAGATGTTAAAACACCAAATAGATACCGTTTGCAAGGAATCAAGTCTTCATTAACCACACGTACATGTGATGAACATGTAAACAAACTCTGATACATAATATATTAATTGTCTTTGAAATTGATTAGCCTACACTACAGACAGCCTTTGTGGCCTAGTCTCAACCAGTGTTAGACCAGAGAACGCCAAAAGGCGAACAGCACGGACAATGCACTATCAGGGAATTTATATCTCGCGGTAAACAGCTACAATATGGAACCTTTACCAGAGCAAGTTTTTTTTTTGCATGTTGACCACAAGTACGTGTGGTTAATGCAGACAGGATTCCTTGAAAAATGTTTCTGTTTGGTATTTTAACATCTTTATACCTGTTTTATTGCCAGAAAGGGTAAAACCTATTCTTATACAATAAAGTGTATAATATTCTTTAAATTATATAAACATATACAATTATATATATTTCACTTGGCAACAACAACAAAATTGCTGTACTCAGGATCGTTAACAGTGGCAGTGGCTTGGGGAGGCCTTTTTCCAGCAGTGGACTGACCATGGCCAATGACGATGATAATGGAGAGTATTCTATGAGATCTCTTTTACCAGTGGCAAAAGATAGTAGTAGGTTTTTACCCTTTTAAACTGGTACAAAACTGACACCTTTATTCAAGGCATCATGTTTGCAATAACCACAACACAAGTAGTCAAAAAAGCAAACAAAAAGAAGCAACTCTGATAATGATAATAATATGCACTATCCTTGAAGTTGATTGGTCCACACCCGAGACGGCTTTCTTTAGAGCCTAGTCCCCATTGGTGTTGGACCAGATGACACCAGAAGGCATACAACTCAAACACAGTGCAATATCAGAGTCTTGAGAGCTCGGGGTAAGCATTTACACTATGAGATCTCTTTTACCAGTGGCAAAATATAGTAGTAGGTTTTTACCCTTTTAAACTGGTACAAAACTGACACCTTTATTCAAGGCATCATGTTTGCAATAACCATAACACAAGTAGTCAAAAAAGCAAACAAAAAGAAGCAACTCTGATAATGATAATAATATGCACTGTCCTTGAAGTTGATTGGTCCACACCTGAGACAGCTTTCTTTAGAGCCTAGTCCCCATTGGTGTTGGACCAGATGACACCAGAAGGCGTACAACTCAAACACAGTGCAATATCAGAGTCTTGAGAGCTCGGGGTAAGCATTTACACTATGAGATCTCTTTTACCAGATATAGTAGTAGGTTTTTACCCTTTTAAACTGGTAACCACAACACAAGTAGTCAAAAAAGCTAACAAAAAGAAGCAACTCTGATAATACTATATTTTGCCACTGGTAAAAGAGATCTCATAGTGTAAATGCTTACCCCGAGCTCTCAAGACTCTGATATTGCACTGTGTTTGAGTTGTACGCCTTCTGGTGTCATCTAGTCCAACACCAATGGGGACTAGGCTCTAAAGAAAGCCGTCTCGGGTGTGGACCAATCAACTTCAAGGACAGTGCATATTATTATCATTATCAGAGTTGCTTCTTTTTGTTTGCTTCTTTGACTACTTGTGTTGTGGTTATTGCAAACATGATGCCTTGAATAAAGGTGTCAGTTTTGTACCAGTTTAAAAGGGTAAAAACCTACTACTATAATGGACAGTATTGTTGTTGTTGGTGGCAGCGGTATCTGATTTGGTACTGACAGTATTTCTATTGTTCTGCTGGCGTGTGCTGGGGCTGATGATGACCATGCTGCTGCCGGTGCAGTCACTGCTGCTGGTGCTGGCGCAGCCGAAACCTGTTTCCAGGGCTTCTCCGAGTCGGACTGGGAGACGCTCTCTGCCGTAGTGCTGGCGGTGGAGCTCGTCGGCTTCATTGTCCCACTCTCCATCATGGCGCTGTGCTCTTGTGGCATCGTCAGAGCTCTGCGCCGCGTGCGCCGCGACCGCCGCCAATTCCTCCACGTCCATCTGGGCAACGCCAAGGCCCCGCGGGGAGGGACTGCGGCCACGGCCACCGACCGCCCGACCGGCCATCGGGACGGCGACGGTGACGATGACGGCGGCGGAGAGGGGGACGACGACCTCAGCAAGGTGGGCCGGCTGGTGGTCAGCACGCTGGCCATCTTTGTCATCTGCTTCGCGCCCTACCACGTCGAGATGGTGTTCTATATGCTGCTCCGGCGGCAAGTGCTGCGTGGTTGGGCGCGCCTGGAGCAGGTGGTGCGCTTCGTGCAGCCCATCACGCTCTGCCTCGCCAGCTCCAACTGTGTCCTTGACCCGCTCATCTACTACTACCGGGCCAGGGCCTTCCGCCGGGCACTCACGCTCGGCGCTGGCCCTGTCTGCAGCGGCGGAGGGAGCCGCTGGCGCCGCTGGTGCCACTGTCGGTGGCCTTGGTCGGTGGAGGAGGAGGGACAGCAATGCTCCAGTGAGCCGGCAGTCATGATGCTGCGTTCTGACACCTGAAGGGGGTTTATTGGAGGTCCCTGTGGGACGGGGTCAGGCTCCAGTTGTCATGAGGGGGTGGACAGTACTCTGGACAGGGCAGGAAACTGACAAACAACAGGGAGCGGCTCTGCTCTCTGAACAAAATGATGATGAAGTGGGTGTGGTAAACCGTTGAGGTGGGGTGTGGGGGTGCTGTGAATCCCAGGCTGTTGTGGGCTCACCCCCATCAACAGGAGGTAAATAATGGTGGTGGGTTTCAAGTTCAAGTTTAATTTATTAGGTATAGCCCTGTGAGCCATGCGGCTCTTGAGTCGGGTGCAACCGCAACAAACAAAATATGAACAGAGAACATCTTAAAGCAACTACGCACAACAGAAACATCCTAGATAAACCAGCAAATCTTCCAAAAACAACCACCGTATTACAACGCTGAGTGCAAAAATCCCAGTGTGATGCAAGTCAAACAATAACAACCATAAGACAATTTAGATTCAAGTTATCAGGCCAACTCCGCACTTCTGCAGAGAAACATGGCTTAACCATATGTTTTCGAAATCACCAAAATAAAGCCATAAAATACAATGTAACAACAGTAATCATAGGAACTTTGATTCAAATTTAACAATAAACGATATACATAACATGTACGACCAAACTTGCAGCCATATCTGGAAGCATGACACTCCCAGTGTATGATGTGTGAGTGAGTCAGTGGTAGTGTGAGTGAGTGTATGATGTGTGAGTGAGTCAGTGTAAGATGAGTGAGTGTATCACGGCATCCTCCCCGCCATCACGGCCTCCTCCACGCCATAACGGTCTCCTCCCCGCCATCGCGGCCTCCTCCACGCCATCACGGCCTCCTCCACGCCATCGCGGCCTCCTCCACGCCATCACGGCCTCCCCCACGGCATGATGGCGTGGAGAAGGCTGTGCACTACGCAGAACGCGCACGCGCGTGCACACCACGCGCGCACCACGGGGGGATAGAGATTGCTGATGCACTACAGGCTACCAAAGCCACGGTGGTGAGATGTTAACTACTTCACCTGGTATACAGGAGGTTGTGGTTTTATCCCGACTCCCAACGCCTGCTGTATATTTGGAGTTTGTGTATTCTTTCTCCCCGTGGTCATGTGGATTTTTCTCTGGGTCCTCTGGTTTTTCCCTTCACATTAAGAATCAGCACACGTTTCAATTATTTGGCTGCTATACATTTCCACGTGATAAGCCACTTCGTTGAGCTTTCATTTGTGGCCAGGTCGCTTCTGAAAAAGAGTTCCATAGCTCACGTCCGTGTTTGCCAACTGGCTGGGATAAGCCCAGGTCACACTCCGTATTGCCCTCTGCATTTTCAGAGTGTACGCAAATCACTGCCTGGTTGGGGTTATGTAAATTTTCCATACCGAGGCCCCTGGTTTGCATCTGTGTTCAGGTGGCAGCAATGTATGTCGAGCGAGATCTGGTAGGGGTGTTGCTGTGTTGAACTTTATTGCAGTCGCCTGCACATAATTGATAAACTGAGAGCCATGACTGGGATTGGTTCTGTGGTGGGAAAGGTGGGCGAACCTACTATAGACGCGTCCAATCGTCAGTCTATTTAGTTATGATAAACGCAAATTACATGCAGATTATATATCCAAATGCTACACTTGGGGCAATGTATTGAATGGATATAGAATCAGTAACAGTATACAGGGTGTCCGAACATGAATATACCAAAAAGAATGTTGATTAGTTTTATTGGTATTCGAGATAGTGACATAAATTTAATATGAATACATGTAATAGTTTTAGTTTGTTTAATTTTGTATGGTATTAATGGGATGTTCTAGAATTGTTAATACACTTCTACATGTCGTCCATCATTCATTCTAATCCATCTAATTCGGCGTTCAAACTCTTATGAAAGATTTCCCAATACAGCTGTAGGGATGGATGATGACACAGCAGCATCAACAATACGATGTTTAACTTCTGCAAGGTCCCTTTGTTTGCTGGTGTTAGACTTTACTTTTTAACACACTTCGAAGATAAAAATCGAATGGTGTTAAGTCAGATGAAGGAGCGGACTTGTCTTTATATCATAAAATGGAGCTCCTGAAACAGAAAGTAGCAATCAATATTCACAATATACTAAAACTTATAAGTCTAATGCAAATATCCATGTCAAACTTAGGTGAGTATCTCGAACAACAATACAACTAATCAACTTTCTTATTGGCATATTCATTTTCCGATGCCCTATATATTTAAAAAAACGTTGATTGAAGAAAAACACCAATTCTCGAATCAAAATTGCGACACATTCATGGATTGTCAAGCGGAGTGACTTGCCACACGCATGCCGGGGCTGCGCGTTCCCGTGCTCGTATCTGTGGCCACCCAGGGCTGCCTCCCGGCACCGAACGCCACGCAGAGCAGTAGGCCTCTCCCCTTGGGGCCTCTCCCCTCGGGGCCACTCCTTGTGCCCTGTGCTCGTATGTCAGACAAACGGTGACTCAATTCATTAACTGAATCTAATGTAATTTCTAAGCTCAGTTGTATACTTTAATAACGTCTCGTAGATTCATCGATAGTGTTCATGTGCATATCTTTTTAAAAAAATAGTATTTACCCAAGAATATTGTTTAGGACTTGTAGGGTTATTACATTTCATGAATCGTTACATTTAATTGTTTAGACTTGTCCGACATTCGGAGCCAAACTTTTCATAATGAGACAAGGGCTCTGTACGGGATGAGACGAGGGTTCTGTATGGGATGAAACGAGGGTTCCACTTTACACAGACTTCCCTGTTAAAAAAAGTCGTCAGAAGACTACCTGTTAAACACTCTACAGATGTATATTCATGTAGTATGGTCACACTTTTTTTTATGAAGGCATAAAAAATGCTCATTCTTTTAACTTATACAACGTTATTATTACTACGACAATGACAGTGTTCCATGTTACTGTTCAGTGTATGATAATGATATATTTTTTTACCTGTGTGTTTTTTTTTATGAACGTCGTTCACTCTTTACTCTGTTGCCATTGAATACAGAGCAGCATACACGGTGATCCTCATACGGTCAAAATTATTTGTCGACTCTTCCCAATTTTTTTTTGCGCACGCGGTTGTGCTCCTGGCGTCGCGTCGTCAGATGGGGAATCCGTTCGTAAATCTGGCGGAGGCGGAGGCCGAGCATCGCGCGGCAAAGCAACGTCGTCACAGTGGCACGCTCACCCCATTCACACAACCCCACTCCCAAAGGCAAAGATCCCCCCTATAGCCTTTGACAGACTGTAAGGGGCAAGTACTGTTAGCAGGTAGCAGCACCTATGAAGGCCGGAATGGCACACAAGGGGGTGGGTGGCCAACGACCACACCCGGCCGCCTTTGCATCCCTAGTGGTAATGTTTATACACCACACCAGGTACTCATTTGAGGCTGAGTCAACCTAGGGTAGGCCCAAGACTGGTTCGGATAATCGTCACCGGTGTTGGCCGTGAGCGGGAATCGAACTCAGGTGGCCGGGTTCATGGTGCAACGCGCTCACCGCAACCTGATTTGCGTCGCCTCAACCCCACACGCACGTCGCTGACAGCATCATCACCCGTCCTGTCTCGTTATCCACCGCCCACTCTGTAAATCGCTTCGATTGACGTCGTTTCGACGATGATGGTGACCACAATGGCGATGGAACCAGCCGTGTTGTCTTAGCGAGGGCCCCCCGGGGTTTGATCTGTGTTTATTCTGAGCGGTTCTTGTTTAGAGCCGAAACTCTTCCGCCCATTTGTGATGTTTACGTTCAGGCTTGGTGTTTAGTTTCGGGAATGGTCACCGGGCGCCCTCCACTCCGCGTCCGTCCTTATAAAGCCTCCACCTCGGAGTCATCGCCCCCGCTGTCTGTCTCGTGTCACCGGTCGCCGTCGTGTTGTTGCAGCTGTCGGCGAGCGCGGCGCGTGTGCTGCGCGTGAGCATAATCCCAGCGTTCTTCCCTCATTTTCAGAGGGGAGGGGGTGGCGGGAGGGGGGGCACTTTCGCCGATAAGACATCACCATCAGTGCGTGTGGGGGGTCCGCCACGCCACTTCTAACCATTGGGGGTTTGTGGCAGCAGCACGGCGGTGATGATGATGACGATGGGGGGTGTATTCACTCTCTGTGTATTGTCGTGGCCCGCACTGAAGGCCACCCAAATGACGAACACTGGGTCTGTGACGTTACAGAGCTCTCCCTGAAGCCCGAGTGAAAAGCAATGCCAAGGGTTGACCAATCCTGGCCAGGTGGCTCATAACACCGAGTAAAGTAATCACGAGCATCGTTGTGGAGAAAATAAAGAACAAAATAGATAACACACACGCAATGCCTCCTTCAAATATCTCCTCTCGCCATATTCCAAGAGAAAAATCATCTTTTTCGCACATCCCATCAGCCGCACGTGCTTTTGGGAGTGCACCATTTCAGTAGCATTCATTAAAGGCAAGCAAACACTCTGGACCGGTTTCGACACGCGGCGGTCTCATCAGCAGAGTCGGGCACCATAGTCCTCACTGCGTGTCCAAATCGGTCTAGAGTCGAGGGGCATGAGGCAGGATCCACATATCTGGGCCCAATCCCCGTCTCAATTATCAAGGAATTGGCCCTCCCCTGCATGCACCCGAGCGGGTCCGGGCTGTGTGCCCAACAGCTTCTATCTGTGGAATCTGCTTGGCCGGTATGAAAATGATGATGGAAATATAAGTAGACATGTCACCCTTTTCACAAGCGTGGGCGAGATGTTAACTACCTCACCTCGTATGGAGGAGGTGGTGGGTTCGCTCCCAACCATGATGCCGCCTGCTGTACATTTGGAGTTTGAATGTCTCTCTCCCCATGGTCGCGTGGATTTTATCTCCGGCTCCTCCCGGTTTTCCCTCCACATTTATAATCAATGTGCGTTTAGAGTATTTGGCTGCTATAAATGTCCACGTGATTGAACCACGTCGTTGAGCTATCATTTGTGGCCAGGTCGATTCTGAAAAAGAGCTACAGTATATGTGGGCCTCACCTGGTAAAATTAAAATAATGTTGAAAGTTATAGACTGGTGATATCCGAGCCAGAATCTGAGCTCCCCCAAACAACCCACACGGCCACCACAAAGATCCCCCGAGTAGCCTTGACAGACTGTTGGGACAAGTGCTGTAAGCGAGTAGCACCTATGAAGGCCGGCACGGCACACGAGGGCGTGGGTAGCCAGCGATCTCGGGTCACCAGGTTCGAAGCGCAGTGTTCACTAACCGCCACCACAAAGACTGAGATCCCCTGTATAGCCTCAACAGACTGTTGGGGCAAGTACTGTTAGTGGGTGGCCAACACCACGCACGACCGCCTTTGTCTCCCGAGTGGCGATGTTTACACACCGCACCAGGTACTAATTTGAGGCTGAGTCGACCTAGGACCGGTTCAGATAATCGCTGTCACTGGTGATAGTGGCCGTGAGCGAGAATTGAACTCGAGTCGTCGGGTTCATAGCGTGCAGCGCAGCGCTAACCGCCACCAAAACAACAACAACCGCCATTTGCCACTCAGTGGCGGTGACGTCACTACGACGCTTGTGCCAGGCTATGTGCACTTTGAGTCCACGTGAAGTGTCGAACGCCCGCTGGCAGGAGGTCACGGGGCAGACCCAGGTGCCACGGGTAGACTGACTGAGATAACCAGCTGATGCACCACCTGTGCCCCCTACTGTGCCAACTTGCTGTGCTTTAGCCACCTGACGCTCCGCTCGTTGTTGTGAGCGTCGCTCCTCCGCCCTCCGTTGTTGTTGGAGGGCGACTGCCTCTAACTGCCCAGTAGCGTCCTTCACGAGCCTCCTCCACAGAGGCCGATCTTGACACCGCTGGTACCAGTCATCGGCAAGTCCACTCAGCTCCACATCCTCCTGTACCACATATCTCTATATCTTCTCTAGCCCATGCTGCACCCGTTTAGCCACCTTTATCCGGCCGAACAAAAGCTGTTTCGGCATGCGGTGGCTGGGCATGCGGGCTACATGACCCAGCCAACGCAGCCTTGCCTGTCGGAGGAACTCATTGATGGGACTTTGCCCAGATCTTTTAAAGATTTGTGAGCTCTTCACACAATCCAGCCTGGTTAAACCCAGGATGGATCGTAGGCAGGCCAGCCTAAATATTTCTAACCGGCGAAGATGTTACATTAAGGGGGTCCACGTTTCGCAAGCGTAGAGAAGGGAGGGAATGACTGTGGCCGAGAAGACCCGAAGCTTCGTGCGGAGCGACAGACCAGGTAGCTTCCACACAGCGTTACGCAACCAATGAAAAGATATTGCCGCTCGACTGATTCGGAGTGAGACCTCTGCTGTCAAACCGGAGCCGGTCATGAGCACACTGCCCAGGTATGGGAAACTCTCCACTCTCTCCACAACTGCCCCATCACCAATTGGGAGTTGTGGGGGTGGAGTGTCCGATGGTACAAAATACCTAGGCAGGTGCTTAGTTTTGGTGGTGCTAATGGTAAGGCCCCACCTCTTCGTGGCAAGCTCCAGGTTCAGCAGCAGCGCCTCCAACTCCGGCATACGTAACGTGGTTGACCAATAGGGAGCCATCCCTTGACCGCACCCGGGCATCGATCAGCCTCGACTGACTGAAATTACTGTAACCGCCACCACACAGCCCCACCGACACGCAGCTCAGTGACTGCGGTCGCTGTGCGAAGTGAGGGGAGAGACTGAGAGGATATAACGAATCCGTGACAGAATGAATGACGAATTCACATTTTGAATGAATGATAAATTCATTAAATTATGTAATGAATCCGCGATAGAATGAATGACGCATGCACAATTTGAATTAATGATACATTCATTTAATGATAAATGAATCCGCGCGATAGAATGAATGCAATATTCACTATTTGAATGAATGATAAATTCATTAAATTACTCAATGAATTCACGACAAAAATAATGACACATTAGCTATTTAAATTAATGATAAATTAATTCAACGATATAATGAATCCGCCACCGAATGAATGGCACATTAGCTATTTAAATTAATGAAATTCATTCAACGGTATAAGAAATGCTAAATGCATTATGTTCTTCTTAGGTTTTTTCGGTAAAGTCACGTAGGTAAAACATCAAAATGAATGAAAATAAAATAAAATAAAATCAAAAATCACGACGTTTCGGAGGCAACACAAGTCTCCGTCATCAGGTGGGACCGTCACAGCCAGATTAGCTGCATCAAGTGATGCAGCTGCATCAAGTGATGCAGCTGATGACGGAGACTTGTGTTGCCTCCGAAACGTCGTGATTTTTTATTTTATTTTTTCATTCATTTTGATGTTTTACCTACGTGACTTTACCGAAAAAACCTAAGAAGATGATTCCTTGCAGTCACGAAAGCTTCAAATCTAGAATAAATGCATTATGTATCATTCATTCTGTCGCGGATTCGCTCTATCCTGTTACAGGGCCGCTGTTGGTGCCCCCCGTCCCCCCTCCAGCGTTTAAAGGATTCCCCCTCCATTGCTCGACGCTCGCAGACGTCGTTTGTGGCCTTCCGTTGGTCGTCATTGTTACCTCTATGCGCCTCCCCACACACGTAGCATTGATTGTAGGCCACGGAGCGCACGGCAATGTCAGATTATATCGACGGGACCCTCTTGTTTATTTGTTTTCTGCCAGTATGAAAATTATGGAACAAAGGTAATATTCGCCTTCACCGTGTTATTATGTTCACGTCATATTGTGAGGTCGTGTTTTGTTAATTCTATTCTGCACACATACGTTATTGGTTCCACCGTGGTATAAATGCAAATACTGCGGTGCAATTCGCAAGCTGCTGGAGCGCCTGTCACATTCTGGGTCTCCCAAATATAATAATAATAATAATAGAACAATTATCATGATCTAATCGTTTTAATAATTATTTACTCATTCGTATAGGAATACCACGCATAGTCGTATGACAATTTTTTTCCAGGAGGTTCCTGCCGCACCATTTGGGATTTTAAGATGTTTTCAGCCACTAGTTGTTTGTACAAACGGCACGTTGTATGTACAGTACCGTATGTTGAACTTCTGTCGCACCGTACGTAGCCAACCTCGATCATTGGAGATGCCGGGGACGGATAACAAACTAAACACACCAAGCAGTTCTAACACTGGTTTGCGATCCGACACACGCTGTTTTTACAGGACATGCGTATAAATGCAGCGATGCTCCAAGTATGGAATGAGAAAATACGACTAAAGGACCTTCAGAACGTGGTTCAGTGGAGCAGCATCTTCCAGGACACCATGTCCTTCGATGTCAGGCTACCCACCACCGCGAGAGCTCAGAATGAGTTGTCAGTCTCGCTTGAGTTTCCAATTCTGACGTTGGAGGTACACGGGCATGAAACCGAACAGAGACGTCGTCTTGGCGACGACGTTCCCCCTGGATGAGACCACTAGCTTTGCGATGCGCTCCTTGTTCGACACCACGGTGGCTAGGAGATGTTAACTACCGCACCTGGTATACAGGAGGTCGTGGGTTCGATCCAGACCCTGACGCCTGCTGCTGTGTATTTGGAGTTTGCGGTGTCTCTCTCTCCCCATGGTCGCGTGGATTTTTCTTCGGATCCTCTTAACCGCACTCCTGGGGGTGCGAGATGCCCTTTCTGGGGGTGCGAGACATGGCCAGATTTTTTTAAAAGGTAAATCATCGAAAACACATTAAGTACGGGCACGTAAGTTGCAACTACTTTGTTTCATCAAACACACACTTGTGTATTTATTAACATTAAACTTTTTTTAACGATTAACGATTGAGGTACAACGCTGCTTTAGAGTTATTTGGCTGCTATACATTAACACAAGATAAGCCACTTCATTGAGCTCTCATCTGTGGCCAGGTCGCTTCTGAAAAAGAGCTATGTAGCTCAGTGGGGCCTTACCTGGTCAAATAAAAAAAACTTGTTTAGACTAAAAAAATAACGCGGCCACCGCGTGAAGGAATCGTCAGTTGCCCAACGTCGCCCTCTGCCGAGATAATCGAGTCAGCTCGGCTGAGTGCGAATGAATGTCCTATGTATGTTGAACTTATACTGGTAGGAACGAAGTGGACCAGCCTACAATAGATTATATCGTCCGTCCGTTTGTCCGTCCGTCCGTCCGTGTAGCAACATCGCCCCCTACTGCAAACACTTGGCATGACCCTACAAAAACCTTTAGACTCAGTGACGCTTTCCTGGCTAAACAAGTGTAACATTCCCTTATAATTCCCTCAGATAGCTTTTAATTAAAACATTTAAATTAATGAGGCTTTCCTGGCTAAACAAGTGTAACATTCCCTTATAATTCCCTGAGATAGCTTTTAATTAAAACTTGTCAATTAAAATTTAACTCACAGCGGCCTATAGCCTACAGCTAGGCCTAAAGCCTCGAACGCCTCAAACTCTCCCTTCGTATCGTTCCCCCGCGTGTGTGCAAGGGAGTTAATGTTTAACAATGTTACATTCCCTGATGCTTTTAAATAGAAACATTTAAATTTAAAGCTTTTACATGAATAATAAAAACATTTAAATAAAAAATTAACTCACGGTGGCCTAAAGCCTACAGCTAGGTCTAAAGCCTAGACCTAGGCCTCAAACTTTCCCTTCGTATAGTTCCCCCGCGTGTGTGTAAGGGAGTTAATGTTTAACAATGTTACATTCCCTGATGTTTTTTAATAGAAACATTTAAATTTAAAGCTTTTACATTAAAAACAACTCACTACCTCGTCGGCGGCTCTCCAGCCTAGAGCCAGGCCTGGGAATCTCTCCCCCGCTAGGGGTGTATTGGGCAGGGCTACAGCGGCAGGGGGCGGGACTACGCGGGGCTGGGCAGGGCAACGGCGGCAGGGGGCGTGGGCACGAGGTGGAGGGCGGGGCTATGCGGGGTTGGGGCGGGGTTACGGCGGTAAGGGGCAGGGAAACAAGCTGGGGGCGGGGACACCGAGATGGGGCGGGGCCACGGGTGGCCAGGGCAGGGTTACGCGGGTGGAGGGCGGGGCCACGGGGCATACACTTATTGGCGGCCATTTTTTGCCATTTCATTTTGTTATAGCCATTCAATTGTTCGTTCCTACCAGCCCACCCCGCAGGGTCCTGTTTTCGCAAGTAAAAAACTCAGTATTATACCAGCGCCGTTCACAACAAGGCCTCAAAGCGCTTTATAGCAGAATCCCGATTAAAAAAAAACAATTCCTTAAAATGAAAGCCAAGAGGAAAACAACCGTACACAGAAACAATAAATGTATGTTCAGACGAACCATAAAATACCTCGATTCCCAGAGGGTGCCAAAACGATCGGGCAAAAGGCGTCCCGCAAACGAGACGCCTGAATATGGAACGTGGGCAACCGCGCCCATCGGAAAGTGTGGGGGAAGGAGAACAAACTAAACACAAAACGCAGTTCTAAATAAATTAGTTTTCAATCGAGATTGCACAGCTCCAGTGGCTTCCTAATATCGGAAGGAAGAGCGTTCCAGACGGCCGCAGAAGCACATCTGAAAGTGCACGATGCGATGACCGTATTTGTTCCATGGTTAGCAAAAAAATCCGCTTCTGCTGCGAGGATGAGCGGCGTTCGCGTGATGGTGGTTGATGCTCCGTTTGACGAGTACGAATCCATAGCTCCACGTGACCTCGCTCCCATTGATGGAACAGGTGAAATCCACATTTGCTGTACCGCCCCCTCCTGGTGAGCGAGGGTTTGGCACCTGTCCACGGGAACGTGTGAAACTGTGGCGAGATGTTAACTCCCTCGCTTGGTATGCAGGAGATCGTAGATTCGATCCCGACCCAGACGCCTGCTGCTGTATATTTGGAGCGTTCTCCCCGTGGTCGTGGTTTATTCTCCAGGTCCTCCGGTTCTCCCCTCCACATTTAGAAACATGAGTTTCGAGCATTTGGTGGCTAGACATTTCCACGTGATGACAAGTCCCTTCGTTGAACGATCATTTGCAGCCAGGCCGCTTCCGAAATTGCTCCACACCTCAGTTGGCCTTACCTATTAAAATAACAATAAAGTGTGACCCACCAACACTCGCCTGCAGTCCTGGACTACAGGCGCGCATAACCACCCACTGCCTGCCTCAGTGCAGTGTTTGAGCAAGGGACCGTCCATAAATGACGTCACGCACCTAGGGGGGTTCAGACATTTGTGACGATGTGTAACGAAGGGGGGGGGGGTTGAGAAATGTGACGTCACATCAAAATGCACAACTTTAAATAAATATAAACACGTTCTACTTCATTAAATAGACTTTGACAATAGTTTAAACTTTAAAGCGAGTTGAAGCATGTTTAATTTGGGGGGGGGGCAGAGCTTTGTGACGTCATATTTGAGGGGGGGGTCTGATTTTTTGTGACGCCGTGTGACTAGGGGGGGGGGGGTCCAAAATCGCGTGACGTCATTTATGGACGGTCCCCAAGCACTTACTATCCGAACATGACCTGGGCATCACCCGCATCAATTCTGCCGACAATGATCTTGGTGCAATGCTAGGTGTGTTCAGTCATGGCTGGAAAGACAAAGGTGGCAAGATTGGTGCATTCATATTGGCTTCATTCTAACCTTTCTCTCGAGATGTGCCAGCCTTTGTAGGTCAAATAAGCACGTGACATTAAGTAATTAATAACACAAGAACTATTGAACACGTCGGCTTTCGCGACAAATGTGATCCATGAGAGGGGTTTTTTGGTTGTCGCCGGGTAAGGCTGGTTATATTTACCGGGGAAACGTCGAACTCAAATTGTAAATGTTGTGGGTTTACTCTCCCAACACACCGGTGTGCTGAACTAGTAAGGAATTGGCATGTTACGTTTACATGACGGGTTTAACGACACTGATATTTACACGACGAAACCCACAAAAACCTCAATTATGGATAAATAAGAAGTGTGTTTTTCTGGAAGTACATCATTTCAGCAGCCATTCATTCAAGACAAGCAAAACTCTGCAGCACTCTCAATAAAATCAGGCAGGACAATTTACGTGGATTAAAGTAACGTTTATTTATGAAGCGAGCACACACATTTATTATGTGGGGACATGAGTTGTTGCTAGGTGGCAAGGTCCAAGTCAAATCAGTGTACAAATCAGCCATCCAGCTCGTCCCAACCAATCAACCCGGCAAGCGGATCACACCACCAACTCGTCCCGACCAATGAAACCGGCTCGTGGTTCACAGCAGCCAGCACCGACCAACTTGTCAGCTGGCCCAATTAATCCAGCCAGCACAACCACAACTTAGCCGATATTGCGCTCAAGCGTATACGATCACTCGTAGCTGCTAGACCACACCAACCAATGGTGCCCACTAAGTCCGGATCACTGAATTGCAATCCCCATTCTAGCCAGCTGGCCCTAAACAACAGGCGAACAAAGCCAGATGACAAACCAACTAGCGCTGCTCACCCAGTTCGGATCAGCCTCGAGCCCAGACAACGTTACGGGGCGATCCCTGACGACGATGGACCGCCGCAGCGACGGAACAGAGTGAATTAAAACTCTTGAGCGAGTTTTTGATTAACGTCCTATTTAAATGACATCAGAATAAGTGGAACCAACACAAATCATGTATTCTTAACGGATATATCTTAAAACGTATCTACGTGTTAGGATTCTTAACCAACGCTCTACTGTATTAAGGTACATGTGTATAATATTTATGCAACACTATTTCCCTGGATTAATTAGCAAGACCACGTGCGCTTAATTAAAAAGAAAACCCCTAATTCCTTCTAATTCCCGAAGTTGCCGACTGGCACAGAGAGCAGCTGTTTAGAATCAGAACCCTCTCGTCTCAACTACAGCGCTGGGCAATCTGTGGTGGTGGTGGCGGTGGGGGAAATGCGGTATCACGCGGCTCCCTAGCATCGGATGATGAGGAACGCTCGCCACGATGAGACAAACACCCCCCTCCCTTCCTGTGCATTTAACTACGCATATCGCTGAAGTGATTTAAACACCGACCCTTTCCCGCCGTCAGAACAACAGCGACGCGAAAGTGGCGTTTCGTAAATTCCAGTAAAACTCGCCGCCAGGTTTGGCGATGAGCGAGTCCCAAAAAAGTGGCGACGTCAGCGATGGCCTGGATGGGTGTGGTGTGGTATTCCTATTAGCTTGGGGAGCGGTGGTGTAGCGGTTAGCGCTACGAACCCGGTGACCCGAGTTCGATACCCGCTCACGGCCAACACCAGTGACGATTACCTGAACCGGTCTTGGGCCTCCCCTGGGTCGACTCAACCTCAAATGTGTACCTGGTGTGGCCTGTGTAAACATCACCACTCGGGAGACAAAGGCGGTCGGACGTGGTGTTGGCCAACCACCCCCTCGTGTGCCGTGCCGGCATTCACAGGTGCTCGCTAACAGCACGTACCCCAACAGTCTGTTCAGGCTATATGGGGGGGATCTTTGTCTTTTAATTCATATTAGCAGATGTATGCACGAATACTAGCGAGGGTAAAAGCAATTGGCTATTCCTGGCAGACGAGACTTTGATTATTCAATTGGACTGAAATGCATCAGTTGCCCCGATACAGGCGCCCAATTGCAAAGTGTCAGATGCCCAAGCCGAGTTTGCTTTGCAAGCCGCTTTGACTCCAGAATTGCAGAACCGCCTACACACACACACCTCTGGAGCACGAATAAAACACGCGCACACACACACAAGCCTCTTTTGACTGAAAACACAAATAAAACACATTTTTTATATATATCCATCCTCAAAACTACGTGTTAATAGTAAAAGCACAGCTTAAAACATCAAAATGTGTTCTTCCTATGAAGTGTCCGCTGCGTTTGTATTCTAAATCGAATCGCGGACAGAGCCCAGAGCGTGCCCGGAGCGTACCCAACGCGTCCCGGACTCTGCGCCCGCCACTGGCCGAAGCCGATGGGGGGGGGGGGGGTGGAGCTTGAAGACGTTGAAACGTGGCGCTAAAGAAGCCGACGACTACGGGGGGGGGGGGGGGGCGATGGAGCGGCTCGGCGTAGCGGCCAATCGCTTTTGGAGAGAGAGGACGATTACATCACGTGCCTAAAGAGCAACGACAACGCGCGCATGGACACCCCACCAAACGACTACCGATCGATGATGCAGAGAGTACAGTGTATCATCAAATGTAAGCTAGCAACTCAACACCTGATGGACTATGGAGATAGTTAAAAGAAAAAATATATATAGAGATCAGTTGTCGGGAGAGGGGGAGAGGGGCAAGGAGACAGAGGTGAGAACGGCCGGAAAATTAAAAGTGACAATCACGCAGGGATTATAGTGCAAAACAAATGGCTGTGTCGCTAAAAAGAGTTACATCGATTCTTACGGGACAGGACGGGAGAGTGGAGCAGAGTTGGAAAACAAACGCAAGCACACACGCGCAAGCACACACACGCAAGCACGTATGCCAATGCGTAGGTACGCAACACTGGAATCTAGGGGAGAGACAGCAGCGCCCCCGAGCGACGCAGCAAAACTTCTCACGCTGCCCTCTGCCCCGCACAACGCTCGCGCGCGCACAGCGCGGACCACGGGAGGCGTTTGGAGACAATGGTTCTATTGCGCAAAGTGTCGCCGTTAGAAGTCAAAGTGTCTCAGTTCCAGAACAAATTCAAGGGGAGAGGTCGTAACCCGGCGGACAGGGTCGACTCGGCCCTATTAGCACTACGGGAAGGGGGTCATAAAATGAGTACCGCCTTAGTCGGATGGTTCTTTTGAGACCAGGCCCCACCAGAACGCGGAATTTTCCACAGCAAGCGGAGTTGAACGTGACGCGGGGAACAAAATTCGTGAGACGAATAAAAAAATAAACACAACTGGGATAAAAATGGTGATGAAAGTTCAATTAAAGAGGTGATAAAAATGTAATTACGAATTAAAATGTTTTTTTTTTTATATAAAAAGGCCTTACATTTGCTGAATGTAGACTCACACGTGACCACAGTCACAAGCTTTGCGATCTAAACTGCTCGGTGCGGATATGTATGTTATTGAACTTCTCCCGCACTGTGCGTAACCAACCATGCTAATTGGAGGTGCGGCGATACAAAATTTGTAGGTAAAAACCTGTAATTTAGCTCGACACATCACTGGCAATGTGCAAAGAAAAAAAGGCGCGGAGGACGGAAAACATGCCTCTTGAGTTTCTCTCGTCAGCTCGGGAGCGCTGCCAAAGCCCCGTGGGATCGCAAGGGGAGCAGAGAATTTACGTGCGTGCGTGTGTAAGCGTACATGTGAGTGAGCACGCCTGCACGCGCCGCGGCCACCCGACATGGCGCGGCGCAACGTGGCGCTCAGTCCTGCTCGCAGATCACCGTCTCCACCACCATGGTGCTGGCAAAGTGGCGGATCTTGTGGCAGTTCTCCAGCGATCTTTTCTCCATCGCCACTACCATGCCGACACGAGGGGACACACGCACGCACACGGGGGAAGGCACGGGGGACGGGGGTCGGGGGGTAGATCGGAGGCGAGGTCAGATTTTATGGGGGTTGGCATTAAGGGGTCGCGAACTCATGAGACAATAAGCTTCCTTTGCAAAGTGTTCACAATTCATTTGGAGAAAACAAGATAGGATTCCTTTCCATGCGTTCGTATTCTGGCCTCCGCCACGTTACCATTTCACACGATGCTCCCTGGTGTCCCCGTGTCTCCCTGGTGTCCCCGTGTCTCCCTGGTGTCCCCGTGTCTCCCTGGTGTCCCCGTGCATCCCCGCACATCCCCGCATGCGTGTCCCCATACGTACTTGGCTGCGGGCGGCGCTGCAGGCGGAAGGTGGGCTTGCCATTGCACATACGGAAGATGAAGAAGCCCAGCTCGTCCACGTCGTCAATCCGCTCCGTCACCACCAGCTGCTCATGGATCAGGTACGTCTGAGGCAGGTAGGTCCCACGCTGCAAGGACAAAATGAAAAGGGGCAAGTGCCGTAAGTGAGCACCGATGAATATTCTTCATTCGTACGGCTGATGTAGATGCAGAGCAACAACTACAATTTCACATTCAGGTGTCCAAGCCAGATAACCACTTTAGGAGCCAGCGGAGTGTATTGCTGTGATGATGTCTCCTTCATATTTGTGGTTCGGGGCATTGCGTCTTTATGCATCTGTACGGTCTGTTCTGGATGACCACAGTCGCACACTACTGGAGGGTTTTTCATTTTCCATTTGTGCATCAGGTATCCGCATCTGCCATGGTGTGTGCGGATGTGATTTAGGGTGGACCATGAGCTTCGTGGAAGTTCAAACCCAGGGAACTTCTGCGTTGGATCTTTCGCAGAGGTGTTTTTTGCGAGTTCTTTTTAACTCCATTCACCACCGACGAATGACGATGAGCAACACGAGGGGGAGGTGCAGCTACCACCATGTCCGGCCCCCTTTGTCTTCCCAGTAGAGATTTTTCCACACCCCACCGGGTATTGGCTCATTTGAGGCAGAGTCGATCAACGAGGAGGGAGGGCCACTGATGTCAGTCATGCACTGGAATCGAACCCAGGTGGTCAGTCACTACTCGCACTGCGCCACCACTGCGCATACATCCACGCACAACAACAACCACCGACATTCACCACTAACTGGCAGTGATGTCACCACGGCGCTTGTGCAAGCTATGTGCACTTTAAGGCCACGTGAAGTGTCAAACGCCCGCAGGAAGGTCACAGGACAGACCCAGGTGCCATGGGTGGGCTGACTGAGATCACTGGTAGATGCACCACCAGCTGTAGCTACAGCAGCAGCAGCAGCAACATCGCCCCCTACTGCGCAAAACTTGGTAGGATCCTTCTGTTGCAAAAATATTTATTGAGATGCAGCGAGGACTTTCCATGGGTTAACATGCAGATAAATAATAATAATCTTTCCGGCGTCTTCTCATTTGTTAGTCGAATCTAACACATTGCAGTCGCATACCTATCAACACCTTATCAGTGCCTACCTTATTACAGACCAATTCAGACCTTATTAGTCACGCCGTGCCCTTATAAATCTCAACGTACACCCTACAAAGTCCTGACATGACTGGCCGATAAACCACCTGTGCCCCCTACTGTGCAAACTTGCGTTTTAGCCGCCCGGCACTCCGCTCGTTGTTGTGAGCATCACTCATCTGCCCTCAGTTGTTGCTGGAGGGCGTCTGCCTCCAACTGCCCAGTAGCAGTGTCCTTCACGAGCCTCCTCCACAGGAAACGCACTCACAAACACACACACATCCACACACACAAACTGCGTGGGGTGCTTACCCGGATGTTAATCATGAGTTCAAAGAGGTTGCGAGGAGGCATCACGATGGACGTGTTGAGGGCGATGACGTAGCACTTGCCCAGGTTCACGTCGTAGTAAGCTGTCAGCAGCTACAGACACGCACACACGCACACGTGTCAGTAAGACAACACACAACATACCCACACAAAGACAAAGATCCCCCGTTAGCCTCCACAGCCTGTTGGGGCAAGTGCCATTAGAGAGCGTTTCTGAAGGTCAACACGGCACACTAGAGGGTGGGTGGTTAGTACTACACCCGGGAGCCTTGGTCTCCCCAGTGGTGATGTTGAAACACTGCACCAGACACCGATTTGAGGCTGAGTCGACCTAGGGGAGGACCGGTTTGAATATTCAATGGTGTTAGTCAAGAGCTGGATGGATTTGTAGTGCAGTGCGATAACCACAATGCCATCACTCCCGACATTACACAAACACACCGCAGGACGCGTGCGCCTACAAACCATGGGATGTACACACACTGACACACACGGGGGGGGGGGGAGCACGCACAAGGGCACGAGCGAGAAACAACACAGAACACACACGCGGGCACTGCAGAGCACACTTTAAACTTTTAAACTAAGCTTTTTTTTATTTTACCAGGCAAGGCCCACTGAGCTATGTAGCTTCAGAAGTGGACCTGGCCACAGATGATAGCTCAACGAAGCGGCTTCACACACGGAAATTTATAGCAGCTAAATACTCTAAATGCAAAATGATTATAAATATGGAGGGAAAAAACCGGACGACCTGGAGAAAAATCCACACGACCACGGGGAGAGAGACATGCAAACTCCAAATATACAGACATCAGTGTCGGGATCGAACCCACGACCGCCTGTATACCAGGAGAGTTAGAGGTAACATCTTCCCACAGCGGCGCCCACACACAATGAGATGTGTGCACAGAACCCACAACAGGAAGCAGGACCGCGCACACAATAAGCTTCACACCAGTGATATTATTACTTACGGGAACTGGAAGTGAAAGCTGAGCTTTGTTAATGGGAACTGAAATGAGAACCAAGTGATCTCAGCAAAACTATAATAAACTAACCACAGGGAGCTGGGAGCATTGTGGCGGGAACACGAGTGCAGTACAACAGTGGAACTTGCTGCATTGCCCTCTTGCTACCCGCCAAGTAGCCGCCGCAGTTTATAACAATCTGTTGTGGATAGCGGCCACCCATCCAAGCCCTATCCAGGCTCAACTCCGCTAAGCTTCTGAGATTTGACATGGTCGTGTGCATTGTTGGGTGATCTGGGCACAGGGCTACCAGCTTTATTATTATATTAATATCCAGAGGTGCATACATTAAGACAAATTTGTATCTAGACAACAGATTGAACTGCAAGGTTGAAAAAAACGGAGGACCCCGGAGGAAAATCGACACGATCACAGGGAGAACATGCAAACTTAAAATGTATAGCCATCAGGTTTGGGATTGAACCCAAAACCTCCTGTATACTAGGCGAGGAAGTTAATACCTCGCCACCGTGGCACCCCATGAACAAGGCCGACCGTCCGATGAGTGAGTGACCGGACTGAACCAGTGCGTGCTCGATCATCAACGAACCCCGGTTGCTTTACGTTGAATTCCATCAGGGGCAGTGTGTGTTCGAGGAACTGGGCGCTCCACCCCAGATATGGCCATAGTACCCCAGCTTCGGCCTAATTTGTGCTTCGTATCCGTGAATATATAGATTGCCTTTTAAATATCCCTAGAGCAAGCTTTGGTATAGGTGACAAAGCCTTTGCTTTTGTAGCACCAAAACAATATCCTGAAGCAGAAGACAAGTAATAGTCACATTTGTACTGTCTGTTGTTGTAACTTGCTGACCCGCCCATACTGGACATCTGTGAAAAAGAGATTCACAGCTCATCGGATTCCTCCTCCCGTCTAAATAAATATTCTGATATATATCTATATTAGCTCAAGCCTCCCGCAAACCACGTGACTTGTGTGTGGCCATCCCCCACACCGAATGCCTCCTCTTTAACCGCCGTAGTCCCCTGTGAAAACAGATGCCGCTGCTCCTCCTCCTCCGTGCATATCACTTCTGCACGCTCCTTATATCTTCTCCCTCTCTTCCCACCCCCTCCACCTCTCATCATTATCATCACCGCCCTCTCATCCCCAACACCTGGGCCCAGCCATTCCTTCTGCCCCTTCTCCTCCCCCTCCTCTTCACCACTGCTTCTCTCCTCCTGCTGCTCATCTTTGCACCGTGTGCCCTCCTCTTTGTCCGTCTTGGGGACGTCCCTCCCAGCATCCCATCCCTTTCTCTGTTCCTTTCTCTGTTCCCATGCATTACATCCACTTCCCTGCTGTGCCATGGGTAAAAAGAGGTGGCACAGCAGTAATAATTAATTGCTCGATGTTCATGAGGCTTTTGCACGCAAAAAAATAAACAATGCTTAATTCGATGCCTTCCATAGTCAGATGAGTCATACAGCCATTCCATGACAAGCAGGACACACGTGCTTATTGTATCAAGCAGAGTGATCGCCAGGTGACACCTGGGATTCTGTCGAACCTGTGTCGCCAACACAACGGCGAACATGTGGATGATTAAGGGGGGGGATGAGATTCGTATGACAACATATTCACATTGTCAAGTCGCTGCGTTACCCCAGTAAAAAGCACCGTAGAATTGAAGCTCCGTCATCATGGATAATAATTTCAACTTGTGATGCGTGCACAGCACTCGCTGGCTCACGTAGAGAAATACTCGGGAGGCGTGAGGTGGTACGACAGACAAGCAGGAAGGCAGCCACGCGATGAGCTGGTGTCAACAATTACCCAAGCTCTGCAGCCCTCTATATATGAAGATGTCATCGGCCAATTAAATCGTGTTTGCACATGGCAGGAAACCAGAGCACCCGGAGAAACCCCACGCTTGCCAGGGGGAAACACTCTATGACTCTATCCCAAACACACGCAACACAGGTGGGGGAGTCCACGTGATGACACCTTTTTGGGCACCCTGCACTCGTAATTCGGTTGACCCAGCGTCTCGCGGTGCGCCCACCTTTACAATGCATGATTCGCCATGAGGAACCTCCGGGCAACGATGAATGTTAATCAGAGATTACACATTTGAGCCGTGAGAGATTATTCCCCGCTTTCTGCTTTGTACACAAATCATGATGCATAAAACCCCTGATATGTAATCAAATGTCGGGATGTGAGGCCATGACTCAATTAAGAATCAACTCTCGTCTGATTTGCACCGCTCTCGTGCGCTCCGCCCGTCCGGCACGCCTTGTCGGTCTCTCTGCTTTGTTCTCATCTCATCCGTTCTGCTCCGTAACCAAAGGGGAGACATTCACGTTAAATTCGCATAAACGTGGAAGCGTAAAACATGCGCATCTCGAATGTGCAGCAGCTGCGGGGTAGAGCGGAGGGTGGAAAGCGTAGGTAGCAGGTGGTGGTGTTATCATCACGTTGACTCCATGATATCCCCTACTGCATTGCTCGTAAGACCCTGCAAAGACTGTTCATCGTACGACACAGCGACAATGTTTCCTTCGCAGAGCTGGAAACCTGTGAAGTTGACCGACAACGCAATGGAAGCGTCTTGAAAAGCATAAGCGCGATTAATTGTGAACAGTTTTAGACCATAAATTCGCTACACTAGGGAACGCAGTTTGTTCGCACCCGGCTGGAGCCACGATTTTAAGACTATAAAGTGAACTGCAAACAATTTTTTATTTTACCAGATAAGCCCCACTGAGCTGTGTAGCTCTTTTTCAGAAGCTACATGGCCACAAATGATAGCTCGCGTGGATATTTATAGCGGCCAAATACTCCACACGCACGTTTATACATGTGGATGGAAAAACCGGAAGACCGGGGAGAAAAATCCACTCGACCACGGGGAGAGAGACACGCAGACTCCAAATATACAGCAGCAGGCGTCAGGGTCGGGATAGAACCCACAGCCTGCTGCATACCAGCCAATGTAGTTAACATCTCGCCACCACGGTAAGTTCTCAGTGGCACCTGACTCCGTGTCTCTGCTGAGCCCCCTTGAGTCAGCGGGCCACCTCACTAACCAAGCTCACTTGGTTTTGCCCATGTGGTCCACACGCATAATCCAATGGTATTATGGATCAATGGGACAGAGGGGTTTAAACACATACGAATAGATTATTACTCAGTGCATGTAATGTGAGGAATTAATGAGCCGTTATGTCTCGAGGGAATCGATACTGCTCTCAGAAAGTAACCAAAACAGTGCCTAATTATTCTTTGGTTATTTCGGTAAAGTCACGTATAAAGATAAAATAATAAATTAAATAATAGCATACGTGACTTTACCGACAGAACCAAAGAATAATTCCTGCAGTCACGAAAGCTCCAAAATTAAGACAGTGCCTAATTGTTAATCTGGCTGTGTGGCAACAGTGGATGAGAGTACGTGACTCACAACTAGTGGCCCACGAGTTCAGACCCTGATGAGGAATCAATTCGGTCACGATCCTATAAACTGCCATAACTCAGGACCATAATTCGATTAAGAGAATAGTTTCTCATTCGTCCTTGTACCACCCCTCATCGGAACTTTCTTGTTTGCACAATGTGTATCCTGTCTCAAAAGAAGTGAGACCAACCCACCACTTTACCCCCAACCACACGCAACCTGCTTATCAACTAACCACGGTGAACCTATTTATAACTCTGGGTGCACAGGGTGAGGGCCGGAGTGGAGGGGGGGGGATTTAAGACACCCCAATCGACTGCCACCTTCATTTTTTCCGATCCGGTCTCCCATGAGGCACGGGAATTAAAACAATTGGGCAAGTTCCCCATCTCCTCGCCCGCCCCACCCCCAGATCCCTCCCCAGACTCCTCCCCCCGGACCACAGAGCCTTTGCTGTTATATTTCTTTTAAACAGCGGTCGGCGGATGGCTGCAGCCTCAGAACGTGGCCAGCTAACACCGGAACGTGCGACCCCGGAAGTCGCCGGGTCGACTCTCCTCAGCCGGCGACCTCCGGCATCACCTCCACACCTCCTCCGCGGCGACACCTCCGTCGCCGCGACGTCCCGAGCAAACCCACCCGCTGGAAGTCGTGCACAATCTCGGCGGGGTCACTCTCCTCGAAGCCGGGCACGGGCACGTTGATGAGGGACACCGAGTAGTCCAAGTCGAACTCCACGTCCTCTTCCAGGCGCAGCAGGGGCGCGTTGCCGCCGCCCAGCATCAACTCGTCTCCGTCGTCGTCGATGTCATCGCCGTAGTGACGCGGACCAAAGCCCACGGCCGCCGGGGACATGGCGCGAGGCGGCGGCTGGTCCATGTAGCTCACGCCACAGTGAAACATGCGGGAGTTCTGCGGGGGGACGGCGGAGGCAGGGCAGGCGCCGGCGGTCGTTAATAATAGCGGCGGCGATGAGACGTTATTCGTGCACCGCTTCGTTCGGTGTCACAAAAACACAATGGCAACAAACAACGGCCACCGCTATTGCAGTGGAATTTGTAACGGGGCTCGCCGCTGGGAGTGAAACCACAGACGAGCGGCTTGGGGAAAGGCGGCGAGAAGTGGCGCTAGCGACAACTGCCCCGAGATCTGTGGTCCTCTATTGGGATGTTTTTTTTTAGCCCAAGTCCCATTTGAGAGTGTTCACGCACGTGGGAGAGAAATCCGAGAGCCCGGAATAAACCCACGTATGCACGGGGGGAGGGGTGGGGGGGGTAACACTCGATATCTTCATACAGATGGAGATTAACCCACTTGCTGTACTGCCATCATACGCTGGCCAATGTCAGGAGATGTCGATATGGATGCTTGCGGATAGCAGGGGGTGGGGGGGGAGGGTTGTTGGGGGTGGGTTGCCTATTGGTCACAAGCAGCGTAACCACTAGCATCCAGTACCGGCGATGAGCCGAGGTGAGAGATGAGAAAAAGGTGAAATGAGACTTGGAGGGGGTCAAGATGGGAAAAGATGTGAGATGTCGTGAGACGCGGCGCACAAAGGCAGAGTGATGAAAGAGGAGTGATGAGGCACGGTGTGATGATAAGAGGCTTGAACGATGAAGAGAAACAAAAGTCCAACGGAGGTGAGAAGGTGAGCCGAGTGGACAAGACACAAGGGGATACACGAGAGGACACACGAGGGGACGAGACACAAACGGCAGGGGGGGTTGGAGGGACACGAGGAGAAGAGAGGAGACGCAACAAGGCGATGAGAAGTTGTGGGATGACGAGGCGAGGAATAGTTGTGGGATGACAAGACGAGGAGTAGTGGTGGGATGCCGGCAAGAGGAGTAGCGGCCGGATAACGAGATGAGGGTGGAGGTGCCACTGCCGCTCCGCACCGGGATGAAGTGGCGGTAGAGGTAGAAGCCGACCACCACCAGGCCAGCCAGCATGAGCCCCAACCCCAGCACCAGGCACCAGCCCCAGGTGCGGCCTCCAGCACGGCGCGGGTTCACGGCCACTGCCTCCACATCCTTGCACGCGCGGAGACACGAGACAAAACAATCGCGCGTCGATAAATTAGACAGTCCGTCGGTGAAGCAGGCGGTCCGATTACACGGGCAGCTTAACCAGTCAGCCATTTATTGAAAGTTTGAAAAATTACAAAATACACTAATTCACTGGTTGGAATAGCAACCACCTCAGCCAATTAGGCAATTTGCGCATCAGTTAGGCAAATAACCAATGAGCCAATTATCCAGATAAAAAAATCAATAATGCACTTTCGCCACAACCTGGATGTCGTATGCGCGGTGCACCGGGCGTCACTCTCCCACCTGCATGGCAAATCACTCACTCAGCAAATCCATCCTTTCAGCATTAGCCAATCAGACAGCCCGGTGTGGGCCATCCTCAACACAATGTGAGTGCACAAAGACAAAGATTCTAATATAAGCTTGTAACAGACTGTTGAGGCAAGTGCTGTTAGCGATCACCTATGAAGGATTGCAAACGAGGCGGTGGGTGGCCAGCACTACGCCCAGTCGCCTTTGTCTCCCTACTGGCGATGTTGACACACCGCACAAGGTGCTCAATTGAGGCATCCTTAAAAATGACACACTTGGTTCCCCCGGATTGACTGTCCACCCCCCGATCAATCAGGACGCGTGGAAGACACAAACAACCACGTGCGGTTGTTTGTCACCCAACGTTCTGCTGCAGGCCTTTGTGTACAGAAACAATCAAGTAAAAATATTATTATTCTTTAAATGACACGCTTAGCTCAACCAATGGCCAACTCCTTGCTAGGAAGAAAAGCATGCCTTGCCAATCAGAGTCGATTCCAAACCCTACTCCTTACCAGACTAACCAATAAGACCATAAACCATAACACCAACCCCACCACCAGCACTTATCACCAGGCTTCTTTTTCACCTTTTGTTGCTTCCCATTCCTGGTATCAGTCGGTACAGCAGGCAGGTGTCGAACAGGTCGTCTATGTACCGCGGCGTGGGTGTTCTCACGGCTGCATGCATCGGTGCATTGAAAAATGGTGCATTAAAGGTGCATTGAAAAATGTTGATACTCCGACTGATGCTCCTGCTGTTGTGGAGTGATTCATGCAGCCAGCTATGGCTGCAGAGTTTGGTAGTACATGTTTACGTCGTTTATTGTGAAAATTCGGTCACAGTTCCTATGATCACCGTTTCATTGCTTTTATAGCTTTATTTTGGTGATTTTCGAAAAGTTTTTTGGTTTGGCCATTTTTGTTTGTTGTAGTACAGTGTTAGACTGATGGCCTTAATCTAAGTTGTCTTGTGGTTGTTGTTGTTGTTTGACTTGCATCCCACTGGGATTTTTGCACACAGTGTTGGTGTACGGTGCTTTTTCTGCAATATTTTGCTGTCTTTTCTTGGATTTTCTGTTTGCACATAGTCACTTTAAGATGTTTTCTTGATCATGTTTTTGTTTTCTGTTTGTTGCGGTTGCACCCGATTCAAGAGCCGAATGGCTCACAGGGCTATACCAAATAAATGAACTTGAACTTGATCGGTGGGTTTCCTCCAACACAGAACGTCCCAGGTTGGGCAAGAGAGCAACTCCATCCTTGCCGGCTGCTAGCGGGTGTCTACGCTGCACGTGGCCTGTAATGGCGCGCCGCGGTGGCGAGATGTTAACTACCTCGTCAGGTATGCAGGAGGTCGTCGGTTCAATCCCAACCCTGACGCCTGCTGTATATTTGGAGCTTGCACGTCTCTCTCTCCCAGTGGTTGCGTGGATTTTTGCTCCAGGTCCTCCGATTTTTCCCTCGACATTTAGAATCAACGTGTGTTTAGAGTATTTGTCTGCTATAAATTTCCACGTGATAATAAGCCACTTTGTTGAGCTATCATTTGGGGCCAGGTCACTTCTGAAAAAGAGCTATATAGCTCAGTGGGGCCTTGCCTGGTAAAATAAAAGTTGTTTATAGTAATCCAGCACTTTGGAGGCAGCAGCAGCGAGGGTTGGTGGATCGCACAAATGTTGCGCAGCTCTCTTCCCGTCGGCGTCGAGGTGGCGTAAGCTGGCTCGCCAGAATGTGGTCGAGAAAATGTGGACTCATTTCCCTCTGTAGGGGGGGATAGAGCGTGTTGCCCCCCCCACCCCCCAAATGCATGCATTTTCTCTGGGTGCCCCTGTTTCCTACAATGTGTGTTAAACGCTCATTAACTGGCTGGAAACATCTTAATATAGAGGACCGCAAAGCTTGGGCAACTGTTGGTACCTGCCGGCTCACCACATGGCAGCTTTTCCCACTTGTCTCTGGCTCCTCAGAGTCATTCTCCGATGAGCGCGGTTGGCTACGTACGGTGCAAAACATTGTCAATGTACATACGTACGAAAAACTAAGAATACCTTTTACCCTTTCTGGCAATAAAACAGGTGTTAAGATTTTCGAACACAAAATAGAAACCTTTTGCAAGGAATCATGTCTGCATCAACCACATGCATGATCAGAGCATTTAGAGAGCTCGGGGTGAGCCGCTACAGATGGGACCTCTTTGCCAGTACATCCTCTCGCTTTGAAAGCAAGCGACTACTGACTGTGTGGGGCGTTACAAGTTGAAATTATTCTTTTAATTATTATCCTCAAATTATGTCCAGTGTTCTTGAGAAATTCCACAATCCAATGTCAGGTTTTTTTTTCCCACAGAACAACCCATAGAGACGGCCCACAAACCGGTTCTCGTTCGTATACAATCATGGGAGCCATGACGGGTGGAGTCAATGCACAACCGGCGATGTTAACACACCGCACAAGGTACTCATTTGAGTCGTCCTTGAGAAGGCCAAGGACTGGTTCAAATACTCATAACTGGTGTTGGCCGTGAGCGGGAATCGAACTCGGGTCGCCGGGTTCGTAGCGCTGCATGCCGACTGCTACACTCCCACTCCCCAAACATACACCCAGGCCCAACTTGCTTGGGACACCATGGCACCGATTCCCCTAATCAAACAGCAGAGCTGCACTGTGATTACAGCACGCAGCTCACAAACTAAAGTGTGCAAGTTCACACCCGGGTCGGGGTCGGTCCATCCTTAGAGAATTTAACAAATGTAAGGGCAGTTGACGAAGGCGTGTGTAAAGTTTGTGATATTGTTAGGACTGATAAAGTGGAATCTGAGAGGAAACAAATGAGCCAGTACAGATGAGACATGGCTGAGGGGAGACAAACGATATAAACAAGGCAGGCAGTACATAAAAAAACAGACATTACAGATGAGAGATAGTGCAAACAATGTCCCCGATATATATCTCGTGCTATGCACACCAATTTATTCTTGTCGACGGTGCAAGTTGTACAGCTGCAACCGATAATAGAAAGGTAGACATTACAAATAAGTGGAGATGAGACTAATAATCATTGATTTCAGCTTCAATGGTAACCTCCAATTGTAGCGATGACGTATCGACTCGCAGAAAGGTCAACGGCTTCCTTGCCTAAATTGCATTGACCAATCAATCACGCACCACTTTCCAGCCCAGAATGCACTTGCTACAACAACAACTGCCATTCGCTACTAAGTGACGGTGACGTCACCACGGTGCTTGTGAAGTGTCGAACGCCCGCTGGCAGGAGGTCACGGGACAGACCCAGGTGCCATGGATGAACTGACTGAGATGACTGGCCGATGCACCAGCTGTGCCCCCTACTGTGCACTTGATACACACAGACATCAGTAGCCACCAATCAACTCATCAATCAATTAACCTGTCAATTGGAGCAGGCTATCAATCTATTCCCCCAATAAACCAACCGGACACCTCCTGCACATCTGAATGGCGCCCACTCCTCGTCCACTCTTAAGTTGATCGCTTGACGGTTTGGTCAATTCATCCCATCGACCGCTTTACCACGTTGAAGGAGATAAACCAGACGAGAGGTCGCCAAGGCCGATGTTGACAATATGCAACCACGCTTCGCCATCGACGCAATTCTCTCTGCGCGATCGTGCAGTCTGTCTGGCATGGGTGGGCTGCAGTCTTTTCGCACGATGCACTGGACGAATACCAGCAACCCAAGTTCAAGTCCCGCTCACGCGGAATGACAGTGGCATTTATTTATTTGAACCGGTTGTGGGACTCCCCTGGGTCGGGTCAGCCTTAAATGAGCACCTGGTGAGGTGTGTAAACACCAGTACTGGGGAGACAAAGACGGCCAGGTATGGTGCTGGCCACCCACCCTCTCGTGTGTAGTGTCGGCCTTCATTGGTGCTCGCGAATAGAAATTGCCCGTCATAGCCTGTTAAAAGCTATAGGGGGTGGGATCTTTGCCTCTGTAAATTATTATTTGAAAAAAGAAAAATATATTGAGTCTTTTGTTAATCCACTGCTGCGTGAAGGCCTCTCCATGCCATGTCCGTGCAATTTGGTTCTGCATCACTCCATGAAAAACTAAATCGAATTATTTAACCAACAGCTGAATAATAACCATGGAATCAGCATCGGGAAGTCAAGTCCTTGCAGTCATTCAGTTTCATCATTATAGAAACAAAATATTGCTTTAAACATTTTATGAATCTATACTCAGCGCAGAAACTACATTCATAAATCCGTCAGGCACAATGTAAACACTGACAGTTTCACAGCAAAGCGATAATCTCCAATTCGCATGGTTGGCTACGTACGGTGCGAAAAAAGTTCAACATACGTCCATACGTCAGTCAATTTACAATCCCCTGTTGTTTCCCTGAAGGTTCCTGGAAGTCACTCCAATGCCTTTAGTCAGGTCGACACCTGCAAACATTGGTTGAATGCAACTCATTCTTCTACAAGGATGTGTCTGCAACCAGTTGCACAACCAGTTGCTGCTTCCAGTAGATAGACTACGTTCAACTATCAATCGGCTCAGCGATTCGTCGGGTGCCGGACATTTGCGAGCTGTCACTGGGGCGTCACAACCCTGACCGCCTGCCGTCTGGTTCGTGGTGTCCTTTTGTTGCGAAACCGACGGCTCAGATGTCGACACGTCGACACGTCCGTAGGGCACAGCAAACATCTGGAGACCGGGCTTCAAGTTGAACCGGACGCACATCTGGGGGAGGACTAGTGGGAAGAAAGTCATTCTTTCAAAGCACGGGCGGCCCCCATACAAGTGTGAAAGACATTGGGTTACAAAAAACAATTGCAAGTCCAGACTGGTGATGTTTGAAGCTGAGAAATGTGGTTTTGGTTCAAGTGGCCACCACTGTGGATCCGGGGGGGGGGGGGGGGCACGAATCAGTTTAAGAAAAAAATCACAGCTGCTGAGCCAAAGTCAAGGGGGGAAGCCCCCCCCCAACGCAAATGGCCGGTGATGAGACTAAGCACAGATCATGGGGGCGGTCTCAGATGGTTATGCAACACCTACAACTAAACGATATAACTATTTTATTTTGTCAGGTAAGGACCACTGAGCAGTGGAGCTCTTTTTCAGAAGCGACCAAGCCACCACAAATGATAGCTCAACGAAGTGGCTTATCACGTGGAAATTTATAGCAGCCAAATAATCTAAATTCACATTCATAAATGTGGAGGGAAACACCGGGAGACTCGGAGAACATTTCACACGACCACGGGGAGAACATGCAAACTTCAAATACACAGGCGTGAGGGTCGGATCAAACTCACGACCCTCCTGTATACCAGGTGAAGTAGTTAACGTATCCTAGCCACCGTGGCGTGGAATCGAGCGGACGAAAGCACTGGCATGGTGTGGTGACATCAAGAGCAACCTGCTGTAACCTTAAAACTGAGAAGCCCCGAGAGGGCCTTTAAATACAAATTGACCGTGAACCTAAGTGGGCTCGCGTAGTGAACAAAGAGAGAGAGCTGCTGGACACGCCTCTGGAGTCAAGGTCGGGTGATGCCAGGCTGCACGAGAGGCAGCGGACAAGGGAGGAAGCTGCAAAGCCGAGGCCAATGATATAAATCAATTAATGAAACGGATTAAACAATCCGCAGATGCCGAAACAGCCGCTATCTCGAGAGCTGGGCCAGGACAGATTGAATAAAAATGTACAGGGTGGTCCAGATGTCTTGTGACCCCCAATAAATTAACCCCTAATTTGTTTTGCCTTTACAGTCATTTCTGCTTCAAATAAAGTGGACTTAAAAATGTATTAAGTTTCATAGAATTAAATGGGTGTCACAAGACAGATGGGCCACCCTGTACACAACAGCATTTGTAAAATCATTGCCGACCAAGAGGAGATCATCAAAGTGACTTCTTCTCGAGAACTCGGTTTAACCGCGGCCAGCTGGACACTTCCAGACGAGGTGTCGGCGGTGCTATCGCAGTGCCTCCCTCAGACATGGCCGTGATGACCCCCCCCCCCCGAGCGACCCAGTAAGATTTACGTGGAAGGGTTTTTGTGCAGTCATCTGCTCATCACATCCACAAACCTTTTAACCCTGGACGGATGTCGGAGATGCTGGCTCGGCGTGCTGCTCAGGGCATTATAGACTCCCTTAGAACGCAAACTTGCAGTCGCTGGAGAACTGACCGTAATTGTTAAAATAAACAAGTTAAACACTGGCTCATTTCCCCCAGTTACACAATCTGCCCTTGCCGGTTGCGTAACCTGAAAAACCAGATCTTAAACGTGCAAAGGTTTAGAATGCACTTAAGCGACGGCGTGGTGGACAGGATTGGCCGGCACGATGTGAGACTTCACCTGCAAACAACACTGCCTGGAGCCAAGGCCTCTACGTGCAACGCTGCGAATCTCATTTGGATGCAGACAAGCACACATACACACACAGGCACGCCGCAAAAGCGCTTCAATCGCAGATACCGGCGGTCGACTAACGACGACAGCCGGATTGATTAAAGGACGGCTTGATGGCACTGCAGTCAAAGTGTTCGATGCTCAGTCAAAAGCTTGTGAGATCAGATCCCAGCCAGGGGGGTGTTGCCCAGCCCACCGTCCGTCAACGAATGGGTTCCGCTGGGGCCTTCGTCACATCTTGCCTGGACTACTTTCGCCCCCAGCCGAAATTATCCACATCTCCCTCACGGTCTTCACGACCGTCTATGGACTTGGGGCTTCCTTACCTCTCCCACTCTCATCTCACTCCACTCTCTTCTCTATGCCTGCTTCTCAGAGGCCTTCTGTCTGGAATTCCAGATCAATCACCATTCAACGCGGGGGGATGGGAGTGGGAATGATCTGGTACGCTGGAGGTCATGGGTTCGATCCCAGACCCTGACGATGCCTGTTGTATATTTATAGCTCGTGTGTTTCTCTCCCCATGGTGGTTGTGTCGATTTTTTGTCCGGGTTCCTCCCGGTTTTGCCCTCCGCCTTTATAAACATATGTTTTTAGACGATATGGCTGCTGCTATAAAATCCCACGTGATGACATCAGCCACTTCGATGAACTCGTGTGTACGGCCAGGTAGCATTTGAAAACAAAATTCATAGAAGAACCATAGAACATAGAATATACAAATTAATAGCTCAAGTGGGATTTACCCGGTTAACAAAATACCTTCGCTTTTACTTACTCTGCTGCTGCCCCTTGGTCACCTATGGCTTAGGATTACCTTCCCCTGTTCAAAACCCAGACTAAGACCTTTTGCCTTTTCCTGTGCCCACCCCCGCTGCCCCATAACCTCCTGTCCCTCCGAACCTCTCACACTGCATTAATAACAACAATTATTTCCCTTTTGCCACAATGTGCATGTTCCACCTTCGCGTGCAGAGTCTTGAGATGCGGTCACGCTTACATACCTTCATAGAACAGGTTAAGGGCTCAGCCACAGTTCTTATTTTTTTTAAGTTTGGTGACGCACCTGTAAACAAGGGAAGTCGTACATTTAAAATGACACACTTGGTTCCCCCGGATTGACTGTCCCCCCCCCCCATCAATCAGGACGCGTGGGGGACACAAACAACCACGTGCGGTTGTTTGTCACCCAACGTTCTGCTGCAGGCCTTTGTGTACAGAAACAATCTAGTAAAAATATTATTATTCTTTAAATGACATGCTTAGCTGAACCAATGGCCAACTCCTTGCTAGGAAGAGAAGTATGCCTTGCCAATTAGAGTCGATCCCTAAATCGACTCCTTACCAGACTAACCAATAAGACCATAACCATAACACCAACCCCCCGCCACCGGCAATTATCACCAGGCTTCTTTTTCACCTTTTGTTCCTTCCCATTCCTGGCATCAGAGTCGGTACAGCAGGCAGGTGTCCAACAGGTTGTCTGTGTACCGCAGCATGGGTGTTCTCATGGCTGCATGCATCGGTGGGTTTCCTCCCAAACAGAACGTCCCAGGTTGGGCAAGAGAGCAACTCCACCCTTGCCGGCTGCTAGTGGGTATCTACGCTGCACGTGGCCTGTAATGGCGCGCCACGGTGGCGAGATGTTAACTACCTCGTCAGGTATGGAGGAGGTCGTGAGTTCGATCCCAACCCTGACGCCTGCTGTATATTTGGAGTTTGCACGTCTCTCTCTCCCCATGGTTGCGTGGATTTTTGCTCCAGGTCCTCCAATTTTTCCCTCATTTAGAATCAACGTGCGTTTAGAGTATTTGGCTGCTATACATTTCCACGTGATAATAAGCCACTTCGTTGAGCTATCATTTGGGGCCAGGTCACTTCTGAAAAAGAGCTATATAGCTCAGTGGGGCCTTGCCTGGTAAAATAAAAGTTGTTTATAGTAAACCAGCACATTGGAGGCAGCAGCAGCGAGGGTTGGTGGATCGCACAAATGTTGCGCAGCTCTCTTCCCGTCGGCGTCGAGGTGGCGTAAGCTGGCTCGCCAGAATGTGGTCGAGAAAATGTGGACTCATTTCCCTCTGTAGTGGGGGATAGAGCGTGTTGCCCCCCCCACCCCCCAAATGCATCCATTTTCTCTGGGTGCCCCTGTTTCCTACATTGTGTGTTAAACGCTCATTAACTGGATTAAAACATCTTAATGTAGAGGACCGCAAAGCTTGGGCAACTGTTGGTACCTGCCGGCTCACCACATGGCAGCTTTTCCCACTTGTCTCTGGCTCCTCAGAGTCATTCTCCGATGAGCGCGGTTGGCTACGTACGGTGTGAAAAAACTGTCAATGTACATACCTACAAACATGCAAACAAAACATGCTCTGATAATATATAGATTGTCTTTAAAACTGATGAGTCTACACCCAAAACAACCTTCTTTAGGGCCTAGTCTCACGAGTGTCAGAACAGAGAATGCCAAAAGGCGAACAGTACAAAGACAATGCACGATCAGAGCACGGAGAGCTCGGGGTGAGCCACAACAGATGGGACCTTTTTGCCAGTACATCCTCACGCTTTGAAAGCAAGCGACTACTGACTGTGTGGGGTATGACAAGTTTAAATTATCCTTTTAATTATTATCCTCAAATTATGTCCCGTATTCTTGAGCAATTCCACAGTCTAATGTCAGGTTTTTTTTCCCACAGAACAACCCATGAAGACGGCCCACAAACCGGTTTTCGTCCGTATCCAATCTCGGGAGCCATGACGGGTGGAGTCAATGCACAACCCGGAGTGCAACTCACTGGGAGACCCTTCCACATGCGAAGAGCAGAATCCGGCTGGATTATAACGTGGTCCTACTCGAAGGATCCGTCCCGAGGCAATACCACGTGATCACTGTGACGATGCCATGCAAACATCACATCATTCAAATGTGCATGCTGTTGTGTATTAACTCGGCATGTAACCACATCGCCAGGAATGCAGCCAGCCTTATCAGGCCTCGGGGAAGCTAAAGCAGGATTGAGCTGGGGATTAGTTGATTAGAATGTTGACTACCATCCACGACAGATTGTTACGTTGTGGGCAGCATAGATCGGAGCAGCAACATTCCAGCCATTCCCACTGCGAGATTAAGGTCTCCTCATGTTGTGTTGGCCACGGATAGTCTGACCATACTTCATCAATCTGGTCAGTGTGGGTTGGTGAAGGGAGGCGGCCCAGGACCGGTTGAGACATCACTTGGCTACCAATGGGTAGCCGCTGCTGGTAATCAAACTCGGGTCACCAGGTTCATTGCGCAGTGCGGCAAACACTGCATCAACACTGTAATTTAAATGTAGCTATGGAAATGTTTTTATTTGAGGCCCATGGTCAAAAAAAAGCAGTAACGTGAGACAGAAAATATGAAATGACACCAAATCGGCAGGAGATAGAGCCAGAAGGCACAAACGACAACAGCATGGACGAAACAATAAACACAGCAGAAATCGCACAAGAAAGAATTGACCTTTGAATCGAATCGTGACCCTGTATGGCGATACCTCATTGCATCACGAGGGAGGCAAAGGGAGTGAAGGATGACACGGCACAGTAGCTACGCCCCACAGCGCCAGCACCGAACACAATGTGCACCAACTGGCTAGGCAGCTCTCGCGAGGGCAAGGTCACTCCGACGCAACCGCACTGTAAAAAGCCAGCAAGGGCCGCCAGCAGCGCGATGCTGCATAAAGCAGCTGCGGCTCGGGCAGCCACGCGTCGCTTCTCGGCCGCGACGGCGAGGCAAAGAGGGAAGTCCCCCATCCCTCCCCCCCAGTTGCTGCTAATCGCGTGCATTTATGGAAATCGCAACCGGGGTCGTTAGAGACGGGGGGGGGGCACCGTTTTCCCGTAAAGTGGCCACGGCCACCACGAAGCGGAGTGCCGTTCTGGGTGCCTCTGTTCCCGCAGTTCGTTGTTATTTTGTCAGGAAGTCAGAAATAAGTTTTCCCCACAACGCGAGTCAAGACAAAGACAAACCCCCCCCCACCCCGTTTGGGCAAGTGCTGTTCAGAGCTAGTAGCACCACGCCCCACCAACATTTGTGGCGAGATGTTAAATACCTCGCCCGGTATGCAGGAGGTCGTGGGTTCAATCCTGACCGACACCTGCTGTGTATTTGGAGTTTGCATGTTCTCCCCGTGATCACATGGACTTTTCTCCGGGTCCTCCGGTTGTTTCCTCCACATTTAGAGTGTTTGGCTGCTATACATCTCCAACCAGATAAGCCACTTCCAGTTGAGCGGTCATTTGTGGCCAGGTTGCTTCTGAAAAATAGCGAAACAGCTCAGTGGAGCCTTACCTGCTAAAATAAAAAAAAATACACACAGCACCAAGCACTCATCTTTTGGATGAGTCAACCTCAGGGAAGTTCAGCACCGAGTTTTGGTTATTCACCAATGCTGGGCGTGAACAGGAGTCGAACTCGGGTCACCGCATTTGTAGTGCAGCGCACTTGCCACTGCACTGCGCTCTTCGCCGTGGCTGTTATTCACCTTGCCATCTACTGTGCCACCCGCCGTGCCGCCCGCTGTGTCGTCAGCGCAAGTGTCAGTGCCGTCCAACTGTGGTTGCGTTTCCTGTACAGGCACGTGGGTTCTGCTCCCACGGCTCCGTGACCGGGTTCACATGCCGCAAAAAGGGGGGGAGGGGGGGGAAGCCAAAGCACGACTATAAATAAGGCTTATTCTACAGTCCTGCGAATAACAGGACAGCAGATCGTTTTCTTCCTGGTCCAGTTAACAGAATTAAAGCACTCCTCCACCCCGGGGGGACCGGAAGGTGCCGCAGAAATATCATGTCGGGGGTTTTCAGACCACGATGTACTGTATGTTGAACTTCTTTCACACTTTATGTCGCCAACCGTGCTAATCGGAGGTGCGGGGAAGGAGAACTAAACAAACACGAGGCACGCCCAGACATATGCCCAAAAACCACCCGGACAGCACCCAATCTCGGAAGTTGATCTGCCTTGAGCCCGTTTGGTGCTTGGATGGGTCATCGACCACCGTGCAAAGCCGTAAAGTGGTGGTGGCTTCGCACGGGGCCCTGTAGAGGCAGCATCCGCGAGGGTTGGTGGATCACCGCACACAAACGCCGAGAAACTCCCTTCCCGTGGGCGTCGAGGAGGAGCCGTAACCCCGGCTCGCCATCAAGGCGGGTGCAGAATAATGTGGACTCCACCTGTTCCCCACCTGTAGGGGATACAGCGTTGCCCCCTGGCACGCGTGGGTTTTCCCTGGGTGCTGGTTTCCTCCCACACGGAAACAACTCATTCAATTGGCCAACAAACACCTTAATATAGAGAACCGCTGAGCTTGGAGGCTGCTGCCTTCCTACTTGCCTTGCGGTTCCTGCTCACGCATCCCGCCGTCGTTCCCCGTCGCCGCGATCGAGCGAATACTGCGCGTCGCGCTACAAGTTGATATAACTACCATGATGATGATTATTATTATCGTGAGGCAGGTGTTGTAGGCTGCTGCAGGCCAACGTTATCAGCATGGGGGGGCGCTGCAGCAAGGTCCACCGTTGCACAGCATCATCCTCCCAATGCCTTTGCTGCAGGTCGTCACCAATAGACGGTGCTTTGAAGTATGGTAAACTAACCCCCCCCCGCCACCAATGACCCACGCGGTAATCCAGCGGTGGATTAACATGAAGGGCTGAGACGTGGAGATACAGGCGGCACACACAGCCCCCCCGCCTAAACAATGCGCGGGGTTTTCCGTTGTGCTCTTTGAGATTAAGCAACAAGATGACGTCCTCCACTGCATACAGTAAGAGGGAAGTAAACCCTAGTGTATTATTTACGAGCAGAAACGACCACCACCAACCACCGTATCTGCCTGATGGTAAACGGTGTGTGACGACAATGTGTGCTTTTATTTTGTGGTCGCTATGTTTAGCTAAAGGATGTCAAATATCAGCAGGTTATTTTGTCAAAGTTAAGTTTGAATACTGCACAATCATCGTTCGCAAGTAAAGGATCTCGCGAGCAGTTTTTTCTAGACTACACTTTATATAGACACGCAGATTTGGCGACACACACTGCCATATGGCGTGCGCTGGGGATGGGTTCGCCCATTTTCAGATTACTCTGCTAATATATCTCTCCTTTGCACACTCACTGGCACTCTCAAAGACACATAATAACACCATCTCTCCCACACACTAACAAACTGTCACTAAAGCAAAATTTTATATATATAATTTTTTTTACCAGGGAAGGCCTAAGAGCTATCTTGCTCTTTTTCAGTAACCTGGCCATAAATGATAGCTCAAAGTGGCTTATCATGTGGAAATTTATAGCAGCCAAATACTCTACATGCACGTTTCTAATGTGGAGGGAAAAACCGGAGGACCCGGAGTAAAATCCACTCGATCACAGGGAAAGACATGCAAACAAAACCGCAGGCGTGAGGGTTGGGTTCAAACCCACCACACCTCCTCCATACCAGGCGAGGTAGTAAACATTTCGCCATAATGGCGCTCACATAAACACTCACACTATCTCTACCATACGTACGCTTTACACACTAACAAAAAAAAGAAAAAGATCCCCTGTAGAGCCTTTACCAGACTGTTGAGGCGAGTGATCCTAGCAGCGAGTACCTATTAGGGCCGACACGGACTTAATAGGTCAACAGGACCATTTAGGGCTGAGTTGACATTGGCGAGATCCAGAACCTGTTCAGATATTCATCACCGTTGGTGACCTCGAGTGGGAATAGAATGCCGCGTTAAATGAGCGCTTGAAACATTGGATCATCGAGATCGTTGTTTTGTTTCAGAGCGGTCGAAAAGAGCCACGTCGGGGCATCATGTTCATAGCAACGTAAAGGTGATGCAGCTGTGACGTCATATTTGTTCAAACATTCATGACAATTGAGTGTGCGAGTGTGTGTTCATTTCAGTGTTTGTGGGTAGCGTAGTGGTCAGCCGCTGTGCTACGAACCCGGTGACCCCAGTTAAACTCCCTGCTCACGGCCAACACCAGAGATGATTTTCCTGAACTGGTGCTGGGCCTCCCCTAGGTCAACTCAGCCTCAAATTAGTACTTGGTGCAGTGTATAAACATCCCCACTTGGGAGACAAAGGCGGTCGAGCATGGTGCTGGCCACTCACCCCCTCGAGTGTTGTGCCGGCCTTTATAGGTGCTCGCGAACAGCACTTGCCCCCTATAGTGTGCTAAAGGCGACACAGGGATCTTTGTGTTTGTTGTCAAGTGAGTGTTAGTGAGTGCATGTGAGTGTGTTAGTGAGTGCATGCATGTGAGTGTGTTCGTGAGTGCATGCGTGAGAGAGATTGTGCGTGTGTAGTGTCAACGATTTAGAGTGTCTAGGAGGCACTTTCGTTATTAACAACTTTCATGGTATCATCCGCACACTCTCCACAGTAGCTCAGCCCAGCCTTTACACAACACTGGCCGTCTAGCACTGACGGCGCTGACTGAGATAGCCAACTACTATCCTTCGTAGCGCAATATCTAGCGGAGACGTTTAGCGACGACGGCGATGAGAGGACAGCAACGACGAGACGAGTCCATTCCCAGAACCGGCAGCCTTGAGCTCCCGCTTTCGGCTCCTATCTTGCTACCAGCACGGACTGGCTTCGCCCTGACCGCGCCTCCCTTCTCAAACCCGCTAGAAGGTTCCAGAGGCCTCCAGACGGGGTCCTCCATGACCCTTACCCTAGTTCCTCCGCTCTGCCCACACACCGTGCACACCCTCACCAGCTTGTATACTGTCTGTCCACCACAGTTGCCGCTGCTGTCCACAAGCTGGCGCTATTACACTATACGTGTATGAAAGTGTGTCAGTAAGTGCATGTGTGGGAGAGTGTGTGTATGTCAGTATGTGTAGGAAAGATAGTGCGAGTGGGTGTGTGTGAGTATGTGATATTGCGTGTATCAGAAAGTATGAGAGTAATGAGTGTTTGAGTGTGTTCGTGTGTGTATTTGTCGATGTGTGCATATCAGTGTGCACGATGGGTGGAGCGAGTGTGCATAGGTGGTTACCGCACTCTGCTACGAAACCTGCAAACCCAAGTTCAATTCCCGTTCACGGATAAAACCAGGCGAGTATCTGAACTAGTCCGGGCCTCCCCTAGGTCGACTCACCCTCAAATAAGTACCTGCTGTGGAATTTTAAACACGAGTAATGGGGGAGAGAAAGGCAGTCAGTTGTGGTGCTAGCCACACCAGCCCCTTGTTACCATTCACCATTAAAGGTGCTCGCTAACAGCACTTGCTTCGAGGGAGTGCATATCGGTGTTAAGTGTACACAATAGTACGGTAGTAGAGAATGTGGCTTGTATGTGGATATGTGAACCCATCTGTGCAGACTTTTGAGTGGTATCTCCTCTCACGAATGGAATGATTTTTTAAATTAGCTTTTCCATCCCAAATGAACCAACCCACTCACCTACAAAAAATAATTTTTCAAACACTCCAACTGCAGCACCCTCCAGAGAGAAGGTATGAAGACTTGGCAATGTTTCCCTGGATAAGTAAATACATTATTATACAAATGTACTAAAGTATACCGTCATGCAAAGAGCCACTCAAAAGTTCTCATCTACACTCACAGAGCTAAGCCAGTGCTGTAAATTCTACATTCTTATGGTGGAGCCGAGTCTATTATTCATTTGGCTGATATCAATTTCCAGGTGATAAATAATTTGTGGCCAGGTTGCTTCTGAATAAGAGCTACATAATTGAGTTGACCTTACCTGGTAAAATAAATATAGTTTGTTAGTTTTATTATTTTCAGTGATTTCCTATATTCTGCACTCCTATCCTCTTGTAATTTTCACACCCCGTGCCCCTACTGGACATCTGTAAAAAATAACTTCAAAACTCATTGGATTTTTCCAGGATAAATAAAGATTACGATTTTATTTTCAACCACTGGTTTGGTTTATTTTCGGCACAGGCAAAACCCATTGGGCAATAAATGCTCATTTTAGAATGTGGGACCTGGTTACAAATAGAGACCTGGTAACAGCAAAATAACACCAAGAAAACAATCCAAAAAACGACTGGACATGGCCAAGTTGTGAATGGCATCAGCACGGTGCAACCAATACACAGAATACAGCAAGGCTACACCATATGGCACATCACATTTCAAATCAACATCACGCGTTCAGAGAATTTGGCTGCTATAAATTTCCACGTGATGATAAGCCACTTCGTTGCGCTGTTATTGGGGGCCAGGTCACTTCTGAAAAAAGCTATATAGCTTAGTGGGGCCTTGCCTGGTAAAATTAAAATCGTTTATAGTAATCCAGCATTTTGGAGGCAGCAGCAGCAGCGAGGGTTGGTGGATCACACAAATGTTGCACAGCTCTCTTCCTGTCGGCGTCAAGGTGGCGTAAGCTGGCTCGCCAAAATGTGGTCGAGAAAATAGCCAGGTCGCTTCTGAAAAATTGCTACATAGCCGAGTGGGGCCTTACCTGGTAAAATAAAAACATATAGCGGGTTATATTAGTCTTCATTTATTCGTATCATTGTTCCTCATTTACCCAGGAAAACCTCACCGAGTCTCAAGACTGTCAGGAGGGTCCTGCCACGTTAACAATAGGAGGGGCATTGTTGCTGTGTGTAATCTGAATTGAGTAGATTGCAGGTACTATTTTATCCTTGGGAGGTTTTAGCCCAGGGGTGGGGACCTTTCTTCTGCCAAGGGCCATTTGGATATTTATAACATCATTCGCAGGCCATACAAAATTATCAACTTAAAAATTAGCCTGTTATATTTGGTCAAACATTTAATTAACTCACCCCTAATGTGATGGCTGGAACTGCTTCTCTTTGGCGAGGTGTGTGATGTTAGCTGGTATTGATGATGTTGCTACTTGCAACTGCTTTTCCAGGTTTGCTCCTAGATTTATTGAATTTCGAGTCCCGCCTGCGGTTGCCTTGGCAGGGCCAGACCAAATGATTTCGCGGGCCTCATACGGCCCACGGGCCGGACGTTCCCCCACCCCAGTTTTATCCAATACCAGTTTCACGGTATCCACACATTATTTAAAACAATAATAATAGGTTTTACCCTTTCTGGCAATAAAGCAGGTGTTCATATGTTGAAACACCAAATAGATACCTTTTGCAAGGAATCATGTCTACATTAACCACACGTACTTGTGGTGAACATGCAAACAAACATGCTCTGATAATATAAACAGTCTTTAAAACGGATTGGCCTACACCAAAAACAGCCTTCTTTAGGGCCTAATCTCACGAGTGTCAGACCAGAGAACGCTAAAAGGCGAACAGTACAAAGACAATGCACGATCAGAGCACTTAAGAGCTCGGGGTGAGCAACTACAAAATCGGACCTTTTTTCCAGTACATACGTACATCCTCTTGCTTTGGAAGCAAGCAACTACTGATTTTGTGGGGCGTTACAAGTTTAAATTATTCTTATAATTAAATATGTTGAAAAACATGCAAACAAACATGCTCTGATAATGCAGACCTGATGGCTTGCAAAAGGAATCTATTAGGCATTTGAACATCTGAACACCTCCTGCTTTATTGCCATCTATATATAAAAAGGAAATTTGTGAATGTGTGTCTGTTCAAAATGTTTAGCATACTTCCCGACATGCAACAAACTTGAAATTGGGCATGTGGGTCGCTTCCAGACTGTACATGCAAAAACTATAAAAATAGACAGACTTTTGTATTTTGGGGGGGGGGGGGGGGCGCAATAATGGATATACTTTGCACGGCAAGTGAGCAGTGACGTCACATCTGTGATGTCACCCGCATGCGGCAGCGTTTCGCAGTGTGCCTGCTGACGTCACGCATCCTCCCCCTCACCCTCCGCGTAGGCCGCGTATTAATCCAAGACAAGAATCCAAGTCTCGGGCGAAGCCGGGTAGTAAAGCTAGTAAATGGTATAACCTTTTCTTATTTTCACTCATTTGGATACTGGCAAAAAGTTCCCAAAGATAGATATTCTTTCAAATGTGCGTCAATGTTCAGGGAAATGTTCATTTTAGCCAATGGCCGAAATGAATGATGAAGATTAACAAATGGGATGGAGAGCCCAGTCGAAATAAGATAACAAATGAAATTTGATGATTATAATTATCTAAATGGGGGTTATGATGATTATGAGAGGGCTTATGGCAGCAATAATTTTACCGGATGAGAAAGTCTCTCACGATGAGCCGTCCTGCTCAAATCAAGAGAGAGAGACACACATACCACACGCTGACATATAACCCGCACAGTAAATCGCACTGCCATACCACCCAAGGAATCTTGCACTTAAGCCTATCGTGTACATACTAAAACAGGCAGTGTCTCCCTGCCTAAGTGGGCTATAGGACAGTGCTTTGATGGGGCTAGTTCTCAAGGTTGTTAGTTAGGATTAGAGGTAGGGCTAGAACTTACAGCTGGTCGTCTAATTGCTTAGGGCTAACACGAGTGACTTCATTGGTTAGGTTGGGCCAGTTGGTAGTTGGTCAAGTTAGGGGTAGGGCTGGTACTGGTGGCTAGTTGGCTAAAGGTAGGGCAAGGACAAGTGGCCGGCTAGCGAGCTGGTTAGGGTTGGAGTAGGCCTTGTGGCTGCTTGGTTAGAGTTGAGGTAGAGCTGTTAATGGTGGCTGGTTAGCGAGTTGGTTTGGGTCGGTGAGAGGGCTTGCACTCATCGCTGGCTTGCAGGGTGGTTGGGGTTAAGTGGCTAGCTGGTTAGTGGGCAGGGTTGGCTAGCGAGTTGGGGGCAGTCGGTCCCTTGGATTTCCACATTCCCATGGAAGCAACAACACTTTCCACACATGACTAATGCAGCGTGCCATGCTATGTGTGCATTATTAATGCCAAGCTACGGCAGTGCTATACGTTACCATGTTTCCCCTCTGCGCGCAATTCTAGTTTAAAAACACTCGAGTTTACAAACACAAGTATATACAGTACCTATAAACGAGCAATATAGAACATAAACAAGCCCCTAAATCAGTTCATTTTAATATACCCAACAGGCTAACCAACCATAGTATATATACTTATAGACAGTGTTGAAAATAATCTACACAAATTGGTGGTAATACTAATTTTAATTAAAATAAAGTGAACTTGATAATGAACAGCAGAATACTAAATGTACCTGAAGTGGAAAGGATGTAATCATTGCATATTCCCAGCTACGAGGTATGGATCGGTCAAAATGGATACGGACGGAGACAATAAACCAAGAGCTGAAATGTGCACACAAAGGAGCAAGCAGGGAAGCAGGATCTCAGTTACACCCGAGAGACAGGAAAAAGGGAATAGCGAGATCAGGGAATAAACACAATCCACACATCATCATGAGGTGTGATTAACCGTGTGCAAAACTGTAATATGCAAAGTAAACAAGTGTATAACACGCTGCAAAATTTGTATTGTAAAATAAGGTTCGATTTACAATACCCCACAACTGCAATATACATCGTAAACACACTGTAAAAAGACAAAGATCCCCCGTACAGCCTTAACAGACTGTTGGGGCAAGTGCTGTTAGCGAGCAGCACCTATGAAGGCCGGCACAGCACTCGAAGGGGTGGGTGACCAGCACCACGCACGGCCGCCTTTGTCTCCCCAGTGGCGATGTTAACACACCGCACCAGGTACTCAGTTGAGGCCGAGTCAATGCAGGGGAGGCCTTGTAAAGATTCAGATTAATCGTCACCGGTGTTGGCCGTGAGCAGGAATCGAACGCGGGTCGCCGGGGTTTGTAGCGCACCTCGCGAACCGCGACACTACCACTCCCCCCCACCCCAAACACACGTTGTAATATGCATTGCAATAAAATAATGTGAGGTTTACAATGCGCACAACCGTAACGTGCAGTGTGCACACGTTGCTAGGAGGGACGACGGCTGGCTACTACGAGACCAAAGACGGAGAGAGAGGAGTGGCAGTCAAGGGTGGGGAAGGAAAAAAACACGCCGGGGAAAACTTTACACCGCGCAGAGACGGAGCAACGAAATGGATCGGGTGCCGGGTGCCGGATGCTGTTGCAGATCGTCGCATCGCGGGACGACGAGAGATGAGCGGCGTTCATTCGGCAGCAGATGAATCTTGGATGAATGATGCCGACATAGCAGCAGATAAGAGGGTTACAACACACACCCACGCCGGGGTGGATGCTTATCTCCTGTTTACAGGCCTCTGATGGTGGAAAGTCCACATTCCTCCGGCGGGTAGAAAGAGGGTACCCACCAATTTGGCCGACCAACAACAAGCAGGGAGCCGCAGGAGGGCAGCAAGCAAAAGCCGCCATCGCGGATTACTCATCAACAACAAGCACAACTACAACGACAATCAACCACACCAGCACGGTCAGCAGCAGCAGCTGCTCTTCCAGTGACATTAAATAATAAAAAATAAACATTCGTAAATAACAGTGTGTGGGCGAGAATGGTAAAAATAATGTATAATTGGCAACGTTTCAGACAGGGAGAGTGGGGATCAGGGTTCGAGACTGCCACCTTATCCACTATCTCTCTGGCAGAGGTGGGACAAAGTCATTGTTATGCAAGTCCAAGTCGAGTCGCAAGTCATCAAATTCATGACTCGAGTCTGACTCGAGTCCAAGTCACATGACTCGAGTCCACATCTCATAGGTGGGACAAAGTCATTGTTATGCAAGTCCAAGTCGAGTCGCAAGTCATCAAATTCATGACTCGAGTCTGACTCGAGTCCAAGTCACATGACTCGAGTCCACACCTCTGCTCTCTGGCCCCTCTATTATTGTGCCATGAAGAAGGGACCTTGCCCGAAATGTCGGTTATTGTTATATATGTCGCATTTACAGCCACACGGTGTTACTGACGAATGTGTTGAGTGTTTTATTTATTGTTATTTGTGCTTCGGAACCGGAATGCCGACATAGCAGCGACGGCATCATCAAATAATGCTCTTAAAACAATAATGCAGACCGCCACTGTGACAATCCACTGCTGGATGAAGGGCTTCCCCCACACGCCGTCAGTCACGTGAGGTTGCTTGACCATACTTCACCCACGCTGGTCGCCAATGCGGGGTTATGAGCATTTAACTTTCCACCGTGAATTTGACACACAGGCTTTTACAAACATTACGATCCATCATTAGCTTCCTTTGGGTCAGACCACCAGTTGGCAACGTACGATGCGAAATAAGTTCAACATCGATACATACTTGTCAATGATTCAACAATAACCTTACACCACCAATCAAATCAAGTATGTTACGCCGTGGGCAAAATATATGCCGTTTGACATGGATTTTCAGCAAATCAGAAAGTTAAAAGGTGACCAAAATTTGGACAATTTTGTGTGATGTTTATCTGCAGACCACAGACACATTGGTGATCGCTTTCCAACCATCTGCACATATTTGGGGAAATTACAAATATCCGAGATGTACCGCGGTCCAGCTGATCTCGGGGATCTTTACAAGGGCTCAAAGTTACGCTAATCACACCGGTTCATACGTCTTTATGCACACGTGTAGTGAGTCCAATTGAGTCGCAGACGTTATCTTGGGAACAACACTTTTATTCACACTAACACCAAAACATCATGTAATCTATACACGGGTGTTGAACGCCCATCTAACCACGCTATGCTATCCCTGTCCGGACCACAAGCTGGGTCCCGGACCGCGTGGCTAGAGGCTTCTTCACCAACAACCAGAAGAACCCCGAGCCCCACACAGCGCCCCGTTATATCGGCCTCGGCTGGGCTGGCTCTGCCCCTCGCCCCGCCCACCTTCTAGATCTCTCTGGCCCTTTCCCGAAGGCTCCCGAGAGCTCTTCTATACCACGTGACCACCCAGCGGCCCCCGTTCACCGGTGGCCCCCCTCCAATATCATCCGGTCACGTGTCGGCAGGTCAACCAGCGTATCATGCCCCAACGTAACCCTGGCTGGCTGACACTCTCTCTCACTCCCTCACTGGGAGCCCGCACCGCACACTGTACGTGGTGCCTCTGCGCGAACCAGCGCTCATCCAAGCCCCGCTAGGGCTGGTACTACGCCCAGCAAACAGGGCTGCACATAATGACAACATTATCTGCCGTGGCCTCGCAGGCCCAGCACCACAGTGACATTCACACTCAATACACACGCATTAGATAATCAACTTGGCAGCGGCACACACTGCTCTACGAACCCGGCAAACACGAGTTCAAGTACGTGGCTAGCAGCAAGCGTAGCTAGGTGACATCTGAGCAACCCGCAATGACCAGCGCGCAATGACCAGCGCGCGTTTGAAGTATGGTCACACAACCACCCACCTCCTCCCTCCGTGACCGATGCTGCATGTGGGAGAGGCATTCACCCAGCAAATGAACAATCCACGGCATACAGCCACGTTTAATAATGTGTCATTATTAAAAGTCCACAGTTGTTTTTAATCATGTTTAATTTCATCAAAGTACTCCATCATTTCCCCTTCACAACATCATTTTGAAGCCGATACGCTATCAATAATTGCCTTGGGCATTTATAGCCACTGGGTGACATCTGATGAACCAGAACCACGATAGCGACCACCTAGGCATCTTTCGATTCGAGTACAATTACATGGTTATGCATACTTTATACAAAAAGACATATGCTTTGTTTTTGTGCACAACAACGTACGTGGCACACTCACACAGAAAGAGGAAGCAAACGAATTAAGGGAACTACCCCAATATCTGACCCGTGCACACTGCCATGTCAAGGACGAAGTCTGCTTGGCCAACACTGATCGTCGGCGATCAGGGTCGATGGCTGGACACTGGTGACGATGTGTATGTATGAAACATCTGAATAGGTTTTACCCTTTCTGGCAATAAAACAGGAGTTGTGTTAAGATATTCAACCACACGTAATTCTGGCAAAACATGCAAACATAATATATGCATTCAATCAGTGACAATATAACTGATTGGCCGACACCAGAGACACCAGTTCTCATGGCCTTGCCTCAGCGTCGGACCTGAGAACGCCAAAAGGCGAACAAGTAAGTACATGTTTTGCCACAAGTACGTGTGCTTAATTCAGACTTGATTCCTTGCAAAATGTATCTATCTCGTGATTGAACATCTTAACACCTCCTGTTTGATTGCCAGAAGGCTCAAACCTATTCTTATTTTTCAAACTTTTATACTGGCAACGACTTCTTTCGCACCGTACTTAGCAGAGCCGTGCGGGCAGGAACGGGCAGGTAAACGAGTCGACCCACAGAGAGGACAAAACATAACTCTATAGCGCGGAGAATATCAGCGAGGTGACGACTTGTACACGGGTCAGGATGGATTGTTGGCACGCATCGCTGGACTATGGGCCATCTGTGGGGGAAAACAGAGCTTTATAGCTCATTGGATTCCTCCAGTATAAATAAATGTTCCGACTTAACATCCAGCAGTGCAAGGCTTGTATATAGCTTTCAGGTAGCTGACGTTTCAAAAGCCGAATTTAAACCAAAAATCCCGATAATCAGAAAACATATTTGTATTGTAATTCTGTATCGATGGGACCTTTAAGCCAGTATCCAAATGATGAGAATTGCCAGATAGGGTAAAGCCTAATGGGATTCTCGCCAGCCCACCACCCTATGGTACCTTAAGAGCAGTCACCAAATTCGTATCATCCACTCTGGCTTCTCTAGGGCGAGGAGCCGTCCGAAACGTCGCCGATTAGTTTTTATTTTTGTGTTGTTTTGACGTGTGTTAGTCTAGCAGTGGCATCATCAATGATGACGACGAAGCCAGTCTAGTGTGTGTAGAGAAGTCCGACGTTTACACGTTGGGTAACCAATGCATTTGTGTGCTTATCTGGGACGCTGGCAAATTGGTTCATCTCTACGGCCGTGTTGGTATATTGCATTGTTTACATCTGTAAGCTCCTTAGCCATACAAACATTAGGACGGTAAATGATTACACAGCAATACGGTACATAAACACACTGTATTCGTTTACATAAGGTAGTACAATATTGTAAAGTTCACGTGATGACATTTAAGCAGAACTCGGGGTCTTAAAAAAATACAAAAATGCTTACACGCAGCATTGCGTGTGTGCATTCTTATCTACGGTAGCATTTGTACAATGCCCATGGCTTGCATGTTGTAGCAAATCGCATCGCGCGTCTATCCACAGCAATAATCCATAGTCTGGTTCCACGTTGACGTAACACGACACACCACGCGTGGTGCTGTACGTCATCCGTTCACGATTATCTCGAATCCATCTCCGATGACGGGCCATGGTCCGAAACGTCGCCCGATTACAAAATAGATTTTTTCCTTTTCACCCCGGGGCCGAGTGATTTGACAAAATCTCGAGCGGAATTTACACGGCGACTAATGTTGTACAAAGACAAAGGTCCCCCGTGTAGCCTTTGCAGACTGTTGGGGCAAGCACTGTGCGCCTATGAAGGCCGGCGCTGTGGCACACGAGGGGGGGGGTGGGCAACATCGCGCCCGGCCGTCTTTGTCTCCGCCAGTGACGATGTTTACTACACCGCGCCAGGCACTCATTTGAGGCCGAGTCGACCTAGGGGAGGCCCGGGACTCGGGACCGGTTGCAGACAATCGTCACCGGTTGTTGGTGGCCGTGAACGAGAAACGAACCCGTCGCCTGCTTCGCATGCGCAGCGCCAACAACAGGCGCCATCCGCCACGACGACGTCACCGCGGCGCTCGTGCCAGGCTACGTGCACACGCACAGACATTGGCTCTCGTGCCAGGCTACGTGCACACGCACAGACATTGGCACCGCGCGCGACGCTTCAACTCCGCCTCGCGTTTTACATCGCAGCGACGCCGCCTATCCGCTGTAGCATTTCCAAAAGGGCGCCCATGTTTACTACGCGTTGTCGCCCGCCGCTCATCGTTTGTGTCGCACGAGCGCTATTGCATATGGTAGTCCGGTTTGGGTACGGCGAAGGGGGGGGGATCTGGGCTCACCTCCTCGGTGGCGATGAGGCCCGCGCTGCGCTCCTCCTCCTTCTCGTCCCTGGGCGGCTTGGGCCCCCCGAGCGAGATCTTCACCATGGCGAGCGAGCGGGCGGGCGAAGAGGCTTGACGAGCGTGGTGCGCGGCGGACTTCCTCGAGCGGACGCGGCGGGGGCTCAGTGAGCAGTTGGCGGGCGGGGCGGTAGTGGTGGTGGTGGTTGTTGTGGGAGGAGCGGTGGCGCAGCGGTGGCGTTCACGAACGGCGCAGACGACAAAAGGCGAAGTGCGGCGGGGGGGGGGTTGCGTCAGACTCGACACCAGGGGGCACTGCCCCCCATTGGTTGCAGACGACACCACGTGGGCGCGCGGGCCGACCAATCACGCGACGATGTTGCGAGGTTATTTAACTCCACCCCCCACCGCATATTTGAGAATCGAATTGTTGTATCGATTTCATTGTGTTCTCGATTCCATTGTATTTCGATTAGTGGGATCTGCTCTTTTGTGTGTGTGCGTGGTTTTTGCATCTCCCCCCAATTTCTATTCTGGTGACGTTTCGGGCATTAGGAACCATTGCTTATTTTGTTTAGGCAGTGTTGTTGACGAGATTTAGTTATTAGACTAAACCATTTTTTAGTTCACCAGGTAAGGCCCACTGAGCTCCACAGGTCTTTTTCAGAAGCGACCTGGCCACATTAAAACTCAACCAAGTGGCTTATCATGTGGAAATTTATAGCAGTCAAATACTCTAAACGCATGATGTTGATTCTAAATGTGGAGGGGAAAAACCGGAGGACCCGGAGAAAAATCCACACGACCATGGGGAGAAAATGCAAACTCCAAATATACAGCAGGCGTCAGGATTGGGATCGAACTCCTGCATACCAGCATCACCAAATAATGTTACTATTCTGGTTGTTTATGTGGGGGCGCGGCGTCCACCACCTCCACTCCCCCCTCCTCCTCATCGGCCGCCTCTCACCGGGCCCCCGCCGATCGAGTGATCGGCCCCTCCGCACCAGCGTCCTCTCGGAGGGACATAACCAAGTGGCTGGCTCACCACCGCCCGGGGTTATCTCACACACGCCCACGTACACCACCACTAATACGAAGGCGGCTGCGTGCACGCGTGCGCCCCTGCAGGCGCTTGTTTTATACAAAGCTAGCCAAAAAAAACGGCGGTATGAATATGCGCGCGCACCTCCGGGTGGTTAAGCCCTAACCCGCTTGCACACAAAGGCTCACGCTAAAAACGGCGGTATGAATATATGCGTGCGCACCTCCCCCACCCTAATACGCGGCACAGCTGCACAGACACGCGAGCGTCGGCGGCCGTGTATGTTTTAATACACGCGCGCCTCATACACACTCTCAACTTAACAACATCACGCCGAAGTTCTACCCACACACACAAATCACACTGCACCGATACTGAACGGCGCAAATACACACTGCCTGGGGGGGGATATTTCGCGAGAAGAGCTTTGCCTGACTCTGCCTACAAACCCAGTCACTCAAGCGTCCTACCACGTACCTCGAAGCTGGACTCACGGCGTCACACGGACGCTGTAAGAGTTGTAGGGAGAAGGACGGGAGAAAACTTTACCTTTCAATGCCTCGTAGCAGCACTCGCTGGCATCACACGGAGGCTGCGAGCGGCTCGAGAAGGCAGGACAGCAGGGAGTGGGTCTGGACGGCCCGGAGGTTGAAGACAAGAGACCGAAATTGTCCCAGGCTACTCTTTTAATTCTCTTAACTTCAAAGGCCCGGGGTCCCATTGTACTGCGCGGCCAATCGTGCGATTACCTGCAGTTACCCCCCCCCCCCCCCCCCCCTGTTTTAAACCAATTTTAGGGGCATCACAATGTAACCTGTCCTGTGAGGGTCGGCCAATCTCCTGGCACCGGGAAACCGTGGGACTTTCCCTCTAGGGGCTCTTCGAATTAAAACCCTATGTGCCAGGCGATCCCCCGCCAGGACACTACGTGAGTGCACTACACGCGGGTGTGTGTTTAGTGCAGGGGCCGGGAGGGAATCGCGGCGCTAGCGTAGTTGCTCTGTGGTCGTGGCACCACATTTACTCAGAAAAGCCTCACCGAATCTCACAACAACTTTTTCAGGAGGATCCTGCCGATGTATTATGCGGTAGAAGGCGGTGTGTGGTATGCAGATTCCAAATGAGTAATTTGTGGTGTAATTACCCCTTTCTGGTTCCGAGATGACTGCAAGTTGCAGGGTGGGGGGTCCCGTTCACCGCTGAATGTCGGAACGTGCCGAAGCGCTTCAACGTTAATTTAATTTAGAGAGACGTAGCGCCGCTGTTTTAAAGACATTGTTACTCAACGCAAAGAACTGTAGCGAACACGACTTGCACTCTATGATAGCTAGTGTCAAACTGTACCACACGCCCTCCTGCATGGCCTTTTACTTCTGATTCCCTTCCAATGACGTACCTGTATGTTATCGCACGTCAAAGGGTTCATCAAATAGACAAATTTGGACCACGACGCTGGCACTATGGTCTACTGTTGCAGATGACATGGTCGGATCTTCCAGTGTGAAGCAGACAGCGTGCACTTATTATGTGTATTACAAACCGCAGTAATAACCAGGCCGGCTATATGATTTCCAACTGCCAAACTCTTCAACAAGCGATAAACGTGCCACGGCTAGTCCGCGTCAATGCCCTAATGCTGCGTGTAACCTCCTGACTCAAATTTTACTTAAAACTTTCATGACTGCAGGAATTCAAATTATTTGGTTCTTTCGGAAAAGTCACGTAGATATAAAAATTATTTTAAAAAGAAAGTGAAAAAATAAAAGAAAGTAATAAAAAACAAAAACCACTCATGTAGATTGTAGCCTGGTTCTTAATCTGAGTGAGTGTACTGGCAGTCTATAATGTAGACTGTGGCCTGGTTATTAAGTTGGTGAGTGTACTGGCAGTCTATAATGTAGACTGTAGCAATGGTTATTAAGCTGGGTGAGTGTACTGGCAGTCTAATGTAGACTGGAGCCTAGTTCTTAACCTCAGTGAGCGGACTGGTTGTCTATAATGTAGACTGTAGCCTGGTGCTTAACCTCGGTGAGTATACTGGCAGTCTATAATGTAGACTGTTGCCTGGTTTTTAAGCTTGGTGAGCGTATTGGCAGTCTATAATGTAGAATGACGTGCCATGCTATGCTGCTAACGGGGGCTCGCTGGGCATCATTGGGCAGATCCGCGCGAAAATTTGCATTGGGGACATCAAATTATCCGGGCCAGTATTGGTTTCCTGCTCGCTGGCGGTTCCGTGCCTGTTGGGGACGGATTTCTTGGCCAAAATGCCTATCCGTATATTGATCGACCAGGGGTGCATCGAACTCCCGTCGGGCCGACGTATAATGTTTTTGTCTTCCCCCGCCACGGAGCGTCGGGCATTTGCGACGGTGCAGGCGCTCGTGGCGAGGACTGTACGCGTACCCCCGGGAGCTCAGATGCTCGTCCCTCTTAGGTTGCGTCGGCCGTTTGCTAAGGGGGTTGCGGATCGGGGGGTCTTGTTGGGACCATCTCGAGCCGGGGGCAATGGACCCGATTTGCTAGCGGCTCAGACCATGGTAAAAGGGGACGGGGACCCCTTCATTGCAGTCCTTAATGTGGGATCGCGAACGGCCGTGGTTCCTCAAGGGACCGTGCTTGCGCACGCGACGCCGGCACCCTGTGAGGAACCGCTCGTGGGTCAGGTGAGCACCGATCCAACGTCGCGACCGCATTCGGACCGTGATGACGGATGGCTGGATGCGCTTTGCGTGGGATCAGTGGACCTGTCCGACTCACAGCGTGAGAGGCTGCGAGTTCTCCTGCGAGAGTTTGCCAACGTTTTTAGTCAACACAAATTTGATATTGGTTGTACTAAATTGCTGCGACACCACATTGACACGGGTGACAGCGCGCCAATCCGCCGATATCATATCATATCATATCCCCTTCCAACAGCCCTTGGGGCGCACCGATCGTTTTAGTGAAAAAACACGATGGCTCACTGCGGTTTTGTGTCGACTTTCGGCGGTTGAACAAAATTTCAGTAGCCGATGCGTACCCGCTTCCTCGAATGGATGAGTCGCTTGATGCCTTAGCGGGGGCGCGATTCTTTTCCACCTTGGATTCACTTTCTGGATTCTGGCAGCTTCCTCTGGATGACGAATCTGAACCTAAGACTGCTTTCCGTATGCCGCACGGCCTTTTCCAATTTAACCGCTTGCCGATGGGGTTACATTCTGCGCCGGCAACTTTTCAGCGGTTAATGGAACTGGTCTTGGCGGGCTTGCAATGGGATTCATGTTTAATTTACTTGGACGATGTCATCGTCTTTAGCAAAACATTCGATGACCACCTCCAGAGGTTGCGTGCTGTTTTCCTCAAAATGCGGGCTGCCAATTTGAAATTCAAACCGCAGAAGTGTCATTTGCACCGCGAATCGGTGCGGTATTTGGGTCACATTGTTGGACGCTCGGGGATAGCCACTTATCCCGCCAAAACGAAATGTGTCAGCTCCTGGCCGACTCCCACCTCGGTGGGGGAGGTCAGGAGTTTCATTGGGTTCGCGTCGTACTACCGACGGTTTGTGGCTGACTTCGCTACAATCGCGAAACCCTTGCATGCCTTGACGTCCAAGGGAGTCAAGTTTCGTTGGGGACCAGAGGAGTAGGCCGCTTTTCGCTCCCTCCGGGATGCCCTGGTGGGGGCTCCGCCGTTGAGTTATCCAGATTTCTCACAACCCTTCTTGCTCGATACAGACGCAAGCAACACGGGCATTGGGGGCGTGCTTTCGCAGCTCATTGGTGGCGTAGAGCATGTGGTGGCTTACGGTAGTCGGGTGTTGTCTCCGGTGGAACAACGGTACTGCGTTACCCGTCATGAACTATTGGCGATCGTTTATTTCATTCAGCAGTACCGCCCATATCTGTACGGTCGATGTTTCACCGTCCGTACAGATCATGCGGTGCTGCAGTACGCCTTGCGGATTCAACAACCATCGGGACAGTTGTCTCGATGGTTGGAGATTCTCCAAGACTACAATTTTGTCACCACATATCGTAAGGGCGTCCGCCACACGAACGCTGACGCTCTGTCGCGGTTGCCGCCCACTTCAGAGTGCGCTTGCCTCTTGGGTTCGGGGCGTTGTAGACCTCCGAATGTGATCGCTGATTCGGTCCTTGCGGCCGCCGCCGATGCGCCTTCAACTTCGGGTCCTATCGAGCAAGAAGGGAGGGATTCCTTGCTGGGGTTGTCCGTGGCGGAGTGGGGACGCCTCCAAATGGAGGACACTTCCCTCCTCGCTTTGCGCCGTCGCATCGGTGGAGTTGGTCAGGGGGCGGCGAACGTTGACTCGTGGGGGTTGTTCCAGGGGCTTTTAATGCACTGGGATGGGAGATCCCGCCGCCAACGGCTGGTGGTGCCTTCAGCATTGAGGGGTAGAGTGGTGTGGGCTGCGCATGAGCGGCTCCTTCACCTGGGGACTCACAAGACCCTTGCCATGCTCCAGCTCGATTTCTCCTGGCCGGGCATGGCAAAGGACGTGGGTGATCTCCTGGGGTCGTGCACTCAATGCGCGCAGCGGAAACCACCGGCGAGGGGGTCCAACCCTCCGCTGCAGTCGATAAAAGTTTCCCGGATTAACGAGCTCGTTGCACTAGATATTCTCGGGCCATTTCCCGCTACACCCAGGGGAAATAGGTACTTATTGACAGGGGTCGAATACTTCACGAGATGGCCTATGGCCTGGCCCCTGGCTAACCAGTCGGCAGCAGCCATCGCGGAGGCCTTTGTCCAGGGCTACGTCCTCGACAAAGGTGCTCCGGAGCGGCTTCTGACCGACCAAGGTAAAAAAATTTCGGGGAAACTCCTCCGCGAGGTGTGCGACCTCTTGGGTACGGAGAAAATTCGGACCTCCCCATATCACCCGCAAACTGACGGGATGGTGGAATGGCTGCATCGGACTATCACGTCCATGCTGTCCCAGCAGGTCTCTGAATCCCAGACCGATTGGGACCTTCACATTGCGGGTGTTTTGCAAGCCTACAGGATGGCTCCCCATGCGGCCACCGGATTTTCGCCTTTCTTCTTAATGTATGGCCGCAAGGCTAACCCGCCTGTTGCGACTCAGCTGAAGCTCTCGACGCCGCATGCGAACTCTAAATTGGCCGACCACGTCAAATTTAACATCGGGAAATTAACGGAGGCGCGGGAAGCGGCCATACAAAATTCTGAACTCCGCCAGAGGGCGAATGAGAGGCTTAGGCTGGGGCGGGCACATGTGCTCCAATGGAAACCGGGGGACGGCATGGTTGCACTGTCCCCAGGTGCCACTGGCGACCTCGTCGAAGCTGGTACGGCCGTGGCGGGGGCCCGTGGAGGTCATACAGGTCTTGCGGCCGCAATGTGTGCGCGTCAAGTGGGGGAAGCGTCAGTGGTACGTGCACCCCTCCAGGTTAAAACCGTTCATTACGCCGCCCCGTGTTCCTCACACACACACGCGTGGCCAAACGTGTGAGGGGTCCACCGACTCCCCGACTTCGCTGCTTTCGCCTAACTTGACACCGACTGATGCACCTCCAGGTGCACCAGGAGTGACGTGCTCACGACCGCCAACCCCTCCTGGGGGGGTCGGGGGTCGCTCAGCAGCGAAGCTAGACACTCTCACACCCGGACTATCGACACCCGCCACTGGGCAAGCCGGGGCTGCCCCTTGTGACGGGCCCGCCGCAAGAACGCGCGCCAAAACGCACAGACTTTTGTGAGGTCGGCCGTTGGGGGGCCCTTGCGGGGGGGGGGGGAGCGTCCTGGGTTCGTGTATATATGTTGGTTTTACGGGATGTGGTATTTATTCAGGGGGGGGTGTGTCGAGTCGGGTTTTTTTTATTTATTTTATTACTTTCCTCTCTTCGTTGTTGTTGTTGTTATTGTTATTGTTGATGTTACGCGAGGCACACGCAATTTCGGGGGGGGGGGGGGGGGGAGGCATCGTGTTGGGATTTTGTTGCAGCCGGGGACGGCTGCGGGCTGTACAGGGGGGGGGGGTGATGTAGAGGTGTAATTGTAAAGGTGTATGGGCACGGATGGGTAACAAACACAAGGGGCGTGGTTATGGCCGTACACAGAGAAGGTGCTCACACCGACGTCCGCACCTGCATCCCCCACGGCCCCCCCCCCCCCCCCCCCCCCCCGGGGGCCGATTGCTATAAAAGGTGGTGAGCCGGAGGGCTCGGGGTCGAGTGTTAGCTTTAACCAGCGAAGAGTGAAGACCAGCTAGAGTAGGCCCCGGAACTCCCCTGGCTCGCTGTCCTTGTCAGGACCGACCAGGGAAAGCCGGTGGCGTGGCCCGAGAGCCCAGACTGACGTTCTTATAAGAGCCGGTCTGGAGACTCAGGGTGCCGGGATCCCAGCTTGACCAGGGCTGGGATAGATAGCCTCCCCTAGCTCCGTAGTGGAGGACCTGGGCGTAGGCTAGCCGGGTTAGACATTGGGTCTCCCTGTTAGACGGGTGAAGGGGCCGATACCCCTTCAAGTGTTGTGTATCCCCGTCTCTGTACATAAGTTGGTGTTAATAAATAAGTGTGCCTCCAACTACGTCGTCCGAGCCTCCTGCATCTTACTACACAGACACAGACACAATTTCAACCGAGAAGATGGGGACAACCTCGGCAATCATTGGAAAGATGTCATCAACCACTTTGGGTCACGACTCTCTTGTCAATGGAGCACAGGTCAGGTCATGACTTGATTTGTGTTTTCTTGTTACTTTCCCCAGGGCACATATGCTCCGTCCACTTCGTTCTGACACCAGGACGTTTTGTTGGCACTGCATGTTCCATGCTTTCACCGCTGGAGCGCTTGTGCCACGCCCACCTGTTAAAAACATGTAAACGGTTGCCTTCGGTGACCCCCCCTCTTTCCTCATGAAGATGATCGCTTGTGTTGTGATCGAAACGTTGTTTTTGTTTTATATTTTTTATTTTACCGAAAGAACCAAAGAATGTCTACTTTATAGACTGCCAGTATACTCACTCAGGTTAAGAACCAGGATACAGTCTACATTATAGACTGCCAGTACGCTCACTCAATTTAATAACCATTTGCTACAGTCTACATTGTCGACTGCCAGTACACTCACCCAGCTTAACCATTGCTACAGTCTAGATTATAGACTGCCAGTACGCTCACTCAAATTAAAAACCAGGCTACAGTCTACATTAGTGTTTTTTGTTTTGTTATTATTTTAATTATTTTGTTTTCGCTTTATTTTGATTATTATTGTTCTATTTACGTCACTTTACTTAAAGAACCAAAGAATATGAACCTCCTGACCCGTTCGCACATCCTGTGGAAACAACCAAGGAGCCGCCCGAGGAGGAAGCCCCCCCTCAACAACTGCCATTCGCCACTAAGTGGCGGTCACGTCACCATGGCGCTTGTGCCAGGTTATGTGCACTCATAAGGCCACGTGAGGTGTTGAATGCTCGCTGACAGGTCACGGGACAGATCCAGGTGCCATGTGTTGACTGAGATGACATTGTGAGCGTCGCTTCTCTGCCGTCCACTGTTGTTGGAGGGTAACTGCGTCCTACTGCCCAGTAGTGTCCTTCACGAGCCTCATCCACAGAGGCAGATCTTGACACCACTGGTACCAGTCATTGGAACGTCCACTGAGCTCCATATCTTCTCGTACCACAATTACATGTTTTCATCAGCCCGTGCCACACCCGTTTAGCCCCCTCTATGCGGCCAAACAAAAGCTGTTTGGGCATGCAGTGGCTGGGCTGGGCATTCGGGCTACATATCCTAGCCAACGCGGCCTCGCCAGCTGAAGGAGCTCACCAATGGGGTGGTCAGATCTTTCAAGGATTCGTGAGCTCACAATCCAACCTCGTTTAACCCAGAATGGATCGTAGGCAGGCCAGTCTGAATGTTTCTAACCGGCAAAGATGTTCCAACCATGCTAATCGAAGGTATCTGAGAAAGACAACAAACTAACCGAAGTTCGTGTGGAGTAACAGGCCAAGTAGCTTCCACGCAGCATTATCTTGCTCGACTTATTCCTCGCCTCCCGTTGATGGTGAGGCGAGCCCACAACAGCCTGGGACATCCAGCTTCTAACACCTCACCGCCACTTTCCATGCCCCCTTCATGATTTTGTTCAGAAGAAGAGCCACTTACTGTTGTCTGGCAGTTTCCTGCCCCGAATAATAGACTTTCCACCCCTCAGTTATGGGAGCCAGAGCCAGTCCACTGGACCTCCTAAATACCACAGAGATCCAGGCGGTACCAGTCCAGCTTCTGACAGAGGAGTGGCTGCCTTTCCTCCACTGTGAGCGTTCAAACATTCTACGTGGCCACTCACAGTCGCTTTTTGACATTTTGTTGAGGAACCCCGAGGGTACAGGTTCAGTCTCCTGGCTCCACCAAATAGTATTTGGCCAGGAGACGTTATAGATGCCCATTCCACTGGGGCATACGGCACAAGCTTAGATATTTTCACGTGGTTTAGTGGTAATTTAATTGAAAATTAAAGGGTTACCAACCTCATGCCCACCCAGAGCCCCCATTTGCCACTGTGGTGGCTACGAGTGCCATGAGGTGAACAGCCAGTCAGAATCGGCCTTCCCCCCCATGGCATTGCTCACAGCCACAACAGCGTTACCATCCGGCACCATCGAGGAGGTATGGGGTTTTTTTCCGGAAGCCCGCCTCACCACTTTCTTCTGGGATGCCTCGTAGTTGAGTATGATTTCCCTCCAGGTGTCACTTGTCCGTGTTGTGAGGTGGACCTGGCTGGCCATAGGTCCGGAGATGGCTGAATAAGCCAATCTGTTACCTGCAGATCTTGACACAGTAGGGGCAGGGATGGTCCATCCTGGAGCTCCCACTCGTTGTCTTTGCCTCTGGTGTATGTGATTTGTGGCATTCTCGTTCGGCCTCAAAATGCTGAGTTCCATTGTTTATTTTGGTCCTCGATGACCATCTATTAAGAGCATAGATTTGCCAGTTGTTTGGATCTTTGTGGCTTCACTTGAGGTGCATTTTAAGGTTGTCATGGAAACGCTTCCTTTGACCTCCGGGGGCAGGTGATCCATCCCTCGGCTGGGAATAGAAGATTTGCTTAGAAAGCCTTGAGCCATTCATCCTGACAAGGTGACCTGCCCATCTGAGTTGATACTTCATGATGATAGCCTCTATGCTGGATGAGTTAGATCGCTCCAGGACACTGATATTAGTTTTTCTTTCTTCCCAGGTGATGTTTAGTATTTTCCTGAGACAGCGTTAACTAAACATTTCGAGAGAGTGTAGGTGTTTACGATAGGTGGTCTAGGTTTCTGCACCATATAAGAGGGTTGGGATGATCACAGCATTATACACAGCCTCTTCGGTCTTGGTGATAGGCGGAGTCTTAAAAGTCACTGTTCTTAAGTTTTCCAAAGGCAGCACTTGCTCGGGCAATCCGATGTTAGGTTTCATAATCAATTAAGGGGCCGTCCATAAATGACGTCACGCACCAGGGGGGGGGTCAGACATGTGACGATGTGTGACGAGGGGGGGGGGGGTGAGAAATGTGACGTCACGTAAAAATGCGCAACTTTAAATAAATCTAGAATTGTTAACAACACTTATTGTTATAACAACACTCATACAACATCAGAGTGCAGCGCCACATTAAATACGCACTACAATGACAATAGTTTAAAGCGATTTGAAGCATGTTTTATTTTCAAAATGGAAATATGGTTTTGTGACGTCATATTTGAGGGGGGATCTGACTTTTTGTGACGCCGTGTGACGAGGGGGAGGGGTCAAAAATCGTCCAAAATCGCGTCACGTCTTTTATGGACGGCCCCTAAGGCATTGCTAGAGAGATGGCTGCTTAAGTAAAGGGGCGCCAAAATGAGGCTTACAACGTTACATAACTTATTGCGGCGGGCGCGGCAGCCTGAAACTGCTGCACAAATCTACACCTCAACCTAAAAGTTTATATATCCCGCCACACACAGCCTACATGTCATGTAATTACATTTTGGTACGCGCGCCTATTAAGAACTTACATGTGTAATAAAAGACTTGACCACGATCTCTGGCTCAGTGTCCTTTATTTGGTCCGTACTGTATTACCCACACGGCTGTCTCCTCTTTGCTCAGTCCCCACAGTGCTGACTCCGATGTCTCCCTCTTCTCCACCAGCAGCCCCTCTGTTGGCCTCTGTCGCTCCTGTAGCCCCCACAGCAGCTCCGCTGCTGTTACTCACTCTCAGCCCCCCTGGCTGTAATCGCTGCTGCTCTTCTCCCTCTTGCTTACTCCGCAGCGCTGACAGCCTCGTGCTGTCTCTCTCTCTCTCTTCGTCGCTCCTGCGACTCTCTGCAGCCACACCGCTGCCTCCGACACACAGCCTTCCTGCTCCTGCGACTCTCTGCAGCCACACCGCTGCCTCTAACACACAGCCTTCCTGCTCCTGCGACTCTCTGCAGCCACTCACCACCCTTTAGCTCCCTGCTATTCTCCGGGGTTGGCTCCCGCTGGCCAACGGTGCCCCCTCCTCACGTTCGCCCGCGCGGCCCCACTCTTTTCCATTCACACCCCGACTGCCTTCTCCTTCCGGTTTACCCACTTAAGGACCCCAACCTTTTCACCCACGTCACCTGGCTCCGCCTCCCCGTGACGTCACATCCGGAAGGTTGCTTACGCCCGCATTACACCACCCTCCCCCGTAGAAAAAACCCAGCCGACCTCGGCTGAACAATACCAAAGCGTAATGCGGTGAACCGACCTTCCGCGCTAAAGGACACCAAGCATGCAATATAACAACAGAACAATAACAACAAGTAACATCAACGGACGTACAGAAAGCATGCAATAAATACAAGGGTAAGAACAAGAACAACAACACAACATACAATCAACGAAACGTAAGTGATTTAGAGCGTGTGCGGGTCGCCGGACCGTCCCGGACGGTCGGCGGCCCGCTCGCAGAACGGGAACGCGATGGAACTCGATGAATGACAGGGGGTAATTCTCCTGTCGCGGTTGGAAGTCCGCCAACGTCCCGTGTTCCTGAAGAATCAGTCTTGGCCGTGTCCTTCGAATGTGCCTGCGGCGGGGTCAGAAGGGCTGCAGGGCTCGAAGGTCTCGCAGAGCTGGCAGGCGCCCTCCGAGCAGGGCACCTCGTCCCCCTCGGTGTCACGGCCGCCCTGTCTGGAACAGGTACGACAGGCGCTCTAGCAAGATCAGTGGACGCAGGCAGGGGAGAGTCGGCGGCAACAGACCCCGGCAAGGCAACATTGGGAGATGACGCATCACGTAGGGGAGCAACATATGGTTTCAACCGCGACGTATGAACAAACCATCGGCGAGAACCAATCTGAACGCGCGCCGACTGTGGATTGGGAACCTCAATGAGGCGCACAGGACCATGCCAAGGTTTGTGCAATTTAGGAGAGGTCCCCGGCCGCACCTGCGGGCAATGGAGCCAGGCCAGGTCTCCAACCTTCCAGGGGCACTCCCCCTCGGACCGACGAGCATACCGCTCGTTCCGGGCCTGGGCTTTGGCCGTAGCTACGCGGGCATTTTCCCGCGCCTCCGTAACCCGGCGAACCGTGTCCTGAATGTATTCAGGAAGTGGTTTACGAGGTCCCTTCACCCCAGTACCCAATTGCACATCCACCGGAGGCACGTTTTCCCGACCATACATAAGGTAAAACGGCGAATACCCTGTAGCCGCATGAGGCGTCATCCTGTACGCCGAAAGCACTCCGGGGATGTGCAGATCCCAATCTGATTGCTGTTCACTCACAGTATGGCAAAGCATGGCAGACAATGTCCTGTTCAGCCGCTCGACCATACCATCCATCTGCGGATGGTATGGGGATGTCCGTATTTTCTTAGTCCCAAGGCCCGCGCACACTTCCGCCAATAATTTAGAAGAGAAATTTCGGCCCTGGTCCGTGAGGAGTCTCTCAGGCGCCCCCTTATCCATAATGTACCCAAACAAAAAGGCGTCGGTGATGGCTGCGGCCGACTGATCGGGCAACGGCCAGGCCATCGGCCAACGGGAGAGATACTCAACCCCTACCAGCAAATATTTATTTCCCCTCGCCGATGGTGGGAAGGGTCCTAATATGTCCAGTGCCACCAATTAATTGACTCGAGACACCTGAATCGACTGGAGAGGCGGCACGTAAGGATGTTTAGGCGGCTTACGTCGGGCGCACTCAGGGCACGCGCGCACGTGCCCTACGACATCTGTCGCCATGCCGTGCCAAAAATAATGACGTTGCAACGTCAAGTCTTCTGCACCCCTAAATGTAAGAGTGTCTCACAATGGAGAGTCCTAATCAACTCGAATCGCAAAGACGTCGGTACCACCACACGCCAGCTTTCCTGGACCCCTTCTCGCCACATAAGCAGACCATCTCGGAGAGCGGTTCGCGGCCCCACAGCCGAACTCGGACTCCCATTGTCCCTCGTAGACCGCTTCCGCATGGACAACAACGACTCATCCATCATCTGTTCCCGAATCCAGACAGACCGCGGCAGATTCAAAACCCCGTCAGTCGGTCCCGGTTCCATCGGAGTATCCGACTTCTCGACGGCCAACGTAAGCGGCTGAGGGGGGTTCAGAATCGGCGAACACCTATGCGTCCCCGACTCACATTTGCAAGGGGCTCGCCGCGGTAATCTGGAAAGTGCGTCAGCGTTCGCATGGCGCACCCCCTTCCGATGTTGAATTTGGAAGGAAAATTCCTGTAGCGTGTCCAACCAACGTGCCCACTGTCCGGATGGCTGGTCCATTTTAAGTGCATATTGCAAGGCCGCATGATCCGTTCGCACAACAAAGGAACGACCGTAAAGGTACGGTCGAAATTGCCGTAGGAAAAAAACAACCGCCAAAAGTTCTCTACGAGTGACACAGTAGCAAGTTTCCGCAGGAGACAAGACTCGGCTACCATACGCCACGACGCGCTCTACACCCCCTTTAGACTGTGATAACACCGCCCCAATACCTGTGTCACTCGCGTCCGTATCAAGAATGAATGGGCGATCAAAATCGGGATAATCCAATGTTGGGGCCGTTGCCAATAGATCACGCAGACTCCGAAAGTCCGCCTCTTCCGGCTGTCCCCAAACAAACTTCCGTCCTTTACCCGTAAGGAGATGCAAGGGCCTCGCAATCGTCGCAAACCCCGGCACAAATCTTCGATAATACGAGGCAAATCCCAAAAACCGCCGAACATCCCCCACGGTGGCCGGAGTCGGCCAATCCCGGACGCACGCCGTCTTTTCCGGATCCGTGGACACCCCCTCAGCACTCACAATGTGCCCCAGATAACGGACGGACCGTTGCAGTAGGTGGCATTTCTTTGGTTTAAATTTTAAATTCGCAGAGCGCATCCTCGTGAACACTGTCTCCAGCCGTGTTAAATGTTCCTCAAATGTGCGGCTGAAGACAATGATATCGTCCAAATATATAAGACACGTCTCCCACTGCAACCCCGTCAAAACGAGCTCCATCAATCTTTGAAATGTGGCAGGGGCCGCATTCAATCCCATCGGGAGGCAGTTAAATTGAAATAACCCCTGCGGCGTACGGAAAGCGGTTTTCTCCCGTGAGGACTCGTCAAGGGGGAGCTGCCAAAATCCCGAAGAGAGGTCCAGTGTGGAAAAGAACTTAGCCCCCGACAATGCGTCAAGGGAGTCGTCCATACGCGGCAGGGGGTACGCATCTGCCACCGATATCTTATTCAATTTCCGGAAATCAACACAAAATCGCAAGTTGCCATCCTTTTTCTTAACCAAGACCACAGGAGCGCCCCATGGGCTGTTAGATGGCGATATGATATCCGCAGCCAACATGCCTTCTACTGCCCCCCGAATGTGTTCTCGCTCCGCAGGACTCATCCGATGCGAATTTAATCGAATAGGGGCAGCGTCGCCCGTCTCAATGTGATGGGAAAGCAACGATGTGCGGCCCAGATCCAAATCATCGGAGCTGAACACATCCGAATATGTCAACAACAATTTACGCAGCGCATCACGTTGCTCCACGGACAGGGAAGAATTTTCGTCACATAAGTTAGCAATCCAACGATTATCCGAACCCCTCGGCTCGGAAACACCAGCGACCACTCCCCGGCTATGCGGACAATCGTGCGTCGCAAACGCCGTAGTGGCATGTGCCACAACCGTACCGGCCGGAACACGGATGTTTTCCACCCCCGCGTTAAGCACCTGTAAAAACGGTAATTGATCCGGCCGGACAATGGTCTGTGCCCCAACTAACGCCAATCCTGTTGTTATCGTGGCGGATGGCGACAACAAGACCCCTACTGCTCCCAGACGATTAGGCAGGGGCTTCCAATACCGCAAGGGTATAAGCATCTGTGAACCAGGTGGGATGTCCACAGATGCGACGGACAGCGCCTGCACCTGTACGGCCGAAGCAGGTCGCCCCCAGGGCGACGGCAGAAACGATATTTGACGGCCACCCGGCAATTCAATACAATTCTCATTGATTTTGATCAAAATGGGCATTCTAGCCAAAAAATCGGTGCCTAATAAGCAAGGAACCGCCAAAGATCTTGATATTAACACAACACCCGAAGCCGACACATCCCCAATAGATATCTTAGCATCCACCTGGCCCACAATACCCATACTACCCCCGTTCGCAGCGACGCACGACCCATAAACCGGGCGCACAGCCCCCGGTGGGATGCCCAACAGATGGAAAATGACATCCGATATAATAGTCGCAGACGCTCCAGAGTCGACCAAAATGCGCACGTCCACCCCTTGTATAGACCCCGGTACAGTGGACGAACCCGTAGCGGCCGCGACGACTCTCCGCGCCAATTTGCGCCACTGCGTCACCGAGCGACAAGGCCCCGTCGATGGCCTATCATGAATAACAACAATAGGGTCGCGCAACGAAGGTGATGGGTGAGGTGCAAAGCCTTGCCGGGCGTCTGGTGTGTGCCGACATGCCTGTTTCGGAGGGTCTTTGGGCGTCTTGTCCGGTACAGAAACCTCCTGCTGCGGCGGACCCGGGAAGCGGGCCCAGCAATCCTTGGCGTAATGGCCCCTACGGCCGCAGCGGAAGCAGTCGGCATCGTTGCGCCGAAGCGCAGGTCTTGCATCCCGGCGGCCCCGTTCCGATGGCATAGCGCGCGGACCAGGGCCTCCGCGTCCCGACCATGGAGAGGAGGCGGCCGTCAACTCCCGAGGACCCCGCTCATCCGGCACATAGACCGCCTTTGTGGGGTCCCACCCCATCGCGCCTCCTTCCTTGACGGGCCCACCCGTCCATGCCGCCACTTGCTTCCAGCGACGGAGATTAAACTGCGCATCCAGACACTTTGCTGCCGCTCGGGAAGTGAGCTTCTCATGCCCACACACAGGCATGGGGATCCCCAGATCCCGAGACAGCTCCAGCATTTTGCCTAATATGAGAGGCTCGAGCAGGTCCTGTGGCGTCTCCGGATAAGCTGCCATGGCCAGCTCCAGCACCGCACCTCTGAACGCCACGGGCGATTCCTCGGGTGCTCGCTGTCGTTGAGCGAATCGCCGATGCGCATCGTCAGGTGGCTCATAAGCGTCGGCCATTTCTTCAAAAACTCCGCATAAGGTCTTCTTTTTGTCGGCCGTTATGGAACGGAAAAATCGAACAGATTCATCGTCCAGTAGAGTCGGCAACACTTCCAAGGCCTCAGCATCGGTCCATCTTGCGGAACGTACCGCCGCCAAGAATCGGCAGGCGAAAGCGCTCCAATCGCCCCCGATGGAGAATTCCTTAACTGTGGTGAGGTGGCGACTCCGACTCCTCTTCACGTTCTCTTCAATTGTTGGTTGTTCTGGAGGCAAATTCAAAAAGGCATCGGCCCGCGGCGTGTCCAAGATGGCGGTTTGGCGCCGCGGGACACGCAAGATGGCGGCTTCTTGCCGCGTGGCTAATGGCGGCGGCAGGGCAGGCAACGTGGCGGCCCGTGGAGCACCTTCAGCTTCCTCCGTCGTCCTCGGCGTGACGAGTTGACATAGCTGCGCCAGGACGTCCTTGAGTGCCTCCAGTTGCACCGCCATCTGTTGCCATCTCTGATCAGCGTCCGATGATGTTGACGGCCCCGCCATCGCGCCGACATCTTCCACACCCGTCCCCATGCTCGCTTCAGCAGAGCTCTCCTCCACCACCCCAGCAGGATCCATGGTCGGAGGGAATTCGTCGTCGTCGGACGATGAAGCTGATGCTGGCGGCGGAGTAATCTTCTTCCTCACTTGCTTCGACATGCCGTTTCACTTCTGGCACCAGTGTAATAAAAGACTTGACCACGATCTCTGGCTCAGTGTCCTTTATTTGGTCCGTACTGTATTACCCACACGGCTGTCTCCTCTTTGCTCAGTCCCCACAGTGCTGACTCCGATGTCTCCCTCTTCTCCACCAGCAGCCCCTCTGTTGGCCTCTGTCGCTCCTGTAGCCCCCACAGCAGCTCCGCTGCTGTTACTCACTCTCAGCCCCCCTGGCTGTAATCGCTGCTGCTCTTCTCCCTCTTGCTTACTCCGCAGCGCTGACAGCCTCGTGCTGTCTCTCTCTCTCTCTCTTCGTCGCTCCTGCGACTCTCTGCAGCCACACCGCTGCCTCCGACACACAGCCTTCCTGCTCCTGCGACTCTCTGCAGCCACACCGCTGCCTCTAACACACAGCCTTCCTGCTCCTGCGACTCTCTGCAGCCACTCACCACCCTTTAGCTCCCTGCTATTCTCCGGGGTTGGCTCCCGCTGGCCAACGGTGCCCCCTCCTCACGTTCGCCCGCGCGGCCCCACTCTTTTCCATTCACACCCCGACTGCCTTCTCCTTCCGGTTTACCCACTTAAGGACCCCAACCTTTTCACCCACGTCACCTGGCTCCGCCTCCCCGTGACGTCACATCCGGAAGGTTGCTTACGCCCGCATTACACATGGAAGAACGTCCCAAACAGACAGGCGCAGTCTTTCAGCCTTAGTCACTGGTCTGTTTTTTGGTGGCAGTAACTACGACGGCCTATTTTTAGTTCTTATTAGTGACACCACGCTCCAGGCGGCTGCAGCAGCCGCAGCAACCCACGCACGTTCAATTACATCAGCATGGTTTAAACGCCGACTAGCGAACGGAGAGGAAGTGAATCGTTCGTGGCTATTATATTCACCAATCAATAAAGATGCTTACTGTTTTTGTTGTCTATTATTTACATCATCGAGTTCAAACTCACGAGCTTCGTTTGAGTTCACAAACGGTTTCAACAAGTGGAGAAAGCCAGAAAAACGAAATTCTCATGAAAACAATCCTAGCCACCGCACAGCTTTTACTGCATGGAAGGAAGCCGAACGAAGGATAATTGATGGTACTGGAATTGACGCAGTGGTTCAAGCTCAGATTCATTTGGAAAAACAACGTTGGCGAGATATATTGCAAAGAATACGCACCTGTATTAAGTTTCTGGTTTCACAAAATTTGGCACTACGTGGCCATGAGGAAAATTTGAATGCGGATGAGGATTAAAATGTTGGAAAAATTATCGCGCTGATAAAACTCGTTGCGCAGTATGCCCCATTGTTAGCAGAACACGTACAGCACGCAGGAGAAAATCCGGGATCAGTTTCTTATTTGTCACCGGAAATCCAGAATGAATTCATCCACATACTTGCGTCGACTGTAAAGAACCAATTGTTGAGTGATATCAGGAAAAACAAGTACTACGGTATCTTACTTGACTCAACTCCTGATCTAAGACATCGGGAACAGCTTTCTCAGGTCATAAGATTTGTGGATGTGGATTTTGAAACTAAAAAAATAACTATCAAATATTTTTTTTTAGGTTATATCGATATACATGCAAAAGATGCAGCAAGCCTAGAAAGAGTCATCGTCGAAAGACTTAAATCTGACAACATACCTCAAGCCGACTGTCGGGCACAATGTTATGACAATGCTGCTGTGATGACTGGGCATATATCCGGCCTTCAACAACGAATATGTGACAAAATCACAGAGCATTGTCAACTGTGACAAGCACAGCTTAAACTTAGCAGGAGTACACTCAGCTAAACAGGATCCACATTTCGTCACATTTTTTGGAACAGTTGAAAGTATATATTTGTTTTTCTCTCGTTCAACAATTCGTTGGGAAGAGTTAAAAAAGATGTGCCCATCACAGTAAAGTGGGAGTCTGAAACATGCTGGAGTGCACGATCAGAAGCTGATAAAGCTATCTATGAAGGACTGGATGAACTAGTAGGGCTGCTAGACAAATTATCGGAGGACGTAGCTATAACGCCTGAAACCAGAAGCGATGCAGAACAGTTACACGCATGCGTATTCAATGTTAACTTCATAGTTTTATTACATTTCTAGAATGTCATTCTTGGAAAAATGTATCGTGTTCAGAAGCGCTTACAGGAATTTTTGGAAAACGGGGCATAGATACAACAGGATCCTACTATGAACTTCAAGGAAGCAGCAAATGATCTTGAATCTTTGGAGCATGAATTTGTCAAGCTTCGTGATGATTTGAGCCAAGTTGCTGTAGAAAACGCCAAAACAAGATGCACAGCCTGGGGGATAGATGTGGACAGAAGAAGATGCCAGGAGAACTGGCAAGAGATGCAGGACTTTCAGCAGAAGAAGAAATTGTGCGCGTTATGAAGAGCGTACTTTATCGACTTCAACAGGAGATGTCAACACGGTTTTTACGACTAAAAGACCTGAAGACAAAATATGGATTTCTGCTGGACGTCACAACTCTTCTAACCGACACAGATGTCGATGCAATTCGTCTAAATTGCACATATTTTGGAAATTTATATGACACCGACATCAATGGCCACGAACTTTTCACAGAAATTGGATATTGCAAAATGCTGCTCAGTAACCGGAATGAAGTTCTACCAGAAACTCCTTTGGATCTTCTTAGTTTTATTGTGTTTTATGGAGACGACATATTTCCGAATTTGCGAATTTCACTGCAAATTTTATTAACAATAGCAGTTTCAATTGCAAGCTGTGAGCGGTCATTCAGCAAATTGAAACTTATTTTGTCGTATTTGCGTGCTTCAATGGGACAAGATCGTCTCAGCGATCTTGCTCTTCTTAGCGTTGAAAGAGACACATTGCAAAAAACTGATTTTGATTACATGATTGACCAGTTTGCGACAGTGAAATCAAGAAAAATTAATCTTTTGTAGACTATGTCAACCAGTCTACGACAGTGACTGAGTGAGCCATGTAATATAATTTCTATAAATTTGCTTCTTTAAATACAATGTTTCATTAACATTTAAATTGTTATTCCTTATTCGATGTAATAGGAAAATGTGATTAAACGGGGGGGGGGGGGGGGCGCCAATTTTATAGTTCGTCCCCGGGCGCAAAATATCCTAGCTACGCCTCTGTAAACTGGGAACGTTTTCTAGTATTGCATTGTTAGTAGTGATTGTCGGGGGTGGTAGGTGTCCTCCTGGAGCTTGTTGGAAAGGACCTTTGTTTTGCTGGTATTCAATGTTAGACCCATCCTGTTATAAGCATTTGTAAATATGTTGAAAATGACTTGAAGGTCAACTTCTGAGCAGGCACTGACTTGGACATCATCAGCATATTGGAATTTGATAACGGATGTGATTGATGTTTTCGACTTGGCTCTGAAACGGTTGATTTTTAATATGTTCCCGTCTGTCCTATACGTGATATCTATGCCTCTGGGAAGTCTGTTCTCTGTCACGTGAAGCATTCCCGCCAGGAAGATAGAGAAAATAGTTGGTGCAATAACGCATGAGGGAGTGCAGGTGTTCTAGTCGTCGCTGTCCTTCATGTTTGTAATACTCAGCAGGAATCTGGTCTAGCCCACTAGCTTTGTTCTCTTTCATCTGCTTTACAGCTTTAGCCACTTCAAGCATCGTTGGCTATCCAGCTAAATCCTCAGTGGTAGTGTTCAGAATTTGACTGAATATAGAAGCGTCTACAACAAGCGTTGCAGTTGAAAAGAATACTGAAGTGTTCCTGCGAGCGGGAGATGATTGCATTTTGTCTTTGAAGATTTCTGTTCCATCCTTAGACTGAAGTGGTGCAAGGCCCTGTTTTGATGGTCCATATAAGACTTTGGTTCTAGATTTGAAGCTTTCGTGACTGCAATGATTCATATTCTCAGGTTTTTTCGGTAAAGTCACGTAGGTAAAAACATTAAAATTAATGAAAGTAAAATAAAACAAAACAAAAATAAAATTCACGACGTTTCTTGATGCAGCTAATTCGGCTGTGACGGTCCCACCTGATGACGGAGACTTGTGTTGCCTCCGAAACGTCGTGAATTTTATTTTTGTTTTGTTTTATTTTACTTTCATTAATTTTAATGTTTTTACCTACGTGACTTTACCGAAAAAACCTGAGAATAAGACTTTGGTTATTTTAAAAAAACAATGTTGGTTATTGGAATCTGCAAGATGTTGTATGTCTTCTACTTTCTTTCTGAACCAGTTCTTCAGTTCCCCAGATTTTAGTTTGTACTTCCGATTTGGCCTCCTTATATGATTATTTTTTCTGTCTAGACTGTTTGTGTTATTGCCAGGCAATGAATGCTTTCTGCTTCTTGTCAATGAGGCCTGTGATTTCCTGGTCATTGTCATCAAACCAGTCACAGTTTTTCCTTCTTGTGTAGCCAATGGTGTTTTCACAGCTGGTTATAACTGCCATCTACAGTTGTGTCCAGTACTCATGAACATTTCCTGAAGCCTGGTTCGTGCTGAGTCTTTGAGCTAGTTGTTCTTTCAGTCGGGCCTGTACTGCTGGGTCTTTTAGTCTGGTTACATTGAATCTTTTTCTCTATAGTTTTGGTCGGTTGATGTGTTTATGGTTTAGTTTGAGAGTCATCACTGATCGAATTAGTCTGTGGTCAGTCCAGCAATTTTCTGCATTGATCACGACACGAGTGATGCAGACGTCTGTGCTGTCAAGCTTCCTAACAATCATGTAGTCCAGTAAATGCCATTGGTGTGATCGAGGGTGGCACCTCGAGGTCTTAAGGCTATTCTTCTGCCTGAATAGGGTGTTGCTGATTGTCAGGTGCTCAGAACAGGTTGTAAGAAGGTGACCATTGGAGTTGGACTTTCCAACTCCCTCTTTACCAATTACACCGTTCCACATTTGATGGTCTCTCCCAACTCTAGCATTGAAGTCGCCGAGGAGAATCAGCTTGTCAGTTTTTAGTGTACTCTGAAGGATTTGGTTGAGTTGGCTGTCGTAGGTCTCCTTAGTGTCTTCTTCAGAGTCCAGTGTTGGTGAATAGGTACCGATGATGGTTGCATGTTGGTCTTTTGCGAGTTTCAGGCGTAGGGTCATAAAACGCTCATTGATACCAATTGGAAGCTCACTAAAGCTGCCAATCAGCACGTTGTCTATTGCAAACCCTACATCATGCAGGCGTCGTTCATGCGCTGCTTTACCCTTCCAAAAGGTGTAGACTCCACTTAGCTCGGTCAGTTGGCCTTCATCTGCCAGACGGGTTTCGCTGAGGGTGGCAATATGGATATTACATCGTCGCAGCTCGCATGCCACAAGAGCTGTTCGGCGCTCTATACGTTGCGAGTTTGGGTTGTCTGTGAGGGTCCTGACATTCCAGGATCCAATGTTTAGGTTATATTTATTTTTGTTTCGACCGCAATTATTGATGTTCCCTCTGGTCGCGGTAAGACAGACAGGGTGTTGCTAGGCAGGCTATGTTTAGGGCACCTTTTCTAGCCCCCTCCCCATTTGGGGTGAGCAGAGTGAATCCTGGTGGGCTGCTCAGTGACAGCTACAGCTGCCGGGATGCACTCCTGCCTAATCCGAGTGCGTGACGACCTTCTAATAGCTGCCGCCTTGGTGCTGGGTTGTGACTAGGAGCTTCTAGCTGCATAGGCCTGCCCCGCTCGCCACTTGCCAATCGCCCAAGGGCTTTGGGTGTGTAGTGAAGTGGTGCGATGGCACAGTTTCCCTGGAGGGTGCCAGTGCGTGAATTAATTTACGTGCAGTGTCTGTTGCACACCAGCTACCGCACGGGGCTTAACCAGGAACCAAGCCTGGGTCCAATGGCAAGAAAGAAAACCAAGACGATCGGAAGCACCAGACATCCAGTGACTCCACCATATGCCGTTGGCCATCTGGACCGTAGCTCATCCGACCCACCGAGGTGGGCCGTTGGCCACTTGGTATCCACCCGGGATTTTATCAGGGTTTACTCCCTTAGCCTAAATGGCGAACCAGAGCCCCGTGAGTCAGCGCGTTTCCAGGTGAGTCCAGACAGGCCTTCTTGGTTACCGAAGCGGCCCAGGTGGTCGAACCACCCACCATACTTCGCCCTGTCTGGCAATACTGTACCTTACCTGTTACCACCTCCTACGACGTGGACGAGGGGTTGTTTTTTGGGAGGCATTTAGCCTAAGCATTGCAACACGAAATAAACGCGAGGCTAACACACTGTATAACTGGCTATGCAATTACCAATTTGTAACATTTTCTCTACCCTTTTAAATCCTGTGCTACAGCACTGTATTAAACGAGGTGGTGTCGACTAGGCTTAGATGAAAAAGTAGCAACTCCGCGATTGAATGAGGTGAATTAGATGAAGCACTCTGTGTAGCCATGGGATATCTGGGTACAGGCCCACCAGGCTGTTCCAGGCAAGTACCGGGCTGACCACAATACACAAAGGCCTCACAGCGATTACCAAAGTCTGCAGGTGCATTCTCCCTGAAAGGTTTCACCCACAGCCAGGGCCGTCCATAACGGTGCGGGGCCCGGGGCAAACTACCCACTGTGCGAGCCCCTCCACCCCCATGCCTTCAAACGAAGCCGGAAGTTTACATCCGACGTGACATTGAAGCGCGCCGCCCCCCCCCCCCCCCCAAGTGGGGGGCCCAGGGCGATCACCCCGATTCGCCGTGCCCTAGGGACGAGCTCTGCCCACAGCTTCATTGTTGTCAGTTTCTTCAGGCAGCTCTCTTGGCAGTAATCTTGAAACGCACCGACCTCCTCCCGCACAAGACTCCTAATGTCTGTGTCATTCAAAATGGGCATTAGTCAGCCACCTATAGATTAAGCTGTCAGCAGTATCGGCTCTGCCGAGCAGAGTAGTGCCTTCCACTCATGTCTTTGGCCGATCGCGAGCGCTTACTGGATTGGTGGGGTTGAGGGTGATTTTGCTGCAGGGAATTTGAAGAACAAGAGCCCCGCCAAATTTAGGGAAAGGAGAGAACCATTAGAGAGGCCCGTTAGGAGGCATTGATTGGGATTGCTGGAGTGTTGGCAAGAGTTGGAGAGATCGAGAATTCTCCAGAAGGTTGGGGAAAAGCGATACGAGAGCGGGATGAGATCATCTCAGGGCATTCGTGTACAGCTTCCGTCCGGTGTATTTGAGAGTTCAAGGTAGAGTAAAAGTAGCCCTTACCAAGCGACCGCTGGACTCGTGATTCCTTTTCACATGTACCCACATACATTTGTGTGTACCTACACGTACATGCACGTATACAATACACACGTTTCGATTTAAAGCCTTTCGTGACTGCAGGGATTCATCTTCTTGGTTCTTTCGGTAAAGTCACGTAGAAGGTAAATAATAAAATAATAAAAATAAAACATAATAAAATAATTCTCACGACGTTTCGGCCACAACGCAAGCAGCCGTCTTCAGGTGGAGAACATGTCTGTCAAGTAGAGTCTGAATGGCACGCCCCAGGCTTGGAGCGACTATTTATGCTGGGATGGAGGGGCGAAGAGCGCTTTGACAAAATAATTTGCATATCAAGAGGAATTTAGCATATTTATGGGAAATGCAGATATACATTGTGTTAAACATTACACTTTAATACTATTTATTATTATATAATATGCTATACACTATACCATTAACCGTCGCGTGAAAGGTATAAGGTAATATATAGTATCGTAATTTTATAGTGAATATATAGCAGTGTGGTATACAGTTAAGTGGGTAGAATAAAACATAGTGTAATATGACAATGTATATTCAATAAGCATATTAGTTGCTGCGGCGCCATATTATTAACATTCCTTCCCTTTATTAATTCTAACATTACTCCCTCCCTTTGATACTGCTAATCCTGCATAATGCATGGGCATAATGACTTGAAACCCCTCGCCAAACCTCCTACGCATTTCACAAGTAGTACTAATCGCATATCTGCATTTCCCATAAATATGCGAAATTCGTCTTTTATATGCAAATTATTTTGTCAAAGCGCTCTTCGTCCCTCCATCCCAGCATAAATAGTCGCTCCAAGCCTGGGGCGTGCCATTCAGACTGTCTACTTGACAGACCTGTTCTCCACCTGAAGACGGCTGCTTGCGTTGTGGCCGAAACGTCGTGAGAATTATTTTATTATGTTTTATTTTTATTATTTTATTATTTTCCTTCTACGTGACTTTACCGAAAGAACCAAAAAGATACACACGTTTGTTGTACATTTCCCGCACCTCCAATTAGCATGGTTGGCGACGATACGGCGCGAAACAAGTTCAACGTACGTGCCTGTGAAAGGGAGTCCACACGAGGCGATCTCCAGGTAAGGGCTTTATTAATAATCTCTTACACTCCAACACACACAATAAGCCATCTCTTCAAGAGCCCATAGAAGAAGGTTCCTCCAACCTCCTTCCCATTTCCATCAACCAATCCTGGCTAGCTTGTGTCCCCGCCACCTTTGATATTTTTGTGTTTTAGTTGTGATTGTGCCTACGTGCCCGTACACCCAGGCGCAACGACCGAACCCAAAGTGGGGGGGGCGGCTTCTCTCCTTCCTCCCAACTCACTTTTACTTAAATAGCGACTACGGATTATTTTTAACCCGTATACCATAATGTTAGGCTATAACTATGTTGATTACTTTTGTTGCACCGTGTACTGGTTTTAGAGGAAGACAGTCTGACACTGTATTAATAAAAAAATATGTATAGGTACAATACTATTCGCAATTAAGTTATCGTGCGTCTTGCTTTCATGCCGGGCCTCCGTGGGTCTAGGATTTCCTCAAAGGGGGTGGATCGCGCAACGTGATGCTGCTCTATTGATATGCCGACAGGCAGACGCGTTAATCATCGGGCTTGGTCCATAGTAGATCGCAGGTTATTTTTAATTAATAAATTAAAAACAACCACCTTGAACTGTTTTACTTGTTAATCTGTTGATTCGGGTCCCCCTTGCGGCCGACTGGGCCCTCATGCGAATAACGCTGCCACCACCTCCATCGTAACACCACCCCGTGTTCCTACGAGACCCTTCCACAATACACACACACACGTAGTACCCACAACGCGCACGGATGTATCTCATACGCATGCACCCACACGTGCATAAATTAATTCATATTCTTACACATATACCTCCACAGTGCACAAATTAATATTTTAGACGTGTAGGATCGCCGAAAGGAGTATTATATAAATATAAACGCCCAACTTTATCTGTGATTAATATGAACGCTGCACTTCCCGTCGTTTTCATGCAGGGGGTGCTGCAAACTGACGCGCCCCCTGCATGAACGATGGAGGCGCAGGGACAGACGTTCAATTCCATTGGAATCAATCTGCAGACGGCAGTCTTCTCGCACGGCCAGCTCTATGTCGCCTTATCTCGATCCCGCAATCCCAACCAGGTGAAAGTCCGCATTGAACTGAACCCCCAGCAAGGCCATCTACTTAACGACGAGAGAAAATTCACACGAAATGTCCTTGTCAATGAAGTCTTCCAGATGTAAAATGATAAACGCTTTTAATGAAGAAATACAATTATCTAATTCAAAACATAATACAATTCAAAGATGTTTCATTTTAAAACTTCAAAATGGAGCATCATGAATGCGTCGTTCGTGTGCAATTTTTTTTGGGACTTTCCTGGCCGAAGGCCATAAATGGTTGTGAAGGGGGCACCACAGGCGCCCCCGAATAACCCTAGTTAATATTTCTTCGCGGCCAAACAGCAGCTTGACGGCTGCGTCATTTGAAATCCAAAGCGGATATACAGGGACTCCTCTACTTACGAACGAGGTAGTTTCAAGAGGTCTGTTATAAGTTGTTCTTAAGCCTAACTTTACTCCTGTAGATTCCAAACATGTTGTACGGCATGTACACTAAACACTGGGAATGGCTTTCAACTTTGTATAATCTCCTGCAGATGTAGATGCCACCACCGCCATCTGTTGCGCGGCGGTTGAACTTACGACTCTCGGTCCAAACTGGCAACTGGACATACGGATAGGCTAGTTCGTATCTCTGAAAGTTCGTAAGTCGAATGTTCCTAAGTAGAGGAATCCCTGTATTAACAGATGGATATTCATTGTCATTTATAGAACTACATTAACCTAATTGGCTGTGTCCGGTGGTGGCGAGTTTAACGACACATTTATATTCACGCGATCTAACGCCAAAAAAGCCCCTTATAGAATCGGCCAATCACGCGCTGAAAAAAGCTGTCAGAGCTGGGCTCCGGCTCGCACACGCACCCGATTGGTTAAAGATCAAATGTAATTCAACGGTGATTGACGGGGAGGATTTTGAGTGAAAAGCCCGTTAAAAACTCAATACTGGAGGGGCGAGTGGTCGCTATAGGATGGTTAGGGTAGCTGGAATGATCTCCCCCTGGACATTAAGCAGTCGACCTCCTGAACCTCCTTCCATTCCTCTCAAAAGCCTCACATTCTTCTCCATTCCCCCCCTCCACTCCTTCCCCCATCCCTCCCCTGTAGCCCTTTCGTGACCCCACGTGTGCCCTCTGTTACGGTACCTCAATCCTCGGTCCTTGTACTGTCCCTTGAAAATCTAAATCTGATTCCCGCTTTTAAACTCCGTAAAGGCGCCTTGAGTCTAAGGCTCTCTATAAATATAAAATAAGTTAAGAAAGTGGATATGGTTAAAGGGTCGAGTTGGATCCAAAAACGGGATAAAAGGGATGGGTTAAATGAGCGCTCGAGGTGTCCAAATTTAAGTTTCTTCTGTTTGGCGAGTACAAGAGTAAACGTACACATCGTGCTGGACTCCTCTTCATCTGGTAGCAGCAGTGGGATAGCTACCTATCTCGCCTTAGGCGGGAAGACCACCGTCCAAAGAGATTCAGCAGGAGTGAGGCAGGAGGAAAGAGACGGTCCGAGTAGGTGCCCCAGGGGAGCCTGGGCCTGGAGGCCTCTTGTCAGCGAGACCTTCCTAAGTCGGAGCCGCCATCTGGGTGCCGCGGTGGTGAGATGTTAACCACCTCACCTGGTATACAGGAGGTCGTGGGTTAGATCCCGACCCTGACGCCTGCTGTATATTTGGAGTTAGCATGTTCTCCCTGTGGTCGGGTGGATTTTTCTCTGGGTCCTTCGGTTTTCCCCTCCACATATAGAATCAACATCACGTGATTATAGGCCACTTCGCCGAGCTATCATTTGTGGCCAAGTCACTTCTAAAAAAAGAGCTACATATTGCTCAGTGGGACTTACCTGGTAGAATAAAAACAGTTTAGGAGCACCGAAAACTCAAGGGCATTCTCCACCAAATACCTCACCAGTATCCAGAGGCTCACGCCGAAATCTACCTCGTTTGAAATAAAAGTCGACTGGCTGATAGAAGCAGTTGCTACTGCTGCACCAGCAGCTGGCGGCGACCACCGCGCAAGCCTGCAGCATTCGCCGCCTCTGTTTGAGCCTCAACGGCCGTCCCCTCCAGCGGTACAGCCAGAGCAGAAGCCCGAGGCACCACAGCAACCACCGCCGATGCCACGTCTGTTAAGGGAGGCTCAACTGCTTCTTTAGCTGCCGCCTCCGGGTGGCACGGCCAGCTCGTGAAACAGATGCCGCAACATCTGCTGCAAATGCCGCTCCCGATGGAGGTTTTGCAGCCTGTCCAGCTGTATCTTCAACAACCACTACGCAGCAACCGCCGCATCAACAGAGGGCTACAGGGGGCACCGCAGCAGCAACCACCGCTACATCTCTTACGGGTTCCAATTTCTTCACGTGGTCAGTAAAAGTGAATTTTGTGATAATCATTTGAAATGAGTGGGTGATCAAATAACCCACTCTTATTAGTCACGTCAATCGGTACTACTAAAGTTCTTAATCCTTAAGGGGTACAAATTTCCACTCTGGGCCATGGACCACATATGCTCTCACGCAGGGGTGGTGTGGATAGAATGATGCATGACCTCCTTTGTCTCTCTCCAATTCTGATGTCCGCATTCTGCATCAAGTACTCAAATTAAATCCTGGGTCAACCTTGGGGAGACCCCAAGCGAGCGCGAGTTGCCACTTACGTTGTGCGCGGCTGGGAATCGAACCCAGGGGCCCGAGCACAGAAACACTGCATACATCGAAGCGGGAAGGCAATTTGCGTAGGCTACAAAAATGTGACGTGAGAAAAGTAGAGTTCCGCGGACGACATCATCACTCCCGCTCCAATGTTTACAATTGCGTAGGCCGTTCGGTACTTGGCGCAGCGAGCAAACCGATTCGCAACCAGTTAGGACACGCGGACACATGAACACGGGCTCTGGCATTCGGCTAACACTTTCAATGCAAATCAAAATCCCAAGACCACAGATTGGCAATTTACAGTTTATTGACCCCTACAAGAATATAAAATTCATCGCAATTAAACTAATGCACGTTTACAGATAATTATATTAATTACAGCAGGCACACAGAGCGAGCGTTGCTATCTAAACCCATTCAGGACAATGCAAACAATCGCTATTATAGCACAGAGCCTAGCACAGGGTACACGCTGCCATCTCGTGCGTGTATTCACCAGGGACGGACGATTTTCAGACACCATGGCCGTCAGTGTCCCCCCTCCTGATGTCCAGCCCTGCACAACCGTTAAAGGCCGGCCAATGCCAGCAATAGCTGTACCTGCACGTATTGCGATAACCAGTCTTGAGATCTGGGACTTGCTATCAATGCAATGTTCTTTCTCACTCTCTTGCTCCACCAATGACAGGTTCTATTACATTCCAAAATTAGTTTACAGTGGGTGCTGTTTTGAGACATATGGGCCAGGAATGATTGGGAAAAAAGGAGATACGGACCTTTATGAAACTGTTCTCCAGTCCACTATAACTGCAAAGCACACGGCTTCCCTGCCCCACCACTTCCTCCTATGACACGGTTGCTTGTCGCATTACTTTCGCACGGGTGATCCTTAAACTGGTAAAAAAAAAGTTGAAGTCACGACAAAGTAGGCCCTGCAATGGAATTTTGCCGGATGTGTCTGGAACGTCCACATTTCCCACTGTTTCAGTTGATCCAAAAATACAATTTCATACATGTTATTGTCTTGTTCTATGAAATGTGGTAAATCCGTAACTCACATTTGTTACTGAATATCCACCCCTTTTGATGTAGCACCAGCACTTATGTCAAGCCTAAGACTTTTTGATAACTCCTCACATTCAATGGATATTGCCCAATACCAGCTACTGGCCTCAGTATGAGAATATAGGCAATTGCTCATTGGAGCAGTACCCAGTGGTACTGGGCGCTTCCCACGATCCTGACAAGGTATCGGGAACTGAGTGCGGTATCCACCAATGGTCATCATCATGTCTGTGTCTTTCCCCCATATTCAGCTCAATCTAGCATCCTTTATTTCAACCAGGTGGGAAAAGCCCATCGCACAATTCAAGAGAGACCTCTCAACCTTCATGCAGTGTTGTGTATTGTCATTCCGCGAGTATTGTATTCATTTTTCTTATATTCATTCCCAATGCTTAAGTTTTACAACACCATCGTCGTTCATGCAAATTGCACCCCACATCACAGAGGAACCAGACTCCAGCTGGAAGGCAGCAGCCAGGTGGCGAGCCGGCACTACAGAGCTCTGCAGTCCTCTACATAGTAAGATGTGTTCGAGCCAATAAGTGCGTATTATACATGTGGCAGGCAACCAGAGCACCGGGAGAAAAACCTTAATTCTTTCCGCAATCCCAAATCGCATTGTTTGACAAATTCCGCCGAGCAATGTTCATGTTTACTTCGCACCTTTTGGGGAGGAAATCCCGAGTGCCAAGTGCAAGCCGTGGGAGAGAACGCAGTCACGGGAACTTGTAAAACTACGCTGCACCGAACAAGACCGCGGGAAAACTACTTACTGTACTGCCTGACTAAGCACTAAAAAGCCCTGCAGGTGTAGGCTTTGCAAATAAAAAAAATTATGCTGGCTGTGCTCGCACGATTCGTCAGCACATGGTCGTCGGCACAAGAAGGTTTAATTAACACTGCGCCATACTTTAACCCAACGAGAGACATCTCCCACCCCCCGACGCCCCTCCACCAGCACTTTCAACAAGCGAGACATGTGGACAATGTGTAGCGATAATTAATGCAGCATTACTAATATCAATGTGTACATAGTGTTGGACGTGCCGGTATGCCGCAACCGGCACTTTGCACAGCGACAAAACACGATTACCGGAACTTGTCAGAACAGTCGCTATTCCTTATCCTATTTCTGCAGTGAACGTGGGCTGCGTGATGAATAGGCTTCACGCCGGGAACTTCCAACATTTCCATGTCGGCCACCGTGCATGCGTGCATGCACTGTGTCATTAGTTACGTGCCGTAGTATCGCGTAACTAACCTAATGATGTTGTGCACTCGCTCGTCTCTTTAGGTGTTTCTTATCGGCCTTCAACTGATACCGTGACGGTTGGATAACGTGTTGACAGACTACCGACCATCACAGGAGCAAGTTGTATATGTGGGGGGGGGGGATAAACTTTAAACTAATGTTTTTTATTTTACCAGGTAAGGCCCACTGAGCTGTAGAACTCTTTTTCGGAAGCGACCTGGCCATCAACAAAGTGGATTATCACCATCACGTGGACATTTATAGCAGCCAAATACTCTTAAATGCATGTTAATTCTAAATGTGGAGGGAAACACTGGAGGACCCGGAGACAAATTCACGCGACCACAGGGAGAACATGCAAACTCCAAATATACAAGTGTCAGGATCGGGATGGAACCCATGACCCTCCTGTATACCAGGCGAGGTAGTTAACATCTCACCACCGTGGCACCCAATCGTGTATTTGGAACCGACTGCTGGTTTCTTGAATTGCTAGTGATGAGCTGTCTCTCAAATAAGTGGCTGGATATCGTAATGGTTGAGCTTACTCATTGTTGAGCTTGTCTGTGCAGACAATGCTGCAATTTATGCTACGACAGGGAAATCTGTGAGCAGAGGCAAATCTATAAACTTCCCTGGCGAGGGGGTGGGGGGGGGGAGTCCCAAAATGTCAACATGTGCGAATAGGGATGCACATTAATAATAACAAAAGCAGTTTAACACGTAGGCTTTGACTACCAATATTATCGCTAAGATATTTTTTTGGGGTTAGATCGTGTAAGTATAAACGTGTCATTAAACCCGCCACCACCCAACACAGCCAATTAGTAAGGTTTGTCACTTAAATAAAACATGCCAATTCGTTACGAGTTCAGCACATCGGTGTGCAACTACCGTTGGGTTTACTCTCCAACACACAGGTGTCCTGAACGAGTAACAAATTGGAAAGTTTTATTTACGTGACAAACCTTACTAAATTGCTGCGTCGGGTAATGGCGGGTTTAACGACATTTATATTTACGCAATCCAAACCAAAAAAAAAACTATTATAGATAATAATACATATATTCAATGTACTCTGAATATGAATAAGAAACCAAATTTCGGGGCCTCAAGAGGGAAGGAAGGGGGGCGATCACCCATCTGCCTGCCACCCCTTAGATATGCAAGGCTACCATCAGTCATCACCAACCAAACTAGACTGTCTCCCACAAACCGTCGTTGTTAAAAGCCCCACCGTACGACATAGTCACCTCGCAAGGGCAGGGTATAAAAACACCAGCGACGAAGCAGCTCGCGAGTCGAAATCGATTTTCAATAAGTGTATTTGACACAAAAAATGTGATGACAACTTCCCCAGGTCTCTCTTGCAACAGCTGGAATAACAGGGCGCCACTCCGCGCCGAGCCCCCCAAAGTCTCGTTTGCTCCATTAGTCTTCACCGTAACACACACGTGCCCGCGATCTCCACACTCTGCACGAATCGTAAAATATTCAGTTCTCGATGGTAACGATCTGACACACACGCGCCGTGATCGAACGAAGAAACTTTGCCCAGTGAATTGTTACCGCGCCGAATAAGGAATTTCGATCGGAGCACACGCACGGGACAGAAGTGAGGAGGGCATGAAATGCAGAATTCAGAACTTTGCACCTCGCGGCTGGGAGAGAGAGATCCCTCGCTCAGCCTGCAGCAAACATCGTGCTTGACACGGACACCACGATACCTCGGGTTGCTGCGAATCCACTGTCTCAGTCCACAGAAGCGGTGCCGATTTCAAGGGGGCGATATCAACGCTGCGGCGCACTGGACGGCCGGAAATGTGTGTTGATGCAGAGGAGAAACCAACTCACGAGTTAAAATCCCCCTCGAGGGTCGATGAGTTTCAACAAAAGACCGTTTCCTCCCCCCTCACCACACAGAATGTGGAATTTGCTCAATCGGCGTAGGGCTGCCCATGCTCATTAAACCTATGGAGACATTGGTTTTTGACTTTGAATGCTCAATAAGCAACAATGTTCATGTTGCCTACATCGCGATCAATTCTCTCTTTGAGGACATGCCTATATTATTGCTTCTAAACCAACACCTTACTTTGGGGCAAATGATATTAGTGGCAGTGAGTGGGTATCGCATCTCTAAATAGAATAACAACACACATCAAGACTAATTATGGGGGGGGTTGCTACTGCCACCCAGTACCAACAGACTGGACCGGTCCCCTTCCATTAACCTCAACCCCAAACCATCAGTAGCCACACCTTCTACACTCCAGGAGTGGGGTGGGGGGATTCAGGTCTAAGTAATTCATGCTTAAGCAGGCACAAACAAAAAAAGGATACAAATTTAAACTCGTGTACCTTATACGTGACATATATAATCAAGGTTTACAATCATAAGGAGTGACTTGGCGAGAGGCAGACAAGAGAAAAGGCAGGAGAAAAAAACGAAGCCTAGGTACAAAAAAAATTACGCTCATCAATGCTGCGACTTTTGCCACGTTAAAACGTTCAGAAAAAAGAAACACTCTCCTGCGAGCAGCGATGTCTTTCACATGGGCTGGGGGGGCAGACCAAAGGTGATGCCTCGCATTTAGTTTCATTTTTTTAATTGCGCGTGGCTCAATCCTGTGGCCTTGCTGGATGGGGGGAGCTGAATTAGACAACCGGTAGCAGTGTCCGAATCGATATCAGAAATTGGGGATATTGTGAGCAATGATACACGAGCAGAGAGAAACCGGTCAACTTCCTTGCAACTGAAGAGGGGATTTCCTTACAAATTTGTATCCCCTTCAGCTGGCGGCATTTGCCAATAACATCACAAGGATTCGCCATTGCAATATGCCGATGCGACGATCGATCGGGAGAAAAATGTGTCCTTGGCCACGCGACGAGAAATGAACATGGGAGGCGTCACTCTTGGTAGGTCCCCCTCCCTCCCACCCCCAGTTTTATTATTGTATCAGTAGCTCTTTAGAATGTTTTGTTAAGCTAAAGCTGCCCTTTCTTTTGAATGCACTTTAAAATAAGAAATATATTTAATTAACATTTCAAACCCCCCCCCCCACCCATTGAACAAAAATCATCGGAAAACAACAAAAAAGCTTTGCATTTTTTTATCTTTATCACACCACTAACTCTGCGCCAATAAATAGTTACAATGACCAGAAATGTTAGAAGGGTTGTGAGACCGTTTTTCATTCAACATTATGAACAAAGGAAGAGCGGGAAAACATTGACAATGAATGTGTGTTTCGGACGAGCGAGAGGGTTAATGTACAATTGCGGGAGGAGTTTCCGTGGTTACGTTTTTGAGGAGAGCAAATTTCTTCGCCCCCACCCTCCCTTTGCTTCTGCGAAGCGGCGTCAAAGCAACGGGCCCCGTCACCGAGGGAGAAAGCTGCAGCGCTGTTAGCCCCCTGCCACAACTTCGCCGCCAACATTGCCTTCAGGGCACCGCAGTAGCCAGTTGGTGAAGGTCAATTAAACACTTTTTTTTTACTCTCCTTACCAATTCTATCTCAGTCGTGCTATTAATAGAATCGCTTTGCAAACTTAATAAAAGTCACAATTGTCAAGGCCGCCCCCACCCACTCTTGCCCCCCCACCCCCCCGAACATGACGATGCAAAAATGGTTAACAGAGTTACTTCGAACGCCGCACAGGGCACCCTCCCCTTCATGTCCTGCGGCGAACAATTCGCTGCTCGTCAAAAGCCAAATGCAGTCGTACCGCTGTCCTGCAGATCGAAAGCAGGTCGGGGGGAAAAAACTATATTTGCATTTATTGCGAATGGGCCCAAACCAAACCTTGGCTACGGTTGAGAACACGGGTTAAATCGTACGGCAATGGCTGGATTTGAATCTAGAATCTTAGGATAATTTTTGTTTTATAATTATAACCTGTACTTTCATTTTCAACCCTGAACTACCCATCGGGCAAAGGCTTTTCAGTTGGGAGAACTCGGACGTTATGCTATTTTACGGACTGTGCTGTTAATAGTCGAACTATTAATATCCCATGGCTGGGAAGACTGTGCGTAGGGCACCAACCTCACGAATGACAGTCACTGCACGGGTTAATATCCTGGCCAATAAATCATCATCATTGTCATTCCTCCAAAATCAGTCAAATAAATGAGCACCATTTAGTGAGAAGGCTGCACTACTTTGAGCTGGTAAGTCACAGTATTGGTTGAGTTGCTTATAAATTGGCCTCGGTCAAAGAAATGTGAAATTTCCATTCCTAGTTACGGATCTGAGAACAGACGAGCAATGATCGATGCTCATTTGAGCACTGTGGGATGTTGGTGTTTAGTCTAATTGGCAGCCATCACATGAGCTCGTCACGGCAAAGCTCATCTCTCACGAGCAGTCCCGAGCAAGTGCTGGAAATTCCACATTCCCATGATTCAGGGCAATCTTATCCAAAGGACCATGTTTGCTTCCCATAAAGTGGACAACACTCGATTTTGTCGACCCCAGCAGGGGGCTGGATGACGACCACAACGACGACGACGGGATTAGTCGAGCGCTGACAGCTCGATGTTAACTTGTGATGCTGTGATGGCGAGCCGCGTGCTCTGCTGGCGTTGCACCGCGGGGGAGGTCGTGCCATGGGTGAGGGGAGCCGCACCATTGGCATCTGGAGTCCATGTTCGAGTGCCCGGCGGTAGCAGCGGTGGCAGCGGTGGCAGCGGTGGCAGCGGTGGCAGCGGTGGCAGCGGTGGCAGCGGTGGCGGCATTAGCGGCACCCGCAAGCAGTAGCGACGCGCATCTTGGGTTTGCGGGCCCAGGGATATTGAGGGCCCAGGAATAGAGGGCAGCGCCACGGCCAACGATCATCCCAACGGCGGTGAATGAAAATCCACGTTAAGAGCATGCGGCATTCAAATCAACAGAGGTTGATGCACGGAGCGATTGGTGGCTGATTGACAAACCTCGTGGCCACAAAAATGTACAACGTATTGAACACTGCATGTGTATTGCATGTGCACATGAATCATCAAAATTTCAGGGACTGCATTAGCAGCGGTGTAGCAAATGAAACACAAACTTCTTTGGCACCATTGTAATTAATAACACTGCCTTATAACTAAAATATACAAAATTAATACATGCTGAAGGGTACCTTGCCCAACACGTTGGCTCTTTCGGTTATAAGACAGTTTGTTAATGACAACGGCACAAACGTATACAATATATATACACACAAACATACAGAATATATCTGCACAAGTACCATTATGCAATGTACATGTGCAATATATATAGATATATGTAGTGTGTGTATATATATACTGTGGTGAGCAGGAGCAGCACGTGCGTGGTGGGACAATGCACTAGGCTACCACACTGTCCGTGTTTGTTTACACACACGCGCACACATGTGTGCGTGCATTTAATATCTCAAGATGCATGCACAGGCTCATGCCTTTCTTAGCCATAGCAATCCAGTCCCTCCAGATGCAACATCGGGACGATTCATTTGATTATTCACGTTGGTCTAACCAACTTCGGGGGGGGGGGGGGGGAGTTGGGGGGGGTTGAGGCGGAATCAAAGTTTTGTTTACATTCTCCTTTGGACACGAACGCTGACACGCACTGCGACCGTTACCACCCCTCGCTGCGTGCGTTCATGTTACGGGTGTATGCGCGCATGTGTACTTCCCACACGTTAACAAGCGCCGCGTGCGTATCACACGTTACACGGACCACATGCATACATGTGATACGTGCGTACACATATTGCATATGTACACGTCGCATGTGCTAACACGCGTCACGTGTGTACACGTATCACGCTGTCAGCCGACTCAAGCCAACAACCGAGAAAACCTGTCGAGATTCACCCCTTTCTCTTTTCACCAAGACATTGGTAAAATAAAACTAACTTTTTTGCTTTATAAATGGTGAATAATTTGGTGATGTCGTTTAATATTTCGTAACGTTTCCTTTCTCAAGTTAAGGATCGATTCAGGCCGTCACGATTGCAGGCACGCAAGAGGTCCACACTCGTCAATTGTTGTCACAGCCTTGTTCATGCTAACGTGAGCACGGTGTGCCCCCTTCTGGTGGCGATAGCCGCGACGGAGGAACCCGCACGGCTACGGTCGGGAATGTAACCGTGCTGAACCGGTTCAGTGGCGAGTGCAGGCGGCGACTGCCGAGCGCTCGCTCCCTTAATGGTCTCGCATAGCACACAACTGAAGAGATTTGTACGATTTTCTGGGTCTCCAGTTCACATTTTTGGATAAGTGCTGCTTTAGTCCATTAAACATTTTGAGAAAAATTTAATGGACTAAATTAAACGTTGTATCTGCCTGTATGGAAATTGAGTCATAGTTTAACGATACTTAACTGGCCTGACCAGTTACCAGAATCGATAGCGCCACGGAACCGATGAGACCGCGTAGTTGAGTCGCCCAGGTATGGGCGAGTGGCACGGGGAGCTGCGTGCTAGGGCCTGCATCGCCCATGGTGCGGTGTGGTGTGGCGTGGGTTCGGCGCACTAAAGCACCATGGGGTGGCGCTGTGCTCAAGTGCGCGCTGCAGCAAGGCACAGTGTACTGTGGTGGAGGCAAAGGGAGCTAATCAATGTGGAGGAGGGGGGGTGCTACGCAAACTGCGGAGCAGACGTCACACGCCATTGCTGCCTCAGGGCAAGTACTACAAGAAGCTGTGGTGCAAAGTAGACGACGTACGCTGCACTCGTGGGGAAACTCCGTGCTGTGTAATCAAAGCTGCGCTAGTCGGGAGAGGAGTACGGAAGAGGAGTACGGAAGAGTATGGGGGACTGCGACGCAGCCATACGGTTGCAGAGAGACCTCTGCTAGCAGGGTGTAGCGTGCTATGGTGTACACACATTGCGAAGTGTGCCGCAGGGCGAGCGCCGTGCCGTGGTACATGCACTGCACACTATGCATGGCAGGCAGCGAGTGATGCGATGTACTATGGTATTTGTACTGCAAACTGCACCGTGGTACACGTACCGCACACTGTTGTGGGAGGGTTGGGGGGGGGGAAGTGCCAAGCAGCAAGGGGCAGCCCTGTGCGCGGTGCCCCTACTTTTACCCACCAGCATCGCCGCGTCAGCGCACACACGCACCCACAAACGAACACACCCGCGAGCACTCACGCACGCGCGTGCACGTGTCTGCCCCTCCCTGCGTCTCGCCTGCCCGCTCGCCCACCCGCCCGTCCGCCCGCCTGCCTGTGCGCACTCGTCACTGCGCCGGCTTCTTGAGCTCACGGATCTGCTTGATGAGGTAGTTCTTCTCTTCGGTGAACTGCTCGTCGTCCGTGCGGTCCTGCTGGAACTTGGAGAGGAACTCCACCAGCTTGCTCTGGTTCTTGAGCAGGATGTCAAGGATGGGCTGCGGCTTGTTCGGGTTCGCCACAAACACCTGCCAACACAAGCAGACGCACGCGAGCGAGCGACCGCCCCGCCAGGAGATCGCCGTCCGTTATTGAATACGAAGAGGGGTGGTTGTGCTGGGACTATGCTTCCAGTGGCAGCGGCAGGATTAATCGCTTTAACATCCAGACGTTAAGCTGCAGATAATTTTATTTAACTGAGTTGAGGGTTCAAGCAGAGACCAAACTCCAGTTAGCCTGGCAGCAGCGGCTTCTGGCTAGCCATCGAACAAATACGGTCACTGCATCGCACGGCGCTTTCGGATGCACTTTGGCGGCCCTCTGGAATGCTTTTCTTTCCGATATTAGGAAGCCACTGGAGCTATGCACTTTCAAATCTAGATTGAAAACGTATTTCTTTAAAACTGCTTTTTGTGTTTAGTTTCCCCCGCACCTCCGATGAGCGCGGTTGCTTACGTACGGTGCGAAACAAGTTCAACATAAATATGTCTCATGTTCAAGAGTGACCTTGAGTCACTTAAACGACAAAAGAAACAATAAGAAATTAGACTTTAAAAAACAACCAAACAGGAGCAGTTGTTGTTGTACTGCACGTCTATGCCCCCCCCCCCCCCACCATCAACAACCCACAGTGACCAGCGTGGCATAGTCACATAGCCCACACGGCCCCTCGGCGAGTTGAGGCGCTGACAAAAGAGCTGGCCATGTGTTGTGCACACACGTGTACAATTAAAAAGAGCTGGGAAATGTTATATTTAAATGTTTTATATATAATTATGTACTAACCCTCGCGGAAAAATCTCAGGGCTCATCTGTCCACACAGATGGGTTCCCGACCACGTTACTGCCCCAGTGGATTTGAGTCGGCAGCTCATTGCCATCAAAGCACCGGACCACAGGTGTGTGCCACCACCACCAGGCTATTACTTCAGTGAGGCAAGTGTGACAGCACAACCCCATAGGGGTCCAGCAAGGGTTACCAACCTGTCCAGGAATTGGCATCTGCATTTGAGTGGCAGGCATTGATGCGTCCGTTATTGGGTTGAACCTTGTTACAGGACAGTTTTGATAAATCTAGGCTGACTGTGGAAAAGTTGGAAACCCGACCACACACTCACTAGCCCAGTCACTCCCCCACCCACTCAATCATTCACTCTCATTCACTCTCATTCATTTGGCAAGTCACCCAGTTACTCATCCACTCACTCACACACCATTTACTCACCCGGATTTCCACCTGCCCAGGAATTGGCATATTTGTTGGGGGGTGGCAGGAATTGATTTGCACTGAGATCTGGTACCACTATTGTTTTTGCAGTATAATGCACAGATTTGACAGACAAATGCTGAATTGGGTAATGTGTCTGGCTTTGTTCCGTCTGTGGAGAATGTGGCAGCCCCCGCGCGATGCAGGTCTTGGTGGCTCCGAAGGGGTCACAGCACGGTTAATGGGCGACGGAGCTCTCGATACCACACGCTGCCAACGAGGCGCAGGCTCGGCGAGGGAGAGCACGGGGACAGAGCCACGGGAGCACAGAGCCAGACTGAATAAACCACGTGGGTGAGGCGAGATAGATTGCGCGCCCCCCCCCAGGGCGGACATGCATGTGTGCATGTTTCTGTGTGTGCGTGCGTGTGGGTGTGCGTCGCGTTACCTTGAAGACATGGAAGGCCTCGAACTGGATGTTGCGGCTCTTGTCGCGCAGCAGGTTCATCATGAGCTTGAGGTTCTCGGGCTTGCTGATGTAGCGTGTCATGATGGTGAAGTTGTGCCTGTCCAACAGCAGCTCTCCCAGGAGCTGGTGGAGAGACACGGGGACACGCGCACACACACGTGTACTTCAGCAAGATTACACATGCACTAGTACACAGGTACTCGCACACATAGCTACAAAGACAAATACCCCCCCAGTATAGCCTTAACAGACTGTTAGGGCAAGTGCTGTTCGCAAGCACCTATGAAGGCCGGCACGGTACATGATGGGGTGGGTGGCCAACACCACGTCTGTCTTCGTCTCCCCAGTGGCGATGATTTAACACACTATACCAGGTACTTATTTGAGGCCGAGTCGACCTAGTGGAGGCCTAGAACTGGTTTAGATAATCATCATGTTGGTGGCCGTGAGCGGGAATCGAACTCGAGTCGCCGGATTTGTAGTGCATTGTGCTAACAGCTACACGACCGCTCCCCATACAATGCTACACACACACACGCACATGCTTTAGCAAGCACAAGTACACTCAGTGGTGGAATTGTGCCGGTATGCGCCGATACACTATACCGGCATTTCTTAACAACAAACATGTAAAGCGGCATATTTTAAAACAGTGCCTATTCCTATGTTACGGTGTCCGCAGAGAGGAAACGGCCGTGAACATGTGCTCAAAGATGAATAGCTTGCTGGGGAGTCATTCATCGGGAAGTGGATTTACACAGAGCGTTGCAAGCATTAGCGAGATGTTATCTCCCTCGCCTGGTATGGAGGAGGTTGTGGGTTCAATTCCGACTCTGATGCCTGCTGTATATTTGGAGTTTGCATGTTCTCCCTGTGGTTGCGTGGAATTTTCTCCGGGTCCTCCGGTTTTTCCCCTCCACATTTAGAATCAACGTGCGTTTCGAGTATTTGGCTGCTGTAAATTTCCATATAAGTCACTTTGATGAGCTATCCTTTGTAGCCAGGTCGCTGAAAAAGAGCTGCATAGCTCAGTGGGCCAAACTTGGTAAAATAAAAAATAGTTTATAGTTTAGTTCTTATATTTTGCACGGCATGAATGGCATCATCAAAGTGATCACCAGAAGTGACCGGGAGCTGATGCAGATTCAGCAGCAGCAGGGCGCTTCTCAACGCAGCTCACCACGGATTGTATTGTAGGATCCATCTCTGGACTCAAAACCACCAGTTTACACAACCTACGCTCGAGTCTCGAATGCCCATCTAACCACGCTATGGCAGAACTAGACACGATTCGCTATGCCGGTCCGGACCACAAGCTGGGTCCCGGACCGCGTGGCTAGAGGCTTCTTCTCCCCGACGTGAACCCCGAGCTCCTCACGGAGCTCTCGTTAGATGCTCCCGGGCTGGGGCTGGCTCCGCCCTCAGCCCCGCCCACCTTCCAGGCTCCTCGAGCTCCTTCTCGAATGTTCCCGAGAGCTCTTCGGAACCACGTGACTGCCCCTCGGCCCCCGTCCAACAGTGGCCCCCCTCCAGTATCGTCCGGTCACGTGACAACAGGTCAGCCAGAGCGTCATGCCCCAGGGTAACCCTGGCTGGCTGACCCTCGCTCTCGCTCCCTCACTGGATGCCGGCACCGCACGCTACTCGCGGTGCCTCCGTGCTAACCAGCGCTCACCCAACCACCGCTAGTGTTGGTACTGCAGCCCGCAACCCGGGCTGCCCGCAATGACAACATTACCGGCCGTGACTTCGCAAGTCCCGGCACCACACAGTGACAAGTACAGTCACTACAATTACACCAGCCTCAATGTATACAACACTGTGGCCCACCAGAAGTTTCCCCTAGGGGTCCCCCCGACCCATGCAGTGTTGGAAAAAGAAGTAAATTAGAAATGAAAACCTTCAGAGATTGCCTCTTGGTCACGTAGTTTTCTGAGTTGAGCAGTTTCTCGTACTCTCCAAACACCTGCACACATATAAAAAGACAAAGATCCCCCCCCCCATACATGCTTAGCAGACTTTTCGGGCAAGTGCTGTTCACGAGCAGCTATGAAGGTCGGAACAGCACATGAGAGGGTGGGTGGCCAACGCCACACCCAGCCGCCTTTGTCTCCAAAGTGGCCATGTTTACACACCGCACCAGGTACTCATGAGGTGAAGTCGCCCGTAGAATAGGCCCAGAATGGCTTTGAATAATGGTCACTGGTGTTGGCCATGACCAGGAATCTAACTTGACATGAGCGTTCCCTAAAGACAATACAAATAACCCCTGTATAGCCTTAACAGACATTTGGGGCAAGTGCTGTTAGCGAGCACCTACATAGGCATGAATGGCACATGAGGGGGTGGGCGACCAGCCCCACGCCCAGCCACCTTTGTCTCCCTAGTGGTGATCTTTATACGCTGCATCAGGTACTCATTTTGAGGCCAAGGCTACCGAAGCGATGCCAGTTGAGATAATCATCACTGATGTTGGCCGTGAACGGGAATTTAACTCTGGTCACGCTAACTGCCACCAAAAAGACAGACACGGACGCACATGCACAAGAGCGTGTTTATAAATCACCTCGCACGAAGATAGCGGTCATTAACTGGAATTCATGCTGTGGCCATCTGGCAGAGGAGGCTTCGTGATGAGAGCTTACAGACTGGCGGGTCCCACAGCGCAGAGTCACACAGCAAGTGGCAGAAGAGTGCAAGCGAATGACACACGCGCAACGGTCGCGGTGGAATCAGGGAGTGCACACGCGATGGTCGCGGTGGAATCGGGGAGCGCGCACCTTGTCGTAGTTCTCTTCCAGAAACTCTGCGCAGATAATTTTGTGCCTGGTCAGCAAGTCCTGCAATTGATTAGACGAAAATCATAAAATCACAGAACACGTAATAATTAGTTTGCAGTGCATAATACTGGTCACCTGGTAATGACACAAACAGATTCCAGTAAAGCGATGAGCAACTCACAGTCAACATGTAAAGCACTTCCGATTTCCACGGTTGGCTATGTACATACATTCTAGATTTGAAGCTTTCGTGACTGCAAGGATTCATATTCTTAGGTTTTTTCGGTAGTCACGTAGGTAAAAAATTAAAATTAATAAAAGTAAAATAAAAATAAAAAATCACGACGTTTCGGAGGCAACACAAGCTTCCGTCTTCAGGTGGAACCGTCACAGCCCGACAGCTGTATCAAGTAAATGAGAGATTACAGGAGATACCACTCCATATATAATGGTTGAGGGGGGGGGAAGAGTCAGGAATGGCCCACTTTTTATTATTATGGTAAGGTGCAGTTTGAGACTATGAATAGACTGCATAACAAAAGACTGAGCCTTTATTATGGAGAGGTTCGGTTTGTGAATTTTGTTATGTAGGCTAGGCGTAGTCACAAACCGAACCTCTCCATAATAAAGGCTCAGTCTTTTGTTATGCAGTCTATTCATAGTCTCAAACCGCACCTTACCATAATAATAAAAAGTGGGCCATTCCTGGCCCTTCCCCCCCCTCAACCATTATATACGGAGCGGTATCTCCTGTAATCTCTCATTCACTTGATACAGCTGTCGGGCTGTGACGGTTCCACCTGAAGACAGAAGCTTGTGTTGCCTCCGAAACGTCGTGATTTTTATTTTTTATTTTATTTTACTTTTATTAATTTGAATTTTTTACCTACGTGACTTCACCGAAAAAACCTAAGAATATGTACATACATACAATACAGACGAATGAATGAGTTTTCATGGTGTATACCGGTGGGCCCTTTCTGTCACGTAACGTCACATCCTAGAGGGCCGATCCCCCTATAGATAGCCGTCCCTGTGCAGCGGAAGGTGGCTCAGCACTTGGCTTAGTGATGGTAATTAAGTCTGCCAGTCGGAGGGGCGATGATTGCTGTGTGGTTTATCCTAGGGCACTCCCAGTGGCAGCTGTCCTTATGTGGAAAAGGTGAATCAGCACCTGACTCAGCAATAGGGATTAATCGGTCTGCCAGCATGGGGAGAGGATTGCTTCGTAATGTGTGGGTAATACAAAAATACAAAATTTGAAGCGAGATTGATATTGAGTGTGTTTTATAGTTCTGGGGGGTGAAACCGGGACAACCCAGAGGAAACTCATGCAAAACAGGTGGAGAACATACAATACTCCACGCATGGAGAAAGGTGCCCCCCAGTTGGGAAACAAACCTGGGACCTTCTTCCTGCGAGGCACAGGTTATAGCACCTGTAATGCCCTGTTGCAGCTGGAGCCGTGAACAGCTGCCAGTCAACATGTGAAGCAATACAAAGTGGACACATAATGATAAAGATCACACTATTTATACCCCGTGATGCCTTACCGGTGAGACGTTTCCACGACCACTGGGAAAACGTGCCAGCCCCGGTTCGCGAACCCGGCATGGTGGGCTCAGTCTGGGTCCCCACGGTAGTGATAGAAAGAGCCAAAAAGGCGCTGAGAGGCTCCCCGAGAGCCCCTCTAGACAGGATTGGTTCTCAACCGGGGGTACGCAGACCCCTAAGGGGTACGCAGCAATGTCCCAGGGTTGTACGCGAGGTTATTTATAAATGTGTGAAATTATATCGTACATGAGAGTCATTGGTGAATAATCATGTATGAATCTGGCAATATTAAATAACTACAATAAAAATTGTATCCGTATGGTAACCTAGAATGATATAAAAGATCTTTCAAAACTTTATTGATCGTAAACAAAGTGGTTTCCAAGAGTATCCAGCGAGCGCGAACAGATTACGTCATGCATGCAAAAGTCCGTTGACTTTTTTTTTTATTCGCTTGCAGTTACTCGCTAGTTAGGAAATGTCACAAAATGGACAACTGGTTAAAAAATATTGATGTTCATTATTTATCCATTTATTTCTCAGAACCATGTTGGGTCAGGCAAGGGGGGGTACTGCGATGAAACAAAATTCAAGGAGTACCCAACAGTAGCCAAAAAAGGTTGAGAACCACTGCTTGAGGGCATCTGGCCTACTCTCCCACACTCTGGCCACGTCCTGCAAGAGGTAGGGAGTATCCACACTTTACCTCGTGACTCGTGAACGTGCTGATCGACTAACAGTGGCAAGCCCATTGATACTGCAAGGTGGGCAGTGTCAGGGGCGGTGGTTGAGGAGCATTGAAGAGGAAACTTGCTTCAACCGCCACGACGGGGAGACGGCACCGAACCGGTCGGTGACCTCTGGGGATCGCAAGTTCCGGCGCGTCACACCATGCCACCGTGGGGGGGTAGAGGGAGGGGGCGGCAGGGGACGTTACTCCGAGCAGAAGGAATTCGTCTCCTCGCTCGCTAGCTCGCCTTGAAGGTGGCGAAGGCGTCGGAGGCGATGTCGAATGTGGAGACCTCGACGTAGCGGAAGAAGTCGTAGAGCTGCGGCGAGCACAGCACGATCTTGCCGAGTGGCTCGTGGCGGATGCACTCGCGCAGCATGATGCCGCAGTTGAGCGCGATCTCCGGCGTTTCGTAGCTTCGCTCGCCGAGAAACAAAACAAGCGCGCGGAACACGATCCCGTGGTTAACATCTAGGTTAAATATGATTCGATTGCTCCCGCAAGGTGTCGCGACAGCTATTTTAAGGAAGCCTGGTCCGGGTGACGTGGTTATTTGGACTTCCTGGATCTTGGTCCCGGTGAAGTTTGACGCAGCTTCAAGCGGAAAGTCAAGTGTCTAATCGCTGGCTAAGCTTGGTTGTGAGAATCGTTCTTCAACTTAACGGTGAGCGAGCCGAAACGATAACAATATCCGCGTTACACGCTTGTACGTGACAATTTGTGTCGGGTGGTGGAGGAGGGTCTTAATGACACAAAGTTTGTCAGATCCTTGATCATGTGATTCACTGTGAAACTAAAATTATGAACCAGGTGAAACCTCAATTTACCATACACACAAGCAATTAATTATGCACACGACTACTGATGATCAATAACAATTTACCCCGAACTTTTGAAACGTTTAAATAGGCAGCCCTTAAAAAAAAAAATCACGTAATTTCGACGATAAAATCGCTCCATCTGTTTTTTTTTCTGGTTGGCCCCTTTTCCTTCGACAATGATGATTAATATGATTGAGAGAGCGTCATCTTCCCACTCGGGAGACAGTGGGGGGCGGGGGGTAGCGCAATTCTTCCCTCACCCCTTGAGCAGCATGAAGAGCAGACTGGGATTGGCGCAGATGTACTCCACGGTGGGGGAGCGAGTGCCGATCTGCCGTCGGAGAATATTGTTGAAGATCTGTGCCACGTCCTTCTTGCCCTGGGAATGGGAGCACGAGGAGGAGAGATGCATGTACATTACTATTACATTATTTTGTATTTTATTTTACCAGGTGTAAGGTCCACTGAGCTGTATAGCTCTTTTTCAGATGCGACCTATCACAAATTATAGCGCAACAAAGTGGCTTTTCCTGTGGAAATGTAAAGCAGGAAAATACTCTTAAAAACATGTTAATCCTAAATGTGGAGGGAAAAACCAGAGGACCTGGAGAATAATCCAGGGAGAATAATCCACATGACCACGGGGAGAACATGCAAACTCCAAATATACAGCCATGAGTGTCAGGATAAAACCCACAACCTCCTGTATACCAGGCGAGGTAGTTAACATCTCGCTACCGTGGCGCTCTATATATGTGCATATGATGCACTTCTTTGGCACAGGAACATAGCCAACCGTGCTAATAGGAGGTGCGGGGAAATGACAACAAACTAAACACAACAAGCACAGACGAGCATCGCGATGCTCTCCCCTGCAGGGCCGTGGGGTGACCTATAGATGGCAGTGTTACCTCCTCGTAACACACTGGGTTTTCTCCGGGCACATCAGTTCACTCTTCCCACACACAGAGCTGAATTTCTTTGCACCTTCTGGACAAGGAGCAAGGTCACCGCGGTGAAAGCGTGGCAGTGGCAGGGGAAGGCGTCGAGCGGAATTTGAAACTCTGGGAACGAGGAGACCAACTCTGGGACCGTGCCACGACAACTCCCTCCTTCGAGTGACGTCGCTGCATTCGTGTAGCGGTGGTGGGTGATGCAGTGGTGAAGCGGTGGTGGGTGATGCCGTGGTGTAGCGGTGGTGGTGATGTCGTGGTGTAGCGGTGGTGGTGATGCCGTCGTGTAGCGGTGGTGGTGATGCCGTGGTGTAGCGGTGGTGGTGATGTCGTGGTGGTGGTGATGCCGTGGTGGTGATGCCGTGGTCTAGCGGTGGTGGTGATGTCGTGGTGTAGCGGTGGTTGGTGATGCCGTGGTGTAGTGGTGGTGGTGATGTCGTGGTGTAGTGGTGGTGGGTGATGTCGTGGTGTAGTGGTGGTGGTGATGCATGGTGTAGCGGTGGTGGTGATGTCGTGATGTAGTGGTGGGTGATGTCGTGGTGTAGCGGTGTTGGGTGATGTCGTGGTGTAGCGGTGGTGGTGATGTCGTGGTGTAGCGGTGGTGGTGATGTCGTGGTGTAGCGGTGGTGGTGATGTCGTGGTGTAGCGGTGGTGGTGTAGCGGTGGTGGTGATGTTGTGGTGTAGCGGTGGTGAGTGATGTGGTGTAGTGGTGGTGGTGATGCATGGTGTAGCGGTGGTGGTGATGTCGTGATGTAGTGGTGGGTGATGTCGTGGTGTAGCGGTGTTGGGTGATGTCGTGGTGTAGCGGTGGTGGTGATGTCGTGGTGTAGCGGTGGTGGTGATGTCGTGGTGTAGCGGTGGTGGTGTAGCGGTGGTGGTGATGTTGTGGTGTAGCGGTGGTGAGTGATGTGGTGTAGTGGTGGTGGTGATGTCGTGGTGTAGTGGTGGGTGATGTCGTGGTGTAGCGGTGGTGGTGATGTCGTGGTGTAGCGGTGGTGGTGATGTCGTGGTGTAGCGGTGGTGGTGATGTCGTGGTGTAGCGGTGGTGGTGATGTCGTGGTGTAGCGGTGGTGGTGATGTCGTGGTGTAGCGGTGGTGGTGATGTCGTGGTGTAGCGGTGGTGGTGATGCCGTGGTTTAGTGGTGCCGGGTGATGCCGTGGTGCAGTAGTGGTGTAGTGATATCATGGTCTAACTGTAATGTAGCGATCGTGCGGTGGTTGCGGCACCTCAAAGTCAATGCGCTGCAGCTGTGTAATGAGCACGGGGATGAGGCCACTATTGTAGAGCTCCTGGGCCAGCTGAGCCACAGCCTCCGGCTGGGGCTCCTTGTCTCCCGTGCCGTAGAGGATCTCCTTCATCGCCGCCAGGCTCTTCGACACCTCCTCGCTCGCCTGCACACGCGCCCCACCCCACGCAGCGCCAGCACCGGTCAGCAGCGCCAACAGCGGTCGCTGCATTCATTGCAACGGCGGCAGCAGCAGCAGTGCTGGCAGCAGCAGCACTGGCAGCAGTAGTGGTGGTAACATCAGCAGTAGCCGTGATAGCAGATGCAGCAGTGGTGGTAGCAGGAGCAGCAACAGTAGTAGAGGCAGCATCCATCAATGGGGTTGCAGTATTATTAACCGCAGCAGCAACAGGATATGACATTGGTGGCACATGCCTGTTGCTGTAATAGTGGATGATTTGCACTCCCCATGCTCGCTCAAGATGTTCCTCTCACCCCATGATGTGACAAGCATGTTTTTTTTTAATCAGGAGCTTAAATGCGCCTTAAACCAACATCTCCCTCTCAATCACTCCTTATTCCCAGCTGTGTGTTTTTTTGGCCCAGCTGATTACAGCTTGTCCGTGTGCAGCAGCAGCACAAGGTGAGGGCACAGACGATCTGAAGAGCGGACATAAGTCCACCAATAAGTTGCGAGGTGGGGCGAGGTTGCTGTCGGTTATTCAATTTAAGCAGCTTGCAAGTACCTTTTCAAATGTGGACATCAATGTTGTGGTTTCAGGTGTGTACCCTTCCTGCACTTAAGTGTCTATATACATTCCTGATGCTGACACTCTTACTGCTAATGCTGCAGATTACACTTATTTATTTCTAATTTATTTATCCAGGAAATCCATATTGAGTCTCAAATATGGGTGATTTTTTGGGATATTCCTGCATTGGAATTTTTGGCAAATTCTTTGCAAGCCCTATTTGATTTTGTGTGCGAGGAAACCCGAGTACCCAGCTCACTGGGGCGCCACGGTAACGAGAGGGTATCTGCATCACCTGGTATACAAGAAGTTGTGGGTTCGATCCAAACCCTGATGCCAGTATATATGCAGTTTGCAGGTTCTCCCCGTGGTCGCATCGATTTTCTCCAGGTCCTCCGGTTTTTCCCTCTAAGTTTAGAAACATTGTGTTTCGAGTATTTGGCTGCTATAAATATCCCACGTGACTTTGTTGATCGAGCATTTGTGGCCGGGTCACTTCTGACAAAGAGCTACATAGCTCAGTGGGACTTACCTGGTAAAATAAAAAAATATAGGACATTTTTGTTGACCCACTACACATACGAGAGGAAAACACAGGGTCCAAAAAGCTGTGCTCCAGGAACTACTTGCTGTGCTGCCATTTCCTGACCACCAGCACCGAATTTTCCGGGTTTAGGAGTTGCAACGTTCTCTACACAATCCACCAAGCTTAACCTCAAGAGTGTTGGGAAGTTGGCGGAGGGGGGGGGGGAATGGGGGAACAGCGGTGATTGTGGGATCAGTAGAAGCAGCAATAGCAGTCGTCGTAATGCAAATAGCAGCAGCGGGAGCATTGGCAGCAGGATCATGAACCATTAGCAACGGCAGTAATTAAGCATCAGCATCACCAATAGCAACCACCGAGTGAGCGTTGGAATGCACAGCGGTAGCATCAGAAAAAGCAGCCGCACCGGGAGTAGTTCAAGCGGCAAGAGCATAAACTCTAGCAGCCACAAGAGCAGATTAGTACAAGAGTACAATCAGCCATCTCTCCACTGCTGGACGAAGGCCTCCCCCCCCCATACGCTGTCATTATCCCTCACGGTCCAGTACTGCCACCGTTCCAATTCGCTCCTGCACCTAAACCGGTCACATTGCTTCATCTACTCGGCGATCATACTCCACGACGCATTCTCTTGTTTGACTGCCACTCCGTCACCATTCTCCTCCATCGGCCACTGTCCCATCGAGTGATACGTTCTGCTCGCTCAGTCTCAATACCCCTGTCCTCTTTCAACTGGGTCTAAATGCCTGTTAATTTATGGACTGTGTCTAGATATCACGAACCCCATTAACCTTGTTCCGATGACGGACAAGTACTTCATTGGAACAAGATTCAGCAGTGAATGTGACCCACCCACCCTGCAAATTACAGACGTCTCAGAATGGGAAAGGGTTGACCTGGTCTCCACAGTGTAATTCATGTGTCAGTTTCCACTAATGTGTGACAGGATAATGGGAAAACCATTGCTGCTTTCCAACAACGTGGCCTGGCTTGTTTTTCTCCTACGGTCGTCAGAAAATCGCTTTCCGGCACCACGTAACCCAGTGCCGAACACCTCTTTGGCTCGCCAACATAATCCTTCCCTCACACTGCTCCACTATGGAATTCCCCTCCACCGTCGATTTTCCCAGCCTCTTTTAACAACCTTGCTCAATTTAAGAAGCACGTCAACAGTGATCTATTACAACTTCGACGGTCGACTTAACATGTAGACTTTCGAAAACAATATTATCCAGAATAGAGTTTTTGAGTTAAGAGGCTGGTTGTAATTACCTGCGAAACGTCGTACTTGTAAATGTTGTGAGTTTGTTTAATCTCCAACACACTGGTGTGCTGAACTAGTATCTTAATTGGCATGTTTTGTTTATGTGACAAACCTAACTAATTGGCCGTGTTGGGTGGTGGCAGGTTTAATGACATTCATATTTACGAGATCTGACCCCAAAAAAACCTCAACTTGAACAGTGCTGTTTGTTGTTGGCCTTTTTATGTTTTTGGGCCCTTGGGTCCACTCTGAGCAACCGTTGTCAAAACGACAAGAATCCCGCATGTGCTCACCGCACCTTCTCCGCTTTCTTGTCCTGCTTCTCCAGCTGTGCCAGGCTCTCCTTGAGGTGGCGCACCACCTCCGCCGGCGTCTTGTGGGACTTGCCGAACAGGGGCATGTCTGCCGAGGGTCCGAGGGGGGACGCGCGCGCTCGCCCACACAGAGCCACTCAACCCACTCGCTCGCGCGCCCACACCGCTTCGTCCACGCGCTCGCACACACACACGCGTACGCTCTCTCGCCTACTTGTTCACTCGCTCGTTCCCGACTCAGCAAAAAATACGCTCACATGCGCATACACGGACTGTCGCCTGAATGAAGACCAGGAGCACAGGCACACACACACACACGCACACAGATACACACACACAGACACACCAGACAGACCCACATACGCACACACAGACATAGGTTAGGATAGAACATGCAACCTGTTGATAAGAATTTCATTGAAAATGTTACTGCCATCAAGAGTTGTGTTGTCAGGAGGCAATGCCGTGTCCTTCCTGACATTGGGTAGAGCCTCACTCTGTCCGTGTCAGTGACTGCATCACGGACATTATGGTACCCCGGGGTACCGCCAAAATGTTAATATCATGATAAACGATCATTTAAATTCACAGTTGTTTTATTGGAACCCAATTAATATCGTTAACAGAGGGACCACTGCGTAAACCCACGTGTGTGGGATGCCCACGTTGAACCGGGGATGGGGGGAACTCGTGTTAAAATTGCGGGTCAGCAATTACTCAACGGGCAAACTCCACGAGCCGCCCGGCCGCCTCTAAAACACGCCAACCGTCGACATCAAGGAAGGACATCAAAGCCCCGGTGCTTTTACAGAAGAGAAGTTTAGGGATAGAGGTCACTGCTTTATCAGTTTCCGTAATAAAGGCGAACATGATGAACTGCCAGGGTATGTGCATATTTGCCCAGTGTCCTCCTGTCGTAACACCCAACAGTGGTCACGACATAGAGAAACATGTCATTTCCACCACTTTTCTGAGCCACCAAATAGAAATGAGCATGGCATGAGAGCTCGTTACATCTTAAAAAACTGTAAACTAAAAATTTGTTTATTTTACCAGGTAAGGCCCACTGAGCTATGTAGCTCTTTGTTCAGAAGCAACCTGGCCACAAATGATAGCTCAACAGAGGGGATTATTGTGTGGAAATGTATTGCAGCCAATTACTCTAAATGCGTGTTTCTAAATGTGGAGGGGGAGAAAAATCCAAACTCCAAATATACAGCAGGCATCAAGGTCGGGCCCACGACCTCCTGTAGACCAGGCGAGGTAGTTAACATCTAGCTACTGTGGCGTTTCAATGCCGCTTGAGAAGTGCTGGATGCAGCGATTGCATAACCCCGTACATTCCTTTAAACACATGACAGGTGACAAAACTATTACACAATAGGACCCCCCCACCCCCCATGTAGGTGCCAGTTAAAATAAGAGCACCGCGTTCTCCGACTGCACGAGCGCTCGCGGTGGACACGCACGCAGCAAAGATGTCAGACGCCCATTAAACAAACACGCATTCCCGACCGATGCGTATTAAGAGCGTGGCGCACACTCAGAAGAATGCAACGTTATAATCCGGCTTAAGCCATCATCCCAATTGGGTGCGATAAAATTAGTACCTCTTTGCGGGAAGTCAGTAAAAAGATTTGTTATTGCACTCTTACGAGTCCTGTCCATCACGAACGCACATTGATTACACATTGAAGTAGGCTCCACGGAACAACAACAACACTATTTGGAGTCTGTTCCAGAACTGGCTCGGACTCACGGATGGATCCCGAACATGAGCTGGTAGCGTGTTCCAGCATCTTTGGGCCGGAGACCTTGAAACTGCGCTGGCCGTATATCGTACGCGAGATTTACACGCAGCAGGTATAGCAGCAGCGAGCAGCAGATCATAGTCCAAGTCGATTTTGGTCTGTTGAAGCTGGTACACACTGATCGGCGAGAGAGGACGGAGCAGACCGATGGAGCACTGGGGGAGAAGTCAAAAGGAGTTCAACTAATGCAGGAGACTGCCTCGCCCACGAGCGTGAATTTGGTGCCGACAAATCGGCAGGAATATTTGCACTTGTGCAATTTGTACTTCTATAATGTATTTATAGTGACTTGCTTAGCTTTTATCTATTTTGCACCCGTCGTTATTTTGTACTGTTTGTCGATATAATTCGCTGACCCGCACCTGATGTAAATCTGTGATAAAGAGCTTAATAGCTCATCAGGTTCCTCCAGGATAGAGGTTCTAAACTCTGAACATGGAACTCTCACCGATGATTCGGGGACTCCACTGCCCGACACTCAAGGGGCACAGTTTTCACGCTTGCGCAAGTAAATGTGACCGCTTTTTTAAATTACATTCATGAGGAAAAGTTACAAATCTGAACAAAAAACTACGAGGTCACGTAACTTGATAAGGTTTTCCGTCGCGCAGTTTTGCGCGTGTGGGCGACGCGGCTCAGAAAGAGTAAATATTACCTCTCAACTGATCATCTTACAGCACCGGGCACAGTGAGGCTACAGTGAATTCAACAAACTCAGCGACCAAGTATTTTATCTATGCCGCAATGGCCGGGTGCCTCTGTGGGCTCATGATGGCCATGTCAAAGACACTCAGCAAGTAGATTAAATGAGCCACCCTCAATCCAGTCACCAGCAACTACAAAACAAACAGGACATGCAAATAATATTTATTATTTGCATTTGCTAGAGAGCCCTCCATTATGCAGACGCATCTCAAAAGCTAATTGCACGCGATAAGCAACTTACACTGCACACCTCATCTAAAGAAAATTGAAAAGGCACCCTTGGTGGCAGCTGTCCCCTGTGTGGCAAAAGGCGACTCGGCCATCTGACTTGCACACAACAGGCATTATTCTCCGAGTAGGCAGCGATGATTGCCGCTTTGTGGAATCCCAATAGAGTAATTTTCCGCAACCGAAATAACGGAGCGTTTAAACCAAGGCCGTAGCCATGGAGTCAACATTGGGGGGGGACCAAATCTTTCAGGGGGTCTGGGGGTCCCCCCCCAGAAAAAAGATCAAAATTTGAAAACTAATTTCCTGCCATTTTCTGCCAAAAATATTAAAAAAATTCACTAACACATGAAATGGACGTATTATTTATTTTTTACAATAATGTCTAATAGTGTATTGTATTACATTGCTCTGTTTTTTCTTTTTTTTTACCTTTTCTTGTTTCATTGTATTTAATGGCAGATATTAGGGATGAATAAAGTACAACCATAACCACAATCATATAAACAGAAATCTATGCATTGTTATTTGAAGACAAGTCCAGATATTGTGGCCAAGGCTTAGCAAATTGTTGTTTTATTTACATATTTACAAGTAAACTTGGGTGGGCAGCAGGGGCGTTTGCTCTGCTCTCCTCTCATATCTTCTCCTCTCCAGCCTTCTTGCCTCCTCCCCACTGGTCCTATCTTCTCCTCTCTGCTCCAGTCATCTCTTTTCCTCTCTCCTGCTCTGCAGTCATTTCTGCTCCTTTGCTCTGCTCTACTCTCCTATCAACTCCTCTCCAGGCAATGACAAGTGTTTTGATTTGCCATTCTTCAAGCAAAGGATCCCAAGCCCTATTTGCGCTTATCGTTGACACCGTTAGAAGACTGGCATATTCCTTCAAGGTCCAGTCCAGTTTCTCCTGGTGCACATGACACATGGCCACATTTTTCAGCCTTGTTTGACTCATCGAAGATCTAAGCCATGTCTTAAGCCTCCTCAGAGCACTAAAACTACTCTCAGCCTCTAAAGAGGAGGCAGGGACGACCAGCAAAAGCCTTACTAAAGCTTCCCCCTGACTGAAGAGACCTCTCACCTCTGGCACTATTTCCCTAATAATGCTAGCAACATCTGAGCTCATTTGAGATGTGTAATTCGCCCCAAACATGGCCAGCTGCACCTGCAGTCATCTTGAATTCAATTCAGGAGACTCGTCTACCACCTTGTCCATGTCTCTGCGTAGCAGCACATTCTCAAGCTGCTGCAGCTTGTGGAATCCAGCTTGATCAAACCTCTATGAATTGAATATTCACTGTGTCCAAGCGTTGTATAATTGGGCTCTGTACAAAGACTGGGCATCCGGATGGAAATGGGCTGCAGCCTGACCGGTGTAACACTTTGTAGGTTTGCGGATAAGAGGCCAAATTTTTTAAAAATATTTTTTACATCAATATATTGGGGGGGGGGGGGGACATTTTGAGCATATTTGAATATTGGGGAGGGATGTGTCTCCCCCCCCCCCTAATATATATGAAATTATGGCCTTGGCTTAAACAAGCGGGTTGTGAAGGACAGCCGTTTCGTGACTGGGGGCGAGCAGTCTGTTGGAGAGAGACCGGCTCAACTCTCTCAGTGGCATTGGCTTGTATTGCAGCTTTGTGTATGTGCTTGTTGATATAATTTGGGCCACAGTGGCAAGATGATAACTACCTCGCCTGGTATACAGGAGGCCATGGGTTCGATCCCAACCCTGCTGTATATTTGGAGTTTTCATGTTCTTCCTCCCCGTGGTAGCGTGGATTTTTCTCCGGGTCCTCCGGGTTTGTTATCCCCCACATTTAGAATCAACATCACGCGTTGAGAGCATTTGGCTGCGATACATTTCCACGTGATAAGCCACTTCGTTGAGCTATTATTTGTGGCAAGGTCGCTTCTGAAAAAGAGCTACATAGCTCAGTGGGCCTGACCTGGTAACATTTTTTTTTTAAATATCAGCTGTAGGGCACCTGGGCACAGGCGAGTGAGAGAAGAGTGACACATGGGGCCTCCTGATCACGGTTCCGACAGCTTCAACACAAGCGCTCGTACCGTGTCACAGAACTACAGCGGCACGGTGGCCATGCAGCGGCACGGAGGTGGGATGATGTACGTCCTCATCATCACGATCCGTGGGCACATAGCCCCTAGGTGTCCAAACTGCACATTTCATCATTTCTTTCCACTTTCCTTGGTCTTGTGCCAATATGCTCAAGTAGTGCCACATCTTTCTGGCACCCTTCTGGGTTGTATGTACCATGGGTGGAAAAAACCCGATTTTTCAAGCGGCAGGCATCAGGTTTTTTCTTTAATACAATTAAACCCGATTTCGGGGAACTAAACCCTGGTTTAATGAATACGAAACTCTGATAGGCTTAGGCTGCTTCCTCGTCGGTGCTGCTATCGTACTCGGGGCCGTCAGGCACGGGGTAGTCGTAGAATGCGGGCAGGTTGGTCTTGATGAACATGAGCTTCTCCACAATCGTGGGCGCCAGTGAGTTGCTTAGCTTGGAATGGATGAAGCCCATCGTTGAGAAGTGCGGTTCTGCAATTAGAACCAATTAAACCGGATTTCTCCCAATCTCAAATGATCGGTTTAATATAAAAAGACAATTAAACCCGATTGTAAAAAACCCGACTGTGCCACCCTTGGTATGTACAAACATAGATTGGGGGTTGTTTAACAAAATCCAGTAAACCAGTAATCAGGTGATGAAAAGGGGCAATGTGGGAGGGGGGAGGTGGGGGGGTTTAGAAGCTTGCCCCATCGCTATAACTTCCGTGCCAGGAGATGAGATCAAACCGGCGTCCTCTGGATGGCAAATTAAGTGTGGCTAACCCTTACACACCACTGTATCAGCTCCCAACCATTTCAGTGAAAGAGGTTTATATTTTTTCTAAAACATTTATATGCGTGGCAAACCAGGAGTGGAAATTTTTTTTAATAACCCTAATATACATAACATTTGGCGATGCTGCATCAACAAATGTGCCATAAAGGACTATTGCCCAAAACATTACCTATTATGTCTTTTCCTTTTAAGGCCGCAGTGTATTGACAAACGTGCTTAGTTTCTATACAGATATGTATATGGCCGGATGCGATCTGCGTCCATTAAGGACGATGAAAGAATAACCATTCGGAGCCTGCTGGGCCAGCCCCGTCTCAATAGCTCACGTGCGCCAATAAAAAAGCTGTGGGTCATAAGTCTAAGTCGTTTAAAAAAAACACACGTGACGGCCAAGTACGGACTCAAAGTCTCTTCTTTATCAATGGCAAGCTCTGAAGCAAGAAGGTGCCGGCCAACGCTCCGTGAACTTGATTAGCAAATAAAAATGAAATAGCCCCATGTAGGTTGACTTGTGATATTTCTCCGGCTTCTCCTTTGTACGTTGAATTTCTTTCACACTGTACATAGCCAACCGTGCTAATCGGAGGTGCGAGAAAGGAAAACAAACTTCATTAATAATCTGGCTGTGAATATGAATCCTCAAGTGCATTAAGTGGTTATATTGAGAATATACCAACGTGTGCACACACCGCACTTTGTCAATTCACTGCTGAATGTCGGCTGCCTCGGCACACAACACCGATGTTAAAACGTTCACTAAATCTATGATGCAACCGATAAATAAACATATTAATTGGCGCAGGCATGTACTGAGTTAAAAGCTCCATTCAGGAGATGAACGAGACTTGAAAGCTACAGCCAGGAAAGTCATCATGGCACTCGAGTGACTTCCCCGTGACATCACTTCCATACCTCTAATAAAGCACGGTTGGCTAGGTACGATGCGAAAGAAGTTCAACATACAGCACATACATACGCAGCGGCGTCACGTAAGCGTTATGGCGGAGCACCTGGTGGTGATTTTAACCAAATCTTGTCGATGCAGACATTTCAAACGCGTGTTAAAGAGTTCAGGACACACAGCAGGGCAGTTATCAGAACAGCGCTCGATGTGAAGACAGACGTGAGTGTGGCTTCAGACACATGAAGAGGAATGAAAACTTCTGGGCTTCTACGCTTCACGCTCTTTGTCAGCCCTGCAACTTAATGAACACGGGACAAAGATCCCACGTAGCACACACGGGCTGTTGGGGGAAAGTGCTGTTAGCGAGCACCTAAATAAAGTTGGCAAGGCACACGAGGGGGTTGGTGGCCAACGCCACGCCCGGTTGCCTTTGTCTGCCCAGTGCTGATATTTACACACCGCACAAGGTACTCATTTAAGGCCGAGTCAACCTAATTTCGGGGAGGCCCAAGACTAGGTAAATTATTCGTCACCGATGTTGGTCGTGAACAGGAATGGAACTCGAGTTGTTGGGTTTGTAGCGCAGTGTGCTATACCACAACTCTTTATACGAAGAGGGAACACACACACACACCACGCACACACTTGGATTCATACTACACACGGCCCGTGAAGGAGGAGCACTATGCCACACCTTAAAGGTGAGCAAATCTTCGGCGAGCAATTAAATGCAGATGCCTTCTCAATGTTGGGTGACCAAAGAAGGATAACGTGAAACGGAGATCAGGTGACAAAAAGGCATGGGGGAAGAAGAAATAAACCACAGCGTTCCAGCGACTGGAACAACGGTTCTGACGCAAGCGTAAACTTGAAACTTCCAGAAACTAACACTCGCGTGTTCTGTGTTCAGCGCTTCTCTACGGACACAAAATTAACCAATAAATTTTGGTAAAATAAAAATCGTAAAAAGAAATGTTCACACATTCATCCACCCAAGCAGCACTGGGCAGGCCCAAAACAGTATGGCTTCTGAGACCGGGCGCATTCCCGGCGAGTTGGCCATCAGCTACAATTACCTCAATTGTAACAAATCAGGTGTGAATACAAAGATCCCCGTATAGTCTTAACAGACTGTTGGGGTAAGTGCGGTTTGCGAGCACCTATGAAGGCTGGTACAGCACACGAGGGTTGGGTAGCCAGCACCACGCCCGGCCACCTTTGTCTCCCCAGTGGTGATGTTTACACATCGCACCAGGTACTCATTTAAGGCTGAGTCGACTTAGGGGAGGCCCAGGACCGGTTCAAATAATCGTCACCGGTGTTAGTGGCCGTGAGCGTAAATCGAACTTGGGTCGCCGGGTTCGAAGCGCAGCACCCTAACCGCTCCAAACTACCACTTATACGCGTACACAATTGGACGCACGAGAATCGTGCACACAGGAATCTAATTTAATCGAGGAATCGTAGCCAATACTGCAAGTGTGGGAAAATCCCAACTGGCAGCGGCATTGTGCAGCGCCCTCCGTCTGCTGAATGTCGATGTTGTCGTTGCAGCATTGCCAAAACCATGCTCTCATGCAACATCACTTACAAGGACGACACCGCCCCGTCCTCGTCATTGCAAAATTCTTGGAATTCCTCTCTACGCCTTCTGCTGCTGTTGCTGCATGTAAACAAACCTCCAAAAGAACCAGGTCCCATGCAAGAGCTTTACCCTTGGCAGTATGTCACACCATCAAGTTTTACTCCGCTCTGCATAAAACGCACACAAAACAACACTGACAGAGAACCCCCCCCACCCCCCCATAACAATTTGAAAGATCATAGGGGCGAGCGGTGTTAGAGAGTAGCACCTATTAAGGCCAGCATGACGCAGTGAAGGCTCAGCGAGGCTAGCACACGACGCCCGGCCGCCTTTGTCTCCTCAGTGCTTATGTTCACACGCAGAACCAGGTATCCATTGATGCCGAGTCATCCTCGACAGAGACTACGAACAGGTTCTACTAAAACTCTCCACTGGTGTTAGCCCTTACCAGAATTTGTAGCGTTATCTAATCCTGGTAATGGAACAGATTTTCAGTGTAATGTGTGAATAACTATGCCACCATCATACCAAAAAACACGAAGATACCCCATATAGTCTTAACAGACTGTTGGGTTAAGTGCCGTTTGCTAGCACCTATGAAGGCCGGCACAGCACACGAGGTGGTGGGTAGCCAGCACCACGCCAGTGGCGATGTTTACACATCGCTTCAGGGACCGATTCAGAAAATCGTCAATGGTGTTGGACGTGAGCGGGAATCAAATTCGGGTCGCTAGGTTCTTAGCGCAACACGCTAAACGTTGCGCTACTGTTCCCCACACACACATGGGCGCATGCAGAATGCCAAATATTTATAAATGAATCAACTTCCATTCCTTACCTCCAGAAAAAGCCGAAAGTCCTACTGAACTTCCAGACTTGCGCGAACAAGAACAAGAAGCATTTGTTTAAGCCACGACTCGTGGTGCGGAGAGAAGCAACTGACGTCACGCCTCCCAAACCGGCAGTATTTGTTTGGTAAGCCTGGATGAGAGCCCGAAGGTCGAAAGTCGAAACCGGTCCAAAGTTTTGGAAAGTTAAATGCTGCCGGTTAACATAAGCTCTGGGCCCATGACACTTCAAATACTAAATTTTTATGTGGCGATTGAAAAGGGAATTTTTATATTTATCTTATTTATTATCTGGAATAGCACTCTTGAGCAAAAAAAAGAGTCAAATGCAATTTGTGCAAGTTCAGATTGTAAAGGTTTATAGTGGCAATCATATTTAAGCAGTGAAAATGGTATCTTTATCATCGTTAACCACTCAAACAAGGAACTATACAGTTGCTGCTTTTACGAATGAATTTTTCTATGAGAACCGGTTAACTGCTTACAATAACAAGGGGATGTTTTTGCTGGCACTGAAAAGAAAGATCTTGATGTTTCGGCACAATGCCCTTCTTTCATGAGAGAGAAGACGGCCAGTTGCCTCATGTGTTGGACAAAAACATTGGCCGATTTCCTCCTGGTGACAATAAATAAAGAACCTCAGGAATTATTGTTAATTACCCCATTGTCCAACCGATGAATTACAGAAGCCCAGCTGCATTGTGCTCAAAAGTCAGTTACTCGAATTCTACAAGTTTGGAGTTTTCTCCAGGGGCTCCCGTTTTCCTCCCACATGTACGAATACAAATTGGCTGGAAACATCTTAACATACAGAGGACTGCAGAGCTTGGACAATTGTTGGTGGGGCCGACTTACCACTTGGCTGCTGCCTTCCAGCTCGCCGCGTCTGTGGGCCCGCAGCGACTGTGAGATGCAATTTGCATGAGCGACGACGTTGCATATAAAACTACAACTTTAAACGAAAAAAAAATAAGTAATGTATGCTGATGTAAGGGATCTGCGAGCTACCCTCACGCACACGCAGACACGACATCTCAGCTCTCACTACAACACGCACCAATCACACGCGCGGGAATGCGCTGGACGAGGGTCAGGGGTTAAAGGGCAGTGACGTCACCCGGACCAGACGTGGATGTGTATTGGGAGCTGTGTATTGGGAGCGAGGGTGGAGATGGAGGGGTTAAAAGGGGCTGTGGGACGTGTGTTCGGGGTTGGTTTTGGAACGAGTGTTGCTGTGAGTTTGAGAAATAAAGAAGTGCTGGAATCATTCTCAGACTCCTCTTCACTTTTATAAAGCCAGGTAATTTCTCCAAATTTCTCATTGGAAACCCAGTATATGTGATAATTATGCCTGTGTGTTTAATATCTATACCTGCACCTATCTGATCAGTATATCTCCGTGTCGAGTTGAGGAACTACATGTTAGTGCTCATCGTTTAAAATATGTTCTTGCGTGACCAATACGTGCATCAAAATGCGTGTGCAAGATGCAATTGTGACTGATGCTAATTCTGGGAATAATTTACATTCACGCAAATTGTGTGGACACAATCTAGCAAGCGAGACAGAACACAACAAAAATTAAGGAATACAAATGAGACGTTAAATAACGAGGCATGAACAGAACGATTTCAGGATCGAACCGCAAGCGCAAATGTTGCCAGCTCGTCAAATCAGAAAGTGGTGGCGGAAGAGACTTTAAGCCGGGCGGTGGTGGCAACTCCGCTGCCCAGGGGGTGGATCACCGGACAGATGCTTTGAAACTCCCTTCCCTTGGGCGTCGAGGAGGTGGTAAAAACAAATATGGACGCCAACAGTTCCATCTGTAAGGGATAGAATGTTGCCCCCTCACATGCGTGGTTTCCTCTCACACGTAAACACTTATCAATTGGCCGCTAACAATCATAATAAATAGATGGCATGGCTAGGGGGGGGGAGGCAGAATTTTGTGCCAGCTCACCACCTGGCTGCCTCTCCCGCTTGTCTGTGGTTCCTTTTCGCGCCTCTGAGTCATTCTCGTTGTTGTCGAGAGTGAACACTGCGCTACAAGTGGAAATTATTATTGTTACCCAAACACTAATCACACCATTGTGAGTAACTTACTCTAGTCTGTGTGTAGGCAGTCCGTCACAGCCGCTCTCCTCCTGCCAAACCTGTTTGGACACCTGACGCCTCGGCCTCACTCTGCTTGTTTATTTTCTTATTTTCTCTAAACCCACCTTTGCCTATCCCGATGAAGCTCATGCAGCTGAAATGCAGCCGGAATAGAAATAATATGATTAAAGCCTCAACATAGCGATCATTATAATCTGTATAGGTCGCACCAGAAAATGTGAATGTGTTCGTACAACTGTGTGCGCAAGTGTGCAGCCCGAGCCCGACAATGGTTTTACACACTGCGCAAACAATCTTGGCCACGTGGGTTCGATAACACTGGTCAACACACTTTTTCTGGCATAAGGTATTCCAACGGTTTTAAGGTAATTTTGGGGTGCTGATTCCAAATCTGGCATCAGTTTTTGTCTATCACATCAGGTTTTTGAGATATCAAATATAGCATTTTCAATAAAAACTGCAGAAGAAATATATTAAATAAATGTGGATATCTACATGAAATTATATTTTAAAAACACACTATCCTAAAAATACAGCACCATATTTTAACACTAAAACAGTCACTGACTCGCAACAACTTGCAATCATAAGTGACAGAGTTAATTTCGGGTAAAATCAATTAAAATGGGGTATGCCGATAGCATAAAAATGAGATGTGATAGAGCAAATCTGAGATCAGATTTGGAATCAGCACCATGAAATTAGTCTAAAACAGCTGCAAAAGTCCAGGCCAGGAAAAAAATGTTTTTTGTTGACCAGTGTAATTACTGGTTAGAACGCACAAACCATCGGACCAGGGTCTAAACTAAACTACTAAAATACTTTTTTATTTTACCAGATAAGGCCCACTGAGCTATATAGCTCTTTTTCAGAAGCAACCTGACCACAAATAATAGTTCAACGAAGTGGCTTATTGCATGGAAATTTAAAGCAGCCAAATACTCTAATCGCATGTCGATTCTAAATGCGGAGGGAAAACCCGGAGGACCCGGAAAAAAATCGCCGCTACCATATACGGGCGTCATGGTCGGTATCGAACCCACAACCTCCTGTATACCAGGCGAGGTAGTTAACATCTCACCACCGTGGAACAGTATCACATCGTATTAAAACTTGGCTTGGACTTCCCCCCTTCTCGAAGCAAAAAAAAAATTAGCAGTAACTGGTGTGGAATCAAACATGGGCACTGTAAGTCAAATTTAGACAAAGTCAGGCAAGTGGTGGCACTAACTTCAGCCAATCCTTTAGTATGCCCAGCTGGAGTTAACAGGCCACTCACTTAAAGAACTTTTAAAACAGTCGATAAGGCGCGTCACGGATGTTAGCCGTGGCCTTGAATCTAACTCGGGTCGCTGGCTTCACAGCGCAGTGCGCAAACCACTGCGCTACCATTGCCTCTCCCTCCCTTAAGTATCAGGGGAATAACAACCAATATCGCAATTATTTCCTTTATCCAGAAAAGCCTCTACGTCCCAAGATAAATTTTCAGAAAATTATGCCAAGAGGTTTGTTTGTAATAAAGTGCACTTCAATTACCGTCTAATAAAAAAAGATACTAGCCATAACCATACCAAAGTGCTTATTATTACACGCCACTCTTAGGAGGGGAGGATGCCACCTCCCAATTGGGCCCCTTGCATGACTAAACAGAGCCGGGGGCTGTCAATCTCCTCATTACCGAGGGCTGCCCCCCACAGGGGGAACAGCGTTGTGTTTGTGCAGTCGCACGGCTCGCGTTGCATTAGCAACAACAAAAAAACGCACCGCTGCTGCCGCCCAGCCCTCGCGCCCACGTACCCACGTGCCCGCAACCAACGCCGGCGTGCAACGCGATAATGGGCATCGATTGATACGGGGGAGCGTGCGCAGGCCACGGGCCTGACGCGTTCACACATCGGGGGGGGGCGGTGCACCGCCCTTGGCAAAACCCCTTTTAACACCATTAAGATATCCGGTTCCGGGGAGGGGGGGGGTCACATAATCGCACTTTCGCCAACTGTGCCGGGCACCGAGAAAACGGTATTTAATTTCGTTGCGCTAATCCACCCTCCCCTCCCCAAATGAATGGGTCTCACAATCCGCTCTGCCGCGTCACCGAGCACAGAATGTGCAGGCTCCCGAGCCCGCTGGGTGGCACGAGAGAGGGGGTGGGAGGATGGGGGGGGTTGTAATGGCCATGTCAAAGACACTGAGCAAGCGCCACAGAAAAAAGTACGTTCAAAACGCAAGCTGCGAGCCAGCAAACAGTTTAACTTTGAGGACACGGTGGTGGAAATGTACTGTATGTTGAGCTTCATTCTCACTGTACGTACCCGACCATGCTAATCGGAGGTGGAGGAAATGTGGCGATACGCGACGGGTACGTCATACCGCCGCTTCTAACATCATCAATTGTGCATACCGGCACTGTTCAGGACGGTTCCTAATCCGATGCTGCGACGTTTCCGCCGAGGGGAAAATGGCAGTGAACATGAGATGAGCTGCAGGACTAATAGGCTCCACACCATCACCGAGCGAATGTAAGCTCTCATGCGCAAAGGAGGCTCCACGAGTGGATTGACATGCCAGTTCGTTTTTAATTACCCAGCCCAGCCTAGCCGTGTTAGAAGTTTGACCCCACCTTGAAATTCGAGTACATTTTTTTGGGTGGGCATAAAGTTAAAGAGTCGCCAAAGAAAACCAACAGAGAGAAGAGAACACCAGAAAATGCATCAGAGGTTGTTAACCAAACAACTTGGTGTACTGCCTTGTGCTGGAACCTAACTGCCCTGCAGGTCGGAGTCTTATACGCAATAAGCCAAGCGGCGGTGGCGCATGCCTCTAATCCAGCACAGTGGAGGCGAGCATTGGTGGATCTAACAAATGTTGTGAAACTTCCCATTCCGTTGGGTGTAGAGGTGCCATACCCTGGCTCGCCAGAATGCGGTACAGTAAAAATGTGGACCCCGCCTGTTCCGTCTGTATGGGATGGAGTGTTCCCCCCTTGCACGCTTGGGTTTCCTCCCAAATGTAAACACTTGATTGGCTGATATTCTGTAAGGGTAAAACAGGCTCAGATGTACACCCATGTGACTTTTGTAAGAATAATAATAACAGCAGGCAGTGATGGTGCACGTCTCTAACCCATCACTGTGGAGGCGAGGGTTGGTGCATCACACAAATACTGTAGAACTCCCTTCCCTGACTTGCTGCAAAAACGTGGCTACAGCAAATGTGAACTCCACCTGTTCCATCTGTATGGGATAGTATTGCCCCCTCGCATGTGTGGGTTCGTCTGGGTGGTCCAGTTTCCGCCCACATGTATAAACACTATTGATCGATAACACCTTCATATATAGAGAACCGCTGAGCTTGGAGGGGAATTTGACACCATCTCCCCACATGCCTGCTACGTCCCAGCTCTTCTGTGGCTTCAGCTGGCATTTCCAAAGCCTAACGTGTGAGTAAGTACCTGTGCAATGCGTTAAACGTTCAAGTTATTGTTTTGAATGACCAGCGCCGCTTACGACAGGCGTGCACCACCACGTTTGGCAAAATTGGAGTGTACGTTCGTACTTATCCAGTGCGTAAGAAAGCATCCACTCGCCTTCACTGCTGAAGAGTTGAGTGCAGTGCAGCAGCTGTGTACATGATAAAAGTAAGGATCTGGAGAAAAAAAACTATGACCAGAGGACAGTAATAGCAACGGTTACGTCGGGGACGCGTTCCTGAAAGATGCGATCACGGATATCGAAAGGATGCAAATCAGAGAAATATATCGGGGAACGGAGTCTGTACGCCACGTGAGCTAAACAAAGACAACGGAGGGTACAGAGAAGCGGTGTTAATGTGGGCATCTTCATCCTCAACGTACCCACAACATTACATTAAATTACTAAACATACTGTACTCAACACTAGTGCAGAGCAATAAACCTTAACACAAGTTATACTGGGTACAATACAAAAAATTACACTATCAAAAAATCACCAAAATACTGTACGTAAATAATTTATTGTACTCTACAGTACAGTACATTCTTTATGCGCAACGGAAGGTAGTTCGTGTGCAGGGTAGGTGGCGGAGGCGAAGGCTGAGAGGCGACGGATACGAGACAGGAAGGACGATTCCATCAGCGACGTGTGGGTCGAGCCGACTCAAATCAGGAAGCGGTATTAATACAGTGACGACAACTTTGCAAAATGATGTAAAAGGGAGAGATGTAAATGGGGCTATTACACTGTAATCATGAGTGGCCTAGGCAGATTGTGGTGATAAATACAAACAAATTAACAGACGAGGTGTCTGTCTCAGCTAAAAAACAGACACCAACTGGGTCACTGTTTTCTCAGTTGCGTTGTTTTGAAAACAAGGCTGATTTTTACTTTGAGTCATCAGCAGGGTGTAGCCCATTTAAAGAACAAATGCCACAGGATAATTATTTTTTGCGAGTTCTATTGGCTGATGGACTCGGATGTTATTCTATTTGCAAGTAGGGAGATGCCTGCTGAGTTTATTCATTCATCAGTTGCATTACTCACAATCCACCAAGGAAGCACAAAAGTATTTTGAACACTTATTATTTTGTGTAACGTGTTCTACTAAATACTCAAGGACACATTGTGCTGTGGACAGAGCGGCCGCCACCCTATAAATGTGGAAATGTCCGCAACACTGGCCCAGGGTTGCTAATGTACACGAACATGGGGGAAATCCACGATTTGGAAGACACTTAAAAGACTTTTCAACTTTGACCTGGGGGCCAGTCTTTACAGACAGCTCTCGCCTATGAATTCAAGACATCCGAGAAGGGGTCAGTTTGCTGGCAACACCTTGAAGATTATGCCCGAGTAGAGTTAAACAAGTCGAGGGCATCTTCTCTCTTGTACGAACGCGCTAGGTCACAGGGGTCGGCAAAACAAAATAACAAATAGCCATTATCTTTTCGAATTCGTAAAAAAAAAATTCAAGGAGCCGGCAATACAAGACGGTGGGTCCTTAAGAAATAACGTCACGAAGCGGTCCTTAAAGAGCCACATTGTGGCTCCGGAGCCGCATGTTGCCGGCCCCTGCACTCGGCGCTTCAGTCTCCTTCGTGCTGTCAGCGATGCCTGCTCTGCTACCTTCAATGTTTTTCTGCGTTCATTATACTCAGCACGTAATAACAAAAAAATGGGTAGTTTTCATACAACAAAGCCAAATCTTGCACGCATATACACCCCATTCTCTGTGCACCCTGTGCATTAATTAAGAGTAAACAAACGGATGTTAATGGCATAATCGTTACACACCCAGTAATTTCCAGCGTTTGCATGTAATTTGGTCTACACTTAACAGAATGTTGGGGCAAGTGTTGTTTGCACCTATGAAGGTTAACACAGCGTTCACGACAGGGGTGGTGTGGCAAAGACCATGCTGCCTTTGTCTCCCGAGTGCTTGTTTACGCATCAGCACCAGACAATCTCGGGAATTGAATTTGGGCCACCGGGTTCGTAGCACAGTGCCAGCTAACCACGGCACTACCGCTCACCCGCACGCACGTGCACGCACGCACGAAGGTACACGCAAGCACGCACGTTTGCCCAGGTACCATGCCATTCCCGAACGCAACGCGTGTCTGCTCTTCCCGGGGGAACAATCTGGAATCAATTTAAAAAACGCTTTGCTCTCTGCCAAGAAACCACTGAGCGCGATTGCGATCATATGGGCGCAAGTGGTTTTTGGAAAAAGCGCACATGGGTGAATGACCCCAAAGTGCCACTTTCTCCCCATTGAATTAAGAGGCGAGTAAGCGCAGGGTAGGATTTGCAAATGGCTCGCCCAGCAAATGACGTAAAAAAACACCAACTTGCGACACTATTAGCTTACACACCAGGGTGGCTGTGTGCGCATCAACCCACAGCAAACAGTGCTACATTTACAGGGCGGTGACGTGGGCCAGCAGCTAGTGTTAGCAGCTTGTTGCAGAGGTTCACGGTTTGAATCCAGAAGGCCTCCCTGGTTTTTACTGTGGGTGCAATAACTAGAAAAATATATACACCAGTCTGCTTTATAATGGACGTTAGAGACCCCATGATGTCATTCAAAAATAAGTAGGGTATTTGTTTGCCGACGTGATGGTCCATATTAACAAAATGTGAAAAATTACGTACAAAATGACTCAACATGGATGACACACAGCAACTTCGTGCCCTATTGTGAAACGACTGCAGACTTGTCCGTGAAACGTAGCGCCTTGGCGATAGCCTTGCGCTATACGAATGGTGAACGCCGAATGTTACTCGACGATGAATGTTGCGTTCGCATCTTTTTTCTCTCAATCACTGCGCGAAACAAACGGTGCTCAACAAGGCAGCTACTGCCACATTGGGTGGCATCAACAGGCTTGTAAGAAGCAATGCCGGGTTAGTCGTGAGTCAGATATCAAGACCTTTACTTTCTTGCGCTGGCTTTAATAGGTGAACTAAATCCCTGTAGGAGGCGTACATGGCCCACTGATTGGCGCACTGCGCTATGAATTTCACCGACCCGAGTTATGATTCCGAGCCATGGTTAATATCAGTGGCGAGGAATGTCAACCAGTCCTGGAGTACCTCACTCACCCATCCTGTCAGAGCGGCAAAGTATGGTCAAACAACCCCCACGATCGACACGTGGTGAAGGCTTCATCCAGCAGTGGATTAACGAGTAGGTTTGTACCTAATTATTATTACATTATGGGGGTTTGTGTCATTGTTACAATGGAATAACTGTGACTCCCATCTACTCATGGAGCCTTTGTACCAATGTATCCCAGTCGCATTTTGTTAAGTCAGTAATGCAAACCTTAGTATGTTCTCAACTTCACTAAGTTTCATCAGCACGGTGCTGGTTTGAACAACTATGTATACACTCCTGCAATGTGATTAATGGTTCCTAGTATCGTGAGACTCATAACATGAAGCTACCCTGTGACATTGATTTAACAGGCCAGACACCACTGGCGAGGTTGGCCCGAGGATAAAACCATTCCAGAGTTTACTTTAAGCAAATGCTTCTGAGCAATGTATATTTTGTCTGAGAGCTGCAGTGGGTCAATGAATGAAATATTATTTGGCATCGTGTTGAAACAATTTTACCTGTTTATTTATGAACGCGAGGTCTTTGTTAGACCAGCACTGAACACAGCTGACAGTACAGTGTAATTTGTTTTTCGCTCAAGTTCCCTACAGACAGCAGGCGTGTTTGTACATACGCACAGCAATCCCTCGCCAACCGTGGAATTGCCAAAAACGGATCCGGAAAGGGTAAAATCTATTCTTATATTTTTATACTGGCAAGGGATGTCCCATGACAAGGATCCATGTATACTCGGTTGATTATCTGTATACCAATTAACCGACCACGGCCTTGAAATTTTAGTATCCATGGGTCACAGCACGTGGTCCGCAACAAGCATTTACAAATTTCGCGGGACCACACGGGTGGCTACCTGTGGCCACCTCTGGCTCTGCGTAGCTCATCAGCCGTCCGTCTGTTTTGGTGTACAGTACTGTATTATTGTAATTCTCGCAGCGCATAGACCACATTGCCCCATCGCAACTGCATTCACATTAACCTGTTCCCATTGCGAGAGATCTGCAAGTTGCAGGGTGGGTGTCTAGTTCACCGCTGAACCTCGGAACGCGCAAGGGGTGAGCGTTAATTTTATTTAGAGACATTCTAATGTACTCACCGCAGAGAACTGTAGCGATAGGACTGCACTCAATGATAGCTGGTGCAAACTGTACCACACGCCCTTCCACATGGCCTTGTGGGAGCCTGGTACTGATGAAGTTATTTTGTTTTAGTTTTTCTTCCGATTCCATTCCGATGACGCATGACCTGGAGGAAGAGGGTGGGCTGAGCCCCGCTTCCTTATAACCACCATCATCTCATTGTCATCACTATTGTTAAAGGTATGTAAAGTTAATGTAATGTTGATTTATATATTATGTTACTAGCCTTTTGCCCGTTCAAGGACGGGTGTATTTCAGTAAATGTTAAACTTGCAAGCGACAAGCAGACCGAGACGTGATATTAATTGCATCAATTCGTGTGGAATTTGTAAGGCCGCAGTGACAGAGACTTATTTCATTGAAACGTTATAATCCCTTGTTCATCATGACGTCCTTTTTACTTCTATGTCTCAATAGCGTTACGTAGATCGCGTGACGTGAGGGTTCTGCCTCTGTAGTGAGGGTTGTAAGTTGACGCTGAGGAGGGGGGAGGAGGCGCCTCGCCCCCCCATGTAGAGTGACGTCACCCGCTAATTATTATTAATATGGGGGGGTGTCCATTTAGAAGACGTCCCCTCTTCATGATTATTAAGAGGGGGGCTGTTTGATGTGGAGTGTCGTCACCTGCTCCTGCTTATTAATGAGGGGGTCCATGTGGAGGACGTCACCTGCTCATGATTATTAATGAGGGGGGCTGGCTGACGTGGAGTGACGTCATACGTGGGACACAGACATTCTTGGCTCATTATAGTCGTCAATTGTGTCATGTACTGTATTTTATTCAGTGTTTAGTTAATAAAGAGGAAAGTTATTTTAGCTATGAGTCTGACCATGGCCGTGGTTCCCCCAATTTCTGATAGGCCCCCTGTACTTTACCAACCACGGACTTGCCGGCCTCTTCCAGGAACCGACACCCCGCGGTTGACGAGGGATCGCGGTATGTTGAACTTCTTTCACACCGTATGTATCCAACCGAGCTAATCGGAGGTGCGGGGGAAAGGACAACCAACTATGAGTCTCTGTGCGAGTCTATGGGTATCTGTGTGAATCTATGTATGTATGTTGAACTTCTTTCGCACCGTACTTAGCCAACCGTGCTAATCGGAGGTGCGGGGAAACAATTACAAATTAAATCAATTCTTGATGAAGGTACTGGTGCATATGCTTAAGAATTGATAATTGAATAATTTGTACAAATTATAGCGGAACATACTGCTTCAAGTTATTTGAACAAATGAGACAAGACTGAATATAAGAGAAGGTACAAATGACACAATTTTGTTGATATTCTGAACCTAAACTTGAACCATGACAATCCACCAATTCACCAAGAGTGGAGGATGGTGGTGGAGAGTGGATTATTTGTATGCCTACTAATCAGGCGAGTCCAGCGAGCGCGAACGCTGACAATGAAAATCAGGCGCCGATGATCGTTAAATCACCTGGAATGCACCCAACCTCTTCTCAGAAATTAAGCAGACTTGAGCCTGGACAACGCTCGCACGAGTGAGCTCCATGCAACAGGTGTCGCAGGATGTGTGGGGCTAAGTGGGCAGTGCAGAAAAATACATTGCACTGCACTCCCATGCTCCCCACCTTCACCAACCCCCACTGACCAGCGTGGTGAAGCAAGGTAAAATAATCCCCACAACCTATTGCAGTGAGCAGCCCTTCTTCCAGCAGTGGATTCAGGGTTGATATTCTTTAACTCTTTAAAAAAAAATTACCAGGTAAGGCCCACCGAGCTATGTAGCTCTTTTTCAGAAGTGACCTGGCCACAAATGACAGCTCAACCTAGTGGCTTATCGTGTGGACATTTAAAGCAGTCAAATACTCGAAACGCATGTTGATTCTAAATGTGGAGGTAAAAAACCGGAAGACAGGGAGAAAAAAAATCCACGCGACCAGGGAGAGAGAGAGATCATTCACTGGCCGCGATCCGCCCGCGGCTTTGCTCGCTCTCTCAATTTTCGCCCCGGAGCACCGTCGCTGGGTCCCGGAATGCGGTCTCGTTGAGCCACCTTCCAAGGCGAGCGTCTCTCGTCGTTCTGCGTGCAGCGCTCGCCGCACTGGCCAGCCGGGGTCCAGGGTCCGCGGCGCTAACACGTGGCGGCCTCGTCGCAGCCGCACCGGTGACGGCACCCGTGAGCTCGGGGGATTATCCAGATTCTCAGGCAGGGCTTTATCGCTGGAAATGAGGCACGGTGGTAAAGCCACTCCTGTGTGCTCGAGGCCGATAGATAAAAAAAATAATCAACCTGATAGCGCAGGTACAGTCCCTGCTGTCAATAACCTGTTGGACGACGGTCCCCCCCATGGCAGGTGGTGAGATGTTAACTACCTCGCCTGATATACAGGAGGTTGTGGGGCCAATCCCGACCCTGACGTCTCCTGTATATTTGAAGTTTCCATGTTCTCCCCATTGTGGCGTGGATTTTTTATCCGGGTCCTCCAGTTTTACCAAATTTTGAAACATGCGTTTAGATTATTTGGTTGCTATAAATTTCCACGTGATAATTCAATGCACTCGGCAATCACTTGCAGCCAAGTCGCTTCTAAAAAGAGCTATATAGCTCAGTGGACCTGACCTGGTAAAATATAAATAGTTTATAAGATAGGTTTTTGGGGTTCACATATATATACCCGATCTATTGGTCGCGAAAGCCTACATGTTAAACTAAAAATAGTTTATTTAACCCATACTTCACCACGCCAGTCAATAAAGGTGGCATACATGTTTGGGAGAATAGTACAGGAACAATGGATTTTTCTGAACTGTTTCCTGCTGACAAACTAGACCAGTAGCAGCCAACAACCCCACGATTTTTTATATAGTGGTCACCCATCCAAACACTAGCCAGGCTCAACTCTGCTTAGCTTCCAAGATCTGATGAGACCAGGTGCATTCCAGGTGATCTGGTCATGTGCACAACCTGCGGGTACTGCTATGCAAATTAGAACAAACATTGGGCTTATTTGCACATTTTTTTTAAATTCGACTTTTTTTTTACAGCCCAACGATCTAACAAGCGACAACGCTCGGTGAACATGTAACTACAGCCAGGAGTTTATTTGGACATTTGCAAGCAGAGAAATGAGCATCACTGAAACACAGCGCTAGCTCAGACCCACCCCCCACCCACCCGGAGGCTCGCTTCACATGCACACAAAGCTCGGAATGGGCTTCAGTTATGCAAAAAAACGCCTCATAACCGTGGTGTAAACACAACGTAGAAACGGCGAGGGCCAGTTTCGAGAAAGCTGTATGTGCTCAATTGTATCACCGACTGGGATTTGAACTTAAAAGCTGCGATTGTGAGAGTGGCTGTCACGGAGTGCCACCTTAGACAGTGTCCTGCACTCGGTGAAGCTGCTTTGGGTAAAGAGTCAGCAGTGTTATTTGTTAACAGGATTGTGCTTGGGATTTTCAGCTAATAACTTAATAAGTATTTGTGAGTGGCAGAGGAAACAAAAGTGCACAGGGGAACAAACACGCACACGCCACCAGGGGATAGTTCAGCAGCCTAATTTTGCATAAAGTTCTGTACAGGTATCACCTGATAGGACTACGACTACTAGCTCAGTGTCTCACATGATGATAATCTCTACGTGATTCACCAACCCTGCCAGCACAGTGCTTTGTTGCAGAGATGCGCCACCCACGCCAAGACTAACACAAATTAAGGGCCAGGATATCTCCGTTTGATTCCTGGTCAAGTCAAAACACTCAAGAATCTCATCGATCCATTCCACATTTCCCAGTCAGCTGTCATCCCCCAGCCGTGAACAGTGGGAGGGAAGCAACGCTAAGCACTAAGCAAGCTGCAATTCCCATCCCACCACAACCCCAACTACAGCACGGTTTGATGAACCGTCACAATTTGTGGTTCGCAATTTGATTTAAGCATCGACGCTCATCATGTTTGTTTGTCAGTCTCATGTTTTCCCAATATTCGCCTCATGGTGACGTACACATGCATGCTGCAAAGATAACATGCACTGACGGTACATAATCGATTCTTACATGTGTGCCTCCGAAGCGTGAATCGTCAGCGTGACAAGACTAATCAATGGACGATTGCAGGTGTAGCAAGTGCTGTGTCATCACGGCGAGGGGTCGACATCGATGGTTTCTGAGCTCATCGCATCCTTGGGGCAAAGACGGACGAAACGCACCGCTCCGCTTGGTCTGTGTGGCATCCTCGCAATCACAATTCCGCTCTCAGTTTAAGTTTTTTTTGTTAGTTTCACTCGCTGTGCAAAGGCCGAGCGTGGGAAAGCAATACTCTTTCGAGGCCGTTGCTACAACACCACAAAAATAGCAGACACGTGCACGGCCATTCATCCCTGTGACCATTGCAGGATTGTATTTCTGAAGTGCGTTCGAGGGCGGGTGATGAAAAACAACATAACATAATAAGCCAACAATAATTGGTGATACTGTATTGGCGAATAACAAAAAAAACTCAACGCATTCGTCAATAACACTGTGGCCTTAAAAGGAATAATAATAATATATAATAAGCAACATTTCGGGCAATGGCCCTTCTTCACGGCACTATCTGGCTTCTCTATTTGTGCCATGAAGGGCCCTTGCTTGAAACGTCACCGATGATGTTTCCTTTGACCATCAGCGTCTTTTCACAAGTTGGCATTTGTAGCCAATTATTGCATCTGATTGATTGTGCCTCGTCAGATGACGAGGTCATTCCGACTTCCTGGATAAATGCTCTTGACTTTCTGGATCTGGTGCCGATGATGCAGCTTCAAGAGAAATGTCGTATCCGATTGCTGAATATGATTGTGTGAATTGTTGTTCAACTCACCGGCAGGGTGAAGCAATAATAATAACTGGTAAATTAAATGCACGCACACGCAATAGTCGGATGGTGGCAGTGGGGGGGCTTAACAACACAAAGTTGGTCAGATGATTACATGGTCTTCCCCGAAAAGCAATGACGAATGACAGTACAGGGACACAAAAGCTCATACTGAAGGATACATTGCAGGAAACAAGAGACAAGAAATGTTACACTCACGGCTCAAATCAAGTTCCTCATTTACAACCATGGAAACTCTGTAACCACTCTACAGTGAGGTGTTGTAAAGAGGTAGTTTCAAGCAAGTATCTTTTTGACAGGTGGTCTGCGAAGCTATATTTAAGCCGTGTCCGCTTGTGTGGGAGTGTGTGTTGTGTTTTTCAACGGTTTTATTTGATTCCTCCGTTCGTCGTGGTCAAATCTTGTAATAAAAATTTCGTCCACTTCCCGTTGTCCAATCAATTCTACATTTTGCATACGTACTCAGATCCAGTGACAATGCATGCCTGTATCAAAATCGGCATCAATTAATCAATTAATTTGCTACTTTAAAAAATTTACATTTGGTATGGACGCCTTATTATTTATATATATTGTGTAGGTCAAAAACACCGTGGTCTCTAAACTGTGGAATCGGCTCACACAAAAATCAGGTGCCCGCGTGGCTCAGGCGCCATTGACGTACTTCTCGACCGCGAGTTAAATGAAGTTGTTAATAAAACCGTTGTTTTTTAAAAACTTTTTTAAAGGAGTTTATTTTCCTCAGTTTTTTTCGGTTTTCTCCTACCTGCAAAAATGTTGAAAACGGAATTGAGAACCATCCCAGCGTAGGTACCATCTGAAAGAATTAGGACACAATAAAGCTTTTTGGGGAAAATAGATAAATATATTTACATATATCAACTGGCAACGTTCTACCGCACAGTATTTTCTAACTCTGGAAGTGAGATAATTACTCCATAGATGCGAGGAACCATACAAATGGGAAGGCAGCAGCCATGCAAGTGAGCTAGTACCAGCAACTGCCCAAGCTCTGTTGTCCTCTATATATACGAGGGTGTTATCGGCCAATAAATAAAGTGTTTATATACATGTGGGCAGAAACCAGAACACCCAGAGGAAGCCACACATGCGAGGTGACAATACTATCCCATACAGATGGAACAGATGGAGTTCACATTTGCTGTAGCCATGTTTTCACGGCAAGTCACGGAAAGGGAGTTTCACAACATTTGTACGATCCACCAACCCTTCCCTCCACAGTGATGGGTTACAGGCTTGCGCTACCACCGCTATAAAGTAAACTATTGTTATTTTACCAGGTAAAGCCCACAGAGCTATTAGCTTCTTTTTCAGAAGCGACACCGCCACAAATGATAACTCAATGAAGTGGTCCATCATGTGGAAATTTATAACAGCAAAATAATCTACATAATATAGACACTTTGACTTTGAAATAAAGGTTAAATTTCACTGGGCATCAGTGTTATTTGATCATTCATTGGTTAAAGAAAAACATGTATTCTATTACATCACCAGTAAAGAATATCAGAATAATATAAATGTTCCCAGCAACAGCAATTCATACGAGATTTGTTGTTCATGTATTAGCACATATTAGGCAGCATACTAGACTACAAACAATACACCAATTTACATAGATTAATATTAACACGTGACCTAAAATTCTGAGTGCTGCCTCATTGCTCATGTTGACAGTTGCTTATAGCTTGAGCTAGTAGCTCTCAACAGCATTATTCATATTCATCATCAGCAGCATTCATGACCCTTCCACTGTCAAATAAAGGCCTCTCCACACTGTTGCCATCCCTCACGGTCCTGCAATGCAACAATCCATCTTGCCCCTGCGCAGAAGTTGAGCTCATCGCTCCACGCCCGCAGTAGTCATCCTCTTAGGCCAGGGGTCAGAAACCAAAATAACAAGAGGAGCCGTTTTCTCAATTCGGTATAAAACATCCTGAACATTTCAAGAGCCGCAATGCACATGGTGAATGAGACGGTGGTCCTTAACAAATAACGTCACGAAGCAGCCCTTAAAGAACCACAGGTTGCCGACCCCCGTTTTAGGCGTCACCCCACATTTGACTGCAATTCTGTCACCAGTCTCGTCCATCAGCCTTCATCGTATCGTATCCTTCCTAAGACCAGTTATTTAACATTAATATTTAAATACATCTCTGTACATGCTGCTTTGTGTACTTTTCAGCAGTGTGCTATTTTCTTGTCGGTTACATGAATTAACTTTGCAACAGGAGAGAACGTTTTCCTTCCTGGCGGCTGGATCAGGCTTTAAAATACTTTCGGCATTGGAAACCCATTAACATACCTGAACCACTTCTGTCACTGCAAAGGGCCCTTGGCAGTGGCTAGTGAATGAGTGTGTTAACATAAGAAAGTGAGGCCATGTCGAAAATATTCCCCTCTTGTACCCGATTGTTTTGGCTAAGATGCTTGCAGTGATGGATACATATTGTTGGTGGGCCATTTGAAGTAAAAAGTCACATGGATATGTTAAACGAAGGACATGCGAACTGAAGTAAGATGATTTTAAATTTCGATTTAAAGCTTTCGTGACTGCAGGGATACATCTTCTTGGTTCTTTCGGTAAAGTCACGTAGAAGGGAAGTAATAAAATAAAATTTTGTTTTATTTTTATTATTTTATTACTTCCCTTCTACGTGACTTTACCGAAATAACCTAGAAGATGAAGTATTAAAAAGACCTTATGAATGCTAAGGCCCTTTTGACTTTTAAGTAACCCAAAACACATTTTTATAATCACTTTCGCATGCACTTTCAGAAGCGCATTTTTCACGACCGGTGACTTTGCCCGATTGTGCCGACTGGATTCATCGTGGGCAGTGTTCCACTTTAATCAGCAATGCAATTTTGTTTTTAACACCGAGATGCCCAAAGCCAATGGCAGAGCCAGGATTTTCAGGTAGGGGGACAACCCCTCCAGCAATAAAGAATGATAGTTGTTAGTAAGGACTTGTCCCTTGCTTTTAATTCGACGCGTGTGCGGCGTTGGCGCAGTCATCGATCGAGGGTCGAATTCGAACCGTGTGTGATCGGCATCGCGCTCGCTGAAGGTGAATGCCTTCAGGGAAGTCGTGTACTGTATACGCAACTGCGCACAATTCTGAGTCACTTATACCTGCTTTGCCGTTACTTATTGCCAATTATGGACTCATTGTCCTATAATATGCTACACAGCGGCAGTGGGGGTCGCAAAATGCCGATGTATTACTAATAAACCCCAATGATCCGATCAAAATTAGGGATTTCGATCGGATCATTGGGGGGGGGCACGTGCCACCCCCCACCCCAAATGGCTCCGCCAGTGCCCAAAGTGGTCTTACTTTTAACACCGAGATGCCCAATGCAGACTTACCGCAGGCAATAATGCAGAACTTGTGCAAACTATTTGGATGCTGCCGCACAGAACTACACTTGTGGAATGTCGCGCTGCCTTGCCACTTCAGAGGAGTGTTGTTTAAAAAGAGCACTTTACTGTCAAAATGACACACGGGCGCGTTCCAGTTTAATTGAAACAGAATCTGGGTGGCTCAGTGGGGTTTATCTTACACCCGTGTCAGATAACACGGCCAGCACCACCGAGGTCCTGGGTTCACATCCTGTGCTCTCACCCGAAAATAAAAAGGCTTCTCTAGCGGCATGAGAAGATGGTTCCTGTCCAGCCACTTGAGACTGGACATGAAACGACACTGAACATCGTCGACGTTTTTATTGTAAGTACGTGCACGGCCCCACTTTTGAAATCTACTGCTGGATTAAGACGTCTCCACGCCATGTCAAACATTGACCTAATTTCACAACGCTGGTCAGTGCAGATTGAAGGTGGCAAGCATATATGTGGGAGCATAGTACAGTGGCATAATGGATTTGCCGCAACCGTCTTCTGCTGAACACAACTTAACCTGTGATTCATGGTGGTCGTCTATTAAAACCACTATCCAGGCTCATCCTGCTTCGCTTTTGTGATCTTCCGATATCGCGCGCATTCTGGGCGATCTCTTTGAGGGATGAACCGTCAGGGAGGGTGTCTGAGTCATCTGGACCAGTAAAGCCAGCACAGTGGAGTGATTGCTAACGATACCGTCTGTCAAGTGCTGCATATCTATCGACAGCTACCAGCGGATGCCCTACTCTCCCCCGTTCCATTCTTACAACTTAACCCCACCGTTGATGACAGCAACATCGATTAAAAGATTTACTCTTTTAATCGATGTTTTTTAAGCCAAGAACGCAAATTTACCGTCGGTGCTAACGTGACGAAAACGATCATAACATTCGAGTTTGCATCGTTGACCAAAAAAACCACACTAACGTGCAGCCGAGGCACAAGCCACACAGTACGCGGAAGGGTCGAGGTGAATGAGCAGCCAACAACAAAATCGCTATATGCTGTACCGTACACGAAGCGCACGGGGCGATACAAAACCCATGAACGTCAATGGTGGGTACAGGAAACACGGTTTGGTATTTAAAGTAGATGTTTAAAAACATACCCATAAACCCAGCAACAGAAGGGAGATTCCGAGAAGTGCATATGCGAAATTAAGGTAGTTTTTGAGTCGCGGCGTCCCCGTGTTGCCGCTTGTTGCCGAGCCAGACGCAGTGGCGGCACCTCGACATCCGTACGACCGTAGACATGGCCGAGTTATGATTTTGTATTTGCACCGAATGAGCGTTGACTACCGTCACGATGGTGACTATGATCAATGGGGGCTTGTGACGACGGTGGTGACGCTGGCGTACACTCGTCGACCTTGGTCCATGTCACGACCTCGCGACGTGAAGCGGAGCTCCGGCCCCCCCCCCCACGCCTCGCTCGGACTAAATCAGCCCGTACACGACATGGTACCGTACGTACACAGCACGGATCTCGCCACGTGAAGGATGCACTAAGCTAGCTAAGCAGCGAAAGCACGGATGGAAGTGTACTTTTTTGAGATATCTGTAGCTGTATATTATTTGCACGTAGGGGGTCTTGTTTAATTTCACTTTTGTCGGCAAGAACTCTCACACCGTTGGAAAATTCGCATGTGTACAGGTTACCGTATTTACTCTCGCACGGTTAAAACCTCTTATGTGTGTACCCTTGGTATATATTGTATTTGACGGAGACCTTAAACATTTGAGTACACCGTGGTGTGTAAACATCAACACTGGAGGCACGAATGCTGCCCGACGTGTATGTACTGCAGGTTAAACTTCTTCAGCCCCGTACGTGATCGGAGGCGCGGGGCACAAGCATCACCACCCGCGCCGTGTGTCGTGACGCCCTTCATCGGCGTTCGCTCAAGCAGAGCAGCAGTCAACCCCGGGCTACACGGGGGGTGCGTGTGCGCAGGGTCATCTTTGCCTTGCCGTGTTTGGCAGCTTTCGCGCGCCAAGGCGGCACGAGTCACCGACCCCCAGCCCACCGTGTAAACATCGCAGCGGCCCGCGTGACGTGGAGATTTTACCTGCGTCGCGCGAAGAAAGAAGCTGTTAAGAACACCATCATTAATAATGACGCCACCCCTCATGAGCATTATCGCCGGGACCTAACGCGGGAAATTAGCCGCGCTGAGTGAGCGAGCGAGCGACCCCAGGCCGCCTCTCTCACCCTACCACCACCACCACACCCAGCAGCCACAGCAGAGCCACTTCCCAACAAAGCCGTGTCACGGAAGCCGCCTCTCGTAACCCGACTGCGACACTTGAACGGGAGAGTGCGGCGGCGTGCTGCTGCTGCCGCGTGTCATTGTCAATGCTCGCCGCGCTTGGGCCGCTCGCTGATAAACGCAGCCCCGTCGGGTCAAGCGGCTGCCCCGGGGCCGCCGCCGTCTCTGCGGTCTCGACGCCACTCAGTTTTCGCGAGGTCCCCCTGGGCCCTCCGATTACAATTGGCAGCGCGGACACGCGAGCGCGGCCGCCCAATTGGACAACGGGCGCCACGTGCCGGACGCGCCGCCCAATCGGCGGCGAGCTCCGGTACGGCGGTCGCTTATGCGCGCTGGGAAATGCGAGCGGCTGAGCTGGGGGGGAGGGCGGTCGACACCGCCCGCCCGCCTGGGCTCGAGATGGGGCGCGAAACATCGCGGAGGCGCTCACCTCAGCGTGGAAGAAGACGAGGAGGGAGGAGCAGGTGGTGGTGGTGAAAGCCGCGTTCTCTGGCCGATCGGGTTGCTGTTTGTCTCCACGTCGTACCCCCTCTTCACAGCGCCGACGACGCCGCCCGCTCGCGCGAACTCTTCAACTGCGCCTCTCGTGCCTGCTGGGGATGGGCGGTGACGTCACGCAGCCGCAATGCGCATGAGCGGAAGCGGCGCCGTGACGACATTCGACGGCGGCCGCGCGAGGGGGGGGGCTGGTGACGTCATCGTATCGAGGGTTTGTCGGCGGCCCTTTGCGGTGACGTCCCCGACAACAATAAGACATGACGTCACCACTTTGGCGATCTCGATCGACAGCAATACCGCAGAGCTGTGGACCCCTTATCACTGGCCCTATCTTATTACAGACCAGTTCAGACCTTATTGGTCACTCCGTGAAAATAATATTACATTTTATACTGCGCCAGTATTCAAATAATAATAAAATAATAATAAAAATCTGACAAATAAAAGAAAGAGTGTAGTATATTCTTGGTTCTTTCGGTATAGTCACCTAGAAGGGAAATAATAAAATAATAAAAATATAAAACAATAAATAATAATGGATCCCTGCAGTCACGAAAACTTCAAATCTCGATAGAACTCCCTAGTGTCGTCTTCGGTGCAGTCGTAAGTTGTTGTTGTTGCCTACCAAACACTCCGCGCTGATTGGCCGAGACGAATGTAAACAAACATTCTGACCATCGGGATGCTCAACGCTCATGAATCCATTATCTTATTATAATATTATTTTATTGGATAATTGTCTTATTTATTAATCTCAGTGTATTCATTTATAATTCTACTTAATTATTTGTTACCGTTAAAACTTAAAGTCCGTTATACTGAAACTTCGTATATTGAATATTCGCATAGCGAGGTATAATTTATATTTAGAGAGCGCCTCCACTCAAGGCGCTTGTTGTGGCTCACAAGACGATTACAGAATGGAGCGCTGTGGCTGAGAAGGGCCCGCTGTTGCAAGGATTGAGGAATGAGTGACAGCGATAGAGGGGTGCTTAAAGATCACAAAAGGGCTGTAGGGGATGGACGGGAAGGAGTGCAGGGGCAAGAGAGATGGGCCTGAACAGATGAGACTTGGCGTGTGACAATGAGGAGATGCGCCTGAACACGCGAGACTTGGCTTGTGACAATGAGATGAGCCTGAACAGGCGAGACTTGGCTTGTGACAATGAGGAGATGAGTCTGAACAGGCGAGACTTGGCTTGTGACAATGAGATGAGCCTGAACAGATGAGACTTGGCGTGTGACAATGAGGAGATGCGCCTGAACAGATGAGACTTGGCGTGTGGCAATGAGGAGATGCGCCTGAACAGATGAGACTTGGCGTGTGGCAATGAGGAGATGAGTCTGAACAGCTGAGACTTGGCGTGTGGCAATTAGGAGATGAGTCTGAACAGGCGAGACTTGGCTTGTGACAATGAGATGAGCCTGAACAGATGAGACTTGGCATGTGACAATGAGGAGATGCGCCTGAACAGATGAGACTTGACTTGTGACAATGAGGAGATGAGTCTGAACAGATGAGACTTGGCTTGTGACAATGAGGAGATGAGTCTGAACAGATGAGACTTGGCGTGTGGCAATTAGGAGATGCGCCTGAACAGATGAGACTTGGCATGTGACAATGAGCAGATGAGCCTAAACAGATGAGACTTGGCGTGTGGCAATGAGGAGATGAGCCTGAACAGGTGAGACTGAAGAGGTGAGCCGGTGCATGTGAGACAGAACAGATGAGACTGTGCAGGTGAGAACAAAGAGGTGACCCTGAACGGGTGAGACTGGACAGGCTAGCCTGAACGAGTGAACCTGAACATATGTGAGTCTGGACAAGTGAGCGTCTGGACAAGTGAGAGCCTGGTCAGGTGATCGCCTGGACAGGGGAGAGCCTGAACGGGTGAGAGCCTGGACAGGGGAGAGCCTGAACAGACGAGAGCCTGAACAGGGAGAGCCTGGACGGGTGAGGGCCTGAACGGGTGAGAGCCTGAACAGGGAGAGCCTGGACGGGCGAGGGCCTGAACGGGTGAGAGCCGGAACAGGCGAGAGCCCTGAGCCTCATTTGAAGGATGGTGCATGGGTGCTGCTGCCGCCGCTGCGAGCGTGCAGGGGGAGAACGTTTGCCGGCGGATGCTGTTGCCGCTGCACAGCCGCCGATATACGTCGCTCGGCCAGGACGGTCGATGAGCACGGAGATGGAAGTGTGTGCAAGAGTGGAGAGGTACGAAGAGGGCTTAATCACACACTGGTGGCCCTTAACAGTCGTAACAACGCGCGCGATGTTCTCTGCCGCATGCTTTTATTTGCACGGATCGATGCGCGTGAAGCTCCACTGCAGACGCAGCAAGCGCACGTCCTGCAGTACACTGCGTGTGTAGCAGCTCCCACACATGAACGGGCACAAGTGCTCTCTATAGGTACAGCGCGTAGAGCAGTGTTCGTCACTAATTTTCAGAGGGGGGGGGGGGGGCATTTTCGCCGACAAGGGATCACCAGTGCGACGGCCGCCACACATTTGAAGCCATTTGGTTTGACAGCCACGACGATGATGGGGATGTTCAGGCTCTCGTCTGTTCTCAAACTTTGTGTTTTGTCGGAGCCGCACTGAAGGCCACCAGGGGTCGCCAATGGCCCGCGGGCCTTGCAATGAAGAACACTGCCATAGAGTATAAGGAGGGGCACAATCAATCACACGTGTTTTCATTTTATACGTAGGCTTTCCACAACCGATATTGCGATTGATAATTCATTTATTTTGGGTTAAATCGTCATGTAAACTTTTGTACGTATGTTGAACTTTTTTCGCGCCATACGTAGCCAACTGTGCTAATCGGAGGTGCGTGGGGAGGAAGGACAACAAACTAAACACAATTGCCCCCCACCACCTGACCGAGCAAATAAAAATCAGGTTGCCAAGCCATGGGCAAATGTGCCGAATGATTTTGGGTTTTCATAAAAACTGGAGGAAGAGGATTAATATGAAAAATACCAAGCAGGATGTTTTTAGTCTTGTTGTACGACGTTTCGCTGGAGATTACATCCAGCATCGTCTTCTGAACAAAATGGGTCTCCAATAAATACGGTAGCATTTGATATTTACGTAACTCTTGACAATGTCACGTGTAAATGTTCACGAGCAAAAACTGACTATGGCAAATACAATCCCAAATGATGAACTGACTGTCCTTGCGCTTTGCTGATGGTCATTGCGAATGCAACTTGAACAGGCAACTGTCTTCGTCGGAGTTGGAACAGAAGACTGGATTCGTTTATGCTGATCATTGTAATGCGAGGAATGAAAACTCTTTTCCCATGAAGAGAGCCAGTCATCATCATCGCATCAATGCAATTTCTTGTCAATTGGCAGGTTCGAAGTCTTGTTCCATTGCAGAGACCTTGTTCGCCATTGATATTTCCAATCAACATGATTGGCGCTCCGAACTTTCAAACATAGCTTATGAGGGGGCATTCTAGTGAGTGTCAACGTGTTCAAAAACTCTTGCGGGAAAAGCGACTGCTGATGTGGTGCCACAGCGACGGGGCCGCTCGGCCGAGCCAGGGAGCCGCCCGGCTTCCACCGCCGCACTGCCCCCCATCACCCCCCCCACATAAACACGCACCCGCACCCACGTAGGGCCTCGTGGTCGGGTCACCTACCCTGAGTTTTCACCCGAGGGCCCCCTAGGGGGGTTACCCCACGGTTTCTCAGGGCCAGGGAATTGGACAGGACCCTTCCCAGGCCAAGTAACACTGCGGCGCCGTGGGCGGATTTGAGATCGCACGACCACGGCGAGCTCAGAGAGCCCCGCAGTTAGAAACGCATACAAACACAAACACGGGTCAGCAAGGCAGATAGCTGGGATCAGGAACCGGGACGACTGATTGGTCGAAAGTTCAAAGGCCGGCGGGATCGCAAAAGAGCGGGAAATCCTAGGCTCAGGATTGGTCGAGAGACCAAGGCGGTCGGGACGGGGGCGCCTAGCCTTTGATGTGAATAGTTTAAAAGAAAACGCAGGGGCAGTAGGGAACTCTCTTCTTCTGGAGTTTGGACACGGGGTCAGCGACGAAGGAGTCATCGGGCGAGCCGCTAGATTGTCTGCAGGACGATCTGAGCGCCGCAAGGTCACCAAGGACTACAGACGGTATCGTGTTGCGCGCCTTACAACACCTCAGAGCGGAGGGTAGGATCCGTAGGAGAGGGTTAGTTCGGGGTAAGGACGAGTAGGAAAGCGGTTTAGCAGAGAGCGCAGCATAGAATAGGGCTACACGGCACCAGAGTGTGGGTTAGAAGCGCCTTGCTGTCCCGCACACACACACGGGTGGCTCGGTTGGTTAGCAAGGGCTAATAAAATCTCGAGCGTAGTAACAAAACCGTGTTGTTGGGTGTTTTTGGAACGTGGTATTAGCGTGCACTGCATTCGCGAGTGTGTGGTCGTTGTACGCATAAAGGCCGTGGTCTCTGTACGATTGTGCGGGTACGGAGGTGTGTGCGTTAACGCCCGGGGAGAGCACTTTTGGTGTGTTGGCGTGACTACGCAGCCGTGTGAGAGGAGAATCGTCCTTGTACGATATTTGTGTTGACGTGCACGCGCGAGTGGGGGAGGGGACGAGTCGTCGTGTCGGCGTGTGCCCCGCTTGCGTGCGCTCGTTACTTGCGTAAGCTCTCGGCGTGCGTAATCGGCGTGCCCAAGGTGCGCGATCGTAACGTGGGCGGCCAGCGCGGCGCAGAGCGGCGCAGGAGTGGGTATCGCGTGTGGAGCTGTATGCGTGTGTGCGCGCACGTTCACGACGTGTGTAACACAGGTGCGCGATCCTAACGTGAGTGGTCAGGGTTGGGTGAGTGCCGTGCAGAGCTGTGTGTGGGTGTGCGCGTGCGTGGTTATCCATGCCTGCTACGCGGACCCGCGGTGGAGGGGAACCCTCGGGTGACGGCTCCCACACCCTGGGTGAGGAGCCTAGCGGCGGTTCGCTTAGCAGCGGGGGGGCGATTGATGATGTTAGTCCGGCCGTTAGTATTATCGAGGGAGGGATCTCGGGGGCTAGCGACCCCCACACTGAACATCTTCTCGATCCTCCACCGTATCAATTGAGAGGTACTGCTGCATTTCTCCTGGCAGACTCCTCATCACCTCTTCGTTAATGCTGTGACTGGTGTATAAAGCAGACACTTTCTGGCAATCCCCGATTGTAAACGCACGTACGAAGCTACTAACTTATTTATATAGATGTGTTTGGGTGATTTGTTTACCTTCCTTGCACTTGCACTGCTTTGTACTGTTTGTTGTTGTAACGTTCTTACACTGTGCCCCTACTGGACATCTGTGAAAAAGATCTTCATAACTCATCGGATTCCTCCTCCAGTATAAATATAGATTCTGATTTACGTCAGTCCAATGATGCCAAATTAACGTCTGTAATAATAAATTGCGTTACCGCCATATGCTTTGATCACCGTAGCTTTTGGGCTGTTCGGAATGTACCACTCACGGGGGGAATAATACCAACAGTTTCACATGGACTTATGCTGTAACACATACAAACACAAAGCACGACACAGCACTATAAAATCATAGCAAATATTATCGTACAATAATGAACAAATTATAATTTAAATAAGGTTAAGTTTTTATTTGTTAAATTGTGAAATTATGGGATCAAATCCCCCTTGTGGTTGATAATAGTTTCTCTCTCCACGGGCTGGAAAGAAACAGCGTTACATTTTGGAGGCGAGTACCGTGTGACACACCCCCGCAAGAAACGACTAATATTTATATATATATACCGAAGATACATTAACCCTCCCCCCCTCTGGCCTTCGCACCTGATTGGCTCATCCCTCTATTTAAGACCAAAACAGGAGGATTTATCCACAACTCTGGCTGTCGCCTGATGATGCTGGTTATTGTAATTACTGACAAAATATCACGCTACTCGAATTGTAAATGTTGTAAGTTTACTCTCCCTACAAACTGGTGTGCCATACTCGTGTAGTGTACGACTCCGGAGACAGTAACTGTAGAGGCACCTTATTATTTATTTCACATAACACTCGCAAACACATAACACAACCCTGACCGCCTAGCAACGACGGCGCTGACTGACTAGATAGCTGGCTAACTATCTAGCAGTGGCAACGTCGAGCGATGACAAAGACGGCAGCAGTGACGACGAGGACAGCAGCAATGACGAGACGACCCCGATTCCCACGGACAGCCCCGATCTCCCTCTCTCGCCCACTTTTATCCTTCCAGCGGGGCCCGGACACACCCTGGCCACGCCACGCCCCCTTTCTGGAACGATCTAGCTGGTTCGGGGAGTCACAAGATGGATCCCTTCCACGACCCTTGGCCCAGTTAGGGACACAAGATGGATTTCTACCACGACCCTTGGCCCAGTTATTTTCCCTTCCACGACCCCAGATCTTCCCTTTTGGGTGGATACACCCGTAATTGCTACCCCTGGTCGCCAGTCCACGCTGCTACACGACACTAGCAATGAATTGGCATGTTTTGTTTACGTGACAAACCTTACTAAGTGGCTGTGTTTGGTGGTGGCGGGTTTAACGATGCATTTATATTTACGTGATCTAACCCAAAAACCTCATATGGATAAACAATATTTAGTAAAAAATAGGTTGAACTCAACTCGCTCGTCAATAACACTAAAAGGAAAAAATATATACGTAAGAAGCGATCTTTTGAACCATGGGCCTTCTTCATAGCACATCAATGATTATGATAAATTATTTATATGCTGTTATATATTTCATACATTTTCCACTATTCGGGGCAGTGCTATTGACGAACGCGTTGAGTTGTGTTGTTAGACCCGATGGCTGGTCTGTGTTTGATTCATATCACTGTGGTGGAGAGGCGATCAGCTTGTGCACGTGCTCATGTCGACTTTTCTTCAGTGAGCCACAGCACGGCTTCATAGACCCACAGAGAACTGTAGACTCAAATAGAGATCCATAGACTCATACAGAGAACCATGTACTTAAATGATTAAAGCAGGCAATGGGGTGACTGTGTGGTCCATGGTTCGAGATTGGTGACTGCAGTCACGCCGTGGGATATTCTAAATTTCCGTGGGTGTAGGAGGAGACATCCTCGTCTGTTTCGACGCAGCTCAACACAGAACCTTGTATGCAGAGGGCAAGTGAAACCAGGACGATCTCATGTAGGGTCGGCGAGTGAGGAAGTACTGATTGGGGATGCTGGCATTGTCCCAGTTTCCTCTCTGCCGAGTCTTTTGAATTGAATGAGACCACTCTGGGAGTTTGCGCTAAGTCCCAAAGACCCGGGTGGGACTTTAGAATTTACTTTATGGGGGGTTCTGAAGATCCTCTGGGATTGGTGGATTCGGGGTGGCGATGGTGTGGGTGTGCATCTCGTTGAGTTGTGGGTCGGGTATATGTGGGGTAAAGTTTGTGGCCCAGTCGATCGGTAATGATGTTCAGCGTCCCGCTCGTGATGTGAACGGTGGCAATGTGTATCGAGCCTCCGTGTGGGTGCTGCTGGTTCTGAGTTGGATGATACGAGGGTTCTGTATTGGATGAGACGAAGGTTCTGTGTTGGATAGAACGAGGGTTCTCTATCGGATGAGACCAAGGTCCTTTATTGGCTAAGACGAGGGTTCTGTATCAGATGAGACAAGAATTCTGTATTGGATGAGATGAGGGTTCTGTATAAGATTAGACGAAATTTCTGTATCAGATGAGACGAGGTTTCTGTATCAGATAAGACAATGGTTCTGTAATGGATGAGAAAAAAGTGTATCATGGCGGATCACCACAACAACAGTCTCCATCATTTGCAACTAAGTGGCGTTGACGTCACCATAGCATCTGTGGCAGACGAGGTGTACTCTGAGGCCACGTGAAGTGTCGAAGGCTCGCTGGCAGGAGGTTACGGGAGAGACCCAAGTGCCATGGGTTGAATGACTGAGATGACTGGCAGATGCATCAGCTTTGCCCCCTACCATGCCAACTTGCTGCCTTTTAGCCGCCCGTGCTCCGCTCATTGTTGTGAGCGTCGCTCCTCTCTGCCCTCTGTTGTTGTTTGAGGATGACTACCTCCACCTTTCCAAGAGCATCCTTCACGAGCCACTTCCATAGAGGCCAATCTTGATACCGCTAGTACCAGTCTCCGGCAAGTCCTCCTGTACCACGTAGGTCCATCTCTTTTTCAGCACGTGTCGCGCCCGTTTAGCCCCCTCTATCCGGTCAAACAAAAGCTGCTTGGGCATGCGGGCTACATGACCCAGCCAACATAGCCTTGCCCACCGAAGGACCTCACTGATGGGAATGTGTCCAGATCTTTAAAGGATTTGTGAGCTCACACAATCCAGCCTGGCTAAACCCAGGGTTTATCGTAGGAAGGTCAGACTGAATGTTTCTAACCGGTGCAGATGTTCCATTAGAGGAGTCCACGTTTCACAAGCATAGAGAAAGAAGGGCATTGGGAAGGGAGGGCATGCTGAGAAGACCCGAAGCCAATGAAAAGAGAATGCTGCCCGACTGATTCGAAGTGAGACCTCTAATGTCAAGACGGATCTGGTCATAAGCACACTGCCCAGGTATTGAAAACTCTCCACTCGATATATAACTGCTGCATCAGTGATGGGGAGTTGAGGTGGTGTGTTTGCTAGCACGGAATACCCAGGCAACTGCTTAGTTTTGGTGGGGCTGATGATAAGACCCCACCTCTTAGTGGCATGCTCCAGGTTCATCACCAGCGCCTCTCACGCCTCCTCTGGGTGGCGGTTCGCTTAGCAGCGGGGGGGCGATTGATGATGTTAGTCCGGCCGTTAGTATTATCGAGGGAGGGATCTCGGGGGCTAGCGACCCCCACAAATTGGTGTCGGAAGCGGTACGGACCCCCGCGTTACCTCACGCTAAAATAAGACTGATATTTACCGGCCGGGGGGCCCCTTCGTGGAAGGCATTCGCCCGCAATCTCTTAGGGGCCAAGGAAATTAATGGATGGACGGACGCGCAGGCAGTACGTCAACTTAATATGAATCTTGATGGGCGGGCAGCCGATTTTGTAGAAGCGTTACCCGCGAGCGCACAGACACAGCTAGAGGAGCTGATGCGCCGACTCGATCAGCGTTTTGGCACGCGTGACGAGGAGGAAGCAAAATCGGCCTTAGAGGCGCGCCGTCGCCAACCTGGCGAAGATCTCCGTGATTACGCCGAGGATGTGCGCGAGTTAACAAAGATCGCACGCCCGGGGTACGCAACTAATGTTATTGAGGAACTGGCCGCCGAGAAAATCCAGCGGTACCTGTCTCGCACGGCGTGGTGGCAGCCAGACATGAGCTGCCCACGTCTTCCCTTTAACGCCCTTGTCGAGCGCGCACGTAAGTGTGAAAGAATTCACAGCGAACGCGCGCAGCTCCGGGGGCTGGGACGAGAGCGCGCCATTGCGAGCCTGCTCTCGGAAGACGAGGAGGAGGAACAGGAGCTCGCGAGAACGGTAAGGGGCCGGGAAAGAGAGCCTCCAGTGTCCCGCGAGACAACCCCGGGATGGGTTGCCGGTATACAAACGGGTATAAAGGATGTCTCCGGCCAGGTAACCCAGGTAGGTGACAGGGTAACCCAAGTAGACAACAAGGTAACCCAAGTACGGGCACACATGACTGCGCTGGAGACAATGGTAGAGACGGTCCAGGCCGAGGTAGGAGGATTAACTGGGAGGATAGCCCGACTAGAAGCAGAGTATGAGCAACAGCGCACGGGGGGAGGAGGGAGTGGGCAGAAAGTTCGCCACAGAGCCGCCACTCCTCCCAGGACGTGTTATGTGTGCGACCGTCGAGGGCATCTCATGAGGGACTGCCCTCAGCGCGCCCGTGCGAGGCCGATGCATAGGTCAAACACTAAGCCCCCCCTAGAGAGGGGACCACCAGGGGATGAAATCGACGTAGACCCGACCCAAACCAGCTGTAATAATAATGGCGAGCGAGTGATCCATAAACAGGTTACAACGACAACACCCAAGGGCGCATGGACCTCGGGCGATTGGCTGCGGGAGCTGGTGGCAGGGATAACGGGAGCCACGTCGCTGGTGGAAGGCCAGGTGAACGGGCAGCGCACCCGGATCCTGTTGGACACGGGCGCCGTGGCCTCTCTCATGAGCGCCGCGCACTGCAGCATGCTCGGGGTGGACGTGGGCTGCCTGCAGGCCCCGGATCGCGCGCTGCACACGGCAAGCGGAGCCGGGATGGGGTTGCTGGGGAAGGTCTCCCTCAAGGTCCGTCTAGGAAACCAGGTGTGCACACAGGAATTCTACGTTTCGAGTGTGTTGTGCCACGAGTGCATTGCAGGAACGGACCTCCTGGAAAAGTTGGGACTTAACGTACAGCCCCGGCAACGATGCGCTACGGTGGAGGGCAGCGGGGAGCGGATTCCGTTCCTAGGACAGGAGCCGAATCGCCCACGCTTCACACCCGTGGCCGCTACGCTGGTGTCGGCCGTCACCATCGGGCCTCTCGCCGAGATGCTGGTGCCAGTGGCAACCCTCTCCACCGACCCAACCCACCGACCATCGGGCGAGGTAATGCTGACTCCTCACCCGGAGTTGGCATCGCGATACGGGGTGGTAGGGTCAGCCACACTGGTAAACGCAGATGGGGGCCGGCTGTTTATACGTGTGTTTAACCCACACAGTACCCCGGCAATGATACGACGACGCACCCCGGTAGCCACCGTACACCCCCTGCACGCTCGCCACTCGAACGACTCGGTGTTCGCACTCTGGGCGGAGGACCCTGGCCGCCCCGAGGACAGCCAGGATCTGGCCTGGCGAGTCGGCCCGACCCCCCGAGCCGAGATTGTTCCCCTGCAGGATGCGCTACATGTGCCTTGGGCAGCCTTACCTAAGGGGGAGGCCGATCAGCTGCGCGGGTTATTGCGGGAGTACGCCGACGTGTTCAGTGAGCACGATTCGGACGTGGGCCGGACCGACCTGGTCAAGCACCAAATTGACACAGGTGCAGCCCGACCCATCAAACTCCCCGCATACCGAGTGGGCGCGCCTGAACGGACCCAGATCAAAGAGGCAGTCACGGATATGCTACGCGATAACATAATCCAGCCCTCCGCGAGCCCTTGGTCTGCCCCGGTGGTACTGGTAACGAAAAAGGACGGATCGACTCGGTTCTGCGTTGATTACCGAAAATTGAACGCAGTCACCCTCGGCGACGCTTTTCCCATCCCACGCATCGACGACACCTTCGACAGTCTCGCAGGAGCGCGGTATTTTTCCACCCTCGATCTGGCGTCCGGTTACTGGCAGGTGGAGATGACGGAGGAGGATCGGCCAAAAACAGCATTCACCACCCCGATGGGCCTGTTTGAGTTTCGAGTGTTGCCGTTCGGACTCACTAACGCGCCCGCGACGTTCCAGCGGTTGATGGAGTTGGTGATGCGGGGCTTGCAGTGGGAACAGTGCCTGATTTACCTGGACGACGTAATAGTGTTCAGTAGGTCGCTGTCCGAACACTGGTCCAGGCTGCGGGAAGTATTCCAGCGACTGCGAGCAGCCCATCTCAAGCTCAAGCCACGTAAGTGTTACATTGCGCAACGCGAGGTGGGGTACCTCGGACACCGAGTCAGCGAGGCAGGGGTGAGCACCGATCCCGAGAAGGTGCGTGCCGTAGTGGATTGGCCGCGGCCGAGGAACCTGACGGAGATCAGGTCATTCTTGGGACTCGCCACTTATTACCGTCGATTTGTAAAGGGATTCAGTGAGATTGCACGCCCCCTCACCCAACTCACCTCCCCTAAGAACCCCTATCAGTGGTCGGAGGCCTGCCAGACGGCTTTCACCACACTCAAAGACCACCTCACCCACACCCCCACCTTGGCTTTCCCAGATTTCACCACCGATTTTATTTTGGACACTGACGCCTGCAGCAGTGGGCTGGGCGCGGTGCTGTCGCAAGTGCAGGGTGGGACGGAGCGGGTCATCGCGTACGCCAGTCGGACCCTGAGCGGGGCCGAACTGAACTATTGTGTAACCCGTCAGGAACTGTATGCTGTAATTTTCGCGTGTAAACAGTTCCGACCGTACTTGTACGGCAGGAAATGTCGTGTGCGCACCGATCATTATGCACTGCAGTTCCTCCTTACATTCAAGGAACCGCGGGGGCAGATGGCTCGATGGCTGGCGCAGCTGCAGGAGTACAACCTGCAGATCGAGTACCGAGCGGGGCGGACACACGCGAACGCGGACGCCTTGTCAAGACGGCCCGCGGTGCGCGCTGAGACGAGGGAGGGAGACGCCTGCCCGTGCTTCACGGGGGGACGCTGCCGCCAGGCAGCAGAACCCAAGGAGCGCGCGGAAACTAAACTCCCCCCCCCGAGAGAGAGTGCAGTGTGCGCCACAGAGACCCTCGCGGGTGGCACTGAGGATCCCGTCGACCGCCCGGCAAGCGCGGGACCCGCGGCTCGGGACCCGATCGGACGGATCCAGGAGGACGTCGGCTGTGCCTTCCCGGGCCTAAACGACGAGCAGCTGAGACAGACCCAGCAGCGAGATCCGGATCTGGCGGCAGTGGAGGCGGCACTGCGGGAGGAAAAGAGCGCCCTACCAGGACCCTGGAGCGGTTTGTATGCCCGGTTGTGTGTACAGAACGGAGTGGTACGGGAGTTAACCGAGGCCGGCCAGCCGGGGTGTATCTGTGTTCCTGCCCAGGTGCGACCCCAGCTGCTACGACTGGTACACGACCACCCGCTCGGGGGCCATGATGGGGAACGGCGCACCCGGGAGACTCTGCGTCGCCAGTATCTCTGGCCTAAATTGGCGCAAGATGTGGCCGCCTGGGTGCAGGGCTGCCGGGCCTGTCAGCAGTGTGGGCAAAAGCCGGCGAGGTACCAGGTACCCCTGAGGCCGTTCCGAGTCAGTCGGACGAATCAGTTGGTCGGAATCGACCTGCAAGGGCCCTTTCCACGATCCCACCGGGGCAACCGATATATTCTTGTAGCGGTGGAGTACTTCACCCGCTACCCCGTGGCGGTGGCTATCCCGGATAAAACAGCCCTCGTAGTGGCCCGGGCCTTCGTGGAAAACTACGTACTTAAGTGCGGGATCCCCGAACGAGTCATTACCGACCAGGGTAGTGAATTCGAGGCCGAACTATTCCAGGCGCTGTGCCGAGAGTTCGGGATCCAGAAGGACCGAACCACGGCATATCACCCCCAGGCGAACGGGATGGTAGAGAGGATGAACCAGACTCTGGCCGGGAAGCTTAAACGCATGGCGGCCGCGAATCAACAGGACTGGGACGAACACCTCCCCTATGCCCTGTTCGCCTACACCACCGCCGTTCACACATCTACAGGACAGACCCCGTTCCTAATGATGTTTGGTCGCGAGTCTCGCCTGCCCGCAGATCTGCTGTTCGGTGTCCCTCCGCCGCAACGGGAGGAAGGGAGCCACCCCGTGGAGCACTTGCTGGAGACCCTGCGAGGGGCCAGGGGCCGAGCCTACCCGCACGGAGAGGCCGCGCACCAGCGGCAAGAGCAGGGCGCCCGACCCCGTATGGAGCCCCCCTTCTACACTGCGGGCTCCGAGGTGTGGCTGTACACTCCCCGCGTCGGTGCCGGACAGGTGGGGAAGCTGACCACCTACTGGCGAGGACCCTGGATTGTGAGACGGCAGATCTCACCATGGACGGTGCTGATTCAGGGAGGAGAGAGGGGCCGGGAGATGGTGGTCAACATCCGCCGACTGAAGCCGTGGCGAGCAGCCCCCGAGGGGGGGAGCCCCGCCGTCCAAGTACCCCGAAACCCCGGGGTCCCCCTACCCCCCGTGCCCGGGGGCCTCGCGCAGTATATGGGCCCCACGGAGCCCCGGGCTCCGAGGGGCCCCGGGCGGGGCCGGGGGCGACGAGGACGGCGACCCTTAAACCCCACCGCCTCTGAGTTTGTTCCCCAGCCCGCAGGTGCCAGAGACCGAGGGGAGCCGTTGGAATGGAGGAGGAGACCACCGCCGGAGCCCCAGGAGACGGAGCCGCCACCCCCGAGGCCAGCCACAAGGGCCGGGCGAATCCCGCGGACCCCGCGGCGATACCTCGTGGGGGCAACCCAGGCGAGGTGCTCCAGTCAACCCGGGACGGGGACTGGCACCCCGGGGGGCTATGTGGTGCCACAGCGACGGGGCCGCTCGGCCGAGCCAGGGAGCCGCCCGGCTTCCACCGCCGCACTGCCCCCCATCACCCCCCCCCACATAAACACGCACCCGCACCCACGTAGGGCCTCGTGGTCGGGTCACCTACCCTGAGTTTTCACCCGAGGGCCCCCTAGGGGGGTTACCCCACGGTTTCTCAGGGCCAGGGAATTGGACAGGACCCTTCCCAGGCCAAGTAACACTGCGGCGCCGTGGGCGGATTTGAGATCGCACGACCACGGCGAGCTCAGAGAGCCCCGCAGTTAGAAACGCATACAAACACAAACACGGGTCAGCAAGGCAGATAGCTGGGATCAGGAACCGGGACGACTGATTGGTCGAAAGTTCAAAGGCCGGCGGGATCGCAAAAGAGCGGGAAATCCTAGGCTCAGGATTGGTCGAGAGACCAAGGCGGTCGGGACGGGGGCGCCTAGCCTTTGATGTGAATAGTTTAAAAGAAAACGCAGGGGCAGTAGGGAACTCTCTTCTTCTGGAGTTTGGACACGGGGTCAGCGACGAAGGAGTCATCGGGCGAGCCGCTAGATTGTCTGCAGGACGATCTGAGCGCCGCAAGGTCACCAAGGACTACAGACGGTATCGTGTTGCGCGCCTTACAACACCTCAGAGCGGAGGGTAGGATCCGTAGGAGAGGGTTAGTTCGGGGTAAGGACGAGTAGGAAAGCGGTTTAGCAGAGAGCGCAGCATAGAATAGGGCTACACGGCACCAGAGTGTGGGTTAGAAGCGCCTTGCTGTCCCGCACACACACACGGGTGGCTCGGTTGGTTAGCAAGGGCTAATAAAATCTCGAGCGTAGTAACAAAACCGTGTTGTTGGGTGTTTTTGGAACGTGGTATTAGCGTGCACTGCATTCGCGAGTGTGTGGTCGTTGTACGCATAAAGGCCGTGGTCTCTGTACGATTGTGCGGGTACGGAGGTGTGTGCGTTAACGCCCGGGGAGAGCACTTTTGGTGTGTTGGCGTGACTACGCAGCCGTGTGAGAGGAGAATCGTCCTTGTACGATATTTGTGTTGACGTGCACGCGCGAGTGGGGGAGGGGACGAGTCGTCGTGTCGGCGTGTGCCCCGCTTGCGTGCGCTCGTTACTTGCGTAAGCTCTCGGCGTGCGTAATCGGCGTGCCCAAGGTGCGCGATCGTAACGTGGGCGGCCAGCGCGGCGCAGAGCGGCGCAGGAGTGGGTATCGCGTGTGGAGCTGTATGCGTGTGTGCGCGCACGTTCACGACGTGTGTAACACAGGTGCGCGATCCTAACGTGAGTGGTCAGGGTTGGGTGAGTGCCGTGCAGAGCTGTGTGTGGGTGTGCGCGTGCGTGGTTATCCATGCCTGCTACGCGGACCCGCGGTGGAGGGGAACCCTCGGGTGACGGCTCCCACACCCTGGGTGAGGAGCCTAGCGGCGGTTCGCTTAGCAGCGGGGGGGCGATTGATGATGTTAGTCCGGCCGTTAGTATTATCGAGGGAGGGATCTCGGGGGCTAGCGACCCCCACACTGAACATCTTCTCGATCCTCCACCGTATCAATTGAGAGGTACTGCTGCATTTCTCCTGGCAGACTCCTCATCACCTCTTCGTTAATGCTGTGACTGGTGTATAAAGCAGACACTTTCTGGCAATCCCCGATTGTAAACGCACGTACGAAGCTACTAACTTATTTATATAGATGTGTTTGGGTGATTTGTTTACCTTCCTTGCACTTGCACTGCTTTGTACTGTTTGTTGTTGTAACGTTCTTACACTGTGCCCCTACTGGACATCTGTGAAAAAGATCTTCATAACTCATCGGATTCCTCCTCCAGTATAAATATAGATTCTGATTTACGTCAGTCCAATGATGCCAAATTAACGTCTGTAATAATAAATTGCGTTACCGCCATATGCTTTGATCACCGTAGCTTTTGGGCTGTTCGGAATGTACCACTCACGGGGGGAATAATACCAACAGTTTCACATGGACTTATGCTGTAACACATACAAACACAAAGCACGACACAGCACTATAAAATCATAGCAAATATTATCGTACAATAATGAACAAATTATAATTTAAATAAGGTTAAGTTTTTATTTGTTAAATTGTGAAATTATGGGATCAAATCCCCCTTGTGGTTGATAATAGTTTCTCTCTCCACGGGCTGGAAAGAAACAGCGTTACATTTTGGAGGCGAGTACCGTGTGACACACCCCCGCAAGAAACGACTAATATTTATATATATATACCGAAGATACATTAACCCTCCCCCCCTCTGGCCTTCGCACCTGATTGGCTCATCCCTCTATTTAAGACCAAAACAGGAGGATTTATCCACAACTCTGGCTGTCGCCTGATGATGCTGGTTATTGTAATTACTGACAAAATATCACGCTACTCGAATTGTAAATGTTGTAAGTTTACTCTCCCTACAAACTGGTGTGCCATACTCGTGTAGTGTACGACTCCGGAGACAGTAACTGTAGAGGCACCTTATTATTTATTTCACATAACACTCGCAAACACATAACACAACCCTGACCGCCTAGCAACGACGGCGCTGACTGACTAGATAGCTGGCTAACTATCTAGCAGTGGCAACGTCGAGCGATGACAAAGACGGCAGCAGTGACGACGAGGACAGCAGCAATGACGAGACGACCCCGATTCCCACGGACAGCCCCGATCTCCCTCTCTCGCCCACTTTTATCCTTCCAGCGGGGCCCGGACACACCCTGGCCACGCCACGCCCCCTTTCTGGAACGATCTAGCTGGTTCGGGGAGTCACAAGATGGATCCCTTCCACGACCCTTGGCCCAGTTAGGGACACAAGATGGATTTCTACCACGACCCTTGGCCCAGTTATTTTCCCTTCCACGACCCCAGATCTTCCCTTTTGGGTGGATACACCCGTAATTGCTACCCCTGGTCGCCAGTCCACGCTGCTACACGACACTAGCAATGAATTGGCATGTTTTGTTTACGTGACAAACCTTACTAAGTGGCTGTGTTTGGTGGTGGCGGGTTTAACGATGCATTTATATTTACGTGATCTAACCCAAAAACCTCATATGGATAAACAATATTTAGTAAAAAATAGGTTGAACTCAACTCGCTCGTCAATAACACTAAAAGGAAAAAATATATACGTAAGAAGCGATCTTTTGAACCATGGGCCTTCTTCATAGCACATCAATGATTATGATAAATTATTTATATGCTGTTATATATTTCATACATTTTCCACTATTCGGGGCAGTGCTATTGACGAACGCGTTGAGTTGTGTTGTTAGACCCGATGGCTGGTCTGTGTTTGATTCATATCACTGTGGTGGAGAGGCGATCAGCTTGTGCACGTGCTCATGTCGACTTTTCTTCAGTGAGCCACAGCACGGCTTCATAGACCCACAGAGAACTGTAGACTCAAATAGAGATCCATAGACTCATACAGAGAACCATGTACTTAAATGATTAAAGCAGGCAATGGGGTGACTGTGTGGTCCATGGTTCGAGATTGGTGACTGCAGTCACGCCGTGGGATATTCTAAATTTCCGTGGGTGTAGGAGGAGACATCCTCGTCTGTTTCGACGCAGCTCAACACAGAACCTTGTATGCAGAGGGCAAGTGAAACCAGGACGATCTCATGTAGGGTCGGCGAGTGAGGAAGTACTGATTGGGGATGCTGGCATTGTCCCAGTTTCCTCTCTGCCGAGTCTTTTGAATTGAATGAGACCACTCTGGGAGTTTGCGCTAAGTCCCAAAGACCCGGGTGGGACTTTAGAATTTACTTTATGGGGGGTTCTGAAGATCCTCTGGGATTGGTGGATTCGGGGTGGCGATGGTGTGGGTGTGCATCTCGTTGAGTTGTGGGTCGGGTATATGTGGGGTAAAGTTTGTGGCCCAGTCGATCGGTAATGATGTTCAGCGTCCCGCTCGTGATGTGAACGGTGGCAATGTGTATCGAGCCTCCGTGTGGGTGCTGCTGGTTCTGAGTTGGATGATACGAGGGTTCTGTATTGGATGAGACGAAGGTTCTGTGTTGGATAGAACGAGGGTTCTCTATCGGATGAGACCAAGGTCCTTTATTGGCTAAGACGAGGGTTCTGTATCAGATGAGACAAGAATTCTGTATTGGATGAGATGAGGGTTCTGTATAAGATTAGACGAAATTTCTGTATCAGATGAGACGAGGTTTCTGTATCAGATAAGACAATGGTTCTGTAATGGATGAGAAAAAAGTGTATCATGGCGGATCACCACAACAACAGTCTCCATCATTTGCAACTAAGTGGCGTTGACGTCACCATAGCATCTGTGGCAGACGAGGTGTACTCTGAGGCCACGTGAAGTGTCGAAGGCTCGCTGGCAGGAGGTTACGGGAGAGACCCAAGTGCCATGGGTTGAATGACTGAGATGACTGGCAGATGCATCAGCTTTGCCCCCTACCATGCCAACTTGCTGCCTTTTAGCCGCCCGTGCTCCGCTCATTGTTGTGAGCGTCGCTCCTCTCTGCCCTCTGTTGTTGTTTGAGGATGACTACCTCCACCTTTCCAAGAGCATCCTTCACGAGCCACTTCCATAGAGGCCAATCTTGATACCGCTAGTACCAGTCTCCGGCAAGTCCTCCTGTACCACGTAGGTCCATCTCTTTTTCAGCACGTGTCGCGCCCGTTTAGCCCCCTCTATCCGGTCAAACAAAAGCTGCTTGGGCATGCGGGCTACATGACCCAGCCAACATAGCCTTGCCCACCGAAGGACCTCACTGATGGGAATGTGTCCAGATCTTTAAAGGATTTGTGAGCTCACACAATCCAGCCTGGCTAAACCCAGGGTTTATCGTAGGAAGGTCAGACTGAATGTTTCTAACCGGTGCAGATGTTCCATTAGAGGAGTCCACGTTTCACAAGCATAGAGAAAGAAGGGCATTGGGAAGGGAGGGCATGCTGAGAAGACCCGAAGCCAATGAAAAGAGAATGCTGCCCGACTGATTCGAAGTGAGACCTCTAATGTCAAGACGGATCTGGTCATAAGCACACTGCCCAGGTATTGAAAACTCTCCACTCGATATATAACTGCTGCATCAGTGATGGGGAGTTGAGGTGGTGTGTTTGCTAGCACGGAATACCCAGGCAACTGCTTAGTTTTGGTGGGGCTGATGATAAGACCCCACCTCTTAGTGGCATGCTCCAGGTTCATCACCAGCGCCTCTCACGCCTCCTCTGGGTGAACACCAATTACCAGATTATCAGCATACATAACATGTCAAGGGGTGCCTCCCTATTGATTATAATCGATAGGGAGCCACCCCTTGATCGCACCCGGGCATCGATCAGCCTCCCATTGCATGTATACTTACTTACTCCTCTTCGCTCCCTGTGGGACATAAGGCCGCAACACCATGCCGGACGGTCTTTAGCAACTTTCTCTGCTTCACCCCAAGACAGGTCTTGAATGGTGAATCGCCAGGTGGTCTTCGGCCTGCCCCGTGGTCCTTCCCTTGTGGTGTCCACCATAGGGCAGCTTTCGCTATGGACTCGGGTTCCATTCTCAGCTTGTCCTAGCCACCTGAGTCTTCTCTGTTACGTCTCGTATTATGCATCTTGCATTGGTCTTGATATACAGGTCCCAGTTTGAAATCTTGTTTGGCCAGAAGATGCGACAGATTTTCCTCTGGTAGTTGTTGTGAAAGGTTAATAGGGAATTCATGTCTATGTTGGTGGTTCTCCAGCTTTCACTATTGTACATAAACACAATTTTACATTGCTGTCATATATTCGTACCTTTGTCTTTAAACTGTATTGGCCAGGCTTCCAGATGTTTCTCAGTTGGAAGGTGTGCCTTGCCTTGTTTAGCCTGGACCTGATGTCGTTTTGATGTGAAGTTTTCTTTGCTCATTACAGCACCAAGGTATGTTAAACTTTTAACCTCTTCCTGTGGTTGTCCCTTGATTGTTGTATTTGTTGTTATTGTTGTGTTGATGTTCATCTCTTGGGTCTGTTCGAAATTTATCTGCAGACCTCGTTGGCCAACAAACTGGCTCAACCGAGTTATTTTATCCTGCAATGAGTTTGTTTAGAAGAGAACAGAATCAAGATCTTCCAGCACTGAGAAGGAGGTCCACTGAATTCCCCTTGGGAAGTCTCTTGTGGTGCATCTCATAACCCTGTCAATGGCAACCAGGAAGAGAATTGGTGAAATGATGCATCCTTGGCGTACCGCTGATGTGACAGGGAACCAGTCTGAGGTAGTGTTGTTGATCAAGATGGCACATTCAAATTCATCATAGAAACTCTTGATCAGCTCAATGAGTTTTAGTGGGATGCATATGTTGGTAGGATCTTCCAAAGACTGCATATGTGTATGCTATCAAAAGCTATCTTAATATAGATGAAATTGAGGTATAGTGGGGCTTCCATTCCAGGCACTGTTCTATGATATTGCGTAGAGTGAACATGTGGTCAATTGCAGCCTCTCCTTTTTCTAAAACCAGCTCGCTCTTTCCGCAGGGTCTAGTCAAGGGCACTGTTAATTCTGTTGAACATGATTTTTTAGAAGACCTTGCTAGGAAGCGAGAGGAGTGTAATTCCTCACCAGTTGTGCAGTTTCCAAGCTCTCTCTTTTTTTTGGGAGTATCACATGTTAAGCCTTTTTTCCAGTCCTTGGGAATGCTCTTACTCTCCGAGATGCCTTGGAAAAGGTATGTAAGTGCATTTGCCGCGGTCTCTCAATCGGCTTTGAGCATCTCAGCATGGATGGTGTCAAGGCCTGGAGCCTTTCCTGATTTCGTCGTGGATATGGTATGTATACTAGATGGAAATTCCTCTGGTACAGCCATAGAAATCGTCTCAAACTACGTGGACAAAGATGATGTTAAAGAATCTGGGAGCCAGAGGACAACCCTGCCGCACCCCAAGGTGAACAGGGAATGGCTCTGATTCCCGACCACGTAGCTTTACCTGGGCCTGCCCACCATCACGAAGGTCCTTAATGATTGTGAGTAGAGAGTCGGGGACTCCAAAAGCATGAGGAAGAGCCCAGAGCACTGGCCTGTTGATGGTATCATAGGCCTTGACAGGATCAATAAAGCAGAGATGTAGGTATTGTCGGAATTCCCTATACCTCTACTGTAGCAGACAGACAGAAAGTATGGCATCCGTGCAGGACGACCCTGGTCCGAAACCAAATTGGGGCTCCTCAAGCCTCTCCTTACGAGGCTATGTTGATTAATCCTTGCCAAGACCTTTCCCAGCACACTTAGGAGAGAGATACCCCTGTAGTTGTTACAGTCTGTGCAGTCCCCATAATTAAAGAGGGAGACTACCAGTGCATCATTCCAATCCTGCTGAACCCACCCTGTGGTCCAGACAGTTGTGAATGTCATGTAGAATAGTCTGCATGCAACCACCACCTCCCCATAGCATTTTGCTTGGGAGATCATTTCTACCCAGCGCTTTTCCTGGTTTCAGCGTGCAGATCTCCCCTTGTACTTCCTCCACAGATGGCACCTCAGCCAACCACTCACAAGGGGTGGTTACTTCTGCCAATATTTGAGGTACTGCAATCCCAGCTGGGCTGAAGGAATTCTTATTCCCAATGACCTCATAAAAATGCTCTGTAAACTGGCAGACCAATTCCTGTGGGTAGGAGATCAGATCACCGTTCTTTCCCTTAAATATGGTGATAGGTGAGACACTGTAAGTAATTTTTTAGGTAATTAAAGAGTAATTTGTGATCGCGGGTTACTGAGGCAGATTTCATCTCCTCAGCAACCCGTGACCACCACTCATCCTTGTTTAGTGACATAGAACGGTCACTACTGTGTCGGCCCGTACGAGGGCTGGGGGCCCCAAGGGGGTGCCTGGGGGGTCACGTGGTGGAGGGATCCGGACCTTCCCAGAGGTGGGGGAAGGGAGGCGTGACCTGGGAAGGGAGGCGTGGCCTGGACAGAGCCAGCCACGCCTGGGCGGAGCCGGCCACGCCTGGGCGGAGCCGGCCACGCCAAAGCAGATATAAGCGTGGTGTGAACGCAGAGCGAGGCTGTTGTACTGTACTCCGAAGTGAAGACATCATCGGTCGTCAAGTCCCGAGTCGTCGTCCTGGGCCAGGCAGGCCGTTGCCTGCCTGGTCCAGTCTGTGTCGTGTTCCAGAGTGTTAGTGAGTTGAGGAAGGTGGTCACCACCTCATGTACAGTGTTATATTACTTACCGTTAATAAATAGTGTTGCCTCCAAGCTGCGTGTGTGCACCTAATTAGAACCCACTACACTTGCATCGCCGCACGGCTCTCCAAACCTCTGAGTGAAGGCTGCGGTAAGCCTCCTCATCCTCCGATGTTGGATGTTGTAGACGATGAGAGTGGGTCTCAACCAGCCGGAACACCTCCTCCTTCAGCCAAGGTATCTGGGGAGGTCTAAACTGCATACCCAATGCTGTTATTGCAGCTGCATGATCCACAGTCTTGAACCTCACCAATTTCTCCTCAGCATCAGGTGGGGAGGGGATGATGCCAACTCCAGCTGCAAAGGTTTTGTTGAAATTCCTGTTTGCAACTACCCTCAGCTTGCTGAGACTAGGCGACTGTGTGTTTGAATGGGGTCCTACATTTACACTCACCACAGCAGTGGAAGAATGACAGGTGCATCTTACAGATGCCAAGCTGATGGTCAGTGGGCAGATAAGCCCGTGTCATGGACATGGGCCCGCATCCGCTGTTCCACCACTATATAGTCCAGCAGATGTTCTTGCTTGGACCTGGCATACATCCATGATGTTGTGTGGATGCGCCGATGCCGGAACAGCATGTTGGTAATTATAAGCCCATGGGCTGCACAGAAGTCTAACAGCCTCCGACCATTATTATTGAGCTAACCTGGCCTAAGCTTTCCAATTACTCAGGCCCAGGTGTAGGCGTGATGACCCACTCAGGCATTAAAGTCACCCAACAGAATGACTCTATCCCGAAGAGCAACTTTAGCAAGCAACTGGGAAAGGAGGATTGAGTCAACAGTCTTGTCTGAATCCCTACACTAATGTACATTTTCGGTGGGGGTGTAAGCAACCATTACCACCACCACCACCATTCCTCACCTCTTGTTGATGGGGAGGCGAGCCCACAGGAGCCTGGAACTCACAGCTTCCCACATCTCACCATCGCGCTCCCATACCCTCTTCATTCTTTTGTGCAAAAGTGCCACTCCCTGTTGTTTGGCAGTTTCCAGGCCCAAGTGGAGAACTGTCCACCCCTCGTGATGATTGGACCTAGAACCGGTCCACCGGACCTCCTGTATTCCACAAAAGTCCAGGCGGTACCAGTCCATTTCCCGACAGGGGAATGAGAGCCTCTCCTCTGCAGCGAGAGTTAGAACATTCCACGTGGCCAATCGTAGGAGTATCCTGTTCCTGGAGGAACCCCCAGAAGTGGGGTTCAGTCCGACTCCACCAAATGGGGTTTGGCCAGAAGGTGTCATAAACGCCTGTCCCCTGGAGCCTCCAGCACGAGCTTATTTCGGTGTTTCCACCGTGGTGCTTGGCCGGAAAAGTGCCAGATGGAGGGGTTACCAGCCCCTCGCACACACTGACCTAACTACATACACACCCCCCATTCACATTCACACTACAAAAAACAAAGATCCCTCGTATAGCCTGTAACAGACTGTCGGGGCAAGTGCACCACCACGGCCCACACACACACACATAGCCTGCACCACTTACACACAGCTTGTACCACCAAGTATCAAGGTCTACACACACACAGTCTATACTACACGCAGAGTCTGTACCACACACGCACAATCTGCTCCACCCACACTCACCATAAACACACACAAACAGTACCGTAATGACAATCCCTATTATTAATGTTTTACTTTTATTTAAATCTTTTAAACTTTTTATTTTACTTTACAGTAGTTCTTTTTTATTCAATGTACGAAAATAACCACAATTCAGAGTAAAATAAAATCCACACCTAGGAGAGGAGAACCACACCTCTGCTGCACAGGTAGCACGTCGAACCTACTTGCTTTTCTGCCTCCTATAGGCTTCGCTTCCACTAGCGGCATCACAGCCCGTCGCTGGCACTGCCCCTGTGATGCCAGCGCCCGCGCTCACTACTGCTGCATGGGCTTATGCTGCAAATGCCGGGGTTGGTGAATCGTGCAGAGAAGGGAGCCATCATGCGCCGTGGTGGAGAGATGTTAAATACCTCGCCTGGTATGCAGGAGGACATGAATTCGATCCCAACCCTGACGCCTGCTATATTTTTGGAGTTTGCATGTCTCTCCCCCCGTTTTTTTCGGGTTCTCTAGTTTTTTCCTCCACATTTAGAAACATATGTTTCGAGTATTTGGCTGCTATAAATTTTCAACGTGATGATAAGCAACTTCGTTGAACTATCATTTGTGGCCAGGTCGCTTCTGAGAAAGAGCTACATAGCTTAGTTGGCTTTACCTGGTAAAATAAAAAAGTTTAGTAAGACTCACATCGAGATGGCGTCGGTGAGTAAAGCAAGCAGGTTTCTGGCCGGCTACGGGTTTATTAAGATCCCCATCGTGTCGGTTTTCTCCGCGCACTCCCGTTTCCCATCAGGCGAAAGTAATTATCATGTATAACGATGGCAGTAGCCAGGCCATAAGCCAGCAATATCAACAATTGTCCAAGCTCTGTAGTCCTCTATATATTTAGGTGTTTTCAGTCAATGAAAGAGCGATTACACATTTTATATGCAACATTTGTCGGTGCGAGTCGATTCTCATGCTAAAGACGCACACATTAAAGCTGTGTGCGTAGAGGAATTAACTACCTTCCAATCGTGGTGCCTTCGTCTGAGATTCAGGCATTACCGCTAGAATCGTACGAATTATAAAAGGCCACTTTAGTGAGGCTCTCTGAGCCTCATGTATTAACACCCAGCCGTAAGTGCCCTAAATATGCCAGAGCTTGACTCTATGAGCTCAAGATAATCACACTGAACCTTAAGAACCCTAAAGATGCACCAGTCTGGCTCAATGAACGTCCAGCATTATCTCTGCCAGCAGTAGCAGCAGCAGAGAAAGAGCGACCTCCCACCAAGTGAAGGACGACTGTTGCGGTCTTAATAACTGCGAGAGTTCCCTCCCGCGGTGCCCCTTCATCTCCATTCAAATAAAGAACTCCTGCTCGCCCGCTCCGCTCTCGTTGAGGGGCTCGGCGGTGGTGGTGGCGGTGGAGAGCAACTCGGCACGGCTCGCGACGCGCGGGTGACGAGGGTGGTGAGGGTGGGATGGGTGGGACAGGTGGTGCGGGTGGGATGGGTGGGATGGGTGGGACGGGTGGTGAGGGTGGAATGGGTGGCAGGGGTGGCGCGGGTTCGATGCGGGCACGTGGCGCCCATGCGGCCGCCCGGCCGGGCCCCGTTCCGCCGCTCCGCCCCGGCCATCGTGGACCTCAGCGGGCCGGAAGCGCAGCAGGGTGGTGGCGCCGAGTTTGGCGCCGAGGTTGGCGCCGCCCGGCATCGCCACGGCGCTCCCGATTCTAATCGGGAGTCCCTCGTCGTGTGCTCCTCTATCGCCGTGGCAACGGCGGCGAGGACCGCCGGCGCGGTCGCCGTCGAGGCGGCGCGGCGTCGGGCTGGGACTGGGGCTGGAGGCGGAGCTCTGCGCCGGGGATGGAGTCCCCGTCGTGGAGGTGATGTCATCGCGGGAGACCCCGCGGGGGAGCGAGCGGCGTGTCTGGAGAGGCGGCGTCACGAACGCATTCTGGACACACGCGGACACGGACGCGAGGGTCGTGACCCCAAAAAATTGGTGTCCGCACCCGGCACACAATCGCGGCTCCAGTTCATATCCAGGGCAGGTACTAAAATAAAAGATGATGATTTGTTAAATATTGCACGACCAAAATGTGCACACTATTGTTGATGAGTCTCAGATACTCCACCATCATCACAATACACAAGTAGAGACAGTTATACTGGTAGGAACGAAGTGGACCAGACCACCAAGAGATTAATGTGTCCGTCCGTCCGTCCGTCTGTCCGACAAGATGGCCGCCCGCTCCCCCTGCGATCTGTGAACTAAACAAGATGGCCGTCGCTTCCGGCGCCTCACGGCGAAACTTTAAACTTCGCTTCAAATTTACTTTACTGAAACGCAGCACGTTTTTTTAACACAGAGACAAGATACATTTATATTAACACAGACACGAGATACATTTAATCGCCTTATTTGCGAGGCCTACTGCAGAAAAGGCATCGCGAGGCCTACTGCAGAGAAGGCTTCGCGAGGCCTACTGCAGGGAAGGCTTCGCGAGGCCTAGTGCAGAAGGCTTCGCTAGGTCTACTGCAGAGAAGGCTTTGCGAGGCCTACTGCAGAAAAGGCATCGCGAGGCCTATTGCAGAGAAGGCTTCGCGAGGCCTACTGCAGGGAAGGCTTCGCGAGGCCTACTGCAGAGAAGGCTTCGCGAGGCCTAGTGCAGAGAAGGCTTCGCGAGGCCTAGTGCAGAAGGCTTCGCAAGGCCTAGTGCAGAAGGCTTCGCTAGGTCTACTGCAGAGAAGGCTTTGCGAGGCCTACTGCAGAAAAGGCATCGCGAGGCCTACTGCAGAGAAGGCTTCGCGAGGCCTACTGCAGGGAAGGCTTCGCGAGGCCTACTGCAGAGAAGGCTTCGCGAGGCCTAGTGCAGAGAAGGCTTCGAGAGGCCTAGTGCAAAAGGCTTCGGGAGGCCTAGTTGAGCAGGCTTCGCGAGGCCTAGTGCGGCAGGCTTCACGAGGCCTACTGCAGAGAAGGCATCGCGAGGCCTACTGCAGAAAAGGCTTCGCGAGGCCTACTGCAGAGAAGGCTTCGTGAGGCCTAGTGCAGAAGGCTTCGCGAGGCCTACTGCAGGAGGCCTCGTTTGGAAATGAAAGACTACGAGTCTTTAAATCTCACAGCGTTTCTTGTCAAAACAAACACTTTTAATTAACGTTACACTAGAATACATTAATTTTTTCTTTAACTCCTCTATACCCGGTCGAAATCCCTGTACCGGTACTAAGTATTATTCCTACCAGCCCACCCCGCAGGGTCCTGTTTGTATCTGTTTCTGTACATAAAAAAAAGACAAAACTAAAAATCTAAATACACATCCCATTAGCCACACGGACGTCCTGGAGTGCATTTGTTCAGCAGCATTGGTTCAATGTAGGCAAACTCTGGAGCGGTTTGAACATTAATAATAACAATGCACCTTGTAAGAGGCACTTTATATTTCACAGACACAAATGATTATGACTTTTAGGTGCCGAGCCAAGCTCAATATTACTTGAAACCAGGCAAGAGCAGTGGAGGGTTTAAGAAAGAGCCTTTAAGAAAGACATGGGCCTTTAAAACAGAGATAGGGCCTTTAAGAAGGAGATGTGGCCATTAATACATATTTGGGCCCTTTAACAAAGAAATGGGCCCGTTAAGCAAGAGGTGGGACCGTTAAGAAAGAGACAGAGCTTTTAAGAAAAAGGTGGGACCTATAAGAAAGGGGTGGGGCCCTTTAAGAAAGAGCAAGAGCGTCTCGGTGTCTTTTAGAAGTCTGTGGGGATAGCACACAGCTGCTGCTGTGAATGTGCAGTAGTTAGCAGCAGCGGCCGGACGGTAATGATACGATGGTGATTATGGGACAGTGATGATGGGACGGTGATGAAGGGATGGTGGTGAAGAGACATTGATGATGGGACGGTGAATATGGGATGGTGGTGAAGGGACGGTGATTATGGGACATTGATGATGGGACAGTGATGTCCGTGTTCCAGACGGCGGGGGCTGCCACGGAGAAACGGTGCCTGGCAGTGACCATTGTCCTGCTCCTTAGCGTAGAGAAGAGGAGGAGGGAGGAGGTTGTGACTCTCATCATCAGAAGTCAAGTTTGCTCGTACCAATGCTGGTGAACTGCCTGATATTTCAAGGCAAGGGACCCTTGCAGTTTAAAATGGGTGCTAGTCTCAATACAAAACAGGCATTCCTCGCATAACACGCGACATGCGTTCCTGAAAAACAGCTCACAAGTTGAATCGCGTTGTGTGAATCCTCTTTTGATGTACATGTTATAAGGGGGGGTGGATTACCGAACAAAAATTCATATAATTTCCTTTATTAACAAATAATAATACAAATACTACTTACAAAGATTACTTAATAAGGATTAACTTCAGGGCTTCCTTTACGCTTCCGTGGGTTGCTGCTTCTACTCAGATGTACGGCGGCTGAGCCCAACCCGGGACGCTGAAGTGCTGCCATGACGCAGTGACATTACAATTTTTTTTACTTTGATTTGTTGTCATCGAAAATAATATTTTTTTTATTCAGAAAAATGAAACTTTACAAGTGTTTTTTTTTCGCGCGCCCGTAACTGTAGCGTAAGTGCGAAGTATGTCCCTACAAGATGAATCATGAGGGGCGCAACTATAACAGCTTAACAAATATAACTACTGAGCGTCGTCTGCTGTGGGGAATACGAGTAACACAATCGAAATAAGCAATCAGACGAAAAACGTCGCGTTGTGTAAATAGAAACTTTTTTTTGCGTGAAAAAAAAGACACGTGGTAAAGAGGCGTTATGGCCTCCTTATTTGTTGTGTTACTCATGTTCACGACAACGACGCCGAATGATTACACGGTGTAACAATTGTTTTTGTTCCTGGGTAGTAAGGGTTATTTCCTAATTGCTTGTGCCTAAAAAGTACAGAAAATGGCTATTATTCCCCTCAAACTTTGCTTTTGTGACAAGGACAGTGATATTTTGAAATTTACCTATTTTTGCAGAACATTCCAGATAGATTCAGTGCTGAGTAAACTTGGAGTAACTTCTAGAACATTCTAGGACTTTTCAGTAATATAAATAGTAGTATAAATACAGGGGCCTGAAGCCCACCAGTTCAGTTTAGTTCCAGCTGCCTAAGTGGATACATGTGAAGTATTGGAAAATGACGGCAGGAAACTCCTTGACGGGAACACACTTCTTTTATTAAATCTTGACTTGTAACGATACAACGCGTGGCCTCTCTTCTTCACAATGCGGTCACCATACAACAGTACAACTCGTGACCTCTTCTCTCCGCCTTACGCTTCTCTCGACTCTCGTAGATTCTGTGCTGCTGGCTCTCTGTGCCTCGTGTAGACTCCGCGCCTCGGCTACACTCTTCTCTCGTCTCGTGTAGACTCTGCGCCTCTGCTACACTCTTCACTCGTCGCGTGTAGACCTTACGCCTCTGCTACACTCTTTACTCGTCTCGTGTAGACTTTACATCTCTCTCTGGCTACACCGTATGCATACTCGGCTCGTGTAGACCTTCCTCTCTCTCTGGCTACCCCGTATGCATACTCGGCTCGTGTAGACCTTTCTCTCTCTCTGGCTACACACTATACATCACTCAGCTCGTGTAGACCGTTCTCTCTCTCTGGCTACACACTTATACCTTACTCTCCTCTACTCTCCATTACTCTCCTCTCCTCTCCATTACTCTCCTCTCCGGGCTCTATCTCTGCACCTTCGTCTTCATTCTTAGATGGTTCCACTTCTCTCCCCTACTCCTCTGTGCATCATCTTATATATCTCTTCCTCCCGGGAGACGGAGCGGATGCGGACCTCAACGTCGGCACCGCTCCTCAGTTACCCAATCACCACGCGCTATCTCTACGATCCGTTTCCGCCCAGCGCGTGTTTCCACTCCTCGACCAATCACACCGCGCTGCCACCCGATCACTCCCTCTCAGCGCGTCACCGGCACACAGCCAATCAGCAGCACTACCCCCACCCGCGCACTGACGCCTGCTCCTCCCCGTCAGCGCGCGTCACCACACACACACGTACATACGCGCTGGCACATGACGTACACACCCAGCGCGTATCACCACTACACATGTCTGCATTTTTCTGAGATGGCATCAAGATGCTGCAAGCATCCGGCAGACGCATTTTGCTATGTCTGCGGCCAATTTATCAAGACAAGAGCGAAAAAGTACTCTGTGGAAGCATCTGCTAAGATGTGTGAGGCCTACAAGGCATATTTCAGCATGCTTGTCAGGGATCAAGACAAACCCTGGGCACCTCATTTCACCTGCGAGCAATGCAAAAAACTCTGGAAGGTAAGATGGACAATTGTTGCTCGGAATTTAACGTGAAAAAATGTGTTAACATTTTTAAAATTGTAAGTTTTTAATTTTAAAATGTTTTACAATTTTCAATGTTATTTAAAAAAAGATATCATGTATCAAAAATGTTGCGAGAATCTCTTACACATTAGTCATGGGTGAAATAAATGTATTTTTGTAGGATGGTACAGAGGGGAAAAGAGAGCCATGAAGTTCGCTATCCCAAGAATTTGGCGGGAACCCACTGACTGCTACTTCTGCATGGTGGACCCTTACAAACGTTGGACTGGCAAGAATGCACCTGCTATCACGTATCCGGACCTTCCTTCATCCGTCGCCCCAGTGCCACACTGCCATGAGCTCCCCGTACCCACTCCTCCGAAGAGGGAGCAGCCGTCTTTAGAAGACAGCAGCAAGCCAGAGAGCGAGGAAGACGTTGTAGATCCAGATGACAATTTCAGAGGTGGAGCTGAGGAGAGAAACCCATACTACCCCAACCAAGCAGTGGAACTTGTTGAATAAAAGTGTGCAAGTCGCAGATCAAAGGAACCATCACCAACCTTTTTGCAGCTTCTACACCCGTTAAGATGGGTTCTGCTTCTGCCACAATGTGACCAGTCTGTTTGAGGCAATCGGAATCGCCTGTAACCAGAATGAGTGGCGCCTCTTCATTGACAGCTCATCCAGGAGCAGCAAAGCCGCGCTGCTCCATAATGGCAACAAGTACCCGTCTCTTCCCCTGGCTCACTCGATGCACCTCAAAGAAGATTACAACAGCATCAAGACCTTGCTGGATGCCTTGAAGTATGATGAGTACAGCTGGGAGGTCATTGGAGACTTCAAAATGGTGGCATTCCTGATGGGTCTCCAAGGCGGTTTTACCAAGTTTCCCTTCTATATTTGCCTTTGGGACAACAGGGACACCAAGGCGCACTACCACAAGCGGGACTGGCCACAGCAGATCGAGTTCTCTGTGGGGAGGAACAACGTCAAGTGGGAGCCACTGGTGGACCCCCGGAATGTGCTCATGCCACCACTGGACATCAAATTAGGCCTTATGAAACAATTTCTCAGAGCTGTAGATAAGGAGTCGGCAGCCTTCAAGTACCTTCAAGACTTCTTCCCTAAGCTGTCTTAGGCAAAGGTCAAAGCCGGTTTCTTTGTCCGACCACAGATAAAGAAGATCCTGGAGTGCAATGAATTCCTCAAGCTCACTAATAAAGAGAGACGGCTTGGGACAGCTTTGTCGCAGTGGTTTGTGGCTTCCTGGGCAATCACAAGGTCGAAAACTATGTGGAGCTGTAGGATGTCCCCCAAAGTCCATATCCTTGATGCTCATCTTGATAAATTCAAGAACATGGGAGCGTACTCGGAGCAAGGCGAGCGCTTCCACCAGCATCTACTGGACTTTGCACGCCGCTACCAAGGACAGTATAATGATAACATGATGGGAGACTACATTTGGGGGCTGATTCGTGAAAGTGATTTACAGTATAATCGTAAATCTCGAAAAACTACACACTTCTAAATCGTTTGTAGTCATTTTTGTATTACTTTAGTATAAATACATGTTAATATTGATTCATATGTAGTTTTTTTCTGACTTTATGTGAACGAATGACACAAATTCGCCCGTTTTCTCATTGAAAATAGGTACATTTTTAAATATCACTGTCCTGGTCACAAAATAAACGTTTGTGGGGAATAATAGCCATTTTCTATACTTTTTAGGCATAAGCAATTACGAAATAACACTTACAACCTAGGAACAAAAAATGTGTTACATAGTATTATTTTGCATGTGGTAATTACCCACCAGTCGCTGTTTTTTTTGTGGTTCTGGTATTGAGAGCGTCTCGTTTTACGTGAATTCATTAAATGTCCCCACGCAGAAAATGCCCGGAAGGAGGCGGCGCAATGTCGTCGCGTGTCGGAGAATGGCCCGTGGAAGAACAAGTCGCAGAACTACTCCTGGAGGCCCCCCTTTCTTTAGTCGCCTCTTATCCACACGCACTAGGTGGCACACCTCACAAGCAAAAGGATTTTGGCCACCCTAAATCGAAACCAAACATTTAGATCGTTAGAGCTAAACAAAAAATGAATTAACTGAACGACAATTGAATGCGTTGGGGGTGTTTTTGGTGCAATCATTGGTGACCAGGTTGAGTCTATGGATCTCTATGTAAGTCTATGGATCTCTGTGTAAGTAATTGATGACCAGGCTTTTAATCACAGCCCAGCCTATGTAAGTCTATGGGTCGCTGTGTAAGTCTATGGATCGCTGTGTAAGTCTGTAATGACATCGGGGATGTCTCTGTGTGAGTCTATATGTTTCCGTGTAATTCACTGGTGACGCGGTTTGATTCGCGGGTGCCTAGAACCCTGATTTGAACCCAGGATCTCAGCTTCTCTGGCACATTATGAATCGACCAGCCGCACAATCTCTTGCTGTTCCAATTCTAACAACAACAGCAGCGACTATTCAGCTCTTAAGCGGCGGTGACGTCACTGTAACACTGGTGCGCCAGGCTAGGTGCACCTTGAGGCCAAACGAAGTGTCAATGGCTCGCAGGCCGACAAAGCTCACAATTTGTGGGACAATTCTGAGTGACACTCCTCTAGGTGGCGAAGGTTCACAATGAGATAATGAAACGTCATTGATTGCCCATTCTCAATCCAATGGTCACTGTGTCGGTCTTATGGAAGTTGTTTGACCATACTTCGCCACCCTGGTGAGTGCACAGGCTAGAGAAGAGATGGACTGATGTGGTGCAGAAGGATATGGTGCTGAGTGGACTTGCCAATGACTGGTACCAGCAGTGTCAAGATCGGCCTCTGTGGAGGAGGCTCGTCAAGGACGCTACTGGGCAGTTGGAGGCAGTCGCCCTTCAGCAAAAACGGAGGGCAGATGAGCGACGCTCACAATAATGAGTGTGTCTAAAGCACAGAAAGTTGGTAGAGTTGGGATCACAGTTGGTGTATCTGCCAATCATCTCAGTCAGTCAAACCATGGTACCTGGGTCTGTCCCGTGACCTCTTGGCGGTGAGCGTTCAACACTTCACATGGCCTTAGAGTGCACATAGCCTGGGACAAGTGCCGTGGTGACGTCACCGCCACTTAGTAGTGAACAACAAATATGATTTGAAGCTTTCGTGACTGCAGGAGTCCATACTCTTTGGTTCTTTCGGTAAAGTCACATAGATAGGTTCAAAGAAAATAACAATAACAGGAAAAAGTTTCCTGATGACGACCGCTTGTGTTGCGATCGGAACGTCGTAGTTTTTTGTTATTTTCTTTGAACATATCTACGTGACTTTACCGAAAGAACCAAAGAATGTGTGTTCAATGATGTGAGCCATTCCACAGCATACAGGGTGGGGTGGTAGCTGAGTGGAGTCCAGTTGTTCCACCAGAAAACGCTACACACACTACACACGTTAAAAAGATCCCCCGTATAGCCTTAACAGACTTTTGGGGCAAGTGCTGTTAGCGAGTGACTATGAAAGCCGACACGGCACAAGAGGGGATCGGTGGCCAACATCACGCCCGACCGCCTTTGTCTCCCGAGTGCCTATATTTACACATCCCACCAGCTACTCATTTGTGGCCGAGTCGACCTAGGGGAAGTCCAGGACCGGTTAAGATATTCGTCACCGATGTTGGCCGCGAGCGAGAATCGAACTTGGGTCGTAGGGTTCGTTGCGCAGCGCGCCATTCCGTTACAAACACACGTACACTACACACACGCACACACTAAATGCCACACACACTGCACACACTGCACGCCCCTTCTCCCATGGATTATGCGGTGGCATTAAAGGGCGAGATCTCTTGGAAACAGACGAGGAGTGTTTGCCCAGCTTTGGAGGTGGCGTGGAGAGGGGCAGGCATGGCTGGGGGAGGCGGAGGAGAGAGGAGCAAGCGGAGTGGTTGGTGGTGATGCATGGTGACTTGGGAGGGGAGGACTTGGGCGAGAGAACTAAGGAGAGGAGAGCGCGAGAGAGGAAATGAGCGAGAGAGAGGCAGCGAGAGAACTAAAGAGAGGAAAGCGAGCAAGCGAGAGAGCCATATAACTAAGGAAAGGACAGCGAGAGAGAACGAGCGAGAAGGGAGTGTGGTTTGCGAGTGGCCACGGGAATGCGGGATGCATTCACAGGCTCGTCACGGCTCGTTATAACGCTCGCAACTGTCGCTGTCCCTTTCTCTCCGTGACGTTCACCCCCAACGTTCGGGACGGGACCCCCACAACAAGAATCCACTCCGTCCGATTAGAATAAAAACCACAACTCACAGGTTAACACATTATTAGGAGTAGTAAGGCTTTCGTGACCAATATTATCCATAATAGATGGGTTTTTTTTGTTATATCGTGAAAATATGTTTCGTGAAACCCGCCACCACCCGACACAGCCAATTAGTAAAGTTTGTCACGTAAACAATGCAAATGTGTTTGACGACACATTCGTATTTACGCGATCTAACCCCAAAAGAGAAACTTCTCCTCTCACTCGGCAGATGAGTCGCCTCCGTCCTATGCCTGTCCCTCCACGTGAGAACAATCAAAGCACAACGTCATTGTTCACACATCCCGTCGGCCACGACCTCCCCCCCCCCACTGGGGAGTGCACAATTAGAGCCCGGTTTCGATATTCAGTGGTGTCTGCTTCAAGCGACGCTGGTGAACTGCCCAGTTCGATTTATAGGCGAGGTGACCCACTCACTGTCTCCGTTGATCGATTCTTGAGACATAACATCTGAGGAGAAATGATGGCAGACAAACAAAACGCTTCTCATTAACAAACAAAAAAACTTCGGAGATTCATGAGCCATGTTCAACAGGGTCCGCTGTTGAGGACTGCGCCTCTCTGTCTCTCTGTATCTCTCTGTGCCTGCGGCCCTGTGTGTCTATGAGTGTCTCTGTGTCTCTGTGCCTCTGTGTCTCCGTGCCTCGCTGCGTCTATCTGTGTCTCAGTATGTCTGTCTTTCTGTGTCTCTTTGTGCCTGTGTACCTCAGTGCCCTTCTCTTTCTCTATGCCTCTCTGGGTCTCTGTGTCTGTGGCTCGCTGTGTGTTTCTGTATCTCTCTCTCTATCTGTGCTTGTGTCTCTTTGGGTCTCTATTCATGTGGCTCTGTGTCTCTGTGTGTTTCTCTGTGTCTGTCTCTGTGTCTCCCTGCTTATCACTGCGTCAATTTCTGTGTCTCACTGTGTATCTGTGCCTCTCTGTTGTCCGTGTGTGTCTGTATGTGTCCCTGCATCTCCCCCTGTGTCTCTCTGTGTGCATCTCAGTGGCCCTCTGTCCACACCCGGGGCTCAGGGTGACCACAGCGCGCCCTGTGGATGTGCACAGTGACAGAATCGCGTCATTGCACGCAGTCCCAAGCCGGACTCACTGGTGACCTCAGGGTCCGCCCGTTCCCCCCATTCCTCCACACTGACACTGCTGCTGGTGATGGAGCGGCTGCCGTCTGGCTCGTCAAGATGAGCAGATGATACAAACATAAATAAAGTATTCCGCCGTTAGTGGAAGATGTCTAATCAGAAATTAGTCGGCTCCTATCGGTCACGTGCCATGGGGGTAACGGTTCGTGGTCAATGCACATTTGAAGAAACTTTCCACAGTAGCAACCCATCGGATAGAGAGCCATCGTCATCACCACCTCATTCAATCTGGAAATGCCATCTATTTTCTGATACGGAGCACTCGTGTCATGTCACACAGAACCCCTGCCATGACCCTGCAACACGGAGAGGCCTTGCAACATCGGGTACAGAAGCATTGCAATACTGAGGCCTCGTCTCATCCAGTACGGATCCTCATGTCACCTGGTAAAGAACCATCACAACGTCTTGCACTGAGCTCTCGTCTCATCTGAAGATAAATCCTCAATTCGTGATGGTGTCTAAGTTTGGCTCAGCCAATGTATCGTTGCTCTGCTTGCTGCGACTCTCGTTACTACGGTCACCCTCTCACCATCGAACGGCCACCTCCCTGTCTCTCTGCTGCTCTGATTACTACAAAGACCCCCGTATAGCCTTAAGAAACTATAAATATTTTTTATTTTACAAAGTAAGGCCCACTGAGCTATATAGCTCTTTTTCAGAAGTGTCCTGCCAACAAACGATAGCCCAACGAAGTGGCTTATCACGTGGGAATTTAAGAGCAGCCAAATACTCTAAACGCACGTTTCTAAATGTGGAGGGAAAACCCGGAGGACCCGGAGAAAGACCACAGGGAGAGAGAGACACCGCAAACTCCAAATATATAGCAGGCGTCAGGGTTGGGATCGAAACCACGACCTCCTGTATCCCAGGCGAGGTCGTTAACATCTCGCCGCCGTCCTTGTTAGCGAGCACCTAATTAAACTTCACAATTGTTTTGGGTGTTTTTTTTCTCTCTCTCTCGAGCGCGTAAGTGTGAAGCGCGCAGTGTCAGTGTGAAGTCCCCGACAAGATGCACATCGCGTAACCGCGAGGCACGCCTGTACTTGGTGGTCCAGATGTCTTGTGACCGCCCATTTAAACCTTAACAAAAACGTAATCTTTTTTTTAAAGTGAGGTGTATTCAAAACAGATATTAATATGCAAAGGGTAAAAAAAACAATGTTAGGAGTCAATTACTTGTGGGTCACAAGACATCTGGACCGCCCTGTATATGTATATACAGTCCCACCAGTGGTTCTCAACCGATGTTGGCTACTGCTGTACCCCTCCCGTTGAGTTTTGTTTCAACCGAAGAGTAAACTCCCTTGCCTGACCCAACACGGTTCTGAGAAATAAATGTATGAATAATGAACGTCGACATGTTAACGAATTGTCCATTGCGTGAGGTTATCCTAACTAGCGAGTAACCGAAAGCCGAATAAAATACAAACTCAACGGACGCTCTGCATGCATGAAAGAATTTGTTCGCACTCGCTGGTTAACTCTTATCAACCGCATTGTTTACGATCAGCGAGTTTATAAAAAGTATTTAATATCGTTCTAGGTTACCATACGCATTTACATATTATCGTAGTGATGTTATATTGGCAGATTCATACGTGATTATTCACCAATGATTCCCACGTACGATATACTTTCATCCTAGATTAGAAGTTTTCGTGACTGCCGGGATCCATACTCTTTGGTTCTTTCGGTAAAGTCACGTAGGTAGAAAATAAAATAAATTCAATCACGACGTTTCAGGCGCTTGTGTTGCGCCTGAAACGTCGTGATTTAACTTTTCTTATACCTCCATGAGGTATAAAAGAAGCAAAGAGTATACTTTCACTCATTTATAAATCACCTCACGTACCCACCCCCCCCCCCTGGGACATTGCCACGCGTACCCCCAGGGGTCCACGTACCCCCCCATTGAGAACCACCGCTGTAGCACAAAGACAAAAGATCCTCCTTGTAAATTGCCAGGACAAGGGCTGGGCGCAAAAACAACGGGAGGTGTTGTTATCGCAATGACGTGGGGAGTATTCCACTCAGATTATCTCATCGGGAACGCCTTACCTTTCTTTAACCACACACGCAGGCAAAAAACAACACAGTCAAAACACGAGAATGATTTTACCAAAAAGATCTTCACAATAAATCATTTCCTGCTGGACGGGGGGGACATCGCCCTCACTTCTCCAGCCGCACCCTCCCCCCCTAGCCCCGCCCCTTACCTCGTTAATCCCCCCCGCCCCCATGCCCCCCCGCCCCCATGCCCCCCCCGCCCCCATGCCCCCTTGCCCCTCATCACAACATCAAGAACACGGTACGGGGTTTTGTTGTTGTTGTGAGACCCCAGTGAGATAACTCACGGCCTTGTCACCCACGCGGCCTGCCACACACAAGACTACATCACCCCCAGACCCCCCGATCCACCACCAGCTGCCCTCCCATCTCACTCCACTCCCCTCCATGCACTCTCTTATGTCTCCACTCTCATCTCACTCCACTTCCCTACTTCTCCCCTCCTTTCTCACTCCACTTTCCTCCACTTTATCTCAAACCTCTCCCCTCTCATCTCACTCTATTCTACACAATATTTGCTTCACCCATCCTTCGCTCAGTGGGAGGTCGCTCATTCTCCTCTGCTGTCCCCCAGGGTTTGAAACTCCCTTCCCCCAGCACCTCCGTGCTGTCGACTCCCTGCCACTTTTCAAGGTCAGTATCAGGGCCTTCCCACTTTTCTCCTGCCTACGACTGCATCTTTCCAAATCTAGTCCTGGATCAACGACAAGATCGCACTCACCCCTCTATACCCGCACCTCCGATTAGCACGGTTGGCTACGTACGGTACGAAATAAGTTCAACACATACACACATACATACTCGATCCGATGCTGGACCCCTCAATAGTGCGTCCTTCGATAGTGAATCCCGCGATAGTGGATCTATCCAAAGTGGATCGCTGATACGGGATCGCTGCTGGTGCTGGAGGTCTCACCTGCAGCAGCAGTAGGAGCGTGCGCCCGCTCGGGTCCTCCGCCTGCCAGCGCACGCCACTCAGCCGAAGGAGGCGCGCGCGGCGCTGGCAGGGCAATGCCGCCAAGGCAGGCACCCTCATCTCCAGGTGGGCACACGGCGCGGGCGTTGGCGGCCCGGCCGGCACGGCCTCGTCGGCACGCAGCAACAGCTGCACTCGCAGCCCAGGGCCGGCGCTCAGCTCGCGGCTCCAGCAGCAGCCGGGGTTCGGCAGGGCCGCGCTGCCACCGTCCAGGAGGAGGCCGTAGAAGCGAGCGAGAGGGCCCAGCTCGCTGGGGCCGCACGGGAGGACGTAGAGCAGTACGGCCGTCGGCTGCTCGAGATGGTGGTGGTGGTCTTGTTGGTGGTGGTGTTGTTGGTGGTGGTGCGGGTGGCGGTGGAGGCTCGGATCTTGCTTGGCTGCCGCGCACCGGCACGGCACTCGGATGACCCAGGCGGGGGAGTCGAGATCCCCGAGCGAGAAGAAACGGCAGCGGTAGGGGCAGCGGCAGCGGCGGGATAATCCAGCGAGCTGCTGCTGATCACCATCATCATCAACAGCAGCAAGATGTTGATCGTGTTGCTGGTGCAAATTGTGCTGCTGTTGATGGAAACGATAACTCTGTGTCTGTTGTTTGAAATCATAGTTGTCGAGTTCCTGCTGATCACTGAACAGACTGCGCCGATGCAACAGATGCTGCTGCTGCTGATGGCGGAGATGCTGCTGCTGCTGCTGGCACCGATGTCGCAGATCGAGCTGGGCCACGGGCCTCCAGGGAGGCCGCGAGAACAGCTCCATCAGGGCCTCCACATCAGCCGCCTCCACCGCCGTCAGCTCCACCAGGAGACGGGGCCGGGGCGAGGCGGGGGGGGCCCGAGGAGGGGGCACGGCGGGGTGGGCCCGAGGGGACACGCAGAAGGGCCGCAGCCCCGGGCACAGGAGCTCCGCGGCTGCGTTGACGGCCGCCTGGAGGCGCGGAACGTCGCGCGGCGCGGCCAGGAGGTGCAGGCACACGCGGTAGGGGTCCCAACCCCACGCGGGGACCCCACACCCAGACCTCCCCTCATCCTCCTGCTGCTGCTGAAGGGGACCCTCTCCTGTGTGTTGGGGGGGGGGGCAGTAGTTATGGGGATGTGATGTTGGTTGTTGCGATGGTGATGTTGAAGACATCATCTTTACTTTATTTAAGACCGTAACTGGAAGACATAATTCTGGAAAATATCCTGATGAAGCTGGTTGTAATCATGCGCCTCTGATTAGCGCGGTTGGCTATGTACGGTGCAAAGAAATTCAACATATATACATACAATCACCAGAGAAAATGTTGTACTCAAATAAAAATGTTGTGGGTTTACTTTCCAACACACAGGTGTGCTCAAGTAGTAACTAATTGGCATGTTTTGTTTACGTGACAATCCTTACTAATTGGCTGTGTCGAGTGGTGGGTTAACGACACGTTTATAATTCCGTGATCTAACAAAACCTTTATCATGGAGAGACGGAGAAACACAGAGAGACACTGAAACACAGAGAGACACCGAGAGGCACAGGGACACGGACAGACAGAGTGCAATAGAGGGGCACAAAGAGGCACTGAGAGACACAACGAGACAGAGAGACGCCGTTGAATAAAATCTGGGCTCGCTCACCACCACCTCGCGTGCCGTGCCCATGCAGACATTCGTACGCTATCGCGAACAGCACTTGCCCCAACGGTCTGCCAAAGGCTATCCGGGGGGGTCTTTGTCTGTGCAGTGGTGGATACGTTTCATTCCTTGGCTGCCTGCCACGCCGCTTTTATTGTTGACCATCGCCCCATCGACCCTTCCAGCCGTGACACCGTCCTGCCCAAGCAGCCCACACTCTCTCTTTGCTGAACAGTTGGAATGATGTCATTTATCTGCGCATGATTCTCATTGCAATTCCAGGCGTGCGTCTCTCCGCTCTCGTCGCTTTACTTTTTTAAGGTTGTTTTTTTTCTTCCTGCAATTATTTTTTTGCGTAGGAAGGCCTTCATCCAGCAGTGCATTAACAAAAGAGCCGAACATTAATAGAGTTACGTTGATGGGAGTACTTTGGACACGCAACAAAGACAAAGATCTCCCTTATAGTCTTAACAGACTTATGGGGAAAGTGCTGTTAGCGAGCATCTATGAATGCCGGAACGGCACACGAGGGGGTGGGTGACCAGCACCACGCCCGGTCGCGTTTGTCTCTCTAGTGACGATGTTTATGCACCGCACCAGGTACTCATTTGAGGCTGAGTCGACCTAGGGGAGGCCCAGGACCGGTTCAGATAATCGTTAATGGTGTTGGTCGTGAGCGGGAATCGAACTTGGGTCGTCAGGTTCATAGCGCAGCGAGCTGGCCGCTACACTACCGCTCCCCACAAACACACAGACACACACAGACACACAAGTCTCCACGAGTAAACAAGCTATCATCTGGTGATGCTGTTGTTGCTGCGTTGGCAGAGGGTGCAATAGGCACATTCAACAATAAAAAATAATAATTCAACATTCGTCAAATAACGCTGGGGTCTTAAAAACTGAAGAAAACAGTAAACAGTAGGCAACGTGTCGGGCAATGACTCTTATTCACAGCACATAGAGAGGCCAGAGAGGTAGAGGGGATCATCAAAGTTTGAGACTGCACCTTGACACCATGTGCTCTAAAGAAGGGCCATTGTTCAATACGTCGGAAAATTATTTACTTTTCTTTCTTGTCAAAGTGGCAGTGTTATTGACGAGTGTGTCAAGTATTTGAGTCTCCACTGAGTCTCAAAACCCAGTTTCCACGACGTCAGCACTTGGCCAGGTCTATTTAAGCGATGACGATGTCTTGGTGCCTCGTCATCATCTCTAAACGTATGTTAAAAAAAATTCCAGAATAAAGAGATCAGCCTGAACAGGTGATATGAGACTGGGTATGTGAGAATAAAGCTGTACAGTTCTTTTTCAGAAACGACCTGGCCACAAATGATAGCTCAACGAAGTGGCTGATCACGTGGATATTTATTGGAGTAGCCAAATAACTCTATACGCACGATGTTGATTCTAAATGTGGAGGGAAAAACTGGAGGACCCGGAGAAAAATCCAAAGTCAAAATATACAGCAGCAGGAGTCAAGGTCGGGATCAAACTCGCGACCGACCTCTTCCATACCAGGCGAGGGATTTAATGTCTCGCCACTGCGGTGCTACGGAGGAGCGACGGGAAAGAGTGGAGGGGCGAGGGAAGAGGAGGAGAATGTATAATAGAGAAGAGGTGAGCTGGTTGTGGGTGCCCGAATGAGTGAGTGGCTGATGTCAATTCCAAGGTCGAGAGAGCTGAAGTTTGGCACAGCCGGAGTGAAATCTACACTTATAACCAAACTAATTATTTGGTAATGCTCCTGCTGCCGCCAGGCGAGGTAGTCAACATCTCCTAGCCACCGCGGCGAGATTGTTAACTCGTGCAAGCAGTGTGTGGACGCCAAAGTGCCGCACGTGGAATCTGGACACTTGCGAAAAAGACATTCACAGCTCATCGGATTCCTCCAGAGCCCCCTCAATTAATGAATTCGACGGGGCCCCTCTCCCCTCCCTCTCCGTAACCTCCCCGGAGCCCCGGCCGCGAGCAGGGGGGGCGGCGGGGGGGTGTAACGCTGCCTACGCCCACTTCCTCAATAATGGATCGCATCTACCGCAAGCAGGTGGCGTGATGGGGGAGCGCGGGTGTGTGGGGGGGGGGTCATGGCGGGTAGAGTTACTACGAAACAGGTAACATGAGTTCAATTCTCGGTCACGGCTAATATCAGTGGCGAGGAGTGATATCTGCACCGGTACGATAAGCGCCCCCTCCCCACCTTCTTCATCAATCCGCACTGATGTCCAGTGGTGGCGCCTTTAGGTGATACGACAATGAAGGCTCACATTTAGAACTCGATGGATTGAACATTTTTATACGTGGAGCCAATTCCATATCAAGCACTGTATTATGGTTTGTTGCCTTCCCCCGCACCTCCGATTGGCACGGTTGGCTACGTATGGTGCGAAAGAAGTTAAACGTACACACGCACGTGAAACATCTAGTTTTGCAAGGGTTCTCCAGCGTAGCCATCGACTCACGCATAGCAAACACGCATAGCAAACACGCGATGACCCCGTGTATGCAAACATTGCCAAATCTATAACATGCACATTTCGAATTCACAAGGAAAATCACCACGGGCTGCACACTGCATTAAGCCGGGCTGTGGTGGTTGAGCACGTGGCCTGTAACCCAGCACAGTAGCGAGGGTTGGTGGATCGCGCACAGATGGTGTGAAACTCCCTTCCCGTGGGCATTGAGGAGATGCCAATACCCAGACTCTGCCAACAGAAGGTGGTAACAGCAAAGTGTGCACTCCACCTGTTATATCTGTGTGGGATAGAGTGTTTCCCCCTCGCACGTGTGCGGTTTGTCTGGGTGCTCCGGTTTCTTCCCACGTGTATAAACATTTACTTAATTGGTCGATAACACCTTGACAAAGTCAGTTCTTTACACCATTGGAACCTCATTTGCCAGTAAAACATATGATAATTGTTTTTTTACCCTTTTATCTGGCAACAAAACTGACACCTTTTTTACGAGGAGTCATGTTTGCATAGACATTATCAGAGTTATGTTTTTTGTTTGCATTATGACTGCAGGTATTGTGGTCTATGCAAACATGACTCCTCGTAAAAAAGGTGTCAGTTTTGTTGCCAGATAAAAGGGTAAAAAACCAATTATCAAAGTCAGTTCTGCTATAACGTGTGTAGCTTCCATAACGCCGATTGGATAAAACGTGATAAGTGTATTAGGGAATACAGTTTCTATAACGCGGATGAGAATTTGACTTAACGCGATTTAGTGAACGGAACCATGTCGAGCGAGTAGGAATAAGAGGTTGTAATACGTCTGCCTTGGTGTAGCATCGCACAGGGCATTGGGATGCTGTCTCATTCTTTGTTCAGCCTGCATACGTATCTCACGCATCATCGCGGACTGTGCATTGACCCTCTAATATATATTATTTATGAGAACGTGGTGTTCTTCAGGAACGCAACTACTGCATTGTAGGAGAACAGTCTGTATAGAGGATCGCGGAGCTCGGATACCTGTGAGCACCGGCTCCTCACCGCGTGGACGCTGCCCCTCCCGCTCACCTATGGATCACCATCGCACCTCTGAGTCGTCCTCTCTCTCTCTACAAGAGCGAGGAGCGAATGTCGTGCGGCGACGTTGAGTTACAAGTTGAAACTATTACTAACGTTGTTATCTCCATATATATAAAAGGCAAAGTTGTGATTATGTGTGTCTGTTCAAAATGTTTAGCGTACTTCCCGACATGCAACAAACTTAAAATTTGCCATGTGAGTACTTTCCAGACTGTACACCATGCAAACATTATAAAAATACACTTTTGTGGGGGGTTTTTTTGGGGGGGGGGGGGGAGCTCAATAATGCATATATTTTTTGCATGGCAAGTGAACTGTGACGTCAAATCTGTCATGTGACCCGCGCATGTGGAAGCGTAACGCATTGTAGTGTAGCGGGTAGCGCGCTGTGCTACGAACCCGGTGACCCGAGTTTGATTTCTGCTCACGGCCACCACCGGTGACGATTATTTTAACTGGGCCTCCCCTAGGTCGACTCAGCCTCAAACGAGTAATTGGTGTGGTGTGTGAACATTGCCACTGGGGAGACAAAGGCGGCCGGCCGTGGTGAATCCAAGTCCCGGGCGAAGCCGGGTAGTAAAGCTAGTGCATAATAAAGGGTTTTTTTTTGCGTTAGATCGCATAAATATAAAAAGTGTAATTAAACCTGCCACCACCTGACACACCCCATGAGTAAGGTCTGTCACGTGAACAAAACGTGGCAATTAATAGTTCAGCACACCAGTGTGTTGGGGATTAAACCCATAACATTTACAATTTTGAGTACGACGTTTCACTGGTGATTACAACTAGCTTCATCAGGCGATAGCCAAGATTGTTTATATTTACACATGTATATTTATGCGATCTGACCCCCTAAAAAAACCTTTATGATGGATAATATTGGTCGTGTAAGCCTACGTGTTGAACTGAATATCACATATTATTGTAATTAACTCGCGATTATAATTAGCAGTAGTAATGGGATCCGCAACGTGCGTGTGTAGATGCTGAATGTGCATTGGGAGAGCAACTCACCACTCTCCAAGGACGACGTGCGACTGCAGTCCGAGCTGCAATAGTATAAACAACATGGGAAGGGGAAGAGGAGGAGGAGGGGGAGGTTGGTAAGATCGCAGCCAAAGCAAACAGCACAGGGCAACGCGCGCGGCACACACACTCACAGGACACGGGGTGCAGTGTTTATTATGATTATCGTACAAGTACTGAACCCAGCGAGCCGCCTCGCATTCATTTCAGACCACGGCTACCCGTCGGTGGCGAGCGATATTTATTGTTGAAAGCTCATTTGTTTCAAACCGCTTTGTGTGCTTTAGTTTGTCGTCCTTCACCCGCATCTCCAATGAGCACGTTCGGCTACGTACTGTGCGAAATAAGTTCAACCCACATAAATGTTTGTACGTTTTCTATAAGGCGCAGCAGACCCACGCCGCATTCGCCAGTGGTGGTGAAGTATGGTCAAACAGCACACCCCCCCCCATGACCGATACAGTATGGCAAACCCTCCATTCAGGAGTGGATTGATAGCGGTCTGTAAAGTAACACAGACAACAACAGCGGTGGTGCTGCCGAATCGGTAATACAGTTTGTTCAACACAGTTTATTTGCACGATGACCTAACCCAAAATAAACAGATCGTGAAGTTGGCCGTGAAACCCTTCGTACGAAAATAACATTGAGCTAATTATTACTACTCATTGCACTTGAGCTAAAAGTGTGATTGATACAGCAAGCGTGGTCTGTCGACGATCGTGTGAGCACGGCCCTCCGGTTTACTGGCAGTCGCTACTGAGGTCATCACAGGGTCACCGCAGCCAGGCATCTCCGATGCTTCGCGGTGCCAGACACGGTGCTACACGGGGTGTCACGCGCGGTGCCACACACGGTCTGTGTGAGATGGTACCATGGTGGCAAGGAGATGTTAACTACCTCGCTTAGTATACAGGAGGCCGTGGGTTCGATCCCGACCCTGATGCCTGCTGCTGTATATTTGGAGTGTGTGTGTCTCTCTCCCCGTGGTCGCGTAGATTTGCCTCTGGGTCCTCCGTTTTTTTCCCTTCCACATTTAGAATCAACTTCAAGAATTTAGAGTTTTTGGCTGATATAAATTCCCACGTAATAAGCCACTTCGTTGAGCGATCATTTGTGGCCAGGTCGCTTCTAAAAAATTAGCTACTTAGTTCAGTGGGCCTTACCTGCTAAAATAAACATAGTTTAGTTTAGATAGGTGAACTGTGTAGCAGCGTGCGGCTTCTCTGGGACTGCCAACGATGCCCCCAGTTGATAGATCATCGGCTAATTCCATCATCATCAGCAGCAACCCACAATCATCATCAGCAGAAGCAGCAGCAATAGAAGCGACCCGTCATCACCACGCACCCTGTAGTCTAAACTCGTACTCATGATGACGAGGATGATTGATGTCTTGAGAAGCAATAATAACTGGGTAAATTATTAATCAAAACCAAAAACGGCTTCGAGTTGAAAATGTACTGCTGCTGTTGGATTCCCAAATGTGTGACACATCTCTGGACAGCACTGATGTCTCCACACACACACAGTCCCTGCAGCACGGGTGTCTCCATACACACACACAAAGACAAAGATCCCCTGCATAGCCTGAACTGACAGCTTGGGCAAGTGTTGTTAGCGAGCACCGATGAAGGTCGGCAAGGCACACGAGGGTTGGGTGGACAACACCACGCCCGGCAGCCTCTGCCTCCACAGTGGCACCGGGTACTCATTTGAGGCTGAGTATCTCCACACACACTCGGGGTCCCTGCAGGGCAATCCGCCGCTGCAGCTCCGTGTTTGTTGACACCGCTGTCGACGCGAGCAGTGCGAGCGAGGAGCCCTTTGTGCGTCTCAGCTCGGAGCACCGTGGCCCGCGCTTCGTTTGTTGATTCGCAGCGGCGCCTTCGAACGCGGCTCAAAGCTCAGCCGAGCGCGCGACGGTTCAGGCAGGGGCCTCCATGCATGGCACGCAGCTCGCACACATTCAGAGTCGGAATCTTCATTTCGACTGCAGGAGGAAGCCGGTGAGCTGTGAAGGTCTTTGTCACAGATGTCCAGATTCCCCCCGTGCGGCACTTTAGCGTCTACACACTTAAGCACAGATCCATAGACTACTTACACAGAGACCCATAGACTAACACAGACGCCCATATAGACTTACACAAAGACCTGTACACTTACACAGAGACCCATAGACTTACAGAGATATATAGACTCACACAGAGACCCATAAACTTACACAGAGATCCATAGACTTACACAGAAATCCATAGACTCACACAGAGACTCGTAGACTTACACAGAGACCCATGGATTTACTCAGAGATCGGTAGCGAGATGTTAACGACTTCACCTGGTATACAGTACGTTGTGGGTTCGATCCCGACCCTGACACCTGCTGTATATTTGGAGTTTGCGTGTCTCTCTCCCTGTGGTCGTGTGGATTTTTCTCCGGATCATGCGTTCGAGTATTTGGCTACTGCTATAAATTTAGACGTGATAAGCCACTTCGTTAACCTATCATTTGTGGCCAGGTCAATTCTGAAAAAAGAGTTACATAGCCCAGTGGGACTTACCTGGAAAATTAAAAAAATAGGTTTAATGAGTTTTAGCTGTTGGCGAACACCCATTAAAAAGTCGAACGATTTCGTCCCCAAATAAGTACTAAGGCATTGACGCTCATCTCCTGTTGACTGTTTAAAGTAACTTTACAAGAATATTTCTTGTAGGTCTGGTCAAGGGTTAGAGGCCAGAATGCTGAGCCGGCACCGCTGCGATCTTGAGTACGAATTCAGGCAGCCACCCGTGATTAAACTGGGTCATCAGTGACTTACACAAGAGACCCACAGACTCGCACTGAGATCCATAGACTTACACAGAGACCCATAGACTTACATTGAGATCCAAAGACTTACACAGAGATCCAGACTCACATTGAGATCGATAGACTTACACAGGCACCCATAGACTTACACAGACACCCATAGACTCACACTGACATCCATAGACTTCCACATAGATCCATAGACATACACAGACACCCATAGGCTTACACAGAGACCCATAGACTTACACAGAGACCCATAGACTTACACAGAGACCCATAGACATACACAGAGACCCATAGACTTCCACAGAGATCCAGACTTATACAGACACCCCCATAAACCCATAGATGCACGTAGACTGGGCTGTGGTTAAACCGGGTTCTCTAGCGTAGCGAGTTGATGGTCAAATCTGTAAATCTCTCTAAACCGGGTCAAGCTTCCCGTAAACCACGTGACTCCTGTGTGTGGCCACCCACACTCTGTCCCCCTCCCCTCTGCGCCGCCCCCTGTGAGAACAGACGCCGCTCACCCTCCTCCGTGTGGCAGCGTCGAGGCCCTGATGTAGCCTCCTCTCCCCCCTCATCTCTCCTGACCCTTTGGCTCCTTGTCCTTTTCCACCCTTGTCCTCTTATTTCCCACGTTCTTCTCTGTTCCCTTTCATTGTCCCGTGCATCATTCACATCCTCGACTCTACTCCCTTTCCCGTGCTGTGGTTATAGATACTTCGGGTTAGAGATGGTTCCATCCCCGGTTACCAATGACTGCACACACATTTAAAAATAAAACCCCATTTGATGTTGAACACACCGCACCAAAGGTGCTCGCTAATGTTGTTTAGTTTGTTGTCCTTAACCCACAGCACCTCCGATTAGCACAGCTGGTGCGAAAGAAGTTCAAAATACACACAGGTCCATGATAGAGTTTAAAGATATCACGAGCGTAAGATATCAACACCGCCACTAAGTGGCCGTGACGTCACCGCGGCGCCTGTGCCAGGCTACGTGCGCATTAAGGACACGTAAGATATCACAACCCCGCTGACTAACGTTGGCAGTGGTTGGAAATCAAACTCAAGGTGATGGGGTTGGGGGGGGCGGAATTCACAGCGCAGTGTGCTAACTGCTGCGCCACCGCTCCCCAGCGTGGGAGACGCGCTGGGATGGGATGGTGGTCGTGGGTGGGGGTGGGGGGGATGGAGTCGTGGGTGGGGGGGATGGAGTCGCGGGTGGGGGGGATGGAGTCGTGGGTGGGGGGGATGGAGTCGTGGGTGGGGGGGATGGAGTCGCGGGTGGGGGTGGGGGGGATGGATTCGTGGGTGGGGGGGATGGAGTCGCGGGTAGGGGTGGGGGGGATGGAGTCGCGGGTGGGGGGGATGGAGTCGTGGGTGGGGGTGGGGGGGATGGAGTCGCGGGTGGGGGGGGTCGTGGGTGGGGGTGGGGAGAGTCGCGGGTGGGGGTGGGGATGGAGTCGTGGGTGGGGGTGATGGGGTCGCGGTTATTTTGAGAGGCGCAGGAATCTGCCGCGATTCGGACCGCGTTGTTTCAGCTGCGCGCTCCACTGACAGCGGCCGGCAGTACATCCATCACTACAGTCTACACACGTGTTGTATACTGTATGTCACTACAGTCTACACACGTGTTGTATACTGTATGTCACTACAGTCTACACACGTGTTGTATACTGTATGTCACTACAGTCTACACACGTGTTGTATACTGTATGTCACTACAGTCTACACACGTGTTGTATACTGTATGTCACTACAGTCTACACACGTGTTGTATACTGTATGTCACTACAGTCTACACACGTGTTGTATACTGTATGTCACTACAGTCTACACACGTGTTGTATACTGTATGTCACTACAGTCTACACACGTGTTGTATACTGTATGTCACTACAGTCTACACACGTGTTGTATACTGTATGTCACTACAGTCTACACACGTGTTGTGACCGTGTTGTGAGCACACTGCGTCTCGTGACAGCTGAACGCCGTTCAGTCGGCCGGACTAAAAATGAACGCCTCCCCATACCTTCAATGACAAAACAACAGCTTTGTCATTGAGCTCTGGATGAACCCTTCTGGTGAAATAAGTAATATTTTAAAAAAAGTTAAAAAAAAAACACGCTTTAATGAAATGTACCCAACTCGTAATGGCAGAACTCCAGGACTCCAGGAAGTGGCCACAGCGTAAGGGGCCGTGGTGATTTACAGCAAACGTCAGTTGAGCGTGGACAATTAGACCCAAGCCGAAACACAACATGTAAAAAAGAATGTCTAAAAATATGTTTTTTATATTGTCATCAGTATGACATACGTATACCAAGTTTGCAGTCGATACCACATTGGGAAGTGGGTAAAAATTGAGTTATAAGATTTGAGGATACAACAACAACAGACAAAGTGAGTTAAATAAAAACGTGTAAAAATCCCCTTGTAGGCTCACGCGTGGAGGCAATCTCCCATTGGAACACGAAATCAGCTGTTCAACACGTTTGATTTATCGGTACAAATCTGGACAGCAAGGGGATCAATCTCGAGCGGAGGTTCTTAATCTGGTGTGCACGCGACCCCTTGGGGTGCGAGATGTCCTTTCTGGGGGTGCCAGACATGGCCAGATTTCCTTTTTTCAAGGAAAACAATCGAAATACAAATTAAGCACGGGCACATAAGTCCTACTTCATCATCAAACCTACGTATTTATTAACATTATATAACAAATACGAGATTGTGAACTAAAGGGGTGCAAGGCTGCAGTGAAGGTTAGGAACCACTCAATTCGACACTTGCACGCGGTCAGGAATTTAAAACATCCTCAAGTCCAACTGGACAGGTTCGATCCCTACATTGCCCGTGAACGTATGCAATCTTCCTGAAATGACGCGCTCTTGAAGAAGGGCCATTGCCCGAAACGTCGCCCCACGCAGTGTTGTTATTGAAGAAATTGCCGAGTAGTTTGATTGTTAATTGTCCTTGTGCCACCACTGCCAATGCAGCAGCAACAACATCGCCATAATTAGTTTACTCTCGATGTGTGAATTGAAACCGACGCACGCATCACGAAGTGGATTCAATAAAAAAAACAGTTCAGCAGGAAACATTGTTATAATTTAATTCTCATTCGGCCCCGTGGTATATAAAGTTCTGTCTCCAACTCTTATCCACTCTACCTCTCTGGCCTGTGTTCTATGAACAAGGAGCATTGCCCAAAACGTCGCCAATGATTATACATTACAAAACAGTCGTTCGTTTTGAAGCCACACGTTGTTTTTGTGTTCAATGTTTTTGTTTCTATCCAATTGAGGAATTAAACCATGGTTGGAAGTGGTAATGATGATGACGGTGCTGATGATAATGGTGATGGTGGTGCTGACGATAGTGGTGATGATTGATAATGATAGTGGTGATGGTGGTGATTATGGTGGTGCTGATTATTGTGCTGCTGCTGCTGATGGTGGTTGCTAGTGTTGGTGGTGCTTAAGATGGTGATGTTGATGATGGTGCTGATGATCGAGGTGCTGATGATGATGCTGTCCTGCTCACCTGCTCGTGTCGAGTCCACTATCTCCTCTCTCATCAAACTCGACCCCCATCGGGAGCCCAGAACCCGGGCTCCCGGGGGCTCGACCCCACGCGCCGCTCCTCCTCCTCTCCCCGAGTCCTCCGGCTCCTGTCCCAGCCCCTCCGGCCCCTGTCGCAGCTCCTCGGGGTCCTGGCGCAGCTCCGCGGGCCTCCGTCTCCGCCTCACGGCGGCCGTGAGCGCGCAGCCCCGTGGCCGAGTCGGCGCCGAGACATCGCGAGAGCCGCATGACCCTGATGGGTCTCGGTGGACCGGCGGGGCACGGACTGCTGCTCCTCCTCCCTTCTCGTCGTCTCTGGTGGGGACCCTGAGGTCGGCGAGCCGAGACAGCCGAGCCCAGGGGGAGTGCTGGTGGCGGGGGGGGGCTCCAGAGTGGAGCGGGGGGAGGGGTCAGAGGGAGGAGGTGGGGACGGGAGGGGGGTGGGGGGTTGCGAGTGGTGCAGGTGGAGTTTGAGTGCCCGCTCACGGCCAACACCAAGTGGCGATTATCTGAACCGATCTTGGGCCTCCCCAAGGTTGACTCAGCCTCAAATGAGTATCTGGTGCGGTGTGTAAACATCGCCACTGGGGAGACAAAGGCAGCCGGGCGTGGTTTGGCCACCCACCCCCTCGTGTGCCGTGCCGGCCTGCATTGGTGCTACTCGCTAACAGGACTTGCCCCTACAGTCTGTTGAGGCTTTTCGGGGGATCACAACCAAAACCAGTGACAATTATCTGAATCGGTCATGGGCCTCCCCTAGGTAGACTCAGAATTAAATTAGGGGCCGTCTTTAAATGACGTCACGCACCTGGGGGGGGGCAGACATTTGTGACGATGTGTGACGAGGGGGGGTGAGAAATGTGACGTCACATCAAAATGCGCAACTTTAAATAAATATAGACAACACGTTCTACTTAATTAAAGCCTTTTTAATACATGTTTTCTCCTACAACATCAGAGTGCAGCGGCACATTAAATACGCACTACAATGACAATAGTTTAAAGCGATTTGAAGCATGTGTGACGATGGGGGGGGGGGTCAAAAATCGTCCAAAATCGCGTGACGTCATTTATGGACGGTCCCTTAGTACTCTATCTGGTGTGGTGTGTAAACATCGCTACTCGGAGACAAAGGCGGCCGGGCGTGGTGCTGGCCACCCACCCCCTCATGTGCCGTGCCGGCCTTCATAGGTGCTCGCTAACATCACTTGCCCCAACAGACTGGTAAAGGTTATACGGGGGATATTTGTCTTTGTGTAGACGTGTTACGGGAGGGCGAACAAACACACCAGGGGTGGTTATGCCCGCACACGGAAGGATGCTTACATCCACGTCCGCACCGTTCAGCCTGGGGGGCTGAAACGGCGCTGTGATCCCCCACGGCCCCACCCCTCGGTGGGGGAGTTGCTATATAAGGCGGTGAGCCGGTGGGCTCGGGGTTCAGTGTTTAGCTTAAACCAGCGAAGAAAGAAGACCGGCTAGATAGGCCCTGGGACTCCCCTGGATCGCCGTTATAAATTGATTTGCATTTTAGGCTAGCCTAAAATGCAAATCAATTTATAACATTTTTGACATGCGTTTTTCTGGATTTTGTTGTTGTTATTCTGTCTCTCACTGTTCAAATAAACCTAACATTACAATTATAGACTGATAATTTCTTTGTCAGTGGGCAAACGTACAAAATCAGCAGGGGATCAAATACTTTTTTCCATCACTGTAACGTGGTTGACCAATAGGGAGCCATCCCTTGACCGCACCCGGGCATCGATCAGCCTCCCATTGTATCTGTACCAGATGGAAATTCCTCTGGTACAGCTACTGAAGGCTTCACAAACTACGTGGTCAAAATAGATGTTAAATAATGTGCGAGTCAGATGACATCTCTGCCACACCCCAAGGTGTACAGGGAATGGCACCGACTCCCCGTCAAGTAGTTTTACCCGGGCCCGCTCACCATGATGGTCCTTAATCATCATGAGCAGAGGGTCAGGGACTCTGAAAGCACGAAGAACAACCCAGAGCCCAGGCCTACTGATGGTATCATAGGCCTTGACCAGGTCAACAAAGCAGAGATGTAGGTCTTGTTGGAATTCCCTACATCTCTGCTGTAGCAGACGGATAGAAAATATGGCATCTGTGCAGGACCGCCCTTTCCTGAAACCGCATTGGGGCTCTGCAAGCCTCTCCTCAACGTGCCTAGCAAGGCGATGTTGAATAATCCTTGCCAGGACCTTTCCCGGCACACTGAGGAGTGAGATGCCCCTGTAGTTGTTACAGTCTGTGCAGTCCCCCTTCTTAAAAAGGGGGACCACCACGATGTATGTCTGAGACCCTGCTTCCTTTCACAGGCAAGACCACCTCAGCTGTACTTAACTCAGCTGACTTGGTTTCTCTAATCAAGGACATCTCACTGTCTCTAGATGATTTGCTTGTCAGTTTCGATCTTGTTTTTCTGTTCACCAAGGTGACTGTACCTGACACCATTGCAATCATTGAAGACTTGGTCCAACAAGGACTGAATCTAGATGTACCAACTTTGGTAAGGCACTACCTTACCAACACTTACCTCACCTGGAATGGTACATTCTACAAACAAAATAAGGGTACCCCAATGGGTTTTCCCTTATCGCCAGTGGTAGCCAATGTTTTCATGGATAGATTTGAAACAGATGCCATCTAGACATCTACCCTACACGTCCTTCCTTGTGGAAGAGCGACGTAGATGACACGTTCGTCATCTGGCCACATGGCCTGCCAGCACTGAACCAATTTCTCAACCACATCAATTCCATACACCCGTCTATCAAATTCACAATGGAAGTGGAAAGGGATGGCAAGCTACCATTCCTGGATGTTTTGATCGAGAAGAGACCTGATGGCTCGTTGGGACACTGTCTACAGGAAAGACACCCACGCGGATGCCTATCTAAAGCCTGATTCCCACCACCATCCAGCCCAGAATTCCCTCATCAAAAACACTACACCATACGGCCCGTTGCATCTCCGACCAGCACCACCTAGCCAGTAAGTTGGAACACGTACACCAAGTTCTCAGGATGAACGGATACTCTGACTGTACAATCTGCAAAGCTGTCTCCCCAGCCATGGGGAGACAACCTTCTGAGCATCCAACCATAACCATTACTTTACCATACATAGCAGGGGTTACCAAAAATATTTCCAAAATCTTAAACAAACACAAGATCCAGGTTCGTTTCAACACAGTACCCCGAATCCGTGATTTTATCCCATCTGTAAAGGATGTGATTCCTGACATGCAATACCCTGGTGTCTACAAACTGAGTTGTGGTTGTGGCAGCAGTTACATTGGGGAAAGGAAACGACATGTCTCGGATCGCGTTCGTGAACACAAGGCAGATCTGAAACACGGTAGGACCAATACCTCTGCCGTTGCTGATCATCGTTTTACCGCTGTGGTCTCACATGAAATAGATTTTTCCAAGACGAAGGTACTCTGCAAACCCACTGGCTACCTTCAGAAATCTGTTCATGAAGCCATCCAGATATATAAACACAGACACAACTTCAATCGAGATGGGTACAAACTGAGCAATCATTGGAAGGACGTTATTAACCAGGTAAAGTCTTAATTGACTATGATGTTTCCATCCTACCTGCCTATGTTATTTCTGACTCTCTCTCTCTCCCTGTGCCTCTCTCTTAGATCTCTCACATGTCCTTTGGATTGCAGTCCCATGCTCACATGCCCTTTGGATTGCACTCTCATACTCACAGGTCCTTTGGATTGCACTCTCATGCTCACATGTCATTTGTATTGCACTCTCATGTTGCTAATCTCTCATTAACACTGCTGTTGTGCGCATATGCGGGGATGATACTCTTATGCGGCGACGGAAGCTCATTCATGCTAATCTCCCCCATTAACACAACTGACGTGCTTGCGTCCGTGGATGGAATTCCTTTCCAGCTCAGACTCGCTTTCTTGCCCATCGCCACATAAATAACCTCTTGTTGTAACAGCTCTCTCGCTGGTTCAGCAGTTCCGCTGCTGGATTATTTTTTCCGCCTGAGGACGACCGCTTGTGTTGCGATCGAAACGTCGTGATATATTATTTTTATTTACTAATAGGGTTTCCCCCTTTTTTATGGCAACAAAACTGACACCTTTTGCAATGAATCATGTTTACATTAACCACAATACTTGCAGTCAAATGCAAACAAAAAACAATACTCTGAAAATATATGCATTGTCCTTGAAACTGATTGGTCCACACCAGAGTTCTGTCCATATACCCTGCAGGTTATTTCCTGGCTTTCCATACAGTGGTGCATTACGACCTAAAAATGAAATATGCCTTACAAATGTTAATTATTATTTGGTGTCTCAAGGACACAAGTTCACGAAATGAAATACGAAATATAAGTACATGCACATACACCGATTTCATCGCTCAATCTCCTCGGTAAAAGTCCTCTTAAATGCATTCCATTTCTTAGCCGACATTCCCGTTGCGTGAATTTGTGACCATGGGCCATCGTCACCCTTTATAGCGACCGCGCCCTTTCACGTTTGACCATGAGAGATCGGGAGATGTGGATCTCCAGAGAGTATTTGGCCGCCATAAATGTCCACGTGATGATAAGCCACTTCGTTGAGCTATCATTTGTGGCCAGCTTCCGAAAAAGAGTCATATAGCTCAGTGGGCCTTACCTGGTGAATAAAAAAAAGTGTAGTTTCATCGTTATAATCTTGCCCCCTGATAACAGCATTCGTTTGTTCAAACATGCGTGTAAACAACCGCAATTGCCTCCAAAGGGAATTACAATAAAAACAAAGGGAACGAGTTAGTATCAACACGTAATTAATCACTTGTTTTATTACGCAAAACATAACGAGTACCGCTATTCAACAGCAAAAAGAACGAAAAAAACGCATCATTAATATTTCACCGTGATTTTGAAAGTGTGATTTTTAGTTGAGAATGCATTCAGGACCGTGAATCGCCATTGCATCAGATCAGTTTTTTTTGTTGTTGTTGGTGTCGCTGTGATTATAAAAATAAGTAGCATGTAGAGTAAAAGAAATATATATACCAGACAACAAAACCAAATTTTAACAATTAAGATCCGGCCCAGTGATTGGCACCAACTACCATACAGGTTTACAGCTCAAAAAACCATACAAACAACCCGACAAATTAAGATCTGCACTGCATGGGTTTTTTTTTTGTTATGGGAGGATGATTGCACTCACCCACACCACACCAAGCGCACATCACACAAAGTTTCGGAATGTCACCACATTATTAACCACTCTGTGACTAAAAAAGTGATTTGAACGGAAAAAAATACACAACAACAACATAATTTTCAATGTTTCAACCTTTTGTTTGTTTGTCGTGGCTATAGCAGCAATCGGTTAGTGACAGCTCGTTCAACAGCACGGACGGAGAGAGCGGCGGCCCCCAAGTGCGTGGCAGAAGCTGTGTGCAGCTCTTCATTGCTGCTGCTGCTCCTCTTTAAGGGTCACGAGGCAGTTACGCAGAAACTGCAGGTTGGCCTGCACGCGCGAAACACAACAATGTTAAACGACGCACGACATCGTGCTGTTTCGTCTCCTTGGCACTTTTTTTTGTGCCTGTATCATGATGATGAAAAAAAATAAAGATAAGCTTTAACCCTTTCTGGCAATAAAGATGTTCAAACACCAAATATATATATCCCTATTGCAAGACATCAAGTACTGCATTAACCATACATAAAAGATGTGTTTAACACCTGTTTTTGGGTGAGATGGTGTAGTGTGCTGAAGTAGTGACTAATTGTAACGTTTTGTTTTCGTGACAAATCTTGCTCATTGGCTGCGTAGGGTGGTGGTGGTGGGTTAACGGCACATTTATGTTTATGCGATATAATCCCAAAAAAAACCTTTGTGGATAACATTGGTCGCGAAAGCTGACTACTGTGTGTCTAAAATACATGACATTTTAATCATATTTTCGCAATACCTTCTTTTGGGAGGCGAGGATGGGTTGGATTTATGCAATACGTTAAAACTTATTGGCCTCTTGCCTACCCAGTTTGAGCGAAGTCTCATGCAAGGAGGATTTGGAAAATCAACTGTGGGTCCTCCACTCTACCCCGCATTCATGATGATTAGTGAGATACCAGTTTGGTATGGAGATGTTCTGGAAAGTTCACGGCCAAGGTGTGGGAAAGAACTCAATTTACAGAAAGGAAGGTCACAATAACATGGGGTGGAGTCTCAAGGTGCCTCATCTAAAGTTACTTTAACATTTTTATTTAAAAAATATATATTTATAAAAAAAACATTTTCTTCTTTTTAAAATGTATAAACAAAGTTAAAAAGCAGGACGATGCCAGGGTCAATGTGATTGGTCTCCAACTCTCATCCACTCCTGCAAGTAGTCGACTCAAGACGGTAACTTTCAGTGACGCTTACAGGGGCATAACTGTGGCCCCTTGCTCATGATCACCGCTGCGCTGTAGGTTTGGCAGGAATGCTAAATACACACGTAAACACTTGTATGTATGCTGAACGTCTTTCACACCGTATGTAGCCAACCGTTCTAATCGGAGGTACGGGGGAAGGACAAACTTAACACAAAAAGCAGTTCTAAAGTAACGAGTATCCCATCTAGAAAGCGAGTGTACATAATCAGTTTTCCTTCTGATTCCGTTCCGATGATGTACACGCATGTCAAAGTGATAAAATAACTTTACCGGTACATCTTCAGGTCGGAAGATGTACCGAGGCTTCCACAAGGTCATGTGGGTGGGCGTGTGTTACAGTTTGGCACCAGCTTTTAAGGGTGCGGTTGTATTGCCACAGTTCTCTGCGGCGAGTAACAATGTCTTTAAAAACAACGGCGCTACTACGCCTCTCGAAATAAAATTAACCTTGAACCGCTTGCGCGTTCCGAGATTCGGCGGTGAACGGGACGAACACCCAGCAACTTCCAGACGTCTCAGAACGGGAAAGGGTTAAGTGGCTAACGTAGGTCACCATTGTTTTTGTGAATCGATTTAAAGAGAATGCTTCAAAAGAACTGAAATGTCGGGCGGCTGGTTTTTCCTTCTGCTCCTTCCCCTGCCACACCGGTTTGAGTGCACGACATATGTCAACCGAGAAAGGACAGCAAGAAAGCACCGAATCCAATGTTACTACACATCCAATGTTCGCACCTGCGATTAGAAATGGTTGGCTACGTACGGTGCGAAAGAAGTTAAACATACAGTAAATATATACTACAGCAAAAGCTCCGTTATCTGGCACTTTGCCATCCGGAATGCTCTCTTAACCGCTGGCGTCTGTCATAGACGGCAGTACAAATATTCCTTCACGTATTTATACAAATTCCGACAGCCATCCGGTGTCTTGCAGCGTGCTTCTCCTAGATCTGTTGTTGTTTACAGGAACTTCAGGACACTGCCGAGTGGTGGCGCTCGCGGCAGTCTGTACATACAGTACTGTACTACTGTATACTGTACCCTAAACGGCCCCACTGCTTCTCTACAATCAACTTAAAATGCTCTAAAATTGACTGGCGAGTACCTCTGCAAGAGTGTGTTATTTCTTATATCGCGGTTAAAATGTAGGCTTAGTTTATTTCTTCAAAGTTTTACGTACTTGGAAAGTTTGGTGACCACAGAGCTGTTGCCCGACATCATTCTTAAAGACTTCACGGACTTTACGAACGTACGTGATTTCTGCAACCAAAATCGTAGTGGAGTTCTAATAGTGATGACCTGCACCGAGTTGGGATTAAATGTCTTGGAAGAGGCGTAACCTTTGTCGTCGTGAAACGCGGGCGACAGAGTGTGTGACACCCTCTGTTAAACCTACTCAAGACACCAACTACAAGCGTCGCGAACACTCAACAGGCACACACTCACCTTGGCGTGCTTAATTTCCATTTCCGTCATTTCCACCAAATTTTTTCTGAAGGCGACCACTCGCCTGGTTTTAAAGTCGATCAGTTCTGGGGAAATACAATACGAACACAACTAGAATCTTAATATTTATCGAAATTACAGGAATCTCATGAGCTATAAAGCTATTTTACAGATGTCAAGTAGGGGCGGGTAAGAACGTTATTCAACAACAAAAAATACAAAAACACGATAGGAGTGCAAAGTATGGGAAAGGTAAACTAATCACGTAAAAATATATACAAATAAAACTAAATGATTTTATCGTACCAGGAGAAGCCCATTGAGACATTAACTTGTTTTTCAGAAGCAACCTGGACACAAATGAAAGCTCAACAGAGTGGCCCAGGAATTTACGCACCAAGTCTCAACAGTGTGGAGTTTGGGTGAGTTTTAATATTTTTTGCACGTGATGGGAAACCAGAGTGGACCCCATCCACTCATGGGAAGAATGCACAAACTCTGCAAAGACCGCCAGTCAAGTCAGAAACCTGCTTCTCCACGTACTTCTTTATGCTGACACTACTTCACTGGCTGTATTATCCAACAACCAGGATTTTAAGTGGCCCCGTTGCTCGTGAGATTTTGGAGGCTCGCATTGTTATTGGTGAGGCAATTGTGTGTTTATTTAAGGAACAATAAATGATTCCTCTTAAAATTTCTATTTCAGGTGGCCTGGTAAGCTGGCACTGCTGAGCTTCTGGGTTCGAATTCAGGTAACTATCTGTAATTAAACTGTGTTCTCAAGTATAGAGAGTAAGGTCTCGGCCCAGTCATTAAGGACACACAAAAAAAACCAACCACGTAAAAATTTGGTTATGAGGTTAATTTAGCCAATTACCAACTCTGAGAATTAAAATGTTGGTGCAAGTCATGTGGCAAAGGCGACTTGTGTGTAGGGAAGAGTAGGTGGGAGAGTGCTGCCCTCTATCGTGTGGGCCAGGTCACTTGAAAGGACCTTAGGAGGTACTTCTGCGACATCTGCTTCCGTGGTTCTTTCATCTAACACTGCGTGGGTGAGGGAAGAGCGACTGCATGCTCCTTGCGAGTTCCTAGTGGTTTCGTTTTCTCACGAGATGACTCCGGATAGCACAATCTGGGTTAAAATTTCACAACTGAAAAGCGCAATAGATGTGACGATAATTTTGTTCTTTTGTTGAGATTGTATTCTGGGATTTGTAGACCAAAGAAAGGTTTTCTTTGTTTTGATAACTTTTTGTTTAAGTGCCATTTCCTCATTTTTTTTATTCAGTTTGGATTTAGCTTGGTAGTAGTATGGGTTTTTTATTTGCTCGGTATGTACGTGTGTGTGTGTGTTGGGCTTCTTTCGCGCGATGCGTAGCCAAGATCAAGCATAGCTACGTTGTTTGTCACGCACACAGTGCTGATCGCCGGACTGGTACAGCCTTTGGAGTGGTTTTGCCGGACCAGCCCAGGACCGCCAGATAATCTTGGAAGCAGTGATAATAGCATGCCGGATAATCGATGATCAACTGCATTATTATTATTATTTATACCATGTTTTGCAGACTCGGACAGCTTCTCGAATTTGTGGCAGCAGATCTGCTGGTGCGCCTCCGCCTGCTGCACGTCCTTGTTTTTGGCCCGGGCTTTATCCAGGGCCTTGTTGGCATTCTCGTAGTCGATGAGGGAGCGCGCCCGCCTGTAGAGCAGATCCTGCCGGTGCCACGCACACGAGAGTGAGCGCATCGCGTGCGTGCACACGCTGCTCCTCATACTGAATTAAACTTTTTTTATTTTACCAGGCTAGGCCCACTGAGCTACGTAGCTCTCTTTCAGAAGCAAACTGGCCACAAATAATAGCTCAATGAAGTGGCTGATCATGTGGAAATTTATAGCAGCCAAATACTAAAAAAACATGTTTCTAAATGTGGAGGGGAAAAAGGAGAGGACCCAGTGAAAAATCCATACGACCACGGGGAGAACATGCAAACCCTAAATATACAGGCATCAGGGTCGGGTCGAACCCATGACTTCCTGCATACCAGGCGAGAGAGTTAACATCTCGCCACTGCGGCGCTTCAGGGGAGGGACAGAAAGGAGTGGAGGGACGAGGGAAGAGGAGAATGGGCAATAGGAAAGAGGTGAGCTGGTTGTGAGTGCACGAATGAGTGAGTGGCTGATGCGGATTCCAATGATGTTCTAGAAGGTCGAGAGAGCTGAAGTTTGGCACAAACGTAGTGAAACCTACACTTATAACCAAACTAATTATTTGGTGATGCTGCTGCTGCCGCTTTGGCAATGGTGCGCAAGCACAAACAACAAACATCAACATGATTGTCAATAAGACTGTGACTTGAAAAGGAAAAGAAGCAAGGGGCGTTGCTTAAGTGACACGTAATTTATAAACGTTTCCATTTAAGGTCACGGTGTAATGAACAAATGCGTTGGGTTTTTTTTTGCTTAGAACTATAAAATCCAAAAACACAAAATCTCTGAGACATTTTTTTTCAATCAGAATCAAAATTAGCATTTATCCTGCAGAAATCCGATGAGCTATAAAGCTTTTTTTTTAGAGATGTCACAAATGTCCAGTAACCAAGGCCTCCAAAAGTGTGTATCTGTACGTGCTATCAGGATCATCTGGCAAGTTCTATTCTCACTCACGGCAATGCGTCCAGACGCTAAGTGCCAATGTCCGAGGCCTGCTGCTGGCCACGTCGAGAGGGCTTGAGAAGAGTGTTGGTGTCGTTTTGCTGTTCCTCCTCCGTTGGAGGTGGGCAGACCTCAGTGGGTTTACTTTACAGTCCATAGCTTGGGTTGAAGGACGGTGACCAAAGCTGCCAATGCTGCGACCACTACCACTCCTACCATTACGACGACCGTGTACTGGGTACCTTGGCCGCCTGCGAGTCCTTCATGTAGTACCGCAGCAGGTCGGAGAGCTTGAGGTCTTCATCGGACGCAACCCGACCCTCGAGTTTCTGAAATGGAGATACGAGAATCCTCTTGCACAAACCGTGGCTCCAATGAGCCACCTGTTTTTTTTGTATGAATTTTTATTTTAGTATGTTTTATTATACATTTGTATCAGTTCTTATTAAGCAATTTTATTATTTTTGTTATATTTTTATGATACATTTTTATAATTATATGTATTTTTACGTATATATAATTTTTTTTTATCAGGATGGACACAGCCCAATGTGCAATCAGCATCGGTAATTTTGGCATCGGTCAAACGCCCGCCAAAGAAACTGGTCGACCACTATCATTTCCCCACTGTAAAATGAAATGGGTTCATGAACGATATTGGGTTAAAAACCGAGCACTACGGGGTTAATTCGATGTCATTCAACTGTACTTTGTCGCGGAAATCTAACAAAAATCCTACACGGTTATCCCCCAAGGCAACTCTTTTGGCATGACGGGCCCCCAATCAAGACCAGTGGTCCCCACACCGTCCCAACTCCCCAGCCCAAACAACAATGAAGGAACAATTTAGTAATGCTGTGTTGGCAGTGGTGCACAAATACCAAAAATCTCGACACATTTGTCAAAGAACACTGCGGTGGCCTTAACAAGAAAAAATATATAATAGATAACGTTTCGGGCAATGGCCCTTATTCATAGCACATAGAGAGACCAGAAACGAGATAGAGTGGATCATTGCACAGTGTGCGTGTTATTGACAAGCGTGTTGAATTTTAAAGTGAGGCCACCATATAGATAGATCATGTGTCCACACCTCTCGAGTGTTGCTAGCAAAGCATTTTTTTTTCTGTTGTCTGTTGGTATTTTGTCGACACACAACGTGGCGTTCCCTCTGCACATTCAAAATCTCTCCTGCACGGTATCCATGCCGCAGCCTGCACCTCACACATTGAGATCTGGTGCGTTAAGGTTTTGAGGAAATGAAGCCCCATCGATTCAGTTCCGCTGCTTGAAACTGAGTGGTGGAAGACTGATCAAAGGTCACTGGCCCCGAGTGAGTTGGATTTTGTGAGTCTCCGGAGATGCTGACGACCACCGCAGCATGGAGGAGAAAGCACTCACAATGTCTGCACTCATTCGCTGTGGCAGAGGAGGAAAGCAACTGGGTGAAGGATGCAGGCGGGGAGGAACAAATGGAATATGAGGCCGAATGCAAAGCTGTGCATAGGAAATTGGCTGGCTGTGGAACGTGTGGAATTCTCTATATCTATGGGACCCTTTAACTGGAATAAAAAATTATGAAAAATAAGAATAGGTGCTATCCTTTCTGGCAATAAAACAGGTGTTAAGATGGTTAAAACACCAAATAGAATCCTTTTGCAGGCATCAAGTCTGCAAATACTTGCGGTTTAAAAATAAGCTCAAATAATATATGCATATTATTTGGTTCTTTCAGTAAAGTCACGTAGGTATAAAAAATATAATACATTTAATCACGACGTTTCGGGCGCAACACAAGCGTCCGTCATCAGGTGGGACAACCACAGCCAGAAACAATTGCTGAAGTGGGCCAAAGAGTTGCTGTAATAAGAGGCTATATAGGTAAGAGAGGGGGGAGGAGCCAGGGAGGAGAGATAGAGCACGACAAAATGCCAGGGGAGGGAGGGGATGTGAGCCCTTGCAACTGATTGGCCTACACCAGAGACAGCAGCCTTCTTTATGGCCGTGTCTCACCAGTGTTGGACCAGAGAACGCCAAAAGGCGAATAACACAAAGACCATGCAAGTAGCAGAAGACTTGCAAAAGGAATCCATTTGGTGTTTAAACATCTTAACACCTGTGTTATTACCAGAAAGGGTAAAACATATTCTTATTTTGCATCGTGTGAAATTTTGCTAATGCAGCAGCCTGGAAGAATGCAAATGGACATATTGGCGGGACGCTGGTGCAGCATAACACACCGCTCCTCATAAAACAGTCTAAAATCTAAATTTTAATCAGCAAATCTGTTTATCGGTCTTTAATTGACACTGTCGCCAAAGATGATGCGATTCGAAGGTTTATTCAGTCGACTGAAACTTTCTTAAAAAGGTCAACATTGACCATTGATTTGGGTCCGTTGAATCAAGGGACCGTCCGACCAAGTCTAGGGTACGAGGAGTCAAATCTGTCTTTGGAACACGGAGCCAATCATCATCAGGCAGGGTGCTGCGATACGGCAACAAACTGTGAAGCTTCGTGTTCAGCCGCTCATATAAACGTTCGTCTTCTGACCACTTCGACATCACGACAACTGATTTTGACTCGCACCACCCCGCAAGATTTTCTGATCGGGGTTGCGAATCTCGGGAAAATAAATAATTATTGTGATTTTACTTTATTATATCATGCACCACCAGTGTACCGCCATTACGTTCCAATGTTTTGGCGACTTAAAAGTGAACGAAATTCCAACGATATGAGACTAAGAGAATTAAAAGACACTACAGATTAAAGGAATGAGGGTACCGGGAATGAATGAACCGACCGCTTACCCGGGTTTTCTCCAGCAGCTCGGTGAACTTGAGGAAAATTCTGCAACCCAAAAAGTCGGCCTCGTTTACGCAACGGTAAACACCAAGTCCCAAAACCTCCCTCGATTCCACCGCTGCAGGTGTGTAACCCGACCAAATTGAGACGATTGTTTTTTTTTGTACACTTACTGGTAACAAGGATGAGGCCAGGTATATAGAAGAACACTATTTCAAAAACAACTCGGGTGCTCCAAGTGGAAAACAAGGAAACATATTACACTTGTAGGTATGTATGTTTGTACCCTTGGGTGGTAACGGCGAATTGGGGGCAACTGCCCCGGCCCCTGCGCTTTGGTGGAACCCACACGGTGAGTGATTTGCCCCGGGCCTGCACCCCCCTAGTAGGGTCGCCCCGCCCTGCCCACCGGGCAAGAAGAGCATCACACACCTGCTGAGGTTGGTGGGTTCCTGAGTGCCGAGTGTGTAGACTCCAGAAGAGATCCGTATGTAGTCCTCGGCCACATCTGCGTTCAGAAAAAAAACAATAAAAACGTTACTGTAACGTTATGCCTTGTGGTAACGTAAAAACACATAGATTCTGTCTGGTAACCTTACATACTTTAAGGAGTTCTCAGTACAGTGCTTTAGTTCACACGCAAAAGCTTCATGTGACAGCATTGCTCTGCATCCATGGAGGAAGTGATGCCCTGCCACGCCCTAGCACTTGTCCTTATATGCTGTGTGTATTGTGGGGAGCGGTGGTGCAGTGGTTAGCGCTCTGCACGACGAACTCGGAGACCAGAGTTGGATTCCCACTCACAGCCTAACACCAGTGACAATCATGTGAACCGGTACTGGGCCTCCCCTAGGTCGACTCAGCCTCAAATGAGTATCTGGTGAGGTATATACATTGCCACAAGGGAGACAAAGGCAGCCAGGCATGGTTATGGCCATCCACCCCCTCATGTGCCGGGCCGGCCTTCGTAGGCGCTCGCTAACAGCACTTGCCTCAACAGTATGTTAAGGCTAGATGGCGGATCTTTGAATATTCATGAGCACACCTTACATGAATATGCATACCATGTTGCGTCATGCCGACATGAATATCCATAAGCATGCTCCAAGCCGCAGTTTCCGGCTTCGTCGCCGGAATCACGCGATTTAATCCCCTGCACGGCGCCTCGGCCCCCTCGTCGCTGAGGTGCTTCATGTGACACTCGGCGTCCCACCACAGCGGGGAAGTGCAATAGTTAACATTTTAATCCGTTCCGTGAAAAAACTACCGTTAACCGAAATAACTGTTAATTGAATTCACTTATCAGTTTAAAATTAAGTAAAGATCACCGAGTCTGCAAGAGAGCTGTTTTCACTGTGCAAAACAGAAAGCATATAATGTAAATTGAAAGCCAGTCAAGGTCTAAACACTCATAAATTGGCACCACTTATGAGTGCTCTGATTCGCCAAGATTGGCACCCGTGTGTATATAACGTTCATGTCCCCTATGGGAGGTGAAACATTTACCGAAAAACCATTAACCCATGTCACTGTTAACCGAGGGACATACTGCGATGGATGAAAGCGATCACTCACTCTTGTGCGCGCGCGTCATCTTGTCAGCTTTCATGGTGGCGTCCTTAATCCTGCCGTGGTACTCGAGGATGAACGTCTTTTCGTGGTCGAAGAATTCATCTACATCCTGAAAACATCGGCGAGCGCGTCGTAACGTGTCACGACGTCGCATTATCTCCCCCCCCCACTTCCTACCCCCCCAGTACACACAAGTCTCGCCACCTTGTACAGCGTCCTGAGATGCAGGCACATTGAGACCGAGCGCAAATACAGAACTTCACAAATTATACGGTGATGCTGGCACTGCTGCTTTTGGCGTTTGTTGATATCGCGGCCTTAAAAATAACAAGTATACAATAGGCGACGTTAAGGGAAATAGATCTTCTTCATGGCACACAAGAAAGAGGCCACTACCTCTCTAGCCTCTCTCTGTGTGCCATGAAGAAGGGCCATCACTCAAAACGTCGTCTATTACATACTTTTCATTTTAAAGGCCAGTATTATCAGCTAATGTATCAGGGTTTTTGTTTTACTATATGTTAATGTATTCATTGTGCTGTCAGCATTGTGACATTTCCATTTAGAACTCTAACAAGCAGCAGAATGGCCATGGAAGATGATGTCCCAAAATTACATCTCAAGGTCACTTCAAGATGTTATGTTATTAAAATGCGACTTTGTTGAATCACAAAACTGCTCCGATGTGCCGTTTCTCTAGCCCTCCAGCTCGCTAGCTCAACGGGCCTTCCCCCGGGACACCAAAAATATAATATTTGAATAATTCCTTGCTCAGATGGCCAAGCGGTTGTCAGCGAAATGTCATACAACAAAATTGTAAAACAAAATTATTTGAACTTTTCTCCGATTTGCTGAATAACAAAATAATTAAACTATTCATAACTACCGTTATTTTTTATTTTACCAGGTAAGGCACACTGAGCTTTGTAGCTCTTTTTCAGAAACGACCTGGCCACAAATGATAGCTTATCGCATGGACATTTCTAGCAGCCAAATACTCTAAATGCTTGTTTTAAATATGTAAGGAAAACCCAGAGGACCCGGAGGAAAATCCACGCGACTACGGGGAGAACATGCAAACTCCAAATACATAGCCGTCAGGGTCGGGATCAAATCTACGACCTCCTGCATACCAGGCGAGGGAGTTAACATCTCGCCACCACCCCGGAGAATGGGTCCACAAAGACGGGGTGAGCATCTGCACAGCTCATCATTACTCACGGCAATTTGGCCGATCCCCGATTAAGATACGCCGGCATAAAAACAAGTTCGGCAAAAAATCAGGCGACACGCTATGGATTAGGCGCGGCTTTCCAAAACGCACGCTCACGTTCACAAGAGTTGATTAAAGCGCGGACACTGGCAAAGTTACCCATCGAGGGCAAAACATGTTTGCGTATTCACAACGCGTAGCTGTTACGCGTTTTCATATTTACAGAGCGTGTTTGGCCTAACCCTGTCTCCTTCCGTACCTTTGTGCCGGCAATGAGGACCTCGTCTGCCGTCTTGACCATATTCTTGAGAAATCCGCCAAACTTCTCTTTCTTGTTCTTTCCACGCACGCTCAACTGTGAAAACCCCAAAACCGATGTCACCACGCCCAGTGTCAGCAGCTCGTTTGTCCAGCACCATTCGAATTCCACACATCGCACTCTAAAGGTCCCTTTTGATCGAAAAGCGGTAAGCGATGCTGACGTCTCTGAGCTGGAGACGGAAATTGCACATTACCATGACGGACATTGGTCTATCAAACGGGATGTCCCTTGTTGTGATTTTCACAAAGCGGTAAGTATTTTATCAACCCCAAATAGCATGATAGCATGATGGGCTGAGTGAAAACCCCATTTGAGACATTGCACTTGTGAGTGGTTGACTATACCCCTCACTGTCTCTGGTGTGGACCAATCCGTTTCAAAGACAATGCATTTATCATCAGAGTACTTTTTTGTTTGCATTCTGACCACAAGTATTGTGGTTAATGTAGACATGATTCCTTGTAAAAAGTTTCAGTTTGGTGTTTTAACATCTAAACACCTGTTTTGTTGCCAGAAAAAAGGGAAAAACATATTCTCATATTTTGGTACTGGCAAAGGAGGTCACATGATATACCACTCAGCACATAAATGTGTGGAAGCATTCGTCAAATAATTTCCAAGAAGAAAAACCCCACTGCCTTCTTAGCCGACTCCACAAAAACTAACCTTTTTATTTTACCAGGTAAGGCCTACTGAGTTATGTAGGTCTTTTTCTGAAGTGACCACAAATGACAGCTCAATGAAGTGGCTTATCACGTGGAAATTTATAGCAGCCTCACACTATAAGCACATGTTTCTAATTGTCGAGGGAAAAACCGGAGGATCTGGAGAAAAGTCCATGTGATCACAGGGCGAGAGCCATGCAAACTCCAAACATACAACAGGTGATCCTCCTTATGGTGGTACCCTGGGGTACCAAAGAATACAAAATGGCCGAGGCAATTAAATATTTGATTTCTGGGACACTATTTTTTTCAGGGGTGTATTTAACTCCGCGACTGGGGTACCAATCCGAAATCAGTGCTACTCTGCGATGTCTAAACGCCAAACATTAGCATGAAAAATCCGTTACCCAAAAATTCTACTTTAAATAGTGCATCGTGTACAGCTCGTCGAAATGAGTCGATTGCCGCATCGCCGACCATCAACAGACTAAAAATGCCTGCATCATCACGGACATTATGCGAGAGCCGGGGGACTATGGTACCCCGGGGTACGGCCATAAGGTTCAGGTATCAGGGTTGGGACCGAACCTACGACCTCTTGGATTGCAGGGCGAGATAGTTAACATCTCGCCACCGTGGCGGCCGTCAAACCCTCTCTGCTTAGCCAGGACGTAGTAGAGCAGGACTCCCTCCGCAGAATGCCATGGGGGTGAGAACTCACGTCCTGATCGTACTCCAGGAAGACGTGGAAATTGTGGTCCTTGCGCAGCAGAGGGTGCGCGGCGAGGCGGCACAGGAACACCTCGTGCATCGCCACCGTCTTCTTGAAGATCGCCAGATACTCCCTACGGAGAATACCAGCGTTGAAATGTTTGAACGTTTACATCACACCGGTGATTCTCTTAACTGTCTTTGGTGTGGAGTGAACCCATTGCACACCAAACAACTCCTCACCCACCCTTACTAAGGCCACAATACATGGATCACAAGTCCACTCCGTTAGTCAACGCGGTGTTAGTAAGGCATTTGTTGCACGTTATGTACGTGTGCTTTGTGTTAGGAAGGTGTGTTTCTTGTTGTGATCCAGAGGGTTTTGTGCGAGCCATTTGCTTCAGATTGTGAATTAGTGTTGTGTTCTTAAGGAATTTAGTTCAACACTGTGTATGAATGTGTTTTGTGTTAGTAGGGCGTAAGTTTTATGTTGCGTATTATTTATTTTGTCTTGCGTTTTGAGAAAGCTGGCGAGGATTGGGCAAAAACTTTGCTCACTCTTCACCCAGGTAACCGGACAGCACAGGCCAGGTATCTGTGTGCTTGTGTCAGTAGGGCATTTGCTTCCTACTGTATACGAGTGGGTTTGTTTTAGGCATTCCCCACGCGCAAATTGAAAATTTCTTCTGCACGGTACGCATTCCGCAGCCCGCACTCCCACCCCGTAAGACTCACATATAGAAGCACCGCATTACAGTGATTCCCTCTGAGAGAGCAGTGCGGAGTGTTTTAGAATTACAGCAAGAGCTCTGTTAATCGGCATTTCATGGGGAATGGAGAGGGTGCCGGTTAATCTGAGAGTAAAAACTTACGGTTCACCAAATTTTCAAGCACATAAAACTTTCAAAAATAAACCAAGCGTACACTTTAACTGTGATATAATAAATAATATACTCTTTCACAGAGGCACTCGCCAGTCAGTCGTAGAACATTCTTGATTTGAAGCTTTCGTGACTGCAGGAATCCATACTCTTTGATTCTTTCGGTAACAAACACAGCAGGAGAACTGCTGACTTGTTGCAGCAGCTCTTTCTCCTATGTCAGCAATTCTTCTGTTGTGTTTGTTTCACCTGATGACGGTTGCTTGTGTTGCGATCGAAACGTCGTGATCTATAAATTTTATATCTACGTGACTTTACTGAAAGAACCAAAGAGTATAGAACATTCTTAGTTGATTGTAGAGAAGCAGTGGGGCCGTTTAGGGTACAGAAGACAGTAGTACAGTACTGTATGTATAGACTGCTGCTAGCATCCTGAAGCTCCTGTAAACTACAACGGATCTACGAGAAGTGCACGGCAATACGCCGGACGGCTGTCAGAATTTTTCTGCATACACGAAAAAATTATTTGTTGCCGTCTATGACAAGACGCCTGTCTGTCATTGAGCCTTCCGGATGGTAAAGTGCTGGATGACGGAGCTTTTGCTGTGCATTACAGTGGCCTTTCGGCTGTGCGCTGCTGCTGTCACAATCACAAGGCGGCGATCATCGTCATCATCGTTGTTGTTATCACTTCAACGCAGAAGGGTCGCCGTGACTCACGCCTCAAGCTCCTGCTTCATCTTGGTGAACTCCTCCTTGGTCATCGTGCCCTCGCCCTCCCCCAGCTTCTGCAGCTTCTCCCGGGAGGCGTCGAAGTCTGGCCTCGGAGGTGCCGGCGGGATCTTTTGGGCCCACGTGGGGTAGACAGAGCAAAGGACTGAATAAAAAGATCCATGTGCTCGGTCGCTCCTGTATTAAACACCGAATCGTATTGAAAGTTGCAGGAGGTAATAAGGTGTTGTAAAGGCCTTGTAAACCGTGTGATATGCATCCCCCCACAGACAGAACGTGCAGCTCTTAGCCCTCTCATGTGTTAATCACTCCCCCCCACCTCCTCCACATCGCAAATTATAGCTCAAAGAATTGGCTTGTCGTGTGGAAATTTATAGCAGCCAAATACTCTAAATGAGTCAAATTGAGTCTAAATACGGAAGAAAAAAACCGAAGACCAAGAGAAAAAATCCACACGACCACGGGGAGAACATGCAAATTCTAGATTTGAAGCTTTCGTGACTGCAAGGATTCATACTCTTAGGTTTTTTCGGTAAAGTCACGTAGGTAAAAATAAATAATAAACATAAATAATAAAATAGAAATAATAATAGATTTATTATTTTATTTCTATTATTATATCTATTATATTTTTATTATTTATTTTTACCTACGTGACTTTACCGAAAAAACCTAAGAGTAAGAACATGCAAACTCCAAATATCAAGGCGTCAGGGTCAGGATCGAACCCACGGCCCCTTGTATAGGAGGCGAGGCAGTTAACATCTTGCCACCGAAAAGTCTGTCCAACCCCTGCAAAATCCCGCACAAAGAGCGCTGTGACCTATAACGCCAGACTGTACGCTTATTGCTGGAATGTACCGTGCGTCAGAAATGTGAACAAAGTAAATCTTAATGACAAAAACAAATGGCCTGATCCAAGGCAGCAGCGGTGCTGACGTACGATTATGCCGGCGTATTCCTCGTTCTCCTCGTAGGCGTCGTGAAGCCAGATGAACTCCTCGTGCTGGCGCACGACCGAGAACTCCCCTTGCTTGAAATAGGGCAGGGTGGTCTGAAGCGCGCACACCGCAGTTGCGTCACAAACGTTGAGGGGGATCTTAAAATCATCAATCATCCTCAAGCAAACGCGCCTCATCTGTTTTTTTCCATTAGAAAAAAAACTGGAGGCAAAAATCTGAGATTACTCCGTCGTTAGATGTTTACGCCTTCATTTTATGATGATAATGACTTATTTTCCCAGAAATAAAAATAATAATTTCAACTCGGAGGTACAAGGAAGCACAATTGGCCAAGCTTTGCAATCTTACCTATATATGTAAATATGTGATTATGCATGTGGGAGGAAACTGAAGCGCCAGGAGAAATCACATGCATGCAAGGGGGCAACACTCTATCCCACTACAGATGATATTCATCTGCACAATGCTGCACTGCATTCTCCTGCGGAACCAGGGTATGGCACCTCCTCAACGCCCAACGGAAATACAGTTTCGCAATATTTGTGCGATCCAAAAAACCCTAATTATGATCATCAACGCAATACAGATCGGCAGCGCATATTTGACCCGCTGGCAACTTGAGTACAGGCCGGGAGTTGGTAACCTGTGGCTCCGGAGCCGCGTGCGGCTCTTTCAGGGCTGTTTCGTGACGTTATTTATTTAGGACCACCATCTCGTGTTCAGATGCATTGTGGCTCTTGAAATATAAAATGTTTTTTACCGAATTCTAAAAAATGTCTCTCCTTGTTATTTAGCTTGCAGACCCCCTGGTATAACCGGATAGGTTTAAATGTCGGATACCTCCGATTACCACGATTGGCTACAATACGGTGCAAAAGAAGTTCAACACATGTACATACACACACACAAACACACGTTACGTACCTTAGTGTGAACGGTGAATTTCACTTTGTCCCTCTCGCTCAGAGCGTCCGAGATGTCCACCTGTAGTGTGGCATCCGAGTGCAGGTCTACAGACACCGACCGCAACTGCTCCAAAAACACGCACAGGAGACAAGCAGCACGAGCGTCGGCGCGGTTACAATGCTGGGCCCCAGTGACGGACTGCGGCTAAAAATCGGGCCCAGGCATTTGGAAACCACACTGGTCCCAAATTCGGGCTATGGGAGTGAGCGAGATGTTTAGATGTGAGGTACAGTTGTGTTAGCGTGATGTTTTGCAGTGTGAACCTCATTTGCCCAATTTGGGGCTGTCTCCAAAAAAACACAAATGGGGGAGGTCGGTGAGGAAGAATCTTTGGGTGCTGCCGAATATGGTGGGAACTTAATGGAAAATTAGAGCGTAAATAAGCAATGAAGCGTACACATTAGACCAGTGGTTCTTGACCTTTACTGCAACCTTGCACCCCTTTGGTGCTAAATCGTTAAAACATCTATAATCTTTATAAATACATAAGTTTGATGAAACACAGTAGTTGTACTTACGTGCCCGTGTTTAATTTGTCTTTCGAAGATTTACCTTCTAAAAAAATCTGGAATATCTCGCACCCCCAGGGGGTGCGTGCACCCCAGGTTAAGAACCACTCCATTAGAGGTAATACAATATTTTAATAAACATTTTTATGTTTTTTACTCTGATCACATTTGCAATTTCCCCACACAAGACGCCCCACCGGCCCTCAGAATGGACCGGCGCATTTCAAGTTGAAATCATTATTATCGAGATAATAATTATCTTTGTCAAGCTATCAGTTGGGTTTACAAGTGTAGAGGAGTGAATACACGGTGCGCACAGTTAACCGGAGGCAACCGAGGGCAAACAGGTGCGCGTGTGCAATATGAGGTTTGCACGGACAAACCGCCAGTTGTTAAGGGGCGAAGCAGGTGCAAATGGGGTCGACAGGTTGTGCACGTTGAGACCGGAGGTGTTGCCAGGGTGACGGGAGATGAGGGTTGATTAATGGGCCAACAGGCGCCGGCCTGGCGAGAGCTTAAAGAGACGCACGAGAGGTCTCGGATAATTAGCAGAGGGATATAAGGGTGTGTGCGTGAGCAGAGAGGGGGTGGTTGACAAGGATGAAGAGTGAAGACATCTCGCCACTGCCGCTCCAGTCGTCAACGGGACCTCAACCCTCACGCTGTCGCCGGGCGGGTGTTGGCTGATCCCCCCCGCCCGGGACAGATGGGTGAGCAGGTCTGAGGGAGCGTAGGTGAGGGCAGCGGTGGGGATGTAGAGTTCCTGTGTGTGAAGATGCTGTGTGCGGAGTCGCTGTGTGCGGAGTCGCTGTGTGCCGAGTCGCTGTGTGCGGAGTCGCTGTGTGCGGAGTCACTGTATGCGGAGTCGCTGAGAGCAGAGCTGCTGAGTGCAGGATAAGTGAGGTGAAAGGTAGATAAGAGTGGGGAGACGTTAAACATAAGTGACCGTAAAGATAGCTATAGGTATGCCTACAACTGGTGCAAGAATAGATGAATAAAGTGTAAGCAGGTGACTTGTTACAACGTGTCGGTGTGAGTCATTGCTGAAAACACTACACAAGCATCTGGATTTGAACATGTGTGCACACCTCAGCAAGGTGATGTGCTACATTGTGTGCAAAGCTTAAATCCATAATAGAGGTTTTTGGGTTAGATCGCGTCAATATATAAATGTGTCTTTAAAACCCGACACCACCCGACACAGCTAACTAGTAAGGGTTGTCACGTAAACAGAACATGCCAATTCGTCACTAATACAGCACACCGGTGTGTTGGAGAGACAAGCCACAACATTTACAAACTTAAGTCTTAAGACTTCTCCACAAATCTGGCTGTCGCCTGATGAAGCTAGTTGTAATTACTGGCGAAACGTCGTAATCAGTTAGTAAATCTTGTGGCTTGGCTCTCCAGCACACCGATTTGTGCTGTACTAGTGACGCATTGGCATGTTGTTTACGTGACAACCCTTACTAGTTGGCTGCGTCGGGTGGTGGTGGGTTTTAACGACACATTTATATATTTACGTGATCTAACCCAAAAACCTCTATTATGGATGATATTGGTCGTGAAAGCCTACGTGTTAAATCTTAAATCGCTTACACTATACTCTAAAAAAATATGTAACTGTGTGTTTGGTAGGTGTTAGGGCAGCATTTCTCAAACATTTTTGGCTCGCCTACCACTCAGCCAATGCAAACATTTCCACGGATCACCCAGCCCCCACTCCTGGTGATAAAACGCATTCACTTCTCTCTCTAAATACCAGAAATACAAAACGGTTCGTATTGCCAGAACATAATATTTTTTGTACGTAGTTATAAGGTTTTATTTAGGGGGGGCATTTATATTTTACTAGCGGGAAGTACCCGGCATTGCCCGGGCAAAAAATATATTTCTAAACTTCTTTTAAAAACCTTACATATACATACACAAATATTGTGAAAGCCCGGTGGGCCGTTTGTCCATTTCTCCACCAACAAAATGATAAGAGGCTTGCACAAGCGCAAAAAGTTATAGAAAGTGGTGGGTAAATAGTTCATCTAAAAGGTTTCTGAAAATTGTCGACCCCCCTCCTCAAAAAATATCTTTACCCCCGCGTAGGTATATATACCTACACACCCTACATACAACAGAGTAAGTAGTATCTATTGACTCTGTAGTTGTATCTACTGACTGTACAGTAGTATCTACTGAGCCAGTAGTAGATACTGACTGTTTAGTAGTATTTACTGACTGTAGTAACTACTGACCGAAGTAGTATCTACTGGCCCTACAGTAGTATCTACCGACTCTATAGTAGTAACGACGAACTGTAAAGTAGTATCTGCTGACTCTATAGTAGTATCCACTGACTATAATAGTAACGACTAACTATAGCCGTATCTACTCACTCGATAGTAGTATCTACTGACTCGAGTAGCTACTCACCATAGTAGTATGTACTGACTGTATAGTAGTATCTACTGACTGTAGCAGTATTTACTGACTGTAGTGGTATATACTAACTGTTTTAGTATCTACTAACTCTATATAGCAGTATCTACCAACTCGATAGCTGTATCTACTATCACTACAGCAGTGTATACCGACTGTGGTGGTATCCTGCTATGACTACAACAGTACATACCAACTTTGGTGGTACCTGCTTTAACTACAGCAGCGCATACCCACTGTGATGGTTCCTGCTATCACTACAGCAGTGCCTACTGAATGTGGTGGCACCTGCTATCACTACAGCAGTACATACCGACTTTGGTGGTACCTGCTTTCACTACAGCAGTGCATACCCACTGTGGTGGTACCTGCTTTAACTACAGCTTTGCATACCGACTATGGTGGTTCCTGCTATCACTACAGCAGTGCATACCGCTTGTGGTGGTACCTGCTATTGCTACAACAGTGCATACCGGCTGTGGTGGTACCTGCTTTCACTACAGCAGTGCATACCGGCTGTGGTGGTACCTGTATGATTACAGCTGTACATAATGACTGTGGTGGTACCTGCTATCCCTACAGTAGTACATAATGACTATGGTGGTACCTGCTATCCCTACAGTAGTACATGCTGACTCTATAGCAGTATATATCGGCTCTATAGCACAAACTACTAACCTGACAGAGTGCCATAGTGAGGCCGAGTCCCGTGCAGAGCCCCCGGCCTCGCCTAGATTGACCAGCCGGCCGAGGCTGGGAACTGGACCGCTACCCCCGCCCACCATCCCCCTGCCTGCGCTACAATAATACTATCTAAGCGCTATAATATTAGTATCTACCGACCCTATAGTAGTAAGTGCACACATTGGGGTGGGAGGGGAGAGAAAAGGACATGACACTTCGATGAATTTCCCTCAACGTTGCGTGTATTTTTTTGCATTTTGAACGCAAATGAGAAATCCCCCCCACCCTCCACCGATGACGGTGCGTGCGTTGCCAGGGGCAACCCCCGGGCAGCTTGAGCGGGGCGGGGAAAAAAATAAAGAGAAATCGCACAAAAACGCTATTTTAACTAATTTAAAGGTGACGGACGGGAAAAGGAAATAGTGCTTGCCCACCGGGGGCTAATTTCTTTTCACGTAAACCCCACCATTCGAGAGCCAAATCCCTCGCAAGCGTGCGTGCACAGACAGACAGACAGACGGACAGACAAAGAATGCCTTGTATAGGTAAGATGGCTAGGGTAGTTTAAACAGGGTAGTTTACCTAATTATATATTTTTGTTATTAATTAAAAGTCAAATATGAATTCACGCCTGAAACCAAAAAGGTATAAGCATTGTCATTATAGTCCGAATCAACTTATATTTGCATCACAGCCCCGCGGATCAACCACCTGGAGGACCGTCGTTGGACCACCACTGGTGGTGGTACCGGGGATGGCACTCTGACAGCCACTGTCGGTTCAAGTGACCTAATTCAGAGTTTTTCTGATGGGCAATGTGAAATGCATCATGTTCCAACGTCCACGTTAGTCCTGTTACACAACACGCACGCACACACGCACGCTCGTAACGATTCGCACACCCCCTTCGCAGAGTTTCTTTGAAACACCGTTGCTGAGCACAGGTCCAAAGACCCAACACATCAAGCAACCAGCAACAACACCATTAAAGTTGTAACAGATAAAGAGGCAAGACGTTCCTTGGAATTGAGGACTGTTACTAAATGAGAGCTTGTGCAAAAGGGACGATGGGAAGGAATTCCAAAGTCGAAGAGTGCGAGAAAAGAAGCAAAAGAAAAGTGTTTTGACCAATGAATTATGGTCAATGAGTGGTTCCGGTTGTTTATGGGGAGTGGCAGTGTAGCGGTTAGTGCACTGCACTATGACCCCCGATTCCCGCTCACGGCCAACAGCAGTGACAATTATTTTAACCGGTCCTGGGCCTTCCCTGGGTCGACTCAGCCTCAAATGAGTACCTGGTGCAGGGTGTAAACATCGCCACGAGGGAGACAAAGGCGGCCTGGCATGGTGGTGGCCACCCACCCCCTCGTGTGCCGTGCCGGCCCTCATAGGTGCTCGCTAACAGCACTTGCCCCACCAGTCTGTTATGGTTATGTGGGGGATCTTTGTCTTTATATTTGAAAGGACGGCCGGTGCAGAGGATGGAACGTGTTCAGTAACGATGCAGGGAAATTAGATATATTATGGCACTGCAGGACCATCAGGATAACTTTTTCCAGATCATACCCGAAGGTGATAATGATGGTGCACTTCATTGTATCAATCATGAGGTCGAATAGTCCAGTGTGCTGTGCGGTCAGATTAGTTTACATATTTGTACAACTGACCACTAATTTATGACAACGGCCTCAAACCTTATTTACTACTATAGTTACCCAAGAATGTCAGTGTGTAACACGCGTGACGTCACTCCACGTCGAACAGCCTCCCTCATTAATAATCATGACCAGGTGACGTCCTCCAAATGAACCCCCCCCCCCTCATTAATAATCATGAGCGGGTGACGTCACTCCACATGGGGGGGGGCGAGGCGCCTCCTCCCCCCTCCTCAGCGTCAACTTACAACCCTCACTACAGAGGCAAAACCCTCACGTCACGCGATCTCCGTCACGCTTTTGAGACATAGAAGTAAAAAGAACGTCATGATGAACAAGGGATTATAACCTTTAAATGAAATAAGTCTGTGTCACCGCGCCCTTACAAATTGCACACGAATGGATGCAATGAATATCGCGTCGCGGTCTGCTTTTCGCTTGCAAGTTTCAGATTTACTGCAATACACCCGTCCTTGGACGGGCAAAAGGCTAGTGATATAGAAATGTATACTTGTGTAATGAGCGACTTCCACGACACGTCGTGGAGAGTGTACTTCTTTATTACTCACACCGAGTACAACACGAGGTATTAACGTCTCTCCTGGCCACACACAGCCGATCACTCGGCGTGGTCTCATCGCCCTCACTCGGCTACGCCGTTGGCTGGCGGTGTGATGATGACGACGATGGAAACCACGCAGGACGGAGAGAGATGTCGGCGAGCATCAACGCAGTCAGGACCCAAGACTCCCACACACAAGCCCCGAATCCCGGGTCCGCTCCTCCTTATATCCCCCCAGGCGTGGCTAAATCCTGCCTCCGGCCACGCCCTCTCGTGGAACCTTCGAGCAGGTTCCTGGAGTATCTCGGCTAGCCCCACCTTATACCTTTGCCCCAGATACACCTCCCTCTCTGATTAGTTGTTACTTAACCGTGCCCGTGATTCCCCTTCCAGGCCAGCAGGTGTCACCCTGTCATTACACTTGTGTCGATGATAGGATGCCCACTGTGACTGGAACCATAACGCAAGCATAATCCTTAAAGGCCATCTTCTTAAACAGATGCAGGGCCATTAAAAATGTGTGCAATACCAGTAAACAGCGCACGATTCCGTTCAGAATCATCAGCAGCCATGGTCAATCCACTGCTGTATGCGTCGGTCAAGGGATGAAACCCGTTACAACGAACGTTCACCAGCAGCAGAATATTATGCAATTAAATCAGTTTGCGTGCATGTGTGCTGGGTGGATTCTTACACCTTCATCTAGCAGTTGATTGCACATGGCTGATGATATTGAAATATAACTGTGTATAATTATTATGGGGAATGGTAGTAGTAGTATATTGGTTAGAGCGATGTGCTACAAACCCAGCGCTGCTCACAGCTAACATGGGGTGTCGAATATCTGGGCCTCCCTGAGGCCGACTCGAGCGTTAAATGAGTACCTTGTAAAGTGTGTAGTATACCAGGTACTTGGGAGACAAAGGCGGCCAGGCGTGGTGCTGGCCACCCACCCCTTGTGTGCAGTGGCGGCATTCATGAGTGTTCGTTCACGGCATTTGCCCCAACAGTCTGTTCATCCTACAGGGAGTAGTTGTTTGTCTTTGTATTATTAGTGCATGAACTTGCCTTGTTCTCCTCTTCTGTGAAGTAGTCAGGACTGTCATCCATTCCGTCCTACAAACAGGGGGGGGGGGGGCGGCCATAATTTAAGCTGTAGTTTGCACAGTGCTGATCATTGATATGAAAATTATATGGTGATGCTGCTGCATTGGCAGTGTTGCACAAGTTACAAAAAACATTAACACGTTCGTCAACAACACTGTGTGTGGCCTCAAAAAGAAAAAAATATGTACAGCAGGCGACATCGTGGACAATGGCCCTTCCTCATAGCACGTAAAGAGAGGCCAGAAGAGAGATTGAGTAGATGATTGCGCAGTGCGCGAAACCACTGCACCACCACTCGCACACTAAATTCCATATCAATGTATACAGTATTTCTGATTAAGATGCAGTGCCATGAATAACGGCCATTGCCCGAAACGTCGCCAATTATATACTATATTTTTTTTATTGCAGTCGTTTTCAGCCCACAAACAGGGCGACTGTCGTTATGTGCAAGGCAGAAGCGTAAAATCACGGCAAAACAGGGCACTTGTGACCACTCGCTAGCTGAGCCTTCAGAAGCACGGCGAATATTTAAAGAGAAAATAAATATCCCCCCCACTCGCACACACCAGATCTTCTGCTTTGTCATCATCGCACGCTGGCATGGGGGTTGGGGAAGGGGAGGGAGGTTCAACACCGACTGGAACATTCATTTTAACGGTGACATTTTTAGCGTCGGTATTATTGTGTGTACGGCTGTGTGGGCGCACACACAGTGCTCTACCAGCGATGAATAACGAGCACAATTATCATCACCATGCCTCAAACAGAAGTTCTGGCATCCAAGTACATAGAAAAAAATACTTGTAGCAAAACAGTGTATTGGTTATATGGACATTCGCAAAACGAAAATGTTGTACAGCTCACAAAGAAGAACCACGCGGCACAACACTGCATCCTTCAACAAAGCAAAACGACAAAGATCCCCGGTATTAACATACTGTTGGGGCAAGCGCTGTTAGCAAGCTCCTATGAATCATGGCACACAAGGTGGTTGGTGGCAAGCACCACCGATAGACTCACCACATAGACTCATAGACTCACCACACAAAAACACAAACTCATGACACAGAGACTCACAACACAGAGACCCATAGACTCACCACACGGATACCCACAGACTCACCACACAGACTCACTCACCACACAGAGACTCATAGACTCACACAAAGGCCCCATAGACTCATCACACAGAGACCCACAGAATCACTAAACAGAGACCCAGACTCATCACGCAGAGAGCCATACACTCGCACAGATACGCATGTTTAAACATTGCACCAGGTACTCATAGGAGGTTGAGTCGACCTCTGGAGGCCCAAGACCAGTTCAGATAATCGTCACTAGTGTTGGCCATGAGCGGGAATCTAACTCGAGTCGCCAGGTTTGTAGTGCAGTGCACTAACCACTACACTATCGCTCTCCACTTTAAAAAGGCAAAAGACAAAGAGTCCCCGTATAGCCTTAACAAACTGTAGGGGCAAGTGCTGTTAGCGAGCACCTATGAAGGCCGGAACGGTACACGAGGGGGTGGCCAGCACCACGCCCGACCACCTTTGTCTCCCCAGTGGCGATGTTTACACACCGCACCAGGTACTCATTTGAGGCTGAATCGACCTAGGGGAGGCCCAGGACCGGTTCAGATAATCGTCACTGGTGTTGGCCGTGAGCGGGAACCAAACCCGGGTCATTGGGTTCATAGCGCAGTGCGCTAACCGCTGCACTATCGCTCCCCACTAACAAGGCAAACAAAGACATCAACACACACATCACAAGAGCACGTATTAAAAACCGTGCAACATCACGGGAACACAGAACATATAACATCCTACGGCAGAATCTTGATTTGAAGCTTTTCGTGAATGCAGGAATCCATACTCTTTGGTTCTTTCGGTAAAGTCACGTAGGTAGAAATAAAAAAATATATAACAAATCACGACGTTTCGATCGCAACACAAGCAATCTTCATCAGGTGGAACAACCACAGAAAAGAAAATGCTGCGCTACATTGATGGCAGTAGAAGGCTGGTCGAGCGAAATCAATTGTTGCACTACACAATGCTTCTTCCCATGTCTTATGCTGTTCGCCTTCGCCAGGCCAAGCTGCACTAAACCACCGCGAGAGTGGTGAAATCAGCACCAGCAGTGGATCAGGCAAAAGGGATGAACGTGTATAACGTGGAATGAATATACTGGACACATATATTGTACATAAGTAGGCCTACTTCAGCATTTTCTTGCTGTGGTTGTTCCACCTGATGAAGATTGCTTGTGTTGCGATCGAAACGTCGTGATTTATTTTATTGTATTTCTACCTACGTGACTTTACCGAAAGAACCAAAGAGCATCCTACGGCAGAGAACGACACGTGTACTAAAACACACAGCAGAGCACAGCACAGTTCAATCTGATGATGATTCATCAGAGCCACAGCACCACCCAGAGCGACAGCACACAGCCCAGGGACCAGTAGGCGCCAACGATCACTCCCCGGCGTGAAGATTCACCCCTGCATGCAGACATGGCCCCACAGGGCTCAACACTCAGTTTACAATCATTACCAGCGGAACAAAGCAATCCACTCTTTTTAAATACAGTAATAATTATGTACAATATATGTGTCCAGTATATTCATTCCACGTTATACACGTTCATCCCTTTTGCCTGATCCACTGCTGGATGAGGGCCTCTCCACCCCCAAGTGGGTCACGGTGCTTATTTAACCACTCTTTCGCGGTGGGTTAGTGCAGCTTGGCCTGGCGAAGGCGGACAGCATAAGACATGGGAAGAAGCATTGTGTAGTGCAACAATTTACTTCGCTATGAGACCTCCTTTACCAGTGGAAAAAATATAGTAGTAGGTTTTTTACCCTTTAAACTGGTACAAAACTGACACCTTTATACAAGGCATCATGTTTGCAATAACCGCAACACAATCAGTCAAAATGCAAACAAAAAGAAACAACTCTGATAATGGTAATGATATGCACTGTCCTTGAAGTTGATTGGTCCACACCCGAGACAGCTTTCCTTAGAGCCTAGTCTCCATTGGTGTTGGACCAGGTGACGCCAAAAGGCGTACAACTCAAAAACAGTGCACTATCAGAGTATTGAGAGCTCGGGGTATGCTTACCCCGAGCTCTTACCCCGAGCTCTCAATACTCTGATAGTGCACTGTAAGCATACCCCGAGCTCTCAATACTCTGATAGTGCACTGTAAGCATACCCCGAGCTCTCAATACTCTGATAGTGCACTGTTTTTGAGTTGTACGCCTTTTGGCGTCATCTGGTCCAACACCAATGGAGACTAGGCTCTAAGGAAAGCTGTCTCGGGTGTGGACCAATCAACTTCAAGGACAGTGCATATCATTACCATTATCAGAGTTGTTTTTTTTGCATTTTGACTGCTTGTGTTGCGGTTATTGCAAACATGATGCCTTGTATAAAGGTGTCAGTTTTGTACCAATTTATTTCGCTCTACCAGCCTTCTACTGCCATCAATGTAGCGCAGCCTCCTCCACAGCCGCCTGTGGTAAATCGGCATTTGGACGGTGGTGGTCAGGGCCGCATCATCCAATAGGCCACAGTAGGCACCGTGCCTAGGGCCAACAAATACTAAAGGGCCTACGAAAGAAATGTGACTGTGCATTTTTGTTTGTATGATAAAACATTTACCCAAGATATCTTCTTGAATAAATGTTTACATAGCAAGGATAAGCACAGTAATACACAGAGGCAGTCAAGTCAATCGTTGTTTCCCATAATATGAGATAAATTAACACCGGAGATGAACTTATGAACATTTTTTTTCATTGTAAAATTAGCAATAACATCTTCAAATGGTGTTTTTCTAACTATCTCATTCTCAATAGAGAATAGTGCAAGGGAAGACAAGGCGGGCGTTGTTGCCCAACGCGTAAAACAAGCGAGTGACAGCGGCGGTAGTGACATGGGCCAGCAGCACCAACTTTAGAAAGTTATCACTGAAGGCTGAGAAACACAAGTGCCTCGGGCTCACAAGAAACGTAATCCGGCCCTGGTGGTGGTCACCCATGTAAGCACTATGCAGGCTTAAAACGCCTGCTTATCTTTGCCTTGTGACGAGATCTGGCACATTTCAGGTGATTTGGTCATAGGCTCAACTCATTTACTGCACCCTAATTGCATTAATCAGAAATACAGTACAGCATAACTTTGACTGCATTTGCTATAAATGTACATAGCCCATAATGTTGCCTCTTTCTTTTCATTTTTATACTTTGCGTTTTATTTGTTATTGTGCTCATGTTTCACTGCCAACGCAGCAACATCACCAACATATTTGGATACTACTGTAGAGCAAACAGTGGTGGGAGCGGCGGTGCAGCGGTTAGCACACTGGGCCTATGAACCCAGGGCCTCCCATTCCCGGCCACGACTTAACAAAGCCTGCCACCCACCCCTTGTATCAGAAACCAGCACTGACCAGAGTGGTGAAGTATGTTCAAACTACTACCCCCCGCGACCAAAGAGGCGTATGGAGCCCCTGGCCAGGCAGTTTATTTACAAAGCGCTTTAAGTTGTACGTATGTTGAACTTCTTTCGCACCGTACGCAGCCAACCGTGCTAATCGGAGGTGCGGGGGGACACCAAACTAAACACAAAAAGCAGTTCTAAAGAAATACGTTTTCAATCTAGATGATGTAAAAGTGCATAACTCGAGTGGCTTCCAAATATCGAAAGGAAGAGTGTTTTAAAAATGCATCTAAATATATCTCACCAGGTCTTAAGTGGCCCATATTCGAAAAGGAGTTACATCGTTATCCATGTAATGCAAATAAACTTATAAACCGTGCCGACTGCAATATACCAAACTAGCGAGGAAAAAAGTGAAAATCAAGACAATAATATCCACTTGGATCAGACAAATTATCTATTCTTGCTCAGAATGCTGCAAGTCATAATAACCCGACTCAACGGAGGTGCTCTCACTGTTTGTGTACTGATGTGAAATTCATGATTCGTTTCATGAACCTGTTTTGAGGTGCGTGATTTGTGACACCCAGGCGATAAATCCATGGTTGATCAACAGTGATGGTTGAGATCAACGATCGTAAACCCAGTGCGTGAATGAGTCAAAGAACAAAGAATGAGATGCATTGTTGCATGAGATGTATTAGCGAATGAATGAGATGAATCAGTGAATGCATGGCGAGGGGATTAACGAGAGTAATTAAGTGAATTAAGAGTGTGGATGACATAACCAGATTAATTAAAATTTGTAATTGAGCGAATTAATTTATCAGTAAATACGTGGATGAAGGAATGAGATCTAGAATGGATGGGTGGGTGAATGAGTGGGTGAATGAGTGATAGAATGGGTGGGTGAATGAGTGGGTGAATGAGTGGGTGAATGAGTGGGTGAATGAGTGGGTGAATGAGTGGGTGAATGAGTGGGTGAATGAGTGGGTGAATGAGTGAATAACTTGAGTAATTTAAATTCATGAATGGATTAAGGAATGACAGGTCAAAGAAATAAATGAGTGAGGTAACTGGGGTAAATGAGTGACTGAATGAGTTAATAAAATGAACGAGCGAATCAATCAGATGAGCGAATAGTGAATGGTGTTCATGAGAAATGAGATGAGTGAAAAAGCTTTGTACAACGACGTGAATGAGTGAAATTCTATGAATTAGTTGATTAAGTGATGAGATGGAGGAATACGTGACTGAGTGCGGAATGAGTAAAGATTGAGTGAGGAAGGAGTAGATGGGTGAGGAATGAGTGACGAAGCAGTGAGGAACAAGTGAGGAATGACTGGATGAATTAATAATTGGATGAATGGGCGAGATGTGAGTGGATAAATGAGTGACAGAGTGAGGAGTGAGTTGAATGAGCAGATGAATCAGTGTGTGAATGAGCGAAGAATGAGTATCAGAATAAGTGAGTGGTAGGTGAATGACGAGGGGTGAGTGGCAGAACGAGTGAAGATCGGTGGGTGAGCGGCAGAATGAGGAATGGGTGTCAGACCAAGAGGTGAGTGGCAGGGTGAGTGGTGGATGAGTGGGTTAACGAGTGAGGGGTAGGTGAGTGGCAGAACGAGTGAGGATTGGGTGTCAGATCGACGGCTGAGAAGCAGGACGAGTGGCTGGGTGAGCGGCTGAGTGAATGAAAGGCCCCGCGTCTCTCACCATCATTGCGGCCGCTCAGCCCCGCGCTCACAGCCTCCACATCCGGGTCCTGTGCATCCTGTAACGCCCCGCCCTCCCCTCCTCGGCGAGCCCCGCCCCCACAACACGGTGCGGACCAATCATAAACAAGACTCGCAGGTTATGCGGTACAAACCACGCCTACCCGAGGCGCCGTCAGACAATCGTGAGCCGAGGTCAACAGCAAGCTCGCTCGCTTCCGATTCCGGTCCGCCGGTGCCGGCGACCAATCACGACGGGAAACGGATGACGCGCTGTCTGGCTGGCTACCAATCAGAGGAGCTTGAGCAGCAATAGCCGCAGTGGACCAATCAACGAGCGAAGATTAATGAAAGTTACGTTAATGGCTTGTCTGGACCAATCATTTGCCGGCGTTATAACACACGAGCCAATCAATGGCGAGGAGTACCCCGGAGTTCTTCGTCATCATCTGTGTTGTTTACGTGGGGATTCTGATGTGTAATTTGTGTGCTATGAAGAAGGGCCTATTCCCGAAACGTTTGCATATTGTACATTTATTCTTATGATATTTATATATATATTTCTCACGCCATCGTATATTCATTTCACGTTGTGCACGTGTTCCTGCGTTCGTCACCACAAAGTGGCGATCACGTTTACGGCGCATATGATAAATTATTCCTGCACGGTATCCACCCCGCAGCCTGCACCCCCTTCTGGAAGGAGGACCGTTTGGGATATGAGACAGCGTTATGCGATGCATTAGGACCCAGTCGGTCACAAGGGGGCCTTGAATCAACGTTTTAAAAAACATTTAAGAAAATTTATAAAGTCACGTAGGTGAAACATCAAAATTAATGAAAATAAAATAAAATAAAACAAAAAATCACGACGTTTCGGAGGCAACACAAGTCTCCGTCATCAGGTGGGACCGTCACAGCCGAATTAGCTGCATCAAGTGAGGCAATGATTCAAGATGTAATCCCTTATAAGCAAGTTGAAGGGGGAGGAGAGGGGGGGGGGGAACTCATCAGAATGTTAGTACAACTCATCGGGAGGGGGAGGGGGGGGGCGGGGCCAAAAAATTGAACGACGGCTTGGACGCGGTTGCTGCTGCACACGCCAACACAATGGACAGAGAGGGGGAGGGGAGGTCTGATACACATGATAGACAAAATAACGAAAATGCCCATGTTTATACCAATGCTGGCTGAACAATGAAGAGGGTACTGTTAAAAAACAACTGGGGATGTTAACACTCGGTAAAGTAAAGTAAAATAGTGCCTGTCAGATAAGATGATCCAAAAAGTGTAATTAAGTCTTTTTTGCGTGGTTGATAACATCTTTCCAATGATTACTAAGTTTGTACCCATCATCACGGTTGAAATTATGTCTGTGTTTGTATATTTGGATGGCTTCGTGTACAAACCTTTGATGGTAGCCAGGAGGTTTGCGGAGCACCTTGGTCTCGGAAAAGGCAGTTTCATGAGAGCCCACAGTGTTGTAGCAATGATCGGCAACGGCAGAAGAATCAGTTCTGCCGTGTTTCAGATCTGACTTGTGCTCGCGGACATGATCAGAAACATGACGTTTCGTGGAGAAATCAGTTCTGCCGTGTTTCAGATCTGACTTGTGCTCGCGGACACGATCAGAAACATGACGTTTCGTTTCTCCGCAGAAAACGCATACTGACCCCTATCTGAATGCAGAGTCACACCATCACCCCGCACAGAAATCTGCTGTTATCAAGACGCTCATTCATCGAGCTAAGAAAGTGTCAGATGGTGACAGTCTGAGAAGTGAAATTCAACATGTTAAAGAAGCACTGCAAATTAACGGTTACAATGATGCACAAATCAACAGGGCACTGAATACCAAAACCAAATCAAATAACAAGAGCATTGAAACTTCCCAAGTAATTAAAACGATATAAATACCGTACATTGCGGAAGTAACTGATAAACTAGCCAGATGTTTGGAAAAAACAAAACATTCGAGTCAGATTTGGCACAGTACATAAAATACAGATTTTAATCTCTGGTACAAAAGATGTATTACCGAAGCTATCAACGATTAACTGCACGTGTGGTAAATGTTATGTTGGGCAAACAGGCGGAATGATCAGCACGAGACTAAAATAACATCAGAGAAATATAAAATTCTCCCAAATGCAACTGTCAGCAGTAGCAGAACACGCGTGCCAACAAGAACACTCGATTGATTTTGATAACGTTGAAGTTTTGTGCAAAACCAGCTCCTACTGGCCAAGATTAATTAGAGAATCTATCGAAATTGAAAGAAATCAAAATATCTTTAACCGTTTGGATAGCTACCGTCTTAGTGCTGCGTGGAAGCGAATCATCAAATAATACATTATTTAAATGCATGCCTATGAACGGCAGCGTACTTCAATAGGGATTACCGTTTATATGTATATTTTAATAAACACAATAGACAGGAAGGACACGTTCAAAGGGCTCGCATAATGCACATGCATAATGTACATTGCGTCAGTAACCCCCCCCCCCCCCCCACATTGTGCTAGAGCGCAGAAGGGTGGTCAACACATCTACGCCTCTATATAAGGAACTAAACAGCAATACTTCTCCACAAATCTGGCTCTCGCCTGATGAAGCTAGTTGTAATTACTGGCGAAACGTCGTACTCAGTTTGTAAATGTTGTGGCTTGGCTCTCCAACACACTTGTGTGCTGTACTAGTTTCCGTGACAACCCTTACTAGTTGGCTGTGTAGGGTGGTGGCGGGTGTTAACAACACATTAATACATATACGCGATTTAACCAAAAAACCTCTAATGGAGGATATGGCAGTATTTGTATGTCTGTAAAGACCTTGGTCAATCCATGGATTAGCGAGCTTTTTCATTGGGAATGCAAGTCGCAATTATTTTACCCCCCCCCCCCCCCCCCTTTAACTTGTGAATGAGAGATTGAAGGCAGAAGTGTGAACATGACACTACAGTGCAACTGATGTTCCTAACGCCCGTGGAACGCCATGGACACATAACTGGAACGCCAGTTCTGTGTCCATGGGCTGAGGTCGGAAATCTCTTTGTAACACCATACCCCCCCCCCTTTCCGAGGGCAGGGCGCAAACGACCCGGATGAAGTGCGCGAGATCATGAGGTATTTTCACAAGAATCCAAGCGGCGGCGAGGACTTCCAGGGGTTCATGGCCACGTTAATGTAATGGTTGTGGCCTTCACTCATTCCCACCCTCGTATGTTAAAGGAGCCGACGAGAGCGGCACTGACCCCACGGCGTTACGACATCGGGCTCTGCTTTTTAGCACCAGGGCCGTTATGAGCGGCTACTCGTAATGCCCGATTTAATAGCCCCGAGAACGGGTACAACCCTGGCACTCATCGCTCCTTGTCAACTAGAGTTCATGCAACTGATCTAATTTAGACCCATTTGCTGACACCATTATTTACAATGTTCATGGAGATCCTTTCGGAGATGTGTAGAAGATTTAGAGGTCAACAACACGCCTGAGCCATGTACGGTTAAGTAGCTTCCTCTGCCGTCGAGAAGTGCCGACTTTGAGACGGTCTGAGAGGCAAACGAATATCAAGTAGCATTTTCCCTAGCCGTTGTAGGCGATGGAAAGAGCTTGAACTCCGTGAAAATTGAGTTATTTCAACCTCAGAAGGCGAGAGGCTACACTGTCGAGAAAATTAGACATTAAAAGGGAATTGCGTTTTTACTCTCTTTGTCCACCGTGACTTTTGTTCCGAAACAAAGGCACAGACACATGGATAAATGACTAAATCTGATTTGGTAATGATCCATTACAACGTGCAATGAAAAGTGGCCATCTGACAATGCGAGATAAACTTCATGGTAAAAGCTCAATTTGGGCTATTAATGCACATGAGCTGAGCAAAGGTCATGCACAAGGTCGCTATAAACCTGGACATCTCTGCTGGAGGAACACTGGTGTGAACTACAAAATTTGTCGTTTTTAAAGACCGAGCGAGATTACAATGGAGGTCAACGTAGAGTGGCTTTTAGAAAACCTTTGTAATATATAAAGCAATGCGGAAGTATAAATGGAAATGCTAAATCGTGCAAGCATCGTCTAATGCACGTCCTTATCGCGCTCTAATTATGATGATGTTGGTGATGACACGATGACGCAGTTGAGCTGTGGGTTTTTAAGAGTGATCTAAGCAACATAAATAATATACAGAAATCAAGTAAAAACGTTATTGAAGGAAAATCAACTACGTCCCATAAAAAAATCGCAAGTATTGCACTATCATAATTAATAGTTAATAAATCCCCTGTAGCCTGAGTCGATTCGATTCTTTTAGACTGAACGTGGAATAATTGAAGTAACATGAACATTAAACAGATATAAGGTGGCTATTGCACTCATCTGTAAACACGCGTGGATATTCGAGTCAAGAGCAATTGCAGGTGAAGTTATCATAGAGAATCAACAGCTCAGCATCGAATTACGACACAGACGGGAGGGGAACCACCGACATTTGTGAAGCGTTCGAATTCCAGACGTTTTGGGGCATTTGCAGATGAGTGGGAACCACGTGTGCCATGTGAAACTGGCCAAACATCTCGGCGCAGGATCCTGGGAGAGATTCGTGAGACTCGGTGACACTGCAGGATGAGTGGCGCTGTGGTGACCGGAATCGTTAACGCGAGAACTGCGTCTGTGCGCGGCAGTGAGAGAGGCGAGCTGCTGGCATATCACGTGGCGAGGTGAGAGTTCAGGCGAATCGACGCTGAATATCAAAACTCGCATTGGATTTGTGATCAAGTTTCCTGGCAACAGAACAGCGAGTGACGCCTTCACGACAATAGTGAACATCACAGAAACAGACAAACGCAGCCACCTTCCTTATCATTGTCACCGCTTCCATTACCACACACGGGCAGGGAATTCATCTGAATGAGCTGACGCACTGAATTGGTAAAATTCACACGCGGAGACTCGATGGGTCATGTGCCGTCAATAAAACATGTCGATGTAATGATTGTCAACAGCACAGGTGCAAACAATTATGCGTGACGTCACCAGCACACGTGAAGGCGTAATTGGTGACGTCACCAGCATAGGTGAGGATTTAAACCCTGCGGAAGACGGATTCATTGGTTGCTGCTCGTCGCTCTTTTTTTCTACATTCCGGTGAGTTCCGTCTCCTCTCGGCGTCTCAAGTGCGGTGGCGACGCCCGTGGCTTCCTCGCTGTGAATCTTCTCTGCGCTGCCTGTTCTCGAGCATTGGGGCGGCATTGAGGCATCTACTTTAAATTGTCTCCTGGTTTGTCTTCCTCTGAACGCAATACTTGTGTTGTGTAGGGTCGGTGCAGTTAGGCCGCGTGGATTGTACACGCCTGTTTGAGATCTGAAGGGTATTGTAGCGGTTTGCGTGCTGCAATTTGTGAACCCGGCGATTAGAGTTTGATTCCCAATCGGTCAACGCCTGCTGAGGATGCTCTTAACCAGTCCTGGGCCTTCCCTACATCGACTTCGAAAATGAGGACGTGGTGTATAAACATTACTGCTTGGGATAAAAAGGCATCTGGGCGTAGTGTTGGCCTTAATAGGTGCTTGCTAACAATGATATTTTAATTTAACGGCTGGACAATATTATGGGGGCGTGTGGTGTTTCCGCTCTTGGCTGCAAAACCCCAAGCCGTATTTCACTGGGTGGCTTTAAGTCCTGCCAGTTTTGGTGTAGTCTGGGGTACTTCCAAGGATGGGTGCTTGGTCCCGCTCTGTTTAGCATTTAACATGACACTTTGGAGTACTGAATTTCTAGGGCTGCGTTACCATTGCTACACAGATAACGCCCACGTTTGCCTCCAGCTAACACCGTATTCTACATCGAATTTGTTTTATTTCAACTGAAATCACGGTTGCAGGAAAAATATTTTCAGAGCTAAATTAAATAAGATTGAATTATCTTGGTCGGTTTTCCCCAACAACTAAACTGGGACTTGGGCCTAATTATTGATGGCCAGAACGTCTGCCGGAAGCATGCTTGGTCATCTTGGTGAGATTTGATCCGTCCCTTTCCATGCAATGCTCATGTTAAGGTTGCGAAAACCTTTCGCCTCAAAAGTGCTCGACTGCACAACATACTTGTATACTTGCCGATTGAGGCTCGTCCATGCACTTGTTTTCTAGCGAATTGATTATTGCAACGCCTTGCTGGTAGATGTTTCAAATAAGGTTCTTGGTAGATTACATTGTTCAAAATGTGGTAGTTAGGCTAATGGCGCTGCGTCTGCACACGACTTCCTCGGACTCGTCGCCTCCGTCGGTAATTTGGTTATCGAGGGTGTTCATTATTATAGGAAAGTCTTATGTGGGGGTGGGGGGGACCGGTGTTGCAAGTCGAGCTGGTCCTGTAAGTCTGGGCACCCAAAAAGGCTATATGGGCGAGCTTTATCTTGGTATGTAATGTACACGTGTGTTGGCTGAAGGAATCTCGTGATGCCTTCGTCTGCTGCTGCCATGGAGGATCTGAGCGCTGTGATGGACATCTTTGTGCGCGAGTTCTGCGCCAACTGTGAAGGAGGCGCGGGGAGCGTCTCCATGAGGAAGCACGCGCTGCAGAATCTGCTCGTGAAGCACATGCGGCCCTACCTGGCGGTGGGTTTCCTGTGGCTTTGCGCGGCAGCAGCACTGCAAACGTTTCTCGAGCAATGTGGTGCCATGACGTGTCTCCGCGTGCACTAGGAGCCGCTGCGGCTTGAGGCGGTGCCATGTGCTGTGGCACTGGGTTTTGCAAGAACGAGTGAGCGTGCTTCGTCACTGTTAGAGGTTGATTGAGACTGGGCTCGTAATGGCCACCATAGCATGTTGATTCCTATTTCTGTTGCTGCAACACTCCGCAGAGTGATTGGTGCATTGGCTGTAGCAGAAAGTGTTCCTGTATCACGAATGCAGGGTGCGTGTGACCCGGATGAAGTGCGCAAGATCATGGGGGATCTTCACGAGAACCAAGGCGCCAGCGTGGACTTCCAAGCTTTCATGGCCACGTGGACACGGATCCTCGTGGCCGGCCATGCCCCGTTCCAGGAGTGCGTGTTCCTCACCAAGGGGCCCTGTGGCCAGCCCATTTCTGCTGATAAGCCCAAATAAATCTTTCAAATGTATATAAAATGAGATGACTAATAAAATTGCTGGCACACTGGTCCTGGGCTTGGTGAATCGTGTGTTCAAGTTGAACCGGCAAGCAATGTCTGATGCATTTCCCTTCTCATGATGCAGGTTTAGTTTCGGTCAATGGTGGTGGTCTTGATAGAAGAGCCCCCCTCAGTTGGGCTTTGCCCAAAAGGAGCAACAAGTGCCCCACTGACCTCTGATGTCAGGAGGATTGGGCTTTGTACTGTTTAAAAACTGATGCTGGTAGGAATTGACACCCAGTTAATAGACCCCGAAAGAATGGGTAACATCCCAAAATATAGTTATGTAGAAACAGGGGTGATGCTCCCTTCACTGTCAAATGTATCGGCAGATCTTGGAAAGAAAATCGTTTTATGTTCCTGCGGCCATCCTCGCACCTGATCGGTGGGATTGAAAATTTCTTGCAGCGTGGCTGTTGAGACTAGAACTTGAGTTCCTGGAGTGATGCATAACTCCAAGCTAACATTGTCCCAAGCCCTTGCGAACTATGAGAAGGCATTTGACTCTGGAAACTTGAACTTTTGAGATGCGAAGGAACTACATCGAGAATATGCAGTTGACGAATCCATTGATACAGGTAGGAACAAGTTTCATACTTCCAACCAGGGATTATTTGTTTGTCGTGCATGGCCCCGCCCCACGAGTCCTCCCATTGGCTCGGGTGCCGACCAATGGGAGTGGTGGGTTGGTAGAGGGGTGGGGGGGCACCGCTGCGACACGGGCAATGTTTTGGTCACAAAATGGAACTGGGGGAGGATTGCTCATTCAGAAAATAGAAGCCTTGAAAAGAAAAAAGCGGATCTTTTTGCCTTGTGTTTCTTTCAACATTCCCAGCCTTCAGGTGATTCAGTGAGTGGGGAGTGGGAGGGGTGGGGCTGGGGTGGGGCTGGTCACGCCGTGGTGCCCTTACAAAACGCAACGTGTAACCTACACACTACACTATACACGGTACACTACACTTGTACAGGTAGGAAGAACAGCTTCTACACTGCCCACCAGGGATTATTTGTCTCGTGCACGAACACGCTGTCCAACCAAGTTCCTACCTGCCCACTCCGAAAGAACGTGTAATTTGGGGGGGAGGGGAATTGGACTTGAATCAACGTTTCTCAAAGTTCTTATTGGTGGAAGTGTTAAAATGTGGACGAACTTGGAGCCTTGTCTTTATTACGTAGCAACGCTAGGCCCCACTTGCTTGACTCTTCCGCCGAAATGTTTTTGGTCTCCCCTTAGCTCTTTGGAGCCCCTTCTCCCATGTCGATGGTCTCAGCGGTGTGCAACCGTCACATCAAAGCTCAACCTTTGCTTCCTGCCTTTTCAGTTTGAATCCCTTCAAACCTTGCCTCCTGATCAATCGCCGATGGAGGCCTCTGCACCAATTGGAGGCCTTGCAGTACTTCCTGGTTGTCTTTGGCTGCACGTTTGCTTTGGATGTGGTCTAAAATTAAGGTCATTACCGCAAAGGTGTGGGCAGATAGTGATGACCATCTAATTTTCTGGTGACCTAGTCCAACGTCCGATGCGAATGTGAAAATTCAAGAAATGTATCGGTATTGAGAAATATGCCCCTTTGAGTATTTGGCCAATGTAAATTTCCACATGCTACTGCGCTATCATGTGGCTAGGTCCCTTCTGAAACACATTCCTGCGGAGGGAGCTGGTGGGAACGTTGGGTTGCTCGGTCAATGGCCAAGGTCAACAGCGGTGTGGAGTATTCCGGAAAAATGCCTGACTGACGGCGGGCACAAGCCGGCGTGAGCTAGTTAAACGTTGAGTTTTATAAGGGTACCACGGGGTGACCAGCCCCACCCCTCCCACCCAGCCCCTCTCCACCCAGCCCCACCCTCCCCTCTCCACCCAGCCCCACCCCTCCCATTTTTGGATGCACGACGGACGGACGGACACAATAATCCCCTGTGGGCTGGTGTAACCAGGAGGTTCCTACCAGCAAAATATCCGTATCGCTCTGGATTTTACCTGGTAAAAGAAACAATAGTTTCGAGGCAGTGAGCTCGACGTGGCATGACTTTTGGAAAACCAAACTTGGTAACAAAGCATTGTGGCAGTGTAAATGCGTCCCCCAGGAAGATTGTGCCAAGTGTCTAATGTACACATGCTTCTCATTGCACTAATGCTGGTGATGTGGTTTGGTCAATGCACATCTGGTGCGTGAATTGGCATGGGGTTCCCAGTCTGACCTCGAAGGTTTCAAAATTTTTCCTGAATGTGGAACATGGAGAGGTGGTGATGTTCCCCACAGCTATACCAGCTCCCCTGCTCAAAGTGCAGCAAGTGTCAATCCCAGTGTGGTGTCTGAGGGGCGAGAGAGTGCAAGATCTGTATTCCTATTGCAGGAACATGACGCGACAACTATAACGGTCTTGCTTTTTTTTGTTCCTCATCCCATTCACCACCACTGACTTACCAGTAGTGAAGTATGGTCAATCAACACTGAACAAATAAACCATTCAAAAAGTAAAGTTGATTTTGTTTAACCAGGTGAGACGAAAACTCAAGAGGCCAGGATGGTCTAATGTGCAAGTGACTTGGGTCACCAAAATGACAAAGTACAGAATGAAGCAAAGAGCAATCTGACCGAAAAGCAACTTACGAAATCCAAAATATTGCACGAAAGTAAATATTTAATAAGTTAAGTTGACAAAGTTGACTCGTGTATTTTGAATTTAAAGTGAAATAATTTAAAATTAAGTTACATAGATGCAAAAACGAGGTGGCTATTGCACTAATCTGTAAAACAAGTGAGGATATTAGTCAATTGCAGGTGAAGTCATTGTAGAGAATGTACAGCAAAAAAGTTGGGAGGGGAATCGTGGATATTTGTGTAGCGATGGATGCTAGGCGTTTGGGGTATTCATAGATGAGTGGGAACCACGTAAGCCATGCGAAACTGGCCAAACATCCTGCCACAGGACCCTCCTGGGAGAGTCGTGAAACTGGATGACACTGCAGGGTGATTGGCACTGGAGATCGGAGTCGTTAACGTGAGAGCTGCATCTGTGCGTGGTAGTGAGAGGCGAGAGTTTATGCGAATCTACGTTGAGTAAAGAAATTGGCATTGGATTTGTGATCCAGTTCCCAGGCAAAATAGCGGAGAGTGGCACCTTAATGTCAATACTCCACATCAGAGAAAAACAATCTCGGCTACCCTTCTTGTCATAGTTGTGGCAGGTTTGGATCGGGGTCTATCAGCACTTCTCTCCAAAACCACTCGAAGCAGTGGAGCCCACCCGACCTCTCAGCACGCAGTTACTCAGCATAGTCAGCCAAAAACGAAGAACCACCGACTATTGCAATACTTTTTCCAAAAATATTTTATTAACAAAACGATTCAGGGACAAGCAGAGATGTGAAAGGGGGTTGGCACCAACCCAAAAACATTACAGATTACAGTACAATGGAAACCTGTCTAAACTGCACGTTTACAATTTTTTTTACATCTGATTGGGAACATGTGGATAGCATGACTGCCTCGTCAGCCGCCTCAATGTCAGCTAAATGCATAGATAACCTGATTGCCAAGTTCAACCTCCTGTCCAAGAAGAAGCCAGATCCACACGTGAAAAAGTTAGACGGTGACAAGATAGTTATCAATCAGAGTAACGACTCAATTTCCGACAGCCTTAAATCGGTTCTAGCAAAAGGGTTGAATTTCGCAGTCACCCCGTTGTGACCCTTGGGCTACACCCATCTCAAACCTTTATAACATCCTGCCTCAGCAGCTCTCTCGCTATATTTTCACCTGATGACAATTGCTTGTGTTGCTATCGAAACGTCGTGGTAATTATTTTTTTATATCTACGTGGCTTTACCGAAAGACCCAAAGAATATGAATTCCTGCAGTCATCAAAAGCTTTAAGTCAAGATTTTACCACCTCTACGGGGAGGGTTTCCACTCAACTATTAGATATTTTAACAACCTTGAGACAAGAAGGCTCATCTAATCGAGTCGCTCACTTTTCTGAAGAGATGCCACGACACTAAGGTAATACCGATCGCTTTTACACTGACATCTGCTGCTGTCACTTCTCCTAATGCCAAACGGATCTTGTTCAGGGCCGGCCTAGTCCTGATCTCAGAGTGAATAAGATTGCTCCAATTTGAACTAAACAATTTAGTCAAGGCTCTCTTGCAATCACAATTAACATTGACAGAAAAAATGTTTACATCTGATTGGGAACATGTATATAACATGACTGCCTCATCAGCCACCTGAATGTCAGCTAAATTAAAGATAATCTGATTGCCAAGTTCAACCTCCTGTCCAAGAAGAAGCCAGGTCGACACGTTAAAAAGTTAGACGATGACAAGATTGTTTTCAATCAGAGTAACAGCCCAATTTCCGGCAGCCTAAAACCGGTTCTAGCTAAAGGGTTGAATTTCACAGTCACCTCTAAAGACATCCCAGTTGATGATATCATTGCCCAGATCGACGTAGCCCTTAAGGGTTTGGGATACATTCCTGCAGACGTGGCAAGATCGGAAATCGCTGCAATCCTCAAAAACGCTAAGACACCTATAAGCAACATCAGTAAGGATGAGCACTTTGAGCGGTGTTAGATCGCGGAAATGTGTAAATGTTTTGTTAAACTACAGAATGCTTGACTTAAAGCTTTCGTGACTGCAGGAATTCATATTCTTGGGTCTTTCGATAAAGTCACATAGATAGGTTCAAAGAAAATTATTAAAAATAACAGAAAACTACGTTTTGATCGCAACGCAAGCGGTCATCTATTGGCAACATCAGTAAGGATGAGCGCTTTGAGTTTGTCTCACCTAAAAAACAGAGATGACAGAGTCATCCTCTCAACCAACAAGGGCAATGCTACTGTCATCCTGAACAAAACCACATGCAACGACAAAATTCAGGACCTACTTAATGATGGAAGCTTTACCAAAATCAATAGAGATCCCACCAACCGCCTGGTTACGAAAACCAACAATATCATCACAGATTCGACATCTTTAACCGAACCAACCAAGCGGCTACCCTTAAAACCCTCTGCTGCTAGACCACCCAGATTTTATGGTTTACCAAAAATCCATAAAGAAGGGACAACCCTTCGGCCTATCGTCTCCACCATTGACTCACTCACCTACAAAGTAGCCTGATTTCTGTCTGAGACCTTACAAACATTCACTGGTAAGACCACCTCAGCTGTACTTAACTCGGCTCACTTGGTATCGTTAATTAAGGACATCTCACTATCTCCAGGTGATTTGCTTGTCAGTTTCAATGTAAAATTTTGACTTAACTTTCGTGACTGCAGGAATTCATATTATATGGTTCTTTCAGTAAAGTCACGTAGATAGAAAAAATTATAACAATAAAATTTAAAAAATTTAATGAAAGTTAATATAAAAATAATACAAATATCACAACGTTTCGATCACAACACAAGCAATCGTCATCAGGAGAAAAAAGAGGGGGAAAGGTGCTGAAGCAGGCTGTTTATGAAAGTTTAGAGATGGGCGGGGCAGCTAATGTTAATGTAGGAGAGGTCTCCGACACTGGCAATAGGTCTACACCAATCAAAGAGCTGTTTATAAAGGTTTAGAGATGGGCAGGGCAGCTAGTGTTAATGTACGAGAGGTCTCTGATACCGGCAGTAGGTCTATACCAATCAAAACATTGCACCTCGTTCCACACACCCACACTGCTGACGGGTGAGGTGGACAAGAAAACAAATCAAGTCATGACCCAAAGTGGTTGATGACATCTTTCCAATGATTGCTGAGTTTAAAACCCTCGTCTCGGTTGAAATTGTGTCTGTGTCTGTAGAAATGGATGGCTTCGTGAACGAATCTTTGTTGATAGCCAGTCGGCTTGCAAAGTAACATCGTCTCAGAGGAATCAATTTCACGTGAACCAACCGAATTAAAGTAATGATCAGCCACGGCAGAAGTATTGGTCCTGCCGTGTTTCAGATCTGCCTTATGTTCACGAACACGGTCCGAGACATGTCGTTTGGTTTTCCCAATGTAACTGCTGCCGCAGATGCAGCTTAGTTTGTAGACGCCGAGATATTGCATGTCAGGAATCTTGTCCTTCTCAGATGGGATCAGGTCACTAATTTTATGCACTGCGTTAAATTGGACCTGGATCTTGTGTTTGTTCAAGATTTTGGAAATCGTTTTGGTTATCCCTGCTATGTAAGGTAAGGTGATGGTTTTGATTGAATCTTCAGATGGCTCCTTCCTCGCGGTTGGAGTGAAGGCTTTGAGGATTGTGTAGTCAGAATATCATTCGCCTTGAAAGCCTGGTGTACGTGTTAGAGATCACTTTGTTAGGTGTTCATGATCAGATATACATTGATCTCTATGGTATAGCGTTTTGATGAGAGCATTTTTCTGAGATGGATGGTGGTGAAAATCAGGTTTTAGGTAGGCATCCATATGGGTGGCTTTCCTGTAGACAGAGCGTCCCATTGAGCTATCTGGTCTCTTTTCGATTAAAAATCCAAGAATGGTAACTTGCCATCCTTTTCCACCTCCATGGTGAATTTTATGGCTGGGTGTATGGAATTGATGTGGTTGAAGAATTGGTCCAAAGCTGGTAGGCCATGTGGCCCAATGACGAACGTGTCATCTACGTACCTCTTCCAAAAGGAACGACGTAGGGTAGATGCCTGGATGGCATCTGTCTAAAAAAATTCCATGAAAACTTTGGCTACACCTGGAGATAAGGGAGAACCCATTGGGGTACCTTAAACTTGTTTGTAGAATGTTCCATTCCAGGTGAAGTAAGTGTTGGTGAGGCAGTGTCTAACCAGGGCTGGTACATCAGCATTCAGTTCTTGTTGGACCAAATCTTTAATGACTGCAATGGTGTCAGGAACAGGAACTTTGGTAAACAAAGATACTACATCGAAAATCATATTCTATGGTTATTTCGGTAACGTCACGTAGATAGAAACAATGATAACAATAAAATAATGAAAATTAAAATAAAGTGAATAAAAAAAAGACAAAAATATCACGACTGAGCAATCATTGGAAGGACGTTATTAACCAGGTTAAGTCATAACTGGCTGTGATGTTTAGTAGTTATTTTCGACTCTTTAGTGTTACATTAACAGGTTAAATGTCTTAACTTTAACAGGTTAAATATCTAACTAACACAGCCATTATAATAATAGGGGGTTTCCCCTTTTTTCTGGCAACAAAACTGAAACCTTTTACAAGGATTCATGTCTGCATTAACCACAATACTTGTAGTCAAAATGCAAATAAAAAACACACTGATAATATATGCATTGTCCTCGAAACTGATTGGTCCACACCAGAGACAGTTTCCTTTTGAGCCTCGTCTCAATTGGCGCTCGACCAGATGACGCCAAAAGGCGGACCTATAAAAAGGGACTCCACCTTTGAGGCATCTGCTCTCATGGCTGGCTCCTGGTTTGTTATGCCAGGTCATCTCGCGGTTCTCGAGCCATCTCTCATGAACGCTATACGTGTGTAATAAAAGACTCGGACGCTTCTCTCTGTCCTGTGTCCTTTATTTGGGTTCGATCTCTTTTCCCTCATGGTACTCCCCTATATACTCTCCACTCTGCAGCCCCAGGCTGCTGTCGCTCACGTAGCCCAACTCCCTCCTAGCAGCCCCGCTGCTGTCACACCGTGCAGACCGCTGCTGCCCGACTCCTCCCTTGCAGACCCGCTGCTCTCTGCAGCCTCCTCGCTGCTCCTCCTGCCCCGGGGTCGGTCACCGTTGGCCGACGGTGCCGATCCTCGTGGCTCGGGTGTGTGGCGACCTCGCCACTCTCTCCTCACCCTTCGCCCTGCGTGGCCTCTCACTTTCCCAGTCCCCGATCACTCCCGACTGCTTCCGGTTACCCCCTTATAGACCCTTACCCTCTCCCCCACGTGACGTAACTCCTCCCCCCATGACGTCACTTCCTGGAGGTTGTTTACGCCCGCATTACACGTGTTTTTGCGTAGGGTCACTGCGCCAAGTTAACTCGTGTGGATTGGACACGCTTGTGGTGTGGATCTGAGCGGGTTGCGCGCTGCGATTGTGAACTCTGCGACCCGAGTTTGATTCCCAATTGGGGTCAACACCAGATGAGACTTTTTCTTAACGAGTCCTGGACCTTCTCTAGGTCGACGTGACCGCAAATGAGCACTTGGTGTGTGCACCCCTCAACGTGGGAAGCAAAGGTCGCGGGGCGTGGTGCTGGCGATCTACCCCCTCGTGTGCTATACTGGTTGCTAACAGTCGAAAGGTTATATCGGAGATCGAGCTTCATCTTGTGTAAAATTAATGTACACTGTGTTCAGTGATAATCTCGTGATGCCTTCATCTGCCGCCGCCATGGAGGATCTGAGAGCTGTGATGGACATCTTCGTGCACGAGTTCTGCACCAACTGTTAAGGAGGCGCATGGAGCGTCTCCATGAGGAACCACAAGCAACAGAATCTGCTCATAAAGCACATGCGGCCCTACCTGGTTGTGGGTTTCCTGTGCCCTCCACGGCGACAGCACCGCAAGCACCTCCTCACGCAGCCTCTCCACTCGGCTCGACGAATTCACATTGTGGGATCTTCATGGCCTGGAGCTGCGACACCTCGAGGTGGCGCCAGAATCCGTGGCGCTGGGTTTTGCAGGAACGACTGAGCGGGAGTAGCCGTTGCTAAGGGGTTGATTACGACTGGTCTTATGGCCACCATGACATGTTTACTCGCGATGCAGCGCTGAGCAGAGGGATTTGTACACTGCCTTTAGCAGAAACTGTTTCCGTTATCACGCCTGCAGGGTGCGTGTGACCTGGATGAAGTGCGCAAGATCATGGGGGATCTGCATGAGAACCAAGGCACCAGCGTGGACTTCCAAGCGTTCATGGCCACGTGGATGCGGATCCTCGTGGCTGGTCATGCCCCGTTCCAGGAGTGTGTGTTCCTCACCAAGGGGCCATTTGGCCCGCCCATTTCTACATATAAACCGAAATAAATCCCTTTAAATGGAACGAGTTGAAAAATGTAATCGCTGGGAAACTGGTCCTGGTCTTCGTGAATCATGCGTTTGACCTCGCGGGTGTTACGATGAACGGGCTTGAAATTGTTTCAAAACAGCTCCGTGATAGGCGACACGACGCCCAATAATCAGTGCCCCTCCCCTTTTTAAATGAACGATGTATAGGCATATCTCGGAAAGAATCGGAATTTGAAAGCGGCCAAGCTCACACCTGAGCTTTCGGATTTGGAAAGTGTTCTACCAGCTTACCCGTTTACACTATACAAAGTTTCGTTGAGCGATGCATAACTATAAACTGATCTTGTCCAAAGCTCTGTGCTACGAGAAGGCCGTTGAATGTCTAAATGGAGGAGCTTCAACTTCGGTGGGAATGGGGTGATGCCGAGGATATGCAGATGAAGACTTGCTATTCGAGGGGGTATCTCACTTTAACAAACATTATTCACCGGGCATTGTTTTCCAACGATGTTATTGGTGGAAACAAAGGCACGGGCAAATGGAGAGGCTATTGCCTCTGATTTTCTGATGAAACTCCAAGGTGGGATATGAATGAATGTGAAACTGCAAGAGATAATCAACAAGCCCAAAGTTGGGCTCTTAAATGAGCCAAACAATGGTCGCGAGCAACCTGCTGGGAAACATTGCAGACTGTTTTGAAGGCCCGAGCGAGGTTTAAGTTGTAACCAATTGTGAAAGGGGTGCTCCGGTGGCGAGACGTTAACGACCTTGCCTGATATACAGGAGATCATGGGTTCGATCCCAACCCTGACGCCTGCTGCATATGTGGAGTTTGCGTTTCTGTCTTCGCCATGGTTGCGTCGATTTTTTCTGGGTTTTTTGTTTTCCCCTTGCACATTTTGATCCATGCGCTTGAGTATTTGGCGGCTATAAATTTCAGCTTGATAGGCCAATTCATTCAGCTACCATTTGTGGCCAGATCACTTCTGAAAAAGAACACTATAGCTCAGTGGGCCTTAACTGTTAAAATAAACTGTTTCATAGTTTAAATCGAGGCGGTGAGGTCAACGTGCGGATCTGGCACGTGAATTGCCGTGGGGTTCCCCGGTGTTTGACCTCGGGGATGCCCTCAGAAGTTTTGCTGCTGAAGGTAGAATGCGGAGAGTCTACACTCGGGTTGTGATGTTCCCCGCAGCTCCGGTTACTCCAATACTCGGTGCCACTCCGTTTCCAATCAACGTGCAGCTGTAGACAATGATAAACCCCGTGTGGTGTCCATGAGAGGGGCCAGAAAGTGCGAGATCTGTGCTGGTATTGAAGGGGTATGACGCGACAATGGAAACGGTCCTGCTTCCCACTCGTCGCACATCCCATTCACCACCGACTTACCACATTGGTGAAGTATGGTCAATCAACACGGCACATCCAGAGATTCGTTGAAAAACATTCGAGTCGAGTGCAATTTGTGTACCCAGGTGACAACTCAAGAGACCACGGAGGGCCTGATGAGAAAACATAACCCAGGTAACGAGAATTTCAGCCACAAAACAATCAACAGCTATTAAGCAAAGGGAATCAGAGCAATAACAACTGCGTCACGAAACATCTAAAATATTTCACAATAATAATTATGTTTGATTATAAAGTCCCTGTAGCAGAAGTCGGCTCGGGTAGATCATTTTTAGACCGATCACATTAAACATATACAAGATGGCTATCACTTAAATCTGAAAACAGGTGAGGATATTCGAGCCAAGTGCAATTGCAAGTGAAGTTACCGTAGAGAATCGACAACTCAGCATCGAATTGCGATGTCGATGGGAGGGGAACCAAGGACATTTGCAAAGCGATGGAATTTTAGGCGTTTGAGGCATTGTTTCTAGCTAGTGTAATGCCAGCAAGGACAGGGTGGGCGCTGCCTCTGCACCACTCACGCGGGCCGGAGTATTAGGGGAGGTGGAGCCTGGTCGTCGGGGTGAGTGGGGGCGGAGTCAGGGTCACGTGAGGAGGAGGAGGAGTCAGGGTCACGTGAGGAGGAGGATATAGGGTGAGAACCGGAAGGGGATCGGGAGTCGAGAGAGAGTGAAGATAGGAGAAGCCACGCGGGGTGGCGGAGGAGTGGCACGAATTGCCATGTGGTCGGAGTCACGGCACCGTCGGCCAGCGGTGTACGTGGAGCAGCGGAGTGGCTGCAGAGTGTGCGGGAGCACACAGAGCAGCAGAGTGGCTGCAGAGTGTGCGGGGCACACGGGCAGCGGTGTGGCTGCAGAGAGAGCGGAGGACTTGAACGGCGTGCGGAGGGCACGCGACGGAAGAGGTGCGGGTCCGACCGGGGACATCGCGGGGTGCGAGACAAAAACCCAATAAAGGACAGACGGAGACCAACATCGCCTCAGAGTCCTTTATTACATTGGAGTCAGAAGTGAGACGGCATGTTGAAACAGCTCAGAAGAAAGAACATACCTGCACCATCTTCTGCACCATCTTCTGAAGACGACGACGATCTTTCTCCGGCGGTGGCGCTACCAACGATGGAAGGCGGAGGCGACGCAGGGACAGGCAACGCGCCGGGAGTGCAAGATGTTACCGGCTCAGCAGGACCGTCTGCGTTGGGGGGCACCGTGGAGGGATGGCGACATGTGGCGGCCCAACTTGAGTCGCTGAAAGCTGTTTTAATGCAGTTATGCGCCCTGGTGACGCCCACGACGAGTCCGGGGAGGCCAAGCGGGGAGCATCCGAGTGGGGCCTTGCCGACGCTTCCAGCCCTCTCAAACACTCGGCACGAAGCCGCCATCTTGGGCGTGGTCGGGGAGGAACGGCGGGAAGCCGCCATCTTGCTGCCTCCACCGCGGGAAGCCGCCATCTTGGGCGTGGTCAGGGACGAACGACAGGGAGCCGCCATTTTGAACACGTTGCAGAGTGACGCCATCTTGTCGCTGCTGCATGGATCACCATCGGCGGATGACGGCGGCGTGGGGACCCGCAGCCATCGTCTAACGACTGTGAAAGAATTCTCCATTGGCGGAGATTGGAGCGCATTCACCTGCCGTTTTCAAGCGGCGGTACGATCCGCAAAATGGACAAATGCGGAAGCCTTGGATGTCTTGCCAATGCTTCTTGACGACGAGCCCATCAGGTTCTTCCGTTCCATCAAGGCCGCAAAGAAGATGATGCTACAGGGGGTGTTTGAAGGAATGGCGGAGGCGTATGAGCCCCCGGACGATGCACATTGCAGGTTCGTGCAGCAGCAACGGGCACCTGAAGAATCGCCGGTGGCATTCCGGGGCGCTGTGATGGAGCTAGCTATGGCCGCGTATCCGGAGACGGAGCCCGACTTGTTGGAACGCCTGATATTGGGTAAAATGTTGGAGTTATCCAGGGATTTGGGCATCCCCATACCGGTGTGCGGCTACGATAAGTTAACGTCCCGGACGGCGGCTAAGTGCCTGGATGCCCAATTCAACCTTCGCCGGTGGAAACAGGTGATGGCTTGGACGGGGAGCCCCACCATCGAAGGCGGTGCAACAGGGTGGGACCCGAAGAAGGCCGTCTATGTTCGTGACGAGAAGGGTCCTGAGGAGCTGACGGCGGCATCGACCCAGTGGCCTGCTCGAGGGGGAGCGAGGTTGCGCCCCGGGCTGCCGGTGCGGGAGCGCCAAGACAGAGGGGGTGCTGCACAGCGAGCCAACTTGGCGTGTTTCCGCTGCGGCTGTAAGGGCCACTTCGCCAGAGAATGTTGGGCTCGCATTCGGCAGCCGCCCCAGCAGGAGGCCTCGGTCACGGACGCGACGCGGCAGGATCACCCACGACAGGCAAGTCGGTACGCATCAGACACCCGGCAAGGCCTGTTATCTCATGCATCACCATCGCCATGCGGGCCGGGTGCCATTACTAACGGGGGGGTGCTTAGTAATCCGCGTCGCTCTCTGACGCAGTGGCGGAAATTGGCGCGACGGGTGGTTGCGGCCGCAACTGGGTCGTCGACCGTGCCGGATTCGATCCAAGGGCTCGACGTACGCATTTTGGTGGACTTGGGTGCATCCGCGACTATTATCTCCGACGTGATATTCCATTTCTTGTCCATTCCGCCGGGGCGGGTGCGGCCGGTTTACGACTCTTGCATAGCGGCGAACGGGGGTAGTATGGGCATTGTGGGTCAGGTGGACGCCAGTATATCGGTTGGGGGTGTTTCGGCTTCAGGGACCGTGTTGATTTCCAGGTCCTTCGCGGTGCCCTGTTTGTTGGGGACCAATTTCCTGGCCAAGATGCCCATTCAAATAAGGGTGGATCACAATTGTATTGATTTGCCGGGGGGTCGGCAAATTTCATTCTTGCCGTCACCCTGAGGCCAGTCAGCTCCTGACCGTCAGGTACAGGCGCTGTCCGAGTTATCGGTGGATATTCCGCCTGGCTCGCAGATGCGTATTCCGCTGCGGTATCGGAAACCGGTGCCTGGAATCGAGGGTGCGGCGGGTGTTTTGTTATCACCGTCCACTGCTATAACGGGTGGCTTGACGCTGGTCGGGGCACAGATGATTATCCGGCCGGGTCAACCTCCGTTTTTACAAGTGTTGAATGGAAGCGCGGATAATGTTGTTGTACCGGCCGGAACGGTTTTGGCTCACGCTATGACTGCTTTCACGAGCCATGACGATCAGGGCCGCCGGGGCCTTGTAGGGGGGGTATCGGCCTCCACGTCACAGGACGATCGATGGATTGCCGAGTTGTGCCGGGAAAATGCGTCTTTGACTGGGGACCAGCGGTCCGCGCTTCGCGCGCTGTTGGGGAAGTATTCCAACGTCTTTAGTGTGGACGATTTCGATTTGGGTCGCACCTCCTTGCTTTCCCACCACATTGATACGGGTGATGCCGCTCCGATTCGGATGAACCCGCATCGGTTGAGTCCGCCGGAGCGGGATCACATTCGCGACGCAGTGATGTCAGCTGGCCGCTGACATCATTTCCCCGTCCAACAGTCCATGGGGCGCGCCGGTGGTGCTTGTGAAAAAAAAGGATGGGAAGTTGCGGTTTTGTGTTGATTTTCGCAAATTAAATAAGGTGTCGGTTGCGGACGCGTACCCCCTGCCGCGTATGGATGATTCCCTCGATGCCTTGTCTGGGGCGAATTTTTTTTCTACTCTTGATCTCTCATCGGGATTCTGGCAACTTCCCCTGGACGAGTCTTCGAGGGAAAAGACGGCTTTCTGGACGCCGCAGGGATTGTTTCAGTTTAATTGTCTTCCCATGGGCTTGAACGCCGCCCCCGTGACATTCCAGCGGCTGATGGAGCTCGTGTTAACGGGTCGGCAGTGGGAGACGTGCTTGATATACTTATACGATGTTATCGTCTTCAGCCGCACGTTTGAGGAACATCTGCGGAGGTTGGACGCGGTGTTTTCTAGAATGCGTTCCGCCAATTTGAAATTTAAGCCCAAAAAGTGTCACTTGTTGCAACGATCCGTGCGCTATTTGGGCCACATTGTCAGTTCGGAAGGGGTCGCCACGGACCTGGAGAAGACGGCGTGCATCCGTAACTGGCCGACTCTGGCCTCAGTGGGGGACGTGCGTCGGTTCGTTGGGTACGCTTCATATTACCGCAGGTTCGTTCCAAACTTTGCCACGATCGCTAGGCCGTTGCACCTCCTTACGGCTAAAGGCCACAGATTCAGCTGTGGACCGACGGAAGAGGCGGCGTTTCAAGGCCTGCGCGATCGTTTGGCGTCGGCACCGACGTTAGACTATCCAGATTTCACTTGACCTTTTATTCTGGATACTGACGCTAGTGACACCGGGATTGGGGCTGTTCTGTCCCAGTCTAGGGACGGCGTCGAACGTGTGGTAGCTTACGGTAGCCGCGTGTTGTCTCCAGTGGAGACCCGTTGCTGCGTTACTCGCCGCAAACTTTTGGCTATTGTACATATTCTTCGCCAATATCGGCCGTATTTGTACAGCTGTACGTTTATTGTGCGCACGGACCATGCGGCCTTGCAATATGCCCTGAGAGTTGACCAACCGTCTGGCCAATTGGCACGATGGTTGGAAACCCTGTAGGAATTTTCGTTCGAAATTCAGTATCGGAAGGGGTCGCATCACGCGCACGCGGACGCACTCTCTAGATTGCCGCAGGGGTCCTCTTGCGCTTGCGCTTCGGGCACGAATAGGTGTACGTGGATTCCACAACCCCCTCGGCCTGTTGTGTCCGCTGTCGAGGTGCCCGAGGCTCCCGTATGCCCGGGACCGGCTGATGGGGTTTTGAACCTGCTGCGTTCGGTATGGATTCGCGAGCAATTGCTCGATGAGTCGCTGGGGGCCTTGCGGGGTCGGGCTGCGAAGGGGACGGGGTGACCGCTGTCAGGTGTGACGCCGGGAGCCGCTCTCCGGGATGGGTTGCTGATGTGGAGGGAAGGGTTGCACGATCGCTGGCGTCTGGTGGTGCCGTCGTCGTTACGGTACGAGTTGGTTCGGATTCTGCACTCCGAGACGTTGTTACATCTCGGGGTGCAGAAAACCTTGTTGACATTGCAGCGGGACTACTTCTGGCACAGCATGACGACTGATGTCGTCGGGCACATTCGGGCGTGTCCCGACTGTGCCCGGCGGAAGCCGCCTAAACACCCATATGTGCTGCCAGTGCAGTCCATACAGGTGTCTCGGATTAACGAGTTGGTGGCGTTGGATATTTTGGGGCCCTTCCCGCCGTCCGCTCGGGGGAATACATTTTTGCTGGTCGGGGTGGAATATCTTTCCTGCTGGGCGATGGCTTGGCCCTTACCCGACCAGTCGGCGGCGTCTATCACGGACGCGTTCCGGTTCGGATATGTAATGGACAAAGGGGCGCCGGAAAGGTTGCTCACAGACCAAGGGCGAAATTTTTCTTCTAAATTATTGGCTGAGGTGTGTGCTGCACTAGGGACCAAGAAGGTTCGGACGTCTTCCTACCACCCGCAAACGGATGGGATGGTGGAACGGCTTAATCGGACCCTGTCGGCCATGCTCTGTCACACGGTTAGCGAAAAGCAGACTGATTGGGATTTGCATATCCCTGGGGTGCTCTCTGCATACCGGATGACGCCTCTCGCGTCGACGGGGTACTCACATTTTTTTTTAATGTACGGCCGCGAGAATGTGCCGCCGGTGGACGTGCAGCTGGGTACGGGGGCGAGGGGTCCTGTTAAGCCTCTCCCGGAGTACATTCAGGACGCTGTTCGTCGCATGACAGAGGCACGGGAGGGGGCCCGATTGGCTATGGCCAAGACCCAGGCCCGGAACGAACGTTGCGCTCGGCGCTCGGATGGGGAATGCCCCTGGCGAGTGGGGGACATGGCCTGGCTGCACTGCCCGCAGGTGCGAGTGGGGACCTTCCCTAAGTTGCACAAACCATGGCAGGGGCCGGTTGTGCTCATTGAGGTTCCTAGTCCGCAGTCCGCACGTGTTCGTTTTGGATCGCGGCGCTGGCACGTCCATACGTCTCGATTGAAACCCTACGTGGCCCCGCAGACGCATGCATCATCTCCTAATATTGCCTTGCTGGTGTCTGTTGCATCCGACGCGCCACTGACTTTGCCTGTTCAACCTGCAAGCACGCCTGTCGTGCCTTCTACAGACGGACCGGCCGTGACACAGATGGATACAGTGATTCCTGCTCCGGGTGGGCCTACCACGGCGACGGGGACACTTGACCCCACACTTGACCCCGCTGCCCCTCCAACCCCGCCACGGACGCATTTGCAGGAGACCCCGGTGACGGGTCTCTCTGGGGAACGGAATTGACAGGCCTCCAACAGCGGCGGGCGGTTCCGATCCCGCCGCTCCTAAAACCCTGTCGCGGTCGCGATCTGTGCGGGGGCCACCCACCGTTCGGGACGGGCCGGCGACCCGCACGCATTCCAAGTCCCTTTCCTTTCGTTAATTGTTGTTGTTGTTATAATCTCCGTTTGTCTTGTAATGCTGATTGCTGTATTTTTACTCGCATTATTTTGTTCTGTTGCAGCCGGGGACGGCTGGGTTTTTCATCAGGGGGGGGGTCATGTAATGCGAGCAAGGACAGTGTGGGCGCTGCCTCCGCACCACTCACGCGGGCCAGAGTATTAGGGGAGGTGGAGCCTGGTCGTCGGGGTGAGTGGGGGCGGAGTCAGGGTCACGTGAGGAGGAGGAGGAGTCAGGGTCACGTGAGGAGGAGGATATAGGGTGAGAACCGGAAGGGGATCGGGAGTCGAGAGAGAGTGAAAATAGGAGAAGCCACGCGGGGTGCTGGCGGAGGAGTGGCACGAATTGCCACGTGGTCGGAGTCACGGCACAGTCGGCCAGCGGTGTACGTGGAGCAGCGGAGTGGCTGCAGAGTGTGCGGGAGCACACGGAGCAGCGGAGTGGCTGCAGAGTGTGCGGAGTCACACGGAGCAGCGGGGTGGCTGCAGAGTGTGCGGGGCACACGGCCAGCGGTGTGGCTGCAGAGAGAGCGGAGGACTCGAACGGCGTGCGGAGGGCACGCGACGGAAGAGGTGCGGGTCCGACCGGGGACATCGCGGGGTGCGAGACAAGAACCCAATAAAGGACAGACAGAGACCAACATCGCCTAAGAGTCCTTTATTACACTAGTAAGTGTTATTTCCTAATTGCTTATGCCTCAAAAGTAGAGAAAATGGCTATTATTCCCCGCAAACATTGCTTTTGTGACCAGGACAGTTATATTTTGAAATGTACCTTTTTTCAGAACATTCCAGATAGATTCAGTGCTGAGTAAACTTGGAGTAACTTCTTGAACATTCTAGAACTTTCCAGTAATATAAATAGTAGTATAAATACGGGGGCCTTAAGCCGACCAGTTCAGTTTAGTTCCAGCTGGGTAAGTGGATACCTTTGTGCATTTTTCTGAGATGGCATCAAGAGGCTGCAAGCATCTGGCAGACGCATTTTGCTATGTCTGCGGCCAATTTTATCAAGACAAGAGCAAAAAAGTATTCTGTGAAAGCATCTGCGAAGATGTGTGAGGCCGACAAGCCATATTTCGGCATGCCTGTCGGGGATCAAGACAAACCCTGGGAACCTGACTTCACCTGCGAGCAATGCAAAAAAACTTTGGAAGGTAAGATGGATAATTGTTGCTCGGAATTTTACGTTCTAAATTTTTTGTTTAATACATTTTTTTTTTACAATTTTTCATGTTATTGAAATTTTTTTTTATTAATGGAGATCAACGTAGAGTGGCTTTTGGAAAACCGAACTTCGTGATATAAAGTAACGTGGCAGTGTCAATGGAAACGCAAAATCGTGCCAGCAGTGTCTAATGCACGTCCTTCTTATCGTGCTGTTATTATGATGATGACGTTGGTGATGACACAATGACGCAGTTGAGTTATGGGATTTTAAGAGTGATCTAAGCAACATAAATAATATACTGTACTGCAATGAAGCAAAAAAGTGATTGAAAGAAAAACAACTACGTCCCATGAAAAGCCGCAAATATTGCATTTTCACAATTCATGGAACATAAATTCCCTGTAGCCTGAGTCAATTCGATTATTTTCGACTTATCGTGGTATAATAACAAGTAACATGAACTGTAAAAACGCGAGGATATTCGAGTCACGAGCAATTGCAGGTGAAGTTATCGTCAAGAATCGACAGCTCGGCATCGAATTGCGATGGAGATGGGAGGGGAACCACGGACATTTGTGAAGCGTTCGAATTCCAGGCGTTTGGGGCATTCCCAGATGATTGGGAACCACGTGTGCCATGTGAAACTGGCCAAACATCTCGGCGCAGGAAACTGGGAGAGATTCGTGATACTCGGTGACACTGCAGGAGGAGTGGCGCTGTGGTGATCGGAGTCGTTAACGCGAGAACTGCGTCTACGCGCGGCAGTGAGAGAGGCGAGCTGCTGGCATATCACGTGGCGACGTGAGAGTTCAGGCGAATCGACGTTGAATATCAAAACTCGCATTGGATTTGTGATCAAGTTTCCTGGCAACAGAACAGCGAGTGACGCCTTCACGACAATAGTGAACATCAAAGAGACAGACAAACTCATCCACCCTCCTTCTCGTCATCATCATCAATTATCATCGTAATCGTTTCCATTACCCCGCACAGGCAGGGGAATTCGTCTGAATGAGCTGACGCACGGAATTGGTCAGATTCACACGCGGAGACTCGATGGGTCATGTGACGTCAATAAAACATGTCGATGAAATGATTGTTAACAGCACAGGTGCAAACAATTATACGTGACGTCACCAGCACACGTGAAGGCGTAATTGGTGACGTCACCAGCATAGGTGAGGATTTTAACCCTGCGGGAGGCGGATTCAGTGGTTGCTGCTCGGCGTTCGTATTCTTCTACATCCCGGTGAGTTCCGTCTCCTCTCGGCGTCTCGAGTTCGGTGGAGACATCCGTGGCTTGAGGACGTGTGTCTAAATATTACTGCTTGGGATAAAAAGGCATCTGGGCGTAGTGTTGGCATTAATAGGTGCTTGTTAACAATGATGTTTTAATTTAACGACTGGAAAATATTATGGGGGCCTGTGGTGGTTCTGCTCTTGTCTGCAAAACCCCAAGCCGTATTTCACCTGGGTGGTTTTAAGTCCTGTCAGATGTGGTGCGGTCTGGGGTACTTCCAAGGATCGGTGCTTGGTTCTGTTTAGCATTTAACATGACACTTTGGAGCACTTATTTCTAGGGCTGCGCTACCATTGCTACACAGATGACGCCCACGTTTGCCTCCAGCTAACACCATAGTCTACATAGGAAATCTTTTCAACTGTAAAGTTATGGTTGCAGGAAAAATGTTTTCGGAGCTAAATTTAAACAAGCTTTAATTAGCTTAGTCGGCTCTCCCCAACAACTAAACTGGGACTTTTAAGCCTAGTTATTGATGGCCAGAACGTCTGCCCGAAGCATGATTTGTTATCTTTGTGATATTTGATCCGTCCCTTTCCATTCAATGCTCGTGCTAAGGTTGCGAAAACCTTTTACCTGCCAACAGTGCTCGACTGCGCAACATACTTATGCTTGCTCATTGTGAGGCTCGTCCATGCACTTGTTCTCTCGCGACTCGATTTTTGAAAAGACTTGCTGGTAGATGTTTCAAATAAGATTCTTGGTAGATTACATTGTTCAGAATGTGGCAGTTGGGTTGCTTGCCCTCACCCCATTGTGACCATATTTCCCTGGTTCTCATTACACTGGTTTCTTGTCTAGAAGCGGCTGTTAAAGAGCCTTGTACTAGTGAAGACCTTGCAATTGCTGGTACCACATTCATGAGGTTGATTCATCCCTACACCCCTTGCCAAGGTTGTTAAGATCTGCAACCCCCCACCCTTCTGCGAGTTCTGCGATCCCAGCTGCCTTCCTGGTGTGAGCGGCCATTTGCTGTGCCTGTGGCACTGCTTGAATGCCCTCCCTACCTTTGTACATTCGTTTATTCTATAATTTGGATACTTTTATATCTCGTAATTTAAAATGGTATTTCTAAAGTCCGCGTCTCTTTAGCTTGGCCTTTCCTTAGCCTTTATTTCCTAGAAGGCGCCTTGAGACCGGTGGAAGGCGCCTTACAGATGTAAATTATGTATTACAGGCGACCCCCCCCCCCCCGCAACTACGACCTAATTTGTTCCCGGACTACGTCGAAAGGTCGAGCTGTTGAAAGTCGAACACTTAATTTCCCATTGGCAAAATGTTAGACATTGGGGTTCCGTTCCGGGATAACCCATTACATTTGTTTTAAGTGAATTTGGTGAAAACCCTTACAAACATTTATTTTAACATAACCTTTACCAAATGTGTGAAACCAAACTGACAGTTGGAAATCATTTAATTTTCTGCATGTCCGTCACGTTTCCTATTCTCAGACGTAGCAGAAGGTAAATGTACTAAGTTGAAGACCATTGAGTGCCGCAGTTCTCACCGCAGCTGCACAGTTGGGCTAAATTGTACATGCGTCAGAAGAGCATAGCGCTGTCATCTGGCGACGTCTGCGTAACATGAACGCGTCGCCTAATGGCGCTGCGTCTGCACACGACTTGCTCGGACTCGTCGGTAGTTTGGTTGTTACCGAGGGTCTTAATTATTATAAGAAAAGTCTTATGCGGGGGGGGGCGGTGTTGCAAGTCGAGCTGTCCTATACGTCTGGGCACCCAAAAAGGCTATGGGCGTGCTTTATCTTGGTATGTAATGTACACGTGTGTTGGCTGAAGGAATCTCGTGATGCCTTCGTCTGCTGCTGCCATGGAGGATCTGAGCGCTGTGATGGACATCTTTGTGCGCGAGTTCTGCGCCAACTGTGAAGGAGGCGCGGGGAACGTCTCCATGAGGAAGCACGCGCTGCAGAATCTGCTCGTGAAGCACATGCGGCCCTACCTGGCGGTGGGTTTCCTGTGGCTTTGCGCGGCAGCAGCACTGCAAACGTTTCTCGAGCAATGTGGTGCCATGACGTGTCTCCGCGTGCACTAGGAGCCGCTGCGGCTTGAGGCGGTGCCATGTGCTGTGGCACTGGGTTTTGCAAGAACGAGTGAGCGTGCTTCGTCACTGTTGGAGGTTGATTGAGACTGGGCTCGTAATGGCCACCATAGCATGTTGATTCCTATTTCTGTTGCTGCAACACTCCGCAGAGTGATTGGTGCATTGGCTGTAGCAGAAAGTGTTCCTGTTTCACGAATGCAGGGTGCGTGTGACCCGGATGAAGTGCGCAAGATCATGGGGGATCTTCACGAGAACCAAGGCGCCAGCGTGGACTTCCAAGCTTTCATGGCCACGTGGACACGGATCCTCGTGGCCGGCCATGCCCCGTTCCAGGAGCGTGTGTTCCTCACCAAGGGGCCCTGTGGCCAGCCCATTTCTGCTGATAAGCCCAAATAAATCTTTCAAATGTATATAAAATGAGATGACTAATACAATTGCTGGCACACTGGTCCTGGGCTTGGTGAATCGTGTGTTCAAGTTGAACCGGCAAGCAATGTCTGATGCATTTCCCTTCTCATGATGCAGGTTTGGTTTTGGGCAATGGTGGTGGTCTTGATGGGAGAGCCCCTCCTTATTTGGCTTTGCCCAAAAGGGCAACGAGTGCCCTACTGACCTCCGATGTCAGGAGGATTGGGCTTTGTACTGTTTAAAAACGGATATGATGGTAGCACTTGACACCCAGTTAATAGCCAACTTAAAGAATGGGTAACATCCCAAAATATAGTTATGTAGAAACAGGGGTGATGCTCCCTTCACCCTCAAATGTATCGGCAGATCTTGGAAAAAAAATCGTTGTGTTCCTGCGGCCACTCTCACCTGATCGGTGGGATTGACTATTTCTTGCAGTGTGGCCGTTGAGACTAGAAATTGACTTCCTGGAGTAATGCATAACTCTAAACTAACCTTGTCCCAAGCCCTTGTGAACTATGAGAAGGCATTTGACTCTGGAAACTTGAGCTACATCGATAATATGCAGTTGAAGAATCCATTGATACAGGTAGGCACAACAGTTCCACTCTTCACACCAGGAATTATTTGTCGTGCATGGCCCCGCCCCAATGTGAGCGGTGGGTTGGTAGAGGGGGGGGGGGTTCGTGGTGGGGGGGGGCACCGCCGCGACTCGGGCCAATGAGGAGACAGGCGATGTTTTATTCACAGAATGGAACTTGGATGGCTCGTTCAGAAAATGGAAGCCTTAAAAAGAAAAAAGCGGATCTTTTTGCCTCTCCTTTCAATATTCTCAGCCTTGGTCATTCAGTTGGGGGTGGGGCGTGTGGGAGGGGTGGGGAGCGTGTGTGGGGTGGGGCTGGTCACCCCGTGTTGCCCTTATAAAACTGAACGTGTAACCTACACACTACACTATACACGACACGATACACTACACTTATACAGGTAGGAACAACAGCTTCCACACTGCCCACCAGGGATTATTTGTCGTGCACGAATGCGTTCAACCAAGTTCCTACCTGCCCACTCCGAAGGAATGTGTTATTTGGGGGGGGGGGGGGGGGGGAATTGGACTTAAATCAGCGTTTCTCAGTTCTTATTGGTGGAAGTGAAAATGTGGACAAACTTGGAGCCTTGTCTTTATTACATAGCAACCAGTGGCGGCTCTTGCAAAATCTCTCGGGGGGGGGGGGGGGGGGGGGGGGGGGGGGGGGCAAATGTCTGGATGATTGATAAGGATAAGGTCCACCCATGCAATGAATCAATTAACAGCTTAAGCATGTAAAGGCGACTTCACTTCTTTAATATTAATGAAAAATAAAGTGACTCTTACAATACATCTTGTTTGTTTATATACTCACTATTAAAACAAACCACTCAAGTTTATTTTATTAAAGATTCCACTAGGTGGCGATAAATTATATTGTTGGATGAAACGTGCTTGCGTATGATGACGTTAGCACGTATGATGACGTAAGCACGTTAGTGCATGCCCTTCCGGAAGCCATAGAGAATGCATTGCAGCGCCCCCGTTCGAAAAAAAACATCTTTGAATGTAAGTCTATGGGGCCACTCGGGGCGATTCTCAGCCGTAGTGAAATCGCCCAAAAAGAGGCGGTACTCCACAGAACGTGATATGACGCTGATTAGACTATATCCAGAGGCTGATAGTGACGGCTAGCGTGACTCTGTGGTCGAATGACATTGGTGGTGCATCGCCCTAATGAAGAAACCGCCCCTGATAGCAACGCTAGGCCCCACTTGCTTGACTCTTTTGCCGTAATGTTTTTGCTCTCACCTTAGCTCTTTGGAGCTCCTTCTCTCACGTCGATGGTCTCAGCGGTGTGCAACCGTCACCTCAAAGCTTAACCTTTTCTTGCTGCCTTTCCAGTTTGAATCCCTTCAAACCTTGCCTCCGGATCAATCGCCAATGGAGGCCTCTGCACCAATTGGAGGCCTTGCAGTACTTCCTGGTTGTCTTTGGCTGCGCGTTTGCTTTGGATGTCTAAAATTAAGGTCATTACCGCAAAGGCGTGGGCGGATAGTGATGACCATCTAATTTTCTGGTAACCTAGTCCAACGTCCGATGCGAATGTGAAAATTCAAGAAATGTATTGGTATTGAAAAACATGCCCCTTTGAGTATTTGGCCAATGTAAATTTCCGCGTGCCACTGCGTTTGCATGTGGCCAGGTCCCTTCTGAAACACATTCCTGCGGAGGGAGCTGGTAGGAACGTTGGGTTGCTCGGTCAATGGCCAGGGTCAACAGCGTTGTGGAGTATTCCGGCGTGAGTAGGTTAAACGTTGAGTTTTATAAGGGCTCATATTCTTGGGTTTTTTGGTAAAGTCACGTAGGTACTAAAATTAAGAAAAGTAAAAATAAAAATCACGACGTTTCGGAGGCAACACAAGCTTCCGTCTTCAGGTGGAACCATCACAGCATGATAGCTGTATCAAGTAAGAGAAATTCCAAGAAAACAGTCCTTGTATATATACTGGTTGAGGGTGGGTGGAGCAAAGGTAGGCCCTGAATATTATTTTTGTGAGGTTCGGTGCGGCTGAAACACGCTGTTAGGAATGAGCCTTTGTGTAAACTAGGTGCGGCTGATGTAAAGGTGCGTGTAAATGGGACTGCGCCTTTTGTTATGTAGAGGTGGTGTGGCTGAAATCGCTGCCAGGAATGAGTCTTTGTTGTGTAGAATGGTTGAACTGGGAGGTTCTAAGAGTTAAGGTGCGGCTGATGTAAAGGTGCGGCTGCTGTGAATGGGACTGAGCCTTTGTTATGTAGATGAAACAGCACTTTGTTACGTTGCTGGGATTAATTCTAGATTTGCCAAATATGTGTGGTAAAATTTAAAGTAGGAAAACCAGTGTGAAAAAAGAAAGAAGAAACTATACGGTAACTGAATAATAGTGCCTGTCAAATAAGATGGTCCAAATGTGTAGTTAAATCTTTTTTGCATGGTTAATAACATCTTTCCAATGATTACTAAGTTTGTACCCATCATCACGGTTGAAATTATGTCTGTGTTTGTATATTTGGATGGCTTCGTGTACAAACCTTTGATGGTAGCCAGGAGGTTTGCGGAGCACCTTGGTCTCGGAAAAGGCAGTTTCATGAGAGCCCACAGTGTTGTAGCAATGATCGGCAACGGCAGAAGAATCAGGTTTGCCGTGTTTCAGATCTGACTTGTGCTCGCGGACACGATCAGAGATATGACGTTTCGTTTCTCCAATGTAGAAATCACTACAACTCGGTTTATAAACTCCAGGGTATTGTAAGTCAGGAATGACATCTTTCACAGATGGAATTAGATCACGGATTTTATGTACTGTACTGAATCGGATTTGGATCTTATGTTTGTTTAGAATTTTGGAGATCGTTTTGGTCATGCCTGCTATGTATGGCAACGTGATCGTTTTGATCAGAGTTTCATGTGGCTGTTTCTGTATGATGGGAGAAACAGCTTGGCGGATGGTGCAGTCAGAGTATCCGTTCATCCTGAGGGCCCGATGTACGTCTTAATTCACTGGCCAGGTGGTGTTGGTCAGAAATGCCATGAGCTCTGTGGTATAGCGTTTTGATGAGAGAATTATTTTGAGATGGGTGGTGGTGGGAATCAGGTTTCAAGTAGGAATCTGTGTGGGTGGCTTTCCTGTAGACATAATGTCCCAAGGATCCGTCAGGTCTCCTCAAACAGAATATCTAAGAATGGTAGTTTACTATCTTTCTCCACTTCCATGGTGAATCTGATGGATGGGTGTCTGGAATTGATGTGGTCCAAGAAGTGGTTCAATGCTGGGAGGCCATGTGGCCAAATGACGAAAGTGTCATCCACATACCTCTTCCACAGGGAAGGGCGCAGGGTGGATGTCTGGATGTCGTCTGATTCAAACTTTTCCATGAACATGTTGGCTATCACTGGTGACAAGGGGGAGCCCATATGGGTACCCTAATTTTGTTTGTAGAAGGTGCCATTCCAGGTAAAGTAAGTGTTGGCGAGGCAATGCCTAACCAGCGCAGGTACATCTGAATTCAATCCATGTTGGACCAAGTCCTCAATTATTGTTAGGGTGCCAGGTACTGGGACTTTAGTAAACAGAGATACTACATCAAAACTGACGAGGATATCATCGGGAGATAGTACCATGTCCTTGACCATAGAGACTAATTGGGTTGAGTTGAGTATTGACCAGCCCCACCCAGCCCCTCCCCAGCCCCTCCACACCCTCCCCTCTCCACCCAGCCCCACCCCTCCCATTTTTGGATGCACGACGGACGGACACAATAATCCCCTGTGGGCTGGTGGAACCAGGAAGTTCCTACCAGTAAAATATCCGTATAGCTCTGGATTTTACCTGGTAAAATAAACAATAGTTTAGAGGCGATGAGCTCGACGTGGTGTGACTTTTGGAAAACCAAACTTGGCAACAAAGCATTGTGGCAGTGTAAATGAGTCCCCCAGGAAAATTGTGCCAAGTGTCTAATGTACACATGCTTCTTATTGCACTAATGCTGGTGATGTGGGTTGGTCAATGCACATCTGGTGCGTGAATTGGCATGGGGTTCCCAGTCTGACCTCGAAGGTTTCAAAAATCTTCCTGAATGTGGAACATGGAGAGGTGGTGATGCTCCCCACAGCTCTGCCAGCTCCGCTGCTCAAAGTGCAGAAACAACGCCAATCCCAGTGTGATGCCTGAGGGGCGAGAGAGTGCGAGATCTGTATTCCTATTGTAATGCGGGTGTAAACGGCTTCGCGGATATGACGTCAAGGGGGGGAGGAGTTAGGTCACGTGTGAGAGAGGGGTGAGGTCTTAAGGGAGAGATACCGGAAGAGACGGGGGAGTGTGGGAGATAGAGTTAGAGTGAGGCCACGCAGGGCGGAGGTCGAGGAGTGGCGAGATCGCCACACACACGGAGAGTAAGACTTGGCACCGTCAGCCAGCGGTGACCAAGCACGGAGGAACGACGGGCAGCGGTGGAGCTGCAGTGAGGGCAGCGGTGGAGCTGCAGTGAGGGGAGCCGGAGGACTGCACAGGGGATCTGCAGCGGAGCTGCAGAGGTGTGGAGGCTACGGGAGCGAGGGCAGCTATGGAGCTGCCAAGGGGAGAGCTCTGAGCGAGGGCCGTGTGGGAAAAGTGTAAGAACCCGAATAAAGGACAACGGAGACAGACCCAGGATCGAGTCCTTTATTACACTGGTGTCAGAAGTGAAACGGCATGTCAAAACAGCTCAGAAGAAAGAACATTCCTGCGCCATCATCTGCTACATCATCCGACGACGACGACCTTCCTCGGGCGGTCGACCTGCCTGCGATGGAGGAGGAGATCCGTGCGGGAACAAGTGCGGGTCCGGGAGTCCAAGATGTCGCCGCGTCGGTGGACCCGTCTGCACCAGAGGACGCGGATTGGCGATGGACGCAGATGGCGGCGCAGCTGGAGACACTGAAAATCGTGCTCGCGCAATTGTGCGAGCTCGTCACGCCGAGGACGGCGTTGGGGAGAGCCGATGGAGGTCCGCAGGTCGATGCCTTGCCTCCGCTGTCGGCGCCATTGGCCACGCGGCAAGAAGACGCCATCTTGGGCGTGGCAGGAGAAGAACGGCGGGAAGCCGCCATCTTGCGCTCTCCGCGGCGAGAGGCCGCCATCTTGAACACGTTGCGATGCGACGCCATTTTGAATATGCCGCCTGGTGACTCATCGGCTGAGGACGGTGCAACAAGGAGTCGCAGTCGTCATCTCACGACCGTCAAAGAATTCTCCATCGGGGGCGATTGGAGTGCTTTCGCCTGCAGATTTCTGGCGGCGGTACGCTCAGCAAGATGGACGGACGCTGAGGCATTGGAGGTTTTACCGACTCTTCTCGATGACGAGTCTGTGAGATTCTTCCGCTCTTTAAAGGCCGAGAAGAAGAAAACATTGAGAGGAGTTTTCGACGAGATGGCAGATGCATATGAGCCACCGGATGATGCTCATCGCCGGTTTGTTCAACGTCAGCAAGCACCTGAGGAGTCGCCGGTGGCATACAGGGGTGCAGTATTGGAGTTGGCCATGGCTGCATACCCGGAGACGGAGCCTGATCTGCTCGAACCTCTCATTTTGGGTAAGATGCTCGAGCTGTCCCGGGATTTGGGGATTCCTATGCCGGTGTGTGGCCATGAAAAGCTCACATCCCGGGAGGCCGCTAAATGTCTTGATGCCCAGTTCAACCTGCGCCGTTGGAAGCAAGTCACGGCGTGGACGGGGGGGCCCATCGTCGAAGGAGGTGCCGCGGGTTGGGATCCCAAGAAGGCGGTGTACGTTCCTGACGGGGGGGGCCCGCAGGAGCTGACAGCCGCCTCTGCTCAGTGGTCGGCCCTGTTGTATATGTTGGGTATCAAAATTTTGATGTGTTGTATGCGTGCGTGGGTGAAATTATTATGTTGTATATGTGGGTTATGAATATTCAGTGAAAATAATAATAATCAAATGAAATTTGGCCAAATGTGTAATTATCCGGAAATATGTTAATTGAGGTAATTATGCACATTTAATTATGCCAATTCGAGAGGTAATCGTAGTAATTATGCGAGTGGGTGTAATTATGATAATGCAAGTCGTTATGATAACCAGACCCCGCCTCGGTGACGAGGGTGGGTTATCGATCGGAATAAGGCAATTAATCGTATGCAGTTATGCAGGTGTGGTGTAAGTATGCAAGATTAACTTAGATTAACTCGGCATCGTTGTCTAGGTTCGTCTCATTCTCGCTTATCTTTAGGTCCCCGGTTCACCCCGTTATCGCTTTAACATTTACTGAGTATGTATGTGTGTTTATTAAGGTCACCAAGTTCAGATCTCAACGCAGAAGCAGATCTTATGCATAGACTTCAGGAAAGAATCACACAACCACTTCTGTATTAATCAATTTATTACTAATTCAACCTCAACTATGATATAGTATGCGAACTCTCAATCCCGGAACGTCAACACGGCATCAATACAGTATCATCAATGATTGTCTGATTTCACTTTGACAACGGCACATGGATCCCGCATAACGCGATGGTTGTTAGTGAGAGAGAGAGTCGTTAAAACATGCAAATACTATGCTAAGAAAAACCTTAACTTTAATGAATGATTATACTCAATATTGTTCACGCAGTACCGCCCTCCTTATTGATCATACGCAACCCTTATCACGTTGTTAGCACCTTGGGTCACGGGACAGTTGAATATTCTGTAGAGGATGCGAGTACGTGCGGCGATTATGACTGAAAGATACTTGAAAGATTATACGGCGATAAAAAAACACAATCAAAACAGTTATTATTCTTAAAGGCACCAATCTCAACAGATACATCGGCAGGTTATCTGACAACAGAATGGCTCGGAGTAAGGGCCTGCGACGGTGCTCCTTTTCCGAAGATCGTTATCTTATATCAAATTTTCTAATTGGGGACCAGATCACCTAATAAGGATCTGGTGGGCCACCACTCCCCACGTGAGCGTGGCTTGGCGGAAGGAGGTGCCAAGAATCAATTCGTATTGATGGATCTGTTGGGAATTTATGCGATTAAGAGTACAGCCCACTAAATATTAAAGATAAAATTACGAATACTCTTATAAACGACGGATGGCCATCACTCGGTCTCGAGTGTTTTCTTCACAGCCACGGATGGCTTATGGGTTCGAGTGTGTTTGAGTGGTAAGAGTGGTCTTGAATAGTCAATGTTCGGAGTCGGTTCTTTATGTCAAACAGACGCCTGGTGGTCGTGTGGTGAGGGAGCGGTGCGCGTCATACGTATTAGTCGCTCCTCTGTCACCGTGGTGAATTGGTTTGGATGCCTGTTGATACGCTGTCGTAGTTCGGAACCCGGTCGGTAGGTGGCGCCCACAGCTCGCTCGCAGCGCGCAGTGCTGGGTCGTCGCCTCGTCGCCAAACCGCGATTATCAGCTGCAGCAGAGACCTCCGACTCGGCAGAGGTTGGCCCACGCAGGCCGAGTTGAGCTGTCAAGCGGGTCTTGCCCGCCTGCAGAGGAGATGGGGAGCCGCTTGAGTCGAGCCCCGAGAGCCGGCTGAACTCGGCTGAGTCCCAGACGCTGAAGAGTCGAGCCGACCCGTTGGTCGCAGCTCGCTCCTGAGTCGACCCGCTCGGTCGAGCTGAAGATGAGTCGAGCCGACCCGATGGTCGCAGCTCGCTCCTGAGTCGACCCGCTGGTTGAACTCCTGAGCCGACCCACTGGTCGAACTCGGCTGATGAGTTGACACTACTGGTCGAACTGGTTTCCAATGCTCAGGGTCCTTTCTTTTATGCCGAAAAATCCCTTTGGGTCCTGCCCACAAGGCGGGGTTTCTTTCGATTTTTGCTGTGTCAGGATCTGTCCGTAGGTAGGTGTGTCCATGTGTGTGTCCGTACGTCCGTGTCCTTGTGTGCATCACCCACGGTATATTCCGTTGTCATACTCCCTCCATAAAATCCATGAGCAAACAATCAGATGTTACAAATTGCCTCGAAGTCGTCTCTCTGTCTGGGTGCAATATTATCTCTTGTCTGGCCTTCTTCATGAACCAAAACACAGACGTTACAAATCGTCTCACAGGCGTCTCTGTCCGTGTTGCACGACCTGGAGGGAGGGGCACACTCCCTCCGATCCTCACAGCACACAAAGACATGGTTAAAAGTTTTAAATTAACATTTGTCCCTTACCATTTCCCAGTTATGATTCTGTATGTAACCTAAGGTGTGTCGTTTCCCATCGTGGTGCTTGACCCAAGTGGAGGTGCCTCCCCGAGCACATACACACTCCCATCCCGCGCTGCGGGGATACAAAGACGGCCGGGATCTCCCTTTCTCTCCGACCCTGGGTTTAACATCGCTCTTTTATTATGTATTTTATTTCGACCTGGTGGTGATTTATCCCGCTATCCTGGCTTTTCATAAGTTTTACTTTTGTCTTTTCATGCATAGGCTTATTATTATTAATTTATTTCCGATATCTTAGGTTAAGGGGTAAGTTTCTTGATCCTAGGAATTCGTATTCCTTGGTGTCTGCATGGTTATATAAGCGGAATATAGTTGACGGTGAATAGCGTTAACATTGATGTTATGTACGATATTATGTATTGTGATGTCTTTAACTTAACTTGTTGGTCGGCTTTACTGACATAAAGTTGCATTTCATAGCCTCGCAGTCTTTGCCTCACTCTGTCTCTGCTCGCCGTTGTTGTTGCTGTCCAGCTGACGCCGTTAACTCAAGGCCTCATTAATTTCCGTCACTCCTTGTAGGTGAGGGCGGTTGAACCTTGGAGTCAGTTCTGGTTTTTGTCTGCTTGCTTTTTCTGATGTCCCCTGACCCCGGGAGTTATTATTTCTACTTTTATGGCCTGTCGAAGCCCGACTCGCTGTTGCTGGGCTGGTGGGTCGCTGGGTTGGTGTGTTCCCGGCTTTTTTTGCTTACGTTTGCAGTTCGCCGTGCTCTTAATTTCCTTCCCTCTTCAACCTTATATCGACTATTCGCTCCTGTCTGGGTGCGATTCAATTTTGACTTAGGAAGGTTCTGATTGTCATATGCTTTGGGTCGAGTTGTATATTAAGTATTAAAGTATGGAAATAACATTTAATATTGACTTAATGATGGTGATGGTTCAGTAGGCGTAACTTGTGGCCTGGTTTAATTGGAGTGGGTGTGAATATCGATAACTTTAGCCTATCCTGTTGTTAAATTCCGACTTTAACGTTACTTTAATAGCAATACAGAATAATTGAGCTTTTCGTCTTAACTAGGCGAACGCGAACTTCTGGTGACCCCTGCAGCCTTGCTATTCAGCTGAGTCTGCATCCTTGAGATATACAACGCTCTTATTCGTCTCACTGTGGCCATCCAACCTTCTGCTCTGGGAGTGTTATTCTTAATTTCAGGTCAAAGGCCCCCTCACGTTCAGACGCGCAGGTTGTTAATCAGCTCCCTCCCCTGTGTACACAACCTTGAGCTGACCCACTTCGTTTGACCACTCACCCTGGATTTATCTTTCCTTGAGGCAAGGTTGCAAATTCTGTCATCCCAGCCCTCCTCCAGTTCATCACTTAACAACACCTGGTGTTTTGCAGTTTGCTGCTTTTTGGGGTGTTTTCATTCATTATATATCAAGTAAAAAGATAATATATAAAAATATCAAGTTTGGAAGAAGGCTTAGGATACAACAGCCCGCAGTACGCCGGGGCCGCGATCTGCGCCGCCGCCACGGGAGCGTCGGGACGGGGTGCCTGCGGCGCGGCGCAACAACATCGACTGCTTCCGCTGCGGCCGTAAAGGCCATTACGCTAAGGACTGCTGGGCCCGCGTCCCGGGTCCGCCCCAGCAGGAGGCCTCGTCAGCGGTCGTGCCACGGAAGGATCCTCCAGGACATGCAAGTCGGTGCGCACCAGACACCCGGCAAGGCTTGACACCTCACTCATCACCGTTGTCGTGCGATCCGGGTGTTGTTAATAACGGGGGGAGGCCATCGACTGGGCCACGTCGCTCGGTAACGCAGTGGCGTAAATTGGCACGGCGGGTCGTCGCGGCCGCTACTGGTTCGTCCACTGTACCTGGTTCTATACAAGGGGTGGACGTACGTGTGTTAGTGGATTCCGGGGCGTCCGCGACCATTATATCGGATGTCATTTTCCATCTGTTGAACATCCCACCTGAGGCCGTGCGTCCGGTTTACGATTCCTGCGTCGCTGCCAACGGGGGTAGCATGGGCATTGTGGGCCAGGTGGACGCTACAATATCTATCGGGGGAGTGTCGGCCTCGGGAATTGTGTTAATTTCGAGGTCCCTCGCGGTTCCTTGCTTGTTGGGAACTGACTTCCTGGCCAAGATGCCCATTCTAATTCGAATTAATCAAAACTGCATTGAATTACCGGGTGGGCGAAAAATTACATTTCTACCGTCGCCCTGGGGGCGACCTGCTCCGGTCGCCCAGGTACAGGCGCTGTCCGAGGTATCTGTTGATATTCCACCTGGCTCACAGATGCTTATCCCCTTGCAATATCGGAAGCCTGTACCTGGTCGTCAGGGTGCAATTGGGATTTTGTTGTCGCCGTCCGCCACTATAACGAACGGAGCGGCGCTCGTTGGGGCGCAAACTATTGTCCGGCATGACCAGCAGCCGTTTCTGCAGGTGCTTAATGCAAGTACCGAAAATGTGTGTGTGCCTGGTTGCGAAAACCAACAATATCATCACTGATTCGATATCTTTAATCGAACCAACCAAGCGGCTATCCTTAAAACCATCTGCTGCTAGACCACCCAGATTTTATGATTTACCAAAAATCCATAAAAAAGGGACAACCCTTCGGCCTATTGTCTCCACCATTGACTCACCCACCTACAAACTGGCCCGATTTCTGTCTGAGACCTTACAACCATTCACTGGTAAGAACACCTCAGCTGTACTTAACTGGGCTCACTTGGTATCGTTAATTAAGGACATCTCACTATCTCCAGGTGATTTGCTTGCCAGTTTCAATGTAAAGATTTTACTTAACTTTTGTGACTGCAGGAATTCATATTCTATGGTTCTTTTGGTAAAGTCACGTAGATGGAAAAAAGTTATAGCAATAAAATTATAAAAATTAAAATAAAGTCAATAAAAATAATTAAAATATCACAACGTTTCGATAATTACACAAGCAATCGTCATCAGGACAAAAAGAGAGGGGGAAAGCTGCTGAAGCAGACTGTTTATGAAAGTTTAGAGATGGGCGGGGCAGCAAATGTTAATGTAGGAGAGGTCTCTGACACTGGCAATAGGTCTACACCAATTAAAGAGCTGTTTATAAAGGTTTTGAGATCGGCAGGGCAGCTAGTGTTAATGTACGAGAGGTCTCCTACACCGGCAGTAGGTCTATACCAATCAATGCATTGCACCTCGTTCCACACACCCACACTGCTGACGGTTGAGGTGGACAAGAAAACAAATCAAGTCATGACCCAAAGTGGTTGATGACATGCTTCAAATGATTGCTGAGTTTAAAACCCTCGTCTCGGTTGAAATTGTGTCTTTGTCTGTAGAAATGGATTGCTTCGTGAACGAATCTTTGTTGATAGCCAGTCGGCTTGCAGAGTACCATCATCTAAGAGAAATCAATTTCACGTGATGCCAGCCGCATTAAAGTAATGATCAGCCACGGCAGAAGTATTGGTCCTGCCATGTTTCAGATCTGCCTTATGTTCACGAACACGGTCCGAGACATGTCGTTTGGTTTCCCCAATGCAACTGCTGCCGCAGATACAGCTTAATTTGTAGATGTCAAGGATCTTGTCCTTCTCAGATGGGATCAGGTCACTAATTTTATGCACTGCGTTAAGTCGGACCTGGATCTTGTGTTTGTTCAAGATTGTGGAAATATTTTGGTTATCCCTGCTATGAAAGATAAGGTGATGGTTTTGATTGAATCTTCAGATGGCTCCTTCCTCACGGTTGGGGTGATGGCTTTGCGGATTGTGTAGTCAGAATATTAATTCGCCTTGAGAGCCTGGTGTACGTGTTAGAGTTCATTTTGTCAGGTGTTCATGGTCAGAGATACATTGAGCTCTATGGTATAGCGTTTTGATGAGGGATTTTTTCTGGGATCGATGGTGGTGAAAATCAGGTTTTAGGTAGGCATCCATATTGGTGGCTTTCCTGTAGACAGAGCATCCCATTGAGCCATCTGGTCTCTTTTCGATTAAAACATCCAAGAATGGTAACTTGCCATCCTTTTCCACTTCCATGGTGAATTTGATGGTTGGGTGTATGAAATTGATGTGGTTGAAGAATTTGTCCAGAGCTGGTAGGCCATGTGGCCAGATGACGAATGTGTCATCTACGTACCTCTTCCAAAAGGAAGGACGTAGGGTGTATGCCTGGATGACATCTGTCTAAAAAGTTTGTATGAAAACATTGGCTACAACTGGAGATAAGTGAGAACCCATTGGGGTACCTTAAACTTGTTTATAGAATGTTACATTCCAGGTGAAGTAATTGTTGGTGAGGCAGTGTCTAACCAGGGCCGGTACATCAGCATTCAGTCCTTGTTGGACCAAATCTTAAATTATTGCAATGGTGTCAGGAACAGGAACTTTGGTAAACAAAGATACTACATCGAAACTCATATTCTATGGTTCTTTCGGTAAAGTCACGTCGATAGAAACAATGATAACAATACAATAATAAATATGTAAATAAAGTGAATAAAAAAAAATACAAAAATATCACGACTGAGCAATCATTGGAAGGACGTTATTAACCAGGTTAAGTTATAACTGGCTATGATGTTTAGTAGTTATTTTCGACTCTCTAGTGTTACATTAACCGGTTAAATGTCTTAACATTAACAGGTTAAATATCCAACTAACACAGTCATTATAATAATAGGGGTTTTCCCCTTCTTTCTGGCAACAAAACTGAAACCTTTTTACAAGGATTCATGTCTGCATTAACAACAATACTTTCAGTCAAAATGCAAACGAAAAAACACACTCTGAAAATATATGCATTGTCCTTGAAACTGATTGGTCCACACCAGAGACAGCTTTCTTCTGAGCCTCGTCTCAATTGGCACTCGACTAGATGACGCCAAAAGGCGGACCTAAAAAAAGACTCCACCTTTGAGGCATTTGCTCTCATGGCTGGCTCCTGGTTTGTTAAGCCAGGTCATCTCGCGGTTCTCGAGTCATCTCTCATGAACGCAATACGTGTTTTTGCGTAGGGTCACTGCGCCAAGTTAACCCGTGTGGATTGTACACGCTTGTGGTGTGGATCTGAGCGGTTTGTGCGCTGCGATTTTGAACTATGCGACCCGAGTTTGATTCCCAATTGGGGCCAACACCAGATGAGGCTTTTTCTTAACGAGTCCTGGACCTTCTCTAGGTCGACGTGACCGCAAATGAGCACTTGGTGTGTGCACCCCTCAACGTGGGAAGCAAATGTCGCGTAGCGTGGTGCTGGCGATCTACCCCCTCGTGTGCTATACTGCTTGCTAACAGTCGAAAGGTTAAATCGGAAATCGAGCTTCATCTTGTGTAAAATTAATGTACACTGTGTTTAGTGATAATCTCGTGATGCCTTCATCTGCCGCCGCCATGGAGGATCTGAGCGCTGTGGTGGACATCTTCGTGCACGAGTTCTGCAGCAACTGTGAAGGAGGCGCGGGGAGCGTCTCCATGACGAACCACACGCGATAGAATCTGCTCATAAAGCACATGCGGCCCTACCTGGTGGTGGGTTTCCTGTGCCCTCCACGGCGACGGCACCGCAAGCATTTCTCGAGCCGTGCGTGTCGCTGTGACCGCACCTCTTCGCGCAGCCTCTCCACTCGGCTCGAAGAATGCACATTGTGGGATTCTAATGGCCTGGAGCTGCGACACCTCGAGGTGGCGCCAGGATCCGTGGCGCTGGGTTTTGCAGGAACGACTGAGCGGGAGTAGCCGTTGCTAAGGGGTTGATTACGACTGGTCTTATGGCCACCAAAACATGTTTACTCTCGATGCAGCACTGAGCAGAGGTATTTGTACACTGCCTTTTTGCAGAAACTGTTCCCGTTATCACGCCTGCAGGGTGCGTGTGACCTGGATGAAGTGCGCAAGATCATGGGAGATCTGCATGAGAACCAATGCACCAGCGTGGACTTCCAAGCATTCATGGCCACGTGGATGCGGATCCTCGTGGCTGGTCATGCCCCGTTCCAGGAGTGTGTGTTCCTCACCAAGGGGCCATGTGGCCCGCCCATTTCTTCAGATGAACCGAAATAAATCCCTTTAAATGGAACGATTTGAAAAATAAAATCGCTGGGAAATTGGTCCTGGTCTTCGTGAATCATGCGTTTGACCTCGCGGGTGTTACGATGAACGGGCTTGAAATTTTTCAAAACAGCTCCGTGATAGGCGACACGACGCCCAATGATCAGTGCCCCCTCCCGTTTTTTCATTAACAATGTATAGGCATATATCGGAAAGAATCGGAATTTTAAAGCGGCCAAGCTCACACCTGAGCTTTCGGATTTGGAAAGTGTTCTACCAGCGTACCCGTTCACACTATGCAAAGTTTCTCGAGCGATGCATAACTATAAACTGATCTTGTCCAAAGCTCTGTGCTACGAGAAGGCCGTTGAATGTCTAAATGGAGGAGCTTCAACTTCGGTGGGAACGGGGTGATGCCGAGGATATGCAGATGAAGACTTGCTATTCGAGGGGGTATCTCACTTTAACAAACATTATTCACCGGGCATTAGCATTTGTTTTCCAATGATGTTATTGGTGGAAACAAATGCACGGGCAAATAGAGAGGGTATTGCCTCTGATTTTCTGATGAAACTCCAACGTGGGATATTAATTAATGTGAAACTGCAAGAGATAATCAACAAGCGCAAAAGTTGGGCTCTTAAATGAGCCGAACAATGGTCGCGAGCAACCTGCTGGGAAACATTGCAGACTGATTTAAAGGCACGATCAAGGTTTAAGTTGTAACCAATTGTGAAAGGGGTGCTCCGGTGGCGAGACGTTAACGACCTTGCCTGATATACAAGAGTTCATGGGTTCGATCCCAACCGTGACGCCTGCTGTATATGTGGAGTTTGCGTTTCTGTCTTCGCCATGGTTGCGTCGATTTTTTCCGGGTTTTCGGTTTTCCCCTTGCACATTTTGATATATGCGCTTGAGTATTTGGCGGCTATAAATTTCCGCTTGATAGGCCAATTCATTCAGCTACCATTTGTGGCCAGATCACTTCTGAAAGAGAACACTATAGCTCAGTGGGCCTTACCTGTTAAAATAAACTGTTCAATAGTTTAAATTGAGGCAGTGAGGTCAACGTGCGGATCTGGCACGTGAATTGCCGTGGGGTTCCCCGGTGTTTGACCTCGGGGATGCCCTCAGAAGTTTTGCTGCTGAAGTAGAATGGGGAGAGTCTCCGCTCGGGTTGTGATGTTCCCCGCAGCTCCGGTTACTCCAATACTCGGTGCCACTCCGTTTCCAATCAACGTGCAGCTGCAGTCAACGATAAACCCCGTGTTGTGTCCATGAGAGGGGCCAGAAAGTGCGAGATCTGTGCTGGTATTGAAGGGGTATGACGCGACAACGGAAAAGGTCCCGCCTCCCCCCCCCTCGCACATCCCATTCACCACCGACTTACCACATTGGTGAAGTATGGTCAATCAACACGGCACATCCAGAGATTCGTTGAAAAATCATTCGAGTCGAGTGCAATTTGTGTAACCAGGTGACAACTCAAGAGACCACGGAGGGCCTGATTAGAAAACATAACCCAGGTAATGAGAATTTCAGCCACAAAACAATCAACAGCTATTAAGCAAAGGGCAATCAGAGCAATAACAACTGCGTCACGAAACATCTAAAATATTTCGCAATAATAATTATGTTTTATTATAAATTCCCTGTAGCAGAAGTCGGCTCGGGTAGATCATTTTTAGACCGATCACATTAAACATATAAAAGATGGCTATCACATTAATCTGAAAACAGGTGAGGATATTCGAGCCAAGTGCAATTGCAAGTGAAGTTACCGTAGAGAATCGACAACTCAGCATCGAATTGCGATGTCGATGGGAGGGGAACCAAGGACATTTGCAAAGCGATGGAATTTTAGGCGTTTGAGGCATTCGCAGATAACAGTGTAACAAATGTTTTTGTCTTAATTTAGGAGCTTTCGTGACTGCAGGAATTATTCTTTGGTTCTTTTCGGTTAAGTCACGTCTAAAAATAAAATAATAAATTAAAATAACATATTACGACGTTTCGATTGCAACACAAGCAATCATCCTCAGGTATAAAAGAAATAGCAACAAAAATCTAACTAGAAAACTATAGACAGACATACAAGCAGACAGACATCACAACGGCACACAGAGAGAGGACACAAATCGGCACAAAGAGAGGGGTCGTTTCTGTGACGGTCCCTTAAATATAGAGAGGGGGGGGGGGGGCGGGGACGGAGAGAGGGAGGGGGCAGAGAGAATAATTCCTGCAGTCACGAAAGCTCCTAAATTAAGATTGAACCACTTCTACGGGGAAGTTTTAAGCTTATCCTTTTTCTTTCTGGCTATTTGTTCTCTCTGCCTGTGTCCTCTCTTTGGAATTTTCACACTTAAAATTCTAACTTAGCAAATTTTGAAACACGTAATCAACCAGGCTATGCGTTAATTGTGTGTTAACCGACTCTCTGTGTTGTATTACATCACATTTCGATATTTTGCTAGGTTATTTAATTTTCGTGTGCCTGTCTCCTAATTTTCAATTTTGCGTGCCCGTTTTCAATTTTGCGTGCCCGTTCCACATTGTCATCTTACTTGCAACAGCAGTACGTTGCCGTACACTCATTGATATGCTAATTCTCTCTGCCCCCTCCCTCTCTCCGTCCCCGCCCCCCCTCTCTATATTTAAGGGACCGTCACAGAAACGACCCCTCTCTTTGTGCCGATTTGTGTCCTCTCTCTGTGTGCCGTTGTGATGTCTGTCTGCTTGTATGTCTGTCTATAGTTTTCTAGTTAGATTTTTGTTGCTATTTCTTTTATACCTGATGATGATTGCTTGTGTTGCAATCAAAACGTCGTAATATGTTATTTTAATTTATTATTTTATTTTTAGACGTGACTTAACCGAAAAGAACCAAAGAAGAAATGTTTTTGTTTCTGGGTAGTAAGTGTTATTTCCTAATTGCTTATGCCTCAAAAGTAGAGAAAATGGCTATTCCCCACAAATTTTGAAATGTACCTATTTTCCAGAACATTCCAGATAGATTCAGTGCTGAGTAAACTTGGAGTAACTTCTAGAACATTTTAGAACTTTCCAGTAATATTAATAGTAGTAATAATACGGGGGCCTTAAGCCGACCAGTTCAGTTTAGTTCCAGCTGGGTAAGTGGATACCTTTCTGCATTTTTCTGAGATGGCATCAAGAGGCTGCAAGCATCTGGCAGACGCATTTTCCTATGTCTGCGGCCAATTTATCAAGACAAGAGCAAAAAAGTACTCTGTGAAAGCATCTGCGAAAATGTGTGAGGCCGACAAGCCATATTTCGGCATGCCTGTCGGGGATCAAGACAAACCCTGGGCACCTGATTTCACCTGCGAGCAATGCAAAAAAACTTTGGAAGGTAAGATGGATAATTGTTGCTCGGAATTTTACATTCTAAAATTTGTTTTAAATGAAAAAATGTTTTACAATTTTTCATGTCATTGACATTTTTAATTAATGGAGATCAACGTAGAGTGGCTTTTGGAAAACCGAACTTCGTGATATAAAGTAACGTGGCAGTGTCAATGGAAACGCAAAATCGTGCCAGCAGTGTCTAATGCACGTCCTTCTTATCGCGCTGTTATTATGATGATGACGTTGGTGATGACACGATGACGCAGTTAAGTTATGGGATTTTAAGAGTGATCTAAGCAACATAAATAATATACTGTACTGCAATGAAGCAAAAAAGTGATTGAAGGAAAAACAACTACGTCCCATGAAAAGCCGCAAATATTGCATTTTCATAAGTCATGGTTCATAAATTCCCTGTAGCCTGAGTCGATTCGATTATTTTCGACTGATCGTGGTATAATTAAAAGTAACATAAACATTAAACAGATATAAGGTGGCTATTGCACTCAACTGTAAACACGCGTGGATATTCGAGTCACGAGCAATTGCAGGTGCAGTTATCGTCAAGAATCGACAGCTCAGCATCGAATTGCGATACAGATGGGAGGGAAGCCACGGACATTTGTGAAGCGTTCGAATTCCAGGCGTTTGGGGCATTAGCAGATGAGTGGGAACCACGTGTGCCATGTGAAACTGGCCAAACATCTCGGCGCAGGATCCTGGGAGAGATTGGTAAGACTCGGTGGCACTGCAGGATGAATGGCGCTGTGGTGATCGGAGTCGTTAACGCGAGAACTGCGTCTGTGCGTGGCAGTGAGAGAGGCGAGCTGCTGGCATATCACGTGGCGAGGTCTGAATGAGCTGACGCACGGAATTGGTCAGATTCACACGCGGAGACTCGATGGGTCATGTGCCGTCAATAAAACATGTCGATGTAATGATTGTCAACAGCACAGGTGCAAACAATTATTCGTGACGTCACCAGCACACGTGAAGGCGTAATTGGTGACGTCACCAGCATAGGTGAGGATTTAAACCCTGCGGGAGGCGTATTCAGTGGTTGCTGCTCGTCGCTCTTTTCTCTCTACATTCCGGTGAGTTCAGTCTCCTCTCGGCGTCTCGAGTGCGGTGAAGACATCCGTGGCTTCCTCTCTGTGAATCTTCTCTGCGCTGCCTGTTCTCGAGCATTGGGGCGGCATTGAGGCATCTACTTTAAATTGTCTCCTGGTTTGTCTTCCTCTGAACGCAATACTAGTGTTATATAGGGTCGGTGCAGTTAGGCCGCGTGGCTTGTACACGCCTGTTTGAGATCTGAAGGGTATTGTGGCGGCTTGCGTGCTGCGATTTGTGAACCCGGCGACCAAAGTTGGATTCCCCATCGGTCAACGCCTGCTGAGGATGGTCTTGATCAGTCCTGGGCCTTCCCTACATCGACTTCGAAAAGGAGGACGTGTCTAAATATTACTGCTTGGGATAAAAAGACATCTGGGCGTAGTGTTGGCCTTAATCGGTGCTTACTAACAATGATATGTTAATTTAACGGCTGGACAATATTATGGGTGGTGGTTCCGCTCTTGGCTGCAAAACCCCAAGCCGTATTTCACTGGGTGGCTTTAAGTCCTGCCAGTTTTGGTGTAGTCTGGGGTACTTCCAAGGATGGGTGCTTGGTCCCGCTCTGTTTAGCATTTAACATGACACTTTGGAGCACTGAATTTCTAGGGCTGCGCTACCATTGCTACACAGATGACGCCCACGTTTGCCTCGGCTAACACCATATTCTACATCGAAATTTTTTTCTTTCAACTGAAATCACGGTTGCAGGAAAAATATTTTCAGAGTTAAATAAAATTTCAATATCTTGGTCGGCTCTCGCCAACAACTAAACTGACGCTTAAGCCTAATTATTGATGGCCAGAACGTCTGCCCGAAGCATGATTGGTCATCTTGGTGATATTTGATCCGTCCATTTCCATGCAATGCTCATGTTATGGTTGTGAAAACCTTTTGCCTCCCAACCGTGCTCGACTGCACAACATGCTTGCTGATTGTGAGGCTCGTCCATGCACCTGTTCTCTAGCGAATCGATTATTGCAACGCCTTGCTGGTAGAGGTTTCAAATAAGGTTCTTGGTAGATTACATTGTTCAGAATGTGGCAGTTTGGCTACTCGCCCTAACCCCATTGTGACCTTATTTCTCTGGTACTCATTACACTGGTTTCCTGTCCTGAAGCAGCGTTTTTTGAAGAACCTTGTACTAGTTGGTTTTTAAGGTCTTGCAATGGCTGGTACAACATTCTGCAATCCCCCACCCTTCTGCGACTCTTTCGATCCCAGCTGCCTTCCTGGGGTGAGCGGGCATTTGCTGTGCCTGTGCTGCACGGCTGGAATGCTCTACCTTTGTACATTCGTTTATCCTATAATTTGGATACTTTTAAGTCTTTTCTTTTAAATAATTTAATTGTCTGCATGTGCATCACTTCCTCGGACGTAGCAAAAGGCAAATTTACAAAGGTGAATAGCGTTGAGAAAGTGCCGCATTGTTCTCTCAGCACAGCTGCACAGTTGGGCTAAATTGTACATGCGTCAGAGCAAATCGCCGTCATCTGGCGACGTCTGCGTAACCTGCACGCGTCGCCTAATGGCGCTGCGTCTGCACACGACTTGTTCAGACTCGTCGCCTCCGTCGGTAGTTTGGTTGTTAGCGAGGGTGTAAATTATGAGTCTCGCAGGGGGGGGGGGGGCGGTGTTGCATGTCGAGCTGTCCTTTAAGTCTGGGCACCCAAAAAGGCTATGAACGAGCTTTATCTTGGTATATAATGTACACGTGTTGGGTGAAGGGATCTCGTGATGCCTTCGTCTGCTGCTGCCATGGAGGATCTGAGCGCTGTGATGGACATCTTTGTGCGCGAGTTCTGCGCCAACTGTGAAGGAGGCGCGGGGAGCGTCTCCATGAGGAAGCACGCGCTGCAGAATCTTCTCGTGAAGCACATGCGGCCCTACCTGGCGGTGGGTTTCCTGTGCCCTCCACGGCGACAGCACTGCAAGTAAACTTTTATCGAGCAATGTGGTGCCATGACGCGTCTCCGCGTGCACTGGGAGCCGCTGCGGCTCGAGGTGGTGCCATGTGCTGTGGCACTGGGTTTTGCAAGAACGACTGAGCGTGCTTCGTCACTGTTGGGGGTTGATTGAGGCTGGCTCATACTGGTAGGAACGAAGTGAACCAGCCGTCCGTGTTGCAACATCGCCCCCTACTGCAAACACTTGGCAGGACCCTACAAAAACCTTTCGACTCAGTGGGGCTTTCCTGGCTAAACAAGTGTAATAATACATTATGTTTATATTCTTTGGTTATTCGTTCCTACCAGCCCACCCCGCAGGGTCCTGTTTAATGGCCACATAGCATGTTGATTCCTATTCCTGTTGCTGCAACACTGAGCAGAGTGATTGGTGCATTGGCTGTAGCAGAAAGTGTTCCTGTTTCACGAATGCAGGGTGCGTGTGACCCGCATGACGTGCGCAAGATCATGGGGGATCTTCACGAGAACCAAGGCGCCAGCGTGGACTTCCAAGCATTCATGGCCACGTGGACGCGAATCCTCGTGGCTGGCCATGCCCCGTTCCAGGAGCGCGTGTTCCTCACCAAGGGGCCCTGTGGCCTGCCCATTTCTGCTGATAAGCCCAAATAAATCTCTTTAAAATATATAAAAGGAGATTGCTAATAAAATTGCTGGCAAACTGGTCCTGGGTTTGGTGAATCGTATGGTTTTTTCAAGTTGAACCGGCAAGCAATGTCTGATGCATTTCCCTTCTCATGTTGCAGAATTGTTTTCGGGCAGTGGTCTTAATGGAAGAACCTCTCCTTGTGTCTTTGCCCAAAAGGAGCCACGAGTGCCCCACTGACCTCGCACATGTAAGGAGGGATCGGGCTTTACTGTTTAAAAACAGGTCTGATGGGTGGCACTTCACCCAGTTATTAGCCCCCGAAATGGGTAACATCCCTGGAATATAATTCGTTAGACACGGTGGTGACAATCCCTTCACCCTCGGTGTCTAGGCAGTTCGTAGACATAAAATCGTTGTTCCAGCGGCCACCCACGCACCTGATCAGTGGTATTGACTATTTCTACCAACGTGGCCGTTGAGACTAGAAGTTGAGTTCCTGGAGTGACGCATTACTACAATCTAACCTTGCCCCCAAGCCTTTGCGAACGATGATAAGACATTTGACTAGAAAATTTAGCTTAAACTTCTGAGATGCTGAGTGACTACACCAAGAATATGCAGATGAAGACTCTATTGATATTTTGGGGTGGGGGGGGGGGGGTTGCACTTAAATCAACATTTCTCAAAGCTCGTATTGGTGGAAGTGTAAAGATATGGACAAACTTGGAACCTTGTTTTTATTACACGAACACTTGGCCCCACTTGCTTGACACTTGAAGTGCCTCTTCCCCTGACATGTTTTTTTGTGTTCTCCTCTAAGCTCTTTGGAGCCCCTTCTCTCACGTAGATCGCCTCAAGGGTGTGCAACCGTCACCTCAAAGCTTAACCTTTGCTTCCTGCCTTTTCAGTTTGAATCCCTTCAAACCTTGCCTCCTGATCAATCACCTATGGAGGCCTCTGCGCCAATAGGAGACCTTGGTACTACCTGGTTGTCTTTGGCTGCACGTTTGCTTCGGATGTCTAGAATTAAGGTCATTGGTGGTGGTCTAGTCCAACTTGCGATGCAAATTGATGTAAAATGCCAAAATATCAACATTTAAACATGCCCCTAAAGAGAATTTGGCCGTTGCAAATTTCCACAAGCCAGTCGGCTATCATTTGTGGTCAGGTCCCTTCTGAAAAATCTCCGTATAGCTCTGGTTTTTACCTGATAAAAGAAACAATAGTTTAGAGGCGGTGAGCTCAACGTGGAGTGACTTTGAAAACCATACTTTGTAACAAAGCCATGTGGCAGTGTAAATGAGTCCTGCAGGAAAATTGTCGTGTCTAATGTACACAGGCTTCTCATTGCAGTAATGTTGGTGATGAGGTCTAAGATGTAGGTTGGTCAATGCACATCTGGTGCGTCAATTAGCATGGGTTCCCAGTCTGACCTCAAAAGTTGCTGAAGGAGGAACGTGGCTAGGCGGGGTGATGTTCCCCACAGCTCTACTAGCTCAACTGCTCAAAGTGCAGCTACGCAGCGCCAATCCCAGTGTGGTGTCTGAGGGGTGAAAGTGCAAGGTCTCTATTCATATTGCAGGAAAATGACGGGGCAACTGAAACTGTCTTGCTTTTTTCTGTACCTCATCCCATTCACCACCACTGACTTTCCAGTAGTGAAGTATGGTCAATCAACACCGCACAAATAAACCATTCAAAAAGTAAAGTTGGTTTTATTTAACCAGATGAGATGAAAACACAAGAAGCCAGGATGGTCTAATTTGCAAGTGACTTGGGTCACCAAAATGACAAAGAACAGAATGAAGCTAATAGCAATCTAACCCAAAGGCAACTTACGAAATCCAAAATATCGTACGAAAAGAAATGTAATGAGTTATGTTGAGTTAAGTTACATAGATGCAAAAATTAGGTGGCTATTGCACGAATCTGAAACAAGTGAGGATATTTTAGTCAATTGGGGATGAAGTGATTGTAGAAAATGTACAGCTAAGCATCAAATTACGATATAGATAGGAGAGGAACCGTGGACATTTATGAAGCGATGGAATTCCAAGCGTTTGGGGCATTTGTAGGGGTGTTAGAGAGAGAGCCGTTATGCATGGCAGCTTATGGGAAACAAACAGTGGGCGGGGCTACGTGAGTGCACGGGGGGGGGGTGCTCTCAACGACGTCCGCACCAGGCAGCCCGGGGCCCCACCCCTCAGCGGGGGTTGAGTATAAAGGGGGATGTGTCAGAGGGCTCGGGGCAGAATGTTAAAGCTAAACCAGTGAAGACCGAAGATCGTCTAGCTAGAGCCCTGGACTCCCCTGGGACACCGCCCTTGTCAGGGCCGCGCAGGACCGAGCCAGCGGCGTGGTCCAGAGAACCAGAGCTAGTGCTCTGGGACTCCGGGTACCGTAGCCCGACTTACCAGTGTCGGGCCAGACAGCCTCCCCTAGCCCGTTAGTGGAGGACTAGGAGGTAGGTCAGAGATAGCTAGCAGTGTATTCCCAGCTAGCCGGGTGAGGGGGCCGATACCCCCTCCAGTATTGTATGTCCGCGGTTGTGACAACTGTTGCGGAATAAATACGTGTGCCTCAACCCCGGGTGTCCAAGAGTCCTCAACGGTATTACACATTCATAGATGAGTTGGAACCTCGCAAGAAATGCGAAACTGGCCAAACATCCTGCAGCAGGACCCTCCTGGGAGAGGCGTGAAAGTGGGTGACACTGCAGGATGATTGGCACTGTGGTAATCTGAGTCGTTAACGTGAGAACTGATTGTGGTAGTGAGAGGCGAGAGTTTCTGCGAATCTACGTTGAGTAAAGAAACTGGCATTGGATTTGTGATCCAGTTCCCCCTGCAAAATTGCAGAGAGTGGTACCTTAACGACAATAGTCCACATCAAAGAAAAAAAAACTCAGCTACCCTTGTCATAGTTGTGGCAGTTTTGGATCGGGGTCTCTCAGCACTTCTCTCCAAAACTACTCGAAACAGTCGAGCCCACCCGAGCTCTCAGCACACAGTTACTCGGCATAGTCAGCCAAAAACGAAGAACCACGGACTCTTGCAAGACTTTTTCCAAAAGTATTTTATTAACAAAAGATTCAGGTACAAGCAGAAAACCTGGAAACCTGTCTAAACTGCACGTTTCAATAAACTTTCAATAAAATCTGCAACCCTGGTGTCTTCATAAGCTCTGATACCCTTGTAGGAGAAAAAAAGGGAGGGGGTGGGGAGGCGTGGCTAAATGCCCTCATGAATGTTCCTACGAATCATTGCCCACTGGAGGGGAGGTAGTGAAGGGGTTCCATGTTTTGTGGTAAGCTTCCTCCATGCCCCTTAGTTGTGCACTTAGATGCTCGAAGGCGGCATTTTTTGATAATGTATTGGCCCATTCCTGCAGTGTTGGGGGGAGCATGCTCTCTCCTGTTGGTTATAATGGTGCGTTTTGCCATAACGCTGAACATTTGGAATAATGTATTTGCCTCTATGGAAAGGCCTTGGGGTTTCAATCCCAATAGGGACATTTCCGGTGAGTGTGAGATGCTTGTTTTGTGAACGTGGTAAAAGTAGCAAGTGATCCTTTGAAAAACATTGTTAATGTCTGGACATTCCCAAAAGGCATGCCTATGTTTGAGGAGTGTCCAGGGGGCATCAAGGGAGTTGGGGGGAGTTTGTTTTGTCAAATTCAGATTTTCTTTGGTTAGTTAATAGCCATGGAAAAAAAAATTGGCGTTCTCTCATGGGGGCTGAGTGAAGATTTTGAAAGTGGCCGAGTTGAGTATTTGCAGAAAGATAAGATGGATACAAATTGAGCAATCATTGGAAGGATGTTATGAACGAGGTAAAACCTTAACTGCTTTATAGTTTGCCTTCGTATCCGCATCTCCAGTTTCTTCAGCCTCCTACCCTCCAGCCCTGCTCATGTACTCGGGCTCGGGTTGGAGCTTGCACTTCGCCACTCCCCGTACCCCACACCCCCACTCTCTCTATCTCTCCTCCCTGGCTCCTCAGCCCCCCCCCCCCCCTCTTACGTATATATAGCCTCAAGCAGCTTCCTTTTGCCCACTTCAGCGATTGTTAATTGTTGTGGTTGTTTCCACCTGATGACAGGCACTTGTGTTGCGCCCGAAACGTCGTGATTTAATTCATTTTGTACCTACGTTACTTTACCGAAAGAACCAAAGAGTATGCAGAAAGGGTGTTAAGATAGTGAAAGGGAGCGCTCAAATTAGGAATATAAATTTGGGCAAAGTCATCATCTTAATTATTTGTATTCTGATTGAGAGAAGCAGCGTGCATTCCAAACATTCAAGTGAGTGCAAGTCGACTGTGGCAACGGAGGGAAATTAGCAGCGAAAAAAGAAGGTAGGTTATGGTATTTTCACCCCGAAATGCTTTATACTGTTTTGTGACCAGATAAACTGGAATAATCTTTGATTTTCAGATTTTTTTAATATTTAACATTTATCCTGCTGCTGTGCTGTAAACATTGATAGTGTAATGACATGATGACACCTGCTGGTTGGAAAAGGGAAGCACGGGTATGGGCACCACTAAAACATCATCCAATCCCAAAGGGAGAGGTATCTGGGCCAAAGGTAAGGGGCCGGGGCTGGCCGATATACTCCGGGAACCTGCGGGAAGTTTCCACAAGAGGGTGTGGCAGGAGGCGGAGCCTAGCCGCGCCTGCAGCAATATAAGTGGGAGCGTAGGAGGACTCATGGTCGGTGTGGGGAGTCTTGGGTCCGGACTGCGTCGCTGCTCGCCGTCATCTCTCTCCATCGTCGAGTTCCACCACCCTTGCCGGCACACCGTCAGCCAGCGGCGAGGCCGGGAGTGGACGGGTAGAACCACGCCGGATGAGCGACCATGTGTGTAGCCTGTAGGGACGCTAACATCTAAGTGTTGTACTCAGAAAAGGAAGAAGATAGAGTTGGCCTGTGTTGTGCCCGTATGTGAAATAAAGAAGAGTACCCTCTACACCAGGGGTCCCCAACCCCCGGGCCACAGACTGGTACTGGTCCGTGGCCTGTTAGGAACTGGTCCGCACAGCAGGAGGTGAGCGGTGAGTCCGCGTGGGGCCCACCCATTATTTGATTTACCACTTCCGTCTGCGCCTATTTCCCACACTGCGCACTTGTCTCAGTCGCAGTTTTGGTAAGCCCACAAGCTAACCCTAGCCAAAATGAGTAAATAACTAACGTCGCTGGAGAGCTTCTTTGAAAAGAGGGAAAGACCCAATGATGACCCCCCCCCTCCCCCCGGTCTGTGAAAAAATTGTCTTCCATGAAACTGGTCCCTGGTGCCAAAAAGGTTGGAGACCGCTGCTCTACACGAAGTGTCGCGGAAGTCGCTGATTACAATAGTATCAAGCATGTTTGGAATAAATTCAGAGGGGTTGGTTATTGTTAGAAGAATGTTGTCAGCATATAAAAGTATTTTCATACTTTCTCACCAGGGCCTTGTACCCCCTTTATTTGTTTTGATGTCCTAAGGGCTATTGCCAGTGGCTCTATGGCTATTGCAAAAAGGAGTGGAGATAGAAGGTATCCCTATTCTTGTGCCTCTACTTAGAAGGAATCCCCTTGAGATCCACCCATTCTTTCTGATAGAGGACGTAAGGAGAGTGTATGGTAGTCTGCAGAATGCTAGGAATTTTTCCAGGAAGTTCATATGTTGAATTGTTTGGAAGAGGTCATCCCACTTGACTCTGTCAAATGCCTTTTCTCCATCCAACGTAATTGCTTAGGCGTGTTTTTTTTGTAACCATGCAATTACATCTATTAATTATTGTTCCGGTATTCTGGGTGATGTCCCTCCCTTTTACGAAGCAAGTCTGGGAGGGGTGAATTATTTCTGGAAGAACAGCTTCCAGACGAGTGGCCAACGGTTTCATATATAATACAGTTTTTTTTTGGGTTAGATCGCATACATATGTAGAGATGTAATTAGAGTCTCTATGGCGTCTACGCCATCTAGATTCACGAGCAGGTAACTGCATACGTCTCGTATCTCTCTCTGGCACCGGCGGAGGTATGGCAGGGAAGCGTGCCCTAGACGGCATGGTCCCGTTGAAGGGGCCGTATCATAAACGTGGTGCCTCCAGATTGAAGTGTGTGTCTCCATGGAACCCACTACACATATGTATTGACACAGTGCCGACTGATGTACACCAGCACCAATTGCGGTGGACACTTCGCGCATGCGCCGTTGAGCATATACACCGGCAGTGCGGAGGAACTGGGGCAAGGGTCACGGTAGACCTTATAGGGAGGCCCTTGCAATCCTCTGGTGGGTTCTAGAAGGGAGGCGTGGCTAGGGTGGAACCAAGCCGGGGCCTTGGGGAATATAAGCAGCGGAGAGTGAAAACTCCAGGCTGCTGGTTCTGGGAGTGGACTTGTCTTGTCGTCGCTGTCCTCGTTGCCGACTTCGTCTCTGCCGCCTTCGCCCGATCATTGCACAGCCGGACAGTAGTTGGTCCTCTCGGTCAACGCCATTGCTGCAACGCGGGCTGGGCCGGGCCGTACGGCAGCGTGGTCGTGAGAGAGGAGGCCGGAGATGATGGTGTGATCTTAATAAAAGAGAGATAGTGCCTCCCGCGACGACCTCGTCTCTGACTGAGAGTGTGCACCACACGGCACCCGCACACACACACCTCGAGAAGGGAGAAGAAAAAGAGACCTAAGACACTACAAATATATAAATGTATCTGTAAACCCACCACCACCCGACATGGTCAATTAATCAGGTTTGTCACGTAAACAGAACATGTCAATTCATTACTAGTGTAGTGGGTATAAATGGAGAAAAAGAGACTTCTCTGGAGGCAACACATTTATTATACAACTAGCGGTAAGTAACCGGCGTTTCTCGGGCGAAAAAGGCAGACACACACATGGACTTACACACAGACATCGACCCACACACATAGAAACACATCAACTTAGATGCACACACACACATATATGGTTAAACCCAGGATGGATCGTTAGCGGGCCAGCCTAAATGTTTCTAACCGGCGAAGATGTTCCATTAGGAGGGTGCACGTTTCGCAAGCGTAGAGAAGGGAGGGAATTACCATGGCCGAGAAGACCTGGAGCTTCATGCGGAGCGAGACACCAGGTAGCTTCCACACAGTGTAACGCAGCCGATGAAAAAGAATGGCGCTCGACTGATTTGGAGTGAGACCTCTGCTGTTAAACCGGAGCCGGTCATGAGCACACTGGCCAGGTATGGGAATCTCTCCAATCACTCCACAACTGGCGCATCACCAATCGTGAGTTGTGGGGGTGGATTGTCCGATGGTACAAAATACCCAGGCAGGTGCTTAGTTTTGGTGGGTTGATGGTAAGGCCCCACCTCTTAGTGGCAAGCTCCAGGTTCAGCAGCAGTGAGCAGCAATCAGCAGACCATTGGCATACATAACATGGTTGAGCAGTAGGGAGGCATCCCTTGAACACACCCGGGCATCGATCAGCCTCCCATTGTATCTGTACCATATGGTAATTCCTCGGGTACAGCCATTGAAGGCTTCACGAACTACGTGGTCAAAATATGTTAAATAATGTGGAGCCAGAGGACATCCCTGTCACACCCCAAGGTGTAGAGAGAATGACTCGGACTGACGGCCACATAGTTTGACGCGGGGCCGCTCACCATCATGAAGGTCCTTAAGGATTGTGAGCAAAGTTTGAGGGACTCCGAAAGCATGAAGAACAACCCAGAGGCCAGGCCTACTGATGGTATGATAGGCCTTGAGCGGGTCAATAAAGCACATACATCTGTAATAATCCTTCTGGAGACGGCTTCGGAATCAGTCCTTTTATTTCCACTCCACAATACACTTTGCTCACTCACTCTCCGTTGCTGGCAGACAACGGAGAGAGGACAGACTTCGCACTAAGTCCCCACCACGCACGTGGCACCCAGAGCCCCCGTCCGCGCGTGACCCTGCTCTTGTCAGTTTCCAGTCTGCTCTCGATCGTTCTCTCTCACTCTCTCTTAATACCTTCGTCACGTGGTTCCCCCAGCCAATCGTTCATGGACAGCTTCGACCATTCTCGATGGTTCCCTGTCAATCCCGGGACCACACCCCTCATCCGGCTCCCCATTAGCTGGGGCCCCGAATGGCTAGGCCAATCACTCCTGATGACATGTCGTGATCACGCCTGGGCCATGGTCCCTATCTCAACCCTTATTGGCTACAAGCAGGACCGGCAAGCCAATCCCCACGTGAACCCTCTATGGCTGTTATTACATCACCCCCCCCCCCCCCCCCCCCGGTGAAAAAAGGGTGAAGAACCAATTCCGCAACATCTTATTAGGGCACCAAGGTGCGTTTAACAATTCGAGGGTGAACCGGCGTTCCCGCGCCTAACAACATTTAAAACAGTCACCCATAATAAGAAAAATCACAACATACATTAGGGCGCCCCTGCAGTGCAGTAACGACAGGGAAATCAGTGAAACGATCAAACATTAACGAAACGGAAGAGATTTCGACCGCGTACGCGACGCGGGACCCTCTCCGCTCCCAGCGCAAGGTCGCTTTGCTTCCGGATGGACAGGAGGTGGCAGGCTCGAAGAAGAAGTAGGTTGTTGGTGCTTGGTCACGTCCAGGGCGGGCCCCGTTGGAGGGGGGGCAGCGGGGGCTTCCTCAGCCCTCAGAACCTGTTCATCCGAGGTTGTTGCAGCTCCGCAGCAGGTAGAGGAGATGGAGGTCCCCTTTGCGGAGGAGGCGACAGCAGAGGTCGGCAGCGGCAGTCACGGGCGAAGTGGCCCCGTCTGCCGCACTTGAAACACGCGGCCGACGTCGGCCGGTGGTCGGACGACCCGGCCCTCGCACGCGGCCGGCCCGTGTAGTCGCCCCGCTGGTTGCGCAGCCGCCGTCCCGGAATCCTATGTGGGACAGCAGCAGCCAGCATGTCGTTGTCGCCCGAGTCGTCGGAGCAGGGGACAACCATTCGCGGAGACCACCCCAGAGGCGGCCCGTCGATCTCGGGTTTCCCCGTCCATGCCGCCATCTGGTCCCAACGCTTGATATTAAACTTAGCGTCCAGGCAGCGCCACCCACCGCGATGAAAGCGGTTCATGGCCGCACACTGGTAGAGAGATGTTGAGCTCCTGAGACAACTCCAGCATGCGGGATAGGATGAGCGGATCCAAATGCTCGGCTGTTGCGTCGGGGTAGGCGGCCATGGCCATCGCCATCAACGCCCCCCGATAGGCCAACGGCGATTCCTCCGGTGCTCGGCGACGCGACATAAATTTTCTGGTGGCCGATGTCGACGGGTCATAAAATTCCACCATCTCTGTGAACGCATCCCGCAGTGTCTTCTTCTTGGACGCCGGGATGGAGCGGAAGACTCCCAGAGACACATCATCGAGCAGCGTAGGTAGCGCTCCCAGCGCTTCTTCCTCCGTCCAGTTGACAGATCTAAAAGCTGACTCGAAGCGCCACGTGAAAGCACTCCAATCGCCCCCGGCGATAAATTCTTTTATTTGTGGAAGGCGATGTCCGCGGTGGCAGGCGCGTGCCGCGGGCGTCTCCGACTGCCGTTCCCGCTCTCCACTCGGTGCAGACAAAATGGCGTCCAGCGGCCGCGTGGTGGTAGGCGCGCCCAAAATGGCGGCCGACGACCCCGGCGCAGCCGCTCCACCCAAGACGACGGCGTCCTCCCGCGTGGCAGGAGCAATGGCGGGTCCCGCTTCCATAGCAGGACCCCTTCCCGCGGCGTCCAGCTGATCGGCGATCTGGCGACCCACGGCTGGTGAGGACGCCACCGCGGTCACCAGGCTTAGCAGAATGGCGTGCAACGACTCAATCTGCTCCGCCATCAGCCGCCATTCGTCTCTCGGTCCTGCGGTGGTCGCATCCTCCCCCGGTCGATGCTGAGAGGCGTCGAGGCGAGTGTCATCAGCAGGCGGCACAAGGGCTGTAGCTCCCAACAGCTCATCTTCATCCGTCTCGATCTCTTCCTCCGATAGAGGCACGGGCAGGTTCTTTTTTCTGGGGTGCTTAGACATCTTGACGATCGTCCAAACAGTCGCAGAATTACTTCTGACACCAGTGTAATAATCCTTCTGGAGACGGCTTCGGAATCAGTCCTTTTATTTCCACTCCACAATACACTTTGCTCACTCACCCTCCGTTGCTGGCAGACAACGGAGAGAGGACAGACTTCGCACTAAGTCCCCACCGCGCACGTGGCACCCAGAGCCCCCGTCCGCGCGTGACCCTGCTCTTGTCAGTTTCCAGTCTGCTCTCGATCGTTCTCTCTCACTCTCTCTTAATACCTTCGTCACGTGGTTCCCCCAGCCAATCGTTCATGGACAGCTTCGACCATTCTCGATGGTTCCCTGTCAATCCCGGGACCACGCCCCTCATCCGGCTCCCCATTAGCTGGGGCCCCGAATGGCTAGGCCAATCACTCCTGATGACATGTCGTGATCACGCCTGGGCCATGGTCCCTATCTCAACCCTTATTGGCTACAAGCAGGACCGGCAAGCCAATCCCCACGTGAACCCTCCATGGCTGTTATTACACATCCACTCACACGCACACATGGACCTACAGACACGCAAAGAAATGGACGTCCACTGACTGACATGGAGTCATGCACACAAAGCGACTAACACAGACGCCCATGGACTGACACACACAGACATATCGACTCACACACACAAACACATGGACTTACACACACACACACATATGGACTCACACACGGATAGACATGCACTTTAGATACACACACACATGGAGTTACACACACATATCGACGTACACACATACAGCGACTGACACACACACATCGACTCACACACAGACATACATGGACTCACACACACATTGACGTAAACACACATATGTACTTACACACACACATATCGACGAAGACACACACACATGGACTTACACACACATACATGGACTGACACACACATTGTTCTACACACACATACACATATGGACTGTGACACACAGACATCTACTTTAGATACACACATGGATTAACACACACATATCGACTCACATATACGCACTGAGTTACACACACATCGAGTGACACGCACACACATGTATGGACTTTACACACACGTGGACTAACAAACATCACACATATGGACTGACACACACATACACATGGACGTACATGACCACATCACAGACTGGCAGACCGTCGCAGCATCATAAAAGCGCTGCAAAAAAAGGGAAAATGTAGCAACCTAAAAATAAAGAGTTTTGTGCACGCAAACATTATTATTATAATATGTGGCAACTTTTTGGTTTAATAATAGTAAGCAATGAAGGTGAGTTTTTATCTGCACACAAACATTATTATAGTAATGTTTGTGAACTAATGTGTTTAACAATAGTAAACAATGGACTTGAGTTGTTAGCGTAAGAAGCAAGGAACTTTGTACTTACCATAGGCGTGTTGAGGCCTTGTGCCATGCGTAGCCCCCATCCTGGCCTACATTGGCGAGGCGGCGGATTTGGCACATTGCCAGACTAGGGGCTGGGCCGCTACCCCCCCCCCCCAGCATCCCCCTCGCGTGGAAGAATAATGGTATGTAAGCACTAAAATATTATTATCTACGGAGTCTGTACTATAAAGTGGACGCATCGTGTTAGGGCGGGCGAAGAGGACATGACAGTGTGAAGAAATATCTGCAGCGTTATGTGTGTATGTGTTGGCTGTAAAACGCGTAAAATGAAATGCCCCCCGTGAGCTTGAGCGAATGCGCATCACTTGGCAGGGTCCGTCCCCCCCCACGCAATTGGCGTCACTTGGAATGGTCGATGGCGCGCAATAGGTAAATAATTAATAATAGAAACGGCACAAATGTGTTAATAAAACTACTTTAAAGTTTACGGATGGGAAAACGGAATAGCCTATTCCCACCGCGGGGCTTAGGGCATGCCGCCTGTCAATTTTTTTTCTCGGTGAAGCCCACCGTCCGAGAACCAAATCCCCCGCAAGTGCGAGCGCGCGGAGACTTTTAATGATAAGAATAACAGTAACGGCCCTAACTCGAAGGGGTTACGGCCCCTTCCACCCGATACCCTAAGGAGGTATGTCCTCCACACTGGCGTGCCCTACACACTGGGGGAGTAGCTCACTAAGGGTTCTCCGGCTAGCGAGACCAAGGGAGAATATTCTGACCCGACCCAGCCAAGGTCCTCGGGTCCTACGCATGGGGCTGCTCGGTCCCGACCCAGCTAAGGTCCTCGGGTCCTGCCCCGGCTCCAGGTCTTCAAGATGGCATCTTCCCGTTCTGCCCACGAAACAGCTCCTCCAACATTCAACGCCTAACCGAGGGAGGGGCAGAATGAGGGGGGAGGGGGGAGGGGGGCTCGCAAGGGTCGCTAAAATCATCATCGATCAATCATCATCGTCACTGCTCCCGTCATCACCATTTCCCCGCACACGCAAAGGATTCGTCTGAATGAGCTGACGCACGGAATTGGTCAGATTCACACGCGGAGACTCGATGGGTCATGTGACGTCAATAAAACATGTCGATGTAATGATTGTCAACAGCACAGGTGTAAACAATTATGCGTGACGTCACGAGCACACGTGAAGGCGTAATTGGCGACGTCACCAGCATGGGTGAGGATTTAAACCCTGCGGGAGGCGGATTCAGTGGTTGCTGCTCGTCGCTCTTTTTCCTCTGCATTCCGGTGAGTTCCGTCTCCTCTCGGCGGCTCGAGTGCGGTGCAGACACCCGTGGCTTCCTCGCTGTGAATCCTCTCTGCGCTGCCTGTTCTCGAGCATTGGGCGGCATTGAGGAATCTACTTTAAATTGTCTCATGGTTTGTCTTCCTCTGAATGCAATACTAGTGGTGTGTAGGGTCTGTGCAGTTAGGCGTGTACAATCCACGCGGCCTATGTTTGAGATCTGAAGAGTATTGTAGCGGCTTGCGTGCTGCGATTTGTGAACCCAGCGACCAGAGATGGATTCCCCATCGGTCAACGCCTGCTGAGGATAGTCTTGACCAGTCCTGGGCCTTCCCTACATCGACTTCGAAAACGAGGACGTGGTGTATAAACATCACTGCTTGGGATAAAAAGGCATCTGAGCGTAGTGTTGGCCTTAATAGGTGCTTGCTAACAATGATTTTAATTTAACGGCTGGAAAATATTATGGGAGCGTGTGGTGGTTCTGCTCTTGTCTGCAAAACCCCAAGCTGTATTTCACTAGGTGGCTTTTAGTCCCCTCAGTTTTGGTGCAGTCTGAGGTATTTCCAAGCATCAGTGCTTGGTCCTTCTGTTTAGCATTTAACATGACACTTTGGAGCACTGATGTCTAGGGCTGCGCTACCATTGCTACACAGATGACGCCCACGTTTGCCTCTAGCTAACGCCATATTCTACATCGGAAATCTTTTCTTTAAACTGTAAAATCGTGGTTGCAGGAAAAATGTTTTCGGACCTAAATAGAAATAAGATTTAATTATCTTATTCGGCTCTCCCAGCAACAAAATGGACTTTTGAGCCTAGTTGTTGATGGCCAGAACGTCTGCCCGAAGCATGATTAGTCATCTTGGTGTTATTTGATCCCTTTCCATTCACTGCTCCTGTTAGGGTTGTGAAATCCTTTCCCCTCCCAACAGTGCTCAACTGAACAACATGTACTTGCTGATTGTGAGGCTCGTCCATGTGTCATGCCGCCGCCACGAAGCCGTTCAGCAGGCGCCCCATCTAAGACCTCGCCACCACCAAGCGACCGAGCCGACCCCGCGTCCCCCTCACCTCACCTCACATGAACACACCCGCACGCATTCCCCCCCCCCTCCCCCCCCATAGAGCTCCGTGGGGAGGTCACCTGGCCGACCGGTTTTTATCCGAGAAGCCCTTATCGGGATTAAACTTTCACGGTTTCCGGCGACCAGGGAATTGGACGACCTCCCCCGACGCTACTTTGCACCGCGGCGCTGCGACCGGCCTTAAGGTTGCAAGGTCGCAGCGAGGGGCCACTCGGCCACCGCGGGGGAAACGCATCTCACACACCCCACACACGCAAGTATCGACGGGGCAGGCAGAGGGAATGAGCATTGTGATGGAGGAGCATCATTAGAAAACACGCAGGCACCATTGTTAGGGGAGTTAAAGGATAAGGCTGTTAGTATGAGTAATCGGGAGAGCGGGGTCACGCGGGGAGCCGTGCACAAATTCCCACGGCGCACCTTTGTGACGGACGCCGCCGCATAAACTGCGATAATGGGGGGGGGGGGGCCTGCGTGAGAAAGGGATTGATTGGAATTTGCGCCGCGCAGGTTGAGCATTAATTAGCATATCAAAAGCGCCCGGAACGGCGGTGCGCATGCGAGAGGGTCGCGAGCCTATTGTCCAGAGTCGCATTCCCTTTGAGGTAGGGAGGATAAATGGGGAGCGCAAAGGGGAAATCGCTCTCTTGCTCCGAGAAGCCAACGTCCAGGACTGCCCCAGCTCTGCCCTCCGGACGTCCGTGCGACGTGTCGAGGCAAGCAGCGAGGAAAACCCACGGAACGTCGAGTGCCTCAAACCGTGAGTAAGGAGGTAAAAGTGTTTCGTGAACGATAAATAGGGAATAGGTTCCGGGCTAGTAGAGTAGGCAGCCTCGTCGATTCATACTGACTCAACAACCAGTCCCACGTAGCAGACAATAAATCATTAATAGCTGATCGTGGCCTCGTGTGATCTCGTGTTATAAGTGTGAACGCGTGTGGTACTGTGTATGCGTAAGCTCGCGGCGTGCGTAATCAGCGTACCCCAGGTGCGCGATCATAACGTGAGCGGCGAGCGCGGCGCAGAGCGGCGCAAGAGTGGGTATCGCGTGTGGAGCTGTATGTGTGTGCGCGCGCACGTTCACGACGGGTATAATACAGGTGCGCGATCCTAGCGTGAGTGGTCAGGGTTGAGTGAGTGCCGCGCAGAGCTGTGTGTGGGTGTGCGCGTACGTAATTAACCATGCCTACTACGCGGACCCGCGGGGGAGGGGAATCCTGGAGCGACGGCTCTCACCCCATGGGTGAAGAACGCAGCAGCGGTTCGCCTAGCAGCGAGGGGGCGAGTAATGAGGTTAACCCGGCCGTTAGGGGTACCGAGGGAGGGATCTCGGGGGCTAGCGACCCTCACACATGCACTTGTTCTCTAGCGACTCGATTATTACAATGCCTTGCTGGTAGATGTTTCTAAATAAGTTTCTTGGTAGATAACATTGTTCAGAATGTGGCAGTTGTGCTGCTCGCCCTAACCCCATTGTGACCATATTTCTCTGGTTCTCATCACACTGGTTTCCTGTCCTGAAGCGGCGGTTTTTAAGAGCCTTGCAATGGCTGGTTACGCTTTCATTAGGTTGATTTTAATCCCTACACCCCTTGCCAAGGTTGTTAAGATCTGCAATCCCCCACCCTTCTGCGAGTATTTCGATCCCAACTGCCTTCCTGGGGTGAGCGGGCATTTGCTGTGCCTGTGCTGCACGGCTGGAATGCCCTACCTTTTGTACATTCGTTTATCCTATAATTTGGATACTTTTAAGTCTCTTCTTTTGAAAAGATTACTTCTGAAGTCCACTTATTCTCATTTTCTTGGCCTTTCCTTGGCCTTTTCCAAAAAGATGCCTTGAGACGGTTGGCGGACGCCTTGCAAATGGAAACGATGTATTACAGGCGACCCCCCCCCCCCCCACGCCGCAACTACGACCTATTTTGTTCCCGGACCACGTCGAAAGGTCGAGCTGTTACAAGTCGAACTCTTAATTTCCATTGACAAAATATTAGCCATTGGTTCCGTTCCTGGAAAACCCATTGCATTTGTTTTCAAATACCAAAAATATATTGAAAATAACCCTTACAACCATTTATTTTAACTTGACCTTTACCAAAATGTGTGAAACCTAACTTACATTTGGAAATCATTTAATTTTATGTATGTGTGTCACGTTTCCTCTTCTCAGACGTAGCAGAAGGAAAATTTACAAAGGTGAAGAGCATTGGGAAAGTGCTGCAGTGTTCACTCTGTGCAGCTGCACAGTTCGGCTAAATTGTACATGCGTCAGAAGAGCAAAGCGCCGTCATCTGGCGACGTCTGCATAACATGCACGCGTCGCCTAATGGCGCTGTGTCTGCATATGACTTGCTCAGACTCGTCGCCTTCGTCGGTAGTTTGGTTGCTATCGAGGGTGTTAATTATTATAAGAAAGTCATGCGGGGGGGGGGGGCGGTGTTGCAGTCGAGCTGTCCTATAAGTCTGGGCACCCAAAAGGCTATATGGCCGAGCTTTATCTTGGTATGTAATGTACACGTGTGTTGGGTGAAGGAATCTGGTGATGCCTTCGTCTGCTGCTGCCGTGGAGGATCTGAGCGCTGTGATGGACATCTTTGTGCGCGAGTTTTGCGCAAACTGTGAAGGAGGCGCGGGGAGTGTCTGCATGAGGAAGCACGTGCTGCAGAATCTGCTCGTGAAGCACATGCGGCCCTACCTGGCGGTGGGTTTCCTGTGGGCTCGGTGCGGCAGCAGTACCGCAAACGTTTCGAGCAATGTGGTGCCATGACGTCTCCCCGTGCACTGGGAGCCGCTGTGGCTCGAGGCAGTGCCATGCGCCGTGGCACTGGGTTTTGCAAGAATCGCTGAGCGTGCAATAGTCACTGTTTGAGGTTGATTGAGACTGGGTTCGTATTGGCCACCATAGCATGTTGATTCGCATTCCTGTTGCTGCAACACTGAGCAAAGTGATTGCATTGGCTGTAGCAGAGTTCCTGTATCACGAATGCAGGGTGCGTGTGACCCGGATGAAGTGCGCAAGCTCATGGGGGATCTTCACGAGAACCAAGGCGCCAGCGTGGACTTCCAAACGTTCATGGCCACGTGGACACGGATCCTCGTGGCCGGCCATGCCCCGTTCCAGGAGTGCGTGTTCCTCACCAAGGGGCCCTGTGGCCCGCCCATTTCTGCAGATAAGCCCAAATAAATCTCTTTAAAATATATAAAATGAGATGACTAATAAAATTTCTGGCAAACTGGTCCTGGGCTTGGTGACTCGTGTGTTTTTTCAAGTTTAACCGGCAAGCAGTCGCTGCTGTTCCCGTTTGTGATGCAGATTTGGAACTTAAATCAACGTTTCTCAAAGCTCGTGTTGGTGGAAGTGTAAAGAATTGGACAAACTTGGAGCCTTGTCCGTATTACACAGCAACGGTAGGCCCCACTTGCTTGACTCTTGAAATGTCTTTTCCCGAAATGTTTTGGCTCTCCCCTTAGCTCTTTGGAGACCCTTCTCTCACGTCGATCGTCTCAACGGTGTGCAACTGTCACTTCATAGCTCATCCTTTGCTTTCCTGCCTTTTCAGTTTGAATCCCTTCAAACCTTGCCTCCTGATCAATCGCCGATGGAGGCCTCTGCACCAATTGGAGGCCTTAACTACCTGGTCTTTGGCTGCACGTTTGCTTTGGATGTCTAGAATTAAGGTCATTACAGCAAACATGTGGACCGATAGGGGTGACCATCTCATTTGCTGGTGGTCTAGTCCAACGTGCGATGCAAATTGATGTAAAATGCAAAAATATCAACATTTAAACATGCCCCTTCAAATATTTGGCCGTTGCAAATTTCCACAAGCCAGTTGGCGATCATTTGTGGCCAGGTCCCTTCTGAAAAATCTTTGTATAGCTCTGGTTTTTACCTGATAAAAGAAACAATAGTTTAGAGGCGGTGAGCTCAACGTGGAGTGACTTGGAAAACCAAATTTTGTAACAAAGCCATGTGGCAGTGTAAACGAGTCCTGCAGGAAAATTGTGGTAAGTGTCTAATGTACACAGGCTTCTCATTGCAGTAATGTTGGTGATGAGGTCTAAGATGTAGGTTGGTCAATGCACATCTGGTGCATGAATTAGCATGGGTTCCCCAGTCTGACCTCAAATGTTCAAGGTGGAACGTGGAGAGGTGGTGATGTTCCCCACAACTCTGCCAGCTCCACTGCTCAAAGTGCAGCTACACAGCACCAATCTCAGTGTGGTGTCTGAGGGGCGAGTGCAATAATTGTATTCCTATTGCAGGAAAATGACGCGACAACCGAAACCGTTTTGCTTTTTTATCTTCATCCCATTCACCACCACTGACCTACCAGTGAAGTATGGTCAATCAACACTGCACAAATAAACCATTCAAAAAGTAAAGTTTGTTTTATTTAACCAGATGAGATGAAAACACGAGGCCAGGACGGTCTAATGTGCAACTGACTTGGGTCACCAAAATGACAAAGTACAGAATGAAGCTAATAGCAATTTGACCCAAAAGCAACTTACGAAATCCAAAACGGTGCACAAAAATAAATATTCAATAATGAGCTATGTTGACTTGTGTATTATGAATTTAAAGTGAAATAATTTTAAATTAAGTTACATAGATGCAAAAATTAGGTGGCTGTTACACTAATTTGTAAAACAAGTGAGGATATTAGTCAATTGCAGGTGAAGTGATTGTAGAGAATGTACAGCGACAAAGATGGGAGGGGAACCGTGGATATTTGTGAAGCGATGGAATTCCAGTCGTTTGGGGCATTCATAGATGAGTGGGAACCTCGCAAGCCATGCGAAACTGGCCAAACATCCTGCCGCAGGACCCTCCTGGGAGAGTCGTGGAAGTGGGTGACACTGCAGGATGATTGGCACTGGTGATCGGAGTCAACGTGAGCTGCATCTGTGCGTGGTAGTGAGAGGCAAGAGTTTATGCGAATCTACGTTGAGTAAAGAAATTGGCATTGGATTTGTGATCCAGTTCCCAGGCAAAATAGCGGAGTGGCACATTAAAGACAAAAGTCCACATCAGAGAAAAACAATCTCAGCTAGCCTTCTCGTCATAGTTGTGGCAGGTTTGGAACAGGGTCTATCAGCACTTCTCTCCAAAACCACTCGAAGCAGTGGAGCCCACCCGACCTCTCAGCACGCAGTTACTCAGCATAGTCGGCCAAAAACGAAGAACCACCAACTATTGCGAGACTTTTTCCAAAAAGATTTTATTAACTAAACGATTCAGATACAAGCAGAGATGTGAAAGGGGGTTGGCACAAGCCCAAAAACATTACAGATTACAGTACAATGTAAACCTGTCTCTGATTGGGAACATGGAGATAACATGATTGCCTCGTCAGCTGCCTCAATGTCAGCTAAAAGCAAAGATAACCCGATTGCTAAGTTCAACCTTCTGTCCAAGAAGAAGCCAGATCCACACGTTAAAAAGTTAGACCGTGACAAGATTGTTATCAGAGTAACAGGTAAATTTTCGGACAGCCTAAAATCGGTTCGAGCTCAAGGGTTGAATTTCGCAGTCACCCCATTGTGACCCTCGGGCTCCACCCATCTCAAACCTTTATAACATCCTGCTTCAGCAGCTCTCGCTATATTTTCACCTGATGACGATTGCTTGTGTTGCGATCGAAACGTCGTGATAATTTTTTATTCACTTTATTTTAATTTCAATTTTTATTATTTTATTGTTATTACTTTTTTCTATCTATAATAAGCCTTTACCGAAAGACCCAAACAATATGAATTCCTGCACTCACGGAAGCATTAAGTCAAGATTTAACCGCCTCTACGGGGAGGGTTTCCACTCAACTATTAGATATTTTAACAACTTCGAGACAAGAAGGTTCATCTGATCAAGTCGCTCACTTTTCTGAAGAGATGCCGCGACACTAAGGTAATACCGATTGCTTTTACACTGACATCTGCTGCTGTCACTTCTGCTAATGCTAAACGGATCTTGTTCAGGACTGGCCTAGACCTGATCTCAGAGTGAATAATATTGCTCCGATTTGAACTAGACAATTTAGACAAGACTCTCTTGCAATCACACTTAACATTGACAGAAAAAATGTCTACATCTGATTGGGAACATGTAGGTAACATGACTGCCTCGTCAGCGACCTCAATGTCAGCTAAAATGCGAAGATAACCTGATTGCCAAGTTCAACCTCCTGTCCAAGAAGAAACCAGATCCACAGGTTTAAAAAGTTAGACGGTGCCAAGATTGTTATCAATCAGAGTAACAGCCCAATTTCCGACAGCCTAAAATCGGTTCTAGCTAAAGGATTGAATTTCGCAGTCACCCCGAAACACAGCCCGGTTGATGATATCATTGCCCAGGTCGACGTAGCCCTTAAGGGGTTGGGACACATCCCTGCAGACGTGGCAAGATAGTAAATTGCTGAAATCTTTCTCAACTAAAAAAGAGAGATGACACAGTCATCCTCTCAGCCAACAAGGACAATGCTCCTGTCATCATGGACAAAACCACATACAACAACAACATTCAGGACCTAGTTAATGATGGTAGCTATACCAAAATCAATGGAGATCCCACCAACCGCCTGGTTATGAAAACCAACAATATCATCACTGATTCGACATCTTTAATCGAATCAAATAAGTGGCTTTCCTTAAAACCCTCTGCTGCTAGACCACTTACATTTTATGGCTTACCAAAAATCCATAAAGAAGGTACACCACTTCGGCCTATCGTCTCCACTATTGACTCACCCACCTGCAAACTGGCCAGATTTCTGTCTGAGACCTTACATCCATTCACTGGTAAGACCACCTCAGCTGTATTTAACTCAGCTCACTTGGTATCGTTAATTAGGGACATCTCACTATATCCAGGACATTTGCTTGTCAGTTTCAAGGTAACATATTTACTTAACTTTCGTGACTGCATGAATTAATATTCTATGGTTATTTTGGGAAAGTCACGTAGATAGAACAAATAATAACAATAAAAATGAAAATAAAGTGAATAAAACATAATAATAAAATATCACAACGTTTCGATTACAACACAAGCAATCGTCATCCGGAGAAAAAAGAAGGGGAAAGCTGCTGAGGCAGGCTGTTTATGAAAGGTTTAGAGATGGACAGGGCAGCTAATGTTAATGTAGGAGAGGTCTCCGACACCGTCAGGAGGTCTACACCAATCAATGCTATGCACCTCGTTCCACACACCCACAATGTTGACGGTTCAGGTGGACAAGAAAACACAAATCAAGTCATGACCCAAAGTGGTTGATGACATCTTTCCAATGATTGCTGAGTTTAAAACCCTCGTCTCGGTTGAAATTGTGTCTGTAGAAATGGATAGTTTCGTGAACAAATTTTTGTTGATAGCCAGCCGGCTTGCAAAGTACCATCGTCTAAGAGAAATAAATTTCACGTGAGCCAGCCGCATTAAAGTAATGATCAGCCATGGCAGAAGTACTGGTCCTGCCGTTCTTCAGATCTGCCTTATGTTCATGAACACGGTCCAAGACATGTCGTTTGGTTTCCCCAATGTAACTGCTGCCACATATGCAGCTTCGTTTGTAGACGCCGAGATATTGCATGTCAGGAATCTTGTCCTTCGCAGATGGGATCAGGTCACGAATTTTATACACTGTGTTAAATCGGACCTGGATCTTGTGTTTGCTCAAGATTTTGCAAATGTTTTTGGTTATCCCTGCTATGTAAGGTAAGGTGATGGTTTTGATTGGATCTTCAGATGGCTCCTTCCGGGCGGTTTGGGTGATGGCTTTGCAGATTGTGTAGTCAGAATATCCATTCCCCTTGAGAGCCTGGTGTATGTGTTTGAGTTCACTGGTCAGGTGTTCATGGTCAGATATACATTGAGCTCTATGGTGTAGAGTTTTGATGAGGGAATTCTTCTGGGATGGATGGTGGTGGGAATCAGGTTTTAGGTAGGCATCCATATGGGTGGCTTTCTTGTAGACAGAGTGTCTCATTGAGCCATCTGGTCTCTTTTCGATTAAAACATCCAAGAATGATAACTTGCCATCCTTATCCACCTCCATGGTGAATTTGATGGCTGGGTGTATGGAATTGATGTGGTTGAAGAATTGGTCCAGAGCTGGTAGGCAATGTGGCCAGAAAATAACAAAATATCACGACTGAGCAATCATTGGAAGGACGTTATTAACCAGGTTAAGTCGTAAATGTCTAAGATGTTTAGTAATTATTTACGAATCTGGTGTTACATTAACAGGTTAAATGTCTTGACATTAACAGGTTAAATGTCTCACTAACAAAGCCACTGATGCTCGTTGACCTTGATGTGGCAGTGGCTCTGCAATCTTACATTGACATGCTATCTCTCACAATGCAATGTTGGATCCATGCGCTTAACCTCAAACAATGCGAATTCAACCCCGATGGAGTCTGGAGAGCTCAATGGAGTTCAAACTCACGAACACCTCGTTGTGAAGGACCAAACACAGAAGATCCCTGGGTTTCATCTTCCACAAAGCTCATGGTCCACCCTAAATCGCATCCACAGCACAAACCATGGCAGATGTGGACACTTGATGCACAAAATATGGAAAATTAAAAATTCTCCAGTGTGCGAAGGTGGTCATCCAAAATAGGACTGTGCAAGATATGACAAGGCAATGCCCGATCCACAAATACGAATGAGACATCACTTTCGTTATGTTTAATGCAATGTTCTTGTGGGGTGAGTTGGCAGCCGGGACGGCTGGGTGTTACCAGGGGGGGGGGGGTGATGTAGTGGCATTGTTGGGCGCGATGCACGATCACCACTACTCTTAGCCGGTAGTACAGGCCCCGTGTCAACAGGGGGCGGAAGAGAGGCTGAGCAGGATAGTTTTGATGAAGTGAGGTCGTTGGGCCGAGGTAACCCCCAGGGAGCATCGTGACCGGAGGTGCATACTCCAGACCCCCAAGAGGGGGCTGGCGGATGACGTCACACTCCAGGTCCCTCTGGAAGGTTCCAGAAGGAAGGCATGGCTAGGGGCGGAGTGAGCTTGGACCGTGTATAAAAGCTGGACCCCTAAACGGGTCCAGCAGTTGTTTTCCACTCGTAGACTCGAAGAAGCCACCCTAGAGACCTGGAGCCGGGGCTGGACCCCAGGACCTTGGCTGGGTCAGAACCGAGCAGCCCCGTGGGTAGGACCTGAGGACCTTGGCTGGGTCGGGTCAGAATATTCTCCCTATCGTCCCGCTAGCCAGAGGACCCTTAGTGAGCTATTCCCCCAGTGTGTAGGGCATGCCAGTGTGGAGGACATACCTCCTAAGGGTATCGGATGGAAGGGGCCATAACCCCTTCGTGTTAGGGCTGTTACTGTTATTGTATAATAAATGTGTTGCCTCCAGAGAAGTGTCTCTCTTTCTCCATTTATACCCACTATACTAGTCATGAATTTACATGTTCTATTTACGTGACAAACCTGATTAATTAACTATGTCGGGTGGTGGTGGGTTTACCGATGCATTTATATATTTGTAGTGTCTTAGGTCTCTTCTTCTCCCTTCTCGAGGTGTGTGTTTGCGGGTGCCATGTGGTGCACACACTCAGTCAAAGACGAGGTCGTCGTAGGAGGCACTGTCTCTCTTTTATTAAGTTCACACCGTCATCTCCGGCCTCCTCTCTAACGACCACGCTGCCGTACGGCCCGGCCCAACCCGCGTTGCAGCAATGGCGTCGACCGAGACGGCCAACTACTATCCGGCCGCGCAATGATCGGGCGAAGGCGGCAGCGACGAAGGCAGCAACGACGACAGCGACGACAAGACAAGTCAACTCCCAGTACCAGCAGCCTGGAGTTCTCACTCTCCGCTGCTTATATTCCGCTAGGCTCGGCTTGGTTCCACCCTAGCCACGCCTCCCTTCTCGAACCCACCAGAGGGTTCCAAGGGCCTCCCTATAAGGTCTACTGTGACCCTTGCCCCAGTTCCTCTATCCTGCTTGCACACCCGTGTATATGCTCAACGGCGCGTGCGCGAAATGTCCACCGCAATTGCTGCTGCTGTACAGCAGTCGGCGCTGTGTCAATACATATGTGTAGTGGGTTCCATGGAGACACACACTTTAATCTGGAGGCACCACGTTTATGATACGGCCCCAACAGGGCTACTAATTTAACATTACAAAGGGTTAACTAGACCCCAACCGGGTCACTATGTAACTGGGTCAGGAGGGTAACTTCTTCCTGACCCACGGAGCCTGAAAGTGCAATCTAAGACCAATGACCGAAGAGACATAGCACAGTGAGTTCACTCCTAGAGACAGCCACGATCGATCCTCCCCATCCCTCTTATTCTGTTGAGCGTGGCCTCGGTCCGCCTCCAGCCAAGCCCCCTTCTCGATCTCTCCCAAAGAAACTGGGGCCAGCGTCATGTGTCCCTCAAGCCCCCTTTTCGGGCCCTCTTGCTACCCCGTGCAATTCACGTGCCCTCTCTCTCCCTTCAACGGGACCATGCCCTTGAGGGCCCGCTTCCCTGCCATTCCTCCGCCGGTTCCAAAGAGAAGTACGAGACATATGCAGTTACCTGCTCGTGAATCTAGATGGCGTAGATGCCATCGAGACTCTAATTACATCTCTACATATGTATGCGACCTAACCCAAAAAAACTGTATTATATACGAAAGCGTTGGCCACTCGTCTGGAAGCTGTTCTTCCAGAAATAATTTACCCCTCCCAGACTGGCTTCATAAAAGGGAGGGACATCACCTATCATACTGGAACAATAATTAATAGATGTAATTGCATGGTCATAAAAAAAACAAGCCAACGCAATTACGTTGGATGGAGAAAAGGCATTGGACAAAGTCAAGTGGGATATCCTCTTCCAAACAATTCAACATATTAACTTCCTACAAAAATTCCTAGCATTCTGCAAACTACCAAACACTCTCCTTACGTCCTCTATCAAAGAGAATGGGTGGATATCAAGGGAATTCCTTCTAAGTAGAGGCACAAGAATAGGGATACCTTCTATCTCCACTCCTTTTTGCAATAGCCATAGAACCACTGGCAATAACCCTTAGGACATAAAATAAAATAAAGGGGGTACAAGGCCCTGGAGAGAAAGTATGAAATTACTTTTATATGCTGACAACATTCTTATAACAATAACCCCTTTGAATCTATTCCAAACATGCCTTATACTTCGATTTAAAGCTTTCGTGACTGCAGGGATTCATCTTCTTGGTTCTTTCGGTAAAGTCACGTAGAAGGGAAATAATAAAATGATAAAAATAAAACATGATAAAATAATTCTCACGACGTTTCGGCCACAACGCAAGCAGCCGTCCTCAGGTGAAAAACAGGTCTGTCGGAAAGACAGCGTTTCTTTCCGACAGACCTGTCGGAAAGACACGGCTGCTTGCGTTGTGGCCGAAACATCATGAGAATTATTTTATTATGTTTTATTTTTATTATTTTATTATTTCCCTTTTACGTGACTTTACCGAAAGAACCAAGAAGATGCCTTATACTATTGTAATCAGCGACTTCCGCGAAACTTCGTGTAGAGCAGTGATCCCCAACTTTGTTTTGCACCAGGGACCGGTTTCATGAAAGACATTTTTTTTCACGGACCGGGGGGGGCGGGGCGGGGGGGGTTCATCATTGGGTCTTTCCCTCTTTTCAAAGAAGCTCTCCAGCGACGTTTGTTTTTTACTCATTTTGGCTAGGGTTAGCTTGTGGGCTTACCAAAACTGTGACTGGGACAAGTGCACAGTGCGGGAAAGAGGCGCAGATGGAAGTGGTAAATAAAAGAATGGGCGAGCCACACGCGGACTCCCAGCTCACCTCCTGCTGTGCGGCCCGGTTCCTAACAGGCCATGGCCCGGGGGTTGGGGACCCCTGGTGTAGAGGGTAATCGTCTTTATTTCACATACGGGCACAACACAGGCCAACTCTATCTTCTTCCTTTTCCAAGTACAACACTTAAATGTTAGCGTCCCTACAGGCGACACATGGTTGATCATCCGGCGTGGTTCCACCCATCCCCTCCCGGCTTCACTGCTGGCTGACGGCGTGCCGGTAAAGGTGGTGGAACTCGGCAGGAGATCTGCCACGTGGCCGGACGACGGAGAGAGAAGACGACGAGCAGCGACGCAGTCCATACCCAAGACTCCCACACCGAGGCTCCGCCTCCAGCCACGCCCTATCGTGGAAACTTCCCGCATTTTCCCGGAGTATCTCAGCCAGCCACCTTTTTCCCAGATACCTCTCCCTTTGGGATTGGATGATGTTTTAGTGGTGCACATACCCGTGCTTCCCTTTTCCAACCAGCAGGTGTCATCATGTCATTACACTATCAATATTTACAGCACAGCAGCAGGATAAAAGTTAAATATATCAAAATCAGAAAATCAGAGATTATGCCAGTGTGTCTGGTCACAAAACAGTATAAAGCATTTCGGGGTGAAAATACCATAACCTACCTTCTTTTTTCGCTGCTAACTTCCCTCCGTTGCCACAGTCGACTTGCACTCACTTGCATGTTTGGAATGCACGCTCCTTCTCTAAATCAGAATACAAATAATTAAGATGATGACTTTGCCCAAATTTATATTCCTAATTTGAGTGCTCCCTGTCACTATCCCAACACCCTTTCTGCAAATACTCAACTCGGCTACTTCCAAAATCTTCACTCAGCCCCCATCAGAGAACCCCAATATTTTTTCTATGGCTATTAACTAACCAAAGAAAAGCCGAATTTGACGAAACAAAATCCCCCCAACTCCATCGATGCCCCCTGGACACCCCTCAAACATAGGCATGCCTTTTACAGGTAGGAACAACAGTTCCACACTGCCCACCAGGGATTATTTGTCTGCCTGTCTGTTGTGCATGGCCCTAGCCCCACCAGAGCCCTCCCATTGGCTCGGGGGCGCCGACCAATGGGAGCGATGGGTTGGGGTTGGTAGAGGGGGGGGTTAGTGGTGGGGGGGGGGCACCGCCTCGACTCGGGCCAATGAGGAGACGGGCGATGTTTCATTCACAAAATGGGGGAGAGTGGCTCCATTCATAAAATGGAAGCCTTGAAAAGAAAAAAGCGGATCTTCTTGCCTCATGTTTCTTTCAACATTCCCAGCCTTAAGGTGATTCAGTTGGGGGTGGGAGGGAGGGGCTGGGTGGGGAGGGGAGGGTGGGGAGGGGCTGGGTGTGGAGGGAGGGGCTGGGTGGGGAGGGTGGGGAGGGGCTGGGTGTGGAGGGTGGGGCTGGGTGGGGAGGGGAGGGTGGGAAGGGTGGGGAGGGTGGGGGTGGGAGGGGTGGGGCTGGCTACCCCGTGGTGTCCTTATAAAACTCAACGTTTAACCTACACACTACACTATACACGACACGATACACTACACTTATACAGGTAGGAACAACAGCTTCCACACTGCCCACCAGGGATTATTTGTCTGTCTGTCGTGCAGGAATGCACTGTCCAACCAAGTTCCTACCTGCCCACTCCGAAGGAACGTGTTGGGAATGTCCAGACATTAACAATTGTTTTCAAAAGATCACTTGCTACTTTAACCACGTTCACAAAACAAGCATCTCACCCTCACCGGAAATGTCCTTATTGGGGTTGAATCCTCAAGGCCTTTCCATAGAGGCAAATATATTATTCCAAATGTTCAGTGTTATGGCAAAACGCACTATTATAGCCAACTGGAGAGAACATGCTCCCCCCAACACTGCAGGAATGGGCCAATACCTTATCAAAAAATGCCGCTTTAGAGGATCTAAGTGCACAACTAAGCGGCAGGGAGGAAGCTTACCACAAAACATGGAACCCCTTCACTACCTCCCCTCCAGTAGGCAATGATTCGTAGGAACATTCATGAGGGCATTTAGTCACTCTTCCCCACCACCCCTTCCCTTTTTTCTCCTACAAGGGTATCAGAGCTTAGGAAGACACCAGGGTTGCAGATTTTATTGAAAGTTTATTGAAACGTGCAGTTTAGACAGGTTTCCAGGTTTTCTGCTTGTACCTGAATTGTTTTAATAAAATACTTTTTGAAAAAAAAAAGCTCGGGTGGGATTGATTGTTGTGAGCGGTTTTGGAGAGAAGTGCTGATAGACCCCGATCCAAACCTGCCACAACTATGACGAGAAGGTTAGCCGAGTTTGTTTTTCTCTGATGTGGACTATTATCTTTAAGGTGCCACTCTCCACAATTGTGCAGGGGGAACTGGATCACAAATCCAATGCCAGTTTCTTTACTCAACTTAGATTCGTATCAACTCTTGCCTCTCACTACCACGCACAGATGCAGCTCTCACGTTAACGACTCCGATCACCACAGTGCCAATCATCCTGCAGTGTCACCCAGTTTCACGACTCTCCCAGGAGGGTCCTGCGGCACGATGTTTGGCCAGTTTCGCATGGCTTGCGAGGTTCCCACTCATCTATGAATGCCCCAAACGATTGGAATTCCATCGCTTCACAAATGTCCACGGTTCCTCTCCCATCGATATCGCAATTTGATGCTTAGCTGTACATTTTCTACAATCACTTCACCTGCAATTGACTAATATCCTCACTTGTTTTACAGATTAGTGCAGTAGCCACTCATTTTTGCATCTATGTAACTTAATATAAAATTTCAGGTAAAATTCATAATACACGAGTCAACGTTGTCAACAACTCATTATTAAATATTTATTTTCGTGCAATATTTTGGATTTCGTAAGTTGCTTTTGAGTCAGATTGCTATTAGCTTCATTCTGTACTTTGTCATTTTGGTGACCCGAGTCACTTGCAAATTAGACCATCCTGGCCTCGTGTTTTTATCTCATCTGGTTAAACAAAACACACTTTACCTTTTGAACGGTTTATTTATGTGGTGTTGATTGACCATACTTCAAGTCAGTGGTGGTGAATGGGATGAACAAAAAAAAAGCAAGACTGTTTCAGTTGTCGCGTCATGTTCCTGCAATTGGAATACAGATCTTGCACTCTCGCCCCTCAGACACCACACTGGGACGGACGTTGTAGCTGCACTTTGAGCAGTGGTGCTGGCAGAGCTGTGGGGAACATCACCGCCTCTCCATGTTCAACCACCAGCAACATTTTTGAAGCCTTCCCGAGGTCAGACTGGACAACCCATGCCAATTCACGCACCAGATGTGCGTTGACCAACCCACATCTTAGGCCTCACCACTCAAAACTGCTCAGTGGCCTAAAATAAAATGTTTCGCTCCGGATGATTGCTGCAAAGTATGACCTGTGTTTTGATTTAGTGTGCTGATCTTTAAGGTGCATTGAAAAATTATAATACTCCGATTGATGCTCCTGCTGTTGTGGAGTGACTCATGTAGCCAGCTATGGCTGCAGGGTTTTGGTAGTCCATGTTGTTTGCGTTTATTGTGAAAATTCCGTCAGTTCCTATGATCACTGTTTCATTGCTTTATTTTGGTGATTTCGAAAAGTTTACTGGTTTGGCCATGTTTGTTGTAGTACGGAGTAAGACTGATGGCCTTAATCTAAGTTGTCTTGTGGTTGTTGTTGTTTGACTTGCCTCCCACTGGGATTTTTGCACACAGCATTGGTGTACGGTGTTTTTTCTGCCATATTTTGCTGTCTTTTCTTGGATTTTCTGTTTGCACTTGTTTTTTGTTTGTTGCGGTTGCACCCGATTCAAGAGCCGAATGGCTCACAGGGCTATACCTAATAAATTAACTTGAACCAACAATAGTGCAATGAGAAGCCTTGGCACAATTTTCATGCAGGACTCATTTACACTGCCACAATGCTTTGTTAAAATTTGGTTTTCCAAAAGTCACTCCACGTTGAGCCCAAAAGTCACTCCACGTTGAGGTAAAAAAACAGAGCTATACGAATATTTTTCAGAAGGGACTTGGCCACAAATGATAGCTCAGTGGCTTTTGGAAATTGGCAACGGCCAAATACTCGGAGGGGCATGTTTATAAATGTTGATATTTTGCAATTTCACATCGCACGTTGGACTAAACCACCAGCAAACTAGATGGTCACCACTATCTGTCCACACCGTTGCCGTAATGATCTTAATTCTAGACATCCAAATGAAACGTGCAGCCAAAGACAACCAGGTATAGTACCAAGGCCTCCTATTGGTGCAGAGGCCTCCATTAGGTGATTGATCAGGAGGCCAGGTTTTAAGGGATTCAAACTGAAAAAGGCAGGAAGCAAAGTTTGAGACGATCGACGTGAGAGAAGGGGGCTCCAAAGAGCTAAGAGGAGAGCACAAAAAACACGTCAGGGGAAGAGGAACTTCAAGAATCAAGCAAGTGGGGCCGAGTTGCTGTGTAATAAAAACAAGTCTGCAAGGTCGTCCACATCTTTACACTTCCACCAATAAGAGCTTTGAGAAACGTTGATTTAAGTTCAATTCCCCCCCCCCCCCACACACACACAAATATCAATGGAGTCATCTGCATATTCTCGGTGTATAGTTCGCAAGGGCTTGGGACAAGGTTAGTTTGGAGTTATGCGTCACTCCAGGAACTCAATTTCTAGTCAACGGCCACACTGCGAGAAATCTGCAATACCACGGATCAGGTGCTTGGCCGCTGGCACGACGATTTTTTCCCAAGATCTGCCTAAACCAGATATGGGGAAAATGCGGCCCGTGGGGCGTATACGGCCCGTTGGGCTTTTTAATCCGGCCCGCCGAACTTGTCCAATTATTATTATTAAATTAAATTTTACCTTCCTCCTCTAATGCCCCCATTTCCCCAATAGATGGCGCACTTTGACCGGGAGTGTGGTGTACAGTAGAACATCTGGTCACGACCATAATTTGTTCCATAACTTTGGCCGCAACCCGATTTGGTCGTGACTCGAACCTAAGTTCCCCATTGGATTGTATGTAAATACGATTAATCCGTTCCAGACTCCTACGAACTGTATATAAATATTGTTTTTTTAAAGATTATTAAGCACAAAAATAGTTAATTACGCCATAAAATGCAGTGTAATAGTAAACTAAATGTAAAAACATTGAATAACACTGAGAAACCTTGAACAGAGAAAACTAACATTGCCAAATCAAGGTTTAGAATCGTTCAACAAGATGATTGTTTCGTCTGCTACATCAGTCGGTCGATTCTGAGAGAGAGAGAATATTCGTATGAGCAATTCATATTTCTATTGAAAGTAACTTAACAGTAATATTTGGGTACAGTATTGTTTTTGGAAGCATTCACCATAATATCGTATGAACGTTTACTTCACCGCATCATCGTATGAATGATGCGAAAAGAGATTAACGGGTTCTTATGTTAGCGATTTACGTACTCGGCGCTTTCGCTCTCTAAATTACGGCTTGAATGAGGGGGAGGGGTATGACTACACACAAAATTAATATCTTACTAGGAATTTTATATAACAAAAGTTATATACATAACTGTTACGCTTTCTGTAATTCAACAAAACAAACAAAACCTAACTCCGAGTTCTCTCCGAATTTCACGAGTCCGTTCTAGACCCCACAGTTTTTTTATAGAGTTTTAAGCACAGAAAACATAATGAAAGTTTGAAAAATCATTAATTATACAAACTTTCAATAATTTCCTTCTTCACTTCGATTTAAATTTTCTTTAAAACTTTCTTCTCACCAACATTACCACTCAATACCACTTTCTCCGAAGGAAAGTTTGTAAAAGAATGCATGGTACAGACAGCAGACATCTTGTGTCCGGAGATAAAAAGCAAATTTGAAAAGTCAGTGTATCACGCAGGACTGTGACTGGCCGTGTGGAACGGATTGATAAAAATATAGCCAATCAATTAAACAAAAAGTCAGATTCCTTTGAATTATTTTCACTAGCACTGGATGAAAGTACGGACGTAAAAGACACTGCTCAGCTCCTCATTTTTATCCGAGGCATTGTCGACAGTTTTGCGATAACAGAGGAGTTTTTGACCATGGAGTCCCTGAAAGGAACAATGCGGGGAGAGGACTTGTATAACCAGGTATCTGCTGTCATCGAAAGAATGACGCTACCTTGGAGTAAACTTGTCAATGTCACAACGGATGGATCGCCAAATTTAATTGGAAAAAATGTTGGGCTGCTGAAAAGAATCCAGGATAAAGTGAGAGGAAAACCCTGTCCAGGGTATTATTTTCCTTCACTGCATCATCCATCAGGAATCCCTGTGTAAGTCTGTATTGCAGCTTAATCATGTCGTGAATCCAGTCGTAAAACTTGAACTTTATACGAGCAAGGGGACTTCAGCACCGTCAGTTTATTACCTTCCTGGAGGAAATTGATGCGGATCATCAGGACTTGCTGTACCACTCTCGTGTCCGCTGGTTAAGTTTGAGGAAAGTGTTACGAGTGTGGGAGTTGAAAGAGGACATCATCGCATTTTTGGAGTTGATGGGGAAATCTGACGAATTCCCCGAGCTAAGCGACAAGAACTGGCTTAGTGACTTTGCGTTTGCTGCGGACACATTTTCACACATGAGCTGAATGTGAAACTGCAGGGGAAAGATCAGTTTGTTCACGACATGTACAAACATGTGAAAGCCTTCAAATCCAAGCTCACTTTGTTCTCCGGACAAATTGCGAACAAATCTTTTGCTCATTTCCCCACACTTGCCATGCAGAAAGAGGCACCGCGAAACGCAAAAAAATACAGCAAATCGCTTGAGGACCTGCACGGAGAACCTTCCGTATGTTCTCCGATTTCGAAAACATTGAACAGTCACTTCAGCTGGTGTCCTGTCCCCTGTCACAAGACCCTGAAACAGCACCACAAGAGCTGCAGTTGGAACTGATAGATCTTCAGTCTCCGTCCTAAAGGACAAGTTCAACTCTGTTAAACTGAATTACTTTTATGCTTCACTTAAGAGCCACGTTTCCAAACCTCCGGAAGACTGCACAGAAGATACCGACTCTGTTTGGCTCGACTTGTGAGCAGATATTCAGCGTCATGAACGCCAACAAAGCCCGTCACAGATCAAAGTTAACGGATCAGCACCTCAGATCTATCCTGATAATTGCCACAACCAAAATAACTCCAGACTTGGATGCACTGGCAACAATGGGAGATCACTGTTCCCACTGAAACTGATGTGTTGCTGCAGCGAGGTTAGAGCCAAATCTCCGACAGCCTGCGTGGCTGCTCCAACCTGTTAATGTAGATAAAGAAGTTCAAGTGCGGTAATTGGTTTGGCGCAGGCCTCAGATGTTTTCATGATGTTGACATGTTCATGTTCGTGCAATTTGTTAAATTGCCTTGCAAATAAATGCTTTGCTACCTGTTAAAGGCCAAATACGTTCATGCAATGATTTTCACATGTCATTTATATTAGTTCACACAAACACTCCATCCACCTGTTCCTGGCCCGGCCCCTCTGTCAAATTTTAGAACCCATTGTGGCCCGCGAGTCAAAAAGTTTGCCCACCCCTGGCCTAACCATTTGAGGGTGAAGGAAGCATCAGCCCTGTTTCTACAGAAATATATTTAGGGATGTTAACCATTCTTTAGGGTGCTATTAACTGGGTGTCAAGTGTTACCATCAGATCCGTTTTTAAACAGTACAAAGCCCGATCCTCCTGACATCCGAGGTCAGTGGGGCGCTCGTGGCTCCTTTTGGGCAAAACAAAACTATTGAGGCTCTTCCATCAAGACCACCGCCATTGCCCGAAACCAAATCTGCATCACGAGAAGGGAATAGCATCATCCACTGCTTGCCGGTTCAACTTGAAAAAACACACGAGTCACCAAGCCCAGGACCAGTTTGCAGCCAATATATAAGGAGATTTATTTGGGCTTATCAGCAGAAATGGGCTGGCCACAGGGCCCCTTGGTGAGGAACACGCGCTCCTGGAATGGGGCATGGCCGGCCACGAGGATCCGCGTCCACGAAAGCTTGGAAGTCTATATTCTTGGGTTTTTTCGGTAAAGTCACATAGGTAAAAAATTAAAATTATTAAAAGTAAAATTAAAATAAAATAAAAAATCACGACGTTTCAGAGGCAACACAAGCCTCCGTCCTCAGGTGGAACAGTCACAGCACGCTCGCTGCATCAAGTAAATGAGAAATTCCAAGAGATCCGACCCCGTATATATACTGGTTGAGGGGGGAAGAGCCAGGGCAGGCCCCTGGATAGGAGTTTTTTTATTATTATGGCAAGGTTGGTGCGGCTGAAGCTACGGCTAGTCTACATAACAAAGGACTGAGTCCTTTGTTATGTAGACTGGCTGAGAGGCGGGGGGGTGCCAGAGTTGTTAAAGTGCAGCTGCTGCTAAATGGTACCGATCCCCTGCCATGTGGATGTAAAAGCAAAAAAGCAGGTCAGGAAGAAACAGCCTCTTGCTACGTTCAAAAAGTCAAAAGTCACTTTATTGTCAAGTGTGTTACATGCATGACATACAACACAGATGAAATTACAGTCCTCTCTCTTGATCCCACGGTGCAACCAAGCAATTCAAAAATGAATCAAAATTAACAGACTTAAATAAACAATAAACAATCGGCGATCAACACAAGATAAATAATCAAAAATGTAATAGACTTAAAATAAACAACAGTCAAGAATTATAAAATATAAAATATGATTTAAATAAAATATTTAAAGAAATAAGATATTTAAACCGGTGTGGCAGTGCGATGTAGTGCAATGTGCAGTCCAGAGATCAGGATGTACGAGTGAATGTGTGTGTGGGGGTTGGGGTCAGGGGACAAAGGGGGGAGGGTGGGCAGAGGGGGGGAGTGATGGTAGAGCAGGGAGGGAGTTGAGTCTCCTGACAGCCTGGTGAAAGAAACTGTCTTTGAGCCTGCTGGTCTTGGCCCGAAGACTCCGCAATCTCCTCCCTGACGGCAGCAGGCTGAAGAGGCTGTGAGATGGGTGGGTGGGATCACCTGCAATCTTGATTGCTTTGCTGGTGATGCGGGTGTTATAAATGTCCAGAAGAGGGGGAAGAGAGACACCAATGATCCTCTCAGCTGCTCTCACTATGCGCTGCAGAGTCTTGCGGCAGGACACGGTGCAGGTGCCGTACCACACAGTGATGCAGCTCGTCAAGATGCTCTCAACGGTGCCTCTGTAGAAGGTGTGCATGATGGGGGGCGGGGCTCCTGCTCTTCTCAGTTTGCGGAGAAAGTACAGGCACTGTTGGGCTTTTTTGGCCAGTGATGCAGTGTTGTGACTCCACGACAGGTCTTCAGAGATGTGTACACCCAGGAACTTGGTGCATCTCACCCTCTCCACTGCAGCACCGTTGATGGTTAGCGGAGTATGCTGGGTGTGCACTCTCCTGAAGTCCACAACAATCTCCTTCGTCTTCTCAACATTCAAGTGGAGATTGTTGTCCTTGCACCACGTGGCCAGCCTGCTCACCTCACTCCTGTAGTTTGTCTCATCCCCGTTTTTGATGGCACCCACCACAGTTGTGTCATCCGCAAACTTAATGAAGAGGTTGGAGCTGAATGATGGTGTGCAGTCGTGGGTCAGCAAAGTGAAGAGGAGGGGGCTCAGCACACATCCTTGGGGAACCCCTGTGTTCAGTGTGATGGTGCCGGAGGTGTTGCTGCCAACTCGAACTGCCTGTGGTCTCCCTGTCAGGAAGTCCAACAGCCAGTTGCACAGAGAGGTGTTGAGCCCCAGGTGGTCTAGTTTGTGGATGAGCTGCTGGGGGATGATTGTGTTGAATGCTGAGCTAAAGTCGATGAACAGCATTCTGACGTAGGAGTCTTTAGTCTCCAGATGGGTGAGAGCTGAGTGGAGGGTAGCGGAGATGGCGTCATCAGTCGAGCGGTTAGACCGATACGCAAACTGGAAAGGGTCCAGGGCAGGGGGAAGGACAGACTTGATGTGTTGTAGGACTAGCCGCTCGAAGCACTTCATAAGGATTGGAGTGAGTGTGACCGGGCGGTAGTCATTGTTGCAGGAGGGTGATGACTTCTTCGGGACCGGGATGATGGTGGTAGCTTTGAGGCACGTAGGTACAACAGCCTGTCTCAGCGAGGTGTTAAAGATGTCGGTGAAGACATCTGTGAGCTCCTCCGCACAGTCTCTCAGGACACGACCCGGAATGTTGTCAGGGCCCTGGGCTTTCCTTGGGTTCGTCCTACTGAGGGATCCCCTCAGGCTATCTGGGGATAGCGTCAGCACCTGGTCGTCGGGAGGTGGTGGAGTCTTCTGTGCTGGGGTGCTGTTGTCTGCCTCAAAGCGAGCGAAGAAATCCTCCAGCTGGTTCAGCAGAGAGGTGGAGCTGTCACAGGTCTGCGGAGAGGGTTTATAGTCCCTGATGGTCTGCATCCCTCGCCACAGGTTCCGGGTGTCTCTGCTGTCATTGAAGCGGTCGGCGATCCTCCTGGAGTACTGCCTCTTGGCCAATCTGATGCCTCGCGACAGGTTGGCCCTGGCTGTCTTCAGGCCCATCTCCTCGCCAGCTTTGAAGGCGGCGTTCCGAGCCCTCAGGAGCCTATGGACTTCCCCTGTCAGCCATGGCTTCTGGTTGGCCCGAATGGAGATGGTTCTGGTGACCGTGACATCCTCCATGCACTTCCTCATGTAGGAAGTGACGGTCTCCGTGTACTCCTGGAGGTCTACGGTGTTGTTGTAGGTGGCTGCCTTTCTGAACATGTTCCAGTCGGTGGTGGAGAAGCAGTCCTGGAGTGCCTCTGAAGACCCCTCAGGCCACACGCAGATCCGCTTTATAACTGGTTTTGTGACTTTAACCAGCGGCCTGTATGCTGACGTTAGCAGAACAGTGGTGTGATCTGAGGCCCCAAGGTGGGGGAGGGGACGGGCTTTGTAGGCACCTTTGTGTGTAGTGTAGACATTGTCCAGGATATTGTTTCCTCGTGTGGGAAAGTTGATGTGTCCCTGGAGTTGTGGAAACACGCTCTTGGGGTTGGCATGGTTGAAATCCCAAGCCAGAATGAGGAAGGCATCTGGGTGGGCTGTCTGCTGGTCACCGATGTGCTGATGGAGTTCATACAGTGCCTCGTTCCTGTTGTTTTCGGAGCCAGGGGGGATGTATCAGAGGTGTGGACTCGAGTCATGTGACTTGGACTCGAGTCAGACTCGAGTCATGAATTTGATGACTTGCGACTCGACTTGGACTTGCATAACAATGACTTTGTCCCACCTATGAGATGTGGACTCGGGTCATGTGACTTGGACTCGAGTCAGACTCGAGTCATGAATTTGATGACTTGCGACTCGACTTGGACTTGCATAACAATGACTTTGTCCCACCTCTGGGATGTATAGTGCCACCAGCAATATGGCACTAAATTCCCTCGGCAGGTAGAATGGCCGGCATTTAATTACCATAAACTCCACCAATGATGAGCAGTGTTGGCAGACCACAACAGCGTCGCGGCACCAGGCATCGGTGATGTAAACACAGAGTCCCCCGCCGCGAGTCTTCCCCCCCTCGACGAGCGCTCTGTCTGCCCGGTAACATGTTAGCCCGGCTAGCTGAATGGCATGGTCCGGGACGTTATCGTTAAGCCATGTTTCCACAAACACAAGGACACAGCACTCACTCACAGTCCTGGAAGTTGTACGAAGAAGGCGGATATAGTCCAGTTTGTTTTCCAGCGAGCGTACGTTGGCCAGTGTGATGGTAGGGATAGCCGGCCGGTGAGGGCTAGCCGCTCGCCTAGCCTCGATACCTCCGCGCTTTCCCCTCTTCTGCTTCCTCATACACCGCCTGTGGCGCTTCCACTGTAGGCTGGTTGCAGTAGTGGGGGTCGGTGGTAGAGCAGGCCTCTGGAGCAGACCGCAATCGCGTAGCTCTTCCGCGTCTGCTGGGTTTATATCCATGAGTGTGGTTCTGCCGATGGCGAGCAGAAATTCGCGAGAATATGTGTGGGTAAAAATTAAAGCAGGAAACCAGCGTGTGAAAAAAGAAGCTAAACATGAAACAAAACTGGCCGTCTATCAGTAAACTGTACAGTAACTAAAGAAGAGTTGTCTGTCAAATAAGATGCTTGGAAGTCCACGCTGGCGCCTTGGTTCTCGTGAAGATCCCCCATGATCTTGCGCACTTCATGCGGGTCACACGCACCCTGCATTCGTGAAACAGGAACACTTTCTGCTACAGCAATGCACCAATCACTGCTCAGTGTTGCAGCAACATAAATAGGAATCAAAATGCTATGTGGCCATGACGAGCCCAGTCTTAATCAACCTCTAACAGTGACTATGCGCGCTCAGTCGTTCTTGCAAAACCCAGTGCCAAGGCAAATGGCACTGCCTCGAGCCCCAGCGGCTCCCAGTGCAAGCGGAGACACGTCATGGCACCACATTGCTCGGGAAACGTTTGCTTGCAGTGCTGTCGCCGTGGAGGGCACAGGAAACCCACCGCCAGGTAGGGCCGCATGTGCTTCACGAGCAGATTCTGTAGCGCGTGCTTCCTCATGGAGACGCTCCCCGCGCCTCCTTCACAGTTGGCGCAGAACTCGCGCACAAAGACGTCCATCATAGCAAAATGCATCTACCAGATGCTTGCAGTATCTTGATGCCATCTCAGAAAAATGCAGATATGTATCCACTTACCCAGCTGGAATTAAACTGAACTGATCGGCTTAAGGCCCCTGTATTTATACTACTATTAATATTACTGGAACGTTCTAGAATGTTCTAGAAGTTACTCCAAGTTTACTCAGCACTGAATTTATCTGGAATGTTTTGGAAAATAGGTAAATTTCAAAATATAACTGTCCTGGTCACAAAAGCAAAGTTTGTGGGGAATAATAGCCATTTTCTCTACTTTTGAGGCATAAGCAATTAGGAAATAACACTTACTACCTAGAAACAAAAAAAAGTGTTACACAGTGGTATCTGCGAATGCCCCAAACGCCTAAAATTCTATCGCTTTGCAAAGTCCTTGGATCCCCTCCCATCTACATCGCAACTTGATGCTGAGCTGTCAATTCTCTACGGTAACTTCACTTGCAATTGCACTTGGCTCGAATATCTTCACCTGTTTTCAGATTAATGTAAAGCCATCTTTTATATGTTTAATGTGATCAGTCTAAAACTGATCTACCCGAGCCGACTTCTGTTGCAGGGAGTTGTGAAATATTTTAGATGTTTCGTGTTGTTATTGTACTGATTGCCCTTTGCTTAATAGCTGTTCATTTTCTTGGTTCTTTCGGTAAAGTCACGTAGAAGGGAAGTAATAAAATAATAAAAATAAAACATAATAAAACAATTCTCACGACGTTTCGGCCACAACGCAAGCAGCCGTCCTCAGGCGAAGAATGAGAACATTATCAAGCTAGGAGCTTATATAGGTGTAGCGAGGAGGAGCGCCTTAACAAAAGAATGTGCATATGAAGAGGAATTTAGCATACCAATGGGCAATGCATAGGAGGTGGGCGGAGGGGTTTCAAAGTCCCATTATGCCCATGCATTATGCAGGATCAACAGCACCACGGGGGGGCGCAAGGAACAGCGTTAATAAAGGAAAGGAATGTTAGTGATATGTAGCTGCATTTGCCAAACAACCACGTAGAAAACCAAAGTGGAAACTACATAAAAAACTAAAATATAAACTGATACTTACTATACTCTACAATAAGCTGAGTTACTAACAACAAATAATAAATTACAATTCTACGTCGTAAGAAGTATATAATATACTTCCATCTAAACTTTATTCTCTTAGCATATACAGTACTATATACTGCCATAGATAAACCCAACATTAAATTATATACTGTATTGCTGTAAACCACCCTATACTTTATACATTTTAATATAACACTATGTATTATTCAACTCACCCTAATGTGTATCGAAATGGTTTATTACGTCCTTCCAATGATTGCTAAGCCTGAATCCATCTTCTCGGTTAAAATTGTCTCTGTGTTTGTATATGTGGATCGCCTCATGAACGAATCTCTCATGATAGCCAGATGGCTTGCAGAGAACCTCCGTCTTGGAGAAGTCAATGTCATGTGAGCCCACTGAGTTGTAACAGTGGTCTGCCACGGCTGAGGTGTTTGTCCTACCGTGTTTTAGATCAGCTTTATGTTCACGAATGCGGTCTGAGACGTGTCGTTTGGTTTCCCCAATGTAACTGCTACCACAGAGGCAACTTAGTTTGTAGACGCCAGGGTACTGTATGTCTGGAATCACATCTTTTACAGACGGTACCAGATCACGGATTTTATGTACTGTGTTGAATCGGACCTGGATCTTGTGTTTAATCAGGATTTTGGAGATCTTTTTTGTGACCCCAGCAATGTAGGGTAAGGTGATGGTCTTGAAAGGCTCCTCAACAGGATCTTTCTTGATGGTTGGAGTGATGGCTTTGCGGATTGTGTAGTCGGAGTAACCATTAGCTTTAAGAGCTTGGCGTACGTGTTTGAGTTCACTGGAAATGTGTTCATGGTCGGAGATGCATTGGGCTCTATGATATAGAGTCTTGATGAGGGAATTCTTCTGGGATGGATGGTGGTGGGAATCCGGTTTTAGATAAGCATCCGTGTGGGTGGCTTTCCTGTAGACAGAGTGGCTCATTGAACCATCAGGTCTCCTTTTGATTAGGACATCCAAAAAGGGTAGCTTGCCATCATTTTCGACTTCCATGGTGAATCTGATGGCTGGGTGTATGGAATTGATGTGGTCGAGAAATTGGTCTAGAGCAGGCCGGCCATGTGGCCAGATGACAAAAGTGTCGTCTACGTATCTCTTCCATAAGGTCGGGCGTAGAGTGGCAGTCTGGATGGCGTCCGTCTCAAATTTCTCCATGAAGATGTTGGCTACAACCGGAGATAGGGGGGAGCCCATTGGGGTGCCCTCAATTTGCTTGTAGAAGGTTCCATTCCAGGTGAAGTATGTATTGGTTAAGCAGTGTCTCACCAGGGGGGGTACCCCAGCATTTAGTCCTTGATGAACCAAGTCTTCAATGATTGCGATGGTGTCAGGCACAGGCACCTTGGTGAACAAGGAAACCACATCAAAACTGACAAGCAGGTCGTCTGGGGACAGGGCAATCCCCTTGATTGTCGATACCAGGTCAGTAGAGTTTAGTACTGCAGAGGTGGTTTTTCCAGTGAAAGGCCGTAGGATTTCGGACAAAAAACGAGCCAGTTTGTAAGTGGGGGAGTTGATAGTAGAGACAATGGGACGAAGAGGTGTATCTTCTTTATGTATCTTTGGCAAGCCGTACAATCTTGGTGGCCTGGCTGCAGAAGGTTTCAACGAGAACTGTTTGGTCTGATCAATTAATGCGGTTGAAGCAGAAATGATGTTGTTGGTTTTGGAGACGAGGCTGTTGGTGGGGTCTCTTTTTATTTTTGTATAGCTGCCATCGTTGAGTAGTTCTTGAATTTTGTTGTTGTATTCTATTTTGTCCATGATGACAGTGGCATTGCCTTTGTCGGCTGAGAGGATGACAATGTCATCCCTCTTTTTTAATTGAGCTAATTCAAAACGCTCATCTTTGCTGATGTTGCTAGCTGGCATCTTAGCGTTTTTGAGGGTTACAGAGATTTCAGATCTTGCTACGTCTGCAGCGATGTGACTCAAGCCCTTGAGAGCTACATCTACTCGAGCAATTATATCATTAACTGGTATGTGTCTAGGTGTGACTGCAAAGTTTAGTCCTTTAGCTAAAACGGATTTCAAACCTTCAGAAATAGGACTGTTACTGCGATTAATTACGACTTTGTTAACATCTAGCTTTTCAATGTGTGGGTCCGGTTTCTTGTTTGAGAGGCGGTTGAATTTGGAAATCAAGTTGTCCTTACATTTAGTCGACATAGCGGCAGCTGAAGAGGCAGTCATTTTTTCCACGTGTTCCCAATCCGAAATAACCGCCTCTACGGGGAGGGTTTCCACATAACTTTGAGATCCTTCAACAAGCTCCGGGATAAGAAGGCTCAGCTAATCGAGTCTCTCACCTTTCTGAAGAGATGCCGCGACTCTAAGGTAATACCAAACGCATTTACACTAACATCTGCTGCTGTAACTTCTTCTAATGCGAAACGAATTCTGTCTAGAACTAGCTTAGCTCTTATCTCAGAGAAAATCAGACTTACGCGCACCGAACTAGATCAGTTAGACAAGACACTCTACAAATCACACTTATCTTTGAGTGCAACAATGTCCACATCGGATTGGGAACACGTGGAAAAAATGACTGCCTCTTCAGCTGCCGCTATGTCGACTAAATGTAAGGACAACTTGATTTCCAAATTCAACCGCCTCTCAAACAAGAAACCGGACCCACACATTGAAAAGCTAGATGTTAACAAAGTCGTAATTAATCGCAGTAACAGTCCTATTTCTGAAGGTTTGAAATCCGTTTTAGCTAAAGGACTAAACTTTGCAGTCACACCTAGACACATACCAGTTAATGATATAATTGCTCGAGTAGATGTAGCTCTCAAGGGCTTGAGTCACATCGCTGCAGACGTAGCAAGATCTGAAATCTCTGTAACCCTCAAAAACGCTAAGATGCCAGCTAGCAACATCAGCAAAGATGAGCGTTTTGAATTAGCTCAATTAAAAAAGAGGGATGACATTGTCATCCTCTCAGCCGACAAAGGCAATGCCACTGTCATCATGGACAAAATAGAATACAACAACAAAATTCAAGAACTACTCAACGATGGCAGCTATACAAAAATAAAAAGAGACCCCACCAACAGCCTCGTCTCCAAAACCAACAACATCATTTCTGCTTCAACCGCATTAATTGATCAGACCAAACAGTTCTCGTTGAAACCTTCTGCAGCCAGGCCACCAAGATTGTACGGCTTGCCAAAGATACATAAAGAAGATACACCTCTTCGTCCCATTGTCTCTACTATCAACTCCCCCACTTACAAACTGGCTCGTTTTTTGTCCGAAATCCTACGGCCTTTCACTGGAAAAACCACCTCTGCAGTACTAAACTCTACTGACCTGGTATCGACAATCAAGGGGATTGCCCTGTCCCCAGACGACCTGCTTGTCAGTTCTGATGTGGTTTCCTTGTTCACCAAGGTGCCTGTGCCTGACACCATCGCAATCATTGAAGACTTGGTTCATCAAGGACTAAATGCTGGGGTACCCCCCCTGGTGAGACACTGCTTAACCAATACATACTTCACCTGGAATGGAACCTTCTACAAGCAAATTGAGGGCACCCCAATGGGCTCCCCCCTATCTCCGGTTGTAGCCAACATCTTCATGGAGAAATTTGAGACGGACGCCATCCAGACTGCCACTCTACGCCCGACCTTATGGAAGAGATACGTAGACGACACTTTTGTCATCTGGCCACATGGCCGGCCTGCTCTAGACCAATTTCTCGACCACATCAATTCCATACACCCAGCCATCAGATTCACCATGGAAGTCGAAAATGATGGCAAGCTACCCTTTTTGGATGTCCTAATCAAAAGGAGACCTGATGGTTCAATGAGCCACTCTGTCTACAGGAAAGCCACCCACACGGATGCTTATCTAAAACCGGATTCCCACCACCATCCATCCCAGAAGAATTCCCTCATCAAGACTCTATATCATAGAGCCCAATGCATCTCCGACCATGAACACATTTCCAGTGAACTCAAACACGTACGCCAAGCTCTTAAAGCTAATGGTTACTCCGACTACACAATCCGCAAAGCCATCACTCCAACCATCAAGAAAGATCCTGTTGAGGAGCCTTTCAAGACCATCACCTTACCCTACATTGCTGGGGTCACAAAAAAGATCTCCAAAATCCTGATTAAACACAAGATCCAGGTCCGATTCAACACAGTACATAAAATCCGTGATCTGGTACCGTCTGTAAAAGATGTGATTCCAGACATACAGTACCCTGGCGTCTACAAACTAAGTTGCCTCTGTGGTAGCAGTTACATTGGGGAAACCAAACGACACGTCTCAGACCGCATTCGTGAACATAAAGCTGATCTAAAACACGGTAGGACAAACACCTCAGCCGTGGCAGACCACTGTTACAACTCAGTGGGCTCACATGACATTGACTTCTCCAAGACGGAGGTTCTCTGCAAGCCATCTGGCTATCATGAGAGATTCGTTCATGAGGCGATCCACATATACAAACACAGAGACAATTTTAACCGAGAAGATGGATTCAGGCTTAGCAATCATTGGAAGGACGTAATAAACCATTTCGATACACATTAGGGTGAGTTGAATAATACATAGTGTTATATTAAAATGTATAAAGTATAGGGTGGTTTACAGCAATACAGTATATAATTTAATGTTGGGTTTATCTATGGCAGTATATAGTACTGTATATGCTAAGAGAATAAAGTTTAGATGGAAGTATATTATATACTTCTTACGACGTAGAATTGTAATTTATTATTTGTTGTTAGTAACTCAGCTTATTGTAGAGTATAGTAAGTATCAGTTTATATTTTAGTTTTTTATGTAGTTTCCACTTTGGTTTTCTACGTGGTTGTTTGGCAAATGCAGCTACATATCACTAACATTCCTTTCCTTTATTAACGCTGTTCCTTGCGCCCCCCCGTGGTGCTGTTGATCCTGCATAATGCATGGGCATAATGGGACTTTGAAACCCCTCCGCCCACCTCCTATGCATTGCCCATTGGTATGCTAAATTCCTCTTCATATGCACATTCTTTTGTTAAGGCGCTCCTCCTCGCTACACCTATATAAGCTCCTAGCTTGATAATGTTCTCATTCTTCGCCTGAGGACGGCTGCTTGCGTTGTGGCCGAAACGTCGTGAGAATTGTTTTATTATGTTTTATTTTTATTATTTTATTACTTCCCTTCTACGTGACTTTACCGAAAGAACCAAGAAGATGAATCCCTGCAGTCACGAAAGCTTTAAATCGAAATATAGCTGTTCATTGTTTTGTGGCTGAAATTTTCGTTACCTGGGTTATGTTTTCTAATCAGGCCCTCCATGGTCTCTTGATTTCTCACCTGGTTACACAAATTACACTCGACTCGAATGCTTTTTCAACGAATCTCTGGATGTGCCGTGTTGATTGACCATACTTCACCAATGTGGTAAGTCGGTGGTGAATGGGATGTGCGAGGGGGGGAGGCAGGACCTTTTCAGTTGTCGCGTCATACCCCTTCAATACCAGCACAGATTTCGCACTTTCTAGTCCCTCTCATGGACACCACACGGGGTTTATCGTTGCCTGCAGCTGCACGTTGATTGGAAACGGAGTGGCACCGAGTATTGGAGTAACCGGAGCTGCGGGAAACATCACAACCCAAGCGTAACCTCTCCGCATTCCACCTTCAGCAGAAAAACTTCTGAAGGCGTCCTCGAGGTCAAACACCGGGGAACCCCACGGCAATTTACGTGCCAGATCTGCCTTACTTCTCCACGTTGACCTCACTTCCTCTATTTAAATTATAAAACAGTTTATTTTAATAGGTAAGGCCCACTGAGCTATTGTGTTCTTTTTCAGAAGCACAAATGGTAGCTCAATGAAGTGGCTTATCAAGCGGAAATTTATAGCTGCCAAATACTCAAGCGCATGTATCAACATGTCTAGGAGAAAACCGAAAACCCGGAAAAAATCATGGGGAAGACAGAAACGCAAACTCTACACATACAGCAGGCGTCAGGGTTGGGATCGAACCCATGACCTCCTGTATATCAGGCAAGGTCGTTAACGTCTCGCCACCGGAGCACCCCTTTCACAATTGTATACAACTTAAACCTCGCTCGGGCCTTCAAAACAGTCTGCGATGTTTCCCAGCAGGTTGCTCGCGACCTTTGTTCGGCTCATTTAAGAGCCCAACTTTTGGGCTTGTTGATTATCTCTTGCAGTTTCACATTCATTCATATCCCACGTTGGAGTTTCATCAGAAAATCAGAGGCAATACCCTCTTCATTTGCCCGTGCCTTTGTTTCCACCAATAACATCGTTGGAAAACAAATGCTAATACCCGGTGACCAACGTTTGTTAAAGTGAGATACCCCCTCGAATAGCAAGTCTTCATCTGCATATCCTCGGCATCACCCCGTTCCCATCGAAGTTGAAGCTCCTCCATTTAGACATTCAACGGCCTTCTCGTAGCACAGAGCTTTGTACTAGATTAGTCTATAGTTATGCATCGCTCGAGTAACTTTGTATAGTGTGAACGGGCACGCTGGTAGAACACTTTCCAAATCCGAAAGCTCAGGTGTGAACTTGGCCGCTTTAAATTTCCGATTCTTTCCGACATATGCCTATACATCGTTCATGAAAAAGGGGAGAGGGCACTCCTTCACAGTTGGCTCAGAACTTGTGCAAGAAGATGTCCACCACAGCGCTCAGATCCTCCATGGCGGCGGCAGATGAAGGCATCACGACATTATCAGTGAACACAGTGTACATTAATTTTACACAAGATGAAGCTCGATCACCTATATAACCTTTCGACTGTTAGCAACAAGTATAGCACACGAGGGGGTAGATCGCCAGCACCTCGCGACAATTGCTTCCCACGTTGAGAGGTGTACACACCAAGTGCTCATTTGCGGCCACGTCGACCTAAAGAAGGTCCAGGACTCGTTAAGAAAAAGCCTCGTCTGGTGTTGGCCCCAATTTAGAATCAAACTCGGGTCGCAGAGTTAAAAATCGCAGCGCACAAACCGCTCAGATCCACACCACAAGCGTGTACAATCCACACGGGTTAACTTGGCGCAGTAACCCTACGCAAATACACATATTGCGTTCATGAGAGAGGACTCGAGAACCGCGAGATGTCCTGGCTTAACAAACCAGGATCCAGCCATGAAAGCAGATGCCTCAAAGACGGAGTGTTATTTATTAGGTCCGCCTTTCGGCGTCATCTGGTCGAGCACCAATTGAGACGAGGCTCAAAAGAAAGCTGTTTCTGGTGTGGACCAATCAGTTTCAAGGACAATGCATATATTATCAGAGTGTGTTTTTGTTTGCATTTTGACTGCAAGTATTGTGGTTAATGCAGACATGATTCCTTGTAAAATGGTTTCAGTTTTGTTGCCAAAAAAAGGGGAAACCCCTATTATAATGGTTGTGTTAGTTAGATATTTAAACCTGTTAACGTAAATATATTTAATCTGTTAATGTAACACCAGAGAGTCGAAAATAAATACTAAATATCACAGACAATTATGACTTAACCTGGTTAATAACGTCCTTCCAATGATTGCTCAGTCGCGATATTTTAGCAATTTTTATTCACTTTATTTTCATTTTTATTTTCATTATTTAATTGTTATAATTGTTTCTATTTACGTGACTTTACCGAAAAAAACATAGAATATCAGTTTCTATATAATTTTTTTGTTCACCAAAGTTCCCGTTCCTGACACCATTGCAATCATTGAAGATTTGGTCCAACAATCACTGAATGCTCATGTACCGGCCCTGGTTAGACACTGCCTCACCAACACTTACTTCACCTGGAATGGAACATTCTACAAACAAGTTGACGGTACCCCAATTGGTTCTCCCTTATCTCCAGTTGTAGCCAATGTTTAATGGAACATTTTGAGACAGATGCCATGCAGGCATCCACCCTACGTCCTTTCTTTTGGAAGAGGTACGTAGATGACACGTTCATCATCTGGCCACATGGCCTACCTGCTCTGGACCAATTATTCAACCACATCAATTCCATACACCCAGCCATCAAATTCACCATGGAGGTGGAAAGGATGGCAAGTTACCATTCTTGGATGTTTTAATCGAAAAGAGACCAGATGGCTCAATGGAACGCTCTGTCTACAGGAAAGCCACCCATATGGATGCCTACCTAAAACCTGATTCCCACCACCATCCATGCCAGAATAATTCATTCATCAAAACGCTACAATATAGAGCTCAATGTATCTCCGACCATGAACACCTGACCAGTAAACTCTAACACGTACACCAGGCTCTCAAGGCGAATGGATATTCTGACTACACAATCCGCAAAGCCATCACCCCAACCGCGAGAAAGAAGCCATCTGAAGAATCAATCAAAACCATCACTTTCCCTTATATAGCAGAGATAGCCAAAAGATTTCCAAAATCTTGAACAAACACAAGATCCAAGTCCGATTTAACGCAGTGCATAAAATTCGTGACCTGATTCCATCTGTGAAGGACAAGATTCCTGACATGCAATATCCTGGCGTTTACAAACTAAGCTGTATCTGTGGCAGCAATGACATTCGGGAAACCAAAAGACATATCTCGGAACGTGTTCATGAACATAAGGCAGATCTGAAACACGGCAGGACCAATACTTCTGCCGTGGCTGATCATTACTTTAATGCGGCTGGCTCACGTGAAATAGATTTTTCTTAGACGTTGGTACTTTGCAAGCCGGCTGGCTATCAACAAACATTCGTTCACGAAACCATCCATTTCTACAGACACAGACACAATTTCAACCGAGACGAGGGTTTTAAACTTAGCAATCATTGGAAAAATGTCATCAACCACTTTTGGTCATGACTTGATTTGTTTTCTTGTCCACCTCAACCGTCAGCAGTGTGGGTGTGTGGAACGATGTGCAATGCATTTGATTGGTGTAGACCTACTGCCGGTGTCAGAGACCTCTCGTACATTAACACTAGCTGCCCTGCCCATCTCTAAACCTTTATTAACAGCACTTTGATTGGTGTAGACCTACTGCTAGTGTCGGAGACCTCTCCTACATTATCATTAGCTGCCCCGCCCATCTCTAAACCTTTATAAACAGCCTGCTTCAGCAGCTTTCCCCCTCTTTTTTCCCTGATGCCAATTGCTTGTGTTGTGATCGAAACGTTGTGATATTTTTATCATTTTTTATTAACTTAATTTTATTTTTATTATTTTATTGTTATTTTTTTTCTATCTACGTGACTTTACCGAAAGAACCATAGAATATGAAAGCCTGCAGTCACGAAAGTTTTAAGTCAAAATTTTACATTGAAACTGACAAGCAAATCACCTGGAGATAGTGAGATGTCCGTATCTAACGATACCAAGTGAGCCGAGTTAAGTACAGCTGAGGTGGTCTTACCAGTGAGGGCTACTTTGTAGGTGGGTGAGTCAATGGTGGAGACGATAGGCCGAAGGGGTGTCCCTTCTTCATGGATTTTTGATAAACCATAAAATCTGGGTGGTCTAGCAGCAGAGGGTTTTAAGGCTAGCCGCTTCGATGTTTCGATTAAAGATGTCGAATCAGTGATGATATTGTTGGTTTTCGTAACCAGGCGGTTGGTGGGATCTCTTGATTTTGGTATAGCTTCCATCACTAAGTAGGTCCTGAATTTTGTTGTTGTATGTGGGTTTGTCCAGGATGACAGTAGCATTGCCCTTGTTGGCTGAGAGGATGACTATGTCATCTCTCTTTTTTAGTTGAGACAAACTCAAAGCGCTCATCCTTACTGATGTTGCCAATAGGTGTCTTAGCGTTTTTGAGGATTGCAGCGATTTCCGATCTTGCCACGTCTGCAGGAATGTGTCCCAAACCCTTAAGGACTACGTCGACCTGGACAATGATAAGTCTCTGTGTGGGAAATCTGTGGGTCTCGGTGTGGTGAGTGTGTGGGTCTCTGTGTGGTAAATGTGTGGGTCTCTGTGTGGTGAGTGTGTGGGTCTCTGTGTGGTGAGTGTGTGGGTCTCTGTGTGGTGAGTGTGTGGGTCTCTGTGTGGGAAGTGTGTTGGTCTGTGTTACTCTGTGTGGTGAGTATGTGGGTGTCTGTGTGGTGAATTTGAGTCTCTGTGTGGTGAGTGTGTGCGTCTCTGTGTGGTGAGTGTGTGGGTCTCTGTGGGTCTTTGTGTGTATCTGTGTGAGGTGAGTCTGTGGGTCTCTGTGTGAGGTGAGTCTGTGGGTGTCTGTGTGTGGTTAGTGTGTGTGTCTTTGTGAGGTGTGTCTGTGGGTGTCTTTGTGTGGTTAGTGTGTGTGTCTTTGTGAGGTGAGTCATTGTGTGTCTGTGTGAGGTGAGTCTGTGGGTGTCTGTGTGATAAGTCTTGTGGGTCTCTGTGTGGTGAGTGTGTGGGTCTCTGTATGGTGAGTGTGTGGGTCTCTGTATGGTGAGTGTGTGGGTCTCTGTGTGGTGAGCATGTGGGTCTCTGTGTGGTGAGTGTGTGGGTCTCTGTGTGGTGAATATGTGGGTCAATGTGTAGGGAGTCTGTGGGTCTCTGTGGGTCTCTGTGTGTGTCTGTGTGAGGTGAGTCTGTGGGTCTCTGTGTGAGGTGAGTCTGTGGGTCTCTGTGTGTGTCTGTGTGTGGTGAGTGTGTGTGTCTTTGTGAGGTGAGTCTGTGTGTGTCTGTGTGAGGTGAGTCTGTGGGTGTCTGTGTGAGGCGAGTCTGTGGGTGTCTGTGTGTGGTGAGTGTGTGTGTCTGTGTGAGGTGAGTCTGTGGGTGTCTGTGTGTGGTGAGTGTGTGGGTCTCTGTGTGGTGAATCTGAGTCTCTGTGTGGTGAGTGTGTGGGTCTCTGTGTGGTTAGTGTGTGGGTCTCTGTGTAGGGAGTGTGTGGGTCTCTGTGTGCTGAGTGTGTGGGTCTCTGTGTGGTGTGTGCGTCTCTGTATGGTGAGTGTGTGGGTGTCTGTGTGGTGAGTCTGAGTCTCTGTGTGGTGAGTGTGTGGGTCTCTGTGTGGTAAATGTGTGGGTCTCTGTGTGGTGAGTATGTGGGTCTCTGTGTGGTGAGTGTGTGGGTCTCTGTGTGGTGAATATGTGGGTCAATGTGTAGGGAGTCTGTGGGTCTCTGTGGGTCTCTGTGTGTGTCTGTGTGAGGTGAGTCTGTGGGTTTCTGTGTGAGGTGAGTCTGTGGGTCTCTGTGTGTGTCTGTGTGTGGTGAGTGTGTGTGTCTATGTGAGGTGAGTCTGTGGGTGTCTGTGTGTGGTTAGTATGTGTGTCTGTGTGAGGTGTGTCTGTGGGTGTCTGTGTGTGGTGAGTGTGTGGGTCTCTGTGTGGTGAATATGTGGGTCAATGTGTAGGGAGTCTGTGGGTCTCTGTGGGTCTCTGTGTGTGTCTGTGTGTGGTGAGTGTGTGTGTCTTTGTGAGGTGAGTCTGTGTGTGTCTGTGTGAGGTGAGTCTGTGGGTGTCTGTGTGAGGTGAGTCTGTGGGTGTCTGTGTGTGGTGAGTGTGTGTGTCTGTGTGAGGTGAGTCTGTGGGTGTCTGTGTGTGGTGAGTGTGTGGGTCTCTGTGTGATGAGTTTGCGGGTCTCTGTGTGGTGAGTCCGTGGGTCTATGTGTGATGACTCTGCGGGTCTCTGTGTGGTGAATCTGAGTCTCTGTGTGGTGAGTGCGTGGGTCTCTGTGTGGTTAGTGTGTGGGTCTCTGTGTAGGGAGTGTGTGGGTCTCTGTGTGCTGAGTGTGTGGGTCTCTGTGTGGTGTGTGCGTCTCTGTATGGTGAGTGTGTGGGTGTCTGTGTGGTGAGTCTGAGTCTCTGTGTGGTGAGTGTGTGGGTCTCTGTGTGGTGAGTGTGTGGGTCTCTGTGTGGTGAGTGTATGGGTCATTGTGTAGGGAGTCTGTGGGTCTCTGCGTGTCTCTTTGTGTGTCTGTGTGAGGTGAGTCTGTGGGTTTCTGTGTGAGGTGAGTCTGTGGGTCTCTGTGTGTGTCTGTGTGTGGTGAGTGTGTGTGTCTATGTGAGGTGAGTCTGTGGGTGTCTGTGTGTGGTTAGTATGTGTGTCTGTGTGAGGTGTGTCTGTGGGTGTCTGTGTGAGGTGAGTCTGTGGGTGTCTGTGTGTGGTGAGTGTGTGGGTCTCTGTGTGATGAGTTTGCGGGTCTCTGTGTGGTGAGTGCGTGGGTCTCTGTGTGATGACTCTGCGGGTCTCTGTGTGGTGAATCTGAGTCTCTGTGTGGTGAGTGTGTGGGTCTCTGTGTGGTTAGTGTGTGGGTCTCTGTGTAGGGAGTGTGTGGGTCTCTGTGTGCTGAGTGTGTGGGTCTCTGTGTGTTGTGTGCGTCTCTGTATGGTGAGTGTGTGGGTCTCTGTGTAGGGAGTGTGTGGGTCTCTGTGTGGTTAGTGTGTGGGTCTCTGTGTAGGGAGTGTGTGGGTCTCTGTGTGGTGAGTGTGTGAGTCTCTGTGTGTGTCTGTGTGAGGTGAGTATGTGGGTCTCTGTGTGTGTCTGTGTGTGGTGAGTGTGTGTGTCTATGTGAGGTGAGTCTGTGGGTGTCTGTGTGTGGTTAGTATGTGTGTCTGTGTGAGGTGTGTCTGTGGGTGTCTGTGTGAGGTGAGTCTGTGGGTGTCTGTGTGAGGTGAGTCTGTGGGTGTCTGTGTGTGGTGAGTGTGTGTGTCTGTGTGAGGTGAGTCTGTTGGTGTCTGTGTGTGGTGAGTGTGTGGGTCTCTGTGTGATGAGTTTGCGGGTCTCTGTGTGGTGAGTGCGTGGGTCTCTGTGTGATGACTCTGCGGGTCTCTGCGTAGTGAATCTGAGTCTCTGTGTGGTGAGTGTGTGGGTCTCTGTGTGGTAAGTGTGTGGGTCTCTGTGTAGGGAGTGTGTGGGTCTCTGTGTGCTGAGTGTGTGGGTCTCTGTGTGGTGTGTGCGTCTCTGTATGGTGAGTGTGTGGGTCTCTGTGTGGTGAGTCTGAGTCTCTGTGTGGTGAGTGTGTGGGTCACTGTGTGGTTAGTGTGTGGGTCTCTGTGTAGGGAGTGTGTGGGTCTCTGTGTGGTGAGTGTGTGGGTCTCTGTGTGGTGAGTGTGTGGGTCATTGTGTAGGGAATCTGTGGGTCATTGTGTAGGGAGTCTGTGGGTCTCTGCGGGTCTCTGTGTGTGTCTGTGTGAGGTGAGTCTGTGGGTCTCTGTGTGAGGTGAGTCTGTGGGTCTCTGTGTGTGTCTGTGTGTGGTGAGTGTGTGTGTCTATGTGAGGTGAGTCTGTGGGTGTCTGTGTGTGGTTAGTATGTGTGTCTGTGTGAGGTGTGTCTGTGGGTGTCTGTGTGTGGTTAGTGTGTGTGTGTCTGTGTGTGTTGAGTGTGTGTGTCTGTGTGAGGTGAGTCTGTGAGTGTGTGTGTGTGGTGAGTGTGTGGGTCTCTGCGTGATGAGTCTGCGGGTCTCTGTGTGGTGAGTGCGTGGGTCTCTGTGTGGTGAGTGTGTGGGTCTCTGTGTGGTGAGTGTGTGGGTCTCTGTGTGGTGAGTGTGTGCGTCTATTTATGGTGAGTGTGTGGGTCTCTGTGTGGTGAGTCTGTGGGTCTTTGCGTGGTAAGTCTGTGGGTCTTTGTGTGGTGAGTGTGTGGGTCTCTGTGTGGTGAGTGTGGGTCTCTGCGTGGTGAGTGTGTGGGTCTCTGTGTGGTGAGTCTGAGGGTCTCTGTGTAGTGAGTCTGTGGGTCTCTGTGTGGTGCATCTGAGTCTCCGTGGGTGTCTATACATTTCCACACGATGATGATGTTATCAGCCACTTGGTTGAGCTACATAGCTCCTTACCTAGTAAAATTTGAAATGTTTTAGTTTAGTATTTGGGTCTCTATGTATCTATGTGGGTCTCTGTGTGTCTCTGGGTATCTATGGGTCTCTGTGTTTCCCTGGATCTCTGTGTGTCTCTCTCCGTTTCCATGTATCTCGATGGGTCTCTATGTGTCCCTGTCAGTCTCTATGTATCTCTATGTATCTCAATTGGTCTCTATGTATCATTATGGGTCTCTCTGTATCTCTATGGGTCTCTGTGTATCCCTGGATCTCTGTGTGTCCCTGTCCGACTCTATGGATCTCTATGTATCTCCATGGGTTTCTATGTATATCTATGGGTCTCTACGTATCACTATGGGTCTCTGTGTGTCTCTATGAGTTTCTATTTATCACTATGGGTCTCTGTGTATCTCTGGATCTCTGTGTGTCTCATTCGGCCTCTGTATCTCTGTGGTTCTGTATGGTTATCTATGGGTCTCTGTGTATCTCTATGGGTCTCTGTGTATCACTCTGAGTCTCTGTGTATCTCTATGGGTCTTTATGTATCACGATGGGTCTCTGTGTGTCTCTATGGATAAGCGTGGTTTCTTAAGCGAACTGGGAAATGTGGTGGGCGCATAACATGGGATACGATGGGAGCTCTATGGGATTGGCCGGCGGGTGCGATTGTAATGCGTAGTGCGGATAAGCGTGGTTTATTCAGCGAACTGGGGAATGTGGTGAAGGGTAACGTGGGATCCTATTGGAGTAGCCGGTGAAGGTGATTGCAATTTGTAGCGTGGATAAGTAAGGTGATTTTGTTATGTAGGAAATTTGGTGGAAGGTTTGATGTAAAGCCTATAGCATCCTATGGGATTAGCCAGTGAACGTGATTGCAATTTGTAGTGTGGATAGGTTAGGTATGCTGTCCATGATGACTCGTGCAGAACTCATTAATTGTAACTCAAACACATGCCTCACCCCCCTTGTGACGTCACCACAGGCTTGGTGCATGAGGAGGTCACGGGTCAGACCCAGCAGGTGCTATGGGCTGACTGCTGTGCCAGGCTAGGTGCAGGAGGAGGTTACGTTACAGACCCAGCAGGTGCCATGGGTTGAGTGCTGTGCCAGGCTAGGTACAGGAAGAGGTCACGGGACAGACTCAGCAGGTGCCATGGGTTGACTGCTGTGCCAAGCTAGGTACAGGACGAGGTCAAGGGACACAACCAGCAGGTACCATGGGTTGACTGCTGTGCCAGGCTAGGTGCATCTGACGACAAACATCTGGGCAGTTCACCACCATTGGTTCAAGCAGAGCCTGTCTGCTTCTGCTGATGAGACACGGACCTGGGTTGGGCAGACTCCAAATATACAGCAGCAGTCGGGATGGAACCCACGACCTCCTGAGACCAGGCGAGGTAGTTAACATCTCATCAGGGTCGGGATCAAATCCACGACCCCCTTCGTACCAGGTGAGGTAGTCAACATCTGGACCCAAGTCCACTGAGACCCCAGGCAGCAGCAACTCGCCACAACAAACACAATTGCAACGTTCTGTTGAGTCCTCTTATTTATTAACAACAATCGATGAACAAATAATGGTCTAGATATATACGTGTAATGCGAGCGTAAACGGGCTCGCGGGATGTGACATAACAGGTGGGAGGAGTTAGGGTCACGTGGGGAGAGAGAAAGCTTTTAAGGACAGGAACCGGAAGGGCTGGGGGAGAGTGTGAGAATAAAGACAGGAGGCCACGCAGGGCAGGAGAAGGAAATTGGCGTGATCGCCACAGGGTTGGGACTCGGCACCATTGGCCAGCGGTGTCCGGGCACGGAGGCGACGGAGAGCCAGCAGCGGGGCTGCATAGTGAGCAGCCGTGGGGCTGCAGGTCGGAGGCAGAGAGGCTGAGTAACGAGCCAGCAGCGGGGCTGCATAGTGAGCCAGCAACAAGTCTGCAGGAGCGACGGCAGCAGTGGGGCTGCCGAGCGGGAGACGGAGGAGACTTTGAGCAAGACGCCGTGCGGGCAAAGTTGTACGAACCAATAAAGGACAACGGAGACAGACCCAGTGCAAGAGTCCTTTATTACACTGGTGTCAGAAGTGAAACGGCATGTCAAAACAGCTGAGAAGAAATAATATCCCCGCACCGTCTGCTACATCTTCCGACGACGACGACCTTCCTCAGGCAGTGGCGCTGCCAACGATGGAGGGAGAAATCGACGCGGAAACGAGTGACGGCCCAGGGGTGCAAGAGGTCGCCACTTCGGTGGATCCGCCCACGCTGGGGGATGCTGACCAGCGATGGAGACAGATGGCGGCCCAGCTGGAGACTTTAAAGACCGTCTTGGCACAACTGTGCGACCTCGTCACGCCGGCGACGGGTTCGGGGAGGCCCGGGGGTGAACAACAGACCAGGGCCTTGCCTGCACAGCCAGCGCCCTCCGCCACGCGGCACGAGGACGCCATCTTGGGCGTGGCGGGAGAAGAACCGCGGGAAGCCGCCATCTTGCGCCCTCCGCGGCGGAAAGCCGCCATCTTTGACACGTTGCGGTGCGACGCCATCTTGAACATGCCACGCGACGCGCCATCTGCAGAGGACAGCGGAGCGAGGACCCGCAGCCGTCACTTGACAACAGTTAAAGAATTCTCAATTGGAGGCGACTGGAGTGCGTTCGCCTGCCGATTTTTGGCGGCGGTACGCTCCGCCAGATGGACTGACACCGAGGCCCTGGAAGTTCTGCCAACTCTTCTCGACGATGAGTCGGTCAGATTTTTCCGTTCCATCAAGGCCGAGAAGAAGAAACTGAGAGGGGTTTTTGATGAGATGGCGGATGCGTAAGAGCCACCGGATGACGCGCACCGACAATTCGTTCAGCGCCAGCGGGCACCTGAAGAGTCGCCGGTGGCATACAGGGGTGCTGTCCTGGAATTGGCCATGACCGCATACCCTGAGACGGAGCCTGACCTATTGGAACCCCTTATTTTGGGCAAAATGCTGGAGCTGTCGAGAGATTTGGAGATCCCTATGCCGGTGTGCGGCCATGAGAAGTTGACGTCACGGGCTGCTGCGAAGTGTTTGGATGCCCAGTTTAATCTGCGCCGTTGGAAGCAGGTGACAGCGTGGACGGGGGGGCCCATCGTGGAGGGGGGTGCCGTGGGTTGGGATCCCAAGAAGGCGGTCTACGTTCCTGACGGGGGGGGCCCGCAGGAATTGACGGCCGCCTCTGCGCAGTGGCCTGCCCGCGGAGGGCCGGGGCCGCGATCTGCGCCGACGCGGGAGCGTCAGGATGGAGGGAGTCCTGTGCGTCGCAACGACGTCGAGTGTTTTCGCTGCGGTCGCAAAGGCCACTTCGCCAGGGATTGTTGGGCCCGTATCCCGGGGCCACCCCAGCAGGAGGCCTCGACCACAGACGTGCCGCGGAAGGACCCTCCAGGACAGGCAAGTCGGTGCGCACCAGACACCCGGCAAGGCTTGGCACCTCATTCATCACCGTTGCCGCGCGATCCGGTTGTCGTTAACAACGGGAGGCCGCCGAATGGCCTATGTCGCTCGGTAACGCAGTGGCGTAAATTGGCACAGCGGGTTGTTGCGGCCGCTACTGGTTCGTCCACTGTGCCAGGGTCGACGTGCGCATTTTAGTAGACTCCGGTGCGTCCGCGACGATTATATCGGATGTCATTTTCCATTTGTTGGGCATCCCGCCGGACGTAGTGCGCCCGGTTTACGATTCCTGTGTAGCAGCGAACGGGGGAAGTATGGGCATTGTGGGCCAGGTGGACGCCAATATATCCATCGGGGGGGTGTCGGCCTCAGGAACTGTGTTGATTTCGAGGTCCCTTGCGGTTCCGTGTTTGTTGGGGACTGATTTTCTAGCCAAAATGCCCATTCTAATAAGAGTTAATCAAAATTGCATTGAATTACCGGGGGGTCGAAAAATTTCATTTTTGCCGTCGCCCTAGGGGCGACCCGCTCCGGTCTGCCAGGTGCAGGTGCTGTCCGAGGTATCTGTTGACATTCCACCTGGTTCACAGATGCTTATCCCCTTGCGATATCGGAAACCGGTGCCTGGTCGGGAAGGAGCGCCTGGGGTTTTGTTATCACCGTCCGCAACCATTACGGGCGGGTCGGCGCTGGTCGGGGCGCAAACTATTATCCGGCCGGACCAGCAGCCGTTTTTTCAGGTGCTCAATGGGAGTACGGAGAATGTTTGCGTGCCGGCCGGAACGGTCGTGGCCCATGCCACGACAGCGTTCACGGCCCATGACGATCTGGGCCACCGGGATGTGGTTGGCGGAGTTTCAGGCCCTACGGGCCAAGATGATCGCTGGGTCGCCGAATTGTGCGGGGAGAATTCATCCCTGACCGGGGAACAGCGATCCGTGCTTCGCGCGCTATTGTTGAGTTATTCCGATGTGTTTAGCTTCGACGATTTGGACTTGGGACGCACCTCCCTGCTTTCCCATCATATTGGCACGGGGGACGCTGCTCCGATTCGGTTGAACTCGCATCGGATGAGCCCGGCGGAGTGAGACCATGTTCGTGGAGCAGTGGATGACATGCTGGCTGCGGACATAATATCTCCGTCTAACAGCCCATGGGGCGCGCCTGTAGTCTTGGTCAAAAAGAAAGACGGCAAATTGCGATTTTGCGTCGATTTCCGCAAATTAAACAAAGTGTCCGTGGCGGATGCGTATCCCCTGCCGCGTATGGATGATTCCCTCGATGCCTTGTCGGGGGCGAAGTTCTTTTCGACGCTGGATCTCTCTTCGGGATTCTGGCAGCTTCCCCTCGATGAGTCCTCGAGGGAAAAGACTGCTTTCCGTACGCCGCAGGGCCTATTTCAATTTAATTGTCTTCCGATGGGGTTGAATGCTGCCCCCGCCACATTTCAGAGGTTGATGGAGCTGGTATTAACGGGGTGGCAGTGGGAGACATGTCTGATATATTTAGACGACATCATCGTCTTTAGCCGCACATTTGACGAACATCTACAGAGACTGGAGGCGGTGTTTGCCAGGATGCGCTCCGTCAATCTGAAATTTAAACCTCAGAAATGTCACCTATTGCAACGATCCGTGCGCTATTTGGGACACATAGTCAGTGCCGACGGGGTTGCCACGGATCCGGAGAAGACGGCGTGCGTCCGCAACTGGCCAACCCCGGCCACGGTGGGGGATGTGTGTCGCTTCTTGGGGTTTGCCTCATATTACCGTAGGTTCGTTCCCAATTTTGCAACGATTGCTAGGCCTCTGCACCTCCTTACGGGTAGAGGACGGAAATTCAGTTGGAGCCCGCCGGAGGAGGCGGCATTTAAGGGCCTGCGTGATCGTTTGGCGACGGCGCCAACATTGGACTATCCCGATTTCGATCACCCTTTCATTCTGGACACAGACGCGAGTGACACGGGCATTGGGGCCGTTCTGTCGCAGTCCAAAGGCGGTGTGGAACGCGTGGTGGCGTACGGTAGCCACGTCTTGTCCCCCGCAGAAACCCGCTACTGCGTCACTCGCCGCGAACTTTTGGCCATTGTCTATTTTCTCCGCCAATTTCGGCCGTATCTCTACGGCCGTTCGTTTATTGTGCGCACGGATCATGCGGCTTTACAATATGTTCTGAAGGTAGACCAACCATCTGGCCAACTGGCACGATGGTTGGACACTCTGTAGGAGTTTTCCTTCCATATTCAGCATCAGAAGGGGGCGCGTCACGCAAATGCGGACGCGCTCTCCAGGTTACTGCAAGGATCCCCTTGCGCTTGCGCGTCAGGTACGCATAGGTGTACGCCGACTCAGCAGCCCCCTCGGCCTATTGCGTTAGCGGTCGAGGTGCCTGAGGCTCCAGTGTGCCTGGGACCGGCCGATGGGGTTCTGAACCTTCCACGAGCAGTGTGGATTCGTGAACAAATGCTTGACGACTCGTTGGGGACTCTGTGGAGTCTGGCTGCAAAGGGAGGGGGGGGACTGGTTTCCGGAGGGACGCCGGGGGCCGCTCTCCGCGACGGACTGCTGATGTGGAGGGAGGGGTTACATGATCGCTGGCGTCTTGTTGTACCGTCGTCGTTACGGTACGAATTGATTAGGACTCTGCATTGCGACACGCTATTACACCTGGGGGTGCAGAAAACCTTGTTGATGTTGCAGCGAGACTACTTCTGGCACGGCATGACGACGGATGTCGTCGGGCACGTTCGCGCGTGTCCCAAGTGTGCCCGGCGGAAGCCGCCTAAACACCCATATGTGCCGCCGGTACAGTCTATACAGGTGTCTCGAGTTAACGAGTTGGTGGCGTTGGATATTTTGGGACCCTTCCCGCCATCTGCTAAGGGTAATAAATACTTGCTAGTTGGAGTGGAGTATCTCTCCCGCTGGCCGATGGCCTTGCCCCTGCCCGACCAGTCGGCGGCGTCCATTACGGACGCCTTTCTATTTGGATATGTCATGGACAAGGGGGCGCCGGAGAGGCTGCTCACGGATCAGGGCCGGAATTTTTCTTCTAAATTGTTGGGGGAGGTGTGCGCTGCTCTGGGGACCAAAAAGATCCGGACATCCCCCTACCACCCGCAGACGGATGGCATGGTGGAACGACTAAATCGGACGCTGTCAGCCATGCTGTGTCACACGGTTAATGAGAAGCAAGCTGACTGGGATTTGCACATCCCTGGGGTACTCTCGGCATACCGGATGACGCCTCACGCGTCCACAGGATATTCTCCGTTTTTTCTCATGTACGGTCGCGAAAACGTGCCGCCAATGGATGTGCAGTTGGGAACGGGAGTGAGAGGGCCTATTAAGCCTCTCCCCGATTACATTCAGGACGCCGTTCGCCACGTCGCTGAGGCGCGGGAGGGGGCCCGATTGGCTACTGCCAAAACCCAGGCCCGAAACGAACGTTGCGCTCGACGCTCGAAGGGGAAGTGCCCCTGGAAGGTGGGGGACATGGTTTGGCTGCATTGCCCGCAGGTGCGAGCAGGAACCTCCCCTAAATTGCATAAACCATGGCAGGGGCCTGTTAGGCTCATTGAGGTTCCTAACCCGCAGTTCGCGCACGTTCGGTTCGGATCTCAGCGCTGGTAAGTCCATACGTCTCGGTTGAAACCATACGTGGCCCCTCGGACGGATGCGTCATCTCCTGATGTTGCCTTGCCGGTGTCTGTTGCTGCCGACGCACCCTTGCCTGTGCCTGTTGACCCTGCAAGAGCGCCTGTCGTGCCTTCTACAGACGAACTGGCCGTGACACTGCAGGAGGCAGCGGACTCTGCTCTGGGTGGGCCTACCACGGCTGCGGGGACACCTGACCCCGCCGCCCCTCCAACCCCACCACAGACACGGTTGCGGGACGTCCCGGACTCGGGTCCTTCAGGGGAATGGGACCTTGGCGTTGACGGGCCTCCAATAGCGACAGGGGGTTTTGACCCTGTCGCTCCTAAAACCCCGTCGCGTTCTCGGTCTGCAGGGGGGCCGCCGCTCGTCCGGGACGGGCCGGCGACCCGCACACGTTCAAAATCTTTATTTTCCTTGATTGTTGTTCTTGTTCTTGTTGTTATTGTTATTATTGTTGTATTCTCCATTGTCCGGTCACGGCTGATGGTTGTTGGTCGCTCGCATTACTTGTTCTGTTTCAGCCGAGGACGGCTGGAATTTTCTCGACGGGGGAGGGTGGTGTAATGCGAGCGTAAACGGGCTCGCGGGATGTGACGTAACAGGTGGGAGGAGTTAGGGTCACGTGGGGAGAGAGAGAGATTTTAAGGACAGGAACCGGAAGGGCTGGGGGAGAGTTTGAGAATAAAGACAGGAGGAGGCCACGCAGGGCAGGAGAAGGAAAGTGGCGTGATCGCCACAGGGTTGGGACTCGGCACCGTTGGCCAGCGGTGTCCGGGCACGGAGGCGACGGAGAGCCAGCAGCGGGGCTGCATAGTGAGCAGCCGTGGGGCTGTAGGTCGGAGGCAGAGAGGCTGAGTAACGAGCCAGCAGCGGGGCTGCATAGTGAGCCAGCAACAAGTCTGCAGGAGCGACGGCAGCAGTGGGGCTGCCGAGCGGGAGACGGAGGAGACTCTGAGCGAGACGCCGTGCGGGCAAAGTTGTACGAACCAATAAAGGACAACGGAGACAGACCCAGTGCAAGAGTCCTTTATTACATATGTACACATTATTACATTATAACTTTTTCTCATCTCTATCCTAACTCTTCACACGCGCACGTGTGGGTGGTGAGTGCGGGTTGTGAGTACGGGTGGTGAGTGTGGGTGGTGAGTGTAGGTGGTGTGGTGAGTGTGGGTGGTGTGGTGAGTGTGGGTGGTGAGTGTGGGTGGTGTGTGTGGTGAGTGTGGTGTGGTGAGTGTGGGTGGTGAGTGTGGGTGGTGTGGTGAGTGTGGGTGGTGAGTGTGGGTGGTAATTGTGGATGGTGAGTGTGGGTGGTGTGGTGAGTGTGGGTGGTGAGTGTGGATGGTGAGTGTGGGTCCACTCCGCTACTCTGCCGTGGGCCGCCCACCACAGAGCAGCAGGCGGCTGAGGAGCGTGCGGACTGAGCGGACTGAGCGGAGTGAGCGTAGTGAGCGGAGCGCCCTGCCCACACGCGCCAGGGCACCTCGCTCTCTCTCCTCCTCCTCTTCCTCCTTCTCTTTATTCTCCTCCTCTTTATCCTCCTCGTTGTCGTCATCCTCCTCCTGCGTCTCCACCACCTTCACCACCACCTCCGTCCTCTCTCCAAAGGTCTGGGTGAGCGGTCCCGACAACGATAACGACGATGACGATGATGACGATGATGACGATGATGATGATGACGATGATGACAATGGGAGCTTCTCATCCGGCTCCGCTATGTGGAGAGAGAGGCAGCAGCACCACAGCAGCACATCATCGTCATCATTATCATCATCATCATCGTCATCATTGTCATCATCGTCATCATCATCATTGTCATCATCGTCATCATCGTCGTCGTCATTGTCATCATCATCATCATCGTCATCATCGTCATCGTCGTCATCCTCAACGTCATCATCATCAGCGTCATCATCGTCATCGTCATCATCTTCGTCATCGTCATCATCATCTTCATCATCGTCGTCATCGACGTCATCCTCAACGTCATCGACGTCATCCTCAACGTCATCATCATCATCATCGTCGTTATCATCGTCATCGTCGTCATCCTCATCGTCATCATCGTCGTCATCGTCATCATCATCGTCATCATCATCATCGTCATTATCCTCGTCGTCATCATCATCATCATCATCATCGTCGTCGTCATCATCATCGTCATCATCATCATCGTCGTCGTCATCCTCATCATCCTCATCGTCGTCATCCTCATCGTCGTCATCCTCATCGTCGTCATCGTTATCATCGTCATCGTCATCATCAACGTCATCAGACCCACAGAGACCCATACTCATAGAGACCCATATAGACCCACAGACACCCATAGACCCACAGAGACCCATAGACCCACAGAGACCCATAGACCCACAGAGACCCATAGACCCATGTAGACCATTCATAGCAGCAGTCAATTACTCGAAGTGCGTGACGCCGATTCTAAACGTGAAGGGGAAAATCTGGAGGACCCGGAAAAGAATCCACGCGGTGACCACCACGGGGACAGAAAATCAGATTGCAAATATACAGCAGCGGCAGGCATCGTCAGTGTCGGGATCGAGCCCACGACCTCCTGTGTACCAGGCGAGGTAGTTAACATCTCATCAGGGTCGGGATCAAGCCCACGACCTCCTGCGTACCAAACGAGGTGGTTAACATCTCATCAGGGTCTGGATCCAACCGACGACCTCCTGTGTACCAGGTGAGGTGGTTAACATCTCATAATGGTCGGGATCGAACCCACGAACTCCTGTGTACCAGGGGAGGTAGTCAACATCTCACCAGGGTCAGAATTGAACCCACAACCTCCTGCGTACCAGGTGAGGTAGTTAACGTCTCATCAGGGTTGGGATCGAACCCACGATATCCTGCATACCAGGCGAGGTAGTTAACATATCATCAGGGTCGGGATCGAACCCACAACCTTCTGCGTACCAGGCGAGGTAGTTAACATCTCATCAGGGTCGGGATCGAACTCACGACCTCCTGCGTACCAGGCGAGGTACTGAACGTCTCATCTGGGTCGGGATCGAACCCACGACCTCCTGCGTACCAGGCGAGGTAGTTAACGAGATAACGTCTCATCAGGGTTGGGATCAAATACACGACCTCCTGCGTACCAGGCGAGGTAGCTAACGTCTCATCAGGGTCGGGGTCGAACCCACGACCTCCTGCGTACCAGGCGAGGTAGTTAACATCTCTTTAGGGTCGGGATCGAACCCGGGACCTCCTGCATACCAGGCGAGGTAGGTAACATCACATCAGGGTCGGGATCGAACCCACGACCTCCTGGGTACCAGGCGAGGTAGTCAACATCTCATCAGGGTCGGGATCAACCCCACGACCTGCGTACCAGGCGAGGTAGTTAACGTCTCATCAGGGTCGGGATCGAACCCACTACCTCCTGCGTACCAGGCGAGGTACACAGAGAGAGGCTCACCGTGGCGCAGCAGCTGCAGAGCCCTGCACAGGAGTGGTGCCGCCGCTGCTGCTGATGGTGGTGATGGCCCAGCTGGTGGTGTAGGCCCAGCTGGTGGTGGTGGTCCGGATGGTGGTGGTGGTGGCCCGGATGGTGGCAGTGGTGAGGGTGGCCTCGATTGTGGTGGGGGTGGCCTCGCTGGCGGTGGTGGCCGGGGTGGTGGGGGTGGCCTAGCTGGTTGTGGTGGCCCGGATGGTGGCGGTGGTGGTGGCCCGGATGGTGGCGGTGGTAGAGGTGGCCTCGCTGGTGGTGGAGGTGGCCTCGCTGGTGGTGGTGGCCGGGGTGGTGGGGGTGGCCTCACTGGTGGTGGTGGCCGGGGTGGTGGGGGTGGCCTCGCTGGTGGTGGTGGCCGGGGTGGTGGGGGTGGCCTCGCTGGTGGTGGTGGCCGGGTTGGTGGTGGTGGCCCGGATGGTGGCGGTGGTGGCTTCGCTGGTGGTGGGGGTGGCCTTGCTGGTGGTGATGGCCGGGGTGGTGGGGGTGGCCCAGCTGGTGGTGGTGGCCCAATGGTGGCGGTGGTGGTGGCCCGGATGGTGGCGGTGGTGATGGCCCGGATGGTGGCGGTGGTGGCCCGGATGGTGATGGGGGTGGCCCTGCTGGTGGTGGCCCGGGTGGTGGTGGTGGTGGTTTGGAGCCAGCTGTGAGCCAGCGCCTGCTCAGGCGTCATCCGGAGATTCGGATCCCATCTATTGGGAGACGCACGGGGAGGGAGGGAAGTGTGGGGGGGAGACGCACACGTGGTAAGAGGGGCATGGTGAGATGATTTGACAGGGTGGGAGGTGGGGGGAGAGTGGGGAGATGGCGGCGTGGGGGGGGAGAGATGGAGAAAGTGGGAGGGAGTGGCTGTGGAAAGTGAGTGGGTGGCAGAGCTGTCAACCCGTACCGTTTATTCGATATTCTTGTACAGGGTAATTGAGTTTTCAGGTCCGTACGGAGTGCAGCCGTTTCAATTCTGGGTAACAACAATAATTTGTGTCTATTTGTTTGTGTTTGTCCCTTGTGATGGGACTTTGCAGGATAAACGTTGAGATTTATAAGGGTCATGGGGTGACCAATAAAGGTCTGAATTGGGTCTGTAGTAAGATAGGGCACTGATAAAGGGTTGACAGGTATGGGGTGATGAGTGGGGATGAGTGAGTGGGGATGAGTGAATGGGTATGAGTGAGTGGGGATGAGTGAGTGGGGTTCAGTGAGTGGGGCTGAGTGAGTGGGGGTGCATGGGGGCGTGTCGGGGTGGGTGAGGGTGAGCGAGGGGTGAGTGTGGTTCGTACTGCAGGCAGCGGCTGACGAAGTCCACCAGCTGAGGGTGGTGACCCTGCAGCGCGCAGTGCAGGGGGAGGCTTCCCGGTGGCCGCTGCTTGGACACGTTGTATGGGAGGCCCTCAGAGTCTGCAGAGACAGAAAGACGCATGCAGAGTCACCAACCACCACGTCGCCCACATACCAACTCACCCACTCACCTACCAACCCACTATGTCACTCACTCACCCACCCCCTCACCTACCTACTCACCTACCCAACCACTCACCCGACCGCTCACTCACACACCCACCTATGCTTCCTAGCGACTGCTACAGAGAGCCCCAAACCCCACCCCACCTCCCACCTCCGGGATATTCAGAGACCCTCCCCAGCCCCCCCCCCCCCCCCCCCCACAAAAGAACCCTATAAGAGCCTCCCTGCCACCCACCAACTAACAAAACGGAATGGGTTACGTCGCTGGCGCCAGCCTGCCCGAGCCTTCGACTCACCAAAGTAAAGTGTCCTGTTTGGGGCTTCGTCCACCATCTTTTTCGGGGGCATGCCCAGGATCTGCGCACGGTTTCGGACGAAGAGAAAAGGAGGAGGGGGGGGTGTAGCCTCAGCGGGCCCATTGGACAGGGGCGGTTTCTTCATTAGGGCGATTGGGCGACGCACCACCAATGTGTGAAAGGGACTTTTTCAATCACATTAACAATCTCATTCAACCACAGAGCTATGCTAGCCGTTACTGTGCCTCTGGATATAGTCCAATCAGCGTCATGTCACGTTCTGTGGAGTACCGCCTCTTTTTGGGCGAATTCACTCCGGCTGAGAATCGCCCCGTGTGGTCCCATAGACTTACATTCAAAGATGTTTTTTTTCGAAGGGCGGGCGCTGCAATGCATTCTCTATGGCTTCCGGGAGGGCTCGCACTAACGTGCTTACGTCATCATACGTAAGCACGTTTCAGTCAACAAAATTATTTGTCGCCACCTAGTGGAATCTTTAATAAAAGAAACTGAGTGGATTGTAATAATAGTAAGTATAGAAACAAACAAGATGTATTGTAAGAGTCACTTTATTTTTCATTAATATTAAAGAAGTGAAGTTGCCTTTACATGCTTAAGCTGTTAATTTATCCATTGCATGGGTGGACCTTATCCTTATCAATCATCCAGACATTTGCCCCCCCTGAGAGATTTTGCAGGAGCCGCCACTGCCATTGGGGCAAGTGCTGTCTGTCAGCGGTGAGTAGTGGCGGAGGCAGCGCCTGTCGAGGCCGGAACTGTGTACATAGACAACAATCCCCTCTTCCCCTCCTTGTCTTAGCCTTTTCCGATTTCTGGGGCAAGTGCTGTTTAATCACAAGCAGCACCTATGAAGGCCGCACAGTGTACAAAGACAACAATCCCCTCCCCACATTATCCTCATCTCATTGCTGGGGCAAGTGCTGTTTGTCGCGAGCAGCACCTACGAAGGCCAGCACTGTGTACAAAGACAACAATCCCCCCTTCCCCGTATTAGCGCCATCTCATTGCTGGGGCAAGTGCTGTTTAATCACAAGCAGCACCTATGAAGGCCAGCACTGTGTACAAAGACAGCAATCCCCCCTCCCCATATTAGCCTCATCTCATTGCTGGGACAAGTGCTGGTAGCAGCGAGCAGCACCTTTGAAGGCCGGAATGGCACACGAGGGGGTTGGTGCCCAGCACCACGCCCGGCCACCTTTGTCTCCTCACTGGCTTTTGTGGCCGTGAGAGGGAATCAAACTCTATGAGTATGGGTCTCTGTGGGTCTGTATGGGTCTCTATGAGTATGGGTCTCTGTGCAGACCAAGAGACCCATACCCATAGAGACCTGCCTGCCCACCCACCATACCCACCGTACCCACCCACCATACACACCCACCATACCCACCCACTATACCCACCGTACCCACCCACAGCCCGTACCTCGATGCAGCAGGGCAGGTGTTCTTCGTAGGCCCGTGAATCAAAGAGATCCTTGCCGGTGGCCATCTCGGCCACGGTGCAGCCCAGGGCCCACATGTCCACAGCGCAGGTGACATGGTAGCCCAGCAGCAGCTCAGGGGCCACGTAGGGCACCGTCCCGCCCACGGTTTGGGCTGCACAGCAACAACAACAACGACGATGAATATGAAGTAGTCCCTCCATCAACAGCGACGTGGGTTGAACAGGTTTTTTTTCGGTCGGTCAAACGCGTAGTCGGCTTCTGCGACCGATATTTCACGGCGTAGGCGAGTTTTCAGGTTGGACCGCGTACTCTGGCTGCCCGCCTGATGATGATGCTCGTCTGCAAGCGCTCGAATTGTAAACGTCGTAGTGGGTTTACATCTCCAGCACACCGATTAGTGCTGTGCAAGTGGCGAATTGGAGCGTCCTGTTTACGTGACGCTCAACCTCACTGAGTGGCTGCGTCGGATGGCGGTGGGTTTGACGGCGCAATGTTTACATTGACGCGAGCTAACCCTAAAAAAAAACTCCACGCACGCGAAGCCACTCACTTTCATACTTCAGGTAGAAGCTGCACCCGAAGTCGGTGACCCTCACTTTGCCGGCCGCGGTTAGCAGAATATTGTCCTGGACAAAGGGGAGACAGATAAGGAATTCCACGCTCTGAGGTTATGGCGATAGTGTCAAACCAGCAGTGGGTCGATCACGCAAAGTGACGCATTTACACCCACATGGGCAGCCCCCCCCCCCCGACTTGTGACACGAGCTATGTGCCTAAGACCCATTCAAAGTAGTTTTAATAAACTACTAATAAACTACTAAACCCATTTGTTTAATTTTACTACCAGGGTGTGAGGCCCCGCTGAGCTGCTGTGTAGCTATTTTATCGGAAACGACCTGGCCATCACATAATGATAGCTCAACGAAGTGGGCTGATATCATCATCAGCACGTGGAAATGTTACAACAGCAGTCAAATACTCTAAACGCATGGTGATGTTGATTATGAACGTGGAGGGAAAAACCGGAGGACCCGGAGAAAAATCCACGCGACCACCACAGGGAGAGAGAGATGTAGACTCAAAATATACAGCAGGCGTCAGGGTCAGGATCAAACCCACGACCCCCTGTATACCAGGCGAGGTAGTTTACATCTCCTGCTACCTCCTCCATCTGGTAAGGAGGAGGTGGCAGAGTCACAGTAGAGAGACGGAGCCAGCGCATTGACCTGCAATCAACTGTGGCCAGCCTGCCTCTGCGGTACAAGTGTCCACCTCGTCCCGGATTGTCTTCACCGGAGGTACGGTGACCCCACCACTACCACCACCTCCCTCCAGATGGACGGAGCCAGCGCATCGACCCCGCGATCAACAGTGGCCGGGCTGCCTCCACGCCAGCTAACCAAGCGCCCCGATGAGAGGGCGCGACCACCGCGCCCGCTCCGCTCACCGGCTTGATGTCCCCGTGGACGATGCCCAGCACCTTGGCGTACAACAGGAAGTCGAGAATGGCCCTGGTGTACTCCCTCAACCGCCTCAAGTAGATTCGCCCGATGCTCCCTTTGCTCATGACGTCGTAGAGGCTCTTCCTGGCACGACAACAACGCCGACGTTAAAATCCCTTTCCCGTTCCGATGACGTCCGCAGGGCGCCCCACGACCCGGACCCCAAACTGACTTTAGTTTTGGGGGGGAGGTAATGAAACGCCTCGTTGCTCCGCGGTATTCATCCGCGGCCTCGCCGCGCCGCACTACTTGCGCCGAGGGAACTAACGTGCACAAAACATTGCCGCGCGTTTAATATTTTATGATAATAATTTCATTATTATGATTTTATTATAATTTTACCATGATTATGTTATTATTATCAAAATAGAATTTAAATTAAGTAATGTATTCGATTAAATTAATTTACTTAACGAGGCGAAACATATTTTTGATGAATTGTTAACTACCTTTAAACTCATTAAATAAACTGCAAAAGAAGTTAATTATGAAAGTTATTCAATAAAGCTATTGGGGAACAAATTAGAAAATGTATCCCCCCCCCCACTTTGCGCAAGAGCACAGAAGTGTGGTCACCACATCTGTGTTTCTATATAAAAAACGAAACAGGTAGAATTCTGCACAAAATCTGGCTGTCGCCTGATGAAGCTAATTGTAAGTACAGGTGACACGTCATACTCCAACACACTGTTGTGCTGTACCATTATATTACACTATACACTACACTATACACTACACTACTTAACACTACATTGTACACTACACACTAGTGCTGTACTAGTAACAAATTGGCACGTTCTCTTTGCGTGACAACCCTTACTAGTTGGCTGTGGCGGATGGTGGCGGGTTTAATGACACAACATTTATATATTTACGCAATCTAACCAAAAATACCTCTATTATGGATGATATTGGTCGCGAAAGCCCTGCGTGTAAAACTCAATAAATAAATGTGGTAAATCTAGTTGCTTGATCAAATATTAAATAAATATTCATTCCGAAATAAATCAACTATCGAACGGAGCAATGGACACGCGCGCACACGTGGGTGGTGGGGGGGGGAGGTTCGCGTACTTCAAGAGCTCGACGACGAGGCAATTGTGTCCGCGGAATTCGAACGTATCCAGGACCCGGATGACTCCATAGCGCTCATCGCTGTCCTTGCCCTGCAGCTCCTTGGCCACCTCCAGCTCCGTCCTCTGGCGGGCCGCTGTCGAGGAGCTGCGCAGTGGGAGGGGGAAGGCCATGAAATCAATGGTGACTCTGTGTGGGTGTCTCTTTAGGTGACTCTGTGGGGATCTCTTTCGGTGTCTCCGTGGGGGTCTTTGTGGGGGTCTCTGTGGGGGTCTCTGTGGGGGTCTCTGTGGGGGTCTCTGTGGGGGTCTCTGTGGGAGTCTCTGTGGGTGACTGTAGGGGTCTCTGTGGGTGACTTTGTGGGGGTCTTTGTGGGTATCTCGGTGGGTGACTCTGTGGGTGACTCTGTGGGTGACTCTGTGAGTGACTGTGGGGGTCTGTGTGGGAGTCTCGGCAGGGGTCTCTGTGGGGTCTCTGTGGGTGACTCTGTGGGTTACTCTGTGGGTTGCTATGTGTCTGGGTGTTTCTGTGGGCCTCTGTGGGTCTCTAAGTGTATGGGTGTCTCTGTGGGTCTCTAAGGTCTCTATTAATTTGGGTGTCTCTTGGGTCTCTAAGGGTCTGGGTGTCTCTGTGGGTCTCTAAGGGTCTGGGTGTCTATGTGGGTGTCTCTTTGGGTCTCTTAGGGTCTGGGTGTCTCTGTGGGTCTCTGTGGGCGTCTCTGTTGGTTACTCTGTGGGTTACTCTGTGGGTCTCTGGGTCTGGATGTTTCTGTGGGCCTCTGTGGGCCTCTCTGGGTCTCTAAGGGTCTGGGTGCCTCCGTGGGTGTCTAAGGGTCTGGGTGTCTCTGTGGGTCTCTGTGGGTCTCTATGGGTCTGTTTATAGTGAGCAGAAGTCTTACGCCAGTTGGTATATTGTCAGCGAGTCCATAGTGTCAGTTTCATGGCGGTGCCTCCAATCATTTGATTATTATTTTCCGAGAGCGCGGGCCGCCGTGGAAGGCCATCCGACTCACCACAAGGGCAGCGACAGCATCTTGACGGCCACGAGCGTTTTGGTTTTGTGGTCGAGGCACTGCAGCACCAGGCCCTGGCCTCCCTCGCTGATCAACTTCTGCACCTCATAGCGGTAGTGGAGCTGTTCCTTGCGGACCTAGGAGGCGGAGGAGGCAGAGGCCTGTAGTCAGAGTCATAGCAATCGGAGCGTCTCACGCTCGGTAGTGGCAGCAGCAGTCGGGGCTTCCACGACCGCCATTATCCACCACTGAGGTTTACTTTTGCTTGGGTGTTAGATCGCGGAAAGGTATAAATGTTTCGTTAAACTACCGAATGCTTGCCTTAAAGCTTTCGTGACTGCAGGAATTCATATTCTTGGGTCTTTCGGTAAAGTCACGTAGATAGGTTAAAAGAAAATTATTAAAAATACCAGAAAACTACGTTTCAATCGCAACGCAAGCGGTCATCTTCCTGTTATTTTTATTTTATTTGAACCTATCTACGTGACTTTACCGAAAGACCCAAGAATACCGAATGCCGTTAAAACTTGGGGGAGTTGTTCGCCTTTTTGCGTTTATCCATCTAACACTGGGTAGTGAGACACTGGTGGTGAGACACTGGTGGTGAGACACTGGTGGTGAGACACTGGTGGTGAGACACTGGTGGTGAGACACTGGTGGTGAGGTACTGGTGGTGAGGCACTGGTGGTGAGGCACTGGGGGTGAGGCACTGGTGGTGAGGCACTGGTGGTGATGCACTGGTGGTGATGCACAGGTTGTGAGACACAGGTATTGAGACTGGGCCCTAAAGAAGGCTGCTCTCTCTGGTGTAGACCAATCAGTTTCAAAGGCAATGCCACATATTATCAGAGCATGTTTTTGCTTGCATGTGTAGTAAGGTTCCCGGAGACTTGACAACGTAGTTGGAGGCACACGCTTGTTTATTAACACCAGCGAGTAACAGGCAACTTACAGTACTTGAAGGGGTATCGGCCCCTTCACCCGTCTACGCTACGGAACACAACAGCCTGACTCACAGCTAGCTTACAGCTAGGTTACGGCACCCGGAATACCCAGTCCAGTTCTTAGAAGAGCGTCGGTTCTGGGCTCTTAGGGCCACGCCGCCGGCTTGCCTGGTCGGCCCTGAAAAGGGCAGCGATCCCAGGGAGTTCCAGGGCCTGTCTAGCTGGTCTTCTTTCTTCACTGGTTACAGCTTAACACTAGACCCCGAGCCGTCCGGCTCGCCACCTTAAATAGCCATCCCCCCTTGAGGGGTGGGGCTGTGGGGGATCCCAGCTCCGCAATAGCCCCCCAGGATAACAACGCGGACGTCGCAGTAAACACCGTCTTCGCGTACCGATGTAGCCACGCCCATTGTGTTTGTTTGCCATCCGCGGCAAGTCTAAATCCGGCCGTCTACAACGGCTACAACGGCTCTACATCACCCCCCCCTGTACAGCTCGCAGCCGTCCCGGCTGCAACAAAATGGCAATAAAGATGCATCCACCCTTTTGAACCCGTGTGTGCCTCACAAATTTTTAACAACAACAACAAGAAGAACAAACCAACACGACGCACCCTGACCGAATAAATACCCCATCCTGTAAAAACAACATATATACAAGAACCGAGGGCGGTCACCCGCAAGGGTCGCGTTGGCGGCCAGCCTCACAAAAGTCTACGCGTTCTGGCGCGCGTCCTTGCAGCGGGGCCGTCACAAGGGACCCCTCTGGTTAGGCCAGTGGCGGTTGTTAGCAGTCCGGGTGTGAGGGTGTCCGGCTCCGCTGCAGAGCGACCCCCGACCCCCCCAGGAGGGGTTGGCGGTCGTGAGCGTGTCACTCCTGGTGCGCCTGGAGGTGGAACAGACGGTGTTAAGTCAGGTGACAGCAGAGAAGTCGTACTCCGGGAGTCGGTGGACCCCTCACATGATTGGCCACGCGTGTGTGAAGTATGAACATGGGGCGCAACGAACGGTTTTAACCTGGAGGGGTGCACAAACCACCGACGTTTCCCCCATCGGATACGCACACATTGTGGGCACAAAACCTGCACCACCTCCACGGGCCCCCGCCACGGCCGCACCAGTTTAGACGAGGTTGCTAGCGGGACTTGGGGACAGTGCAACCACGCCTGGTCACCCGGCTTCCACTGAAGCACGTGCACCCGACCCAGCCTGAGCCTCTCATTCGCCTTCTGGCGGAGTTCAGAGTTCTGCATGGCCGCCTCCCACGCCTCTGTCAATTTAGCGACGTTGAATTTCACATGTTCGGCCAATTTGGATTTACTATGCGGCGTGGCGATCCGCAGCTGAGTCGGAACAGGTGGGTTAGGCTCCCGGCCATACATTAGGAAAAAGGGCGAAAACCCGGTCGCCGCATGGGGAGCCATCCTGTATGCTGCCAGAACCCCCGGGATATGAAGGTCCCAATCGGTCTGGGATTCAGACACCTGCTGGGACAGCATGGACGTGATGGTCCGATGCAGCCGCTCCACCATTCCATCCGTTTGCGGATGATATGGGGAGGTGCGAATCTTTTTCATTCCCAGGAGCTCGCACACCTCGTGGAGAAGCTTCCCCGAAAACTTTTTACCCTGATCGGTCAGCAGCCGCTCCGGAGCACCTTTGTCGAGGACATAGCCTTGGACAAAGGCCTCCACGATGGCTGCTGCTGACTGATTGGCAAGGGGCCAGGCCATAGGCCATCTCGTAAAATATTCTACCCCGGTTAACAGGTATCTATTCCCCCTTGGCGTAGCGGGGAATGGGCCCAGAATATCTAGTGCGACGAGCTCGTTAACTCGGGAAACTTTTACGGACTGTAAGGGTGGGTTAGACCCCTTCGCTGGTGGCTTCCTTTGCGCGCACTGGGTGCATGACCCCAACAGGTCCTCCACATCCTTTGCCATGCCCGGCCATGAAAAATCTAGTTGGAGTGTGGCAAGGGTTTTGTGGGTCCCTAAGTGGAGGAGTTGCTCGTGCGCAGCCCACACGACGCTCCCCCGCAACGCAGAAGGCACCACCAGCCGGTGTCGACGGGATTTGCCGTCCCAGTGCATGAGAAGGCCCTGGACCAACCCTCAGAAGTCGACATTTTCACCCCCCCGCACGATTCCCCCGACGCGACGGCGCAAAGCGAGGAGGGAGGTGTCCTCCATTTGGAGGCGCCCCCACTCCGCAACCGACAACCCCAGCAAGGAATCCCTCCCTTCTTTCTCGATAGGACCGGCAACGAAAAGCCCATCGGCGGCGGCTGCTTAAACCGAATTAGAGCTGACATTCGGAGGTCTGCAACGCCCCGAACCCAGCAGGCAAGCGCACTCAGAGGTGGGTGGTAACTGGGACAGAGCGTCCGCATTGGTGTGGCGAGTGCCCTTACGATAGGTAGTCGCAAAATCGAAATCCTGAAGGATTTCCAACCATCGAGACAATTGTCCCGATGGCTGTTGAACCCGCAAAGCATACTGCAGCGCCGCATGATCTGTGCGGACGGTGAACCGCCGACCGTACAGATATGGGCGGTATTGTTGAATGAAGTACACGATTGCCAATAGTTCCCTACGGGTAACGCAGTATCTTTGTTCCGCCGGAGACAACACCTGACTGCCGTACGCAACCACATGTTCCACGCCCCCAATAACCTGGGAGAGAACGCCCCCGATGCCCGTGTTGCTTGCGTCTGTATCGAGCAAGAAGGGTTTTGTAAAATCCGGGTAACTCAATGGCGGAGCCCCGACTAGGGCGTCCCGGAGCGAGTGAAAAGCGGCATCTTCCTCCTTACCCCAATGAAATTTGACCCCCTTAGATGTCAAGGCATGTAAGGGTTTCGCAATGGTAGCGAAATCAGCGACAAACCGGCGGTAGTATGATGCGAATCCGATGAAACTCCTGACCTCACCCACCGAGGTGGGAGTTGGCCAGGAGCTAACACATTTCGTTTTGGCGGGATCAGTGGCAAGGCCTGAACGGCCCACAATGTGACCCAAATAGCGCACCAATTCGCGGAGCAAGAAACACTTCTGGGGCTTGAACTTCAAATTAGCAGCCCGCATTTTGAGAAAAACGGCACGCATCCTCTGGAGGTGTTCATCGAATGTTCTACTAAAGACGATGACATCGTCTAGGTAAATCAGACACGAATCCCACTGCAAGCCAGCCAGAACCAATTCCATTAATCGCTGAAAAGTTGCCGGCGCGGAATGTAATCCCATCGGCAAGCGATTAAATTGGAAAAGGCCCTGCGGCGTACGGAAAGCAGTTTTCGGTTTGGATTCGTCATCCAGAGGGAGCTGCCAGAACCCGGACAATAAATCCAATGTGGAGAAGAATCGCGCCCCTGCCAGGGCATCAAGCGATTCGTCCATCCGGGGAAGCAGGTATGCGTCGGCTACAGAAATTTTGTTAAGCCGACGGAAATCCACACAAAAGCGCAATGATCCGTCGTGTTTTTTAACCAGAACGATCGGTGCGCCCCAAGGGCTGGTGGAAGGGGATATGTTATCCGCAGCTAGCATGTCGTCTACAGCCGATTTAACATGCTCCTTTTCGGCGGGACTTAACCGAAATGGATTTTGGCGGATTGCCGCGCTGTCACCCGTGTCAATATGGTGTTTCAACAATTTAGTACAGCCAATATCATATTTATTTAGACTAAAAACGTCTGAAAATTCGCGAAGGAGGACTCGAAGCCTCTCACGCTGTGGACCGGACAGGTCCACCGATCCCGCGCAAAGCGCATCGAGCCACCCCTCATCACGATCCGAATGTGGTAGCGAGGGCGAACCGGCGCTCACCTGAGCAACAACCGGTTCCTCACGAGGCACCGGCGTCGCGTGCGCGAGCACGGTCCCCTGAGGAACCACGGCCGTTCGCGACCCCACATTGAGGACCGCCATGAAGGGGTCCTCGTCCCCTTTGACCACGGTCTTGGCCGCTACCAAGTCGGGTCCGTTGACCCCGGCCCTCGATGGTCCCAACAGAACCCCCCGATCCCTGACGCCCTCCCCAAACGGTCGGCGCAGCCTAAGAGGTACGAGCATTTGAGCTCCCGGCGGTACGCGTACCGTCCTCGCGACCAGCGCCGGTACCGTCGCAAACGCCGCACGGACAGGGGTAGCGGGGGATGACACAAAGGCCATACGTCGCCCCGACGGAAGTGCAATGCATCCTTGGTCGATTAGTATATGAATGGGCATTTTAGCCAAGAAATCCGTCCCCAACAGGCACGGAACCGCCAGCGAGGAGGAGACCAATATCGGGCCGGAAAATGTAATGTCCCCAATACAAATTTGCGCGCGGATCTGTCCGATAATGCCCAACGAACCCCCGTTAGCAGCGTAACATGGGACATCAACAGGGAGCAAGGGACGACTTTGAATGGGGAGAATGTTGTAAATCAAATCAGACACAATAGTCGCCGATGCTCCCGTATCAATCAAGACCCGTACCTCGACCCCATCAATATGTCCCACAACAACCGACGACCCCGACGACGCGGCAACAACACGATGAGCCAACTCGGACCACTGGGTCGGTTGGACCGCACACCCCACGGAGGTACGTTTTGGCGTGACAATGGATAATTTCTGACCCCCGTTAGTTGCGGTGTGTGAGTGAGTGGCAGGTGTGTGTGTGGGCCAACCATGTGGGGTGCCACGACTCGCCGGATTTTGCTGGGGAGACTTGGGTCGAGGCGCGACGTCCTGGCGAGGCGTCGCACCACGCTGCCGAGGAGCCCGGCATCCTGACGCCACATGGCCCTGGAGACCACAGTTGTAGCAGCGCCTGAGTGTTGCTGATGGCTTGGGCTGATCCCGGCGGCTCGGTCCGTCCCGAGCTGGCCGTACTCCGGACCTCCACTCCGTCGGGCGATCCACAACGCAGATGTCTTCCGCTGGGAGGGCGGATGCAGCCACGGTATGGCTGGCCGTCGCTTTGCTGGCCTTCCGACGTTGGGCCAGCAGGTTTGCATGGATGTGCCGGGCGGCCCTCAGCGAACACATTTCCGCGTCGTCCTCAGCCATGACGACGATGTCCAAATCATCGGCCAGCAGCAGTAGCTTCTCCGCGACCATGGCGTCCACCCCATCCTCGTCCATCCGTGGAAAAGCCGTTTTCGCCAGGGCCAGGAGAGCCGTGCAGTACGCCAAGGCCGACTCCTTGGCGCCCCGCTGACGATCGTAAAACAGCTGACGACAGTCCGAGGGGGGTCCATAGACCGCGGCGAGGAGTTGCAGCGCCATTTGCAGCGTGGCGCGCTTCGCCCTTGGTGCCGAGGTGAGAGTGGCGAGGGCATCGCTGTCAAGCATCGCCGGCAGCGCACGCAACGCCTCGTCGTCGGTCCATTTCGCCATCTCTTGATGGGCGAGGAAGCGCCTCTGGAAGCCACCCTAGTCGCCTTCTCCTCCCACTAATTCCTTGAGAGGTGGCAGTTGCTGTTGCAGCGCAGCGTCCGTAGGCGAAAAACGCTCTCCGTCACTCCGTGCAGATTTGGCGGGCTGGGCGCGTGGCATCGGCGGTTGCTGTGGTGACGTTTCGTTGTCCGCCGCTGCCGACGTGGCTTGTGGTTGGTGAGTATCGGCCACGTGACGTAGCCCCGCCTCGCCGTCAGCCTGCACTGTACTTATGGCGGGAACTTCAAACTCAGCGTCCTTGGAAATGGCGGGAAACGGCATCGTATGTTGGCCGCCATCGCTGAGTGCAGCTCCTCCCGCCCCCAGTCGGGTAATCTGTTCCAGTGTGGCGGCTGCAGCATAGAGCAATTATGCCAGTCGAGAGTGGGCCAGCCGCAGTCCTTCAGACGACGGTCCCCACTCGTCTTGACGTTGCGGTGTGGGTGGATTTGGCCCCTGCTGCTCGAGTCTGCCCTCAGCCATTTCTGGCTCAAAGTCAGCCGAGGTTTCCTCCGCCCCCGTCTCTCTGGTACGAGCTGTCCGTCGTGTCTCCATCCTTGTAGAACCACTTCCGACACCAGATGTAGTAAGGTTCCCGGAGACTTGACAACGTAGTTGGAGGCACACGCTTGTTTATTAACACCAGCGAGTAACAGGCAACTTACAGTACTTGAAGGGGTATCGGCCCCTTCACCCGTCTACGCTACGGAACACAACAGCCTGACTCACAGCTAACTTACAGCTAGGTTACGGCACCCGGAATACCCAGTCCGGCTCTTAGAAGAGCGTCGGATCTGGGCTCTTAGGGCCACGCCGCCGGCTTGCCTGGTCGGCCCTGAAAAGGGCAGCGATCCCAGGGAGTTCCAGGGCCTGTCTAGCTGGTCTTCTTTCTTCACTGGTTACAGCTTAACACTAGACCCCGAGCCGTCCGGCTCGCCACCTTAAATAGCCATCCCCCCTTGAGGGGTGGGGCTGTGGGGGATCCCAGCTCCGCAATAGCCCCCCAGGATAACAACGCGGACGTCGCAGTAAACACCGTCTTCACGTACCGATGTAGCCACGCCCATTGTGTTTGTTTGCCATCTGCGGCAAGTCTAAATCCGGCCGTCTACAACGGCTACAACGGCTCTACACATGTTCACCACAAGTACGTGTTTTATTTCCAGAAAGGCTACAGCCTATTGTTACGCTGTTAAACGCCACACCGCTGACCTGCTATGTAGCTCTTCTTTTTCAAAAGCGACCTGGCCATCACAAATCATTGCTCAACGAAGTGGCCTTGTCATTACCACCGTGTGGAAATGTGTAGCAGAAGCCAATTGCTCTAAATGTGTCGTGATGTTGTTTCTAAATGTGGAAGGAGAAAAAACGGAGGACCCGGAGAAAAATCCACGCAACCACGGGGAGAGAGATAGAGACGCAAACTCCAAATATACAGCAGGCGTCAGGGTCGGTATCGAACCCACGACCTCCTGTATACAAGGCGAGGTGGTTAACATCTGGCCACCGCGGCCGACATCGTTGTGAGTGGATTAGCCAAAGTTTGCTGCATACGAAATAACTGCGAAATAACTAACACAGAGACCTAGATCCTGAGAGACCCACAGAGACCCACAGACACCCAGACCAATAAAGACCCACACAGATCCTTAGACACCCACAGAGACCCCCAGAAACCCGCAACACAAAACCTTAACTGACTGTCTGTGTCTGGTGGTGGTGGCAGGTTTAATGATTACACATTTATACTCATGCCTTCTAACCCAATAAAAACTTGTGGGTGTCTAATAGTGTCTCTTTGGGTGCCTCTGTGGGTCTCAATGGGAGTGGGTCTCTGTGGATCTCTGTGGGTGTCTCTTTGGTTCTCTGTGGGTCTCTATGGGTGTCTCTGTGACCCTCACAGGGATGTAGTTGTTGTTATCGTCGTCGTAGCCGTCGTTGTTGCCGCCCCTGGGTTTGTCGACCTCGTCGACAGTGAAGAACCATACTTGTTTCATGGCCGCCAGCTCCAGCTTTTGGCGATGACTCAGCTGAGGCCCAAAGAGATCCAGGATCGCTGCACAAGTGACAACAACAACTTAAACTTTGAACTATTTCTGTTTTGTTTACATGCCAGGTAAGGCCCCCGCTAGAGCTACATCGTCATCATCATCACGTGCAGATTCATCACTCCAATCAGACCCACAGAGAGCCACAGAAACCCATACTCATAAAGAACCATAGAGACCCATACTCATATAGATCCATAGAGACCCACAGAGATACATGCTCATATCGAACCATAAAGACCCACAGAGACCCATACTAAAACTAAACTGTATATACTATTTGGTTCTTTCGGTACAGGCATGACTTTGCCGAAAAAACCAAAGAGTATGGATCCCTGCAGTCACGAAAACTTCAAATCTAGATTAAACTATACGTTTTTTTTTATTTTGGCAGGTAAGGCCCCACCCAAATGGCTGATATCATAATCTTCATCACGTGGAAATATATAGCGGCAGCTAAATACTCTATACCCATGCAACATGGCCGCCATGACATCCCCCATACAACATGGGCATCATGACAACCCCCGTGCAATATCCTGCCATGACAACCCCCATGCAACATGGCCACTATGACAACCCCCATGCAACATGGCCATCATGACATCCTTAATGCAAAATGACCGCAATAAATTTCCCTATGTAACATGGCCGCAGTGACATCCCCCATGCAACATGGCCGCAATAAAGCCTTCCTTGCAACATGGCTGCAGCGACATCCCTCATGCAACATGGCTGCAATATAGTCCACATTGCAACATGGCCACAGTGACATCCCCCATGCAACATGGCCGCAATAAAGTCCCCTTTGCAACATGGCCACAGTGACATCCTTTATGCAACATGGCCGCAATAAAGTCCCCCTTGCAACTTGGCCGTAGTGACATCCCTCATGCCACATGGCTGCAATAAAGTCCCCCATGTAACATGGCCGCAGTGACATCCCCCATGCAACTTGGCCGCAATAAAGTCACCATTGCAACATGGCCGCAGTGACATCCCTCATGCTAATGGTTGCCGTGACATCCCCCATGCAACATGGCTATCATGACATCCCTCATGCAACATGGCTGCCCTAAAGACCCCCATGAATCATGGCCGCTGTAAAATCCTCCACGTAACATGGCCATCGTGATGTACCCCATGCAACATGGCTGCCGTGAAATCCCCCATGCAAAATTGCCACAATGAAGTCCCCTATGCAACATGGCTGCCATAAAATCCCCTAAACAACATGGCCACCGTGAAGTCCCCCATGCAAAATGGCGGTAGTGACTTCCTCCCATTCACCGTGGCCATGTTAGCTCACTGCTGTTCGCACCTCGAGGCGATTTACTGCGGATAGGGCCGGTGCCGGCTGCGGACAGCGCGCCCCACGTGTTGCCAGAGACTCCCTCCCTCCTTCTCGCTCCAGTTTGGCTCGTCTACATGCACATACACACACACAAACAATATTGGAGTAGGCTCCTCTACACACACGAACTTCACATAAACAGTAGGCGTCAGGGTCGAGCCCACGACCTCCTGTTTACCAAGTGAGGTTGTTAACATCTCACCATCGTGGTGCCACACATTAGTGTACAGGCATCAGAAACACTCACTACATCTCGCGGAGGATCGTTCCGCGGTTTGGTTCACAAGTGCGAGTTGTAAGTCGATTTAACACGTAGGCTTTCGCGACCAACATTATTCATAATCAACGTTTTTGGGTTAGATCGCGTTATTTATAAATGTGTCATAACCCTCCACCACCCGACACGGCCGATCAGCAAAAAAATGTCACGTTGACAAAAGACAAAAAGTTCACTGCTTTAGCCCACAGGGGTGTTGAACCATTGAAACCACAACATTTACAATTTTTGAGTACGACGTTTCGCTGGCAATTGCATCCAGCATCATCGGGCAATTCGCCAGAATGGTAAGGCTCTGCTTTTGCTCCCGGTCTTAAATAGAGCAGCAGCAGGGTGACGTCATCATTTAACTCATCAGGTGCAACGATTTGAGGCAGAGGGGGGGGGGTTATTGTAATTATATACTAGATTAGCAATCAGGCAATTGTTACGATGTGAGTTGTAGATTAGTAATCAGTTGTAATGTGTGTTATTGGAATTATATGCTACGTTAGTAATCAGTTAATTAGTATTTGTTTCCCCTATTTAATAATACACTTCCAGGCCGCACTAAGGCTGTAGCTGTCTGAGCGGTTAAAGTTATTTCTGTTTCTCTCAATTTCACATGGATTATTTCATTAGTCTTTGCCAGTAGTAATTAGTTTAACACAACACTTCAAAGTCATCAAAATCAATTGAGTGTCCCTGTTGGCAAGCATGTTCCGCCACTGCCGACAGTTGTGTTTGAGATAGTTTAATATTTCTTTGATGTTCTTTTAGTCTTACACTAATGTTACTCCCCGTCTGTCCAATATAGCATCTGCCACAAACAATTAATCCGATATACACCTTCTGTTGATAATTTAGGTAATAAGTCTTTAGTGCAAGTTACTAGTTTTTGACTTTTGTGTACTGTACCAAATCTTACTGTAATGTTTTGCTTTTGCAAAACACGGGCTAAATTGTCAGTTACTCCTGAGATACATGGTATTTTAATTGTTTTAACAATCTGATCGCTTTCAGCGGTGTTGCTTTGCGATCATGATTTGCCAATTAGTCCTCTGTTAATTTGAGCATTATTGTAGCCATTCTGTCTTAGTGCTTCTTTAACATGTTTAATCTATCTCACTAGACTTTCACCATCTGACACTATTTTAGCCCGATGTATGAGCGTCTTGATAAGAGAGGATTTCTGAGCTGGGTGATGATGCGAATCTGCATTCAGATAGGCATCAGTGTGCGTTTGCTTTCTGTAAACGCTGTGTGTTATTTTACCATTTAGGCCATGTCCAAGTAAAATATCCAGGAACGGGAGTGTGTTATTCACCTCCATTTCCATGGTGAACTGGATGGGCGAGTTTCGTGCATTGAGATGATTTAGAAAATCGTTAAATGTATCTTTACCATGTGGCCAGACAACCAAAGTGTCATCCACATATCTAAACCAAAAGGATGGTTTTAATGTGCTCGACGCAAGTGCTCTCGTTTCAAAGTATTCCATGTACAAATTTGCTATAGCAGGAGAAAAAGGAGAGCCCATTGCTGCTCCTTCCCTTTGTTTAAAGAAATCGCCTCTCCGTAAGAAGAAAGTGTTATTTAAACAATGGTCAGCGAGTTTCGGAATATCTTTTTGGTAAACCTGTATTCTTTACCAGTGTATCAAGTAATTTAAGCGACTCGCTCACTGGAACCTTAGTGAATAGCAAAATCACATCAAAACTCACGAAAATATCATTAGGGTTAAGTGGAAGCGTATTATTAAATAATATACATATTACAGTTCCTTATAGGGGAAACAAATACTAATTAACTGATTACTAACGTAGCATATAATTACAATAACACACATTACAACTGATTACTAATCTAAAACTCACATCGTAACAATTGCCTGATTACTAATCTAGTATATAATTACAATAACCCCCCCTCCGCCTCAAATCGTTGCACCTGATGAGTTAAATTATGACATCACCCTGCTGCTGCTCTATTTAAGACCGGGAGCAAGAGCAAAGCCTCACCATTCTGGCGAATTGCCCGATGATGCTGGATGCAATTATCAGCGAAACGTCGTACTCAAAAATTGTAAATGTTGTGGTTTCATACTTCAACACACCGGTGGGATAAAGCAGTGCACTATTTGTCTTTTGTCAACGTGACACTTTTTTGCTGATTGGCCGTGTCGGGTGGTGGAGGGTTACGACACATTTATAAATAACGCGATCTAACCCAAAAACGTTGATTATGTATTGTAAGTCGAAGTTAAACAAATATATATTTCATGGAAGCTCATTAGTAAGTGCTGATGGTATTTGTAAGTGAGGGTGCTGTTCGTAAGTGAGAGTGATGTTCATAAGTGTGGGTGGTCTTTGTAATTGTGGGTGGTGTTGGTAAGTGCTGGTGCTGTTCGTAAGTCGAGTGTAGGGGCCCATGCGTACATCCATGGTGTTGATGCTCAGAGTGGCTTCTTTCACGCAGCAGTCCCCAAGGTGTCTGTGTGGAAAGCTGTGGGTGGGGGAGGTGGAGATGGTGTAGAGAGTCACAACACGAATTCGCATCCTCACCAATGTCCCACATCTCCCCACCAGGAACCCATCATTCTCACCACGAACCCCTATCCTCACCACGAACTCACAACACGGACTCACATCCTCACCACGAACTCACATGGACTCACATCCTCCCCACGGACCCAACTTCACCACGAACCCACAACACGGACCCACACACTCACCACGAACCCACAACACGGACCCACACACTCACCATGCACTCACACCCTCACCATGGACCCACATCCTCACTACAGAACCATACACTCACCACGAACCCAAAACACGGTCCCACAAACTGACCACGAACCCACAACAGGCAACCACAAACTCATCCCGAACCCACAACAGGCAACCACACACTCACCACGAACCCACAACACGGACCCACACACTTACCAATAATCCACAAAACTCACCTCGTCAAAAGTTTCGCTCGGATGGCTTCAGAAGTTATTCGAAAGGCGACGATGATGAAGCTGAAGCAGCTGAAGTTTAAGAAGCTGCCGTCTCCTTCACGCACGTCTCGAACTCTGAGGAAGCACGTGGTGATTGCGACGTCACCGGTGATGTGACAGTGAGACAGACATGACCACGCCCCCTTCAACCACGCCCCTCCAAGTGACGCGCATGCGCGACCACGCCCCCGGAAGGCGCCTCCCGCCCCTCCTCTTTGGGCGCCCTCCCACCTCCACCCCCAGCTTCTACTTCCGTTTCCGGTCGGTGTGAATGGCGGCGATGGCGGGAAAAATCTGAACCCTGTCTGTGCCTCCTCGAGGTCGACTCAGCCTGAAGATGCCGACACGGGTCTCTGTGTGAGGTGAGTCTCTATGTGTCTCTGTGTGTGGGTCTCTGTGTGATGTCTGTGTGTTGAGTCTGTGGGTCTCTGTGTATGTCTGTGTGTGGTGAGTTTGTGTGTGTCTGTGTCGTGAGTTTGTGGATCTCTGTGTGGTGAGTCTGTGGGTCTCAGTGTGAGGTGAGTTTGTGGGTTTCTGTATAAGGTGAGTCTGTGGGTGTCTGTGTGGTGAGTCTGTGGGTCTCTGTGTGTGTTTGTGTGAGGTGAGTCTGTGGGTCTCTGTGTGAGGTGAGTTTGTGGGTCTCTGTGTGAGGTGAGTCTGTGGGTCTCTGTGTGTTTGTGTGTGGTGAGTTTGTGTGTGTCTGTGTGGTGAGTCTGTGGGCCTCTGTGTGAGGTGAGTCTGTGGGTCTCTGTGGGTGTCTGTTTGAGGTGAGTCTGTGGGTGTCTCTGTGTGGTGAGTGTGTGGGTGTCTGTGTGTGGTGAGTGTGTGGTGAGTGTGTGTGTATGTGTGAGGTGTGTCTCTGTGTGATGAATCTGTGGGTTTCTGTGTGGTGAGTGTGTGGGTCTCTGTGTAGTGAGTGTGTGCGTCTCTGTATGGTGAGTGTGTGGGTCTCTGTGTGGTGAGTCTGAGTCTCTGTGTGGTGAGTGTGTGGGTCTTTGTGTGGTGAGTATGTGGGTCTCTGTGTGGTGAGTGTGTGGGTCTCCGTGTGGTGAGTCTGTGGATCTCTATGTGATGAGTCTGTGGGTTTCTGTGTGGTGAGTGTATGGGTCTCTGTTTTGTGAGTGTGTGGGTCTCTGTGTGTGTCTGTGTTAGGTGAGTCTGTGGGTGTCTGTGTGAGATGAGTCTGTGGGTCTCTGTGGGTGTCTGTTTGAGGTGACTCTGTGGGTGTCTCTGTGTGGTGAGTGTGTGGGTGTCTGTGTGTGGTGAGTGTGTGGTGAGTGTGTGTGTCTGTGTGAGATGTGTCTCTGTGTGATGAATTTGTGGGTCTCTGTGTGGTGAGTGTGTGGGTTTCTGTGTGGTGAGTGTGTGGGTCTCTGTGTGGTGAGTGTGTGGGTCTCTGTGTGGTGAGTGTGTGGGTCTCTGTGTGGTGAGTGTGTGCGTCTCTGTATGGTGAGTGTGTGGGTCTCTGTGTGGTGAGTCTGAGTCTCTGTGTGGTGAGTGTGTGGGTCTTTGTGTGGTGAGTGTGTGGGTTCTTTGTGTAGTGTATGTGTGGGTCTGCGTGGTGAGTGTGTGGGTCTCTGTGTGGTGAGTATGTGGGTCTCTGTGTGGTGAGTGTGTGGGTCTCTGTATGGTGAGTGTGTGGGTCTCCGTGTGGTGAGTCTGTGGATCTCTATGTGATGAGTCTGTGGGTTTCTGTGTGGTGAGTGTATCGGTCTCTGTTTTGTGAGTGTGTGGGTCTCTGCATGATGCGTCTGTGGGTTTCTGTGTGGTGAATGTGTGTGTCTGTGTGAGGTGAGTCTGTGGGTCTCTGTGTAGGGAGTGTGTGGGTCTCTGTGTGATGAGTCTGTGGGAGCAACGAGCGCCCCACTGACCTCGGATGTCAGGAGGATCGGGCTTTGTACTGTTTAAAAATGGATCTGATGGGTGGTACTTCACCCAGTTAATAGCCCCCTAAAGTGGGTAACATCCCAAAATATATTTCTGTAGAAAAAGGGGTGACGATCCCTTCACCCTCAATTGTATTGGCAGATCTTGGAAAGAAAATCGTCGTGCTAGCGGCCACGCACCTGATCAGTGGTATTGACTATTTCTAGCAGCGCGGCCGTTGAGACTAGAAATTGAGTTCCTGGAGTGACGCATATCTATAAACTAACCTTGTCCCAAGCACTTGCGAACTGAGAAGGCATTTGACTCTGGAAATTTGAGTGCAAGCTTCTGTGATGCTAAGGGGCTACACCGAGAATATGCAGTTGAAAAATCCATTGATATTTGTGGGGGGGGGGGGGGGGATTGAACTTAAATCAATGGTTCGCAAAGCTCTTATTGGTCAAAGTGTAAAGATGTGGACAAACTTGGAGCCTTGTCTGTATTACACAGCAACGGTAGGCCCCACTTGCTTTACTCTTGAAATGCCTTTCCCCGAAATGTTTTGGCTTTCCCCTTAGCTCTTTGGAGCCCCTTCTCTCACGTCGATCGTCTCAACAGTGTGCAACTGTCATTTCAAAGCTCAACCTTTGCTTTCTGCCTTTTTAGTTTGAATCCCTTCAAACCTTGCCTCCTGATCAGTCGCCGATGGAGGCCTCTGCAGCAATTGGAGGCCTTGGTACTACCTGGTTTTTGGCTGCACGTTTGCTTTGGATGTGGTCTAAAATGAAGGTCATTACCGCAAAGGTGTGGGCAGATAGTGGCAACCATCTAATTTTCTGGTGACCTAGTTCAACGTCTGATGCGAATTAATGTGAAAATTCAATAAATTTATCATCATTGAGAAACATGCCCCTTCGAGTATTTGGCCGATGTAAATTTCCGCATGCCACTGAGCTATCAGTTGTGGCCAGGTCCCTTCGGAAAAATATCCGTATTGCTCTGGTTTTTACCTGGTTAAAGAAACAATAGTTTTAGAGACGTGAGCTCAACGTGGAGTGACTTTTGGAAAACCAGACTTGGTAACAAAGCATTGTGGCAATGTAAATGAGTCCAGGAAAATTGTGCCAAGTGTCTAATGTACACAGGCTTCTCATTGCACTAATGTTGATCATGAGGTCTAAGATGTGGGTTGGTTAAAGCACATCTGGTGCGTGAATTAGCATCGTGTTCCCAGTCTGATCTCAAGAAGGCTTAAAAAATGTTGCTGAAGGTGGAACGTGGAGAGGCGGTGATGTTCTCCACAAATCTGCCAGCTCCACTGCTCAAAGTGAAGCTACACAGCACCAATCCCAGTGTGGTGTCTGAGGGGCGAGTGCAATATCTGTATTCCTATTGTAGGAACATGACGCGACAACCGAAACGGTCTTGCTTTTTTTTTTCTTCATCCCATTCACCACCACTGACCTACCGGTAGTGAAGTATGGTCAATCAACACTGCACAAATAAACCATTAAAAAAGTAAAGTTAATTGTGTTGAACCAGGTGAGATGAAAACACAAGAGGCCAGGATTGTCTAATGTGCAACTGACTTGGGTCACCAAAATGACAAAGTACAGAATGAAGCTAATAGCAATCTGACCCAAAAGCAACTTACGAAATCCAAAACATTGCACGAAAATTAAAAATTCAATACTGAGTTATTTTGACTTGTGTATTATGAATTATAAGTGAAATAATTTTAAATTAAGTTACATAGATGCAAAAAATTACATGCAGGTGAAGTGATTGTAGAGAATGTACAGCGAAAAAGATGGGAGGGTAACCGTGGATATTTGTGAAGCGATGGAATTCCAGTCGTTTGGGGCATTCATAGATGAGTGGGAACCTCGCAAGCCATGCGAAACTGGCCAAACATCCTGCCGCAGGACCCTCCTGGGAGAGTCGTGAAAGTGGGTGACACTGCAGGATGATTGGCACTGGTGATCGGCACTGGTGATCGGAGTCGTTAACGTGAGAGCTGCATCTATGCGTGGTAGTGAGAGGCGAGAGTTGATGCGAATCTACGTTGAGTAAAGAAACTGACATTGGATTTGTGATCCAGTTCCCTGGCAAAATAACGGAGAGTGGCACATTAAAAACAAAAGTCCACATCAGAGAAAAACAATCTCAGCTAGCCTTGTCATCATAGTTGTGGCAGGATTGGAACGGGGTCTATCAGCACTTCTCTCCAAAACCACTCGAAGCAGTGGAGCCCACCCGACCTCTCAGCACGTAGTTACTCAGCATAGTCAGCCAAAAATGAAGAACCACCAACTATTGCAAGACTTTTTCCAAAAATATTTTATTTACTAAACGATTCAGATACAAGCAGAGATGTGAAAGGGGGTTGGCACCAGCCCAAAAACATTACAGATTACAGTACAATGTAAACCTGTCTAAACTGCACGTCTTTACATCTGATTGGGAACATGGAGATAACATGACTGCCTCGTCAGCTGCTCAATATCAGCTAAAAGCAAAGATAACCTGATTGCCAAGTTCAACCTCCTGTCCAAGAAGAAGCCAGATCCACACGTTAAAAAGTTAGACCGTGACAAGATTGTTATCAATCAGAGTAACAGGTCAATTTTCGGACAGCCTAAAATCGGTTCTAGCTAAAGGGTTAAATTTTGCAGTCACCCCATTGTGACCCTTGGGCTACACCAGACATGGGCAAATTACGGCCCCCGGGTCGTATACGGCCCGTTGGGCTTTTTAATCCGGCCCGCCGAACTTGTCCAAATATTATTATTAAATTACATTTTACCTTCCTCTTGTAATGCCCTCATTTCCCCATTAGATGGCGCACTTTGACTTCAGCACTGCCAGTTTATTACATTCCTGGAGGAAACTGATGCGGATCATTAGGACTTGCTGTACCACTCTCGTGTCCGCTGGTTAAGTTTGGGGAAAGTGTTAAAACGACTGTGGGAGCTGAAAGAGGACATCATCGCATTTTTGGAGTTGATGGGGAAATCTGACGAATTCCTTGAGCTAAGCGACAAGAACTGGCTTAGTGACTTTGCGTTTGCTGTGGACATTTTCACACATGAATGAGCTGAATGTGAAACTGCAGGGGAAAGATCAATTTGTTCACGACATGTACAAACATGTGAAAGCCTTCAAATCCAAGCTCACTTTGTTCTCCGGATAAATTGCGAACAAATCTTTCGCTCATTTCCCCACACTTGCCATGCAGGAAGAGACACCGCGAAACGCAAACAAATACAGCAAATCACTTGAGGACCTGTACAGTGAATTCTGCCGTAGATTCTCTGATTTCGAAAACATTGAACAGTCACTTCAGCTGGTGTCCTGTCCCCTGTCACAAGACCCTGAAAAAGCACCACAGGAGCTGCAGTTGGAACTGATAGATCTTCAGGCTGACTCCGTCCTAAAGGAGAAGTTTAACTCTGTTAAACTGAATGACTTTTATGCTTGACTTAACAGAGCCACGTTTCCAAACCTCCGGAGGACTGCACAGAAGATACCAACTCTGCTTGGCTCGACTTATGTGTGTGAGCAGACATTCAGCGTCATGAACGCCAACAAAGCCCGTCACAGATCAAAGTTAACGGATCAGCACCTCAGATCTATCCTGAGAATTGCCACAACCAAAATAACTCCAGACTTGAATGCACTGGCAAAAATGGAAGATCAACAACACTGTTCTCATTGAAACTGAAAGTGATGATGTGTTGCTGCAGCGAGGTTGGAGCCAAATCTCCTACACACAGCCTGCGTGGCTGCTCTAACCTGTTAATGTAGATAATAAAGAATTTAAAGTGCTGCAATTGGTTTGGGCGCAGGCCTCACATGTTTTCATGATGTTTGATCAGTCACGTTACGACATGTTTTTGTATTGTTCATGTTCGTGCAATTTGTTAAATTGCCTTGCAAATAAATGTTTTGCTACCTTTCATGTAATGATTTTTACATGTCATTTATATTAGTTCAGACAAACACTCCATCCATCTGTTCCTGGCCCGGCCCCTCTGTCAAATTTTAGAACCCATTGTGGCCCGCAAGCCAAAAAGTTTGCCCACCCCTGGGCTACACCCATCTCAAACCTTTATAACAGACTGCCTCAGCAGCTCTCTCGCTATATCTTCACCTGATGACGATTGCTTGTGTTGCGATCGAAACGTCGTGATAATTTTTTATTCACTTTATTTTCATTTCAATTTTTATTCTTTTATTGTTATTATTTTTTCCATCTATGTGCCTTTACCGAAAAACCCAAAGAATATGAATTCCTGCAGTCACGGGAGCTTTAAGTCAAGATTTAACCGCCTCTACGGGGAGGGTTTCCACTCAACTATTAGTTATTTTAACAAACTTCGGGACAAGAAGGCTCATCTAATCGAGTCGCTCACTTTTCTGAAGAGATGCCGCGACACTAAGTCATAATTGGCTGTGGTTTTTAGTAGTTATTTTCGACTCTCCAGCGTTACATTAACAGGTTAAATGTCTTTACATTAACAGGTTGAGTTGTACGCCTTCTGGTGTCATCTGGTCCAACACCAATGGGGACTAGGCTCTAAAGAAAGCCGTCTCGGGTGTGGACCAATCAACTTCAAGGACAGTGCATATTATTATCATTATCAGAGTTGCTTCTTTTTGTTTGCTTTTTTGACTACTTGTGTTGTGGTTATTGCAAACATGATGCCTTGAATAAAGGTGTCAGTTTTGTACCAGTTTAAAAGGGTAAAAACCTACTACTATATTTTGCCATTGGTAAAAGAGATCTCATAGTGTAAATGCTTACCCCGAGCTCTCAATACTCTGATATTGCACTGTATTTGAGTTGTATGCCTTCTGGTGTCATCTGGTCCAACACCAATGGGGACTAGGCTCTAAAGAGAGCCGTCTCGGGTGTGGACCAATCAACTTCAAGGACAGTGCATATTATTATCATTATCAGAGTTGCTTCTTTTTGTTTGCTTTTTTGACTACTTGTGTTGTGGTCATTGCAAACATGATGCCTTGAATAAAGGTGTCAGTTTTGTACCAGTTTAAAAGGGTAAAAACCTACTACTATATTTTGCCACTGGTAAAAGAGATCTCATAGTGTAAATCTTTGGATGTGGCGTGTTGATTGACCATACTTCACCAATGTGGTAAGTCGGTGGTGAATGGGATGTACGAGGGGGGGAGGCAGGACCTTTTCCGTTGTCGCATCATACCCCTTCAATACCAGCACAGATCTCGCACTATCTGGCCCCTCTCATGGACACCACACGGGGTTTATCATTGCCTGCATCTCCACGTTGAGTGGAAACGGAGTGGCACCGAGTAGTGGAGGAACCGGAGCTGCGGGGAACATCACAACCCGAGGGTAGCCTCTCCGCATTCCACCTTCAGCAGCAAAACTTCTGAAGACGTCCTCGAGGTCAAACACCGGGGAACCCAACGGCAATTTACGAACCAGATCCGCATTACTGCTCCACGTTGACCTCACTGCCTCTATTTAAACTATAAAACAATTTATTTTAACAGGTAAGGCCCACTGATCTTTTCAGAAGCGACCTGGCCACAAATGGTAGCTCAATGAAGTGGCTTATCAAGCGGAAATGTATAGCCCCCAAATACTCAAGCACATGTATCAAAATGTCCAGGAGAAAACCGAAAACCCAGAAAAAAATCGACGCAACCATGGGGAAGACAGAAACGCAAACTCCACATATACAGCAGGCATCAGGGTTGGGATCGAACCCATGACCTGTATATCAGGCAAGGTCGTTAACGTCTCGCCACCGGAGCACCCCTTTCACAATTGTATACAACTTAAACCTCGCTCGGGCCTTCAAAACAGTCTGCGATGTTTCCCAGCAGGTTGCTCGTGACCTTTGTTCGGCTCATTTAAGAGCCCAACTTTTGGGCTTCTTGATTATTTCTTGCAGTTTCACATTCATTCATATCCCACGTTAGAGTTTCATCAGAAAATCATAGGGAATACCCTCTCCATTTGCCCGTGCCTTTGTTTCCACCAATAACATCTTCGGAAAACAAATGCTAATGCCCGGTGACCAACGTTTGTTAAAGTGAGATACCCCCTCGAATAGTAGGTCTTCATCTGCATATCCTCGGCATCACCCCGTTCACATCGAAGTTGAAGCTCCTCCATTTAGACATTCAACGGCCTTCTCATAGCACAGAGCTTTTTACAAGATTAGTCTATAGTTATGCATCGCTCGAGTAACTTTGTATAGTGTGAACGGGCACGCTGGTAGAACACTTTCCAAATCCGAAAGCTCAGGTGTGAGCTTGGCCGCTTCAAAATTCCGATTTTTTCCGAGATATGCCTATCCATCGTTAATGAAAAAAAGGGGAGAGGGCACTAATCATTGGGTGTCGTGTCGCCTTTTATGGAGCTGTTTTGAAACCATTTCAAGCCCGTTCATCATAACACCCGCCAGGTCACACGCCTGATTCACGAAGACCAGGACCAGTTTGCCAGTTATTTTATTATTTACCTCGTTCCATTTTAAATGGATTTATTTCGGTTCATCTGAAGAAATGGGCGGGCCACATGGCCCCTTGGTGAGCAACACACACTCCTGGAACGGGGCATGACCAGCCACGAGGATCCGCATCCACGTGGCCATGAACGCTTGGAAGTCCACGCTGGCGCCTTGGGTCTCATGCAGATCCCCCATGATCTTGCGCACTTCATCCAGGTCACATGCACCCTGCAGGCGTGATAACGGGAACAGTTTCTGCAAAAAGCAGTGGACAAATCCCTCTGCTCAGTGCTGCATCGAGAGTAAACATGTTATGGTGGCCATGAGACTAGTTGTAATCAACCCCTTAGCAACGGCTACTCCCACTCAGTCGTTCCTGCAAAACCCAGCACCACGGATCCTGGCGCCACCTCGAGGTGTCGCAGCTCCAGGCCATTAGAATCCCACAATGTGCATTCTTCGAGCCGAGTGGAGAGGCTGCGCGAGGAGGTGCAGTCACAGCGACACGCACGGCTCGAGAAATGCTTGTGGTGCTGTCGCCGTGGAGGGCTCAGGAAACCCTCCGCCAGGTAAGGCCGCATGTGCTTCACGAGCAGATTCTGTTGCATGTTGTTCCTCATGGAGACGCTCCCCGCGCCTCCTTCACAGTTGGCGCAGAACTTGTGCACGAAGATGTCCATCACAGCGCTGAGATCCTCCATGGCGGCGGCAGATGAAGGCATCACGAGATTATCAGTGAACACAGTGTACATTAATTTTACACAAGATGAAGCTCGATCACCAATATAACCTATCGACTGTTAGCAACCAGTATAGCACACGAGGGGTACCTCCTCGATCGCCAGGACCACGCCCCGCGACATTTGCTGCCCACGTTGAAGGGTGTACACACCAAGTGCTCATTTGCGGCCACTTCGACCGAAAGAAGGTCCAGGACTCGTTAAGAAAAAGCCTCATCTGGTGTTGGCCCCAATTGAGAATCAAACTCGGGTCGCAGAGTTCAAATTCGCAGTGCGCAAACCGCTCAGATCTACACCACAAGCGTGTACAATCCACACGGGTTAACTTGGCGCAGTGACCCTACGCAAATACACGTATTGCGTTCATGAGAGAGGACTCGAGAACCGCGAGATGACCTGGCTTAACAAAACAAGAGCCAGCCATAAGAGCAGATGCCTCAAAGGCGGAGTCTTTTTAGGTCCGCCTTTTGGCGTCATCTGGTCGAGCACCAATTGAAACGAGGCTCAAAAGAAAGCTCTCCGGTGTGGACCAATCAGTTTCAAGGACAATGCATATATTATCAGTGTGTTTTGTTTGCATTTTGACTGCAAGTATTGTGGTTAATGCAGACATGAATCCTTGTAAAAAGGTTTCAGTTTTGTTGCCTGAAAAAAGAGGAAACCCCTATTATTATAATGGTTGTGTTAGTTAGATATTTAACCTGTTAATGTAAAGATATTTAATCTGTTAATGTAACACCAGAGAGTCGAAAATAAATACTAAATATCACAAACAGTTATGACTTAACCTAGTTAATAACGTCCTTCCAATGATTACTCAGTCGTGATATTTTTGCAATTTTTATTCACTTTATTTTCATTTTTATTTTCATTATTTTATTGTTATAATTGTTTCTATTTACGTGACTTTACCGAAAGAACCATAGAATATCAGTTTCGATGTAGTATCTTTGTTCACAAAAGTTCCTGTTCCTGACACCATTGCAATCATTGAAGATGTGGTCCAACAATCACTGAATGCTGATGTACCGGCCCTGCTTAGACACTGCCTCACCAACACTTACTTCACCTGGAATGGAACATTCTACAAACAAGTTTAAGGTACCCCAATGGGTTCTCCCTTATCTCCAGTTGTAGCCAATGTTTTTGTTGGAAAATTTTGAGACAGATGCCATCCAGGCATCCACCCTACGTCCTTCCTTTTGGAAGAGTTACGTAGATGACACGTTCATCATCTAGCCACATGGCCTACCAGCTCTGGACCAATTCTTCAACCACATCAATTCCATACACCCAGCCATCAAATTCACCATGGAAGTGGAAAAGGATGGCAAGTTACCATTCTTGGATGTTTTAATCGAAAAGAGACCAGATGGCTCAATGGGACGCTCTGTCTACAGGAAAGCCACCCATATGGATCCCTACCTAAAACCTGATTCCCACCACCATCCATCCCAGAAGAATTCATTAATCAAAACGCTACACCAGAGAGCTCAATGTATCTCCGACCATGAACACCTGATCAGTAAACTCTAACACGTACACCAGGCTCTCAAGGCGAATGGATATTCTGACTACACAATCCGCAAAGCCATCACCCCAACCGCGAGGAAGAAGCCATCTGAAGATTAAATCAAAACCATCACCTTCCCTTCCATAGCAGAGATAACCAAAAAGATTTCCAAAATCTTGAACAAACACAAGATCCAAGTCCGATTTAACGCAGTGCATAAAATTCGTGACCTGATCCCATCTGTGAAGGACAATATTCCTGACATGCAATATCCCGGCGTCTACAAACTAAGCTGCATCTGTGGCAGAAATGACATTCGGGAAACCAAAAGACATGTCTCGGTCCGTGTTCATGAACATAAGGCAGATCTGAAACACGGCAGGACCAATACCTCTGCCGTGGCTGATCATTACTTTAATGCGACTGGCTCACGTGAAATTGATTTTTCTTAGACGATGGTACTTTTCAAGCCAGCTGGTTATCAACAAAGATTCGTTCACGAAACCATCCATTTCTACAGACACAATTTCAAGCGAAACGAGGGTTTTAAACTCAGCAATCATTGGAAAAATGTCATCAACCACTTTGGGTCATGACTTGATTTGTTTTCTTGTCCACCTCAACCGTCAGCAGTGTGGGTGTGTGGATCGAGGTGCAATGCATTGATTGGTATAGACCGACTGCCGGTGTCAGAGACCTCTCGTACATTAACACTAGCTGCCCTGCCCATCTCTAAACCTTTATTAACAGCTCTTTGATTGGTGTAGACCTACTGCTAGTGTCGGAGACCTCTCCTACATTATCATTAGCTGCCCCGCCCATCTCTAAACCTTTATAAACAGCCTGCTTCAGCAGCTTTCCCCCTCTTTTTTTCCCTGATGACAATTGGTTGTGTAGTGATCGAAACGTGATATTTTTAATATTTTTTATTCACTTTTTTTGTTATTATGCTTTCTATCTACGTGACTTTACTGAAAGAACCATAGAATATGGATTCCTGCAGTCACGAACGTTTTAAGTCAAAATTTGACATTGAAACTGACAAGCAAATCACCTGGAGATAGTGAGTTGTCATTAATTAACGATACCAAGTGCGCCGAGTTAAGTACAGCTGAGGTGCTCTTACCAGTGAATGTCTGTAAGGTCTCAGACAAAAATCGGGCTGCTTTGTAGGTGGGTGAGTCAATGGTGGAGACGATATGCCGAAGGGGTGTCCCTTCTTTATGGATGTTTGATAAGCCAAAAAATCTGGGTGGTCTAGCAGCAGAGGGTTTTAAGGATAGTCGCTTGGATGGTTCGATTAAAGATGTCGAATCAGTGATGATATTGTTGGTTTTCGTAACCAGGCGGTTGGTGAGATCTCTATTGATTTTGGTATAGCTTCCATCATTAAGTAGGTCCTGAATTTTGTTGTTGCATGTGGTTTTGTCCAGGATGACAGTAGCATTGCCCTTGTTGGCTGAGAGGATGACTATGTCATCTCTGTTTTTTAGGTGAGACAAACTCAAAGCGTTCATCCTTACTGATGTTGCCAATTGGTGTCTTAGCGTTTTTGAGGATTGCAGCGATTTCCGATCTTGCCACGTCTGCAGGAATGTGTCCCAAACCCTTAAGGGCTGCGTCGACCTGGACAATGATAAGTCTCTGTGTGGGAAGTCTGTGGGTCTCTGTGTGATGTGTCTGTGGGTCTCTGTGTGGTGATTGTGTGGGTCTCTGTGTGGTAAGTGTGTCGGTCTCTGTGTGGTGAGTGTGTGGGTCTTTGTGTGGTGAGTGTGTGGGTCTCTGTGTGGTGAGTGTGTGGGTCTCTGTGTGGTGAGTGGGTGGGTCTCTGTGTGGTGAGTGTGTGGGTCTCTGTGTGGTGAGTGTGTGGGTCTCTGCGTGGTGAGTGTGTGGGTCTCTGCGTGGTGAGTCTGTGGGTCTCTGTGTAGTGAGTGTGGGTCTCTGTGTGGTGAGTGTGTGGGTCTCTGCGTGGTGAATGTGTGGGTCTCTGTGTGGTGAGTCTGTGTGTCTCTGTGTAGTGAGTCTGTGTGTCTCTGTGTGGTGCATCTGAGTCTCTGTGGGTGTCTATACATTTCCACACGATGATGATGATAATGTTATCAGCCACTTGGTTAAGCTACAGAGCTCCTTACCTGGTAAAATTTGAAATCTTTAGTTTTAGTTTAGTATTTGGGTCTCTATGTATCTCTGTGGTTCTCTGTGTGTGTCTCTGGGTATCTATGGGTCTCTGTGTTTCCCTGGATCTCTGTGTGTCTCTTTCCGTTTCCATGTATCTTGATGGGTCTCTATGTGTCCCTGTCAGTCTCTATGTATCTCTATGTATCTCAATTGGTCTCTATGTATTATTATGGGTCTCTCTGTATCTCTATGGGTCTCTGTGTATCCCTGGATCTCTGTGTGTCTCTGTCAGACTCTATGGATCTCTGTGTGTCTCTATGGGTTTCTATGTACATCTATGGGTCTCTACGTATCACTATGGGTCTCTTTGTGTCTCTATGGGTTTCTATGTATCACTATGGGTCTCTGTGTATCTCTGGATCTCTGTGTGTCTCATTCGGCCTCTGTATCTCTGTGGTTCTCTATGGGTATCTATGGGACTCTGTGTATCTCTATGGGTCTCTGTGTTTCACTCTGAGTCTCTGTGTATCTCTATGGGTCTCTATGTATCACGATGGGTCTCTGTGTGTCTCTATGGATAAGCGTGGTTTCTTAAGCGAATTGGGGAATGTGGTCGGCGCATAACATGGGATACGATGGGAGCTCTATGGGATTGGCCGGCGGTATGGAGGCTCTTGTCATGTAGCGATTGTAGATGGCGGGTAACGTGAGAGCCTATGGGAGCTCAATGGGAGTGGCCGGCGAGTGCGATTGTAATGCGTAGTGTGGATAAGCGTGGTTTCTTAAGCGAACTGGGGAATGTGGTGAAGGGTAACGTGGGATCCTAATGGAGTAGCCAGTGAAGGTGATTGCAATTTGTAGCGTGGATAAGTAAGGTGATTTTGTTATGTAGGAAATTTGGTGGAAGGTTTGATGTAAAGCCTATAGCATCCTATGGGATTAGCCAGTGAACGTGATTGCAATTTGTAGTGTGGATAGGTTAGGCATGCTGTCCATGATGACTCGTGCAGAACTCATTAATTGTAACTCAAACACATGCCCCACCCCCCTTGTGACGTCACCACAGGCTTGGTGCATGAGGTCACGGGTCAGACCCAGCAGGTGCTATGGGTTGACTGCTGTGCCAGGCTAGGTGCAGGAGGAGGTCACGGGACAGACCCAGCAGGTGCCATGGGTTGAGTGCTGTGCCAGGCTAGGTACAGGAAGAGGTCACGGGACAGACTCAGCAGGTGCCATGGGTTGACTGCTGTGCCAGGCTAGGTGCATCTGACGACAAACATCTGGACAGTTTACCACCATTGGTTCAAGCAGAGCCTGTCTCTGCTTCTACTGATGAGACACGGACCTGGGTTGGGCTGACTCTAAATATACAACAGCAGTCGGGATGGAACCCACGACCTCCTGAGACCAGGCGAGGTAGTTAACATCTCATCAGGGTCGGGATCAAACCCACGACCTCCTGCGTACCAGGCGAGGTAGTCAACATCTCACCAGGGTCGGAATTGAACCCACGACCTCCTGCGTACCAGACGAGGTAGTCAACATCTGGACCCAAGTCCACTGAGACCCCAGGCAGCAGCAACTCGCCACAACAAATACAATTACAACGTTCTGTTGAGTCCTCTTATTTATTAACAACAGCAATCGATGAACAAACAATGGTCTAGATATATATGTACACATTATTACATTATAACTTTTTCTTATCTCTATCATAACTCTTCACACGCGCACGTGTGGGTGGTGAGTGCGGGTGGTAAGTACCGGTGGTGAGTGTGGGTAGTGTGGTGAGTGTGGTTGGTGAGTGTAGGTGGTGTGGTGAGTGTGGGTGGTGTGGTGAGTGTGGATGGTGAGTGTGGGTGGTGTGGTGTGTGTGGGTGGTGTGGTGAGTGTAGATGGTGAGTGTGGGTGGTGTGGTGAGTGGGTGGTGTGGTGAGTGTGGGTGGTGAGTGTGGGTGGTGAGTGTGGGTGGTGTGGTGAGTGTGGGTGGTGAGTGTGGGTCCACTCCACTACTCTGCCGTGGGCCGCCCACCATAGAGCAGCAGGCGGCTGAGGAGCAAGCGGAGTGAGCGGAGCGCCCTGCCCACACGTGCCAGGACGCCTCGCTCCCTCTCCTCCTCCTCTTCCTCCTTATCTTTATTCTCCTCCTCGTTGTCGTCATCCTCTTCCTGGACCTCCACCACCTCCACCACCTCCGTCCTCTCTCCAAAGGTCTGGGTGAGCGGTGACGACGATAACGACGACGATGATGACGATGGGAGCTTCTCCTCCGGCTCCGCTATGTGGAGAGAGGCAGCAGCACCACAGCAGCACATCATCGTCATCATTATCATCATCGTCATCATCATCATTGTCATCATCGTCATCATCATCATCGTCGTCGTCTTTGTCATCATCGTCGTCATCCTCAACGTCATCATCATCAGCGTCATCATCCTCATCATCATCATCGTCATCATCGTCGTCATCCTCATCATCCTCATCGTCGTCATCGTCATCCTCATCGTCATCATCATCGTCATCAGACCTACAGAGACCCATAGACCCACAGAGACCCATCGACCCATGTAGACCATTCATAGCAGCAGTCAATTACTCGAAGTGCGTAACGCCGATTCTAAACGTGGAGGGGAAAATCTGGAGGACCCGGAAAAGAATCCACGCGGTGACCACCACAGGGACAGAAAATCAGACTGCAAATATACAGCAGCGGCAGGCATCGTCAGTGTCGGGATCGAAACCATGACCTCCTGCGTACCAGGCGAGGTAGTTAACATCTCATCAGGGTCTGGATCGAACCCACGACCTCCTGTGCACCAGGTGAGGTGGTTAACATCTCATAATGGTCAGGATCGAACCCACGACCTCTTGTGTACCAGGGGAGGTAGTCAACATCTCACCAGGGTCGGAATTGAACCCACGACCTCCTGCGTACCAGGTGAGGTAGTTAACGTCTCATCAGGGTCGGGATCGAACCCACGACCTCCTGCGTACCAAGCGAGTGTAGTTAACGAGTTAACGTCTCATCAGGGTTGGGATCGAATACACGACCTCCTGCGTACCAGGCGAGGTAGTTAACATCTCGTTAGGGTCGGGATAGAAACCCGGGAACTCCTGCATACCAGGCGAGGTAGTTAACATCTCGTCAGGATCACGATCGAACCCACGACCTCCTGCGTACCAGGCGAGGTAGTTAACATCACATCAGGGTCGGGATCGAACCCACGACCTACTGCGTACCAGGCGAGGTAGTCAACATCTCATCAGGGTCGGGATCAACCCCACGACCTGCATACCAGGCGAGGTAGTCAACATCTGGACCCAAGTCCCCTGAGACCCCAGGCAGCAGCAACTCGCCACAACAAACACAATTGCAACGTTCTGTTGAGTCCTCTAATTTATTAACAACAACAATCGTAAACAAACAATGGTCTAGATATATATGTACACATTATTACATTATAACTTTTTCTTATCTCTATCCTAACTCTTCACACGCGCACGTGTGGGTGGTGAGTGCGGGTTGTGAGTACGGGTGGTGAGTGTGGGTGGTGTGGTGAGTGTTGGTGGTGAGTGTAGGTGGTGTGGTGAGTGTGGGTGGTGTGGTGAGTGTGGGTGGTGAGTGTGGGTGGTGTGGTGTGTGTGGGTGGTGAGTGTCGGTGTTGAGTGTGGGTAGTGTGGTGAGTGTGGGTGGTGAGTGTGGGTGGTGTGGCGAGTGTGGGTGGTGAGTGTGGGTGGTGAGTGTAGGTGGTGTGAGTGTGGGTGGTGAATGTGGGTGGTGAGAGTGTGGGTGGTGAATGTGGGTGGTGAGTGTGGGTCCACTCCGCTACTCTGCCGTGGGCCGCCCACCATAGAGCAGCAAGCGGCTGAGGAGCGAGCGGAGTGAGCGGAGCGCCCTGCCCACACGCGCCAGGACGCCTCGCTCCCTCTCCTCCTCCTCTTCCTCCTTCTCTTTATTCTCCTCCTCGTTGTCGTCATCCTCCTCCTGCGTCTCCGCCACCTCCGCCACCTCCGCCACCTCCGCCACCTCCGCCACCTCCGCCACCTCCGCCACCTCCGCCACCTCCGCCACCTCCGCCACCTCCGCCACCTCCGCCACCTCCGCCACCTCCGCCACCTCCGCCACCTCCGCCACCTCCGTCCTCTCTCCAAAAGTCTGGGTGAGCGGTGACGACGACGACAATAACGACGACGACAACGACGATGATGATGATGATGACGATGATGACGATGGGAGCTTCTCCTCCGGCTCCGCTATGTGGAGAGAGAGGCAGCAGCACCACAGCAGCACATTATCATCATCATCATTGTCATCATCGTCATCATCGTCATCATCGTCGTCGTCATTGTCATAATCATCATCGTCGTCATCCTCAACGTCATCATCATCAGCGTCATCATCATCGTCATCATCATCATCCTCGTCATCCCCATCGTCGTCATCGTCATCAGACCCACAGAGACCCATAGACCCACAGAGACCCATAGACCCACAGAGACCCATAGAGCCATGTAGACCATTCATAGCAGCAGTCAATTACTCGAAGTGCGTGACGCCGATTCTAAACTTGGAGGGGAAAATCTGGAGGACCCGGAAAAGAATCCACGTGGTGACCACCACAGGGACAGAAAATCAGACTGCAAATATACAGCAGCGGCAGGCATCGTCAGTGTCGGGATCGAAACCATGACCTCCTGCGTACCAGGCAAGGTGGTTAACATCTCATCAGGGTCTGGATCAAACCCACGACCTCCTGTGTACCAGGTGAGGTGGTTAACATCTCATAATGGTCGGGATCGAACCCACGACCTCTTGTGTACCAGGGGAGGTAGTCAACATCTCACCAGGGTCGGAATTGAACCCACGACCTCCTGCGTACCAGGTGAGGTAGTTAACGTCTCATCAGGGTCGGGATCAAACCCACAATCTCCTGCGTACCAGGTGAGGTAGTTAACATATCATCAGGGTCGGGATCAAACCCACAATCTCCTGCGTACCAGGTGAGGTAGTTAACATATCATCAGGGTCGGGATCGAACCCACAACCTCCTGCGTACCAGGCGAGGTAGTTAACATCTCATCAGGGTCGGGATCGAATACACGACCTTCTGCGTACCAGGCGAGGTAGCTAACGTCTCATCAGGGTCGGGGTCGAACCCACGACCTCCTGCTTACCAGGCGAGATAGTTAACATCTCGTTAGGGTCGGGATCGAACCCGGCAACTCCTGCATACCAGGCGAGGTAGTTAACATCACATCAGGGTCGGGATCGAACCCACGACCTACTGCGTACCAGGCGAGGTAGTCAACATCTCATCAGGGTCGGGATCAACCCCACGACCTGCGTACCAGGCGAGGTAGTTAACGTCTCATCAGGGTCGGGATCGAACCCACTACCTCCTGCGTACCAGGCGAGGTACACAGAGAGAGGCTCACCGTGGCTCAGCAGCTGCAGAGCTCTGCACAGGAGTGGTCTATCCGCTGCTGCTGATGGTGGTGGTGGTCCAGCTGGTGGTGTCGGCCCAGCTGGTGGTGGTGGTCCGGATGGTGGTGGTGGTCCGGATGGTGGTGGTGGTGGCCCGGATGGTGGCAGTGGTGAGGGTGGCCTCGCTGGTGGTGAGGGTGGCCTCGCTGGCGGTGGTGGCCGGGGTGGTGGGGGTGGCCTAGCTGGTTGTGGTCGCCCGGATGGTGGCGGTGGTGGTGGCCCGGATGGTGGCGGTGGTGGGGGTGGCCTCGCTGGTGGTGGAGGTGGCCTCGCTGGTGGTGGAGGTGGCCGGGGTGGTGGGGGTGGCCCAGCTGGTGGTGGTGGCTGGGATGGTGGGGGTGGCCTCGCTGGTGGTGGTGGCCGGGGTGGTGGGGGTGGCCCAGCTGGTGGTGGTGGCCCGATGGTGGCGGTGGTGGTGGCCCGGATGGTGATGGGGGTGGCCCCGCTAGTGGTGGGAGTGGCCCTGCTGGTAGTGGCCCGGGTGGTGGTGGTGGTTTGGAGCCAGCTGTGAGCCAGCGCCTGCTCAGGCGTCATCCGGAGATTCGGATCCCATCTTTTGGGAGACGCACGGGGAGGGAGGGAGGTGTGGGGGGGAGACGCACACGTGGTGAGAGGGGCATGGTGAGATGATTTTACAGGGTGGGGGGAGAGTGGGGAGATGGCGGCGTGGGGGGGGGAGAGATGGAGAAAGTGGGAGGGAGTGGTGGTGGGTATTGAGTGGGTGGCAGAGCTGTCAACCCGTACGGTTTATTCGATATTCTTGTACAGGGTAATTGAGTTTTCAGGTCCGTACGGAGTAAAGCCGTTTCAATTCTGGGTAACAACAATAATTTGTGTCTATTTGTTTGTGTTTGTCCTTTGTGATGGGACTTTGCAGGATAAACATTTAGATTTACAAGGGTCACGGGGTGACCAATAAAGGTCTGAATTGGGTCTGTAGTAAGGTAGGGCACTGATAAGGGGTTGACAGGTATGGGGTGGTGAGTGGGGATGAGTGAGTGTGGATGAGTGGGGTTCAGTGAGTGGGGATGAATGAGTGAGGGTGCATGGGGGCGTGTCGGGGTGAGTGAGGGTGAGCGAGGGGTGAGTGTGGTTCGTACTGCAGGCAGCGGCTGATGAAGTCCACCAGCTGAGGGTGGTGGCCCTGCAGCGCGCGGTGCAGGGGGAGGCTTCCCGGTGGCCGCTGCTTGGACACGTTGTATGGGAGGCCCTCAGAGTCTGCAGAGAGACACACGCAGAGTCACCAACCACCACGTCGCCCACATACCAACTCACCCACTCACCTACCCACCCACTATGTCACTCACTCACTCACCCACCCCCTCACCTACCTACTCACCTACCCAACCACTCACCCGACCGCTCACTCACACACCCACCTATGCTTCCTAGCGACTGCTACAGAGAGCCCCAAACCCCACCCCATCTCCCACCTCCGGGATATTCAGAGACCCTCCTCAGCCCCCCCCCCCCCCCCCCCCACAAAAGAACCCTATAAGAGCCTCCCTGCCACCCACCACTTAACAAGACGGAATGGGTTACGTCGCTGGCGCCAGCCTGCCCGAGCCTACGACTCACCAAAGTAAAGTGTCCTGTTTGGGGCTTCGTCCACCATCTTATTCGGGGGCATGCCCAGGATCTGCACATGGTTTCGGACGAAGACAAAAGGAGGAGGGGGGGGGGGGGTTACAGCCGGTGTAGCCTCAGCGGGCCCATTGGGGCAAGTGCTGTCTGTCAGCGGTGAGTAGTTGCGGAGGCAGCACCTGTCGAGGACGGAACTGTGTACAAAGACAACAATTCCCCCTTCCCCTCCTTGTCTTAGCCTTTTCCGATTGCTGGGGCAAGTGCTGTTTAATCACAAGCGGCACCTATGAAGGCCGCACAGTGTACAAAGACAACAATCCCCCCCCCCCTCCCCACATTAGCCTCATCTCATTGCTGGGGCAAGTGCTGTTTGTCGCGAGCAGCACCTACGAAGGCCAGCACTGTGTACAAAGACAACAATCCCCCCTTCCTCGTATTAGCGCCATCTCATTGCTGGGGCAAGTGCTGTTTAATCATAAGCAGCACCTATGAAGGCCAGCACTGTGTACAAAGACAACAATCCCCCCTCCCCATATTAGCCTCATCTCATTGCTAGGCAAGTGCTGGTAGCAGCGAGCAGCACCTTTGAAGGCCGGAACGGCACACGAGGGGGTGGGTGCCCAGCACTACGCCCGGCCACCTTTGTCGCTCCTCGCTGGCTTTTAGGGCCGTGAGAGAGAATCAAACTCTATGAGTATGGGTCTCTGTGGGTCTGTATGGGTCTCTATGAGTATGGGTCTCTGTGCAGACCAACAGAGACCCATACCCAGAGACCTGCCTGCCCACCCACCATACCCACCGTACCCACCCACAGCCCGTACCTCGATGCAGCAGGGCAGGTGTTCTTCGTAGGCCCGTGAATCAAAAAGATCCTTGCCGGTGGCCATCTCGGCCACGGTGCAGCCCAGGGCCCACATGTCCACAGCGCAGGTGACATGGTAGCCCAGCAGCAGCTCCAGGGCCATGTAGGGCACCGTCCCGCCCACGGTTTGAGCTGCACAGCAACAACAACGACATGGGTGGAACAGGTTTTTTTTTCGGTCGGTCAAACGCGTAGTCAGCTTCTGCGACCGATATTTCACGGCGTAGGCAAGTTTTCAGGTTGGACCGCGTACTCTGGCTGCCCGCCTGATGATGATGCTCGGCTGCAATCGCTGGAATTGTAAACGTCGTAGTGGGTTTACATCTCCAGCACACCGGTTAGTGCTGTGCAAGTGGCGAATTGGAGCGTCCTGTTTACGTGACGCTGAACCTCACCGAGTGGCTGCGTCGGATGGCGGCGGGTTTGACGACGCAATGTCTACATTGACGCGAGCTAACCCTGAAAAAAAACTCCACGCACGTGAAGCCACTCACTTTCATACTTCAGGTAGAAGCTGCATCCGAAGTCGGTGACCCTCACTTTGCCGGCCGCGGTTAGCAGAATGTTGTCCTAGACAAAGGGGAGACAGATAAGGAATTCTACGCTCTGAGGTTATGGCGATAGTGTCAAACCAGCAGTGGGTTGATCACGCAAAGTGACGCATTTACACCCACATGGGCAGCTCCCCCCTCGACTTGCGACACGAGCTATGTGCATAAGACTCATTCAAAGTCATTTTAATAAACTACTAAACCCATTTGTTTTATTTTACTACCAGGGTGTGAGGCCCCGCTGAGCTGCTGTGTAGCTATTTTATCGGAAACGACCTGGCCATCACGTAATGATAGCGCAACGAAGTGGGCTGATATCATCATCATCACGTGGAAATGTTACAGCAGCAGTCAGATACTCTAAACGCATGGTGATGTTGATTATGAACGTGGAGGGGAAAACCGGAGGACCCGGAGAAAAATCCACGCGACCACCACAGGGAGAGAGAGATGCAGACTCCAAATATACAGCAGGCGTCAGGGTCAGGATCGAACCCACGACCCCCTGTATACCAGACGAGGTAGTTTACATCTCCAGCTACCTCCTCGATCTGGTAAGGAGGAGGTGGCAGAGTCACAGTAGATAGACGGAGCCAGCGCATTGACCCTGCGATCAACTGTGGCCGGCCTGCCTCTGTGGTACGAGTGTCCACCTCGTCCCGGATTGTCTTCACCTCCCTCCAGATGGACGGAGCCAGCGCATCGACCCCGCGATCAACAGTGGCCGGGCTGCCTCCGCACCAGCTAACCGAGCACCCCGATGAGAGGGCGCGACCACCGCACCCGCTCCGCTCACCGGCTTGATGTCCCCGTGGACGATGCCCAGCACCTTGGCGTACAACAGAAAGTCGAGGATGGCCCTGGTGTACTCCCTCAACTGCCTCAAGTAGATTCGCCCGATGCTCCCTTTGCTCATGACGTCGTAGAGGCTCTTCCTGGCACGACAACGACGACGACGTTAAAATCCCTTTCCCGTTCCGATGACGTCCGCAGGGCGCCCCACGACCCGAACCCCAAACCGACTGTGCCACTTGGTTAGTTTTGGGGGGGGGGTAATGAAACGCCTCGTTGCTCCGCGGTATTCATCCGCGGCCTCACCGAGCCGCACTACTTGCGCCGAGGGAACTAACGCGCACAAAACATTGCTGCGCGTTTAATGTTTTATGATAATAATTTCATTATCATTTTATTATAATTTCACCATGATCATGTTATTATTACAATTTCTATTTTATTATTTCATTACTCTCATTTCATTACTCTCATATCACAATTCAATAATAAATGTATTATTTTTATTACTACTTTATTATCAATATTTCTTAAATTTCAAGTTTGTTGCAAGTTTGGAAGTATGCTAAACATTTCGAATGGACACATTCACAAATTTCCCTTTTTTTTTATAGATTCTCATGAAAAAACGTGAATGTGTGATTCATGGGGAGCGTTTCCATGAGTGGCGTCTTCCGCAACCCGGGGGACTTCCTGCGTCTGCTTTGTCGCCACGGTGTTCTGCGATTGTCGATAACGCAGCGGTTCGCCGCGCTGAGCTGCTTGACCCATGGGGGCCACGTGGACGTGTGCTGCTCGACTTCCCAGAGCTTTGGAGACTCGGTTGCCAAACTAATTGTGATTGTAAAATTAAAATAAAGTAATGTATTTGATTAAATTAATTTATTTAACGAGGCGAAACATCTTTTTGATGAATTGTTAACTATCTTTAAACTCATTAAATAAACTGCAAAAGAAGTTAATTATGAAAGTTATTCAATAAAGCTATTGGGGAACAAATTAGAAAATTCATCCCCCCCCACTTTGCGCAAGAGCACAGAAGTGTGGTCACCACATCTGTGTTTCTATATAAGGAACGAAACAGGTGGAATTCTGCACAAAATCTGGCTGTCGCCTGATGAAGCTAGTTGTAATTACGGGTGACACATCATCCTCCAACACACCGTTGTGCTGTACCATTATATTACACTATACACTACACTATACACTATACACTACACTACTATACACTACACTGTACACTACACACTAGTGCTGTACTAGTAACGAATTGGCACGTTCTCTTTGCGTGACAACCCTTACTAGTTGGCTATGTCGGGTGATGGCGGGTTTAACGACACAACATTTATATATTTACGCGATCTAACCCACAAATACCTCTATTATGGATATTGGTCGCGAAAGCCCTGCGTGTAAAACTCAATAAATAAATGTGGTAAATCTAGTAGCTTGATCAAATATTAAATAAATATTCATTCCGAAATAAATCAACTATCGAGCGGAGCAATGGACAGCGCGCACACGTGGGTGGTGGGGGGGGTTGGGAAGGGGAGGTTCGCGTACTTCAAGAGCTCGACGACGAGGCAATTGTGTCCGCGGAATTCGAACGTGTCCAGGACCCGGATGACTCCGTAGCGCTCATCGCTGTCCTTGCCCTGCAGCTCCTTGGTCACCTCCAGCTCTGTCCTCTGGCGGGCCGCTGTCGAGGAGCTGCGCAGTGGGAGGGGGCAAGTCACGAAATCAACGGTGACTCTGTGTGGGTGTCTCTTTAGGTGACTCTGTGGGGGTCTGTGTGGGTGTATCTGTGGACCGCACAGACTGTAACAACTACAGGGGCATCTCACTCCTCAGTGTGCCGGGAAAGGTCCTGGCAAGGATTATTCAACATCGCCTTGCTAGGCACGCTGAGGAGAGGCTTGCGGAACCCCAATGCGGTTTCAGGAAAGGGCGGTCCTGCACAGATGCCATATTTTCTGTCCGTCTGCTACAGCAGAGGTATAGGGAATTCCAACAAGACCTACATCTCTGCTTTATTGACCTGGTCAAGGCCTATGATACCATCAGTAGGCCTGGGCTCTGGGTTGTTCTTCGTGCTTTCGGAGTCCCTGACCCTCTGCTCACGATCATTAAGGACCTTCATGATGGTGAGCGGGCCCGGGTAAAACTACGTGGCCGGGAGTCAGAGCCTTTCCCTGTTCACCTTGGGGTGCGACAGGGATGTCGTCTGGCTCCCACATTATTTAACATCTATTTCGACTGCGTAGTTCGTGAAGCCTTCAATAGCTGTACCGGGGGAATTTCCATTTGGTACAGATATAATGGGAGGCTGATCGACGCCCGGGTGCGATCAAGGGATGGCTCCCTATTGGTCAACCACGTTATGTATGCCGATGATTTGGTAATAGCTGCTCATTCAGAAGAGGAGTTGGAGACGCTGCTGCTGAGACTGGAGCGTGCCACTAAGAGGTGGGGCCTTACCATCAGCCCCACCAAAACTAGGCACCTGCCTGGGTATTTTGTACCATCGGACACTCCACCCCCACAACTCCCAATCGGTGATGGGGAAGTTGTGGAGAGAGTGGAGAGTTTCCCATACCTGGGCAGTGTGCTTATGACCGGCTCCAGTTTATCAGCAGAGGTCTCACTCCGAATCAGTCGAGCGGCAATATATTTTCATCGGTTGCGTAACGCTGTGTGGAAGCTACCTGGTCTGTCGCTCCGCACGAAGTTTCAGGTCTTCTCGGCCACGGTCATTCCCTCCCTTCTCTACGCTTGCGAAACGTGGACCCCCCTAATGGAGCATCTTCGCCGGTTGGAAACATTTAGGCTGGCCTGCCTACGATCCATCCTGGGTTTAACCAGGCTGAGGAGCTCACAAATCCTTGAAAGATCTGGGCAAAGTACCATCGGTGAGCTCCTCCGGCAGGCAAGGCTGCGTTGGCTGGTTCATGTAGCCCGAATGCCCAGCCACCGCATGCCTAAACAGCTTTTGTTCGGCCGGATCGAGGGGGCTAAACGGGCGCGGCACGGGCTAGAGAAGAGATGGAGTGATGTAGTACAGGAGGACGTGGAGCTGAGTGGACTTGCCGATGACTGGTACCAGCGGTGTCAAGATCGGCCTCAGTGGAGGAGGCTCGTGAAGGACGTTACTGGGCAGTTGGAGGCAGTCGCCCTCCAACAACAACGGAGGGCGGAGGAGCGACGCTCACAACAACGAGCGGAGCGCCGGGTGGCTAAAGCACAGCAAGTTGGTACAGTAGGGGGCACAGGTGGTGCATCAGCCATTCATCTCGGTCATCTCGGTCAGTCGACCCGTGGCACCTGCTTCACGTGGCCTCAAGGTGCACTTGGCCTGACACAAGCGTCGTGGTGACGTCACCGCCACTTAGTGGCGAATGGCGGTTGTTGTTGTTGTCTCTGTGGGGGTCTCTGTGGGGGTCTCTGTGGGGGTCTCTGTGGGGGTCTCTGTGGGGGTCTCTGTGGGGGTCTCTGTGGGGGTCTCTGTGGGGGTCTCTGTGGGGGTCTCTGTGGGGGTCTCTGTGGGGGTCTCTGTGGGGGTCTCTGTGGGTGACTTTGTGGAGGTCTTTGTGGGTGTCTCTGTGGGTGACTCTGTGGGTGACTGTGGGGGTCTGTGTGGGGGTCTCGGCAGGGGTCTCTGTGGGGTCTCTGTGGGGGTCTCTGTGGGTGACTCTGTGGGTGACTCTGTGGGTGACTCTGTGGGTGACTCTGTGGATGACTCTGTGGGGGTCTGTGTGGGGGTCTCGGCAGGGGTCTCTGTGGGGTCTCTGTGGGTGACTCTGTGGGTTACTCTGTGGGTCTCTATGTGTCTGGGTATTTCTGTGGGCCTCTGTGGGTCTCTAAGGGTATGGGTGTCTCTGTGGGTCTCTAAGGGTCTATTAGTCTGGGTGTCTCTTGGGTCTCAAGGGGTCTGGGTGTCTCTGTGGGTCTGTAAGGGTCTGGGTGTCTATGTGGGTGTCTCTTTGGGTTTCTTAGGGTCTGGGTGTCTCTGTGGGTGTCTCTGTGGGTCTCTGCGGGCGTCTCTGTTGGTTACTATGTGGGTCTCTGTGGGTCTCTGGGTCTGGGTGTTTCTGTGGGCCTCTGTGGGCCTCTCTGGGTCTTTAAGGGTCTGGGTGCCTCCGTGAGTCTCTAAGGGTCTGGGTGTCTCTGTGGGTCTCTGTGGGTCTCTATCGGTCTGTTTATAGTTAGCAGAAGTCTTATGCCAGTTGGTATTTTGTCAGCGAGTCCATAGTGTTAGTTTCACGGCGGTGCCTCAAATAATTTGATTATTATTTTCCGAGAGCGCGGGCCACCGTGGAAGGCCCTCTGACTCACCACAAGGGCAGCGACAGCATCTTGACGGCCACGAGTGTTTTGGTTTTGTGGTCGAGGCACTGCAGCACCAGGACCCTGGCCTCCCTCGCTGATCAACTTCTGCACCTCATAGCGGTAGTGGAGCTGTTCCTTGCGAACCTAGGAGGCGGAGGAGGCAGAGGCCTGTAGTCAGAGTCGTCGCAATCGGAGCGTCTCACGCTCGGTAGTGGCAGCAACAGTCGGGGCTTCCACGACCGCCATTATCCACCACTGAGGTTTACTTTTGCTTGGGTGTTAGATCGCGGAAATGTATAAATGTTTTGTTAAGCTACCGAATGCTTGACTTAAAGCTTTCATGACTGCAGGAATTCATATTGTCCGGTCTTTCGGTAAAGTCACATAGATAGCAGTGGCGGCTCCTGCAAAATCTCTCAGGGGGGGCAAATGTTTGGATGATTGATAAGGATAAGGTCCACCCATGTGTAGGGTTGTTACAGGAGGGCTGTAGGTGCATGGGATCCAACGGGGAATAAACACAGTGGGCGGAGCTCCGGGAGTACACGGGGGGGGGTGCCCGCAGCGACGTCCGCATCAGGCAGCCTGGGGGGTTGTGATCCTGACGGGGGGTATAAAGGGGGAGGACAGAGAGAGCTCGTGGCTCAGTCTGGGAACGAAGGAGGAAGAAGGAAGATCTTCTAGTTAGAAGCCCTGGACTCCCCTCGACGCCGCCCTTGTAAGGGCTGCGGAGGATCGAGCCAGAGGCGTGCTTCCGTGAACCAGGGTCAGTACCCTGGGACTCCGGAGACCGTAGCCCGACTCACCAGTGTCGGGCCAGTTAGCCTCCCCTAGCCCGTTAGTGGAGGACTTGGGGTTAGGTCAGGATTAGCTAGGGTGTATCCCCAGTTATCCGGGTGAGGGGGCCGCTACCCCCTCTAGTGCTGTCCTGTACCAACAACTTGTAATAAAGATACGTGTGCCTCAACCTGGGTGTCCAGCGTACTTACCGGTACTTCATCTGGTGTCAGAAGTATTACGAACATGGAAACACGTCAGACAGCTCGAGCCAGAGTGCCGGACGAGGACACTGCTGAAATCGTTGAGCCCGAGACGGCTCACCAAGACATGGTACAGCCGGGGCCTGACGCGTTCCTGCCGGGGCATCGGCATGAAGAGGGGCCGCAGCCAGACGCGCTACGGCTGGCTCACGAGAGGCTGGCGGAGCTGCTGTATGCCGCTGCCGCCACGCTGGAAAACATCACGCGCCTGGGGGCTGGTGGTCCACCACGGGGCGAGGGGAGTCGACGACCGGAGCGCCTTCCCGCCATTTCGGAAGACTCCAACTTTGAATTTCCCGCCATCGCCACGGCAGCTGCAGAGGGCGTGGCCGGGCTAAACCTTGGGTCCGACACCGCTCTCGCTGGGACAGCCGCATCATCGCCAGCGGCGGGAACGTCATCACGGCTGCGACAGGCGATTCCATCTGCCATTCGCGCCGACGCACAGCCGAGTCCTGGGGATAGCAGCCTGCAGACTTCCAAGGCGAACGCTGCGCTGCAACAACGGCTACCTCCGCTGAAGGAATTTGTTGGCGCGGAGGGCGACTGGGGCGGCTTCCAGCGTCGCTTCATCGCCCACCAAGAAATGGCTAGGTGGTCGGACGACGAAGCCCTCTGCGCGCTGCCGGCGCTCCTCGACGCCGACGCGCTCGCCGCCCTCACATCGGCGCCAAGAGAGAAGCGTTCTACTCTGCCGAGGGCGCTACAACTGCTGGCTGGGGTCTATGGACCATCTGCAGAATGCAGACAGCAGTTCTACGACCGCAAGCGGGGTGAAAAAGAGTCGCCCCTGGCATACAGGACGAGCCTCCTGGCGCTGGCCAAAACGGCTTTTCCCCGTATGGACGACGACGGCGTGGACGCGATGGTCACGGAGAAAATCCTCCTCCTGGCAGACGACCTGGACATCGCTGTCATCGCACAGGAGGACGCCGAGATGACCTCTCTTCAGGCGGCGCGCCTCCTTCACGCCAACCTTCTGTCCCTGCGGCGGAAAGCCAGGAGGGCATCGGCCGGGCGTGCGGTGGCTGCAGCCACCCTTCAGACGGAGGAGCTCTACGCCGTCGACCACCGACGGCAACAGGCGCAAGGAGCACGGGCGGGCCGGGACGGCTCAAGCCGGTTCGACCGTCCATCGTCTCCACCGGGGGGTCCGCGGTGTTTCAACTGCGGCGTTCGGGGCCACGTCGCCTTGGGGTGCCGCTCGCCTCGACAGCGCGGGACGACGCCTCGACGGGACGCCGGGCCTCCTCCTCCCAAGCTCCAGCAACATGATCCGGCGAGTCGCGGCACCACACATGTTTGGCCAAAGCACCCACCCGTTGCACACTCTCGCACCACAACGAACGGGGGGCCGATGTTGCGTTGCGACGGCCCAACGCGGATCACTGCGGGGACTCGAATCGAGCCCAAACAGTGGTCCGTGTTGGCCCATCGCGTGGTAGCCGCGTCGTCAGGGTCGTCGGCCGTGGTCGGACACATTGACGGGGTAGAGGTACGCATCCTGGTCGATACGGGGGCATCGGCGACAATCATTTCGGACTTAATTTACAATATTCTGCCTGTACAAAGCCGGCCATTACTGCCGGTTAACGTCCCATTCTATGCCGCTAACGGGGGCTCTCTGGGCATCATGGGACAGATTCGCGCGCAAATTTGTATCGGGGACATCAAATTGTCGGGGCCGATTTTCGTTTCCTCCTCGCTGGCGGTTCCGTGCCTGCTGGGGACGGATTTCTTAGGCAAAATGCCAATTCGTATTTTGATCGACCAAGGATGCATTGAGCTTCCGTCAGGGCGACGCATGGCCTTCCTGCCTTCCCCTGCGGCGGCTCGGACGGCGTTCGCGACGGTACCGGCGTTCGTCGTCAGAACAGTTAGTGTGCCGCCGGGAGCTCAAATGCTAGTGCCTCTGAAACTTCGTAAGCCCTTCGCTAAGGGCGTAGGGGATCAGGGTGTTTTGCTGGGACCGTCTAGGGCCGGGGTTAATGCACCTCATTTGATTCCGGCCCAGATCGTCGTAAGAGGGGACGAGGACCCTTTCATCGCGGTCCTCAATGTGGGGTCGCAGACAGTGGTGGTTCCTCAAGGGACGGTGCTCGCTCACGCGACGCCGGTACCCTGCGAGGAACCTGTCGCGAACCATGTTGGCACTGCTTCCCGAATGCTCCCACATTCGGACAGCGATGAAGGGTGGCTCGACGCGCTTTGTGCGGGATCGACGGACCTGACAAATTCAGAGCGCCAACAGCTTAGAACGCTGAGGGAATTTTCCGACGTTTTCAGTCGGGATAAATATGATTTGGGTTGCACTCACCTGCTGCGTCACCATATTGACACGGGTGACAGCGCGCCAATTCGCCAAAATCCGTTTCGGTTAAGTCCCGCCGAAAAGGACCATGTCAAATCGGCTGTTGATGACATGTTAGCCGCCGACATCATTTCTCCCTCCACCAGCCCTTGGGGAGCGCCGATCGTCCTGGTTAAAAAGCAGGACGGCTCGTTGCGGTTTTGCGTGGATTTTCGGCGCCTTAATAAAATTTCGGTTGCCGACGCATACCCCCTCCCACGGATGGACGAATCGCTGGACGCCTTGGCGGGAGCGCGATTCTTCTCCACACTAGATTTACTTTCGGGATTCTGGCAGCTTCCTCTGGACGATGATTCTAAGCCTAAAACTGCTTTCCGTACACCGCACGGCCTGTTCCAATTCAACCGGTTGCCGATGGGCTTACACTCAGCGCCGGCAACTTTCCAGCGATTGATGGAATTGGTTTTGGCTGGATTGCAATGGGAATCGTGCCTGATTTATTTGGATGACGTTATTGTCTTTGGTAAAACTTTTGATGAACATCTCCAGAGGTTGCGGGCGGTTTTCCTAAAGATGCGGGCTGCTAATTTGAAATTTAAGCCCCAGAAATGCCATTTGTTACGCGAGTCGGTGCGTTATTTGGGGCACATCGTAGGGCGCTCGGGTATTGCTACCGATCCTGCCAAAACGCAGTGTGTCAGCTCCTGGCCGACTCCCACCTCGGTGGGAGAGGTCAGGAGTTTTATTGGCTTCGCATCATATTACCGACGCTTCGTCGCTAATTTTGCAACGATTGCCAAACCCCTACACGCGTTAACATCTAAAGGGGTTCGGTTCCACTGGGGTCAGGAGGAGGAAGCTGCTTTCTGCTCCCTTCGGGACGCCCTGGTAAAGGCTCCTCCCCTGATTTACCCAGATTTTTCTAGGCCGTTTTTGCTCGACACCGACGCGAGCAACACGGGTATTGGAGGTGTGCTTTCCCAGGTGGTTGACGGCGTGGAACGGGTGGTGTTGTATATGTTGGGTGTGAAAATTTTGATGTGTTGTATGCGTGCGTGGGTGAAATTATTATGTTGTATATGTGGGTTATGAATATTCAGTGAAAATAATAATAATCAATCGAAATTTGGCCAAAGGTGTAATTATCCGGAAATACTTTAATCCATGTAATTACGCACATTTAATTATGCCAATTCGAGAGGTAATTGTAGTAATTATGCGAGTGGGTGTGATTATGATAATGCAAGTCGTTATGATAACCAGACCCCGCCTCGGTGACGAGGGTGGGTTATCGATCGGAATAAGGCAATTAATCGTATGCAGTTATGCAGGTGTGGTGTAAGTATACAAGATTAACTTAGATTAACTCGGCCTCGTTGTCTAGGTTCGTCTCATTCTCGCTTATTTAGGTCCCCGGTTCGCCCCGTTATCGCTTTAACATTTACTGAGTATGTGTTAGTGTGTTTATTAAGGTCACCAAGTTCAGATCTCAACGCAGAAGCAGATCTTATGCATAGACTTCAGGAAAGAATCACACAACCACTTCTGTATTAATCAATTTATTACTAATTCAACTTCGACTATGATATAGTATGCGAACTCTCAATCCCGGAACGTCAACACGGCATCAATACAGTATCATCAATGATTGTCTGATTTCACTTGACAACGGCACATGGATCCCGCGTAACGCGATGGTTGTTAGTGAGAGAGAGAGTCGTTAAAACATGCAAATACTATGCTAAGAAAACCTTAACGTTAATGAATGAAAGATACTTGAAAGATTATACGGCGATAAAACACAATCAAAACAGTTATTATTCTTAAAGGCACCAATCTCAACAGATACATCGCAGGTTATCTGACAACAGAGTGCTCGGCGGAAGGAGGTGCCAAGAATCAATTCGTATTGATGGATCTGTTGGGAATTTATGCGATTAAGAGTACAGTCCACTAAATATTAAAGATAATACTCTTACAAATGACGGATGGCCATCACTCGGTCTCGAGTTTTTCTTCACAGCCACGGATGGCTTATGGGTTCGAGTGGGTTTGAGTGGTAAGAGTTGTCTTCAATAGTCAGTGTTCGGAGTCGGTTCTTTATGTCAAACAGATGCCTGGGGGTCGTGTGGTGAGGGGGCGGTGCGCGTCATACGTATTAGTCGCTCCTCTGTCGTCGTGGGGAATTGGTTGGATGCCTGTTGATACGCTGTCGTAGTTCGGAACCCGGTCGGTAGGTGGCGCCCGCAGCTCGCTTGCAGCGCACCGTCGTCCTCTCGTCACCAGACCGCGACCCTGGCTGCCAGCAGGGGCTTCTGACGCGGCAGGTTGAACTGTCAAGCGGGTCTTGCCCGCCTGCAGAGGCGACGGGGAGCTGCTTGAGTCGAGCCCCGAGAGCCAGCTGAACTCGGCTGAGTCCCAGAAGCTGAAGAGTCGAGCCGACCCGTTAGTCGCAGCTCGGCTGGTGAGTTCGACCCTCTTGGTCGAACTCGGCTGATGAGTCGAGCCGACCCTTCCGGTCGAGCTCGCTCATGAGTCGACCCATTGGTCGCCCTCGTGATGAGTTGACTCTCCTGGTCCAACTGGTTTCCAATGCTCAGAGTCCTTTCTTTTATGCCGAAAAATCCCTTTGGGTCCTGCCCACAAGGCGGGGTTTCTTTTGATTTACTGTGTCAGGATCTGTCCGTGTGTAGGTGTGTTCATGTGTGTGTCCGTACGTCCGTGTGTCCTTGTGTGTATCACCCACGGCATTTTCCGTTGTCATACTCCCTCCATAATATCCACGAGCAAACAATCAGGTGTTACAAATTGCCTCGAGGTCATGGGTGCGATTCATCCCTTGTTTGGCCTTCTTCATGAACCAAAACACAGACGTTACAAATCGTCTCATAGGCGTCTTTGTCCGTGTTGCACCACCTGGAGGGAGGGGCATACTCCCCCCGACCCTCGCTGACGCATGAAGAAATGATTAAAAGTTTTAACATTTGTCCCTTACCATTTCCCAGTTATGATTCTGTATTTAACCTAAGGTCTGTCATTTCCCATCGTGGTGCTTGACTCAAGTGGAGGTTTCCCCGAGCGTGTACACACTCATATCCCGCGCTGCGGGGATACAAAGACGGCCGGGATCTCCCTTTCTCTCCGACCCTGGGTTTAACATCGCTCTTTTATTATGTATTTTATTTCGACCTGGTGGTGATTTATCCCGTTATGCTTCGGGTCGAGTTGTATCAATAACTTTAGCCTACCCTGTTGTTAAACTCCGACTTTAACGTTATTTTAATAGCAATACAGAATAATTGAGCTTCTCGACTTAACTAGGCGAACACGAACTTTTGGTAACCCCCCCCCCCGCAGCCTCGCTGTTCAGCTGAGCCTGCAGCCTTGAGAGAGAGAGCAACACCCTTATTTTCGTCTCACTGTGGTCATCCAACCTTCTGCTCTGGGAGTGTGATTAATTTCAGGACAAGGCCCCCTCACGTTCAGACGTGCAGTGGTTGTTAATCAGCCCCCTCTCCTGTATACACAACCTTGAGCTGGGCTTATCTTGGCTTTTCCAGCTGCAGAGAACAAGGCGTGTTCCTCCTCCCTGTGTGCACGTGTTCCAATTAGCTCGAAATCCCTAACACACAATCAGTGACGACCCCCCCGGCCTTCTGTGGCCGTGATCCAGACAAAGGCGCCTCTGCTCCTTTCATTGCCCAATTATTTGCCCATGTGCTGAGGTCATAGATGGTTGGGCTTTTTGCTTTAACTGTCTGGCTGACTCTCCCACTGTCTCTGCCCTTGCACGGGTGACATGCCCGTTTCTCAGGCCTTATCTATCCCTGAAGCAAGGTTGCAATTCTGCCATCTTAGCCCTCCTCCCGTTCATTACTACCACACCTGGTGTTTTGCAGTTTGCTGCGCTTTAGTGTTTTCATTCATTATATATCAATGATGATAATATATAAAAATATCAAGTTTGGAAGAAGGGTTAGGATACAACATTCCGCCCTTTTAAAAATGGCCAGTGGTCAAATGGCCACGGGTTATTTTTAAAAAAATGTATACCCTTCTTCCATCATGAACCATCGATTGTCCTCAAGTTTTGCTGCTATTTCCTTACAACGCGCGCGTACGTGTCACAACTTACATGGTTATATGTGACAAGAGAGGAAAAAAATTTTCCTAAAGGAAGGTAAAACGATAAGGAAGGGAGAAATTATTCTATTGACTACGTGTTATAGGAGATATCGTTAAAAATATAGTTTCTACGGTTATTCTTGGGTGGCATCATCAGGCCTTGGCTCTATCTAGCTTGGCAAGGTACGTTAGCAGGAGCGTGAGCAGGAGGGCTGCCATTTCCTGGAAAACATGTTACACATTATCGTAGTGTGATATGCCCATTAGTTTAGTTCCCCAGAGATTGGTGTTTTATTCTGAGTTAATTTTTTTTATGTCCTAAGGTTAAGCGTTATTATGTTTCCACTTAAGCTTTCTGGAATTCGTACTCTTTAGTTTTTTTTTTTGGAAGGTCGTATAGGTAGGAAACATATAATAATAAAAAGTATTGTTTGTTGGTTAATTATCTTTGTTAAGTTTCTACTTTTCGGTACGGAAAACGTTAAGAAAACGCGAAGTTTCAACCGTTATTTATTCTGCCCTTATCTGTATCTCTAGATGTCTTGGGAGGCTAGTCCATACATCTTTTGTCCATTTGGATGTCCATGACCTCTTTGTGACCCAACTCTCAACACTTTAACCGCCCTCCATGTTTCATGGATTCCTGGTGTTCTTGTGAGGAGAAGTGAGTTGTTTTCATTAATTAATTAAAAAAGGTATATATATAAATTTAAAAAAATTATTATATTTTTTTTTTAATTGTTCTTAATTAAAAAAATAGTCACAACAATCCGGCCGTTTGAAAATTATCAGGGGTCGATTTGGCCACTGGCGAATTTTCAAACCAAGTAAATGCCCCTTTTTTTGTGTTATGCATCTATAGGCCGCCCTCACTCTCGGCGGTTATTCTTACGACGCGCACATAGGTATCACAATCGTAACATGGTCACTTTTGAAATAAGCAAAAAAAATAAAACACCACGTTAAACATCGGTACTAATCCATAACGCATTCCTTCCAAAGCGCGCGCATGTATCACAATCTTAACAAGGTTACATTTGGAATAAGCAAAAGAAATAAAACCCAACTTTAGCATCGATATCACCAGTTACATGGTTCTCATCCCTCATAACTCCGACGGATATTAATTTTCCTTGTTTTTGTTAAATCCTGGGAAACGATAGGTAGCGGTTTCGAACGCATTTTTGCGTTAATTCCCTCCTGTTACATCCTTGCAATCTTTTTACCAAGTTCCGAGTGTCTGGTTTACCACTTATCACTTTGATCATTCGATCACGGTTTTCCGGTTCGTTTTTGTAATTTCCCCTCTCACTCTCTCGCGTCGTGGGAGTGTGGGGTGTAAAATTGTGCTGCACATAATCAGAATTCGCGCACACAACCAACTTCTGTACTCCGTCCTCACTGGCATTCGCTCTCTCTGCGATTACATGCACATTTGCCGAGTCAGTGTGTCGATTTAATTCTGTCCCTCGTAATGTTGCCCTCTTTGTTTTTACGAGTGTGTTGGATTCCAACACCATTCCCGATACGTCATGGACATTCGTCTCCATTTTAGCACTCCTATCCACATACATTTTGGTTTCCCTTGGATATTTTCCATTCAAAGGCTCATGCCTGCGCTCCTCAGGGCGTGTCCCTGCTGTCGGTTTTTGTACTGTCCGATCACGCTTCAATGCAACCCTGTCCTTGTATTCGATCCTCGCGTCATTTACGGTAGTACTGTCCACGTTTCTGCCCGCCCTGTCACCTGCAGCCTGCCCATATTTCTCATTGAGTTTCGGGTTTAATACCTCGGCGGGTGGGACGCGTGTTGGCCGCTTGCTCGCGCTCACTGTGGGTAGTTCATCATGTCTTTGGACCGCATTCTGTGTTATTCCTCTATTCCCTCCTGGTATAGCCGGTGGAGGAATTGGTCGGAATTGGATCGATTGTGTTTGACCTCCCATCCTGCGATTACTCTGAATGTTCGCATCCATACCTCCGCGGTCTGTGTAACACCTTCCCGCTAGGTGGTTATCTCGCCATCTCTGTGCGTAATTTTGGCCTCGTGTGTGTCGTGGCATGGGGTGTTGGTATGGTTCTGTTCCGAACCTCCCCCTCCTGCGATTCCTCTGAATGTTCGGCTTTATGCCGCTCTCATTCTCGTGCCAACCTCTCTCTGGGTTATTTTGCCATGTGTGCGTGCGCCCTTGCTCCGTCCTGCATTGTGGGACTGCTCGGTGATTTTTATTCCTCTCTGAGAGGCTGGGTTCTTTATCCCTTTCCCTGTGTTCTGGATCCGAATTATGATTCTTAGCTCTGTATAACCATGCCATGTACGCCTTGCTCTCTATGCGGCGTAATGATGCGGTTTCTGGATTCACAACCATTCTCACCCTTTCTGTAATCTCTGGGCTCAAGGATTCAAAAAACATAGTTTTGAACATTTTATCTCCTTCGTGGTATTGATTCACATCGCCTGCGTAATACGCTCTTTTAAATTGTACGAGGTAGTCACGTGGATCTTGGTCCATGCCCTGGGTCATCGATTTTACAGCATAAAACCCCTCAGTGAGTGTCGAATATTCTCCAAACTTCCGAATCACTGCCAGGCTCAGTTGTTTAAAATCATTTCTAACCTTGTGTGGTAGTGACTTTACCCATGTAATAGAATCTTTATTTAAGCTTCGTTTCAACAAACTCGCTTTTTCATCCCGTCTCATCAACCCTCTAATCATTGCCTCCTCTTCCACTGTCGCGATATGTGTGTGGATATCCATAGTCTTATTGTGGGGGTCAAAATCGGGAATTCTGACTAGAGCCTTGTCCATCAATTTAAGGGTTTTACTGTTGAAAAAGTATTCCGAAAGTTGATCGCCGTCAGCGTCATCATCAAACAAGTTATCATCAGGCAATCTGTCACTTTTATCTGTTCTGCGTGGGGCGTGATTAAGCGGTGTGCATTTTCTGTGTGCGCGCTCAATGCCGTGTCGCTCGTGTTGCCATTTCCCTTCAGTTTTTGCCTCTGCCCTTAGCGGAGCACGTCCTATCAACTTTACTTTAACATTTTGCTTCCCTCTATCTGTGAAGTTGTCAATCTCACATGTTTTTGTTTGCATATGTATCTCTCCCTCCCTTCTCTCGAATGAGTGTGATTTAATGTTACTTCCATATTTATTCTGTGGATCCCCGTCTGTGAGTTTCGCTGGTGTCGCGAGCCCTGATTTCTCCTCCCTTACGATGGTGTGAGGACATTTTTCCTCGTTTATTAGAGACGATTTATCTCCTGTTTCCTTTCCGAATTTTCCTTTATTCCACCATCCCTGACTGTATGCCTGTGTGAGGAGGAATGAGTCCTGTCCTGCCTTCTCTGCAGCTTTTGCATCGTGTTCGCCTTTGTTACATTTTATCCAGTCAATTAGTTTCCCCCGAGGTGTGTTCGTGTTATCGATACAGCTCCCTCCCCATATGTCTCTCTGACTGTACTGCTTTGTAACAGATTGGTCGGTACGTTTTAATACGAGCTCCCCGTACCCCGTCACCCATTCAAAAATTATTCTTAATCCTATCATCTCAAGTGGCAGGAGTTACTCTAGAATTCCCCTTCAGAGCACTTATAAACAATTGTATCACAGGATGCGTCAGTTCAACTCGAGCAAATAATTTCAGCCCAGCTGTCTTTGTAACACTCTGCTACTCTGGTATTTCCCTTCAGAGCGCGTTTTGTTTTGTTTTACGCCCGTTTACAATCACAAAGCAACGTCAGTTGATTAACACAACAGTGATTCGTTCCTGAATTCATGCACAAACTGTCTGCGAGAAATCCCGGACGAGCCCCCATTATGTTGTATATGTTGGGTGTGAAAATTTTGATGTGTTGTATGCGTGCGTGGGTGAAATTATTATGTTGTATATGTGGGTTATGAATATTCAGTGAAAATAATAATAATCAATCGAAATTTGGCCAAAGGTGTAATTATCCGGAAATACTTTAATCCATGTAATTACGCACATTTAATTATGCCAATTCGAGAGGTAATTGTAGTAATTATGCGAGTGGGTGTGATTATGATAATGCAAGTCGTTATGATAACCAGACCCCGCCTCGGTGACGAGGGTGGGTTATCGATCGGAATAAGGCAATTAATCGTATGCAGTTATGCAGGTGTGGTGTAAGTATACAAGATTAACTTAGATTAACTCGGCCTCGTTGTCTAGGTTCGTCTCATTCTCGCTTATTTAGGTCCCCGGTTCGCCCCGTTATCGCTTTAACATTTACTGAGTATGTGTTAGTGTGTTTATTAAGGTCACCAAGTTCAGATCTCAACGCAGAAGCAGATCTTATGCATAGACTTCAGGAAAGAATCACACAACCACTTCTGTATTAATCAATTTATTACTAATTCAACTTCGACTATGATATAGTATGCGAACTCTCAATCCCGGAACGTCAACACGGCATCAATACAGTATCATCAATGATTGTCTGATTTCACTTGACAACGGCACATGGATCCCGCGTAACGCGATGGTTGTTAGTGAGAGAGAGAGTCGTTAAAACATGCAAATACTATGCTAAGAAAACCTTAACGTTAATGAATGAAAGATACTTGAAAGATTATACGGCGATAAAACACAATCAAAACAGTTATTATTCTTAAAGGCACCAATCTCAACAGATACATCGCAGGTTATCTGACAACAGAGTGGCTCGGCGGAAGGAGGTGCCAAGAATCAATTCGTATTGATGGATCTGTTGGGAATTTATGCGATTAAGAGTACAGTCCACTAAATATTAAAGATAATACTCTTACAAATGACGGATGGCCATCACTCGGTCTCGAGTTTTTCTTCACAGCCACGGATGGCTTATGGGTTCGAGTGGGTTTGAGTGGTAAGAGTTGTCTTCAATAGTCAGTGTTCGGAGTCGGTTCTTTATGTCAAACAGATGCCTGGGGGTCGTGTGGTGAGGGGGCGGTGCGCGTCATACGTATTAGTCGCTCCTCTGTCGTCGTGGGGAATTGGTTGGATGCCTGTTGATACGCTGTCGTAGTTCGGAACCCGGTCGGTAGGTGGCGCCCGCAGCTCGCTTGCAGCGCACCGTCGTCCTCTCGTCACCAGACCGCGACCCTGGCTGCCAGCAGGGGCTTCTGACGCGGCAGGTTGAACTGTCAAGCGGGTCTTGCCCGCCTGCAGAGGCGACGGGGAGCTGCTTGAGTCGAGCCCCGAGAGCCAGCTGAACTCGGCTGAGTCCCAGAAGCTGAAGAGTCGAGCCGACCCGTTAGTCGCAGCTCGGCTGGTGAGTTCGACCCTCTTGGTCGAACTCGGCTGATGAGTCGAGCCGACCCTTCCGGTCGAGCTCGCTCATGAGTCGACCCATTGGTCGCCCTCGTGATGAGTTGACTCTCCTGGTCCAACTGGTTTCCAATGCTCAGAGTCCTTTCTTTTATGCCGAAAAATCCCTTTGGGTCCTGCCCACAAGGCGGGGTTTCTTTTGATTTACTGTGTCAGGATCTGTCCGTGTGTAGGTGTGTTCATGTGTGTGTCCGTACGTCCGTGTGTCCTTGTGTGCATCACCCACGGCATTTTCCGTTGTCATACTCCCTCCATAATATCCACGAGCAAACAATCAGGTGTTACAAATTGCCTCGAGGTCATGGGTGCGATTCATCCCTTGTTTGGCCTTCTTCATGAACCAAAACACAGACGTTACAAATCGTCTCATAGGCGTCTTTGTCCGTGTTGCACCACCTGGAGGGAGGGGCATACTCCCCCCGACCCTCGCTGACGCATGAAGAAATGATTAAAAGTTTTAACATTTGTCCCTTACCATTTCCCAGTTATGATTCTGTATTTAACCTAAGGTCTGTCATTTCCCATCGTGGTGCTTGACTCAAGTGGAGGTTTCCCCGAGCGTGTACACACTCATATCCCGCGCTGCGGGGATACAAAGACGGCCGGGATCTCCCTTTCTCTCCGACCCTGGGTTTAACATCGCTCTTTTATTATGTATTTTATTTCGACCTGGTGGTGATTTATCCCGTTATGCTTCGGGTCGAGTTGTATCAATAACTTTAGCCTACCCTGTTGTTAAACTCCGACTTTAACGTTATTTTAATAGCAATACAGAATAATTGAGCTTCTCGACTTAACTAGGCGAACACGAACTTTTGGTAACCCCCCCCCCCCGCAGCCTCGCTGTTCAGCTGAGCCTGCAGCCTTGAGAGAGAGAGCAACACCCTTATTTTCGTCTCACTGTGGTCATCCAACCTTCTGCTCTGGGAGTGTGATTAATTTCAGGACAAGGCCCCCTCACGTTCAGACGTGCAGTGGTTGTTAATCAGCCCCCTCTCCTGTATACACAACCTTGAGCTGGGCTTATCTTGGCTTTTCCAGCTGCAGAGAACAAGGCGTGTTCCTCCTCCCTGTGTGCACGTGTTCCAATTAGCTCGAAATCCCTAACACACAATCAGTGACGACCCCCCCGGCCTTCTGTGGCCGTGATCCAGACAAAGGCGCCTCTGCTCCTTTCATTGCCCAATTATTTGCCCATGTGCTGAGGTCATAGATGGTTGGGCTTTTTGCTTTAACTGTCTGGCTGACTCTCCCACTGTCTCTGCCCTTGCACGGGTGACATGCCCGTTTCTCAGGCCTTATCTATCCCTGAAGCAAGGTTGCAATTCTGCCATCTTAGCCCTCCTCTCGTTCATTACTACCACACCTGGTGTTTTGCAGTTTGCTGCGCTTTAGTGTTTTCATTCATTATATATCAATGATGATAATATATAAAAATATCAAGTTTGGAAGAAGGGTTAGGATACAACAGTGGTTGCGTACGGCAGTCGGGTGTTGTCTCCAGCGGAGCAAAGATATTGTGTCACCCGTAGGGAACTGTTGGCAATTGTCTATTTCATCCAACAGTATCGCCCATATCTGTACGGTCGGCATTTCACCGTCCGCACAGATCATGCGGCACTGCAGTACGCCCTGAAGGTTCAACAGCCATCGGGACAATTGTCCCGATGGTTGGAGGTCCTCCAGGATTTCGATTTCGAAACCACCTACCGTAAGGGCGTTCGCCACACCAACGCTGACGCTCTGTCACGGATGCCAACCGCCTCCGAATGCGCATGCCTCCTGGGGTCTGGGCGTTGCAAGCCGGCAGGGGACATGATGGTTCCGGTCCTGGCGGCCGCCGCCAATGACGAAACATTGGTCACCAATGATATCGCGGAACAGGGGAAAGATTCCCTGCTTGGGTTGCCCGTTAATGAATGGTGGCGCCTCCAAATGGAGGATACCTCCGTCCTCGCGTTGCGTCGTCGCGCCGGGGAGAGGGGGCGGGGGACGGGTGAGGCCGACGCTTGGGGCATGCACGCAGGGTTGCTCATGCATTGGGACAGCAAATCACACCGTCACCGGCTGGTGGTCCCTTCGGGATTACGGGGTAAGGTGGTGTGGGCTGCGCATGAGCGCCTCCTCCACCTGGGGACCCAGAAAACTCTCGCCTTGCTCCAGCTGAATTTTTTTTGGCCAGGCATGACAAGGGATGTCACGGATCTGTTGGCAGCATGCCCTCGGTGTGCGCAGCGCAAACCACCGGCACGGGAGTCGAACCCGCCCTTGCAGTCCATCCAGGTCTCCCGAGTAAATGAACTGGTCGCACTCGACATTCTGGGGCCATTCCCCGCCACCCCCAGGGGTAACAGATATTTGCTTACTGGGGTCGAATATTTTACGCGCTGGCCTATGGCCTGGCCCCTGCCAAATCAGTCGGCAGCAGCCATCGTCGACGCCTTTGTCCAGGGTTATGTCATGGACAAAGGTGCTCCGGAGCGGTTGCTGACCGACCAGGGTAGAAATTTTTCCGGGAAACTCCTAAAACAAGTCTGCGATCTCCTAGGAACGAAAAAAATTCGAACCTCTCCTTATCACCCGCAAACGGACGGGATGGTCGAGCGTCTGCATCGCACCATCTCGTCTATGTTGTCGCAGCAAGTCTCGGACTCACAGACTGATTGGGACTTACAAATTCAAGGGGTTCTAGCGGCATACAGATTGGCTCCCCATGCTGCGACGGGATTTTCACCATTCTTTCTTATGTATGGCCGCGAACCCGACCCACCTGTTCCGGCACAGCTGCAGATCCCCGCGCCGCTGGGTAAAATTAAATTGGATGAACACGTTAAATTTAACCTTGACAAACTGACTGAGGCGCGGGATGCTGCGAGGCTAAATTCTGACAGGCGTCAAAAGGCGATCGAGCGCCTCAGGCTGGCTCGCGCGCACGTGCTGCAGTGGAAGCCGGGGGACAGGGCATGGCTGCACTGTCCCCAGGTACCACTCGCGACCTCCTCTAAACTCGTGCGCCCGTGGCGGGGCCCCGTCGAGGTTGTCGAGGTTTTGAGGCCTCAGTGCGTTCGAATCAAATGGGGCAGGCGCCGGTGGTTTGTACACCCCTCTAGGCTAAAACCGTTTGTTGCGGTGCGAGGGCCCACTCCACACGCGCGGGGCCAAGCATGTGGGGGGTCGACCGACTCGGAGGGTCCGTCGCTGCTCTCGCCTGATGTGTTGCCGGCTGTCCCACCCACAGGTGCACCGGGAATGACGGGCTCATGCCCTACAACCCACACGGGTGATGCCGACGGTCGCGCCACTTCAATCGCGACCTCATCTCGAAAGGGACAGCCGCCACCGGATGGTCCGCCGTCCGGGGTTGCCCCGTGTGACGGGCCTGCGGCAAGGACGTGCGCTAAGATGCGCAGACTCTTATAATATACAAAAAGAAGAATTTTTTTTTTTTTTTCACGGGTCATGGTTACTGTATGCTGCGTCGGTGGTGCGCTCCTGCCACATTGTGTGTGTTGTGTTGTGTGTGTGGGCGGGGTGTGTGTGTTGTGGGTGCGTTGTGTGTCGTGGGTGTGCTGTGTGTGCTGGGGGAGTTCCTGGCTAGTTGTATATACGCGCTTTTACGGATTTCGTATTTATACGGGGGGGGGGGGGGGGGTGCGTCGGACATTCCCTTCGGGGGTGTGCTTGTTCTTCTTGTTGTTCTTGTTGTTGTTGTTCAATTTGCATTTTGTTGAAAAAATGAGGCACACACGGGGTTGAGGGGTAAATGTTCCTTTATTGGAATTGTTGCAGCCGGGACGGCTGCGAGCTGTAATGGGGGGAGTGATGTAGGGTTGTTACGGGAGGGCTGTAGGTGCATGGGATCCAACGGGGAATAAACACAGTGGGCGGAGCTCCGGGAGTACACAGGGGGGGTGCCCGCAGCGACGTCCGCATCAGGCAGCCTGGGGGGTTGTGATCCTGACGGGGGGTATAAAGGGGGAGGACAGAGAGAGCTCGTGGCTCAGTCTGGGAACGAAGGAGGAAGAAGGAAGATCTTCTAGTTAGAAGCCCTGGACTCCCCTCGACGCCGCCCTTGTAAGGGCTGCGGAGGATCGAGCCAGAGGCGTGCTTCCGTGAACCAGGGTCAGTACCCTGGGACTCCGGAGACCGTAGCCCGACTCACCAGTGTCGGGCCAGTTAGCCTCCCCTAGCCCGTTAGTGGAGGACTTGGGGTTAGGTCAGGATTAGCTAGGGTGTATCCCCAGTTATCCGGGTGAGGGGGCCGCTACCCCCTCTAGTGCTGTCCTGTACCAACAACTTGTAATAAAGATACGTGTGCCTCAACCTGGGTGTCCAGCGTACTTACCGGTACTTCACATGCAATGGATAAATTAACAGCTTAAGCATGTAAAGGCAACTTCACTACTTTAATATTAATGAAAAATAAAGTGACTCTTGCAATACATCTCCTTGTTTGTTTCTATACTCACTATTGTTACACTGCTTACATCACATTACTCGCTTAATACACTGCTTACTTATACTGAAATTTTGCTCTTCTCTCTTTCAAAGTAGCAAAGTGATCAATTACTCTCTCATTGAAAGCAGGCATGTTCCTGACTAGTTCCCTCTCCATGGAAAGCATAGCCAGTGCATTCAGACGTTCCTGTCCCATTACATTTCTCAGGAATGTCTTGATTCTCTTCAAGGTTGAGAAACACCTCTCAGCTTCAGCAGTTGTCATGGGAGTGGTTATGAGGATGTTCAACAGAGCAACAGTCTCTGAAAAAGTATCCTGGAGGTTGTACTTCAGCAAAACCTGGTACAGCGCCAGTGCACCACAACAGCCCTTGAATTCTGGACTCTCATAAATGAGAGACAGTTCAGTCTTCAGCTTCGCCTTATTTAACATAGGGTATGCCCTGACAGTGATGTTCAGAGCCTCAACAGGGAATGTAAGGCCATGCTGTTGAAGCATCTCTCCTTGTAGCAGCGTGGCACTTACAAGGTGGTCGGTAAAGGAGAACCTTTCTTTGGTGTGGACCAAGATTGTGTCGCAGACCTGACAAAATAAATACATTTATTTTAGTTATAAAATAAATTCTTTATTATAATATAAATATGGAGATACAAGGTTTCCATCCCGACAACAACAATGTATCAGGAAGAATCCATATTTTATATCTCAATATTTTTTAAAAAATTAATGCTATTGGTCACCCTTTACATCTGTCAATGTGTTTTACAAATATTTAACCAATGAAAAGCATTAAAAGAGCTTGGAAATTATTTTGGGGAAAAAACAGGTTTTCTTTCGTTTCCTGAAAAGTAACAGTTTTGGACATACAAGGCTTCCGTCCGACAGCAATGATTTGTGTGTGTGTGTGTGTGTGTTATTACGTTAATTAACATTCTACCAAAATTCAAGCTCAAATGGAGTTTGACAAGGGTTTTTGACCAGTAAATGTATTTTCAATCCACTCAGATAGTTTATTTTATTAAAGATTCCACTAGGTAGCGACAAATAATATTGTTGACTGAATCGTTGACGTGTAGGATAAACATTGTGTTGGTGTTCGAATGGAATGTGCAAATTTCAAAGTACAATGCTAGGAGTAAAAAAGACTGCTACTATCCTCTCCTAAACTGATTGTAAAAACAAAGTGAGATTTTCCAACACTCGAGTATTTAAATGGTCAGCAATAAATACCTCTTTAGACAGCCTCTGCTTGTCTTCTTCTCCCAAGTCCCTCCTAGATCTTGTTGTTCCTTTTGCTACTTGCTCCTGCTCCTGAAATGAGCTCTGGTCCCTGAAGACAGATAGATCAACAGTGTTTTTATGAATAAAACATGTTTTATGAATAATCTCATGTCATTGACAATACTTCTTGTCTTAGCAAAACAGAAGCAACACAAATAGTCTGTTTTAGATATATTTTCTGAGAATAGCTCAAAAGATATAAAAATTGCTGGCTAAACTTTGTTACAGACAAGGTAATTACAATTTCCAAAGATGCAGATGATTAAATTAGTTCCCCACTTTTAAGTGTCTAAATCTTGTTACCATATAGCATGCATTTTTAAATGACATGGTTCGATATTGAGAAGGTATGAACAATATTATATGATCTTGCCTGATGGACTGCACTTTCATTGTGAAGTTCTGGAGGGCTTGTTTGATGAAAACTGTATCAATGTTCTTCTTCTGCAGCTGCTGGTACATCACGTCAACGTGAGGCATGATTTGATGAAACAGATGCAGAAAAAACTGAAAGTCTTCATCTTGCAGCATCCTCAGGAAGCCAGATGCCTCCCTCACCGTGTTGCTATCAAATGAGCTGTCAGTCGCAATAGATCTGAAACACTCTATAAGGTCATCTAGGTTCTCGTATACAGTGTTCACGATTCTGCTATTAAAGTTCCATCTTGTGGATGAGGCTCTTGGCAGCCTTCCTGCAACAATCTCGTCGAGAATAGTAGTGCGTTTTGGTGACCGGGTAAAAAAGCTGGTAATGCCACTCAGATCAGAAAAGAATACTCTAACTGCTGGAGTTTGAGATGTAGCTTGCTGCATGATCAAATTCAGCTGGTGTGCATAGCAATGCACATAATGTGCATTTTCATAATGTTCACGCACCTTTTGCTGCACACCAGCCCGCTCTCCCCTCACACTTGCCCCGTCGTATGCTTGCGCGATGAGTTTAGATTTGTCACCATCAGTGAAAAGACTGTTCAGCCTCTCCAGAATCACACTGGCAATCGACTCGGCTGTTGTATTCAAGATAGGGATGAACTCATAGAAACGTTCTTGCACAGCATGGTCCGTGTCAATGTATCTGAACACAAGCACTAATTGAGTCTGTGTAGAAACGTCAGTAGTCTCATCTGCTTGAATTGCTACGAATCTAGCTGACTTCACCTCTTCCTTTATATGCTCCCTGATGACTGATAGCATGCAATCCAACAGCTAATTTTGTACAGTCTTTGATGTACCTTTAAAGACTGTGGCAGTTTTCAAGTGCTCCTCAAACACCTCGTCTAGCGATGCAACCAAGTTGACCAGTCCATGAAAAATGCCAGCGTGGCTTGAGCCTTCGCTCTCATCTTTGCCCCTCAATGCTAATTCGAACAGGCCACAAAATTTCACAGTCGATAAGACGGCCTAGAATGTGGCGGTTCTTACTAACCTCGTCATTGTGACGACGTACAGCTATCCGGTAACTGTCGTCCAACTGTGGCAATATTGACCGTCCCGAAAGCCGCCAATTTTAGGCAACTGTCCATATGCATCTTCGCCGTTTCATGCTTTTTCACCTTCTCCGAGAGATGATGCATATCGGTGACACCTGTAGTTGTCCATGCGATGTCCGTCCCGTTCTCGGGATGGAAGAGAATGCAGGGGTAGCAAAATAACGCATTAGCTACTTCGCAACCTGCTAGCCATTTTATTCGCTCATACCAGTTCCTCGAGAATCCTCTATTATATGATTTCCCGCCCTTTGTAGATACTTGTTTTATTTTTAAATTTGGTCTTGGTGGCCCTAACTCTTTAATTGACAATTTACCCTGATTACTACGACGGCTGAATGGTATTTCTTTTAATGACACGATAGAATTAATTGCATTCGCCATGACGTTGTTCAAGTTCAACTGGCCTCATCTCGCGAGATGTCCCAACAGTCTCTCTCGCTCTCGTTTTCTTTATTTATTTTATTTTTAATCACATTTGATAAAGATAGGTTTTCTTGTTCAAATTCAAAATTATTTTCAAATATTATTTGTCACTTAATCTTAAAGATTTTTAATAGTGTATGTTTGTTCCCACCAATCGCTGCACAAGTTAAGGATACGTATGATGACGTAAGCACGTTAGTGCAAGCCCTCCCGGAAGCCATAGAGAATGCATTGCAGCGCCCGCCCTTCGAAAAAAAACATCTTTGAATGTAAGTCTATGGGACCACACGGGGCGATTCTCAGCCGGAGCGAAATCGCCCAAAAAGAGGCGGTACTCCACAGAACGTGACATGACGCTGATTGGACTATATCCAGAGGCACAGTAACGGCTAGCATAGCTCTGTGGTTGAATGAGATTGTTAATGTGATTGAAAAAGTCCCTTTCACACATTGGTGGTGCGTCGCCCAATCGCCCCAATGAAGAAACCGCCCCTGCTGCAGTGTCACCGAGTTTCACCAATCTCTCCCAGGATCCTGCACCGAGATGTTTGGCCAGTTTCACATGGCACACGTGGTTCCCACTCATCTGCGAATGCCCCAAACGCCTTGAATTCAAACGCTTCACAAATGTCCGTGGTTTCCCTCCCGTCTGTATCGCAATTCGATGCCGAGCTGTCGATTCTTAACGATAACTTCACCTGCAATTGCTCGTGACTCGAATATCCTCGCGTGTTTACAGTCGAGTGCAATAGCCACCTTATATCTGTTTAATGTTCATGTTACTTGTAATTATACCACGATAAGTCGAAAATAATCGAATCGACTCAGGCTACAGGGAATTTATGAACCATGAATTATGAAAATGCAATATTTGCAGCTTTTCATGGGACGTAGTTATTTTTCTTTCAATCACTTTTTTGCTTCATTGCAGTACAGTATATTATTTATGTTGCTTAGATCACTCTTAAAATCCCATAACTCAACTGCGTCATCGTGTCATCACCAACGTCATCATCATAATAACAGCGCGATATGAAGGGCGTGCATTAGACGCTGCTGGCACGATTTTGCGTTGCCATTTACACTGCCGCGTTACTTTATATCACAAAGTTCGGTTTTCCAAAAGCCACTCTACGTTGATCTCCGTTAATAAAAAAATTCAATAACATAAAAAATTGTAAACCATTTTTTTATTTAAAACTTACTATTTAAAAAATGTTAACAAATTTTAGAACGTAAAATTCTGAGCAACAATTGTCAAATTTTACCTTCCAGAGTTTTTTTTTGCATTGCTCGCAGGTGAAATCAGGTGCCCAGGGTTTGTCTTGATCCCAGACAGGCATGCCGAAATATGGCTTGTCGGCCTCACACATCTTAGCAGATGCTTTCACAGAGTACTTTTTTTGCTCTTGTCTTAATAAATTAGCCGCAGACATAGCAAAATGCGTCTGCCAGATGCTTGCAGCCTCTTGATGCCATCTCAGAAAAATGCAGAAAGGTATCCATTTACCCTGCTGGAACTAAACTGAACTGGTCGGCTTAAGGCCCCCGTATTATTACTACTATTAATATTACTGGAAAGTTCTAGAAGTTACTCCAAGTTTACTCAGCACTGAATCTATCTGGAATGTTCTGGAAAATAGGTAAATTTCAAAATATAACTGTCCTGGTCACAAAAGCAAAGTTTGTGGGGAATAATAGCCATTTTCTCTACTTTTGTCGCATGGCCTGTGTGGTTCCCACTCATCTTTGAATACCCCAAACGCCTGGCATTCCATCGCTTCACAAATATCTACGGTTCCCCTCCCATCATTTTCGCTGTACATTCTCTACAATCACTTCACCTGCAATTGACTAACATCCTCACTTGTTTTACAGATTAGTGCAATAGCCACCTAATTTTTGCATCTATACAACTTAATTTTAAATTATTCCACTTTAAATTCCTAATACAAGTCAACTTTGTCAACATAACTCATTAAATATTTATTTTCGTGCAATAATTGGGATTTCGTAAGTTGCTTTTGGGTCAGATTGATATTTGCTTCATTCTGTACTTTGTCATTTTTGGTGACCCAAGTTACTTGCACATTAGACCATCCTGCCTCTTGAGTTTTCATCTCATCTGGTTAAACAAAATATATTTTAACTTTTGAATGGTTTATTTGTGCGGTGTTGATTGACCATACTTCACTACCGGTAAGTCAGTGGTGGTGAATGGGATGAGGCACAGAAAAAAGCAAGACAGCTTCAGTTGTCGCTTCATGTTCCTGCAATAAGAATACAGATCTTGCACTCGCCCCTCAGAAACCACACTGGGAATGCTGCTGTGTAGCTGCACTTTGAGCAGTGGAGCTGGCAGAACCGAGGAACATCACCGCCTCTCCACGTTCCACCTCCAGCAACATTTTTTAAGCCTTCCTGAGGTCAGACTGGGAACCCCATGCCAATTCACGCACCAGATGTGCATTGACCAACCCACATCACCAGCATTAGTGCAATGAGAAGCCTGTGTACATAGACACTTGGCACAATTTTCCTGCGGGACTAATTTACCCTGCCACAATGCTTTGTTACCAAGCTTGGATTTCCAAAAGTCACTCCGTCAAGCTCACCACCTCTAAATTATTGTTTCTTTTACCAGGTAAAATCCAAAGCAAACAGATGGTTTTCAGAAGGGACCTGGCCACAAATGATAGCTCAGTGGCAAGCAGAAATTTACATCGGCTAAATACTCAAAGGGGCATCTTTCTCAATACTGATCAATGTCTTGAATTTTCACATTCGCATCGGATGTTGGACTACGTCACCGTAAAATTAGATGGTCACCACAATCTGCTTACACTTTTGTTGTAAGGACCTTAATTCTAGCCCAACATGGCCACCGTAAAGTCCCCCATGCAAAATGGCGATATTGACTTCCCTCCATTCACCGTGGCTATGTTTGCTCACTGCTGTTCTCACCTCGAGGCGATTTACTGTGGATAGGGCCGGTGCTGGCTGCAGAGACTCCCTCCCTCCTTGCTCCAGTCTACATGCACATAAACACACAACAACATTGGAGTATGCTCCTCTACACATAGACTTCAAATAAACAGTCGGCGTCAGGGTCGGGGTCGAACCCACGACCTCCTGTATACCAAGTGAGGTTGTTAACATCTCGCCACCGTGGTGCCACAGAGTAGTGTACAGGAATCACAAACACTCACTACATCTCGCGGAGGATCGTTCCGCGGTTTGGTTCGGAAGTGCGAGTTGTAAGTCGATGTTAAACAAATATATATTTCATGGAAGCTCGTTCGTAAGTGTGGGTGGTGTTCGTAAGTGCTAGTGGTGTTCGTAAGTGTGGGTGGTGTTCGAAAATGTTGGTGGTGTTGGTAAGTGATGGTGGTGTTCATAAGTCGAGTCATCAACTGGGATGTGTTTAGGGGTGACTGCGAAATTCAACCCTTTAGCTAGAACCGATTTTAGGCTGCCGGAAATTGGGCTGTTACTCTGATTGATAACAATCTTGTCACCGTCTAACTTGTTAACGTGTGGGTCTGGCTTCTTCTTGGACAGGAGATTGAACTTGGTAATCAGATTATCTTGGCATTTAGCTGACATTGAGGTGGCTGACGAGGCAGTCATGTTATCTACATGTTCCCAATCAGATGTAGACATTTTTTCAGTCAATGTTAAGTGTGATTGCAAGAAAGTCTTGTCTAAATTGTTTAGTTCAAATCGGAGCAATCTTATTCACTCTGAGATCAGGGCTAGGCCAGTTCTGAACAAGATCCGTTTAGCATTAGCAGAGGTGACAGCAGCAGATGTCAGTGTAAAAGCGATCGGTATTACCTTAGTATCGCAGTATCTTTCCAAAATATGCCTATACATTCGAGGGTGAAGGGAGCATTGCCCCGTTTTCTACAGAAATATATTTAGGGACGTTACCCATTTTTTTAGGGGGCTAATAACTGGGTGAAGTGCCATCCATCAGATCTGTTTTTAAACAGTAAAGCCCGATCCCTCCTTACATGCGCAAGGTCACTCGTGGCTCATTTTGTTCAAAGACAGCATAAGGAGAGGCTCTTACATTAAGACAGACATTGGCCGAAAACAATTCTACATCATGAGAAGGGAAATTCAGACATTTCTTGCCGGTTCAACTTGAACACACGATTCACCAAGCCCAGGTCCAGTTTGCCAGCAATTTTATACATTTTAAAGATATTTATTTGGGCTTGTCAGCAGAAATTGGCGTGCCACAGGGCCCCTTGGTGAGGAACACGCGCTCCTGGAATGGGGCATGGCCGGCCACGAGGATTCGCGTCCACGTGGCCATGAACGCTTGGAAGTCCACGCTGGCGCCTTGGTTCTCGTGAAGATCCCCCATGATCTTGCGCACTTCATCCGGGTCACACGCACCCTGCATTCGTGAAACAGGAACACTTCCTGCTACAGCCAATGCACCAATCACTCTGCTCAGTGTTGCATCAACAGAAATCGGAATCAACATGCTATGGTGGCCATTATGAGCCCAGTCTCAATCAATCTCTAACAGTGACTCTGCACGCTCAGTCGTTCTTGCAAAACCCAGTGCCACGGCACAGCCTTGAGCCGCAGCGGCTCCCAGTGCACGCAGACACACATGGCACATTGCTCGAGAAAAGTTTACTTGCAGTTCTGTCGCCGTGGAGGGCACAGGAAACCCACCGCTAGATAGGGCCGCATGTGCTTCACGAGCAGATTCTGCAACACGTGCTTCCTCATGGAGACGCTCCCCGCGCCTCCTTCACAGTTGGCGCAGAACTCACGCACAAAGATGTCCATCACAGCACTCAGATCCTCCATGGCAGCAGCAGACGAAGGCATCACGAGATTCCTTCACCCAACAGGTACATTACATACCAAAATAAAGCTCGCCCATAGCCTTTTTGGGTACCCAGACTTTTAGGACAGCTCTACTTGCAACACCCCCCCCCCCCGTATGAGACTTATAATAATTAACACCCTCGCTAACCACCCAACTACCGACGGAGGCCGAGCAAGTCGTGTGCAGACGCAGCACCACGAGGCGACGCGTGCATGTTATGCAGACGTCACCAGATGACGGCGCTTTGCTTTTCTGACGCATGTACAATTTAGCCCAACTGTGCAGCTGCGCTGAGTGAACACTGCGGCACTTTCTCAACGCTCTTCACCTTCGTAAACTTGCCTTCTGCTACGTCTGAGGGGAAAGGTGATGCACATGCAGAAAATCAAAGGGTTTAAAAGAGATTTAAAAAGTATCCAAATTATAGGATAAACGAATGTACAAAGGGCATTCCAGCCGTGCAGCACAAGCACAACAAATGCCCGCTCACCTCAGGAAGGAAGCTGGGATCGAAGTAATCGCAGAAGGGTGTGGGATTGCAGAACTTAACAACCTTGGTAAGGGGTGTAGGGATGAATCAACCTCATGAATGTGGTACCAGCCATTGCAAGGCCTTAACTAGTACAAGGCTCTTATAAATGCTGCTTCAGGACAGGAAACCAGTGTAATGATGAGAACCAGAGAAATATGGTCACAATGGGGTTAGGGCAAGTAGCCCAACGGCTACACATTCTGAACAATGTAATCTACCAGCAAGGCATTGCAATAATCGATTCGCTAGATAATACGTGCATGGACGCGCATCACAATTAGCAAGTATAAGGATGCCGTGCAGTCGAGTACGGTTGGGAGGGGAAAATATTTAACAACGTTAACACGAGAAGAATGGAAAGGGATCAAATAACACCAAGATTACGAATAATGCTTCGGGCAGACGTACTGGCGATCAACAACTCTGCTTTAAAAAAGTCCCAGTTTAGTTTGGAGAGCCGAGTAAGATAATTAAAATCTTATATTAATTAAGGTCTGAAATTTTTTCCTGCAACCACGATTTTAGTTGAAAGAAAAGATTTCCGATGCAGAATATGGTGTTAGCTGGAGGCAAACGTGGGCGTCATCGGTGTAGCAATGGTAGCGCAGCCCTAGACATCAGTGCTCCAAAGTGTCATGTTAAATGCTAAACAGAAGGACCAAGCACCGATGCTTGGAAATACCTCAGACTGCACCAAAACTGAGGGGACTAAAAGCCACCTAGTGAAATACAGCTTGGGGTTTTGCAGACAAGAGCAGAACCACCACACGCCCCCATAATATTTTCCAGCCGTTAAATTAAAATCATTGTTAGCAAGCACCTATTAAGGCCAACACTACGCCCAGATGCCTTTTTATCCTAAGCAGTGATGTTTATACACCACGTCCTCGTTTTCAAAGTCGATGTAGGGAAGGCCCAGGACTGGTTAAGACTATCCTCAGCAGGCGTTGACCGATTGGGAATCCAACTCTGGTCGCCGGGTTCACAAATCGCAGCACGCAAACCGCTACAATACCCTTCAGATCTCAAACATAGGCGTGTACAATCCACGCGGCCTAACTGCACAGACCTTACACAACACTAGTATTGCGTTCAGAGGAAGACAAGATCTGCGAGATTAAGTGGCTTTATAAACCAGGAGACAATTTAAAGTAGATGCCTCAATTTCGCCCCAATGCTCGAGAACAAGCAGCGCAGAGAAGATGCACAGCGATGAAGCCACGGATGTCTCCACCGCACTTGAGACGCCGACAGGCGACGTAACTCACCGGGATGTAGAAGAATAACAACGCCGAGCAGTAACCGCTGAATCCGCCTCCAGCAGGGTTTAAATCCTCACCTATGCTGGTGACGTCACCAATTACGCCTTTACGTGGGCTGGTGACGTCACGCATAATTGTTTGTACCTGTGCTGTTGGCAATCATTACATCGACATGTTTTATTGACGTCACATAACCCATCGAGTCTCCGCGTCTGAATCTGACCAATTCCGTGCGTCAGCTCATTCAGACGAATCCTTTGCGTGTGCGGGGAAATGGTGATGACGGGAGCAGTGACGATGATGATTGATGGATGATGATTCTAGCGATCCTTGCGAGCCCCCCTCCCCCCTCAATCTGCCCCTCCCCCGGTTCGGCGTTGTATGTTGGAGGAGCTGTTTCGTGGGCAGAACGGGAAGATGGACAGGAGGGGAGGAGCCCAGATGGAGAGTGACAGGGGCGAGGAGGAGCCGGGAGGAGAGCGGGGACGTAAGAGGTACGGGCGCATCGAGGAGGATGGGGTTATGGTACGATAAAATAATATTTGAAACTACTTTTTTTAAAAACACGCTTTAATAAAATGTACCGTACGAGTAATGGCAGAACTCCTCGACTCGAGGAAGTGGCCCCGAGGCTTGCCATAACGTAAGGGACCGTGGTGATTTACAGCCAACGTGAGGAAGGGATTTACTCCCTCGATCTCCAGAATTTATAAATACAGGTAGTCCTCTACTTACGATGGAGATGCGTTACGACGACCCCATCGTAAGTCAAAAATATCGTAAATCGAAGATGGCCTAGCCTACCCAAGAGTCTTAAAGAATGGTGATAATTTAGCAAAACACAGCAATTTACAGTGCCGTACTATATAAACTATATACTGTACGTATTTATTAATTACAATACTGTATTGCATAGTAAAATGTAAAGTAAAAAAAACAAGGTAAATTATTAGCCTACCTATATGAACTGCAATTTAATAGAAAGTTTTTTCAGCAAACAATCCTATCTGCTATAAAAACTTTTAACATGCATTGAACGTATAGTATCGTGGTAACCCTAAAATGAAATCGCTAAAGCTACGGATCATACATGCATTGAACGTATCGTAACGTATCATATTGTACTGTACTCACCAAGATTCGTACGCTGCTGCGTTTGCCTGCCGCGCGAAATTTAAAATTTTACAATTTCGTCGTATCCCTAGCGCCATCGTAAGATCTAAATATCGTAAGTCGGACCATCGTAACTCGGGGACTGTAGTTATTTAAATGCATTATTTTTTAACACAGGCTTTTTGTCAATCTACTCCCAGATAAAGGCCTCATCTAGTCTCCCCCCCCCCTCCTCTAATTCGCCATCATTATCATCAGCCAGGGTCTCTCCGCTGCTGGATGAATTCCTCATTCTCAAGCATCCCCCCCCCCACCCCCTCTAATTCACCATCAGCAAGTCTATCCACAACTGGATGAAGGCCTCCCCAAGCCTTTACTAATACACACAGGCCGTAAATAACATCCATAATCATTACTTAAAGTCACGCAAGCCCTTTTGGATCCATGCGCATAACCTTAAACAATGTGAATCCAACCCTGATGAAGTCTGGAGAGTTCAATGGAGTTCAAACTCACGAACACCTCGTTGTGAAGGACCAAACCCAGAAGATCCCTGGGTTTGATCTTCCACGATGCTCATGGTCCACCCTAAATCGTATCCACAGCCTAAATCCTGGCAGCTGTGGACACTTATATTGAAAATTAAAAACTCTCCAGTGTGCGAAGGTGGTCCTCCAAAATAGGACTGTGCAACATATGACAAAGCAATGCCCGATCCACAAATACGAACGAGACATCACTCTCGTTATGTTTATTGCAATGTTCTTGTGGGATGAGTTGGCAGCCGGGACGGGTAGGTGCTACGACGGAGGGGGGGGGGGGATGTAGTGGCATTCTTGGGCGCGATGCTCGATCACCACTACTCTTAGCCGGTATTACAGGCCCCGTGTCAACAGGGGGCGGAAGAGAGGTTGAGTCGGATAGTTTCGATTAAGTCAGGCTGTTGGGCCGAGGTAACCCCCAGGGAGCATCGTGACCGGAGGTGCAGACCCCCAAGAGGGGGCTGGCGGATGACGTCACACTCCAGGTCCCTCTGGAAGGTTCCAGAAGGAAGGCATGGCTAGGGGCGGAGTGAGCTGGGACCGTGTATAAAAGCCAGACCCCTGAATGGGTCCGGCAGTTGTCGTCCACTCGAAGACTCGAAGAAGCCATCCTGAAGACCTGGAGCCGGGGCAGGACCCGAGGACCTTGGCTGGGTCGGGACCGAGCAGCCCCATGGGTAGGACCCGAGGACCTTGGCTGGGTCGGGTCAGAATATTTTCCCGAGGTCCCGCTAGCCGGAGGACCCTTAGTGAACTACTCCCCCAGTGTGTAGGGCATGCCAGTGTGGAGGACATACCTCCTAAGGGTATCGGGTGGAAGGGGCCGTAACCTCTTCGTGTTAGGGCTGTTACTGTTATTGTATAATAAATGTGTTGCCTGCAGAGAAGTGTCTCTCCATTTATGTGTTTGCATCCGCTACGTACAGGGAAGTACTTGCTGACGGCGTGGAGCTTGGACAACTTCACCTCGACTTGCTGCTCAGGGCAGCAGAGCCCTGATTGGAGTCCACCCGAATCCCGGCCCTTTCATCAGCACCATCGGTGCAGCATGGGCTGATATAATAGGGCTATGACATGCACCATCTCTTCATCACCTGCAACTGGAATCCGCGCTCCTGAGGACGCTCTCTGTCCTCGGGCTTCTCCGAGGTCAACGTCGGAGACTGCATCGGCACCATGGTTGCAGAGGTGGTAGGGGCCGCCGTTCACAGGTCGACCTCGAACCAGCCATCTCCTCTATTCCCTCGACGCCTCACCTCCACGGATCTTCTCATCTACCTTCACACATCCGCCTCGGCCTACTCAACTCATGCTCCATCACCAACAAATCAGCCCTGATTCACGACACCATCTCGGACCACCACATCGACCTTTTGCTCATCACTGAGACCTGGTGCAGGCAAGATTCCCCGCCAGCCATCTCTCTGGAAGTTGCGCCCCCAGGATACAAGGTTCTTCATAAACCTCGCGCAACTAACCAGCGGGTGGTGGCTTAGGGTCGTCTACAATGCACACTTGAAAATTAACGAGCTCTATCTACCGATGGCTCCCACCACCTTCGAGGTCCAGTCCGTATCCCTCACTATTAACAACGCGTGCTTTTCCATCATTTCCATTTATCGCCCTCCAGATGGCAGCATCAACACCTTCTTAAACGAGCTTTCGGAATTCCTATATCTGATTCCTAACCCATCTCACAGGCTCGTGCTTACTGATGACTTTAATTGCTCCGGCAATACCCCAGCCTCCATCGATAGTCACCTTGAGTCAACTTTGGCCTGCCATAACCTGGTCATCACAAACTCAGGCCCCACCAGAGCTTCCTCAACAAATGTTGAGAGCATGCTCGACCTGACCAGCATCGACGCATCACTGCACTGGGAGTTTTCCAAACTGGTTACTCCGACCACCGCCTCATACTTTTTTCCCTCCAAATTCCCAAGCCAATCACCATCAAATTCACCCGCAACTCGCGTAATTTCAAGGGTATCGAGTTTTCCGTTTTACACCACTTCCTCGCAAATTCACCTTCAATGTTATCCCCCTCATCGGATCCAACCGTCTGCGCTTTCCAACTAGAAGCTGACATGAGGGCGGCGCTAGACAAACTAGCTCCATTAAAATCACGAACCGCTAGGCAGTCTTCCCACGACACTCACTGGCTCTCAAGAGATGCTATCATTGCTAAGCGAACCAGGAGGCGCCTTGAAAGTATCGCATCCTGCAGCGGTCTACCTGCTGATCGACTTGCTTACAGAGTCGCCTGCAGGAAAACTAACAAACTGATCCCAGTCTCACGTTCCTCGATTGAGGAACGCATCAAAAAAGCAACCGGAAAACCGCGCATTCTATGGAAAACCATGGTCCCTCACCTTAGCGATCCCCTTGCCTCACTGAAACTTGCCACCTCTTTTAATACTTACTTCACCAACAAGCTAATCACTGTCGCAAACTTGTGCACATCTACTCACACATCACACCATTGTACCCCGCTCAAGTTAACTGAAATTGTAAGCACTCACCCAGACACTCTTCTAATTACGTTAAAGCTGGTGTCTACAAGAGACGTTTTCTCATTAATTAAATCACTTCAATTGAAATCATCTCCACTCGACGTGCTCCCAGGTTCCTTGTTCAAGCAATGTGCTCCGGAACTCGCCATCATGATCAAGAACATCGCAAATGCCTCATTCTCTATGGGGTTTTTTTCCGTTCAACCTCAAACCTGGCCTGGTTTCTCCCTTGTTGAAGAAACCAAGTCTCGACCCGGATGACCCATCTAGTTATCGTCCCATCACCAACCTATCGAACCTCTCTAAACTCCTTGAACGACTAGCCCTCGCCCAGCTAAAACCACACATCACCTCCTCTGCAAACTATTGCTGCTTCCAGTCAGCTTACCGTCAGATCTATTCCACAGAAACAGTACTCACTAGAGTGCTCGATGCCATTTTAACGATCATTGATTCGGGCTCAACTGTTGCACTTGTAAGTCTGGACATATTGTCAGCCTTCGACACCATCAACCACTCGCTCCTTACTTCCCTCCTAAAATCCGACTTGGGTATATGCGGCTCAGCACTCAATGGATCGTTTCGTACCTTTCTGACAATCTTCAGTCAGGGTGGGCATGTCCACATCGCCTGAAACAATAGCATTATGCGGGGTTCCCCAGGGCTCTGTACTAGGTCCCCTGCTCTTCACAGCCTACACTTCCCCGATCGGCCGGCTCATCGCAAGCTTCGGTGTTAAGCATCACTCATACGCAGATGACACTATTCTATTCACCGCCATCGATTCTAGCAAGGCATCTGGATTCGAGAGGCTCTCAGAATGTACCACCGCCGTGCAACAATGGTTCACTGCACACAACCTAGCCCTTAATCCGAAAAAGTCAGTGGCCATCATGTTAGGTACCAAGCAACGTCTCAATTCATCACCACTCCCAACACACACACACATCTTCGGTCACAGCATCAGGTTCACCGACCACTTCAGCTACCTCGGTGTCATCCTAGATTCAACTTCATCCTTCGACCGTCAAACCAACCATATCATTAGTTCATGTAACTTTGGCATGTTGCATAGTTGGGTCTCGCCTTGACTATTGCAACTCCGTCCTAGTCTGGACCTCTGCTGGCAACCTAAAGAAACTTCAAAGACTACAAATCAAGCTGGCACGCGTCGCCATTGCCCACACTCATCCCCGTCTCGACTCACTAGCCTGTCTCCGTGCTCTCAACTGGCTACCCATCGCCAGTAGGGTCACATACAAGATTGCCTGCCTCTGCCACAATGCCTTCATATCCGCCTGCCTGCCGTACCTTTCTTCATTATTGACAACTTGCAGCTCAGCACACGGCAGATGCTTGTGCAGCGCGACTCACGACCTCCTCTTGATACCAAGACCCAGGATGGTCATGTCTATGCGCCGCTTCTCGGTGGCAGCCCCAACAGTCTGGAACGATATCCCTCTGCACATTCGCAGCATCACCTCAATCGCCTCCTTCAAGAGAGACTTAAAAACTCACCTCTATAATCATGCTTTCGAGCGACTCTGAGCTCGGCTCCGCGCCTCTGAGTTGCGGCCATTACATCCGCAAATTTGCGCGCGTTATAAATTGAACTATTATTATTATTACTACACTCGTAATAAATGTACATGTTCTATTTACGTGACAAACCTGATTAATTGACTATGTCGGGTGGTGGTGGGTTTACCGACGCATTTATATATTTCTAGTGTCTTAGGTCTCTTCTTCTTCTCTCTTCTCGAGGTGTGTGTGTGCGGGTGCCGTGCGGTGCACACACTCAGTCAGAGACGAGGTCGTCGCACGAGGCACTGTCTCTCTTTTATTAAGTTCACACCATCATCTCCGGCCTCTTCTCTCACGACCACGCTGCTGTACAGCCCGGCCCAGCCCGCGTTGCAGAAATGGTGTCGACCGAGATGGCCAACTACTGTCCGGCCACGCAATGATCGGGCGAAGGCGGCAGCGACGAAGGCGTGCAATGATGACAGTAACGACAAGACAAGTCAACTCCTAGTAGCAGCAGCCTCGAGTTCTCACTCTCTGCTGCTTATATTCCGCTAGGCACGGCTTGGTTCCACCCTAGCCACGCCTCCCTTCTCGAACCCACCAGAGGGTTCCAAGGGCCTCCCTATAAGGTCTACCGTGACCCTTGTCTCAGTTCCTCCGCCCTGCCGGCACACCCGTGTATATGCTCAACGGTGCATGCGTGAAGTGTCCACTGCAATTGCTGCTGCTGTACAGCAGTCGGCGCTGTGTCAATACATATGTGTAGTGGGTTCCATGGAGAAACACACGTCAATCTGGAGGCACCATGTTTATGATACGGCCCCAACAGGGCTACTAATTTAACATTACAAAGGGTTAACTAGACCCCAACCGGGTCACTATGTAACCGGGTCAGAACGGTAACTTCTTCCTGACCCACGGAGCCTGAAAGTACAATCTAAGACCAACGACTGAAGATCGAAGAGACATAGCACAGTGAGTTCACTCCGAGAAACAGCCGCGATCGCTCCTGGTCATCCCTCTTATCCTGTTGAGCGTGGCCTCGCTCCGCCTCTGGCCAAGCCCCCTTCTCGAACTCTAAAGAAGGAACTGGGGTCAGCGTCATGTGTCCTTCAAGCCCTCTTTTCGGGCCCCCTTGCTACCCTGTGCCATTCACGTGCCCTCTCTCTCCCTTCAACGGGACCATGCCCTCTAGGGCCCGCTTCCCTGCCATACTTCCGCCGGTGCCAGAGAGAGGTACGAGACATATGCAGTTACCTGCTCGTGAATCTAGATGACATAGACGCCATAAAGACTCTCTACATATGTATGCGATATAACCCAAAAAAAACTTGTATTATATACGAAAGCGTCGGCCACTCGTATGGAAGCGGTTCTTCCAGAAATAATTCACCCCTCCCAGACTGGCTTCATAAAAGGGAGGGACATCAACCAGAATACCGGAACAATAATTAATAGATGTAATTGCATGGTTACAAAAAAAACAAGCCTACGCAATTATGTTGGATGGAGAAAAGGCATTTGACAGAGTCAATTGGGATGTCCTCTTCCAAACAATTCAACATGTGAACTTCCTGGAAAAGTTCCTAGCATTCTTCAGACTACCATACACTCTCCTTACGTCCTCTATCAGAAAGAATGGGTGGATCTCAAGGGGATTCCTTCTAAGTAGAGGCACAAGAATAGGGATACCCTCTATATCCGCTCCTTTTTGCAATAGCCATAGAACCACTGGCAATAGCCCTTAGGACATCAAATAAAATAAAGGGGGTACAAGGCCTTGGAGAGAAAGTATGAAAATACTTTTATATGCTGACAACATTCTTCTAACAATAACCAACCCCTCTGAATCTATTCCAAACATGCTTGATACTATTGTAATGAGCGACTTCCGCGACACGTCGTGTAGAGCAGTGGTCTCCAACCTTTGGCACCAGGGACCGGTTTCATGGAAGACAATTTTTTCACGGACTGAGGGGGGGGGGTCTTCATTGGGTCTTTCCCTCTTTTCAAAGAAGCTCTCTAGTGACGTTTGTTTTTTACTCATTTTGGCTAGGGTTAGCTTGTGGGCTTACCAAAACTGTGACTGAGACAAGTGCGCAGTGCGGGAACGAGGCGCGGACGGAAGTGGTAAATAAAAGAATGGGCGGGCCACGCGCGGACTCACAGCTCACCTCCTGCTGTGCGGCCCGGTTCCTAACAGGCCATGGACCAGTACCGGTCCGTGGCCCGGGGGTTGGGGACCCCTGGTGTAGAGGGTACTCTTCTTTATTTCACATACGGGCACAACACAGGCCAACTCTATCTTCTTCCTTTTTCGAGTACAACACTTAGATGTTAGCGTCCCTACAGGCTACACACATGGTCGATCATCCAGCGTGGTTCCACCCATCCACTCCCGGCCTCGCCGCTGGCTGACGGCGTGCCGGTAAGGGTGGTGGAACTCGGCAGGAGATCTGCCACGTGGCGGGACGATGGAGAGAGAAGACGGCGAGCAGCTACGCATTTCGGACCCAAGACTCCCCACACCGACCATGAGTCCTCCTCCGCCCCCACATATTGCCGCAGGCGCGGCTAGGCTCCGCCTCCTGCCACACCCTCTTGTGGAAACTTCCCGCAGGCTCCCGGAGTATCTCGGCCAGCCCCGCCCCTCACCTTTGGCCCATATACCTCTCCCTTTGGGATTAGATGATGTTTTAGTGGTGCCCATATCCGTGCTTCCCTTTTCCAACCAGCAGGTGTCATCATGTCATTATACTATCAATATTTACAGCACAGCAGCAGGATAAATGTGGTGATGTGTGCAGTTTTGTCAGGTTCACATCATATTTTTCACGATTTGTTCCAAATTTGCCACAATCGCCAAACCTTTGCATGTGTTGACAGCCATAAACCACAAGTTTCATTGGGAGGTAGAGGAAGAAACGGCCTTTGTCACGCTGTGCGATCAGCTCAAAGATACTCCGCCCCTAGAATACCCTGACCTTCATCTTGGACACGTATGCCAGTAATCTGGGGATAGGGGCTGTCCTATATCAGGTAAAGGATAGGCAAGACGTCGTCATTGCATATGGTAGTCGTGTTTTATCACCGGCAGAGCAGCATTACTGTGTAACTCGCCAAGAACCGTTCTGGACATGCTGGCAGCGATAGCAGCATTTCAGCCCATTGAACAAACAGAAAAATGAACAGTACAGAGACTACACATTGGTTTAATACGTAGGCTTTCGCGACCAATATTTTTCATAATAAAGGTTTTTGGGTTAGATCGCGTAAGTATGACACATTTATACTTACACGATCTAACCCAAAAACCTTTATTATGGACTACACATTGGGTCTGACCTGTACAGAATGGGGACAGCTGCAGGACAATGATGCTAGCCTGCTACCCTTGCGCCGCCGAGTTAAGGCTAAATTGTCCATGTCAAACTCCCAAAAATGGTCTCACTTGGTGTTACAAGACGGATTATTGATGTGGTGGGATGCGATCGCTCAACGACGATGTCTGGTGGTACCCACATCCGTGCGAGGCAGGTTCATGCAGGAGGTTAACGCTAATAATTTACTGCACCTGGGATGTCTGAAAACTATTTTGACCCTCAAACGTGATTAATATTGGCTCTGCATGTCCGCAGATGTAAATTACTTAGTCGCGGGGTGCATGGAGTATGGGCGTCGGATCCACCTGCACACAGATCACATCCTCCCTTACAGCCGATCGTTGTTTCTAGAATCAACGAATCGGTCGCGATCGATATTCTCGGGCCTTTGCCATGCTCATCAAGGGGAAATATATTTCTCCTGGAAGGGATGGAATATCTCACGAGGTGGTAGATGGCATGGCCAATGCCTGACAAAACGGCAGCATCGATTACTGATGTATCCTTCACGGATATGTGATGGACAGAGGTCCTCCTGAGCAGCTCCTCACTGCGTATAAAGCAGGTGCGTACTTCCCCAAATCACCCTCAAATCGACAGTATGGCTGAACAGGACCTCGAACGGCTGACCAGCACCTTGATAGCAATGCTATGCCAAGTCGTAAATGAGACACAAACCGACTGGGATCTCCACATCCAGGGGTCTTGGCAGCATATAGGCTTGCGCCATATGCCTCCACGGGGTTTTCACCTTTTTACCTCATGTATGGTAGGGAGCATGAACCATTCTGATGCTCTACTTCATCTCAAACTTTGTTCTGCAGACCTCTGCTGTAAAACCGGAGCTGGGCATAAGCGCACTGCCCAGGTATGGGAAACTCTCCTTTCTTCACTACTGCTCCATCACCAATGGGGAGCTGAGATGGTGAGTGTTTGGTGACATACACACACAGTCCACCGACCGATTCCATGACTGCACAGCACATTGCTCCACTGAACTTCAGCTGGCAGTCTTGGTGAGGGTAGAGAGGCCTGGGCTGTATCCTCGCTCCTGACCGCTCCCTCTGGTTTCCACAAGACTACGCTCTATGTATAGTGTTGTAAATAACAGATGAGTAAACTTCTTAAGGCACACACAGGTTTATTGTCTTTCTTCCGACACAGTCCATATACACACACAGAGGGATATGCGGTTCCCTCACCCGTAGCCTAAGGAGGTACAGCCTCCGTACCCGGTGGGACCTATACATGTGTAGAGGAGTAAAATGGGGACGTGACGTCAGGTGTGCCGTTCAGTGCGATGACGTCACGTCTCCTAGCGTACTTAAGGGATACCCCATGATGTAAGCGGGGTCACTGTGGGAATGGATAGAGGGAACCAGGGGTAGAGAGAGGGATCGAATAGTGAGTTGGAAGAGAAGCCGGTGGTAACCGTAGATGTGCTTCTCTCTCCGGTCGGTGGAGTCGGCAGAGTCCACGATCCGACACGAGAGAGAGAGACCGGAGCTAGCCAGCAGGGACCCGGACTCAGAGTATGACCCCTAGCCCCTGGGAGTTGTGTACCCTGTGTAATATTGTAACAGCTTTAATAAACCCTGGCGAAAGCCCTTAACTTACCTCCGTCTTCGAGTACGTCCATCGGAACTTCTCTACAACTGGTGTCAGAATGTCTGCTACCATGTTTACATCGGGAGCGGAGCGCAAGAACCCAGTGACGGGACGATCGGAGGATAAAGACGGCGGGGAGGAGGCTTCGGCAGTGACCCCGGAGTCCGGGGCTCCGGTGACAAGCCCCGGGAAGACGACGGGCGGGGGTGCCAGCTCGCTGCCGCCGCCGAAGACAGAGAGCGTCCCCGCAGCCCTGCTGCAGCAGCTTCTGCAGGCGGTGGGGCAGCTCACCGTCAGGTTGGCCGAGGTGGAGGCACGAACGCAGCCAACCGGCCCGCACTCGGGACGGGAGCAACCGTCAACCGCCATTGTTGAATCCGGCGCCATTTTCCCGGCGGCCTCCCCGCCGGAAATGGCCGCCATGTTGGCTGCGACACAGTCCGCGACGGCCATGTTGGCTCGGGAGCCGTATGCGGCCGCTGCTACGGCTGCGATGCGGCGGGCGGCGGCCATTGTTGTTGCGACGCCGCAAGTCGGAGCCATGGCTGCAATGGCGACCGCGACACCGCGTCTCTCCGCCGGTGCGGCCGGGGTTTCTCGGCACGCCGCACCTGCGGTACCAGCCGCTGGCGACGACGCGGCTCCACATCAAGCTGCGCCTGCCGGGGGGGCCCCAGGTAAGTACGCGCCGGGCCGCCGCTGCCCCGTACATCGCCATGCCGCCGGAATGGGCCGCGGGTGCTGTCGCGGCTCCGCCTGTCGCCGCGCTCACGGGGCCGGCCACCGGCGATGCCGCGGCTCCGCACCTCGCCGTGCCTGCGTCCCTTGTCGTAGATGCCGCCGCGGTTCCGTGTGACACCGCTGCGACTACAGTGTGGCCCGGGGAGGCCGCAATGCCGCCGCCCCTCGCCGCGTCGTGGGAGGTAGCCACGGCTGCTCCGCCCCTCGCCGTGTCGCGGGAGGTTGCCACGGGTATCGCCGCGGCCCCGTGCATCACTGCCGCGGCTCTGCACGATGCCGCGCCGCAGAAGTTGCTGCGGTTACGCGCATCACCGTGCCTGCGGGGTTTGCCGCGCTCACCGCCGCGGCTCCACACGTCGCCGCGGCTCCGGATTGGGCCGAGAGTCACGCCACGGCTCCGCACCTCGCTGTGCATGCGGGTTTTACCGCCGGCTACGCCGTAGCTGGCCGCTATTTTGCCGCGATCGCGGGGGAGGCCGCCGGTGACGCTGCGGCCCCGCACCTCGCGGTGCCTGGGCGTTGCCATGCCGACGCCGCGGCTCCACATGTCGCCGCAGGATGGGCAGCAGGAGCCACCGCTCGGGCCGGCGCGCGCCTGGCATTTTGGTTGCGGAGGCGGGAGGAGGGGGAGCCTCCACTCGACTTCCGCAGTTCACTGCGGCCGCTGGCCCGAGGGGCCTACCCCGGCCTAGAGGGAGCAGCGTTGGGCTGCTGGGCTGCTGCAGCTCTCCCGGGGCCTGTCACCAGCTGGCGCGGTGCCTGCCCTGGCGATTCGTGCCACATGGGGAGGCGTGCGCTCTGTTGACGGCCAGTGGAACCGCTGCCTTTGGCCTCCAGCCCTCATCGCCAAATTGTGTTCTGTTGGCGTGTTTTGTCTAGACTGCCCAATTGTCGGTTTTGGTGTCGTTTGTCTGGGCTGCTCAATTGTTGTTTGTTGGTTGTGAATATGTTGGTTTGTGGTTCTGGGACTCGTCCACTTTTATATTGTTTACAGCCGAGTCGGCTGAATTTTTTTTCACAGGGGGGGTAATGTAGAGGAGTAAAATGGGGACGTGACGTCAGGTGTGCCGTTCAGTGCGATGACGTCACGTCTCCTAGGGTACTTAAGGGATACCCCGTGACGTAAGCGGGGTCACTGTAGGAATGGGTAGAGTAAGCAGGGTGAAGAAGGAACCAGGGGTAGAGAGAGGGATCGAATAGTGAGTCGGGGAAGAAGCCGGTGGTAGCCGAAGAAGGTGCTTCTCTCTCCGGTCGGTGGAGTCGGCAGAGTCCACGATCCGACACGAGAGAGACCGGAGCTAGCCGGCAGGGACCCGGACTCAGAGTAGGACCCCTAGCCCCTGGGAGTTGTGTACCCTGTGTAATATTGTAACAGCTTTAATAAACCCTGGCGAAAGCCCTTAACTTACCTCCGTCTTCGAGTACGTCCGTCGGAACTTCTCTACACATGGCTCTGACGGCTAGCCTAGGGAGGTACAGCCTCCTAACTGGCGGGGACTATTCTCTGTCTACCCGCTACCCTAGCGTCCTCCGGCTGGGACCTAGGGGAGGCTAGCTTGACCCACCGCTGGCTCGGTGGGTCCCCTGACCACAGGTCGCGCCGAGCCTTAGCTCTTACAAGAGCTGGAAGGCTGGGGAGCCAGGGTCCTGCCTGCCAGGACCTATTCTCCCCTTGACCACTAGTAACACTGTGCCTTAGCTCTTAGAAGAGCTGGAAGGCTTGGTCCAGGGTCCTAGTGATCTTAAGCTGGCTTGAGTCTTCGTCTGAGGAGAACTGGCGGGCGCCCCCCGCGCTCGCCCTTTTATACCCGTTTGTAACAGTCCTTATCCAATCCCATGCTCCCTCATGGGACCCTCTGATTGGTTCTCTAGAATCTGTGTTTTCGATCCTCTTTTACCCTAACTGACCCTTGGTCTGGCGGGAAAGTATGTTTACAATCCGCTACCACCTTTCCCTGACCCCGGCCGTTGGTCCTAGAGCGGTAACACTGCATTCCCCTCTGATTACATAGTGCCCCGCAGGTTACCGAATAGAGTGTGTCTAGCACCTCTAAATATGTTTTGATTCTGGCGACTGCGGCTACCCTGTCTTTTTGAAATTTGTTGAGTTACAGGTGAGTGATGGAGAAGATGTGGTGATAATGGGACCAGAATTGATTTCAACACCCCACTTAATAAACAATGTATTTTGTAATCGAGTGCTGTCCAAAATGATGTTTTCTGACATGTAGAGATACATGTTTAAAGTAATCTTTAAGTTGCGGGTGCCAGGTAGAGACCTATGAAACGAAAAATATGACATTGTAGAATATTGTAGACTTGATGAAAAGAACTAACAATATGGGAGGTGACATTAATAAACTGCTTTTTGTGTTTAGTTTCGAGTGGTTCTGTGAACTTGCCGATCTCGTTATGAAGAGCAACCGCCCCGGGTGCTTCATCAAAGGCCATTGGTGTCAGTTGTGGCCGTGAGTGGAGCCCAGTGAAGAATGGCTAATCAGCAAGAAGTGGATAGATCATGGCTACTGTTCATGTGTTACTGTTATTCCATATGGTGAATGTAGATGCAGAGCAACAACTACAATTTAATATTCAGGTGGTCAAGCCAGACGACCACGTCAGAAGCAGCGGATTGTATCGCCGTGATGTCTCATCGTATTTGTGGATCGGGCATTGCTTCGTCATATGTTGCACAGTCCTATTTTGGATGACCACCTTGGCACACTGGAGAGTTTTTAGTTTTCCATATATTGTGCATCAAGTGTCCACAGCTGCCAGGGTTTGGGCTGTGGATGCGATTTAGGGTGGACCATGAGCATCGTGGAAGATCAAACCCAGGGATCTTCTGCGTTTGGTCCTTCACAACGAGGTGTTCGTGAGTTTCAACTCCATTCAGCTCTCCAGACTCTATCGGGGTTGAATTCGCATTGTTTAAGGTATTAGCGCATGGGTCCAAAAGGGCTTACGTGACTTTAAGCGATGATTAGGGATGTTATTGAGGGCCTGTGTGTATTAGTGAAGGCTTGGGGAGGCCTTCATCCAGTTGTGGATAGACTGGATGATGGTGAAATAGTGGAGGGGGGAAGGCTTGGGAATGAGGAATTCATCCAGCAGTGGAGAGACCCTGGCTGATACTGATGGTGAATTAGAGTGGGGGGGGGGGGGTAAGACTAGGTGCGGCCTTTATCCGGGAGTAGATTGACAAAAAGTCCGTGTTAAAAAAATGCATATTAATAACTATTTAAAGGTTCTGGAGAGCGAGGGAGTAAATCCCTTACCCCGCAAATTGTTTTGTATACTCACATAATAAAAATTAATAAACATTCGGACGTAAGAACATCACTGTTTTGTATGCAATCATTGAATAAAGTTGAAGATAAATCGGAAATCATAATCCAGTGTTCATCATTAATATGAAAGATCGAATGTAAAAATAGAATAAACAAATTTCTAAAATATCCAGATAATCTCTGTATCAATGTATTGCCGTTTTATACATGCATCGAGTAATGATGCGACACACCCTCTTCATTTGATTGGCTATATCAGCCAGATCAGTGATTCCATCGCAGTTGGCTTTTATCGTACCACAACCCCATCCTCCTCGATGCGCCCGTATCTCGACTTCCCGCCTTTCCTCCCGGCTCCTCCTCGCCCCTGTCACTCTCCATCCGGGCTCCTCCCCTCCTGTCCATCTTCCCGTTCTGCCCACGAAACAGTTCCTCCAACAAACAACGCCGAACCGAGGGAGGGGCAGAATGAGGGGGAGAGAGGCTCACAAGGGCCGCGAGAATCATCATCCATAAATCATCATCGTCACTGCTCCCGTTATCACCATTTTCCCACACGCGCAAAGATTTCGTCTGAATGAGCAAACGCACATGATTGGTCAGATTCGCACGTGAAGACTCGATGAGTCATGTGACATCAATAAAACATGTTGATACAATGATGATGGACGTCAACAGCACAGGTGAATACAATTGTAATGCGGGCGTAAACGACCTCCCGGAAGTGACGTCATGGGGGGAGGAGTTACGTCACGTGGGGGAGAGGGTAAGGGTCTATAAGGGGGGTAACCGGAAGCGGTCGGGAGTGATCGGGGACTGGGAAAGTGAGAAGCCACGCAGGGCGAAGGGTGAGAGAGAGTGGCGAGGTCGCCACACACCCGAGCCACGAGGATCGGCACCGTCGGCCAACGGTGACCGACCCCGGGGCAAGAGGAGCAGCGAGGAGGCTGCAGAGAGCAGCGGGTCTGCAAGGGAGGAGTCGGGCAGCCGGGGTCTGCACGACGTGACAGCGGCGGGGCTGCTAGGAGGGAGTTTGGGCTACGTGAGCGACAGCAGCCTGGGGCTGCAGAGTGGAGAGTATGTAGGGGGTACCGTGAGGGAAAAGAGATTGAACCCAAATAAAGGACACAGGACAGAGAGAAGCGTCCGAGTCTTTTATTTTTCTCCAAATTACATTCCTTAAATAATGATCAAATAGAGCAAGTTAAGATCTATAAGTATCTTGGGATCATCCTGGATTCAAAACTGAATTTTGAAGATCACATTGATTATATTGGGAAAAAGACAAAAATTAAAATTGGTTTTCTATATCGACACAAGCACTGCTTCCCCCCTATGTTCCGTTTGGAATTGATTAAAGCTACCATACTGCCTCTACTTGATTACTGTGACATTGTTTATAAATCAGCCCCAAGTACTGTACTGAAGAAGCTTGACTCAATGTATCACTCGGCCTTAAGATTTGCATTGAACTGCCCATATAGGACTCACCACTGTGACCTCTACATTGGGTCAAACTTAACATCTCTGAATGTTCGACGGCTTGTGCACCAGATCTTATTTATTCATGATGTACTTGCAAAAGAATCTGCAGATTACCTGCTGGATCTCATCTCTGTTTCAAAGAACAAATTTGACCTAAGGTCTACACTCATTTACCAGCTTAATATTCCCTATTGCCGTACATATACTGGAGGAAGGGCCTTTGCTATTGATGCCCCCAGGGTCTGGAATGCTGTTGCCAATAAATTGAAACTTGAGTCACTACCTATGAGATCTTCACTCAAAACTGCTCTAGAGGAGTTGTACACCCCTAGCTGCCAGTGCTATTCAGTGACCTAAAATAAAATGTTTCGCTCCGGATGATCGCTACAAAGTATGACCTGTGTTTTGATTTAGTGTGCTGATCTTAAAGGTGGAGTGACTCATGCAGCCAGCTATGGCTGCAGGGTTTTGGTAGTACATGTTGTTTATGCCATTTATTGTGAAAATTCTGTCACAGTTCCTATGATTGCTTTTTCATTGCTTTCATGGCTTTATTTTGGTGATTTCGAAAAGTGTATTGGTTTAGCCATGTTTGTTTGTTGTAGTACAGAGTTAGACTGATGGCCTTAATCTAAGCTGTCTTGTGGTTGTTGTTGTTGTTGTTTGACTTGCATCCCACTGGGATTTTTGCACACAGCGTTGGTGTACGGTGTTTTTTCTGCAATATTTTGCTGTCTTTTCTTGGATTTTCTGTTTGCACTTAGTCACATATTCACTTTAAGATGTTTTTTTGTTCATGTTTTTGTTTTTTGTTTGTTGCGGTTGCACCCGATTCAAGAGCTGAATGGCTCACAGGGCTATACCTAATAAATGAACTTGAACACAATGTTGAGTGACGTCACCAGCACAGGTGAAAGCGGTGATTTGGTGACGTCACCAGCACAGGTGAGGATTTAATCCCCGCGCAAAAGACCACCGTCGTTGTTTCTCGTCTCTGCTCCTCTTTTAAATAGACGCGGTGAGTTATCGTTCTTAGCGAGTGCGGAGGGGTTTCGTGGAGACGAGATCCGTAGATTACGCTCTGAATATTCTCTGCGCTGCTTGTACTTGACGGTGATATTGAGGCATATGCTCTAAAGTCAGGCTCCTGATTTGTTAAGCCAGGTCGTCTCGTGGTTCTTGTCGTTCTGAACACAATACTCGTTCTGTGCAGAGTCAACCCGTGTCCACGAGATGAGAACGGTAGCATAGCGGTTTGCTTTTTTTTTATATCCAGCTGCGCGAGATCGGTTTCGATGCCTGCTGAGGATGGTCTTAACCAGTCCTGGGCCTTGGTGTATAAACATCACCACTTGGGATAAAAATGCAGTTGGGCAAGGTGCTACCACCCACCCCCTCGGGTACTGGCCTTTAATAGGTTCTTGCTATTGCACCACTTATTACCCACGTTTCCTTTCCTGCCTCCTCCACCCCCGGGCCTCTGGTTTGTGGTGGTGACGGCCGCTACACCCCCCCCCCCTTCCCCTGCCACCCCTCTTTTAGACCGATTAATTAACATCCAGCCTGCTGGGCCTTCTGGTCTGCTGAGGCTGGTGGTGTCTGCCATTAGCATTTCCCTCCCCCCTTTCCCCTTGACTCTGGCTGCCAACAAACTGTTATGTTGGGGGATATTGGGCCAGTGAATCCTGCAGTGGTGGCCACCATCCCATCAACCTCTTCCCGGTGCTTTGGCCGGCCATCTGTTGCTGTCGTTCCGCGGGCCGTCTGTGGTCGTTGGTTGAGACCTTGCTGCTCACTGCTTCATGGTGAATGTGTGCCTGTGGCTTGATTTTTCACCTGCCTATGCGTAATATGGTCCTGTCGGCGACGACACTAGCTGGCTGAACCAACGTGGCTGCTCCTACCAGGTGGCTAGCTGTTTTGGGGCTGCTGCGAGTAATCGGCGCCTACTTCTGAACTGTGGCAATGAGTTACACTCGTGTGGTTTTTTTTGCTGAGACCAGTATACTCTCCATCAACCAGACCTCCTGCATCCACTCTGCGTGGTCAAATAATGCATCCATAAAGCGAGCCGGCTCCTTAAAACCCATAAACCCAGTATTCTGATCGTTGTCTAGGTTTAAACTCTCATACCCACCTTGATACAAAAGTACACATCTGCAACTATGCAAGAATCGAAAGCCTCCACAATCAAATTTTTAATCCCATCTACACCTACCCCACTTCTAACGACTAAATTATCCTTATGAAACATTAGGTCCATTTTTAAAGATAAACATTAATAATGATTTTCTTGTGGAGGGGACTTGCCTCTACTAAAATGTGGCATTCTACGTCAGATTTTTCCGTTTCTTGAATCGGTTCCTCCAGGTTCACTACTTTGAATTTGCGCGGCTTTCAGGTCGAGGTGGTGTTGCTTGCTACATCAAATTTCAATTTCGTGAATATGAAACGTTCCAGCTACGCCAGCTCTTTTGAGCAACTTTCTCTTCAAGTGTCTTTTCCTCATCTGAAGCTATGTAGTCTACCACCCACTTAAGGCTCCTTTGTGATTTTATCGGATTTTCCAATTTACACCAGGGGTCGCACTTCCCCTCCGGTGATCATTCTTGGCGACTTAAATTTCCATATCGAATCTCTTTTTCCTCTTTTCAAAAGGAAATGTCAAAGATCTGCTAATATCAAACAACATTGAAATTATAGTTTCCTCGATCTCCTGTGCTTTACTGCATTAATTTGTCCGTCTTCCAAATCCTCCACCTGACATATATTTTTCTTATCGGTCTTATAGAAAATATCTCACCTGCTCTACTCTCCTTGCCCATTCATGATTTTAAAGATCCCACTTTCCTTTTCTCATGTTACACCTTCTGTAAACCACTAATCAAACAATCAGAGGTAGACGATCTTTCTCTGATCCATTTTCTTTGACCTTCAGCTTCATGGCACACCTTTTGCATGATCAAAAAAACGTTGCTTAGAGGAAATTTGGGGGGGGGGAAACTGGTCTTAAGTTAATTTTACAAATCTGCAACAATCACTTCCAAATCGTATGATCAATTGCTTTATGAAAACCACGACTGACTATTCGAGGCTACTCAATGAAGCCGAGGAGGACAAATAAATTGTGCAAACTATCTTCTCCGCAAAAACAATCCTACATCTGCATTGGTGGTTCCATGTGAGAAATTTCTTATTTCCAACAAGGTACAAAATGTCTGATCATCAATCGCAACGCCATCTGTCTTTTGCTTTCTGACCTTCATCTGTTGCTCCCAGCCTGGACCTTCCACTTTTTAAACATCCGATCAAATCAAGTAACATATTCAAATATGAACTAAACGCCAAATTATTAGTCCATGCATACGCTGGGAAATAAGCAATTTATATTTTTATGGTCAATCTGGCTCACCTTTTTGGCCACTCCTGTGAAGGTTCTCAAATCTGGCGAAATGTTGGTATTGTGGGCCTAACGGATGTATTTTATATTTTTTGTTTTTTTTCTTATGTGTTCAGTTGGTGGGATTTTTTTGCATTTGTGCATCGAGATGCCGTTGCATGAATGACGTTGTAAAATAATGTTCTGTGAAGGAATCTCGTGATGCCGTCCTCTGCTGCCACCATGGAGGATCCGAGTGCTGTGATGGACATCTTCGTGCGCGAGTTCTGCGCCAACTGTGAAGGAGGCGCGGGGAGCGTCTCCATGAGGAAGCACACGCTGCAGACTCTGCTCGTAAAACACATGCGGCCCTACCTGGCGGTGGGTTTCTTGTGGGCTCCACGGCAACAGCACCTCGAGCATTTTTAAAGCCGTGTTTGTCGCTGTGACCGCACCTCGTACAGCTGCCCGGCTCGAAGAATGCACATTGTGGGAGCCCCATGGCCTGGAGCCGGGACGCCTTGAGGTGTCGCCAGGATCCGTGGTGCTGGGTTTTGCTTGAACGACTGAGCGGGAGTAGCCATTGCTAAGGGGTTGCTTTATGGCTGGTCTTATGGCCACCATGGCATGTTTACTCTCGATGCAGCACTGAGCAGAGATTTGTGCATTGCCTGTAGCAAAAACTGTTCCTGCTATCACGCCTACAGGGTGCGTGTGACCCCGGATGAAGTGCGCAAGATCATGGGGGATCTGCACGAGAACCAAGGTGCCAGCGTGGACTTCCAAGCATTCATGGCAACGTGAACGCGGATCCTCGTGGCCGGCCATGCCCCATTCCAGGATCGTGTTCCTCACGAGGGGGCCCTATGGCCCGCCTATTGTTGCTGATAAACCGAAATAAATATCCTTAAAATATGAGATAAATATTAAAATTGCTGGCAAACTGGTCAGTCATGGTCTTGGTGACTCATGCGTGTGAAGTTTGAAACCAGCGAGCAGTGGCTGTGGTTGGCTCTCCTCGTTATGCAAATTTGGTTATTGGCAATGGCGGTGGGCTTCATGAAACTCCCTAGGTTAGCTCTGCCAAGAAAGGGCAACGACCGTGGCACTGTCCTCGCGTGTTAGGAGGGTCGGACTTCGTACTGTTTAAAAACAGGTCCGTGGTAGTTGGCATTTGACACCAAATTATTAGCTCTCCGAGAACCGGTACATCTCTGGAATTTCATTCTTCCATACGAATAGGAGTAACACTTCCGTTTCCGGGTGCATAGGCAGGTCTTGGAAAGAAAATGGCGGAATATTAAAGCGGCCAACCTCACCTGACAAGTGATTGGGAAGGTTTTCTACCGACGTTCCCGCTCAGGCTAAAAATCAAGTTCCAGGAGAGTATGAAGTAACCTTGTCTCGGCTGTTTTAGACTTAGAAAGCCTTCGACTGTAAAGTTAGAGGTCCTTCAACCTTCGATGGCAAGGGGCTATGCTGATATGCAGATAAAGATGCCATTAGAATTTGTTTCCCAACACTTTGGACACAAAGGCATAGGGGAATGACCTCTAGAAGTTGGTGATCCAATCTAACGTGCGATGGAAATTGTGAAAACGCGAGAATCGGCAGTGAAAGCCCCCAAAGCTGAGCTTGTGGTAAACGAGCTGAGATAGTCATACACAAGGTCGCTATGCACCTGGAAATCGCTACTGGAGGTACTCAACTGGGTAACATCAGACTTTATGGAACCCGGCTAGTTATTGAAAGTGGAGCGAAGTCACTCGTGAAATAGAGGTGGTTAAATGAACGTGGAGTTTATTTGAAAACTTAATTTGGTGATACAAAGCAAGGTGGCAGTGTTAAGGAGTCCTGAAGGAATCGCAAAATCGTGCCAGCAGCGTCTGTAATGCTCGTGGAGTTCGCATTGCGCTATATTCGTGATGAAGGAGACCCGAACGACAAATGGGTTGGATCCTGTAGATCTGGCACGTGAGTTGGTGTTGGTTCCCGGATTCTGACCTCGGGGAAGGCTTCAAACATTTTGCTGCTGAAGGCGGAAATCTGAAGCCGCGCTCGGGTTGCGATATTCCCCGCAACTCCGATGGCTCCACTGCTCAGAGCGCCGCTCCATTTCCACTCGAAGTGCAGCCGCACTGCCAATCCCAGTGTTGTGTCCATGAGAGGGGCGAGTGAGTGTGAGATCTGTATTCCTATTGAAGGGGCATGCCTCCCACACACCCCTTCATCCCATTCACAAACACCGACTTACCACTGTGAAGTATGGTCAATCAATACCGCGCGAATCAAAACATTAGAAAGTGAAATGTATTTTGTTTAACCAGATGAGAAACTCCAAGAGACGAGGATAGTCTCATTTGCAAGTGACCTGGATCGCCGAAATGACGAGAAATTTATTAAACTATAGAATAAAGCAAACGGAAATCTGTCCAAAAACAACTGCCTCATGAGAAATCTAAAATATTGGACTCAAATAAATGTTTAATGAGTCATTTGTCGCCTAAATGGGCTCAAGTAGATTATAATTTTAAAAGTGATAGTGAATTGGATTTGTGATCAAGTTTCCCGTCAAAAGAACGTTGAGTGGCATCTTAACGACAATGGTGAACATCACAGAAAGACAAACTCCGCCAACCTCTTCCTCGTCATCGTGGTCAATCATCGTCACTGCTTCCATCATCACCATTACCCCGCACTCCCAAGGTATTCGTCTGAATAAGCGGACGCACGGGATTGGTCAGATTCACACACTGAGACGCGATGAGTCGTGACATAAATAAAACAGGTCAATACAATCATGATTGACGTAAACAGCACAGGTGAGGATTTAAAACCCCGCGCGATGCGCATTCAGTGGTTGCTGCTCGTCTCTGTTCCTCTTGCCGTGAGTTCCATCTCCTTTTAACGTCTTGAATGCGGAGGGGCTTCGTGGAAGACGACATTCGTCGATTTCTCGTTGTGAATCTTCTCTGCGCTGCATCTACTTGAGCGTTGGGGTGAGAGAGAGGCAGCTGCTCAAGTCTGGTCCTGAATTATTGGTCTCCTCCTGAAAGCAATACTCGTGTTGTGTAGGGTTTCTACGCTGAGTTTACCCGTGTGTAATTTATATGCGTGTGTAGGAAATGAGCGAGGAAGTGTAGCGGTTAACGCACTGGGATCCTGAACCCGGCGACCCGAATTCGATACCCACTCGGGACCAACACCCGCAGAGTATTCTTTACCAGTCCTGGGCTTTCCCTAGGCCGACTCGGTCACCAATAAAGACGTGGTGTGGTTGTAAACTTTGCTTAGGAGACCAAGGTGGTCGAGCGTGGCGCTGGCTGCCCAACCCCTCGTGTATTGCTTGCTGGCTTTAATAGGTGATCGTTAACAGCACTTGTTCCAACAGTCTGGTAAGGCTATACAAGTAAAACATATTTTTATTCCTTCCCCCAGTCAAAGAATCTCGTGATGCCTTCGTCTGCCGTCGCCATGGAGGATTTGAGCGCTTTCATTGACCTCTTCGTGCGCGAGTTCTGCGCGAGTTCTGCGCTAGCTGTGAAGGAGGCGCGGGGAGCGTCTCCATGAGGAAGCACGCGCTGCAGAATCTGCTCGTGAAGCACATGCGGCCCTACCTGGCGGTGGGTTTCCTGTGGGCTCCGTGGTGGCGGCGGCACCGTGCACGCGTTTTTCAAGTCGTGCGCGTCGCCGTGACGGCGTTTCCTCGTGCAGCCGTTCGGCTCCGACCGCGCACTGCTGGAGGAGCCCCACGGCCTGGAGGCGCGACGCCTCGAGATGGCGCCGGGAGCCGTGGCGCTGGGCTTTGCAGGAGCGACTGAGTGTACGTAGCCACTGCTGGGGGGTTTATTGCAACTGGGCTACTAATGGCCACCGTAGCATGTTGATTCCTGTTGATGCAGAACCTGAGCAGAAAGGCATTGATGCATCTTGATCTTTATATATATATAACATAAAAGTGTCCGTTCCGAAGGGGCCGTCCATAAATGACGTCACGCGATTTTGGACGATTTTTGACCTCCCCCTCAAATGACGTCACAAAGCTCTGCCCCCCCCCCCCCAAAAAACATGCTTCAAATCGCTTTAAACTATTGTCATTGTAGTGCGTATTAAATGTGGCGCTGCACTCTGATGTTGTAGGAGAAAACATTCATTAAAAAGTATATTTAATTAAGTTGAACGTGTTGTCTAGTTATTTAAAGTTGCGCATTTTGATGTGACGTCACATTTCTCAACCCCCCCCCCCCCTTGTCACACATCGTCACAAATGTCTGACCCCACCCCATAGGTGCGTGACGTTAAATCCACACCGTTAATGATATCAACACCAAACTTTGCAGGATTCACTTTTAAAACCCCACGGGAAACCTTAGCTACATGGAGAGCCGACATTTATATAGGGGGGGGGGTCTGGAGCCCCCCAAACGACACCCACACGCTCCCAGTGACGTCACCATCCCGAACCATTCACCTGGCCCCGCATATCTAACATTTACATAATGACCTCCTCTTAAAGTTAATCGAACAATTGCCGTTGATTGCATCGCCCAATAAACCCGTTGTGATTTCTATAACGTTCCACCTCCGTGAGCACGCCCATCTTTCTGTGCAGGACAAACAACACGGCGTCATTCACGCTTAAAAAAAGCTTAGCTACTGTAAATTCTTACGTTTTTAAATATTTACATGTAAAAACATTCGATTATTTTTTAATGCAATGCTTGCATGCTGATTTACGTGCGTGTGTGATCGAGGAAGATGCGTGATTGTGCGCAAAGAGGTAAGGTTGTCTGCATAATTGCGCGTTTGCGAGTTCATGGGTGAGTGCCAACACGTGTGGTATGTACGTTATAAAAAAAATCGAAATGGATATTTTAAAGATACGACTGAAGTGCTGCTGATATTCATAATGATCATACTGCTTGGCCTACTGCTGTTTATCAAACAATAATACTGGTGACGCTAATACTAACACTGATAATGATGCTACTATCCGAGTTGCAAATAATGCAATTCCTGAAGATGCTACTGCTAATGATTGCTGATTGTTGATAATGCTATTGCTGATGACGCTATGGCTATTACTAATACTGCTAATGTTGTTAATAATCGTGCTAATACGTATGTTGGTTGACAATATTCCTGCGAATGATAGTAATGCCACTAATGCTGCTAATTATAATGACGCTGCTGATGCTGCAAGTTCTACAGCTGGAACTAATGATGGTTGCTGATGCTGCTACTCATGCTACTGTTGCTCATGCTCCTGTTACTGCTGCTGCTTCTGCTTATGACGCTGCTACTTCCGATGCTAATGATGGTTACTGAGGCTTATATTCTTACTGATTCCACTTTTGCTCATGCTACAGCTGCTGATGTTAATGCTACAAACACAGCTGATGGTTGCTGTATCATTCACAAAATATTTACCCGGGTATTTCCTACTCGTTGCCGAAAGCAGATACTGTTCCCGCTATCACTACTGCAGGGGGCGTGCGACCCGAATGAAGTGCGCAAGATCATGGGGGATCTTCACAAGAACCAAGGCGGTAGCCTGGACTTCCAAGCGTTAATGGCCACGTGGACGCGAATCCTCATAGCCGGCCATGCCCCGTTAGAGGAGCGCGTGTTCGTCACCAAGGGGCCATGTGGCCTGCCCATTTCTGCTGATAACCCGAAATAAATCACTTAAAATATAAAACGATTCTTAATAAAATTACTGGCTAACTGGTCCTGGTTTCGGTGAATCATGTGTGGAATTGGCACAGGCGAGCAGTGGACACGGCTGTGGTTGGTTCCCGCCTCGTGATGCAGACTCTGTTACAGGCAATGGCGCAATGGTGGTGATCTTCATCGAGCCCCCTCTTTGGGTTGCCTCGGCCCAAAGGAGCAACGCGCGTGGCACTGATCTCACAGATGTTAGGGGTATCTGGTTTTGTCCTGTTTAAAAACAGGTCCGTGATTGACACATGACGTCCAATTATCCTCCGAGAACGGGTACATCCCTGGAATATTTCATTATGTAAAATAGGGTTAACACTCCCTTCACCGTTCACGAGATCTGAAAGAAAAGTGCGGGATATTCTAGCAGCCAACCTCACCTGAGCAGTCAGGCATAAAAGAAAGTTCCTGGAGACACGTAACCTTGTCCCATCCCTTGCGGACTGAGGTATTTGACTCCTTGGAAATTGAGCTTCAACTTTGGAGATGGAAAGGGGCTACGCCAAGGATGTGCAGATGAAGCCTCCATTGATATGAGGGGAAATTGCACTTGAACCAATGTTATTCACGGACACCTAAAATGTGTTTCCCAAAGCTATTATTGGTGGAAATAAAGGCACGGGCAGATGGAGAGTAGTGGCCATCTGCGATTTGCTGTTGACTCATTCAAACGTGCGATTAGGAATGTGAAAATGCAAGAGATCAACAAAAGCCCCAAAGTTGGGCGAGTGTTAAATGAGCCGAACACAGATCATGCACAAGCCTGCGAGAAACGTTGATTTCAGCTGGGAAAACTAGCAGAATATTTGTTTATAGAGCCTAGTACGTTATTGAAGGCTGATCGGTTAAAATTGTGAAATTCTGAATGTAACAAATTGTGAAAGGGGCACCGTGGTGGCGAGATGTTAACAATCTTGCCAGGTTAACAGAAGGTTGTGGGTTTGATTTTAACCGTGACGCCTGTATTTGGAGTTTCCAAGTCGCGTGAATGTTTATCCAGGTCTTGCTTTGAAAGTCGCTCCATTTCCACTAGTGCAGCGTCAATGACAGTGCTGTGTCAGAGGGCCTCAGGAGTGCGATATCTGTATTCCTAACTGAATGGCCATGACATGACAACTTAAACGGTCCTGCCTCCCCCTGAAACTCATCCCATTCAGCAACACCGACTTACCACAGTGGTGAAGTATGGTCAATCAACACCACAAGATTCCAAACATTACTCCATAATGAGTGATGTCACCCGCTCATGATTATTAATGAGGGGTGGGGTCCATTTTGAGGACGTCACCTGCTCATGAATATTAATGAGGGGGGCTGGTCGATGTGGAGTTACGTCACGAGCGTTAAGGACAGACATTCCTGGGTGATTATAATAGGCATGTTAACTAAATCGACTCAAGTATATTATACATTTAAAGTGACCGTAGTAGAATATAATTTTAAATAAAGTTGGAGACATTAAAATATATGAAGTGGCTATTGCACTAATCGTAGATAATCGACAGCTCGACATCAAGTTATGTAGATGTGATGTGAACCACGGACGTTTGTGAAGCGATGGAATTCCAGACGTTCGCAGAGAATGAGTATGAACCACGTGAGCCATGTGAAACTGGCCAAACTTCGGCACAGGACCCTCCAGGAAGGAAGTCATGAGACTCGGTGACGCTCTGCAGGATGAGTGGCGCTGTGGCGATCGGAGTCGTGAACGCGAGGGCTGCGACTGCGCAGGAGCGAGAGGGGTGAGCTGCTGGCATATCACGTGGCAAGGTGAGAGTTCTCGCGAATCGACGCTGAGTAAAAAAATTCGCATGGGATTTGTGATCAAAAGAACGGCGAATGGCGTCTTCACGACAATGGTGAACATCACAGAGACAAACAAACTCAGCAACCTTCCTCGTCATTCTCATCAATCTTCATCGTCGCTGCTTCCATCATCACCATTACCCCGCACGCGCACGTGATTGGTCAGATTCGTCCACGGAGACTCGATGAGCCATGTGACGTCAATAAAACAGGTCGATACAATGATGATTGACATCAACAGCACAGGTGCATGCAATGATGAGTGACGTCACCAGCACAGGTGCATACAATGATGAGTGACGTCACAAGTACAGGTGAAGGCAGTAATTGGTGACGTCACCAGCATATGTGAGGATTTAAACTCTGCGAAAGGTGGAGTCAGTGTTTTCGGCTCGTCTCTGTTCCTGCTTTACATCGCGGTATGTTCGGTTGTTTTTGTTCCCTCTTAGCGTCTCGAGTGCGAACCGGGCCTCGGAAACGACATCCGCGCATTGGCCACCATAAATCTTATCTGCGTTGTTTCTACTCGAGCGTTGGGGCGAGTTTGAGGAATTTGCTGTAAAGTTTGGGTCCTTATTTGTTAAGCCACGTTTTATCGCGGTTCTTTAGTCTGCTCCTGAACGCAACATTCGTGTTCCGTGGATGGTCGCTGCACGGCGTTAACCCGTGTGGAGTGTACATTCGTGTCTGAGATGAGCGGTAATGTAGCGCGGTTTGGGCTCTGCGCTTTATGAACCCGGCCACCCGAGTTCGATTCCTGCTCTGTACACACCGGGTTAGGAATATCTTGACTAGTATTGTGCCTTCCCTAGTTCATCTCTGCCACATGAGGATGTGATGTGGATGCATAACCCTACCCCCTCATATGCCGTGCTACCATGTAATCGGTGCTCGCTAGCAGTCTAAATGTTATATTGGTGATCTAAGTGTATCCTTTACACGTTCAGTGAGAATCTCGTGATGCCTTCATCTGCCGCCGCCATGGAGGATCTGGGCGCTGTGATGGACATCTTCGTGCGCGAGTTCTGCGCCAACTGTGAAGGAGGCGCGGGGAGCGTCTCCATGAGGAAGCACGCGCTGCAGAATCTGCTCGTGAAGCACATGCGGCCCTACCTGGCGGTGGGTTTCCTGCGAGCTCCGCGCGGTGGCTACACAACGCATGCGTTTCTCAAGCCGTGCGTGTCGCCGTAATCTGCGCTTCATCCTCGTGCAGTCGGAGACCCCGCACTGTGAGAGCCCCGTCTGGATCTGGAACGCCTCAAGACTGCCAGGGGCCGTGGCGCTGGGTTTTGCAGGAATGACTGAACGCGCGTAGCCGCTGCTAGGGATTAATTGCGACCGCTTATAATGGCCACCGTAGCATGTTGATTCCTGTTGATGCATCACTGAGCAGAAGGATTGGTGCATTACTTAATAGCAGAAACTGTTCTCGCTATCACGCCTGCAGGGTGCGTGTGACCCGGATGAAGTGCGCAAGATCATGGGGGATCTGCACGAGAACCAAGGCGCCAGCGTGGACTTCCAAGCGTTCATGGCCACGTGGACGCGGATCCTCGTGGCAGGCCATTCCCCGTTCCAGGAGTGCGTGTTCCTCACCAAGGGGCCCTGTGGCCGGCCCATTTCTGCTGATAAACCGACATCGCCTTAAAATATGAAACGAGATAAATAATAAAATCACTGGCAAACTGGGTCCTGGTCTTTGAATCGTTCTGTGGTTTGGTCCCTTCTCATGACGTGTGCATACCTGTAATATATTTAATTCTTCTATAGAAATAGGGGGTAATACTCCATTTTTCCATTCACCCTCTATAGTCAGATCTTGGAAAGCATCGCAGAATTTAAAGCGGACAAGCGATCGGATTATCAAGGTGTTCTACCGGTGTACCCGTTCAGATTAGAAATCGAGTTCTTGGAGCGATGCATAACGATAAAGTAACCTTGTCCAATGCCCTTGGACTATGAGAAGGCCTTTGACTTTGTAAAAATTGAGCTTTTCAACTTCTGGGGTGGCAAGGCACCAGGGATATGCAGATGAAGACTCCATTAAAATTCGGGGGGGGGGGGGGGGGTCTCACATTAACCAACGTTATTCACCCGGCACTATAATTTTTTCTTTTTTGGTTGAAATTGAGAGTGATGACCATCTCTCTGATATTGCTGTTGACCCACTCCAATGTGCAATATAAATTTACGTGAAAATGCAAGAACTGATCAACAAAAGCTCCAAAGTTGGGCTCGTGTTAATTACAAGCCCAACAGGCTGCACACAAGGCTGCAAGCAACCTGGATAACTAAGCTGGGAAACACTGGAATGTTTTCAGAGCCCGGTAGGTTATTAAACGCCGAGTGAGGTTACAATAGTGAAATTTTAACCAATTGTGAAAGGGGTGCCGCGGGGGCGAGATCTTAACTACCTCGCCTGATATAAAGGAGGTCGTTGGTTTGATCCCAACCATCACGTGTATATAGCTGACGTAAATTTCCACAAGCCAGATATTTTCAGAAGGAAAATGATCGAAAACAAATTAAGCACATGCACATAAGTACAACTACTTTGTTTCCTTAAATCTATATTTATTAACATACAATTTCAACGATTACTGTAATATACAAAAATATATTTAGAAGTTTTTAAGCTAAGTGTAGTGAAATTATCTGGCTATAAAATAGTGTACCGCCACGTTGCGGGGTATTTCTTGACGCATGCGCAGATGTAGCAGCGCCGTTGCTTTGTTTGAATTAAGTTATCCACTGTTAGCCTGCTGTACCATTATTTATGATGATTAATAACAAAACTATTACATATATTTAATATGCATTTAAAAGTGTACTGGTGTTGCACACTCGAAATGAAGGACGTGGGCAGGTGCTCCAAATCGAGGGCAAGCACATTTATTTATTGTGGTTAATATTAATCTTGTGAAGAACCGCACCGTCACTCTGTAAAATGCAACAACACGTGTTACACGCAGCAATTCTTCCGAGACGCCATTAACCATGTGGCTGGTTTACACGTGCGGTTATTTATTAACCCTTTCTCTTCAACCCAATTCTACTACTTATAAACCATCCTTGTCTTTGACAATCACATTTGCACATCACTATTCGACTATTACTTTAATCCTAAGCTGTATGTCTATCTATACCATCCACTTATATCGGTATATTACACCCATTATATGTACTGTATGTGTACAGTATACGTACTGTATCTCACCATTGTACAGCTTACTACTTTACATGTGTTCTATTCTCAATAGCATTGCAAGTAGTCATACTCTGGGTACATGGGCATGGTTATAGACTAAACAGTATTAGAGTTAGAGAATTATAATGACAGTAACTAATTACAGTGCGTCATCTCTTTACAATGCACAGTGCTAAAACGCCTCTAATTGCATATATCACAAACGAACCCATTCAAAGCCAAGCTTAAAGTCTAGAACAAGTCTAAAACAAGTCTAGAACATTTATATAACGATCAAAAACAACCTTTGGGTCCTTTACCTGTAAAATGCAACAACACGTGTGTTACACGCAGCAATTCTTCCGAGACGCCATTAACCATGTGGCTGGTTTACACGTGCTGTTATTCATTAGCCCTACCAGCCACCTACAGGCCCGACTCAGTCATCACATGCTGCTGTACACACATGCATTGATGCACTGCACAGCACATCAGGACCTTCACAGAACCACACTTTACTCCCTTGCTGCACAAGGATATAATTAAAAGAGCGATCCATTCCTAATGTGCCACACCGGCCTCCCTATCTCCATTTATGTGTTGTTATTATTCTTCTTGACCGAAAAACATGCAATATTAGGTGAGGTCAGGTTAGATTAGATTTTGATTTAAAGCTTTCGTGACTGCAGGGATTCATCTTCTTGGTTCTTTCGGTAAAGTCACGTAGAAGGGAAGTAATAAAATAATAAAAATAAAACATAATAAAATTATTCTCACGACGTTTCGGCCACAACGCAAGCAGCCGTCCTCAGGTGAAAACCAGGTCCGTCGAGGCGACAGAGTCTGAATGAAACAGCACACGAGCTTGGAGCATATATATATAAGCTGGGCGCCTTGACAAAGGAGTTTGCATATCAAGAGGAATTTTGCATATTTATGGGACATGCAGGAATGTGATTAGTACTACATATGCATGTGCATTATGCAGGATTAACAGCATCAAAGGGAGCTGCAGTTGCAGCTGCTACTGCAGCTGCTGCAGTTGCTGCTGCTACTGCAGTTTCTGCTGCTGCTGCAGTTTCTGCTCCTGCTGCAGTTGCTGCTGCTACTGCAGTTTCTGCTGCTACTGCAGTTTCTGCTGCTGCTGCAGTTACTGCTGCTGCTGCAGTTGCTGCTGCTGCTGCAGTTGCTGCCTTATCCATTTTAATATAACACTATGTATTATTCTACCCACCCTAATGTGTATCACACTGCTATATATTTACTATACAATTACGACACCATACATTACTCTGCACACTGTACCATGCCAGTGAGTGGAACGCGGTCTGAAAGTCACCGTAAACGTGAACACAATCAGTTAAGATCCGAAATGGTTTATTACGTCCTTCCAATGATTGCTAAGCCAGAATCCATCTTCTCGGTTGAAATTGTCTCTGTGTTTGTATATGTGGATCGCCTCATGAACGAATCTCTCATGATAGCCAGATGGCTTGCAGAGAACCTCTGTCTTGGAGAAGTCAATGTCATGTGAGCCCACTGAATTGTAACAGTGATCTGCCACGGCTGAGGTGTTTGTCCTACCGTGTTTCAGGTCTGCTTTATGTTCACGGATGCGGTCCGAGACATGTCGTTTGGTTTCTCCAATGTAACTGCTACCACAGAGGCAACTTAGTTTGTAGACGCCAGGGTACTGTATGTCTGGAACCACATCTTTTACAGACGAGACCAGATCACGGATTTTATGTACTGTGTTGAATCGGACCTGGATCTTGTGTTTAATCAGGATTTTGGAGATCTTTTTTGTGACCCCAGCAACCAACCATCAAGAAGGATCCTGTTGAGGAGCCTTTCAAGACCCTCACCTTACCCTACATTGCTGGGGTCACAAAAAAGATCTCCAAAATCCTGATTAAACACAAGATCCAGGTCCGATTCAACACAGTACATAAAATCCGTGATCTGGTCTCGTCTGTAAAAGATGTGGTTCCAGACATACAGTACCCTGGCGTCTACAAACTAAGTTGCCTCTGTGGTAGCAGTTACATTGGAGAAACCAAACGACATGTCTCGGACCGCATCCGTGAACATAAAGCAGACCTGAAACACGGTAGGACAAACACCTCAGCCGTGGCAGATCACTGTTACAATTCAGTGGGCTCACATGACATTGACTTCTCCAAGACAGAGGTTCTCTGCAAGCCATCTGGCTATCATGAGAGATTCGTTCATGAGGCGATCCACATATACAAACACAGAGACAATTTCAACCGAGAAGATGGATTCTGGCTTAGCAATCATTGGAAGGACGTAATAAACCATTTCGGATCTTAACTGATTGTGTTCACGTTTACGGTGACTTTCAGACCGCGTTCCACTCACTGGCATGGTGCAGTGTGCAGAGTAATGTATGGTGTCGTAATTGTATAGTAAATATATAGCAGTGTGATACACATTAGGGTGGGTAGAATAATACATAGTGTTATATTAAAATGGATAAGGCAGCAACTGCAGCAGCAGCAGCAGCAACTGCAGCAGCAGCAGTAACTGCAGCAGCAGCAACTGCAGCAGGAGCAGAAACTGCAGCAGCAGCAGCAGAAACTGCAGCAGCAACTGCAGCAGCAGCTGCAGCAGCAGCTTCAACTGCAGCTCCCTTTGATGCTGTTAATCCTGCATAATGCACATGCATATGTAGTACTAATCACATTCTTGCATTTCCCATAAATATGCAAAATTCCTCTTGATATGTAAATTCCTTTGTCAAGGCGCCCAGCTTATATATATGCTCCAAGCTCGTATGCTGTTTCATTCAGACTCTGTCGCCTCGACGGACCTGGTTTTCACCTGAGGACGGCTGCTTGCGTTGTGGCCGAAACGTCGTGAGAATAATTTTATTATGTTTTATTTTTATTATGTTATTACTTCCCTTCTACGTGACTTTACCGAAAGAACCAAGAAGGTTAGATTAGGTTAAGTTGTAACAAAAAAATGAGAACTTATTTTAGTGGTGTGTTATTTTATATTTGTATATGTACGAGTTTATCTTTTGTTATTGTTATCGCAGTGAAATAAACCAAACAAAATGAATCATGTAGTTTTGCTTGCTGTAATTTGACCCCCAGTAGTGAGTTATTAAATGTTTTCATTTCAGTAACCCATGGCATGTTGAAGAAACGCAAATAGAACGACCATTATGTTTTTTACGGATTCACTTGTACGACAAAAAAATGGAACTCCACGACCACTTTGTGTACTGCGCAGCTAGTTATTTTCAATCTCAATCCAACGCCAATCTTAAACCATCAAAGCTGTCAGGGTGTCAAGGTCATGCTGGACATGACCTTGACATCCTGAAGTCTACGAGGGCACGATTTGAACGTAGCGGAACCTTGGGGGTGTTTGGGTTTGTCACTTGAGAAGCCCTCATCACAAGCACCATATCAAGTTGACTATTTGTGTGCCAGGGAAAAGAAGCCTCATACCATAGCTGAGGAATTAGTGAAACCGTGTGCATTGGAAATGGAAAAAATTGTATTGGCACCAGGTGCACAAAAGAAGCTCCAGCAGGTCCCCTTGCCAAATGACGTGATCTGTTCTAGAATTCCAGAGATGAGCCAGGCTATCTTGCAGCAAGTTCTAGAATATATCAAAGCTAGTCCTCAAAGTGGGTATTCAGCTTGGCGAGTTAACTGACGTTGATGGCTGGAGTCAGCTATTGATGTTTGTAGAGTACATAAAGGAGAAAGAACCATTGCAATTAACTACGAAAGGAATCTATGTGTTCAATCTCGTCAAATACTTATTTTTGAAGCATCAAATAACGCTTGACGTGTGTGGATCAATTTGCACCGGTGGTGTCCCTGCCATGCTAGGAAAAAAAAATCAGGATTTCTTGCCTATGTAAAGAAACAAGTATCTGATATATCATGATCACACATAGTAAATTGCTCCGTCATGCACTTGACGAAAAGACTTTGCCTACAAAATTTAGGATACTTTGTCTACTGCGGTGCATGTGTAGTGACTGTGAATGTCACTGTGGTGCCGGGCTTACGAAGCCATGGCTGATAATGTATTGGCATTGTGTAGCCCGGTTACTGGGCATAGTACCAGCCCGAGCGGGGCTTTGGTGAGCACTGGTCATCGCGGAGGCACCACGTACAGTGTGCGGTGCGGGCTCCCGGTGAGGGAGCAAGAGGGAGTGTCAGCCAGCCAGGGTTACGTTGGGGCATGATACGCTGGTTGACCTGCCGACACGTGACCAGATCATATTGGAGGGGGGCCACCGGTGGATGGGGGCCGCTGGGCGGTCACGTGGTATAAAATAACTTTTGGGAGCCTTCGGGAAAGAGCTCGAGAGATCTAGAAGTTGGGCGGGGCAAGGGGCGAAGCCAGCCTCAGCCCAGGCCGATATAACGGAGGGCCCCGTGAGGAGCTCGGGGTTCTTCGGGTTGCTGGTGAAGAAGAACCACGTCGGGTTAAAGAAGCCTCTAGCCACGCAGTCCGGGACCCAGCTTGTGGTTAGATGGGCATTCAACACCCAACTGTAGGTTGTGTTATGTTATGTTGAGTTGGTTGATGTCTGCGACTCAGTTGGACTCACTACAACTGGTGTCGGAAGTGGCCAACTTGCTAAGCCGTAGCTAGCAGTAGACAAGTCATGTCTACACATCGCAGAGTTTGTGTATGGGCGTCGGATGACAAAGACGAGGAGGAGCTGATTCCGCCCACAGCCACTGAGGAGAGAGTGGAGGCGCTGCCAGCAGAGCAGAGCGCAGTCGGGGCGCGCGACACCTCGCCTTCATTGGAGGCGCTCGTCAGGGACGTGCACAGCCTTCTCCTGACCTCCTTCAAGCGGCATCCTCGATTCTCATCGAGATGCGGTCCCTGACCTCGACGGCGAAGGAGGGAGCGGCAGAGTTGTCCGGATGGGGAGACTCGGCCCCAATTTCACAAAAGGCGGGAATGCCATCACCACTGCTCACGCTCGCGGGCGCCATTTTGCCGCCGGCATGGAGCGCTGAGCCCGCCAAGCTTGAAGCGGGAACGTCCTTGTCGATTGATGTCCAAGCGCTCCACCATCGACTGCCCTTCATTAAATAATTTGTTGCCGCCAGCGGTGATTGGGTGGCGTTTAAGCGGCGATTTCTGACGGCCGAGTCGAGCTAGGGAAGGCTCAGGACTGGCGGTGAGAGGACGAGCCACGGAGAGAGTGCTGCAGGTCCCAATGAAGGGAATGGGATGATCGCCAACCGCCGTCATTCCCACGGTAGAGCCCGCACAGTCTTCGGACGCCATTTTGCCCATGGGGGAGGTGATATGATCGATGGCCGCCATTACACACGTGGCCCAGGAAGCGACAGAGTTGGCTCCAACTCCGGTAGTGCAGGGGAGAGCAGCAGACTGGCCAAAGCGAATGCCTCCCGTCAGAGGGGGTGACTGGGCCGCTTTCACCTGCAGGTTCGAAGCCGCATGCCTGTCCATAGAATAGACAGAGGAGGAAGCTGTGAGGGCCTTGCCAACTGCCCTTGATGACGACGCCCTTGCAACATTCCGGGCCATTCCTGAGAGAATGAGGGCCACCCTTCAGCAGACGTACAAGGACCTGCCATCCAACACACGAAAAAAGTTCCTGCAGCAGAGGCGGGGGGAGGCAGAGATGCCCCTCGTTTACCACAGCGCATTGATGGCGCTTGGGCAGGTGGTATACCCATGTATGGATAAGACGGCACTGGACTCTCTGGCTATGGAGAAGATGCTGGTGTTGGCGCAGGAGATGGGGGTCATGCTGCCCATCGTTGAGGAGGAGGCACAGATATCCCTGTGGGTGGCCAGGTGCCTGCAGGCACACTAAAATATGAACCGGTGGCCTCGGGTGCTAGCGTGGTCAGGTGGGCCTGTGTCAGGCGACACCTCGGCCGCCTGATTGGCGAGGAGCACCGTGACGCCGGCGGAGGAAGATCCAGAGCCAGGGAAGGAGGTGGTCCAAGGCTGGGTTCGACAGTGAGGGGAGACCTCGCAATGGTACATCGGCAGTGGCCGGCTTATCAAGGGGGTAGAGGTGCGTGTCTTGATAGACACAGCGGTCTCGGCTGCTATTATCTCGAAGGTAAAATATGACATGTTACCATCAAGGAGCTGTTGCGTTACGCCGGTGGGGAATGCGTGTGTTGCCGCTAACGGAGGGAGCATGGGAATCGTGGGGCAGGTAGAAGCTTGTAAGGATTTCGGTAATGGAAATGTTAGGGCCTGTGTTGATCTCGAAAATACTGGCAGTACCTTGCCTCTTGGGCACGATTTTTTTTAGCAAGATGCTCCTTAAGATTCTGACAGGCCTAAGATGCGTCAAAATGCCATGAGGGCAGTGATTGTTCTTTTTAGACTCCCCTTGTAAAAATACAGTTGCGAACGTTACAGTCCAGGCCTTGGTAAAGGAATCGATAGAGATTACACCAGGCACGCAAATGTTGGTTCCTTTTCACTACCGCAAACGACTTAAATTGGCTGACCCCGATGCGGGAGTCCTCCTCACACCGTCCAAAACTGCTTATGCTGATGGGTGCACAAACGATCCTATGGGTGAGCCAGGAGCCATTTTTGCAAGTTCTGAACATAGATGTGGGAACAGCTGTGGTCCAGGCAGGTACTGTGCTGGCTCACGCGATGGCTGCATGTTGCGAGGCTGTTGACGCCGCTGTGGTGAATGTCATAGGTGCAGTGGAGGAGAGAGCCGAGTCAAATGGGACATGGGCAGAAAAATTGTGCGGGAAAAAACTTCATTTATCTGAGGCACAACGGGACAAATTTCGGTCATTGCTACAACAATTTTTGGACATTTTTAGCAACAGCAAATTTGATATTGGCCGTACCTCGCTGCTGCAGCACCACATTGATACAGGTGATGCAGCTCCTATTCAACATAACTCATATCTATATTCTATGGGTCTTTCGGTAAAGCCACGTAGATATAACAATAATAAAACGAATACAAATAATAATAACAATATCACGACGTTTCGATCGCAACACAAGCAATCGTCATCAGGTGAAAAAATATAGCGGGAGAACTGCTGAGGCAGGAAAAATATATGGTGGGAGAGCTGCTAAGGCAGGATGTTATAAAGGTTTGAGATGGGTGTATCCAAAGGTTAAATGGGCGGGGCTAGAGATGAAATTTGCATGTAAATGTAAGATCGGAGAGCTGAGCCATACCCACGACGACGAAGCTGTGGGGATGGCCATTGTATTGTGAGAGATTAGCATGTCAATGTGTAATGCGGGCGTAAGCGACCTTCCGGATGTGACGTCACGAGGAGGCGGAGCCAGGTGACGTGGGTGAAAGGTTGGGGTCCTTAAGCGGGTAAACCGGAAAGAGGAGTCAGTCGGGTTGTGAATGGAAAAGGGTGAGGCCACGAGGGCGAACGAGAGGAGGGGGGCACCGCCGGCGAGCGGGAGCCGACCCCAGAGTACAGCCAGGAAGGCTGTGTGTTAGAGGCAGCGGTGTGGCTGCAGAGAGTCGCAGGAGCGACGAAGAGAGAGAAGAGTACAGCCAGGAAGGCTGTGTGTTAGAGGCAGCGGTGTGGCTGCAGAGTCGCAGGAGCGACGAAGAGAGAGAGACAGCACGAGTCTGTCAGAGCGCTGCGGAGTAAGCAAGAGCGAGAAGAGCAGCAGCGATTACAGCCAAGGGGGCTGAGAGTGAGTAACAGCAGCGGAGCTGCTGTGGGGCTGCAAGAGCGACAAAGAACAGCAGCGGGGCTGCTGATGGTGACTGGAGTGACATCGGAACCAGCACTGAGGGAATAAGAGAGACAGCCGTGTGGGAATGCAGTACGGACCAAATAAAGGACACTGAGCCAGAGATCGTGGTCAAGTCTTTTATTACACTGGTGTCAGAAGTGAAACGGCTTGTCAAGACGGCTCGGAAGAAAGAATATTCCTGTGCCATCATCTGCTACATCATCCGACTTACGATTGAGACAGATGGCGCAGCTGGAGACCTGGAAAATCGTGCTGGCGAAACCGTGTGAGCTCACCACGCCGACGACGGCAGTGGGGAGAGCCGATGGTGGTCTGCAGGCCGACGCCTTGCCTGCGCTGCCAGCGCCATCTGCCACGCGGCACGAAGACGCCATCTTGGGCGTGGCAGGGGAGAAACGGCGGGAAGCCGCCATCTTGTCTTCACCGCGGCGGGGAGACGCCGCCATCTTCAACATCGCGGCGGAGAGGCAGCCTTGCGCTGCCATCTGGAGGTGCCGCGGGGAGAGCAGCCTGCTGTGAGCTGCTGTTTTGCGAGGGGGAGCTGCGAGGAGAGGACGACGACGCTACAGCTGCTGGGGCGGGAGCTCTCCCGTCCTGGCTCGGGTGCGTGACAACGGAGCAGTCAAGTCGCCGAACGAGTTCTGCGAGACGACTCAAGTTGCCGCCCTGCCGTCCTCTTCTTGCTGCAGCCCCGGGCGGGTCGTAACGATACGCAACCGGCCTTTACACACACCTCACCCATCTTTCGAGGGCCGGGTGGGGGCGATTTTGTTTTCTCTCATGACTCGATTGTGCGGAGCGCGGTTCGGACTGTGAGTATGTCTGTGTAATAACGATGAACGCGCTATCTGCTTGTTGCTCGGTGTCAATTAAAGTGTGTACGTGTGTTGAGAATGGACGGAGAGTATGCTGTGCTTGCTGAGTGTTAAATTGTGTGTGTGCGCTGCGGTGTGGAGTTGTTATATTGATGGCGAAGTTAATTATTAACTCGGGAGCGTCGGGTATCTTGCGCTGTATCATCTCGTGGGTTACCTTGTGCGATGTCCTTAATTGGAAAATATATATATTTTTTTTGGTGTATTGTGCTGCGAGGTGCTATGTGCGATGTGGTTGTTGCAAGAGAGAGAATATTTGTGTTGTTGCTGCAATGTTACGACTGGATTAATGGTGTGTTGGTTACCTGCAGATCGGGTTGCTATTGTGCTTAAATGTGCGCGTGTGATCGCGATATACTGACTGTATGTGCTGTTACACCGTTCTGTACGGTTATGGGGTGCGATGCATTGATTGACTATTGGGATTGGGATGTTATTAATTGTGCGTACCTGTTTGGAAATTGGTAACAAATTCGAGGGGGACCCTATTATTTGGTCGTATGGATGTTATGTACACGCGATTTTGTGTATATTATGGGTAACGGCGCTTTGTGAGAGAGAGAGCGCGCTTTGAGGGTGCGTGATGACGCCGTTGTGGGTGTCTCAAAGGTTAATGCTAATGGGACCGTAATTGGCGCCAAGTTGCGTCGCGTATTCGGTTGGTCGCATGCAGCCACGAGTTGCTTTGCGAGTTGGGTTGTGTAACCAATGTGGTTGGTAAAATATCGGTTAAAAATTCCCCGATATGACTGCTGCGCGCAGCAAGCTGGGGCTGTGCGTCTATCGTTGTTGGGATTGTTACAATAAGACGGGGGAAGCAATTTGTGACCCCCAGCAAAGGGAAGCTGGGGTGCACGAATGGAGAAAACTGGCCACGTGTTCGCACGTTGGGCCGCCATTTTGCGCACACGAGGGGTATGGCGTCGATGCGCTTTGCGGAAAGGGCCGCCATTTTGAGTGCGCGCGAGATATTGCGCGAACGCGCTGGGCGAAGGGGGCCGCCATTTTGAGCGCGCGGGAAAAACCTCGGTGGGGCAAATATTCCATCTGTTATGCCTGCCATTGTTGATTGGGTGATGCACGAGTGGTGGTCACGTCGGCCTATGGCTGATGGCTGACCTGACAGCCCGGGGCGAAACCTCCATGGTATGTCTTAAACTAATGGGCCGTGTGCTCATATGGCTCGGGGAGTCATGGTTCAGTTGTGCGGTGGCAGACTGAACCTGGTGTGCCGGGGGCTCACGGGTTTTGGGTTAGGGCGTTATTGTCTCTATGAGAACATTACCCCGTGGGGGGGGGTCGTTGATATCTGGCCTTGCCGAGGGATTGATCTTCCCTTGGCTATGAAGCACATTTCAAAGATTGATGGAGCTCGTCTGACGGGGTTGCAGTGGCAGACGTGTCTTATATATTTGGACGATATCATTGTCTTCAGCCGCACATTTGAGGAACATTTAACACGGCTGGAGACAGTGTTCACGAGGATGCGCTCTGCGAATTTAAAATTTAAACCAAAGAAATGCCACCTACTGCAATGGTCCGTCCGTTATCTGGGGCACATTGTGAGTGCTGAGGGGGTGTCCACGGATCCGGAAAAGACGGCGTGCGTCCGGGATTGGCCGACTCCGGCCACCGTGGGGGATGTTCGGCGGTTTTTGGGATTTGCCTCGTATTACCGAAGATTTGTGCCGGGTTTTGCGACGATTGCGAGGCCCTTGCATCTCCTTACGGGTAAAGGACGGAAATTTGTTTGGGGACAGCCGGAAGAGGCGGTCTTTCGGAGTCTGCGTGATCTATTGGCTACGGCTCCGACATTGGATTATCCCGATTTTGATCGCCCTTTCATTCTTGATACGGACGCGAGTGACACAGGTAATGGGGCGGTATTATCACAGTCTAAAGGGGGCGTAGAGCGCGTCGTGGCGTATGGTAGCCGAGTCTTGTCGCCTGCGGAAACACGCTACTGTGTCACTTGTAGAGAACTTTTGGCGGTTGGTTTTTCCTACGGCAATTTCGACCGTACCTTTACGGTCGTTCTTTTATTGTGGGTACGGATCATGCGGCCTTGCAATATGCACTTAAAATGGACCAGCCATCGGGACAGTGGGCACGTTGGTTGGACACGCTACAGGCATTTTCCTTCCAAATTCAACATCGGAAGGGAGTGCGCCATGCGAACGCTGACGCACTTTCCAGATTACCAGGGCGCGCCCCTTGTAAATGTGCATCGGGGACGCATAGGTGTTCGCCGATTCTAAACCCCCCTCAGCCGCTTACGTTGGCCGTCGAGAAGTCGGATAATCCGATGGAACCGGGACCGACTGACGGGGTTTTGAATCTGCCGCGGTCTGTCTGGATTCGGGAACAAATGATGGATGAGTTGTTGTTGTCCATGCGGAAGCGGTCTATGAGGGACAATGGGAGTCCGAGTACGGCTGTGGGGCCGCGAACCGCTCTCCGAGATGGTCTGCTTATGTGGCGAGAAGGGTTCCAGGAAAGCTGGCGTGTGGTGCTACCAACGTCCTCGCGATTCGAGTTGATGAGAACTCTCCATTGTGACACACTATTGCATTTAGGGGTGCAGAAGACTTTGTTGACGTTGCAACGTCATTATTTTGGCAAGGCTGGTGTGTGTCCATCGCTGATGGGATAGTAAGGGAGGAGCATGGCCGAGTGCTGCTCATCCCCGAAATGGCACTAGCTGAGAGTATGGTAAATGGATGTTGCCGTGGGTTGACGAGCACGGTGAGGGTTACGGCGAATTAAACGTTACCGCTGGGGAGCGTGGCTCTCTCCACGCGAGTGTGTGCGATTAGGGGTTGTTGGTTTGTTGAGAGTGACTGTGGGTACATGCTGTGTACGTCTGAGGTCTGTGCTGGTCCTCAAGGGAGGACTGCTGGTGGGTAAGAGCAGAAATTTTTTTGTTGTTGTTGTTTTCACGTGTAAATAATATTGCTGTTAAAATGTAAATACTGGGGCGTCCATCGCGGTTATTTGGGTAATTATTGGGGTTTTCTTAAGCGGCCCGGAATTACATCATCTCCACTATCCTGGGGCCGGGTGGCTGTCGTGTACGACATGCGGATGTGCGTTGTTGTGCTTTGTGCTGTTGTTGTTCTTGTTGTTATATTACATGCTTAGTGTCCTTTAAGGGGGAAGGTCGGTTCACCGCATTACGCTTTGGTATTGTTCAGCCGAGGTCGGCTGGGTTTTTTCTATGGGGGAGGGTGGTGTAATGCGGGCGTAAGCGACCTTCCGGATGTGACGTCACGAGGAGGCGGAGCCAGGTGACGTGGGTGAAAGGTTGGGGTCTTTAAGCGGGTAAACCGGAAAGAGGAGTCAGTCGGGTTGTGAATGGAAAAGGGTGAGGCCACGAGGGCGAACGAGAGGAGGGGGGCACCGCCGGCGAGCGGGAGCCGACCCCAGAGTACAGCCAGGAAGGCTGTGTGTTAGAGGCAGCGGTGTGGCTGCAGAGAGTCGCAGGAGCGACGAAGAGAGAGAAGAGTACAGCCAGGAAGGCTGTGTGTTAGAGGCAGCGGTGTGGCTGCAGAGTCGCAGGAGCGACGAAGAGAGAGAGACAGCACGAGTCTGTCAGAGCGCTGCGGAGTAAGCAAGAGCGAGAAGAGCAGCAGCGATTACAGCCAAGGGGGCTGAGAGTGAGTAACAGCAGCGGAGCTGCTGTGGGGCTGCAAGAGCGACAAAGAACAGCAGCGGGGCTGCTGATGGTGACTGGAGTGACATCGGAACCAGCACTGAGGGAATAAGAGAGACAGCCGTGTGGGAATGCAGTACGGACCAAATAAAGGACACTGAGCCAGAGATCGTGGTCAAGTCTTTTATTACAAATGTAAGAAATTTGTATGTAAATGTTAAATCGGAGAGAGCTCGGCAAGCGCAACCGCCACATCGAGGAAAACGAGCAACGGTAGCTGTGTTAGTGAATGTAACTCAGAGAGTCGAAAATAACTGCTAACATAGGCAGGTGGGAAGGGAACATCACAGCCAGTTATGACCTAAACTGGTTAATAACGTACTACCAATGATTGCTTAGTTTGTATCCATCTTTTCAGTTGAAATTGTGTTTGTTTATATCTGGATGGCTTCATGAACGAATCTTTGCTTATAGCCAGTGGGTTTGCAGAGTTAATTCGTCTTGGCAAAATCTATTTCGTGTGTGCCCACAGCATTAAAACATTGATCAGCCACGGCTGAGGTATTGGTCCTACCGTGTTTCAGATCTGCCTTATGTTCACGATCCCAGTCCGAGACATGTCGCTTAGTTTCCCTAATGTAACTGCCACCGCAGACACAGCTTAGTTTGTAGACACCGGGGTATTGCATGTCAGGGATCACATCCTTCACAGATGGGATCAGATCACGAATTTTATGTACAAAAAGAGAACACGTTTCTTCTGGTCGGGGTGGAATATTTTACCCGGTGGCTAATGGCTTGGCCATTGCCTGACCAAACTGCTGCATCCTTTTCTGATGCATTCCTGCACGGCTACATGATGAACAAGGGAGCCCTCAAGCAACTTCTCACTGACCAGGTTAAACATTTTCCGTCTAAATTGCTGCGCAAAGTGTGTGACGCACTGGGTATGAAAAACATTAGAACTTCACCATACCATCCTCAAACGGATGAGATGGTGGAACGCTTGCACATGACTATAACAGCTATGCTCTGTCAAGCGGTTAATGAGGCACAGACGGATTGGGACTTGCATGTTCCGGGGGTCCTGGCAGCATACATAATGGCCCCACACGCCTTTATGGGATTCTCCCCTTTTTTTCTAATGTATGGGCTCAATTGGGTACGGCCTCAGGGAAGAAAAAAATATCCATTCACAGACCTCTGCAGATTACGCACGGTCGTGTGGCAGAGGTGCGCAAAGCAGCTAGAGAAAATACTGCCGCTAATGAAAAGGACGCAGGGCAGCGTGAGCACTTGCTTCTATGGGCATTTGGGGACAGGGAATGGTTATATTGCCCACAGGTGCCGCCGCGTAGTCCCCCAAACTACACCGGCCATGGGGTGATCCAGTGGAGGTCATAGAAGTGAAACGGCCACAGTGTTTGCGGATACAGGCAGGGCATCGCCGTTGGTTCGTCCAGCCATCACGCTTGAAACCATATATACATCCCCACCCAGACAGCTCATCCCCATAAAATATTTAGGATTTCTCGTGACGCAGTTGTTTTTTGGTTAGTTTTCTATTTGCTTTCTTCTATAGTTTAATATTTTTTCTTGTCATTTTGGTGAACCAGATCACTTTCAAATGAGACTTTATACTGGTCTCGGGGAGTTTTCATCTCATCTGGTTAAACATAATACATTTCATTTTTCTAACGTTTTGATTCGTTCGGTATTGATTGACCATACTTCACTGTGGTAAGTCGACGTTGGTTAATGGAATGAGAAGCGGGGGAGGCCGGACCGTTTCAGTTGTTGCATCATGCCCCTTCAATAGGAATACAGATGTCGCACTCTCTAGCCCCTCTCATAGGCACCGCACTGGGATTGGCGCTTTGCGGCTGCACTTCGAGTGGAAATGGAACAGCGCTCTGAGAAGTGGAGCCACTATAATTGCGGGGTAGATCATAACCCGAGCGCGACTTCTCTACTTTCCACCTTCAGCAAAATGTCTGAAGCCTTCCCCGAGGTCAGACTCCGGGAACCAACGACAATTTACGTGCCAGATCCGCATTATCCAACCCATTTGTCCTTCGGTGTCATCCTCACCATTCATCATGAACATAGCGCAATGAGAACCCCGCATTCATTACAGACGCTGCTGGCACGATTTTGCCTTTCATGCAGAACTCATTTACACTGTCACCTTGCTTTTTTATCACCAAATTTGGTTTCCAAAACCCACTCCAGGTTAATCTAACATCTCTAATTCACGACTGTGACTTTGTTCCGCTTTCAATAACTAGCCGTCGTGAGAATTATTTTGTTATGTTTTATTTTTATTATTTTATTACTTCCCTTCTACGTGACTTTACCGAAAGAACCAAGAAGATGAATCCCTGCAGTCACGAAAGCTTTAAATCGAAAAATTCCAAAGAGATGGCTGGCGGGGAGTCTGGCCTGCACCAGGTCTCGGTAATCAGCAAAAGGTCGATGTGGTGGTCGAAGATGGTATCGTGAATCAGGGATGATTTGTTGGTAATGGAGCGTGAGTTAAGATGGCCGAGGCGGATGGGAAAGGGTGTATGTAAAGATCCGTAGAGGGGCGGCGTCGAGAGATCAGAGAAAATAGCTGTGAACAGCGACCCCTACCGCCTCTGCAACCACGGTGCCAATGTAGTCTCTGACGTTGACCTTGAAGAAGCCCGAGGCCAGAGAGCATCCTCAGGAGCGCGGATTCCAGGTTCAGGTGATGAAGAGACGGTGCATGTCGAAGCCCTATTATATCAGCCCATGCTGTATCGGGAGTGGTGATGGGGGGGTGTACTTTGTTCAGCGGCTGTGCTGCTCGGAGCAGCAAGTGCAGGTAATGGTGTCAAAGATCGGAAGTTAGGATATAAACATCATATTCAGTTATGACTTAAACTGGTTAATAACGTTCTTCCAATGATTGCTCAGTTTGTACCCATTTTCTTGGTTGAAATTGTGTCTGTGTCTAAAATATTGATGGCTTCATGAACGAATCTTTCTTGACAGCCAGTGGGCTTGCAAAGTACCTTCATCTTTGATAAATCAATTTCGTGTGAGCCCACCGCATTAAAACAATGATCAGCCACGACCGAGGTATTGGTCTTACCGTGTTTCAGATCTGCCTTGTGTTCACGAACACGGTCCGAGACATGTCGCTTAGTTTCCCCAATGTCACTATTGCCAAAGACACAGCTTAATTTGTAGATGCTGGGATATTGCATGGCAGGGATCACATCCTTCACAGATGGGATCAGATCACGAATTGTATGTACTGTGTTAAATCGAACTTGGATCTTGTGTTTGCTCATGATTTTGGAAATCTTTTTAGTGACCCTTGCTATGTATGGCAAGGTTGGATCCCCTTTTTTCTCCTTATGACGATTGCTTGTGTTGCAATCGAAACGCCGTAGTTTTTTGTTATCTTTATTATTTTTGTTTGAACCTATCTACGTGACTTTACCGAAAGACCCAATAATATGAATTCCTGCAGTCACTAAATCTTTAAGTCAAGATGTAACCACCTCTACGGGGAGGGTTTCCACACAAATATTAGATCTTTTAACGAACTTCGAGACAAGAAGGCTCATCTGATCGAGTCGCTCACATTTCTGAAGAGATGCCGCGACATTCAGATAATATCAATCGCCTTTACACTGACATCTGCTGCTGTCACTTTCCCAATGCTAAACGGATCTTGTTCAGGGCTGGCCTAGCCCTGATCTCAGAGAGATTAAGATTGCTCCGATTTGAACTAGGCAATTTAGACACGACTCTCCTGCAATCACACTTAACATTGACCGAAAAATGTCTACATCTGATTGGAAACATGTAAACAACATGACAGCCTCTTCAGCTGCCTCAACGTAAGCTAAATGCAAAGATAACCTGATTTTCAGTTCAACCTACTTTCCAAGAAAAAGCCAGATCCACAAATCAAAAAGTTGACAAGATTGTTATCAATCAGAGTAACAGTCCAATTTCAGACAGCCTAAAATCGGTTCTAGCCAAAGGGTTGAATTTCGCAGTCACCCCTAAACACATCCCAGTTGATGATATAATTGCCCAGGTCGACGTAGCCCTTAAGGGTTTGGGACACATTACTGCAGACGTGGAAAAATCGGAAATCGCTGCAATCCTCAAAAACGCTAAGACACCTATTAGCAACATCAGTAAAGATGACCGCTTTGAGCTTTCTGAAAAAAAAAAGAGATGACATCGTCATGCTCTCAGCTGACAAGGGCAATGCCACAGTCATCATGGACAAAACCACATACAATAAGAAAATTCAGGACCTACTGAATGATGGCAGCTATACCAACATTTAAAGAGATCCCAACCAATCGCCTAGTTACGAAAACCAACAATATCATCACTGATTTGACATCTTTGATCGAACCAACCAAGCGGTTTTCCTTAAACCCCTCTGCTGCTAGACCACCCAGATTGTATGGCTTACCAAAAATCCATAAAGAAGGGACACCCCTTCGTCCTATCGTTTCCACCATTGACTCACCCACCTACAAACTGGCCTGATTTCTGTCCGAGACCTTACAACCATTCACTGATAAGATCACCTCAGCTGTACTCAACTCAGCTCACTTGGCATCGTTAATTAAGGACATCTCACTATCTCCAGGTGATTTGCTCATTAGTTTCGATGTGGTATTTTTGTTTACCAAAGTTCCTGTGCCTGACACCATTGCAATCATTGAAGATTTGGTCCAATAAGGACTGAATGCTGATGTACTGGCCCTGGTGAGACACTGCCTCATTAACACTGACTTCACCTGGAATGGAACATTCTACAAACAAGTTGAAGGTACCCCAATGGGGTCTCCCTTATCTCAAGTTATAGCCAATGTTTTCATGGAAAACTTTAAGACAGATGCCATCCAGGTATCTACTCTATGTCTGTCCTTGTGGAAGAGGTACGTAGATGACACGTTCGTCATCTGGCCACATTGCCGACCAGCACTGAACCAATTCCTCATGATGTATATATAGGCTTTTTTCCAAAATTGATATTAAGAATAATTCTGACAATATATTTTTTATAATAATCAATCGGGGTGTAGCATGGGGCACAAAAAAAATGTAACAACCACCCTCACCCCTCACAGCAGCTGCCTTCCACAAGACACACCAGGCAAGGAAGTAGCCATAAAAGGTAATTTTAAAAAACCCGGTTCAAAAAAGGTAGAGGGGGGTTGCTAATGATATTCTGGGGAAATCTCTACACAGTTTCAAAGACTGCCTCAAAAGCACGTACGAACAACAGGCGCCACGAGAACCAAACAGACAACTTTTATTGAATATTTTTTTGTTTTTCTTAATAGAACGGTAAAAGTTCGGAACTTGGCTATAAGAATAAGTAGACATCATAGACTGCCAACACACTCACCCAGATTAAAAACCAGACTGCAGTCTACATTAGTGGCTTTTATTATTACTTACTTTACTTTACTCTTATTCACCATATATATTGTTTGTTATTGTATCTTTCTATCTACGTGACTTCACCGAAAGAACCAAAGAGTATGGATTCCTGCAGTCACAAAAGCTTCAAATCTAGATAGACCAAATACTACTTGGGAAGTATTAGACGGAGGGTCATCCAGAAGAGATACAAGGTGAAATAGGTCAATCACACATGACCAAGATAAAATGTATCCCATAGAGCCTCCAAACCGCCTTTTTCTTCCAGAAGCACGTGATAGCAATACATCACATATGCAGGGAGGGCGCCTCCACTTGAGAAATCAAAGGAATTCCAAACCACGATGGAAGTACTGTAAACACTGCTCCAAATATACATTGAGTCACTTACAGAGTCAGAACTGCAAAAAGTGGTACGGTATCAAGCTATAAGAGGTAAAATAATATTTTTAACTTCCAACCGGTATGAGCGAACACGACTTCAAAGGCCACAGTGTCCCTCTTTGAGAGAGACAAAAATGTAACACCCCGACCGTGAAGGAAGAGGGGGGAGAATGCAACCGGACAGGAGGACCCCCCCCTCCTTCCAGATTAATTATTTCAGAGGGTCGGAGGACTGGAAGGACGCACTTGGGGGCAATTTGGAGCATCTGTTTCCATTGATGGCGAGGTGGCTTGAGGAGGGGCACAGGAACCAGGCCTTTGTGGGGCTTAATAAATCAGAACATACACACACACACGTACGTCGGATAAGCAACTGCCCCCACAAGCAAAGAGCGAAATCAAAGGAAATTTGGTCCTTTGTGAGAAGGCGGGCATAGGGGAGAGAATTTCACATATAAGCAAGGAAACAGATCATACAACTTAGTTCTGCGAGCGGCAGACTCCGGGAATCTGCCCCCGTGACAGGCACGATAGGGAGCTGCATCAGCAGAAGCCACAAGTCGCGGAGTTCATTTCTTGTTTTTCGTTCTTTTTTTAAATTGTTTCTTTCACCATTGAGAGCATAACTAGCGCAACCGAGCAAGAGTGTCGGCACCATCGACCAGCGGACGCGCTGCGAGCGCAATCGTGCATCGCCAGAGAGCACCAAGCAAGAGGGTCAGCACCGTCGACCTGCGGACGCGCTGCGAGTGCAATCGTGCATCGCCAGAGAGCACCGAGCAAGAGTGCCAGCCCCTGCGACCTGTGGACGAGCTGCGAGCGCGATCGAGCACCTTCAAAGACAAGGGTCGTGCCGACTCCACTCACATCCAGCAGCGGAGGAGCCTGCAGCTGCAGCCGAGCGAGAGAGACAGAGAGCCGTGTGTATGACATGCCCACACTCACACACTTATCACCCAGCAGGGAACCAAGGCATCTTTGGTACAAGAAACGCCCCACCTCGGCGTCTGCTTAACGCAAAGAGTTGAGCAAGAAGACAATACACCAACACAGACATAACGCACATATCGGGACTAATAAGAGTACTCCAAATGTTATCCTTGTTTTTTGCCCATTGAGTTACGTAGATACGGTCGTTTAGAAGTATTTTAGTCATTCTTTTTGTTAATTGCATAACTGTGTAGTAAGTATTCAGGAGGGTTTGACGACGGGGTCGGAGGCACACTTATTTATTAACACCAACTTGTGCACAGTAACGGGTACACACAGTACACACAGTACTTAAGGGGGTATCGTCCCCTTCACTCGGCTAACAGGGAGACACAACATCTAACCCCGCTAACCTACGCCCAAGTCCTCCACTACGGAGCTAGGGGAGGCTACCTATCCCAGCCCTGGTCAAGCTGGGATCCCGGAACCCTGAGTCTCCAGACCGGCTCTTATAAGAACGTCAGTCTGGGCTCTCGGGGCCACGCCACCGGCTTGCCCTGGTCGGCCCTGACAAGGACAGCGAGCCAGGGGAGCTCCGGGGCCTATTCTAGCTGGTCTTCAGTCTTCGCTGGTTTAAGCTGATACTCCACCTCGAGCCCTCCGGCTCACCACCTTTTATATGCAGGTGCGGACGTCGGTGTGAGCACCTCCTCTGTGTACGGCCCTAACCACGCCCCTTGTGTTTGTTAGCCATCCGCGCCCATACACAATTACACCTCTACATCACCCCCCCCCCCCCTGTACAGCTCACAGCCGTCCCCGGCTGCAACAAAACCAGAATAAAGGTGCATCCCTCCCCAAAACCGTGTGTGCCTCGCGTAATTTGAACAAGAACAATGAGAACCATAACAACAACAACAACAGGAAACAGGAAGAAAAAAAAATAACCCGACGCACCCCCCCGAATAAATACCCCATTCCGCAAAACCAACATATATACACGCGCTCCGGACGCCTCCCCCCACCGTCCGCAAGGGCCCCCCAACGGCCGACCTCACAATAGTCTGCGTGTTTTGGCGCGCGTTCTCGCGGCGGGCCCGTCACAAGGGCCCATCCCGGCACGCTCAGTGGCGGTTGTTGACGGTCCGGGTGCGAGACAGTCTGGTTTCGCTGCCGAGTGACCCCCGACCCCCCCGGGAGGGGTTGGCGGTCGTGGACCCGTCACTCCAGTTGCACCTGGAGATGGAACAGTTGATGTCAGGTTAGGCGAGAGCAGCGACGTCGGGGAGTCGGCAGACCCCTCACACGTTTGGCCATGCGTGTGTGTGTGCGAACCACGGGGCGGCGCAATGAACGGTTTCAACCTTGAGGGGTGCACGTACCACCGACGCCTCCCCCATTTGACGCGTACACATTGCGGCCGCAAGATCTGTACGACCTCCACGGGCCCCCGCCACGGCCGTACCAACTTTGACGAGGTCGCCAGCGGCACCTGGGGACAGTGCAACCATGCCCTGTCCCCTGGTTTCCATTTGAACACATGTACCCGCCCCAGCCTAAGCCTCTCGTTCGCCTTCTGGCGGAGTTCAGAATTTTGCACGGCCGCTTCCCGCGCCTCAGATAATTTGCCGATGTTAAATTTAACGTGTTCGGACAATGTAGACTTCGCCTGAGGCGCCGAGAGCTTCAGCTGGGTCGTCACAGGGGGGTTAGCCTCGCGGCCATACATTAAAAAGAAAGGGGAAAATCCGGTGGCCGCATTGGGAGCCATCCTGTAGGCTTGCAACACACCGGCAATGCGAAGGTCCCAATCTGTCTGGGATTCCGATACCTGCTGGGACAGCATGGACGTGATAGTCCGATGCAGCCGTTCCACCATCCCGTCAGTTTGTGGGTGATACGGGGAGGTCCGAATTTTCTCCGTACCCAAGAGGTCGCACACCTCGCGGAGGAGTTTCCCCGAAAAATTCTTACCCTGGTCAGTCAGCAGCCATTCCGGAGCACCCTTGTCGAGGACATAGCCCTGGACAAAGGCCTCCACGATGGCTGCTGCCGACTGGTTGGCCAGGGGCCAGGCCATAGGCCATCTCGTGAAGTATTCGACCCCTGTCAATAAATACCTATTTCCCCTGGGTGTAGCGGGAAATGGCCCGAGAATATCTAGAGCAACGAGCTCATTAACCCGGGAAACCTTTATGGACTGCAGCGGAGGGTTGGACCCCCTCGCTGGTGGCTTCCGCTGCGCGCATTGCGTGCATGACCCCAGGAGATCTCCCACGTCCTTTGCCATGCCCGGCCAGAAGAAATCGAGCTGGAGCATGGCAAAGGTCTTGTGAACCCCCAAGTGCAGGAGCCGCTCATGCGCAGCCCATACCACCTTACCCCTCAATGCTGCAGGCACCACGAGCCGTTGGCGGCGGGATTTTCCGTCCCAGTGCATTAAAAGCCCCTGGAACAACCCCCACGAGTCAATGTTCGCCACCCCCTGACCAACCCCCCCGGTGCGACGGCGCAGAGCGAGGAGGGAGGTGTCCTCCATTTGGAGGCATCCCCACTCCGCGACCGACAACCCCAGCAACGAATCCGTCGGTAGTACGACGCGAACCCAATGAAACTCCTGACCTCTCCCACCGAGGTGGGAATCGGCCAGGAGCTGACGCATTCCGTTTTGGCGGGATCAGTGGATATCCCCGAGCGCCCAACAATGTGACCCAAATACCGCACCGATTCGCGGAGCAAATGGCACTTCTGCGGTTTAAATTTCAAATTGGCAGCCCGCATTTTGAGAAAAACAGCACGCAACCTCTGGAGGTGTTCCTCGAAGGATTTGCTAAAGACGATGACATCGTCCAAGTAAATTAAACACGAATCCCATTGCAAGCCTGCCAAGACCAGTTCCATTAACCGCTGAAAAGTTGCCGGCGCAGAATGTAAGCCCATCGGCAAGCGGTTAAATTGGAAGAGACCTTGCGGTGTACGAAAAGCAGTCTTAGGTTTTGATTCGTCATCCAGAGGAAGCTGCCAGAATCCAGAAAGTAAATCGAGGGTGGAAAAGAATCGCGCTCCCGCCAAGGCATCGAGCGACTCATCCATTCGAGGAAGCGGGTACGCATCTGCCACAGAAATTTTGTTCAATCGCCGAAAGTCGACACAAAACCGCAGTGAGCCGTCGTGTTTTTTCACCAAAACGATCGGCGTGCCCCACGGGCTGTTGGAAGGGGAAATGATATCGGCGGCTAGCATGTCATCAACGGCCGATTTTACATGATCCTTTTCGGCGGGACTCAGCCGAAAGGGATTTTGGCGGATTGGCGCGCTGTCACCCGTGTCAATATGGTGTCGCAGCAATTTAGTACAACCAATATCAAATTTGTGTTGAGTAAAAACGTCGGCAAATTCTTTCAGGAGAACTCAGCTGCGCACGCTGCGAGTCGGACAGGTCCACTGATCCCGCGCAAAGTGCATCCAGCCATCCGTCATCACAGTCCGAATGCAGTCGCGACGGAGGATCGGTGGTTACCTGACCCACGAGTGGTTCCTCATAGGGTGCCGGCATTGCGTGTGCAAGCACGGTCCCTTGAGGAACCACGGCCGTTCGCGATCCTACATTAAGGACTGCAATGAAGGGGTCCCCATCCCCTTTCACCATGGTCTGAGCCGCTAGTAAATCAGGGCCATTGACCCCGGCCCGAGATGGTCCCAACAAGACCCCCCGATCCGCAACCCCCTCAGCAAACGGCCGACGCAACCTAAGAGGGACGAGCATCTGAGCCCCCGGGGGTACGCGCACAGTTTTTGCCACGAGCGCCTGCACGGTTGCAAACGCCCGACGCTCCATGGCGGGGGAAGACAAAAACGTTACGCGTCGACCCGACGGGAGCTCGATGCACCCCTGGTCAATCAAGATACGAATGGGCATTTTGGCCAAGAAATCCGTCCCCAACAGGCACGGAACCGCCAGTGAGGAGGAAACCAAAACAGGGCCGGATAATTTAATGTCTCCAATGCAAATTTTGGCGCGGATTTGGCCAATGATGCCTAGCGAGCCACCGTTAGCAGCATAGCATGGCACGTCAACGGGGAGCAAGGGACGACTTTGAACGGGAAGAATGTTATAAATCAAATCAGATATAATGGTCGCCGACGCTCCTGTGTCAATTAAAATCCGCACCTCTACCCCATCAATATGACCGACCACAACCGACGATCCCGCCGACGCTGCAACGACACGATGGGCGAGCTCCGACCACTGACCCGGTTGGAGCGCTTGCCGCATTTCAGAACAATCGGGCGCAACGGCCGTCGATTTGCGAGCCCTGTTCGGTTGAGCGCGTGAGTGTGTGTCGGATGTGTGCATGGGCCAAACGTGTGAGGTGCTACGACTCGCCGTATTTCTCTGCTGGAGCTTGGGTGGAGACGGCGCGGCATCCTGACGAGGTGTCGCCCCACGCTGACGGGGAGCCCGGCATCCTGAAGCAACGTGGCCTTGAAGGCCACAGTTGTAGCAACGTGTGAGCGCCCCAGATGGCCTGGGCTGCTCCTGGCGGCTCGGTCCATTCCGAGCCTGTGGTGCCGCCGATCTCATTCCCCCCGCCGCTCCACCCCGCAGACCTCCTCCGATGGGAGGGTGGTGGCCGCCATGGCATGGCCGGCCACCCCCTTGGCGGCCTTGCGACGCAGGGACCGCAAGCCCCCGTGGATGTGGCGCGCGACCAGCAAGGACGACATCTCCGCATCGTCTTGAGCCAAGACGGCGACGTCCAGCTCATCCGCGAGTAGCAGCAGCTTTTCAGCCACCATAGCGTCCACTCCCTCCTCGTCCATCCGCGGGAAAGCTGCCTTCGCCAGGGCCAGGAGAGCCGTCCGGAAGGCCAGGGGCGATTCGTTGGCACCCCGATGACGATCGTGGAATAGCTGCCTGCAGTCCGAAGGCGGGCCATAGACAGCTGACAGCAGCTGCAGCGCCAAGTGCAGCGTGGCGCGCTTTTCCTTAGGCGCCGAGGTGAGAGTAGCCAGGGCGTCGTTGTCCAGCATCGCCGGCAGCGCGCGTAGTGCTTCGGCGTCCGTCCAATTCGCCATCTCCTGATGAGCGATGAACCGCCTTTTGAAGCCGCCCCAGTCTCCGTCCGCGCCCACGAATTCTTTGAGAGGCGGCAGTCGCTGCTGTAACGCGACGTCCGTGGCTGCGGATCGCGCTCCGTCGTTCCCAGCAGACGTTACAGTGTGGACGGGCTGCGAGCATGGCATCGCCGGTCGCTCCGTTGTTGATGCGCTGGCCGGTGTTGATGATGTCACGGCTTGTGCTTGGCCCTCAGCAGTCACCTGACGCGGGCCGGCCCCGCCCTCTGCTCGCACTGTAGTGATGGCGGGAAATTTAACTGCAAGCCGCGTCGGGGTGGCGGGAAATGTCGCCGCGCGTTGGCTGCCGTCGTCGTCCCGCGCAGCCCCTCCAGCCCCCAGCCGCGTGATCTCCTCCAACGCGGCGGCCGCAGTGTAGAGCAGCTCCGCCAGGCGGGAGTGAGCCAGCCGAAGTCCCTCGGCCGACGCATCCCCCCCTTCCTGTCGTAGCAGCACGGGTGTACTCAGCCCCGGCTGCTCCGATCCGACCTCGGCCATCTCTGGTGGCGATTCGGCCGCGGTGTCCTCCATCTCCGACTCCCTGGTACGTGTCGTCCCTCGTGTGTCCATCGTTGAACGTTCACTTCTGACCCCAGATGTAGTAAGTATTCAGGAGGCTTTGACGACGGGGTCGGAGGCACACTTATTTATTAACACCAACTTGTGCACAGTAACGGGTATACACAGTACTTAAAGGGGTATAGTCCCCTTCACTCGGCTAACAGGGAGACACAACATCTAACCCCGCTAACCTATGCCCAAGTCCTCCACTACGGAGCTAGGGGAGGCTACCTATCCCAGCCCTGGTCAAGCTGGGATCCCGGCACCCTGAGTCTCCAGACCGGCTCTTATAAGAACGTCAGTCTGGGCTCTCGGGGCCACGCCACCGGCTTGCCCTGGTCGGCCCTGACAAGGACAGCGAGCCAGGGGAGCTCCGGGGCCTATTCTAGCTGGTCTTCAGTCTTCGCTGGTTTAAGCTGATACTCCACCTCGAGCCCTCCGGCTCACCACCTTTTATAGTACTCAGCCCCCGGGAGGGGCCCGCAGGGGATGCAGGTGCGGACGTCGGTGTGAGCACCTCCTCTGTGTACGGCCCTAACCACGCCCCTTGTGTTTGTTAGCCATCCGCGCCCATACACAATTACACCTCTACATCTGTACCAATTAATTAATTGATGAAATTAAGCATTTAGAAACATATATGTTACGAATCTACACATTCACAGGAAGACTATTGTGTTCAAATCTTTCTTTTGATCACAGAATCTTGCCCGCGAATTTATTGAAGCCTTAGCCAATGGATAAGCATTTGATGAAGCAGGCACACTGCCGCACACCATTGTTCCAAGACATTTTGTTAATTGCATAATCTTACCAATGAATTCATTGAGGTCTACTTTTGCTTTCAGGACGTGTTTCTTTATTGCTGTTCGTATGAATATTGTCACATTCATTTTTAAGGACTTTTTCCGATCGCCGTGTATGCTAGCTTTACTCTGAGGAATTAATCAATTGTTCTGTTACCCAGTTTAACAAACGTAATCATTGAGGGTTAAATGTATGGATCAATGAGGAGAACATCTCTAGGAATACTGTGTTAACATTCCTAGCATAAGAATTCGCATTTTAGAGTGTTATGTTTTTGTTTAGAAATTAAAGTTGCTTAACACACAAGAGTCTGAGTGGTGCCTTCCTAAGTTCATGCATAATAATCTTAATTATAAGAACTGTATCCTTCGGAGAGATATGAATTTTGAGACCTGACATAAAACACACTAAACATAATCAGTAAAAGTTAAAGCGAGAATCATTGTATTATCCCGATTGATAATACAACTCTAGACAACGAAGCCAAGCTTAATCAGCATACTTACATCACACTTGCATAACTTCATACAATGCACTGTATTATCCCGATTGATAATACAACCCCAGACAACGAGGCAGAGCCCAATTATCATAATTACATAAATTAGCATAATTTCGGTTAATTACACATTTGTTTATTTTTACTTATTTTTAATGCATTTTTCAAGACCCAATATATACAACACTCAACCACATAAATTGCATACACCTTGCCATCAAATTCACCATGGAGGTGGAAAAAGGATGGCAAGTTACCATTCTTTGGTGTTTTAATTGAAAAGAGACCAGATGACTCAATGGGACACTGTCTACAGGAAAGACACCCAATCGGATGCCCATCTAAAACCTTACTCCCACCACCATCCATCCCAGAACAATTCCCTCATCGAAACTCTGCACCATAGAGCTCGATGTATTTCCGACCGTCATCACCTAGCCAGTGAACTGGAACATGTACACCAAGCTCTCAAGAGGAATGGATATTCAGACCACACAATCTGTAAAGCTATCACGCCAACCGTTGGGAAAAAAAACATCTGAGGACCCAGTCAAAACCATCACCTTGCCATACATAGCAGGGGTCACTAAAAATATTTCCAAAATCATGAGCAAACACAAGATCCAGGTTCGATTTAACACAGTACATACAATTAGTGATCTGATCCCCTCTGTGAAGGATGTGATCCCTGATATGCAATACCCCGGCATCTACAAACTAAGCTATGTCTGCGGCAGTAGTTACATTGGAGAAACTAAGCGACATGTCTTGGACCGTGTTTGTGAACATAAGGCAGATCTGAAACACGGTAGGACCAATACCTCGGCCGTGGCTGATCATTGTTTTAATGCGGTGGGCTCACACGAAATTAATTTCTCTAAGATGAAGTTATTTTGCAAGCCCACTGTCTATCAACAAGGATTCGTTCATGAAGCCATCCATGTATTGAGACAGACACAATTTCAACCGAGATGGGTACAAACTGAGCAATCATTGGAAGGACGTTATTAACCAGTTTAAGTCATAACTGGCTGTGCCGTTTCCACCCTTCCGATGTTAGTAATTATTTTCGACTCTGGTTTTACATTAACAGGTTAAATATCTCACACAAACTCAGCAACCGTCGCTCGTGTCCTCGATGTGGCGGGGCTCTGAGATTTTACATTGGCATGCCAATTAATCTCCTAATACAATGGCTACCTTCGTGGAGGTAGCTCTCGGACCTTACATGCAAATATCTCACTTTATCATCACTAGCCCCACCCACTTCATGAACCTTGGGCTACACCCATTTCAAACCTTTAAAAACAGCCTGCCTCAGCAGCTTTCCCACTTTTTTATCCTAATGACGATTGCTTGTTGCGATCGAAACCTCGTAGTTATTTGTTATTCGAACCTATCTACGGGACTTTACCTAAAGGCCCAAAAAGATAAATTCCTGCAGTCACTAAAGCTTTAAGTCAAGATTGTTTTTCAGTTCGTTTGCCACAAGCTCAGCTTTTTAGGGGAGGGGGTCACTCCTGAGTTACGTTTTCATATCAATTCCCATCGCACGCTAGATTGGATCACCAACTCTTGGAGGTGGCCACTCCGCTCTATACCTTTGTTTCCACCAAAGCTTGGAAAACGAGTTTTAATGCCCGGTGAATAACTTTGGCTAAAGTGCCATTCCCCTCAAATATCAATGGAGTCTTTATCTGCACATCGTCAGCATAGCCCCCATTGCCATGAGGTTTGAGGATATATTTAACTTACACGGAGTCAAAGGCTTTTTCATAGGACAAGGTTACTTCATAATTAGCCTTTCCTGGAACTTGATTTTTATGGAATGAAATATATTCCAGGGAAGTACCCGTTCTCGGGGCGCTAATAACTGGGTGTCAAATGCAACCTATTATGGACCTCCTAATTTTTTTTTTGAATGAAATATTTTGCATGGACGTACCTGTTCTCGGGGAGCTAATAATCTGGTGCCAATGCCACTCATCACGGACCTGTTTTTAAACAGTACAAAGCCCAACTCCTCTAACATGTGAAGACAGTGCCACGTTAGTTGCTTCTTTTGGGCCAAGAAAACCTCGATCCATGAAGCCCACCGACATCGCCAGTAACCCAATTTGCATCATGAGAAGAGCCAACCACAGCTCGCTGATTCCCAACTTCACACGCACAATTCACCAAGACCAGCACCAGTTTGCCACCAATTTTATTATTTATCTCATTTTAAAGATATTTATTTCGGTTTATCAGCAAAAATGGGCCGGCCACAGGGCCCCTTGGTGAGGAACACGCGCTCCTGGAACGGGGCATGGCCGGCCACGAGGATCCGCGTCCACGTGGCCATGAACGCTTGGAAGTCCACGCTGGCGCCTTGGTTCTCGTGAAGATCCCCCATAATGTTGCGCACTTCATCCGGGTCGCAAGCACCCTGCAGTCGTGACGGCGGGAACAATTTGTTACAGGCAATGAACCGATCCCTCTGCTCAATGCTGCATCAACAGCAATTAACATGCTATGGTGACCATCAGCAGTCGCAACCAACCCCTAGCAGAGGCTACACGCGCTCAGTTGTCCGAGCCACGGACCAGGAGCCGTCGAGGCTCCAGGCCGCGGGGGTTCCCGCAGTGCGCGCGTCTCCGAGCAGAGTGACTGCGCGAGGAAATGCGATCACAGTGACGCGCACGGCTCGAGTAACGCGTGCGCAGTGCCGCCGCCGCGCGGAGCCCCCAGGAAACCCACCGCCAGGTAGGGCCGCATGTGCTTCACGAGCAGATTCTGCAGCGCGTGCTTCCTCATGCAGACACTCCCCGCGCCTCCTTCACAGTTGGCGCAGAACTCGCGCACGAAGATGTCCATCACAGCGCTCAGATCCTCCATGGCGGTGGCAGACGAAGACAATCACAAGATTCTTTGACTGGGGGAAAGAACAATACAAGTTTTGCCTTAGACTGTTGGGACAAGTGCTGTTAGCGAGCACCTATTAATGCCAGCAAAACATGAGGTGGGTAGTCGGCACTCGGGCTGAACGATTAAGCGATATCATATCGAAATCGCAATTTGAAACAATGCTATTAAGAAATCGCAAAGGCTGCAATTTGAAAAGTCCTATTACTTTATTGGAATCGTTTTATTTAGTATTATAACTTTATTTATCTTAACAATTGTTCTATTTCAATTGAAACATTTTAAATGGAGGCCAGGAAAAGCAGTCCAGGAAGCAACAGCAGCCCTCAGACATGCTGACATTGTGGGTCATGTTCAGCAAGGGAGAGGAGGCCTTGGGCTAACTAGCCATGCTGCTTGGAGTAAAGCCACTGCACCAGAGCGGCGGAAGATGGTAGTGCAGGAAGTACGCCATCAGGAGGAGGCTGCAAGGTGGGCCAAGGCAGTCTCTCTTGCCAAACAGGGACAGTGGACTCGATGGGACAGTGTGGAGAAAAGGAAGATCAGCTGGAAGGATCTGTGGCCCATGGAAGCGAGGCGGTTGAGCTTTTCCATCAGAGCAACATATGACGTCCTTCCAACACCAGTTAATCTTCACCAATGGTATGGTGAAGATCCAGACTGTGCCCTCTGTTCCATGCCAGCCAACCTCAGGCACATTCTCACAGGGTGTAAAACAAGCCTCACCCAAGTACGCTACACTTGGCGTCACAACCAAGTCCTTAAAAACCTTGCGTCCGCCCTGGAGGACAAGCGAGCTGCCACCAACTCCCTACCACCCCCAGCAGCATCACACCCCTGACGGACGACCTTTGTCCGCGAAGGGGCTAAACCACCGAAGAGCGGCTCTACACCAATAGAGCGAGACCAGCTGCGCTTGGCCCGCAACTGAAAAATGCAAGCTGACATTGGCCGGCAAAACTTGTGTTTCCTCCGGAGATCGCAACCACCACCCTAAGACCTGACATGGTGCTCTGGTCCCGTTCGCTCAAGAAGGTCTTCATCATTGAGCTCACAGTACCCTGGGAGGACTCAGTAAATGAGGCTTATGAGCGAAAACATCTGCGCTATGCCGATCTAGCTGCCGAAGCACGGCATCATGGCTGGAACACAGATGTCCGACCAGTGGAGGTGGGCTGCAGAGGTTTTGTGGCAACATCTACAACCAGACTGCTTAGAGACCTGGGAATTCAGGGCCAGAGCCAGCGTTCGGCAATCAGAGCTGTATCGGAGGCGGCAGAAGGCAGCAGTCAGTGGCTCTGGATGAAAAGGAAAGACCCCAGCTGGGCCCCAAAGTGAGGGGGCCAGGAGGTATGCAGTCAACAATGCTTGACTCAGGGAGGAGGACACCCCTGCCATGCATAGTCCCATGGGATGCTGGCTATCAACACCAAGGCAACTCCTATGACTAATTGGGAATGGGACGCAAGCGTAGGATTGATCACCCTGTCGCTGGCCGCCTTTGGGGAGGGTGTATAGTATGAAAGGCCGAAACACCCTAGGAACCAAAGGTTCACTACTGACGATGCGCTCCCCAAATTTCACCAGGCTCACTGTTCATGAACTCTTGGAAGTGCTTGCACAAAGGATAGTAACATCTCAGCCTGTGTTCTTTGGAATCTAACAAATACATGTTGGAAGCAATTCATCTTTCAAGTTCTCATCCTTGCATTAGAATATATAGGAGCAGTTCATGTTTTGATGGCATCGTGTGGCAATGCTCAACTACATGTTTTAAATCTATTTTACACAGTGGATATTGAACTTAAGATCGACTTAAAAAAAAGTTTTATCGCAAGTCAAATCGCAATATCCGTCAAAGTCCCCAATTATATATTTTCCCCAAATCGTTCAGCCCTAGCCATCACTACACCCGGTCATATTGGTTTAAAACCACACCACATCTTTATTTGGCGGCAGTCGACCAAGAGAAGGCCCAGGACTGTTCAATACTTTGCGGGTGTTGGTTCCAAGTGGGTATCCAACGCGATTCGCCAGGTTCATGATACCAGTGCGCTAACCACTACACTACCGCTTTCATCATTACACACGCGTATACACGCCACACGGGTTAGCTTTGCGCAGCAACACTACACAGGACACGAGTATTGCTTTCAAGGAGACAACAGCCGCGAGATTAAGTAGCTTTCATCTCGCCCCAACGCTCGAGTATAAGCAGCGCAGAGAAGATTCACAGCGAGAAATCCAGGGATGCCGTCTCCACGAGGCCCCACCGCATTCAAGATGCCAAAAGACGAAACTCACCGCGATGGAAAGGCGCAACAACAAAGACGATGATGAGCAACCACGGACTCGGGGGCGGGGGGGGGCGGTTAAATCCTCACCTCTGCTGGTGACGTCACTCATCATTGTATACAGGTGTGCTGTTGACGTTAATAATAATTATATTGGCCTGTTGTATTGATGTCATATGACTCATCGAGTCTCCGTGTACGAATCAAACCAATCCAGTGCATCCACTCATTAAGCCGAATCCTTCGGGCGTGCGGGGTAATGATGATGATGAGGTTGGCTGAGTTTGTCTTTCTCTGTGAATTTCACCATTGTCGTGAAGATGCCACTCACCGTTCTTTTGCCGGGACGAGTTACGATCACTTTTAAATGTATCATCTACTTGAGCCGATTTAGGCAACAAATAACTCATTCAACATTTATTTTAGTGGCATATTTTGGATTACTCGTGACGCAATTGTTTTTGTACAGATTGCTATTTGTTTTATTCTATAGTTTAATCATTTTTCCTGTCATTTCGGTGATCTAGGTCACTTGCAAATGAGACTTTATCCTGGTCTCTTGGAGTTTTCATCTCACCTGGTTAAACAAAATACATTTCACTTTTCTAACGTTTTGATTCGTGCGGTGCTGTTTGACCATACTTCACTGTGGTAAGTCAGTGTTTGTGAATGGGATGAGGCAGGACCGTTTCAGTTGTTGCGTCATGCCCCTTCAATAGGAATACAGATCTCGCACTCGATAGCCCCTCTCATTGACACCGCACTGGGATTGGCGCTTTGCGGCTGCACTTCGAGTGGAAATGGAGCAGCGCTCCGAGCAGTGGAGCCACCGGTGTTGCGGGGAATATCGCAACCGAGTGCGGCCTCTGCTTTCCGCAGCAAAATGTCTGAATCATTCGTCGGGAAACGAATGCCAATTCACACGCTAGATCCGCAATATCCAACCCATTTGTCCTTCGGTGTTATTATCACCATTCATCACGAACATAGCAATGAGAACCCCGCGTGCATTACAGACGCTCGTAAAAAGGGTTTTTGGGTTAGATCGCGTAGTACAAGCGGCCTAGAAGCGTATTATTAAGTAATTCATCTTACGATTACAATTCTTTATAGAGGAAACATACTAATTAACTGTTTAGTAATCTATTATATACTTACAATACCCCCCCCCCCTGCTCCGCCTCTGGTCTCTGCACCTGATTGGGTTCAGTGGTGACGTTGTCCTGCTCTATTTAAGACCGGAAGCAGGTGATTGCTTCACTATTCTTTCAAATCGCCCGATGATGTTGGATGTAATTACCAGCAAAACGGCGCACTCAGATTGTAAACGTTGTGGATTTACTCTGCAAAACACCGGTTGGCTGAAATAATAACTAATTGGCGTTTTGTTTACGTGACAAATCCCTTGCAAATTGGTTGTGTGGAGTGGTAGAGGGCTACGACGCATTTATACTTACACGATCTAACCTAAAAACCTTTATTATGAATAATATTGGTTGCGAAAGCCTACATGTTAAATTCGACGCTGCTGGTACGATTTTTCGTTTTATGCAGGACTCATTTACACTGCCACATTGCTTTGTTTTACCAAATTCAGTTTTCAAATAAACTCCACGTTCATTTAACCACCTCTATTTCACGAGTGACCTCGCTCCGCTTTCAATAACTAGCCGAGTTCCGTCAACCTTCTGTGATGTTTCCCAGCTGTGTGCCTCCAGCGGAGCTCTCCAGGTGCATTGCGACCTTGTGCATGACTTTTTTTTTAGCTCGTTTACCCAGCTTTGGGAGCTTCCACTCCCGATTCTCGCGTTTTCACATCAAATCCCACCGCACGTTAGATTGTATCACTAACTACTAGTGGTGGTCACCCCCCTATGCCTTTGTTTCTACCAAAGTTTTGAGAAACATTATAATGCCCGGTGAATACCTTTTGGTTAAAGGGTGAATCCCTTCAAATATCAATGGAGCCTCTTTCTGCACGTCGACATAGCCCCTTGCCATCTGAGATTAGAGCATGGCTTTAATTTCACGGAGTCAAAGGCTTTCTCATAGTCTGCAAGGGCCGGGACAAGGTTACGTCATAGTTGGTCTCTTCAAGAACTAGATTTTTAACTTGAACGGGCATGTCAGTATAAAACCTTCATAAAACAGGTAGGAACACCAGGTTCCACACTGCCCACCAGGGATTATTTGTCTGTCTGTCGTGCATAGCCACGCCCTCGATTTGTATTTCGGGCGGGCTCAGCACCACGTGACGCGCCACTCCACGCAGCTTGCGCCACGTGACACGGATCGCACGAATGCGCTGTCCAACCAAGTTCCTACCTGCCCACTCCGAAGGAACGTGTTCACTCATCAGGTGTGAGGTTGACCGCTTTATTATTCCGTTATTTTCTTTCCAAGCTCTGCCTATGCGCCACAAACAGAAAAGGAAGTGTTACCCCTATTTCTATAGAAGAAGCCCATTCCTGTGGAGGGAGCTGGTAGGAACGTTGGGTTGCTCGGTCAATGGCCAGGGTCAACGGCGGCGTGGTGTATTCCGCAAATATGCCCAACTGTGAGGGCGGGCACAAGCCGGCGTGAGTAGGTTAAACGTTGAGTTTTATAAGGGCACCACGGGATGACCAGCCTCTCCCCACCCAGCCCCACCCCTCCCTCCCACCCCCCACCCTCCCCACCCAGCCCCTCCCCATCCTCCCCACCCCAACCTCGCCACCCAGCCCCTCCCAACCCAGCCTCTCCCCACCCTCCCCACCCAGCCCCTCCCTGCACGACGGACACAATAATCCCCTGTGGGCTGGTGTAACCAGGAGGTTCCTACCAGTATTAAATATATTCCATAGATGTACCAGTTCTCGGGGAGCTAATAATTGGGTGTCAAGTTCCACATATCACGAACCTGTTTTTAAACAGAACAAAGCCCGATTCTCCTAACATCTGTGAGGATAGTGCCACGCTCGTTGCTCCTTTTGGGCCAAGCAAACCCAGCGATCCATGAAGCCCACCGCCATTGCCAGTAACCCAATTTGCATCACAAGAGCCAACCACAGGTCGCTGGTTCCCAACTTCACACGCATGATTCACCAAGACCAGGACCAGCTTGCCAGCGTTTTTATTATTCATCTAATTTTAAGGGATTTATTTCGGTTCGTCAGCAGAAATGGACAAGCCACAGGGCCCCCTGGTGGGGATCACGTGCTCCTGGAACGGGGCATGGCCGACCACGAGGTTCCTCGTCCATGCGGCCATGAGCGGTTGGAAGTCCACGCTGCCGCCTTGGTTCTCGTGAAGATCCCCCATCATCTTGCGCATTTCATCCAGGTCGCAGGCGTCGTGATAGCTGGAACAGTTTCTGTTACAGGCAACGCACCAATCACTCTGCTCAGACTGCATCAACAAGAATGAAGATGCTATGGTGGCCATCAAAAGCCCAATCGCAATCAACCCCTAGCAGTGGGTACGCGCGCTCAGTCGTTCGATCCACGGACCCAGAGCCACGGACCCAGAGCCACGGACCCAGAGCCACGGACCCAGAGCCACGGACCCAGAGCCACGGACCCAGAGCCACGGACCCAGAGCCACGGACCCAGAGCCACGGACCCAGAGCCACGGACCCAGAGCCACGGACCCAGAGCCACGGACCCAGAGCCACGGACCCAGAGCCACGGACCCAGAGCCACGGACCCAAGCGCCGCCTAGAACCTTCGCGGATCCAGGTCCCGGTCTCCAAACCGACCGGCTGCGCGAGGAGAGACGGTCAGTGACGCTCACGGCTCGAGAAACGCGTGCGTAGTGTAGCCGCCGAGCGGAGCCCACAGGAAACCCACCACCAGGTAGGGCCGTATGTGCTTCACGAGCAGATTCTGCAGCGCGTGCTTCCTCATGGAGACGCTCCCCGCGCCTCCTTCACAGTTGGCGCAGAATTCGCGCACGAAGATGTCCATCACAGCGATCAGATCCTCTATGGCGGCGGCAGACGAAGGCATCACGAGTCTTTCAATGAACACACGTACATTCATTACACAATGATGAAGCTAGATCACCCGTACAGCCTTTCTACCGATAATCTCTTCAAGGCCAGCACACCACACTGGGTGGGTGGCCTGCACTATGCCCGGTCACTTATCTGCTAAGTGGTGAAGTTTACAACCACACCACGTCCGCATTTGCGGCCGAGTCGACCTAAGGAAGGCCCAGGACTAGACAACTGATACCCTACCACTCGGATCTCAGGATGTACACAGTAGTGTGCAATCCATACGGTTTAACGGAGTAGGGACCCTACAAAACACGAGTATTGCGTTCAGGGGAAGACAAGAGCCGCGAGATTCAATGGCTTCACAAATCAGGAGCCAAACTTTTGAGCAGATGCCTCCGTCTCACCCCAATGCTCGAGTATAAGAAGCATAAATAAACTCCTTTAAACATTTTTTTTTAAACAACGGTTTTATTTTAAAGTGCACTCAAAAGTAAAAAAATAACTTTTTTCAGCCGTCACCAGCTGATTAGAATATTATTTTACATTTGTAACTCAAAATAAAACCGTGGGGTGCTCCTTGCATTTTTGTATGCATAATGAGTTGCTTTATAATTTTAGAGTTTGATAAAGGTGTATTTGCATGATAGAATGTATGTATGGAAATAATTTTTAGTAGAAGGAAAAATGTTGATAATGATGTCATTTAACTTTGCGATGAAGTGTAGAACATTTACAAGTGTTTTGAGTATAATTATTATTTCCGTATGAGGTAGCTCTTTCTACTCGTATCCGTCTTGAACTGCTTTTTTAAGAACAGTTGACTGCAAAGTGATCAAAAGTGTACCTAAACCAGTGGTTCTTAACCTTGTTGGAGGTACTGAACCCCACCAGTTTCATGTGCATTCACCGAACCCTTCTTAATTGGAAAATAAAATGATTTTTCAAATTCAAAACATAGGTATGTGTTTTACTGGTGCACAAAATGAACTGTGCATCAACATCACTGTGTTCAAAGAACAAAACCAGCAAACATGATTTTCACACAAAAAAATAATAATGAATACTTACTGCAAATCAGTGTGACTTCTGCTGTTGCCTTTCAGAGACCAGTTCAGAAATGCGCGGCTTCACCCTGGCAAGTGCCACTCTCATGTCATTTTCGCAACAAAGTCTGTTCCTTTTCTTTGTTTTTATGTCCAGCATCCTCGAAAAGGATTGCTCGCAAAGATATGTTGTAACAAACGGTATGGAAATCTCTAGGGCTTTCTTAGCAATAACAGGGTACGTTACCATTTGTTGACACCAAAACGTTGAGAGCGTTGTTGTTCTGAAGAGTTGCTGTTGAACCTGGCTCTGCTGAATTTCAATGATTTCGTCGAGGTATTCATCATTGACATCTGCTGTCTCAACACTAAACGTGAACGGCTGTCTCACCCATGCTGGATATGACTCTCTTGTAGGGAAGTATCCGTCGAGAGACTTTGCAAGCTCATCTAAGTGCATGGCAATTGCTTGCTTCAGTTCCGCGGGTACAGAAATGTTTCCGATTCCAGATACATCTTCGATCTTACTTACATAGTCGTCCAGCAGGGGAAAGTTTGCGAAGTTATCGTTCTCTGTTCATCGTTTCCATAATGGTAGCTTTTTTTGAAAAGCCGTCAGGTTTTCTTCCGCTTCAATGATGTTGACTCCACCGCCCTGCATCTGATGATTGAGATGATTGAGAGCTGCGAAGATATCAGCCATGTACGCTAAAATGAGAATGAACTCAGAATTTTTGAAGCAATATGCATGACAATGTTGGTGCTATTGCAAAAACAGGGCTAATTCCACACGCATGGCAAAAACACGATTCAGCACCTGTCCCCGGGATAATCACCGAACGTTAGAATGGTACAGAAGTACCTCGAATTCAGAGCCCATTTCTTTACACAGCTCACTGAAGATGCGGTGCCTCAGAGCACTATTTCGCACATAGTTCACGCATTCCACTACAATTTTTAATACTTCTGTCAGTTTTGGAGGCAAGGTTTTGGTTGCCAACGCATGCCTGTGCAGAATACAATACGTAACAATGATGTGTGGTGCATCGGCTTTCACTAGCGCACCAAAACCAGACTTTCTTCCCAGCATGACTGGAGCTCCGTCCGAACAAACTGTAGAAACCATATCCCACGAAAGATTGTTGTCTTTGAAGAAGTCATCCACAAGTTTCTTCACATCGGCTGCCTAAGTTGTTGTTGTAAGAGGCTTACAAAATAAAAAAAATCTTCCTTTATCACGTCGTCTTTCACATAGCGCACGAATACAGCAAGCTGGCTTAGATTGGAAACGTCTGTGGTCTCGTCGAGTTGCAGGCTGAATTTTGCCGGGCTTGAAAGCAGATCTGCAACTACTTGAGCCAAGATGTCTTTGCTCATGTCCTCTATTCTGTCGCTGATGGTGTCATTTAAAAGATGAATTTGGGATAACTTAACTTCAGCCGCTTTTCCCAGCATGATATTCGCCATCTTCAACACAGCTGGTTTTATGAGTGTTTCACCAATGGTGTGTGGTTTGCCCTGCTTTGCGATCAGGTAAGCAACTTCGTACGATGCTGTGAGGATCGGTTTGTTGATGGGTACAAAGCCGAGAACAGGCAGAGTAGCCTTTTCATCGAATCTGGCTCTCTTCACCTTGAATTCAGCGAGCGTTGTGTTCTTGTATTCCCCATCTCCATGCAGCTTAAGGAAGTGTTCCCTTAGTTTTGCCGGTGCTAGACTAGAATTGCTCAACTTGGCATTGCAAATCATGCAGTTAGGACGCTGACTCCAATCACGTTCCGTTATACATGTGAATCCATATTGTACATATTCGTCCGACCACTTTCTTGTTTTGCTCAACATAGTTAGTATGAAGGGATTAAAATATTAAGAAAGAAATCACGCGACGTACCATCACGACAGTCACAAGTCGACTACCGAGCGCACCAAATTCCCTGCAGCACAGATAGGCCAAGCGATATAACGTGATCACTTGCAGCCAATGATGGCCAAGCCGGACGTGTCATCACGAATCATATGAGTCGGGTGTGTGTCTTAACCTCCACCGAACCCCTGAGACTGACTCACCGAACCCCTGGGGTTCGATCGAACCCAGGTTAAGAACCACTGACCTAAACCCATTGTTTTCTGAACTTCCTATGGCAACTTCTATGATCAGTCAGAGTATATTAGTTTAACACGTAGGCTTTCGGTACTAAAAAATTGTAAATGTTATGGTTTCACGCTTCAACATGACCGGTGGGCTAAAGCAGTGAACTATTTGTCTTTTGTCAACGTGACACTTTTTTACAGATTGGCCGTGTCGGGTGGTGGAGGGTTACGACACATTTATAAATAACGCGATCTAAACCCAAAAACGTTGATTATGAACAGAGCATATTAGTCGAAGGGAAGACAAGTACATAAATTACATGTACATGTAATTACTATATATAGATAATGCAATCGATGTTTGCTTTATCCGATAATATAATAAAAGCGTAGATTTGGTTCAAATTATGCTGAAGGTATTTGTCAAGTATTTGTAATTGTAATTATTTAGCTATTGCTTATGATTTGTTAATGTTCCTATCATAATCAAGTCGACATGTGCGTTTCAATTGCTTCAAATACGTATTACTGATGTTGTAAAGTTTTTACTTTTGGTAAGTAAAATTTGCTCGTCGAGATTTGCAGATGAATGGTGAACTTTGTATTATAATTTAAGACTAGGATTTTTATTATTTATAAGTGAAATTCCATATAAGGCATATTCTACATTGCTTAGGACCTTACACCTTACCTTTTTCTAGTGATATCAGATACCACTCCCTTCATATTGTGAGCCTTTAGTTTACAAAGGAACGCTACAAGCCATTTCATATTATACTTAGTTCCAACTCCTCAAAAGCTAAATATTACAATTTTAGCATGGAATAGTTTAGATGATTCCAAACGTGCTACTAACACAAAAGCATCTAAACCAACAAAGTGCCATAATGAGATTGGTAAGAGCAAATAGAGATAACCCTATATTCTTGGTTCTTTCGGTAAAGTCACGTAGAAGGGAAAAATAAAATAATACAAATATAAAACAATAAAAATTCTCACGTTTCGACTGCAACACAAGCAATCATCATCAGGTGTGATCAGGTGTGATGATTGCTTGTGTTGCAGTCTAAACGTCGTGAGAATTTGTATTGTTTTATATTTATATTATTTTATTATTTCCCTTCTACGTGACTTTACCGAAAGAACCAAGAATATGAATCCCTGCAGTCACGAAAGCTTTAAATAAATAAATAAAAGAGATAACCCTGCTATATAATTGGAAATCTAATAGTATTTTGTCATGATATTGACTACCATGTGTTGATAATTATATTTAGCTATTTTTGGTCATCGATTAGGATTATAGTGATATTAAAGAAGCACCCCATGGTTTTATTTTTAGCTACAAATGTAAAATACTATTCTGATCAGCTGGTGACGGCTGAAAAAAAGTTATTTTTAACTTATGAGTGCAAGTATTTTTAAAATTTTTGTCTTAATTTTAACAATGATTTTTCACAAGGAATATTGTTTGATACTTTTTTGAAATACTTGCAAAAAATAGACTCAATCTAAGACTAAGTCTACTTCTTTTGTGGACCTTACCTTTTATAGTGCGATCCGAGAGCACTGTTCTTAACTGGATACATTGCCTTGATGTTGTTTGCAACGTACTCAACCATATTTGTGTATATAAGATGGTGAGACACAAATCGAGTTTCTTAACTTGATTGATGATTTTTTACGTTATCAATTTTTGGTAACGCTTCATTATAGCATGGTTAGTTTTAGGTTGTCCAAATCTTCATTTGAATGTCCATCCAGCGAGCGAACACAACTTTAGGTAACATATGCGTGACCTGCTTCGAAGAGTTTTGATCCCAAGTACACAACTGCATGATCCACTGTACATCCTTGCATTTTGTGTAGTGTCGATGGCCATGATATAATTAGTCGCAGCATTCTTCGTTCAGCTGTACCATAGCCACGAATAGCAGGGAACTGAACTTATTTCGGCTTAATTTGGTTTGCGTCGTCCTTGCCAAAGTCTATTGCAACTATTTCAGGTATTTTTCTTTTGTGCAATTGTGCACAACTAGGAATAGGGCAAGTGATTTTTAGGATATATCCAACAGCCCCATTTACAAATCCTTTCGATACATCAATGTTGGATCTTAACATGACTTTGGCTCCTATAAATATTAGCAATTCACGTGGCAAGCCTCTAGTCTTATTGATGTCCTTTGGAATGATTGTTTATTTCGATATTTTCAACATTCATAATCAACGTTTTTGGGTTTAGATCGCATTATTTATAAATGTGTCGTAATCCTTCACCACCCGACACAGCCAATCAGTAAAAAAGTGTCACGTTGACAAAAGACAAATAGTTCACTGCTTTAGCCCACCGGTGTGTTGAAGCGTAAAACCATCTCCCGATGATGCTGGATGCAATTACCAGCGAAACGTCGTACTCAAATTGAAAATGTTGTGGTTTTACGCTTCAACACACCGGTGGGCTAAAGCAGTGAACTATTTGTCTTTTGTCAACGTGACACTTTTTTACTGATTGGCCGTGTCGGGTGGTGGAGGGTTACGACATATTTATAAATAACGCGATCTAAACCCAAAAACGTTGATTATGAATGTTGGTCGCGAAAGCCTACGTGTTAAATTTTCAACATTTCTTGCGGCATCCACTAATTGATCTTGTGCTGGTATTGTGTACATAGGGGTCTTAAGAGCTCTGAAGTATTGAAGCAATGCTTCATTATGAGCATGACCTTGATTCTTCATTGATTAGTTTCGCAGAGCTTTATCTATGGCAAACTCTCCAATTGGTTGTTTAAGATGTCTGCTTTCCAATACTCCGAAATGCTCAGCTCTCATTTCTCCGACTCGCCGTGCATTCAATACAGTGATGAATGTATTATCACCCTTGTTGTCTCATATTTGCTTTAAGCTCGCACAGTGTGAATAATCTCCATAGATGAGTGGCTGTAACACTTACTACCCAGGAACAAAAACTGTTACATCGTGTCATCAGCGTGTAGCAATGGAGCGAGGAGGCTTCGTCGGCTCGCCACCAGCAGCTCTTCTGGACTTGGTCGAGATGACTCTGCCTGCTGACGTTTGCTTTGCGGCATCCAACAGTGTACACACACGTGTGTACACCTTCGTAAACACATGTTTACGCCTTCTTAAACACGTGTGTACACACCTACGTTAACACAAATAGCCCCCCCCCCACCTGCGATAGCCTTTTAACAGACTGTTGGGGCAAGTGCTGTGAGAGAACACATATGAAGGCCTGTACTGCACAAGAAGGGGGTGGGTGGCTAGCACCACGCCCGGCCGCCTTTGTCTCCCCAGTGTCGATGCTAACACACCACACTGGGTACACATTTGAGGCTGAGTCGACCTAGGGAAGGCCCATGACCAGTTCAGATAATCGTCATTGGTGTTGGCCGTGATCGGGAATCGAACTCGGGTCACCGGGTTGGTAGCGCAGCACACTAACCACTACACCACCGCTCCCTACACACACACACAGCACACTAACCACTACACCACCGCTCCCTACACACACACACAGCACGCTAACCGCTACACCACCGCTCCCTACACACACACACAGCACACTAACCGCTACACCACCGCTCCCTACACACACACAGCACACTAACCACTACACCACCGCTCCCTACACACACACACAGCACACTAACCACTACACCACCGCTCCCTACACACACACACAGCACGCTAACCGCTACACTATCGCTCCCCACACGCAGTGCAAAAACAACCGCTGCCATTCACCACGAAGTGGCGGTTACGTCACCACAGCGTTTGTGCCAGGCCATGTGCACGTTAAGGCCACGTGAAGTGTCGAACGCCCACTGGCGTCTGGCAGGAGGACACAGTGTACGCACACACACACACGCATGTACGTACACACGCGCGTGTACCCATACAGTGTGTACACACAGTGCGTGCACGTACACAAAACACGTACACACGCGCGTGTACAGAGTGCGTGCACACACGAGTATACACGCACACACGCAGTGTACACACGCACACACGCAGTGTACACACGCACACACGCGTGTACACGCACACAAGGTGCACACACGCGTGTACACACACACACACGCAGTGTGCACGCGCGTGTACACACACACGCAGTGTGCACGCGCACGCGCCGTAGGATTTTCTGTGGCGCGAGGCGACGGCCATGGACGCGGAGGCCGCGGCTCTGCCCAGCAGGGAGGCGGCGCTCTACGGCCAAATCCTGGTGAGGCTCCCTCAACACCCCCTCGTCGTCCCCTCATCAAACCCCCCCCCTCACACCTCGTCATCGTATTTCATATTCCCACACCTCCTCTCGTCTTCCTCACTGCCGGTCTCGCGTTCCGTGTCCTCTCATCCAGCCGCGCTCTCTCCTCTCCCTCGGCGGCATCCCCCAATCGCGATCTTCTTGCCTCCTCTGTCATCTCGCATCGTCCCTACGCACCCTTCATCTCGCCTCGTCTCTGCTCATCTCTCTTCTATGACGATTATCTCTCTCCTCCTCGCCCCGAATGTCTCCTCGTCATCTCCACCACTCTCATCTCCATTCATTCCGTCTCCCGCGGCACCTCCTCTCATTCCCCTCGTCTCTCATTCCTCCCGCTTCCTACCCCTCGCCTCTCGTTCCCTCCCCTCAGTCTCCTCGTCTCTCCGCCTCTCGTCTGCGGGCATGGTCACAGTTCGCAACAAACGAGTGACGGTGTGGGCTGATGCGTGTGATAGTGTGGGTTGGTGTGTGTGTGTGATGGTTCTGGGTTGGTGTGTGTGTGATGGTGTGGGTTGGTGTGATGGTGTGGGCTAGTGTGTGATGGTGGCAGGCTAGTGTGAACAGGTCGTGGGCATCCCCTAGGTCGACTCAGACTTACATTAGTTCCTCGTGCTCTATGTAAACAGCACTGAGGAGACAAAGGCGGTCGGGCGTGGTGCTGGCCACCTCCCCCCTCATGTACCGTAACGGCCTTCATCGGTAGTCACAAACAGCACTGATCACAGCTGTGGTTTAAAGGCTACCCTGGGGATTTGTGTCTATTTTTATAAATGGTGCAAGTGATGTGTGTACATATATTTGAACAAGTCCGTGTTGATTGCTGAAGGCCTGGAGCATAGACGTTGGGGCATAGAGGTACAGTACAACAATGGCGTTCGCTGCACTGCCCACCGCTGACAAACCTCTCAAATGCGTTTAGTACCGTGTCCTGACAAGGTTCTGGGGAGAACACGGATATCACGTGTGGGGTGGTTATTGCATATGTAGTGGTGGTGTTGACGTGCGCCGACAGTGACAGTGATGGATCACGGGGCGGCGCGGCGTGGGTGGTGAGGCGCGCAGAGAGGTGGGAAAACAGGATCGTAGCCAGCGCCCAGTGATTGGTCAAATAGGATGGGTGCTCTCAGCGACGTCCGCAGGTGGGGTATAAAGGGTGACGCGCGAGAGCACTCGTGGTTGTTAACCAGTTGAAGATCGAAGACGGAGTTGAAGACGTAGTGCCCCGAGACCCCTAGTCCCGCTGTCCTTGTAGGGACCGGGGCCCTGTGTGGCTCGGAGGCGAGACTGTGGGACCCGTGGTCCGACGCCCATGTGGGTCGGGACTGTGGGACCCATAGTCGAGACGGACACCCCGGCAGGGTGTGTCCCGAGTAGCTCAGTGGGTGTTAGTCACCCGAGTAGCTAAGTGGGTGTTGGTCACCCGAGTAGCTCAGTGGGTGTTAGTCGCCCGAGTAGCTAAGTGGGTGTTGGTCACCCGAGTAGCTCAGTGGGTGTTAGTCACCCGAGTAGCTAAGTGGGTGTTGGTCACCCGGGCAGCTCAGTGGGTGTTAGTCACCCAAGTAGCTGAGTGGGTGTTGGTCACCCGAGTAACTACGTGGGTGTTAGTCACCCGAGTAACCAAGTGGGTGTTAGTCACCCGAGTAACCAAGTGGGTGTTAGTCACCCGAGATACTACAGTGGGTGTTAGTCACCTGTGAAACGAAGTTGGTGAAACAAAGAGTGTGCTACCCGTGAAGTCGTCTCCCGCCGAGTTACTACATTACAACTGGCGTCAGAAGTAAACCTGTCTTCAAGAAGAATGGATACTAGGAAGACTACCCGTACCCACGAGCGAGATCGGGAAGACGACGGCGTACCGGAGACACCAACCTCGGGAGGAGAGGACGAGGAGTTGCCGCCGATGCAGCACTTCGCGGCGATGGCCGACGCTCCGCTCGCCTCCGACACCAGCCTACAGGACGCACACTCCCGCCTGGCGGAGTTGCTGCTCGCCGCCGCTGCAGTTTTGGCGGAGATCTCCGTTCCAGCGGGCGGAGGGACGGCTGCGGGGTTGGAGGAGGCGGCGCGGCTGGAGGGTTCCCACCAGAAGGCGCTTCGCGCCAAAAGTTTTGAAGTTGGCGCCGTTTTTGAGGGACCGCCATTGTTTGGCGGGAAGCGGGGACACCACGTGGCCGGAGATCTCCACTCAGCGCGGCCCGCGTCATCGGCGCGCACCGGAGCTCTCCAGGGTGCGACTGCTGACAGAGCCGACATTTTCTACAACCACAGTGGCGCGCGGGAAAATCGTTCCGACGACGACCGAGTCCTCCAGCAACGATTGCCCGCGCTGTCGGCGTTCAAGGCAGACGGAGGCGACTGGGGAGCCTTCCACCGAAGGTTCCTCGCACATCAAGAAATGTCGGGGTGGTCCGACACCACTGCCCTGCGCGCTCTGCCAGCGATGCTCGACGACGACGCGCTTGCAGCCTTCACATCTGCCCCAAGGTCGTCTCGCTCAACGCTCCAGGCCGCACTACACCTAATGGCTAAGGTGTTCGGCCCGCCCTCGACCTGCCGCCACCAATTCTACGATCGGCGGAAGGTGGTTGGAGAAACAACGCTCGCCTATCGCACGGCGCTGCTCGCCCTGGCGGACGCAGCTTTTCCCCGCATGGACAAGGAGGGGAAGGACGCCATGGTGACGGAGCAGCTGCTGGCGTTGGCCCACGAGTTGGGAGTCCCCATCAATGTGGCGGACGAAATGGATATCTGCTCCCTGGCGATCGCCACGAGTATTCACGCGTACGAGGTCCTCAAGCGCAAGCCGACGGTCGTCTGCAAATTGGCGGGGAACGCGGCACCGGCCGCCATGATCGCCGAGCCTCAGCCAGCTGCGGATCGGGAGCAGACCTTCGCTGTATCGCGTCCGGGGGAGTGGAGAACGGGAGGTCGTTCACCCACACGTTCATCCCGCAAGCTGGAGCAACCGAAACCTACGACGTCCCTCGTCGTCTGCTACAACTGCGGCCTTCGGGGTCACGTCGCAGCCGGGTGCCGGGCTCCGCGTCAGCGCGCCACGGGACCACGTCGGGACGACGACCAGGCCCACAAGTCATCCCAACTAAACCCGGCAAGTCGCGGCACCTCACACGCTCGGTCCACATACGCGGCACGTTCGGGTCGCCGCTTGGCGGTGGGGGGTCCGCGTCTGGGTGCCGGGGGTTCACTTCGGCGAGGGGGGTCCGTACACGGCCCGAAAGCAGTCGAATGGTCCGAATTGGCCCACAGGATAGTGGCTGCGTCGGCCGGGTCGTCCGTGGTAACGGGGTTTATTGACGGGGTTGAGGTCCGGGTGCTTGTGGACACGGGTGCGTCGGCCACTATCATTTCGGACCTTATTTATAACATTCTTCCCGTCCAAAGTCGACCCCTTCTGCCTGTGGACGTGCCATTTTATGCGGCGAATGGGGGATCCCTGGGGATCATCGGCCAGATTCGGGCGACTATTTGCATTGGTGACATCAAATTGGCGGGCCCTATTTTTGTATCATCATCGCTGGCCGTTCCTTGTTTGCTAGGTACGGACTTTTTGTCCAAAATGCCCATCAAAATTCTCATAGATCAGGCCTGCATTGAGCTTCCGTCGGGACGGCGGGTTGCGTTCTTGACGAGCCCTACCAAAATACGCACGGTTTGTGCGACGGTGCAGGCGCTGGCAACTCAGACTGTACGGGTGCCCCCGGGATCGCAAATGTTGGTACCCCTTCGGTTGAGGAAACCACTCGGGGTGGATGCGGGGGCACAGGGAGTACTGTTGGGGCCGTCTAACAGGGCCAAAAGTGGCCTCGACTTGGCGGTAGCTCAAACCATGGTGAGAGGGGACAGTGAGCCGTTCGTAATGGTCCTGAATACGGGGTCGCGGCCGGCCATAATTACGCAGGGAACGGTGCTGGCTCACGCCGCGCCGCTACCCGTTGAGGAACAGCTCGTTGCTCACGCCGATTTCAGTGTCGAGTCGCATCCTCCAAGTGATGAGGGGACAGAGTGGTTGGACTCGTTGTGTGCCGGGTCTGCTAACTTGTCCAAGGTGCAATTGGGAGCATTGAGGGGTTTGCTACTCGAGTTTGCTGACGTGTTCAGCAGACATAAGTACGATATCGGCTGCACAGACCTGTTGCGCCACCACATAGCTACGGGGGACGCGGCCCCTATTCGACAGAATCCCATCCGGCTCAGCCCAGCCGAGAAGGAGCATGTGCAGTCGGCGGTTAATGACATGTTGGCGGCCGACATCATTTCGCCCTCTTCTAGTCCGTGGGGTGCTCCTATTGTCCTAGTTAAAAAACAGGACGGGTCTTTGCGGTTCTGTGTCGATTTCCGCCGCTTAAACAAAATCTCGATGGCGGATGCGTATCCGCTCCCCAGGATGGATGAGTCGCTGGATGCCTTGGCGGGAGCACAGTTTTTTTCCACACTCGATCTGCTTTCCGGATTTTGGCAATTGCCCCTCGATAACGAATCTAAACCTAAAACCGCTTTCCGGACACCTGGTGGCCTATTTGAATTCAACCGTTTGCCCATGGGCTTACATTCCGCTCCCGCCACGTTCCAGAGGCTCATGGAATTGGTTTTGTCGGGCCTCCAATGGGACACCTGTTTGATTTACCTCGACGATATCATCGTTTTCAGCCGGACTTTTGAGGAGCACCTCCAGCGACTGAGAGCGGTGTTCCTCAGGATGCGTTCCGCTAAGCTTAAATTTAAACCGGCTAAATGTTTTCTGCTTTGGGAATCGGTCAGGTATTTGGGCCATATCGTGAGTTGTTCAGGGATCTCGACAGACCCTGCTAAGACGCACTGCGTCAGCTCATGGCCAACGCCAACCTCGGTCACGGAGGTTCGCAGCTTTATTGGATTCGCCTCCTATTACCGTCGTTTTGTCAAGCAGTTTGCCACCATAGCCAGGCCCCTGCACGCTTTGACGGCTAAGGGTGTGCGGTTTCACTGGGGGCCGGAAGAGGAGGCTGCGTTCTGCTCCCTTCGTGACGCCTTGGTGCAGGCTCCCCCCTTGTGTTACCCCGATTTCACGCAACCGTTTTTGCTTGACACGGATGCCAGCAACACGGGTATCGGGGGAGTGCTCTCACAGGTGGTCGGGGGGGTTGAACGGGTGGTCGCCTACGGTAGTAGAGTTCTTTCCCCCGCCGAACAACGCTATTGCGTGACTCGTCGTGAATTGTTAGCGATTGTGTTTTTTACACAGCAATTCAGGCCGTATCTTTACGGCCGTCATTTTACGGTTCGTACGGACCATGCGGCTCTCCAATACGCTATGCGGGTGGCGCAGCCATCCGGCCAATTGTCCCGATGGTTGGAGGTCCTTCAGGACTACCAATTCATGACGATTTACCGCAAGGGATTGCGACACTCAAATGCGGACGCCTTGTCGCGGTTGCCACCGCGCACGGACTGCGCATGTTTGCTGGGATCGGCGTGGTGTAAACCCCCGGTCACCGACCCCGCGGGAGTTGCGCTCGCCGCCACTGACACCGCGGGTGTCGACGCTCCCACGGGGAGGGACTCACTGTTATCGTTGCCCCTCATCGAGTGGGGCCGTCTCCAAATGTCCGACAGCTCCCTACTCACGCTACGTCGGAAAGTTGACGCTCCCGAGGTAGGGGATGCGCGGGTCGGTTCCTGGGTGTGCAGACAGGGCCTCTTGATGAAGTGGGACAACATGTCCCGGCGTCACGTGCTCGTTGTGCCTTTTGCTATGCGGGGTAGGGTCGTTCTGGCTGCTCATGAACGACTCATTCATCTGGGTTTTCACAAAACGCTCGCCCTAATCCAGCGAGACTATTATTGGCCGGGGATGGGTAACGACGTGGCGGACATTCTTAAGGGATGCGTAGGGTGCGCCCAAAGAAAACCGCCACCATTGGCGGCTAATCCTCCGCTGCAATCCATTCAAGTTTCGCGCACAAACGAATTGGTTGCGTTAGACATCTTGGGGCCCTTTCCTGCTACACCGAGGGGAAATAGGTTCCTGCTGGTTGGCGTAGAGTACTTCACCCGATGGCCCATGGCATGGCCACTCGCCAACCAGTCGGCTGCAGCAGTGGCGGACGCCTTTGTCCAAGGTTATGTTTTGGACAAGGGCGCCCCCGAACGCTTGCTGACGGATCAAGGGAAGAATTTTTCGAGCGTTTTGTTGCGCGAGGTGTGCGACCTGTTGGGTACAAAGAAAGTGCGTACTTCCCCGTACCACCCGCAGACTGACGGGATGGTTGAACGTCTGAACAGGACGATTACGTCTATGCTGTGCCAACAGGTCTGCGACGATCAGGTTGATTGGGACTTACAGGTGCCGGGGGTACTCGCGGCCTATCGAATGGCCCCTCATGCGGCGACAGGATTTTCCCCATTTTTTCTTATGTATGGGCGGGAGGCCGATCCGGCCATGGACGTCCAACTGGGGATTTCCCAGCCACGTGCAAAATCTAAATTGGCAGACCACATCAAATTTAATATCGCCAAATTGGCTGAAGCGCGGGAGGCGGCGAGATTGAATTCGCGGTCTCGGCAAATCGCGAACGAGAGATTGCATGGACGGAGGGTGCATACGCACGATTGGAAACCAGGCGATAAGGCCTGGCTGCATTGTCCACATGCACCGTTGGCTACGTCCCCCAAATTGTTGAGACCTTGGAGGGGACCGGTGGAAATTGTGCGGGTTGCACGACCCCAGAGTATACAGATTAAATGGGGAAAACGCCGTTGGTACGTCCACCCCTCCCGACTGAAACCCTATGCGGCACCGTGTGACCCCGTTCTGTGCCGTAACGACCGGGCGTGTGATGTGACCGTCGACTCGGGGAGGGATGTGTCGCAGGCTGATCCTCACGTGTCTCCACCTGACCCACCCCCAGGTGTCTCGGACCTGACGGCTGCTGACCGTCGGGAACCGGAACCCCGCGGCACGCGCGGATCCCCGATGCCTGGCCCATGTCTTCCTGAACTGCCGGCACCACCGGACGGTCAACCGCGTCTGGTGCCGTACGACGGACCGGCAAGGCGGACTCGGGCTAGGGCACAACACTTTTCATGAAGACATTTTTCAACCATGAGCTCGCCCAGTGTTCCCCCTCTGCCGGGGTAATGTCCCGTTCTAGGGACGCTCGGAAAGAATGGGACGCTGCATACACATTTGGTATTGTCACTCGCCGGATTGTACATATTGTTCTGTTGTTGTAGTGGCATTGGTTGATGGTTACGGATGGCAGTGTTCGCGTTGTGTTGTGTTGTTACGTTGGTTGTTGTTCTTGTTGTTGTGTTACGGGGCACACAGGGGGGAGGGGGTGTTGTATATTTTTATAGCAGCCGGGTCGGCTGCGAGCTATGTGGTAGGGGGTGATGTAGTGGTGGTGTTGACGTGCGCCGACAGTGACAGTGATGGATCACGGGGCGGCACGGGGTGCAGGGTTGGGCACGCGTTGTGGGCGTGGTGTGGACGCGCGCGCCGGGAGTGACAGATGACGGGGCGGCGCGGCGTGGGTGGTGAGGCGCGCTGAGAGGTGGGAAAACAGGATCGTAGCCAGCGCCCAGTGATTGGTCAAATAGGATGGGTGCTCTCAGCGACGTCCGCAGGTGGGGTATAAAGGGTGACGCGCGAGAGCACTCGTGGTTGTTAACCAGTTGAAGATCGAAGACGGAGTTGAAGACGTAGTGCCCCGAGACCCCTAGTCCCGCTGTCCTTGTAGGGACCGGGGCCCTGTGTGGCTCGGAGGCGAGACTGTGGGACCCGTGGTCCGACGCCCATGTGGGTCGGGACTGTGGGACCCATAGTCGAGACGGACACCCCGGCAGGGTGTGTCCCGAGTAGCTCAGTGGGTGTTAGTCACCCGAGTAGCTAAGTGGGTGTTGGTCACCCGAGTAGCTCAGTGGGTGTTAGTCGCCCGAGTAGCTAAGTGGGTGTTGGTCACCCGAGTAGCTCAGTGGGTGTTAGTCACCCGAGTAGCTAAGTGGGTGTTGGTCACCCGGGCAGCTCAGTGGGTGTTAGTCACCCAAGTAGCTGAGTGGGTGTTGGTCACCCGAGTAACCAAGTGGGTGTTAGTCACCCGAGATACTACAGTGGGTGTTAGTCACCTGTGAAACGAAGTTGGTGAAATAAAGAGTGTGCTACCCGTGAAGTCGTCTCCCGCCGAGTTACTACATTACACATACACTTATATCTAAATAAGTAATACATTTTTAAAACACGCTGTAATGACATGTACCGTACTAGTAATGGAAGAAATCCACGACTCCAGGAAGTGGACCCGAAGCTTGCCATAACGTAAAGGACCGTGGCCAATTACAGCCAACGTCAGTGGAGCGTGGACAATTAGACCCAAGCCGAAACATAACATATAAAAAATTATGTTTTAGAATATGTTTTTTTAATGCTAGAATATAGTATTGTCATCAGTAAGACATAAGTATACCAAGTTTGCAGTCGATACCACATTGGGAAGTGGGTAAAAATTGAGTTACAAGATTTGAGGATACGACAACAACGACAAGAACAACAACAACAACAGGCAGAGTGAGTTAAATAAAAGCGTGTAATAAAAGCGTGTTACCCCTGGCACCCCACCACTAGAAGGGGAGTCGAGCCAGTTGCGCAATAGGGCAGCAGGCAATGGAGGTAAGATTTTCTATTTCCGTACGGCTGATGTAGATGCAGAGCAACAACTACAATTTCACATTCAGGTGGTCAGGCCCAGATAACGGCGTCAGGAGCAGAGGAGAGTATTGCTGTGGCGATGTCTCCCTCAAATTTGTGGATCGGGTATTGCGTCGTTAGAAGTTGTACGAGCTTGTTTGCCCGTCCTAGGACGGAAGCTGTAATGTTTACAAAAAAAAATTGAGCAGAATATAAATGTATCTTGTGTAAATTTAATGGCAGTGAATCTTGCACGAAAGTATGTCATCAAACACTTCACTGTATTTCACTGTAGCGCTGTATTAATGGCAGTGAATCTGGCACAAAACGAAGTCATAAAATACCTCACTTCATGTCACTGTAGCACTGTATATAACTGACCAATTTGTTCAAATTCACTGCTCTGATACTTTATTCTCTTCTGCTTTCAGTTGCTGGGGTTGAATAAATAGGAATTTGATACAATATATGGCAAAATCACCGAGAGATGTCTATTTCACCATAATATAGAAGCATAAATTAGGCTTACCTTTTGTCTCAAGTGCTGAAGAAATAAATAAAGACACCAAATCCACTTTGTTGCTACGTAGAATTATTTATTAGATTCACTTTCAATAAAGAAACGTCAAACTTAAAGCGAATTTGCGAAAAAAATAATTTCCACTCGCCCTTCTGCGTGAGTGTAGAAATTCACCCACTCATTAATATGAATAACGGGGGGGGGGGCATGTGGAATGACGTCACGCATGTTACACACAAACAGACATTCTTGGCTCATTATAGTAGTAATGGTCTGTCCTGGATGACCATCCCAATGAGTGGGGCAGGAAATGGATTCCAGGAGGGAAGTCCCCAGGACGAACAAAGAAGAGCAGAAGGAAGAGAGAAGGAGGAGTACTGGGCAGGAAGTGGAGGAGGAGGGGGAAGAGGGGGAGACGGAATGACGGTGCCAAGATGTTGAAGATGAGAGGATGATGATGAGAGGGAGAGAAGAGAGGGAACAGAGAGAAGGAAGGAGTGATCAAAGTGAGCTGAATGATGCACAGAGGTCGGGGAGAGGGAAGATGCAGAGTTGGCGTGGCCACACAAGTCTGTCCAGAAGCCTTGATATGGGTTAGAAAGACCGTATAGAAGTGTGTTTCATTGATAACATCCGTCACTGTGGTGGATCATGTTTCATTGGCATCACAGCACTCACGGTCTCTGTCTCCCTGTTCGCATCTCCTTATCTGCATCTCGCTCTCTGCGTCACCCTCACTGTGTCTTCCTCTCCGTGTCTCGCAGAAATGCTACGAGAAGACCCAGTACAGGCTTGGTCTTAAGTTATGCAACCAGATCCTGGCGAACCCACAGCTCGCTGAGCACGGAGGTGACCTGGGTTCTACACTGACGATCCACACAGCTTTAACATTGAAAATCATCGTAACATGTGGAGAGATTTTTTTTACCTAATCGGCAAACTTGCTGGGAAAATACAATGAATGAAGCGTTTGTTAATTTTGTTCGTACAATCAACATTCCATGTTTCACAGTAAAATTATATTTTAAGGGGTTAACTGCAGTGTTTCCTGTGACAGCATAATTAAAGTCGAGGTTGATGTGTATGATATATGCTGGAAATGTTTATAGATGTGCGTATATCTGTGTATCTCTGTCTATCCAAGAAACTGAAGAGACAGACGCACAGAGATATGGTGATACAGACAAGCAAGGACAAAGATCCCCCGTATAACCTTAACATACTGTTTGGGCAAGTGCTGTTAGTGAGCACTTATATCGGCTGTCAAGGCGCACTAAGGGGGTGGGTGGCCAGCACCCGATGCATCATTGATCGGCTGAAAACATCCTGAAATAAAAAGCAAATGTAGCAGCAGGAACCTGCTGAAAACCAGAGCTGTCTCTAGGGTATGGCGAATTTAGGGAGACCGCCCTGGGCTGCATGCTTTGGGGGGGGACCCGCACCCCCCTATGTATGCTGATGAGTTTCAGTTGTACCCACGTCCCTTGCAGAGACGCTGGCTCTCAAAGCGCTGGCGCTCAGCAAGCTGGGCCGGCGTGACGAGGCTCGCGAGTGCGTCCGCCGGGGCCTCCGCAACAACCTGGAGAGTCATGTGTGTATCCTCCGCATGCAACGTGACCCTGGCGTCGAGTCACCGCCACCCAGTGTTGGCCGGCATCAACGGCCCGTATGCTGCTGCCACCCTGCGAGGCCGCGTCGTACCGACATCGCGGAACGCCCGCCGTGGTCGCCCACGGCTCTTCCTCTTAACGCATCTGGCTGATCGTCCAATACCATTGGCTGTGAGGCTGGAACTATGGGTTAAGCCTGTTCGCTGCACGTGCCCTGGTGTTACCACTGTGCCACTGATTTACCATGTCACCATGTCATTTTGTGTCTCTGTACAGTTCGTATTATATGCACATCTTAGTGTCACCACTGTGTCACCACGTCAGCGCGTGTCTCTGGCAGCATGTGTCACGTCGCTACGTGTCTCTGCGCTGAACACGTTCCCTAACACCCCTCGGCATTGCCTTGCCGGCGCGCCATATGTCCATCTCCATCCGCGACCAAGCCCCACCTTCGGCTGATGCCCCCTTAGCGGCGCGTCCCGGCAGGCTGGCGCGTATATGGCTCACTGCAGCGTGCCGACGGGCACTACGTGGAGGCGGCCGCCTGCGTGCGAAGGGCGTTGGGCAGGTGTGGCCGGGAGGGCGAAACGCGGCTCCTCGAGGAGCTCGCCACCCTGCAGCTGCTCGCCTCCGACCTGGCCGGGTTCAGGGTGAGCGCTCCTCTTTCCATGACTCGTGGTCCGAATGTTGTCGTTGCAGCGGTGGGTGTTGTAAGTTGGCCAGGCGGTTAAGGGCTCGAAGCACTGAGCTAGTGTCATTGAGAGCCCGGGTTCAAATCTGGGGGTTATTCTGGGGGTTCAGCCATCTGTGATTAATAACAATAATAATTTAGCACTTTTGGTGTTTGTACCTTTCTTATAGCAGAGGACTATCACGAAGGCATTGTTTCACAGACGCAGTCAGCAATATTTTTGCAGGAGGTGGCGATGTTGCAGCTTCTGCTGCTCTGTCTAATCCTAGCGTAGTAATTTGCAGTGTAGTTTTAAAAAATCTATATAAATAAAGCAGCCTTTGCATGTTCAAGGAGGGGTGGTGGGTACGGGTTGCTGTGGAGATGGAATCTGCCTTAGTAGCCTGCAATCACATATCACTAATTAATTCCATCAAAAAAATTACTTGCAGCGCCTCACCTATCACCATCCTTAAGGGAAATAACGGTAATCCAATCACCGACCCCCAGGAACAGGTCTACAGGTTTGCAGACCATTTTTGTAAGGTCTTGGGGGAGAGGAATTCCGCTTAGCCCAGACAACATAATGGAGCAAGGTGGGGATGACCCTGCTAGGGCTGCCATGCCTCAACTATTGACAGAAATAGCCACCCCTTCTGAATGGTTGGCAGAGGTGCCATCTGTGAAGGTAGTGCGAGGGGTGATTCGGAGTCTGAGACGATCTCCCAAGCGAAATGCTGAAGGAGGGTGGCATCTGTGTGCAGGCTGCCCGACGTGACTTCATCACAACTGTCTGAACCACAGTACGGGTTCCGCAGGATTGGAAGGAGATTGTAACAACTATAGGGGGATCTCTCTTCTCAGTGTACTGGGAAAGGTCCTGGCAAGGATTATTATTCAACATTGCCTTGGCAGGCACGCTAAGGAGAGGCTTGCGGAGCCCCAATGTGGTTTCAGACCAGGGCGGTCCTGCACGGATACCATATTCTCTGTCCGTTTGCTACAGAAGAGGTATCGGGTATTCCAGCAAGACCTACACCTCCTGCTTTATTGACCTGGTCAAGGCCTATGATACCATCAACAGGCCAGTGCTGTGGGCAGTTCTTTGTACTTTTGGAGTCCCTGACTCTCTGCTCACAATCATTAAGGGCCTTCATGATGGTGGGCAGGCCCGTGTAAAGCTACGTGGCCAGGAGTCGGAGCCATTCCCTGTTCACCTTGGGGTGCGATAGCAATGTCCTCTGGCTCCCACATTATTTAACATCATCTTTGACCACCACGTAGTTCGAGAAGCTTTCCATGGCTGTACCGGAGGAATATCCATCTGGTACAGATACAATGGGAGGCTGATCGATTCCTGGATGTGGTCGAGGGATGGCTCTCTGACGGTCAACCATGTTATGTATGCTGATGATCTGGTGATTGCTGCTCACTCAGAGGAGGAGTTGGAGGTGCTGCTGTGCACCTTGGAGTGTGCCACCAAGAGGTGGGGTCTTACCATCAGTCCCACCAAAACTAAGAACCTGCCTAGGTATTTTGTGACATAAAACACTCCACCCCCTCAATTTCCCATTGGTGATGGAGCATTGTGAAGAGAGTGGTTATAAGCAGTGTGCTTATGACCAGTTTCGGTTTGACAGCAGAGGTCTCACTCCAAATCAGTCGGGGGCGGCATTATATTTTCATCAGTTGCATAATGCTGTGTGGAAGCTACCTGGTCTGTCGCTCCGAATGAAGCTTCAGGTCTTCTCGGCTACAGTCATGCCCTGCCCTATCTTCCCTATGCTTGTGTAGTGGGTTCAACTGAGTCGCAGACGTAGACTTTGGAGGCAGCGCATGTATTTAGTTCCAACACACGGGGTACACTTCCCCTTAACACAATAACAACCTTGGGTGGTGAACACCCGGCTAACTACACTAGTTACCACGTAACTTTTACTACGGACCCGGAACCAACAGCATCTGCCCGGGTCCACGTGCTGGAAGACTCGTAGGACAGAGAATCTTAGACGAAGGATTTCTTTCCGGGATGAACAACCCCGATCCCTCTCAGGACTCGGCTTATATTATCTGCAGCATGGCCGGCTCTGCCCTTGGCCGCGTCCCTCTTCCAGATTTCCAGAACCATCGGGAAGGACCTGGGTCCCATTCACGTAACCCTTCTAGCCTCCTCTTGGGGGCTCCCCTGTCATCTTAACCGGTCACGTGTCCTCCCGGGTCAACCAGAATGCCATGTCGGCTTAGATCGACACCCACACACCGTGTCCTGTAGGGCCGGCACTGCACTTACAGCATGGTGACATCCAGCGATGTCACTACACTTGTGTAGTGAGCAACATCCGAGACACGTCGTGTAGAAGGCTTCTTATGTATTCTCACACTTTAAGCATTACACTGGACGATACATCTACGTAACGTTTTCACGTAGCTACACATAGCCGACCCTTCTACACAACCCCATCGTCGGCGTCCAACTACACAGCTGTCTGATGAGCGCAGCGAAGGCCACGATGAGAGCCTTGCAGAAGATGGGCCACGTGGCCAGATGACGAAGAGAGATGACGGCGAGCAGCGATGCAGCCAGGACCCGCAACATCACCGACCTCTGGTTCGGTCCCTCATATACATCCTGGCACGGCCAAGCCCCGCCTCCGCCCATGCCCCCTTCCAAAACCTTCCAGCTGGTTCCCGGAGCTTCCCGACTGACTCCGCCTTTCACCTTTACCCCAGATACGCCTCCCTCATAATTAAGCATTACGTAACTTGCCCATAACCGCGATTACCCCTTAAGGCCGACAGGTCATTACACTTGTGAAACGTGGACCCCTCTGGTGGAACATCTGCACCAGTTAGAAACTTGCAGGCTGGCCTGCCTACAATCCTTCCGGAGTTTAACCAGGCTAGATTGTGTGAGGAGCTTACAAATCCTTAAAAGATCGGGACACATTACCATCAGTGAGCTCCTCCAGCAGGCAAGGCTGCGTTGGCTGGGTCATGTAGCCCGCATGCCCAGCCACTGCATGCCGAAGCAGCTTCTATTTGGTTGCATAGAGGGGGCTGAGTGGACTTGCCGAAGACTGGTACCAGCGGTGTCAATATCGGCCTCTGTGGAGGAGGCTCGTGAACGACACTACTGGGCAGTTGGAGGCAGCCACTCTCCAACAACAACTGAGGGCAGAAGAGTGATGCTCACAACAACGAGTGGAGCGCCGGGCAGCTGAAATGCAGCAAGTTGGCACAGTGGGGGGTACAGTACAGTGTCTGCACTGTACTGTAATTTTTTCTACAATTTAACATGTTATCTATACTTATTATCAGCCCTGCAGCATTCCCTCCAAATTCATCCACTGTATCACGTTCACCTGCAATCCTTCTTCGGACGAAGTGGCTCATGAAGTCATAGAAGGCCAAAACCACATTACCACCATGATTTACTGGCCAGAATATTCCGACAAAAAAATGCAGTTTTGATGAATGCCATCAACAAGGCGTATCTTTTTTGGCACAACCCGATGCTACATGTACACATTGAGTGGCTAAAGCATGGCCTTCCACATGCATATATTCTGCTGTGGCTTCAAGACCAACTTCATGTGCGCTGAACTACCAGACCCACACGTTGATCCTCTTCTTCACAACACTTTCAAAACATACATGGTGCATTGTCCCTGTGGAGCCATCAATCCCAAATCACCATGCATGAAAGGCAACAAATGCACTAAACGTTTCCTATGACAACTCAAAGACAGACTGCACAAGATGGATACCCAATGTATTGTCGCAGAACACCCGAATATGGCGGCTTTACAACTTTCAGAGTTCGTGATTCTCACATTGAAATTAACAACAACAGGTGGATTATTCCATACTGTCCACTTCTCTCACGCCCCTTCAATGCACACATCAATGTTTAGTACTGCCACTCTGTTATATTCATAAAATATGTGCGAGTATGTCAACAAAGGATCTAACAATGCTATATTTGGCCTCACAATAGATGGTGCAGTGCATGATGAGGTTCAATAATATGAATTGGGCAGATACATCAGCACCAATGAAGCCATTTGGAGAATCCTCAACTTCCCCATTCACAAGCGATGCACCTTGAGAATGGGCAAAGAGTCTACTTCAGAGACACATGCATGTACGCGAGCCCAAGTCCCACAACACACAACTCTCACTCCTTCTCTGTAGGGATGATGCTTTTGCTCAGACACTGCTTTAGCATCTGGTACCCAAGTACTATAAATGAAATGTTGGCAGCTAAAAGTGGGTGCGCTTCAAAGTTGCACAAAACGTGCCAAATTACCCTCAAATCAAAGCCAGTTATGCACTTGGCTGTGTTTAGACAATACATCCCAACACATTTGAATGCTTTCTACTCTGACTGCTTCTATTTGAGGCCAAAAGTCCTAAGTTATTTGAAGACCTGTGAACAGTTGATGACACTACCTGTGATAATTACCAACACGCTTGCCAACTTCGAGGCCTGCTAGAGGATGATGCGCAGTGGAACAGTATTTTGGATGAGGCAGCTGCAACTCAGTCGCCAAAAATGATGTGAAACCTGTTTGCCATCATGCTGCACATATGTGCCATAACTAATCCTGTGCAACTATGGCACAACCACAAGCAGAACCTGGCAGAGGATATTCTGCACCAGGCACAAGTGCTAAATCCAAACCTGTTACAGCATTACAATGATACCATCTTCACTCAGGCTCTCATCATTGAAGACAAGATTAATACTTTCGTTTGCTCTTGCGTCGAAGCTTTCCCCCTTCCTGAACCAATACGAAACACTGATAATGACGTGGCCCATGACCTTTTGCAAGAAACCAACGACAACATGCAACAGCTTACTGAATACATCCAACTACATGAGCCAAGTCTGCTTCCAAGCCAGATAGAAGCCTTCTACAAGATTACTACTGCTGTTTTCATGGGCAGTGGTGCTATTTTCTTAATGATCTGGGTGGAACTGGCAAAACTTTCTTCATCAATCTTTTTTTTTCTGAAATCCACCAGGGCAACATACATTGCCCTTCAATTTTGCTAACGCAGAGGCACCTACCTGCAACATTGCCTGGCCCACTGGCAAAGCCACGGTCCTGCAGCAGTGCCACCTCATTGTCTGGGATGAGTGCACAATGTCTCACAAAGCTGCCTTAGAAGCTGTTGATTGCACCCTGCAAGACCTTTGTCATAATGACAAAACAACGGGAGGCTGTGGATTTCCAACAAACGCTGTCAGTCATTCCACGTGGAACGAAAGCTGATTAACTCCACGCCTACCTCAAAGCATAAATTTGGAAAGGCATTCAGCAGCTCAGCCTAAATATCAATATGCGAGTACATTGCTGCAAGTCTGGTCAAAATTGGTAATGGAGCCATACTCTCTGACAATGCAGATCAAAGTATCTGGATAACTAGCATTGACACAACAGTTGTGTAGGGCTTGAGAAACACGGGTCACGCGCGGGGTCGGTATGCGTGCACGTGGCGGACAGTGAGGGCAAACGAGGACACAGGGCGCTGAGCAACTTACTGTTGTTATTGTACTAATTAAGGTGGCGTGATAGTTAAGGGGGCTGCAGGTGGCCGGGGGTAATTAAGGACGGAGGCCAGTGATTGGACGAGAGGTATTGGTGTCTGGAATTGGCGCCGGTGTGTCTGCAACAACAACGCCACGGGGGGGGGGGGGGGGGGGGGGGCGAGTGGCGTCGCGGGGGATGACCCAATTAATTAAGGGGAATTGGTTCAGGGATAAAAGTGGAGAGCGTGGAGTGAAACGGGGAGTTGGTGCCTGGGACGAGATACGAACGGATAGAGTGAGTATAGCATAGGGTAGCAGTGGATAGAAGACTACAGTATAAGGTAGCAGAGGATAGAAAGAATACAGTATACGGTAGCAGTGGATAGAGAGAATACAGTATAGAGTAGCAGTGGATGGAGCGAGTACAGCGTAGGATAGCAGCGGAGTAACGGACCTGAGTGGAGAGAGAGACGACGGAGAGTTACGACGGAGTGAGACGACAGAGTTAACAAATAGCAGCCGAGCTGGAGAGAGAGAGCGGAGAGGAGGATCGCTGGAGGAGCGGAGGGACATTGAGTGATGTTGACGGGGGGTTGTGAGTTGGAGTATACGGAGGAACGTTGAGTGATGTCGACGGAGGAGATGTGGAACTATATAAGTTAATAAAGAACCAAGGAAAGACAAAGAAGCTGTCGCGTCAGTACAAGTCCTACAGTTGGAACACTTCACAAACTTAAATAAGCTGTCTTTGGTGATGTTGTATGCCATTTCCTTGACCACAAGTGGCTATGCAAAAGAGCCATCCTCACACCAAAAATAATGCTGTCAATATCACTAACAACAACCTTTCTAATTTGCCAGGCACTCCTCACTCATTCAAGTCAATTGCCACTGTACTGGAAACTAATGAGGCAGTCAACTACCCTACAGAATTTCTCAACTCTCCACAACCACTGGCTGTGCCTCCACGCAAACTCAATCTCAAGATTGGTGCACCCATCATGCTTCTCAGGGATCTAGACCCACCAACACTTTGCAATGGTACATGATTTGCTGTGAAGACAATTATGCCCCATGTAATTGAAGCTACCATCATGACTGGCCATACAGCAGCACATCATGTCTTCATTCCACTCATTCCCTCTGACCTGCTCTGATATTCAAATGCCTTCAATTCCTTGTCCACCTCAGTTTCACAATGAGCATCAACAAAGCACAGGGTCAATCACTCAAAGTTGTTGGCCTCAACCTGCTAAGCCCATGCTTCTCTCATGGCCAACTCTTTGTTGGTTGCTTCAGAGTTGGTAATGCAAAAAAACTTTTCATATTAGCACCAGATGACAATACATCAGGGGTCCTCAAACTACGGCCCGCGGGCCACATGCGGCCCGCCGAGGACATTTATCCGGCCCATGGTCATTGGGCTGCGCTTGTGAGCACTAATTGGGCTGCGCTGGTGAGCACTAATTGGGCTGCGCTGGTGAGCACTCATTGGGCTGCGGTGGTGGGCACTGATTGGGCTGCGGTGGCGAGCACTGATTTGGCTGCGCTGGTGGGCACTCATTGGGCTGCGGCCGTGGGCACTGATTGAGCTGCGGCGGTGGGCACTCATTGGGCTGCGCTGGTGAATGGTTCAATGGGCCAATAGACTGGACTTGCTCCCCAGGCCTAAGGCTGCCAGCCCTCCCCTGGTTGCGCTTGACTGGCTCTCCCTCCCTCAGCTCCCTCACTTGCCCCTCGGCTCCACTCCCAGTGATATTCCTGTGTGCTGGGGATGTACTGCAATCTGTGAACAAAACTGCAGGTGTAATTAACGTTTTAATGGCACCACCCGCACCAGTGTGAGCCTGGGGTAAAAGCGGAGTTCCCCCAATCAGACTGCATTGATGGGCAGTGCAGTCTGTATGTCTCTGTGTGGGCAAAGTTATTGCTGGTATATTGTTTTTGTAGCGCTGTATATATATTGGTATTTTACTAATAGCAATTTTGACTCCCTAGGAAACAATGATGTCAAGAAAGAGAAAAATTGACTCGGAGTGTAGGATATTCAAAGAACAGTGGACTTATGATTACTTTTTCATGCAGTACAAGGAAAGAGCTGTGTGTCTGATATGCCAGAATATAGTGTCTGTGTTCAAAGAATACAATTTACGTCGACACTATGAAACTCAACATAAAGATAAATATGATTGTTTGGTCGGAGAAGTGAGAAAAGATAAAATATTAAAACTGAAAAATACATTAACAACTCTGCTAAATACTTTTGTGAAGCAGAAGCAGCTAAATATTTCATCACTGCGAGCAAGTTTTCAAGTTGCCAAGCTAATAGCGTGCACTGGCAGACCATTCGTGGAGGGAGAATTTGTTAAAGAATGCCGATTTATTTAGTACAGTGAGTCTTTCAGGACCTACAATTACACGGAGGATTGAAGAAATGGGAGACAATTTGCATCAGCATTTGCAAAACTCCACAAAAAAACTTTCCTATTTTTCCTTGGCACTCGACGAAAGCAATGATGTTCGTGATTCTGCACAACTTCTAATTTTTATTCGTGGGACGAATGACTATTTCAAAGTCACAGAAGAGCTTGCTGCACTGCAAAGCATCAAAGGAACAACTACAGGAGAGGATATCTATGAAAAGGTTTGCCAAACTGTGAATGGTTTGGAGCTGAACTGGGCTAAACTAGCCAGCGTGACAACTGATGGTGCTCCTAGCATGGTGGGGTCTAAGAAAGGAGTAATTTCTCGCATTAACCAAGAGATGGACAAACATAACCATTCTCATCCAATAGCCATACACTGCCTCATCCACCAACAAGTGCTGTGTAGTAAATCACTGAAGTGGGACTCTGTTATGAAAATTGTGGTATCTTGTGTTAACTTCATTAGAGCTCATGCACTAAACCACAGACAATTTCAGGAATTTCTGTCTGAACTAAATGTTGACTATGAAGATGTTCTGTACCACACAGAAGTCCGTTGGCTGAGTCGAGGGAGAGTTTTGAAACGTTTCTATGACTTACTTCCACAGATTACAGCTTTTCTGCTTTCAAAAAACAAAGAAGTACCAGAGCTCAATGATGCAGAATGGAAATGGCACCTTGCCTTTCTGACAGATGTAACAGATCTACTCAACAGTTTCAATGTGCAACTTCAAGGAAAGGGGAAGCTCATTTGTGATATGCAATCACATGTCAAAGCATTTGAAGTAAAATTAGGCCTCCTCATCAAACAAGTTAAGGAGGAAAACTTCTGCCATCTCCCCACAACTCAAAATCTGTTAGCGGAAAAACCATTGGTTGCAATTCCCAAACAAAACATGTGTGGATTCACTGGAAAAATTGCAAAAGGAGTTCCAATTTAGATTTAAAGAGCTTCATCTCCATGAACAGGACATACAGCTTTTCCGTAACCCATTTTCTATTGACATTGAAAATTTGGATACAATTTACCAAATGGAACTGGCTGAACTGCAGAATTGTGACTGAAAAACGCATTCAAGTCAAGCAACCTTCATAATTTCTATGCATCTCTCCCCTCTGAGACATATCCTCATCTCAGGAACCATGCACTCAAAATGGCAACCATCTTTGGCAGCACTTATGTCTGTGAACAGACTTTTTCCAGAATGAAACATTTGAAATCTACAACCAGATCTAGACTAACGGATGCACACTTGCATCACTTGTTACGACTAGCAGTGACAAATATGGAACCGGACATTGACCATCTCATTAGCCAAAAGCAGGCCCATAGTTCCCATTAAAATACTGGCAAGTTTGTTGATTTAACTTTACTTGTTCTTCATTTTAAATATTGTATTTGTTCCCGTTTTGTTTCTTCACTTCAAAATAAGATATATGCAGTGTGCATAGGAATTTGTTAATAGTTTTTTTTTAACTATAGTCCGGCCCTCCAACGGTCTGAGGGACAGTGAACTGGCTCCCTGTTTAAAAAGTTTGAGGACCCCTGCAATACATCCAACATTGTCTATACTGAAGCTCTATAAGGGTAACACATTTATAAGATGTCATATCAAACAAACAATCATGCGACTGTATCAGACAACCAAAATACCTTCACAAAATACAGTTTTACCGACTTCATTTGCAGCATTCAATTATTCTAAGAGGACAGCATGGCAATAAATTACTCTTACCACTTGATTACTGCGACCTGTGTGAAGCCGGGTAACTTAGCTAGTCTATTATAAAAGCCCAGCATTCCGTTTGTCCGTCTGTCCATCCACTAAATTATAAGAGCCTTTCAGAAGTCCTGAATAAAAAAAAATATGATAAGTGGAGCCCCCAGATGTGGGGGTAAAAAGTTGATCTGACAGGTTTCCAAAAATTGTCGACCCCCCCCCAAATGTTTTTGACCACCCCCCCCAAAAAAATGTCTTTTGTAGGCATATATGCCTACACACCCTACATACAATAACGGCAGTAGTATCTGCAAACATTGGGAAGGGGGGGGGCATCAATGGGGGTGACGGGCGATTCGCTGAGAAGCCCTCCGCAGGAGCTAGAATAAGGCTGCCAAAATTCTCGTCTCATCAAATTTGGATCGTAATGCTGGCACACAGTGGCCCGCTTTGCTCGCTTCCAACGGTGCCAGGAGATCTTTAACGTCCGCCATGAAACGGCGAATGTGCCACCACCAGGCTGTGTCACCGCCCCACTAAATCAGTTGCACGTTGCCCCAGTCACCATTGGCTGCACAAAAACATGAGCATCACATAAATTGTGGTTCTTATATCTTATATATATTGATATAGTGCCCTAATCCACGGCTGTTTGCAACCATCATAAAATTGTACATTAGATGGTAGTGGTTGAGATAATAAGGAGTGGGGTTGTTATTGTATTCATGTTGAACTTATTTTTCACCGTACCTAGACAACTGGTAATCGGAGGTTCATCTGTGCTATTAAATGTGGTGGTGTATTTGTGGTGAAAGGAAAACAGGCGGGAGTGGTTAAGGAGGGGTTGGGGTAGTAATAGGGATAGTGAAAGTGGTCGGGGTAGTGATAGGCGTAAGGGTGGTAATAGGGTAGGGGTTGGGGTAGGCCTGGTCGTAGCAGGTGGGCGGGCAAGAGCAGGAGGATGGTTGAGGGGAGAAGAGATGATGGGTTTGATTTTGATGAAATTCAGTTGTGAGAATGCAATATGTCAGCATGATAACTACGTGGTGGTCGTACAGCGGTGCGTGTGTGTGGGAGATTGTGTGCCCTACGGTGTAAAAGGTACGATGTCCACTGGCACATAATTATTAGTGAGAAATTCAGTGGACAGAATCTCTTTAGCCATTCTTTGCCATGCACGGCGCTCTGCCATGCACGGCGCACGGCCATGCGGAATTCCAAGCACAATCGGTATATCCAGGGTTGCCCAAAAGTTTTTTCTTTAAATTACTATTTTTTCTATCATCATCATTGATATCTATTTTTGTTCTCCCTGTGAAGTCAACTCATATCCGTCGTTTACAAAACTTGATAAAGAACCCTGAATTAATTAATTGAGGTGAAACAATTTATAAATGTTCAAAGATTACACCTCTCATCTCAAAAAAAGTCCTAAATTAATTTCAAAAGATAATTCATACAACGTACATGAATGTTAATGGGAGTCATTTGGAAGATGTACTGGAATAAATTAAATAACCGTTTTTGATTTGAACCTTATGGTGGGACCCTGGTGTCCCGAATAAACGGAAGTGAAAATCGTAATTAATTAAATTTTGGCGACTCCGTCCCACCGCGCACATAAATGCTACGACCCACCAGAAATAAATCCTCTCGTTCTTCACCAAGCACCCGTCGTTGCAAAAATTGCCGTAGTCATAAACAAAACTTTGAAACTTTAATTAGCACATCGTGTAGAGTTCTTCAAGAGGAATAGGTTACCGTATCGTTCGTCTTCAACAAACACAAAATGACGTCGCAACGCAGTTTATGCGAGAGCGAGTGGCTTATGGGACCCCGGGGTCTCTCCATAAGGTTCCTTTGTTAAATAGAATAATGTTATGTTTCCTGACTTTTGGGCCAACCTGTGTAGTGACATAATAAGGGAGGGGCTGCTGGGGGCTCTGGGTTCCCAGGCGGGTCCAGATGCTTAAGCCTCTGGGCGCCAGGCGCTGGGTTCCCAGGGGGTCCAGACGCTTAAGCCTCTGGGCGCCAGGCGTTGGGTTCCCAGGCGTTTAAGCCTTTTGGCTGTGTGTGCTCTGTGGGATGTCTGGTGGCGCACACGGCCCCACCCCTCGTTGGACTAGGCATAAAAAGGGGAGCTCCCTAGACGATCGGGGCGAGTTGTAACTCAAGACCCAAGACCCACGACCAGCCATCTGAAGACCCTGGGATGTTGTGAGAGCGAGTGGTGGGACTCTGGAACTCCCGACTCTATGACCTTGTGAGGGCGAGTTCCAGAGCGTAGCCAGAGTAGAGTATCTAGGCTGTGTACCTAGGCTGTGTACCTAGGCTGTAACAGAGTATCAGGACTGTTGGAGTGTTGTGTTGTAATAAAGAAGTTACCTCTACAAGTGTCTCCGGAACCCGTTACATTTGGCGTCAGAAATGGCAATGGAGACAAGAAGTAAGCCACGTACCTTCAGTCCTGACGGCGATGATGAGGAGCAAGCGGCGACGGGGCAGCCAACTCGGGCCGACAACGACGCCGCACCGCCGGCTGAGCAGTCATCCACCACACCTGCCGATCCTCCTCCAGCGTCGGGAGCAGCAATGGAGGAAACGCTGCTTCGCCTCACCGAGCTGCTCCACGCCACCGTCTTCATCCTGGACGATATGCGTCGCTCACAGGCGGAGACAGGAGAGAGAGAGGCGGCACAGCGGCCGCGCCATTCCGCCGGCTCCAACACAAAGATGGCAGCCGTTCCCGCCGCAAATACATCCGGGTGTGTCATCACTTCTGCCGGGGGAGCAATGACCGCTGGGAGCGACGTCACTTCCGGGCCCAGCGTGGGCCAACCCGACGACGCCGCGTCATCAGCACTGCGTCCCTCACCGCCGGGTGACAGCTGTTTGCAACCTAGCAACGCCGCGTCATCAGCGCTGCGTCCCTCACCGCCGAGTGACAGCGCTGGGAACGCGAAGCCAGCTTCAGCCGGGTTGCCAGGCAACGAGCGCGGGGCTCACGTCGACCAACGCCTGCCGGCACTCAAGGCATTTTCTTCAGAGGGAGGTGAGTGGGCAGCGTTCGAACGCCGGTTCGTCTCTCTTATAGAGACGTCCGGCTGGTCGGAGTATGAAGCGCTCCAGGGCCTCCCGGCCATGCTCGACGACGACTCCCTCGCAGCACTCCTTGCGGTGCCACGGGCGAAACGTGCCACGCTCACGGATGCCCTTCATCAGATGCGGCTGATTTATGGACCCCCATCCAATGCACGTCACCGCTTCGATGCGAGGAGGAAGAAGGCCTCCAAGTCGGCGATGGGGTACCGCAGCGCGCTGCTGGCCATGGCGCGGGTTGCCTACCCTCGCATGGATGAAGACGCTGTGGAGTCACTCGTGCTGCAGAAGCTCATGAGCTTGGCCCGCCAGCTTCGAGTTGCCATGCCGACAGCTGACGACGACGACGACTTCACGTCGCTACGTGCTGCCAGGTGCATCCAAGCACACCTACATTGCAATGAGGACACAACCATCGCCGCCTGCGCAGGCCCACCTGATGCACAAGCCTATGACGTGCATTCGGGGCCTCATCAGGCCTTCGCGGCAACAGAAAATCGCGGATCGTCCAACTGGCGATCCCAGTGAGATCACCACCAGCGGGACCGGCCAATCTCGCGCCAGGACGGGGCGTCCATCGTCTGCCACAACTGTGGCCTTCGGGGCCATGTGGCGTCCGGCTGCCGGGTCCCCCGACGCCGGACTTCAGGACCTCCGGCGCCTCGGCCACCACCGTATCCTCGGCATACCCAGGCGAGTCACGACACCTCGCACTCTCGGCCCCCACTTACAACAAGCACGCACCCTCACACCACACAGGGGGGTCATGCTTCGGAGGAGGGGGATTCGGGCCCATCATTGAACAACCGGGTGCTCGGACCAGGTCAATGGTCCGAGTTGGCCCATAGGGTCGTTGCCGCGGCGGCAGGGTCCTCTGCCGTAGTGGGTTCCATCGAGGGCGTTGATGTTCGTATATTGATCGATACGGGTGCGTCGGCGACCATCATTTCAGACATAATTTATAATATTCTGCCCGATACATGCCGTCCCTTGCAGCCAGTTGATGTGCCATGCTATGCCGCAAATGGGGGTTCGTTGGGCATCACCGGACGGATCAATGCTCAGATTCGCATTGCTGACGTCCAATTAGTTGGGCCCATTTTGGTCTCATCAACCCTCGCCGTTCCGTGCCTCCTCGGAACAGATTTCTTGGGGAAGATGCCCATTAAAATTCTCATTAACAAAGGGTGTATTGAGCTCCCCTCCGGCCGACGCATGGCCTTCCTACCCACACCCACTCGGTTGCACTCCGCATCTACGACGGTGCAGGCGTTGGCGGCGTGCACAATTCACATTCCTCCCGGCTCTCAGATGTTAGTTCCCCTCCGGTTTCGTAAACCCCTTGATTACGACGCGTTCATGGGGGGTGCTGTGATCGGGCCTTCGCGTTCAGCTGAGCGGGTGTCGGACCTCGTGTGTGCACAAACGCTCGTGGGAAGCGACCACGACCCCTTTATCCAGGTCCTTAACGCGGGATTGGAAACGGCCGTTATCTGTCAGGGAATGGTGCTTGTTCACGCGACACCAGCCCCGCCAGAAGATGTGATCGTGGGTCACGTAGGGGGCGAGTCCTCTTCCGTTGCCAAGCCAGGTCCTGACACAGGATGGCTCGACGCGCTTTGCTCCACTTCTGCCGATTTGTCACCATTACAGCATGCTAAATTACGCACGCTGCTGAGCGATTTCGCCGACGTTTTCAGTCAAAGCAAATTCGACATTGGCTGCACTAAATTGCTAAGCCACCACATCGACACGGGTGATGCCGCTCCAATTCGTCAAAACCCATTCCGGTTGAGCCCGGCCGAAAAGGAACATGTACGGGTGGCCGTCAACGATATGTTGGCGGCCGATGTCATTGCGCCATCAAATAGCCCATGGGGGGCGCCGATCGTTCTTGTTAAGAAGCACGACGGGAGCCTCCGCTTTTGTGTTGACTTCAGGAAACGTAATAAGATTTCTGTGGCCGACGCCTACCCGCTTCCCAGGATGGACGAGTCGCTCGATGCCTTAGCAGGTGCGCACTACTTCTCCACCTTGGATCTCCTCTCGGGGTTTTGGCAGCTACCCCTTGATGACGCATCAAAACCAAAGACGGCCTTTCGCACGCCGCAGGGACTGTTCCTATTCAACAGACTTCCCATGGGTCTTCACTCGGCCCCGGCGACGTTCCAGCGCCTGATGGAGCTGGTCCTCGCTGGGCTCCAGTAGGATTCTTGCCTAATCTACCTCGACGATGTAATCGTGTTCAGCAAAACTTTTGATGAACACCTCACGCGATTGAAGGCAGTTTTCCTTAAAATACGAGCGGCTAACCTCAAATTCAAACCACAAAAGTGCCACCTCATGAGGGATTCGGTTCGTTATTTGGGCCATATTGTCAGCCGCTCGGGAATTGCCACGGACCCCGAAAAGACAAATTGCGTGCGCTCATGGCCAACTCCTACCTCTGTTGGGGAGGTGCGGAGTTTTATCGGCTTCACCTCATATTATCGACGATTTGTTGCGGGATTCGCATCCATCGCAAAGCCCCTCCACGCATTAACGGCCTAAGGGGTCAAATTCCGCTGGGGAGAGTTAGAACAGGCATTGTTCATTCTGGATACAGACGCCAGCAACACCGGAATTGGAGGGGTGCTGTCGCAAATTGTCAATGGAGTGAAGCGCGTCGTCGCCTATGGCAGCAGGGTGCTGTCGCCCGCGGAGCAACGTTACTGCGTGACGCGCCGCGAATTGCTTGCTATCGTTTTTTTCATAAAGCAGTACAGGCCATACGTGTATGGCAGGCATTTCACAGTACGCTCCGACCACGCGGCACTACAATACGCCTTGCGAGTGGACCAACCATCTGGACAGCTCTCGCGTTGGCTCGAGATCCTCCAGGACTTTGCGTTCACTGTCATTTACCGCAAGGGGATTCAACACGGGAACGCCGACGGGTTGTCGCGACTGCCGAACAATGGGCGCTGTGCTTGTTTTTTGGGTGCGGGGCGTTGTAGGCAGCCTGACGGGGTACCGCCCCCATCCTTTGCGGCCGCGGCCGGGGATGGGGTCGGGGACCACGGGGCTCCCTCCACACAAGTTCCGCAGGACGCATTGCTGGGCCTCGGGTTGGACGACTGGGGACGTCTTCAGATGGAAGACGTCTCCCTCCTCAAATTGAGACGCCGCGCTAGGGATGCCGAGGGTCACAGGGGGCAGGGGGGCCCCGTATCATATGTCATCCGGGAAGGCGTCCTCATGCATTGGGATGGGGGGTCCCAATCCCACATATTGGTGGTGCCCACCTCCCTGCGGGGGCGACTTGTGTGGGAAACCCACAGTCGCCTCTTGCATTTGGGTGTTCAGAAAACACTAGCTAAAATCCAATTGGAATTTTTCTGGCCGGGCATGTCAAACGATGTGGCTGACCTTGTGCAAGGTTGCACAGAATGTGCACGGCGGAAACCACCTGCTAGGCCGTTCTGCCCGCCGCTCCAATCCATTAAGGTTTCCCGGGTCAATGAGATCGTCGCATTGGATATTTTGGGTCCGTTTCCCGCTACTCCTCGGGGTAGTAAGTACCTTTTGGTTGGGGTCGAATATTTTACCCGATGGGCCATGGCCTGGCCACTCCCCAACCAGTCTGCAGCAGCCATTACAGAAGCCTTTTTCCAGGGCTACGTCCTCGATAAGGGTGCTCCCGAACGCCTGCTGACCGACCAAGGGAAAAATTTCTCTTCCACCCTGTTGCGGGATGTGTGCAACCTGCTAGGGACACACAAAATTCGCACCTCGCCATATCACCCCCAGACTGACGGTATGGTCGAGCGATTACATAGGACACTTACCTCCATGCTAAGCCACCAGGTGTCTGAGTCACAGACTGATTAGGATCTCCACATACCTGGTGTCTTGGCCGCCTATAGAATGGCGTCCCATGCTGCCACGGGGTACTCGCCATTCTATCTTATGTATGGTAGGGAGGTTTGCCCCCCGATCGACGTACAATTGCACATTAAATAGCCCGCACCTAAGGCTAAGATTGCCGACCACATCCGTGCTAATATGCGTCATCTCGTGGATGCCCGGGAGGCTGCTCAAAATAACTCAGAAGCCCGTCAGCTTGCCAACGAGCGGTTGCAGAATCTCCGCACGTCCCGCCACGTTTGGGTAGAAGGGGACCGCGCCTGGCTCCACTGCCCGCAGGTACCATTGGCTACTTCCTCAAAACTGCTTATGCCTTGGAGAGGCCCGGTTGTTATTATTCGCGTTCTCCGCCCGCAGTGTGTCAGGATCCAGCATGGCAAGCGACGTTGATTCGTGCACCCGTCACGTCTAAAACCTTACATTCAACCCTACACACCTCCTTCACTTCTCCGGGGCCGAGAGCGCGACATGTCTGACGAGCCGCGCCGCGATGATGCTGCTTCTAACTCTCGGACAGGTCCCGCTGTCCCGCCCTCAGGTGCCTTGGGAATGAAACCCGCCACGGCCGACCCAGCGGGAACAAGCTTGCCCGCGGGATCAGCGACCCAGGACACAAGCGCAACAGCGGGTCGTCGGTCCCCTCCCGCCTCCGTCGCGACCGATGGACCTGCCACTCGGACTCGCTCAAAACTCAAACGATTTTCATGACCCCCGCCCACGAACTCTCGTCCCAACGTGACGCCACTCACCTTGCCATCATGTATAATGGGCGATTGGGGCGTGCGTTCATCCTGCATATATGTGTTTATACAGTGTTGTTCTGCATCGGTGACCACAGGAGGGGGAGAGGCGCTTTCTTCTAATTTTTTTTCTTGATTTGTCACACACTCATTCTGATGGTTAACAAATAATTTATTGTACAATTGTATTTTTTTTTTGGCAGCCGGGTCGGCTGGAGGCTACGTAGAGGGGGGTAATGTAGTGACATAAGAAGGGAGGGGCTGCTGGGGGCTCTGGGTTCCCAGGCGGGTCCAGACGCTTAAGCCTCTGGGCGCCAGGCGCTGGGTTCCCAGGGGGTCCAGACGCTTAAGCCTCTGGGCGCCAGGCGTTGGGTTCCCAGGCGTTTAAGCCTTTTGGCGCCGCCAACGGGGGGGGGGGCTGTGTGTGCTCTGTGGGATGTCTGGTGGCGCACACGGCCCCACCCCTCGTTGGACTAGACATAAAAAGGGGAGCTCCCTAGACGATCGGGGCGAGTTGTAACTCAAGATCCAAGACCCACGACCAGCCATCTGAAGACCCTGGAATGTTGTGAGAGCGAGTGGTGGGACTCTGGAACTCCCGACTTTACGACCTTGTGAGGGCGAGTTCCAGAGCGTAGCCAGAGTAGAGTATCTAGGCTGTGTACCTAGGCTGTGTACCTAGGCTGTGTACCTAGGCTGTGTACCTAGGCTGTAACAGAGTATCAGGACTGTTGGAGTGTTGTGTTGTAATAATGAAGTTACCTCTACAAGTGTCTCCGGAACCCTTTACACCTGTATAGGAGTTTTGGCTACCAAAAAAAAATATGTTTGAAAACATTATTTACTCCAGTAATATGTAATATCAAAGGTGGGGGGAGGAGTGCAATGAACACAAGCTCTGTGGTCCTTTAAATACGACGATGTTTTAACCCAATGAATTAGTGTTTACTTGTGGGAGAAAACTGGAGCACCCAGAGAAATCCATGCATGTGAGGGGGGTAACACTCCTCCCCGTCCCTACTCCTCCCCGCTCTCCCCCCTGGATCCGTCACTACTGCGCTACTGCTACGCCGACTCGACCCGGCAGGAGTCTCAGGCGCGGCTCCTGCACTCGCTGCCCTCGGTGCCCGCGTCATGGCTGGGCTACGCTGTTGCATGCCACCTGTTGGGGGAGCCGACGGCTGCTCTGCAGGCACTGCAGGATCTGCTCACGAGACACCCGGTACCGCGGCACAGCGCACACGCATGCACACACGCACACACGTAGACACACAGCGCACACACACACATAGACACACAGCGCACACACGCACACATGTACCCACGCACACAACAACAACCGCCATTCGCCACTAAGTGGCGGTGACGTCACCACGACGCTTGTGCCAGGCTATGTGAACCTTGAGGCCACGTGAAGTGTCGAACGCCCGCTGGCAGGAGGTCACGGGGCAGACCCAGGTGCCACGGGTCGACTGAAATGACTGGCTGATGCACCACCTGTGCTCCCTACTGTGTCAACTTTCTGTGCTTTAGCCACCCAGCGCTCTGCTCGTTGTTGTGAGCGTCGCTCCTCCGCCCTCCATTGTTGTTGGAGGGCGACTGCCTCCAACTGCCCAGTAGCGTCCTTCACGAGCCTCCTCCACAGAGGCCGTTCTTTACACCACTGGTACCAGTCATCGGCAAGTCCACTCAGCTCCACATCCTCCTGTGCCACATCACTCCATCTCTTCTCTAGCCCGTGCCGCGCCAATTTAGCCCCCTCGATCCGGCCGAACAAAAGCAGTTTCGGCATGCGGTGATTGGGCATGCGGGCTACATGGCCCAGCCAATGCAGCCTTGCCTGCCGGAGGAGCTCACCGATGGGACTTTGCCCAGATCTTTCAAGGATTTGTGAGCTCTTCACACAATCCAGCCTGGTTAAACCCAGGATGGATCGCAGGCAGGCCAGCCTAAATGTTTCTAATCGGCGAAGATGTTCCATTAGGGGAGTCCACGTTTCGCAAGCGTAGAGAAGGGAGGGAATGACAGTGGTCGAGAAGAACCGAAGCTTCGTGCGGAGCGACAGACCAGGTAGCTTCCACACAGTGTTACGCAACCAACGAAAAGATAATGCCGCTCGACTGATTCGGAGTGAGACCTCTGCTGTTAAACCGGAGCCGGTCATGAGCACACTGCCCAGGTATGGGATACTCTCCACTCTCTCCACAACTGCCCCATCACCGATTGGGAGTTGTGGGGGTGGAGTGCCCGATGGTACAATATACCCAGGCAGGTGCTTCGTTTTGGTGAGGCTGATGGTAAGGCCCCACTTCTTAGTGGGACACTCCAGTTTCAGCAGCAGTTCCTCCAACTCCTCCTCTGAGTGAGCCGCAATTACCAGGTCATCGGCATACATAATGTGGTTGACCAATAGGGAGCCATCCCTTGACCGCACCCGGGCATCGATCAGCCTCCCATTGTATCTGTCCGGTACAGCTACTGAAGGCTTCATGAACTACGTGGTCGAAATAGATGTTAAATAATGTTGGAGCCAGAGGACATCCCTGTGGCAGCCCAAGGTGAACAGGGAATGGCTCCTACTCCCGGCCACGTAGTTTTACCCGGGCCCGCTCACCATCATGAAGATCCTTAATGATCTTGTTGGAATTCCCTACACCTCTGCTGTAGCAAACGGACAGAAAATATGGCATCTGTGCAGGACCGCCCTTTCCTGAAACCACATTGGGGTTCCGCAAGCCTCTCCTCAGCTTGCCTGGCAAGGCGGTGTTGAATAATCTTTGCCAGGACCTTTCCTGGCAACTACAGGGGCATCTCGCTGAGGAGCGAGATGCCCCTGTAGTTGTTACAGTCTGTGCGGTCTCCCTTTTTAAAGATGGGGACCACCAGGGCATCCTTCCAGTCCTGCGGAACCCATCCAGTGGTCCAGACTGTTGATATGATGTCATGTAGGACAGTCTGTGCACAAACGCCACCCTCCCTCAACATTTCGCTTGGGAGATCATCTCTGCCCGGTGCCTTTCCTGGTCTCAGCTTCTGGATATCCTTCAGCACTTCCTCAACAGATGGCACCTCAGACAGCCACTAACAGGGGGTGTCTTCCTCTTCCAATATTTGAGGCACCGCAGCCTCAGCAGGGTCTTCCCCACTTTGTCCCACAATGTTTTCCATGTGGTGGGATTTCCCCTCCTCCAGGACTTCACAGAAATGCTCAGCAAATCTGCAAACCTGTTCCTGGGGGTCGGAGATTGGATCGCCTTTTTTCCCCTAATGATGGTAATAGGATGGTGCTGCAGGTCACTTTTTTGATGGAATTAAATAGTGATTTGTGATCGCGGGCCATTGGGGCAAATTCCATCTCCTCAGCAACCCGCGACCACCACCCATCCTTGAAGCGCCTCATGGCTCTCCGAACCACCGAGCGAAGGCTACGGTAAGCCTCCTCATTCTCCGACGTGGGATGCTGTAGCCGATGAGAGTGGGCCTGTCGCTTTTTCTCAGCCAGCTTGAACACCTCCTCTGTCAGCCAGGGTCTCTGGGGAAGTCTGGACCGGGTACCCAAAGCAGCCATTGCAGCTGCCTGAGTCACAGTCCTAAACCTCGCCCATTTGCCCTCGACATCTGGAGGAGTGGGGGACGATGCCAACCCCAGCCGCAAGCTATGATGAAATTCTCGCTTGCAACTTTCATCAGCTAGCTGAGACCAGGCCACCTTAGGTTTGAATGGGGTCCTGGGTGTACACCCACCACTGGAGTGGAAGAATGGCAGGCGCATCTTACAGATGACTAGTCGATGGTCAGAGGGTAGATCAGCTCCACGGTAGGTCCTGGTGTCACGGAAATGGGCCCGCATCTGCTGGTCCGTCACTACGTAGTCTAGCAGATGTTCTTGCTTGGACCCGGCATGCATCCATGATGTTGTATGGATACGCCGATGCCGGAACAGCGTGTTGGTAATTACAAGCCCATGGGCTGCACAAAAATCTAGCAGCCTCCTACCGTTGTAATTGAGCTGATCTGGCCCCATGCCTTCCAATCACTCCAGACCAGGTACCAGCATCATGACCAACTCGGGCATTATAGTCACCCAACAAGATGACTATCCCGAGGGGCCACTTTAGCTAGCACCTGTGACAGGAGGTCATACAAGGCATCTGACTCATCAGCCTTGCCTGCATCCCTCCACGGATGTTCGTCTGGGGCTTACAGCTTCCCACACCTCACCACCACGCTCCCACGCCCCCACGCCCCCTTCATTCTTTTGTTCAGAAGAAGAGCCACTCCCTGTTGTTTGGCAGTCGCCTGCCCCGAATATAGTACTGTCTAACCCTCTTGGTGACAGGAGCCAGAGCTGGTCCACCGGACCTCCTGAATACCACAGAGATCCAGGCGGTACCAGTCCAGCTCCCGACAGAGGAGTGGCAGCCTCTCCACAGTGAGCGTTCCAACATTCCACGTGGCCATCCGTAGTGGCTTTTTGTTGTTTCTGGAGGAGCCCCGAGGGTAAAGATTCAATCTCCTGGCTCCACCAAATGGGGTTTGGCCAGGAGACGTCATAGACGCCTGTCCCCCCGGGGCCTCCGGCACAAGCTTGTTAATTACATTTTTCGGTCGTAGTCCCCATTTAGCCGCTGTGGTGGTCACAGACGCCATGAGGGGAAAGGCCAATCGGAATTGGCCCTCCCCCCAACAGCACTGTCCACGACAGCGTTGCCCGTCCGGCACCACGAGGAGATCGGGGGTTGTTTTACTGACCATGCACACACATACCCACTCACACACGCACCCACGCACTCTCACACACAGCGCATGCGCACACATACACAGCGCCCACACACACACTCGCACGCACACACGCACCGACCCACACATGCACCCACGCCCACATGCACCCACGTACACACAACAACAACCGGCATTCACCACGAAGTGGTGGTGATGTTACCAGGCCGCCTGTGCCAGGCCAGGCACACTTTCAGGCCACGTGAAGTGTCGAAGGCTCACTGATAGGAGGTTTCAGGACAAACCCAGGTGCCATGGATTGACTGATTGGTATGGCTGGCAGATGCACCAAATGTGCCCCCTCTTGTTTCAATTTTAGCCACCTTAAGTGCATGTGTATATGCGTGGCGACGTAGTTGTCGAGTACGCAGGTGGTGCAACTGGACTGGCACCGATTTTCCAGCCGCACGACGCTACTGTCACCACGTTTGCAGTCTTACCCATTGTGCTCTCACGCCTCCGTCTGTCTTTTCTACCCTAAAGCTCTGCGGTCCTATATATATTAAGGTGTGATTGGCCAATTAATGATTGTTTATTTGTGGGAGGAAACTGGAGCGGTAGTGAGGGCAGTGGTGGTGATGGTGGTGGTGGCTGTAGTAGTGATGGCGGCGGGAGTGGTGGTAGTGGCGAGTGGGTTATAATGCAGCTGCGTGGCTTTCGCAGGTGATGGGTGACGCACGAGGCAATCAGCACAGCGAGCTCATGCTGTACCAGGCGGAGCTGATGGCTGAGGCCGGCATGCGGAGGGAAGCTCTCACGCACCTCGCCCAGCACAGCGAGCAAATCTGCGACAAGCAGGCGCTGGACGAGCACAGAGGTGCTTAACTATAACACTAAAACAGAACGTGCCAATCAGCGTATTGCTTTTTCAGCACCATCGCTGTGCATTAGAGAGCAAACCCACAACATATATTATTGTATACAGGTATCCCTCGATTTATTAATTTCCAGTTTACAATATTTCGTGTTAGTCTGGTGCTCAGTAGGTAATAATTGTGCAACTATTCATGTGCTCATATTCTTTTGGTCTTTAGGTAAAGTCACGTAGATGGTTCAAATAAAATAAAATACTACGACCTTTCACAACACAAGCGATCGTCTTCAAGAGAGTGAGGAGGATGACGATCGCTTGTGTTGTGATTGAAACGTCGTAGTTTTTTATTTTCTCTGAACCATCTATGTGACCCAAAGAATACGAATTCCTGCAGTCAAGAAAGCTTTAAGTCAAAATTTATTCATGTGCTCGTTTATAAAACTGCAAATCACAATTATATTTTTTATGTAAATCCTACCAGACCCACATGATGTCAACAAGTGGTCTCCGACTCTATGTATCCCTCTTCTGGGCTCTCTATTTACATGTCATGAAGAAGGGCCGTTCCCTGAAATGTCGCCTATTACGTATTTCTTCTTTCAAGGCCATGCACACACAGTGTTATTGGTGAACGTGTTGAGTGCTATTGTTGTTTACTGTGCTTGTTCAGAACAATTGCCAACATAATTAGTTGGAAGGTAAACGTAGTCGCGTTGTATTTTCTGAACGGTGCTTGCCGCGGCCAGGGGAGCTGCTGTTGGCTCTGGGATGTTTCGAAGAGGCGGCCGAGCTGTTCCACGGCCTCGTGATGAGGAATCCCGAGAACTGGACCTACTACCAGAGGTTGGAGCAGGCCACGCGCGCAGGTAGGTGCTGATAGGTGCGTTGACGCGCGCGGGTAGGTGCCGATAGGTGCGTTGACGAGTGCGGGTGGGTGCCGATCGGCGCGTTGACGCGTGGGGGTGGGTGCCGATTGGTGCGTTGACGAGTGCGGGTGGGTGCCGATAGGTGCGTTGACGCGTGGGGGTGGGTGCCGATTGGGGTGTTGATGCGTGGGGGTGGGTGCCGATCGGTGCGTTGATGAGTGCAGAACCACGCGAGAAGTTGTTGACGAGATCGGGGCATTGACGCGTGGCACCCAGCAGTTATCGCATTCGGCTCTTCTTGCAGAGGTTTGCGGTTCGAATGGGGCATGCCGCCCTGGTTAATATTGTGGATGCATTAACTGTAAAACGGACGTTAAAGATGCCGCCATGTCATTCCTAACGTGCCAACTTCATGATAGAAATTTACTAAATTCGATTTGTTATACGGGCACACCTCGATGTACGTGCATCCATAGCTTCACCAGATGCCTGTGATGATGATCCCGTGAGTTTTAGACCGATGAGGCACTCCCCAAACTGTTTTCCGGTAACTTTTCAGAGTAGCCGACCCTATGAAGGTGGAATATATGGATTCGTTGATCACTTGCTCAATGTCATTTTCAACAGAGTCGGAGGAAGATCGGTGGAAGATCTATCAACATGTCATGAAGATACACCCAAGTGCCAGTGCTCCTCAAAGGCTTCCCCTTAATTTCCTCACCGGTGTGTGTGCACGCTAACGTGTGTCCTGCTGCTCACCCACCCCCTTGTGTGCCATGTCCTGCTTGCCTTCATAGTAGGGCTGAACGATTTGGGGAAAAAATCTAATTGCGATTTGATTTGCGATTACATTTTTTTTAAGTCAAGCTTCAGTTCAATATTCATTGTGTAATAGATTTATAACATGTGGTGGAGCATTACCACATGATACCATCAAAATATGAACTGCTCTTTATATTCTAATGCAAGGATGAGAACTTAAGAGATATTAATTGCTTCCAACATGTATTTATTAAAATGTTTTAATTGAAATAGAACAATCAAACATAGAACAATTGTTTAGTGGAATAAAGTTATAATAATAAGCAATAAAACAATTCCAATAAGAAAGTAATAGGACTTTTCAAATCGCAAAAAACCGCAGCCTTTGCGATTTGCTAATCACATTTTTCAAATATCGATTTCGATTTGAAATCGATTAATCGTTTAGCCCTACTTCATAGGTGCTCACTAACAGCACTTGCCCCAAAAAGTCTGTTAAGGCTATATGGGGGGGTTTTGTCATTGCTTGTGTGGGGAGCGGTAGCGTAGTGCTTAGCGTACCGCCCTACGAACCTGCCGACCCGAGTTCCATTCCCGCTCACTGGTCCTGGGCCTCCCCTAGGTCGACTCAGCCTTAAATGAATACCTGGTGCTGAGACAGAAGGGTTGGTGACAGATAAAGGCAGCTGGGCGTATTGCTCGCCACCTACACCCTGGTGTGCCATTCTCACCTTCATAGGTGCTCGCTAACTGCACTTGCCTCGAGTCTGTTAAGGCTATACGGGGGATCTGTGTCATGTTTATGTGTGTGCGTGTCCAAGCGTGCTTTTTGGGTGGAGCGGCTGTGTAGTGGTACGCGCACCGCAACTACGAACTCAATTTACCTAAGTTTGATTCCCGAACACGGCTAACACCAGTGGCAAGATATTTCAACCCAGCCCTGGGCCCTCCCCTAAGTTGACTCGGCCTTAAATGTAAGCATTGAAATGTAAAATTTAAAGCATAGTGTGATTTGGTGTGCTATGTAAACGATCAGCACTGGGGAGACAAAGATGGCCAGGTACACAGCTAATGGGCCGGCCTTCATAAAAACCCGGTATCAGCACTTAACCCTACCATGTGGCTATAGGGGAATCTTTGTTTTGTTTTGACCACTGGTTATCTCTATAATAATGTTATCACTGTGTACAATTATAATATTAACGGAGTATGAGGGTGCCATGATGACGAGCTGTTAACTACCTTGTCTGGTTTACAGGAGGTCGTGGGTTCAATCCCGACTGATGCCTGTATATTTAGAGTTTGCATATTCTCCCTCTGGTCGTGTGGATTTTTCTCCAGGTCCTCTGGTTTTTCCCTTCACATTTATAATCATGCTTTTAGAGTATTTGGCTTCTATACATTTCCATATGATAAGCCACTTCTGCATCTCTGATTAGCCCGGTTGGCTACATGGGGTGCGAAAGAAGTTCAGCATACATACACTTCGTTGAGCTATCATTTTGTGTCCAGGTCCCTTCTGAAAAAAACAGAAATAGATAAGTGGGCCTTACCTGTTAAAATAAAAATAGTTTATTAATTAGTGAATCATTTCAACTTGTAACGCCACGCGGCCACACAGGATTCACTCAAACTCGCAAAGAACTTGGAGGCGCAAGAAGGGACCACAGGCAGGAATGGCAGTCATAGTAGTAGCAGCAGCAGCCACGCGGTGATCTGGCACCAAATTTTCCCCCAAGCTCTGCGGTACTGTCTATATTGAGGTGTTATTGGCCAATTAATGAGTGTTTACATATGGGAGGAAACAGGAGTACACGGATAAAAGCACTTTATCCCGTACACATGAAACAGTTGAAGTTCATATTTTTACTGTCCTACCGTCTCCTGGCAGAGCCAGGCTATGGCTCCTACATTTGTGCGGCGATCCACCAACCCTTGATGCTGGCTCCACAGGGCTGGATTAGATGCGATTATAGGCCACATATGGTAAAAATAGTCCACCAATCGTTGGGATTTTCCGACCAATATTTCCAAGATTATTTGTTTAAAGTGACAAACTGTGAACTGGTTTTAATTATATCAGTGCATCTTGTTGAACAAATGTTCTTGCTGAATTGGCTGATGGTATTGGCAAGAGATCTCTGTGAACACTGTAGGACCCGTTCATTTTGATCATTATAGCCCACAGGCAGATGGATGAATTTTTCTTATTTAGTGAACATTTCTGATCGTAGTGAATGAATTAGTTGCGATCCAACTTGCCGGCTGCTTAATACATTTTGCATTATTGATTCATTGGTGTCAGTGGTGTATATTTAACTTTTAATATAAATGAGTGTGTTCAGGAGCAACACCTTTTGATTTATCAAAGGCTTTCTCTGTTACTTAACAGAAGCTAATAATGTAACTATATAAATGCCAGTTTAAAAACCGGTCATGAGAAAACATTGTTAAAATGTAATTCTCATCAGGCCCCCATGGTATGAACACTCCTTCTGGCCTCTCTAGTTAAGTGCCATGAAGAAGGGCCATTGCTCAAAACGTAATTTCTTAAATACTTTTTCCTTTTAAGGCTGTGGTGTTTAGGTCTGTTTTGTTGTTTGTGCTTGTGCACCACTGCCAACACAGCAGCAGCTGCAACATAATCAGACATTCTCTTATATTAAAAACAAAGTATTAAATGGTTCCAGGGACTTACATCCTAGTCGGTACGCGTGCCCGGGTGGATACGCGTGCCCTGGTTAGTACACGTGTTTTCAACAGCTGCTGAGTTTGGAGGCCGTCTCGTCTTGTTGGTGCGGGATTGGTAGGAACGCGCTTTCGAGACTCGATGGACCGATACCTGCGCCAGCATCTGAGCGTCTGCTGCCCGCCGCTCTTCACCACCATCAAGGGGCTTTACAGGGACCCCGACAAGGTGCTCCAGCAAAGTGTGGGGACTGCGAGGAGTGGTGTGTGTCACCCAGAGAAGGCTAGTGCTGCGCTGTACAGGCGGTCCCCCGCTTTTACGACGTTACAACGCACTCCTGGAAACCCCGTCATCGTAAATCGGCACCTATTTTATCTTCTTGGTTTATTCGGTAAAGTCACGTAGAAGGGAAGTGATAAAATAATAAAAATGAAACATAATGAAATCAAATCATTATCACGACGTTTCGGCCACAACGCAAGCAGCCGTCTTCAGGTGAAGAATGAGACACTGCCAAGCTAGGAGCTTATATTTAAGCTGAGTTGGAGGTGGAAGAAGAAGAGAGCCTTAACAAAAGAATGTGCATATCAAGAGGAATTTAGCATATTCATGGGAAATGCGTAGGAGGTGGGCGGGGGGGTTTCAAAGTCATATTATGCCCATGCATTATGCAGGATCAGCAGCACCAAAGGGAGGGGGGTAGCATTAACAAAGGGAGGGCATCTTAATAGTATGTAGAAGCAATGAAACATGTGAATGGGAGAACGGTGGCAGGAGACCCGCAGCGGAGCAAATAATGCATTCCCTGTGGAGAACACAACATACACAGTTAATGCCAGTGAGTGGACTGCGGTCTGAAAGTCACCATAAACGTGAACAACAATCAGTTAAGATCCGAAGTGGTTTATTACGTCCTTCCAATGATTGCTGAGCCAGAATCCATCTTCTCGGTTGAAATTGTCTCTGTGTTTGTATATGTGGATCGCCTCATGAACGAATCTCTAATGGTAGCCAGATGGCTTGCAGAGAACCTCTGTCTTGGAGAAGTCAATGTCATGTGAGCCCACTGAATTGTAACAGTGATCTGCCACGGCTGAGGTGTTTGTCCTACCGTGTTTCAGGTCTGCTTTATGTTCACGGATGCGGTCCGAGACATGTCGTTTGGTTTCTCCAATGTAACTGCTACCACAGAGGCAACCTAGTTTGTAGACGCCAGGGTACTGTATGTCTGGAACCACGTCTTTTACAGACGGGACCAGATCACGGATTTTATGTACTGTGTTGAATCGTACCTGAATCTTGTGTTTAATCAGGATTTTGGAGATCTTTTTTGTGACCCCAGCAATGTAGGGTAAGGTGATGGTTTTGAAAGGCTCCTCAGCAGGATCCTTCTTGACGGTTGGAGTGATGGCCTTGCGGATTGTGTAGTCGGAGTAACCATTAGCCTTAAGAGCTTGGCGTACGTGTTTGAGTTCACTGGCAATGTGTTCCTGGTCGAAACATCAGAAACATCACTTGAGAATAACACAATCTCCACGCCAAGTCACATCGGAAACCAGACCAACTGTTCAAATGTGTTCCGAGTCATGTCGGAAGATGTCGTAAATCAAGTTTCTGCGTCGTCGCAAAGCAATCCGTGGTGGCATTATATTAATGTCGTAAATGTGGATCGTTATAAACCGGAGGCCCTTTCTCATTTATTATTTAGGGTTAGGTTGTGCAAGTATATATGTGTTGTTTAAAAGTGTCGCATCAATCAAACATGGGCAATGTATCACCACTTCAGCAGCACCACTGGCATTGTTGTTGCAGAGTGATCCACACCACGTTTAACATTGGGTATGGACTATTCTCTGCAGATCACATCCAGCATACTCAGGTTGTGAACAGGAGCTCGAGTGAAAGCGCTTCCCGATCCAAGCCCTTGAGTAGATGCTGTGTCAGGGTGTTTGTTGACTGAACCACATGATAATTCACTGTGTAACAAAAACATATATTTTTTTTTTCCTGAGTAGTAAGTGTTATTTTCTAATTGCTTATGTCTCACAAGTACAGAAAATGGCTATTATTCCCCACAAACTTTGCTTTTGTGACCAGGACAGTGATATTTTCAAAGTTACCTATTTTCAATGAGAAAACGTGTGCATTTGTGTCATTCATTCACATAAGGTCCTGGTCACAAAAGCAAAGTTTGTGGGGATTAATAGCCATTTTATATACTTTTGAGGCATAAGCAATTAGAAAATAACACTTACTACACAGGAACAAAAATCGTGTTACATAATGTACCGTAATGTCGAATTCTTCACTGGTCACATGAAATCCACAAACGTTTAAGCACAGTTCCATGACCCTGAAGTGGGCTACGCAGTGGTGCAACGCTTCGCTCACTGGACTTGATATCCAGAGGTCGCTGGTTCAGATTGATTCTCCTGGCATGGCATCTAAAACAATGGAGGCAAGTTTCTTAAATTCTCCCCCCTACCTCCGTCTACCCAGCGGGGCACCACGGTGGTGAGATGTTAACTACCTCGCCTGTATACAGAAGGTTGTGTGTTCGATCACGACCCTGACACCTGTATATTTAGAGTTTACATGTTCTCCCTGTGGGTGCGTGGATTTTTCTTTGGGTCCTCTGGTTTTCCCCTGCCACATTTAGAATCAACATGCTTTTAGAGTATTTGGCTGCTATAAATTTCCACGTGATAAGCCACTCCATTGAGTTTTGTTTGTGGGCAGGTCGCTTCTAAAAAAGAGCTGAAAAGCTCAGTGGGCCTTACCTGGTAAAATAAAAATAGTGTTATTAGTAAATAAATGGGTTCACCACAGTTAGTCGATCGGCAGGTTGCGTGCGGTGGGGTAAAGTGTGGGTACTCCCACTTCTTCCAAGACGTCGGTCCATTGTGGAAGAGTAGGCCAAATTTACTATCTTCGAGTGGGCGTTCTAGAGCTCCTTTCAGCTGGACGGCCCTTCCGCCGGTGCAATTGCAGGGATGCGGCCGTACCTCGTACCGTAGCTGTGCTCAGTAAAGTGAAGCACTCGTTTGTTTTAAAGGTGCTTGCCATCGAGGAGCTTGCGGTGGCGTATGAGACATCGCTGGAAAACTACGGCCTCTTTCACCGTGACGGTGAGCACCGCTGCCGCCCCCCTCACATCGCCTACGGTCACGGGACATGCGAGCGCCTGACGCGTGCACTTCGCGTCGGGCGGCAGGGTTTGTGCGGTAGTAACGCTCACAGCGAGAAGGGGCGCCTGAGTGCGGTTCTCGACTCAGGCGCCTCTGTGTGGAGTTTGGAAATTCTCTCTCCTTGTTCTGTAGAGTGAATAGGTGAGTGGAGTTTGTATGTTCTCCATCTGTTCTGTAGAGTGAGAGTAAGTGGAGTTTGTATGTTCTGTCCCGCTCTTCTGTAGTGTGTGAGTGAATGAGTGTAGTGGGTGGAGTGGGGAACGATAGTGTGGCGGTTAGTGCACTGTGCTATGAATCAGGCGGCCCGAGTTCGATTCCTGTCCACGTCCAATGCCGGTGACGAATATATGAACCAGTCCTGGGCCTTTCCTCGCTTGACTCAGCCTCAAGTGAGTACCTGGTGTGATGTGTTAAACATCGCCATTAGGAATACAAAGGCGGCTGGGCTTGGTGCTGGCCACCCACCGCCTCATAACTACACCACTGCTTTTAATAACCCCACTTTTTACTTTAACCACTATCATCTTATGCACAATATAATTGTTAGAAAGCACATTGGATTAAGGCACTATTAAAATCTATAAAAGAAGAAATTATATGTGGTTCTAGATTTGAAGCTTTCGTGACTGCAATGATTCATATTCTTAGGTTTTTTCGGTAAAGTCACGTAGGTAAAACATTAAAATTAATGAAAGTAAAATAAAATAAAACAAAACAAAAATAAAATTCACGACGTTTCGGAGGCAACACAAGTCTCCGTCATTAGGTGGGACCGTCACAGCCGAATTAGCTGCATCAAGTGAATATAAATTATAAATTTATAATATAAATTATATGTGCTCAGTAACATCACAGTAATCACCTGTGTTCCCACCACTCGCGCTGTAATACACTGAGCGCTCGTGTCCTCACCACTCGCTAAGCTCTCGTATCCTCACCGCTCGCTAAGCTCTCGTGTTCTCACCACTCGCTAAGCTCTCGTGTTCTCACCACTCGCTGCATGCTGCAAGACGACGGCGAGCCGCAGCATGAACCCACCCTGTTGTGGGTGCGCTTCCTGCTGGCTCAGCACTACGACTTGGTGGGACAGTCAGGCCTGGCGTTCGACTACATCGACGGCTGCCTCGCAGTCTTCCCGTGCTCCCCAGAGTTGCTCGTTGCCAAGGCCAGCATCTACAAGGTGCGTGGACCACCACGCATTGGCGCTTGTGGGAGCCACGCTCGCGTGAGCCATGGTCGCGCATGGCAACGCTCGTGCTAGCGCACGTGCGCTTAACAATGGCGATGATTTCGAGTCCAGGACAAATGAGCGGCGTGCGAGAGTTTGGGGCAGATGCAACGAAACAAGCGCTTTTTACACGCTTTCATTTAACTCACTCTGTTGTTGTCATCGTTGTTGTCGTTGTTGTATCCTCAAATCTTGTAACTCTATTTTAACCCACTTCCCAATGTGCTATCGACTGCAAACTTGGTATACTTATGTCATACTGATGACAATACAATATTCTATCATAAAAAATATTTATTTTTAAACATTATTTTTTCTGTTATGTTTCGGCTTGGGTCTAATTATCCATGGTCAACTAACGTTGGCTGTAATTGGCCACGGTCCCTTACGTTATGGCAAGCTTTGGGGCCACTTCCTGGAGTCGTGGAGTTCTGCCGTTACAAGTACATTTCATAAAAGCGTGTTTTAAAAAAAGTTTATTTTAATATTACTTATTTACCTGCAGGTAAAGTCAACGAATAAGGAGCTCGGTTAATCGCCAGCGTGCCATCACGTTATTGGCATTGAGTAGGATTCACTGGCAACCTTTGTACCCTCCGTTGCTACACACCACGGGAAGGGGAGTAGAGTCAAGGATGTAATGCATGCGGGGAGGGAAAGAGAATGGAATGGGAAAGACCAGAAAAACATTGGGGAAAGGAACAGAGAATCGGGAGTACAGGGTCAGGAGAGATGAGGATAGAGAGGAGGAAGAGGCTACATCAGGACCTCGATGCTGCTTCACAGAGGAGGAGCGGCATCTGTTCTCACAGTGGGCGGGGAAAGGGGAGGGTTCAGAGTGGAAGTGGCAACACAAGTCTACGGGAGGCTTGAGCTGAGTTAGAGATGTAACTTACGTTGTTTTAATTCGACGATGACAAAAAACGCATTGTGTTTTATTACACACGGCCCCATGTGGCGTCACATGAACACTTTATTCATGTGAACAATGATTTACAGCCCTCTGTCACTCCACTGCTGGACGAAGGCCTCCCCACTCATACAACCGTCGACACGCACACAAAACTAGAGGCCTGCAGTGTGAATCTCTGCGAATAATGTAAACGAACAAATGAGTGGATCTACTGATGAGAATAGTGGAAGAGGTTTGCTCTACATTTAGAATCAACATGCGTTTAAGGTATTTGGCTGCTATACATTTTCACGTGATAAGCTGCTTCATTCAGCTATCATTTGTGGCCAGGTCGCTTCTGAAAAAGAGCTACATATCTCAGTGGGCCTTACTTACCTGGTTAAAATAAAAATATCAATCCTTTAGTTTTAGTTGAGTAAATGGCATATGCTTAGTGGGTCTCTGCGGGGAGGGAGGGTCGTGAATGATCGTGGTGGGGGTGTCGCACAGCACGCCGGGGATGCCGTGGCGGCGGCCGAGTGCCTGAGGCAGGCCCTGGGCCTGGAGCCGGGTGACCGCTTCCTGCAGGTGAAGCGCATCAAGTACCTACTGCGCGCGGGGCTCGTCACGCAGGCACTGCTGGTGAGTCCCTCGCGTGAGTCATCATGAGCCTGGCGGCGACTCATTCGTACCGACGTTCGTACCTACGTTGTTTGGCTCGACGTTGTTTGGCTCAATGTATGAGTTCACAAGGGGGCCGAGCCTCCTGCAGGGGGGGCTGTGCACCGCCTCCCACCCACCAGCGAGGCTTCAGGGCTGACTCAAGGCGGGAAGGGTCTGCGAGGTTGCTCTCTGGCTTCATTACTGTTGGTTACATTTTTATAAACCGCAGCAGTCCCAACATAGGGCTGCAGAGCACCATACAGTAAATTGTATCTAAAAATAAATAATAACATCTCCAGTTTACGTAACACAGGGGTCGGCAACCTACGGCTCTGGAGCCGCGTGTGGCTTTTTATAGACTGCACCGTGACGTTATTTATTAAGGACCACCGTTTCCTATTCACGTGCATTGTGGCTCTTGAAATATTGAGTCTTTTTTACCAAATTCTAAAATAATGGTTCTTTTTGTTATTTCGGTTGCCGACCCCTTATCTAACATATCCTAGGAAATGAGTAGGATTTGAATATATTTCTAAATTGGAGAATCTCAACGGTCAGGTGCAATTTTACAGGCAGAGCATTTCAAATATGGGGGCCATGGACCGGAGATGCTGTGTCAGAGATGTTGCACCATTGCAGCAGAAGCAGCAGCAGGATCCATCCATTCAGCTTCGGCTGAAGCCATCACGTGGCTTCCAAACCCCCGACAGAGAGCTTAGCGTTACTCTTCACTAAGCCACGGGTGAGTGGAAGAGCAAGTCGATCGGATGGTGCTCGCTGCAACGTTCTCTGTCACAACCACGTGGGGAATCTGTCGTATTTGTTTTTTCTGCCGGTGGCAGGAAAGCGGCTTCGTGCAGGAGAGCCCCGGGGAGCCGCAGCCCCTGTGGTTCCTACTGGCGTTGGCGGAGGCGTACAGGCGGCAGTGCCGCCACCGCGACGCGCTCCGCGTGTGCCGCCAGGTGGAGAAGGTCGGTGCTCGCAAACCGGCGTTTGCCGCTCCGATCACACGCCCCACTCCACACGGCATACCAAACTTTTTTTCTTTACAGATGTAGTGACATTTGTGTAGTGCCGGCCCGAGAGAGGCACGGGGTGCGGTGTATTGACATCGCGGATACTACTATGGTGTGGGTGTAGTACCGGCCCTAGAGGGGCTCGGTCAGCACTGATTGATAGCGCTGGATGGCACCACGCTTGGCGTGCAGTGCCGGCCCTACAGGATAGGGTGTGGGAGTGCCGGCCGTAGGAATGAGATTACTAAAGGCCATGGCACTCTGATTGACCCAAGAGGACACGTGACCAGTTAAGTCTACAAAGAGGCCTCAAGTGGGGGCTAGGGGTGGTCACGTGGTCAGGGTCCAGATCCTGCTCGAGGATTCTGGAAGGTGGTCGTGGCCAAGGGCGGAGCCAGCCATGCCGCAGAGAATATAAGCCGGATCCCCCAGAGGGACCGGCGTTGTTCATCCTGAAGAAGCCTTCGTCTACGTTATACGTTCTCCAACACATGGACCTGGACCCGAGCTGTGGTCCCGGTCCGTAGTAGCCAGTGAAGTTGTAATTATTGTCGTTAACTTGGTGGTCACCACCATAGGTTGTTAAGGGGCAGTTACCCCGTGTGTTGGTGTTAAATAAATGTGTTGCCTCCAAGAGTACGTCTGCGACTCAGTTGAACTCACTACACAGGTAAGGCCCACTGAGCTATATATTGCTCTTTTTCAGAAGCGACCTGGCCACAAATGGTAGTTCAATGAGTGGGTTATCATGTGGAAATTTATAGCAGATATATACTCTAAATGCACGTTTCTAAATGTGGAGGGATAAAAACCGGAGGACTCTGATAAAAATCCACGCGATCGCGGTGAGAGAGACACGCAAACTTAAATTATACAGTAGGCGTCAGGGTCGGGATCGAACCCACAACTTCCTGTATACCAGGCGAGGGAGTTAACATCTCGCCACCGCAACATGAGTGGTTTGTTAGAGGCGACCTGGCCGCACGTGATCAGAATCGTCATCAAAAGTTTATATCCCACTGAGTAAAGCCCATTGAGCTAAGAGGCTCTTTTTCAAGGGTGACTTGACCGGCAGACAACATCAAAGCATTCCACAATTACAGATTTTTAAAAACACAAACGTAATAACAATCTCTGCACCTTCGATTAGCATGGTTGGCTATGTAGGGTATGAAAGAAGTTCAGCATACATGTAAAATTACATTCACATGTAAACTTTAGTGAATGTAACTCGAAATAATAATAAGCATAATTATGGAGAATATAAATACTGCAACTGTTGCTTTAAAGTACGGGGGGATAAGTAAATCTTATGACCTGGGGAATACAATAGTATTAACGAGACGGCAATAAAAAAATAAGCAGTTCTAGAGCGGGATCGCACATCCCAGATCGTTACAATTTGCTGGATCGTCGCCAAGGGCGCAAATCATCCGCGCCACTGGCGCTGTGTGTCTTCCAAACAGCACTTCAACGACGTGGCCGCGTCCCAGCTGGACTTCCACACCTACTGCCTGCGCCGGGCCACGCTGCGCGCATACGCGGGGATGCTGCGCACGTCCACCGCGCTGCGCGGCCACCCCGCGTCAGTGCGTGCGGCCCGCACGGCCGTGCGCTGCTGCCTTGGCCTTCATGACCGGCCCTCCACACCCATCCGGCACGCAGAGGACGGGGGCCGCCAAGCACGGGATGTCAGCGGTGAGTTTCGATGTCGTGCGCGCGGAGTTTTTTTTGCAAGCGTGCGGCACGATGCTTGTACGCACATTGAACTTCGGTATGCTCTGTACTTAACCAATCGTATTAATCGGAGGTGATGGGGGGGAAGGACAAAAAATTAAACGCAACAATCAGTTCTAAAGAAATTCGTTTTCAATTTATATTTAAAAGTGCATAGCTCCAGTGGCTTCCTAATATCAAAATGAAGAGCGCATCTGAAAGTGCGTGATGCAGTAACCGTCTTTGTTCGATGGGTGGTGGTGGCCACGCTGCACATGGCTGCCTGTAAGTGGTCCAGCACTGTGGAGGCAGCAGTGAGGGTTGTTGGATCAATGGATGTTTGTGAATTCCTACAGGACATCTGTGAAAAAGAGCTTCATAGCTCATCGGATTCCCCAAGTCTAAATAAAGATTCTGATACAAAAATATTCTGGTCACCGCACAGATGTTGTGCAACTCCCTTCCCGTGACTGTCGAAAAATCATACCCTGGCTCATATCAGGAGAAGTCGGTACATCAACATGTGGATTCCACCAGTTTCATCTGTATGGGATAGTGTTGCTGCGTCAACACGCGTGGGTTTTCTCTGGGTGTTCCGGTTTCCTACCACATGTATAAACACTCATTAATTGGCCGATAAAACCACAATGTAGAGAGGACCACAGAGCTTGGGGGGGGAGTTTGACGCCGCTCGTGTCTGTGGTCCCTCTTCATGCCTCTTGAGCCGTGCGGTGGCGGCAGCGGTGCGTTGACGTGTCTCTTTTTCCACTCTCTGCTCGTCGGTGCCATCGGCGCGTATTGTCCCCTTGCTGGGTATCGCTCTATCGTTTCCCGGGAGGTCCGGCAGCCGTTTCGTACCGGATCTCTTTTGCTTAGGATCAGCACCGGCTGCCGAGCAGCGCAAGCAGCAGAGCAAGCGGCGCAAGGCGGTAGCACGCATCCTACGTGGTGACGGAGGAGGTGGAGGCAGCGCGGGGAGCGGGCCGGACCCTGACGTGTGCGACGGCAAGGAGCTACACGACTTCATGGAGGAGCTCGGCGTGCAGGTGAAGTGTGTCCCCACGCAAGAGAAGTGAAGTCCCACGGTCACCAGTACCGGCGTCGTGGTGCAGCTGGTACTGTGGATCCGCAGAGCCGATGTTCTTTTTTGCGTGGAAGTGGCTGTGAGGGCAGAGAGCTCGGCTCGTATTTGGAGGTTGCACTTTATGCTGCTTGCTGGATGGTGATTACAATGAGCCTCACAACACATGGCTAGTTGGGGAGAGAGCCTTTTATTTTTTGTACGTATGTTGAATACGCACCGTACGTAGCCAACCATGTAAATCGGAGGTGCAGGGTAACTAAACACAAAAATATATTCAAAAGAAATTAGTTTTCAATCTTAATTTATAAGTGCATAGCTCCAGTGGCTTCCTAATATCGGAAGGAAGAGCTTTCCAGACGGCTGCAGAAGCGCATCTGAAAGCGGGCGATGTGGTCACCGATTTTGTTCGATTGTGGGCCAAAAACCGCTGCTGCGAGGAGTTGGCGTGATGATTTATGCTCCTTGATGAGATCAGCAAGGTATTGTGGTTTATTTGTGGCAGGCACTTTGTGTGTGGAATTAGTGCATTTTGGGTGACGTGGGGGCATGTCAGGCACACTTCTAATAAATGTACCATTTTTTTATTAACTTGAGAACGATGACAAATTTACTCTCTCGAATGCTATTCTCATCATGCCCCATGGTGTAAAGTCCAGTCCCTAACTCGTATCATCAACCCCACCTCTTTGGCCTATCTATGTGCTGTGAAAGATACATATTTTTTCCTTTGACTTTTCACAATGAGAATCTTTATTTATCCTGAAGGAATTTGATGAGCTATGAAGCTTTGTCAGAGATGTCCAGTAGCGGCCATGGTCAGCGAGTTACATCAACTAACAACACAAGAATGGATGAAAGAGTAACATAGAGAAAAGGGGTCTCGTTCGTTCGTTTCTCAATCCGCTAGTCTTGGTGAGGGTCGCGGCGGCAGCATGTTGAGTAGGGCGGTCCAGACCTCGCTTTCCCTGGCGACAGACTCGAACATTGAAGTTGCCCATTAAGATTATGGAGTTGGTAGGCGGCACTCTGTAGAGCTATGTACCCACCATCTCCAAGAAGGCCGAATACTCTGAACTGTTGTTTGGTGCATAAGCACAGACAACAGTCAAGAGTTTTCCTTTCTGAGACCCGAAGTCTCACTGAGGTGACCCTCTCATCCACTGGTACACACTCCAGCCAAACAGCACCCACCCGGGGGCTTGTGAGTATCCCCACACCCAACCGGGTTCTCTCACCAGGGGTTACTCCGGAATAGGAGAGAGACCACCCCCGATCGAGAAGTTTGGTCCAGTACTAATGCTGTGTGCGGAGGTGAGACCAACTATATCTATATAAATTCAACTATATCTAGTCGGTACCTTTCCACCTCCTCCACCAGCTCTGGCTCCTTTCCCCCAGTGACGTGACATTCCACCTCCCAATAGCTAGTGTACACCGCCAAGGTCCAGTCCATCTGAGACCATCCCTTTCCCTGCCATACTGGCATCTCACTCACCCTTCGTCCTGCGGATGGTGAGCCCACAGGACGGCACCACATAGCCATTTCGGGCTGGACCCAACCAGGTTACGTGGGTCACCTGTCCACCAGGCGCTTGTCAGCGAACACCACCCCCAAGCCTGGCTCTGGGGGTGTGCAGGGTGAGGTTCTCTGATCTTGATATTTTGTAACCATTCATGAGGGGGTTTATTTTGGACTGTTATTTGTCTAAAACCTCCCCCTAGACCTGTTCGCCAAGGGAGACCCTACCAGAAATACAAGACTCCAGGCGACATAGCTCTTAGGGTCATTGGAACACACAAACCCCACCACCATGATAAGAGAAAAGATAAGCAAGGCAGTACAATTAAATGCAGAAAGATAAAGCTTGGAAGTATAAATTAAATGAGTATACAGTAAAAATAATTGCAGATTTGTCAAGATCAAATGTGAGCTGGGGCAATGCAACAAAAGAACAACGATTCGAAACCATACCAATACACCACAGTCCCACGATCACATTGCACTTCATGACTGAATTACAGGCCACACGCAGTGTCAATGAGTTTTTCGTGTTTCTGCGGTTTTCTACGTCGTGCGTTTCGCCTGCATTCTGCGTCTTCTGCGCAGTGATCCCTGACCCCTCAAGCCTCCCCCACCCCCGCACCCCTCCCACCGCCCCCACCACTCGCGTGGCCAGGACGCCGACGACCCACTCTCCGAAGCCGTGAGCTTCCTGGCTCCTCTTGAAAACTTTGCAGCGAACGACATCGCGACGCACCTGCTCGCCTTCGAAATACATCTGCGAAGAGGTAAGCGATCATGTGATCCATCAAGCAGGTATACGGAACCTCATCCTCCTCAATGACTACGGGGAAGGGATTTTCACAACATTAGCGCGATGATCCACCAACAGCTGCTGCCTCCAACAGTGCAGGATTACGGGCAGCCACGTGCAGCGGCGTAGCCACCACCACCGCCACACGGCAGAAAGCACTTACCTGTCCTTCAGAATGCTCCCCTGCCCGAGTGAACGCCATCATCGAGCAGCGCAACCTTGGTCACGTGGTTATAATTTTTGTTACTTGTACAAAGTTTGAAAGTCATGAGTGTGTTTTTTTTATACCGACTCGGTCGTGGTTTTCCGCTGGGGAAGTCTGCATCGGCTGCGATTTGTGTTCATCAATCACCTTGCAGCTGCCGACCGTACCAATAATTAACGTATTCTCTGGATTATAGGAGGCTCCGGAAAGTGAGATGTATTTCCAAATGCGTGTCCGCTGTCAAGAAACTACCGCCGAGCCATTAACTACTCCAGAACACGTTCTGTAAAAAGCACTGAAATTAGTCGAACTTAACTTATTACATAACTTCATATATTTCACAACGAAATTTGTATTTTCAAGTACATAAAACGAACAATAACAATGAAGATTTAACCGCGTATTTTATGTTACGATGCTCGTGGATTCTATATCGTACCAATAATATTTTGGTACCCGTCACATTGCGGAGATGTGAGTGATGGATAATTACAACAATTCAATATGACCGTTGGAGTGAGCGAGAAAGTGCAGCGGCCATTTGTGTCTGCAGGTAAACCCCTCCTGATGCTATGCTCTGTGAAGCGCGCCACCACGATTGACCCCCACGACCCCTGGCTGCACACCTGCCTGGTGCGGCTCTGCAAAGCCGGTGAGTCACAGTGGCGGGATGTTAACTACCTCACCTGGTATACAGGAGGTCGTGGGTTCTACCCTGAAACCTGACACTTGTATATTTAGAGTTTGTGTGTCTCTCTCTCTTCCCGTGGTCACATCGATTTTTCTTCGGGTACTCCGGTTTTTCCCTCCACATTTAGAAACAACGGGCGTTCACAGTATTTGGCTACAATTAACGTCTACGTGATAAGCCGCTTCGTTGAGCTACCATTTGCGGCCAGGTAGCCCCTGAAAAAGAGCTATATAGATCAGTGGGCCATACTTGATTAAATCAAAAATATTCTTGGTTCTTTCGGTAAAGTAACGTAGAAGGGAAATAATAAAATAATATAAATATAAAACAATAAAATTTCTCACGACGTTTCGACTGCAACACAAGCAATCATCATCAGGTGTGATATTGCTTGTGTTGCAGTCGAAACGTCGTGAGAATTTTTATTGTTTTATATTAATATTATTTTATTATTTCCCTTCTACGTGACTTTACCGAAAGAACCAAGAATATGAATCCCTGCAGTCACGAAAGCTTTAAATCAAAATCAAAAATAATTTAGTTTTGTTTGAGTTGGGTACGGCGAGCGGTGTGGCTGAGGCCGCGGGGAGTGCGGGGTGGGGAGGGAGCGGCGGCGCAGTGGTTATCGCACTGTGCTACGAACTTGGGCCGGCTACCCGAGTTCGATTCTCGGTCACGGACAATATTGGAGAATGTCTAAAATGATCCTGGGGGCCTCCCTCAAGTCAATTCTGCCTTAGTAAATGCGAATCACACACGAGCAGTGAACTCGTATGGAGTTCGAGAAAGTAAGTGGGTTTTTGCAGAACACGTCACTAGAGGGGATACAATGGTTGATCCTCGGGACTAACGTAGAGTTGCAGCCAAAAGAGGGAACATGCCGGCTAGGACATCCACTGCAGAAATGTAGAGATTAAATCCGCCTCTGTTAATATTATTAATTTCTAATTATATTCAAATTGACATATTAATAATTATGTATCCAGGAAAGCCATGCTTAGTTATAGGCCTTGCTTTCAGGATGTCCTGTATTTGGTTTTCATTTTGAGATGTTTTCAGCCAATTAATGATGAGTGCGTTAATTATACACGTGGGAGGAAACCGGAGCACCCAGAGGAAACCCACGCTTGCGAGGGGGCGCAACGCTATATCTCCATCCAGATGGAGCAGATGAATATTAGTTGACATTTGCTGTACTGCCTTCTGGGCGAGCCAGGGTATGGGCTCCTCAACACCCATGGGAAGGGAGTTGTGTGTGTGATCCACCAACCCTCGCTGCTGCCTCCACAGTGCTGGATTACAGGCAGCCACGTGCATAGCCATCGCCAAGCGGCCAACTCTTTAAGTTGCTCAGTGGATTAAGATTAAATTGTAGAATCATGAGATGATATCGCATCAGCTTGGGGAGGCCTTCATCCAGCAGCGGATTAATCTTAGATGCTGCTGAAGATGATGATGACGACGACGAGCCGTGTGTCGTGCCGAGTGTAGCGGAGGGCGTGCTGGGCACGACGGCACCCGTGGCCGAGGTCCTGCGTCAGGAACTGCCCCCCTTGCTCGGCGCCGGCAGCCTGGAGCAGATGAATGGGGACTTCCTGCAGCGCAATGCCACCTCGCTCCGGCACTCCCTCGCCGGTGAGTCTGCTGGCAGCCAGGCCCCGTTGTGGCGTATGCTCGCCGCACTCTCCTGCTCGCCGCACTCTCCTGCACGACGCACTCTCCTGCACGACGCACTCTCCTGCACGCCGCGCTCTCCTGCACGCCGCGCTCTCCTAGATGCTGGACTCTCCTGCACGCCTGAGCAGTAGTACGCTCGTTTGCCGCTTGTTGTAGAGGTTCACGGTTCGAGTCCAGCTGCCACAACTGCAGTAACCGTTGTAAATTACTGCTATGACTGCTACGAGCTGTCCACTTCACTCTCAGTGGACGTCGTTAGAGATCCCGTGACATCGTTTGCAAGTGCAGGACAACGTGTGCTACTGGTGTCATGGTTTGGATTGGCAAGTTTGAAAAAATTACCCCGTTAAATTACTTGAATGGAATCGTGCACAGCAGCAATCATTGCCCCCCAACTGTGAAAGTCAAGAGACTCAACTTTCTTGGGTAAACTCGCAAATTACAGGTACTCCTTTACTTACGAACGAGTTAGGTTTCAAAGGTCTGTTCGTAAATCGATTTGTTGGTAAGTCCAACTTTACTCCTGTCGATTCCAAACATATTGTACGGCACGTACATTAAACACTGGTAATGATTTAAAAAGCTGTATAATCTCCTGTAGATGTAGATGCCACTGGTTATTCATGTTCTGCAGATGTAGATGACACTGGTTCTTTATGTTCTGCAGATGTAGATGGCACTGGTTGTTCATGTTCTGCAGATGTAGATGACACTGGTTCTCTAAGTTCTGCAGATGTAAATGCAAATTACCTTTGGTGCTCCTGTTTCCTCGCTTGAAAACATGTCTGCAACGTTGGTCTCTTCTTCTCTTCATCAACTACTAACAGCAATTGCATCATGAACAGCTGCAGACACCTTAGTAACCCTTTCAGTATTTGGGTCCTGAGACTCAAAACAGCCAATGGTTGACACCAAACAACCAACTTACGACTCTCGGTCTGAACAAGCAACTGGACATACAGGTTTGTTAGTATCTCTGAAAGTTCGTAAGTCGAATGTTCGTAAGTAGAGGAGTCTTGGAATAATTTCTGCTTGCCTGTCCTATTGAACACTTGCCTGTCCTATACAACATTTACCTTCCCTATTAAACATTTTCTATTCCTATAGAAGGCCCATAATAGAGTTTTTTGGGGTTATTGGTCACGAAAGCCTACGTGTTAAACTCCTATAGAAGGCTTACTTATCCTATAATAATAGTGTTTATAGATATTAGCGTCTTCATGCAAACTGCAACTTACAAAGCTGCACAATCCGCAACACACAGGCGCAATTATAGATTTCGGCCAATTAGTGAGTGTTTACATGTGGGAGGAAACGAAAGCACCTGGGGAAAACCCTTGCATGTGTAGAGGTGGTACGCGCAGGCGGGGAGGATCGTGAGACAGCGCGTAGTGGGTGGCTACATCACGGTCCGCAGGCAGGTGTCCACATCGAGGTCCGCATAGGCCCCGCCCCCTGGCGCGGAGGGCTGTGTAAGGCGATGCGCAGCAGCGCTCGAGGAGAAGTCAACCAGTGAAGACAGAAGACGGAGGAAGAGAAAGGCCCTGAGACCCCTAGCCCCGCTGCCCTTGTAAGGGCCGGGACTCTGTGCGGCTCAGAGGCGAAACCTTGGGATTCACGGCCCGATGTCCTTGTAAGGGCCGGGCTGTGTAACCCAGAGGTCGAGACCCGTGCTTGGCAAGGCGGGTCCAATAGCTCCCCGTAGGGAGAGCGTAGCCGGAGGGCCTGAGAGCGTGGCCGAGTTAGGCACGCGTAGCGTAGGCTGTGTCTCGGCTGTAACTGTTATTGTTGCACCAGTGTTAATAAATAAGTGCTGCCCCGTCAACTCGTCTCCCGCCGTAATTGAGATATTACACATGCAAGGGGAAAACACTATCTCATTCCGATGGAATGGATGAATATTAGCCCACACTTTGCTGTACCACCTGCAGGTGAGACAGGGCATGGCTCCTCTACGACACCCACGGGAAAGGAGTTTCGCAATGTCTATCTGTGATCCACCAACCCTCCCTGCTGCCTCCACAGCACTGGATTACAGACTATGTGCGGTGTAGCCACCACCACCACCCATCGGAGAGCACTTCCTCTATCCTACGGAGCGCTTGCCTGAGTGAATGCCATCATTGTCCACAGGCAGCAAATGGACCACTAAACCACATGTTGCGTGATGTTTTGTCAGATTTACAAATTTAGGGTATGCAGTGCAGAGGTGATTACTTGGGGGGACTTGGGGGTATAGTTGAATAGTTCCCCCCTAATGAACGACAGTGCTGTCTGCAGAAAAAATGTGACTATTTGTCCCCATCCCGAACGTACCATTCACGTTGTGCCCTGGAGAGACTCACGTGGGTGTTTGTTTTTTCGCAGGGGCACGGATGTTGTTTTTGCTAGATAAGGCTCACCAGGAGAAGGCCCTCGCTATCGCCACCAACCTTGACGAAGCGTTGACGGACAGGAATGTCGCGGTGAGGACTCCCACTCCCTCTCTGTTGCACAGCACTATTTCGCAGATGTAAATGACCATGACTCCTGAGGTACCAGAGCCAAGCTCATTGTTGCTTGAGAGCGACAGAGGAGATGAAGCCTGGAGGTGTCTCTTAAGTCTTTGTGGATTGATCGTTTCTACTGCTCCTGTAAATGCGCAGCAACAGCAGTTGAGACGATGATGGTTGTGGTCCAGATAGCGTGGGGGCTGCCACAGAGAAACGATGCCCGGCAGTGGCTATCGTGCTGCTCCTTGGTGTAGAGAGAGGAGGAGGTTGTGAGTCGCGCTGCTGCTGCGGTGCGGTGGCACAGGCAGCAAGTGATATAGTAATATTATTACGATTGTTAGAGCAAGGAATTACTGAGTTACTGAATCACATTTGCACGGTAAATTCGGCCTGCAGCCATCCCATGGCGGGACAAAGAGCTGAGATGAGGGTATGCTGCTGCGTACCGTCTCATTACACGTACCGTGTCACTCCAATACTGTGTCATACCGCTCAGCAGCGCAGCTCAAGAAAGTATTTCATTGTTGACCGCTCAGAAGCCGCATTAGAACGGTGGGCATTCCGTGTTATTGTAACGGTGCTAGTTCAGCGTTGTGCGAAATTTGTTCCCCCGAAAAACGAACTGAGTGATAGATAAAACGCATTTTGTGAACACCACGAGGACTTAACGAATTGGTATATGTGTCCATTGTGTGACCTTTCCCAGACTTGTACATCTGTGCTGGAGGCCCTGAGAGATGGCAGCCTGGGCTGCGCGAAGGCTCAGGCAGAGACGTACAGAGCGACGTGCCACAAGCTATTTCCATTCGCCAGTGCCTTCCAGCCTTAGTGCGCACCTGGACTTAAACACCCAAATACCTTTTATTCAGGTCTTATTTATGCTTGTTTACCCAGGATAGCTTCACCGAGTCTCAAGGCTCTTTTGCAGGACGGTCCTGCCAAGTTTTTTGCAGTAAGGGGCCGATGTTGATGTGTAAAATCCCAATTATGTAATTTGCAGGTAATTTTTCAGCATTGGCATGTTTTGTTCACTTCCAGTTACATTGTGTGGGGGTATTTTAAGCTATGGGAGGAATCTGGAGAACTCGGAGAAACCCCAAACAGAACAGGGGGAGAGAACATACAAACTCCACCTCACTCTCACTCTGCAGATCAGGAGAACATCCAAACTCCACTCACACAAAGACAAAGTATAGCCTCAACAGACTTTTGGGACCACCTATGAAAGCCGGCACGACACACGAGGAAATGGCTAGCATCATGCCCAGCCACCTGGTACTCATTTGGGGCTGAGTCGACCTAGAAGAAGCCCAGGATTGTTTAAGGTAATCATCGCTAGTGTTGGCCGTGAGAGGGAATCAAACACGGGTCGTTGGGTTTGTAGCGCAGCGCGCTCACTCTTGCACACACACTCTGCAGAACAAGTGGAGTACAAACAAACTCCACTCACTCAAATTAGGAATTGAACCCTGCGCCACATCCTTGCCACCAAAAAAAATGTTCTTTAAAGGTTTTTTTTTTATGCGACATTCCATATGCACGTCGCAGCCGGAACGTTTGATTTGTGTTGTTGACGAACGTGTCGCGTTGCTTGCTTTGAGAGTGCATGTTCACGATGGAGAGAGACAGCTATAGCGTCCGTGTTACACACATCTCAGAAATATCGATATTTTTTCCCAAATATTTTCCTTGCGATAAAATAACTCCTTCGAACTTGGTAGTTTACCAAATGTACTTGCTGAATTAATCATTCCAATAATTCCTGGGTGGCTTTTTGCGAGAGGTTCAGGAATTGGCCACGTACAAATAAATATAAATACAATATCCTGATGTGTTGCGTCATGACCTTTATCGCACGATCGCCTTGGTGACGCTGCGTATCATAGCAGTACTTGCGGGGACCCTACTTCTCTGGGCCTCTATGTGCTATGAAGAAGGGCCGTCGCCTCTTCGATACTGCTGTCTTTTCATGCCCCACTGTTATCGACAAATGCGTTGAGTTTTTGTTTTTTTTATTGAAATTATAGATGCAGCTGGCACTTTTGTGATCATCATAGTGATAATGCGATTTGTAGCATGCACAATATTTCACAAAATTGACCGTGGACTACGAGGCACGTGGAGCCAAAATCCCATTCGCCCCAGAAGCTGGGTGACCTGGTGTCACCACTTGACTCTTTGCCCTCGTTGGCACCACAGGGTATAGTTTTAGGCCAACACTGTATACGTTTGTAGCACCACCACAGGTTGGCCAGCTCCATCTCGCTGACACCAACGCACCTCCTTTTTTTTCCGCACCTCCGATTAGCACGGCTGGGTACGTAAGGCGTAAAATAAGTTCAACATACATATCGGGTACAGTTTTAGTCAGGAGCCACGGTGTAAATTGTAGCATAGTGTCTCATTTATTTAAGGTTTCCCCTCTTGAAGAGCCATTGTTCCACTGGTCAGCCTATCACACGATTACATTTTCTGTGATAAGGCAATGTCACTGATGAGTTGTTCTTTTTCATTCATGCTTGTGCAACACCGCGCACACGGTGGTGTAAATGTTCCGTTTTTTATTTTGACCACGAGAGAATGTGCGTCGACATGGATCTCGTATTGAAAAGTCCGCTCAAGTCCGTATTGAAATATCCCCTCGGCGTGGATCAGACGATCCTGCCGAAAGGTATGCGGTCGTTTTGTTACATGTGGCTCGGCTATTTCGCCGTCGCGTCCGGTCAAAACGTAGGCGGTAAAGTTGTGAAAATGTGGGCAGCTCAATCTGGCTGACACCAATAATTCATGCTGTAAACAACTTCATGTGTCGTCGCAAGAGTAATGTGACAATTGTATAGAAATATATTTTGTATATATAGTATTTTAGCCGAGAATATATTTTCCTTTGAAGGCCGCAGTGTTATTGATGGAAGGAGTGGAGTTTATTTTTTTTGCACCACTGCCAACACAGCAGCATCAACATAATTTCGTAAACTTATTCAACATCACTTAAGTCTAAACCAGGGGTCCTCAAACTTTTTAAACAGGGGGCCAGTTCACTGTCCCTCAGACCGTTGGAGGGCCGGACTATAGTTAAAAAAACTATGAACAAATTCCTATGCACACTGCATATATCTTATTTTGAAGTGAAGAAACAAAACGGGAACAAATACAATATTTAAAATGAAGAACAGTAAAGTTAAATCAACAAACTTGCCAGTATTTTAATGGGAACTATGGGCCTGCTTTTGGCTAATGAGATGGTCAATGTCCGGTTCCATATTTGTCACTGCTAGTCGTAACAAGTGATTCAAGTGTGCATCCGTTAGTCTAGATCTGGTTGGAGATTTCAAATGTTTCATTCTGGAAAAAGTTTGTTCACAGACATAAGCGCTGCCAAAGATGGTTGCCATTTTGAGTGCATGGTTCCTGAGATGAGGATATGTCTCAGAGGGGAGAAATGCATAGAAATTATGAAGGTTGCTTGACTTGAATGCGTCTTTCAGAGAGTCACAATTCTGCAGTTCAGCCAGTTCCATTTGGTAAATTGTATCCACATTTTCAATGTCAATAGAAAATGGGTTACGGAAAAGCTGTATGTCCTGTTCATGGAGATGAAGCTCTTTAAATCTAAATTGGAACTCCTTTTGCAATTTTTCCAGTGAATCCACACATGTTTTGTTTGGGAATGCAACCAATGGTTTTTCTGCTAACAGATTTTGAGTTGTGGGGAGATGGCAGAAGTTTTCCTCCTTCACTTGTTTGATGAGGAGGCCTAATTTTACTTCAAATGCTTTGACATGTGATTGCATATCACAGATGAGCTTCTCATTTCCTTGAAGTTGCACATTGAAACTGTTGAGTAGATCTGTTACATCTGTCAGAAAGGCAAGGTGCCATTTCCATTCTGCATCATTGAGCTCTGGTACTTCTTTGTTTTTTGAAAACAGAAAAGCTGTAATCTGTGGTAGTAAGTCATAGAAACGTTTCAAAACTCTTCCTCGACTCAGCCAACGGACTTCTGTGTGGTACAGAACATCTTCATAGTCAACATTTAGCTCAGACAGAAATTCCTGAAATTGTCTGTGGTTTAGTGCATGAGCTCTAATGAAGTTAACAGAGTCCCACTTCAGTGATTTACTACACAGCGCTTGTTGGTGGATGGGGCAGTGTATGGCTATTGGATGAGAATGGTTATGTTTGTCCATCTCTTGGTTAATGCGAGCAATTACTCCTTTCTTAGACCCCACCATGCTAGGAGCACTATCAGTTGTCACACTGGCTAGTTTAGCCCAGTTCAGCTCCAAACCATTCACAGTTTGGCAAACCTTTTCATAGATATCCTCTCCTGTAGTTGTTCCTTTGATGCTTTGCAGTGCAGCAAGCTCTTCTGTGACTTCGAAATAGTCATTCGTCCCACGAATAAAAATTAGAAGTTGTGCAGAATCACGAACATCATTGCTTTCGTCGAGTGCCAAGGAAAAATAGGAACGTTTATTTGTGGAGTTTTGCAAATGCTGATGGAAATTGTCTCCCATTTCTTCAATCCTCCGTGTAATTGTAGGTCCTGAAAGACTCACTGTACTAAATAAATCGGCCTTCTCTGGACACATCTCTTTGGCAACAGAAAGAAGGCATTCTTTAACAAATTCTCCCTCAACGAATGGTCTGCCAGTGCACACTATTAGCTTGGCAACTTGAAAACTTGCTCGCAGTGATGAAATATTTAGCTGCTTCTGCTTCACAAAAGTATTTTGCTGAGTTGTTAATGTATTTTTCAGTTTTAATATTTTATCTTTTCTCACTTCAACGACCAAACAATCATATTTATCTTTATGTTGAGTTTCATAGTGTCGACGTAAATTGTATTCTTTGAACACAGACACTATATTCTGGCATATCAGACACACAGCTCTTTCCTTGTATTGCATGAAAAAGTAATCATAATTCCACTGTTTTTTTAATATCCTACACTCCGAGTCAATTTTTCTCTTTCTTGACATCATTGTTTCCTAGGGAGTCAAAATTGCTATTGGTAAAATACCAATATATATACAGCGCTACAAAAACAATATACCAGCAATAACTTTGCCCACACAGAGACATACAGACTGCACTGCCCATCAATGCAGTCTGATTGGGGGAACTCCGCTTTTACCCCAGGCTCACACTGGTGCGGGTGCCATTAAAAAGTTAATTACACCTGCAGTTTTGTTCACAGATTGCAGTGCGATCTGCGAACTCGCATAGGAATCTGATCGCATGGGGGAGAAGACCCATGCGATCCGATTTCACTGCAGGAAAAAAGAAGGCACATGTGCCTTTTTTCTTCCGAATCTAATGCAAGTTCAGCCATACAAGCATATGGCTGAACTCGCACTGCTCAGAGATCGCAACAGTATGAACCGGGGCTTACACAACATACAACATATAACCTCATATAATTGAATAGCAATCAGAATATAAATGCACTTACTGTCATTTAAATTGGGTTTCCTACTCCTCGGCTGTCTGTCACAGACCAGCACGGGAAAACAGCAGGCAGCTCCTCCAGAGATCAGAGATCACTCTGTTATTACCCCTCTATCATTTACTCAGCACACGGGAATATCACTGGGAGTGGAGCCGAGGGGCAAGTGAGGGAGCTGAGGGAGGGAGAGCCAGTCAAGCGCAGCCAGGGGAGGGCTGGCAGCCTTAGGCCTGGGGGGCAAGTCCAGTCAATTGGCCCATTGAACCATTCACCAGCGCAGCCCAATGAGTGCCCACCGCCGCAGCTCAATTATTGCTCACCAGCGCAGCCAAATCAGTGCTCGCCACGGCAGCCCAATCAGTGCCCACCACCGCAGCCCAATGAGTGCTCACCAGCACAGCCCAATTAGTGCTCACCAGCGCAGCCCAATTAGTGCTCACAAGCGCAGCCCAATTAGTGACCATGGGCCGGATAAATGCCCTCGGTGGGCCGCATGTGGCCCGCGGGCCGTAGTTTGAGGACCCCTGGTCTAAACAATACAGCGATAAAATGTCTTGCCTATGCTAAGTCACGACCCGACGGCCATGCTGGATTACACTACACCTGAGTGCAATAGTGTTACTCGTGTTACTGGTAGTAATAGCATCTGTCTAAATCAGCTCAAGCCTCCCATAAATGATGTGGCTTCTCTGTGGCCACCCATAATCTTACAAATTGTAAATGTTGTGGTTTCACGCTTCAACACACCGGTCGGCTAAAGTAGTGAACTATTTGTCTTTTGTCAACGTGACACTTTTTTTGCTGATTGGCTGTGTCGGGTGGTGGAGGGTTACGACACATTTATAAATAACGCGATCTAACCCAAAAACCTTCATTATGAATAATATTGGTCGCGAAAGCCTACGTGTTAAACTGACTAATATCAGTTGTAGCCAAAAACTATAGGGCCATACAAAGGAGCATGGGATATGAAGGCAATAGGCAGTACCCACAGGTGTAATGGTAGCACAGTGGTTAATGCACGAGACTATGAACCTGGCAACCCGAGTTTGATTTTTGTGGCCATGGATAAGATTGGTGGCGAGTGGTTGTGTGTCGTGCATACAAAAAACAACACATGATGAACAAGTGTAGCCTTTTTTTGTTTATGAGGTTTTCATAGTTTCAACAAAATCTTACAGAAGCCACAGAGCTTTCGCCTTTACGTACAAGTGCACTTTCACGATATATTGAGTCTCGGGAAGCTGCATTTTGAAGCTCATTGGGCACTCCTCATCCCCCAGTAAATATGAAACGTTGGGTTAACATTAGGGCAGCGTTGGTCTGATGGTTCCAAACATATGCCAACATTGGCCCAACGTTGCATATTTTCCGGGTCTCTACCTTTAACTCCTACAGTTACTACACTGATCAGCAGCGGACTCTGGGGAAAAAACCTCGTCAGTTTGAAAATTACGAGTAAACGATTTGTAAACCTAGGAAACTTATCGGACTTTGGATAAGGCGTTAATTTTCCGACAGTTTGAGCTGCAGCTAATTCTGTATCTGTTTAGACTTGTGGGCTAGAGGCGGGTGGTACCCGCCACTATACATGGTCCAGCCTATGCAACTAAACTCCTGCAGGCCAGGCAACCGCATGGGGGGCGCTGAAGAGTGTGCCCACAATTTTAAAGCACTTTGTCTCGGCCATGATTGCAGCGCACTCGTGTTCCCTTTCGCAGTTAATGTCTCACTTGAACAGCACGACTTTCAAAACATTGAAGAAGCACACCTCACCAGCGTTGGTTAAAAACATAATGCCCTCGCTCGTGGTGCCCACCTGGGTGGGGCAGTGAACCCAATTCTCCCCCTTTACTCGGCCCCAATTCGGGTTGCTGTTGTTCGTGGAATTTTTGTTCTCCCTCCGTTCTGTGAGCGCTTTGTACCGGGCTCGCGTTGAGTTTTAATAAAAATTATATATTAAAAAAACCTCATCGCACTAATGTATGGCATAGCCAAGACCCATTAGTTATCGGCAGTAATTATATAACAAAAAAAACTGTTGATAATGCAGTGGTGGCAACGTACCAGTATACGCCGGTACACCATACCGCCACTTCTCTCAAGACCAAGCGCATGTATGTCACTAGCACTATTCAGAACGGTTCCGATTCCTGTACCGCGATGTTTACGCGGAGAGGAAACGGCGGTGGTCAGGAGCTGTCGCAGAATGCTTCAGTGTCATTCCTGACACCTACACAATTACATTTCGACCACCATTGATATGTCAGAACCTACAGAACTTTTAAATAAAAAATTGTTCGACCTGTTAAGACAAGCGCGATGGAATTTGCTAATCAAATATAAGCTCATTCGTAATTGCGTTTCGGGCGAGATAGCGCGAGTAAAACGCTGACTGTGTCGTACGCCCTTTGCCAACCAAGATGCTTTGGAATTTTAACTCGCGCGACGATCTTACCCAAAAATCGATTTGTGTGAATCATATTGGTCACCAGAGCCCGCTCGCGTTGAATATAGGTTGATATACTTTATATACATACACTGTACACGTATACCATTTGCGAGCAGCTCTACGTGACCACGGCAATATGCACCGCAGTTTGTCGAAGAATTCCTCACAACACTTTGAGTCACAGGAAGTAAATACAGCACCTGTCGGCAAAGAGGGCACACGTGGAAAGCAAACATCTCAAAAGACAACTCCAGCTTTATGTTTGACGTAATTACCCACTGCACAATACTTTATAACCCGTGGCACGTGGCACGCAGCACTGGAAGTGGATGAGAGTCAAGGATAGAATGCATGGGAAAATAAATCGATGGAAAAAAGGAAAAGAGCGGAGAAGGAATGGGATTGAGAGAAAAATGATCGAAGAAACGGGAGCCAAGGGTTCAGGAGAGATGGGAGGAGGAGGAGGCTACATCAGGGTCTCGCCGCCGCTGCTGCATGAAGGAGGAGTGGCATCTGTTCTCACAGCAAGCGGTGGGAAGAGGTTCAGAGTGGGGCTGACCACACAACGTCACGTCGTTTATGGGAGGCTTGAGCTGATAGCTAGATTACTGCACGGCACACACATCCAGTTTAGCAAGCCACAATTGGGGGGAAATGCATTCTGGACAGAACACTAATTGTTCAGGCAGGGGAAAGCAATGCATTATTTCCAGGTTTGTACTTTGGTGTCTGTTAGCTGAGTGTAGCTAGCTTCTGCAGGCTGCTGCAGTTCACCATCAACATTTCCCGCAGGCAGTCCAGCAGCGCCTTAAAGCAGCGGTGACCAATACACAAAGCACTGTGACGATCCGTTCCGGTGGATCTCAAATTGCTCCTCCGCGACGATCCACCACCACCAGAAAGCTACGACGAATAACATTACCCGGGTGGATTTAACCCTGCGATATACGACAGATGTAGCAAGGAGGAGCACCATGCGTTGGTGCAAGTTATACTTTGAACGTATGAATTTGTATCGGGGAATTTTTACTTGCCGTCGGATGCAGCGGAAACTGTTGTGCGCTTACGATGTCGGTGTTTGTTCTGATCTGTCACGAGACCCACAACAGAATCTCTAGTGATCCACTGGTGGGTCGCAGTACATGTTCCAGCCAAAAAGTACTGCTGGTCGCCCTTGCAGGAGGTAATGTATCGTGTGTCTCAACGGGTCTACGACACTACAGAACTTCTGTTCTCCTTCATTGACGCTCAATAATTATAATTTCACTTGAAGCTGTGATATTTGTTTTATAAATCAGTCTCTTTGTTTTGCATAAACAATGGTAAACCTTTCTTGCCAGGCAAACAATATAAGAGGTCCCGATCACCGGTGCTAACGAATGTACGTGTAGGTGTGCGATGATGGCGAGTTGTGGTGTCTTGAGATTTGGGACATTGTCCTGGACTGTGTTACTACATTTCCCAGAGCAAATATATGTGGTCTTCGATGTACGATGGTCCACATTTACGTTTATATAATTCCACCATTGATTTACGACACAGGAACTTGATTTACGATTCATCTTCCGACACGACTTCCGACACGACTTCAAACATATTTGAACATAGTCTGGTTTCAAGTGTTTTTGTGGATGTTTACCTGTTGAACCCTGTTAATTATGGCCGATAAAATTAAAAACAAATCGGCACGTGGTGTTTCTACTGGTTACCATCTATGGGAAAATAGTGGTTAGATTTACGACAGGGTTACCAGGAGCGCATTGTGACATCGTGAAAGCGGGGACCGCCTAAATACGCCTGTCTTTACTGTTGCCGAGCTCGGCACCACAGGCCCAAAACACTAAGCGGCTGGCAAAAAGTCCTATTAAAGTTGTAAAGGATAAGAGCCCAGTACACATGCAACGTTGGGCCAACATTGGCATGTGTTTGGCCCAACGATGCCATGTGGTTGGCCCAACGATGCCATGTGGTTGGCCCAAAGTTCCATGTTAACTGGGAAACTGGCGTGATCCTGTAACATGGTTCTCTTGATCATCCATCTCCTTGGTTTACCTCTAAATCTTTGAAGGCATCCGTTCTCGAGCTACACAAACGGGAATCACGATTCGACAGTTCCACATTTGCCGCGACACGCTGGTAAACTGTCATCCAGAGAGCTTGCAGATTCTGACTCGTACAGTGCCATTTGGGGAAAGGCTGAGACACCCGCTGCGCAAACGGTTAAACACATTACCTGGCGGTGATGCATAAGAACAAATAACAATAAAGAAGAAATATAATGTGACGTTTTGGGCAATGGCCCTTCATAAATGGTGCTATGAAAAAGCCATTACCGTGACGTTATTTGCGACACTCGGCCATCATGTGCTGTTGTCCGGATCAAAATTTTGCCAAATGCGAGAATGACACCGCAAATTACTAAACTGGGACTTACACAGCAGCAATCATCACCTCCTATTGGCAGACTAATGCCGCATGTCACTGTTGCAAATTAGGCTCAGTAATACCTCGGTTAACGAATCCTCTGGGAACGAAGTCGGCCGGGGGTTCCTTCGACCCGCCTATTTTTGCCAAAAAATTATAGAAAAAATACAAATATATTCAGAAATGATGCAAATACATTTTAAAGAGTAACGCTTTAAATCCGTATTCTTCAAAAATTTACAGAGGGGGGCCACTTTCGCCGATAAGATACCAGTGTGAGGGCCGCCACACATTGGGTTTGGCAGCACGATGATGGGGGTGTTCTCAGATTTGTGTATTGTCGGGGGCCCCACGTTGGGGGCCGCACTAAAGGCCACCAGGGGCCACCATTGGCCTGCAGGCCTTGCAACAAAGAACACTTTTAAATGCTACGTGTGTCCTGTAGACGCAACTGAGTGGGGTTTATGTCCTGTACATGATCAGCAGCCAATCAGCGAAGAGCTCTGGGAGTCCCCCCTCACGCGGCGCAATTAGCGGCGCGCTTCCCACTCTTCCCTCCGCCATTGCTCAAGCTCCTCGCGTTGGTGAAACGTTATCGTGGTTTTTACAGTTTTAAAGTGATTTTACTAACCCCATTATGTCATCCAAACAACGAACATCTCGTGCTAGTGGCCTTACTGGGCAAGAAGTGCAGCGTGGAAATCAATTTCTTTGGAAACGAAAATGCAGAGTATAAGGAGGGTAGAGGCAGGAGAGATAAAAAGTGAATCGGCTTGTTGGTGAGGGTTGACGCAGTTCACCTGAAAGACCATTTTATAAACCAAGCAGATAAAGTGAAAGTCGACTGTGCAGCAATGTGTGCGATTGCACCCCCCATCTCTGAAGTCCTGCAATGCATCCCTATGCCTCCTATGTTATATTGACCTCTGGTAACGAGTTTCTGATAACGAAGTGACATCATGGAACGCATCTACATCGTTAACTGAGGTATTACTGTATCCCAATCTTGTAAGTTGTCACCTGGTTAAACAACAACTACATTTGAAACTTCCACTGAGAAATCGGTCCAAATTTTAATTATTACTAACGTTTCTCAATTTGGGTTACACATAGCAACACAACCTCCCTACTATGTGGAACGTAGCGCCTTTGTCATGACAGTCGTCCTGCTCTTTAAATAGCGTCACGAAATAGCAAATGTGCCCAATTGTTATCGTCGTTAATACACGCGTCGTAAAGTAGCCCGGAGATGGTCTGAGAGTAGCGGTGGGTACAAGCGTGGCCCATGTGGAGGCCGCGACGCGGCTGGCGGTGGCAACGCTCGGCCAACTCTACACCTGGAAGTCGAAGGTGAGGTCCGACTTGCCCAGCTTCTGGCGGTAGACGCTGTCGAAGCGTTCGTTCATGGAGACGGTGAAGATGTCCTTCCAGAGACCCACGCGGCCTGCACGCAAGCCCGCCGGGGGGAGACGCGCGCAGACTACAATCGCATCAACCAAGCCGACGTCGGACCTACGTTGGCATGCGGTTTGGAACCTTGGACCAACGTTAACTCAACGATTTCACGTTCACTTCGGGGGATGGCACCTGGTGCCGCGCTCGGCCAGTGAAGCTGATTTTAATTGTAACACCCACCACGACGTTTTGCGGCTGTTTGTAAACATCCATTTAGGCTCAAACATGCTTAAATACTCATTAATTCATAATATATTGGGTTGTTGGGTTAGATCGCGTAAATATGTATCGTTAAACCCGCCACCACCTGACACACCCAATTAGTAAGGTTTGTCACATAAACACAACATTCCAATTCATTACTGGTGTACTGACATAGAATTGGTCACTAAGTAGCATAGCGCTGGCTGCTGGCAGGGAAGGGGATCTGCAGCTTGTAGGAGCCCTGACTGACAGCAGGCCACGTGATGGACCCGAGAAGGATCTCCGGTAAAAGTTATGGAAGGGACACGTCGAGAGCCCGCTAGTAGTTCCAGAAGGGGGGCGTGGCCGGGGTGAAGTGAGGCCGGGGTGAAGTGAGGCCACGCTAACAGGATAAAAGGGGACCCCGAGCGGGAGCTCGGGGCTGTTGTTTGGAGTGGGATCCTTGTCATTGCTGCTGAAGATCGTCACCATCGCCGCTGTCGCCGCTGTCGTCTCGTGCCTTCGTCGCTGTCGTATCCACTTGATAATTGCGCTGCTTAGACGTAGTTGGCTGTCTTAGTTCAGCGCCGTCAGTGTCGGACGGCTAGCGTTGTGTGTAGGCTAGCAACCAGTGTAGAGTTGCGTATATACTATAGACAGATTGTGTAACAGCGAAGGGAGTGTATTGTATATAGTGTACACGGTGTGCTCGGTGTTTGATTAAATAATTGCCTCCAAGAAGTGACGTCTCAAAGTCGGCCACAACACGAGTAGACCTCACCGGTGTGTTGGAGAGCAAATCCACAACATTTACAATCCTGAGTACACATTTACGATCTGTACTCAGATTTACACGATATAACCCCCCAAAAAACCTATATTATAAATGATATTGGTCGCGAAAGCCTTCGTGTTATACTAATTAATTGGCTGATGTATAGAGCTTGGGGAATTGATGGTAGCGCCGGCTCATCACCATGGCTGCTGCCTTGCTGCTTTGGCTGTGGTTTCTCGGCGATTGTAAGAGATGCTATACAGTATATAAAACTACAGTACACATAATTACTATTACTGTATTCTCCGGATTATAAGATGCTTCGGAAAGTCAGATGCACCTAACGCTTGTGCCTGGTGTTAATAAAGTTATACAGATCCGGTCACACACAAGAATATAAGCAGCACCCCTGATCTCTGCTTTAAATAATAGGGTTAGTAGGAGGAGAGTGCGTCTTTGAAAAGTCTAATTGGATGTCGGTTGCGGTGCTGATGAAATCCAACATAGGGAGACTTCTCACCGTACCTTGCTGCAGGCTTCCAACTGCAAAGTGGAGGAACAAAACAAAAAGGTTCAGTTAAAAGGGTTTCAACTTGGGAGAAATTACAAAATAGGTGAGTAGACGATATATATATCTGTCTCTCCATGCAAACAAATGAAAGGATTGCTCCTGAAACAACCCAACCTGGAAGTGCTTAATGTCAGCAGCATTGATTCAAGACAAGCAAAACACTGATGAATGTATGCACAACCATAACGCCATGCGGCTGATGGGTTGTGTGAGGATAAATACTTTAAAAATAGATTGTGGGGAGAGGCATATGCAGGAGATATTGAGATATTGTCTGCTTATTTTATGTTATATATCTTCCACAATGATACACAATAATTGTGAAAATAAATTAATCTTACAAACTCCGGGATTGTTAAAGACTACTTCATCGACCTGAACTTGACCCAAGGTAATTACTCGGTCCAAAAACCAACACTGAGGTTGTCTTCTGCTTGTGTATCATTCGCATCCATTTTGTACAACGAGGGTCGATGTCACGCAGAGGTTTGTAATGATATTTTTTTTATCAACCACAGTGGAGAACTGGCCTCGATTGCTCTGACGTGGCGCAAGCACTCAATTGTTTAAAAAAATAAGTTAATATTATAAACTATATACGAAATATTTTACCAGGTAAAGCCCACTAAGCTTTATAGCTCTTTTTTCAGAAGCGGCCTGGCCACAAATGATAGCTCAACGAAGTGGCTTACGTGGAAATGTATATCAGCAAAATACTTTAAACGCATGTTGTTTCTAAATGTGGAGGGAAACCCTGGAGGATCTGTAGAAAAATCCACGTGACTATGGGGAGAGTAACATGCAAAAGCCGCCGTTGGTACTCGGGCGAAAAAAATATGAGAGGATCTGGTGTGTTCGGTCGCAGACTCCAGGATTCAGTATTCTACTCATCTAAAGAGCCTTGGCACCGTACTCGACCAGAATATGTTGTTTTATCACCACTTGAAAAATATCGTTAGATCCTGAAACTTTCATATCAGGGATCTACGACACATTTTGACCACTATTGAGTCGTGACATAGCCACCACGGTGTCGTGTAGCATAGTATCGATGAGGCTCAATTATTGCAACGCACTACTCTGGGACGTCTGCCAAAAACATTACCAAGCTGCAGCATATACTAAATTACTTGGCATGTGTAGTGACGTACTGCAAGATCCAACCGTCTCCTGTATGTGTATGAATGTTGAACTTGTTTCATACTGTACATAGCCAAACGTTCTAGTCGGAGATGTAGGGGAAGGACAAAAAAACTAAACAAAGCATTTCTAAAGAAATGATTTTCAATCTATGTGATTTAAAAGTGCATGGCTCCAGTGGCTTCCTAATATTGGAAATAACTGAGCGTGCAATGCTGTGACCGTCTTTGTTCCATGGCTAGCCAAAAGCGTCTGCGAGTTCACGTGATTGGCTTATGTCCCTTGACATCTGAGCCATGTCCCTGTAGCTCCTGCCAATGGTGACAGTCCTGGGCTGTGATGGTCATTGTAACAGAACTGCTGGGCTCTGTGCCTCGCCAGCCGAGTCTATACATCTCTATGTAACTCTCTGATCTCTGTCTCACTCTGTGGTTCGCTATTTAACTATGGCTATCTGTGTAATTTTCAAGGATTGTCACCTTTCCAAGGATTACTCTTTGGTTCTTTTGGTAAAGTCACGTAGAAAGAAAAGAAATTTAATAATAGAATACGACGTTTCAATTGCAACACAAGCAGTCGTCATCATGTATAACTAAATTTGAGATAAACAAAACATAGACACGGAGACACACAGACAGACATACAAGCAGAGATAGACGCACACCATCATGGTTTTTTTTCTACGTGACTTTTCCTGAAAGAACCAAAGAGTAATTCCTGCAGTCACGATAGCTTCAAATCAAGTTTCTTTCCAAGGATCCTCACCTTGATGTGGTGGAAAGGCTTGAGTGCTACTGGAGCTCTGCGCAGAACACAACCTCTGCATAACACATTGTTCCAACAAAAAGCCAGATATAAGACCACGTGGAGACTCCTACGCTCCAAGCATTGGCATTTACTGGATTATATCCTTGTTCGCCAACAGGATGCAAGGGACATACTACACACCAGAGTCAGGCCCAGCGCCGACTGCGATACAGACCACAGATTGGTCAGAGCAAAAGTCACCCTCAGGATCAAGCCACCACACAAGAATAAAGGTCTGCACCCCAAGAAGATCCAAGTAGAGAAGCTCCCCCTGTTAAGGGAGAAATTCTCCACGGAAACACAAAGATTGGTTCGATGAGAATGATCCGGAAATCAAATCACTCCTCCAGACTTAACGGTCCTATCATTCCAGACTACTTGCCTGTTCCAATGACCAAGCCACAAAAGCTGCATACAGCGTTGCATACAAAACCTTGCAAACAAAGCTGAGAGTCTTCAAGAACAGCTGGTGGACAGACCTCGCAGTAAGGACACAGCTGTATGCAGAAGTGGGGGTCACGAGCATTCTATGAAGCTCTATGCTCAGTGTATGGACCCTCGCACCAGACATAGCCCTCCTAAGATCATCAGATGGCACAACCCTTGTGACAGACAAGGAAGCTATCATGGTGCTACCCTCCCAAGTTCCGTACAATCGCGCAGCAACTACACGTCGGACAGAAAGGCCAGGTCAAACACAAAGGAAGCCTCTCAGACAGCTTTCTCATCAACAATGGGGTCAAGCAAGGTTGCGTGCTGGCACATACACTCTTCGCCATATTCTTCAACCTAATGCTCCAGGAGGCAAAGGAGGAGCTGACAGAAAGCTTCTACATCCGATTGTAATAAGAGGGTGAATGAGAGACGTTTCAGGAGATGTGTGTGTATAGATGTTAAAGTTTTTTTTGCACCATACGTAACAAACCGTGCTAATGGTAGGTGCTACGCAGTCAAGGGGGGGGACAGGGGGCGAGGAGGGGTGAAGGGGAGTCGGGGCGGCACCTCGGCTGATGGGAAGTGCGTCGGTGTTGCAGCAGTGGTCGATGATTTGCTGGCAGTAGGCGACCATGCCCTCCAGGTGCGCTCGCTCATAGGAGACGCCCAGGAAGGAGGAAAGCCTCCCGAGGACCCTGGGCAGGTCCTGCAGCACCGACAGCAGCAAACGGTCACATTCCGATGTTCCTCCTCCTCCTCCCCCCTCCTGAAATACTTTCCCACGGATGACACGCAACGAACGGTCGCGTGCCGCGGCGGTTGGAATTGCGAACAAGCCCAGAAATCGGTCGTCATTACCGATTCACGATTGGTCTCTCTTGGGCTTAAACCTTCGTGTGGGTGTAATATCAGAGCTAGAACCCTCCACCGCCTGAAACAGGCTAACTAATGTGCCGATTTGATGCGTTTTTTTCCCAGCAAAACCGGTTACGTTGAAAAGCGAGCATTATGTTGAGGATTTTGGAGATTATGCGCAGCGTCATCAGGCGTCGGCAGGAGCTCGGCGCTAGATCAAAAGTGTTTTCCGATCCGGGCCCTTGAGTAGATGCGGACGTGCGTTGCAACATTACGAACCGCTAGGTGCGCTGGCAAGCGATATCACGTGACCACTCGATTTGCCCGGCCGTGTCGGGAAGTGGAGGGTTCTCGATGTAGTTGACATTTTATGCCCACGACTCAACCCCAACAGGAGTGGGTGGGTAGGTGAAGGAGGTGGGTGTGGATCGCTGGGTTCATACACCGCAGTATGTGAACCACTGTGCCACCGCTCAACCTCCAAGTTGCTTACCCTATCTTCCACTCTACACACGTGTCCCACACAGAACAACTTCCTCCTTATTGCATCTACAATGTTGTATTCCCATATTGTATTCTAAACATACAAGTCTGAATTCCTAGCATCGTCCGCATACGTCTACACTGGATTACCAGAAGTGCCATTTTTAGTCGCTGAAAGTCTCACTCTGTGACAGGTGTGGTGGATAAAAATCCACGTGATCACAGGGAGAACATGCAAACTCCAAATATATAGGTGTCAGGGTTGGGATTGAACCCACGACCCTCCTGTATACCAGGCAAGTGGAAGCTTTCACCACCACCGCCCGGCTATTTTGCCGCATAACGCGAAGACAACGAGCGCTTGGGCGCTGCAGCACAAACCATGTGCAGATCCTCGTATTTCACGAAGAGGATGTTTTCATCATTGCGGTGTGCCCAGAAGTCCTGCACGTGCTCGAACCACGATCCGTAGCCCACTGGTGGTGGTGGTGCCGGCAGAGGGAAAGTAAGGACGAAAGAGAGAAGGAAACAGCAGATAGTTCATATGCCTCTTTGTTAATTGAACACAAAGCACTGTACATACAACGCTGTGCCAAGAGAGTTTTCGGTCTTGTTTGATTGGTATTCGATTTCCATCATCATTGTCATCGGCCATGGTTATTCTGCAGTTGAATGAAGGCCTCCCTAATGCAGCGGCCTCCTGAAATACGAGTTGCGGAGTATTTGTCATGAAGAAATTAAATGCACATGAAGCCCAATTTGCGTCCCATCAAAATCTGCTCTCGCCATGCGTTATTCTGCTCACACGAAATATTTTGGGCCATTTTCAATGGGGACATTTTTAATTGCCAAAAAGTTGATTGAGCTATTAAGGCTTTCGGCCAGAGTATTGCCGCCGCATTTGCAGAGCTCCCGGATGTGAACTGCGAGCGAGGCATGAGACGCATAAGGGAATGCCGTGGCGTTGGGCCCACGCCAACCGAGAGAGAGAGTGGGCGCTCCGTTCACGTTGCTGTCCGGCCGCGGGATGCATGGCCACAGAGGGAGGGCACAGCTGCCAAGGAACGGCTTCAGAGGTGACCCCCCAGCGTTTGACCCGGAATTGATGTTGGCACGGTCGTTGGGCCCTAGAGCCGACACTGCCAGGGACTGCCAAAATCTCAGCCTCGAAAAGAGATTCACAACGGATTTGAGGATTCTGTGATATCCTTCATGGATGGACTGCAGGCAAGGGATACCGCGTCACAGATACAGTATAAGTATGTATGTCGGTTGAACGTTTTTCGCACCTACGATTTGCACGATTGGCTATATATGGTGCAAAAGAAGATACATTCAACCATGCTAATTGGATGTGCGCGGGAAGGACAACAAACTAAACACAAAAGCAGTTCTAAAGAAAAAAATTTTCAATTTAGATTATAAAATGCACAGCTCCAGTGGCTTGCTAATATCGGAAGTACGCGCGTTCCAGACAGCCGCAGACAAGCATCTGAAAGTGCGCGATTGCTGTGACCATCTTCGTTTGATGATCAGCCAAAAGAGTTGTGCCGGGATAGCAGCGATGGTGCAGGCAAAGTGGGGAGGCGGGGAGTAATAAGGGGAGCGGTGGTGCTGTTGCGGTTCGCGCGCTGCGCTATGTACCTGGCGTCCCGAGTTCGAATCCCGCTCATGGACAAGACCAGTGACGTTCATCTGAACCAGTCCTGGGCCTCCTCTAGGTCGACTCAGCCTCAAATGAGTGCCTGGTGCAGTGTGTAAATATTTCCACGAGGGAGACAAAGGCGGCCGGGCATGGGGCTGGCCGCCCACGTCCTCGTGTGCAGTGCCGGCCTTCATAGGTGCTCGCTAACAGTACTTGTCTCGACAGTCTGGTAAGGCTACACAGGGGATGTTTTCTCTTTGGGAGGGAGGTATCGGCTGGGGATCGTAGACAAACGCTTCTGGAGTTTGGCGGCACAGGCGCAGTGAATCGTGGACGGGTGAGAGGCGGCATGGCGGATCTCACGTTTGTCGTAGATGAAACGGCGGCAGAAGTCCTGGAAGGTACCCCGGTAGCTCATGGAGCGCAGCGAGCGGTGGAACTGGTAGTAGGAGACCACCAGGTCCTTGGGGTTCCTGGCCATGTACACGAGCTGCAGCGCCACGGGCACGTACCGACATTACCGCGCGTCACCGCCGACTAGCCGTGGGACGCATAAATAGACGGACGTCAGGCGAACGTTGGCATGTGGTTAGATCAACGTTGGCCCAACGTTGGCATGTGGTTAGATCAACGTTGGTCCAATGTTAACATGTCGTTGGAACCATTGGACTCACAGCCCAAGTTCCACGTTTAATCGGGAAGTACAGAACGTGGTAGTTGGAGGCGGCCTACGCATTAGTACACGTGGCAACGCCGTTCAATATTGATACGTGCGCAGGCTGTGGATACCACGGCAAGGGGTGGGGTGAATTAGCTCAATGGAGAGCACGCATTTCCCACAGGAGTATTCAACAGAGACCTGCAGCTCTGAGTTTCCTGTTGTCAACATACAATTACAACCCTGGGAAATAAACCCCTCCCAAATCTGGACTCGAGTTCGCCAAAATTCGGGCTAAGCCAGTTAAGATTACCGAAATAATGAAAATAATTTGCAAAAAAAACTTTGAGCTCTAAGCTGCATGCTGTAGGATGGTGATCTTCGCTAATCCTCTGAGGGGGGCCACTTTCGCCGATAAGGGGCCGTTCTTAGATGACGTCACGCACCTAGAGGGGGGGAGGTGGGTCAGACATTTGTGACGATGTGTGACGAGGGGGGGAGGGGGGGGTTGAGAAATGTGACGTCACATCAAAATGCGCAACTTTAAATAAATATTAATTAAATAGAATTGTTATAACAACACTAATTTTGATTATTTTTATTATTAACTATTTGATTATTCAAATGTATTAAGGTCACCTTTAATTTATTCCATGAAGGAGCATTTTGCTTCTCCTTGGGGAAATGGAGAAGCATCAATTTTGTAAAAAAATAAAATGATTGTAATTAAACATTTTGATTCTAATGATTCTACCAGGGCTTTTCATTCTGTGAAATTAATGTGTGATTGTTATAATTGTACTCTTCATTTTGCTTCGTTCTACTACAAAGTTTCAAGTATTTTTTTATAGTTATAATTACTTGTAATATTTTATAATTATAAGAGACTTTCAATATAATATTCTGAACATCTGCAGTTTTAGTTAGACGTTAATATTTTCAAGTAAATTTTATGCTAAATTTCAGCTTTCCAACGCCTCCTTTTTAATCCGTGTTTTCTCTTACAACATCAGAGTGCAGCGCCACATTAAATACGCATTACAATGACAATAGTTTAAAGTGATTTGAAGCATGTTTTGTTTTCTTAATGGAAATATGATTTTAGGGAGGGGGGCAGAGTTTTGTGACGTCATATTTGAGGGGGGTCTGACTTTGTGTGATGAGGGGGGAGGGGGGGGGTCAAAAATCGGCCAAAATCGCGTGACGTCATTTATGGACGGCCCCTAAGACATCATCAGTATGAGGGCCGCCACACATTTGAAACCATTATGATTTGACAGCAGCACGATCATGGGGGGTGTTTTCACATTTGTGCATTGTCAGGGGCCGCAGTAAAGGCCACAAGGTGGCCACCAGTGGCCCGTGGGGCCTTGCAATGAAGAGCATTGCTGAGATGGTGCACCTATGTGCACTATGAATTCTAGAGCCAATGCATTTGACCTAACTGTTGTCAGTGAGCATGACCTTTGCTTGGGGTCTCTCTGTGTTGTATTTTATAAATATTCCACAACACTCTTCAACAGCGCTCGTTGAAGCATCTTAACATCACAAGCATCGCCCATCCTGGCGATGCTCCAAGCCTTTTGGAGGCCACGCTCGTCCTCAATTACCCGGGCCTTTCCGTCCTGCAGCTCCTTGGGCAGGAACTGATAGGGGAGGTGGCTCTTGATGATGCGGGGAGATGGCAGCACCTGCAGCACAGCAACGGTCACAGGCTCACGATATTGATAACAATAATAATGGTTTGAAGCTTTCGTGACTGCAGGAATTACTCTTTGGTTCTTTCGGTGAAGTCATGTAGAAAGAAAATAAATAAAATAATAGTTATTTGAATTATTTTCTTTCTACTCTGGTTCTTTCGGTAAAGTCACGTTCTTTCGGTAAAGTCACGTAGAAAGAAAATACATGAAATAACTATTATTTAATTTCTTTTCTTTCTACTCTGGTTTTTTCGGTAAAGTCACGTAGACAGAAAATAAATTAAGTAACTATTATTACATTTATTTAAATAACTTTTAGTATGGGATTTGCTCGCTCTCGTACAAGAGAACGACTCGGAGGCGTGCGAAGGAACTGTAGACGAGAGGGGGAGGCAGCCACACGATGAGCCGGCGCCAACAATTGCCCAAGCTCTGAGGTCATCTATTTATTAAAGGGCATACAGGCCAATTAATGTGTGTTTACATGTGGGAGGAAACCGGAGGGCCCATAGAAAACCCCACGTGTGCGAGGGGGCAACACTCCATCCACATACAGATGGAACAGATGGAGATTAGCCCATGCTTTGTAATGCTGCCTTTTGGCGAGCCAGGGCACGGCTCCTCCTCGACGCCCACGGGAAACGAGTTTCACAGCCATCTTTGCGTGATCCACCAACCCTTGCGAATGCCTCCACAGCACTGGGTTACAGGCCACGTGCATGGCCACAACGAACAATGAGGAAACTGCGGCTGAGTGGACACACGGCATGACACCGGTCCAATTTTGTGTGTTTAGTTTGTTGTCCTTCCCCCGCACCTACGATTAGCACAGTCGGTTATGTACGGTGCGAAAGAAGTTCAACATACGTCCTATCGTCTCCACCATTAACTCACCCACCTACAAACTGGCCCGATTTCTGTCTGAGACCCTGCTTCCTTTCACGGGCAAGTCCACCTCAGCTGTACTTAACTCAGCTCACTTGGTTTCTCTAATCAAGGACATCTCACTGTCTCCAGATGATTTGCTTGTCAGTTTCGATCTAGTCTTTCTGTTCACCAAGGTACCTGTACCTGACACGATTGCAATAATTGAAGACTTGGTCCAACAAGGACTGAATCCAGATGTACCAAATTTGCTAAGGCACTGTCTTACCAAAACATACTTCACCTGGAATGGTACATTCTGCAACAAAATGAGGGTACTCCAATGGGTTCTGCCTTATCGCCAGTGGTAGCGAATGTTTTCATGAAGAAATTTTAGACAGATGCCATCCAGACATCCACCCTACGTCCTTCCTTGTGGAAGAGATACGTAGATTACACGTTCGTCATCTGGCCACATGGCCTGCCAGCACTGAAACAATTTCTCAACCACATCAATTCCATACACCTGTCTATCAAATTTACTATGGAAGTGTAAAAGGATGGCAAGCTACCATTCCTGGATGTTTTGATCGAGAAGAGACCTGATGGCTCGTTGGGACATTTGGTCTACAGGAAAGCCACTCACACGGATGCCTATCTAAAGCCTGACTCCCACCACCATTCAGCCCAGAAGAATTCCCTCATCAAAATACTACATCTCCGAACAGCACCATCTAGCTATTGAGTTGGAGCACGTACACCAAGCCCTCAGGATGAACGGATACTCGGACCGTACAATCCGCAAAACTGCCTCCCCAGCCATGGCGAGACAACCTTCTGAGGATCCAACCAAAATCATCACTTTACCATACATAGCAGGGCTTACCAAAAAGATTTCCAAAATATTAAACAAACACAAGATCCAGGTTCTATTTCAACACAGCACACAACATCCGTGATTTAATCCCATCTGTAAAGGATGTGATTCCTGACATGCAATACCCTGGTGTCTACAAACTGAGTTGTGGTTGTGGCAGCAGTTACATTTGGGAAATGAAACATGTCTCGGACCGCGTTCGTGAACACAAGGCAGATCTGAAACACGGTAGGACCAATACCTCTGCCGTTGCTGATCATTGTTTTAACGCTGTGGGCTCACACGAAATTGTTTTTTTCAAGATGGAGGTACTCTGCAAACCTACTGGCTAGCTTCAGAGATTTGTTCATGAAGCCGTCCAGATATATAAACAAAGACAAAACTTCAACCAAGAAGATGGGTACAAACTGAGCAATCATTGGAAGAACGTTATTAACCGGGTAAAGTCTTAACTGACTGTGATGTTTCCATCCTACCTGCCTATGTCGGCTATTATTTCCTACTATCTGTGTCTCTCTCTCCCTGTGCCTCTCTCTTAGATCTCTCACATGTCCTTTGGATTGCACACTCATGCTCACTTGCCTTTTGGATTGCACTCTCATGCTCACATGTCCTTTGGATTGCACTCTCATGTTCACGTCCTTTGGATTGCACTCTCATGGTGCTAATCTCTCATTAACACTGCTGTTGTGCGCATATGCGGGCATGATACTCTTATGCGGTGACGGAAGCTCATTCATGCTAATCTCCCTCCCTAACCCCTCTCTCCCTAATCTCCCCCATTAACACAACTGACGTGCTTGTGTCTGTGGATGGTATTCCTTTCCAGCTCAGACCCCGCTTGCTTGCCCATCGCCACATATATAACCTTATTGTAACAGCTCTCTCGCTGGTTCAGCAGTTCCACTGCTGGATTATATTTTTTTCCGCCTGAGGATGCCCGCGTGTGTTGCGATCGAAACGTCGTGATTTATTTTATTTTAAACCTACGTGACTTTACCGAAATAACCAAAGAGTATACGTACGTATGTTGGTTATGGGGTAGGAATGGAGCAGTTGGGGTACCTTTACTGCGTCCAGGCCAGGCTGCGGGTACTCGAGCACGGGGATGTGATCGTCGATGTTCATGAGGGCGCTCTCGTCCACGTCGGTGCCGTGGCTCACCAGGAACACCACCTCCTGCAGCAGACTCGTGCCTGCCCAGCGCCGTGCCGGGCCCCGTCAAGAGAAGCGCGCTTTCTCCGTGCCCCCTCGCTCTCCATTCTCTCCGTGCCCCCTCGCTCTCCATTCTCTCCGTGCCCCCTCGCTCTCCATTCTCTCCGTGCCCCCTCGCTCTCAATTCTCTCCGTGCCCCCTCGCTCTCCATTCTCTCCGTGCCCCCTCGCTCTCCATTCTCTACGTGCCCCCTCGCTCTCCATGTGATCTCGCTCTCCATTTTCTCGCTCTCCATTTTCTCGCTCTCCATGCCCTCTCCGTCCTCTCTCTCCTCTATCGCCCACTCCATTCTCTCTCTATACTCTCTCCATGCCACTCACTGTGTGCCACTCAATCCGTCTGCCAATCAATCTGTGACGTACAATCAGTGCCAATCTAGCACATCTAGTTAATAGGATTAATGGATCGTTCATAAACACTCTCGGTACCATTGTTTTGATTGCAAATGTTGGTAATGAGAGCAGAGGAGGGACACTCACAACAAAGATCGGAGCCCCTGGCAGATTAAACCCAGCGAGGTGGCACAGTGGGGAGCACAGGTAGTGGCATCTGCCAGTCATCTCAGTCAACCCACGGCACCTGGGTCTGTTCCGTGACACCTTCTGGCCAGCAGTGAGACCCTTCGACACTTAGTGGCGGCCTCAAAGTGCACCTAGCCTGGCAAAAGTGGTGACGTATCTTGTAATTCATATTCTTGTTTCTGTACTGTTTACTCACACATTGTCTTCAACGTGTGCCTATACTGTTAATTTTCAGTCTGAATAGAAGCATTACATTTCATAAATAACTTAAAAACAAGTGCAGATGTAGAATGCCCGAAGGGACAGTCTGACTGGATAATGCATTGTGATCGTCGTGATCTGTGTGAGTCACACAGATACAGCACCCTGTGTGTACACACACACACCACCCTGTGTGTGTACACACAGACAGACACACCACCCTGTGTGTACACACAGACACACCACCCTGTGTGTACACACAGACACACCACCCTGTGTGTACACACAGACACACCACCCTGTGTGTACACACATACACACCACCCTGTGTGTACACACATACACACCACCCTGTAAGTACACACAGACAGACACACCACCCTGTGTGTACACACATACACACCACCCTGTAAGTACACACAGACACACCATCCTGTGAGTACACACAGACAGACACACCACACTTCTGTTCTACATCCGCTATGGCGTTATCCTTCGGTCCAGCCAACACCCAGCACACTTTAACGCGTCTCGTGTTGCTCACGGTGACAATGCCTTTTGTGACTGGCAGCTTAAATAACTCGGCAGGGGCGCATTGAGCAATTAGCTCCCAATGACATCTCGACCGTACCCCCGTTACAAAACACGCAAATGGTGTTTGCAATTCGCTAGATAATTACTGCTTTTGATTCGCGTGCAATTTAGCAGTGCGCGTGTCCTCTTGTTGAGGACGCACGGGCGGGTTCGCACGCTGAGAGGGAATTCGCTTCTCAGCTGCTCAAGCCGCAATCACGTACGAGTCTGGAATCTTGACCATTTAATTATTTTAATAAGAGGCTTAGAAATAGGACACGAAATTGTGAGTCCGCGATATTTATAAAGGCCACGTTTGTGAGTTCCCGCAATAGGCGCGTTGTTTTGAATCGATTACGGGATTCCCATTGTGCACAGGTCTGGCTGTGAACGAGTTATGTTTTTTGTAACATCTCCCTGCCTGTAGTATTCTATGCAGCCTTTCCATGCCACTGTGGTGCCTCCGCTCCTGCAAGTGGCTGCCTGTAATCCTCCAGCACTGTGGAGTCACCAGTCAGGGTTGGTGGATCACTGCACTGTTGTTGCGAAACTCCCTTCTACCCATGGACGTCGAGGAGGTGCAGTACCCGGGCTCGCCAGGAGAAGGCGGTGGCAGCGAAATGTGGACAAATCGCCAGCTGTTTCCATCTGTACGGAGGATGGGGTGTAGCTACCCCCTCGCGCAAGGTGTGGGTTTTCTCCCCACGTGAATAATAAATACGACTCGCCATTTATTGGCGGAACACATCTAAAAATAAATAAGCAATCTGACAGAACCCTCCTGAAAATGACTCCTGCGACTCAGCGTGTAGCCTTAACAGTAGCGCCACCTACGAATTCCGGATCGGCACACGAGGGTGTGGGCTGGGTGGCGTGGTCAGAACCCGCGTCACAGTGATAACAACCGCCCGGACCCATGTGTAGCACACAAACACAGCAAGCAGCACACACGCAGCACATACATCAGCACATACATCAGCACACACGCATTACACAGAACACACGCAGTACACGCAGCACACACCGCACACGCAGTACAAACAGTAAACACGAAGTACACAGAACACACGAAGTTTTCATGCGCCATAGAGTAAGCACACTCAGTACACCAATAAACACGCAGCACACACAGTACATATACAATATACACCGAACACGCCACACACGCAGTGCACACCGAGTATATATTCTGTACACTCCGCACGCAGCACACACACAGTACACACCACACACAGCACAACGTGGAAATAGTAGTTGGTGTGTCGGTACGGTGTGACGTGCTGAATACAGCACGTCGGTTACGTGGGATGCGTGTGCCACGTTCGCGTGCCAGTAAATGGGCACAAATTGAGCACAGAGCGTTCATTGTCCGGCTGTTCAATAGCCCGGAGTGGGATCGTTGTGATGGCTGTGATCGTTACAAAGCGCGGCCGCGGCGAGGGAGGGCCGCTTGGGAGGCGATGCCGAGGCTGCGTCCCGGTGGTGCGACACGCGGCCTCAGCGCGCCCGTGTGCAGCGCCCCCGCCCATTTCAGCGCGGTGCTCGCCCGGCCCAGCACCGCCCAGCACCATCCTGCACCAGCCAGCACCCTGCACTACCCTCCACCACCACCCAGCTACCTGCACTACGCAGTACTATCCAGTACCTTGCACCTCCCAGCACCATGCACTACCCAGCGCTACCTAGCACTATCCAATACTCGGCATTAACCAGCGCACAGCACCACCCTGCACCATCCAGGACTCAGCACCACCAGCCAGCACGCAGCACCAGCCAGCACGCAGCACCAGCCAGCACGCAGCACCAGCCAGCACGCAGCACCAGCCAGCACGCAGCACCAGCCAGCACGCAGCACCACCCACTACCAGCTAGTACCCAACACCAGCCAATACCAGCATGCATCACTCACGACCCAGCACCAACCAGCATCATGCACCAACCAACATCAGCCTGCACTAACCAGGACCACCCTGCACCACCCACCACCAGCCAGCACCGCCCTGCACCACCCACCACCAGTCAGCATCCTGCACCAGCCACCACACAGCACCACCCGGCATTCCTCAGCATCCAACACCAGCCAACACAATCCAGCACCAACCACCACCCTGCACCAGCCCGCACCCTGCACAAGTCACCATCCACCACCAGGCAACACCCTGTACCACCAAGGACCCACCAGCCAGCACAATGCAGGACCACCCAAAATCTTCCAGCACCCAGCAATACGCAGCATTACTCACCTAAACCCAGCATTACCCAGCACACACCATCAATAAGTACCCAGTATCACCCAGCACTACCGAATAACCAGCACCACCCAGTCCCGCTCAGCAACGCTCAGCAACGCCCAACTCCCAGCAGCACCCACCAACCAGTTCCACTGAGTAATCAGCAACCTGCACCACTCAGCACCGACCAAACACCATCCTACACCAGCCAGCATCATTTAACACCACCCAGCATTGGTCAAACACTATCCTACACCACCCAGCAGCAGCAGCACCCAGCCGCAGCACACGCACCCGACTTGGGGTAGGTGACGACCCAGATGTCGTCCTCGCGCACGGGGAACGCCAGGATCTCGTCCATGATGCCGCGGCAGAAGGGCGGCAGCCTCACGTTGTTGAACTCGAAGTAGCGGTTCTCGAGCAGCTCGCTCGGGGTGCTGGGCGTCTCCACCTCGCTCTCCGCCATCGCGGCGCGCGGACGTGACTCGTGCAAGCGCCGGGTCGGGCGGCTCCCAGTTCGTGCGCACCGTGCCGAGGTGAGCGGGATGGTGGTCGGTGTCCTCACCGCTTACATCATTCCCACCCCCTCCCTCACCGCTCGCTCTCTCCCTCGCTCTCACACCCTCGCTCCTCCCTCGCTCTCACTCGCGCCCTCTGGAGTGACTTCACCACGCAAGGCTGCGTATGACATCACGCGCAGCGCTGCCGATGAGCGCTGTGAACAACAAATGCACGCAAGTGCCTGCCTCGTTTTTTTTCTTCCACGGTCGCTGAGGACAGCACCACCAGCGTCAGCACCAGGGACAGCCCCAGGAACAGCACCAGGGTCAGCACCAGGGACAGCACCAGAGACAGCACCAGGAACAGCACCAGGGTCACCACCAGGGATAGCACCAGGGACAGCACCAGGAACAGCACCAGGGTCACCACCAGGGACAGCACCAGGGTGACCACCAGGGACAGCACCAGGAACAGCACCAGGGACAGCACCAGGAACAGCACCAGGGTCACCACCAGGGACAGCACCAGGAACAGCACCAGGAACAGGACCAGGGACAGCACCAGGGTTACCACCAGGAACAGTACTAAGGACAGCACCAGGAACAGCACCAGGGACAGCACCAGGGACAGCACCAGGAACAGCACCAGGGACAGCACCAGGGTCACCACCAGGGACAGCACCAGGAACAGCGCTAGGGACAGCACCAGGGATAGGGTCAGCACCAGGGACAGCACCGGGACAGCACCAGGGACAGCACCAAGGACAGCACCAGGAACAGCACCAGGGACAGCACCAGGGTCAGCACCAGGGACAGTGTCAGCACCAGGGACAGCACCTGGAACAGCACCAGGAACAGCACCAGGGACAGCACCAGGGACAGCACCAGGAACAGCACCAGGGTCAGCACCAGGGTCAGCACCAGGGACAGCACCAGGGACAGCTCACCAAGTGTGTCTCAACACCGCATCGGTGTACAGGAGCAAGGGCTTCGTTTTTTACGTAATATTTTCCGGGGTGGTGGTGGGGGGGGTGTGAAATAATATTTTCCGGAACTCATCCCCGGACACCTGCGGCTCAAGTTAAACTCTGTCTGTGCACGAGCCCCGAAGCTCCGACGTGGCGACCCCTTCCATCAACCGTCTGGTCAGCCTCACAACCCCCTCCTCTCACCTTCCTGCTGCGGTCATCCCATCGCGGTGACGAGACTTGAACTGAACTGTTTGGTGGAGCGGCTCGGATTTTCTCCCAACGCCCCGCTCTTTTAACTCGACCATTCCCTCACTCGCCATGCACCGAGTTCAAGGCCAGAGGGAAGTCAGAATCAGAAATGTATTTATACTGGAGGAACCCGATGAGCTATTAAGCTATTTTTACAGATGTCTAGTAAGGGTAGATCAGAACGTCACAACAACAAGCAATACAAAACATGATCAAAGTGTAAATCACTTAAAAATATACAATACAACTAAAGTATTGTTTTGATCTTACCAGGTAAAGCCCACTGAGGCTCATCATTGATTGTTTGTTTTACATCTCTAGTTTTTTTTCCCACGCAATTAGGGCTGAGGTCGGGGCAGCTCTCAGGCACAATGTAGCTGTCGTGTGGGATTCTCCCGTTTCAAAGTTATGAGCGCATCCTCCGCGGTGGAGCGAGAGATTAACAACTCCTCTGGGACAGACGGCGAGACAGTGGAATTGGACAGCGAAACGGTCGGATTTATTTGAGTAAACAACGCAGCATCGGTAGGGTTTACTACACGATTCTCCTGTAATCTCATTCGCACTGTTTTGAGATCTTACCTTTTGAAAATAGAATTCAGCTCGTTTCACTGCAGGCCGTCTCCTCCAAGTGGAACTGTACATCTCATGACCTGAAACAGCGTAAGCTCCGTGTTGTAAATGTGTGTTTGATGTGCTGGATCTCAGTGCAACAGCGCCACACAATCATAAATATGATTAAAACTAAATCATAGTGAACGTTTATAGAGTAGCGGTCATGCATGGCTTTGTAACTGCGTCACACCAGCGCTGCGCAATCTGTATAGATGAAGATATTCTCATCCGATTTTTTTAATTCTCAATTATCATTTTTATCATTTATATTTAGAATCAATTTATAATTATTAGAATTCAAAGAATATAATTCGTAATGTATTTTTAGATTTTATTTAAATGTATTTCATAGTAAACAGTATATTTATTTTGTATAAGTTTGGAAGAAAATTGGAGCAACCCAGAGAAGACCCACGCGTGCGAGGGGGCAACACTCTATCCCATTCATATGGGACAGAAGGCTATTAGTCCACACTTTACTCTACCGCCGTCTTCTGTCAGAGCTAGGGTACGGCTATTCCTCACCCACGGGGAAGAGAGTTGCATGGCATCAGTGTGCGATCCACTAACCCTTGCTGCTGTGCCCACAGTACTGCTTCTGTTGCTGCACTACAGGCAGTATCACATGCCCGTGGGCCGGTCTTTTCCGACGGCCGGTGGGCCGGTCTGTTTGGGGAAATTGGAAATGTGATCGGAGTAAAACATAGTTTTTTTCTCATTGAAGTATTATATGACCTTACTCTTTGCTTCTTTCGGTAAAGTCACGTAGGTAGAAAATAATAATAACGTGTCGATCGCAACACAAGCAACCGTCATCAGATGAGACCAACACAGCAGGGGGAATGCTGCTGCAACAAGAGGTTATATAAGGTAGGAGGAAAGCCGCTGATGCAGGCTGCTTTTAAAGGGTAGAAATGGGAGTATCCCATAAACGACTGCTGCGCGTGAGACAAGGCGGAGATCGGAGGCAGGAGGATAGAGAGGGGGTGGGGCAGAGATAATCGGTAGCAGGGGGAGAGAGAAGCTGTGTTAGTGAATGTGACTCAGAGAGTCGAGAATAGCTGCTAACATCGGCAGGCAGGAAGGGGGGCATCATAGCCAGTTATGACCTAAACCGGTTACTAACGTGCTTCCAATGATTGCTCAGTTTGTACCCATCTCGGTTAAAATTGTGTATGTATTTATATATCAGGAAGGTTTCATGGACAAATTTTTGATGGTAGCCCGAAGGTTTGTAGAGTACCTTGGTCTCGTAAAAAACAATATCGTGTGAACCCACCGTGTTAAAACAGTGATCAGCTACGGCAGAGGTATTGGTTCTGCCGTGTTTCAAATCTGCCTTGTGTTCGCGAACACGGTCCGAGACATGTCATTTCATTTCTCCGATGTAACTGCTGCCGCAGACACAACTTCGTTTGTCAGTTGTTCATACCTTATATAACCTCTTGTCGCAGCAGCTCTTTCTCCTTCGTCAGCATTTACCCTGCTGTGTTGGTCTCACCTGATGACGGTTGCTTGTGTTGCGATCGAAACGTCGTGATCTATTATTTTCTACCTACGTGACTTTATCGAAAGAACCAAAGAGTATGAATTCCTGCAGTCATAAAAGCTTCAAATCAAGATATTATATGACCTCTAATGTGTACGCTTCGTTGCTTATTTACGCTCTCAGTTGGCATTGAGTCCCCACATATTCGGCATCCCCAAATATTCTTCCTCAACGGCCCATTTGTTTTTTGGACCCAGCCCACATTGGCCAATGAGATCGCACGGAAATTAGGCCACTGTGTTTACAAATGACTGAGCCCATTTTAGTCCCCGTCCGTCACATGGTAGCCACGTGCTCACCATCGGCTTGGCTGGCGCGAGGGAAGGGATTGGTGCTGGAGGCACGAAGCGAACCTCGTGCGGAGCGCGCGGTGTCCAATCACCAGAGCGCTCAAGCTTCGGAGACCCCGCATGAGGCCGATAACAGTGCCATAGCTCTGGCTAATTGGACATCGTCGTCATTTTAAGCTTCATTAATTGGTCTCAAGGGACACATCCAAGTAACTGTCGTCCAGCAAGAGGCACCTGCGACCTCACAGCGAGCTCATGATGCTCTGCTGAACCGAGCGGGGTGGGGGGGTCTCATGAGCCGGGTTCCGATGGTCGGGGGGGTTGGTGAGAGAGTGCGGAGGGCAGGGAGAGGTGGGGGGAGAGAGACAGTGGAGGAGGAAGGGGCCAGGTGGAAAAGCTGGTTCTGTGTTTGTGGTCCTCTGTTGTCTCCACATCTCTTTGTCATCTGACGATTTATTTTATAAATTGAAGTAATTTCTGCTTAGGCCTGCCAATGTGTTAGCACCACCACTGCACGGATATTCGTGTGTGCGAGATACAATCAACCCAGACATCATGAAGGATTACGCTTAGTTGTATAGCGACCATCAGGCTTGTCACCATTCACCGATACTCCTCCTAGACCTCGACGGAGTGTCACGATTCGGGATGGTGATTCGATTCGACAACATTATTTCCGTTTATTATGGTGTCTGGTTTATGTAGTTCCTCCAATATTCTGTCTCCAACTCAGTAAGGCAATAATTTTCTTATTCTTCGGTCTTTCGGTAAAGTCACATAGATAGGTTCAAAGAAAATAACAAAATAACCAAAAACTACGACGTTTCGATCGCAACACAAGCAATTGTCATCAGGAGAAAAAAGTGTGGGAAAGCTGCTGAGGCAAACTGTTTTGTTGATGTAAATGATAATTTGCTGTTGTTCCGGTTCCCTCCCACGCAGATCAAATATGAAATACATTTGTGAAGTGATGGCATTCCAAGGCGTTTAGGGCATTCGGAGACAGTAAGTGGGAACCACGTGAGCCATTTGAAACTGGCCAAACATCTCTGCGCAGGACCCCCCTGGGAGAGAGTCGCGAGACTCGGTGACACTGCAGGATGAGTGACACTGTGGTGATCGAAGTCATTTAGAGCGAGGGCGGAGTGACTGCGGGCCGGGCGAGGGGGTGGGGCAGAGCGCCCCACCGAGTGTGCCAGAGGTTTAGGGTTAGAATCGATTCCTTTTGGATAAATGCATACGCGCAATGTTAATATTAGATTCAATTGAGCGTGTTTGGGATAGCAGAGAATCGATTTGTCACACGTGTGATGACGCCATTAATATATTTACTACTATGATGAGCCAAGAATATCTGTGTGACGTCACTCCACGTCGGCCAGCCCCCCTCATTAATAATCATGAACAGGTGACGTCCTCCACATGGACCCCCCTCCATTAATAATAATTAGCGGGTGACGTCACTCCACATAGGGGGGCGAGGCGCCTCCTCCCCCCTCCTCAGCGTCAACTTACTTCCCTCACTACAAAGGCAGAACCCTCACGTCACGCGATCTCCGTAACGCTGTTGAGACATCGAAGTAAAAAGGACGTCATGATGAACAAGGGATTATAACCTTTAAATGAAATAGGTCTGTGTCACCGCGGCCTTACAAATTGCACACGAATAGATGCAATGAATATCACGTCGTGGTCTGCTTTTCGCTTGCAAGTTTCAGATTTACTACAATACACCCCTCCTTGGACGGGCAAAAGGCTAGTTATGAAATAATAGGTCTTTGTCGATTCCTCTTGGCGAGATCCATACCTGCAAAATTAATATTCGATTCGATTGAGCGTGATCGGGATAGCCCAGAATCTATTCCACACACCTGTGATGACATCAGCACATATGTAGGACTCGTACTCGGGTTGTCTTTCTCGTTTCGTTTATTTGCTCCTTTAAGTCCACACCTTCTCCTCATCACCGCTCCGTGTCTCCCCGTTCGCTCCGTCACGCTATCCGCCATCAACGGCGCTCTATGTCTCTCCGTTCTCTCTCCTGCTCTCCCAGAGTCCGTCACTCCGCTGCTACCCTACTCTGTATCTCTCCGATGCACTGCTACCACTGCTACCACTCACTCTGTCTCCTCTATCCACTGCTACCGTACTTTGTCCTATCTCTCTCCACTGCTACCCTTATCGTAACTTCTCTACTTACTCCTGCTCTTCGCTATTCCAGGCACCATCACTCCAACTCCTATCCAGACTCCAGCTCTAACCAAGACTCCAGCTTCCACCAAGACTCCCCCTATCACGGTTACCCTTATCGTATCTCCCTACTTACTCCTGCTCCTCTCTTCCCCGGGCACCATCACTCCAGCTCCCCATCGCTCCAGCTTCAACCAAGACTCCGACCAAGACTCCCGTCTCCCTGTTACGCTGTGTCTTATATCCCCGCACCAATTAGTCCCTATTAATTATCTCACCCCCCGATTACCCCTCGCCCCCCAGGCCCCCAGCCTCACGTGGCCTTGTTGTTCCCGCCTGGGCGACGCCAGTCATTAAGCCCTCACCCTCTTAGCCAATCACCGCCCTGTATCCCCGGTTACCCTTAACACCTGTTACGCCACTTAACTGCGTTTCCCTCATGCCTCAGCAACAACAACATCGTCGTCAAATACCCCCTACTGTACACTGCTCGCTTGCATAGCAACAGACCCACAGAACGCGTGGCGCGGCATATTCCAAGTCCTACACATATAACAGGGAATCGATTTTGGTTAATAGCGGGGTCGTTGTCGATTCCTCTTGGTGAGATCCAGACCCGCAATGTTAATTTTCGATTCAATTAAGCATGATCGGCATAGCCCAGAATCGATTCCACAAACTTGTGATAACTTCAGTACATATATCAGGGAATCAATTGCGGTTAATAGCGCGGGAGTTGTAGATTCCTCTTGGCGAGATCCATACTCGTAATGTTAATATTCTATTCGTTTAAGCGTGATCTGGATAGCCCAGAATCGATTCTATACACCTATGCTGACGTCAGTACAAATGTAATGACAGGGTGCCACCTGTCGGCCTGGAAGGGTAATCACGGGTATGGGCAAGGTTATGTAACAACTAATCAGAAGGGGGGCGTATCTGGGTTAAAGCTAAAAGGTGCGGTTAGTCAGGAAGATTCTCGAAGGTTCTGGAAGGTGGCCAGAGGCGGGCCTCTGGCCACACCGAGAGGTATATAAGGGGGATGGAACATAAGGTTTTGACGAATCAGAAGCGTCACCGTTGTGCAGCGTTTCTTATACCGAAAATACCACAGGTCCCCGGTAGGGGGCGCTGGGTCGGCGTGTGGATGTGCCGAACACACGGTGCACTCGGCTGAGCCCGTCAGTCTCTCTCCACCGCTGCGGTGGTTGCTGAGTCGGCACGCTGCTCACACTGGAAACGGTGGCCGTGCTGGTGGTGGTGCCCGTGCTGGCAGGGATGATGGGTCCGGCTCCGTCTGCGTTGATGTGCGTGATGGTCGCCTTGCCAGATGGCGATCGCAGCTCGTCCGCTGGGCGGCAGCGCGTCACCCCCCTTGGCACCAGACACTGTTGATCGGGACTCGTTCTCGACCTTTGCTGGAGTGTGCTTGGGGCTTCCGAGGTCGGCACGTCCGCAGATTGTCTGTGCGCCCGGGTCGATTAGCAGTCGGAATGCCTGTGACCGCGCCGCTCCTCCTTGTCTCAGTAGCTTGCTTCGCGCGAGCAACCTTGGCGCTCCCAGCCTTTCCACCAGGAAGGTTCCTGCTCTGAGCTGCTCGTCCGCTCTCTCCAAAACTCATAAAATGTATTTGCACACCTCTTAGCATATCACGACTCTTGTAGCTTAGTACAATACAACTTCTCGCAGTCCTTGACTCTGCAAGCGACTCAAAACATAAGGATGAATGTAGAATAAAACTTTCAGCGATACTCCGTCTGTCAGCGCCGAACTCAACACTTAGCAACACATCGCCCCTCTCCTCTGCAAGACGCAACACCCATGGTTGATTTTGAGGACCATACGCCGGAGCTTGCTGTTGCAAGACTCATTTGGGTGGTTCGGCTTCTTCGTTATATCCGAAATGTTTAGCCTCCGGCTCGTCTTCTCACAAAGGACCAGAATTCCTTTGATTTTGCTCCTCGGCCTGTGATTTGTCGGTTTCCTCTCACGACAGAACAATTGTCCTTTTGATTGTGACCGTTTGTCCGGTGTACGTGTGTGTGTCTGTCTCTTCTAATTTCAAGACCCGACCCTTCTCCCGTTCCTCCGGTCATCTCATGGCCTGTGAACACAGATGGCATTCCGCCGTCCGAAAGGTTGCCCCTCATGCAGGTGTTCGACCAAATGGCCGCTATTTTCAAGCCTCCGCTGAACACCCGCCAGAAGTTCGCCGTAAGACGAAAAGGGGATGGTGAGTCGGCTCTTGCCTACCGAAGTGCGCTCTTGGCGCTAGCGACGGCCACGTTCCCAAAAATGCCTTGGTCCTCGTGAAGATGTTAGGACTCGCCAAAGACTTCCATACTGTGCTCCCCGCCAAAGACGGTGAGGTGTCTTCACTCAAGATCGCCAGGTGCATACAGGCGCAGCAGACCCTGCAACGTGACAGGGTATTGGTGGCGTGCTCTGCGTCTTCCGCGGAGCCCGGGGCCCATGCGGACGAGGAGCCTGCTCCTGCGTGCTCGCTGCACCAGCGGAGCGGCGATCGTCGGGGTGACGACGATCGGCAGCGAGACGACTGGCGGCGGACGAGGTCTGCATCATCCCAGTCCAGCAGTGGACGTGTCGCCTGCTACAACTGCGGCCTACCGGGGCACGTCCAATCGGGCTGCCGGGTTCCTCGACGGCGGCCCCCGGGACGTCCGCCTTCCCACGACTCCCTGCTTCCTAAAGCGAGTCGCGGCGCACCCCACACTCGGCCCCGGAGTTCACTTCACCCATCGGGGGGGCCTTCAGCCACATTAAAAACGCACTACAATGACAATAGTTTTAAGCGATTTGAAGCATGTTTTTTTTGGGGGGGGGGGAGCAGAGCTTTGTGACGTCATATTTGAGGGGGGTCTGACTTTTTGTGACGCCGAGTGACGAAGGGGGGGGTAAAAAATCGTCCAAAATCGCGTGACGTCATGTATGGACGGCCCCTAATGTAGGTTGCCTCAGTAATCTCTCCCCCCCCCACTTTGCGCAAGAGTGCAGAAGCGTGATCACCACGTCTACGCCTCTGTGACGAATTGGCCACGTTCTGTTTACGTGACAACCCTTACGAGTTGGCTGTGTCGGGTGGTGGTGGGTTTTAACGACACATGTATATATTTACGCGATCTCACCCAAAAAAAACCTCTTATGGATTCATCTTGATTTGAAGCTTTCGTGACTGCAGGAATCCATACTCTTTGGTTCTTTCGGTAAAGTAACGTAGGTATGAAATAAATCACGACGTTTCGGGCACAACAGGTGGCAAAGCTTACGTGACTTTACCGAAAGAACCAACGAGAATATATTAATGGATTGTTGTAGCTACCACCAATTGCACGCAGTCGCCGGAATCGATTCCGCTATTTAAGAAAGAAACAATTCGGTCGCCAGAATCGATTCTGCTGTTTAAATAGAAACAATTCGGCGCCGGAATCGATTCCGCTGTTTAAAAGAAAACAATTCGATCCTGGAATCGATCCGCGACGCAGTCATGGCGAGCAGCAGCAGCAGCAAGTCGGCGTGGAAGGCGATGGTCGCCTTCGGCCTGCTCGCCCTGGCTCACGCAGCCTTCTCTGCCGCGCAGCGTGAGTCACCAACACCGCCAATCGTCGCCTAACATCGTCGTATGTCAAGCGGTGTCGCCATTCTCGCCGGCGAGGTTCGGTTTGGTTCAAGGAGGCGGGGAGATAGGGTGGTGGTGGTGGTAGTAGGAGTGGGTGGTGGTGGTGATAGGAGTGGGTGGTGGTGGTGGTAGGAGTGAGTGGTGGTGATGGTAGTAGGAGTGTGTGGTGGTAGGAGTGGATGGTAGTAGGAGTGGGTGGTGATGGTGGTTGTAGGAATGGGTGGTGTTAGTAGGAGTGGGTGGTGGTGGTGGTAGGAGTGGGTGGTGGTGGTGGTAGTAGGTGTGGTGGTAGGAGGTGTGGTGGTAGTAGGAGTGGGTGGTGGTAGTAGGTGGTGGTGGTGGTAGTAGTAGGTGTGGGTGGTGGTGGTGGTAGTAGGTGTGGATGGTGGTGGTGGTGGTGGTAGTAGGTGTGGGTGGTGGTAGTAGGTGTGGGTGGTGGTTGTAGGTGTGGGTGGTGGTTGTAGGTGTGGGTGGTGGTTGTAGGTGTGGGTGGTGGTTGTAGGTGTGGGTGGTGGTTGTAGGTGTGGGTGGTGGTTGTAGGTGTGGGTGGTGGTTGTAGGTGTGGGTGGTGGTTGTAGGTGTGGGTGGTGGTTGTAGGTGTGGGTGGTGGTTGTAGGTGTGGGTGGTGGTTGTAGGTGTGGGTGGTGGTTGTAGGTGTGGGTGGTGGTTGTAGGTGTGGGTGGTGGTTGTAGGTGTGGGTGGTGGTTGTAGGTGTGGGTGGTGGTTGTAGGTGTGGGTGGTGGTGGTGGTGGTGGTAGTAGTAGGTGTGGGTGGTGGTGGTGGTTGTAGTAGTTGGTGGTGGTGGTGGTTGTAGTAGTTGGTGGTGGTGGTGGTAGTAGGTATGGTTGGTGGTAGTAGGTGTGGATGGGGGTGGTGGTAGTAGGTGTGGATGGTGGTGGTGGTAGTAGGTGTGGGTGGTGGTGGTGGTAGTAGGTGTGGGTGGTGGTGGTGGTAGTAGGTGTGGGTGGTGGTGGTGGTAGTAGGGGTGGGTGGTGGTGGTGGTACTAGGTCTGGGTGGTGGTGGTGGTAGTAGGTATGGGTGGTGGTGGTGGTAGTAGGTGTGGATGGTGGTGGTGGTAGTAGGTGTGGATGGTGGTGGTGGTAGTAGGTGTGGGTTGTGGTGGTGGTAGTAGGTGGTGGTGGTGGTAGTAGGTGGTGGTGGTGGTAGTAGGTGGTGGTGGTGTTAGTAGGTGTGGTGGTGGTAGTAGGAGGTGGTGGTGGTGGTAGTAGGAGTGGGTGGTGGTGGTAGTAGGAGTGGGTGGTGGTGGTAGTAGGAGTGGGTGGTGGTGGTAGTAGGTGTGGGTGGTGGTGGTAGTAGGTGTGGGTGGTGGTGGTAGTAGGTGTGGGTGGTGGTGGTAGTAGGTGTGGGTGGTGGTGGTAGTAGGTGTGGGTGGTGGTGGTAGTAGGTGTGGGTGGTGGTGGTAGTAGGTGTGGGTGGTGGTGGTAGTAGGTGTGGGTGGTGGTGGTAGTAGGTGTGGGTGGTGGTGGTAGTAGGTGTGGGTGGTGGTGGTAGTAGGAGTGGGTGGTGGTGGTAGTAGGTGTGGGTGGTGGTAGTAGGTGTGGGTGGTGGTAATAGGAGTGGGTGGTGGAGTGGGTGGTGGGGTGGGTGGTGGGGGTGGTAGTGGTGGTGGGGGGTGGTAGTGGTGGTGGTAGTAGGAGTGGTGGTGGTGGGGTGGGTGGTGGGGGTGGTAGTGGTGGTGGGGGTGGTAGTGGTGGTGGGGGTGGTAGTGGTGGTGGTAGTAGGAGTGGTGGTGGTGGTGGTAGGAGTGGTGGTGGTAGGAGTGGTGGTGGTAGGAGTGGTGGTGGTGGTGGTGGTAGGAGTGGGTGGTGGTGGTAGGAGTGGGTGGTGGTGGTAGGAGTGGGTGGTGGTGGTAGGAGTGGGTGGTGGTGGTAGGAGTGGGTGGTGGTGGTAGGAGTGGGTGGTGGTGGTAGGAGTGGGTGGTGGTGGTAGGAGTGGGTGGTGGTGGTAGGAGTGGGTGGTGGTGGTGGTGGTAGGTGTGGGTGGTGGTGGTGGTGGTGGTGGTAGGAGTGGGTGGTGGTGGTGGTGGTGGTGGTAGGAGTGGGTGGTGGTGGTGGTAGGAGTGGGTGGTGGTGGTAGGAGTGGGTGGTGGTGGTGGTGGTGGTAGGAGTGGGTGGTGGTGGTGGTGGTAGGAGTGGGTGGTGGTAGTAGGAGTGGGTGGTGGGGGTGGTAGTAAGAGTGGATAGTGGTGGTGGTGTTTTTTCGCGGCAGGCTGCGCAGGCCTCGCCTGCTCTGCCCCCCTCTTGTCGACAAAACACCGCACCCCCCCCGCTGCAGGCGAGCAGAGTGAGCCGAGTCCACTGCGGTTGTGGCGCCTTCATCCGTCACGCGTTAAGAACCACGGACGGGTGGACGATAAAACGCCACTCGCGCGGTGCAAATTGAAGCCTCACTCGGGCCCTCGGCCAGCAGTGCGTTGACAAAAGGACACCAGCAACACAAAAACAAATATCCCCCGAGTAGCCTTAACAGACTGTAGGGGCAAGCGCTGTTAGCGAGCACCTATGAAGGCGGGAACGGCACACGAGGGGGTGGGGTGGCCAACACCACGCCCGGCCGCCTTTGTCTCCTCCAGTGGCGATGTTTGCACATCGCACCAGGTACTCATTTGAGGCTGAGTCGACCTAGGGGAGGCCCAGGACCATCACCAGTGTTGGCCGTGAGTGGGAATCGAACCCGGTTCGCCAGGTTCGTAGCGCAGCGCGCTGACCGCCACACTACCGCGCCCCACAAACCCAAACACAGTGCCGCATTATCCTCGTAGCAAAAGTAGCTACATGTGAACCTTATGGGGGGACCCCGGGGTCCCATAAGCCCCCGGCTCTCACATAAACATTATATTATAATGTTAACAAAAACTTTGCTTTTTTTTCAGCAATGGGTTTGAAGGATGGTGGCAAGTGTTGTCTTGACTTGAAGCTTTCGTGACTGCAGGAATTCATACTCTTTGGGTCTTTCGGTAAAGTCACGTAGATATAGTACTCGTTTCCAGTGCGTTGTAGATATCTACGTGACTTTACCGAAATACCCAAAAAGTAAGTGTTGTCTTGTTAAACTACGTCTTCAAAACTGAAAACTACTTACCTGCAGTACCTCTATTTAAATACACTATCGAAAAAATAATTTGCACCCCTCTGTCAATCATCGTGTTTCTCTGTGGATTTGTGAACACACTTTGTAAACAGTACGTGACATAGTACGCGTTTTCAATGCGCTGTTCATATTGTAACAAGCGTTTATACCAATATCACTCTACAGAGTAGTGGGTCGCCGCTCCTCTTATCCGCATAGACGAGCGGTATGTGTGGACCATGGCTTAACCCGCAAAAAAACAAACATCTGCACAGATGCATACGGACAAGAGTATTATCAAGCAGGAGGTGCAACGCATCTCATCTGTTAAATATCTGCAGGTAATAGGATTGTCATCGATTGATGCTGGCTGCAGTAGGTCACACGTAATAATGAAGATAGAGCAATTTCACTGTATCATGCATACCGTTATGACAAATAAAGGACTTGGGTCGTGTAGGCAGTTTGAGCAGCTTTGGATGAGACTCATGATCCTGCCCATACCCGAGCATGGAGTGCATTCGCTTGTTCAGCTCTTCTGCGCATTCGTCCTCGCTGCTGCGCTTGACATGACAACAGAATGAACCGCGCCAGGTGGGTCGCGGCGTTTATTTGCGCGGTGGGACGGAGTCGCCACAAATAAATTAATTACGATTTTGACTTCCATTTATTCGGGACCCCAGGGTCCCGCCATAAGGTTCATGTTATGCTTTGGGCCCCGCACTTTCAAGGGCCCCGTGCTAAATGCTTTCAAGCCGTCAATTCCGGTTCAGTGATTCTGCACTTGCTCTATTACTGTAGTACTATGCCGCCTTCAACTTTTATGAACGACCGGGTGTTAGCAATTTGTCGTATTATCTGGCTGTATAGCAAATAAAATAATAAAATTACTTTACTATGCAAGTAAAACATGTGTGTTTTAATATTTGTGTTTTTTTATATTTAGGGCCCCTTTATAACATATGCTACAGGCCCCGCACTTGCTTAATCCGGCACTGACACACATGCACGTCTTTTAGACAGACGTTGAGTGTTAATTCAATCGGCGGTTTGAAGTGACCCGCTGTGATGTTGTTTTCAGATCGCTCGTACACAAGGTTAACGGAACAGGAGAACGAAAGCCTGCCTTCCGACGTAAGTGCTGTTTGTTGCTGGCTGCTGCTTGGCGTCTTGTGCCTTTCAGCCAGTGCGGCGCAGCAGCCGTGATTTCAAGCAATAAGTTTGTTCGCTCATTTCTCAATGCGCTTGTCCTGGTGAGGGTCGCGGCGGCAGCGTGTTGAGTAGCGGCGGTCCATACCTCCGTTTCCCTGGCAACGGACTCCAGCAATACTACACTATGCAGTACTATCTACTACAGACTACACTATGCACTACTATACACTTCTATAGACTACTATACACTACACTATACACTACACTATATACACTGCTTTATATAACAAACTACGATACAAACTCCAGCTCTTCCTGGGGAATTCCCAGGCCAGCCAAGAGACATAGTCGTCCCGCCAGCGTGTGCCGGCCCCCGGGTCTTTGCCCAGTGGGACGTGCTGCTGCCTGGTAGAGTTCCAGGGGGAGTCTACGGGGGGGGGGGTATCCCTTGCCAGGTGCCCGAACCACCTCAACTGGCAATACGTGAGCGCAGCCGTCCACTCGGGTTGCCACAGTCTTTATCTTTTTCACGCTATGACACCGTATTAAAATTACGCTACAATAACAGTTATCGTGATTTCGGTTTTCTCGTAAGTTCCCAAATTGTGTTTGCTTGTTTTTTTATTTTTGTCAAGCCTTTGACGAATTGCGTGCAGTGTGTAACGACGTGATGAGTTTTTTTGAATGCAGAAGACCGGTAATGTAAACGTAGAAAAGCGCTCCACGGTGTGATCGTGATCACTGGAGTGTTGCGAGAGAGATACCCTCTTGTTACCAGACTTCTAATTGCGGTGATGAATACTGAGTCCAGTATGTGTGACCTCTATTTAAGAGAGTCCACTCGGCGATTTTGGGCTATTCTAGAACATTGGTATGGATAAGTCAACCTTGTTTTAATGTTTTCTGGCTGCGTTAAGCTGATTTATTTCCATTTTATAACCCTTAGTGCAGTTTTTTCCATTGCCTCTATATACCGATTGAAATCGCCTTTGCAGAAATTGCATTAAATTTCGTGCTTATCCACTTTTAAAGTGCATTGCACCTTCTTTATATAGCTTTGTTCAAAAATTAACATTAAATTATGTGTACACTGTCTAGATTACTTACAATTTTATGACTGTTTAATATCGTGCAGTTAAGTTATCTGAATGTAACCCAGCCCTTTGCAAAGAGGCAATGTTTCATGTGTCTCAGCAGGTTTATTTAATCTCCTGGTTAAATGTTGTTCCACATTACACACTACCCAGAACAGTCAGTCTCAAGTAGAAAATCCTCCTAGGTTGTTTTCCTGGAGTAAGTGACGATTGGTATGTGTTACCCCAATTAATTAATTTGCGAGTAATTGTTTTAAAACTTGGACCACGACGCCAGGACAAAATGCCGTCTCTTCTTCAAATGATAACCATGGCATCTTTAAAACCCACCTTGAAGCTGATGACGCATATTTCATGGTCATTGCACCCGTGGCGTTAACCAGGGGGCCTGCCGCATTCGAACTATATACCTCCGCCACAAGTGGCGAGCGTGCTATTTAGCTACGCGATGTCACTGTCCAATTAAAGGATTCTGACGTGGATCTGCTAAACGTGGCTTGAGCGAGCGCTGTGCCATGCCGTGCAGATTGTGCTGCAGACGCTGCTGGGGCTGCTGGTGGCGGTGTACGGCGTGGTGAACATCGCCGGAGAGTTCCGTGACATGGACGCCACCGCCGAGCTCAAGTACAAGTGAGTTTCCCCCCCTCCCGGAGCTCTGTCTCTCTGTCTCTCTCTTGCATTTGATGTCACAGGTCTGCATCCGAATCACTCAGGTCACTTGATTGCCATGGCATCGAGTTTTATCGGCCTTCTCGTTCCACATTTTAGTCGCTGTGAGGCGCGGTCCTCGACAATGTGAATAATGTGGAGGTAGGTGAGATTGTGCCATCCCTGCCACTAATCCCTCGCCAAAGACAAAGATCCCCCATATAGCCTATGCGAGTTGCTGGGGTAAGTGCTGATCGCGAGCACATATGCCCTACTTTTGCTCACAACAACAACAACCGGCATTCGCCACTAAGTGGCGGTGACGTCACCACGACGCTTGTACCAGGCTGGATGTTTCCAATCGGCGAAGATGCTCCATTAGGGGGGTCCACGTTTCGCAAGCGTAGAGAAGGGAGGGAATGACCGTGGTCGAGAAGACTTGAAGCTTCGTGCGGAGCGACAGTCCAGGTAGCTTCCACACAGCGTTACGCAACCGATGAAAAGATAATGCCGCTCGACTGATTCGGAGTGAGACCTCTGCTGTCAAACCGGAGCCGGTCGTGAGCACGCTACCCAGGTATGGGAAACTCTCCCCTCTCTCCACAACTGCCCCATCACCGATTGGGAGTTGTGGGGGTGGAGTGCCTGATGGTACAAAATACCCAGGCAGGTGCTTAGTTTTGGTGGAGCTGATGGTAAGGCCCCACCTCTTTAGTGGCACGCTCCAGTTTCAGCAGAAGCGCCTCCAACTCCTCCTGAGTGCTCACAAGCACACACACACACACGGTCCTTGTCACCATAACCGCTGGTTTTCGGATATTGTTGGTGCAGGAATGACCCATGAACAGTAGTAGCACCAAGCCATCTGGCCGTGTGCTCCTTGAGCAATGAGCCTTCCTTTCTCCATGCCCTACTCCCTAACCCCCACTTCCCCCAACCCACTTTGGTAGGGGAGGTGGTAGTCAAATGCTTTGCGAGGTGATGAGTTGGCTCAGAGGTCAGAGCGCTGAGCTTCCACCATTGAAACCGTGGGGCCCATTGCATAGAGCAACTTAAAGACAACAATGGCCAGAGCTCCTATCTCAATCAGTGTCAACTGGCCACTGATAAAGTTCAATGCAGACTTTTGTGGGACAAGTGAACCCCGGAGGCTCCTCTGTGGGTGTCAGCGATTTGGCTTCTACTTTTGACATTCCACAAAACGGTACCACTTGTATCGACCCTGGATAAATGATGGGCTGTGTCGTTTCTGGATGACCGCTGCAAAGTATGATCTTGTGTTTTGATTTAGTGTGCTGATCTTAAAGGTGCATTGAAAATGTTTGATACTCCGACTGATGCTCCTGCTGTTGTGGAATGACTCTTGCACCTAGCTATGGCTGCAGGGTTTGGTGGTACATGTTGTTTATGTCGTTTATTGTGAAATTTCGGTAACAGTTCCTATGATCACTGTTACATTGCTTTTATGGCTTTATTTTGGTGATTTTGAAAAGTTTTTTGCTTTGGCCATGTTTGTTTGTTTGTCGTACGGAGTTAGACTGATGGCCTTAATCTAAGTTTTCTTGTGGTTGTTGTTGTTTGACTTGCATCCCACTGGGATTTTTGCACACAGCGTTGGTGTACGGTGCTTTTTCTGCAATATTTTGCTGTCTTTTCTTGGATTTTCTGTTTGCACATAGTCATATAGTCACTTTAAGATGTTTTCTTGTTCATGTTTTTGTTTGTTGCGGTTGCACCCGATTCAAGAGCCGAATGGCTCACAGGGCTATACCAAATAAATGAAACTGAAATGTGTAGTAACTGCGACCTATCCACTGTGCCTACTCACGCCATTCTTTCCCGCAGAACGTTTGAGAACATGAGCAATCGGCCGTCCTTCTACACGTTCAACCACCGTGGGCGGGCGCTGTTCGGCCAGCCCGAGGTCCCCGAGACCGTAAGGGCGGCCGATATCCCCAACCTGCAGCGGCGACTCAAGTGACGCGACGGCGCTTGCGCACGATGCAGAAATTCGCAGAAGCAACCGACCAACTTCCTTGGACAAACTTTGCATTGTTTTTGTTGACAAGACAAGAGTTTAGCTCCCCGTGAGGTTTTAACCCAGATGTTTATATTTAAATATTCGTCGTCGTTAGAAAGTTTTTATGTTTCTCGGCTTCTGCGGATTTCCTTTGCGGCTGTAATTTCATATGTAATTGATTACCTTTGGTTGCCCCTTGCATGCCTAATGCAGTGAAAAGGAATTAATAATTGGTGTGATATTTCTGTTTTCCTAACCATTAAACATCATGTTTGAGTGGGGAATCTTTTCATTGCCGAGGGCCAAATAGGACTTATTTACCGAGGGTCAAACGTGAGAACTTTACGTATTCATTGCCTTTTTAGGCTCTTATCCACTTGAAATTCGTCCTAGAACACACATTTTTCATTAGGTTAAAACATTCCCTGCTCGTACCCTATTCTCGTGCATCTAGGATGCTTGCATAGATGGATTATAATGTTTCTTTGCCGGCTGCTTGGATGTGGTAGGGGGGGGCCCCATGTGGCTGCAGGCCGTGTGGAAAAAAATCTGCAGGTAGTATCCCCACCCCATAACTGGAGCTCGCTTTGATTTGGTTTGCATGGTTCATGGAAAGTACTGACGGGGAAGGGCTTTGACAAGTATCCGAGAGGTGCGTGAACACCTGTACGTGTGTAGTCGCACGGATCTCTTCCCAACTGGGATGGAGTCACAATCCTATGGACCTGCCATTCATATAATTATAAATGACACTAATTTATTCAAGAGAGGTCTCACCGAGTCTCAGGACTCTTTTTCTTTTGTTGATGTGTTTGACAATTGTCATGAGTGTTTGCCTGTGGGATTGAGCGGTGGCACCAGGGTAAGTGCACTGCACTATGAACTTTGTGGCCTCTGTTCGATTCCCAGCCATGGTTAACATTCGTGGAAAGTGATGCCATAACCGGTCCTGGCCGACTGCTTCACCAACCAGCACTGCCCACAGTGGTCAATTGTGGTCAACCGACATGACCAACACTACGTGGGGAGTCCTTCATCCAATAGTCGATTGACAGGGCTATAAACTACGTGAACAAAATGCTGATGTTAGATTTAAGCTCACGGAGCAAACCCAACTACAAACAAAACAGTGAGATGCGATACAAATGTGACTAACAATTGCATGAAATAATCTAATTGTAACAGTTTATTAAATTGCTAGGGGTGGTGAATATCTGTGCAAGTCGGTGATATCCTGTTCAAATGAGCATTGAGGCAGTGTATCGATGCTAATCTCGTATTTATAACCCTGAGTGGGAGGTGTAAGTTCCACATCCCTATGTCCTGCCGGGGGTGAGGCTCTCCATAATGCAACTACTGTTGGCTACTGCAGACGTGGACCCTAGAGGGATGATTGGTCAAGTCGACCCACAGTATTTGAACCCCTGCGAGCTGCACGCTCTACCGCCAAGCCACCCGGTGAATCGGTTTACCAGATGGCTCGCGCACTTGCGTGGACCATCAAAAACCATCATTGCTAATGTTAATACAATTACCACTAACTGCTAAGTACCACGGTGTAATGCGTTTGTAAAAAAAAAAGTTACATTTCTATGCAGAACGAACGTTATGGTCACACTGCTGCCCAGTACAAAGTGTGGCTGCTTTTCATTTATGCTGTTTTATTCTTCATTAAAGTGAAACGCCAATGGGCATTAATTGGGTTTCTGTCCCCGATGAATGTCTGCCATCGTTCCTTATCAACATAAAAGCCCCGTTAAATCGGCACGCTTCGTATGGAAATGTTACCGCTCACGATTCTAAAGCCTCCAGCGACGATTTGCAAGCCCCTCATCCCATCATCTGAATCGCGATGACGAGAACGAAAATAATTGAGTGCTGTCTACCTGTTGGTTTTGTTATCTTTTCATTTTCGAGTGCCGTATATACGACGTGTTTAGTTTTGACGGGAACCGGCACACGTGGTGTTGCTGCTCCTTGTGTAAGGATTAATTTGTCCCTTAGCCCTTCCAGGTTCTTGGTGGATTGTTACATCACATGACTGAGCGGTGGTGACGGACGGCTTGGGACCTCCGTCCAGAGTGGATTGATCGTGGCTGATGAACAAACTCTTCTATCCAAAGGCCATGCATGAACATGCTGATGAGAATTCCTGCATTTGCATGTGTTCAGCTATACAAATTTGAATATACGTTTGCATGTCTTTGTGGGCCTTGCTTCACCACTGGCCATAAAAAGTTTGACACCATATGCTTGTGTGTTTATACGAGCAGTGCCGTGGACTGTTTCTGAAAAGCGTAGTGCGTTCCAGATGTCAACTCTCATGAACAATACAAATGCGAATGTCACAGTTCAAAACCTTTCATGTTCAAGTCGCACAAAATTCTGTAGAAGTGCCGAGAGGAACAAGATACATTTAAAATAGCTGCCGTTAACATTGTATAAGGAATTCACTTGACACTCCTGAAGCCAGTATTCAGCATCCCAAGGACCTCTTTTTTTATCGCCCATTGACCAAATTAGAATATAGTTTCCTTTTCCGCAGCTTTGCCCATTACAGTATAGTAATTATATTATCATTCATAGAGCATGCCTGCCCGTCTCCCCCCCCCCCCCCCCGTCTTTCAGCGAGGCGAGTCAGAAGGGTTGTGCATCGCGAATCCGCGTCGTGTTTGCGCCACATGCCGTGCCGCTCTGGAGATGTCTTCTTGTCGCTCCGTGACCCCAAATTAACAGGAAGTGGTTTCACAGCCCAAGACGAATGGGGGTGTGGAGAGTTAGTGAGGCAGAGAGCGAGAGGAGGGCGACGCTGTTCCTCTGTAAGAGAAAATCAATGTTGCCATGACTGCCGTGAAAGTATTGCGAAGTTTTTGTGATGGGGGCACCGTCTGAGCTACCCACTCGCCAGGACCCATAAGCCGAACCACCCGAGTCGGGCAAGCCTCAAGCCCACGAAAGGGAGGCCAACTCACTTCGAAACCACAACATTTAATAATTTAACTCGCGAACCAACGAAGCTAAACGCGCGACACAAAACCAAACACTCTTAACGCTACAGATATTCGGGACTAATAAGGGTCACTGCTCCCAGATGCCGATATTATGACTGTCTTCTTGACATCAAGGACTTTGCTCCCTGGAAATGGGTGACGCGCACTCGATCGCCTGAATGTTCCTGTCACAGAGAATTCTGCTTGAGCAAAGCATACGGCCTCTCGCTCTCTCCTTGCGCTGGGTGGGATGTTGAACTTGGACTAATTAAGTTACACTTTCATCATGGGACCTCCTTTGCCAGTACCAAAATATAAGAATAGGTTGTTGGTGTTTTAACATCTTAACACCTGTTTTGTTGCCAGAAAAAGGGGAAAATCTATTCTCAAGTTACACTTTCATAGAGGTTTATTGAGTTCGATTGCGTAAGTATAAATGTGTCGTTAAACCCGCCACCACCCGACACATCCACTTAGTAAAGTTTGTTGCATAAACAAACCATGCCAATTTGTTACTCGTACAGCACACCCGGTGTGTTGGAGAGGAAACCCACAACATTTACAATTCGAGTACGACGTTTCGCCGGTAATTATAACGAGCATCATTCAGGCGACAGCCAGAATTCACGGTTTGTTTACGTGACAAACTTTACTAATTGGCTGTGTCGGGTGGTGGCGGGTTTAACGACACATTTATATTTCCGCGATCTAACCCAAACACCTCTCATGGATAATATTGGTCGCGAAAGCCTACTAAGTGGTAAAGTAAGTTACACGTGAAACTGCCTGGGCAAGACTCGAACAAGGGAAGTTGAAACCTGGGTTCCGTCCTGATAACGTTCACTGCTACACTCTCCAGCACAGGAACACATTCCTGTGGAGGGAGCTGGTAGGAACGTTGGGTTGCTCGGTCAATGGCCCGGGTCAACAGCGGCGTGGTGTCTTCCGCAAATATGCCCGACTGTGAGGGCGGGCACAAGCCGGCGTGAGTAGGTTAACCGTTGAGTTTTATAAGGGCACCACGGGGTGACCAGCCCCTCCCCACCCAGCCCCACCCCTCCCACCCAGCCCCACCCAGCCCTTCCCCTCCCCACCCAGCCCCTCCCTACACGACGGACACAATAATCCCCTGTGGGCTGGTGTAACTAGGAGGTTCCTACCAGTAAAATGTTGCACGCAAACAAGGGTTGTGCCTTGACAGTGGGGGGCACTGGGGACCCGAGGCTTTGCAGTCTCAAAATCGCCTATACTGCCAGGATTGCTTTTTGTGATTAGTTATCCTTCCCCTGCACCTCCGATTAATATGATTGGATACGTACGGTGCGAAATAAGTTCAACATATGAACATTATGGCGGGACCCCGGGGTCCCATAAGCCCCCGGCTCTCGCATAAACATGAAAACAAACCTTTTCTCTTTTTCACCAATGGATTTGAAGGATGGTGGCAAGTGTTTTCTTGTTAAACCTTGCCTTTTAAACTGAAAACTTCTTCCCTTCAGTACCTATTTAAATACACTATCGAAAAAATAATTTACACCCTTCTGTCAATCATCGTGTTTCTCAGTGTGGATTTGTGAACACACTTTGTAAACAGTACATAAAATAGTACGCGTTTTCAATGTGTTCATATTGTAACAAGCGTTTATACCAATGTCACTCTACAGAGTAGTGGGTCGCCGCTCCTCTTATCCGCATTGGACTATGGCTTAACCGCAAAAAAAACCTATCTGCACAGATGCATACTGACAAGAGAAGTATTATCAAACAGGAGGAATTAACGGTGCAACGCATCTCATCTGTTATATATCTGCAGGTAATAGGATTGTCATCGATTGATCCTGGCTGCAGATATTGGTAGGTCACATAATCAAGATAAGAGCAGTTTCACCGTTTTATGCATACAGTTATGACAAATAAAGTACTTAAGTCGTGTAGGCAGATTGAGCAGCTTTGGATGAGACTTATGATCCTGCCCATACCCGAGCATGGAGTGCATTCGCTTGTTTAGCTCTTCTGCGCATTCGTCCTCACTGCCGCGCTAGGACACGACACGACACCAGAATGATCCACGCCAGGTTGGTCGCAGCGTTTATGTGCGCGGTGGGACGGAGTCGCCAAAAATACATTAATTGATTACAATTTTGATTTCTGTTTATTCGGGACCCCAGGGTCCCGCCATAAGGTTCATATGTCAACTAGAGTCTTGCACGTTATATCGTTCACAATCTGATGGTGTTCAGAATGTTAAGCTGTAAATATAGAACACAATTATCTTTCGTTGTCGCTGATAAAAATTAGCAAAGATGAGTATGCACAATTTCTGCATGGAGTCCAGTTCTCAATCCAACACCCTCAAGTAGGATAAGACGTCGAGTGGAGGTTTCCTAAATTTAGCACAATAAACAATATAGGCACATCCTGAAATTTGGCCATGCACTACAATCTCAGTGTAGTGAGTCCAACTGAGTCGCAGACGTTGTCTTGGGAGCAACACTTTATTACACCAACTCAACATAACATAACGTAACCTACACTTGGGTGTTGAATGCCCATCTAGCCACACTACGGCAGAACTAGACACGGTTCGCTATCCCGGCCCGGACCACGAGCTGGGTCCCGGACCGCGTGGCTAGAGGCTTCTTCAACCCGACGTGGATCTTCGTTACCAACAACCCGAAGAACCCCGAGCCCCACACGGGGCCCCCGTTATATCGGCCTGGGCTGGCTCCGCCCCTCGCCCCGCCCACCTTCTAGATTTCTCGAGCTCTTTCCCGAAGGCTCCCGAGAGCTCCTTTATACCACGTGACTGCCCAGCGGCCCCCGTCCACCGGTGGCCTTCCTCCAATATCATCCGGTCACGTGTCGGCAGGTCAACCAGCGTATCATGCCCCAACGTAACCCTGGCTGGCTGACATCCCCTCTTGCTCCCTCACCGGGAGCCCGCACCGCACACTGTACGTGGTGCCTCCGCGCTGACCAGTGCTCACCTAAGTCCCGCTAGGGCTGGTGGTACTACGCCCAGCAACCGGGCTGCACATAATAACATTATCCGTCGTGGATTAGTAAGCCTGGCACCACACAGTGACATTCACAGTCACTACATTAGCGTAAGCTGTGACGGTAAACACCGTGATACAGCGGACTCTATCCTGAATCTCTATGGGCCGATTTTCCAACGAGGCAAACCCAACCGATATAAGTCTACTCGCCGGGATTGTTCAGGCCACGGGGACACCGGTACATTTGAGTAAAACTACCTTTAAATGGGGAAAATGTCAGGGAGACATAACATGAAACATTGGACTGCCTGAATAACACTTAAATGAGCGCTTATTAGCAGAATGAAACCCATGTCTCTCCTTGTCTGTGTCTCTGGGTATCTCTCCCTGTATCTGTCTCTCTCTCTGTATCTCTCTCTCTGTATCTCTATCTCTCTGTCTCCTAATCTTCCCCTCTTGTCTTCGCTTGTAGCCCCTCTTCTTATCGCATGGGTGGCCATAACCACTTGGCCGTGAGGCCACAGCTGGTCACCTCTCACGCTTTTGTTTGCTGTAACCAGAGGCACTCGGCCTCTCCTGAATCGTTTTAAGAAAAAAAGCTGTTGCATATATAAACGTTGAAATAGATCTTCACACGGGCAGCAGCATTGCGCCCACACGGACGCACAAGGGGCCGTCCATAAATGACGTCATGCACCTGGGGGGGGGGTCAGACATTTGTGACGATGTGTGACGAGGGGGGGGGTGAGAAATGTGACGTCACATCAAAATGCGCAACTTTAAATAAATATAGACAACACGTTCTACTTAATTCAATAGACTTTTTAATACATGTGAAGTATTGGAAATGACGGCAGGAAACTCCTTTGACGGGAACACACTTCTTTTATTAAATCTTGACTTGTAACGATACAACGCGTGGCCTCTCTTCTTCACAGTACGGTCACCATACAACGGTACAACTCGTGACCTCTTCTCTCCGCTCCACACTTCTCTCGACTCCCGTAGATTCTGTGCTGCTGGCCCTCTGTGCCTCGTGTAGACTCCGCGCCTCGGCTACACTCTTCTCTCGTCTCGTGTAGACTCTGCGCCTCTGCTACACTCTTTACTCGTCTCGTGTAGACCTTACGCATCTGGCTACACACTCTTCAGTACCCGTCTCGTGTAGACCTTACATCTCCGGCTACACACTCTTCAGTACCTATCTCGTGTAGACCTTATACTCTCTCTGGCTACACCGTATGCATTACTCGGCTCGTGTAGACCTTACACTCTCTCTGGCTACACCGTATGCATTACTCGGCTCGTGTAGACCTTTCTCTCTCTCTGGCTACACCTTGTACATTACTCTCCATTACTCTACATTACTCTCCCTTACTCTCCATTACTCTCCTCTCCGGGCTCTATCTCTGCACCTTCGTCTTCATTCCTAGATGGTTCCACTTCCTCCTCCTACTCCTCTGTGCATCACCTTATATATCCCTTCCTCCCGGGAGACGGAGCGGATGCGGACCTCAACGTCGGCACCGCTCCTCAGTTACCCAATCACCACGCGCTATCTCTACGATCCGTTTCCGCCCAGCGCGTGTTTCCACTCCTCGACCAATCACACCGCGCTGCCACCCGATCACTCCCTCTCAGCGCGTCACCGGCACACAGCCAATCAGCAGCACTACCCCCACCCGCGCGCTGACGCCTGCTCCTCCCCGTCAGCGCGCGTCACCACACACACACACGTACATACGCGCTGGCACACGACGTATACCCCCAGCGCGTATCACCACTACACATGTTTTCTCCTACAACATCAGAGTGCAGCGCCACATTAAATACGCACTACAATGACAATAGTTTAAAGCGATTTGAAGCATGTTTAATTTGGGGGGGGGGCCAGAGCTTTGTGAATATTTGAGGAGGTCTGACTTTTTGTGACGTCGTGTGACGAAGGGGGGGGGGTCAAAAATCGTCCAAAATCACGTGACGTCATTTATGGACGGCCCCCGAGCTAAATTCTCTTTCCCCGACTCCTCTTCCCATGGTCGCTGTGCGGGTGGAGGGAGGCTTGCCCAACCAGCACCGCTACGCACGCGTCCGAGAGAGGAGGATGAGGAGGGGGGGGTGAGGAGGTGGGGCAGAGATCACCGACTCCCTCTTGGTCCCACGGGCGCGGCAAGGGAGGGACACAGAGGGCGGGGGGGGGGCTCCCTCGAGTGCGCGTCGCTGCACAAGCCTCCCCCCCCCCCTCCAGGTCAAAAATGAGGAAATTAAAATCGTTACTGGGAAGTGGACGAAATTGACAGTGACTCGCAGTCGTAAGTTGTTGGCACGGCAGTCACCTCGGCTACATGCTGCTGCCTCGTCAGCCACCTCGTTCAGGGCACCTCGTCGCCAATTCTCAGTTTCTCTCGCTCACTCAGCCATCGAATTGTGATTTTGTGGCGCATTGGAGCTCCCGACGTCGAATCTACTAACGTGAGTGTATTGCGGTTGGTTTATTCATCAATGTAAGTCTCATCATCATCATGGTTGTCAGTCGTGATCAGTCCACTGTTGGGATGAAGCCCTCCGCAATGCTGCCGCCATCTCCATCATGGACCGCCTGTGTCGTTTAAGTTCACGTGGTTGTGGATTGTGTGTTTGTTGTGCACGTTGCACGTGATGTCAGTGTTCACGTCTGTGCAGGATCATTCTTCGGTTGTAGATGTGTCTCGCCGTTGTCTCGGTGATGTTTCAGATTATGTACGACGATTTTGTGATGAGTAATGGGTGGAGTTGTTGCTCCTAACATGATGTTGTAGCTTACTATTTGGTTCTTTCGGTAAAGTCACGTAGAAAGAAAAAAAGTAGTATATAATAACATACGACGTTTCGATTGCAACACAAGCAACCATCAGGTACAAATAAAAGAGAAAATAAACCTAGTAAACTTAGCAATATAATGCAATACAACACAGATAGTCGGCTAACATAACAGTCAACACCCTACCTGGTTGATTACGTTCTTCCAAAGATTGCTAAATTTGAGAGAGAGAGAGAGAAAACACATACACGGAGACACACAGAGAGAGACACACACAGAGGCACACAGAGAAACAACGCCTCTGTGTCGAGGCCTTAAATAGAGAGGGGGCAGAGAGAGAGAGAAGGGGGTAGATAAATCAGCATGTTAATGACAGATTTGAGCTTTCGTGACTGCGGTAAATAATAGAGCAACAACACGAGGTCAACACACAGAGAGAGAAGACACTTAACCAAACAAACTTCGTAAAATTTGGAAATGTAATGCAATGGAACAAGTTTGATGGTGTAGCTTGTTACAAAAATGTTCCCCTTCCCCCCTGAGTTCCCTCACCCCGGCACACAATGCCCAACCCCTCCGTGCCCACAGGGAGAGATGGCATCCCATCAGCGCTGTGACGTTTGCAGAGCGCATGCTTTAGACATTAAAATACTTCGTGCTGTACAGCCGAGGCTTAATTTCACACTCGATGTTTTTTTCCAGAACGCTGCTGCTAAGCTGCTTACTTGGAGTCGTGATTAATGGCGTAAGGCACTACAACTACAGTACAAGGTAAGCATATGCAAAATAATGCGATATTATTGTACCCTCTCTTCAAGTGATCATACGAACACGTCTATAAAATGAAATGCATGGCATCGTCACATTAGTATCGGGGACAATATATGGCAAGCGGGATGTGACGTGCCAAATCAATTCCCGTAAATTCGCGAAATTAATCGTTCTACAGCACTTCGGGCAAGGTAGCTCCAGCGAGCTCGACCACCTCTTCCCAGGATATTCCAAACAATGAATTGTTTATCGTGTCTCTGTCAGCCTCTTGCCTCCTGGTGGAGCTAGTCAGTGTCAGTGATCTCGGCAGGTCCACGTCGCCCATCAGCGTCCCTCGGTTAAATAGAACGCTGGGCTGGGGCGTGGATAGTTTGACGGATTCGTGCATTGAGTCGATCGATAAAGGCACGTGTGGGCCCTGTTGATCTTTCGGCTTCCCGTCGGGCGGGCCAAATGAATTGTGACGAGGCTACGCATCCTGCTGCGGTGCAGGAGCGTATCCGCCAGGACAGCAATGGATACGCATGGATTATGTAATTCTTACCAATCACGCGTTTCCCTTGGAAAGTGCAAGGCTGTATTTAGCGATATGGATGCTGATGGGTAGCTGTCAGGGCAAAACACTTTTCAAGTTATTTTTGCTGAGGTGTGTTTGTCTCCATTCAGGCCGGTTTGCAACAGCGTAAGGCCTTTAATAATAGTAACGCAAGTTAATATTGTTACCTTCATACTGGATATAATTTATGAGAGCGTATGCCAATAAATAAACGCTTTCAGCCTACGCGTTAACATGTTATGGGCCGGAGGACAGAGGAACTGGCAGGGGAAAGGCCCTGTGAGTCTGTTGGCCCTGCCAGGCTTTCGCCTGCAAAATCCCTTGAGATGGAACATCTTATTTTTGCAAGGGTGTCAATTGACATTTGCATCGCACGTACCTCCGATTACCACAAATGGCTACGTGCCGTGCGAAAGAAGTTCAACATGCATAAAACTAATCACGGCACGTATAGATTTCTGATTTGATTTAGCTCTTCACACTCACGTGGGGGAAGTTATATCTGAAGGCGTGGGTGCGTTTTGCACAACCCCGTGCGTGATTCACTGGTCAGGAAGTGAAAACTAAAATTGGCCAATATATTAGTGGAATGACACTGTACTATAACGTACACCCTTTGCACCGCTACCATGCCTTGTTTTTAAAAATTGTAAACACATCAGGCTGCACGTGTTTAGCCATTAACCCAGTCCGTAACCCCGTCTGTAACGAGAGGACGAGGTGGTGGGGAGGGGAGCACGATAAATATCGTGAGGTTGATGCGATATGAGGCAGCCAGTAGTATTCTTTTTTTGCGGACGTTTACCCGACTGCAAACTTGGCCACATTGATCGTCAATAAGGGTTTGCCCAAAACTTAGGAGACACAACCCAGAGGCGAGGAACATTGGGCCAGTTTCTCTAAGCCCTCTCATGATCCCGCGGCACTCGCCGAGACCGACCCCTCACAACGACGACGATGAGTCGAAGTGAGAGGAGGTCATGTTTGTACTTGACCCTGGCTCTTCTGCAATCGAGGTTGTGCTGGTATGGTCAGGCTCCAGCTTGGCACGGTGAGGACATGTTTTCCTCCCTGTGCGCTGTGTTGCAATACAGTCACCCCTGTTTCCTTCCTGGTACGAACTAAATGAGGCCCGCTTAACTCACAGCTGAAGGCAGTATTAAGATTAGCTCCCACTCTCAATGTTTTTGTAACTTAATTTTTACAATGACCTTTTTTAATAGATATAATCAGGTCAATTGCTTTACTATTCCAGCAAATCGCCCGATGATGCTGGATGTAATTATCACCGAAACGTCGTACTCAAATTGTAAATGTTGTGGATTTACTATCCAACACATCGGTGGGCTGAAGTAGTAGCTAATTGGCGTTTTGTTTACGTAACAAATCCCTTACTAACTGGCTGTGTCGGGTTGTGGACGGTTACGACACATTTATACTTACGCGATCTAACCTAAACATCTTTATTATGAATAATATTGGTCGCGAAAGCCTATGTGTTAAACTGATATATATAATCTGCCTGAGCCGACTTTCATAACAGGACATTTATATATTGTTTTTGTTTATGCAGTTTCCTTCTGTAACGTGACTCATTGCTCACATTTCTATTTGTATCACTGCTGCTTTGTTTTATGCTCAGTTTAACTTGTAGTATGACTTTCACGACGAATATTATCCATGATAGAAGTTGATTGGGTTAGATTGCATGAATATAAATGTTTTGTTAAACCCTCCACCACCCAACAAAGCCGATTAGTAAGGTTTGTCACGTAAACAAAACGTGCCAATTCGTTATTAGATCAGCACACCGCTTGTGTTGGAGAGTAACCCTACAACATTTACAATTCGAGTACGATGTTTCGCCGGTAATTACAACCAGCACCATCAAGCAACAGCCAGAGTTTAACCTCCGCAAAGATGTTTTTTGAAGGTCGACAGTGCTGCGCGGGTCCAGAAAGGTTTGGAACCACTGCACTAAGCCATATTCGCAAGAGGAAGTTAATGATGATAATAATTTCAACTTGTAACGTGCCACACAGTATTAGCTTGCTCTCACTGAGAGAGAACTACTCAAAGGCGCGAGGAGGAACCATTAACAAGCCGGAGGGCAGCAGCCAGGCGATGAGCCGGTGCTGCCAACATTTCCCAAGCTCTGCGGTCCTCTATATATTGAGGTTCTATTGGTCAATTAATGAGTGTTTACATGTGGGAGGAAACCAGAGCGCCCAGAGAAACCCCATGCGTGCGAGGGGGCAACACTCTATTTTATACAGAAGCAATGGGTGGAGTCCACATTTGCTGTACCGCCTTCTCCAGGCAAGCCAGGGTACGGCACCTCCTCTCCGCTCGCGGGAGTTTCACAACGTTGCTGCATCCCCGGCGCTGGATCACAGGCGTGCGCCACCAAAGCGCCAGTCACACATGTCGCGAGTTCAAGAATCCATTTTAAAATCGGTGAATTGTTGCAGGACGATGCAACGCCCCGTGGGGCTTTCTCGCTCTCCCGCGAGCAACGACGACCACATCCTGCCCGACGAGGCCTCTGATGAGGATCTCTCAGAGGCCCTCTCCGAGTTGTCCGAGTCGTCCAGCCCGCTGGCCCACGGTCAGTAACCACCGACACGGGGAGCTCCGCCTGCTCCGACGTAGGAGAATTAAACGAGAAAGTTGGTGAACGCCACGCATCTCATCGCCGATGGTGCATTCTTTGATTGGGCAGAGATTGACCAACCGATGCTGTAACTTTCTGCAATCATCTTTCAGCAGGCGGGGCAGGCTGTGGCATTGGTTACCGTGCAGGAGAAAACATTTGCAGCGATGCATGAGAATGAACAACATAAAAACAAATGTCTTCCTAGAAAACTTTTGACTCAGGTGTGGACATGTGATCTCACTATGGTGTGGTCTCAGTAAACACGTGTGCGTTTTCGTAGCTGGACGGTGGTTCAGAAAATATGGGGGTGGGGGGGCACAGGGACCAGTGAGCGAGATCGGAGGGACCTCCGTACCAAAAAGGCTGAGCCTCCCTTAATCAGCTGTCTTGCCAGTTTGGAAAATTTGATTCTTCTGGGTTTTTCTGCCACCGCTGCCGTAACGCATTTCCCCGTTTCATCGCCCCCCCCCTCCGTTCCAAACCCGTTCCCCCCGTTCTAACCCCCCCTCCCCTACTTTGACGCTGCTAGGGGACGCAGTGATCCCCTTCACAGCCGCGTACCGCATGCTCCCCTTCCGCGCGCCCGAGCGCAGGGTCTTCCTCCCCGGCGGAGTGCCCATGCGGGCGCGCCTGGCGGCCGTGGAGCGCTTCACCTCCACCGCCAAGGTGCGGAGAGACGCACGGCGCCCGCTCTGAAGAGAGAACATGACAACCAAATGCTCCCGGTCGCGGCTCTGCTACTCGCCGGGTTTAAATTTGCCTCCGCGCTTGATCCGGCTCATTTCCACGTCCCGGAATTGAGAATTGTCGGTTTTGAGCGTGTGGGCCGACGGACGTTGACTCCTCTGCAGCAGGGCGAGTAGGAAAGTGCCACCCGCTGCTGGACCCGGAGGTCACTTGAAGAGTAATATCAGCTCATACGTGGGCAGCTCTCCATCGTGAAGGGTCACACTGCTCTGGGGGAGATTCAGAAGTGGCGAGTCGTCTACGATTCCACGTCTCACTCCACGGTGCCTCTCCCCTCCCTCCCTGCCTCCCGCTGCCCCCGAATGGAAGGGGAGGAGGTGGTTAGATTGGATCTGTAAAATATACTTTAGTGTTACACATAATCAATGTTTTTGGGTTGAGATCGCGTTATTTATAAATGTGTCGTAACCCTCCACCACCCGACACGGCCAATCAGTAAAAAAGTGTCACGTTGACAAAAGACAAATAGTTCACTGCTTTCGCCCACCGGTGTGTTGAAGCGTGAAACCACAACATGTTACAGGTGGCACAAGGTCAGAGCGGCGCTGTTGAGATCCTGGTTTCCTGACAGGTTTTAGCCACCTCTCATGAACTGGGTTCTCCACTGTTGTGAGTTTATTATATTATCTGAACGTTCAATAATTATTGTATGTAAATCACAATTGGATGCTCACCTGTCGATTCTGTGACACGTGCCCTTCTCTGTTTACATACTAAGACATAATCACCCTAAATCAATGTTGATGTTTCTGTAACATAATTTAACGGTTTTTTGTTATTTGTCTGAGGCAACTTTCGTTACAGGAAATGTATTTAATTTAATATCAATTTGTGTTGATGGAGTATTTTCGATTTTCTTCTGAAACGCTGTCCTACTACTGACTTCGCCCTGACTGTTTTGTGCTTACTGTTTATGCTTTTGCTTCTGTCAATTTGTTGACCCACGTCACGCGAGCAAATGAGACTCAATCTGGTCTCTTGAATTCTCACCTAGGACACACCATACGTCCCTACCACCCCACCCCTCCTCACCCCACCCACCCCCACCTCACTCCACCCCATCCCACCTCACCCCAGCCCACCTCACTCTATCCACCTCACCCCCTCCCACCTCACCCCACCCCACCTCACCCCATCCACCCCCACCTCACCCCATCCCACCTCACCCCATCGACCCCCACCTCACCCCACCCAATCCCAACCCCACCTCACCCCATCCACCCCCACCTCACCCCACCCAATCCCACCCCAACCTCACCCCATCCTACCTCACCCCATCCACCCCCACCTCACCCCATCCCACCTCACCCCATCCACCCCCACCTCACCCCATCCCACCTCACCCCATCCACTCCCACCTCACCCCCACCTCACCCCATCCTCACCCCACCCAATCCCACCCCCACCTCACCCCATCCCACCTCACCCCATCCACCCCCACCTCACTCCATCCCACCTCACCCCATCCCACCCCTACCTCACCCCCACCTCACCCCATCCCACCCCCACCTCACCGACTTGCCGCGTCGCTGCATTCTTCTTCACGGGCAGATGCTGAACCCCAACGTCTACAACATCAATCTGGAGCACGGCGAGTTCCGCTGGAAGATCAAGCGCCGCTTCAAGCATTTCGTGATGCTCCATCAGGAGCTCCTCAGATTTGACATGCTCCTCAAGATCCCGCTTCCCACCAAGACGTAAAAAGACAACGATCTGACACCCTCCCGCCACGCACTCGCGCCGTCTGTCCAGAAAGTAAAAAAATCCTTTTAAAAAGTTGTTTTAAAACAACGGTTTTATTAACAACTTCGTTTAACTCACGGTCGAGAAGTACGTCAATGATACGGCGCCTGCTCCCACATCAACGCTTACTTGAATTAATTATTTTAGAAATGAATCTTCAATGTACAACTTTTGTTTGTGTGGAGGGTGCCCGTAACTCGTTGACACGGAGCAGGCGCGCCCGAGACGTCACGTGACGCCTGAGATGCGTGGCGCCTGAGACGACACGTGGCGCCTGCTTCTTGGGCGAGGCGGTTCGAGAGTTTAGGGACTGCGGCGTTTTTCACCTACACACACCTATATATAAATAATAAGGCGTCCATACTAAAATAGTAATTGCTTGAAAGGAGCCAATTCATTGATGAATTGATGCCGATTTTGATACAGGCGTGCATTGTCACCAGATCTGAGTGCGTGTGCAAAATTCGGAATTGATTGGGCAACAGGAAGTATACTAACTTTTGATTACAAGATTTGACCACGACACAGGAATCAAGTTATGTAAAACCGATGAAAAACACCCACCACGTTCTGGGGCTGCCTTACTTCTGTAATGACTCCGATGACAAGATTATAAGTAGAGCCACTTTGATGAGTACACCATAAAGAACCCGACTATGATCACACAATAAGGTACCCCAGGCTTCGTGACTGTCTTCCAGATTGTATCTTCCTCCGAACCTCTCCACTCCTCATGCTCTCCCCTTGTATATCCCTCACCCCCCTTTCTCAAACCTTCTTGTCCTTGTTTTTACCTCTTGCCAATTCCCGTCCTTTCCCTTGGACGACTTATTTCTGTTTCCCGTTCAACCCCCTTATTTCCCAGTCCTTTTAAAGTCTGCCCTCCCGACCAATCACCGTTGAGGCCTCTTTCCTCCAACCGGAGACCGTTGTTTATTTTTAAATAGCCGTTTAGGCTGCATATGGCTTGGGGTAATTTTTCGGTCACTGCACTTCTGTCAGTTCATTTGGCCTCGGACTAAATCATCTCTCTGAATACGACTGATGTTGTCTGATCTCAGACGCTGAGCAAGGTGGCAGCCTGCTTAGTACTGGGTGTGACCACAACACACCACGAGACACAATGCAGACTGCCCCAGTTCGTCTCATGGGACTGCCCCAACCGTCTTCAACAATAAACCGCGTGCTTTGTCTCGTGTGGATGTTTGTGCATGCGATGGAGTGGGGAGCGGTGGCGCATCGGTTGGCACACTGCGCTACGAACCCGGAAAGTTGTATCTGGTGCAGTCCTGGGCCTCCCCTAGGTTGACTTCGGCCTCAAACAAGTAGCTGGTGCAGTGTGCGGACACCATCACTCGGGAGACAATAGAAGTCAGGTGTGGTGCTCGCCGCACCACAACCTCATGTGCCATTCCGGCCTGAATGGGTGCTTGCTAACAGATTGCTAGGGCGAGTCCTGCTTGCAAACAAAACTCGCTCTAACAATCTCTAGAGAAGAGGATGAGTTGCGGATTGAAACATTTCACATGTTTCAGGACAATTTCCGAGTTTCATATGCGTTACAGTGCGTGCTGTATTGGCCACGGGACACAACGTATTGTTGGGAAATCGTGATTCCCAATCGACCCGTAACATCAGCGGAACGTTCGGGTTGTCCGCGATATCGGTCTGACTTTTTGGAATTTTCAGATCAAAAATCTCGTGAACACAGCTTTGTAGCGGTTAGCGCGCTGCGCTACGAAACCGAGTTTGATCCCTGCTCATGGCCAACACCAGTGACGATTATCTCAACCGGTCCTGAGCCTCGCCTAGGTCGATTTAGCCTCCAATTAGGACCTGGTTTGGTGTGTAAACATCGCCACTAGGGAGACAAAGGCGGCTGGGCGTGGTACTGGCCACCCACCTGCTTGTGTGCCATGTCGGCCTTCATAGGTGCTCTTCGCTAACAGCACTTGCCCCAACAGTCTGTTAAGGCTACACGGGGGGTCTTTGTCTTTGCAGTCACGTGGAGCTCAGGAAGTCCGTCAAAGGGCAGCAGAAGCAGGTCCCCGCGTTGCCACGGCGACCTGGCTTCATGGTAACGGAAGAGCGCATCTCCACCGACAAGGTGAGGTTAAGGATCACAGGGTTACAGATATCAATCTCCCTGTACATTGCTGCTGTACTCGCTCATCACCATGCATCTCCCTGTGTAAAATATCCGGGCAAGTGGCTTAACGGCATCGTCCGTGTAAATTACTTTGCCGAGATCACACAAATTAGATTTCTCCTGAACCTGCTCAAGAACATACTTTCTCTGTCTCTCCATTCACATGACACCACGAGTTTTATTATTTTCCATTTGACACCGTCCCTGAAGACGTTCCAATCTCCTCGCCTTCCTTGCTCAGAGGCCAGGTTTCTGCCACACACAACTCCACACTTGGGTCTTCACCAGTCTCACCTTCGCGTGTGGCGGATGGTAATCTTTACGTTTTATGTACGTCAATTCGCAGGACTTCTTACAGGAATTCCTCACCAGCCTACTCAAGCAGCCGATCTACATGAATCATCCAGCTACTGTGAGTACCCAAAGACAAAGTTTCTCCGTATAACCTGAGCAGACTGTTAGGGTGAGTTCCATTAGCGAGTACCTATGAAGGCCTTCATGTAACGCGAGCGGGTGGATGGCCAGCACCGCGCTCGGCCGCCTTTGTTTCCGAAGTGGCGACGTTTACACATCGCATCACGTACTCATTTCAGACTGAGTCGACCTCGGGTAGTCTCAGGACTGGTTCAGCTAAATTGTCCCTTGTTTGAAAAATAAGAATAGGTTTTAACATTTCTGGCAATAAAACAGGGTGTTAAGATGTTAAAACACCTAATAGAAACCTTTTGCAAGGAATCATGTCTGTATTCACCACACGTACTTGCGGTGAACATGCAAACAAACATGCTCTGATAAGACAATGCCCATCTATAATTATATATGGGCATTGTCTTTTAAACTGATTGGCCTACATCAGAGACAGCCTTCTTTATGGCCTAGTCTCACCAGTGTCAAACCAGAGAACGTCAAAAGGTGAACAGCACAAAGACAATGCCACACGTATCAGAGCATTTATAACTCGGGGTGAGCAGCTATATCATGGGACCTTTTTTGCCAGCATCAAACTACAAAGTATGAAAAATAAGAATGGGTTTTACCCTTTCTGGCAATAAAACATGATAGCTATGTCCCTGGTTTGTTTGCCTTGGTGAAACAAAAAAAACGTTACAGCAGCGCATCAATCATTGCAGACACAGGAAAACAAGCTTCAAGTTGTGCACCATTCAAACAACATCGGCAGGTACTGCACATCAAAGCTGAAGCACCAAGTCCGTTAACCACATGTGCAGCGATGCAGTGCATTTTCACAGGTGTAAAAAAAGGATATCTTAAATAAAGGAGGGAATGAAAAAAAATCGAATTATAAATTCTGACTCCTGCGAAGGGCTTCTCAACACTTTACGCCTGGCGCGTCGCCCCCACTGATGTCCTCTTCAACCCCCCCCCCCCCCCCCCATTATGTGCAGTTTCTACTAACTATTGTATGTAGGGTGTGTAGGCATGTATGCCTACAAAAGCAGTTTCTTTTTTAAAGGGGAGAGAGTGATTTTATTTGGTTGAGAGGGGGGTCGCCAATTTTTGGAACCCTGTTGGATCAACTTTTTACCCCCACATCTGGGTGGGGGGGGTTCCACTTGCTTTAACTTTCTGATGCAGGCCTTCTGAAAGGCTCTTGTAATTTAGTTGACGGACAAACAGAATTCCAGGCTTTTATAATAGCCCAGGGCAGGGAAGGGATTAAAAGCCAAACCCACAAGAGTGAGCTCGTTCCAAATCGTGTTTGGTGCTGTGACCGCTGCCGCTCAGGTGGAGTTCCTGGAAGTCAGCGAGCTCTCGTTCATCCGGGACCTGGGCTCCAAGGGAGTGTGAGTTCTGCTTCTCCAACGTTTCTCTGGGACTTTCCCCGAAGTTCCAGAAGCAACCCAAAAAAAACTGATCAAACGTGAAATTCCATTGAAATAACAACATAATATTTTAAGGGGAATTTTGCACCTGCCGGAGTGATCTATCAATGCTGGTAGAAATGTGACGTACAAATACGTTCATGTGAATAGTTCTGAGCCTACACGGTCAACGCATACATGCACAATCCTTGTGTAGTGGTGATACGCGCTGGGGTAGCGATCGGGTGCCAGCGCGTCGTGATTGGATGTGTGTGGTGACGCGCGCTGACGGTGAGGGATCAGGGGTCAGCGCGGGGTCGTGGGTTGTGTGGTGCTGATTGGCTGTGTGCCGGTGACGCGCTGGAGAGGGAGTGATCGGGTGGCAGCGCGGCGTGATTGGTTGGGGAGTGGAAACACGCGCTGGGGGAAAACGGATCGTAGAGATAGCGCGTCGTGATTGGTTCACTAAGGAGCGATGCTCACGTCGAGGTCCGCATCCGCTCCGTCTCCCGGGAGGAGGGACTATATAAGGTGATGCACACAGGCGTACGGAGAGAGTGTAACCAGCGAAGACTGAAGACGGAGAGGAAGAGATAGGGCCCTGCGGTACCCAGTCCCGCTGTCCTGTGGGGACCGGGACTCTGTGTAACCCAGAGGCGGAGTGTAGGGTGAACATGCAGTGTCAGCATGCAGAGTGTGTAGCCAGAGGCTTAGGGTCTACACGAGACGAGTGATGTGTGTGTAGCCAGAGGCATAGGGTCTACACGAGACGAGTGATGTGTGTGTAGCCAGAGGCATAGGGTCTACACGAGACGAGTGATGTGTGTGTAGCCAGAGGCATAGGGTCTACACGAGACGAGTGAAGAGTGTAGCCAGAGGCAGAGAGTCTACACGAGCTAAGTGAAGAGTGTAGCCAGAGGCAGAGAGTCTACACGAGCTAAGTGAAGTGTGCAGTCGGAAGAATAGAGACCACACGTTGTATTGTGACAAGTCAAGATTTAATAAAAAGTGTGTTACCCGTCAAGGAGTTTCCTGCCGTCATTTCCAATACTTCACTTGTGCGATCAAACTTTAGCGTCAACCAGTGTGAGGTTACGCTCCAATCGTTGAAAAGGCTCCACTTCTGCCCTCGAGGCACAAGGTTCCCCACCCTTGCCCTATTCCCTTTGCCCCTATTGTCATTGTCATTGATAAAAATAAACTGATCATATTTTTTTTTTTACGGTGTATGTATGACAAGCAGCGTCGTTCATGCAAATGACATCTCGCGATGTTGCTGTAGAATTTGCGATGAACCACAGACAAGCGGAAAGGCGACCAGAACCGTCGCTAACGTTTGCCCAAGCTCTGCTGTCCTTTTGTCAGGATGCGTTGTTATTTTCTGTAGCTTCAGTAAAAAAAAGTACAACAACAAAAACTGACACGTGGGAACGGAGCGAGCTTCTGACGTTTGCGACCGCGTGCTCCGCAGGGAGGGAACCGTGGTGAAGCGCTCCGGGGGCCACCGCATCCCGGGCCTCCACTGCTGCGGCTACCGCAAGGCGTGCTACCGCTGGGCCAGGCGGTGAGCGAGCGTGGGCGCGTGGGAGATGGGGTTAGCGGTGGTGTGGCGGTTAGTGCGCTGCGCTACGAACCTGATGGGTAACCCGGGTTCATTTCCCGCTCACGGCCAACACCGGTGACGATTATCTGAACCGGTTCTGGGCCTCCCCTCGGTCGACTCGGCCTCAAATGAGTACCTGGTGTGATGTGTAAACATTGCCACTGGGGAGAAAAAGGCGGCCGGGCGTGGTGTTGGCCAACCACCCCCTCGTGTGCTGTGCTGGCCTTCATAGGTGCTCGCTAACAACACTTGCCCCTATAGTTTGTTAAGGCTATACAGGGGATTTTTGTTTATATTTTTTATGGGGTTGGCACACGCTGCGCTACGAGCCCGACAGCCCGAGGCTTGATTTGGCTAATATCGGCACGAATGTCTGAACCGGGTCTGGGCCTCCGCTAAATCGACTCAGACTTAATTTACCACCGTGGCGTGGCGTGTGTAATGCATCGGGGAAATGAAGGTTGCCGGGCGTAGTGCTGATCACCCCACCCCCTCGTGTGCCGTGCCGGCCTTCCACAGGTGGTGGATCGCCAACATCACTTTCCCCCTGACCGTCTGTTGGAGGCTATTCAGGGGATCTTTTTCTTGTCTTCGTGTGCTTTTTGCGGCACAAGATGGCTGGTAGTGAAGGACTCGTTCGTGCTGTACCAGCGGCCCGAGGACGGCAGCGTGGCGTCCGTGCTGCTGTACGACCGCGGCTTCTGCGTGAAGTTGGCCGCCGCAGCCGCCCGCGTGGACGTGCGCCACGGCCTCGTGCTGAAGAACCTTTCCAGGTGAGTCCAGCGGACGCGGAGACCCGCGGCGACGCCACTGACGGCAATGAGACTCGATGTCAGCTGTGAACATTGTTACAGCTGCGAACGACGACGATGGTGATGGCGAGGACGATGATGACGACGACGATGGTGACGACGACGATGGTGATGGCGGCTATGAAAAGGATGATGATGACAAAGATGACGACGACGATGATGAAGATGACAATGGTGATGAAGCTGACGATGAAAACGACGACGGCAATGATAACGATGTCAGCCGTGAAAATTATGACAATAACGATAATGATGACGGCGACAACGTCGACGATGGTAACGATGAAAGTGATGGGGACGACGACGATGACACCGATGCCGTCGCGCGTGCCTCGGTCTCGCGCAGGTCCCTGACCGTGCAGTTCCCCACGTTCAGGCAGGCCAACTCGTGGGCTTGCTCCATCGGGGAGTTTGCGTGGAAGCACGGCAAGGACTTCCTCTCCGACAACCGCTTTGACTCCTTCACTCCAGTCCGCGAGGCAACCCTTGCCAACTGGTATCCGAATCGACATAGGAGTCTGTTGTTATGTACTGCAGGAGGAATCCGATGAGCTATAAAAGCTCATTTTCACTCATTTCCAGTCGGGACACGGGGTCAGAACGCTACACCAACAAGCAATGTGACAATACGATAAATTTCGATTTAATACGATAAATGTACGCTAATCACTTGAAAAAATATACAAATAAAACGAAACTATGTTTCATCTTACCAGGTAAAGCCCACTGAGCTACCCCCTTCTTTTTCACAAGTGATAGTTCAACGAAGTGGCTTATCATCACGTGGAATATGTATAGCAGCAAAATAATCTAAATGATGCACGGCCGTGTCGGAGCACCGCTGTGTTTGATTTAAAGCAGCCACCAAGGCTGACTCTGCGTTGTTGTTGTTGTTGGAGATGACCAAGTAAGTGGCTTAGTGGTCAGAGGGCTCGGCTAGCAGCACTGAATCTCTGGGCTTGAGGTCAGAGCCACCCATGTTTAAACCCGTTTCTCTAGCGGAGTGAATTAATCGTCTCGGCTCAAAAACCCCATCGTATTAGATTGGGGTTTCCAATTATTTTGGTGAAATTTCAGCTCAATATGAAAAAAGTCAGGTTGCCATGAGAAACTTCTTGAGTTGTCTTCAATGCTGGCCACATCACGGACTTCTCATTTTATAATAATAATAATCATTACTACAGCCCTGTCTCACAACCTCTGCTGGATGAAGGCCTTTCTACGCTCTGTCAGTGTTTGAGGTTGGTGACCATATTTCACCACACTGGTCATTGTGGGTTGCTGAAGGTGGGTGTTTGGGGTTGCTAGGACACGGTTCAGATATCACCTGCTACTGATGTTAGCCGTGGCAATATTTTGTTTTACTCTGGTCGCCGGGTTCATAGCGTAGTGTACGCTAGCCACCTCACCCGCAGCTCCACTTCAGGGTGTCACTGAGGATTTGCTTTGATGTAGGGCGCTTGCTGCAACGCCTCAGCAACTCAAAAGCACCTTACATCCTGCCTCACCTCAACCGTCTCAGTGCCCAGCTACAATCTCAGAATCTGTATTTATACTGCAGTAATCCAGAGAGCTGTAAAGCTATTTTTCACAGTTGTCAAATAAGACTTGCTGAGGGGAGCTCGGACACGTGCTCCCTTCGCCCGTCGCCGCAGGTTCAAACCGCGTAAAACCTCGGGGGTCATGTCCGGCATGGCCGCTGTCGCGCAGGTTCGTGAACGCCGCCGGGTATTTTGACGCCGTGGCAGTTGCGTTGGAGGCAGCGACGGAAGAAATCTTCATCTGCGACTGGTGGTGGGAGGCGCGGGCAACCGATCACACACACACACGCGCTCGCAGCCTACGTGCTCTGTTGGGGAAACTGCTATTAGCGAGCGCCTATGATGGTTGGCACGGCGCACCAATGGGGTGGTGTGGCTAGCACAACGCCCGGCCACATTTGTCTCCCCAGTGCCGATGTTTTTATTAGACACCGCACCAGGGTCCTAACTTAAGGTTGAGTCGACCCAGACAATGCCCAGGACTGGTTCGTATACATGCCACTTTCGTTACTCACTGGCCGAGAATTAAACGCGGCCTGCCGGGTTTGCAGCGCAGCATGCTAAGTCGCTAACCACCACTCTACTCATATTTGCACAACTGTGAGTGGTTTGTTACGATTCCTGACGACGCTCTTTGTCTTTACCATGCAGCTACTCGCCTCAGGTGTGGACAAAGCAGTTGGCGGGCGACGATTAAGTTGCGTGATTTCGAAAGGAGCGATGCGCTTGTGCTTAGCGATCGCTCAGGTATGGACCTGGCCTGAGAAAGGCGCGAACACCACATTTGACTGATGACTGGATAATGTCGGGATTTGGTTGCCTCTCATGCAGGCTAAGCCCGGAGATTTTCCTGCGGAGGCCGATTGTGGATGGGAACACGTGGCGCCTGGACTGCATTCTCAAGCGCAAGGCGGTACATTGATCATAGATCGTCGCATTGACATCCTCGTTAGAATCACACGGATCATACCTTGGATTGGTGTTCCCTCATTTGAATGGTTTTCTCTTTTTTCCTCCCCAGTTTCGTTACAGTTGTGCAGCTCGTAGTGCATCACCGCATGTTAGACAATGGCCCACTGAAGGGGGTTTCACAGAACTACTTCTGAAGTCCCTTAGATTGGCGCTGCAATTTCCCACGTGCCCAGCTGTAGAGATGTTTGTCGCGTGGTAGTCATGCTGATATTTTTACATTTTCAGCACTGAAATTTTGCCGCACGAATAGAGACCCCATATTTAACACAGCTATTTTGCGTGTGCTGAGACTCTTTATTGAATCAATTAAATTCAATTGATGTCTCGTTGCTCCCCACACGCAAACTAAATTTAACCAAAAAGTAGCAAATCCTCAATCAAACTTTCAACACAGAATCAAGCCAAGTCATCAATCGCCTGGGAGGTAAATCATAACCCTCTACGGTGGTGATGCTGGCGGTGGTGATGGTGGTGCTGTTGGTGGAGGTGGTGGTGGCGGTGTTGTTGATGATGATGGTGGTTGTGGAGGTGCTGACGGTGGTGATGGTAGCGGTGGTACTGGTGGTGGTGGCGATGGAGGTGGTGGCGGTGTTGTTGTTGATAATAGTGGTGCTGGTGTCTCACGCAGGAGCAGGGAGTGCGAATCTTCGTGCTTCTCTACAAGGAAGTGGAACTCGCTCTGGGCATCAACAGTGGCTACACCAAGAAAACGCTCATGGATCTCCATCCCAACATCAAGGCAAGACCCCCCCCCCCCCACACCCTGCGCTCCTGAGTGATTTGTGATAAGTAAAATAGCTCGAGGAAGCGGACACCACAGAACTACCTCTGAGATTCCTTCAAGTTGCCTCAGGTGCACAAAGTAGGGGGCAGCCTTTTCCCACCTGCCCTGTAACAGTAATGCTTGTTGCATGGCAGAAAAAAAAATATTTGTCATTCTCAGAGCTACAATTTAGCCAAAAAAACAAATTAAATTGAAGGTTTTTGTGTGAGTGTGTGCATTCATTGGTGATCGGGATGAGACCACCAACTAATTGCACAATATTTGTGACTCTATGGATGACTGTGTAAGTCTATGGCCTCTATGTGAGTCTACGGGTTTGTATGCGAGTGCAGGGGCCCTGAGGCAAATTCTGACGTCTCATTGATGCGAGCATGTCATGGTGTGGGTCCGGCTGGACTCGGCAACTAGCCATTGAAAAAAAATCACCTGTGCTGTGAAGACGCTGCACCTGTGCTGTGAAGACTCTGCACTGGCTCGGCCCATGGCTCGGCCCATTTAGAAACATCACATACTTGGCTGATGTAAATTTCCACGTGATAAGCCACTTCGTTGAGCTGTCATTTGTGGCCAATGTACCTTCTGAAAAAGAAGCTAATAGCTCAGTGGGCTTTACCTGATAAAAAAAAAAAATTTTAAGTCATTTGTTTACCTTTGTAATATAGTTAAGGACTCTTGGACGCCGGGGTTGGAGGCACACGTATTTATTCCGCGTCAGTTGGCACAATCACGGACATACAACACTGGAGGGGGTATCGGCCCCCTCACCCGGCTAGCTGGGGATACACTTGCTAGCTATGCCTAACCTACCTCCTAGTCCTCCACTAACGGGCTAGGGGAGGCTATCTGGCCCGACACTGGTAAGTCGGGCTTACGGTACCCGGAGTCCCAGACCAGCTCTGATAAGAGCACCGGCTCTGGCTCTCGGGACCACGCCGCTGGCTCGGTCCTGTTCGGCCCTGATAAGGGCGGCGATCCAGGGGAGTCCAGGGCTCTATCTGGACGATCTTCGGTCTTCACTGGGTTAGTTTTAACATTATCTCTTGAGCTATCCGGCTCATCCCCTTTTATACCAAAACCCCCCGCTGAGAGGTGGGGCCCCGGGGGATCACAACTCCGGGTCAGCCCCCCAGGCTGCCCGGTGCGGACGTCGTTGAGAGCACCTCCCCGTGCACTCACGTAGCCACGCCCACTGTGTTTGTTTCCCGTGTGATCCCATGTATAACAGCCCCTCCGTAACACCCCTACATCACCCCCCCCCCCCCCGTACAGCTCGCAGCCGTCCCGGCTGCAACAAACAACAATAAAAGTGTATTTACCCCTTGACCCCGCGTGTGCCTCGCAATTTTTTTCAACAATAACGAGAACGAGAACAACAACAAGAACAACAACAGCAAGAAGGGAAAATAACCCGACGCACCCCCCCCCCCCCGAATAAATACGAATTCCGTAAAACCACCCTATATACAATTTGCAGGGAACCACACCACACACACAACACACAATGAACATAACATGTGTACATTTTTTTTTTTTCCGGCATCACAAGAGTCTGCGCATTCTTGCGCGCGTCCTTGCAGCAGGCCCGTCACACGGGGCAACCCCGGATGGCGGACTGTCGGGTGGCAACTGTCCGTCTCCGAGTGAGTCTCTTTTTGATGCCGCGAGACCCTCGGCATCCCCAGGAGGGGTTGTCGGGCGTGAGCCCGTCACTCCTGGTGCACCTGGGGGCGGGACAGCCGGCAACACGTTAGGTGAGAGCAGCGGAGACGGACCCTGTGAGTCGGTCGACCCCCCACATGTTTGGCCACGCGTGTGTGAAGTGGGAATTTGTACCGCAACGAAGGGTTTTAATCTGGAGGGGTGCACAAACCACCGCCGCTTCCCCCATTTGATGCGTACGCACTGAGGCCGCAAAACCTCAACCACCTCCACAGGGCCCCGCCACGGCCGCACCAGTTTAGAGGAGGTTGCAAGTGGTACCTGTGGACAGTGCAGCCATGCCTTGTCCCCCGGCTTCCACTGCAGCATGTGCGCCCGACCCAGTCTGAGCCTCTCGTTAGCTTTCTGACGGAGGTCGGAATTTTGCATGGCAGCATCCCGTGCCTCTGTTAATTTAGCAAGATTAAATTTAACATGGTCGTCCAATTTAGTTTTACCCTGCGGCGCGGGGATCTGCAGCTGGGCCCGAACAGGCGGGTCAGGTTCGCGGCCATACATCAGGAAGAAGAAGGAAAATCCCGTTGCCGCATGGGGGGCCATTCTATATGCTGCCAAGACCCCTTGAATTTGCAGGTCCCAATCGGTCTGTGAGTCCGAAACCTGCTGTGACAACATCGACGTGATGGTTCGATGCAGACGCTCGACCATCCCGTCAGTTTGCGGGTGATACGGGGAGGTACGAATTTGTTTCGTGCCCAGGAGCTCACAGACTTGTTGGAGTAGTTTGCCGGAAATTTTTTTGCCCTGGTCGGTCAGCAGCCGCTCCGGAGCACCTTTGTCCAGGACGTATCCCTGGACAAAGGCCTCCACGATGGCTGCTGCCGACTGGTTGGCAAGGGGCCAGGCCATTGGCCAGCGCGTAAAGTATTCCACACCGGTCAACAAATATGTATTGCCCCTGGGGGTGGCGGGGAATGGGCCCAGAATATCCAGCGCGACAAGCTCGTTGACTCTGGAGACTTTGATAGATTGCAAAGGTGGGTTAGACTCCCGTGCTGGTGGTTTCTGTTGCGCACACCAAGGGCATGACCCCAACAGATCCCCGACATTCCTTGTCATGCCCGGCCAAAAAAAATCAAGCTGGAGCAAGGCGAGGGTCTTTTGGGTCCCCAGGTGGAGGAGGCGCTCATGAGCGGCTCACACCACCTTACCCCGCAACCCAGAAGGGACCACCAGCCGGTGTCGATGGGATCTCCCGTCCCAATGCATTAGCAGACCCTGGACCATTTCCCATGAGCCGGCATCACCCCTCCCCCGCCCAGCACCGCCGACGCGACGACGCAACGCGAGGAGGGAGGTATCCTCCATCTGGAGGCGCCCCCATTCAGTGACAGGCAACCCCAACAGGGAATCTTTTCCCTGTTGTGCGATCGAATTCGTCATTGACGCTGCGTCGTCGGCGGCCGCCAAGACCGGAACGGATATCTGACCCGGAGGCCTGCAACGTCCCGACCCCAGGAGGCATGCGCATTCGGAGGTGGTTGGCATGCGCGACAGAGCGTCCGCATTGGTGTGGCGAACGCCCTTACGGTACGTAGTTTCAAAATCAAAGTCCTGGAGAATCTCCAACCATCGAGACAATTGTCCCGATGGTTGTTGAACTCGCAGGGCGTACTGTAGTGCCGCATAATCTGTACGGACGGTGAAACGCCGACCGTACAGATATGGGCGGTACTGTTGGATGAAATTGACAATTGCCAACAGTTCCCGACGGGTGACACAATATCTTTGCTCCGCTGGAGACAACACCCGACTACCGTACGCTACTACCCGTTCTACGCCGTCAACCACCTGGGAAAGCACGCCCCCAATACCCGTGTTGCTCGCATCGGTGTCGAGCAAAAAGGGTTTAGAAAAATCGGGGTAAACCAAGGGAGGAGCTTTTACCAGAGCATCCCGAAGGGAGCGGAAAGCAGCCTCCTCCTCCTGTCCCCAATGAAACCGGACCCCCTTTGACGTCAAAGCATGTAGGGGCTTCGCAATCGTCGCAAAATCCGCGACAAACCGTCGGTAATACGACGCGAATCCAACGAAACTCCTGACCTCTCCCACAGAGGTGGGAGTCGGCCAGGAGCTGACGCACTGCGTTTTGGCGGGATCGGTAGCAATACCTGAGCGTCCGACAATATGTCCCAAATAACGCACAGATTCGCGTAACAGATGACATTTTTGGGGTTTCAATTTCAAATTAGCAGCCCGCATTTTGAGGAAAACCGCCCGCAACCTCTGGAGATGTTCGTCAAATGTTTTGCTAAAGACGATAACGTCACCCAAATAAATCAAGCACGAGTCCCATTGCAATCCAGCCAAAACCAATTCCATCAATCGCTGGAAAGTTGCCGGCGCTGAGTGGAGTCCCATCGGCAACCGGTTGAATTGGAACAGGCCGTGCGGTGTACGGAATGCAGTTTTAGGCTTTGAATCATCGTCCAGAGGAAGCTGCCAGAATCCCGAAAGCAAATCCAATGTGGAGAAGAATCGCGCTCCCGCCAAGGCGTCCAGCGATTCGTCCATCCGTGGGAGCGGGTATGTGTCGGCAACAGAAATTTTGTTGAGGCGACGAAAATCGACGCAAAAACGCAACGAGCCGTCCTGTTTTTTAACCAGGACGATCGGTGCTCCCCAAGGGCTGGTAGAGGGAGAAATGATGTCGGCGGCTAACATGTCATCAACGGCCGATTTGACATGGTCCTTTTCGGCGGGACTTAACCGAAAAGGATTCTGGCGTATTGGCGCGCTGTCACCTGTATCAATATGGTGACGCAGCAGATGAGTACAGCCCAAATCGAATTTGTTCCGACTGAAAACGTCGGAAAATTCACGCAGCAGTGTTTTAAGCTTTTGACGCTCTAAATCCGACAGGTCCGTCGATCCCGCACAAAGCGCCTCGAGCCACCCTTCATCGCTGTCCGAATGTGGTCGCGGCAGAGGGACAGCGCTTACGTGATTCGCGACGGGTTCCTCACAGGGCACCGGCGTTGCGTGAGCAAGCACGGTCCCCTGTGGAACCACCACCGTCTGCGACCCCACATTGAGGACCGCGATCAAAGGATCCCCGTCCCCTTTAACGATGGTCTGGGCCGGAATTAAATGAGGTCCGCTAACCCCGGCCCTAGACGGCCCCAGCAGAACCCCCTGGTCCCCAATGCCTTTAGCGAAGGGCCGACGAAGTTTAAGAGGCACCAACATTTGTGCCCCCGGCGGTATGCGTACCCTTCTATCGACGAACGCCGGTACCGTCGCGAACGCCGTCCGACCCGCAGCGGGGGACGGCAGAAACGCCATGCGTCGGCCCGACGGGAGCTCAATGCAGCCCTGGTCGATTAAAATACGAATCGGCATTTTGCCCAGGAAGTCCGTCCCCAGCAGGCACGGAACCGCCAGCGAGGAGGAAACAAAAATCGGGCCAGATAATTTGATATCACCGATACAAATTTGCGCTCGAATTTGTCCAATGATGCCAAGTGAGCCCCCGTTAGCAGCATAGAATGGAACATTAACGGGCAGCAAAGGACGGCTCTGGACAGGAAGAATATTGTAAATTAGTTCCGAAATGATGGTCGCCGATGCTCCCGTATCGACCAGGATGCGCACCTCAACCCCGTCAATGTGCCCCACAACGGCTGACGACCCCGACGATGCGGCCACAACGCGATGGGCCAACACGGACCACTGGCTGGGTTCGATATGAGTCCCCACAGTGGTGCGTGTTGGCGCGACGGTGTGCAATGTCGGCCCCCCGTTCGCTGCGGTGTGCGAGTGTGTGACGGGTGTGTGCGTGGGCCAAACATGAGGGGTGCCGCGACTCGCCGGGTTATGTTGATGGAGCTTGGGAGGAGGGCTGGCGTCCTGTCGAGGCGTCGTCCCGTGCTGCCGAGGAGAGCGGCACCCCGAGGCGACATGGCCCCGGATGCCGCAATTGTAACAGCGCGGGAGCGCTGGTGACGACGATGGATGGTCGAGGCGGCTCGATCCGTCCCGGCCCGCCCGTACTCCCGCTCTCTGCTGCAGTTGACGGTCGACGGCGCAAATTTCCTCCGCCGGGAGGGTGGCTGCAGCCACAGCACGCCCGGTCGCTGCCTTGCTGGCCTTCCGTCGCTGCGAGAGTAGGTTGGCGTGGAGGAGTCGTGCAGCCTGGAGGGAACACATTTCTGCGTCGTCCTGTGCCACGACGACGATGTCCAAGTCGTCCGCCAGCAGGAGGATCTTCTCCGTTACCATAGCGTCCACGCCTTCGTTGTCCATTCGTGGGAAGGCCGTCTTTGCTAGTGCCAGGAGACTCGTACGATACGCCAGGGGCGACTCCTTTGCACCCCGCTGGTGATCATAAAAGAGCTGCCTGCAGTCCGACGGTGGTCCGTAGACTGCAGCCAGCAGCTGCAGTGCCATCTGTAGCGTGGAGTGTTTGTCCTTCGACGCCGATGTAAGAGTGGCGAGGGCGTCGCTGTCGAGGAGCGCCGGCAGCGCGCGGAGAGCCTCGGCATCTGTCCACTGCACCATTTCCTGGTGTGCGAGGAAGCGCCGCTGGAAGCCGCCCCAGTCGCCATCCTCGCCCACAAACTCCTTGAGTGGAGGTAGCCGTTGGTGCAATGCAGCGGCCGCCGTGGAAGGTCGCTCTCCGTTGTCCCCGTCACTCGGCTCGGCTTCGGCGCGAACGACGGATGGCATCGCCGGTCGCACCAGTGGTGACGCTCTGTCCGCTGGTGATGACGCGGCAGCCACTGTACGCCCGACGTCGGACGCGAGGCTCAGGCCGGCCACGCCCTCAGCAGCTGCTGCGGCGATGGCGGGAGATTCGAAGTCGGGCTCCGTCGAAATGGCGGGAAGGCGCACTGGTCGTCGGCTGTCGTCGCCCCGTGGCGGTCCACCAGCCCCCAGCCGTGTGATCTGTTCCAGCGTGGCGGCAGCAGCGTACAGCAGCTCCGCCAGTTTCGCGTGAGCCTGCCTCAGTCCATCTGTTGACGGATCCCCTCCATCCCGATGCTGCGGTGTGGATGCATCCGGCCCCGGCTGCTCGATGCCTTCTTCAGCCGTCTCGGGCTCCACAACTGCAGCGGTGTCCTCCGCCTCCGGTACCCTGGCTCGAGCTGTCCGGCGCGTGTCCATGTTCGTGGTCGTTCACTTCTGTCACCAGATGTAATATAGTTGAGGACTCTTGGACGCCGGGGTTGGAGGCACATGTATTTATTCCGCGTCAGTTGGCACAATCACGGACATACAACACTGGAGGGGGTATCGGCCCCCTCACCCGGCTAGCTGGGGATACACTTGCTAGCTATGCCTAACCTACCTCCTAGTCCTCCACTAACGGGCTAGGGGAGGCTATCTGGCCCGACACTGGTAAGTCGGGCTTACGGTACCCGGAGTCCCAGACCAGCTCTGATAAGAGCACCGGCTCTGGCTCTCGGGACCACGCCGCTGGCTCGGTCCTGTTCGGCCCTGATAAGGGCGGCGATCCAGGGGAGTCCAGGGCTCTATCTGGACGATCTTCGGTCTTCACTGGTTTAGCTTTAACATTATCTCTTGAGCCCTCCGGCTCATCCCCTTTTATACCAAAACCCCCCGCTGAGAGGTGGGGCCCCGGGGGATCACAACTCCGGGTCAGCCCCCCAGGCTGCCCGGTGCGGACGTCGTTGAGAGCACCTCCCCGTGCACTCACGCCCACTGTGTTTGTTTCCCGTGTGATCCCATGTGAAGTACCGTTGATGACTCTTGGACACCGTTGGTGAGGCACACGTATTTATTCCGTACAAGTAGTCACAACTGTGGACATACAATACTAGAGGCGGTATCGGCCCCCTCACCCGGCTAGCTGGGAATACACTGCTAGCTATCTCTGACCTACCTCCTAGTCCTCCACTAACGGGCTAGGGGAGGCTGTCTGGCCCGACACTGGTAAGTCGGGCTACGGTACCCGGAGTCTCAGAGCACTAGCTCTGGTTCTCGGGACCACGCCGCTGGCTCGGTCCTGCGCGGCCCTGACAAGGGCGACGTCCCAGGGGAGTCCAGGGCTCTAGCTAGACGATCTTCGGTCTTCACTGGTTTAGCTTTAACATTCTGCTCCGAGCCCTCTGACACATCCCCCTTTATACTCCACCCCCGCTGAGGGGTGGGGCCCCGGGCTGCCTGGTGCGGACGTCGTTGAGAGCACCCCCCCCCCGTGCACTCACGTAGCCCCGCCCACTGTGTTTGTTTCCCAGAAGCTGCCATGCATAACGGCTCTCTCTCTAACACCCCTACACATGTATAACAGCCCCTCCGTAACACCCCTACACCTTTACTATACTTTGAACTCTTATCATGTTTTTTGTATTGTTTTTTTGTTATTGTAAAAAATAGCTTTATAGCTCATCGAATTCCTCTAGTATAAATACATATTCTGATTTTGATGTTAGCGAACAAATTTTTTTTTTTATTCCGAAGGCCACCTCCGCAATTATCCTTGCGCTAAACGAGCTCTCAGAACCGGCAACTCACCGCAGCGCCATGACCCAGCCGGTGAAACCTGCCCTCTCCACGGCGCGGCCGCAGGTGATGAGGCACCCGGACCACATGTCGTCCACGGTGCTGTTCTGGGCGCACCACGAGAAGCTGGTGGTGGTGGACCAGTCGCTGGCGCTGCTGGGCGGCATCGACCTGGCGTACGGGCGCTGGGACGACGAGCGGCACCGTCTCACGGACGTGGGCGACGTGCGCCGGACACCCCAGCGCAGCCCCTCGCTCTCGCGTCGCGAGTCGTCGGTGAGCGGGGGGAGGGGCCAATTTGGGATGGGGCGTACAGGTGAGGGGAGTGTGGGCGGTACCGCGAGAGTATACAGGTGAGTGGGTGTAAGCGCCCGAGAGAGATCGTCCACCTTACAGATGGAGCGATGAGATTGGCTAGTGTACGGGTGCTGGATGCATTGTGGGAACTGTGAGGTTGGAGGTGGCAGGGCCACCCAGAGGTTCCTGGAGGCACGGGGCAGAATTCCACATGGGATTACTTTATTCATTCAACAAAATGGGGCCCCTTATGAGGGGGCCTCTTTTGTGTGAGGCCGCTCACTAGTTGCGGTGACTTAAGGAGGCCTCATTCAGCTGATCACGATGGTGATGGTGATGGTGAGACGAATGGGTTAATGTTTGAATGATTAAATGAAGGAGTGAGTAGATGACTTCACGAGCGGTTGGTCTCGGCAGTCGAAGGTGACGACGCAGGTGGAGCGGCGCGAGGAGGTGGAGCTGCACGAGGAGGTGGAGCTGCACGAGGCGTGCGTACCGGCGAGCTCTCTGGAGGGCGCGCTCCGCATCGGTCCGTCGCCTCCACCGTCGTCGTCGACGATCACGACACCAGCGGCGACGTCATTGTCACGGGAGCGTTCCAAGAGCAGCGCAGGGTCCGGCGGGCGCCTGGGGCCCCTGCCGCACGTGCTCCCGGGCCACCGCGTCCGAGAGCGCAGCGGCAACCGTGGCTCAGACGACGGCGTCGACTCGCGTGGGTCCCGACCGGCGACAGCCAGCGCCGTTGTTTTATTCACTGCTGGTGCTGTCGAGCTACGCCCCCCCCCCCCCCACTAGATATAAAGAGATTCAGATAATCGATAAGGGAGATAAAAGAGCCATAAGATATTAAGAGAGCTGGAGACAAGAGATACAGTTTGTTGATGAAGCGGCCCGCGAGCACATATGCTGACATTATTACATGGTGCCACGGTGGTTCGATGTTAACTACCTCGCCTGGTATGCAGGAGATCGGGGGATTCGAACCGGACCCTGACGCCTGGATATATGCATGTTCTCCCTGCAGTCGCGTGGATTTTCTCCGGGTCCTCTGGTTTTTCCCTCCACATTTAGAAACGTGCACTTAGAGTATTTGGCTGCTATAAAGTTCCACATGATTAGCCACTTCGTTGAGCTATCATTTGTGGCCAGGTCGCTTCTGCGAAAGAGCTACACAGCTCAGTGGGGCCTTACCCGGTAAAATAAAAAAAATAGTTTGGTGGGAGTACTGCCCAGTCTGTTAAGGCTATTCGGAGGATATTTGTCTTTGCAGGGTCGGTGTGTGGTGAAGCACGTTTCTGGCACGGGAAAGACTACTGCAACTTTATACTCAAGGACTGGGTGCAGCTTGACAAACCTTTTGCCGGTCAGTGTCTCTACTGCTCCCTTCTCAATCCGCTGCTGGATGAAGGCTTCCCCGCACTGTGTCGGTCATTCGGCCACAAGTTGTTGTCTGACCATACTTCACCATGCTGGTCAGTGTGGGTCGATTAAGGGGGCCGCCCAGGAATCGTTCGGATATCACTCGTCCACTGATATTAGTCGCGGCCAGGAATTGATCATCATCATCAGTCGCAGCAGCAGCAGCCATGATCTATTTACTGCTGGATGAAGGCCTCCCGAAGCTGCCACCACCTCTTTCGGTGATACGATGCATCCAGCAGTGGATCGACGAGAGGGCAGTATGCAGGGTTACATTTCTAACAATATTTCCCAGCTTGTTGGTAGACTGATGGACAGTAATACCCCGATTTATGCCTCCCCCTTTTATGTCATTTCTCAACCCCACACTCACGCCGCTGACAGCGTCGCCGGTCCTTTCTCGTTATCCGTCGCCTCTCAGCCTTGGCCTCCACCGTACCCTGTAAATCGCTTTGATCAACGTCGTTTTGATATTCGTAGTCGCATCTTTCACGGAGGCATCCTCCGACGTAAACCGGCGTGCTACTGTCCTGTGTCAGATGACGAATAGCCACGGCCATTGCGAAGAGGTGTCCTCGAATTTGTGTGCTGGAAATACATGGTGAGCCATATCGATATACTTTATACGTACCAACTGAAGTAATAATCAAAGTCCATAATTTTATGGCTGGGGCAAGTTTTACCAAAGGACTTTCCCACAACGTGGTACTCATTTTATCGACCCCAGAGGGATGATGGCTTGAGTCAACTCGCAACCAGCATTTGAACTCACAACCTTCCGATTGCGAGCCAGCCCACATCCCCCGCCCGCACTGCCGCTGAGCCACCTGGCGGCCGGGCACTCAAGTTCGAGGGCGCGGTAGAGAAAACAAGACGTCTCGTTCCAACGCCTCTGTAAGAAGGAACACAAAGGCTCAGCACATGGGGAAGGGCTCTTTTTGTTGACACGTCCATCTCCCAGTCTCAGCCACCATCCTGTCCTGCTTCCCCCTCCTCTCTCTCCCTCTCTCTCCCTCCTTTCAACTAATCTCTGCTTTGCCTCTCTCCTTTCTCTGAAATGTATCCACCCCGTCCATGGATGTGACAGCTCTGAAATTGTATGCTATTTTGCTAAGGGTGCTTAGAACACCCTTACACAAACCTGTCAACCCATACGGTTTACCCGTATTCTTGTACATGGAAATAGAGTTTTCAGGTCCATATGGCGTACATCCGTTTCAATACGGGCACATTTTTTTGTCTATTTGTTTGTGTTTCTCTCTTGTGATGGGACTTTGTAGGATGAACGTTGAGATTTATAAGGGAACGGGGTGACCAATAAGGTCCGAATTGGTCTGTAGTAAGGTAGGCACTGATAAGGGTTTGATATCTATGGCTCTGCTATGTTATTACATTTTGCTAAAGGTGCTTATGACACCTTTGCACCTCTACACAGCTCTCGGCGATCTCAACGCACGTCTGAAATCCTCCTCGACGCTCTCCGCTGCGAGACACGGAGCCATCGCTTTCACGACGTTCAGTCTTCCTGCTGAAAAGTAAACGGCAGTTCAGGGGTGGGGGTAGTGTGGCAATGAGTGGGGTATCTATAGATAGATCGCCCTGTATATATTTTTTTCACCGCCCGAGTCGCCGAGCCAGCTCCGTGCGCTTAACACCAACAAGAGGGGGCTCACCAGTTCACCGCGTCGGTCGCCCGGCTGCGGCTCTGCCCGGCAGACTTCATCGACCGCTACAAGACGCCGCGCATGCCGTGGCACGACGCCGGCGTCGCGGTGCATGGAGCAGCGGCGCGGGACGTCGCCAGGCACTTCATCCAGCGCTGGAACTTCACCAAGGTGCGCCCGCCACTGAAGACGACGACGGTGATGTTGAAACTGTTGCCACTGATGATGATGATGATGTTGCTCCTACTGTTGCTCTCGCTTCTATTGCTACTGCTGCTACTGCTTGCGGTGATGACATCACCTTTACAGGAAGACCTCTTCACAATTCTGGCAAATCGCCTGATGATGCTGGTTGTTGTAATCACCAGTGAAACGTCGTACTCGAATCGTAAATGGTGTGGGCTTAGTCTCCAACACACCGGTGTGCTGAAGTAATAACTAAGTGGCACTTTTTGTTTATGTGACAAATCTTACTAATTGGCTGCATCGGGTGGTGTCGGGTTTTAACGACACATTTATATTTTCACAATATAACCCAACATTTTTTTTAATAGACTGCTTCTACTGCTGCTACTGTTGCTGCTTTCACTTAAGATCCTGTTGCATCTGCTGCTGCTACCGCTGTCGCATCTGCTGCTGTGTTTACAATTTCAGGGAGGCAAAGGGGGTGCAGGGGCTGTCGTACCTCCTGCACCCTGCATGTTCCCTTGCCCTGTATGTCTGTAGGAGGGGTGAGGAACAGGTTCCTCTACTGAAGGCCAAAGAGGACATTCAAATACATTTGATGAACCACACATTAACACACACCGTAGCGTTATCAACTGATATAGAATTAGTTTGGTTAAGGTGCTTATGGTGATGGGCCAATTTTATGTAGTAGGCCCAGGGATTAATATCGGTCAGGTCTGCCCGGGTCAGTAACCTGAACAATATTTCCACTCCCAGTACACCCCACATCCATTATACCCCTTGCTATGTATGTGGCTATGAGTCACGACCCTACCCCACAAATGAGAAATTAAGCCCTGCGTAGGCCTCATGTGGCCATGCTCTGTATGTACAAAATGAAGTCGCCAGGGAAGTGCAAAGCCAGGCCTTCGTGATTTGAGATGCCAGGTTGTTTTTCCACTGCAGAGCCCAAACCGTGCCGCTGATGAACACGGTTGATGCCGTGTCCTCCGTGTGCTGACTGACGTCACGCGCAGTCGATGTGCGACAACCCCAGCCCCCTGGCCCTGCTTGGCCTTGTGTGAGGCCAGCCTTTGACTATTTGGCTCCGCGAGGGCCCTGCGCTTGCTCCACTCGGATGTGCTAGTGGAAAAGGGTGTGGAAGCCGGGAGCATGGTGGCGAGATGTTAACTACCTCGCCTGGTATACAGGAGGTCGTGGGTTCGATCCCAAACCTGGCATAGTTGCGTGGATTTTTCTCCGGGTCCTCCGGTTTTTCCCTCCACATTTAGATTCAATGTGCGTTTAGAGTATTTGGCTGCAATAAATTTCCACACGATAAGCCACTTCGATGAGCTATCATTTATGGCCAGGTCGCTTCTGAAAAAGAAGCTGATAACTCAGTGGGGCTTATCTGGTAAATTAAAAAAATAATTGCAAGCTTAGTTTAAGCCATCACGTTCGAGGATGTCGGCTCGATGCGACTACGGGGTACCACGTACATTTCTCATGACTCGCGGGAATGCGATGTCCTTCCAGATCGTGAAGAAAAAGTCGAAAAGAAACTCCTTCCCTTTCCTGCTGCCAAAATCCCACCGCACGTCACAGCAGCTCCACTACTCCCTGCCTGGTTCTGTGGCCACCAACGTGCAGGTTTGCCAAGTTCACATCCAGATTGAAGTTGCCACCCGATGCGGATTCTAAATATCTACTGGATGTCGACCCATGCCTCTGACCAAGTTACCCAGAGCGTGCCCGATCTCATCAGATCTCGGAAGCTGAGCAGGGGTCAACTTGGACAGGGCTTAGATGTGCTACCACCATGCATAAAACAGGTGTCATAGGCTGCTTCTGGGCTATACTGTGGGTAGTGCGGCAAATTAAAGTGTTATACTGTACATCTATGCTCCCACAACTTTGCTGCCCACCTTCCTCAATTCACACTGAACAACATGGTGAAGTCCAGTCAGATAACCCCCACGAACCATACGGTGTGGAGAAACCTTTATCCAGCAGTGGATTATAATAATATATAATATTGACAGATGGGCTGTACCTGTCCTTTGTTGAAACACGCTCGTGTGGTGTGCGTTATCTCATAAAACGTGAGATGTGCCACAGCGTTTGCTCCGCGGTCAATTTGTGATGCGCCGGCCCAGGTGCTGCGCTCTGTGAGCCACTGGTCAGCGGGGGTCACATGTCACGAGGAGTCCATCCACCTGGCGTACCTATCGGCCATCCGCAGCAGCAAGCACTACATCTACATAGAGGTGGGGCACCGTGCCACCAGCTCAAGCAACCTCACCGAGCCACCACTCCACCAGCGACATCGCCAGCGGCGGTGTACAAAATTATTTGGCACGTGTCCTTACGGGTACTGCAAGGTCCAACCGTGTCCGTCCGGTGCTCGTCGAACTGCATTGGCTTCCGGTTGCCGAACGAATATAATTATGAGGTCACAATCATTACCTTGTTGGTCTCGTCAAGGAGCATAAACCATCAAACGAACTCCGGTCATCCTAACAGTAGCGGCTTTTGGCTAACCAGCGAACAAAGGCGGTGGTCACAGCATTGCGCGCTTCCAGATGCGCTTTTGCACCTGTCTTGGAATGCTCTTCCGATATTAGGAAGCCACTGGAGCTATGCACTTTTAAATATAAATTGAAAACGAATTTCGTTTGAACTCCTTGTTGTTGTGTTTAGTTTGTTGACCTTCCCCTGCACCTCCGATTAGCACGGTTGGCAACATACGGTACGAGAGAAGTTCAACATACATACAGTACCAACAACTCCACCAAGTAACCACACCACCAGTAATGTCAATGGCACCACCTGCTCTACCAACACCACCGACTTTGCCAAGCCACCGCACCACCAGTGGCACTTCACTACCATTTCCCAGCGTGCCGTGTGTGGCACTGACCCTTGCCTCCACTCTGCGTGTCAACGGTCTGATTATTTGCGAGTCCCACAGAATCAGTTCTTCATCAGCTGTGCCGACAACAAGACGGTTTTTAACAAGGTGGGAGATGCCCTCGTGGACAGGATCTTGCAGGCCTACAGGTACCATCTGTACATCGCGATATTTTCTGGTTGTTAATGTATGTGTAGTGACGCCAACACGCACTCTTGCTTTACTAAGAGCCTTTATTTTGGACACGACGCTATTCCTAGACCCGGGCTTCGGTTCTTGATGCTTGAACTTCGTCTTCTCTCCAACCGTCCATTCCACTCGTGCTCTCGCCTTTAATATTCCTCCAGCCCCTTTTTTTCCGCTCACCCCCATTTCCGTCACCCAATCCTCGTCCTGCTGTTCTAACGGTTGTTAACCATTACCCCAACAGCTCACCCTCGTTTTCCCACCTTTTGCGTTTGAATTTCTCAACCAATTGGTTCAATTCTCTGGCACTAACCAATTCCATTTGAAGCCTCTCTGCACCATTCAGAGGCTTGATACACTTCCTGACTCCGTTTGTACGCATACCGTGTCAGGTAAGTGGTCTGTTGTTTTCAGTCTTCACATATGTATGTATGTTGAACTTCTCTCGCATAGTACGTGGCCAACTGTGCTAGTCGGAGGTGTCACGCTCTGCTGATGAGTCCTAGTTGAATCGAAACCAGTCCAGCGTCACTTTGCTGCATAAATTAATGTGGAAAGCTCATTGGCTGCATGCTATTTCGGTGTGCCAATGCAACTTTTCTAATGATAAAAGCCAGTTATAGATGGAACCACCACATGGAGATTCCACGAAGGATTTAATACAATTCAATCAAAAGGGGAGTCAGACAAGGAGATGCACTATCACCAATGCTGTTCAAATCAATATTAGAGTATATTTTAGAGAAACTGGATTGGAGAAATTAAAGGAAACATCTTCATTGGTTAAAGGCAGTTTGGCGTGTTTTTGATGGCCTTTATTGACCAATCTCCCACCGATGGGGGCAACCCGATGGGCTGAATCACTCGCTCCATCCATTTCATCTACCTACTTACAATGAAACCAGACTTTCTACATAACATTGTTGTGGGTTATTATTTGCTAATTTAGGGCAGCACTAACATTAAGACCAAGTGTGTACAGGGCAGCACCGACAATAATGCCAGGCCTTCACAAGTCTGTTGCCAGAAGAAGGTAGCACGGAAAGTGGACTCATCGGCATCTGTTTCCATCTGTACGGGAATTGAGTGTTGCTCTGGTTTCCTCCCAAACACGTGAATAATAAACACCCTCACCGTTAATTGGACTGAAAACGTCTTTTAATAGAAGCCCAATGCAGCAGGACCCTCCTGGAAAAGAATCCTACGGCTCGGTATGGCTCTTCTGGATAAATAAGTGCTGTACAGTAGTCCCTTGATTAACAGTGACATCGTTTACCGTTGTTTTTGTTAACGTTTGGCCTCCCATAGGACCCCATGGTTTCGACTAACGCTAAAGTGTTGACTAACGGTATGTTTACGTTATGCACACGATGGCGCCAATTTCGGCTAATCTGAGCACTCGTAAGTGTGGCTGAGCCATGCCCTCAGCCAATCAGCGGCTCCCATTTATAAGCGTTAAGACACCATCTGGCTTTGTTCACATTACGTTTTCTGTTTTGGCAAGGGAAACAGCCCTCTTGCAAGACTCCAGTGATCTTTATATATATTCGATGAACAGTTATTACTGTTAACAGTAGTTTTCTTGAAACGGATTAAAAACGTTAACCGAGGGACTTCTGTAGAATGATTAATAGTTATTCCTGGCATTCGAGCGTGCCGCTCTCACCCCCATGCTGCCCTCACCCCACCTACAGGGAGAATCGGACGTTCCGGGTGTACGTGGTGCTGCCCCTCATACCGGGCTTCGAGGGCGACATCACCACGGGGGGCGGGAATGCCATCCAGGCCGTCATGCACCTCAATTACAGGTGGTGGGCTGTCCAGGGGTGGGACAGCCAACCCCAGGGACGATTGTAAGGGAGCGTTAATACTTGACCGTATGGGGGCTCTTGTGATTTATGTAAGCGTGTATATGGCGGTGTCACAAGACACAGAGCAGTTGTAATAGTTACACCGTCGATTGCATGGCCTCTAGAGATAGCAATACTATTGTGTTGCTAAGCATGTATAGGTGTAACGCTAACCAAAGATGGCTGACACTGGACCGTTTTTCAGTGGTCACTGACTGTTAAATGAAGCCTTGGGAAACCGAATCTCGAGTCTCCAGACCCAACAGGAATGGAGTCGACCTTCACGACCATCACCACTGCCTGCAGAGTTTTTGGCTGCTGCAATACATTTCCACGTGATGATAATTATAAGCCACTTCGTTGAGTGTATCATTTGTGGCCAGGTCACTTTTTTAAAAGAGATACAGTATATATCTCAATGGGCCTTACCTGGTAAAATAAAAAAAATAAAGAGTTTAGTTTGTAGTTTCACTGGCCTAAACGCTCACCCCCCGCTGTCTTATTCCTCAGGACCATGTGTCGTGGAGAGTACTCCATCATCGAAAGGCTCAAGGCAGAGAGTGAGTGCTACCATGTCCCCTCCTCCAGCTGCCGCTCCGGCGTTAGTCTCTGCGGTTGAATTTTTTTATGTTGTTGTTACCAAACCGTGCAGCCTGGTAGCGTGACCTTGTTTAAAGTAGGAGGCATGAAAAAACATAGAAATAGGGCCGGCAGGGGGGGGGGCACAACACAGTTAATGTTAAACAAACTTTTAACAGATGCTATAAACGTTGAACTCAACGGATAGTGACACGATCTGTTCCTGTCCACCGTGTATTCCGCTCTGCCTCTCACCTCCGTTGTGTGGCGCGGTAAAGGCTGCGACGCCCATCACTTATTTGTGATAATCTTTTTGCCAACACTTTTTTTCCTCGACTTTTAAGAATTTAGCAGTGGGAAGGGGGCAGGGGGGCAACTCACCCTGCCCCCCACGACGCTGTGGGGCTGAAACTCTGACGGCTGACCTCTGGCACGTGCGTGTGTGGCGGTGGTGTAGCAGTTAACGCGCTGTGCTTTGAACCCAATGACCCGAGTTCTATTCCCGCTGACGGCCAACACCAGTGACAATTACCTGAACCGGTCCTGGGCCTCCCCTTTGTCGACTCAGCCTGAAATGAGTACCTGGTGAGGTGTGTAAACATCGCCACTGGGGAGACAAAGGCGGCCGGGTGTAGTGCTGGCCACCTCCTCGTGTACCTTGCCGGCCTTCATAGGTGCTCGCGAACAGCACTTGCCCCCTACAGTCTGTTAAAGGCTACACGGGGGAATTTTTGTCTTGTCTGCATCCGTGTGGGTGCGTGTACGTGTATGGGTGCGTGTGTGTGCGTACGTGTCTGCGTGCGTGTGTGGATGTGTGTGTGCCTGCGCGTGCGTGTCTGTGTGCGTGCGTGCGGCAGTGAGCGACCGCTGGATGCACTTTGTGTCGTTCTGCGGTCTGCGCACGCACGCCAACCTGGACGGCCGCCTCGTCACGGAGCTTGTCTACGTGCACAGCAAGCTGCTCATCGCCGATGACACCACCGTCATCATCGGTGCGACCACCACAATCCTCCCCCACCTCATATAAGCGCATCCTCGTCACCGTATGTAAGGATCGTTGATATAAGCAACGCAGGCTTTTCCAATAATACAGGAATTTTTGGGGGGTAGATCACGTAAATATAAATGTGTTGTTAAACCTGCCACCGCCCGACACAGCCAATTAGTAAAGTTTGTCGCGTAAGCAAAACGTGCCAATTAGTTACTACTTCAGCACACCGGTGTGGTGGAGAGCAACCCACATTTGCACTTTGAGTACGACGTTTCGCTGGTGATTACAATCAGCTTCATCAGGTGATTTGTCAGAATTGTGAAGAAGTCTTCCTGTTTCCAGTCTTAAATAGAGTAATGGTGATGTCATCACCATTACTCAGGTAATGGTGATGACCAAAGGGGGGTTAATGTGGTCATATAAATTACAATGGATTATGTTAATGTGATAATATGCAGTACCTACGCGATCTTACCCAAAAATCCTTTCTTATGGATATTATTGGTCATGAAAACCTACTAGGTGTTAAACAACGCATACTTACATTACGCTGGCAGGGTAGCGTCTCATACAAGCATATATTGCTGGGATCACAATCAGAAGGTTACGAGTTCAAACCCTGGTTGTAGGTTGACGCAGCCCATCATCCCTCCGGGGTCGTAAAATACAAACCACTTTGTGAGGAAGTCAACAATGGTTGTCCTACGGATAGACTGACGCCTACCATAGTAATGTGAAATTTCCACCACTAGCTCAGGGCTGTTAATGGGAGATGAGCACTGCCTCAATGCTCATTTAAACAAACAATTTATTTTTACTATATTCATTTTTTCAGGTAAGTCCCACTGAGCTGTATAGCTCTTTTTCAGAAGCAACCTGGCCACAAATGTTAGCTAAATGAAGTGGCTTATCACGTTGAAATTTATACTGGAGCAACCAAATACTCTAAACGCACATTGATTCTAAATGTGGAGGGGAAAACAGGAGGACCCAGATAAATTCCATGCGACCACAGGGACAACATTCAAACTCCAAATATACAATAGGTGTCAGGGTCGGGATCGAAGCCACGATCTCCTGCATACCAGGCGAACTAGTTAAAAGCTCGCCACAAAAAAATTCCTCTGACTCTTGACACCCGCCCTTGAGTTGATCCCTTGCCTCCGTCACCACCACCAACACCGCCGTGCTTGCAGGCTCTGCCAACATCAACGACCGCAGCCTGCTGGGCCGCAGGGACAGCGAGATAGCAGTGATGGTGGAGGACAGCGAGATGGTGCCGTCCACCATGGACGGGCGGCCCTACCAAGCCGGCCGCTTTGCCTTGCACCTGCGCACGCACTGCTTCCGGTGAGGATGGAGACACGTTCAGTGTCGTGCCTGCGTCTCGTGGAAAACGTATTGCAGCTCCATTCCTCGGCACATTCCATTTGTCGGTACGCCCCCTCCGAGAGGCAGACAAGTTCTAATGTGGAGTTGTGCAAACGTGCCGCCATCTTTTATCACATGATACATCTGCCATCTTGTGGATTCGTTTATGACATTGTGAATAAAATGTGCCATTTAAAAATTGAGCAACGACTGTAAAGAAGCCCTCTCCCTCCCCATGCTGTCCAAGTCCTCTGTCCCCACACTTGTGTCCGATGCTGCATCCCCTTTTGTGTTGTGTCTCACCCTTGTGTCCCGTGTCATAAGCATGATCCTGGGCCTGTCGGACGATGCCACAGTTGACGTTAGTGACCCCGTGCACGACCGCTTCTACAAGGAGGTGTGGGTGACCACAGCGGCACGCAACGCCATGGTCTACGACAAGGTGATGTCCGTTCTCTATCCACTGCTATACGTTCTCTAGTATCTCCTCAGTGCATCTGTAGCTGCACCGTAGTACCAACTGTATTTTGCCTCGTTTCATTCATAGTAATATAAGGTTCGTAATATAGGATTATTATGAATAGGTGGTACCGTGTTTTCTCGTAGTAATGGTAGTAGTGCCTTACACCTGTAAAGACCGAAAACAACAGACCACTTACCTGACATGGTACACGCACAAACGGACAGTCAGGAAGTGTGTCAATGCCTCTGATTGGCGCAGGGAAGCCTCAAAGAGGATTGGTTAGGGTCAGAGAATTTAACTGATTGGAGGAGAAATTTAAACATAAAAGGTGGGAAACGAGGGTTGACTGTCGGGGAAACGGTTGACAACCGTTGGAAAAGGAGGACGGGGATTGGCCGAGGGAAATAGAGTGAGCGAACCTTCCAGAAAGGAGGCTTGAGAGATATAAAGGGGGATAGCGCAAGTGGAAGGGACGCTTGGAGAGAAGACGAAGCTCGTACATGAAGAACCGAAGTCCGGGCCCAAAGAATAGTGTTGGTTTCCACAATAAAGGCTATTAGTCAAGCAAGAATGCGTATCGGTGTCATTACACAACGATTAACCTTACTCCAAGGCAGCCTAGCAGCATTGGAGAAAATATCGAGTGGCGAATTAAGCCCTGGCTATAAGAATACCGTGAATACACGCGTACTTGTGAATTAATGTTCTTTTTTTCGTCGAGAAAGCAATTTCCCTTCCCGTGATCTTCGACCCCACTGCTGCCAGGTGTTCCGCTGCCTCCCGACAGACGAGGTGCGCAACTATGGAGAGCTGCGCGAGTGGCAGGCAAGCCCAGGCCTGGCGTCCGCCGAGCCAGGCCTCGCCGCGGAAGAGTTGCGGAAAGTTCGCGGCTTCCTCGTGCAGTTCCCGCTCTGCTTCCTAGCCGACGAGAATCTCTACCCCTCGCTCAACTCCAAGGAGGGCATGCTGCCCAACGAGCTGTGGACTTGAGGGAGATCCGATTAGCGAGGTTGGCTTCTTCCGGTGCGAAAGAAGTTCAACATACATACATAAGTGCACATCAGTAGAGGTAACTAGTGTAGGGGCACGGGGTACCTTGGCCGCTCCAGTTATGAGTTGGGGCCCCCTTGACAACCACCATGAGATATATTTTCAACAACAATGTAAAAGAACACATTTAAAACGCAGTTTAAATTATTTTTTATGAAAATGCTTTAATTTACATTCCACATTTTGTTTTCATTTAATTAGAGTGGTAACATTTGTCTTGCGTAAATTTGGGCAAATCAAATATTGAGACCCCACCTGACCGATTTTCGCACCCCCTTAAGCTGATAATGTTGTTACGCCACTGATACCAATACATACGTCGCTCGCTACAGTCTCGTAGATTCACCTTGTTTTAAAGAAATGGGACTCGACACAAACTTTATTTGAGTCTGTCTCAACAAGTCTATGCATTTCTCAATGCTTGTATTGTCACCTCCAAACAATCCACCGCGAGATGAAGACCGGTATGTCATCTCTAATTTGCATGTTTCCTGATCCACGGGCTCTCTTTGTCTCCGTGTAATTTTGAGCATCCCATTCATCTCACAATGTTCTGGTGCACACTTTTAGCATTTGCTGATGAACACTGTACCATCTCTACATTGTGATATCACCGTGTGCATGTTGTGTGGTGCTTATTGTAACGCAGCGGCTCTCAACCATAAACATTATTTGAGTAGAGTGCGTGTGGCACTCGCAACAGGCCACAGATATGTCCTGGGTCAGGAGTAGCCAAACCATGGCTCTCGGGCAGTTAAGTGTGGATCGATAGATATGGAGTGAGTCCAACTGAGTCGCAGACGTTCATCTTCAGAGGCAACACATTTATTACACAACACGTATATACAAAAGGAGTAGCTGCCCCTTTACCAGATAGAGCCTAGGGTGGTGACCAAGTTAGGGCTATGATGTACCGGACTCGGGTCCCGGGCCACGTGTTGGTGCCTCTTCAGATGTAAAACGTGGATCTTCTAGCTTGCAGAACGTAGCAACCCCGGTCCCTCCCAGGGACCCACCTTATATCCTCCCGGGTCGGGGCCGGCTCTGCCTTTGGCCCCGCCCACCTTCGAGAGCGTTCCAGCTCTCGATCGCTCTCGAAAGCTCCCCCGGACACGTGATCACCCCCTAGCCCCCCGCCCCCCACTTGGGGGCCTCCCTTTGGACACTCCGGATCACGTGCCTACGGGGTCAACCAGAGTGCCATGGCCTGAGGAAAACCTGTCCCTGGGCTGACACTCTCCCGCTCCCGCACTGCACGCTATGCGTGGTGCCATCGCTATCCCAGCGCTCACCAAGCCCCGCGAGGGCTGGTACTACACCAACCTACTGGGTGTACGCGATGACAGTGCATCACACGCCGTGCTCTGCTAGAGCTGGAATCACTCTGCAACACACACGACGCTGTCTGCGATGTAACTACGGTACATCCCACGCCATGGCCCTCTAGGGCGGGCACCATACAGTGACATCCCAATGTCACTACATTACCCCCCCCCCCTCCTTCGTAGCACTCAGCCGTCCCGGCTGTCAACTCCCTCTTCAAAACGACCAAGTTTGTAAAAGGCAATAAAAACGCAATGTGTGCCTCAACAACAAGAACAATAATAAATACCCCAACCCACCTGTACAAAAATTACACTATCCACAAATGTACAAAACCAACAGAGAGAAAAGTGTATACCCCGACGAAACCACAACACTTCCCACCTTCACCGTGTAACGACGCTCGTGAGCTCAACAGCGGCCAGGATCAGCCAATAACCGCCATGACTCAACGAGCGCGACAAGCAACTGACAGTGTGGGAGTGTGTGTGCACGGGGATCACGGAAACGAGTCTTTGAGCGAGTCTGTGATGCCTCACCCTGGAGGTCCCGGGGGGAATGTACAATTGTTCCGTCGAAACCGGCTCCTCACGGAGACTAGTAGGCCGGGTCGACGGGTCCTCAGCGCCCGAAGCCTGCAAAGCCGGCATCACTGTAACACACGCGATGCTGTCCACGATGCAAGTCCATCGCATGCCATGGCCCTCTAAGGCCGGCACCATATAGTAACATCCCCAATGTCACTACAGATACGCAGCTTATGAATTATTACTACCACCCTACCCGAACCTCGACGTTTCTTTTTAGGAGGAACATGCCAGGTTTGTCACAGTCTGGGGCAATGCAGCTATGCTTATTCCCAATTGAGTAAGTTGCAGGTAATTCCTCAGCATTGGGAGGTTTGGCCAATACGAGTTACATTGTGTGGGTTTTTCAGCTATGGGCAGAAACCGGAGGACCCGGAAGAAACCCATGCAGAACAGGGGGAGAAAACAGAAACTCCACAGAGAAAGAGCGAGTCGAACCTTCCGTGGAGAGGCTTACAGGTCAGCAGCAGCATCGTATAGACCACTCGATAATTGACGGGTAGGTCATTACATCATAACAAAATGTCGCTACAATACGTGCGATTTTTTGTTACTTGAAGCCCTTCAATGTGACCACGTCTCAAGATGCGCTGGGCTTGAATGTGGGATAACGTGTAGCGAAAATGAGCGATTTGAATCGCATTGCGGTACATTCTATTACCAAGCGCACGTTGTGGTGATGTGTGCGCATTGTACACCGCCACGTGGCGCAAGGCGAGAATGGACCGTGCTGACATGAGCGGAATGCTAATAATTTGCTATGATGAAATAATTTCGGAGCAAAAAATACCTTCTTGAATTCAAGTATTGTATGTAAAGTTGTTTAGAATGTCATAACATCTCGGGTATTCTTTATTGTGATACGAATAAAATAGTGGTTGCGTCCCATAGCGTAGATATACACTGCCATGACTCCCATAAGCCTTTGCGCCGGTTTGTAATAATTGTTTTGCTCGGTTCTCGCACCAAAAATAATATATTTTTAAGTAATCTATTAATGATATTTACGATATTTATATACATGGCATATGGTTATGTTATATGTGAGATAGTTTTTTTTGTGATAATCATGGTTTCAACCCATAGCGTAGAGGGATGATATGTGGGTATGTGTACCCCACCACCGACAGCTTACAGTTATCGCTTCTCGGCCTTTTGGCTAAGATCAAGTGTAGTATCTGTTCTTATCAGTTTAATATCTGATACGTACCACATTGTGGTACCTTATATTAAATTGATTTTTGGGACAGGGAGATGGAATAGGGGCTTGCTCCGTCCACTCCGCGCATCAACCCGGTATTGCAGTACCTCCGGGAATGGTGCACCTCCCCGCTTGGGGAGGGAAAATGTAAACAAATGTCAGAAGTGTAAACGTTGTGTGTGAGAATTCAATTCGCAACTGGTGACAAGTCACCACGCCCAGTACACCACAAATTCACCCGGTGTCTCGTACGGTAACCTCATTAAATATTAGCGCGAACATGAGCGCATTGCGTGTGGAGAGAGAACACACCTAGTTAGAGTGCACCACCCTGTCCTGTTTGTATTGCGCCTGGATCACGTGTGACATCTGTAACGCCGGTTTGGTCTTTCATGTCTCACCTCATGCGATTGTCCTCCAACTCTTTCGGTTGTCATGAGTGATGCCGCAGCAGCGAAGCCATTCTGCCGGCGCCCCACCTACGACCCCACCACCACCAAGCGACGGGGCCGACGCTGCTCTTCCCTAACCACCCCCCGCATGAACACACCCCACATAGGGCCCTGAGGGGAGGTCACCTGGCCGACAGGTTTTCACCCAGAAGCCCTCTCACGGGACTAATCTTCACGGTTTCCTGCGGCCAGGGAATTGGGCGATCTCCCCCGAGGCTAACTCGCACCGTGGCGCTGTGACTTGGGTTGTAATTACATGGTCACGACGGGGCTGCCCAGCCACCGCGGGTAGAAAGCACACACCACACACACGGGTCAGCAGGCAGGTAGGGGGCGGAGCCACAAACGGCGGGAAAACAGGGCAGGCCCTCTGATTGGTCAGGAGCTTAGCGGCAAACCTAGATGCGGACGTCGCTGAAAGCAACGGTCGGTGGCGGGAAACCTAAGCGAATTTGATTGGCCGAGAAGGCCAGCGGATCGGTGCCGAATTTCTCTTTGATGTAGGTAACAATAAAAGGCGAGAGAAGGTAGAGATAAGGCAGTCGTGTTCTTCTGAAGCGGGGGATCGGAGTAGTCACCTAGCCGGCCACTAGATCGTCCGTGAGACGCGTCTCAGCGCAGCCAGGCCCCAGGAGAACTTCGTGCAGCCTCGCCTCTCCACGGCTTCCCGCACATCCGAGCCGAACCGTGAGTACGCAAGGGAGAGTTGGGGTTTAGCGTAGGATCCCGGGGAGTTTAATTTCGAGTAGGCGAGGTAGATCGGGTCGAGACCCTCGGGAGATCGGTTAGTCCTGTCCTGTTGACTCGGACTGATTCGGGCAATAGTAGCGATCGATAACAGCCTCGTGTGGTCTCTACGAGTGTGAGGAAAGTGCGTGGTGGTGTGTGTGCGCTTGCCGTAACGAGTGTGGTCTGTGCTCCGCGAGTGCGCGCTTCGTCCTGTGGCTGCGGACTCCCGCGCTGCGTGCGTGCTAACACCCATCGCGAATACCCGCCCCCACAGCCCTTTAAATCATCTTCAATTTAAAAAAAACAATCGATTCCACGCATGCAATTGGTGCGTCGTTCTGAGACCCATCCCGAATACCCGCCCATCCACAGCCCTTTAAACGATCTCCATTACCCACCCACGGCAGCAGCGCGTGTGCGAGCGACGTCATTGCCCTCCGACCCCTGACCCCCCGTTCAGCGCGTGTGATTGGTGCGCGGGGTTGTGCGAGCGGAGACGTCGCGTTTGAGTGGCTGAGAAGCGACAGGTTGATTCCAGGCAGCCGAGCGCCAGCCCCGAGCTGTGCCCCACAAGCAGAACTCGCGGACTCGAGGGGCTGCGGCGCGAGGAGAGCAGCCGAAGGGCGGCAGCCCTTCTCCCGCGAACGAGGAGTTCAGCAGCAGCGGCTCTCACACGAGTGTGGGATCCGGAGACGGCGGCCCCCCTTTGGCCGGCCCCCCGCCGGGGGAGGACCAGGGGGCCAGCGGCCTCAACAAGGACCTGGGAGCCAGCGGCCTCAACACATGTCCCGTTGGCGCCTTTAGCCTGTGGGATTTTAATTCAAAGATTGGCATACGAGAGAGTCCGTGAGTATACGCCTCGAGTTTAATATACAAATCGCTACGCATTTACATTTGTAGTATAGCGCAAGGCCGTAATTATAATATATATTGGGGGGGACACATCCCCTCCCCCCCCCCCCAGTATTCAAATATGCTCAAAATGTCCCCCCAATATATTGCTATAAAATAGATTTCTGTTTATATGATTGTCGTTATGGTTGTACTTTATTAATCCCTCATCTCTGCCATTACATACAATAGAACAGAAAATGGTAAAAAAAAGTGTAAAAACAGGAATGTAATACAATACACTATTAGACATTATTGTAAAAAATAAATAAAAAGTCAATCCTATGTGTTAGTGATTTTTTTTTATATTTTAGGCAGGAAATTCGTTTTCAAATTTATTTTTATTTTTTCTGGGGGGAAACCCCCAGACCCCCTGGAAGATTTGGTCCCCCCAATGTTGACTCCATGGCTACGGCCCTGGTATAGCAACACACAAGGTTGGGGAAAATAAGTCACAATTACATACGATTTGCATCTTCGAAGCTTCTAAATGTGACCGCATCGCAAGATGTTTTACTTGACCGTAAATCGGATAATTTATGAAAAGATCGATTTATAACTTAGTCCAGGACTTATCACGCCACGGGTGTGTCCAGCAACGCCATCACGTGGTGCAAGGCGGTACGGACTAATGCCAATGAGCGTTTGCGCGGGGTGCTAATATTTATCTGTAATATATTTTCGGTATAAAAATCAGATGTCCGAATTTAAATATATAGTATAATGTAAAGCTGTATATAATGTTTTAAAACCACAATTAAGATTGTGTTACATGTAATGTATCCGTTTTAAATTCATCATGATAAGACCCATAGATAACTTTAGGCATCTTCCCATAAGCAATTGCGCAGGATTCTATCAATATGCTGTACTGTACTTATTATCAAACACGTGTAGTGTAAGTAGGATAATTCATGAAAATATAAAGCGCTGAGATTCATTATCTTGAACATGAGAATCGATGACAAACATCAGTCTATTCACACACTCACGTGGGTAACACGCCACCAGGTGGCGCAAGGCGATATGGCCGTAATGACATAATTCCCATAGGCCATTGCGCGGGATTCTATCAACAACATTCTTTTACATTCTTCATGCAAACAAATTTCCAGTTCCAAAATTTTACATCAAGTTATTTACAATGTTTAATTGTTCCGCGTGTTGGCTGTATTACATGTGATGATAGCTGTTTTCTGATAATCACGGTATGACCCCATAGCGTAGAGATAATATGTGTGGGTATGTGTACCCCATCACCGACAGGGTTTAGTTATCGCTTCTCGGCCTTTTGGCTAAGATCAAGTGTAGTATCTGTTCTTATCAGTTTAATATCTGATACGTACCACATTGTGGTACCTTATATTAAATTGATTTTTGGGACAGGGAGATGGAATAGGGGCTTGCTCCGTCCACTCCGCGCATCAACCCGGTATTGCAGTACCTCCGGGAATGGTGCACCTCCCCGCTTGGGGAGGGAAAATGTTAACGAATGACAGAAGCGGTAAGCTTTGTGTGAGCATTCAGCTCGCAACTGGTGGCAAGTCACCACGCCCGGTAGAGCACATGGTTACCCGGTGTCTCGTCCGTGACCTCATTCAATTCTAGATTTGAAGCTTTCGTGACTGCAAGGATTCATATTCTTAGGTTTTTTCGGTAAAGTCACGTAGGTAAAACATCAAAATTAATAAAAAATAAAGATCACGACGTTTCGGAGGCAACACAAGTCTCCGTCATCAGGTGGGACCGTCACAGCCAGATTAGCTGCATCAAGTGAGGCAATGATTCAAGATGTAATCCCTTAAAAGCAAGTTGAGGGGGGGGGGGAGCTCATCAGAATGTGGTAGCCAATGAATGGAACGTATCGTGTATAGAGAGAACACACCTAGGATGAGTGCACCCACCACCCTGTCCTGTTTGTATTGCGTCTGAATCACGTGTGCCATCTGTAGCGCTGGGTTTGGTTTCTCCTGTCTCACCTCATGCGATTGTCCTCCTTTGTGCTGTCTGACTCCATTCAACTCTTTCGGTTGTCATGTCCCGTTGGCGCCATTAGCCTGTGGGATTTTTTTTTTAATCAAAGATTGGCATACGAGAGAGTCCGTGAGTATACGCCAAGAGTTTAATATACAAATCGCTACGCGCTTACATATGTAGTGCGTCAGAAACCAGGGAAGACACCAATTGAGGCCACACAATATTTATTAGCACTCTTGCTACAGGGGCCCTAACACAAAGGGGTAGCGGCCCCTTTACCCGATACCTGGGGAGGTATGGCCTCCGGGCTGCACGGGGCTAACACTGGGACCCTGCTAATTTCCCATCCTCCGGCTGGGCCCTAGGGGAGGCGATGCTGAGCCCACCGTGCCAGGGTCTTCGGGTCCTGACCACTGGACGCACTAAGCTCCGGCCCTTAGAAGGACGACGGAGCTTGGGGTCCAGGGTCCTATCTTCAGCCCAGGTCTTCAGAGTGGAGGTGACTGACTCTATCGTTCAGAGGTCCGACTTGTATACAGGTCCGGGGCTTGCTCCGCCCCAGCCCCGCCTTCTTTCCACCAGGTCCTGGAAGGGTGACGTCATCCCCCAATCTCCCTGCCCGGGGTTTGTGGATTGTGTCCCAGGATCCGTTATCCCCGAGATCACCGTTGGCCCCTTTGGCCATAGCCCCTTAACATCCGCGTAGCCACTCTTCCGCCCCCTGTTGACCCAATAGTGATGCTACCCGCTGACAACATTGGGAGTGCGGAAACATTCCTGCGGAGGGAGCTGGTAGGAACGTTGGGTTGCTCGGTCAATGGCCAGGGTCAACGGCGGCGTGGTGTATTCCGCAAATATGGCCGACTGTGAGGGCGGGCACAAGCCGGCGTGAGTAGGTTAAACGTTGAGTTTTATAAGGGCACCACGGGGTGACCAGCCCCTCCCCACCCAGCCCCACCCTCCCCACCCAGTCCCTCCCCACCCTCCCCTCTCCACCCAGCCCCACCCCTCCCATTTTTGGATGCACGACGGACGGACACAATAATCCCATGTGGGCTGGTGGAACCAGGTGGTTCCTTCCAGTATAACACCTCTACACATATATAGGATAGCGACACACAAGGTTGAGGAAAATAAGTCACAATTACATACGATTTGCATTTTCGAAGCTTTTAAATGTGACCGCATCGCAAGATGTTTTACTTGACCGTAAATGGGATAATTTATGAAAAGATCGATTTATAACTCACTCCAGGACTTATCACGCCCACGGGTGTGTCCAGCAACGCCGCCAAGTGGTGCAAGGCGATACGGACGAATGCCAATGAGCGTTTGCGCGGGGTGATAATATTTAGCTGGAATTATATATGTTCGGTATAAAAATCAGATGTCCGAATTTAAATATACAGTATAATGTAAAGCTGTATATAATGTTTTAAAACCACAATTAAGATTGTGTTACATGTAATGTATCCGTTTTGAATTCATCATACGACCCATAGCGCAGATCACTTTTGAAATCTTCCCATAATTAATTGCGCGGGATTCTAACAATATGCTGTACTATACTTATTATCAAACACGTGTAGTGTAAGTAGGATAATTCATGAAAATATAAAGCGCTGAGATTAATTATCTTGAACATGAGAATCGATGACAAACATCAGTCTATTCACACACTCACGTGGGTAACACGCCACCAGGTGGCGCAAGGCGATATGGCCGTAATGACATAATTCCCATAGGCCATTGCGCGGGATTCTATCAACAACATTCTTTTACATTCTTCATGCAAACAAATTTCCAGTTCCAAAATTTTACATCAAGTTATTTACAATGTTTAATTGTTCCGCGTGTTGGCTGTATTACATGTGATGATAGCTGTTTTCTGATAATCACGGTGTGACCCCATAGCGTAGAGATAATATGTGTGGGTATGTGTACCCCATCACCGACAGGGTTTAGTTATCGCTTCTCGGCCTTTTGGCTAAGATCAAGTGTAGTATCTGTTCTTATCAGTTTAATATCTGATACGTACCACATTGTGGTACCTTATATTAAATTGATTTTTGGGACAGGGAGATGGAATAGGGGCTTGCTCCGTCCACTCCGCGCATCAACCCGGTATTGCAGTACCTCCGGGAATGGTGCACCTCCCCGCTTGGGGAGGGAAAATGTTAACGAATGACAGAAGCGGTAAGCTTTGTGTGAGCATTCAGCTCGCAACTGGTGGCAAGTCACCACGCCCGGTAGAGCACATGGTTACCCGGTGTCTCGTCCGTGACCTCATTCAATTCTAGATTTGAAGCTTTCGTGACTGCAAGGATTCATATTCTTAGGTTTTTTCGGTAAAGTCACGTAGGTAAAACATCAAAATTAATAAAAAAATAAAGATCACGACGTTTCGGAGGCAACACAAGTCTCCGTCATCAGGTGGGACCGTCACAGCCAGATTAGCTGCATCAAGTGAGGCAATGATTCAAGATGTAATCCCTTAAAAGCAAGTTGAGGGGGGGGGGGAGCTCATCAGAATGTGGTAGCCAATGAATGGAACGTATCGTGTATAGAGAGAACACACCTAGGATGAGTGCACCCACCACCCTGTCCTGTTTGTATTGCGTCTGAATCACGTGTGCCATCTGTAGCGCTGGGTTTGGTTTCTCCTGTCTCACCTCATGCGATTGTCCTCCTTTGTGCTGTCTGACTCCATTCAACTCTTTCGGTTGTCATGTCCCGTTGGCGCCATTAGCCTGTGGGATTTTTTTTTTAATCAAAGATTGGCATACGAGAGAGTCCGTGAGTATACGCCAAGAGTTTAATATACAAATCGCTACGCGCTTACATATGTAGTGCGTCAGAAACCAGGGAAGACACCAATTGAGGCCACACAATATTTATTAGCACTCTTGCTACAGGGGCCCTAACACAAAGGGGTAGCGGCCCCTTTACCCGATACCTGGGGAGGTATGGCCTCCGGGCTGCACGGGCTAACACTGGGACCCTGCTAATTTCCCATCCTCCGGCTGGGCCCTAGGGGAGGCGATGCTGAGCCCACCGTGCCAGGGTCTTCGGGTCCTGACCACTGGACGCACTAAGCTCCGGCCCTTAGAAGGACGACGGAGCTTGGGGTCCAGGGTCCTATCTTCAGCCCAGGTCTTCAGAGTGGAGGTGACTGACTCTATCGTTCAGAGGTCCGACTTGTATACAGGTCCGGGGCTTGCTCCGCCCCAGCCCCGCCTTCTTTCCACCAGGTCCTGGAAGGGTGACGTCATCCCCCAATCTCCCTGCCCGGGGTTTGTGGATTGTGTCCCAGGATCCGTTATCCCCGAGATCACCGTTGGCCCCTTTGGCCATAGCCCCTTAACATCCGCGTAGCCACTCTTCCGCCCCCTGTTGACCCAATAGTGATGCTACCCGCTGACAACATTGGGAGTGCGGAAACATTCCTGCGGAGGGAGCTGGTAGGAACGTTGGGTTGCTCGGTCAATGGCCAGGGTCAACGGCGGCGTGGTGTATTCCGCAAATATGGCCGACTGTGAGGGCGGGCACAAGCCGGCGTGAGTAGGTTAAACGTTGAGTTTTATAAGGGCACCACGGGGTGACCAGCCCCTCCCCACCCAGCCCCACCCTCCCCACCCAGTCCCTCCCCACCCTCCCCTCTCCACCCAGCCCCACCCCTCCCATTTTTGGATGCACGACGGACGGACACAATAATCCCATGTGGGCTGGTGGAACCAGGTGGTTCCTTCCAGTATAACACCTCTACACATATATAGGATAGCGACACACAAGGTTGAGGAAAATAAGTCACAATTACATACGATTTGCATTTTCGAAGCTTTTAAATGTGACCGCATCGCAAGATGTTTTACTTGACCGTAAATGGGATAATTTATGAAAAGATCGATTTATAACTCACTCCAGGACTTATCACGCCCACGGGTGTGTCCAGCAACGCCGCCAAGTGGTGCAAGGCGATACGGACGAATGCCAATGAGCGTTTGCGCGGGGTGATAATATTTAGCTGGAATTATATATGTTCGGTATAAAAATCAGATGTCCGAATTTAAATATACAGTATAATGTAAAGCTGTATATAATGTTTTAAAACCACAATTAAGATTGTGTTACATGTAATGTATCCGTTTTGAATTCATCATACGACCCATAGCGCAGATCACTTTTGAAATCTTCCCATAATTAATTGCGCGGGATTCTAACAATATGCTGTACTATACTTATTATCAAACACGTGTAGTGTAAGTAGGATAATTCATGAAAATATAAAGCGCTGAGATTAATTATCTTGAACATGAGAATCGATGACAAACATCAGTCTATTCACACACTCACGTGGGTAACACGCCACCAGGTGGCGCAAGGCGATATGGCCGTAATGACATAATTCCCATAGGCCATTGCGCGGGATTCTATCAACAACATTCTTTTACATTCTTCATGCAAACAAATTTCCAGTTCCAAAATTTTACATCAAGTTATTTACAATGTTTAATTGTTCCGCGTGTTGGCTGTATTACATGTGATGATAGCTGTTTTCTGATAATCACGGTGTGACCCCATAGCGTAGAGATAATATGTGTGGGTATGTGTACCCCATCACCGACAGGGTTTAGTTATCGCTTCTCGGCCTTTTGGCTAAGATCAAGTGTAGTATCTGTTCTTATCAGTTTAATATCTGATACGTACCACATTGTGGTACCTTATATTAAATTGATTTTTGGGACAGGGAGATGGAATAGGGGCTTGCTCCGTCCACTCCGCGCATCAACCCGGTATTGCAGTACCTCCGGGAATGGTGCACCTCCCCGCTTGGGGAGGGAAAATGTTAATATAATGAAAGATCTTTCTTATGTTGTCGAGTACGATTCTAATCGTGTTCCATCCATTACGAGTGTTGTGCTAAATTGTCATCGCCCTACTGTGGTATATACCCGAACCTGAATGCAGTCACGAAAGCTTCAAATCAAGATTGATACGCGAACCTGTCTACAAATTAATGCATGCAATAAACACGTTTACCTTCTTTGCCAGTACTGTACCATCATCTGGGAATAGGGGTTTCCCCTGTTATCTGGCAATAAAACAGATGTTAAATAAAATCTTGCCTTAAAGCTTTTGTAACTGCAGGAATTCATATTCTGTCGGTAAAGCCACGTAGATAAAAACAAATATTTTCTAAATATCACGATGTTTCGATCGCAACACAAGCAATCGTTATCAGGTGAAAAAATATAGTGGGAGAGCTACTGAGGAAATTGTTTTACTGCTCACCCCGAGCTTTCGTTTTGTGCTGTACGCCTTTTGGCGTCCAGAGGACCAATCAGGATCAAAGGCAATGCATATGCTATCAGTGTGTTTTTGTTTGCATTTTCACCACAAGTATTGTGGTTAATGCTGACATGATTCCTTGTAAAAGGTTTCAGTTTGGTGTTTGAACAACTTAACACCTGTTTTGTTGCCAGATAAAAGGGGAAAAACCTATCCTCACAATAAACACGTTTTTTGTACCTGTCCAAAATGCCCCATCATTAGCACAGTGAAGCGTTTCAGTCACTTTTTTTTCTTTCGACCGATGCAAAAGTTTACACGGCACGTGCCTCTTGCTCCCCCTGCTGGCCCCCTTTGCTAACCTCGACAGCCCCCGATAACCCCCTTCTACTCCTCATGCTTCACCCCCCTGCTCCCCCCACCATAGCTCCCGACACACTCTTTCCTCCCACCCACGAATTTTTGTCTCGATGCTGCCCACCTACACCCACCCACCCTACACACACCCTACACACACCTACCCACCCTACACCCACCCGACACCCACCCTACACCCACCCGACACCCACCCTACACCCACCCACCCTACACCCACCCTACACACACCCACCCTACACACACCCACCCACCCTACACCCACCCTACACCCACCCATCCTACACCCACCCTACACACACACACCCACCCTACACACACCCTACACCCACCCACCCTACACCCACCTACACCCACCCACCCTACACCCACCCCCCATACGCTGTCTGCTGTCCTATTCTACTCTCTCAACACATTCGCAAATAACACTGAGAACGGTATAACATTATAAGTAAAAAAATTGGGGGGGGGGGAGCTCAATAATGCATTTATTTTTTGCACGGCAAGTGAACTGTGACGTCACAGCTGTCACGTGTAGTGTAGCGGGTAGCGCGCGTTACGAACCCGGCGACACGAGTTCGATTCCCGCTCACGGCCACCACCGGTGACGATTATTTGAACCGGTCCTGGGCCTCCCCTAGGTCGACTCAGTCTCAAACGAGTAACTGGTGTGGTGTGTGAACATCGCCAACTGGGGAGACAAAGACGGCCGGGTGTGGTGAATAAATGAAACTGAAACACTCCGAGAGTGGAGTGTGGTGGGGGGGAGCGAGAAGAGACCGCCAACTACACAAACAAATCACGGACATTCTCCGCTGCCCTCCTCTCTACTGCCCCCTTGCTGCCCCGCGGCGTCTGTGCCGGCAACAGCAGCGGCAGCAGCAGCCAGGCGAGGGATGGCGGACGCGGAGGGTGACGAGGCCGAGGCGGCGGCGCCGCCGCCCGTGAGGGACCCGGGCCCCGCTGCGGGCCCCGCCGCGGGCCTCGTGGGCTCGCAGCGGGCCGGGCCCGAGCGAATGTTCTCCCTCAAGAAGTGGAACGCGGTGGCCATGTGGAGCTGGGACGTGGAGTGCGACACTTGCGCCATCTGCCGCGTCCAGGTCATGGGTGAGGAGCCTCTCGTGGGCCGCGCTCGCTGCTGCTGCTACACCGCCCCCCCCCATCTCCTCCTCCTCCACCATTCGCTGCTCTCTCCCCTTCGACTCGAACCCAGCCGCCGCCGCCGAACCTCTCCTCGCTCCTCTTCCCCTCGCTCCTCTCGCGCTCCATTCCCTTCGGCACCACCCCCCGCGCACCGAGCCCCCAGCTCGGATCCCCGTTCCTGGCGGCCCCCCCGGGTCGCCAGGAACGGATCGTCGCCTCCCCACAACCCCCCCCCACCCAGCTCGCCGTTTACTCCTCCTCATCACCCCCATCTCCCCCCCCCCTGGCCCCGATCTCCCCCCCCCTGACCCCCTCCCCTGGCCCTGATCTCCCCCCTGGCCCCCCCCCGCCCCCCCCTCGTCCCGATCTCCCCCCCCCTCTCTCTGAGCCCCTGGGGGGGGGGTCGGGGGGGTCCCCCCCCCCTTCATCAGCCGGCTTCTCCCCGGGCCTCTCGCGGAACTTTAATCGAGAAGCGCCACCGGCCTCGGCTGGGAGACGCCAGCGAGGAGCGGTGGGACGCGGTGACGTGCAGGGCGCTTCAACACAATGTCGTGTGCTGCCTCTAGACTCTGGAGAGGAGCGGTGGGACGAGGTGACGTGCAGGGCGCTTCAACACAATGTCGTGTGCTGCCTCCAGGCTCTGGAGAGGAGCGGTGGGACGAGGTGACGTGCAGGGCGCTTCAACACAATGTCGTGTGCTGCCTCTAGACTCTGGAGAGGAGCGGTGGGACGAGGTGACGTGCAGGGCGCTTCAACACAATGTCGTGTGCTGCCTCTAGGCTCTGGAGAGGAGCGGTGGGACGTGGTGACGTGCAGGGCGCTTCAACACAATGTCGTGTGCTGCCTCTAGGGTCTGGAGAGGAGCGGTGGGACGAGGTGACGTGCAGGGCGCTTCAACACAATGTCGTGTGCTGCCTCTAGGCTCTGGAGAGGAGCGGTGGGACGTGGTGACGTGGAGGGCGCTTCAACACAATGTCGTGTGCTGCCTCTAGGGTCTGGAGAGGAGCGGTGGGACGAGGTGACGTGCAGGGCGCTTCAACACAATGTCGTGTGCTGCCTCTAGGCTCTGGAGAGGAGCGGTGGGACGAGGTGACGTGCAGGGCGCTTCAACACAATGTCGTGTGCTGCCTCTAGGCTCTGGAGAGGAGCGGTGGGACGAGGTGACGTGCAGGGCGCTTCAACACAATGTCGTGTGCTGCCTCTAGGCTCTGGAGAGGAGCGGTGGGACGCGGTGACGTGCAGGGCGCTTCAACACAATGTCGTGTGCTGCCTCTAGACTCTGGAGAGGAGCGGTGGGACGAGGTGACGTGCAGGGCGCTTCAACACAATGTCGTGTGCTGCCTCTAGACTCTGGAGAGGAGCGGTGGGACGCGGTGACGTGCAGGGCGCTTCAACACAATGTCGTGTACTGCCTCTAGGCTCTGGAGAGGAGCGGTGGGACGCGGTGACGTGCAGGGCGCTTCAACACAATGTCGTGTGCTGCCTCTAGACTCTGGAGAGGAGCGGTGGGACGAGGTGACGTGCAGGGCGCTTCAACACAATGTCGTGTGCTGCCTCCAGGCTCTGGAGAGGAGAGGTGGGACGAGGTGACGTGCAGGGCGCTTCAACACAATGTCGCGTGCTGCCTCTAGGCTCTGGAGAGGAGCGGTGGGACGAGGTGACGTGCAGGGCGCTTCAACACAATGTCGTGTGCTGCCTCTAGGGTCTGGAGAGGAGCGGTGGGACGAGGTGACGTGCAGGGCGCTTCAACACAATGTCGTGTGCTGCCTCTAGGCTCTGGAGAGGAGCGGTGGGACGAGGTGACGTGCAGGGCGCTTCAACACAATGTCGTGTGCTGCCTCTAGGGTCTGGAGAGGAGCGGTGGGACCAGGTGACGTGCAGGGCGCTTCAACACAATGTCGTGTGCTGCCTCTAGACTCTGGAGAGGAGTGGTGGGACGAGGTGACGTGCAGGGCGCTTCAACACAATGTCGTGTGCTGCCTCTAGGGTCTGGAGAGGAGCGGTGGAAAGTGGTGACGTGCAGGGCGCTTCAACACAATGTCGTGTGCTGCCTCTAGGGTCTGGAGAGGAGCGGTGGGACGAGGTGACGTGCAGGGCGCTTCAGCACAATGTCGTGTACTGCCTCTAGGTTCTGGAGACCACCTGGAGAAGATTCCAGGCACGCGTTGACAATGGTGGCGAACAAGTGGAGAGAGACTCTTTGACTTTTTGAAACTATTAACATCACATTTGTTGTCATGTTCAAGTGTATTATCCATTATTCTTTTCACTAAAAACGATAGTCCCATGTAAGTGTTAATATTTTTTTGAAGCACCCTGAAGCATTCTCCTTGTCTCCCCGAATGCATTGACCCCGAGGTTTGTCCCACGCACCCCCCCCTTCTCCCACAGACGCGTGCTTGCGGTGCCAAGCGGAGAGCAAGCAGGAGGACTGCGTGGGTAAGAGCCGAACACCGCCGCCACCACCCTGGGGCTAGCCGCGTCGACACAATCTGGTGGGGGGCCGGGGGTCGGGGGACCGATGGCCCCGCGGGGTCTGGCCATAATCCGCGTCGACACAATCTGGTGGGGGGCCGGGGGACCGATGGCCCCGCGGGGTCTGGCCACGCTCCGCGTCGTACCCCGCACCCATCGGACACGGCGGGATAATTTTTTGTTTTTAATTTTTTTGTCGGACCCGGCAAAACAGATGTCGCTAATTTTAGCTCGTCCGAGTCGCTGTTCCTTGGCCGGTTGTACCGGGGGAACCTCTCTGGCGCGGGTTCGACTTGCCCCTCGTGGCTCGTCACGGTTACCGGACAACACGACGAGATTGTGCGACGCGCGGCGCGTTTCAGATTCGCTTCTGCGGCCGTCTGGAACGCTCCTCCTGCCGATATTATGAAGCCACCGGAGCTATGCACTTTTAAATGATTCTAGATTGATAACTGGTTTCTTCAGGATGGCTTTTTGTGTCTTAGTTTGTTGTCCATCCCCCACACCTCTGATTAGCGCGGTTGGCTACGTACGGTGCGGAAGAAGTTCGACATACATGCATGTGTCACCCATTATACGGGTTTTTTTGTTTGTTAGATTGCGTAAAGATATAAATGTGTCGTTAAACCTGACACAGCCAATTAGTAAGGTTTGTTACGTAAACAGAACATGACAATTCGTTACTAGTAAAGCAGCACCGGTGTGTTGGAGAGCAAAGCCACAACATTTACAATCTGAGTACGACGTTTCGTACATGCAGTTGCTGACCACATGTCGGCGAGGAGTGTGCCAAGGCTACGCCCCCACACCCACCGTGCATTGCGGCCTCTTAAGCGTGACGTGTGTGCAGGACATAACGCCAGCCCGTGGTGCACGCTCACACTGCCCTCTCCTCTCTCCTCCTCTCTCCCTCCCGCGCAGTGGTGTGGGGCGAGTGCAACCACTCGTTCCACAACTGCTGCATGTCGCTCTGGGTCAAGCAGAACAACCGCTGTCCGCTGTGCCAGCAAGACTGGGTGGTGCAGAGAATAGGCAAATGATGCCCCCGGGCATCGTCGCCACGCGTGGACGCGAGGACGAGCAGGAGGAGGACGAGCAGGAGCCGCCCCCACCTCGACACGGAGATTGTGCGCCGTGCTCGTGGGTAGGGCTCCAAGGCGTTGGGGGGGGGGGGGGGAATCTCTCAGGCCATCGCGGAGTTGAAGAATAAACCGGAAGGAGCGATTGCCGGTGGCGCGTGAGCCGTGGCGCGTGGGTACGTTTGGGAGTGTGGGTTGTGAATTTTACGGGCAGCCGTCTGCATGCTCCACGTGTTGGCACGCCGCTTGCTGCATACGGGTGGGGGGGGGGTCAAGGAGTGTGCGCGCCGGCTCCCCTCGCTCCGCTTACTCGGCCCCGTGGATTTGTCTCGTTAGAGCGCGTGCAGTGGCTTCGCAGGGCCGTGCGCGGGATGTCTCTCCGTAGAACCACTCTTCGCTGTCGGTGAATTTGTCAGCGCGGTGTGGGGGGCTGTCTTAGGGAGTAAAGCGTAATGGCACGCTGCGCACTGGCACGACTCGTAGATTAACATCGATTCTCGTTCCAGCGATGCGTGCAACGGCATTACGTGCGTGCCAATCGATTACTTACGATTTACGCAATTTATAGGAAAATGTTGCATTTAGGCTGTGGTAGTGAAACTTGTTTTTTTTTACAAATGTGACAAAAATAGAATGAGACACGGCACAAAAGAGACGAGGTTATTTTTATTGCGATCTCAAATTGTAAGCATCGAACCGCACGCACGCCCGCTGTTCACCCGGTTTCCTGGGCGGCTGCCGACGCCTCCACCACTCGGCAAGGTGGGCGTGCGCGCTGTTGGGCCGCTCTCCAGATTGCTTCGCCGGTTCAGTGCTTTGCGGCAACAGCGCTCACCTCAACAGACCCCGTCAATACAAGTTATTCTCGACTCTCTGCGGCCTTCCCTTTGCCCGCACGCAGTCCTGTACCTTGGGTGGTGGGCACTTACAAACGAGGCCGAGCCATTCTCGGCGGTCTCCTTACGGGACCCTGTCTTAATCTCTCGCCTAAATTACTAAACATGTAAAAAATAAAACCGTCGGCGTAATCGGATTGGCGCGCTAAAACAAAGCTCCTCTCACCGTCGTTTGTTTCCACGTCACCCCCCCCCCAACCCCCCCCCACCCCGGGCTTAACGAGCATGGTGGAACAGAACCGTTGCAATTTCTACGTCCTCGAATCTGCCACAAGCCATTCCCCTGCATGAGAGTGGTTACGTGATGTGTGCAAGCAGCATACGCCTCGAGTGCGTCTGTGCATGTCTGGTTTTGTTTTCTGGGAGGTCGGTGGCCGAACAGAATCGCGATTGTCATGGCCAAGTGATTGCTGCCAATCCCACGGTTTTGTGCACAGTATTAGAGCGTGCGTTGTGTGTGAGCTTGTCGAGAAGCAATCTTGTAAAAAAAGAGGCTGTTACTACTGTGTAGGTTTCGCGGTTGTCCTGCGTATCTCTCCGAAGCGTCACCCTGTTGTACCGCGTATCGATTGGCGCGACGTCCCGACGTTTCGCTGCACGTGCCGGTAGCTTCTTCGGCCCCTGACGCAATTCCGCGCACCTTTCGAGCGAAACGTCGGACATCGTGCCGGACAGCACGCGGTGACACTCGACAACGCCATCGGAAAGGTTAAACGGGCTGCCGTTTGCGCACGTTGGGACGCTTGTTGAGGGGTTTGCGTTTTTGTGACGAGCTGATGCGTTGTAATGCCGTCTGGGTGATTGGGGCTGGCTAGGAGAGGGGGCCGCCGTGAGGAAGCGCGATACAAGGGTGGATGCTCTTGGTCCGGGATGGATTCCGCGATTTTTCTGGAGCGTTTGTGAAGCTGCGTGTCACCGTGTGTGCAGATTATTTGCGTCGACGAAAATAAACGTTTAAGATGAGCTTCTGCCTCCTCCTCCCCCCCTGTGTCGGAGTCTCCCGTGTGGAGCGCGGAAATGGTTTCTTGTATGTGACCTGGCGAGCGAATCGGTCGGCGATCCGCATCCCAATCGCACCTCCCGATTCAGCACGGTTGGCTGCGTACAGTTCGAAATAAGTTGAACATACTTGCGTACGTACAACGTACTTCAATCAAACGCGGCGATTTACAGGAAAGGAAAAAGTGCATGGCAATGATTATTGTCCGTCCACCGTTGCATGAAGGGCCTCCCGCGCCGTCACCAACGCTGCTTGTTTGACCTTGTGGATTGGTGAAGGGCGGAGGGAGCTCAGGCCGGTTCGGATCTCGCCCATCGTGGAGTTTAGCCGTCACCGGAAATCGAATGCGAATGGAAACTGGCCGCGCGAATGGCGAACTTTCTGGAGGTTGAAGGGTAAAGGAATAAAAAAAATAACATTTCGAAGTCTCTCTTGGTAAACAAGTGCAGCTATGCTACTGTCACCTAATATATTCTTCTTTAACTGATATGAGCTTTGGCAGTGTGTGTGTGTGTTTGTGAGAGATGTGTTCATCTCGCGCAATGTAAATTACAGGCTGCCAAAATGGGAGCTCCTGGCCATGACCCAGTTCTCCTCACCTGATAGGACCCTTGGTAGGATTGTCATCTGCAGCAGAGCCACGCTCCTATACAGTATTTATTGTTAGTGTGCGTGCGTGTTTGTCCTCGTCTGTCTTGCGAAGTGGTGAGCACACTGCGCTATGACCCCGACAACCTGTGTTCGATTTCCCACCACGGGTAACATTTGTGTCAAATATCTAAACCGATCCTGGGCTTATCCTGGGTGGTGCGGTGCACAAACATCAGCGCTGGGTTTGATACAAAAGGTTGGGTGTGGTGCTAACCGCACCATTGTCCGCTAACAGCACCTAAGGCCCACGTAGGCTACTGCGGGGGGGGGGGGGGACCATTGTCTTTGTGCCGGAGTGTCCTTGAATGCCGCACCGTGTGCTGCTTACGACGGCAGCGGCGGCGGCTCAAGGGTGGCGGAGACGCGGTGCCGTGCGTTTTTGGCGAGCGGCCGTGGCTAAGCGGATTTCGCAGGAGTCGGCCGCGTAATCTTCGGGGCCGCCGTCGCTGTCTGCAGCCCGGCGGGTCGCGCCGCCTCGGCACTTTTATCCCCGGCGCAACGACACGCCGAGCGGGGCGAGAGAGCCCACGCGAGCAGCTCGGACCGTGCAGAGGTGGACGTGCGTGTCGGCGCACGTTGCACATGCCTGCTCAACTCAGATGCGCGGGGGATTCATCATTACGTAATGTACACGCACAGCCATCATCTTGCCAAGCCACCGCTGGGTGTGAGGGCCTCCACACTCCACCGCCGTGCGAGTCGTGGGGTTGGGTTGACCCCGATTGGCCACGCTGGACGAGCTGTGGTCGCCCATCCAGGCCCTATCCAAGCTCACCCCTGCTTAGATAACGCACTTCGTGCAGCCCGTTACAATTGGGAGTGAACAGCGTCTAACCTTTTGCCGTGACTTCTCCTGCCCACCCACCTACAGCTCGAAACGAAGTCCTTTTCCGTGGCCCTTCAGGCTCTCGTGCAGGCCAGCCGGCGTCCCCGACGGCCATCGGCCCACCTGCCGCCATGGCCCCACTTGCCCTTGGGGAACACTCCCACGGTGGTGCACCCAGAAGCGCCGAGTCGGCTTGGTTTTACGAGACCGCAAGAGGCCAGAGATAGTCTCGCTCGCAAGAGTGACGGGGTGAGTCCGTGCGCACGGGGCTGGGAGGCAACGGACACGGGACGGGCTACGGAGTAGCGGCGTCGAAGCCGCGGCGAGTGGTAACGTTTGGCCGTGGGAGGCGACGGCGCTCCGCCGTTGGGCGCCTCCCTGAGGCTTCTCCTCGAGGTGGCTGACGGCTCGGAGTTCAGGGTGCCCAGATCCGGCTTGAGAATCCAGGCAGCTGCCTGTGTGATTCAACCGGGTCCTCGGGTACAGTGCGGTGACGGCCTCGGCCTGGTCACCAAAGACTGCGCAAAACAAACAAAAGCTAATCACGTTAAAGAAATAGCTTCTGCACTTAACTTGGTCGCATTCCGGTTCTGAAAATGAATTGAATGTGGTGTGGTGAACATCGCTCTCACGTGTCGTGCGGGTGGATAAGTGCTGCCCCCCTGTGTTCGGTGAACATTTTTGCTTGAAGGGATCTCGGAGGACACTCTGTGATATCCACTTCTTGGGGCCGTTCTCTAACGCGAAGGGTCGCACCGCACCGCGAGAGGTCCAAATGGATTCTTGGACTCGTGACGTGACGCCGATAGCACGTTTAGTTATATTTTATACATTTTAGTTTTAAGTACTCGGCCACTCGGATCCTCTTTAAACTCCTCTGTCGTGCGCCGATCTCTAGAAGACAACTCGGGATTCGATTGTCCCGGTTGAATTGGTGAACGTGCAAAGGGAAACGTCGATTGGGCATTGACGACCCGGTTTTTGTGATGAAAAGGGGAGAGCTCTGTTGTCCCCAGATTCTCCAAAGAGTCTCCAGCGGTGAGGAGGTCCCCCCGGGCCTCCTCCGGGGCCTTCACAAATCAGGGCCTCGCTTGGCAGTCCCAGAGCGTCGGCGGCAAATCGCAGCGCGCGGCGAGATAACGCCCGGTGACAGGGGAAACAATCAACCGCCGAGCTTGCGGCGCTCGCATAAACACAACCGTCGTCAGCCACGGCACAATCCACTGCCGGACGAAGGCCTCCGCAAGCCGTCGCCGTCCCTCCACGGTCCCGCGATGCACCGATCCACCCGGCGCTCCGGCGCACGAGCCGATTTCATCGCTCCGCTTAGAGCACTGCCGCTGGCGGCTCTGCGGCGTTACTTGCCCGGAGCAGCAACGCGGCGGCGGTTTGCATCGTGGGAGCGTGGCGCGCGCCCACGTGGCAGGGGAGATGACGCCCGCGGTTGAGGTGTCGGGGAGCGCTCGTCGTGGCCGTGCAGACACCGCCGTCACTGCCACTGTCACCGCCACCGCCACTTTCACCGTCACAATCGCGGGCCCTTAAGCCGTTTTTGTGCCGAGGCTTGCAAAGTTCCGTCTTAGGCTGTGCCGAGGAGATGGACTTAGAGCGGCGTGGCAAAGCGGGTATTAAGTGGCGCCGCAGCGCGGCAGCTCGTTGCCGGAGCGCTGGCGATCGAGCACGGGACTTGACGGAGATAAATCCGTTGCCGGTGACGTCTCCCTCCGAGAGTCAAGAGCCGGTACTCTCGTCGCAGATAATAGCTCCTCATCGTGCAAGTCGTAATTGCCACTCCGGTCGCTTTGCTTTCATTTTTGAGGAGCGGGGGGGTGGGGGAGGTGGGTGGTTTTGCAGGGGGGGCAGGAGCCTGACCTCGTTTTCCTTTCCCGTGCGCGCAGCTTAGCGGCGCATCTGAAAATTAAAAAATAAAGCCACACCTGAGCGGCGTACACAGCCGGAGGAGGAGGCAGAGCGACGTTCCCACCACCGCCACCACCACTCCCATCACCACCACCACCACCGTCACCACCACCACCGCTACCATGTGCGACTTGGGCGCCCTCGACAACCTGATCGCCAACACGGCCTACCTGGAGGCGCGCAAGAGTGGCGACGGCGCCGGAGGCAGCGGGAAGAAGCGACGGTGCAGCATGGTGCTGCCGGGGCCGCGGGGAGCCCAGTGCGTCGATATGAGGGCCAAGGTGGCCGGCACGCAGACCTACGCGGGGCTGTGCGAGGAGCAGCCCGTCGGGCGCCGGCTGTTCCGCCAGTTCGCCAGCGGGGTGGCGGAGTACGCCCACGCCGTCGAATTCCTGGACGAGGCGGAGCAGGTCCAGCTGTCGGAGGACGGCGCTCGCGAGGGCCTCGCGGCCGCAACGGTGGCGGCGTTCCTGCGCGCCGACTCCGAGCGCTCCCTGACGTTCCTGAGCGCCGAGCTGGCGGCCGCAGCGGCTTCCGCCGGTGGCCAGGAGGCCGAGGAGCTGGTGCATCGCGCCCGCGGGGAGGCGCGCCTCTTCTTGGTGGGGCAGCCCTTCCAGGAGTTCCTGGCGAGCCCCTTCTTCGACAGGCTGCTGCAGTGGAAGGTGCTGGAGAGGCAGCCAGTGAACGAGCGCTCCTTCTACGAGTTCCGCACGCTCGGCAAGGGCGGCTTCGGGGAGGTATGGAGACGCCGCTCCTCCCGCCGTCGTCGGCAGTCCTGAACGGCAGCGGCGCTCGTCGCTGTCGAGTTCGCAGCATCGTAGTTGTCGTCATCGTTAGAAGCAGCAGCAGCAGCAGCAACGATGTCATTTTCATTATTAGCCTCCATCGTCGCCACCAGCACGAGAAGCGGCAACAGTATCAGCAGTTACATTACCGTCATCATCACCAACATCATCGGCTATGATTACCACGAGCGTCATTAATCGCCGCTTGAGCCGAGTTGCAATGTTGATCATCTATGCACATCAACTGTGTTTTTAAATGTATTGACATTGCCCCGAATGTTAAACAGCGCCCATGTTAAACGGACACAAAACATTTTCTGGCATTTTCACGGCGTCCTAATGGCTTGTATTTTTCAGGCCCTGCATGTGAAATGGCGACATTGGATCTAAACCGATTCCCGCCTGGATTTTATAAAACAGATTTGCTTGACATTACAATAATAATAATAAAATATAACGCAAAAAATAAATATATTGCGCACGCTGCGTTCTGAATCGAGCCTTTGTGCACTGATCACAAGAGGGTGAGTGCAATGGTATCGGCGTTCGCTCCGTAAATAAAACACGGTGCGATCAAAGGCGGCGCTCGCAAATGTTGCAGTGCCTCTCACCATTGCTTATGCGCGCGCCGCGGAGGAGCGGCGGCGCAGCGATTAGCGCCACTCGCGATGGACCTGGCGACCCGAGTTCAATTGCCTCGGGCACGCCCACCATCAGCGGCCGAAATGTATCTGACACTTTGACGAGTGGTTGGCCACACCTTTTTACCAACCCCGCGGTTGACTGGCTTGGCGAAGTATGGTCAAAATCCCCCCCCCCCCTCTCGTGATGCGAAACGGTATGGGGAGTGCCTTCATCCAGCACCAGCAGTGGTTTAAGGGCTCTAAACCGTCATTAATAGCTTTTTTTCTTTGCCAGAATTGACCAGGATCCAGTTGACAGTGAGAGATATTCCTCGTGTCATGTGATTCCTCTTCTCATTCTGACTGGTTCGCGTCAATTGGCTGAAACGTTCTCGTTCGCTCCTTGTTTTTTTCTTGTGCTTGATCACTCGGGCCCCCGCTGTTACCGAGCCACATCCACCATCGTGACCTCACAAACCGCCCCCCCCCCCATCCGTCACCTCCCGTCCAGCGTCACACTAGGAAACGGCAGTGATTACTTTTTTTTCCCAACTCCTGACATGTTGTCCCGATTGGTGAAGAATCAAGTTGATTTTGCTTAACCAAGGTGAGAACTTGAAAAGGCGTCTCATTTGCCAGGGTCACATGGGATAACATAATATGACCAAAGTCAAATCAATCAAATAAGAAAAATACAGCAATTCAGCTAATCGAAATCGGAGCAAAAACAACTGTGTCTCTCGTGAGAAATGGAATATATTGCACAAACGGGAATCGTTGAATAAAACATTTACCTGGAGCGTAATCGAGTAATCGAACCGGTAGTTGGCAGAGTCATTGCTTCACTCAAATTATTATCGGAGGGCCCGGCTCTCCTCGCGTTGCTATTAAACTAAACCATAAAACTTTTTTTTATTTTACCAAGTAAGGCCCACTGAGCTGTACAGCTCTTTTTCAGACCTGGCCAGAAATGATCACTCAGCAAAGTGCCTTATCGCGTAGAAATGTATAGCAGCCAAATACTCTAAACGCACGTTGATTCTAAATGTGGAGGGAAAAACCGGAGGACCCGGAGAAAAATCCACACGACCACCACGGCGAGAGCATTGCTCATCCTGCCTCGCCGGCTCACTCTCCCCCAGGTGTGCGCCATCCAGGGCAAGCTGTCGGGCAAGATGTACGCGTGCAAGAAGCTGGACAAGAAGCGGCTGAAGAAGAAACACGGCGAGCAGATGGCGCTGCTGGAGAAGGAGATCCTGGAGAGCGTCAACAGCCCCTTCGTGGTGCGGCTCGCCTACGCCTACCAAACCAAGACGCATCTCTGCCTGGTGAGCACCGACCTGCGGCGGCCACCGCGGCTCACGCCACAGCCACCCGCGACTCGTGTGACGTGTCGGGCGGAAAACCGCGACCCCCGTCTCCCAGGTCAGGACTTGCGTCTCCCGTCTCCTAGCCGATTGCCGCAGGTGAAAACCTTTGACCCCCATTTCCCCGGTAACGACCTGTTACCCCGTCTCCCAGGTGACAAGCTGTAACACCGCCACGCGGGTGTCGACCTGCGACACCATCTCCTGGGTAACGACCTGCGACCTCACGCAACGGGTGGTGACTTGTGACCCCGTCTCTCAGCCTGACGACCTGTGCCCCACACTCCGGGTGACGATCTACGGCCACGTTTCCCAGCCGACGAACCTACGATCCCCCGTCCCCTCTGGTCGGTAACGACCCGCGACGCCCGTCCCCCAGGTGATGAGCCTGATGAACGGCGGAGACCTCAAGTACCACATCTACGAGATGGGCGAGCGGGGGCTGTCGCCGGCGCGCACGCTCTTCTACGCGGCGCAGATCACGTGCGGCCTGCAGCACCTGCACGCGGCGCGCATCGTCTACCGCGACATGAAGCCCGAGAACGTGCTGCTGGACGAGCGCGGGCACTGCCGCCTGTCCGACCTGGGCCTCGCCGTGGTCCTAGCAGACGGCCAGGAGACCATCCGCCAGAGGGTGCGTCGGTCCGTGCGGCGGTGCGCGCCTTGCGGGCGTGTGCGTGCGTTGCTTGTGTGTGGATGTGTGTGGGTGTGTGTGGGTGTGTGGGTGTGGGTGTGTGTGGGTGGATGTGTGTGGGTGGGTGTGGGTGTGTGGGTGGGTGTGGGTGTGTGGATGTGTGTGGGTGTGTGTGAGTGTGTGGGTGTGTGAATGTGTGTGGGTGTGTGAATGTGTGTGGGTGTGTGGATGTGTGTGGGTGTGTGTGGATGTGCGTCGCTCGTGTGTGGATGTGTGTGGATGTGTGTGGGTGTGTGTGGGTGTGTGGGTGTGTGTGGGTGTGTGTGGGTGTGTGGATGTGTGTGGGTGTGTGTGGATGTGCGTCGCTCGTGTGTGGATGTGTGTGGGTGTGTGTGGGTGTGTGGATGGGTGTGGGTGTGTGTGGGTGTGTGGATGGGTGCCAGTGTGGATGGGTGGCTGGGTTGTGTGTCGTTGCGCCGGGGGGAGCGGCGGTGCCGGCGATTAGCGCCTCGCGTAGCACGCCTGGCCACCCGAGTTCCATTCCTGCTCACGGCATAATAACACTGGCGAATGTTTGAGCATGTCCTTGACCTAATTCGTCTCAGCCTCAAATTAATTTCTGCTGTGGCGCGTACACGTGGGCACCGGGGAAACAGCGAAAGTTCCGCGTGACAATAATCCATGCGTCCGTCCGTCTCTTTCTGCGCGTCTGCACGTGGGCTCGTCTCGCGCTGCAGGCCGGCACCAACGGCTACATGTCGCCCGAGGTGGTGCTGGAGGAGCCGTACGCGTTCGACGCCGACTGGTTCGCCACGGGCTGCACAGTCTATGAGATGATCTGCGGGCGGGCGCCGTTCAAGGACTACCGTGAGAAGGTGTCCAAGGAGGAGGTGCGCCGCCGCACCCTGGAGGACGCGGTCGTGTTCAGCCACCCGGCCTTCACGGACCAGTCGCGTGACCTGTGCACCCTCATGCTGGCCAAGAAGGCGCAGGAGCGGCTGGGCTGCAGGTGGCGGACGTCTTGGCAAATCTGACCCTCTCGGTCCCCCAGCGTGTGTCCGCATCGTCGCAGTCTCGTCTGTGCGGTGTTCTCTCCTCCGAGTTTCCATGTTGCGTGCGGTTGTCTTCCTGGTAGATGATTGGCTGGTGGAGTGGAAGTGAATACCACGCTCCTAGATTTGCAATCTTACTAGTATTTTCATTCTTTTTTTTTAAATGGCATTTCATATCCAACTACAATCGTTCCCTGTGGAATTTCACGAGCATTTTCTGTACAGCCCTCTAAACTACCCATCCCTCTAGCATCCCGAGAGAACCAGAGAGAACAGACCCTATCATTCCCTTCCCCTTGCCTTCAAGGGAAAAGGAGGTGATATCTCCATTGTTGTCTAACGCAGATTGTCAGACTAATAATTATAACACAATACAATTTTCATTTACATAACGCCTGAATGCAACCACATATCGAGACGCTGCTGTGCAGACTCTGGTAACTCCCAAGGCCCTAGACCGTGATTTTAAAGTATTTTTAAAATATCAATAAACAACGTAGTCTCAAACTCGCGTGGGACAGCTCAGACATCTAGCTATAACGAGAAACGATGATTTCACAGAGGCCCCGATGACGATCCCCGGCGTCACGACTTCTTCCGCGCCGTCAACTTCCAGCGGCTGGAGGCTGGGCTCGGTGACCCGCCCTTCGTGCCAGACCCTGGCATCGTCTACGCCAAGGACGTGGGCGACATCCAGGACTTCTCGGAGACCAAGGGCGTGGAGCTGGACGACAAAGACCGCGGCTTCTACGCGCGCTTTGCCACGGGCCCCGTGCCCCTCGCGTGGCAGGAGGAGATGATCGAGATGGGCCTCTTCGAAGAGGTCAACAATGACGGCGACACCGAGGGCGGTCGCGGTGATGGAGTGAACGGCGACGTGGGGAGAAAGTCCGGAGTCTGCCACCTGCTCTAATAAATAATCACAAGTGCCTTCGTTATTCGCGGCATTATCTTTTTTTTTTCTTTCGCAATTTTATCCCGATCGCGCTATCGGCATTGCGTCGCGGGACGAGGTATCCCATTCGGAACTCGAGCAGAGCAATACGGTCCTCCATGTGAGGGAAAGGCCCACGGAACTGGATGTTACAGAGCTACCTCTGGGATCTCTCCCAAGTGACCTGCCGTCGTCACAGCAGAGGGTAGCACTATTTCCCAAACGCTCTGCATATGGGAGTAATGTTCACCACATGACAAACTGATATTTTAATTCTCAGAGCTGGTATTTAAACCAATTAAGTGTGGAACCAAATTTAATGTGTTTTTGTGTAGGTCATTGGTGACTGGCTTGATACCACGAACTCACTGCACTTGAGAACCCGGTTAACTCACCCGCAGATGCCTTGATTAAAACCAAGGATCTCAAATAAACACTCGCCATGGCTGTGGCTGCTGGTCATGTGCCTATGAGCGACCCGCAACATGGGACATTGCACGTTGCAGGGAAATGGATTGCAGAGGCCATTGGGGCTCCTGCCTTGGGATTGAAGCGAACGAGATTTGTCAAGGGGTTCCGAGCGGTCGAGATAAAACGGAGGGGGGCATGCTTACGTTCCTAGTGGTAATGTCGCCGCAGTCTGCGATATCTCTGCCATCGTGCCGCGGGCGCCGCTTAATCGCTGGCCTCGCCCGTAGGTGGAGCGACGGATGGGGCGACATCATGCGCCTTGTGCAGTGGTCGTGTCGCCGAGTGTCCTTCCCTTTAGATAAGGAGTAGAGAACATATGGCACGTGGGCTAGTTGGATATGGCCCGTGGGTTAGTTACGGGCCCGTGAGATAGTTAATGCACGTGGGGTAGATATGGCACATGGAATAGATACGGCTCACGACTTCATGATTTCGGTCCTGTGCCCACATGAGGCCCGACGCTTCAAAGTAGCACAGCAAACGATATTTATCTGTCACGGCGAGCATTTTAGCCGCTCTAATTGGGTCCTAGAGGGGAATATATTCGTAAAACTGTATATCATTTCCGTCTGCCCGGTCACCTCTCACACCGCAGTAAAGGTGAGCCCTGGTTGTTTTGTTGCATCATTGTATGACACGAAGGTGTGTGTGTGTGCTAGACTGTGGCCTGCCACAGGGCGCTAGAGTGTCCTGTTTGGGCCCTCGGTAAAGGAAAATGTTCCCCATCCCTGGTGCAGGAAAATGTCTTGTTTTAAACTCTTGTGTTATATTGTAAACTTGTTTCTTTGTTGATCATGCCTTCATGTATCGTGTTTAGGTTAATTTAAAATAAACACAATGTGAAACAACTTAAATGATTTTTTTGATGGCCAATTTCAAAATCTGAAGTGACTGAGCCGTGGCGATTGCTTGTGCTGCGATCGAAACTTCGTGATCGATTATTTTTTATTTACGTGACCGAAAGACCCAAGAGTACAGTGGCTAGGACTCGAGAGGCCAGGCCTATAATGATTCACTCCACCAGAAATTCAATGAAGTGCCACCATGTTGGGTATGGACTGGATTGATCGACTTAATTATCAAATAACTTGTCCCATCTCATCGTCATTTTAAACTTTTTCTGTCTCTTTTGTACGGTTTTTACTCTGTGAGCTGAAATGAAAAATTATCATTTTAATCTGAACCGGATCCCCAAAAATCATGGAACGTTGGCCCAACGTTCCACGCTTACTGGCTCCATGCAGGTGTCGGCTGCTGTTAACATCACGCCACGCTGGAGAGTGCATCTTTTCGGCAGCATTGGTTCAACACAAACACACGCTGGGCTGATTTCGACATTCAGTGTCTTATCGGCAGCCAGCCAGGCAGCTAGGCAGCCAGCCAGTCAACCCGGCAGGCAGGCAGCCAGCCAGGAAGCCAGGCAGGCAGCCGGGAAGCCAACCAGGCAGCCAGGAAGCTAGCCAGGCAGCCAGCCAGGCAGTGAGGCAGGCAGTCAGCCAGGAAGCCAGGCAGGCAGGAAGGCAGGCAGCAAGGCAAGCAGCCAGGCAGACAGGCAGCCAGTAAGGCAGGCAGCCACGCAGGCAGGAAGCCAACCAGGCAGCCAGGAAGCCAGCCAGGAAAGCAGGCTTGCCACTGCTGGATGGTAACGAGACGACGGGCTCCACAAGATGGCTGCCTCGTCCACCAGATGGCGGCCTTCCCTCGTCCGCACGCTCGTCGCCGCGTTCTCCTCCTGCGCGGTCTGTGCGGGAATAGAAACACTCAACAGGCGGGTAATGTTGTGTTTGTACACATCGCATCAGCCACACGGCGGTGTGTTTATTTGTGGAGAGAGGCGGGGTATGGGGGCCCGAGGCGGATTTGTCCTCGACTGAAACTCGTCATTGGGCCAACTCGTTGGTTTCGTCGCTGGATCGAGCGACTTCGTTGGGTTTCCACAGCGAGAGAGGAGGTTGTGTCAACCACGAGCGTCTCCTCTGCGACAGTGATTAGCCGCCGGTGCAGATTTAGCCGGATTCCGAGGTACGCATTAAGTAACCTCTGTCAGTGCTCGCTACATTCACGAGCCGTGCAACAACAATAATACATTATCACCAAGTGCTAGCCAATTAATTGAACGCATCCGAGAGCACATTAGTCGGGGAGATGGAGCAATGGAATGAGCACGGCAGATGTTAGTGTAAATGCTTACCCCGAGCTCTCAATACTCTGATAGTGCACTGTTTTTGAGTTGTACGCCTTTTGGTGTCATCTGTTCCAACACCAATGGAGACTAGGCTATAAGAAAAGCTGTCTCGGGTGTGGACCAATCAACTTCAAGGACAGTGCATATCATTATCAGAGTTGTTTCTTTTTGTTTGCATTTTGACTGCTTGTGTTGTGGTTATTGCAAACATGATCCCTTGTATAAAGGTGTCAGTTTTTGTACCAGTTGAAAGGGTAAAAACCTATTACTACGGCAGATGTTCTTGGTGGATTGGAGAGGCCTATCATCCAGCGGTGGATTGACCATGACTGATGATGATGATGAATACCAGTAACTAGTGAAATTGGACGGTGATATTGCTGGCGACTTTACAAGGACTGCCTCGTTCCTTTTTTGAAGTTTGTCAACTTTATTACTTGAGTAATATTTTATTTGGTGATGCCGCTGTGTGGCCAACACCAGTTAGTTATGTGGTGACTAATACGATATGAGTGGGTTGTAAATAAAAAAAAAATTGCAATGCCACCTTTGGTGGTTACCGATGTCTGCTATAGCCAATGGATTTGCCCCAGTCCGTGAACGATGTTGTTCCTTCCCTTATCGTGAAATTTGTCTGTATCCTTTATGTAACGAGGAGATCAACTAACCCCACACGTGAAACATGCCCTCTTTTCCAATCGGCAACCACAATGTTTAAATAAACATTACGTAACAAATGTTTTCTTAATTTGACAACACACTAAGCAACACATTGCTCAATCACAGAGCACTCATTTGGTGGCCAAACCCAGAATCTTGTCCGGACAAATCTGCACTGCCCTTTTTGTGCCATTAAATCCACGCCGTCTGTACTCGCAACATCTCAGTGCTCAATCCCCCAGGGGACATTTCAGGGATGGCCTATGGCCGCACCTATTTTACTTTTATCGGAGAGGTCAGACTGGGCCACGATGTGAAGGAGTGAAGCAATGAAAAGTGGCTACATTAATCAATTTGAACTTGCCATTGTGACCTCAACTGCTGCACCCCACTTCTTACAGGACACTGTAAAAGTCGCAGGGTCATAATGTGCCACTTTATCAAGGTCACTGGATAAGCATTTAAGATCATAATTCTGCCCTCTATGAGTGATGGGGTAACAGAGCAGATACGAATGAATTATAATAAATGCTATTTTGTACAGCAAATGAAAACACGCCTCGTATTTTCATCTGCTTTAAAAACAAAATGTGTTTTCCCATCGTGGCTACAAAGGAACAGATTCCACCAAGTCACTTGTTTGCCGAGCAGGCAATGTGTCTGGAGCCTCGGAGTGGCTGCCTTGGCAGCAACAGTGCTCTATTTTCAAAATAAGATTGAGCAGCAAGAGAAAGAGAACTGACAGCCACATTACAACTCGGTATGCGTTATTGATGCTGCACGTTCAAATATGTGTTTGGAACTATCTCATGAGTTGATGGATTTGAAAAAAAGTTTGTGTGGAGAAATTAACGCTTATTTTTTTGCATCAATGATTGGACTGCCAATAACAAAATACGTCTTGATTTGAGCGAGGTTACAGGCGCTGTCCGGCCAAGTCACCTGGAATGCATCCAATGTCATCAGATCCTGGAAGCTAAGCAGGTAACTGGCCTGGATAATGCTTGGATCGGTGCCCGTCCAAAAATGGATGCTGTGCTCCCACATCTCTGCCGCCTCAACCAACCCACACTGAGCAGCACGATCCACGTGGCATGGGAAGCCTCTCTTCCAGGAGTTGACTGGCAAAAGTGATAAAGTCAAGTGTATTGTTGAACCAGGTTATAACTCGAGTACATGTACATGGGATGTAACATAGGAACTTGGGAGGGAGTTACAGAGAAGTCACACAATGGAAGGAAAGGAAAAAAATAAATGTTTAATTGTCCTGTGACATGGAGACTTAAACGTGGGCCGTGGGTGAGAGGAAACAGTGAATCTGGTAGAAGGAGTATACTTGGCTTTGATGGAAGGATCATTGCAATAACGCAGTGGTGGAACAGAAACTGAATCACGTTGTAAGAGTGAACTGCTCTCGGTTGGATTGTGCCAGGCAGAGTCGGGTAGCAACTGGGAACTTCCCCTGTCCCCCAGATGTGGCCACAGTTTTACAACTTGGATTATAACACAGTTTGACAACTTGTATTAAAACAGTTTTAAAGTAGTGATTGATCAGAGGTGAAGAAATCGAATATCCAGGGCCTTCTCAAAGCCTCCTTATACTAGTGATGTAGCCAAATGCCTCAGGGCGTTGCTGTGGATGCGACCATGATGCTGTGTCCCTTTAGCTTGGTCACTGCCTGGGCTATGCGGTGGGTCGTAGAGCAAAATCCATTGTTGTACCGTACTCCGATGCTCCAAAGTCTATGCTGCCCCCCTTCACGAACAACCTGGATTCACTAGCGTGGTGAAGCATAGTCAGGTAACCCCCCTACGACCCGCAGAATGTGTGCAGGCACTCATCCAGCAGTGGTTTGACACATGCGCTGTACATGGGCACACCTCAAAACCACAAAAAAGTGATAATTGTGAAATAGACCGCGGAATGAGAAGGAATTTGGAGCACGTGAGCATCAGGATGGACCGCAGTGGCGTAGCCATTGAGTGTTTCAGGTCGTGCAACTTGCACCAAAGCGCCAAGCCACGACGAGGTGGGGGCGCATTGGACAGGGGACCCCTTCCCCCATTTAATTCCTTTAATCGGGGCCCATGCCAACCGCATGGCGCCCGCTGGTGGACGGTGGCCATGGTGCGTGTGCATGCCACGTCCTGTCGTCCGAGGTGAAAGAGACCGCCGTGGGTGCCTCTAATGTGGTGTGCGTCTGCGTGAGTGGTGGAACCACTCGCGCAGACACACACACGCACGTGGGCGCAGACACACGCGCACGTGGACGCAGACACACGCACGTGGACGCAGACACACACGCGCACGTGGGCGCAGACACACGCACGTGGACGCAGACACGCGCACGTGGGCGCAGACACACACGCGCACGTGGACGCAGACACACACGCGCACGTGGACGCAGACACACACGCGCACGTGGGCGCAGACACACACGCGCACGTGGGCGCAGACACACACGCGCACGTGGGCGCAGACACGCGCACGTGGGCGCAGACACACACGCGCACGTGGACGCAGACACACACGCGCACCTGGGCGCAGACACACACGCGCACGTGGGCGCAGACACACACGCGCATGTGGGCGCAGACACGCGCACGTGGGCGCAGACACACACGCGCACGTGGACGCAGACACGCGCACGTGGACGCAGACACACACGCGCACGTGGGCGCAGACACACGCGCACGTGGGCGCAGACACACACGCGCACGTGGGCGCAGACACACACGCGCACGTGGGCGCAGACACACACACGCACGTGGACGCAGACACGCGCACGTGGGCGCAGACACACACGCGCACGTGGACGCAGACACGCGCACGTGGACGCAGACACACACGCGCACGTGGGCGCAGACACACACGCGCACGTGGGCGCAGACACACACGCGCACGTGCGCGCAGACACACACACGCACGTGGGCGCAGACACACACACGCACGTGGGCGCAGACACACACGCGCACGTGGACGCAGACACACACGCGCACGCTCTGGTGAAGCGTTGCTGAGAGAGCAGCAGCAGCTCACGATGAAAGCGAGAGAAACAAAGAGGCGGTGATGATGAGGACGATGACCCAGATGCATTAATGTGCCAATATATTCGTGACTGTGGTGCGTGTAATGATACATACTGGCATCGATGCAAATGTATCCTGAAGCTCACAAACAGCCGTCGAATTGTGGGCGTGTGAGTCGATTATTTTTACGATCTCGACGAAGTGTATGCGAATGGTATGAGAATGGTTACGTGCTCCAAACGGGGGAAACAAACTGGACAACTTAGACGTAATACGTGAGGAAACAATACTAACGAGGCGGTAAAAGAGATCAATAATGTATTCTTTAGTTGTCGATATTCATCCACTCGGGGGGTGAATACATGCCTAATGACTGTTTACATCATATCTGACCGGCAGGGTTGCACAGTGATAACACCCGTGCCTGACAGCCTTACAGCATGACGCGTCTGAGTTCTCCACCTTTCTATTTGAATTTTAAATGATCGGCTCTTGCTTTGTGTGGCTTGCCTCAGGGTTCTTCGGTGCCTCCCATAGCTGACAAAAACACACACAATGTTATAATAATAATAGGGTGTTTCCCCTTTTTTTTGGCAACAAAACTGAAACCTTTTTACAAGGAATCATGTCTGCATTAACCATAATACTTGTGGTCAAAATGCAAACAAAAACACACTTATTCTTGGTTCTTTCGGTAAAGTCACGTAGAAGGGAAATCATAAAATAATACAAATTAAACAATAAAATTCTCACGACGTTTCGATTGCAACACAAGCAATCATCATCAGGTTTGAAAACCACATCAAGAAAGTTTGAAAAAAGTCCTTGAAACTGATTGGTCCACAACAGAGACGGCTTTCTTTTGAACCTCGTCTCAATTAGTGCTAGACCAGAGGACGCCAAAAGGCGTACAGCTCAAAGACAATGCACGATTAAAGTAATACAAAGTTACCGCTATTGACCAAACATCCGAGATCTCCGAAGCTGGATGATTGCTGGGCTACGTTGTGGGTAGGAGAGGGCAGTGCAGCAAAATACATCTTTGTAAAACCTCCATCCAGACATTGTCAAGTACTGCTACGCTCTCACAAACCCGCACTGACCGCCTTGGTGTGGGTGGGGAGGCCCTCGTCCGCGAACTGAAGCCAAGAGACCTGGATCTGCTCACACTGGTAACCTTACAGCGCTTGCGCCTGCATCACTCATGGCGGAGTTTTATATTTATCTGAATCAACGGCTGTTTGTGTGGGTTTTTTTTAAATAGCAGGAATGTGAACAGGGCTCGTGTTTTGATTCACACCTTGTTGTTGCACAAGTTCCCTGTGCGTGGTTACTCGGTGTGCCACGCACGCTCGGCGGTGTCCATTTCCCTGCACACGATGTTGCAGAACCCCGTGACATCACAGCGCCCCCAACTAATTACCGACAAAAACAAGCAAGCCCCTCTTTAATGTCGCTCGAGTGCATCAGAGGCGTTCACCCGATACCCACGACCCCCACCGTCGGGGCCAGGGTGGCCTGTGTCAATTTCTTTTTTCTGAGCCAAGAGTACTCGGAATTGCGTGGGGTCAACTGCTCGGGTTTTTTTTCTATCTCTCCGTGTGCTTCCATTCTGTGCCTTTTCTCTAACCACGTCCACTGTTCTTACTTCGAGATCCATAGACTTACATACAGGCCCTTATACTAGTGTAGTGAGCCACTTGCGAGACACGTAGAAGGCTTCTTATTTATTAAGAGCACATGGGGCGATACACTTCATAACGCAGCTACACATAGCACTCAGCCCATCTCCGTCATGCACTGCGCTAAGCTGTTCGACTAGCGTAGTGGCGGCGACGGAGATGGTCTTGCAGAAGAACAGCCACGTGGTTGAAGACAAAGAGATGACGACGAGCAGCGACGTAGCCAGGACCCAGATACCGCAGAACAGCCCCGAACCTCTCGTTCGGTCCCCATTATATCTGCCCGGCGCGGCCAAGCTCCACCTCTGGCCACGCCCCCTTTCCAGAACCTTCGCGCTGGTTCCCGGAGCTTCTCGACTGACTCGGCCCTTCACCTTTACCCCAGATACGCCCCCCCTTATAATAAGGCGTTATGTAATGCAGCCATAACCGTAATTACCCCTACAGGCCGGCAGGTGTCACCCTGTCATTACACTAGCATGCACTTGCATTGTCCAGAGACTTGCATTGAGACCCATACACTTACAAAGTCAAGTGTCCCATTATTGTGTGGAGTCAACTGCTTGGACTTTCTCTCTCCACGTGCTTCCATTCTATGGATATTCTCGAGTCACATCCACTCTTTGTATATCACCCCACATCACATCCTCCCATCTCGCCCTTGGTCTCCCTCGACTTCTCCTGCCCTCTACTGGTCGCATCTCCACATGCATTCTTTATTTCCATGGCCTTGCCAACTCAGGAGAGATTTTAACGAATTCTAATACTTTCGGTAAATGATCATCGCTGCCGCGGTGTAATGGTCAGCAGACTGAACTTGCAATCCAGAGGTCGCCAGTTTGATTCCCATCTTCCGGCGTGGAAGTTGAAAAATGTGCAACGTTCTCCAATCTTCCGCCACCGCTGTCCACCGAGCAGCAGTATAAATGGGCTCACCACAGTTGATCGACTGGTCGTGTGTGGTGGGATAAAGAGTGGGGACTCCCACCTCTTCAAAGACATCTGGCCTGCGTGGAAGAGGAGACCAAATGTCCTCTAGATTGATGGGCTCTTGAGAGCGTCCTTTAGCGGTGTGAAAGCCCTTCTGCCAGCATTTGTGTGAGGAAGCAATTGCAGGGCTGCACCTTTATCCTGTGTATATTGTGTGTGTTAATGTGCCAATATGTAAAAATATACAGTATTTGAAAGCTCTGCTCTGCCCTCAGGGAAAGGTTCAGCACTCCTCAAGTTCAAGATTCAAGTTTGTTTTTGTGTGACCAGCAGATAACTCGAGAGACCAGGATGAGTATCCTTTGCAAGTGACCTGGGTCAGGAAATAACAAAAGCAAAACATAAAATACAGTAATGAAACAGATAGAAATCGGAGCAAAAACAACACCATCGCATATGAACATTGATATTGCAAGAAAAACTGTCAATGTTAAATTATGCACAAATTATGAGTTCCCTGTAGCACAAGTAGGATCGGGCATATTATTTTCAGGCTGTTCTTTGGTGCTGATGATTGCTTGTGTTGCAATCAAAACGTCGTGATTTTATTTATTTTATTTTATACCTACGTGACTTTTCCGAAAGAATCAAAGAGTATGTGCTTTGGTAGACTTACGAAATTAACTTAAATAAACATTACACAGATATTGGGTGACTTGTTCTAATATGTAAATGAAAAAAATGAAATGCGCCCCAATGCAATTTCCAATGAAGTTATCATAAAAGGATCGACAGCGAAGCATCAAATTGGTAAAAAAAAAATGTCATTTGCCCGCGCCATCCGCCCCGTGGCCAAGCTTCCTCGCTGTAATCTCTTCTGTCGAGTCGCTGTAGTTTTCCATTAGGCGTGTGAACTGCCAGCGAACGGCTCAGCCACTGTGACCCGCCCATACATTTGAAAATATTGGCACCGATTCGGGGCGTTGTTATATAACGCTTGCATCTGGGTGTGGCTGCCATGCCCGTTGTGTGGGAGTGGGAGCCTCGGTACAAAACCACGAAGGGTGTGTATGTCCATGGGTGTCAACCCGGCGGCGCCTTGGGGGGGAACGAGGCACACCTTCACAGCGGTGTCGGGTTCGTGGGTAGAGTAGGGAGTACAGTTTATCACCTGTCCTGGTTTCGCCCAGCATCGTCCTTGCTTAAAGTCGGAGTCCTGGGAAGTCTGTAAGTCTCCGTGGCACTTTAAAAGTTCCGTTTTTTTTGTCAGTTGAGTAATAATAGACGACTCGAGGCAATTTTTTGACTTAAACAATGCAATTGTGTCGTTGTCTCTCTTCTTCTGGTGTTGAGGTATTCTTCCCATGCCATGTCCTGGGTTTTCTGTAACACCGTTGGACAACCCACACCTGTCACCCATTATAATACCACGTGTACGGTTTACTGACTGCTGATGAGACCCAGAGGGTTAAAAATGGTCCAGAGTTTGTTTGCTTGAATACTTTCAAAAATTGGTCTGGAAAGTTTATCATGGAAAAAAAGCATTTACTGAAATAAATCAATAATACGTATCTTTATTTATACTCGAGAAATTTGATGAGCTATGAAGCTATTTTTTTACAGATGTCCAGTAGATGATTTAGTCATGGGTTTCGTCAAGTTGTGTGCAGTAATCCACCACTCAAGACACTTGCATTTAGATATCCCCTCTTCTGGATGAGATACATTGTTGTCCACATGATGTGATTAGACCGACAATCGAAACCAGTGTTTTTAACCAAGGTGGGATTTGAACTCATAAGTGAAACTTTCACATTTAAATGGCCCATTAATAACAAATGTGTCTTTGTATATATCAGCCGGATCTGTCTGGGCGGTGGTCCAGAAATTATTTGTGCACCCGTCATACCACATCGAGTATACTTCAAGCTCTGGCTGTGGCTACTAATTATGTTTCACCTCCCATTCTAAATCAACCTGGAACAACTTTCGGTAAGAAATCAAGCCCTGCCTCTAGCTCCTCGGCAATACAAACTACACATGAACTTCTGCTTCACTCTTGCCTATATGTCATTGTAAGCAGCATAGACAACTTTTCTGAGGCTTATGCAATAGTGGTGGTGGCTTTTATTTGTACACATCGCCACAATGACACATTAATTTCCAAGCTATCAGGAGCACACGTTATGTAATTTCCCAGCGAAACAATTCTGGGAAAGGAAGTTGAATTTAAAATAGTTTTTGTTGTTGTTAAATCTCACCTCAGGAGTCGGGCGATGTGAAATGTAATTTGTTTACGCGCACTGATGTCCCCGTGCTCTGCAAGAGTGGGGCTGGTTCATGTTAAGCAGCAATGGCGCACACTGCAACAGAAACACTTCCAATCAATTTGCATTTCCCGAATTGCAAATTGATTGCAAGTAAATAACACAATGTGAGAAAAAATGTTTATGTGGAGAGACATATATGGGAAGGAGGCACATTGTCGACTTAGTTTGTTCCGTATAAATTAACTCTTCATATATGGAACGTGCCTAAAATTAAAAGTATATCCAGAATTGATCTCTGCCGTGTTTTGGGGACGTACCGCTCCGTGCTGTTCGGCACGACGTCCGACGTTTCGCTGCACGTGCTGGAGGCATTCCCAAGCCGCCGGCGTCTCTCACGGCCCTGCGATGTTACAATCCATCTATGACCTCGATGTAAAAAAATCCATTCATTTCATGGCGCCATCTTTTTGGTGGAAGTCCTTTCGGGAATGTTTCCTGCTTTGGCTTCCATTCCGTTATTAACCTCGATCACTGGCATTCACCCCTTCTAAACTAAACTATTTATTGTACCATGTAAGGCCCTCTGAGCAATATTGCTCTTTCAGAAGCCACCTGGCCACAAATCAGAGCTCAGCGAAGTGGCCTATCACGTGGAAATTGATAGCAGCCAAATACTCTAAATGCATGTTTGTCACATGGCACCAATACGTGTAAAGGCAGAACACAATGGGGTACACCTGTAATAGGGAAAGCGGGTGGTTAAAATTAAAGATACCTGCAATACACAAGGTGTCAATCACCATTAGGACGGCCGGCTTCTAAGCGTCCAGCTTTGACACCCAGTGGGGGAGCAGGGGCGGGCTGCCCCTGGACGCTGCCCCTGAAGCTGCCCCTGACGCTGCCCCTGTTGTGGAGAGGAACCAGCAGGGCCCCGGCTCTCTTCCTCCTCGGACCACGGTGGCAGGGCCGGGGATGGCCCACGGCGAGCGATGTCGAGCGTCCCCTCGAAGTTGGCTTTCTTGTGAATGTAGCCCACAAGTGGGTGGTGACCGCCAGCTAAGGCTAAACGTGCCTCAAGGGTGTGTGTGTTCGGGAACCCGTAGCCTCAGGTGTGAGTGTGGGGACAAAGGGGTATTCCAGGGGCATAGTGTAAGCACATCGTGTGGTACAGATATACGCTATATGGTGTGAAAGCAGACAGGGGGAGCTTGTCTAAAAATTAAAGACGAAACAACCCTCTGAGATCGCCTCAGTTTTGATATCCATTGCTCTCACTAGACTCGACCCACACTATACAGGAGCGTGACTTGGCTGACCAAAAAAATATAACAGTGGCGGCAATAAAGGTGAGCCTTTGAAGAAGGCGAGAACCAAAAGCAGGGAGATGCATGTTTATCCTACATGTGGAGGGAAAAACCGGAGGACCCGGAGAAAAATCCACACGAGCATGCTGAGAGAAACATGCAAATATACGGCAGGCGTCAGGGTTGGGATCGAACCCACGACCTCCTGTATACCAGGCGAGGTAATTAACAACTCCTAGCCACCGTGGCGCTCCTTCTCGTGACTTGTCCTGGCCAAGCCCACTTTCCTTCATACTCAACTGGATGTCTATATAACTTACGTATCTTCTCCAATCTATGCGTTTCGATCTCGCAATGTAATTCCAAATATGCCTCTCTCCTTTCTTGAGCACACGTTTTAGCTTTTGTTAAATGTTCTCTGTCCCTCTTCCATGGCCACAACCCGAATGTCAACATAGATAATTTTTACTTATTCAAAACAGTCTTCTTCCCACGAATCGGTATCCTGCTGCGCTTTTCCTCTTACAGCCGCTTTAAATGACCAACACAGGGAAGCTTCTACAACAACAACGTGCGGTTTGTCTGCAGGCAGAAACAATTGACACCAGCCACGGGTCAACCACCAGCCCCCAGTCGGCATCATCGCTGACGGAGTGTGCCCCTTTTTGCATGTGCTTCCATATTTGTGTACACACACACACACTAGTGTACACACACACTTGTGTACACACACACACACTTGTGTACACACACCACACACACTTGTGTACACACACACACTTGTGTACACACACCACACACACTTGTGTACACACAACAACCGCCATTCGCCACTAAGTGGCGGTGACGTCACCACGACGCTTGTGCCAGGCTATGTGCACCTTGAGGCCACGTGAAGTGTCGAACGCCCACTGGCAGGAGGTCACGGGGCAGACCCAGGTGCCACGGGTCGCCTGACTGAGATGACTGGCTGATGCACCACCTGCGCCCCCTACTGTGTCAACTTGCTGTGCTTTAGACACTCGGCGCTCCGCTCGTTGTTGTGAGCGTCGCTCCTCCGCCCTCCGTTGTTGTTGGAGGGCGACTGCCTCCAACTGCCCAGTAGCGTCCTTCACGAGCCTCCTCCACAGAGGCCGATCTTGACACTGCTGGCACCAGTCATCGGCAAGTCCACTCAGCTCCACGTCCTCCTGTACCACATCACTCCATGTCTTCTCTAGCCCGTGCCGCGCCCGTTTAGCCCCCTCGATCCGGCCGAACAAAAGCTGTTTAGGCATGCAGTGGCTGGGCATGCGGGCTACATGACCCAGCCAACGCAGCCTTGTCTGCCAGAGGAGCTCACCGATGGGACTTTGCCCAGATCTTTCAAGGATTTGTGAGCTCCTCACACAATCCAGCCTGGTTAAACCCAGGATGGATCGTAGGCAGGCTAGCCTAAATGTGTATAACCGGCGGAGATGTGTGTTCACACACACACTGTACACACACCACACTCGTGTACACACAGACCACACACAAATGTGTACACACACACTTGTGTACACACACACACCACACACACTCGTGTACACACACACACACAGGCATGGGCCAACAGGGCGACTGCTGGAGTCGAACCATGAACCTCACTGCAGCGAGCGCCAGGCGAGGTCACCGGCCACAGATGACTCGCGCACACTCACAACAGAACACACACACACACGTGATACACAACAGAACACACAAACACGAACGAGACACACACGGGCGCACACAAACAAACACGTGTTGTGGGGAAACTCGAGCGCCAGGGTAAATATTTGAGGCGCGCATGCGGCATCGAGCGAGCGCCGGGTCGCAGCTGCCGCGGTGTTCCTGCTGCTGCTGCAGGTGCTGCTGCTGCAGGTGCTGCCCTGCGTTGCCAGGTAAAGGTAAATCCACGGACGGTTAAAAAAAAAACACAAAAAGGCGCGGCCCTGGCAATCGCTGTCTCATGCCGCTGCTTGGCGGACTCGGCGGCATTATTCGCTCGAAAGGAGCTTCAGAGATGTCCTCCCGAAAGGGCACCGTGGCCTCCTCTTCCACGCCGGCTCGATGTGTCGGAAGAGGTGCGGGTATCCACGCTTTACCCCACCAATCATGACCAGCCGATCGATTCACTGTGACGAACCCATTTCAAGTACAGGGTGGTCCAGATGTCTTGTGACACCCAATTAATTTGTCCCTAATATTCTTTGCCTTTGCATATTAATTTAAGTTTAAATGAAACTCACTTAAAATGTTGTGTACGTTTTTTGAGCATTACATTGGGGGGGGGGGGGTCAAGACATCTGGACCACCCTGTACTGCATAGTGCTGAGTGGACAAAGGTGGGAGCGGCAAATTTAAGAAACCTGCCCCATCGTTTCAACTGCCGCACCGGGAGATCGAACGCAGCCGGCGGACCTGTGGATTGAAAGCCCGGTGCTCTAAAGAAGTGGGATTCACCCAGTCGGGTAGAGTCGCCTTTATTGGCCATGATCGTTCCACTGCTGTATGAGGGTTTCCGCAATGCCGCCCGCATCGTGGGGGTTATTTGACCATACTTCACCACGCTTGTCAGTGCGGGTTGGTGGAGTAGGAGACAGGCGTGGAAGTGTAAAAGTAAAACTCGACAATGAATGTTGCTGCAACTGCTCTCTGCGGGTAACCACGTGGCCTCACAGCAGTCTCTTTCACGCGATGGTGACGAGATGTTAACTACCTCGCCTGGTACACAGGAGGTCGTGGGTTCCATCCCGACCCTAACGCCTGCTGTATATTTTGAGTTTGCGTGTTCTCCCCGTTTGTGACGTGGATTTTTCTCTGGGTTCTATGTTTTTTTACCTCCACATTGAGCATCAGCACGCGTTTACAGTTTTGGCACCTGCTATACATTCCCACATAAGGCGCTTCGTTGAGCTATGATTTGTGGCCAGGTCGCTTCTGAAAAAGAACCGATATAGCTCAATGGGCATTCCTGGTAAAAAAAAATCGTTCAATAGTTATATTTTAAGATTGGAGTTCGCCTATCCAAGCACTATTATCCAGTGTCAAACCGGCTTAGTTTTTTTACGGGCGACTTGATCATAGACAGTAGTTGAATTCCGATAATAGTATCACAATATTATCACAGAGGCGTTGTTATTGTTGGACACTATTATTATTATCTGGGCGCCGCCACTTTTAACACAGACGGGCACAAAGAGCGTGGGGAATGTCCGTGATGCTCGTGACGAGGGCTTGTTGTGAAAGCGAGATGATGTGGTCCCAAGTCTCGAACGTGTTCAAGTGACCTCCACCTCCCCACTGAACAAACTAGCCACATTCACTTAAGTCCTGGGTGTAAGGAACACGCCTCACAAAGGGTGATTTATAGATTCGAAACAGCACAGTCCTCCCAGCATGTCTTGTACGCTTCTGAGACAAGGCAGCGGTTGGCAATGATGGCGATTCTGGACTGATGATTCCCAGCAAGAATAAATCAGTTTATACAATCGTCTGTTTGCCGTTCCGTGGGCTAGAATAGTTTGGCCGCAATGTTGACGTGAGTTGGTGGGCTAAACAAGGCTGTGTGCACCACACACACGCAGTCTGGTGATGCGGTGTGACATGCAAGGCATTCTGGGAAGCCGATCTTAATCTTATCTTATGTATAGTAGCTACATTTTAGGAACTAAATGCCAATGTCGAGGTCTGTTAACCAGGACGAGAGGGCGTCAGGAGTACGTGTAGTTCTATTTCCCCGCTGTAGGAGCGCAGACTTCTATACATTACGGATTACCACAATCGCACTACTGTCACCTGTCTTTAACTTTCCATTTCTGTAAGATATGTGATCATCGACCTGTCGATGTGCTGATGTGGTTGATGGTTACACCAGCGTCTTCGAGGATGAATTCCAAAGTCAGGAGGTGTGTGATGTTTTGGTCTCGAATGAGGTGTTTATTCTGTACGTCCGCGTTGTTCCTGTCCGCCAGCGTTCGTCTGATCTTAGTGTCCCTGCGAGACAGACAGACGGACGAAGTTAATGGGTAAATGCTTTCAACTTTAAGTGGCAAGTGTAAAAAAAGAGGATCTGAGATAAGAGAGATCCTATATTATATATTCGATAGACAGATACTGTGTATGGAGAGGTATTGTAGTCTGCTTGTCCCTGGGGGATAATCTGCCGTATTTGAGGTACACTTTCTAATTGTTTGCGAATTACATATCCGAGGGCCTCTGTTTGCCATCTCGCCAGACGGCCAATTTTCAACTGGACTGATAAGCCAGTTTAATGAGGAGATTAAGGTTCCTGGAGACAAACGTGTGGTTTAGTCACAACAAAGATGATCAAGCTGCAGGCCAGCCAGGGTAAACAACTCACTCACTCTTGTGTATTGCTCCAATCAGAAACGATGCCATCTCGGTCCCTGTAAGTCTCGCCATAATGTATACAGCCTCACCGCTGTGAGTCTGGTCGGTACACTTCTGGACACAATTTAAGCCCAATCAAAACACAAAACGTGTGGCGGACACCCAGGCATGGGGAAAAAAACCCTGGTCCCAGCAGTGAATTGACAAAAGGGCCTGCCAATGCCCGCCTCCGGTGTGGCCAGGGCCGGATGCGCACCGCTTCCGAACATCGATGTGGGAGGGGGGGGGTGCGTACGACGACAACGTGACAGCACCGCCGTGCGAATGCGTGGTGCCGGGAGACCGTGGCGCGCATCATCGCCTCCCGACTGCCAAGTCCGTCAGGGCGTGCCGGGCAGTGTGGGTTGTTGCATAGCGTGTGCTGGAGGAGGAGGAAGGAGCTGTCACGCAGCTTACGTGGCCTGACGTCCATTCACATAGAAGATTGACACACGTCATGCATGGATTTATTTGGCTATCCGCTGCTCGAGCTGTATGACAGTCACGTGTAAAAGAAATTGCTCAATCAATGTAATGTAATCGCGATCTGACGTTTGTTTAGAATCAGATTTGGGGCCACATCACTGCTGGTTTGGCTCACAAAGATCCGGCTCTGTTACATAAGGCGCTCACATGATGCGCTGTACAGCATTTAAGGTTTGCATGTATTTGTGCATTGGTAATACAGCACTGTACGTGTTCATGGGTGCAGCGGCTGTGCTTTGGTTACCACCCTTTTGCGTTATGCTTTTATGGCTTTATTTTGGAGATTTCGAAACGTTTTTTTGGTTTGGCCATGTTTGTTTGTTGTAATACGGAGTTAGACTGATGGCCTTAATCTAAGTTGTCTTGTGGTTGTTGTTGACTTGCATCCCACTGGGATTTTTGCACACAGCGTTGGTGTACGGTGCTTTTTATGCAATATTTTGCTGTCTTTTCTTGGATTTTCTGTTTGCACTTAGTCACATAGTCACTTTAAGATGTTTTCTTGTTCATGTTTTTGTTTGTTGCGGTTGCACCCGATTCAATAGCCGAATGGCTCACAGGTCTATACCTAATCAATGAACTTGAACTTATGAACCTAATTTCGATTCCCGGTCACGCTCAACATCAGTGGCGAGCGAAATCTGAACCGATTGCAACCCGCACTGACCAGCGCGGTGAAGTATAGTCAAAAGCTGCCCAGAGTTTGCTTTCAATGAACCAACGCTGCTGCAATTATGCGGTTCCAGAAGGCAAGTGATATGATGCGTAAAACAACTTTTATTTCTATTCTGGAGGGACAGATACGCTTGGGTATATCGTTAAAAAAGGTGGTATAGGCTGCTGCGGTGCCACTTGATGGACATCACAGGGCAGTGCAGAATAATTCACTGTCGTGCTGTGCTCCTCTGTGCTCTCTCGGCATTTACAAACCCCTCGTCCAGCAATGGATCGATACAAGGGGCTGTACACATCCAGCAAAAAGAATAACAACAGACAGCGATGCAGCCACCGATGGGGCGGGGTGACTGGAACGTCCATTCGGAGGCTGGCGGCGCCTGTTGCCTTAGCAATGAATACAGATCCATTGATGCATAAGATCGCTCGTTGGATATTAAATGAACGGGTTTGAACAGTTGAGGCGTAAAGAGCTCAACGCTGTTGTCAATCCACCCCTGGACGAAAGCCTCCCCATCCCGTGTCAACCATAGCGGGGGGGGGGGGATCGACCATATTTTACCGTCAATGTGACCCCCGTCTTCATAGCAGATCGCGCAGAAAGGTCACTCCCCGAAACGTCGACGATTGTCTGTTTACTTTTAGGGCCACGGTGTTATTGGCGCGTCTTGAGTAAACATTATTTTGTGATTTGCGCAACCAATAGCAACGCAGTATCATAACAAAAAGCCCAATGTGTTTAACTAGCAACAACAAAACAAACTGGGTGGATGAGTATACAGTAATCGGAAGAAGCAACAAACGTTTTTTTTAATTAATGATCATTAACTCACGCAAACACCCTGAAGGGATTAGCCCTTTCAGAGCCACTCGGCTGTAAACTTTGGCGGGGGGGGGGCACAGCGCAAAACAGTTCACCGGCATTGCTGCAAGGGAAACCAATTCTGCCGACAATACACCGAATGTCCAAACCATTCCAGAATTTCTCTCGTGTGAAGACAAATGCTCCTGAAAAAGACATGCACTCCAAATGCTGATGGGATGTGTAAAAGAATAGATATTTTTAATCAAGTTATTGGACAGTTTCCACAACAACGCTAATGAGACCTCTGATGCAATAGCTGGGACCGAGTGTCCGTACAGCAAAGGTCACGAATGCCCGTCACGAGTTTCGATGTGAATCGATCAACCTCACGGCGGCGAGGGCCGTCGAATGTAAACAATTGAATAATCAGCCGCTGGCTCTTTACCTTGAGTCATTTCCTAATCCGGCCGGCGCCATTGTTAAACATTCATTCTCTCCCTCGTTGCAGGGACCCACCCAGACATCCTCACCGTCACCTCAATTCCCAATTCACCGCTTCCGCCCCGCAGGAGGTGGCTGCCCATTGTGAGCGCTTCGGATCCTGCGCGGGTCTTTAATTTTGTGTCTTCGGGACGTTTAACTCCTGGCGCTGAGCTAATCAGCTGTGACCCATAGCTGACGAGACACGTACTCTCGTTATTTTAACGATGACTCTGTCTCGTTTGTCGTTGCATCAACGCGTTTGATGCAACGACAAAAGTCATAGATGTGTTGCCCCCCCTTTGTTAATCTACTGCTGGATGAAAGTCTCTCCATACCTTGGTGAGTGTGGACTGTTGAAGAGAGATAACCTCAGGTTAGATTTAACTCTCCCAAAGGCAGAGTTCGACTTTATATTTGGAGGGGGGCGGCAGGGCATCGCCTTGTCCCTCATTAAGAATATCGGGCGCTTATAATACATTTATTTTATATTAATTGTTCACAGTCGCAATGCGCTAACCACTGCTCCGATCAACCGCAGCCACATACACCCTCGATGGATCACACGACTGTAACTTGGGCAAACAATAAAATAGCAACATCACGGCGCCGTTGCATTTGTGCAACGTTGACACATCCCAGGCGGGAACAACACAAGGTGCTTGAAGTTGTGTTGTCCTGTTTGTCGTGTCGTGTGTTTGAGTGGAGCGGTGGCGCAGTGGTTACCGCCACACGCCGAGTTCGCGTTATGTCCACGGATACAAAAATATATAAACGGCTGGTTGGGTTGCCACCTTCTCAGGTACAACAATCGGGGGCACGTGAGAATGCCCACCGTTACTGTATTGGCAGAGGTGAGGACGACACGACAGTTGTGTGTTCGTATTATTACGCAACTTTGAAAGGCTGGGTAAATACTCTTAGGTTTTTTTTGGTAAAGTCACTTAGGTAAAAAAAGAATAGATTTCTTTTTATTATTATATTATTTGTATGAATTTTTCTAATAGCGCAATACATTTTTTTTATCATTTACTTATTTTTCCCTACGTGACTTTACCGAAAAAACCTAAGAGTACGAATCCTTGCAGTCACGAAAGCTTCAAATCTAGAATTAAGGCTGGGTAAGTTTAATGTGCCTGGAAGATCTCCAGAGTTCCCAGGACAGCAAGGACGTCCTGGGGGAAGCAAGACAAGCGACAACCCACCGACTAGCGAGTTATATCGAACCTTTTGAACCAGGCCCAGGGGCCTTCCTCCTCTCATCATCCTAAGTATGGTCAAGCACCCCCCCCCCATCCAGCAGTGGATTGACAAGCGGGCTATGAAGTGCCGACCACGTGCTTGTGACAGTCGTCCCCCAATCCGTGGGCTGCGCGCGTTGGGTGTAAAATCGAGAATGAATGGGGCTGGACGCGCCCGTCAATGCGGAAGGGACCTACCGCGCGCACACGTGCTCGCACTGTACTCCCACACGTGTTCCCCACTTCCCCTCGCCCCATCACCAGATACAAGGACGACTCAGCCTGTCGTGTGGGGCATCCGTGCCCCCCCCCCTTTATTATCACCAGCCATGAACAATCCACTGCTGGATGAATGCCAACGCCGATCCGTCCATGAAACCCTCACGACCATGTCCTACGACAATCAGCCTCGCTCCCAAGCACGAGCTTGATGGTCATGGCTACATCTTTGCGTCCTCTCGGTCGAGTTCCCATGGCGTAGAATTGCGCCGTGTACCGGCGTGGATTTGCAGGAACGTCCTCTCTCTTTTTCTTCCGACGTTTCTGGGAAATACGTCGATCAGTTGCGCAATAAACCACTCAACGCGACGAAGTTTGCGCGTCCTGCACATTGACTCTCTCCTGAGGTCGCTCCGCGCCTTTGTATTCTCGCGGATTCGCCACCAAATGTCAACGTCTCGTTAATTGCGGTAGTCCCCTGGCAGGCGGTTGCTGCGAGGACATCGTCATCATCATCGTCGTCTCCCACGTGGCTCGCAGCGTTTACACGGGGCCCCCCCGTCGTCTCTTAAGTGGCAGTGTTGGTCGTGTGTGTAAAGCCCTCGCCTCCGACAGATTCAGTCCGATACCCAGTAGACTCCGCGTCCTTCGACGAGAGCCGCCCCATCGTGCCCTCCGATGCGGTAACGCCGAGCTTTGTGCCCCCCCCTCTCTCTCTCAATGCGCCACTAAACCCCCGCGGCTTTCGCTTCGGCGAGAGGCGCCGCTTAGCGAAGGGGAAATTTCATCTCCCCGCACACAAAACAACAACAACAAAGACTCCCTGCCACTCCCTGCTACCCCCCCCCCCCAGTACAGCTTCAACAGACTGTAGGGGCGAATGCTGTCAGCGAGCACCTACGAAGGCCGTCACGGCACACGAGGGGGTGGGTGGCCAACCCCACGCACGGCCGCCTTCGTCTCCCCAGTGGCGATGTACCGGGTACTCGTTAGAGGCCGAGTGGACCGAGGCGAGACAATCGTCGCCCGGCTCGTGACCCCGCGCGGTGACGTCACGTTCACACCACGCGGTGACGTCACGCGCACACCACGCGGTGACGTCACGCGCACACTACGTGGTCGCGTCGCCCTTAAAAGGGGCCGGGGGGGGCGCCTTTCCCCTCCTCCTCCAGGCGCGCCGCCGCGTCGCGCTCTCTCCTCCTCCCTCTCCTCCCTTTCTCTTCTCTCCTCGCACCGACGCCGCTCTTTCGCCTCTCGCTCTTCTTCCCCCCCCACCACCGCCGGCGTCGCCGTCTCATTCACGACGCCAGCGGCCTCTGACTGCCTCCCGCCCTCTAACCCCCGGCTCGTTGTTTTCCCGCCAAAGGGAATTAATAAGACGGTGGCACCTTTAAGGGACGCTTGCGGTTTTATTTCCCTCACAAAGAATCCAACACCACCATCGTCGTCATTCACGCCTCGCTCGTCTTCCCCCAGCCGCTTGAATCTTAAATCTCCGTCCGCCTCGCCCAAGTGAGAGACGCCGGCCTGCTGCTGCTGCTGTTGTCGCCGCCGTGAGGTGAACTAGTAAAGATGTCGTCTGAGAAGGAGAAGAAGACGTTCGCCGAGTCGATGGCGGAGTGGAAGCTGTTCTTCTACAACCCGCGCACCGGCGAGGTGCTCGGCCGCACGGGCAAGAGCTGGGGTGGGTAAGAGGCGTGCCCGCCGCAGGGTTCGCGTCAATTCTCGCGTCTTTTAGTCGATTAACGCGGCGAATGTCATTGAGGTGTTTTTTAATACAAAATGTGTAAATGGAGCAATCTCGCCAAACGCGATGGAACGCGTCCATGGGGGGGGGGGGGAGCGATGAGAAACCTGCCGAGTTCTCGGCTGTGCGGTGGCTTTGTAGAGAGAGAGAGGGGGGCTGGGTGGGTGGTGGGGGAGGCCTTGGGGAGGGGAAATCGGTGATCGTGGAGCAAGGGGATCGATCCCATTGATGGTCCTCGCCGGCGAGGAGAGAGAGCGACGTTACAATAGTAACGCGTTACTACTAAACACGCGTTGGTCGCGTTGTTACAGGGCGCGTTACGTCTGTCACGCCACTACTGGATGACGACGATGATGGTGAAGAGGGCCTCTTCATCATCGTCCTCTTCATCGCCTTTAGAGTCATTTCTTTACCGCCTCGCCGACGTCTTTAGAAGCACCGTGATGGGGCGGGGGGGGCACATGGTGATATCGACATATTACTCATGAAGGTTTTATGAATGATCTTGTCGCTGTTGTCACTGCCGGTAAAGAACTAACAATCTGCTGCGTGCAATGAATGGTCGCCATGCACAACGATGGCTGCTTTGGTCTCTGCTGAGGACGCATCCGCCTTGGCGGGGAGGTGTGGCGCAAGGTGTTTGTGTGGTATGCGAAGGGGGGGGTACACGTGGTGTGTGTGCGTGTGTTGTGTGCACGCGTTGTGTACGTGTTGTGTGTACGTGTTGTGTCTCTGTGCGGTATGCCTAGTGGTGTGTTGTGTAGTGTGTACACATGGTGTGTGTACACGTGGTGTGTTGTCTCTGTGGTTTGGAGTGTGTAGGGGAGCGGCAGTGTTGGTGCGCTACATTACGAACCTGGCGACCCGAGTTAGATTCACGCTCACGGCCAAAATCGGTGACGATTATCTGAACCGGTCCTGGGCCTCCCCTAGGTCGATTCGGCCTCGAATGAGTACCTGGTGCGGTGTGAAAACATCGCCACTGTGGAGGCGAAGGCGGCCGGGCGTGGTGCTGGCCACCCACCCCCTCGTGTGCCATGCCGGCCTTTATAGGTGCTACTCGCTAACAGCACTTGCCCCAGCAGTCTGTTAAGGCTACACGGGGATCTTTGTATTGTGGTATGGGGGTGTGATGCACGTGTTCGTGTGGAACTACGCCTGTGCTGTCCACGTATAGGCTGTACACGTGTGCGTCTAGTTCGTATTACGCGCACACTTCCGTGCTCCGTATTTGGTTAGTGTGTTAATCGTGTGTGGTGTCTTGTGCGGTGCGTGTGTGTGATCTAAATGTGTGATACACGCAGGCTTGGTGTGTGTTTTATTAATTCACGTGTCCGTGATAAATCAGGCTTTCATTTAAAAAACAGATGAGCCCGTTCAGACGAAGAAGCCCTTGGTGTATGCGTGTGTGAGTGGTTTATATGGCGGTGCGTGAGGAGAGCGACTGTGTGCCACACGTCTCTCTTGGCGTCGCCTTTTCATGCGTCATCTTCGCCCTCGGAGGGGGGGGGGCCCTCCTTGTCACGACACCTCTGTGGCGCGAGCTTTCGGTGCGTTGTTTGGCTCCTCCGAGGTCGAGTTAAAATGGGACGAGCTTTTCGTGTGTTCGGCGTTTCCCGCAGTTGCTTTACCAGTTCCCGGTGGGCCGAGGCTAAGCGTGGTCCCCATCGCGTCGAAAATGAACCCCGATTCGCCCACAATGGGTAATGATGCCTAAAGAAAGCTAATTAACACCAATGGAGACTAGGCTCTAAATAAAGCTGTCTCGGGTGTGGACCAATCAATTTCAAGGACCGTGCTTATCATTATCAGAGTTGTTTATTTTTGTTTGCATTTTGACTGCTTGTGTTGTGGTTATTGCAAACATGATCCCTTGTATAAAGGTGTCAGTTTTTGTACCAGTTGAAAGGGTAAAAACCTATTACTATAAGGCTAATTAAGCCACTGATGAACCCACTGATTATTATGTCTATAAGTAATTTGACAATTTGCTGTTTAACATTGTGTGTTTCCTATTGTTACTGGGAGCCACAGTGCTCGCGTTCACAGAAGATAATTAATAGGGCTGCTTTCGTTAATATTTAAACATGTGCGTTGGCCACAGCGAAATTGGCACGGTAGTGTCCCCTTTTGGTGCATATCAAATAAACGCTTAAATGTTGGCCAGATTAACCCCGGATTTCATTTCAATATTCAGGACGCAACCAGCAATATAATTGGCATGGTGTGCTTTGTTTATGAGGTTACAGGCCACGGACAGTAAAGGTTTAGGTAACGGAATAATAAGCTTGCTGTAAAATCACACGTGTGGAATTTGGCATCACAGTGCCCTCTAGGGGGGCCCTCATGTGTCTACGTTCAACGCTCATTTGAAAATGGTAGTTACACGAAAATTATTTTCGTAACGTGATAGCCGTTGAAAGAGTAAACGCTTTGCTTCATAATGTAACTTGATTTTACTTTATAAAAATCCACAAATGTTGATGGCTCAGGACTATTTAGTCTTTTTCTGGAGTATGGCAAATGTGTGTACATCATACGTCCAGGTTTAAGTTTGTGAGCCATGTGATAGTTTTGGGAGTTGCGCGATGATTACTGGCCCAGTCCGCCGGAGAGCGCGGGCAGAATGCAGTTATTTGCGATACGATGCATTGTTTGGTTCGGGTGGCCAGTCCCACGGTGGGGTCCTCTTAAAATATTCCACTTGTGGAAGAGGCGTGTGCAACGACTAGTGGCTATTCTGATGCGGTTGATGGAGGAAGCACCACAGTTTTATTGAAAAATCGTCAGAGTTATGCGGCGCGGTAGTGGGGTCTTCGATGTGAGGCTTTTATTAGGAACCTCGACAGAACTCAATAGTGTTGCTGGCCAGCACTCTTCAGTGGGCCCTGCTTCTACGGCCGTCTGGAACGCTGTTCCTTCCGATATTAGGAAGCCACTGGAGCTATGCACTTTAAAATCCTAGATTGAAGACTAATTTCTTTACAACACTTTTTTATGTTTAGTTCTTCCCCCGCATCTCAGATTAGCACGGTTTGCTACGTACGGTGCGAAAGAAGTTCAGCATACATACGTACATTGGTTTCCTGGCTCTCGGACGGGTTTATAGAGGATCGAGCAGGTCTTGGTGTAACGTGAGTTCCATGCATCCTCGGATTGTTCTCATTGGTTTAATATTGCGGCATCCCGACAGATTTGCTGGCATAATGTTGGCCAGAACGGTGAGCCACTTCGTGGGAGAGCATTTATCTGTTTAGTTAACTGCCTATGACCAAATTATCTCCAACGTGCCTGGTCCTGTCAGATCTCGGAAGCTCAGCCGGTTTGAGCGCTTGCACAGTGCTTGGATGGGTGATCGGCAACCACAGCAGGTTGTTATATTTTGTGGGGCTACTTGGTGGGCATCAAAGTGGAGTGCAGCAAAATCCATTATTGTACCGTACTTGTATGCTCCCACGTCTATGATGCCCATCTTTAATTCTCACTGTTCAGTGTGGTCAAGCGTAGACAAAATATCCACATGATGTAGGGACGTCTCGTCCAACAAAAATGGATTGTCAAAGCCATATGTATTGGTAACAGTGATTTATTGCTAAACTGTGGTTAAGTTGGAATTTGGTTGCACCACGGTACTGTCAATGACGGGAAGTGTATAATATGTACCAATGGCATACTGATTTACCCCATTTTCCAAGGTTTGGCAGATTTCCCAATTGCGTATTGTGAAAGTGGTGAATTCTAGATTTAAAGCTTTCGTGACTGCAAGGATTCATACTCTTAGGTTTTTTCGGTAAAGTCACGTAGGTAAAAAAAATAGAAATAATAATAGAAATAAAATTATAAATCACGACGTTTCGGAGGCAGCACAAGTCTCAGTCATCAGGTGGGACCGTCACAGTTAGATGTACTGTATCAAGTGAGGCAAAATTCCAAGATACAAGTTCCTCCTCCCCCCGTTAACTTGTATTTAAGACCTTGTATCTTGGAATTTTGCCTCCCTTGATACAGTAAATCTAACTGACGGTCCCACCTGATGACGGAGACTTGTGTTGCCTCCGAAACGTCGTGATTTATAATTTTATTTCTATTATTATTTCTATTATCTTTATTTTTACCTACGTGACTTTACCGAAAAAACCTAAGAGTATAAAGTGATGAATGCCATTTGACATGCGAGAACGCTCTATCCCAACCAGAAAAGAATTCCCAACCGCTGTTTTGGTTGGCCGCGTGGTTTGTTTCTGAACAGATGCTGTTGCAGTTGAAGTGTCAAACGTTGGATAGAAAAATACTCTGGCCATGTAGGTTTGGAGCAATGGGGATATTTGTGCTAAAAACTGTTGAAGTTCTGGTGCATATTTCACCCCCCCCCCCACCAATATTCTGCTCAGGTTGGTGGGATGCCTTGTGGTTTAGAGAAGTAAAATCTCAGCTCATTCTGGTTAAAGGAGAGCCATTATTTCAAAGGTCTGTAATTAGTGTAAAAATGTGGCGCTTGAAAATGCAAAGTCTTAAAACACTTAGAAGCCTGTAGTTTTAAAATATTTGGTAAAGTATATTCTCATACAAGTGATTGTTCAAGTATTGTATCCTTTTTGTTGACTGAGAAAATTGATCATCTTTTATAGTTTGATTACCAGTATCTTCTAGTAAAGTGTAAATGCTGTAAGTGGATATAATGTCAATTTTCAGCATTGGACGAGCTGTAATCTGGATTATAAGCGATTTAGTCCCATCTGTATTTTGAAATGGAATGGAATTTCCGGTTGTTTATTGTACGAGCTATGACTCGTACAATAAAGTGGTTTGGTTTAGGTGCCTTATGTTTAATACAGGAGCTGTAAAATTGTATTATTTTGAGGCCGTTACCAAAAATACATAACGCAAGTTGATTAGTACACCTTTTGTATGCTGCCTCATTGTATTTCAGCCTACGTTATCACAATACAGTATTGGCTTTCACCTTAAAAAAAAATTGTGGAAATTCAAAACAGAGTAGTTGAATCTCTTTATGACACTGTAGAGTTCAGTAATTGCCACGTGTGACTTTGAAGACCTGTTTGCACATTTTCTATGTAAGCTTTCTGTTAGGAACCCACACTTGATGGTGCTCATAATTGTTAAACATTACCTCTTTGATGGCTTTCATTGCACATTACTCTTTTGAATTTTCTGTCGATCGTTAATGTTGGCCTATTAATTATGTAGCTTTTACATTAATTGTGCAATGTTGGAATATAACCACTATATACTCATTTTTATTATTTCTTGAATGACCTAATGCGTTTATCCCGAGACCAAATCCTAAACTCGCTTCCCTGTTAATTTACCCATAAATCCTGTGCAACCAATTACATAAAAAGGTAAAATAATACAGGTTTTTTTTGGGTTGTATTGCGTAAAAAAAGGTTTGTCACGTAAACGGAACATGCCAAGTCATTACTTGTACAGCACACCGGTGTAGTGGAGAGCAAATCTACAACATTTACAATCCGAGTACATAAATAGGTTTACTCATTTCTAGATAAGAAAACAGAACATGCCAAGTCGTTACTACTACAGCACACCGGTGTATTGGAGAGCAAATCCACAACATTTACAATCTGAGTACATAAATAGGTTTACTCATTTCTAGATAAGAAACTGCCACTGTAATCTACACTTCCACACATCCCTTTGCCCGTTTTATGCTTGACCCCATGATGATCATAAAATGTGTGCCAAATCATCTACCTGTATATATATAAAAAAAAATCGTTTTCACATTGCTCTACTTAATACTTCAATTTCGTACAGAACTTGTTTGTGGATTCTTGGAGATTTTTCACCAATTTGCGACGTTTGTTTTTGCAGGGATGATTCTTCTGTTCTACACGGTGTTCTACGCTTTCTTGGCCTCTCTGTTTGTGTTCACGATGTGGGTGATGCTGCAGACTGTTGATGACAAAAACCCCAAGTACCAGGATCGAGTGTCCAGCCCAGGTAACCATTTGTCTTGTCACCCCGGCCCATGGTGTGGTGCGAGTGCCTGCACCGCGATTACTACTTCCTATTACATTATAAATGATGGACATTGTTGGTGAATTATTTAGGTATTCATTACGTATTTATCTTAACGGTTGCTTTGAATTGTTAATGAAACGTGTTGTATTTTTGGTTTGCTTTGCACCTTAGGAGTTGTAATGCGGCCAAAGATGAATAAGGCATTGGAGTTGTTCATAAATCGGAACACAAACGACGACATAATCAAACATCTGAATTCATTTCTTGAAGGTGAGGAAAGTATTTCAAATGTATCTGAATTTGTAATTCGTTATTTCATTACCTTTCCTGAATACTGTAGATTTAGATAGACATGAATCAACAACGTCATGTAATTTATAGTTTCTGCAAATCAATATAATGGGTATTGAAGTAACATGTAACCGTAAATGAGTAGGGACATCTCTCGCAATATTGGCTTGTGTATTTTGTAAAAAACCATATACATTGTGCACTGGTATATATTCTTGTGGAGTGCAAAGAATGAGGGCATTACCGATAAGTATCTCGCGTGCTCTTTGATGTAATTTAATATTGATGAGCAATGTTTTTTTTAAGCCAGGTGGTGGGGTCTCTTGAATAGCTTGCGTGATGACAATGTTCCCGTTTGTATTTGCAGCTTACGATGAGGCCAATCAGACAAATAAGGCGCTGTGTCAAGCGGGAAGGTACAGAGACGCCCAGAATGGCCGACCGAACGAGGATAACGTGTGGCCTGCGTGTCGCTTCAACCGATCCGACTTTGGAGAGTGTGCCAGTCCTGACTACGGCTACACCAACCAAACGCCATGCGTTTTCATAAAGCTGAATCGGGTATGAGTAAGCTCCTCGGTGCTAGTTCCACTACTCGGACGTGTAACCTCCTTGGCCAAAAATAAGACTGCTTTTGAGTCCAGGGGGCCAGGCCAAAGAAGCAGCTCGGAGGTTAAGAGCGCTGAGCTTGGCACTGCTGAGACTGTGGGTTCAAAATCGAGATGGTGTAGTGGTTTGATGACCTCGGCCGAATTAATAATGGTTGCACAGAATAACCATCACAGTCACTGGCGGAGCCAGTGGGGGGGGGTGGGGTAGGGTGGCACGTGCCCCCCCCCCCCCCCCCAATGATCCGATCTAAATTAATTTCGATCGGATCATTGGGGTTTATTAGTAATAAATCGGCATTTTGCGACCCCCACTGCCACTGTGTAGCATATTATTACGTGCCAGGGACTCTGAGATGAGTCCATAATTGACAATAAGTAACGGCAAAGCAGTTATAAGTGACTCGCAGATTTGTGCGCAGTTGCGTATACAGTACACGACTTTCCTGAAGGCATATTTTCAGCGAGCGCAATGCCGATCACACAACGCGGTTCGAATTCGACCCTCGATCGATGGCTGTGCCATCGCCGCACACGCGTCGAATAAAAAACAAGGGACAAGTCCTTACTAACAACTCCTATAATTGTTCATGTCTGGAGGGGTTGCCCCCCCCCCCTACCTGAAACTCCTGGCTCCGCCATTGATAAATGTTATTCTGCTATTAATTCGCCCAAATTCCACCAATGAGAATTATACAATTTTTATTTGACTAGCATGAAATAACATTACAGTGGTGTGCCCTGTACTTTGTGGACCAGAAGTCACTTCAAGGTATTTTGGAGGTGGCTCGGTGATCTCTGCTTTCATGGGCCATTCTGTTAATGCTAAGGGGTTGGACTGCTTTTTGAGATCCGATTGGATATTTTGTTTGGTAGCAATCCCAGATAGCACAATTATGTAAAATTTGGGGGGAAAGATGAAATAAATATTTTCTATAGGGGGTGGAATAAAAATGAGAACTAAAGTTTAATACGTTCCGTTATTTTGAATGTTTAAATTGTTCCACATGGCTGAGCTAATGCTGAGGTTTTTCTGGTAGATAATTGGATTCAAGCCCGGCACGGTTAACGAAGCCCCCAAAGTCATGTGCTCAAGCAAGGTTTGTGGCCGCGATGACATACACCCACATTAATGTTGCATGCAAATATTATGGGCAAATTATTTGAGTTTCAGATATTTCGATTTTAACAATTTACAATTTTTCATTGAGCTGTATGATGATCACATTCTGCATTTACTCATTTTTAAAACAAAGATGAAAAACTTCAATGTTTAAACTACACATGCAAAGTTTCTGTATAATGGATTAAAGGGGTTGAATAATAAATACTTGTCTGGAACACGTAGTTCCAATGCCAACAAAAATGCAGTGGCCACACAAATCATTTGCCCGGTAATATTCGTGGTGGATGTGCGCTGTGATGCGTGCTTTGTGAGATGTGGTGTTCACTTGTTGTCTTCCCCCTTCTACTCTACCTTTCTCTTCTAAGTGTGCAACACTTTAGCGGACTATAACTAACCACTGGTAAGGTGTCTGCATTGCCACCAGCTCTGTGCTTGCCTGCAAAAACGTGCAATGCAATTATTTTGGCTGCGTGGAATGAGCATAGTGTGCCACTAGTTGCTTTATTGTTTTTCATTGGCTCCGGTGCCTTATTCAGACTTAAATTGCACCCATCGGCCTCTAAACCGGAGTAGGTTTTTTCTTTGAGAAAAAATGGTGAGCCGCGTTTCCCACAACAACCACATTTAATTACTGTGGTTGTACAATGCTCAACGGCCATTGAACAGTACATAATGTTAAGCCTCTGGTAAGGTGGCATTAATTTAAACATTTTTAGAGCAATTCTAAAGCACTTGAATCATCACATTTTCAATGGGTATGAAGACACAGATGTTTACGTTGATAAATACAAATTTTTAACACGTAGGCTTTTGTGACCAATATCCATGATATAGATTTTTTTTGGGTTAGATCGCATAAATATATAAATGTGTCGTTAAACCTGCCACCACCCGACACGGCCAACTAGTAAGGGTTGTCACGTAAACAACGTGCCAATTCATCACGAGTGAAGCACTAGTGTGGAGTGTAGTGTGTAGTGTAGTGCACTAGTGTGTAGTGTAGTGTGTAGTGTAGTATACTGGTACAGCACTAGTGTGTAGTGTAGTGTATAGTTTAGTATACTAGTACAGCACACCGGTGTGTTGGAGAGCCAAGCCACAACATTTACAATCCGAGTACGACGTTTCGCCAGTAATTACAACTAGCTTCATCAGGCGACAGCCAGATTTGTGGAGAAGTCCACCCGTTTCGTTCCTTGTATATAGAGGCATAAATGTGGTTACCGTTCGTACGGCTATTTGAATAGTCACAATGGACAGGAAGGCCAAGATCAATGGGCTCGCATAATGTACGTTGACTCATTAATCCCCCCCTCCCCCCCACATGTGCCTCCTATATAAAGAACGAAACGGGTAGACTTCTCCACAAATCTGGCTGTCGCCTGATCAAGCTAGTTGTAATTACTGGCGAAACGTCGTACTCTGATTGTAAATGTTGTGGCTTGGCTCTCCAACTCACCGGTTAGTGCTGTACTAGTGACGAATTGGCACGTTCTGTTTACGTGACAACCCTTACTAGTTGGCTGTGTCGGGTGGTGGCGAGTTTAATGACACATTTATATATTTACGCGATTGAACCCAAAAACAACCTCTAAAGCATTGTTTAGCTTTTGCTATCTTGGGTTTTAGTCACTTCCTGAGAAAAATAAATGGGAATAATCTTATGTACCTAGTTGCATCTTAGTGTCTTGCCAATGATTAACTTTAATGTGTCGCCCAGAATAACCGTACATTACAGTATAGAAGGTGCTAAAGCTACAGAATATAATTGTGCCCAGTGACTTAAGTTTTCCTAATCTGTGCCTTAGTACTGTGGGAAATTTCAAAGTTGCTTATCATGGTATGAGAAAGGCAGCTTGGTATTTGTACATTTCATTCTTGGGCTCTTTTGCCTGATGTTGTATTTTTAAGTAAATGCTTGTGAATTCACCTTTCAGAAAGAGGGTGATAATCTTGGAGACCTGGAGTACTTCCCAAATGGTGGAACCTTGGATCAAATGTACTTCCCTTACTATGGAAAGAAATTGGATGTAAGTACTTTGGACACTCTTGTGATTTTAATGATGTCAAGTTTTTCGTTATTGTTTTATCTTGGAGAGGTTGATGTATGTAAAAAGCATTTTGGGGTGCAGAGTGATTTTTGTTTGTGTGCTTGTTTGTGGTGCAGCCCATGTACACACAGCCCCTCGTCGCTGTGAGATTCCTTAACTTGACCAAGCAAATGGAGGTGACCGTGGAGTGCAAGGTCATTGCCCGCAATGTGAAGGTTATAGATGACCGTGATAAATTTCTGGGTCGCGTCACGTTCAAGATCAAGCTTGAAGACTAACGAGAGGTGCATGCTGTGTCCTGCAGCTTGTGCTGTGTCCTGCAGCTTGTGCTGTCCCCACTCCACTGGCCATAACGTTTAGTTGCTGTTGCTGATGTTTGTTGTCATAGTTGTGTGCAAACCTGTGCGCTGACGCATGAGTAAAACCTCCCGCCACCCCCCCCCAACACTTTCCTTCCCCATTTGCCACTGTTTCACTGATGGATGCTGATGCGTATTGCTTGTGACCACGTAATGGTAGCTACCTCTGCTCTGACTGCTGTTTGTGTGGACATTTAACTGAAGCCGTAGGGTCTCTCGTACCCTTACCTTCATGGCTTCTTATGGGGCCAATGGAAGGGTTTGTGCATTTTAGTTTGGAACATGAATAACAGGTAGCGTGGGGCCAACTCTATAAAGATGTCAAAATGGAAACTGTTAACAGGTGTCGTTGTGTTTCTGTGGTGAGTTGGGATCAATTAGAATTTTGGACTTTACGTGCCCTGTTCATTCGCAGGGCTGTGGTTTGCACTCAGATCAGATGTGGCCCATTGTTGCTCAACATATTCCCAGTTGTACCATACAATAAGTCCTAGATTTAATGGAGAAGTGTTTTAATCTACATATGACCCTTTGCTGTCAAATGGCGCAGTCTGAAATGTTAAACTGTGTTTTCAATCTCATCGTGATGGTGTTTCATGAGGAATGTGCGATTTACTAATGCCAGTAAAACTGCAAAGGAAAAACCGGTGCCACTTAGCAGCATGTGACCCTGGCCTCTTGCCAGGAGCACATTGCACACAATGCATCTTTGCCAAGTCTCCTGCCAGGAATTGTCAATAAAAATAACACGAGGAACATTTAAGTTGCATTAATGGTTTACTCTTACACTTCCTTGACTTGTGTTTCTTGTATATATTGTGATTGATATTAGATTATAGTTAAGTGTTTAACAATCGCATTGCTAAGTTTCATAAGTATATTTAAAAATCCATTAATGTAATGTTTTCGTTTTTAAATCTATTCATGATTACATAAGAGCCTAACTAAAACCAGCCCTACATGTTAAGAAGCACTGGTACTATTAATTGAATCCTGTTTACATACAACCTTATTATATGCAACTTAAATTGTATCTGGCACCGTTTTAACTTGTGTTTTAGTAAGTGCACATGAGATCGATGTGACATTCATTATTGGTGCGTCCGACATTGCTTAAGTTTCAGCAGTAGCCTTTTTTTTGAGAACTTTTGCAAATTAATATTAAGTTTGACATCCTGAGATGGAGCACATTCAAATGTACAAATTTGGATTTGGCACTGTAGAAAGAAAAACATTCTCCTTTATTTATTGTGTTTTTTTTTAAAATGAAGGTTGATAACCAAAGTTGATTTGGAAACAATCACATTTCAAAATGTAAGCTTAACCAAGGATCACTCGGCTGTTACAATCATCAAGGTTAATATATTATTTATCGCCTTCATGCCTTCTGAGGTGAGGGCTGCGAGTAAGTTATGTGATTTTGGAGAACTACACGATATTTAACTCACGTGTTGCATGCACTGTATTGCAAAGTGTTTTTGGCCTGGGCGAGTACTAACTAGCAGTCGATTGTGTAAGACAAAAAAAGACACCCGACAGGAGGGAGAACTTTGCATTAATGTGCGATGTTCTAGATTTGAAGTTTTCGTGACTGCAAGGATTCATACTCTGTTTTTTTCGGTAAAGTCACGTAGGTAAAAAATTGAAATAAATTAAATCAGGACGGTTCCACCTGAAGGACGGAAGCTTGTGTTGCCTCAAACGTCGTGATTTAATTGCTTACCTATGTGACTGCCAAAAAAACCAAAGGGTAAAATGCGATGTATTTCCTGGTGTGTGCGTGAGCATTGCAGTGTCTGGGACCTGCCATTTCTGCTGTCAAGCTTGGCTTGCACGACACTCGTGTTTATTGTCCCCGTTTTTCTTAACCTAAACTATTCCAAAAGGTTCCTTTTTTACACAATACGCTGGCTGTGGCTTTACTTTAAGAAGATAGTTGCATTGTAGGTTCATGCAGTTGAAACTTGTAATAAAGAAAATTGGTTATGCAGCGATGTTAAATTGATGACTCCGTTGCCCCGTGACCAATTACCCCGCGGTACATTTTTGTAACCGTTTTAAATGCATCTTGCTATTCTCTCTGGTTCTTTTCGGTAGAGTCGGCGTAGATGGGTCAAATTTTAACTACATGCATTCAAATAACATTGCTTTGCAGTGCACCCAGGCGTTTGCGGATTTTTTTAAATGTGCGTGCGTGTTTTCACTGCCTGCATTGGGGTACAGCTGCTGATGGTACTGTGGTGGTCGGTGGCACGCTGCAGGACTTTCACAACATTTCATTTGCCGCTTCGGGGGGGGGGTGGGGGGGGGAGTTCGAAAATGGCTGTGGGCAAGTCCAAATCTGCTTGTGTATGCAAGTGGTGGAAGGAGTTGGAAACTAATTAAAGTGCGAAGATTGTATTGCTGTGTGCAAGGGGGGGCAGTCTTCCTGCAAAGGTGGCACGGGTGACTTTGCAAAGGTTTACCTACTTGGCGAAGTTTGCCTACTGGCATACAGGAGCGCAGGTCGTGTTCACTCGGATACTGCCATCACCTGAGCGTTGTGTACTGTGCAGTGTTTAGCTAGACTTAAAAAAGAGCAGTATTTAATGTAGTTGTGACTTCAGCTGAGGCGTTTGCTCAAACAAATGTATTTTCGGTGTGAAAGCCTTGGCTTTTATCATAAAAATTTAAGTGCATTTTGTGGTCATTTTGTAGTTTGAATTTTCCGTTGGAAATAATCTTGGTGTACATATTTCAGATTATAAATTTCAGACCTTATAATTGTATGGAAAATAGTAAAGTGAACGTTTTTAATTTACGCGTTTTTAATTGACATTAAAATAAAAGTGAATTGACAACCCTCATTCGTGTCCAGATTGTTTTGGGAAAGATGTGCAGTATGTCAAGGTTTCTCACCATGAATTACCCTGAGACTTGTGGCTCAAGCTATAAAGGTTTTGGTCAGTAAACGAATCAAATGGCTAAGTCCGTCTTTTCATACGGTATAGCATTACTTTACAATACTGTTATGGTGTGACGTTTTTTGCATCAAAGTTGATTTAGTTTGAGTGCTGATGTTACACCCCCCCTCCTGAACACATCGGATGTGTGTCTCGCGCAAATGTGGGCAGTGATTGTCTGCATACACACGAAATCGGTCTATCGGCATATGGGGCTTCTACACCACCTATGTACTAGTCAAAATCGATCTGAAAATTAAAAGTTGTACATTACACTTGCGGCCAACAATTGAAGTGGTAGCAGCGTGGTTACAATTGGCCATAACATTTGTTTTTATCGTGTCGTCTTCATCGAGGAAGATTGGTATAGAGCACCTGAGCCACTTCCTGGTTAAATACAACCGACCAACTACAATTAACTCGGGGGAGGGGGAAACATTGGCAGGCGGCATTTAGGAAAGATGTTTATTTCAATCCAATGTACCCTAAATCATGTACTTGAACATTTAACACCCTTCAAACAAATGCCATCATCTGCAAAAGCACTCGCAAAACGGTTTCAAATAAAATGACAATTGAAACTAAACTATTTTAACCCCCCCCCAACTCTGCTCAAATTCTCATTGTAATATTATACAAACAGGATTGTGATGGTCAAATTCTTGATAAAGTTACTCGAAAATGTCCCTTAAATTCCAACTTGTGAGCACAAAACATTAAGCAAACGGTCATAACACAGCCGGAAACATCGCCTTGACAATGTTTGAATGGCCAAGGTATCACAATGCAGGATGGCCTATTCTCTGTACACAAACATTAAACGGTGGTAACAGGAATTTGCATCGCATCGCCTTTTGATTACGGAAACCACATGGCTAGAGCCTCGAACTTTGGGCATGAAAACATTTCCTGTGGGTGGCCAAGGCGGCCAGAAATGGATGGGGCTCACTGAGCAGCCTAACCTCGATGCTGTTTTTGAAACGATGCCCCCCCCCCCCCCCGTGAGCTTGAGACCGCGGTGCGGAGCGCAACTGACAACGCAACCGATTGGCGTGGTTGGCCGGCTAGGTGACCTGTGACCACGTCTCACTGCAACTCGGAGGGGGGAATCCGAGTGACGATGCTCACCGCTGCCACGTGGAGCAAAAGGGAAATGTTTCCGAAGTTGATATAAAAAAACAATTATGTTCAGGGAATCGGCGACAACACTAAAACGACATCCAATCTCTATGGACTTGGATAACGCGACTCTCGCAAGTAACCCACGCAACTGCACACGGCAGTTGAAAGTTTCGAGAATGAGATTGCATTTGTCAGTCCAGCCCAGATCGCAACCATCAGCACTGTCGCCATTTATTCAGAGAACAGAATGGGCACCTGAACACACCTTAAAGAACTGCATCTCGCTTTCAAAACCTTTGACTCGCCTTCCGCCAATTCCAAAGAGCGTGCAATTTAGACAAACAATTCTGAAACCACAGAACTGGGGAGGGCTGCACCAGCAGCACCTGAGAAGTCGCCACTTCCTCCTATTCCACTCCAACGGCCGACAAACCCAAAAGCATCGGCCACTGGGGATTGCCTTTTACGCGTCACCTGCTTGGGGGGGGGGTGCGAATCTGAGCTCCATCTCACGATCCTCCTTATGGGTGGCAACAGCCTCCTTCCAGGCTCAGCGTGGTACCACAGCGGCGAGGCCCAACACCGGGACTGCTGGTCGCCACGTCTTGCCGCCTGCCTCAAATGCCACTAATTCCGGTTGGGCCACTTAACAATTGGGCTGTCACGGTCGATGAACATTTTCTTGCAAAATGTCAAGCTCGGCTCTGAATGGATGGCTCATGACTTTAAGGCACGAAGGTTACCGGGGGGAGGGCACGGGACTGGCAAGGACCGACGGCACGAGACGCACTTCTCTGACTCGTAGAAGCGAATAGGGAGGGAAGAAATCAAACAGACGCATGAAATCTCACGTCGTCCTTGCATATTGATAAAGTCGCTGTGCTTATTGCTCGAGGCGGCAACAGGGTGAGGAGGGGGTGGGGGCAGGGGTGGCTGCAGGTCAGATACCGACTCGGGAGGTTCGGCACCGTCTGAGCAGGGTTTGTTGACGAGTGCCCACCGATTTCACCACGACGTTGGAGCAACTGCTTGTGCAGACACAGGGGCGACCACGAGCCCCAGCTGCCACAGCAGTCGGCCTCTGCCTTGGGTTGAATGTGCGAGGGAGCAGGGGCAAGGGCTCGGTCAGACCGCGCAATGACGTTGTTCTCCGGCTACTGAGACATCTCGTGGCATGGGGAAGACCACTGCCGAGCCACCAAGCTGCCCCTCTCCCATCGCGGGTGAAGGTCACGTTCGGCAGAACACGCAACCTTGGTGCCGGAGGTTGCGCTTGTAGATGGAACGATGGGGAATGTGCGGGCGCTCTTTTAACGAGGCCCGGTGTGCCATGGCGGCACAACGCGAATCGGCTTCCAGTCAGAGCAGAAACCTCGTGGCCGATGACGACCCAGCACGGTCACGGCGTGGCATGGCGAGGTCACGATGGGTGGAGGCAGTGGCAACGTCCCGAACACATCGTCACCGATCGTCGTCTGGGTAAGCGGATGACGCAAGCGACGTTGCTTCAGTTTGGATCAGGACAGTTGGAGGACGGAGTCTGTTCGGTGCAGCATCACGGCTGTCCAATGACGCCGTGGCCATTGCAGTCGTCGCATCGTCTTGCGTGCTCACAGCCAAACATCAAGAGCAGCAGCCAGGATTGACAAAGGCCTCGGCGTTGGGACCACGTGATCCGGCTTCAAGACGCCAGGGATAATAATGAAACGAGAAAAGCGGTTCCTTTTTTTACTTTCGTTTCGCCGAACACCACACGGAAAGTCATAACCTCACAGTAAGATTTTAAAGTTAAAACGAGATTTCAGTAAAACGTGAGCGCATTTCATGTGCAAGACTTCGCTACTCGGGCCGACTTGTACGCGCACGCAGGAGCAGCCGAGGTGTGGAAGAAGGGTCCAGTGCGGTAAACACAAATCTGGAAGCCGCCGTCGCGGTCGATCGTGGTTCAAGGTGAGGCCCAGGACCAGGGCTCTTCACTCCCGACGCACGGTGGTCTCGTGTCGGTGAGCCCATGCCCACACTCGGCCTGACAAAAGTCAATGGACAGGCTTTTATTTCAACGACGACGCAAACAAGATCCAGACGTCTACACAAGCGTCGCCCCCGAGCTCTGCAATACATTCCACCGCGATGGGCACTGCTAGCCTCCCTTGCGTGGGGGAGAGAGACAAAGGTGGACAGTAGAGGCGTGGGTTGAAGACCTCCACTTCACAAGGCCCCTTGAACCTCCATGCGCTAGCTTTGATACTGGCAGTGCTTATTTACGTGCTAGTTGTGAGAAACTTCAGAGTATTTCACCAACATTTGAATGATGTAACAGGTGATTAAAAAAATGTATTAACTGTAGAATCAACGGACACGGTTTGCGCCACGCATTCCCGCGTGCCCGCTGCTGCTGGCGCGACAGAACGAGGGGCGCGACAGAACGAGCGCCAACACACGGGGGGTGGGGGGGGGGAGTGAGAGTTCCCAAAGAGGCATGACGCCGGTTCGGAACGTTCACGACACGATTCGTTAAGCACCTGCGCCGGGCGGGCGAGGAGGGATGAGTCGATGTGAACCGCAGACCGAGAGTCATTTTGACAAAGCCCGAGCGGGAGCCCCAAGCTTGCCTCGCGTCACACCGAGCGGCTCATCTCGCGCCATCGGTGCGGAAGGTCGTCCCAGGACTGGAAGTAGGGGGGAGCCACGTTTCCAGCGCTCATTACGCAAGCACCAGACGATTGTTTTGTTTTAATCAACATTGTGGTTTGCCATCCCACACATTAATTTTTAGGTCAGTAACCCCCACAAACGACACGAGCAAACGGTCGCACAAAATCAACGTCAACTACCAGGACTCGGTTTGGCCAAGAAATCTCCCATTAGCCCTCGTGGGCAAAACCGCTGACAAAACGCCGACTTGGGGGCAGGGGATTCCCTTCCGTCGTTTTTTGTTTAAATTGCGCTTTCGTTGGGAAGCAGCTCACGAGTGCAAACAAAAGGAAATTCCGTGTCACGACCAACCAACCATGTCTCATTACCACTTTTTAATGTACCTAATGGGGGCTCCGTTACGATCCAGCGCGGCGCGAGAGACACGGCGGTGAATACCGCACCAACGTGGCCTTGGGACGGCCACACACAAGGCCCCCATTCTCTCCCCCCACCCGGCCCGCGTCTCTCCTGCACGCTTTCAGGCGATTCATCTCCCGCTCGGGCCTTCCAATAGGATCCCACCTCCAACTGGAGCCTTCAAGGGAAACCGGACTGGCAGGCGAATGCAACGGCGACATGGTTGGTCCCGCCCGGTTTGACCCCTGACCCCAGTTCGGCCCCCTAAAAGCGGCCACACGCAAAACATCGTCGTCACTCTGGCTATCAAAAAAAAAGTTACAAAACAATCGTGCGTTCGTATAAAAGATGCGTGGGGGCGGGAGGAGGAGCAGCGGAGGCCGCGCCATGGCCCCCCCCCAACCCCCGCGGGGCTTCAGTCAGAGGAGTCGTCGTCGTCGTCGCTGTCGTCATCTTCATCGTCTTCCTCATCGTCGTCGGCGAAGGAGAAGGGCGTCCCGCCGCGTGCCGCTCCTACCGGCCCGCACGGCTCCCCGTCCAGCACCAGCCCGGCCTCCACGTGGCTGCACCCGACACACGCACGTGTTCAGCACCACACTCACACACGCACGTGTTCAGCACCACACTAACGCACGCACGTGTTCAGCACCACACTGACACACACACGTGTTCAGCACCACACTCACGCACGCATGTGTTCAGCACCACACTGACACACACACGTGTTCAGCACCACACTGACACACACACGTGTTCAGCACCACACTCACGCACGCATGTGTTCAGCACCACACTCACGCATGCACGTGTTCAGCACCACACGCACGCACGTGTTTAGCACCACACGCACGCACATGTTAGCACAAATGCGCGCACACACACATACACAGGCGATGTGGGTCGGCGATGCGGTGCCCACCTGCTCGTGGGTGGGAGGGCATCCCCGGCGGGAAGTGCTGCGAGTGTGGCTCCCCCGCTGCGCGCCATCTCTGTGACACACGGCGCCACCGCGGGTCAGCTCGCCCCGGCGTGTGGCTCCACAACGGGGCCGGCAACAGAAGCAGCCACGCTCCACAAGGCAACCGGCCTTCTTCTTTACGCCCCGCAACATCAGCAGCGGTGCTCGGACTAACTGCATGTTCGTGATGATTGTTATTTGTGTTAGCCCTGGCTATAAAAACTAATTGTACGTAATATCTGGGCGGTCGCAGGGAGATCCGGATGACACAATAAGCGAGTGGAGCAAAAGCCACCTCAACCAACGCATCTATCATAACCACCACTGCCACCACCACCACCACATTCCCCAAAACCAAAGATCCCCTGTATAACACCTATAAAAACCAGCAGGGCAAATAAGGGAGTGGGTGGCCAGCATCACGCCCGGCTGCCTTCGTCTCCCTAGTGGCGATGTTAACACACCGCACCATGTACTAATTTGAGGCCGAGTCGACCTCCATCACCACCACATTCACCACCACCGCTACAACCAATCACCACCACTGTTCCACAGCCATAACCTTCCACCCCACCACCTCTGCACTCTGACCCTTGTCAACAGCAGCAGCAGCGGTGCCCTGCCAGGCCCCGGCACACGTTGCGTACCCAGGAGGTGTGGCTCAAGGGCTTTGGGCAGCAGGGCACGGGCGCGCTCCAGGTCGCAAGGGCGGCACGTGCCGGCCTCGAGACCGTACGTGAGGCCCATGCGCTTCAGCACCTCGATGTCGTCGTGGATCTCGAACGTGCTGTCAAAGTTGAAGAGGTACTCGAACCTGCGCACGCACGCGCGGCCAGGGTCACAGTTCTACTCCGTGTCTCAACCCCCCCTCACGCCTACCCGGAATTTTAGTTTAACCCTCCAGCCGGCATTTGTGCCGTGCGGCCAGAATGACCATTCTTACCCCGGGGGGAGGATCGTTGTGGTTCGATGGGGGAGTCGCATTGCCCTCATAGTTTTGTAACCCCTGGGGCGTTGGCTCTTCTGAATGCACCGAGCCCACACGGCGAGCATCCGCCTACACCTCTCCCCCCTCCCACCGGATTGGGGAAATGAACCCGACGCGTCGGTCGGGAAATCGAACGCGGCGGCGGGAGGCGGCGACGCACTTGTCGCTGGAGATGCTGCAGTCGATGACGGTCTTCTTGCTGGTGTTGACGATGATGAAGGGGAGGTGGATGACGGAGCCCGCCGGCGGGGCGCCCCCCGCGGCGCGGCCCTGCTCGTGGTTGCGCTGCACGAGGCTCTTGAAGGCGATTTGCTGCGGGCGGACAGAGCGGGGGCACCGACGTCACACTCGTGCCTCAGGGCAAGAGGAAGGGCCCCCGGGTTCGATTCCCGTCTATGGCGCCATGCGGTCGTTCTTCCCCCCTCGTGTCCTGCATGCGTTTCCGGCGCCAGATTCTCCAGTTAAAGGAACGCACGACCTAACTGGTATTTTCGCTAAACCATCCCGATGCTGAAAAATTACCCGCAAATTCCACCAATTGGGATCACACAGCAGCAGCATCATTCCCTCCATCGCCTCTAAAAACGTGGAAGGACCCTCCTGAAAGAGAGTCCTTGAGACTCAGTGAGACCTTCCTGGGTAAACAAGCACAGTAACAATACGACGCAGAGACGTGGGCACTGAGGAATATAAAAATCAAGAGGCTTGAAAGGACAGATGAATATTCCAAGACGAATATTGGGACTAGATCAATATATATATACACACTGTGTGACTCAGGAGGTGCAGCTGACGTCACGCATTAACCACTTTCATATCAAAAAAATTATTAACCTCACCCTGGCCCCTCCTTGGTCTTGATTCAGATGTCTCACCGTTTGGCTCTGGCTCGGCTCGGCAACCAGTCAAGCGGAAAAGAGCACCCGTGCTGCGAGGGCCTCACTCTGGCGCGGGTCAGATGTGCCAGTGGAAACGGGGTATAAAGGGTAAGACGTCAAGGGAGGTGAGACTCGGGAGGGTTTGGCCATGATTTGAGAGTCGACAAAGAAGATGCCACGGGCGGAGCTATCGAGATGCCACTGGTGCACGGCAGGAGCAGAGGGAGGCCGAGGGTAGAGATGGAGGACACGGGTGGCGGGAAGACGAGGGAAGCCGGCAAGCGACTGCAGGATAGAGGTAGAGATAATAGAAGGGGGGGAAAGAAAGCCGAGCAGCCGGCCGCGTGCAGCAATGGGACTACCACGGGGGGAAGTTCAGGCACCGACCTGCAGGATGAGCTCGTGCAGGTGAGCCTGCTTCTGCTTTATTCTCTCGAGCCTCCGCTGCTTCTCGGTCTGCGGCAAAACCCACACACAGACAGCCGCGGTGTCGGCACCGACGCACCTCCATTGCTCGCGGGGGTGGGCGACCCGGGTTCGATTCCTGCTTACGGCCAACACCAGTGTGACCATTATCTTAACCGGTCCTGAGCCTCCCATAGGTCGACTCGGCCTCAAATGAGTACCTCATGCAATGTGTAAACATCGCCACTGGGAAGACACGGGCCGCCGGGTGAGGTGCTGGCCACCCAACCTCCTCCTGCAGCATCGGTGCTCGCTAACAGCACTTGCCTCAAAAGTCTGTTCAAGGGGGATCTTTGTCTTTGGGAAGTGGTGGCACGGTGATTAGCGCACACGAGGAGATGATGTGGCTTGCACCACGCCCAGCTGCCTTAGTCTCCCCAGTGCTGTTTACACACAGCACCAAGTACTCTTTTCAGGCAGTGTTAAATGAAAGCAGGCCCAGGAGGTTCAGACAATCATCATCGGTGGTTGTTGGCCGTGGTCAGGAACCAAACTTGGGCTGCCGGCTTTGTTAGCGGCAGCGCTACTCACTTCGCTCTTCGCACGCGCGCACGCGTTAACGCACGTTAACCCACGTTAACGCGTGCGTTAACGCACGCACAGACATTCCCACGCAGCTCTGGGAATTGCCGAGTCGGCAAGCACAGGAATGTCAAGGGCCCCGGGCGCGTGGCCGCCACAAACAGCCTTGCCACGCAAACAGCGCCGTTATCGTCGGGCCCTGTATGGGCCTTACCCCTCCATTCATTAATAAAGTTTCTCTTTACACGCCGTCGAAACATTCCTTCTGCCGCCGATAAAACAATGAGGATACGCGGCCATCGGGCGGGTTCCTTCCGTTCACTCCGCAACCAGCTTCGGGGGCACCGTGCGCGAGGATTCGAGTGACGATCTGGGATTAGGGGCCGCCACGGCGGCGGCCGGGGAGAGTTGCCGTGGCTGCGGACGACGTTTCTGGCTCGGCTCCGGCTCTGTCCGTGTGTGTATCGCGAGCTACGCGAGGCGGGCGGAGAGCGTTCACCCACCTCCAGGTTATGACACTCCTGCGCCGAGTTGGTGGGCAGCCCGATCCAACGGATCTCCTTGCGCTCCTTGGAGATGATGTTCATGGCCATGAGGACATTCAGGGCGTCGTACACACGCCGCCGGATGTTCTTTTGGTCGTACGTCTGTGCGCACACACATCCACACGCATGCGTGCACACACAAGACCAAAATCCCTCAGTATAGCCTTAATAGACTGTTGGGGCAAGTGCTGTTAGCGAGCACCTATGAAGGCCAGAATGGCACACGAGGGGGTGGGGTGGCCAACACCACGCCCGGCCGCTTTTGTCTCCCAAGAGGCAATGTTTTTACACATCGCACCAGGTACTCAATTGACGATGAGTCGACCTAGGGGAGGCCCAGGACCCATTCAGACGGCAATCGAACTCGGGGCACTGGGTTCGTAGCGCAGCACGCTAACCGCCATACTACCGCTTCCCACACACTCACTCATGCGCACACAGTCCAACCGTGGTGTTTAGACAAGGGCAGCGTTTTACGGAACGCCACAAAACCAACATTCTGGATCCTGCATTCTTCTGTAAAAAACATTTCTGAGAATTTTTCAACTTTGACAGAGCAGGAGACATAACACGTCGCAGGTTTTCAACCCCCACAACGGAGAATCACGGTCAACGTTTGAGTCAGGCCACCTAATGATCTGACCACACTTGTGTCGTTAAGGCTCTTAGCCACCTGACATGGCCAAACAAATTAACCTGTCACGTGGCGTACAAACGTTCCAAGCGCCAATCATTTTTTGTTTGAGATCACCGTGCAGTTGAACAATTCAACTTAATTTAGCAGGCCGCTTTCTATAAAATACATTCATATGTCTGTTGAGTGTCCTCACAAAACCGCACTGTCTAGTGTGAAGTATGGTCAAACATCGACCACCCCCCCACACAACCTGCTCGCAACAGTAATGAGCAGCAGGAATGGAATGCATCCGAGAGGACGTCCACGTGGAGAAGGAGCGGTAAAATCGGTTCGCGTGCAGCAGGCGCTCGGCAGATCATCGTGACAAGGCAGCATCGCGAAAGGTGGCGGTGGGTTGGGGAAGCCTTCATCCAGCAGTAGACTGACCATGGCCGACGATGCGAGCGTGGGAATCGCGCCCACTCTCGCTGTGCGATCCTCATTCGTGCAGCTCCGGGTCCACGTGGCACCCCCCGGCCAATTCCAACAGTGACCTCAGACTCTGCCCCATGTTTCCTACTGCACTGCTCCACCCCCACCCTGAGGGGCGGCCGTTATTAGCAACGCTGGGGGTGGTATGAGGGAGAGGAACGTGCCGTGCCCGTCCACTTTCACCCCTTCTGTACGTCACCACGCATGCCGGTAACGCCGGCCGATCGGCGCGCCTCATTCAGTGACGAACAGCACGGGGAAAAAATTCCGTACCATCGCCGATCTCTACGCAACGTCTAGCGTGGGACCCGTTCACTGGTGGTTCTCCGTTTGTAAGGAAGATGTTCCTCGGTCATTTCCATCTCTACGGGGATTGCGTGTCATCCCGCCCCCCACCCAGACTCGCACGTGTGGGTTTCTCCTCTCTGGGCAATCTAGTTTCCTGTACCACGTAGAGACGCAGCACTCATTCATCGAGTTGGCCAAACATCTCAAAAGAGGACCAGAGAGCTTGGGCAAGTGTTGCCACTGGTTATGGCTGCCTGTGAAGAAGACCGTGCTCGTTATAAACTCTAAATTACAAATTATCATTAAGTGTAGTAGGCAGTGAGTGAATGAACGAGAGACGCATGGAGGAAGTGGGCGACTGATGTAATGTTTATGGAAGTTTTAAGAGGGTGCTAATGATGCAAATTTTCCACTACCGTAGCCAGGTCGATGCTGAAAACTAAAAAAATCTAAACAAATAAACATTACATTTTTGGAGTATGCCTCCCACTTCAGCAATATTGGAGAGTTACATTTTTGAGCTTTTATTGATTTTAAACTGAGGAGTACCAAAGTTTGTATCTGGGTTTCAAGCCGCTAATTCACACCGCCAAGACTCGAGGACGATAACGCCGGACCTCTCTTCCGCCTGTGAACGTGACCAGACGACTACGCAAGGTTGCACGCGGGGGGAGTTTCGAGCCGGATAATTCCACGCGTCGTCGAGCTCGGGTCTGTTGGCTCCATGTCCCAGCTGAACGAAGGCGCACGATGCGCCGGCGGTTGGGAGCAGATTTTGCCGACCAACCCCGACGCAGACGTTCCACCGTGACCGTGCGTCTCTTACCGACGCCACCCCGCCGCGCACGACAACGAATTAAACAAAGTCTCACTTCACGTTCATTTCGTGACATTAAACGGGCCGTAGCGTACGTACGGTACACAGAGTAACCTCAAATTACACGGTGTTAAGTATCCTGCACTTTGCGCGATACAAGCGTGCTGTGACGGCGAAACGTGTCGCAGGAATGAGAAGCTGCGGCGGTAACGGCCAAGGTTAAGGGCAACGAGTGCGGTCAACCGGTCAGACCAGTTCGCTCGACTGCCGCGGCTGTCGGGGCGGGGAATGGGGGGGGTGTTAATGTGCAGCCCTTGCTGGATGAAGGTCCCCCCATGCCTTTCAGTCAGGGGGGTTGCTTGAACAACCTCGCCAACACCTGCTCATTCCGGGGTTCGTGAAGTTGGGGAGGCCCAGGGCCGGTTCGGATATTACTCACCACTGACGTTAGCCGTGGCTGGGAATCGAACAGAGGTCTCTGAGCTCGTAGCGGTGCGCTAACCACTGTGTGCGCCCTCAAGCCAAGCCCCCCCAAGCGGTTGCTTGTAAACATCAAGTCAACTCATAAGCCACTTCCTCCTCAGATGAGCATTGCGGCATTGGTGCTCATCGTGTTTACAGTGCTGAGCCAGTGGCAGACATTTCACATTCCCATGACGGGGAAAAGCCATCCAGAAGACAACCACTGTTGGCTTCCCCAGTGGGAATAATTTTATCGACCCCAAAGGGATAATGGGCCGACTCAATCCCCAAACAGGATTTGAACTCGCAAACTTCTGCTTGCGAACCACTCCCTCTACCACTGAGCAACAGAAAGCTCTTGTTGTTTTTTCTAAATCAGATTGAAACCTCAATCAGTCAGCAAAGATAAGTCGGTTTTTTTTTTAGCCTTCAACCGGGCAGTGCTTTCCGCACGACTCTCAGATGGATTTAGGAAGGAATTTTTACGAGTATTCTGTATAAATAAAGACCTTAGTCTGTATGTCTAACCTCTAGGCTACTTCCCAACAAGGTAGAAACCTGAAATTTGGTACATAGGTAGCTTTTAGGATACAAACAGGAAAAATAAATCCAAGATTTTTCATTTTAAGGGCCCTAAATCTCGATTTTAATTGCCCCATAAACATGTTTGCACATGTCATTCAGAAACCATTCATAATATAAGATTGTGATTTTTTTCGTTTGATAGAGTGTTAAACAGCAAATCAAATAAAAGTGAGAACCATTGATCTATCTTTCATTGTTTTGCGATATTTATGATTAAAGCAGGCTTAAACGAAAAAATACGCATTCCGATGGGTACAACTTTAAATATAATAAGTTGAATCAAGTCGCCAACAATTTAAGTTTTTTTGTGGAAAAATACAAATATTTGGAGTAGTTGTTAGTGTCTGATTATAGATAAAAATTGTAAAAAAAATCTAAGCTCATTTCTGAAATGTATTAAAAACTTCTGCCTGGCAAAGAAACAGGCTTTATGAACTAGTTGGGAATAAGAAAAAAAACGGAACTCTACAAAACCAAAAAAAATCACACAAACATGGGCTCAATTCCCGTTTCTCTTTGATGCACAAAGAACATTTAACCCACAGAGACGCGCCTCAATGCTCTTTAAAAACAAACGTGTCACTCGCCGCATACAGTTCTAGGGAAACGACCCACGCCCTCAACAATTAGCGTGCACGAGTTACGGAGGTCGCTGTCCATCGGCCCGGGAACGGAGAACACAGCAATAAAAACAGGAAGCTCGTTGCCAAGCAACAGGTCCACGCTGCCACCACCACCACCACCCCGGCCGGCTGGCACGGCGCTAGTAGGGGGACGGCTCAAAGACGCCACGGATAAACCCGCGGACTGTTACAATCTGCGCAGACGAATGCGACCCCAAGCCTAACCGCAATGCCCGCCACTCCCAGGGAACGCAGGCTTGGGCGCGCATGCGCTCGCGAGGCGGCCGGACGTGTTCCGACGGCAAGGCAGGGAGCGCGAGGGGGCGGCGGTGGGGGGGCGGGCAGGCTGAGGGCGGCGGCAGGGAGGAGCCCACGCGGCCCGCGGTAACCCCACCGTTAGTCGCGCACGGCTCCGCCAGCCATCGTCGGCGCTAGCAAAACATTACGCCGATGGACTGCGCAAAGAACACTTCTTGATGGATGTTTACGTGCAGAGGCGGACACATGAACGGGACGTATTTGTCTGCTTGTGGGCGCCGCGGTGACGAGATGTTAACTATCTCGCCTGGTATACAGGAGGTTGTAGGTTTGATCCCAACCCTGACGCCTGCTGTATATTTGGAGTTTGCGTGTTCTTCCCGTGGTGGTGTGGATTTTTCTCCGGGTCCTTCAGTGTTTCCCTCCACATTCAGAAACATGCGTATAGAGTATTTGGCTACATGATAACCCACTTTGTTGAGCTTTCATTTGTGGCCAGGTCACACCTGAAAAAGAGCTGTATAGCTTAGGGGCCTTACCTGGTAAAATAGTGTTGTAATTGAACACAGAGTGGCAATGGTGCAACAATGCTGACATAGCGCATGTGATGGGTAGGGTATGTTGTGGGTTTGTGTGGGAACATGGTCTCGGGTGTGAGTATGTTGGCTCTGGGGCTGTGTGTGCGTCCACTGTTTGGCTGTATACACGGTGCTAGGCATGTGTTATGTGTCTAGGTGTGCGTGCGTTACGTGTCCGAGTGTGCGTGCGTTATGTGTCTAGGTGTGCTGGGTGCGAGCAAGTCACCTCCTGGCTGGCGCGGAGCGTGCTGCTGAACTCCGCCACCAGCTCGTCGGCCACCTCGTTGTAGGTGGTGGTGCCTTTGGCCCTCACCTTCTCACACACGCGCATCGAGAAGTGGCGCAGCCCCTTGCCGCGTTTGTCTCCCTTGCGGCTTTTCCGTCTGCATCGCGCCCGTGCGCGCACACACGCACGTACATAGCGCAGACGCACACAGCACACACATACAGAGCAAGCCAGAACATCACAGTTCGTTAGGAAGCTCCACTTAAAATGGTATTTATTTAAAATACCATGAGCCTCATTGTGGTGAATACAAATAAGAAAAAATTGACAGGAGACAAAGTGCCCTTCACATTATCCGTCTTGCTGCGTTTGTGGAGCTGTTGGACCTAGCTAGTCAACAAATGACAAATCTATACAAACAAACACAGCAAATATTGTGGAAATAACTCACATGGGCCACATCCTCGCTTAGCGTGGGAAGGTGGAGCCTTTCCAGTGGGGCTGCTGAATCCGCGATCGCCGTTCCAATCGACGATCATTAATTTTGCAATCGATTGCAAAACACCACGGAATCGAAAATCCAGTGCCATTTAGCGACGGTGCAGCCGACTTGAACGGGTGTGAACGTTCGGCTCCGCACGGCGCATTCCCAGCGCGATCGGCCAGCGGCAGCCATCACACGGCAACGGTGGCAGGACTCGTCAATTGCCGCGCGGTACGCCCCAACAAAGACGAAGATCCCTCGCACAGCATCAACAGAATTTTGGAGCAAGTGCTGTTGGCGAGAGTAGCACCTATTAAGTCCGAAACGGCACACCACGGCGATGGGGTGGCCAGCACCACGGTCGGCCGCCTCTGTCTCACTAATGTGGCGATGTTTACTACACACCACACCAGGTACTCATTTGAGGCCGAGTCGACCTAGGGGAGGCCCCAGGACCGGTTCAGATAATCGTCACCGGCGTTGACCGAGTCGGGTCACCGGGTTCGTAGCGCAGTCGCGCCGACCGCAGCATTGCCGATCCCTACTCACGCATGCGTGCGCACACGCACAAACACACCGGGGCTGGAGTTTTACTTACATAGTTACACATTCTTTTGTGTGTGAGGACACCCAATAATCCACCGTATCGTATGTTTGCCTCCAATTATGGATACAACTAAAATTAACAACCCCTTCAGGCGAGACACCTTTATCCAACAAAGCTCGTGGGACTTTTTGGCAGTTGTCCCCATCTGGGAGGAGATTCTCTGATATTTCCCCTGGGAGAGCGAGGTGCGATGTCACGGGGACACGCGATTGCCCACCCCGTGACCTCGTGCCCCCCGTCCCGTTGATTCCATGCACGCACAAACCAACGCGCGCGCCCACGACGTACGGATACACGCAATGGGCTGCCTGGGAAAACACGAGCCACGGAAGGGGGTCTTCTCCTCGCCTACTCGGCCACGACAGTGGCGTCTCAGAAACGACGTGCGGCCCCCCGTGTGCCCTTGCAGCGAGAGGCTCTCAGCCACTCCACCGTCCTTTACCATCGAGCGGGCAAACACTCTGCAACGTACAGACGCGCAGACACGCACGGACGCACGCACGGTCTCCCACTCAAGCGACTATTCTTAGCCGGCCGCCCTTTGTGGGCTTCTCTGCGCACACTGTACCCCGCCATGGAAACACCTCCATCACAGCTGAGGAGCAGCAGCCGGTAGGAGGGGGTGACCCCCACGCTGTTGTGGGAGGGAGGTGATCTCTTGGGAGCCGAGGTGGTGAGGGGAGAGGCGTGCCACCGTCGCTAATTCTAGACGTCGACAAGAGCGGAGGCGGAGCCCTTTCCATTACGTTAGCGCTGGGCAGTGCCGCTCACTCAATTAGCCGGGCCACGTGACAAGTCTTGGAAGCCCGTTAGGACTCGCCGCGCCGGACGGGCATGGCGTATCTCGCAGACAGCCGCTTCACGAACTGCTGTACTCCAGAACTCCCACTCGCTCGGCGGGTGACGAGACACAGGAGCCCTCTCCACATCGGTCACCTGACGCTCGAGTCGAAATATTCCACAGGAGCCGAAGCTCTTCGAGATTGCGACGGGATTGGAAATAAATCAAAGCAGTCGGGGAATGTCGTTTTCCGACGCGAGATAACGGCGGCACGGAGGGGGACGCAGCCGCGAACCGTTTGGGTGGGGGGCTGCCCACTCTCCCATCCCCACTACGCACGAAGCTGCCAGAACCCCGAGGGACCGGCCCTATTTTAGAGCGCGGCGAGCGGCTGGGCAGCTGCTTGCTCCTCCGTGCTCGCTCAGCTGGCGCAGGGGGGCTTCATTAACGAGCGACCGTCGCCCTGTCCCGACGGCACGGCTGGTCGAGCGTGACCTCTGTGCCACGAGGTCAAGGGTCACGGTGGCTGCCGATGTTAGAGGTGACCTCTTGCGACCGACAGGGTTTCTCTCCACAAATGAGCTGCGTGCGGCGCAGAGCCGATCGCTCGCAAAACCACCGCCCCGAGGGAGGGAGTCTCGTTTTTGAATGCTTCATCAATTCTCAAAACTCACGCTTTTGTGGTCAGGGGGGTTAAGCTGATGGGAGGCTGCACTCGGTGGCCCCTGCGCGAGTCGCGCAAGGGGAGGGAAGCGATCCTCTGACAGCGCGAGTTCAGACTGAACGCGACCGACCGCCTTTTAAAAAAAACGACACGGGCAGAATCTAATCGCCCGCGATTTCCTCGCGACTTAGAACAGATGAACAATTAAGGTCTTCAACTCCACAGAATCTGGTTAAACCGAGCGAGCCCGGGCAGCTCAGTGGCCACGGGGCCCACGACCGCACCTGACCTCCTACCCAATTGGACTTCACGTGTTCCGACGCGCAACGCCGGGCATTTACGTTACTCTCCGGAGACCAGCACATGCCTTGGCACGAACGACTCGCTCGCAATCTCTCCAGGGTCCAAACCCTTGCCGCTCATCACAGCTGCTTGAACAACGGCTTTGAGAGAAACGAGGGTCGGGCGAGGGATCAAGCAGGTGGTGATTCGAGTTTGATCCCTCGGTGTGGGGACAGCGCTCGGTCTTCACGAGTCTACGTGCGGTCGGAGCCGCGTGGAAACTGCGCCACACGGGGGGTGGGGGGGCATGTGGAGAAGCTGTGAGAACGATGCATGCGGAGACCAGCGGTGAAGCGGCTCGAGAGTGGAGCATGCGGTGCTGACGGCGCGACGATGCGGGCGGGCCCGTGAAAGGGCACGGCTCGACCGGGACGAGTCGCCCGCCCCCATGCATTCGTGAACACCTCCAGTCCCCCCCGGTGGTGTCGGCGAGGGATCGCCAACGACCCCTACGCTGCCTACGTACCCCCTCTGGCGTTCTTAAACACGGCGGCGTCTCGGCTGCGAGGCGAGGGAACGCGGCCTCCAGCGGCGTAGATCACGGGGATGAATGCGCGAGCGTGAGTTCAACGCGCGTGCGCGCACGCAAGTTAAGCACGCGCGATAGATGGCACAGTGAGACGGCGGCTCCAGCCGTCTCTTGCTAAAGCGCCCGTTTTTGTTTCTTTCGCACGAAAGTAATAAAAACGACTGTGTACATCGGCAATTACTTCCGCACGTAGACGTTCGGACAAAAATAACACCGCTACGTCCGAACGCTGGTAACGCGGGGAGGCTGGACCACGCGTGTTTGCACAATTGTGCACGGGCGCCTCAACATCATCATCATCATCGTCGTCATCGACTATCCCCAGGGCGCCGAGCTGCGGCGCCACTCGCGCATGTCACCGCGTGCCCGGCGCCCACACGGCGGGCCACACGGCGGGCCACACGGCGCGCGCACCTGCACCTCGACGAGCGCAGAGACAGAGAGGCGGGGGAGCTGCGTGGGCTGCAAGGGCACCGGCAGCGCAGGAGCCGCGGTTCGCCGACGAAAATCGCGTTGCCCTGTGACGTCCGAAACGGCGGCCAGAGGGAACCTCTGGTGGCACCTTGTGGAAGCTCGCTGGTGCCGGCAGAGAGGGGCATGCAATGAAAGGCCTCGACAGTCCCCGGCTCTCCCTACGGAACCGCTCCATTTGGAGAAATCGCCACTTTCGCTCTCTTTCGAAAAAGGTCGCGCGCGCGCTTCCTCAGCTTAAGTTCTTAGCCTGCAAAAGCACCACCACACTGAGTGGGCACGAGTGGGTAGGAGTGGGCGCGAGTCGGTACAAGTGGTCACGTGGACAGAAGACACGCATGGACGCACGCACCAACAGGCACTCGGGACACAAACGCAGAAGCACACACACAAGCTCGCACAGACCCACGTGAACACACACGGACATATGCAGGAGCTCACATCCATGGACGCTTGCACGAACGTACGCTTGAGCGCACACGCATTGACACACAGACGAGCTCGCACCAAGTAACCAGCACATACGAGCTTTATTTTACAGACATAAACAAAAAATCCCCTGTGGATGCTATTCAGTGCTGTTAAGAGACCACATCCAAAGACATACACAGCGCACGATGGCATGGTGTGGCCAACACCACGCCTAGCCGCCTTTGTATCCCCAGTGCTGATGCTTACACACTGCACTATGTACTCATTTTGGGCAGTCGACCTCGGAGAGGCCCAAGACCGATTCAAACATTCGCCACTAAAGTTGGCCACAAATCAAACTCTGTTGTTAGCCAAGTTTGTAGAGCAGTTCACTAACCACTACACTCCCGCTCCTTCGCAGGTAACTAGCAATGTTAGCGAGCACCTATGAAGGCCAGCACAGCACACGAGGATGTGGGTGGCCAGTATAACGTCCGGCCACCCTTGCCTCCCTAGTGGCGACGTTTACTCATCGTGCAAGGTGTTCGTATGGGGCCAAGTTGATCTATGGGAGGTCCAGGACCGGTTCAGATAATTGGCAGTAGTGTCGGCCGTGAGCAGAAGTCATACCCGGGTCGCCGGGGTGTGAAGGGCAGTGCGCCAACCCGCTACGCTGCCACTCCCCGAGACGCGAAGATCCAAAGACATTATAGCCTTAACAGAATGTTGGAGCAAGACAGACGAGCCGCTACGATCCTCTCTGCCGCTGGCATCTGGAGAGGCAGAGCTCTGCGCCGTCTCTTCCGCGGAGCGTGCAGTGCCTCCCGCCCCCCCCGCAGCCGCTCGTGAGGTCGTTAGCATAGCGGTGAATCACGAACCATTACCCTTATTACGGTGATGAAACAAACACTCACTGTATGGGTCACATTCCTGCCGTTTGCTCAACGGCACGGTGAGTGCCCAATAACAAACAGGCACACACACACGCACGGTCCCCTGTTAAACGACACTCCCAAGGCAGGCGGCCAATGGCCATTAGTGTTAGGCCGCCAATGGGGCCAGCAGAAGGACAGCTGAAGCGTCCGCCGTCACTGGAACAGGATAAGCTCATCGCCAATGCAGATTGAGCAGCTATGATGAGGGTTTGGCAAATGATCACAGTTATGTCCGATTCCAGCAGAACCCATCAGTATATTTACATACTCCCAGCATTCTCACACGCACTCAATAGGTACACTCTCAAGACGTACACTCACTCTCATGCTCATGCACACACTCACACTAACTTACACCCAATCTTATGTTACTCTCACACTTTCACTTACGTTCAAACGTACGCAATCAAACGTCCACTCAAACACACACATGTACACATTAATATATACAGCCACACACACAGCCAGCACACATGCGTGCAAGCAAACATGATGTAGGTGCAGCAGAGGGGGAAACTGAGCACACAGTATCAGCAGACGCCTTAATTCAGCTAAAGGCTTATGTCGCTGTACGGTTTTTATACATTGGATCGGGCATGTGCGCACACGCAGACACGCACACACGCCCATGCGGTCGACAGCAGAAGCATTCAGTGCGGAGGAAGATGCAAGCTCGACACAAACAACCTCAACCGCCAAAGTGGTAAAGTGGTAGTTGGACGAACGCACGGCGGAGGAGGAGGTGGGAAACGCACATCTCAATAACAACAGAACGAACCAAACCACTGCCAAAAATTCTTTTGTTTGCAAAAAAAATTAAATGGGGGGAAAAAAAAGTTCCACGGTAAATCCTCTTAATAACTCACACAATGCTTTTGTTGTTGGGCTGGGGCCTCATAATTAAGGCTCACAAAGGCCGGCTTTATTATCAAAGAATTCCAATCCATAGGCTTGTGTGATGTTAACACAAACAAAGCCCACCCTTGTATTTTCCCAGGGTGACATTTTCACTGAATCATCTCTCTGGGGGCCAAGGAGAAGCCGTTCCACCTGGTCCACAAGGTGAGCCGTCGGACAGCCACGTCAAGTAAATGGGCGGCCATGGTGCCGCCACCTCCACCGACACCCTGCCCCCCCCAGCGCTAACGCCCCTTTCTCGCGAGCAGGTCCCGGCGGGATTACCAGCGGGAGCGAGCGAGTGCACCGTGGGATGCTGCTGGGATGCAGGCCCAGCTGGCGCGAGCCGGTGGCCAGCAATGGGCTGCTCCGTCCGGTGTAGGCCGGGTCTCTGCCGCCACAGTGCTCCCTCCCTACCCTCACCCCCCTCCCACACTGCCGTGTTTATTTTTCACGTGGAAAAAAATACCCGCGAGGAAAATGTTACGTCCTTGGTTTTATTTTATGGACGAGACAAAAGAGCACTCAGCTCTGAAAATACGGGCGCTGCAAAGGTAACGTGAGAGAGGGAACCAAGGTGAGGGCTTCGGAGGTTCATAAAGCCCGACTTTATCTCCCGAATGAATGGAATCTTTATTTATACCCTTCCGCGTCACGGATCTATAGACGGCCATTTTAACCCAGGCTTCTTTCTATAAGTAGACCGATGAATGATGCACTCAGGCCCCCGGTACAAATGAGGTGTCGATGATTTTGCCCAGGCATGGAAACAGCAGCCTCCGTGCCAAGCCGCTGGCGCTTGCTTCCCCGCGCACGGCGGTGAAGAGACATCGCAGGGCGACTCCCCCTCTCCGGTTCTCCAGCCTCAATGTGTGCACCTCCACGATCGCCAAAATACCCACGAACGGTCCAAAGACTCAACGGAGAAGTTACCAAGTGCACGAAAACCGCGTCCGCCCAGTGCGGCCACAATATTCTCCCGTCCGCGCGATTGGCGTCACGTGGTCACAAGACAAACAATCCAATCGGATCTCACAGCGCAACCCCCTTCGGGCTAGAGAACGGCCCACGGAAGCAGATATCACAGAGCTACCTTGAAGATCCATTCAAATGACCTTTGTTCCGCTTACCGAGGGAACAGCAATTTGTCACCCAATCAGCCACTGAGAATAACGTCCGTCGCATGCAAGTCAAACCAATATTTCTCATTATCAGGGCTGGAATTTACAGAAGCAGACTTAACGTGACATTTTTTTTACGTGTGTGCAGTCATCGGAGACCATCCACTCGGTTTAATCGAAGGCGGCGAGCTGCCGCCCAGACTCCAGGATCTCAGCAGTGCCAGCTCAGCACCCTGACCGCAGAGCCACCTGGCCAAGCTACACTGGAACCCCCTCGCGTGACCTCCTCCACGCTGTAAGGCGGCCGTCGCCAGGTTACGCACACGAGCTGCGCAAGTCGTTGCCAAAGAGTTCAGGCCAAGGTGCGATGATTTGCCGCTTCAACCCTCCCATCTCCCAACGCTTGGCTTTACTGTTCCAAGAGGGAGGTGAGAAGCAGGCAAGGCGAGGGGGGGGGACGGTGCCTTGTTCATTTTACGCGTCTCTGTCGGCTGTTCGCACTACTACCCTGCGCGTTGTACGGTGATGCTGCTGCTCAAGCGCCACCACAGCTAATGCGCCATGCTGCTTCCTCCCCGCGGGCAACACCCACACACACATCCATCAGCCAGCCACCCGCTCCTACGAGGAGGCGTCGGCCGTGTGCATCCGGGCGTGGAGATAAATGAGGCCTGGACACCCTCGTTAATAACGGAGCGCCGCGTGCTATCGCAACCACCGTGCACAGTGTACACACGACATGGACACACTGTGCGGGTGAAAAGAAGAGCACGAGACGTTGTGTCTCTGTGCGGGAGAGGTTCATGTTGATAGCATTACACGGCACACTCACCGCTATCACCTGATCCACTCACCACGGCCACATCACCTCCCCCCCCCGTGACAATCGTACCACCCTTCCCAATGCAACCCTCACCCACCACTCGTCACCCTCGGGCCATCAGACTCGCCCGGTCGCACATTATCTATCATCGCCCACACACGTCACCCCCGCAAGCCTGCCAGAGCCGTCGTGATCAAAATTCTACTTCCAGCGCGTACACGGCACCCAACGCAGGGCCGCGTGCCACCCACCCGTAACGCACACAAGCCAGGCCGAAAGGAGCGCCCCCGTGCGAGTGTTAACACTCCGCGCTGCAATACCACACAACGGGGGAAACCCAACGCATTCCCCCGCCCACAGCCCGCGAGAACCGGCCGCACTCCGTTCTCGCGCTGGGCTCAAGGTGACCTTCGGCGAGAGCGTGGCCGCTCTCCGGCGGGTTTTCCTCTCCAAGCGCAGCCCCCCATTGCGGCCCCGTGGTGGCCCTGGCGACTGTGAGGCGCGACCGTTTTGACGGCGGCAAGGCCCGGCCGTGTGGCTTTACCGGCGACGAAATGAAACGAAAGCGCTTAGCCGCCTTTAATCTGCCATTCCGCATTTGAGCGCAGCTGCTCAGATTCTTTTAATTATTACTGCGCGTAATCTTATTTAAATGATTACTATGAGGATTGACCCGCACTCCACCCCGAGACGGGCGTTGCTGTAGCCCGGGGGGGCGACAGTGGGTGCGCCGCCCAATCGGCGGCTCCATCGTCACCACCACCGAGGTGGCGAGATGTTAACGACCTTGCCTGGTATACAGGAGGCCGTAGGCACTATCCCTACCCTGACACCTGTATATTTGGAGTCTGCGTGTCTTTCTCCCGGATGGTCTTGTGGATTTTTCTCTGGATCCTCCAGTATTTCCCTCCACATTTAGAGTTAACACGCGTTGAAGAGTATTTGGCTGCTAGAAATATCCACGTGAGAAGCCACTTCGTGGAGGTCTAATTTGTGATAGCCAGGTCGCTTCTGATAAAAACTCTAAAAAGCTCAGTGGAATTGACCTGGTAAAATAAAATATTGTTGAGCTTTAGTTTAAGCCGCCTGCTATCAGACAGCCTCGCAGGCACCTTGTGGCACCCGGGCACAAGGGGTGGCAGCCAGCTCCTGTGTGCGGTTCAACTGAGCCAGGCGTACCCGCCGGCGCGCACACCCGACCATGCTATCGGCATCACGGGAAGTCTCGCAGACCAGTGGGAGCCCTCCGTGTTGGAGAAGGCCCCGGGGGAAGCGGATATCCCGGAGCCACCTCTAAAATCCCTTCAAGTGGCTTCTGGTCAGCACAGTAGAGGGCAGCACTTTCCCACCGACTCTGCTACTGGCAGTAATGTTCATCACATGACAGTCAAACTGATATTTTTTTTATTCTCAGGATTGAAATTTAGCCAAATTAATGTTAACGGTTTTCATGTACAGTCATTGTCGACAGTTTTTTTTTTTATACGACAGGAACCCTTCTTGCTGTGAAACACAAGTATGTATGTTGAACTTCTTTCGCACCGTATGCAGCCAACCATGCTGATCAGAGGTGCGGGGGGGAAGGACAACAAACAAGTGTAATCAATGTGCCACCCAAATATAAGAAATATAAGTAGACGCTGTTTGTTTTTGGGGTTGTCTCTCCCATGAATGAAAATACTGGAAGGGGGCAGCAGCATCAACGCAGGCTGCGAGCGCAGCGCGTGGCCGAGTTTACTCGGGGCTTGGCCTTGTGCCAGGCCAAACACAAAGCGCCACCGCCGGGTGAAGCTAGCGAGTGAGTCCTTATCAGGAGAGGAGACCTCTCCTCCACTCCAATCCCAGCTGGATTTCTCTCCCCCTTGCTGCCTTTTATAGCCACCCAATCTACAAACAAAGGGCTCTTTTTTACACAGAGGAGGGACTCCCAGCTGGTCCTGCCATGGACATCAAACTTCATGGCTCCACTGTATTGTGTGGCTTTAAACTGCATAACCTTCCTTAATTAGTTTTTTTTTATAAATCCTTTTCCAAAATTGTATTCTGATTGTGCTATCGGCATCGCATCATGAGAGCAGCACAATCCTCCATGGAAGTGGATATCACAGAGGTACCTCTGGGATGCCGCCCTTCAAGTGACTTATGCTCTGCACGGTAGAGGGCGGCACTAACACCTGGCCCACCACCGACAGTAATGTTTCCACACGACCATCAAACTGATAACTTTAATTCTCAAGAGCTGGAATTAAGCCAAATTAAATGCAAAACAACATTTACCGCAAGATGTGTGTTTGTGCGCATGTAGACGTTACTGGCCACCGGGCTGGGTGTCGACTCAGCCACTCGTCACTACGTAAAGTTTGGCAACACCGAGACGAGGTTCCACATCCCCTTTGCACGCGACCGATGGGGCACTGCGGCGGTTTAGCGGAGTTTCAAGGGGCAAGGCGTGCGCTGCCGTGACAGACGACTGCAGAGACAATGCAAAGGAGGCCTCTTTCGTGTTTACAGGCAAGACTGGTTGCCTGCGGGGGGCAGGAACAGGAATCAGCCGCAGCAAACAGACTATGCGAACACAAGTGTTGCTGCCACTGTCAACCGACGAGGTAATTTAATTCTCCGGGACATCACACATCATCCTCCCAAACCAGACTGCTCCTCCCCCGCTCCCCACCCCCAACCGGGTACACGGTAACCGGCACGGCTGTGGGGAACCTACTGGATATCTGTAAAAAAGTGCTTCATAGCTCTTCGGATTCCTCCGGTCTAAATAAAGATTCTGAGCAGCGCACCCTGCTGTCTGAGCTCGGGTATCACGGCTCCCTTGGAGGTCCAGAGCGTAGCAAGCGGGGCTAGCAGCTGCTTGCCCTTCCTCTGTCTTTCTCACCCCCCTCCATGGCCAGGGGTCGCCACGGCACGACGTGTGCGCACACGCACGACACCTCGTGGTGTCCGCGAGCGCTGATGATATTTCACCGATTTATACGCGTGCACTTCATGGAAAGATAAAACAGAAAATATACCGATATATGTCTGTGTCCCCCTCCCGCCCTCAAAAAAATCTGTATAACTTCACCTGCAGGAGGTTTCCGTATTGGCACATTTGGCCAAATCTTTATTGAGCGGGGAAGCGAGAAGCCACGCACACACAAGCGTATCACGGTGCAATACTGCCACCTGCTGGCCGTGGCTGGGCTAACTTGCACAGGGTTGTAACCGCAGTGTGAGACCAATCGGTATGAGAAACCTCCCAACCCTCCCCACTGTCCACCCCGTTCCAGGGTAATCGTGGCCGCGGCTGTGCGCGCACGTAAGCCAGCACACTGTGGAGGCAGTGTGGGTCAGTGGATCACGCAAACTTTGAGAAACACCCTTTCTGTGGGTGTCGGGAAGGAGCCGTACGTAACCCTGGCTTGCCAGTAGTGCCCACAACGTGGATGCAACAAAAAAAACCCCCAGCACTGAACAGATCCACGTTGGTGCACGTGCCAAGCAGACGAGACTCGTGCTGCTGCGTTACCCGCCCTACCGATGACGTCACATTTGTGCGACCCCCCCCCCCAACGTCACGCGCCGCATGATCTCATCTCATCGCGCGGCTCGAAACGCATCGTCATTACCGCTAATTACATACATCCAATGACAAACGCCGGTCGGAAAGCGTTGCAGCATTGATGCACGTGCATGAATTGCCGTCATTGTTGACAACAACACCAGCGAGTGAGCCAGCGAGCGAGGAGCACTCACCCGGACCACGCCGGGGAATGGTCGTTGAGGGCGGCGCCACCCTGCGTGGCGCCGAGCATGCCAGGGGTGTTGGGGGTGCCCAGCAGGATGGCACCCGTCATCGCTGTGCGTTGGGGGGTGCCCAGCATCTGGGCAAGGACGGGGGGGTGTGGGGGGGGAGGCACGCCAGTCAACACACACAAGCTCTCTACAGTGTCCACACTCGACATTCAAAACGAAGGTTTTAGAATAAACTCTCTTCGGCAGACTTGCTTACTTTACAAGGCTGTAGCAGCAGTGTTTAAGGAGGCCTGAAAACAGAGAGCAAAGGAGGTATGGCAGCAGAGAGGCAGACAAGGGGGCAGAGGGTTTACAGGGAGACTGGGTGGCACATTGGCAGAGAGACTGGCAGACACTGGAGGCAGGGATGGATGTTGTCAGGGTGACGGAGACCGGGATTATGGAGGCAAGGAGGTCAAAGCTTTACTCCTGTGTGGCGGGCCGGTACTGTGAACCTTGTGTGCACAGTGAATTTCTTACGGCCACTCACACGCGTCGCATTATCGCGGTGGGAGTGGACATGGGGAGCCCTGGGCCTCGAGGTTTCCACGTGGTGGTGCAGGGTGAAGGTGGTGGTGCAGCATGCGGCCGTGCAGTGTGTGGTGGTGCAGGAGGGTGCTGCAGGTGCTGCAGGGTGAGGTACTGCCGCAGGGTGCAGTGGTGATGGTGCAGCAGGCTGTGGTCGTGCAGCAGCGTGCCATTGTGCAGCAGCGTGCTGTGGTGGTGCAGCGTGCGGTGGTTCTGCAGGGCGCGGTGGTGGTGTAGGGTGCAGTGGTCCTGCAGGGTGCCGTTGTAGTTCAGGGTGCCGTGGTAGTTCAAGGTGAGTGGTGCAGCAGGGTGTGGTGGTCCTGCAGGGTGCAGTAGTGGTGCAGGGTGCGGTGGTGCAGCAAAGTGCCGTGGTGTGCAGGGTGCCTTGGTAGTTCAGGGTGCCGTGGTAGTTCAGGGTGCCGTGGTAGTTCAGGGTGTGGTGGTCCTGCAGGGTGCGGTGGTGGTGCAGTGGTGGTGCAGTGGTGCCGCAGGGTGCAGCAGGGTGCAGCAGGGTGCCGTGGTGGTGCCAAAGGGTGCTGGCTAACCATAGGGGAGTGCGAGCTGGACTGGGAGGCCAGGCTGCCGCCAATGAGCTGAGCCTTGGGGGTGCCCACTGCACTCGTCACAAGCAGCAAGCCACCTGCAGGGGAACCCCACGTCACGTCTTACAAAAGTCCCCCGTCGTGTAGCGAGCAGCTCCGGCCCGCCCGGCACCACTCGCATGCGCTCGTCATGCCTGGTGACCGATTATGGAACAACCTCGCGGTACGTCACTGAGGTCGTTCGGTGGGGTGGGAGGGAGAACGGCCCTGACGTGTGTGGATCGTCGACGCTTTTACGAGTCGTCTCAGCGCAGTTCCATCCCTGCCCAGCGCCACGTCTCGAACGCCCTGGATTCAAGCTACGGCATAATTTTGACATTTCGTCACAACGTCCGCTCTCGCCTCCGCAATGCACGTACGTGCGTTGAACCTCTTTGCCAAACTTGCTGCAACTGGCTGCACATCGTTCACGTTTCAGCATTCCCTTTATGTCCCAAGAGCACTTGGTCTTTTCAGCACGGCACTCCCCGTCAGGGGGATAGCAGAGCGTCTTTCCTGTGTTGAACACCTCCCCCTCCTTCCCAGTCACTCCCTGAGGTGCATTCGGAGTTGCTGCCTGGTCACCCTCATTGTGGTCTCTCCTGCTGTGCACTCATCATACGGCGTGCCAGCTGAAACAACGGTGCAAGTTCTAGATTTGAAGTTTTCGTGACTGCAAGGATCCATAATCTTTGGTTCTTTCGGTAAAGTCACGTAGGTGAAATAAATAAATAAGACACTTTTTTTTCACACCTCCGTGACTTTACCGAAAGAACAAAAGAAGACGGTGCAAGCGTCTACTGCCAGCAGCAACAATCAATAAAAAACGATTCTTTAGGCTCACAGAACGTATCATTCCCACAAAACACAAGCAAACGATATGCTGTTAAATGTAGGCTGCTGGAGACAAATATACAAAGGAGACAACTTCAAGGCAAATAATACATTCTTGACTTGCATCACATCCTCAAACCCTGAAAACCATAAGAAAGCCCAGAGGCACAACGAGTTGTGTTTGTATATTGCTCCTTTTCTTCACGAACACCCGCCGAGCGTGGCTGTGGCTCCCGGCTACTGCATAGGGGCACAGCGCGGTCACTCGCAGAGGCGAGGTGCACTCAGCTGCCAACAAAGGGAGGCAATAATGGGTCACCTTGGTGATCTTAGTGCAAATTATAATCTCAGATTGCGTCTATTGTCAAGAACAGATGTAAACGCCCTCCTGGAATTGTTAAGGACAAACCCTGCCCCCCCACTACGTACACTGCCACGCATACACTGCTCTCACTGCGAAGCGATTGGACTCCTTGAATCTCGATTGGGTTCCTTGCAATCTCGTGCAATCGGTTTCTATATAATCAGCTCACAAAAACGAGACCCTTGATTTACCCAGGAAGGCCTCGCAGAGTCCCACGACTCATAAGAAGGCCCACTGGTGAACGTTGTTTGAGACGTGGGAGCTAAACGGAGAACCCCCAAGCATACGAGGGAACGTTAAAAACTCCGGACACATGGATTCTATAATATCTCGTTATTTCGTCGTCGCCTGGCCGCCTCGCAGCACACCGAGACAAACGTCTATGCAGCAAGGGAGCCCTGTTGTTGTAGCACGAGCCAATATTAGGCCACTGGAGCGATGCACTTTTAAATCTAAATTGAAATGTGTTTTCCTTTAGAACTGCATTTTGTGGTTAGTTTGTTGAACTTCCCCCCGTACCTCCGATTAGCACGGTTTTAGGAATGGTGCGAAAGTTCAACATACGTACGAGCCGTTCACACGCGCAAGGCCTCCACTGACAGGCGTGTTCGGTTTTTGCGGGAGAGGTACTCGGGGGCACATGGTCACCACTTCAGCACGCAAAGGCACGACGAGAGGGACGACGCAGGGGTGGGATAGGGGGCAGCCGACGACCGTGCCTCACTCACCCTTGGTTGGGCTCAGATTCTCCACGAAGTTTTTCAGTTCCCCATTCTTGTCAAAAAAACTGACCTGGACCAGTCAAACGACAACAACGCCAATATTACCGCAAAATATTTCAAAGATCTTCATCTACAGCCCCCTTTGTCAATCCACTGCCGGATGAAGGCCTTGCCACAGCGTGTCGGGATTGTTGTCGCTGTACGTCACCAGGCTGGTCAGTGCGGGTCGGTGTAGGGCACAGGGGAATGTAGAACCAGGACGGTTCCGATATCACTCGCCACTGATGTTAGCCGTGGCTCGAACTCAGGTCACCAGGTTTGGAAAGCAGCGTGCCAACAGGCACAGATGCATGCGGCGACCAACCCTAAAGTGCGATGCTCGTTAGGTCAGATAACGCAAAAAGCTGTTAAACAAGTACAACTATCTTCGTACAAGACGTAGGGGGGGGGGTGATCCACGTGCTGGAATAGGGCCACTGAAGTCTGGCAGACTGCTCCGTCTGGTGGAAGGAAGCCTCATTACTGCCACCGACCAGGCTCCCGTGGGCACCAGCCAGCGTCCCAATCAAGGCCATGGTCTCCATCAACCCAATTAGGGACGATTGCAACTGCCGAGTTCATCCTCTGCACACGTGACGAGCGACACAAGCTTGTACTCCTCGTTGTGATGCAATGATTTGTCGTAATTTGGAGTAACAAGAGATGATGGGGAATAATAGCAATTTTCTATACTTTTGAGGCATAAGCAATTAGAAAATAACAGTTACTACCCAGGAACAAAAATCGTGTTACATAGTGGTAGTTTTTTTTTACGTGGTCAATGTAGTGCCTCTTTTGGCTGCAGGGACAGGACAAACGACTCTTACGCGAAGGGCTCAATGCGTGTATCATAGGCGTTAAGAATCTGTTATATTCGATGGACCAATTCGTCACTACAAGCCCAGCTAGCGGTTAAGGCTCCACCTTGGGCTCTCCCGCTGTGTTGCGTGGTCCCGCGCGTTGTTCGTCACGGCGTCCAACGTTTCTCTCTGCGTGCTGGGAGCTTACGTAGGAACCGAAGCACACGCCGCACGACCCCTAACCACGTGGTATGGAGGAGCTACAACAACTTCCAAGGTGGTGCCACCGCGCTGCCGTTCGATTCCCCACTGCCCTGCGCGATCACAGGCACTTGCTCGCCACCTCGCGGCCTTGTTCGGCTGGGCGATGCCATCTCCCTCCAACGAGGCTTCGTTGCCTCGGCGTCTCCCCGGATCAGTGGCACTATGGGTCACAGCTTTACCCCCGTGCGGCGGACCGGTACCTTGAACCTCGTGTGCCTAGTGAATTTTTACGGCCGCTCACACGCGTGGCATTATCGCGGTGGGGGTGTACGGGAAGCCCTGGGCCTCGAGGTTTTCACGCTAAACGTGATTTTACGGTTGACTGCAATGCGGTCAATCACCTGATGGCGATGAAACGCAAACCTTAAGTTTTACTCGTGCTCATTTCCCGCCCGGCCACAGCAAACATCCAGCAGTGACATCTGCGGGCTGTGGTCAGGCCAAAATACGACCATCAAGTAACCCGCAACGCCTTAAATCTATTCAGACAGGAGAACTTAAGCATGGTTGAGCCTGGTTAGCACTTGCATGGGTGACCACCAGGGCTTGCCAGGCGCTGTAAGAGTGGGGCTGTGAGGTGGCCAGCCGTTGGTGGTATTGAGTATCACCCTCTCTCGTGTGAGTTTTCGCCAGGCACTATGCTTAGAACCAAAAAGTCAAGCTTCATAGAATGGAATTGGCCAAACACTCCAATACAGAAGCTTTGTAAATGTCCTGACACTCAGGGAGGCTTTTCTGGATAAATGAAAGAATAACCTCTATTTTATGAAGCTCCTTTCATATTGAATTATCTCAACGCGCTGTACGCAAAAATAAAACCACAATTACAAGTATAGATACAATCAAAGTGAAATAGAATGCTGAATATGAATAGAAAGCTGATAACAATGTCAATAACTACAATTGAAATGTCAATAACTACTCGAATTTACAATAAAATTACTATAATAAAAGGGAATAATTTTAATTACTGAGTAATCTAATCAGAGATTTTTTAAACATCTTAAGTTACGAGTAAAGCCTGCAGTACAAATTGGTGAGTTTTAAGACAGTGATTTAAAAAGTGAAACACTCAGAATCCCGAATGAAATTTTGAGACCAGAATCAAGCAGATCTCTAAGTTTTTTGCAGTGGTGTATATAAAACTCGAGCAGATCGGTGAGATGTTTAAGGGGCCAGCTCATTCAAGACCTTAAATGTGAGAAGCTGAATCCTGAAGTTGACTCTGTACTTTACAGGGAGCCAGTGTGGGGATGAAAGAATGGGAGAGTGATATGGTCACACGATTTAGATCTGGTTAAAACCCAGGCAATATATTGTAAATATATTTAAAACACTTTTAGAAACGCCAGCAAGCAAGACATTACAGTAATCCAACCGAGATGAAATGAAGGCATGCACCATCCTCTCAGCATCAGGAAGGGACAGCCTAGGTCTGAGTCGAGCTATGTTGTGTAAATGAGAAAAAAGGAAATTTAGGCAATATTACGAACTGATTATATGTTTAGCTACGTGTATATCCCTTGATTCGCGATATATAAATCGAATGTGTAAAAAAAATCAATATTTTTGGATATTTATAATTCAATGAGCTTAGAGGACTCCTGCATCCACCGTGGTTGTGCATGTATGTTGCTGCGTGGGTCTGTGTGCGCGTCTGTGTACGATTGTGAGTGCCTTTGTCTTTGGACGTCTGTGCACAAGTCAAATCGTCTGCTGTGCTTGCGGGAGCCGCACGCCCCAGACGGAGACCGCGCACAAAGCGCCGATAAGCCGAGACACCGCGGCACGTCGACACCACCGCGAAAGCGGCGTGGGCTCAAACCAATTACACCGCATCAATGATCGCCGCCAGGCCGGGCAAGGTAATCTCACCATTCACGCGGGGGGGGGCGGCCAGGCAGGAGGGCACGCGCGGGCGCAGGCTCCCACGGAGGCCCACCGAGGGAACCCCATTCCCGGGAGACGGCGCCTGCAAAGTTTAACGTGAGCCGTCCTCCGTCTCCATCTCACTCTCCCATGCTCGCTCTATTGACGAGGCAGTTGGATCACCGTGTCGGGAGGCTCTGGGCGTGACCTCCCCTCACCTTTCCCGGTCCTCGCCCCCTCACAAATCAGCTGGTTGTGATTTAAGCCTGTCCGCTCTGCACCCCCACAAGCAACGTCTTCCATGGGCGCTCTCTTTATTCTAGTGCCCTGTGCTCATCATCACCATCCGCCACGGTCAAACCACTTCTGAATGAAGGCTTCCCCAAGCCGCCACCATCTCCCGTTTTCTAGCGATGTGACAATACACCCGAGCCGATGTTATAGGTGGCTGTCTTCTCGGCATACGTTCTATTCCTTGGCACCCGCTCCGTTATACGATTCTTGACCATCGGCCACCATCGTCCCTTCCGACCGTGACGTGCTCTGCCCAAGCCCACTCACTTTTCGTATGCGAAAAAATCCCTGGCTGGGTTTGCGTCTTGTCGGCTATGCGAGCGAGCTCGGCGACTGTTTTAGACGTAGCCTCATTGCGGAGCGGCCGACGACAGCGAGAGACAATTAACGGCCAGGCTTTACAATTTTAAAATCGATTAGATTAAAAATGTACTTCTTTAGAACTGCTTTATGCGTTTAGTTTGTTGTCTTTCCCCTGCATTTCCGACATGCACGGTTGGCTACCTACGGTGCGAAACATTTTCAACATATATAGGCCAAGAGAAACAACGTGGAAACAATCATTAATTTCCACTCAAACGGTTCAAAAATCTATGGTATGATCATATCAGCTTACCCTTACGTCTGGTACACATTCGCGACCACCTTTGTTTTGTTCACAGTAATACCTCTTACGTGTCTGTTTTACGGCAGCACTATTGCCAAATGTGGAGGTTGTTATTTTGGCTTTTCCACAACTGGCAATGTCGTAAACGTATTTGCTGAATACGTTGCCACGTGATTTACGGATGTTGTTAGTCACGAGAGGGCCCCGGGTCACTTCAAATGACGCTCGCCATCGACGCTGGCCGGGGTTGGGAATCAAATACAAGTCGGCGGCTTCATAGCGCGGTGCGCTAACCACTGCACCACCATTCCCCAAGTCACGTTATTGAGCCAGAACTCAATCATTCAAGTCACTTGTTCACTTTTGGTCGTTTGCCTCCTTGTCACTCATCTGTCCCTACTGCCATGGTTTCTGTTCCCATGAGCTTAACTCATTGCTTCCTCTGACTGTGCCGAGTACTCGGTCTATCAGACACCGACTGTTTGGACTCATCCACGCGGTGTTCGACAACCACCACACACTGCAGGTCAAAACGCTTCTTCCATTTCCTTCCTCACACGGCTCCACTTTGGAATTGCTCCAATTTGGGCTGGTGCTTAGAAAGGGATGATAAATGTTCCAAGCATACATCCGCCTATGGTTTCTTAACGATAACACAGCATAGTAGTAGGTTTTGACCCTTTTAAACTGGTACAAAACTGACACCTTTTTTCAAGGCATCATGTTTGCAATAAACACAACACAAGTAGTCAAAAAAGCAAACATAAAGAAGCAACTCTGATAATGATAATAATATGCACTGTCCTTGAAGTTGTGTGGACCAATCAACTTCAAGGACAGTGCATATTATTATCATTATCAGAGTTGCTTCTTTTTGTTTGCTTTTTGACTACTTGTGTTGTGGTTATTGCAAACATGATGCCTTGAAAAAATGTGTCAGTTTTGTACCAGTTTAAAAGGGTAAAAACCTACTACTATATTTTGCCACTGGTAAAAGAGATCTCATAGGATAACACAGCAGCTGCAAAGAATCCCTGGGAAAGGTGGAAAGATGCCTAACACCCCCCCCCCCGAGACCACGAACCCCCCCTGCCCCCCCACACCACAACGCCACCGGGGGTGGAGGGGGGCACAGCCGTCGCCAAGTAGCTCACATCTTTGGACATGTTGCCGCAGTAGGACGCCACCGCGCGCTTGCAAAATGTCACGGCGCCGTTTGTCTTCAGACATCGATCGATTTACAGCGGGTGCCTCGGTCTCTCCATAGCCATCGTCCTGCGGAGAAACAAAACCAGAGAAAGGGCTCGAGTTAAACTTCACTCCGATCGTGTCGGTATCGAGGCAGCGAGCGACACCAGCACGCACGTGTTGCAGGTGTGAGCAGTGCTCAGCACGAGGCGTGCCAGAGCCGCGTGGATTTTCAGTAAAGTAACGAAACAGACTCCTGTGCATTGTTCCCATCATCAGCCATGCTCAATTCACTGCTGGATGAAGACCTCGGTAAGCGTCATCATCTCCTCTCGGTTCGGTAATGCAACAAAATCCACCTAACACCGGCACGCGCTCAGATTTCATCGTTCCATATCCGCTGTGGGCATACACTCTCGGGTGCGTTCTCCTTTGGCTGCCATTCTGCCCTTAGTCTCGACCACCGGCCATCGCCCCTTTTAGCCGTGACGCGTCCTGCCCAGGTCCAACTACTTTTCCTAGCAGTCAAAATTACACTTTTAATCTGCCCACTCTCCACCCAAAGTCTTCCCTTTTCTGTCTCTCGGTGTAATTCCACGCACGCAGCTCTCCGTGCTTCTTTGCGCACATTTCAGCATTGTTTCTTGGTGTGTTACGTCTGCTCAATCATTCACTGTCGTGGTAGCCGTGTGACCACCACGGTTGTAAAGCAAAAGACACCTTGACTCACAACAGTGCCCAAGGGTTCGTATCCTGCACAGATTATATGGGGGCCCCAATCATTTACACGCCAAGCGAGGGCAGATAATATCTTGCGTAGGTTCCTGCAGTCAACATCGGTCTCTCGTTTTCTGTGATGATCTTCCCGTTGTTCACAAACCCCGTGGGCTCTCCCGCCACAAGCCGAAGGTGAACGCAGGCATTGAGCAAGTGCTCAATGTGGACAAACGGCCTCCTCGCACGCACAGAATCAAACAATTTTTTTCTGTTGTGGGATTTTTTACGCGCTCACAATCCTCAACCCGTACTACGCGCATTCCACAAGTGCTTTTAATGACCGTCAATGAAGGCTGTGGAACTATGTGTACTTTTGAAGAGACACCGCACACACACTTTGTGGCTGACAAGTGAATTACACTGTTCCTGGGTAGTAAGTGTTATTTTCTAATTGCTTATGCCTCAAGTATAGAAAATGGCTATTATTCCCCACAAACTTTTCTTTTGTGACCAGGACTTTATGTGAAGGAATGAAACAAGTGCACACATTTTCTCATTGAAAATAGGTACATTTCTAAATATCACTGTTCTGGTCACAAAAGCAAAGTTTGTGGGAAATAATAGCAAATTTTTGTACTTTTGAGGCATAAGTAATTAGAAAATAACACTTACTACCCAGGAACAATTTTTATTACAGTGTTATTAAACTCAGTATTTTAAGGCTCTGCTCCAAGGTAAAGGTTGGTGGTCAACTTGAGTTTTAGTGTCACGGAAACAGCTCGAATACTCGCCCCGACTCCCACTTCCTCCGTGGAGTATTCAACCAAAACACCCCCAGCACACCACATCAAGCACGCCCAACACACCCCTAGCACACCACACCACATCAAGCACACCCAACACACTCCTAGCACACCACACCACATCAAGCACACCCAACACACTCCTAACACACCAACACACCCCGACACCCAACACACTCCTACACCCAGCACACCACATCAAGCACACCCAGCACTCACCACACCAACACACTCCTGCACACCACATCAAGCACACTCAGCACACCACATCAATCATACTCCTGCACCCAGCACACCAACACACTCCTAGACCTAGCACACCAACACACCCCTAACCAAGCACACCACCACCCTCCTACACCCAGCACACCAACACACCCCTACACCCAGCACACCATACCAACACACCCAGCACACCAACACACCCCTACACCCAGCACACCACACCAACACACTCCTGCACCCAGCACACCACATCAAGCACACCCCTACACCCAGCACACCACACCAACATCCCCAGCACACCACACCAAGCACACCCCACCAACACACCCAGCACACCACACCAAGCACACCCCACCAACACACCCAGCACACCACACCAACACTCCCTGCACACCCCACCAACACACCCAGCACACCACACCACACCAACACTCTCAGCACACCCCACCAACACACCCAGCACACCACACCAACACACTCCTGCACCCAGCACACCACACCAACACTCCCAGCACACCACACCAACACACTCCTACACCCAGCACACTACAGCTCCTAGCACACCACATTGCATATTCAAGCACATCACATATCAAATAGATTGGAGACCCAGCACATCAAACAGTCCATCATCACAGCACCCAGCATATCACATCACACACCCAGCACATCAAAGTTAACATCGCACACCCAGCACATCACATCGCACACCCAGCACATCACAAAGTTAACATCGCACACCCAGCACATCACATCGCCGACGTCCCCCGTAAGTTCATGACTCGTTGCACCCCCTTTTGAACTTCGCACTCGCGGTCCTACACAGGGGCCCCCTTTTCTGCGAATGAAGAACCCCTTTACCCCCTTGTCTAGGAGGGATATGGGGTTCATTCGGGATGAAGAAAAGGGGCCTCCTTCGCTTTGCAACAACACTGGGACCCGGGCCCTCTAAGGCGCCGCCATTTGACAAGAGCGGCGACAGACGGAGGCGGGAGACGAGGGTATGGGACGACACCGGGGGTCATGGAGACGAGGTTGGGGGGGTCAGGGAGACGAGGGGATAGGGGAGACCACGAAGGTACGAGGGGGGGGGGGGGGCAGAAAGACGAGGGAATAAGAGCAGCAAGGGGGACCCGGGGGAGACGAGGAGATTGCGAAACGAGACGAGGGGGAAGATGGAGGAGACGAGGCCAATGGGGGTCCCCACGTGGGAATGGGGGGGGGGGGGGTCGAGGGAACGATGGGAGAAGATGATGATGAAGATGATGATGATGGTGGTGGTTTTGAATGAGGCTCATTAAAGCGGCGTGGCGGTGATGGCGGAGACGACAGTGGTGGCATGGCGCGGGCGGTTCGGTAAAGAAAAGGAATCTCGTAATTAAGATGCCGAAGACGACGTTGGCGACGATGTTGATGGCGATGATACAGATGATAGTTGTCGAGGACGATGCGAGTGATGGTGTTTTAATGGGACTACGGTTTCACGATGGTGTTGCTAAAGACGATGCCGATAATAAACGGGTCGCAGTCACTGTGCTAATTACTTTGCAGTGATGTGAATGATATTAGTGAGTTTATCGATAATCACGATGTTGACTATGGTTCTGCTGGTTGATATCTGCATTCGTTATGTTGCAGATACTATGGATCATGTTAATTCTAACGATATGTTAGGACGTGATATGGATGTTGAGGTGCAAACAGTCGATGTTAGCGCTGTTTAAGTTGCTGCTGCTGATGATAAAGTTGTTAATTCTGCCGATGTCTCACGATGGTGATCGTGGTCGCGAACCCGACACGACTGCGACGCCGCTGCCGTTCCCGCGTTTAGCGATGGCATCGAAGGCTGCCGCCGATGCTGCTCAAGTAGATTTCGTTGACCACGACGACGATGATGGTGGTGGTGAAGTTGTTGATAAACTCGAGATGGATGGTTTACACGATGGTGGGTAACATCGATGCCCCTCAACAATCACCGCTGAAGTACGGTAGAGGCCCGCTGTTGCCCTCGATGATCCCGATACAAACGATGCTGGTGATGGTGCTGATGGTGATGGTGCTGATGGTGGTGATGCTGATGGTGGTGATGCTGATGATGGTGGTAATGCTGGTGGTGATGATGATGATGGTGGTGAAGATGATGATGCTGATGGTGCTGATGGCGGTGATGGTGATGATGGTGGTGATGATGATGGTGCCGCTGATGCTGGTGATGTGGCCGCGCTTCTTTTGTGACCCCGCGCCAGGCCTCGTGCTGCCCTCCCCACCTCCTCGTCGCGGGCGGCACCTGAGCGAGTGCGGCGGCGGCGGTAGTGGGGGAGGTGGTGTGAGGTGGTGGTGTGGGGTGGCCCCCTCGGGCGGCAGCCGCTTGCAGTCCGCCCGCCCGCGCAGAACGGCCGTGCTCCCGCCTGGTATCCCCCCCCTCCCCCCCCAGCCGCCGCCGTGGGTATCCCCCTCGGCCTCTCCCACCCCCTGCCGTGGCTTCCCCGGTCTCTGGGCGCCGCTGCCCGCCTCGCTCTCCCCAAACTCCGCGGCGGCGGCGGCAGCAGCAGCGGGAGGAGGAGGAGGCCGCGCGTCAAATCGGTATTTGGCGGCGCGCGAGTAAACCGCGCTCCCATTGGCCGCCGGCCGCGTGACGTCACGGGCCGCGTGACGCCGCCGGCCTGCGCCGCCTCCTATTGGTCCGACGGCGCCCCAATGAGCCGCGGGCGTCTTTAGGGCGCCGCGTCCCATTGGCCGAGAGCGGCGGAGGGACGCGCGCCGTTTTCCCGCGCTCCGGACTAGTTGGGCGGGCGGGGGGCGAGGGAGGGGGGAGAAGGGGGGCGGGGCGGGGCGAGGGGAAAAAGGGGGCGGGGCGAGGGGGTAAAGGGGGCGGGGCGGCGAGACCCGCGTGTGCACTCTGACCTCGGGGTCTAACCCTCACCCCGTGTGCTGTACTCGTAACGAATTGGCATGTTTCTTTACATGACAACCCTGAACTAATTGGCTGTGTGGGGTGGTGGCGGGTTTAACGACACATTTATATTCACGCGATCTAACTACAAAAACTTCGATTATTATGGATCCTTAAGTCCAGCGAGCCGTCTTCAGTGCTGGGCACACCACGTGACTCCCACGTTCTCCCAAGACGCTTGTCCAGCGCGGTCGAGCCACGCCAAGAACTGCGACCTCCTTGTGGAGACTGCTGGGGGCTCCCTCTGTGGAGGCCAATCAGCCAAGCGGCATTTCGGGGTGCGCCTTATCCCTACTCAGACGGGCACCCATAATACAGGTTATTTTGTACTATGAGACCTCCTTTACCAGTGGCAAAATATCGTAGTAGGTTTTTACCCTTTAAACTGGTACAAAACTTGACACCTTTATACAAGGCATCATGTTTGCAATAACCACAACACAAGCAGTCAAAATGCAAACAAAAAGAAACAACGCCAAAAGGCGTCATCTGGTCCAACACCAATGGAGACTAGGCTCTAAGGAAAGCTGTCTCGGGTGTGGACCAATCAACTTCAAGGACAGTGCATATCATTACCATTATCAGAGTTGTTTCTTTTTGTTTGCATTTTGACTGCTTGTGTTGTGTTTATTGCAAACATGATGCCTTGTATAAAGGTGTCAGTTTTGTACCAGTTTAAAGGGTAAAAACCTACTACTACTAGGTTATTTTGTGTTTGGGTTACATCGCGTAAATATAAATGTGTCGTTAAACCCGCCGCCATCCGACACGGCCAATTCATTAAGGTTTGTCACGTAAACAGAACGTGGCAATTCGTTACTCGTCTTGTGACATCGCGGACATCACTGTAATGCCGGCTCTAGAGAGGCTCCACGTGCGATGTACCCACATCGCGGACACCCCGCACATGCGGGTGCAGTATCGGCCCTAGAGGGGCTCGGTGAGCGCCGAGTCGTAGCGCTGAGTGGCACCACGCGTGGCGTGCAGTGCCGACCCCTACAGGATGGGGTGTGAGAGTTTCGGCCAGGGAATGGGGTTACTATAGGCCGTGGCACTCTGGTTGACCCCGGAGTACACGTGACGGGTAAAGTCGACACAGGGGCCCCAAGTGGTGGCTAGGGGTGGTCACGTGTCGGGGCGAGATCCTGCTCGAGGATTCGAGAAGGTGGTCGTGGCCAAGGGCGGGGCCAGCCACGACCAGTGGGGATATAAGCCGGGTCCCCAGAGGGACCAGGTTCAGCCTTGCTGTTGTCATCTTGAAGATCTAAGTTCTACGTCCGAGAAGAGTCACCAACACGTGGACCTGGACCCAAGCTGGGGTCCTGTCCGTTGTAGCTACTCCCAGTGTGATTCGTGTAGTTAGTCTGGTGGTCCACCACCATAGGGTGTAGTTAGCCTGGTGGTCCACCACCGTAGGTTATCTGGTGAAGGGGCAGTTACCCCTTTATGTTGGTATCAATAAATGTGTTGCCTCCAAAGAGTGCGTCTGTGACTCAGTTGAACTCACTACACTAGTACAGCACACCGGTGTGTTGGAGAGCAAATCCACAACATTTACAAACTGAGTACGACGTTTCGCCAATAATTGCAACAAGCATCATCAGGCGGACAGCCAGATGGGCACGTCGTCTCCTAGGGTCGGATAGCATCTTTAACACACGCAAAAAACTGCATTTGCAACGACAAAAAATCCACATTGTATTGTCACGCCACGTGGAGACCCTAGCCGCACACGAACCCCCGTCAACCCAACTTCACTCGGCGTGGACCTCCCGATGGATCACACCCAGGTCCACCTCGAACACCCCCCTCCCCCCCGCAGCCAGAGCCATCAATCACCCCGCGAGAATTCGCCCCACTCGTAGCAGCAGCAGGAGCAGCAGCAGCAGCTTCCCTTGCACGAAGCCGGCGGTACAGGCCGAGCCGCATTTTTAACTCTCGCTCCTACAGCAATTACCAAAGCAGCAAGCAGGGAATTCTACACCACCGGGCACAATGGAACGGCCAAGAGGTGCCCAGCTGTGGATAAAGCCTGACTCGGATACTCCTGCAGAGAACAATGCGGGGGGCTTTGGCAAAGCGGAGCAGGCGTTGGCACATTGGTTGGGGCGACACGACCCTTGTCCCGTGCATCTTTGACTGCTGCCCTTCAGCGCAGCGGGCTTGTCCGTTGGGACGTAGAGGGCGTGAAAGCTGAAAGGGGTTAAGGGGCCGTCCATAAATGACGTCACGCACCTAGGGGGGATCAGACATTTGTGACGATGTGTGACGAGGGGGGGGTTGAGAAATGTGACGTCACATCAAAATGCGCAACTTAAATTAAATAGATAACACGTTCTACTTCATTAAATCGACTTTTTAATAAATTCTTTCTCCTAGAACATCAGAGTGCAGCGCCACATTAAATACGCACTACAATGACAATAATTCAAATCGATTTGAAGCATGTTTTATTTTGGGGGGGGGACAGAGCTTTGTGACGTCATATTTGAGGGGGGGTCTGACTTTTGTGACACTGTGTGACGACGGGTGGGGGGGGGGTCAAAAATCGTCCAAAATCTCGTGACGTCATTTATGGACGGCCCCTAAGGGTACTTGGTTTACATATTACTACAATGCACACCTTCATGTCTGTTTAATGTTTCTGTAACTTAATTGTTATTGTGCCAATTATCATTCTAAAATCACTTGCACGACAGGAAATGTTGTATTTAACATTTGATTTGCAATTATTGTTTTGCCTTTTGGGTTTTTGCTTTCGTCGTTTTGATGAAGCGGGTCACTCTTGCAAATGTGACTTTTGCCCCGGTCTTCCTGAGCTCGCAGCGGCTAAACAACAATCGACTTGACTGGACGTGCAGCCTTTCGGCTGCCGACAAGTTTTATTTTAGACAGGCCCCCACAGCAGCAGCCCTGGGCTAGACAAGAATGAGCTGCTGCAGCAGCAGTGGTAAGTGGCCGGCCTCCAGTAAACATGAGAATCCTGCAGGCCGCTTCGCCGGCTCAACTCAGTCCAGTATGGGACCCACGCCATCAGGATTCGATGTTGTAGGTCTCCGAGCTCCATGACTAAAACATTTTAATTTCCGCGAGACCGACTCAGGCGAACGGGGTTAAATCGCCAGGAATTTGGCCGTTTTTTTTCTTCAGATCTCAGATAGCTCGACAGGGTTGAGCCCTGGATCGTGATCAGATGGGCGACCACCTTGCATGATATACAGTGAGGGAAAAAAGTATTTGATCCCCTGCTGATATTGTACGTTTGCCCACTGACAAAGAAATGATAAGTCTATAATTTTAATGTAGGTTTATTTGAACAGTGAGAGACAGAATAACAACAACAAAATCCAGAAAAACGCATGTCAAAAATGTTATAAACGGATTTGCATTTTAATGAGGGAAAGAAGTATTTGACCCCTCTGCAAAACATGACGTAGTACTTGGTGGCAAAACCCTTGTTGGCAATCACAGAGGTCAGACGTTTCTTGTAGTTGGCCACCAGGTTTGCACACATCTCAGGAGGGATTTTGTCCCACTCCTCTTTGCCGATCTTCTCCAAGTCATTAAGGTTTCGAGGCTGACGTTTGGCAACTCGAACCTTCAGCTCCCTCCACAGATTTTCTATGGGATTAAGGTCTGGAGACTGGCTAGGCCACTCCAGGACCTTAATGTGCTTCTTCTTGAGCCACTCCTTTGTTGCCTTGGCCGTGTGTTTTGGGTCATTGTCATGCTGGAATACCCATCCACGACCCATTTTCAATGCCCTGGCTGAGGGAAGGAGGTTCTCACCCAACATTTGACGGTACATGGCCCCGTCCATCGTCCCTTTGATGCGGTGAAGTTGTCCTGTCCCTTTAGCAGAAAAACACCCCAAAGCATAATGTTTCCACCTCCATGTTTGACGGTGGGGATGGTGTTCTTGGGGTCATAGGCAGCATTCCTCCTCCTCCAAACACGGCGAGTTGAGTTGATGCCAAAGAGCTCCAATTTGGTCTCATCTGACCACAACACTTTCACCCAGTTGTCCTCTGAATCATTAAGATGTTCATTGGCAAACTTCAGACGGGCATGTATAAGTGCTTTCTTGAGCAGGGGGAACTTGCGGGCACTGCAGGATTTCAGTCCTTCATGGCGTAGTGTGTTACCAACTGTTTTCTTGGTGACTATGGTCCCAGCTGCCTTGAGATCATTGACAAGATCCTCCCGTGTAGTTCTGGGCTGATTCCTCACCGTTTTCATGATAATTGCAACTCCACGAGGTGAGATCTTGCATGGAGCCCCAGGCCGAGGGAGATTGACAGTTCTTTTGTGTTTTTTCCATTTGCGAATAATCGCACCAACTGTTGTCACCTTCTCACCAAGCTGTTGGCGATGGTCTTGTAGCCCATTCCAGCCTTGTGTAGGTCTACAATCTTGTCCCTGACATCCTTGGAGAGCTCTTTGGTCTTGGCCATGGTGGAGAGTTTGGAATCTGATTGATTGCTTCTGTGAACAGGTGTCTTTTATACAGGTAACAAGCTGAGATTAGGAGCACTCCCTTTAAGAGTGTGCTCCTAATCTCAGCTCGTTACCTGTATGAAAGACACATGGGAGCCAGAAATCTTTCTGATTGAGAGAGGGTCAAATACTTATTTCCCTCATTAAAATGCAAATCAATTTATAACATTTTTGACATGCGTTTTTCTGGATTTTGTTGTTGTTATTCTGTCTCTCACTGTTCAAATAAACCTACCATTAAAATTATAGACTGATAATTTCTTTGTCAGTGTGCAAACGTACAAAATCAGCAGGGGATCAAATACTTTTTTCCCTCATTGTAGGTGTTTTATAAACGTGTAGTGACTGATAGCGTCACTACTGCACGTATACACACACACACGCACACGTGTGACGTCACTATGCAGGGGAGCGTCACTACCTCGCGGATCTACACACACACGCAAGACGTCATCCCATCTGGAGGCGTCTGGAGGCGGGAATGACGTCAGGGCTGGTTGAGGACTCGGGAGGCCGGAGGTGAGGCCACAGGGGGTGGTGTGAGGCCGTGGCACTCTGCGTGATCCCGGCCGGACACGTGACCGAAACCCGGTGGGGGCCGGGGGCCCGGGGAGCACCTTTGGGGGCACGTGGACAGCCGAGGGGTTTCGGAAAGGTTTCTCGAAGGAAGGCGTGACCGGGGGAGGGCCAGGACACGCCGAGGCCGATATAAGCGGCCTCATCTCTATGCTCGGGGCTGTTCGTGTCAAGAATGGAAGAGGCATCGTGAAGGCATCTCAAGAGAAGAGTCAAGCCTCCAGTCAGCGGCCCAGCCAGTAGCCCTGCTGGCTGAGTCACGCTAATGTATCGGAGAGTCCGTATATAGAGAGTGCTGGTGTGTGTTAGTTAGAATCGGGCCGGTGGTTAGCACCACATTTAATAGAACGTTGTGTTAACAAATAAAGTGTCTTCTTAGTTCTTTTGGTAAAGTCACGTAGAAGGGAAATAATAAAATAATTAAAATAAAACATAAAATAATTATCACGACGATTCGGCCACAACGCAAGCAGCCGTCCTAAGGTGAAGAACAGGTCTGTCGGGAAGACAGCGTCTGAATGAAACACCACCAGGCCTGGAGCGTATATTTAAGCTGGGTTGGAGGGGGAAGAGCGCCTTGGCAAAATAATTTGCATATCAAGAGGAATTTAGCATATTTATGTGAAATGCAGATATGGGATTAGTCACTACTTGTGAAATGCGTAGGAGGTGGGCGGGGGGTTTCAAAGTCATATTATGCCCGTGCATTATGCAGGATTAGCAGCATCAAAGGGAGGGGATAGGGGTAGCATTAATAAAGGGAAGGAATGTTAATAGTATGTAGCTGCAGTAACTAAACCACCACGTAAAAAACTAAAGTATAAACTACATAGTATCATCAGTATACTAAATATACTTTCCAATAAGCTGAGCTACTAACAGTAAGTAATACATTACAATTCTATGTCGCAAAAAATATATGCTTCCAGCTAAACTTTTTTCTCTTACATCACACGCGTCTACCCCGTACTATATACTGCCATAGACAAACCCAACATTAAATTAAATACTGTATTACTATACACCACCCTATACCTTCGACTATACATTGTAATATTACACTATTATTCTAATAAAGGGGGGTGGGTAGAAGGAAAGCGTGACCGGGGGAGGGCCAGGACACGCCGAGGCCAATATAAGCGGCCTCATCTCTATGTTCGGGGCTGTTCGTGTCAAGAATGGAAGAGGCATCGTGAAGACATCTCAAGAGTCGAGCCTCCAGTCAGCGGCCCAGCCAGTAGCCCTACTGGCTGAGTCACGCTAGAGTCCGTATATAGAGAGTGCTGGTGTGTGATAGTTAGAATCGGGCCGGTGGTTAGCACCCCATGTAATAGAACGTTGTGCGCCTAATGGAGCCCATTACAAACGTAACTACAGTACTTATTCACCAGTTAAAGCCCACTGAGCTATTAACACTTTTGCAGAGGCGACCTGTCCACACATATCACAAGTGGGCATACATTTATCCAGGGCTTAATTGTAACTTTCGGACTCGCCCCTGCTGGGCATATATGAAAAAGAGCTTTATAGCTCATCGGATTCCTCCAGTAAAAATAAACACTGATTCTGCTGGATCTGTCCAGGTCGGTCACCCAAACACACTCCTGCGGAGGGAGCTGGTAGGAACGTTGGGTTGCTCGGTCAATGGCCAGGGTCAACGGCGGCGTGGTGTATTCCGCAAATATGCCCGACTGTGAGGGCGGGCACAAGCCGGCGTGAGTAGGTTAAACGTTGAATTTTATAAGGGCACCACGGGGTGACCAGCCCCTCCCCTCCCCACCCAGCCCCACCCTCCCCACCCAGGCCCTCCCCACCTCCCCTCCCAGCCCCTACCCAACCCTCCCCTCCCCACCGAGCCCTCCCTCCCCACCCAGCCCCTCCCTGCACGACCGACGGACACAATAATCCCCTGTGGGCTGGTGTAACCAGGAGGTTCCTACCAGTAAAAGTGTTTCCGTAAACGGCACACACCACATCCAGTAGTGTGTCAAGTCTCTTGGTATGACCGTGGCGACTCGTCACGTGCCACCTCCGGTCTCCCAGCGCCCGGGAGAATATTCGGTCCGATATTGCACCCTGTCTACGTGTCGGCACGCAGGCGAAAGTGCAGAGCATTCAACTGTGCGCAAGTTCCTCTGGCCCCAGTTTCGGAGCCTGTACACCTGGGAGCGACACCGGTAGAGCACCAGCAGCATCGTGCACCGACGTCCCATCACTCCTGTGCGAGCCCCGTCACGTGGCAATAGCCACTGCGAGGATAAATTTTGCGATAAATGTCCTGGAATCGCGCGCCATGGGCAACCGAATTCCAAGCAGCTGCCGTTCCCAGCCAAGCAAAAGGAGCCTCTTTGATGTGCGCTGCCCACAGCGCTCTCTCCCGAAGCCTTTGAGTCAACATCTCGTGGCTACAACAGCGGTTTTGGCTGCAGCCGCAGGCGAGTCAGGCAGGGAGTGACCCGTTTCATAATCGTGTGCGAGTTTAAACAAAAAGATCCAATCAGTTCAGCAACGCCCGGCTCGTAGACTTTAATCCTGGCTGCACGCGCCTCTCCGCACTTCGACACGCGCCCTGGACGCACGCACCTGCGTCTTCAAGGGCAGGATCGTATGCCTGGCCACCACCGATTCCATTTCAGCCGGGGTCCGATTTGGCCACCCGGGAAATATTCACACACCTGGCACACCGCATCCACGTTCATCCTCTCCATGGCTGCGGCTACGAGTTTCGCGTGCCACATATCCCACCCTTAAACCAACGACCCGAAACAAATATTCAGTGCAAAATTAAAGCCCTGGCCGTGTGCGCCGCTGTGCTCAAAGCGGGGCGAGCTTTCTCAAAACCCAATCATTCGCTGCGGGTCTGCACTGGCACTGGCGGACAAGCACAGAGTAACAATAACATGGATACAAACAAAAACATCGTCATGCTCATCACGAACAATGCCCAGACCGTAACAGCCAAACATACGACAGTCTGGAGATTTTCTGACAATTGCACTTCTGCAGAATAAGTAGCAATCGTGGCTGCGCATTGCACTTGACGCGTAAGCTTCGGGGTGCGATGATGCATCGACTCATCGCTGAAAATTGATTGTTGCTCTCACGCCGAATGCGTCACGTCACGCCACGCGAGCATCGACGCTGTTCGGTTCGTATGCGATGTCCACATCCGTTGTTCTGCACGTGACCCCTGTGCAACCACTGGCGACCGCTACCATTCACGGCGATGTTTAAACGTGTTGTGCAATCGAGTGACGAGCCTCGATAGAAACCATTCATCGGGTCGCGGGACGTGGGAGAGAGGCGGCGAGTGAATCATTCCACCCCCACTGCGGCGCCTTAAAACCGGCGTAGGTGAACACCTGGAGAGTTGAGAATTTACAGCTTTTTTAAACAACAGATTCTGCATACTCAAGTATGCGACAGGCGACGTTTTAGGTAATGACGCTTCGTAGCACAGAGGCCAGAGTGGCTTCTCTATCCGGGCCACTGCGCAAAACGTCGCCTATTGCACACTTTTCCTTTAAGACCACAGTGTTAGTGACGGATGTGTCGAGTGTTTTTATTTATTTATAATTGTGCTTTGTGCACCGCTGCCAACGCAATGTCACCACATCAACAGTCCAAGATTTACCCAAGCCTCGCGTTCGTGAGGTCAGGGTCCTCAGGGTGGGACGATGGGGCAGACCGGGCAAAGGTGGGGCTGACGGGCCCTCCCCCGGCCATCTGCTCAGCCAGACTGAGGACCAGTCGGAACGGCAGCGGCCGCTCAGATGCCCCGAACTTGAACACCGTGAAACCGACCCCTCCACTTTCCTCTCCCCTCCCACGCGTCCATCCTGCGGCGTGCGTGCGCACGCACCTCCATCGACGACCTGCCGTCTCAGAGCGAGCGAGAAAAACGCGCTCGGCCGGGAGACAGCTGGACGGCTCCGTCGATGCGTCGCCGCGGCTTGCCACGAAGCGCGATGGCGTTCCAGATCACATCGATTCGGCAAAGGCTAACATCACGCTGCTCACATACAGACCGCTGCGTTTGATAATCTGAGTGGCAGTGATATCCAGCGACCATGCGTCTCGTCATCAATAAATTACGGCTCAAGACACGTGCATCATCACACTGACTTTGTCACGAAACTGCACGGAGACGGAAACTTGAGCAACGGTACAAACGACGAGGTTTGTAAAACAGGACCCTCCCCCTTCTTCCCTCCGGCCGTGACTGCTTCCCTCGACAAAACAAACACGGATCCTAAATGCGAATGTACTCTCAATGACTTGATGCAACCTTGGTCACCCTTGTCATGCATCTCAACTGGCCGATCGCTCGCCCACTGCTTGCATAAAGGAAAACTACGACCACGGTTCCTGCGCGCACGCTCTTGAGATGCCGTTGCACGTGAGTGCCGAGTCCATCCCCACTGGAATGCACCGCAAGAGTCGATCCTTCGAATGAAAACACGGTCACGAATATTCGATGGCCGAGTTATTGCGTGTCTTGAACGCGCACAGCATGGGCGCCAATGGAGTCATAAAGCCGGCCGATAGGTTAAGCACGTGCTTCGGCCAGGGCGAGTATAAACGCTATCTCGGTTAGGCAATCGTACACCTGACAATATAGGGTACCCACGCCACCATCGGCGAAACTAGTGGCCATAATCTTATTACATTCAACGGCTTGTCAACCACATTAGCGCCGCATAGTTCAACCACGAGGATTTTACTACGCCCGTGTGCCTCTCGAGATGCATCGCACGCCCACATATCTCAGCTTCACGTTTGGTCCAAGCGCAAGCTCTTACGGTGGACCGTTTAATGTTTCCAGCGTCCCCTGACGCGACGAATATTGCAACACACGACCGTTACTCTGACACGCACACACGCCCATGCATGGGCACGCGCGCTTGGAATAACCTCGCTCATCAAGGATTTCTGGATCTATAGGAAACCACTTCCCCAACAGCAACAGCAATGGCTTCCCGAGAATTCCTACGCCGGCTATGCAGCAAACGTGAATCGGCGATTCGGCGGCGAGAGGTGATGGAGGAGGGGGAGGGGGGCACCATGGCGACCGTCACTCTTGGCACGCGCCCCCTCTTGCCTCACACACCGCTCGCTCGCCGCGTATTGCACAACTCGGGGGTCCGCGCGGACGAACGCATCCGCGCGCCGCTCGCGGACATTTGATCCCGGCTTCCAGTCTCCGCTAACGACGACGACGACGACGAGTATTGTCGCAACGAGAACCTAAACGAAACCCTGCCGCCGGTCGCAGGACATTTTGATCCGAGGCGGTTCCGACCGAGCTGTAAACGCAGTCCACCGGTTCCAAATTAGAATATCTCTCGTGTGGAATTCCCCGTCGCGCACGCAGGGCCTGCATCGGGCAGCCTGTGCACAGCAAAGTGCTTCCCGTGAGTCCTGCTGTGTTTGTGATGTTCTTTCGCCCAGGCACCAGGGGTGACCGTGTCCGGCTGAAAGCCGCGTTCTCGGCAAGCGCCTCACGGAGCCTGCTGGTTCCCCAGGGAGTCTCACTCGCCCCCCCTGGGGGGTGTGTGTGGGGTGAGGTTTGGAATGTGAGGTGTGGCGTGCATTGTGAGGTGGGTTATGCAGTGTATCAGGGTGTAAGGTGTACGGTTGGTGTGGTTGTGGTGGTGTGCAGCTGTCGGCGTTTAAGATTGGAGTGCAGGTCTGATGGAGTTTGAGAGTGGCAGACAAATGTTGTGATGCAGGGAGTGGAGCTGAAAATGTGTATTGTGGGGTTGGTGGCATGCCGGTGAGGAGTGTCGGTGAGGAGTGCCGGTCAGGAGTGCCGTGGGCCCTCTGGTGAGGCCCCCGCCGTGGCAGCGCGGCTCGCTGCGGTGGCGGCCACCGCCCGTCACGCTGCCACCCTGCGGTCCGCCGTGGGGGGCAGGCACCGGGCGAGGGACAGGCGCCACAGCGCGGGCGCCAGCAGCAGGCTCAGCGTGGTCACGCTCAAGATGAGCAGGTAGACCTGGGGGGGGGGGGGGGGGGGCAGCGGCTCGCGTGAGCGCACGACTTCGTCACGTAACGCAGGGTGCTCCATCGTCTACAGGAACCCAACGCGACATCACAGGGAGACAGCGTGGAGGAAGCTACATTTTCATTCAACGCCTCTCCACGTCTCCCACCGATCTCAGTGTGCGCATCACATCTGTTTGCACTCTCCCGTGAGATATGCAGCCGTCAAGATATTGAGACGTGCATGCGTGTGCTGCGTGTGCTGCGCTTACCGCGCTCCCTGTGTGTACACTGTGTTCCCCGTGCGTGCGCGCGCGTGCGGCCCTGCGTGCCGAGCCGGCGCCTCACCTCGCGGGACACGATGCCGGCACGGCGAGCACGGCTCCCCAGCACGAAGCTAAACTCGCTGACCTGGGCCAGGCCCGACGCCACCACCCAGCAGAGGTAGCGGCTGCCCCGCGGCAGCACCACCCACAGTACCGCCGACGCAAAGGCGAACTGCGGGAAACGCACGGGGGACAAGGAACACGCACCACGCACGTGCGAGAATTTTGACGACACTTCGCCACTCGGATCGGTGCGAGTCGGTGAAGGCGTGGAAACAGAGACGCGGTTTTGCTGCGTTGGCCGCTGCTGCCCACTGCGTAGCCCCGCGAGCGGCGCCCTTTACGCACGTTGGTCGCCCATCCAAGCAGCGGGCACGATCAACCCAGCTATGAGATCTCGCGCGTACAATTTGCGTGCGACGTCAAATCTCCCGCAGGTGTATTCCCCCTTGCGCTCTCGTGGGCAAGCGTCGTGCCGGGCGCCGTTTACCTTGACGAAGACGACGAAGAGGGTGAGAAAGAGCAGCGTGGAGAACTCATAGAGCACGAACGTGGGGAACACGTGTAGCCCTGGGGGAGCGCGGGTGGGGTGGGGTGGGGTGGGGGGGGTTCGAGGGTCAGGCGTCAGAGGGCGCGAGGCGCGCGGTCAACACGGCATGCACGGCCGCACGCGCGGTCAGCTTCGTGAAACTAAACCACCACTCGACCCATCCTCCGATTACCCGGCTAAGTGGACGGCACGAATATCGTTGGGAAAAAGTCTTCACTTGCTCCCAAGTGCGCCGCGAGACTACAGGTGATGGGTGGGGCCGCTTCATGCCGGGCGTGGCTCACAGGGGGGGTTTGACGTAGGAGGTGGCTGAGAGTTTTAAACGGGGAGGGCTGCATAATCGACCACAGCAGAAGTAGTCGATTCCAATTGCTGGTCGATTAATCCGACGTCAACCGTCTGCCATCAACTCTCTCACCTGCGGAGGCGACGCTCACCTATCGAGGCGAAGAAGAGGATGGCGAGGAAGTCGCGGATCGGCTCCAGGCAGCTGCTCACCTCCTCGGTGACGACGTGGCCCAGCGAGGAGACGAGGACGCCCGACAGGAAGCAGCCCAGCTCCATCGACACTTCCAACGCCTCTGTCACCTGCAGGGGAAGGGGGGGGGGGGCGGCGTGGGGAGCAGGGGGGCCGCGGTGAGGACCGTCGTCGTTCCCGCGACCTCGTTAACGCGCCACTCGCCCCGACGGCGCGCCGAGGCCGTGTGGGCCGAGCTTTGCCCGCGTGCGCATGCCCCACCCGCAGCATGGCGAAGATGAACGCGGAGAGGCCGAGCGTGAGCAGCTCGGGGCTGCCGGCGCGCGCGCTGGCGCTGTGCAGGCGGCGGTAGAAGGGGCCGATGACGCGCGACCGGAGCAGCACGCAGAGCAGCAGCACGCCGGCCATGGACGCGAGCACGCGGCCCACCAGCCCCGACACGCGCACCCACTCCCACAGCGCACTGCCGGGGCACACGCACACACGCGGACATGCACACGGACACAAGCACACAAAGATCCCCCCATTATACCCTTAACAGACCGTAGGAGCAAGTGCTGTTAGCGAGCGCCTATTACGGGCCGACATGGCACACGAGGGGGAGGGTAGTCACCATCACGCGCGGCCGCCTTTGTCTCCCCAGTGGCGATGTTTACACATCGCACGAGGTACTCATTTCAGGCCGAGTCGACCTAGGGGACCGATTCAGATAATCATCACTGCTGTTGGCCGTGACCGGGAATCAAACTCGGGACGCCGGCTTCATAGCGCAGCGGCGCTACCGCTCCCCGCGCATGCACGCACGCACACGCACACGCACATGCACACACACGCACGCACACACGCACAGGGCCACACTGGGAATTCTCATAGTGCCCCGCGCGTCGAGAGGACGGCGTGAAGACTTGCCAGCGGCCGCCATGTCACCACCCTCTCAAGCTCGACGGCTCGTCTCACGACCCAAAGTGAGTGCGCAAGAATGGTTGTGGCAAAACGAGCGGCCGAGTCGTTGGCGGAGCGGTGGCAGAGGCCTGGTTCCGCACGCCTGCCCCATGCGCTGCTCGGCACACTCCGGCAACACGGGCTACGGCACTCAATTCACAATGGAACCGGGCGCAGGCAGGGAAGGGAGATGGACTTAGAAGGATGAAGTCCGTTGTCTATGAATGTAGTTGCCTACATTTCTGATCTCATCTCGCTCCATTGCTGTGACTTTATTCCATTTGTTTTACTTTCGTCATGTTGGTGACCCGGGTCAGGGTACCTGGCGGGGTGTGCCGTGCCGGCCTGCGCGAGCGTGGGCATGAGCGCGATGATGACGCTCAGCTGCATGTCCTGCACCACCAGGATGCCCAGCAGCATGCTGCTGTAGTCCCCGTCTCCTGGCGACAGTGGGGAGGGCAGTGGAGGGGCAGAATCAGCCGAACGTCCACGGGAAATATCCCTCCTGCGGAGTTTAAACCCCTCCCCCCGGCGCGGCTTGGGAACGCGCGACCCATGGGTGGGATCCGGCCCCACGACTTCATTCCATACGATCTCCTGCTACGAAACGACCCGCAGCACAATATCACTCTTCTGCCACTGGGCTCCACCAATCGGGTACTCGGGAGGGGGAATTTTCAAACCTGGCAAATATTGAGTTTATAACTTTAGCTCCTGTTACCGCAAGGGCCTCTTGCAGTGACGGACGTGGCTGAAGTGTGTGTGTTAATGCGTGATCACCGGACCAAAGGTATAGGAAAGTCCTATTTGACCCCTTCACCCCATGACCCCCATGACCATCGGTGGATCGACCCCGAGTAAGGAAGAGGCTTCTCACCCCTGCGCTCACGTAAAGGGGCTTTACACGTCGCTGTTCTGAGCACACACGGTAGGGGTCACGTAGGCTTAAGAGGTCACGGAAGGCTGGAGGCCGCGCGGGCCTCGGGACCATGCGGGCCTAGGAGCCGTCGAGCCGTCGGGGCCGGAGGCCGAGGGCACGGGGAACCCACCCTCCTTGTCGGGCCGCGCGCCGGCCGCCTGCAGGAACTTGGAGATGAGCGGCGTGCTGGAGAGCGAGAGGCACGCGGAGATGAAGAGGCTCTGGTTGGGTGGGATGTGTAGCACGTGGCCCCACAGCAGCCCCGTGCCCAGCATCAGCACCATCATGGCCAGCGGGGTCTGCAGAGCGACGCGCCACACCTACACGCACGCACGCATCACACACGCATCACACACGCATCACACACGCACCACGCTTGCACCACGCTCGCACCACACACGCATCACACACGCATCACACACACACCACGCTCGCACCACACACGCATCACACACGCACCACGCTCGCACCACACACGCACCAAGCACGCACCAAGCACGCACGCACACTCGCACGCACACTCGCACGCACCACACACGCACCAAGCACGCACCAAGCACGCACGCACACTCGCACGCACCACACACGCACCACGCACGCACCACGCACGCACCACGCACGCACCATGCACGCACCAGGCACGCACCACGCACGCACCACGCACGCACCACACACGCACCACACACGCACACTCGCACGCACGCACACTCGCACGCACCACGCTCGCACCACACACGCACCACTCGCACACTCGCACGCACACTCGCACGCACCACGCACGCACCACGCACACACCAAGCACGCATCACACACACACCTCGCACGCATCACACACGCATCACACACGCATCACACACACACCACGCTCGCACCACACACGCATCACACACGCACCACGCTCGCACCACACACGCACCAAGCACGCACCAAGCACGCACGCACACTCGCACGCACACTCGCACGCACCACACACGCACCAAGCACGCACCAAGCACGCACGCACACTCGCACGCACCACACACGCACCACGCACGCACCACGCACGCACCACGCACGCACCATGCACGCACCAGGCACGCACCACGCACGCACCACGCACGCACCACACACGCACCACACACGCACACTCGCACGCACACTCGCACGCACCACGCTCGCACCACACACGCACCACTCGCACACTCGCACGCACACTCGCACGCACCACGCACGCACCACGCACACACCAAGCACGCATCACACACCTCGCACGCATCACACACGCATCACACACGCACCAAGCACGCACCACGCTCGCATCACACACGCACCACGAACACACGCAGTAGTGGGGAGCGGTAGTGCAAGGGTTAGTGCGCTGCACTGCAAATCCGGCAACCAAAGTTAAATTCCTGTTCAGTGCCAACACCGGTGATGATTATCTGAATCAGTCCTGAGCCTCTTCCCTAGGTTGAATCAGCCTCAAATGAGTACCTGTTACCACAGCCCCTCGTGTGCCGTGCCGGCCTTCATAGGTGCTCGCAAATAGGCTATACGGGGGATCTTTGTCTTTGTGTGTGTGTGATTAGGTGTGTGTGTGGTTTGGTGCATGTGTGTATATGTTCTGTCCACGTTTGTGGTTTCCCTGTGAGCATCATTCACTATCCCGTGTGTGCGTTGCATATGTATGTGCATGTATGTGCGTGTGTGTGCGTGTGCTTGCGTGTGTGCGTATGTGCGTATGTGTATGTGTGTATGTATGCGTGCGCGTGCATGCGTGCTTGTGTGTGTTGGTGCATATGTGTGCGTATGTGTGCGTGCATGCATGCGTGCATGTGTGCGTGCGTGCATGTGTATGTGTGTGTGTATGTGTGTGTGCGTGCATGGCCGTGGCAACCACCTTGCGCAGCCGGTCCGGGTAAAACTCGAGCCCCACGAAGAAGAGCGTGAAGAAGACGCCAAACTCCCCCAGCGTCTCCACCTGCACGATGGCCTGCACACCGCGTCACACCGTGTCACACCGCGTCACACCGCGTCACACCGCGTCACGCCGCGTCACGCCACGTCACACCGCGTCACACCGCGTCACACCGCGTCACACCGCGTCACACCGCGTCACGCCGCGTCACAACGCGTCACACCGCGTCACGTGGCTCAGCGTGCCCACACGGCCCGACTCGCCAACACGGCACAACCCCCATCCCCCTCGGTGTCGGCCATCGGGGTCGTTCGACCGTACTTCACCGTCCCACTCGGTGCGGGTCGGTGCGGAGGCGGCACGTTTTGTGCCTGCTGATAGGCAGCCAACGGGGAGAACGCGTCCAGGAGGACGTCCCCCACGAAGATGGAGCAATCGGATGGATTCGTTTGTAGGAGCGAGGTGGATTGTGGCAGAACTGGGCCGTGAGGGATGGCGGTGGCATCGGGAGGTCTTCATCCAGCAGTGGACTGACAACGGCTGATCATGATGATGATGAAGAGTTGGCGGTCCAAAACAAGGCTGAGGTGTAGTACACACGCGGTGTGGCGATGTCACGTGACACGTAAGGCACGATGGGGAGGACCGATCGAGAACTGCGCGTGCGGCACAACGCCACGGGACTCGAGGAGCCGACGATCGGAGCGTTCCATTAGCATGTGGGGGGGGGGGGGGTGGCAGGAGGGGGCGGGAGGTGCGCGGGCTCGGGGCGGTTACCTTGATGGCGTTGAGGCCGGAGGGGCCGAGCAGCACGCCGCACACCACGTAGCCGAACATTGAGGGCAGCCCCATGAGCATGCACAGCCACCCGCACGGCAGGGACAGCAGCACGATGGCAACGATGTCCTGGGACCACACGAAGACACAAACAGAGAGACGTCCTGAGGTGAGAGAGCCAGGAACAGAGGCATCCGAACACCAGCACAAAGACACAGCAGTGCCCTGGGGCCAGGCACACGAGTGGGTGGCCAGCACTATGCCCTGGCCGCCTTTGTCTCCCCAGTGGAGATGTTTACACATCGGACCAGATACTCATTTGAAGCCGAGTTGACCTAGGGAGAGGCCCAGGACCGATTCAGATCATCGTCATCGGCTTTCGCCGCGAGCGATTGTCCAAGTGCAGCGCGCTAACCATTGCGCTCTCCGCACCTCCGATAAGCATGGCTGGCTGCGTGCGGTGCGCGCGGCGCGTGCGTCCATACGTACGTGCATACGTCCACACAGAGGCAGCCAGAAAGATATCCCGAGATCGGGCTGCTCCACGACCGCGTCGTGTACCCATTCGTCGTCGTCGTTTTTTGCCCCGGCACGAGGGCCCCGCGTCTCACCGTGATGAGGTGGTGGTCGGAGCGCGGGATGGTGGAGTCGCGGGGCTTGGTGAGCACGTACTGGTTGTTGAGCGAGTCGATGAGCATGCTCAGGCCCAGGTCCTCCCCGCCGGCCTCGCGTCGCGACATGTTCCCCACGCTGTCCTCGTCCGGCTCCTCCAGCCGCCACACCGCCTCCACGTTGGCGCCTTTCCCCTGGAGCGGCGAGTGGGAGGTCAGCGCCGTTGACCGCGCGGGCGTTTTGTTTCGTGGCTGCGCTCTCTGCGTCTCTCCCGACGCCGCGCGTTGTGTCCGGAACGACGTCCAACTTTAGCTGAGCGCGCGCGCCCGGAGCCTCTGGGAGGTTTGAGGCCACATGACCGCAGTCGCACCGCGGGCTACTCCTAACCCTTTCCCGTTGCGATGACGGACGTGTACGATGACGGACGTGTACGTCATCGTTTTTTCTTCCGATTCGTTCTGATAACGTACGTTTACGTCATCGGAATGGAATCGATTATGGATGGAATCGAATCGAAAAAAAAGGCCACGCGGGAAGGCGTGTGGCATAGCTTTGCGCCAGCTATCATAGAGTGTCGCTGCAGCCGAATGTCTTAAAAATAAAATTAACGCTGAACCCCTTGCGCTTTCCGAGATTCAGCGATGAGCGGGACACCACCCGCCCTGCAACTTGCGGACGTCGCCGGTAACGGGAAAGAGTTCCATGCATCCGCAGGAGGAGACGTCGTGGCTTGCGGGATAAATCTAAACGACCGAGCCCTGCGAGGAGGGTGGCTCACCATCTCCTGGTTGTCGAAGACGTGCTCCTCGATGCGCTCCTCCAGGCGGTTGGCGGCGCGCCGCACGTCCTCCAGCACGCCGTCCAGCATGGAGAGGCTGCGGTTGCGCAGCGCTCGCACTTTCAGGGCCTCCGCCTCGCGCCGCTCTGCCGCCACCAGCTCCACGTACTCCTGCTCCTCCTGGCGCGTGGGGGGGGGGGGGGACACGAGGCGTTCTCATCGGCAACGTGCTGCCCGTCGGCAACACAACGTACAAGCTCTCGGCCTTGTCTAGACCTCCCACAGAGCTGTACGTGGCTGCCGTATAAAACTCTCGACGCCACCGACACATCGTAATGGTTCTTTAACTCGCATCTTGAGCGTGCGATGAATACCAGAGCGTGCGAGCGGACCGTGAGAACATACGACCCGAGCGCCACTCGCGCCCCCCTGTGGGCACCTTGATGGCCGCCTGCCGCAGGGCCTCCAACCGCTGGCGACTGCTCTCCTTCATGTTGAGGAGGTCCCGGAAGTCGCCCTGCAGTGCGCGCTGCAGACCCACGATGGCCTGGAACACGGAACTCTCGCTGTCGTTGAGCTCCCTCTGGAAGATCTCCAGCGTGTGCACCTGGGGGCGAGAGGCGGGCAGCCGGGTCAGCTGACAACGCCATCACCGCGCCGCTACCTACTCCAGTTTTAGTTGACTTTTGGTTTTGTTACATTTGCGTTTTTCTTATTTGTTTTGTCCCGTTTGTTGGCTCGGCAGTACAGGTGATAGGCGGAACATTTGCGATGCGACGGCAAACACCGCTCGCGCCCGGACTATTTTCCCGTTCACCAGATGTGCCGTTGTTCATCATATTCTGGGCGGAACCAGCGGTCAGCGTAAGAATGCATTTTCATTGATGACTCGATGCATTGTTCCGCACCTGCTGCCACCAGAAGGTAACAGCAGCAACAGCAGCGACATATCCCCTCCGCACCGGCCGCCCCCTCTCCAGCTCCACGTACCTGGAAGAGCTTCTCCTCCGGCGAAATCTTGCCATCCTTCTCCACCACGCCGATCGCCGAGTTGAGCTTGCGGATCACCTGGGCTTTGTGCTTGAGCAGAGTGGCCAGCCGGCCGCACGCCCACTGTTTAATGCCGCCGTTGGCTCCGCCACCGCTCCTGACAGCTCGTGCGGCCGCCTCGCGCCCACGGTGCAGCTTGATGGCGTGCCGCGCCACGGAGCCGTGCTCCGCTCCGTGCGCCGGGAGCACGGCCAGCGCAAGCGCCGCCAGCGCAAGCGCCACCAGCAGCCGGGAGGGGCGGGGACCGTCGCCGTCCATCACGGTAGAGCGTGGGAGCGCGGCTCCGCGCTCCTCATTACCGTCCGGCGAGGGCCGCCAAGGTCGTCCCGTGCCGTCCGATGCCGGAGGCGTCCCATGCGTCTCCGCAAGACGATGGCGGCACTGCCTGGGGAGGAGAGTCGGCCTGGACCCACGGTTCGGGCCGCACGGAGGGAAGGGGAGAGGCGGGCGGGACAGCTTTCACTGCGGGGGTCTCAGAGGGAGCATCGTCTGGCATTTTGCCCCAAGCCTCCAAAAATCTTCGGGCAGCCCCGGGCACCACAAATGAACATGTACCGAACAGAAATAAACTCCTTTAAAAAAGTTTTTAAAAAACAACGGTTTACTAACAACTTCGTTTAACTCACGGTCGAGAAGTACGTCAATGGCGCCTGAGACACGCGGCGCCTGATTTTTTGTGCGAGCCGATTCCACAGTTTATGGACCGCGGTGTTTTTGACCTACACAAATATATATATATAAATAATAAGGCGTCCATACAGAATGTAAATTGCTTTAAAGTAGCGAATTAATTGATTAATTGATGCCGATTTTGATACAGGCATACATTGTCACCGGATCTGAGTACATGTGTACAAAATGTGGAATTGATTGGACAACGGGAAGTGGACGAAATTTTGATTACAAGATTTGACCACGACAAACGGAGGAATCAAGTTAGGTAAAACCGTTGAAAAAAGTGGGTGAACGAGCGACACTCATGATAAAACCCTGCGACGCGTACACTCTGAAACTGGGTAGGCACGAGGCGGATCTGGCCGCAGAGGAGGCCAACGTTGTCTGCTGCCAGGGAGCAGCATCACCGGGCAGCAGAGGCGGGGATAATGTTCCTGAATGAGGGCCGAAGTGGACTATCAAATACCTTTGACGGGCCACACCTTGACACACCCCTCGGTCACTCGCAGTGGCAGAAGTGACTGGGTGTGCCAAAACTATGAACACAGCGTTTTCCAGTCGTAAATATCCTTCTAGAGTAACCGATCAGTACGGTCAAGATGCTTGCCTTAACAGATCCTGTCATGTTTGCGAGCCATTCTCCACGTGCTAGGAGCGCGGCCGCGGGGCCATACGTTCATCACCCCTGCCCCGCAGGCTCCAAATCTGTCCGACACAGATTCCGCAAGTGCGGTACGTCACGCTCAACCCTACTTGCAAAAGACACTTAACCTACGCGCCCTGACCGATGGACAAACACAGCCAGTGGGTCAACACCACAGCACATCCCGGACGCGTGCGCGTCCCGTGCGTGCGCACGAACCCAACGCCAAGGGCGCCTGCGCCGCAAGGAGGGCGCTCGCTGCCTGCCACCAACTTCAGGCCTCTGCTTTGGAGCGATCGTTTCGTTTAAAGTGGGACGAAGACTCGGCGTGAAATGGCGCAGCTGGGCTTTGCACGGGCCCTGGCTCGTGGGGGTGGGGGGTGGGGGGGCCCCCACTCGTCCACCGTCCCCTCCTCTCCGTGACCCGGCGCCTGGCCTCTTCCGCTCCGAGGGACTCCCCGGCACAAATTGCACCGCCCGGCAGCCGCCCCCCGCTGCCGGCGAAGAACTCAACACCGCAAACCGCCTCCGCGACGCGGGGGCACCTCCGAGCGGAAGGGTCCTACTTCAGGCGAGAGCGTGGCACCGCTGTGCAAACACGCGCACGTCACTCGAGGAGACCGCGCGGACGTCACTCGCCGTGCCGAGCCTGCGCAGACTGTCACCTGTGTTTAGTTTCCTGGTGCCGTGGCCTGCCGCGGTGGAGCCTGAGGAGCCGTGACGCGGTGTATGGGGCGTGCTAAGATGACTGGCCAAGTCTCGTCCATCTAGTCTGTCCAGAAAAACAAGGAAAGAAACCGACCTTTGTTCAAGTTATGATAGCCGAAACCGAGAGCTCAAGAAACCAGGGCAGCCTTTGTTTGCACGAGTGACCCCGGGTCACCCAAAAATGAAAGCAGCAGCGGGCATGAAGAGACCCACAACGTGAACTAAATAGATAATAATTCAACCGCGTTACAGAATTAATTTCAAGCGGTGGAAAAAAAACGTGAAGAAATAGCCAACTCAAATTAATTTCCTCTCACACAATTTTAAATGGGCGCCCCCCCCACCACCCCTGTCCATGTATAGCCAAACGAGTGGCACCAACATCCGCTGTTAGGGACATCACAGCGCAACACAGGGGGGTGGGCGGGGGGTGTGTGGCCAGCACCGCACCCAGCTGCCTTTGTCTTCCTAGTTCTGATGTTTACACTCATCCAAGGTTCAGTTAACCTCGTGGAGGCATTCCAGAACAGGTTTGGCTGGGTATCAGGTGGACTGTATTATAATCTTCTCCGAGGCTGGGGATCGAATCCAGGCCATCAGCTGTGGAGCGCGAGGTGGGACCGACTCACTTGCTAAGCCAACTCGGAATCCCTTACCTGGCTAAGCCAACTCGCCTCTTCTACCTGGTGACACAAGCTCGCATCTCTTACCTGGCTAGCCAACTCAGATCTCTTACCTGGCTAGGCAAACTCGCCTCTCTTACCTGGTGACACAAGCTCGCATCTCTTACCTGGCTAGACAAGCTCGCCTCGGTCGGGCAATCGGCCCCCTCACCTCTCCCATCGGAATGAAGGCGACAGGACGCATAGAGCCTGGGAACCAGCAGGACCAGGGGCAGTCCGATTGCAATGCGAGTATTATGAGCACACGGGTTAAAGTGTCGTATCGTTTGCTCAGTGAATTAAAATAAGAATAGGGTTTACCCTTTCTGGCAGTGAAACAGGTGGCAAGATGTCCCAACACCACAGAGACAGCTTTGTCAAGGAATCAAGAAAGGTCCCATGGTAGATACAGATCTGCACAGCGTAATGGAGTACGTGAGCATCCAGCCTTATGACAGCCACTGTCATCACGTGTAACGCAGCACACACGACGTGAAGAAGCCTCACGGCACCAACACGAGAACCACATCGTGAGCAACCCCCGGGTTAATCCCACAGACATCACCACCATCGCCACATCAACACCACCACCATCGCCACATCAACACCACCACCATCGTCACATCAGCACCAATACCATCGTCACCACCATCACCGCTGTTACCAGAACTAACCACTATGATTACGAACACTGTCACCACAGCATAACAACCTCTACCATTGGCACCACCCTCACCAACAATCGCCACTGCCACCGTCACCATCGCCGGCACCACCCTCACCACCCTCGCCACCCACCGCCGTCGTCTCTGCCACTCTCTGGGCAGCAACCATCAATCATCACCAGCGTCACCTGAATTCCGCATTCGCTTCTCAGACGCCGCTCCGCCCCAGACTCCAAAACCACCGCCGCCTCCACCACCACCTCCTTCTTCACCACCACCACCAACAACGCCTCCTCCTTCACCTCCACCGCCTCCTTCACCACCACCAACAACGCCTCCTCCTTCACCACCACCTCCTCCTTCACCTCCACCACCACCGCCAACGAGGAGGAGGAGGGCGCGATGAGAAGCCGTCGGGGGGAGCAGCACCGCGCGACAGCTGAGCAGCCAGCGAAGAGACCCGAGGGTTGAGAGAGAGAGGGGAGAGAGAGGAGAGAGAGCGAGCAGCAGCAGCAGGAGGAAGAGGGTAGAGAGAGAGAGGGAGGCAGCAGGAGGAGGAGGAGCAGGAGGAGGAGGAGTGTTGGTGGAGGAGGAGGCGGGCCCGGGCTCTGCGCATGTGCGCCCGTGCGGGTTGGGGTGAGGGTGGTGGTGGTGAGACACAGCCGCGTCCCGCCATGGTGAGTGAGCCGTCCTCGTCTCTCCCTCTCACCACCCTCTCTCACCAAACTCCCTCGCCCCCTCGCTCGCCCCTCCACCACCACCACCACCACCTCCTCCTCCTCCACGTCCCCGGCTCCTCCGCAGTCTCCCCCCTCTCCCCTCTCCCCCGGCTCGCGATCCTCACAGCCCCGCGCCGGGGTCCGTCGGCCCGGGGGCCCTGGCGGCCCTGGCGGCCCCGGCTTCTCGGGCAGGGGGTGGTGGTGGTCCTTGTGTTGATGTTGGTGGATGTTGGCGATGGTGGAGGTTTGGTAGCGATGGGGGTCGCGGCAGCCGACGGCGCGGGGTGGGCGAGGGGCCGGCCCTCTCGTTGTGGCGAGCGCCGCGGCCTCGGGGGGGACGTGCAGGGCGCAGGGGCTCGTGGTGGTGGTGGTCGTGGTGTTCGTGGCGTTGATGTTGGGCGATGGTGACGTTGTTGATGGTCGTGGTTGGTCAGGGTGATGGTGGTGTGTGTGTGTAGCCAGAGGCTGTCACTGTGACGCCGAGTGGGGAGGCTGGGCCGCTTCGTGGGCAGGCCCGTGGAGACGGACTCGTGTGTTATTGTTGATGTTGTTTGTGGTGATGTTGTGACGATGTTGGCGATGTTAGTTGTTGATGGCCATCAAGGTGTTGACGCGTAGCGACCGGCTGTCACCGCTGCCCGACTACTGCGCCGTGCTAGGCCCGCATTGCTGTGTCTGGCCGCAGGGACACGGCAATCTTGGACGGCGGTGTTGGTGTTGTTGGTGTCATCAGCGATGGCCGTGTTGGGTTGTTGTTGTTGATGTGCTGCGGCGAGGAGGCTGTCGCCGTGATGTTGAGTTGACAGGCCTGCCCCGATCGTCTTTGATGTGTGTCCGTGTCCATATGATGGTCGTCATCGCTCGTGTGTATAGCGTGGACTGTCAACACATTGACGAGTGTATGAGGCTGGCCGGAATATGGCAGGCCCAATGGTCGGGGTCACGGTGATTGTTAGTGATGTACATTTGTTGATGTTGGTGATGATGATTGTTGTTGTGGTAGTAGTTGACGGTGGATAGAGAGTCGAGGCTGGTCTTGCTGTGGCCTAGCTCAGTGTTTGTTATCGTGAGAGGCTGGGAGAGCGGAGTCAGGACCAGACCCCAAACACTCGGGTCAGGGGTCAAACGTTGGCTCCTTCACACTGCAGTCAGATGTCAAGGATGTACCCTAATGGCTTGCTCAGATATGCTCCATAAACACTGGGTTCAGGGTTCAAAGGATATCCTAAACATTGGGGGTCAAACTGATTGCCTAAATAAAGGGGTCACAGGCAAACCATAAACACTACGACCAGGGTTCAATTCTGACCCCAGACACTACCATCAGGGGTCAAGGGTGACTCAACACCAGGGTCAAGCATATCGACTGCACCCTGTATCACGAGGTCAGAGGTCACGCCTGGGCCCTGACCCTGTTCTTGGGCCACGGTCCAGATTCCGGACGTCCTCGTAGGTCAGCCCAGCAGTTACGTGTTTGAGGGCTCCACGCTGGGCCTGCCACTTGAGTCTCTTACTAGCACTTGCAGATCCATTTCCCCGAACGCTTACATGAATTGTCATTTAAGTCATATAATGCAGTCTTTTTAAAACCTCATTTGTAAAGTCTTGTTTATACTGTATTATTTGTACTGTCTCATTTGTACTGTAACTTGTGTTCTGTCTCCATTGTATCACCTACCTGGTATATTCTGTCACGTTTCGCCCTTCTGTGCACAGCATTAACAGATAATTTGCATAAACAGTAAATCATTATTCTTACATACATAATTCTATGCGTGTATCACGAGTGTAAGAATACATTTCAGTGATATTACATGCCTACTTCATGTGTGTGTTTCACTCAGAACCTGCCCCTTCTGTTAAGTTAACTCGCAGTAAGATAAAGTTCCCTCCAGATTTCGAACCCCACTGAATGAGCCCAAATGCCCATCGATACTGCTCCCCTCCCCTGACGCCGGGTAGCTTGACTCAATCTTGGAGGATGCCCTTCATCTCCGCCGTCTGATTTCCGCTGGAAGTATCGAGGCCTCATCCACATCCAAACATATGTGCAGAGGAACTGAGCAGCGCTTTCAGCCTTCACTGTAGATGCCCCCAGAGGAGCCATCGGCCAAATAATCCACCTGTCCTGAACTTGTCATGGCACAGAGGGCCCTGTGAGTGTGTTGGGCTAGAGAAGAGATGGAGTGATGTGGTACAAGAGGATGTGGAGCTGAGTGGACTTAACTATGACTGGGACCAGCAGTGTCAAAATTGGTCTCTGTAGAGGAGGCTGGTGAAGGACGCTACTAGGCAGCTGGAGGCAGTCGCCCTCCAGCAACATGGGAGGGCAGAGGAGCAACGCTCACAACAACGAGCGGAGCGTCGGGTGGCTAAAACACAGCAAGTTGGCACAGTAGGGGGAACAGGTGGTGCATCGGTCACTCATCTCTCAGTCGACCCATGACACCTGGGTCTGTCCAGTGACCTCCTGCCAGCGGGCGTTTGACACTTCACGTGGCTTTAACGTGCACATAGCCTGGCACAAGCGCCGTGGTGACGTCACCGCCACTTAGTGACGAATGGCGGTTGTTGTCGGGAGTGGTAGGGTTAAAGGGTTAGCGCAGTGCGCTATGAACCCGGCATATGGAGTTCAATTCCCGTTCACGACCAATAATGGTGGCGAATACCTTAACCAGTTCTGGACTTCCACCTCGGTCGACTCAGCCTTAAGTGAGTACCGAGTGCGGGATGTAAACATTGGCACTGGGGAAGACACAGGCGGCAAGTGCGGGCCTTCATAGGTGCTCACTAACAACACTTGACCTAAGTCTTTAAAGGCTTTACGGGGGATATTTGTTTTTGTGATGTCCTGTGACTTGCTGGAAAGCCTTTGCCATCCCAGTTGGCATCAAAGGTCACCCAGCCTGGCTCAAGTGTCGTCGTGATATCGCTGCAAGTTGATAATGAACGGTGGTTTTTGTGCCGTGTGTGCGCGGGAGGATACTGGCACGTTGGCCTTAGTTTTTTTGTCTTCGTGCGCTTTCTTCCCCATCCTTCCAGAGATTCAAAAAATGATATTCTTCTGAACCTGTTTCTCCTACCATCCATTGCTAACCCCATCAGATATTGATGTTGTTACTGCCAGCAAATCGGGTATTTGCTCCTTCGAAAAGTGTATTCTCTGCATGCTTACACACTGACAACAGGTGCATATTTCCACGCGTACCTTGCTGCCCTTAAACGATAACCAGTCACTGCGGGGGTTAAACCGAAGGGTGCCATCAACAGGGCTTTAATGTTTCATTCTGCACGGCGCCTCTAAGTGGAGCTGGGAACGCTCAATGCTTTGATTCAGGTATTTTAATCAATACAATTGTGCCTTATTTAGTAATAAACTTACAGGCCATGAGCGACCCCCGCTTGAGCCCGCCCGTGTCGGCTGGCCGAGGGATTGAGCCGGTGTCATTGTACAGCTCGGCGAAGAGCACGGCCATATATATACACTCGCCGAGTACAGTGCAAGGCAAGCATGTGAGGCATGCTTGCCAGACCCGGCCGGCGGCATGGCACGGCACAGCACGGCGCTGCCACGGCGGGCACAGAGGACAACTCGGTGTGAGCGACGGCGCCGAAATATCACGGGCGCTCTTCTCTATATCGCCTTACGCCGATTGAGTGGGGGCGGCACAGGATTAACCAGATCTGAGGAGGGATGGGAAATTTTCTCGGAAAGTGCAGGAACTCCGCAAATGCATGCAGCAAAGGCGGCTCGGCAAGCCGGCGCCTTGAGCGAGCGGCATCTCCCGGGCTTGGCGAGCAACGGGCGCACGACTGGGTTCCGCCAGACGCGCGCGCCGGCTCTGTCCAGGCTTGCGCGCGGGGGGCTTGGTGTTGTGGCCTGCAGGGCGGTGCTGGCGGGCGCCTGGAGCGTTTGTGGACAATGAGGTTGAAGCGGCGCAGAATGGAGTGCGCGCGTGCCCGGCTCCAGTGAACACCCGCGATCATGCACGGCCACTTCAGCCGTAGAAACACACTCTAATTTTGGCTTCACCGTGTCCTTGATGTGCCCCGCAGATTTTCAACTCCCAGGACTCGGCAATGAAAATCAAAGTTGAGTGTAAGGCAGTGTTTTACGACTGCATAGGTTTTGGCAGATGCGCTGCACGGCTCTCCGGCGCGCTATCGTGCTGCGTCGTGAGCGGTTCGATGTCTGACTTCTCGCTGCACATGCTGGGAGCTTCTCCAAGAAAAAGAGCGAAACGTCAGACATCAAGCCGAACAACACGTGGTGCAACCTGGAAACACGTCGGATAGAACGACATCATTATTATTATTCTTACGGGGCTGTCAGAGGTTTTCTTCCTCCTGCCTGACGGAGGCGTCACATTTTCCTACAAAACTGACACTCTAGACCTAATGTCGCCGGCAGCTGAATCGGCATCTAAGGCGCAAACCGAACACCGCCATATAACGAGCAAGCGAAGAAGGAGCAGCTAGAGGTGCTCGTCGCTTTTGCAACGATCTCTCACAACCGCCGTGCGAGCCACTCTTAAGAGAGACCCCTCGCAGTGCTCTACTCTGAGCACGTGGCACGACGGCGCCACCGCTGCTATCCTTTTTTTGCTACGATACGCGCGGCGCTCAACTTCAGCCAGAATGCTGTTCCGGGAATGATTTTGACATGCCAGATACCCGTTTCTCCCTTATTTTGTCAAAAACCTGTTCATAGGATTCTCTAGGCACGATAGAGGAGTGCTCTGGATAGGGGGCGCGTCTTGCGCTCACGTGTTAGTTCTCGTGCCTTACGTCGGTAATCCCCACTCCGAAACCAGCCCAGCAGCTCTCAAGGAAAATGTCTTGTGATAAATTAAGCCGCATGAGTGTCCAGCAAAGAAAGGGCCATTCTAAAAATATTCCCAGGCTTCGAACAAATTCACCTGCTCCCTCACACCCTCCCTCCCCGCCTCCCTCCGTCATTTGATGAATTGTGACGATTCATGGTCTTCAATCATTTTAATGATCGATAATTAACGTCTACGAAAAGGTCGGATTATTTCTTGCCGCTCAAATGAGCATCGAGACGTTGCTCATCCCCTGTTTTTGCAGCGCCTTAATCAGTGGTAGAAATTCCACATCCCTTTGGCAGGGGTGAGGCTCTCTGTTAGGATAAGCCGTTGCCACTTCCACACAAAGCGGTAACTATTTTATGGACCCCGGAGGGATGATGGGCCGAGTCCACCCCTAACCAGGATTTTAAGTCGTAACCTTTCGATTGCGAGCCGCTCGCGCTACCGCTGAGCCACCAGGCTGGATCGCATTATCGTGCAACATTATGTAATCTGCATGAATTGTAAATAATTTATTCTTCCACGCAGAATTCAACGTGTGTACCGTGAGCATGAGAATCGGTTTCTGTCGGCAAACTGATGAATCGTTCCACGCCTAATATTTAGCACACCAAGAGCACTCCCTGATTCAGGTGTAAGTTCTATGTGTAAGCAAAAAGGCAGCACTTTGTTGCTTTCACGGTGGTGCATGCCACTCGTGGTTCGAGATGGCACAAGCCCTGGACACAGCGACCGGAGCGGGCGGACATGTAGACACAGGGAAATCCAGGGTGGAAACGTGGACACGGAGAAGCAAACTGGACTTGTGGACTTGGGGACAAGAGTGGTGGACATGTGTACACAGATATGATTATTATTATACTTGTTTACCCAGCAAAGTATCACTGAGTGAACACGTTTTTTCAAGAGGGTCGTACCAAGTTTTCTCAGTTGGGAGGAGGGTGGGGGGTGGCGAAGTTCCTGCGGTGTGATCCCAATTGACTCATTTGCAGGTAGCCCTTCAGCATTGGGATGTTTGACCGATACCAGTTGCATTCTACGTGTTTTTTTTTAGCTGTGGCAGGAGGAAACCGGACAACCCGGAGGAAACCCATGCAGAACACGGAGGAGAGAGTACATAGAAACTCCACACAGAGAGGCACCCAAGTCAGGAATCGAACCCAGGCCCTTGCTGTCAGGCACGAGTGTTAATGCTGCGCCACCCTTTTGTCCAGTTGACACCGAGACAGGCGGGATGGATATGTGGGCTGGGTGGTGTGTGGCAGAGGGCATGACCCGGACAGTGATCTCGATGCATTTATCACTTCCTTGGTCGTTAACAGTTCGAGCAAGTTGACGTCGCATTGTCAGCCGATGGCTGCGCGGTACAATTTGGACTCGTGTAGCGTCGTCTACATGTGAACCACATCGCAAGACGCTGTACAAAGAGGGAACTTTCCCGTCTGTTATTTTGAGGGGGGGGGGGGTATTCAGAGGTTGGAAGGCGACAGAGCGCGGAAAGTTTGAGTTTATTTTTATGTTACACAGATCACGGTCCCGCTTAGACGGTTGCCCCGCTATTCTCCACTGGAGTTCCGTGCACAACAACAGGGAGAGGAGACGGCAGTACGGTATTTGTTTTTCTCAAAAAGAGAGAGTCCGTGGCTGGCAGAGAAAGAGGAAGTATGAAGCTTGTCCGTAAACAGCTTCTGCACACACAGAGGAAGGGTGATTTCTGTGTGCCGTGTTTAGAGTCCGTGAGAGCTGGGATGTCCAATTATATGAGCAAACGATTACTCCACTGATTATATCGGGTCCATTACTCAACTCATCGGACAACAGGAAAATGTTGAACAAAAAAGTCTCATCTGTTCCCAAGTGTGCTGCTGGATAGAAGACAATGGGCTGGGTTTAGTGACGTCATCGGCATCATCGGCCGCGTCACGCTTGGAGTGGCTTGCAGGGGTTTTCTCGGGCGGACACCAATTATTACCCCAACACAAAGACAAAGATCCCCCATATAGCCTGTAGCAGGTTATTGGGGCAAGTGCTGTTAGCGAGCACCTATGAAGGCTGGAAACGGCACACGAGGGGGTGGGTCGCCAACACCATTCCCGGCCGCCTTTGTCTCCCAAGCGGCGATGTATACACACCGCACCAGCTACTCATTTTAGGCTGAGTCGACCTAGGGAATGCCCAGGACCGGTTCAGATAATCGTCACCGGTGTTGGCCGTGAGCGGGAATTGAACTCGGGTCGCCGGGTTCATAGCACAGCGTAGCGCTAATCAATACACCACCGCTCCTCAACATACACGCACACACAAAAAAAGAGTGATACGACGTTCGTTCAGTGGATTCGTCGACTGAACTGTACTTATGGTGCCAGCCGAGCTGTAGAGAGGATGCTGACGCAGGGCTGCTGCAGGGAGCTGCTGCAGGGCTGCTGCAGGGTGGAGTTGCTGCAGGCAGCTGTCTGCAGCAGGGTGGAGCTGCAGCAGGTAGCTGCTGCAGGGAGATGCAGCAGGGAGCTGCTGCAGGGTGGAGCTGCTGCAGGCAGCTGTCTGCAGCAGGGTGGAGCTGCAGGGATGGTGCCTCCTGCGGTCGCCCGTTTGAGGCCCCAGCCTGGCCTCGTAATAATTACCATCGCCTCCCGCTGCCGTGGGGCCCGTCGCCTATTAAAAATGCAGGCCCCTTCTGAATCATTTAATTTGCGAGAGGAGGAGGTGATTGAGCGGAGGAGGAGGGGGGGTGGTGGGTGTCTCGGTGATGAACCGGAAGACCCATGCACGCGAGCAAAAGCGCTCACGCCGCTACGAGACGCTGACGCTGGGAAATTGTTGCTCTCCGTTGACCTCTGCGGAGGGGGTGAGCATCGGTTTGCGGGAGGATCCCGTGCGACCTGCGCCCCCGCGAGTTTCGGTTTGCGCCATGGACAGCTTTGATTGACGAGCAATGTCCGAGGATGTCTTGGGCCTCCTCAAGGTTGACTCGGCCTTAACTACAGGTACCTCGTATGGCGTGTCAACATTTAGCACTGGGAAGAAATATTGGGTGGTTGGTTGGTGCTGGCCACACGTGGTGGTCTTAATTGGTGGTTTTAATTGGTGCTCGCTATCAGCGCTTGCCCCAACAGTCTCGTATTGACTCTATAGGTGCTCTTTGTGTATGTACCTGCGTATGCCAACACGCTGCACAGTGCACAGGTGCTGCATCTGCCAGTTAGTTCAGTTAACCCATGACACCTGGATCTGACGCGTCGAGCCCTCGACACGTCACGTGGCCTCAAAGCGCACCTAGCCTGGCGCAGGCACTGTGGGGACGTCACCACCACTCGGTGGCGAATGGCGACTGTTGTTGTTCAGGAACTTGGTGATGGTGGGCAGTCGTGGGTACGACTGACTGCGTGGCCCGGATACAGACATCCCCTGTTCACCCCGGGGTGCCACAGGGATGTGCCTTGTGCTCTTAACGGTATCGCGCAGCTGCGTGTGGCTCGTTACGTTAATTTGTTTGCGTAAAGCTTGGCTGCACTGCGCCGAGCCCCAACAGGACCGTACACACGCAGTTGCATGATTGCCGCTCCTGACCAAACACAATTAAAGTGTGTGTGTGTGTGCGCGCGATCGGCTGAATCAGAATGTTGACAGGTGATGGGAGCTCACGGAGACAGTGTGCCTCCGCACGTAATTTAGATTTGATTTCAATACTGAAAACGGGTTTACGGTCAATTAAACGAGCGAGCGTAAAAACAAACAACCGCGCGGGGTATAAATTAAAATGTGTTCTAAACGGGAGTAATGCCCCTCGCCAAATCACCCGCAGTGTCGACCGGTCTCGTCATATCTCAGAAGCTAAGCAGGGCTGGCCTGAGATGGTGCTTGCTTGGGTGACCACCGCACACAAACAGGCCGTCAGAGGCGGCCGCGGGGCTGTGTGACCCGGACTGACCACCGTGGTGAAGTATAACACCCACGACCCGCACGGCGCGGCGAGGCCCTCACGCGGCAGTGGATTGAGAACTCCGCGTGCGGGCAGGTCACCGTTCTCACGAGGCTGCTTCTGCGACTGCGGTGTCACCGCAGCAATTGTGGCGGCGAGTTCACTCCGCGAGGTCCATGGGTTGGAGGGACATCGTGTCTGTGCGCAAACGGACGACGCGGCAGCGATGGTCGGTGTATAATTTATTGCGCAATGCTATGTGTGCGCAATGTCCCAGTGTATCGCGTTGCACTCGCAGACATCATGAGGACACTTTCCATAAACTTCTCTCCAGCTGATCACTGCACACGCGATCGGCCCAGCGCACATGGCAGACTCAGCATATTCCCATTTTCAGCTTGAATTATCGATCGGTGCTGCCACCATTCATAACCAGCGCCGTCGGGGCTTCTCAGTCTGCATGGTGCCTTTCGTTTACATTCTGGAGTATGAATGATTAATAATGCCCTTTCTTTGTTCAAGAAAGTCTCGCTGAAGTCTCATGACTCTGTTTCAGGAGGGTCCTGCATTGGGATGCTTGGCCAGTTTCATTCGGAAGTGTTTGCCTTGTGGAGGAAACTGGAGTTTTCAGACAAGAGCCTGCGTATACGAGATGCTAATGCTCTCAGATGGATTCAGGAAGCCATTGCTGTACTGCCATCTGGTGTGGAGTTGGGTTGCGAGGTGGCCACCTCATGTCGAGTTGGGTTATGGGCAGCCTGCCACTCCATTCGGAGCTGAGCTGGTCCGGGAAGTACGAGCACATCGTTAACCGGCTCCGGAGTCGTGTTTACGATTACAGCAGAGGCGGTGACCCAGGGGACGGACCCCCCGCGACCCCGCCCCCCCCCCCTGCCAGCGATGCTGACCGCGTGCCGTGTGGCGTGCGTGCGCCGCGTGCAGTACAAGCTCAAGTCGACTCAGAAGGAGAAAGTGCGTCAGTTCATGGCGTTCACGCAAACGAGTGAAAAAACGGCCATCGCCTGCCTCGCGCACAACGACTGGAAGCTGGAGCTGGCCATCGACAACTACTTCCAGAACCCTGACGTCTACTACAAGGACAGCGTCAAGAGCTCCGTGGACAGGAAGCGACTGGAGCAGCTCTACAACCGCTACAAAGGTACCGGCGCCGCCGAGGCCCGGCGGACGGCGGGCAGGATTCTTGTCCTTCCCCCGCGCCTCCGACGAACGCGGCCGGCTACGTACGGTGCGAGAGAGGTTCAACTTACACGGACAATTCGACGTAGAGCGGTCGGCCACTCGCCCATTTATCCCAGGAACTGGATCGCCGGCGGTCGCTTTCCCTCCTTGTCGCTCGTCTATCGAAACTGCCATGTCTCGTGTCCCTGTCCGCTTCACTCGCCGATTCCTCCACTCGTGCCGAGGACTCGGTCTACGAGACCATTTCATCTCCTCATCCGTACGGTGTCCCGCTACCGCCACCATGTTGCATAAGTCTATTTTCTGCTTCTTTTCTCGCACTGCTCCACCTTGGAACTCACTCTCATCACCTCTCTTTCCCCAAGTTCTTATAATAACATTGCTCAATAAAAATAACAAAAACCTATTCACACTGATCTATCACAAATGTAAAAAGTGCTCTTTGTAGCTGGCAACTTGACGATATGGGCCTTTGGACCTGTGCTCATTAACCGCAATACCGACTATAATCATCACCCAGGAATGTCTGTCCTTAACACTCGTGACGTCACTCCACATCGACCAGCCCACCTCATTAATAATCATGAGCAGGTGACGTCCTCCAAATGGACACCCCCCCCCCCCCCCCCCATTATTATTACCTACTATAATGAGCCAACAATGTCTGTGTGCAACGCTCGTGACGTCACTCCACGTCGACCAGCCCCCCTCATTAATAATCATGAACAGGTTACGTCCTCCACATGGACCTGCCTCTTATTCATAATAATTAGCGGGTGACGTCACTCCACATGGGGGGCCGAGGCGCCTCCTCCCCCCTCAGCGTCAACTTACCACCCTCACTACAAAGGCAGAACCCTCACGTCACACGATCTCTGTGACGCTGTTGAGACATCGAAGTACAAAGGACGTCATGATGAACAAGGGATTATAACCTTTAAATAAAATAAGTCTGTGTCACCGTGCCCTGACAAATCGCACACGAATGGATGCAATGAATATCACGTCGCGATCTGATTTTCGCTTGTAAGTTTCAGATTTACTGCAATACACCCGTCCTTGGACGGGCAAAAGCCTCGTTAAATATATTTGTCGGCGTGGCTCAATCTCACTGCCGCACCACGGGCAGCAGTTAGAGGGGGCGGGGGGACGATGAGACGGGTAGAGAGAGAAATTCTCTAAATTGGCTCGTGCAGAAAAAAAAAATGGCCTGCGTAGAGTTGTGACCTTTGAACCGGCGGCTTAGAAGCGCCATGAATCACTGCCGGTGTTTGAAGTGCAGAAGGGCTCGGCGCTGCCGTCGTACGGGGGAGTGTTTTTAGCGAAACATCTGTTCCCATTTGGGGCCGTTTAAGAGTATACAGGAAAGGGGGTAATACTTATTTGTTTAAGTGCTCGGCCCCTGATGGAGCGGCTCGCGCAGCGTAGGTCGAGGTCTCGGCTGCGCTTGCCGCTCACGCACCGCGCAGATGGCGTTGCGGAGAAGGCGTGTGCCCGTGCGGCGGCGAGTCACGGGTTAAAACGTTACTTCTCTCGCTCACGATCCTTGCATCGTATTGTGTGCGTTAGAGAATCGATTATTTACAATCTGTGAAGATAAAATGCTAATCATATGCTGATGTTCAAATTCGGCGAGCGAAGCGGACAACCACAAACAAGACCACGGTGACTTCCTGTTAAGAGGGGCATTGAGGCGACGCGCTCATCTCACGTTTACACTCCTTAGGCAGTGGTGGAAATTACCCATTTGCAAGGCAGGCGGCCGAGTTTATCCACGGAACAACCACTGTTAATTCCCCCTCAAAACCGTGCTCATATTTTAGACCCCGGAGGGATAATTGGCTGAGTCAACCCCCTCCCCCCAACCGGAAGTTGAACTCGCAACACTCTGATTGCGAGCTGCTCGCTCTGCCGCCGTGCCACCTGGCCGGTACAAACGAGACAACGAACAATGCTCATGAGACGGTAAAACCAAAACAAAAAGCAATCCATTTAAGAATCACCACCTGGTTCCAAAAGCCACCAGCACGTGACCGGATGCGCAATTCCTCCGAGTGCCACGAGTGACCACCCTTGCCTCCCCTCCCTCCCTCCCTCCCTCCCTGCCTCCCTCCCTCCCCTCCCGCAGACCCGACGGACGAGGAGAAGATCGGCATCGATGGCGTGCAGCAGTTCTGCGAGGACCTGCGCCTGGACCCGGCGAGCATCAGCGTCCTCGTGGTGGCGTGGAAGCTGCGAGCGGCCACGCAGTGCGAGTTCTCCAAGAAGGAATTCCTCGAGGGCATGACAGAGCTCGGGTGAGACGTTCGCCCCGGGGCGTCCCGTAGCCACGCGCGGGGAGGTCGGGCCCGTCGACGGGGGGTGGGGGGCCCCGACGCGCGGCGTGACGCGCGTGGGGGTGTGGTCTCGGTGGGGACGAGTGCAGGTGCGACAGCGCGGAGAAGCTGAAAGCGCTGCTGCCGCGGCTGGAGCAGGAGCTTCGAGACCAGGTCCGGTTCAAGGATTTCTATCAGTTCACCTTCAACTTCGCCAAGAACCCCGGGCAGAAGAGCCTCGGTGAGACTCACGCGCGGCGACGGGTCGGCCGAACTGGGCAGGCAGCGCTCGCGCGGGATAGAGGAGCGGTCTCTGGCGACGATCGCTTTAAGGTCGTGCCGAGGTTATCCTTTGTGTTATTACGATGCTTTTTACCGTGGAAAGTATCACCGAGTCCCATGACCATTTCGGGAGGGTGCTGCCAAGTTTTTGCAACAGGGGATGCAAATGATTGCTTTGCAAAATTGCGGTTGAGTAATTTGCGGTGTAATTGTTTTCGAATTTGGACCATGACGCCGGCATGCAATGACCTCATGGGATATTCAGCGTCGACTGTGAAGCAGATTGCGTGTTTTTGTACGGGTAAACGCACCCGGTAGCCTTGGTCAGGGCAGCCGCTGGATTTGAGATGTGAACCCCTGCGCCGGGCGGCGAGCGTGCAACCGCTCGCTGTCACGTGGCGAGGCCAGGAGTCCGATTCACTGAACCTCGGTACGGACTGGGGAGGCCCTCATCCAGCAGTGGATTGACAGGAGAGATGCACAATTACACGTGCACCCCAGCACTGTGACAAGGAGACAGCGCCCCACGTTCATTCGAGAAGGAAGCCGCTGGGGCAGTTTTTGACACCGGTCAAGTCACCAGAGAGACACCGGAGGGAGCCTCGTTTGCGCTGCCTGGCAGTCTGGCTGCTGTGCGTTGCACCGTCACTGCCAACACCGGTGGCCACCGCCGCTGAGCTCACTTACTCATGTGGTGATGCTTGGAGAGCCCGCACAATCAAAACAAGGCTCCATCTCGTGGCGGACAGCACGCATCACACCGTGCACAGGAACTGAGTTAATTAAGGTGGCGGGGTGCTGGCGCAGTGGTGACAGCTGGTGCCTCGCAGCAAGTGTCCGTGGGTTCGATTCCTAACTCGGGTGGCTTTTTTTTATGGAGTTTGAATGTTCTCGCTGTTCTGCATGGGTTTACTCTAGCTCCTCCGGTTTCCTCCCATAGTAATAAAGAACCCCACAGAATTTAACTGGTAATAGCAAAATATCCCAGTGCTAGAAAATTACCTGCAAAAGACTCGATTGGGATTACACGAGCAACATCGCCCCCCCCCCCTTACTCAAAAACTTGGTAGGATCCTTCTGAATGAGTCTCGAGACTCTTTCCTGGGTAAACAAACGTAATAGTAATACTACACGGGACGCTGTCGCGAGATTGTGCGCACGTGGAATGCCCTTCCCCCGTGGTATCTACGCGCCAACCCGCTGGGCAGCGATGCCATCGCGCGGGATTATCGGAGCTGGCTCGCGTCCGGCACGGCGCAGGCTGTCCTGGCGGCATCGAGTGGCCGTGCTGTTACCGACTAAAAATAAATGTTACAGCCGTTGTGGTGTCAATAGGCCTCGGCAAGGTAAGGTAATTTACCCCTTTTTACCGGGTAAAAGGGTAAAGGTAAAGGGTAAAGGTGTCGACATGCCAAGGGGTAAGGTAAAGGGTAGGGTAAAGGTAGCTCGGAAGAATTACCCGGTAGGGTAAAGGTAGCGCGAAGTATTACCAGGTAAATACGGCACCTTGTTTACCGCTAAAAGCTCCGTGGCGCAGTCCGTGGCCTCCATTTAATAAGTAATACAAAAAAAACTTTTTTAAAAACACGCTTTTATTAAATGTACTAGTAGTGGCAGAAATCCACAACTCCAGGAAGTGGCCCCGAAGCTTGCCATAACGTAAGGGACCGTGGCCAATTACAGCCAACGTCAGTTGAGCGTGGACAATTAGACCCAAGCCGAAACATAACATATTACAAAGATTTTTAAAAATATATATATGATAGAATATAGTATTGTCGTCAGTATGCCATAGGTATACCAAGTGTGCAGTCGATACCACATTAGGAAGTAGGTTAAAATTGAGTTACAAGATTTGAGGATACGACAACGACAACAACAACAATGACAACAATGACAACAACGACGACAACAAGCGTGTAAAATTGGAATCATCGAGAGTATTCTATATGAATAAAGCGCTCTACCTAGCATTTACCGTTATAAACCTTGTTCATGTGTAGTTCCCTAGTAATTACCCTGTAATCGTGTAATTTGTATGGGGTAAGGGTAAAAGGTAGGGTTAAAGGTAGGCTCGTTGCTTTTTACCTTTTACCTTACCTGCTAAAGGGTAAAAGGTAAGGGTAGAGTGATTGTATTGTGGTAAGGTAAAAGGTAGGGTAAAGGTAGGCTCGTTGTTTTTACCTTTTAACTTTTACCTTACCTTGCCGAGGCCTAGGTGTCAACATGATTTAGATTGAAAGCCCTAATGCAATTGTGATAGAGCCCCCTGCAGCGAACCACGATAGCACTGCAACACTGAAGAAGGAGGATTCCATTCCTTAATTAATTGTCCGTTTTTGTGAAATTGTTTTACCTCGAAGCCAGCTCAGAGTGACTCGCGTCTGTGCTTGCATGTGTGTATAAAGATGTGGAGTCGTGGTGCAGTGGTTAGCACGCTGCGCTATGAACCCGGCAACCCAAGTTTGATACCTGCTCACGGCCAACACCAGTGACGATTATCTGAAACGGTCATGGGCCTCCGCTAGGTCGACTCAGTCTCAATGAGTACCTGGTGTATAAACATCACCACTAGGGAGACAAAGGCGGCCGGGCGTGGTGCTGCCCACACCACCCCCTCATGCACCGTGACATCTTCCATGGGTGCTCACTAATGCCATTCTTTCCGACAGTCTATGTAAGCTGTCAACCCCTTATAAGTGCTCTACCTTATTACAGACCAATTCAGACCTTATTGGTCACCCCGTGCCCCTTATAAATCTCAACGTTCATCCTACAAAGTCCCATCGCAAGGGAGAAACACAAACAAATAGACAACATTTGTTTGGCACTTATTGAAACGGCTGTACGCCGTATGGACCTGAACTCAATTTCCCTGTACAAGAATACGGGGCGAACCGTGTGGGTTGACAGCTATGAAGCTATGCGCGGGATCTCTGTCTTTGTACATGCGTGTGTGCGTGTTCTGTACAGATCTCGACATGGCGATCGCGTACTGGAATTTAATACTCGCCGGCAAGTTCAAATTTCTAGACTTGTGGAACAAATTTTTGCTAGTAAGTATATTTATATATATATAAGTACGTACTTTGTTGTTGCTGTGTGCTCTCTGGTATAAACACGATTGGTGTGACGTCACGAGACAGGGCCTCTCTTCAGATCTCTCATAGGGGGGGAGCGCAGCCATTTGTGGAGAAGTCCCATTGGAGAAGTCGTGCAGTACACAGACTTGCACAACAGGGGGAGTGTAATGCCGTGCAATGTTACACACCAGACGGTGTTCTATCCTTTGTGTGTGGCAATACCTTCAGGAGCTAAATGCCAATGTCGCCTGTTGTGCGTGAATGCTGCGCAATGTTGCGCAACTCCGTTAGCAACGCGCACGCGGACACCTTTGCGCGTGCTCGATTTGTAAGCGACGCACTTCACGACGCACTCGCGGACTGTGTTGCAATCGTGATGTGGCCGCGGGCGGAGATAACCAAGGGGTGGTGGGTGGGGCCTCTGCTGCCGTGAAGGAGGTGGCCAGACAAGTCCTTGTAGTGCAACAAACTCGACCAAACGCGGACGAAGCCGTTCCCCTGGTGATTTGCTTAACGGTGATTTCGAGAGCAATTCGGTCGCGCAGCAAATTGGCTGGGGCGTGCGGACGCAACCATGGGCCCTACCAGGAGTTAATTTCTCACCGGATATTTTACGGCCAGACGAGAGAGACTTGAGGGGGTGGCACGTGTGGAGCGGCAGCCACGGCCAGACGTGGCGTCCTGGGTCGTCGACCCGCACAGGCCCGGCCAGAACTAGTTAAACCCTGGGCCGCACAAACGTTGAGCGAGCACCACGTGCAGCTCCGAGAGGGCCCCCTCCCCCCGGCCAGGGCGGGGGACTGGCGACCGTTGAGCGATGCGTGCGGACACCGTGCCCCGCAGGAACATCACAAGCGCGCCATCTCACGGGACACGTGGAACCTGCTGCTTGACTTCAGCAACATGATCGCAGACGACATGTCCAACTACGACGAGGAAGGTGGGCCCAGCGCTAGAGCCCCATCACCTGCCAACGACTCGATTGGGATTGCACCGAGCCTCATGGCCCCCCCCCCCCTACTCGAAAACTCGGCGTGACCCTCCTGAAAGTGCCTTGAGACTCGTGCTGTGCTGGATAAACAAGCGTGATAAATAATACTAATTTCAATGTATGAAGGCGTCTAAATGCAAGCGTATCTCAAGACCTAGTCAAATGGCACGCACGTACGGACACTCCCAGACCGCACTTGCGCAGGGATGTACATGCACACGGAAGAGAATGATCGCCCATTTAGCCTGTAGACCGTTGGTGCAAGTCTTGTTCGAGAGTACCTATTCAGCCCAGCACAGCCTACAGGTACTCATTTAAGGTCAGCCTAGGGGAGGCGCACGATAGGTTCAGATGTCACTTGCGACTGATGTTAGCCGTGGCCCGGGACGCAAACCCAAAGCATCAGGATCATATTTCAGTGCTGATCACTGCACGACCGCCCCCCCCCCCCTCCCCATATGCTCATCATCAACACCCGCCATTTGCCACTGAGTGACATCACTATACCTCTTGTATCAGACGAGGTGCACTTAGTGACCACGTGAAGTGTCTAAGGTATGCTGATAAGAAGTCACAGGTCAGACCCAGGTGTCATGGGTTCAAATTTATGCCGAATAAATTTGAACCTAAAACAAAAAGGGTCTGCCTGACATGACTGGCAGATGCGCCGCCTGTGCCGACGGCTGTGCCACCTTGCAGCGTGTTTATCCGCCCATTCCTCTGCTCGTTGCGAGCATCGCTACTCGGACGTAACGCACCCGCACACACGCTACCACGAGCCAAAACCGTGACGGTGCAGCTAGTGCTGCTAATGAGGACCTCGCAGGAGGCTGCAGCCACTTTTTAGAATACGCCACCCAAGCTGAGATGTGGCCCAAAATTACTGGAACATGACCTGACCTCCGAAGCCTTCAAGCTCTCACCTAACCCCGTACACCTGTGTGTGCGTGTGCTCTGGTGCGTCCGTGCGTGTGTGCAGGAGCCTGGCCCGTCCTCATCGACGACTTTGTAGAGTACGCGCGACCCGTGGTCTCAAAACCGCGGCGTACCATGTTTTGAGTTTTGGCGGAAAATGACAGCCCTCTTCTGGCGGAGAGTCGGATACCCGAGAGAAAGAGTGGGGGGGGGGGGGGTAAAAAGGAGAATTTGTTTTACGTCTGTTTTTAAATTACAGCACAAAACACAAAAAAAAGAGAGAATTGTATTTCATAAAATATCAACAGAATTGCCAATATTGTGTGCATATGATGATAATTAAAAAACAGAGATAGTTTAGTTTCTACCAAGAGTCTAACAACGACGAGGGGGGTTGGGGCGGCGTTGAACCGAGAGTTTGCTATGAATTTGCTCATCACGCGTGGCCCCCGTGCCGGGACCTCGAGCACGAGAATCGAGCTGGGCCGGCGCCTGCGGCTCACGCGGCCGGAGGCTCGCCATCCCCCAGATCACCGCTGCCGCTAGGGACGAGCAGCTCCCACACAAAAAGCTCTATCGTTTATTTCAAGGCGACGTTTAAAATCGCCCGCTAATGTATCGATCGCGAGTTACTTTTTTTTTTTGCCATTGATGAAATAGCCCGATATTCGAGTTTGTTTTAAAGAAATCGTCCGAGAGATAAATTATGTTACCCCGTGAGAATCGTGTTGTCGCAATCGGGTCGCCGCCTGCCTGGCGAAATCTAACGTCGCAAAGTACGAGTAAATCACGAGTCGGAAACAAACGCTTCACTGGACATCCGGAGACTTAGGGCCACGACACCGCCCGGCGCAGTGGCGAACATCTCGTGGACGACCCTTGCCTCCGATAACGATCTTTGGAGTCGAATCCATCTTCCAGGGTCCAACTGTGAAAGCCGTACCCTCGTATGACAAAAGGCCCTCCTCCAAACGAGCGGAGACTTGCAGCTCGTTCTCCACGATACGATCAGTCGTTTAAGCTTTTGCTGCTTTTACCTGCGGCGGGATGAACTTCTCGCGAGCACGTGCAGCCGCCATCCTTTTGCTGTCCCCCTGTTTGCCACGTAAATGCGGCAGGGTCGTGGGTCGTTCTGACCCGAGCTCCCACCCACGCCGTCCACCTTCTCATTTCATCTTCCATGTTGTCGCAAGCGTCCATCCGCCCTCCTCGTCCCTGGCAGTGACACGTGTGTGCGCGCGCTCCCGCTTCGCGACATCGGCCGCACGGACCAGGCCAGACATTCGGGATTTGCTCTGTGCATCCGCACCGTCTCGAGGGATGCGAGAACGATCGTCTCGGACTGCAGCGCGAGATGGAGCGGCTCGGCTCGGCTGCGAATCCGGGAGGGTAAACGAGACTCTGTCCCGTGGCCTCTTGGAAAGAGAGAAAGCGCAGCGATTGCAGTTGCTTACTTAGGCCGACGTCTTGTCGCCGTGGCGCAGATCCGTTGACCGTTAAATTTCAAAGCTCGTTGAATTCCCTTGTTTAACAACAAAAGAGAAGGCTACCATTGCCGGGGCTGCCGAGAGGTTCCTGGAGGCCCGGGTAGAATGCCACGTCGGGGGAGCAGCCCCCCTTGTCCGTTGGCGTGAATTAAAGAGGCCCGTTGTGGGGCCCTCTTGGGTGCGAGGCCCCCCGGGGAAACGTCGCCACATTTGCCCGCCCCACCTCCAGGCTGGGCCACCCCGACGATATCAACATTTAAGTGGCGGTGCTCGAGAGGGGGGTGGCAGTAATTCAATGGCCAATTCTCACCAATCGTGAAGCCTGCTGCGGTGTGCGAGACATTTACATTGGGTTGACATTGTGTGTATATACATTAACTTAACAAACAAACAAAAACTGTTCACAAAGAAATGCTTGTGGCAACAAAGATGACTGCTGCGTGAAGATGATGTACAGTTTGTGGAGTGAGATGATCGATTATGTAAATGCATCTTACGGGAGCCAAGTGTCTGGGGGCAGCACTGGCGTCGCGGGGAGCGGTGTACGACGTGCCGGCGTGGCGAGGGATTGGCGGCGCAAGGGTTTACTCTGTGCACTTTCCATTAAAGAGTGTTGCGAACCTGTGAGGAGCCATCGCTGAGCACTCGCCGGCACATCGGGGTGAGTCCGTGAGTCCGGACCAGAGATGTGTGTCTCTCGTGGTGCTGCGAGGTGCCCAGGGCATTGCAGCACAAATCATGGATTCAATCCACAGATGGGATCCAGTGGTTTGCGTCTGCCTGTGGATTGAATATAATGTGCGGAGCTCTGACATTTCACGCCCCTTGTTATGCGTGGTTTTCGGTACTCCAGATTTCCCTCCCGCATACCGCTCGCAAGTGGGATTGGCCAAATATCCAAACGCAGAACCATCCTGAAAACGTCTTGGAGACCTTCATTGGCAATTCAAGGCCATTATTGGTCCTGCAGGCCCCTATGAAAACCTGTTTGTGAATGGTAGTAACCCACCCAAGCACTATGCAGGCTGAACTCTGCTTAACGTCCAACATCTCGCAAAGATTGGTTGCATTCTGCATTGCGGGATAACGCAGTGGGCGTTGCAGCAAATCACCAGTTGCGCTGTTCCTCTATGCTGCCCACCTTCACCAACCCCCGTTGACAAACGTGTTGAAGGTCAAATAACTCGCATGACCTGCACGCCATGGGGAGGACCTCATCCAGCAGTGGATTTACGGGTTGTACACGACCTACATCACTATCGGTACCACCACAGGTTGGAAAACCTGCATTTGTTTCGGTGCGCAAGTAAATCTGATAAAAGGCACATTTTGTGAAGTTATATCGCGCTGATATTTCTTTGCCAAGACGCGGTGATGTAGTGCCACCGACGCACGGGCCGACCCCGTGGCGGTACCAATCCCAGTATTGGCTCTGACCCGTGGACTTGTCAGCAGCAGCAGCAGGAGGAGGGCACTGAGCTGCACTTGGGTTCGCTGGTGCAGCGTCGCTCTCCGTCTCGACCACGCGGAAACGCGGCCCTGCCGTCCCTTTAACCCCCCCCCCACCGCCACCTGTGGGCCTGTTGCCTATAAGACAACGGAGTGAGGACTTCCCACTTGCATTCGTGCAAGGGGTAAACACCACTGAAGGCATTTCGTACGCACCGGCACTCGAGGGGGGTGGGTGGGGGATGGGCTTTGCGCCAGATCCGAAAGTCATTTAATATCGTCATTTGTATTGATTTGCAATGGCAGCTTCGATGCGATCACCGCGACGAGTGCTGTCATTGCAATTGACCCCATGTCTGGCTAGCATGGCCCAGCACTGCAAACAGATGTATTTATAGCTCCACCTCGACTTAGATTCTCGGTGGCCCAGACGCGCGGGAGGTGGCTTTGTTCACCGAGTGTACAGTCGTAAGAACGCGTCCATTGATTTTTTTTAAAATCCGTTCTTGTGCCCGCGGTGCAATGCGTCGCCCGCATGAGAATTGATTTAATCAAATTTACGTGAAATGTGCACAAGCTCTCGCTCACATTTGGGCTACCCATGACGCGCAACAACAACAACAACAAAATGTGCACCGCCGTGTCGGAGACACATCCGAGACTCGAAATGACCGGGCGTGAAGACAAGTGAATCGCAAAACTCGCGTCGTTGGCGATTGAAGGGGTTAACCATTGCGTCACACGCCCAATAGGCAAGTGGAGATGCGTGTGAATTGATTGTGCGTGAATTGACTTTAAATTCGTGTGCATTTTACGTAACGGCTCCTTGACCCCTGCAACAACGAGAGGTGCTACTTTTGCCACGGTTAAAAATAATGAATCGAATCGCGACACCCCCCACCACCCCCTACCCCACCTCGTCTTGACAATTCATTGAATCCATGAAAGTGTTCACCGCGATGCGCCGAGGAGCAGTCGCACGTGAAACTGGTGCAACGAGCGGCCACGGTCGTGGTTGTTTCCTCGACTCCGGCCCCCGGCTTCACTTTGACGTGAAAGTAACCGCCACGCCGCAGCTGCCAGGGAAAAACAATCCGACATAATGCGCGTGAGAACATGTACATATCTACACGCGCACACACACGCGCGCGCGAGCGGGAACGAGGGTTTTAAATTGGGTCACTGGCAAAGGTCATCCGAGCCACCGCACGACTAATTCTGAAGGCCCATTGTGGGATGAATGTTGCAGTTTGGCAGCGGCTGATCTGAACGTATCCCATGCGAACCTAAAGATACCCCGCGAAATGCGATTACTCGTGCACAGGGAGAAAGCAAGGCTCGTGGGATTTGTGATAACTTCTGCAGTTTGTTCGTCTCCATCGGGAAATAAATGTTGGTTGCATTGCATTTCACTTCTTACGAAGCCACCCCCAAAAATCCCCACGCTGGCTATGGGTAAATCATGGATGTCCACAAAAGCAAATGAATCTGCTCGCAATAAGAAATGCAATTGAACACAGTTGAAGATTCTGATGAAATTGTTTCCAAAATACAAATGTGTTCATTTGAGACGCCGACGCGATTTGTGGAATTCCATAGAAGGGAAAGGGCCCTGGTTCTCCAGAACGACGCTGAACTCGATTTTCCTCTGGCAGTCATAACCACGCGTTGTGATGTTCTGTTTGCTGCAGCCCCGCTTCTCACCTTTATCAGAAGCAGCGATTAGAACGTTTCTGGAATTTGAGTGGTGCCCGAACCTGGATTTCTGACCAGGAGTTTTATGGCTCAGCAGTTGGGGTGGGTTGGCGAGGGCTTCTCTATGGAGGTGCCAAACAGATGTGGACATGGGATCTGCAGGGGATGAAAGAGCAATTTGGCTTGGTCTGGTCCGGTCTGTGTTTTACACATTTCCCCCCCGCCACAGAAGCCAACTTTCCACTGCACCGTGGACGTGTGGGAGTCACGGCGGGAACGGCTTTGGGATATTGTCGCGTATTTTATAGAGAAGCCGGCGTTTCGGAACAACCTGCACGCCCCACGTGTGTCGAGGCCGTCGCCTTTGCTCTGCAGACTGCGCAAGGCCGAGGGAGCGCAGGGTGGGGGGCCCTGGTGCGTTCCACGCGTCTTCTCACAGCGGACGCAGGAGGAGGAACACGCGAAGGCGTCGCGCAGTAGTAACGGCTGCCCTGTACAATAGCATGCGGATGATGACCCGATGTCAAGTGTGTGTGGAATTATACGAAACACTGACCCATGTATTTATATAAAAAAAAAGCTCAATTGACGTCAGTGTTGTTGTCGATGTCTCTCTCTTTGTTGTTGTGACGCGAGAATGAAGAATGAGTCCTTGATGTAACGTCCGAATATTTTAACGATCATTACCGACTAGAATCACCCATACTGGTAGGAACCTCCTGGTTACACCAGCCCATAGGGGATTATTGTGTCCGTCCGTCCGTCGTGCAGGGAGGAGCTGGGTGGGGAGGGAGGGGCTGGGTGGGGAGGGGAGGGTGGGGAGAGGCTGTGTGGGGAGGGGCTGGGTGGGGAGGGTGGGGCTGGGTGGGCTGGGTGGGGAGGGCCTGGTCACCCCGTGGTGCCCTTATAAAACTCAACGTTTAACCTACTCACGCCGGCTTGTGCCCGCCCTCACAGTCGGGCATATTTGCGGAATACACCACGCCGCCGTTGACCCTGGCAATTGACCGAGCAACCCAACGTTCCTACCAGCTCCCTCCGCAGGAATGTGTTAAATGTCTGTCCCGCGCGTGACGTCACTACACACGAGGCCCACCCCCCTCATTCATATTCATGAGTGGGTGGATTTTTAAACGAACGCAGAGGAAGGTCGAGCTGAATTAAATTATTTATTACGCAAAGTCGCTTCAAATGTGACGTTTCTTTACAGAAAGTGACGGTAAAAAATAAATCTACACAGCACAGTGCTACATCCGTGCGTGACGTCACTGCAAAAGAGCCCCCCCCTTCATTAATATTCATGCCCGTGTGGAAATTCACACGAACGCACAAGAAGGTCGCGCACTCCACATGCCGCACCCCTCCCCTCATTAATAATCATGAGCGGGTGACGTCACTCCACATGCCGCACCCCTCCACAATAACCATTAACGGGTGACGTCACTCCACATGCCGCACCCCTCCACAATAACCATGAGCGGGTGACGTCACTCCACATGGGGCAACCCCCCTCATTAAGGAGCTGAACAATTTTTCTATTGAATATTCCAGATTTACTGCAATATACACCCGTCCTTGGACGGGCAAAAAAGCTCGTGCCGATATAGTTACCCAATCATCAATACGGCCTACCCGAGTGCCCAGACTTTGTTTGGAGGGTTCTGCTACATTGGGATGCTTGACCAAGACCATTAATGACCAATTTGGCTTCACGTGGGAGGAAACACACTAAACAAATGGAGAAACAAAATCCTGCCATCTCCTGGCCACATCCCAGCCCCATGCATATGTAATGTAGGAACTTGGCGGGAGACGACCTTACGGGTAGCACACTCTTTTATTAACACCAACGTATATTACACGGGTGGCTAACTCCAGCCTTTACCCACGGGGTTCCCCCGGCTACACCCACACGGGCTCTTACGCCCCGTAGCCTCTCGGAACACACCCAGCCGGGGTGTCCGTCTCGACTCTGGGTCCCACAGTCTCGGTCCACAGGGACGTCAGACCACGGGTCCCACAGTCTCGCCTCCGAGCCACACAGGGCCCCGGCCCTCACAAGAACAGCGGGACTAGGGGTCTCAGGGCCTACCTCTGAACTCCGTCTTCGGTCTTCGAATGGTTGACAACTTCCCGAGTGCTCCCGCGCGTCCCCCTTTATAGTCCTTCATGCGGACGTCGCTGAGAGCACCCACCCCAGTTGACCAATCACTGCGCGCTGCCCACGATCCTCTTTCCCACCTTGTGTCAGCACGCACAACCACGCACCCCGCGCCGCCCCGTGATCTCTCACTGCGGGCGCGCGTCCGCACCACCACTACACATACAGCACATGGCAAGCCTTGATGGTCACCCATGCAAGTGATAGCCAGGCTCGCGCTTGCTTAGCTTGTGAGATCTGATGAGATTTGGTGGATAACATACGAGGATCATGGCTCAGCGCACTGCACTGCGAACCCAGCAACCCGAGTTCCAACATTCACGGCCAAGACCTAGTGGAAAGTAACATTTCAAGTAGTCCTTGGTGCCACCTTCACCAACCGACACTGACCGGCATGATGAAGTATGGTCAAACAATCCCTATGATCGACACAACGTGGGGGGCCCTTCATGCACCAGTGGAGTGACACATTGCCGGACGATATTGCTCTTAAACTATGTGTGCGCACGCATAACATTTGGCACGTGACCCTGATAATAAAACGACACTCCTGCAACACTGGGCACAGCGACATCACCGAGCTCAATCAGAACCCCGGCATTTCTGCTGGGCTCGGCATGGCAGCACTCGTGACGGACAGCCTCCTCCTCACTCGAGATAGCTGCTTCACAAACACCTCCGGCCAGGCTGGGGGCCCGTGTGTGGGGGGACGAGACGTCCGACACCCCTCGTGCGCCACGGGGGGTCACGGGGAGGTGGAGAATGGGACTGGTGATCGCTCTCTCCACCTGTTGACCGATTATAATTGGCATGGGCAGGGAAGACGCTCTGAGAAACACAAACCATGCCTCCGTCTCGCTGTGTCTATCCCTGTACGCCTCTTGCGTGTATCCCATCTTTCTCAGACTCCCTTGACGTCTCCACGGCTGTCTCAGGGTCCGTCCTTTTTTTCCAGCTCTCTCAATCTGCGCGTCTCTCTGGTTTGAATCCGTCTGTCTCGCTGTCGCTGGGTCCCGCCCTCCCTATCTATCTGGCACTGTCCTCGTCTCTCTGGGTCCCTGTATACCTCTCCGTCTGCTGCACCCAAGACATTCACTCGGCGTTCACGTGGCGCTTCCCGCGGACAAAACGCTACCAAATCAAGTTGGGCCACCGTAATGCCCTGGCATCGGTGCCCCACATTTGCACCGAATTCGACTGACACGGGCTCCGCCTCTGTGAGAGTAACGCTGCACCCCAAGGCACCGGGGAGGCCGAGGAGAGTGGCGGTCAGGGGGGCAAGGGATATTTCTCTTCTGTTGCTACAGCTGCTCGTTGGGCACGCGCGCCGTCACCACCGCGTGCTGGTCAACGGAACCGATTTCAGCCGTAGGCTGCCCACGTGTTAAACCATTTTGCTGCACGCACACAAACACAAACACACACGCCGACTTTCTGAACGTTGCTATGCAGCTGTACGGCAAGCTTTGAATGAGTGGGGTTGACAAGTATGCCACTGTGTTTACATCATCTGCTGACAGTGAATGATGAACTTGGGGGGGGTGGTGGACTCGGGGCAGCATGAGGTCATCCAGGAGCCTGTACCAACACTAACCCCACCATCACTAACCCCACCAACACTAACCCCACCATCACTAACCCCACCAACACTAACCCCACTAACACTAACCCCACCATCACTAACCCCACCAACACTAATCCCACCAACACTAACCCCACCATCACTAACCCCACCAACACTAACCCCACCATCACTAACCCCACCATCACTAACCCCACCATCACTAACCCCACCATCACTAACCCCACCATCACTAACCCCACCATCACTAACCCCACCATCACTATCCCCACCATCACTAACCCCACCATCACTAATCCCACCAACACTAACCCCACCATCACTAACCCCACCAACACTAACCCCACCAGCACTAACCCCACCAACACTAACCCCACCATCACTAACTCCACCAACACTAACCCCACCATCACTAACTCCACCAACACTAACCCCACCATCACTAACCCCACCAACACTAACCCCACCATCACTAACCCCACCAACACTAACCCCACCATCACTAACCCCACCAACACTAACCCCACCAACACTAACCCCACCAGCACTAACCCCACCAACACTAACCCCACCATCACTAACTCCACCAACACTAACCCCACCATCACTAACCCCACCAACACTAACCCCACCATCACTAACCCCACCAACACTAACCCCACCAACACTAACCCCACCAACACTAACCCCACCAACACTAACCCCACCAGCACTAACCCCACCAGCACTAACCCCACCAGCACTAACCCCACCAACACTAACCCCACCAACACTAACCCCACTAACACTAACCCCACCAACACTAACCCCACCAACACTAACCCCACCAACACTAACCCCACCAGCACTAACCCCACCAGCACTAACCCCACCATCACTAACCCCACCAACACTAACCCCACCAACACTAACCCCACCAACACTAACCCCACCAGCACTAACCCCACCAGCACTAACCCCACCAGCACTAACCCCACCAACACTAACCCCACCAGCACTAACCCCACTAACACTAACCCCACCAACACTAACCCCACCAGCACTAACCCCACCAACACTAACCCCACCATCACTAACCCCACTAACCCCACCAACACTAACCCCACCATCACTAACCCCACCAGCATTAACCCCACCAGCACTAACCCCACCATCACTAACCCCACCATCACTAACCCCACCAACACTAACCCCACCATCACTAACCACACCAACACTAACCCCACCAACACTAACCCCACCAGCACTAACCCCACCAGCACTAACCCCACCAACACTAACCCCACCGTCACTAACCCCACCATCACTAACCCCACCATCACTATCCCCACCATCACTAATCCCACCATCACTAACCCCACTAACCCCACCAACACTAACCCCACCAACACTAACCCCACCATCACTAACCCCACTAACCCCACCAACACTAACCCCACCAGCACTAACCCCACCAGCACTAACCCCACCAGCACTAACCCCACCATCACTAACCCCACCATCACTAACCCCACCAGCACTATCCCCACCAGCACTAACCCCACCATCACTAACCCCACCATCACTAACCCCACCAGCACTAACCCCACCAGCACTAACCCCACCATCACTAACCCCACCAGCACTAACCCCACCAGCACTATCCCCACCATCACTAACCCCACCAACACTAACCCCACCATCACTAACCCCACCAGCACTAACCCCACCAGCACTAACCCCACCAACACTAACCCCACCGTCACTAACCCCACCATCACTAACCCCACCATCACTATCCCCACCATCACTAATCCCACCATCACTAACCCCACTAACCCCACCAACACTAACCCCACCAACACTAACCCCACCAACACTAACCCCACCATCACTAACCCCACTAACCCCACCAACACTAACCCCACCAGCACTAACCCCACCAGCACTAACCCCACCAGCACTAACCCCACCATCACTAACCCCACCAGCACTAACCCCACCAGCACTATCCCCACCAGCACTAACCCCACCATCACTAACCCCACCAGCACTAACCCCACCATCACTATCCCCACCATCACTAACCCCACCAGCACTAACCCCACCATCACTATCCCCACCATCACTAACCCCACCAGCACTATCCCCACCAGCACTAACCCCACCATCACTAACCCCACCAGCACTAACCCCACCATCACTAACCCCACCAGCACTAACCCCACCAGCACTATCCCCACCAGCACTAACCCCACCATCACTAACCCCACCATCACTAACCCCACCATCACTATCCCCACCATCACTAATCCCACCATCACTAACCCCACTAACCCCACCAACACTAACCCCACCAACACTAACCCCACCAACACTAACCCCACCATCACTAACCCCACTAACCCCACCAACACTAACCCCACCAGCACTAACCCCACCAGCACTAACCCCACCAGCACTAACCCCACCATCACTAACCCCACCAGCACTAACCCCACCAGCACTATCCCCACCAGCACTAACCCCACCATCACTAACCCCACCAGCACTAACCCCACCAGCACTAACCCCACCATCACTAACCCCACCAACACTAACCCCACCAGCACTAACCCCACCATCACTAACCCCACCAACACTAACCCCACCAACACTAACCCCACCAGCACTAACCCCACCAACACTAACCCCACCAGCACTAACCCCACCATCACTAACCCCACCAGCACTAACCCCACCAACACTAACCCCACCAACACTAACCCCACCATCACTAACCCCACTAACCCCACCAACACTAACCCCACCATCACTAACCCCACCATCACTAACCCCACCATCACTAACCCCACCATCACTAATCCCACCAACACTAACCCCACCAACACTAACCCCACCATCACTAACCCCACTAACCCCACCAACACTAACCCCACCATCACTAACCCCACCAGCACTAACCCCACCATCACTAACCCCACCATCACTAACCCCACCAACACTAACCCCACCATCACTAACCCCACCAGCACTAACCCTCCACCGGGACAAGGGGGGGTCGGGGGGGGAGTATTCATACGGGCCCCCTCCGAGTGAGTGAGCGAGCGAGTGAGAGTGGTGGCGAGAGACACACACACACTGAGGACGTTTGGCAGAATGTAATTAAAGCTTCCCTAATGAGTGCCACCCTCATCCCCACCCACCCCGCCCGCCCCACTCTCCAATCGCGCGGCTATTTTCATCCCGCTCGGCTCCACGCCCTGCCTTGTGAACCTGCGGCATTGGCGTCCCTCCCACGCCCCCCCTTGTCTTCCGAGCCTCCACGAGAGCCTCCCGATAAGGGATGCACCGCCTGCTCCTGGCAGACCCCTGGAGCACATCGTCTCGGCAGCGCATCCACACGCAGCCTCCTCCCTCCGTGCGTCCGCTCCTCCTGCGCGTGCCACTCGCTCTCGACCCTTTCACCGCTCCGCTCGGCTCCTCCGCCCGACCCCGGCTCCATGGAGCGCTACCAGGCGGCGATGGTGCTGGGAGGCGTGGGCGACGCGCTCGGCTACCGCAAGTTCTCGTGGGAGCACTCGCTGTCGGGAGGCGAGATCCAGCGGGAGCTGCAGGAGCTGGGCGGCCTCTCGGCGCTGGTGCTCACGCCCGAGTCGTGGCCCGTGAGCGACGACACCGTGATGCACATGGCCACGGCCAAGGCGCTCGTCTCGTGTGAGTGGCACCGCGATGATGATGCTGATGCTGCTACTGGTGGTTGCGAGGGTGCTGGGGTGGTTTGCCAGTGGTGGTTTTGGCGGCGGTGGTTGTGGCGGTTGTTGTGGCGGTGGGTTAGGGGGGCATCATAATCTGCACCAGGTTGTTTACATTTCCTTTGCACTTTATTCTAAATGAAAGCCGTTCCGCGTAAAACTGTGGTTTCTCGAATAAGGCTGGCTGACCAAAAATTCGTTAAGACGTTTACCATAAAAATGGCCACACAAGTTTATCTGCTTTAATAATTCCACCTTTAAAACCTTACATTTCAAGTCACGCAGCCAGGCAGTGTTTGCATCAAGCGGGGAAACCCACAAGCCGAGAGGAACAAGTAAACCCGTAAAAACAAAGTTTTTCACTATAAATCCTTTATATGCGTGGCAGCGAACTTAATATAAAGGATTTAAAAATATATTCGCCTGTGGAGGACGCGGGGATCGATCCCGCGACCTTTGGCATGGGAAGCGAGGGCGCTACCAACTGCGCTACTCGGCCACGGCCTGTGGAGGGGTTACGCTCTGGGCTCTTACACTCTGACGTTCAGCCAAAGCCATGAATGCGTTCTATTTGAATATATGTAAAATCAATTTTTTTTGCCTAAAAAGTGTAAAATTTTGGGAATTTTATTTCACGAACAATAATTGTCTGGCACAACGAGTCTGTGTGGAAAATGTCAGCTCGATTGGATCACGGGAAGTGGGTTAAAAAACGACCGAAAGATTTGCACGGTCCTAAGCAAGCAAGCAAGCACGCGAACTTAATATAAAGGATTTAAAAAGAGGGTTTGCAGACTGGGCTGAGCTCTGAGAGGTGAGAACTTTGGTGAGCTCAGAGAAAGGTTAATCACAGGCAGGTGCCTGGATTCAGACCCAGGATCACAGTGGTGCCACCTCAAGACTATGACCTCTTAAGTTACTTGGCCAATTTTGAGGAATTTTTATAAAGGGGCCTTAATTTTGCAAGCAAGAGTTGACCAATTTCCTCATCTGCCAAGGACTGGGCAGGGCTGCATGAATTCCCTCACAATAGAACGGTTCAAGTAACCTTAGCAGCAGCAGCAACATAATCAACAGCAGTAGGAAAGTATGCAAGGGTGTGTCTGACCGCGCGTGGCAAGTGCCTTGCTCACTACGTATCCGCACGGATTAAAGTTCCCCGCGCTTGGCACTGTGACAATTTTTCCATCTTCCCCGTACTTTACAAACGGCTCATCCATTTTGTTTGCCCATTTATTTGTTTTGCCGGTTAAAAGTTCTCACGGTTGCGCGCTTCATCGGAGTGGCGGATAGATCGTGGCTGCGGACATTTGGCAGCCCACGCCCGCCTCGAAACATCGAGACCATTTCGATTTAAAGCTTTCGTGACTGCTGGTTCTTTCGGTAAAGTCACGTAGAATGGAAAAAAAAACATAACGTCGTGAGAATTATTTGATTATGCTTTATTTTTTTAATTTTATTATTTCCATTCTACGTGACTTTACCGAAAGAACCAAGAAGATGAATCGAGACCATTGTCTCGACATGCTCTCACGTGGCTGTGCACGAAACTTCCTGCGTGCAACATTTAGATGGGCAAGCTGTGTTAGACGCGTGGCCGAGCACGGGACCTCGCCCCAACTCCCACGAGTTAGGAAACACGAGCGAATGTCCCCTAACCGTATGCCCCTGCAGGGACACGTCGCCAAACGCCAAGAGTCAAACGTGACCTTCAGGCGGACTCTGTCACCCAAGCACCGGAGATGAACTCGACTCCCCTTGCGATACACCTTTGGGCCCGCGCTTTGTTTATCACAATAACTTGACTTTGTCGGGGCAGTGCAGCAAAATGCAATGTTGTGCTGTACTTCTACGCTTCCCTGTCTATTCTTTCCGCCTTCACCGAGCCGCCACTGACTAGCATGGGTGTAAGGAATGGTTAAATTATCTCCCCGACCCTGTCGCGGCAAGGGGGAGGCCTTCATCCAGCAGTGGATTTAGAAAAGGGCTGGGCTTGTCACAGAGCCTGAAGAAAACCCTTTATGCAATGTAACTGGTGTTTATAATAAAAACAAATACCTGCAAATTACTCAATTGGGATCACACACAGCAGCAACATCACCCCCCTTCTGTGGGAAAAAAAACGTAGCGGCACTTTCCTGTAGAAGACTCAGACGTCTTGAGACTCGGTGAGGCTTTAGTGAGTAAACAAGTGAAATAATGATAATGATAATAATGCCCAAGCATCTCGTGACTCTCTAGAGGGCACTTGCTGGCCATAAACACTCAGACAAAGGAAACAAAACAAGAACGCGAGGTGCGCAGAGCGGGCGCCGTGGTCATCACCCCACGTGCACAATCCGTCTCAATCATCGTCGCCCCGCGCGGACGGCGAATCGCGATGCGCCGATGACCGAGGCGGCAACAACGCCGACGGTTTACACAACCAGGAGAACCGAAGGGCGATTGGTAAATGGGTCGGAAAACTTATGGTGAGTGTTACAGCGGTCAGTCAACGGCAGAGGAGTGAAGGAAGGTCGTCATTCTGGACCTTTGAGAGGAGAGGGAGGGAATCAACAGCGTGGGCAAATGGGGAGAAGGGAATTCCAGACCGGAGTTCAAGTTTCAAGTTGATTTTGTTTCACCAGTCGAGAACTCGAGAGACGAGGAAAGATCGCGAGAGTGACTCGGGTCACCAAAAACCAAATGACAAAAGCAAAAGAAGACGCAAAAAAGTAAAATTAATTAAACAAAATAGAAATCAGGGAAAAACAACTGGCGGTGCAGAATACATCGGGAACATCGAACAACGCAATGTTGCGTCAAATACTTTGACATTAAAATGTGCAGCAGAGGAGGAGTGATCCTCCCAAAGTTCGGAGGTTGGTTTTTGGCTGCCTGAGCGAAGCGTGCGGACAGAGGAGAAGAGAGGAGAGAGGGAGGCCTCTCCAAAGCAGGATCCTATAAAAAAAAACTATTTTTAAGTATGACAGGGATGGAATGGTGGCACACTGGTTAGTACACTGAGTTATGAACCCGACGACCGAGTTCCATTCCCGATCAGGGCTAAGTTCCACATGTACCCGTCCTGGCCCCCACTTAACGAATCAAGCTATCCCCACAACACACACAGCTTGGCGAGAGACCGTCACCATCATAACCGACGATACACACTTGTAAACAAGCGACTATTCGCGTGGGGTCTGTTGGTGATGAGAAACCGTGGGTGGAGACCGTGAGTTTCCGGCTGCCCTGGGCGGTGGCTCGCGATTTTAAAGGGCACCCGCCCGGGACTCGCACACACGGGGCAGCCGATATTTCTGGAGCTGCCTCGTGCCGCTCGGGAAGTCCTTGCGTGGCTGATGAGATTCCCTCTCCTTTGTCAGCACCTCCCCTGCCCCCCCCCCCCACCTCGACCCCCTTCCCCTAATTTGCCGTAATGTGAGCATCGTTACCGTCAGCCCAGCGCCACCGTGGACGGGTTCGCAATCTTGGCTTTCGCCGATGTGACGCATCGTGCTGGAGAGAGGGAGGCGTCCGGGAGAGACAGGTGTGAGTGCTGTGTAGTAGAGCAGAGAAGGATCTAGAAACTTCCCAAGGGGCAACGGTGGGGGGGGGGGGGGTGACCTGAATTTGTCGGGGGGTGACCTGAAATTTCAAGATTTTTAAATAGGCCCCGACATTAATAGCGGAGTACTGTGTGGGGTGGAGTGTTTCAAGGTGGAGTTGCAACTGGTATGACCGTGGTTAACCTCAGTGGTTGTGGTCGAGTGATGCGATGGACTGTTGTCGACTACGGTTGAATGACACGATTGCCTGTGGCTAAGTGACGCGGTTGACCGACGTGGTTGACTGTGGCCGAGCGTGAACCTCGTGCCTGCGTGCGCAGCGTACCACTCGCTGGGCGAGCTCTTCCAGGAGATGTCGCGCCAGTACGTGACGGGCGCCGACAGAATCCTCGACCGCTGCCCGGACCCAGCCACCATCGAGGGCTGCTCGTTCCTCCGCCCCAAAAACCCGCAGCTCGCCTGGCACATCCCCTTCAACGAGAAAGGTGAGCGCAGCTGCAGGACCGCAAAGTCTACGACGCTCGCAGGCCCCACGGCACGGGCTCGCCTCTTTCCCACTGCGCAAACCGAGCTGCGCCAGGGCCGTGCAGAGCAGGACCGGGCGGCTCAGCAGGCGCCACACTGCTTTTTCCACTGCCAAAGGCGAGCCGTACCACTGACGTCACACACAATGAACGAGTTGACGTGTAGGTGACGGACGCGGCGGCCCTCAAAGAGTATCGACCGACATTACACGCTCCGACCCAGTCATAGGCTCACCCCTGGCCCTATTTGGCCCCGAGCCAGAACAAGGAATCAGTTTGATTCTGGCTCAGCTTGGCAAGAATGACCATGAGGTGCCCCACACTGGCTCGGCTCGGATGGTGCCAGTGGAAAAAGGGTTCCTGCGTCAACGATCACCGGGTCGCCATGCGCGTGTGTCCAGGCACGGGCTTTGGAGCGGCCACCAAGGCCATGTGCATCGGCCTTCGCTTCCCGCGCCCCGAGCAGGAGGAGACCCTGGTGGAGGTCAGCATCGAGTGCGGCCGCATGACCCACAACCACCCCACGGGTAAAGGCTCCCCCCGTCCGACCCGGCCGAGCGGCGGCGCGCTTTCCGTCTGTCGCCAAAGTTGGCGGTGCGATCCCAGCGGCCGAGCCGGCGCCCGTGTCCCCACGGTTGCGTGCGCAGGGTTCCTGGGCTCGCTGTGCACGGCACTCTTCGCCTCGTACGCCGTGCAGGGGAAGCCGCTGGCGCGCTGGGGGCGCGACATGCTGGCCACCGTGCCGCTGGCGGAGGAGTACTGCCGCAGGAAGGTGCGGCACATGTCAGGTACGTGCCGGCGAGCGGGGTGTTGCGTCACCACCAACGCCTGCCTGCCTGCGGTGCCCATGAATGCTTGTGGTAGAAATAAATGACGGACGCACTATAAAGGAACGTGGGCATCTTCTTGGTTCTTTCGGTAAGGTCACGTAGAAGGGAAGTAATACAATAATAAAAATAAAACATAATAAAATAATTCTCACGACGTTTCGGCCACAACGCAAGCAGCCGTCCTCAGGTGAAGACCAGGTCTGTTGGGGAGACAGCGTCTGAATGAAACACCACCACGCTTGGAGCGTATATTTAAGCTGGGTTGGAAGGGGGGAAGGGCGCCTTGACAAAATAATTTGCATATCAAGAGGAATTTAGCATGTATGAGAATGTGTCAATCCACTGCTGGATGAGGGCTTTACCACACCATGTGGCTTGTGGGGGTGATTTGACCATACTACGTTGGTCAGTCCTGGTGTGTATATCACACAAGACCAAATATGCAGTGCTTATGATATGAATATTTCCGAATGAAAGTGCATGTGAAAAAAACACAGTTCCGGTATTTAAAATAATTAGACAATTATTTAGAATGTAAGTAAATCGTGTGCGTAAGTGGCGTCGCAGTGGCTAGCGCACTGGAGTACAAACCCTGGCAGCCTGAGTTTGATTCCCGGCAAGGGCTAACAGTGGTGAGCAATATCTGAAACCGTTCCGGGTCCTCTTTACCCACCTGCTCTAAGCAACCCCCACAACGGCGAAGACTGCGGATGTGTGATGGGGGGGGGGGGGGGGCTTCATCCAGCAGCGGATTGACATCGGGGCTGTAAGTCTTCACGTGCATTTCTCGTTATCGCTCGTTCGGGTGAATCGGCGCTGCTGGCGCTGCAGAATACCACGAGAACTGGTTCTACTTCGAGACCAAGTGGCTGTCGTACCTGGAGGAGCGCGGCATCGGCGCGGAGGGGCAGGACTCGCCGCATTTCCCCAGCAACTACGACACGCAGGCTCGCGACCAGGTACCACGCGTTGCTCTCGTTTGAGGGGTTCCACTCCTTGTAGCCATGGCCGAGAATGAAACTCGCGGCACCGCCGGGCGTGGCACCGGTCCTCCGGTCTGACGCCCGCCACAACTCGGCGGCACCGGTGCCAATGCGCCCAGAAACAGTGCCGCTCTCACCAGTCCACCCTGCGAATACTCACAAACACACGCGCACGCACGCACGCACGCACGCGAACGCACACACACGCACGCACGCGCACACACGCACGCACGCACGCGCACGCACACACGCGCACGTGTTTTCCAATACAGCCGCGTGTCGCCCAGTGACCGGCGTGTGTCGGTCCGCGTGCCGGGTAACCCGACCCCAGGTGACCTCTCGCGGTCACCGTGCCTCCTCTGTTTTGTAACACGTCTGTGGGGGGGGGGGGTGTTGACGCTGCCAGCCGATGCCCTCAGGGCGCAACTGATGCCCCCAGGGCCCAACTGATGCCCTCAGGGTGCAACCGATGCCCTCAGGGTGAAACTGATGCCCTCAGGGCGCAACTGATGCCCTCAGGGTGCAACCGATGCCCTCAGGGCGCAATTGATGCCCTCAGGGCGCAACCGATGCCCCCAGGGCGCAACTGATGCCCTCAGGGTGCAACTGATGCCCTCAGGGCGCAACCGATGCCCTCAGGGTGCAACCGATGCCCCCAGGGCGCAACTGATGCCCTCAGAACGCAACCGATGCCCTCAGGGCCAGACGAAATGTGGTCCCTACCCTCCCCGTCACATCAGCGGTGATCCATAATAATTGTGATGGCATTGTGACCAGTTTTTTTTTGTCAACAATGATTTAGGGCACCGCGTTCATCGCAGCTAATTATAATTGTCATTTATGTATGAAAATATTTCACCTGGAAACTCCCTTGGGATGGAACCTCGTTTGTATTTTTACACTTCCAGTCAACCTGCACGGAATTCTGGGAGCACATCATTTTCATCACCATTGTGTTAATGGCAGCAAAACTGTGGACCAGTTTCAACATTTGGTGTCTCATTAGTGGTCAGGCTTGTTTCAACCAAATGACATACATGACGCCAAATAGTTAAAAGAATAGAACATCAACGAGGACACGTTTATATCCCTTTCATGACGAGCGATCCGGTCGCACGCAACCAACTTGGGACTTGCAAATAAAATTTGGCGGGAGGGAAAACAACCACACGTTACAAAACTTACACACGTGTGTAGCTGCTACACATGTTGTAGCTGCTACATGCGTAGCTGCTACATGTGTAGCTGCTACACATGTTGTAGCTGCTACATGCGTAGCTGCTACATGTGTAGCTGCTACACATGTTGTAGCTGCTACATGTGTAGCTGCTACATGTGTAGCTGCTACATGTGTAGCTGCTACACATGTTGTAGCTGCTACATGCGTAGCTGCTACATGTGTAGCTGCTACACATGTTGTAGCTGCTACATGTGTAGCTGCTACATGTGTAGCTGCTACATGTGTAGCTGCTACACATGTAGCTACACGTGTAGTAGCTGCTACACGTGTAGTAGCTGCTACACGTGTAGTAGCTGCTACATATGTAGCAGTAGCTACTACAAATGTAGCTACTACTACTTATGTAGCTACTGCATATGCAGCTACTTTTTCTACTACGATAATCCGGCATTTGACCCTTGACTTGGGAATGGCGGAGTATAAGTGGAGTATAATTGGATTATAAATGGCCATCGCTGCTATGTGAAGTCTAAACATCCCCCCAGATAGATCCCGACCGTTTCACGGCCGCGTGTTCGTGAACCAACCCCAACTGGACAAACGCGACGCGTTCCGAGCACTTTCGTTCCCGGCCACGGCGTCACCTCGAGGTGCACACGTCAAGATCACAGTCGTTGCAGTGCTTTAAACTTTTGAGTGCACATTCACTTCCCGGCAAAGTGTCTCAGCGCCGCAGCGCGTGCCGCCATCGCTCTTACACGGCAGTGGCGACCGGCACGTGTCCGGGACGTGTCCGTCCATCTCCCCCAGCCCGGCCCGCCAGCCAGCCAGCCAGCAAAACTTTGTTTTGACTAATATCGAGCCCGGTCTCTCGCCACCTTCCTCTTTGGGGCCGTCCATAAATGACATCACACACCTAGGGGGTGGGGGGGGGGGTCATACATTTGTGACGACGTGTGACGAGGGGGGTTTGAGAAATGTGACGTCACATCAAAATGCGCAACTTTAAATAAATATAGACAACCCGTTCTACTTAATTAAATAGACTTTTTAATAAATGTTTTCTTCTACAACATCAGTGCAGCGCCACATTAAATACGCACTACAATGACAATAGTTTAAAGCGATTTGAAGCATGTTTTATATTAATTTTTGGGGGGGGGGCAGAGCTTTGTGACGTCATATTTGAGGGGGGGTCTGACTTTTTGTGACGCCGTGTGACGAGGGGGGGTCAAAAATCGTCCAAAATCGCGTGACGTCATTTATGGACGGCCCCTTTTGCCTTCTCTGCTTTGTGCCGTAAACATCACAATGTATATGGAACGTTATACAGTATATTGTATGTATAAAACAGTGGCCTTGGGCATGTACACGTTTGCCACAAGGCACGATGGCCAACAGTGCAAAGCTGCCAACCCACGCGGTTCACCCCGTATTCTTGTACTGGGAAATTGAGTTTTCAGGTCCATACGACGTACAGCCGTTTCTATATGGGCCAAACAAAATTTGCCTATTTGTTTGTGTTTCTCGCTTGTGATGGGACTTTGTAGGATGAACGTTGAGATTTATGAGGGGCACGGGGTGAGCAGTAAGGTCTGAGTTGGTCTGCAATGATGTAGGGCACTGACAAGGGGTTGACAGCTCTGGCAGTGGTCGAGACTAATGACGGAGTGGCCAGCCAAGGGAGGGCATTTTGCGACATCAACTCGCGTGCAAGGGAATATCAATCAAACATCAAACAGATCGAATCGATAGAACGTCAAACAGATCGTTTACTTTATGAGACATCTCCTTTACCAGTGGCAAAATATAGTAATAGGTTTTTACCCTTTCAACGGGTACAAAAACTGACACCTTTATACAAGGCATCATGTTTGCAATAACCACAACACAAGCAGTCAAAATGCAAACAAAAAGAAACAACTCTGATAATGATATGCACTGTCCTTGAAGTTGATTGGTCCACACCCGAGACAGCTTTTCTTAGAGCCTAGTCTCCATTGGTGTTGGACCAGATAACGCCAGTTTTTGTACCAGTTGAAAGGGTAAGAACCTACTACTAGATCGTTTACTTGGCGAGGAGGACCTCCTCCATCGAGCGTGTCAAGCTCCTTCATGGCACGCGAGTCCTAAAGCCATTGGCGGTGGCGGGAAGGCCTCAGCGAAACGTTGGTTCTTGTTGTTGTTGTTGTTGTTGATGTTGTTGTTGATGTTGTTGTTGTTGTAACGTGAGCAGGCCTACAAGCAGTGGAGCTCGGAGGGCCGCGGGGGCCGGCGGGGCCACGACGCGCCCATGATCGCCTACGACGCCCTCATGGCCGCGGGGCCCAGCTGGGCCAAGCTCTGCGACCACGCCATGTTCCACGGCGGTGAGACAGCGCACACACACACACAGCAACAACCCTCCATTCATTATAATCATTATACAGTATGTCAGTATAAATAGTATTATTATTATTATAAATATTATAATGATACAGTATGTCATTATAAATATTATTCGAATTTTTATAAATATTATTATAATACAGTATGTCATTTTAAATATTATTTTTATAATTATTTTAAATATAATAATACAGTATGTTAATATAAATATTATAATTTTTATAAATATTATTCGAATAATTATTATAAACATAATAATAATACAGTATGTCATTATAAATATTATAATTATTCTAAATATTATAATGATACAGGATGTCATTATAAATAGTATATTTATTATAAATATTATTATAATACAGTGTCATTATAAATATTATAATTATTATAAATATTATTAAAATAATTATAAATATGATTAGAATAATAAATAAGTATTTGAAATTATTTCATTAGAAATATTATTATAATAAATAATTACATATTATCAATATTATAATTATATGTTATTATAATTACACATTTACAATAATAATATTATAATATAACCCACTCGTATGCGGTACCGCCGTGCGTAGAACCCCTCGTCACAACCACCCCTGTTAACGACGGGCCTCCATAGAGCCAAATGTGTCGTGTACAGTGTAGTGTATAGTAGTGTATAGTGTAGTGTATAGTGTAGTGTATAATAGTTTATAGTGTAGTGTATAGTAGTGTATAGTATATTGTAGTGTATAGTAGTGTAGTGTATAGTAGTGTAGTGTATATTGTAGCGTATAGTAGTGTAGTGTATAGTGTAGTGTATAGTAATGTATAGTGCAGTGTATAGTAGTGTATAGTGTAGTGTATATAAAGTGTATAGTATATTGTAGTGTATAGTAGTGTAGTGTATAGTAGTGTAGTGTATATTGTAGCGTATAGTAGTGTAGTGTATAGTGTAGTGTATAGTAATGTATAGTGCAGTGTATAGTAGTGTAGAGTGTGATGTATAGTAGTGTATAGTGTAGTGTATAGTAGTGTATAGTGTAATGTATAGTAGTGTATAGTGTAGTGTATAGTGTAGTGTATAGTAGTGTATAGTAGTGTATAGTGTAGTGTATAGTAGTGTATAGTGTAGTGTATAGTAGTGTATAGTGTAGTATATAGTGTAGTGTATAGTGTAGTGTATAGTGTAGTGTATAGTAGTATATAGTGTAGTGTATAGTAGTGTATAGTGTAGTGTATAGTGTAGTGTATAGTGTAGTAGTGTATAGCGTAGTGTATAGTAGTGTTTAGTATATTGTAGTGTAGTGTATAGTAGTGTAGTGTATATTGTAGCGTATAGTAGTGTAGTGTATAGTGTAGTGTATAGTAATGTATAGTGCAGTGTATAGTAGTGTAGAGTGTAATGTATAGTAGTGTATAGTGTAGTTTATAGTAGTGTATAGTGTAATGTATAGTAGTGTATAGTGTAGTGTATAGTGTAGTGTATAGTAGTGTATAGTAGTGTATAGTGTAGTGTATAGTAGTGTATAGTAGTGTATAGTGTAGTGTATAGTAGTGTATAGTGTAGTGTATAGTGTAGTGTATAGTGTAGTGTATAGTGTAGTTTATAGTGTAGTGTATAGTGTAGTGTATCGTGTATAGTGTATAGTGTAGTGTATAGTGTAGTGTATAGTGTAGTGTATAGTAGTGTATAGTGTAGTGTATAGTGTAGTGTATAGTGTAGTGTATAGTGTAGTGTATAGTAGTGTATAGTGTAGTGTATAGTGTATAGTGTAGTGTATAGTGTAGTGTATAGTGTAGTGTATAGTAGTGTACAGTGTAGTGTATAGTGTATAGTGTAGTGTATAGTGTATAGTGTAGTGTATAGTAGTGCAGTGTCTCCACAGAGCCCAATGTGTTCACTTACCGACCATTCCCCCTTTTAATGACAGGCTGTTGTAGGTAGAGTAAATATTAAATAATGCATTAATTAACCACGTTTATTTTTAAATTATGTGTTTATAATGTTGTTAGTATATTTATGTATTAATATCCATTGTTTAAATATTATAAAGTAAGTTTTTTTGGTGAAAAAGGGTAACTTTCGATCCTAAAGGAACGAATTTACCCCTTTAATCGTGCATTTCCTATACTCGCTTAACGACCAAATCACTTCACGACCGGTTTCGTGGAGCCAACGATCGTCGTTAAGAGCGGTTCTTCTGTATGAGAGGGATGTGTACATCGCAGTGCCGCCCCACCCCAGCACCAGGCTGTTAAGAGAGAGAGAGATTACGCAATTACATTTTGATAAAGCGGTAAGGTGCTCAACTTATCCGTATAAACGCCGAGGATATTTGTTTGAAATGAGTAATGTGACCTATCAGTGCCACAGTGTGGTTTGGAAGGGGTCTGGTTCCATGATTTGGGCCCTCATTTCCTCCATCAACATTACCCAACTCCTAAATGTGTGACCCGTGTGGGCCCCGGCCCGTACACTCAAAAGCCACGCCACTCACACTTAATGCAAGACAAAATGTCCCGAAATTTGAGTGGCGAATCTTCAACGAGAGACGAGACTGCAACAACGCAGCCGGTGTCCCCTCGCAGGCTACAACAGCAGCACGGGCGCCGTGGCGGGCTGTCTCTTCGGGCTGCTGTACGGGATGTCGGGCACCCCGAAAGGCCACTACGAGCAGCTCGAGTTCCGCGCCGAGCTGGAAGAGCTGGGCGCGAAGCTTCACGCCAAGAGCCTCAGCAAGGACCGCGACCCGCAGTAGCGGGGCCACCGTGGTGGTGGTTTGGGGCAAGGGTCTGTTCCCACCTCCCGGCCCAACCTACAGGGTGGGCCCTCACGCCGGATTCACAGGGGGAGGACGCCTGAGCTGGCATGGATATGGCAGGGCAAGAGTGGGGCATGTCATACAAGTTGAACCCTTATGCCAAACTCAATGGCGTGACGACATTATCAGCTCAGGGGGTGCGGCAATCGGTCATGCGGGGCCTCAATACTGTTGTAAACTTACCTCACGGTGGGTGTCAAGGGGGCCCCAACTCGTAAGGTCATGTGGGGCCTCAATACTGTTGTAAACTTACCTCATGGTGGGTGTCAAGGGGGCCCCAACTCGTAAGGTCATGTGGGGCCTCAATACTGTTGAAAACTTACCACACGGTAGGTGTCAAGGGGGCCCCAACTCGTAAGGTCATGTGGGGCTTCAATACTGTTGTAAACTTACCACACGGTGGGTGTCAAGGGGCCTCAACTCGTAAGGTCAGGTGGGGCCTCAATACTGTTGGAAACTTACCTCACGGTGGGTGTCAAGGGGGCCCCAACTCGTAAGGTCATGTGAGGCCTCAATACTGTTGGAAACTTACCTCACGGTGGGTGTCAAGGGGCCTCAACTCGTCAGCTTTGGCCACCAGTGGCGGTGAGGGCAAGGCACCCCCTCCCTCCACGCCAGTAACTCAACTGCCCTCACCTCGACACGCCATGCGTGTTTGAGAACAACCCACAGGAAGGCTTTGTCACAAACTTCTTGCAGAGATCCCGTCAAAGAAGGAATCTCTGCAGAAGTCCGCCCCCTAGCGTGGCTACCTGTAGCCACGCCAGGGGGCAGACTTTCCCGCACGATACAATAAAGAGAACAACGTGAATTGCATGGCAATCAAAAGCAATGCTTTTTTGATTCTCGAAGCGGGAATTTCACTAAATTTGACACATCGCACCTAAGCGATTTGACGTTGTGTGCAGTCATCGGTAATCGGAGTGGCACCAGCAGCTGGAAACATTGGAGGACCCAGTTTAATCGCGGGCGGACAATAACTCGGACTTGGATCCAGGATCCCAGCAGTGTTGGCTCAGTGCCCCTGAAGCCGGAGCCACCCTCCTGGCCAAATCTGTACCTAACCTTTGCTTCAGTGGCAGTGAAGGTTGGTTTTTGGCCAAATAATTGGATTGAATACAACATATGCTCATGTGCCATCTGCCAACCAACAAAATCTGGTGTGAAAATACGATGCGTCCACTCGTGTCTCACATGCTCTAATAGTGCATACACTGTAACCATGTTTTCAATTTTGTGTGTAATATGCAAAGTGCTTTATAATACAAATTTGAATTCACTTAATTATATTTAGATTTAAAGCTTTCATGACTGCAGGGATTCATCTTCTTGGTTCTTTCAGTAAAGTCACGTAGAAGGGAAATAATAAAATAATAAAAATGAAACATAAAATAATTCTCACGACGTTTCGGCCACAACGCAAGCAGCCGTCCTCAGGTGAAGAACAGGTCTGTCGGAAAGGAATTGTAATAGTAAGGAGCTGCAGCAGCTAAACCACCACGTAAAAAACAAAAATATTAACTACATCAGTATCATCAATATACTAAATATACTCTCCAATAAGCTGAGCTACTAACAGTAAGTCATACATTACAATTCTGTCGCAAAAAGTATAATATGCCTCCAGCTAAACTTTTTTCTCTTACATCACACGGGTCTACCCCGTACTATATACTGCCATAGACAAACCCAACATTAAATTATATACTGCATTACTATACACCACCCTATACCTTAGACTATACATTGTAATATTACACTATGTATTATTCTACCCACCATACTGTATACCACTTCCCTCTATTACTGCTAACCCTACTCACTCCCTTTGATGCTGCTAATCCTGCAAACTGCATAATGCACGGGCATAATGACTTTGAAACCCCCCCCCACCTCCTACGCATTCCACAAGTTGTGACTAATCCCATATCTGCATTTCCCATAAATATGCTAAATTCCTCTTGATATGCAAATTCATTTGTCAAGGCGCCCCTTCCCCCCTCCAACCCAGCGTAAATATACGCTGCCAAGCCTGGTGGTGCCCATTCAGACGCTGTCTTTCCGACAGACCTGTTCTTCACCTGAGGGCGGCTGCTTGCGTTGTCGCCGAAACGTCGTGAGAATTATTTTATTGTTTTATTTTTATTTCCCTTCTACGTGACTTTACCGAAAGAACCAAGAAAATTAATCACTTAATTATCTTGATTATTGCGTATTTTGCAATGTGTGCCAGTAGATGTTAGAAAATTGTCTCAATGTGTAAGCACATTGTGTGCCTATATTGTACAGCCAACTACTGTATTGGCTATCTGTGTAGTGACATATGACGTCACTACTGTGTCGGTCCGTACGAGGGCTGGGGGCCCCAAGGGGGTGCCTGGGGGGTCACGTGGTGGAGGGACCCAGACCTTCCCAGAGGTGGGGGAAGGGAGGCGTGGCCTGGGAAGGGAGGCGTGGCCTGGGCAGAGCCGGCCACGCTGGAGCGGATATAAGCGTGGTGTGGATGGAGATTGGGGCTGTTGAACTCCGAAGTGAAGACGACATCATCGGTCCTCAAGTCCCGGGTCGTCGTATAGTGTTCCAGAGTGTTAGTGAGTTTAGGAAGGTGGTCACCACCTCATGTACAGTGTTATATTACTTACCGTTTTAATAAATAATGTTGCCTCCAAGCTGTGTGTGTGCACCCAATTCGAACCCACTACATATGGACAGATTATCCGGGTTGTGGATTAACGCAGCCTAACAAGCAAACAAATCACGTTTTCATGCGCAGGCTGGTTTATTGACTGCTCATCACTCACTGGGGATCAGCGACTCATTGCCGACGAGATTGCAAACACGTTCGCGTGTAAACCAATTACTTGAAGCAAAAATACACTCGGCATTCTCACCCCATTCTATCTAGGCAATCAACAATGGGGGTTTTTCCCTTCTAAATCTTAACTAAATGTTGCATTTTGAGGCGTTTGTTTTAGATACGGGTTCGTCCATTCCCCCAAATAATGGAGTTGGCAAATTAAAGTGTTTGTACCGACGAAAAGAAACAGGTCTAATCGGGTATAGCCAGAAATAAGTAGAATCACATGAAAAGCCACTCTCTTGCCCGTTGTCAAATCCAGAAGTCTTTATTACCAAACGCAACCTGCACATTCAAGAGAGCCAATTAAAACAATACACACAAATTAGAAACCCGTTAATTATTAACTGAAGTCCCTTTGTAGCATGTTCTAACCACCCAGACCAGCCAGCATGTTGCCACTTGCACCCATAGTCTTCACCCCACAATTGCCAAGACGACGGTTTACACATCCAATGTCACCGAGCCACCACATAAATCTGGGAATGGGTGGGAAGGAAGCTGTTCCAACCATGCAGTGTCACAATGTCCAGGTTACATTTGAAGAGAAAGGAACTCATCCTGCTCCAAAAAAGCATGCATCACACGCGGAGCAACATCTCCCCTCCGGCATTCCGTAAAATGATTCAAGTGGTAAAGCCAAAATGGTAAAGGCTCGGCCCTGCAATTGCTTATTATGCCAATGCTGGCAGAAGAGCCTCCCATGAAAGCGAAGTCGACCAGATGTGTAAGAGGAGGTGGGCACACCTACACTTGACCAATTTACGCTGCTGCTGGGTGGGCAGAAGCACAGGGATTTGAGAAACTTGCTGCTGCACTGTTTTAACAGCAGTGCCGGAAGACGGAATCAAACCGACGACCCCCTGGTTTGCAAATCCAGTCTACGCTCCACTACACCACTATGGCAGCTGTACAGCAAAATTGGAGGGTGGTCATAAGCTTCCGAACGGGAGTGCGGCACGGATCTCGATCTGGTGATCAGAGAAAGAGCAGCCAGCACCAGCTGCTCGCAGTGGTGGCGAGAAGTGGCTACGACGCTTTGGTGCTTCTGAGTTACATTAAAACAGCGTCTCTACAGACAAGGAACTAATAAAAAAAATCCCTTTTTAAAAGAAAACCCCCTAAAAATATTAAACATCGGTCTAACATTAAGCTACAAAGCCTTCGAAAGCAGTAAGGGAAAAAATTCTGTATTTTTTCAGCGTTTAAAGCCCGTTTAATTAAGGTTAACATCCACCGTCGTGGGATTTCATTTAGGTTAAAACTCACAATCCCGTGGGATTTTTGGGAACGGCAAGTGCTCATCACCACGGATTTAGGAGCTGAAGTAGACTCCACCACTTTGACACAGCAGCCAGGGCAGGTAGTACTACAGGCAGAGCAGGTAGTACTACAGCCAGAGCAAGTAGTACTACAGCCAGATCAGGTAGTACTACAGCCAGGGCAGGTAGTACTACAGCCAGAGCAGGTAGTACTACAGCCAGAGCAAGTAGTACTACAGCCAGAGCAAGTAGTACTACAGCCAGAGCAGGTAGTACTACAGCCAGGGCAAGTAGTACTACAGTCAAGTCGCACACCCAATTGGGAGACCAAACCATAGGTTCACGGTGGGGGCAAGAGGGGTCCATCAGGGTAGGTCAACATCACCGGCAGACTTGACCCACCGTTCACACGCAATTATGGGTGTGCAAGGGTCTAGCGGTGGACGTTGCATATTTGTGACAGCGGCAGTAGCAGCAGGAGCTGTTTACAGGCAGCGAGCCGGCACAGCTGCGTGCTCGTGAACCAGGTGGAGGGGACGCAACGAGCGCGGGGAAAGATGCTTCCTACACATTATTGAAAATTATCAAGACTACAGGAAGCCATGCTAAACTAAGAAAGCAAAACAACTAAGGCCCTATCATGGCTTACACAACCTATAGCCCCAATTATTGTATCCCTACACTAAAATCGGGCACCAGCGTACAGAGGCCCTCAACTTATACTTAATGCGATTAGTGCATTTAAAGAATCTCGTATGTTTTGCACAACAAATATAACATTAAAAAGCCACGCGAAATCACCCAGCAATTGGAAACAAACCCACCTCACCCGATTACGAAATATGCTTAAACATTTCACACATCGCATTGGTATTATTGGTAACGTCAGTACTGTAAATGCAGCTGTTTTCCATTTCAAAACCAAACACATTTATCAAAATGCTCCCACGCGACAATCAATTCCCTTTGGGGCGATGGGTTCATAATAATGATGTGGTGCGCCTCGGTCAACACCCCAGTTGTTACACCGCCACGGGCAGACACTGCCGGAGGAGTTGACTCGAGAGCTCGCTCAACCCCTGAAATGGAAGATGTCCCTCGCGGTGTTTACCCGCCTGCATCGCTTCCCGCTCACGGACTACGAACGCAGTTCACCAGAGAGGCCACGACGTTCATGACGAACGTTATTGTTGTTTTATAACCGGGGAGGGCGTTGCAGCGGCGCCGATAAAGAATTGTGAAAGCGCAACTTGCTTGTCAACATCATAAGACTCGTTGCTGATCAAAGACAGGAGCGGTGTTCACGTGAAACACGACCAAGCCAAGGAACACGTCAATCGATTTTTTACCAGTGCCAAGCGTTCAACTTGTTGCTTCTAAATGTTCCTCGTAGCCGATGGTAGCCGGAGTGGTATAGATCCTCCCTTCAGCCTATGCCTCTCTCTTCCCGCCCAACCAGGGTACACTTCATTCCACCTACAATTAAATGCAAGACATTGAGTGGGCAGTGCCTTCACATTTGTGTGTAGGACTTGTCACACCGCACGTAGCCAACCGTTCCACATTGGTCAACTTAAGTCCCTTTCTCTAGTCCCGTTTAAAACGCCTTTTGTTTACTACGCCCTTGAGTTGACCCAGGTTAGGGTGCGCTATGTATTTGCACGGGGCAATATTTTTGCGGTTGTCTTGCACGCCAATGCGAGATGCAGTTCTCCACGAACCACGCTACATAACATTGAATTATTATGCCTTGCACCCACCAAGAGCATGACAGTCTCCACGTCTGGGTGGAGACGCTTTGAACGGGCGGCTCTTCCAGGGTTAACGTGACCCGACCCCCCCTGCCCGGCTTCACGTGGCAGGGTGGTGACGAGGGAGAGCTCATCGCGTTACCTCGGTGGGCACGGTGAACAGTGATCGGTAGGGGGGGGGGAAACCGCAAGACCTGCTGCAAGGCACTGCCGACAATCAAAACGGTGGCTGGAACAAAGCCCAACCCCTGAAACAACGTGTTGGTACCCACGGAGAAGCGATTTCCCGCGCTTACCGATGCCCAGTGCGGGTGCAAAATACCGCGAGTGCAAGGGAGAGATTTTCACATAACTCACCAACGACCTCGGAAGAGCAATTTTGTTTCCATGGTTATGACAGGCAAAGGGCGTTTAGCTGTCCACAAGCTTGCGTCACCCTTTACGGCGCCCACGCACTCGCCATGCTGCCCACACGTGCTCTACTGTATATTCAAGCAATATATCCAAAAATTCGTGGCCACTCCACATACCCGTGTAGGGTACACCGACGTACTTCGTGACCACTCTGGTCCTAGCGCCCATGACGTTTGAGCGAAGGTGGCCCGGACGATCCCCAACTCATCCCCGCCGCCGTGTTCACGTCGCAGAGCGGAGTTGGGGTGGAATGGGCACCGTGGAGCGAGGCCACGACGGGCCCCATCTTCACGCTCTCACTCCCCCCCCCCAACTGCTCGGCGATGCGAACGCGAGAATCGTCGCGGCGAGCTTCTTGATCGACTCATTGTCGTTATTGCCCCTCGTCATTTCGAACGCAGGCCTCGGATCGGTGCAGAAAATTTACATTACCAACGTACACAAGCTGACCACGTATTCTCGAATCAAGAGGCTAATTTAGCCCAAGTGCCGCCCGTGCCACGACCGCACATTAAAATCATTCAAAAGCCGTTGGGCCGGCGTCAACTCACGGCAACCACCACGGACGGCACTCACCACCACCACCTTCCTTCTCACTTTGCTCTCAATGAACCATTAAACATGGGTTGGATCAATGCGATTCGAGCTTGATGGTGAAGTTAGGCTGAATGGGTACAGGTCAGGTTCCAGCCTCGTGCCTTCCAACGCTAGGCGTCGCAGCAAGCGTGAGTCGCCTAATGTTCGGGTTGGTCAAAAGTATTTGCATTCATCTTGCACGAGTCTAGTGAAACAAAGCAGGTCCGATGTGTGTGCTGCACAGACATTCCCATCATTTACAATTGGAGGAAAGTTAGCAGCTTAATTTCAGACGTCCTATGTTATAATTACATCAGCAAGTGCAGGTGTGCTGAAGCTTAGCGTCGCAAGCGGCATGCTGTCATGAGTGGTTCGCTTATATATAATTCCCCATTGGCTCGCAGAAGCAACGGAGTTCTGTTGCTCGCAGCCTTGGCCGGGTAGCGCCGTCGCTCCGTAGAACATCACTGGACTCCGTGGGTGGGCAAGCACGATCACAATCATCGCCTACGCCTGCAATAGGTCCCTCAGCCAAAGGAGCTCTCAGAGCAGACAGCTCGCATCCAATCGCTGCGCAGGATCACCGATTTCGAGAATGCCTGCGATCAAGCAAGCCTTCAGACAAATGGCCGATGGCCCATCCATAGGCTGACTCGATGGGGTAAAGCAGCATGCATCCTCGTGAATGTGGACCTCCGGTGCGGTGGCACGGCTGCCCCGAGTGGGCAGCACGGTGGGGGGCAGCACGTAAGGTCGAGGTTTGCACCGGGAATCGGCGTTGGCTTGAGTGTCGGCCAAGTGTAAGCGTCAGGGCACGAGGTTCACTCGTGGTCCAGTGATCTATCGTTCCGGCAGCTACCAGCAGGTTTTGAGTAGACAGATGTCAAAGCCGCTTATCAGGGGGACGCTGCTGCTGCTGCTCTCCTAATCAGCCGGGCCTGGCTCGGAGCAGCCGCGAGCGCAACGCCCGGTACACCTTTCCGCTCGGAGTTGAGGCCGGCGAACGCGATCGTACGCATCTCATTGAAAGCGTGCCGCCGTGAGGCCGAGCCAATATAGTGGACCGACCGCCAATTGCCTTTGGTAACGGCAGCTCGGTGAACGACAGAGCGATCGGTGCGACATGGTAAAGATCGCCACGGCCTCGGGGAAAAGCAGCTAATCCAGTCGAGGCTGCGTGGCTCCGATTTCCACGGCCTCGCGTTGGAAGCGGTGCGCGAGCCCAGCACGTGGTACACGCGTAAGTTATTGTTTCCTGGGAACAATTTTTGTTCTAGTTTACATGCATCTACCACGGCATTCTCCTGCAATGCTTCACACCAGATGAGTCTTAACAGCCCACTGAGATCTGGAGAAATATTCATATTGAAGGAATAGCAGTTGGTTGTGGAAGAACACAAGTTAACCAATGTATATATATGCATAGAGAAAATGCAAACAATACATAGTCTCGTGGTTCTCACCCGATTAAACAAATAAACTTGACAGAGCTATAACGTCAAAAGGCCCACTTAGGAAGAAGAAAACTTTTAAAACTTTTACCCAGAAATGTCTTAATTTAGATCTGAGTGGGCTGTGGGTCTTAACAGGACCGTGGGGAAAAGGCTGCGCAGCCAATCTCAGAAGACATTCTGGCTGGCGAGGGCAGAAGAAGGTAGGGCTGGGTGGTGAGGAGACAGGGCAGGGGGAGGTTGGGCTGGGTGGTGAGGAGACAGGGCGGGGGAGTTGGGCTGGGTGGTGAGGAGACAGGGCAGGGGGAGGTCGGGCTGGGTGGTGAGGAAACAGGGCGGGGGAGGTAGGGCTGGGTGGTGAGGAGACAGGGCGGGGGAGGTAGGGCTGGGTGGTGAGGAGACAGGGCAGGGGGAGGTCGGGCTGGGTGGTGAGGAGACAGGGCGGGGGAGGTAGGGCTGGGTGGTGAGGAGACAGGGCGGGGGAGGTAGGACTGGGTGGTGAGGAGACAGGGCAGGGGGAGGTAGGGCTGGGTGGTGAGGAGACAGGGCGGGGGAGGTCGGGCTGGGTGGTGAGGAGACAGGGCAGGGGGAGGTAGGGCTGGGTGGTGAGGGGACATAGCGGGGGAGGTAGGGCTGGGTGGTGAGGAGACAGGGCAGGGGGAGGTAGGGCTGGGTGGTGAGGAGACAGGGCTGGGTGGTGAGGAGACAGGGCTGGGTGGTGAGGAGACAGGGCTGGGTGGTGAGGAGGTAGGGCTGGGTGGTGAGGAGGTAGGGCTAGGTGGTGAGGAGACAGGGCTGGGTGGTGAGGAGACAGGGCTGGGTGGTGAGGAGGTAGGGCTGGGTGGTGAAGAGACAGGGCGGGGGAGGTAGGGCTAGGTGGTGAGGAGACAGGGCTGGGTGGTGAGGAGACAGGGCTGGGTGGTGAAGAGACAGGGCGGGAGAGGTCGGGCTGGGTGGAGGAGACAGGGCGGGGGAGGTAGGGCCGCCGGGTGGTGAGGGGACAGGGCGGCGATTGGCTGGGAAGGTGGCGAGGATGGAGAGAGGCCTAGATGGACTGGTAGCCGGAGTGGCTGCGGCGTCTTCCGATGATGTAGGCCACAAGTACGACGAGCACGAGTGCGGCCAGCACGGAGCCCACGATGATGGGGATGAGCATGTTGTCCGTGTCCTGCGAGCATTTCTCAGCTGGGGGAAATCACAGCGCAGAGATCGGCAGCATTGCACACGCAGTTAATCGCACGCACGTAAATCGGGCAAAGATACCCGTGCAGACTTTGGACTGTTGTTGGTCCAAGTACTTGTTTGGAAATATCTATCAAGGGCAGCGAGGCATAACGAGGGAGTGGGGGGTGTGACAAGAGCCACGCCCGGCCCGGTGCTGATGTTTGCATGCCGGCCCGGTGCTGATGTTTGCATGCCACATCAGGTACTCATTTATGATCGTGTCGACCAAGCACAGACCCAGGTCCGGTTCAGATCTCGATCACCACTTAGAAGTTAAGCGTAGTCGGGAATCTTCACCTTTAAGGCCGCCGAGTTTAAGCGCAGCGCACTCGCCACTTTGCGCCACCACTCCCCACGTTGACCAAAGACAATAGTCACAAGACCCCCCCCCCCCCCCCCCCGTATGGCCTCTCTCACAGACTGTTGGGGCAAGTACCGTGAGCGGACGACTACTCAGGCCGGGACGGCACACGAGGGAGCGGGGGTGGCCAGCATCACGCCTGGCCGCCTTCGCCTCCCTCGTGGGGATGTTTCGACATCGCACAAGGTACTCAATGGACGCCAAATCGACCCACGTTCACCGCGTGCACACACGCGTACGCACAACTGGCAGCATCACTGGCAGCTAATGAGTCGCCGAAGTGCAATGTAGCGGATACTGACCAATCGCACCTTTGCAGGATGTACAGAGTTTATTCGGCAACCGCAGGTGGCATCGAACGGCTCTCCAAATTCAACACGCAAATATTAACGAAAACCCAACACGCCCGTCAATAACAATGCCCTAGAACAACATAGTCCCTTTTTCATCTCTCTGCTACGGGCAGAGAGATGAAAACGTGGCCTCTTACGTTTTCCCCTCTCGGGCAGTGCTTTGAGAAATGTATCGAGTTTGTTGTTGTTGTTATTTACGCTTGAGCACCACTGCAAACGTACGACCGTAATAAGTTGAACATATTACAAGGTCAACACATTCTGCCCATCGATTTCCCAACGCCAAGCGAAAGAGAGAGGTAGCGAGAGCGCGGGGTGGGGAGACGGACCTGTGGACAAGTTGTAGCTGGTGACGTTGAAGGGCTGCAGTTGGACTTGCGAGATAACCACCCTGACGGTGTGGTTCACGGTGCTGTTCACCACTGCGTACTGCTCCGCCATGCACGCGTACGAGTTGCCCACGCTTGCCTGGAACAGCTTCAGCGAGTCGTTGGCTCCCGTGTAGTTCTCTGCACGGGCACAAGCACCACAGCGGAGGAGGCGGCGCAGTTGCGTGATGGCGTGCGCGTTTGTGCCGCGGCGGTGCACGCTGCGCATGGCGCGACTGTTTTAATAATTTGAACTTGCAACGCGCCACCGCCGACGCACAGTAATTGCTCGTACAAAGAGAACGACGCGGAGACGCGAGGTGGAACCACGGACGAGCAGGAAGGCGGTCACACGATGAGCCGCCGCCAATAGTTGCCCAAGCTCTGCGGTCCCCTACATATTAAAAAGGTGTCATCGGACATTTAACGAGTGTTTATATGCGGGATGAAACCGGAGCAACAGGAGAATAACTCGTACAAAGAAGCGGGTACTCTATGGCGACACCTCAATGCCCACCAACCATCGTCCCTCCCCTACGGTACTGGATTACATGCCACGTGCACAGCCTCCATCCGCATCGTTGTTACATTCTGCCCAGAATTGGCCAGGAGGCTCAGCGGCAAGAGCGAGCGAGCGGCTCGTAATGGGAAGGTTGAAACTTCTCAGTGGGGGTTGACCCCACCTATCATCCCTCCGGGGTCGCTAAATAGAATACCACTTTGCGGGGAAGTCAATATTGGTTGTCCTACTACAGATAAACTCACCCCCCCCCCCACCATGGGAATGGGGAATTTACACCACTGGCTCAGTGCTGTAAAGAGGACGTGATCACCAACACAATGCTCATTTGATGGGAAATCACTTTGGGTGGCGAGTGCTTGTTCAGCGTGCATGGATATTAATTATAGTAAACACATAAAAGACCCTATTTTCCATGGCATGAAAGACCGCATCAGCACATGCTGTAAGACTGCGTATAACTGGAACGAATCGTGAAAGATCCATGCTCCATAGAAGCATTTTAATCCGCCTCTCTTTGTGGTTTTATTTTTAAGCTCGTCAATACACGGTGGCTTACGGTTACCAAAACGAATGGGGAAGAGACCGCCGCTTTGATAGCAATGAACTGGAGGCAGACCAGACTTGATAAGGACAGCTTTGTAACGTATGCGTGTACAATGTTTTATACTCTCAAGCATGTGGAACACTTTTCATCTTTTTATCATCATTAAACTTGTTTATAAAGGAAAGCCTCACCGAGTCTCAAGACTCTTTTTCAGGAGGATCCTGCCAAGTTTTCACAGTCGCCTGGACGATGTTGCTGCTGTGCGCAATCCAGTAATTTTCAGGTAAGTATCCAGCAATGGGATGTGGTTTGCCCAACACCAAATACATTGCATGCGTGTTTCGCTACGAGGGGAAACCGGAGGTCCCGGCAGAAATGCATGCAGGAGAGAGGGAGAGAACATACAAACTCCACACATCAAGACGCTCAACTCGGGAATCCAAGCCAGGACATTCACACCGTGAGGGCCAGGCCAGTGCTATGGCTGCGCCACCCCGCCACCCATGTCAAGACGATGAAGGATGCAACGCACATCATCGGTGGGTAACCGGGGAAAGATCGCATATCACCCTGAAGACGAACAGCGCCGTCAAAACACCCCAAAGAGAACGCTCCGGCTGTGGGCGATGGCAAGGGCCAGTTTAACGGCGCACCGTGCACACAACCACGAAGGGTACCTGCACGTCGTATCAACGCCCTGGGGAACAGGAATGGCGTGAGCGGAGGCACTCGTTAAACTCACCGTGAGGCGCCGCGTCAGGGGAAAGCATTCTGGAGAAGGCCCTCCAGCTTATGCAAGTAAAACTTGCTCTCGTTCTGCGAGGAGGGACAAGACACAGTCCAATGGTGAGTCGTAGGGCAATTGCGCACAGAGGGATAAAGCAATCAGGTCTACTCGAGGACGATATTTTCCTGACACAAAGTGTGACGATGTTTTCTGGCCGGTGTGTTTGTGGTTCTGAAAACCATCAAAGCCACGAGAGGGGTGTGAGGAATAGAACTGTGGGCGGCGTACAGCACGGCGACAGAGCCCTCACCTTGGCGAATGTGAACTTCAGATGACCCTGGGGGTACGCGAGGTACAGCACGGGCGAGGTGGGGTCACAATGGCCGGTGGCCTTGGTGTTATTGGGATCCACGTTGAATATGCCATGGGCGACCTGTGAGGAGATAACAACCACCTCCGATTGGCACGGTTGGCTACGTACGGTGCGAAAGAAATTCAACATACGTGTAAACCGTTCGTCAGAAAGCAGATGCGGATTGTTTCAGAGCCGCGGGAGTGAACAGCATTGCCAATGCTGCCAAGTGCTGGCTTTGCCAAATAGTGAGATGAGTGAAGATCGAGTTTAATACATTTTCAGCAGCTGCGTGAGAACTCAAGAGAGCAGGACCGCGTCTCATTTACATGAGTGATCCTGTGTCAACAAAATCAACGCAAATTAAGCACAGCAATGAAGCAAATGAAATCAGAGCAAAGACAACCGTGCAACGTAAGATATTGACAATGTAGCACAAACACAAAATGAATGTGATATTATCACTTCCCTGTGGCACAAGATGGTTCTGGCATCTAATTTGTAGACTCACCATAGAAGAATTTAAGTAAAAATATGTAGAATCTTTAAACAGTATTACGGCGTACATCGCACAAATATGTAAACAGACGAGGATACGTGTCAAACGCAACTGCGGGCGAATCGAGATAACATCCACGGCCAAAGCCAATGTGCCACCGCACCTCGCCACCAAAAGCTCTCAAAACCTTCATCCGTTAAGAGGTTTTTGGGTTAGATGCGCTAAATATAAATGCGTCGTAAAACCCACCAACACCACCCGACACAGCCAATTAGTAAGGTTTGTCACGTAAAACAGAACGTGCCAATTCGTCACTAGTTCAGCACACCGGTGTGTGTTGGAGAGTAAAATCCACGACATTTACAATTGGAGCACGACGTTTCGCCAGCAATTAGAACCAGCATCATCAGGCATAACATTGGTCGCGAAATCCTATGACGTGTTAAGCCAAGTGCCGACCGGCGGGGGCCGTGCACAGGGCATGGGGGGGGGGGTACGCACCTGTTTGGTGCTTTGCTCATGTACTCGACGTTTGAAGCGCAGGGCCAAGACAGCAATGAGACAGGTGTGGTTGTCTTGCTGATGCTGTAGTTGCCCTTGGAAGGCGCCGACGGTGGTGACGGCGGAGGATGAGTGGGAGGATGAGTGGGAGGATGAGTGGGATGATGAGTGGGATGATGAGTGGGAGGGGCGGGGGATTTTGTCGGTTTGGGGCGCATGCGTGGTGTGGTTGTGCGGCGGCGTGGGTTGGGTGGTCGGAATGGTGACATCCTCCGAGCACCTGGCGCCTGTAATGAAACGCACACGGGCCCGGCGAGGAGGTTACGACGCAAGCCTCTTCGCAACCTTCCCTTGACCACCGCAAAACACAGCAACGCCGCCCCCCCCCCCTTTACGTGGTGGCTCGGCACACGGCCTGCAATCCAACGCGGTGGTGGCAGCAAGGGTTGGTTTATCGCACAAATCTCTGGGTGCCATATCCTGTCTCGCCAGGAGGTGGTACAGAAAGTGTGGACTAATATCTCCAACGTTCCCATCTGAATGGGATAGAGTGTTGCCCCCACGGCACACGTGGGTGTTCTCCCACACGTACACTCATTAATTGGCTGAAAACATCTTAATATATATACACACACACCTCTGTGTATGCAGAGATTGTGCAGCGTTGCAAGATGCAGTTTGCACGAATGGCACGCTGTAAATATACTCTGTATCATTATTATTATGACTTCATGGTACAATGTGACCACTAGACCGGTTTCCTGGGTACACCAACTGAAATCCAGCACGTCGACAGGGGTGCAAGGTGAAAATACAAACTACGTGCCCACACAGCTGTACACAAGGTGTCTCGGGGCACATTCTGACAAGACAGCAAACCACGTCTGCATTGAAAGCAGGAAAACCAAACGCCTCGCGAGACAGCGGATGCCCGCCCGTGGCACGAGGTGGAGAGGCGAGCGGTCAACTGCCGCGCGTACCTGGTGAGAAGGTGCCGTTGGTGATGCCGAAAGGCTGCACTGCACGTCCGTCGCGACTAGACTGAGAGCCATTCCAAGAACAACCGTGTTCCGGGAGTGACACTCAAACGATTCGTTGGATGGTGCTAGAGGGATCTTGTGGTGGAAGTGACCGTTATAAACTGTAAAAAAAAACCACACACACAAAAACACGGGGGAATGAAGGCCGTGCTTCGTCACAAACACCTACACGGAGTCGACACTCATTCTGTCGCGACCTCAGCACAGTGCGTTTATCAATACAATGCCATGAGGAGCATTCTCTCTACGTATCAATATAACGAGACCATAAGAGGGTTTTTTTTTGGGTTAGATCGCGTAAATATAAAGTGTTGTTAAACCCGCCACCACCTGACACAGCCAATTAGTAAAGTTTGTCACGTAAACAGAAACGTGGCCAAATCGTTCCTAGTACAGCACACCGGTGTTGGGGGGCAAATCCACAACATTTACAATCTGAGTACGACGTTTCGCCAGTAATTCCAACTAGCTTCATCAGGCGACTTGTGGAGAAATCCTCCTGTTTTGTTCCCAAAATGGAAGGATGAAACAGGGGGGATTTCTCCACAAATCTGCCTGTCGCCTGATGAAGCTAGCTGGAATTACTGGAGAAACGTCGTACTCTGATTGTAAATGTTGTGGCTTGGCTCTCCAACACACCGGTGTGCTGTACTAGGATACTACACTATACACTACACTACTCTACACTACACACTAGTGCTGTACTAGTATACTACACTATACACTACACTATACACTAGTGCTGTACTAGTTTACTACACTATACACTACACTATACACTAGTGCTGTACTAGTATACTACACTACACTTACACACTAGTGCTGTACTAGTATACTACACTACACTACACACTAGTGCTGTACTAGTATACTACACTACACACTACACTACACACTAGTGCTGTACTAGTATACTACACTACACTTACACACTAGTGCTGTACTAGTATACTACACTACACTTACACACTAGTGCTGTACTAGTATACTACACTACACACTACACTACACACTAGTGCTGTACTAGTATACTACACTACACACCACTACACACTAGTGCTGTACTAGTGACGAATTGGCCACGTTCTGTTTACGTGACAACCCTTACTAGTTGGCTCTGTCGCTGGGTGGGCGGTTTAACAACACATTTATACATTACGCGAATTAATCAAAAAAAAACCTCTATTATGGATGATATTGGTCGCAAAAGCCTCAGTGTTCAACAATGTGACCATTTCTTACCGTGGCCTGCATGGGTTAAGGACAGTTCAGCTGTATTAGATTCCAAGATTGCACTTTGTTCACCTGGAGGAGGAAAGAGAAAACATAAGACAGTCTGCAGGGGCAAAAACACGACGCACGTAACAAGGATACACTCCTGCTGCTGCTTATTTCCAACCCTGATGAAACATCTCAAATAGACGTGGGCTTTTAAGACTCCAATATTAGACCGGTGTGAAACCCACAAAAGAGGCTTTTTGGGTTAGATCGCGTAAATATATAAACGTGTCGTTAAAACCCGCAACCACCCGACACGGCCAACGAGTGAGGGTTGTCACGTAAACAGAGAGCCAAGCCACAACACACCGGTTAGTGCTGTCCTAGTGACGAATTATCACGTTGTGTTTACGTGACAACCATTACTAGTTAGCCGTGCAGGTGGTGGCGGGTTTTTAACGACACGTTTATATATTACGCGATCGAACCCAAAAAACCTCTTATGGATGATATTGGTCGCGAAAGCCTACGTGTTAAACTGTATGAAACCCGTGAGTTGTAAAAAAGCGGGCATTACCTTATTAAAAGTGAACAAGACATATCCCTCTTTGAATTGGAGCTTCAGCGTGGAGGTTATGGATAGACAAACACCACTGGCATTGGTGACATTCGGATTGATGTCGAACTTCAGGAAGCCCTGCAAAAGAAACCAAAGTTATGCGAGTCCAACGTCACGTAAGCTGCCAGAGACAGGACCCCGGCTGTCCACGGGTAACACAGAACACCCCAAAAGGGAGGCAGCGGAGTTGTCCTGACCATCGCTTCTAAACATCTGTCATATCTCAACTAAACAATTTCTTTATTTTAACCAGGTAAGGCCCCTGAGAGCTACAGAGCTCTTTTTCAGAAGCGACCTGGCCACAAATGATAGCTCAACAAAGTGGCTTATCGTGTGGAAATTTAAAGCAGCCAAATACTCTAAACGCGTGTTTCCAAATGCGGAGGGGTTAAACGGAGGACTCGCGAACAAAAATCCAGGCGACCACAGGGAGAACATGCGAACTCCAAATACACAGCAGGCGTCAGGGTTCAGATTGAACTCATGGCCTCCTGTATACCAGGGCGAGGTAGTTAACATCTCGCAACCCAGCGGTGTCACATTGTAACTTAAGAGTATAACGTAATCTCAGTGATGCAGCAGACACATGAAACCACGAGCGGTGATCCTGCTCACAGGGAAGGGGTACCCCATTTGCTTCTGCCCAAATTAAACTGCAACGCACATTTAAATTGAGATCATGGCAGGGCTGTGGGCAACATAAAACATTGAGCAGAATGTAAGCGATAGAGTGTCAATTATGGATTAGCTAAGATCCTGGTTCGACCTCAGGCGTCGGCTTGTGATTAAACTGGCTTCTCAAGTGGTCTCAGCCTGGCCAAATTAAAATTAGCCAAATTCCATCTCTGGTAATTTCAAATAGGGGTTTGACTGCGGCGCGTCAAAACTTACTCTCACTTGAAGAAACCTCAGAGGTAGCTCTCCCATATCCACTCATGAGACGGGAATACACATCACGCTAGTGGTGAGATAGGCTGCTCCGACTCGATGTTGAGCACCCTCTCGCTTGGCACGCACTCACACAAGGGATAGTGCCAGACTGCTTGACTCACCAGACCGTTGGTGTTGTTCACAAGCAGCTGCAGAGCCGCCTGCGCCTTCAGACAAACCCGCTTGCCATCGTAGACTTCATAGTGGCCGATATCTGGAGCAGCAAGCGCCCATCCCACTGCAGGGGAATAACAGCACACCACAACACATGAGCGATGGTAAGGATGTACGTGCACACGCCCTGTTGACAATCCTCCGCAGGATAGGACCTCCAAACGCCGTGCAGGTGCGAGGGTTTACCAGACCATACCTGAACACTCTGGTCAGTGCGGGTTGGTCAAGTCTGGGAGCACGAAAGTATAGTAAAACCTTGGATTGCGAGTAACTTGGTCTGCGAGTGTTTTGCAAGACGAGCAATTTTTTAAAATAAATATTAATTTGATAAACGAGCGAGGTCTTGCAATACGAGTAGTACATATATATGCTTTGTCTGCCGAGCGTCACATGATCACAACTGATATATACGAGTGCTTTGGATTACAAGCACGTTTCCGAAACGAATTATGCTCGCAATCCAAGGTTTTACTGTACAGTACACCAATGGATTTTTCTGCAATGTCCTCTTGCTGCCCACAATGTAACCCCGCAACAGCCTACAGCCCCTGTTTTGTGCACAAGTGGTCACCTATTCAAGCGCTATCCAGGTTCCAACCTGCTGACGGGATCGGGCGAATGAGCAGGCGAGTTGGTCACGCGCTCATTGAGATAACGATACCCTTTATTTATCCAGGACATGCGGGGCGCTGCTCCGGTTGCATTTTCAGAGCAGCCAAAATAATACAGAGAATGAAAGCAGAAGTGTGGACTTTGTGCGTGCAGTTATCGGGGCTTTCCACTGGCCTGCAGGAACGTGGAAGTTGTGAAACTCTGCGCGTACGGACGCTCGCCGACATGAACAATGAAAGGGAACCAAGGGAAAGACAGCTAAAAATATATTACACGTGGCGACTGCTGTAGAATGGAGATATAGAATTAATCAATGTGTGCCAGTAACTTTGTATACATTCTCAATCTGCCCGCCGCCGTGTTTGAGCCGCCGACAACACTGGAGCTGACAGTATTTTGCGGCAATTGTTTAATTACGTGGAATTTGCTCCGCGTCACGGATTAGTGGCACGGGCACCTCTGCACTGTCTCCGGAGGCAAACAAGCGGCGGTCACGTCACCGAGAGATTAAAAACAAGCCGAGTGAATGAGAGTGCACTAAATGTGTGCAGGCCCTGCCAAGGGCACAGCTGCAAGTACCACCACCACCACCACTCTCTCTTCGTGGGATCTTCAGATGGAAGGAAAAACCACCCCGTTCCAGGTACGGTTTTGAGTCGATGACTGGAATGCGATCAATCTCATCAGATTTCAGAAGATAAGCAACTTGCTTGGAGCCCTATGTCACGGTCAGCCGAGGGTCGTGCAACAACATCCATTGCTGTATTGCTTTCAAGTTCCCATGACCATGCTCCCCGCTTTCACCAATGCGTATTGACCAGTTTGGTGAAGTACGATCACATTACCCCCCAACACCGGAATAGTGTGTGGGGGGAGGCCCTCTACCAGCAGTGGATTTAGACACGAAGAACCATGCACTATACTGTTCATATAATGCAGCATAATGTACTAAGTGATGCATGAAACTATAACAGCGTAGTACAACGGTGTGCAGCGTAACAGTATTCTACTTCAACATTACCACTGCCCGTGACTTATACCAAACAGTTCAACCAGAGAGCTGTACATGTTTCGCGCACAGAATTTAAGCCAAATTTTGCCCAGATCGCCTTAAATCGCGACCAACGGCCGCGTTCACGGTGAGCCCGGAGGGGCGATGCTATCGCGCCGCCTGTACGGCGCGGGGGGGCATGGGGGCCGCGCGGAATTGGAGTGGCGTCGCTGGGGTGGGCGTGTGTGGGCCTCAACGCCCGAGCGCACACCGCTCAACACGACCCCAGCTGAGGGCGCAAGAAAGGAGAAGCCTCATTTTCCTGAAAGATTCTCATACATAAAATGCTTTCAACCAATGGCTTAGCCACTCTTTTTGATGGGACCATCAACATCTACACCTTAACTAAACAAATACGTAAACAAATACAATCCCATGGGTAGCCATAAGCAGCGTTTACAAACGAAAGTTTCCATTGCTGACATTTCACCAGGGGCAGCTGTTGATGTGGAGGCCACTTAAACAGGTGCCCAATCACGTGCCAAGTACAGTGGGGTACGTGTTCGTATCGCCAACACCACCATCACCCTGGCGAGCCCATCAGCCATGGAGGGGACAACTGGTGGGGCAGGCCCTCCCGGTGTCACGCTCATGGCACGTTGGCCACATGGCTGCAGTGAGTCACCGAACTCGTGTGTGGCGCTGCACGAGGAAGTGACGAGACCTGACGCCTCCGAGCGCTCCCACCGAGCTCACCAGCACCGTGCACCAAAGAAGGGGGCTGGATCTTATCTTAAACTAAAGTATGTACAATAGATGTAATGTTGGAGATGAGGTGAATTTAAAAGATGAGAGGAAGCAATGGGAAAATCTGTGAGGCGTGAATTCGGTAAGATAAAGTTCTAAAGCAAGATGCGTTTAATTTAATTTCGAACGGTGGAGTCTCTTTCGAAATCTGTTAACTATGCACATAAAATCTAAATATATATTCTGAAAAGCGCCACGTTATGTTGCATTGCACAATAATGTGGATCCGCGTGTTTAACTGTAAATTTAACCACAAAGTGCGCTGTAGCCACCATCAGGCGCGTGTAACTTTATTGGTTTCACTTCCTTGAATGGAAACCGCCGCCGCTGTCACGCGCCTCCTGGCGTTGGCAGCCGCATGGCCATTCGCTGCCACACGCCGGCGCATGCCCCATGTGCACAGACGTCCTCCTGCACGGCCCTGTGGACACCGAGTGAGCCTGGGACCCTCTCTCCTGCAGCCGAACTCAACATCCCAACGTTTGTTTACATCCAGGAGATTCAGTGGCGAGACCAGGAACAGTTCCCAAGTGACAGAACTTGTTCCTCTCAATTGCGACCCTCAAGGAGCCATGAAGTCCAGCTGCTCCTCCTGTCAGCCAGTCTTCCGGCAGACGAGTGATCCTCATGGCGGGACCCCGAGGTCCCGCATAAACGGAAGTCAAGATCGTAATTAATTTATTTTTGGCGACTCCGTCCCACGGCGCACATAAACGCCGCGACCCACCTGGCGCGGATCATTCTGTTGTCGTGTCGTCATAGCATAGCAGCATGGACGAATGCGCAGAAGAAACAAAACTTTGAAACGTTGATTAGCGCATCGTGTAGAGCCCGTCGAGAGGAAAAAATTGCCGCGTCGTTCGCCTTCAACAGACATAAAATGATGTCGCAACGCAGTTTATGCGAAAGCCGGAGGTTCAAGTGAAGAATGTACCCAAACACCTCCCTCGTTTCAGCAAGACAACATCAGAAAGGGAATGCAACAGTTCTAGATTTGAAGCTTTCGTGACTGCAAGGATTCATATTCTTAGGTTTTTTCGTTAAAGTCACGTAGGAAAAAAATTTAAATTAATAAAAGTAAATTTTAATTTTTGATTTTTATTTTTTATTTTATTTTACTTTTATTAATTTAAATTTTTTACCTACGTGACTTTACCGAAAAAACCTAAGAATGGGAATGCAACAGTACTAGGGATCATGGCAAGGGCAATGCAAATTAAGGACTCCTGATCCTTGATGTCAGACAGCGCACATGGGGGACCAGCTGTGGTCATCACTTTCAAATCAACAAACGAATTTATGAAGGGAATGTAAAAGTGGTGAATTTAAAAGTAGCTACACGTCCGGTGTCCAAAATCAATGGGGGTCTGTCCTAACTCTATGCATACCGTGTACATACAATGCTTTGTTGACAATTCTTCCGAAGGGCCTCACACTCAGGGAATTCAACATCTGTCAGAAATACTCAACGAAAACAACTAATTATTATCAGGAGGGACATGTCTCTTGCGGTAGCCCACCAACGTTGCCGAAACAATCACCACTGGGCGCCAGCGTAGAACCGCAACAGTAACAACTCGTGTGCCTCGCGGTATAAAGTTCCTGGGTTCGATTCCCGACTCGGGCGATTTTCTTCCTGGCGTCCGTACGTTCTTCCCCTGTCCTGCAAGGTTTCTTCTGAATTCTCCCATTTTCTCCCGTAGATAAAAAAAGAAAACCATTCAACGTAACTGGTACAGGCCAAACATCTCACTGCTGAAAATGGACATTGCCTGCATATTTCTCAATTAGGATTACATTTGGCAACATCGCCTCCGACTGTCAAATCTTGAAAGGACACCTATAATATAAGTCTTAAGATCATTACGGCTGTTCGTACACTCCCGTGTTGCCTTGTGTTTATTCGGCTGTGGCTATACAAGGATGATAAGACCACTGTCCCAGCGAGGGTCATGCGGTTCGGTGGAGGTGAGTCATACCCCCACAGTGAACAGCAACGTCATGACCTCGCTTATTCAGGCACATGGTGGCCGACAATAATCACGCGCTTGTTGTTATCATATCGGGACTTATTGGACCCCACTTCCTTATCGCTGTCCCCCCCCCCATGCCCACTCTGGTTACCCAGTGGTACAGTCCATTCCCCACTGAGGCGCAACCACTTCAGGCCCTTGCAGAGGTGTGGGCAGAATTCTGTGCCCATCAATCCATTTCACGGAAAAGGATGGCCAAGGGAATGCGAAATAAGAAGTTACACAATTGCTAATTACAAATGATGGGAGCATGGAGTGGATCCAATCACAACACATTCAGAGTTCTGTTTAGCGGGCCACTTGCTCTGTATTTTAAACTTAAAAAGTTTTTGCCCTATAAACAGTAAGAACAGCCTATAGCCATGAACATTTAAATTCACGGTTTGACAAAACAGGCTTTGTGCGCTATGCTAACACATTAAATAATTCGGCACAGACTCATGAATTGGGCCCCTGGGGATTGAAGGAAGAGATAAAAACGGGACATTTTTATTTAAAATTTCTGGAGCTACACAGAGGTGACACGTGAATTCTACAGCCTTCACCAAATGTGAAGAAACACCCCACAATGCAGCAGTGGCTTGACATTGTTTTCATTCCACAGTGCACAGAACAATGCCTGTCATGATAACGCTGAATTGCGCAATCTGCAAATGTATCCGTGAACACTGTACGTGTAGTTTATTTCTTACCAATGTCTAAACAACCGACTAATTTTTTTTACCTTTTCCAATGCTATAGTAATAGTGATCTTCTCCTGATGGAGATGTGGAATTTCCACCACTGCCTGAGAGCGCCCAGTGTCAGACGAGTGATGTCCGACTCTTGTTTGAGAGCAGAGAGACTGGATTTTGCGACTTGTGTAGGAATTTTGCCGATGACAAAATCGCTCGAAATGCGCTCAAGCGCATCAGATCTCGTTGCGTAAATCCGGGTCCGGCCTGGATAGTTCTTGAACGGGCGACCGCCATGTGCACCAAGCATCGCGTAGGCAGTTGTGGGGCAGCACTACATGGTGGCCCAGCAGGGAAAGTGCAAGGACATCCATTGACGAACTGTACTGCGACAGGCTCCCACGTCCACGCTAGACCCACTTTCACCAACGCGTTGTTTACGAGCGTGGTGAAGTATGGTCAAGTTATCCCACAACCTGCATCGGCGCTGCGCAGACCTTCATCCAGCAGTGGAATCGACGAAAGTGTAGGAATGAGCGATTCTCTCTCGCGTTTGTGTGCAGAACGAGCGAGCACTGCATTTGTGAGCGGCGCGTGTCTCTGCAATCAGAGACGCTGTTGACGCAATGACGTGGCCGGACAACTGGGCATGGCGCAACCAAACCACTCCAACCACCGCTGTGCGCCAGTTACCTCATAATCGCCCGTCAACCGACGCTGGTACCGCCATTAAAAAATATTTTTAACTTCAATGACACGCAGGGAAACACGGCGAGGCAAATGCAGATTCGTCGTGAACAATTCCTCATTTTGCTTATAATAGTGTTTGGACGGCCATGTCAACTGGGCTCGTGTCGAAAATCGGAGATCTTCTTTCAACCGAATAATCACCAGCGCTACGGGCTCACGTACGCGGCTTGAGGCGTCAAGGTTGAGCCGCGATGGAACGCGGCAACTCCACAAGCAGCAGGGCCCCGTAATTGCTCAAGTGAACCCTTCAGGGTCGCTCGTCACCTAGGTTTAGTGCTGTATGGGAAACGGCTTGCGGTTATTATCTCACACACTGCCCTTGCTCACTACACACACCTTGGTGTTTAAACAGCTGGGAAACCAAAGTCGCATGCAGTTCGTCGCACCCACGCCCACGCTATGCGACACCGCTTCCTGCCTATCAATCCTCAGCATTGGTTATCTGTGGCTTTTTCACTCGCACCACCACAACCTCACATTTGCAATGCGCCCTATGTAACAAATATCTCAAGAGTGCAGAACTGCAAATGAAGAATGGGACGCAATGGAAGGGACTGATGAGCAAGGGACATTTAAAAGGGGCCTCCCAGAGGCACGACTCGAAAGGAGAGAGAGGGGGGGGGCAGAGTTGTCTGGGGATGGGATTCCACAGAGTGGAGGTACTATTTTTTTTATTTTACCAGGTAAGGTCCACTAAGCTGGATAACTCTATTTCGGAAGCGACCTGGCCACAAATGATAGCTCAACGAAGTGGCTCATTAGGTGCAAATGCATACCAGCCAAGTACTCTAACAGCATGTTTCTAAATGTGGAGCGAAAAACCGGAGGATCCGGAGAAAAATCCACACGACCAGGGGGAGAACACGAAAACTCAAAATATACAGCAGGCATCAGGGTCGGGTTCGAACCCACGACCTCCTGTATACCAGGCGAGGTAGTTAACATCTCGCCACCGTGGTACCCCCTGTGGCAGACGGCTGCACTGCAATTGCAGCATTCACTCACCAATGCACTGCGCCCTGGCAGCCCACTTCACGGCATCCTGCACGCTCGTGCCACCGCGTTGTTATTGTCCGTGTCCTTTTGATTCTCGAGTTGCCGACGGCAGGGACTTTTCGTGCAAGGGCAGCGCATTTGACTAAAGCCCGATGGCAAAACAGCCGCCGCCCCCTCTCGTCCCCACCCTACCCCCAGCAGGTCGCATTCAAATAAATAAAATAAGCCATAGTTTTAGCGGCACTGTACGTGTAGATACCAAAACTATGTACTTACCAACTTCCTCATTACGCTGCCCTACAACCTAAAAGCACTGGCCACAAGTAGACGGCTGTGTGAAAGATCTGGCGATGTGGTCATTGTCTGGTCGCTAAAACCTACAACAATAATGCCATTTAAACAGGAAAGCACCACAGAGGCTCAAGACTCATTGACATGCCGTTGTTCGTCCTATTTAAGTTGTTTTGGCTTTGTGGGACGAAAAACTGAAGTGCCTGGAGAATACCCACCATGCAAACGAGGCGACGAGACTCAACATGACAATCTCCTGGCCACCTCGCAGCTACAAACCGATAACACCTGGCAAACCATGGTGGTGGTCACCCATCCGAGCGTGGGTGAGAGCCACACCTCTCCTTGGTAATGATTGACCAATCCGAGCACTTGGGTCGGCCACATGTGCAAAGTGCGGCTGACCTCTGCCTCTACTGCTCGCTGTGACTCACAACTTGCCCCAGATTCTAGACTAAGGAGGAGAAGTTGTGTGACGTTACCTGCCCAACTGGCCCCCTGCTGTTATGATCACGTGTCTCTGTGTTGTGTACAGCTGTGTAGATTGCGATGATGCTGTGCTTTCTCTTCTTGTGAAATCCTTTGTGCTTATATTGTTGGTCTCAAACATATTGATATCATTCATCAAAACACGCTTGCACATTTGCAACTGCAAGTTAGACAATAACCTACACGGACCGGCGGTGTGCATAACTTAATTATTCATGTCGTATATTTTATATTATTGGTTCTTTCGGTAAAGTCACGTAGAAGGGAAATAATAAAAATAAAACAATACAATTCTCACGACGTTTCAATTGCAACACAAGCAATCATCATCAGGTGTGAAAACCATAGCAATCGAAACGTCGTGAGCATTTTATTGTTTTTTTATTATTTCCCTTCTACGTGACTTTACCGAAAGAACCAAGACTATGAATCCCTGCAGTCACGGAAGCTTTAAATAGAAATGATTTAAATAGAAATGATTATGTGTGACAAGCAACTTTTCTGTTTTACCTGTGGCACACGCCACAGGAAGGGGAGAGTAGAGTGAATGTGTGTGGGGGGGGGGTACAAATAGTAACATCATAAAGGGGTGGGAAATACGAAGGAAATGAATGGGGGGAAAAGACCATGGGAAAGAGATGAGGATGGGGAAGGAAGAGCGACATTGGGGCCTCGATGCTGTTGTCAGGAGCGGCGGCGTCTTCCAAAGGCGGCGTGGAGAGGCAGGAAGGTTCAGGAGGGTGGTGGCCACGCACAGGTAACGTGATTTACGAAGGGGCTCGAGGCGATTTCGGATATGATGTTCATTGTATCAATGTATCCTGCACAAGTTGCAGATTTATTTATTTATTTAGAAACTATGTTTTGTTCCACATCCTCTCTCAGAACGTACATTGCAGTATCCTGACATCATGGACGGCATTACCAGGGGCATCTACGGTATCAGGTAGACCGCGGCAGGCGGGGGGGATTGGCCAGGTCGGTGTCGTTCTGGGCTCAGGTATTTCGGACTGGTCTGAAAGGTTTAAGAATGGACCCCATCTACGTGGCGTATTCTGATAGCTCAGATACGAGGATAGCTCAGATACGAGGATAGCTCAGATGGCTCCAGTGCTGAGATTGAGATTGGGCCTAAATGACTGCAGATTGGGCCTAAATGAATGCAGCCATTGAGTGTGGGAGGGATTCTTTCACGCGTTCAATATGGGGTTTCCCTCGTTATAATTGTTTAGCATTTGTGTTTTTTTGTTTTGCTGTGCGCGTGTCCCAGTCGACGCGCCTCGCAAAAAAACCCCAAAACTTTTCGAGACCTTCCACATCTCGAGGGGATTATCCAGGCGCGAGAGAGTTTCATGGGGAAACGCGCTACAACAACAGTGGTCGTGGGGCCGCTCGTTCTTTATAATCTCGCCGACAATGCCGCTGCTGCTGCTGCGAGTGTATCCGTGAACGCTTTCGCGTTACCTTCGAAGCTACCCACGTCTCGTCTTACACGCTGACTCGTCTTACACGTTGACTCGTCGTCACTCGCGGAGTTCACGGATCCAACCCGTGCGGCACACGACGCTCACGCCGAGTGCTTTTACGCGTTCCATGAGGGTGCAATGCAAGCTCGGCTTGTTACCGAGCTGCTGTTGCTGTTGTTATACACGTGGTAGGCTTCCGCGGCCAATAGTCATAACAATCAAGGTTTTTGGGTTAGATCGCTGTAAGTATAAATGTGTCGTTACCCTCCACCACCCGACACGGCCAGTAAGGTTTGTCACGTTAAACAAAACGTGCCAGTTAGTTTACCAGTAGAGAGTAGTGTATAGTGTAGTGTATAGTAGTGTAGTGTATAGTAGTGTAGTGTATAGTGTAGTGTATAGTGTGTAGTGTATAGTGTGTAGTGTATAGTGTGTAGTGTATAGTAGTGTAGTGTATAGTGTAGTGTATAGTAGTGTAGTGTATAGTGTAGTGTATAGTGTAGTTTATGGTGTAGTGTATAGTAGTGTAGTGTATAGTAGTGTAGTATATAGTGTAGTGTATAGTGTAGTTTATGGTGTAGTGTATAGTGTAGTGTATAGTGTATAGTGTAGTTTATGGTGTAGTGTATAGTGTGTAGTGTATAGTGTAGTATATAGTGTAGTGTATAGTGTAGTGTACAGTGTAGTTTACGGTGTAGTGTATAGTGTGTAGTGTAGTGGATAGTGTAGTGTATAGTGTAGTTCATGGTGTAGTGTAGTGTATAGTGTAGTGTATAGTGTAGTGTATAGTGTAGTGTGTAGTGTAGTGTGTAGTGTAGTGGATAGTGTAGTTTATGGTGTAGTTTATGGTGTAGTGTATAGTGTAGTGTATAGTGTAGTGTATGGTGTAGTGTATGATGTAGTGTAGTGTATAGTGTAGTTTACTACTTCAGCCCACCGGTTTGTTGGTGGGAGAGTAAATTGTAAATGTTGTGGATTAACTCCAAGGCCGTAGCCATGGAGTCAACATTGGGGGGGACCAAATCTTCTAGGGGGTTTGGGGTCCCCCCCAGAAATAAAAATCTAAATTGAAAAACGAATTTCCTGCCTAAAATATTTAAAAAAATCACTAACACATAGGATGGAGTTTTAATTATTATTTTACAATAATATCTAATAGTGTATTGTATTACATTGCTCTGTTTTTTCTTTTTCACCATTTCTTGTTTCATTGTATGTAATGGCAGAGATTAGGGATTAAAAAGTACAACAATAACCACAATCATATAAACAGAAATCTATTTTACAGCAATTAGGGACATTTTGAGCACATTTGAATATGGGGGGGGATGGATGTCCCCCCCCCCCCAATATTCACATCGGTGTGCTGAAGTAGTAAACTACACTATACACTATAAACTATACAATAAACTACACTATATACTACACCATAAACTACACCATACACTACACCATACACTACACTGGTAAACCAATTGGCACGTCTTGTTCACTTAACAAAGCTGACTGGCCGTGTCGGGTGGTGGCGGGTTACGACACATTTATACTTACAGCGATCTAACCCAACAAAACCCCGTCATTATCATGACCAAGTCGTTATAGCTAAGTGCATTGCTACACGATGCTGCATTGTACAGCAGTATTGTGTACCCGCCCTGTAATCTACTGCTGGATGGGGCCTAACCCCCACGCCCTCGGCAGTCGTGAAGCTTTGTTTGACCATACTTCACCATGCTGGGCAGCACACGCGCGTGGACGCATAGTAGTGCAGTACAACAATGGCTTTTGTCAATTCGTGACATGCCCCATTGTTTTGTTATCGTGTACAATGCAAGGATATAATGTAATTCCTATGACGAAGGGTTCAAGAGTAATATTAGTTTGGTTTAAATGATCTCGTACCGTACGTAGACAACCGTGCCAATGGGAGAGGGTGCGTGTTGTACGGTACGCTGTAGGTACAGTATTGCACCACGTTATGTTGTGTTTTAAGTATAAAGTATTATATCACAATGCAATTCTTACACTTGAGAGAACAAAAAGAGAAACATGCTTTGGAGAATGTACGCGTGTTGAATGATATAATTAGGGGTGGATTGGTGGCGCAGTGGTAGTGGCGGTGGTGGTAGTTGTGGTGGTAGTAGTAGTGGTGATTGTGGTGGTAGTGGTGGTAGTTGTGGTAGCGTGATTGTGGTGGTATCGTGGTGGTAGTTGTGGTGGTATCATCGTGGTGGGCATGACGGTATCGTGATTGCTGTTCTATTGATGGTCGTGATGGCGTAGTGCTAGTATCGTGATGTTATCGTGGTAGTTGTGTTGGTGTCCTGGTAGTAGTGGTAGTTGTGGTGGTGGTTGTGGTGGTGGTGCCATGGTGTTGGCACGGTGCTCTGCCTCGCCTGTCGTCATCAGCGCCACCGCCACCGCGCACAGCTCCGCCGCCTTCATCTCCCTCCGTGGATCTGCGCGCCGCTTTGTCGTCTAAAGCAAACGAGCTCGTCCCCTCCACGACACCAACGTCTGCTCGCTACGGCGCGGTCGTCGCAGTCGTTCGTTTGCGACAACAACGCCAACAACAACAACAATGCCAACAACAACAACGATGATGATGACGGCCGCAAATTGTCGACAGCCGCCCCCACGCTCGTCGCTTTCTCGCTCCTGCGTCGCCTCGGCCTGGTCACGTGCTGCCTCGCACTGCGCATGCGCTAAGCCCCCGCCCTCTCTCTCACACCCCCCCCTCTCTCTCACACCCCCCCCCTCTCTCTCACACCCCCCCCTCACTCTCATCCCCCCCCTCTCTCATCCCCCCCCCTCTCTCATCCCTCCCCCCTCTCTCATCCCCCCCCCTCTCTCACCCCCCCCTCGTTTCTCCCCTGCCCCTCCCCCCCTACTCTTCTTCCCCCTCTCTCCTCCCCCGCAGGGGCGGGGCATCACAACCCCCGCCCCCCTGCTGCAGGCTGGCTGTGTCGGGTGGTGGCGGGTTTAACGACACATTTCATGCGCGATCTAATGCCCCAAAAAAAAAAGACTCGTATTATGCAATCAGAGTCTTTATTAATCAGAATCTTTATTTGTACTGCAGGAGAAATCCGATGAGCTATGAAGCTCTTTTTTTCACAGCTGACCAGTAGGGGCACGGGGTCAGAACGTCATAACGATACAAAACACCGATCGGAGTGCACGCTATAGGAAAGGTAAACAAATCACTTAAATATACAAATATAAATATCTATTTTTGTTATCTTACCAAGTAAAGCCCACTGAGCTATTAGTTTATTTTTCAGAAGCAATCTGGCCACAAATGATAGTTCAACGAAGTGGCTTATCATGCGGATATTCATAGCAGCGAAATAATTAAACATATATACTGTATCCTTGGCTCTTTCGGTAAAGTCACGTAGATAGAAAACAAAAATCTAAATTAAAAACCAGAAAACCCACGACGTTTCGATCGCAACACAAGCGGGCTTCCACCTGAAGAAGACTGCTTGTGTTGCCATCGAAACGTCGTGGGGTTTTTACTTTTAATTTGTTTTCTACCTAGGTGACTTTACCGAAAGAACCAAGAATTAGAATTCCTGCAGTCACGAAACTTTGAAGTCTAAATAAAATATACTGTATTGTGATTAATTGCTACAGCACTGGAAAAACTGGTATTTTAAAAATGTATTAATAGTGGCAATGCTGTACTACTCTGTGATGTGAAACTTATCGCAGTCTCTGCCCAGGTGCGTCCAAACAGCACGCGTTCCCAGCGCGCTCACACGGCTCCACAAGCAGGCGCGTCCACACAACCCCCAGGCCAAAGCACCGTCTCTCACTCACTCTCTCTCTGGCGCAGGGCTTAGCAGGGTCTCCACCGAGATCTGAAATCTCTCTTAAAACCCCACCCATTCATGCCTCCCTCCTGCCCATCGCTATCAAAGTGAAATAGAAATTAAATGCAGTCCGTGGTCAGTCCAATGGTGGATGAAGGTCTCCCATCCACCCCCCCCCCCCGGCTGTCTCATCACGAGTGTTGTTCGACCATACTTCACCGCACCGGGGGGGGGGGGGCAGACAAGACCGGTAAGGGGCCGTCCATAAATGACGTCACGCGATTTTGGACAATTTTTTACCCCCCCCCCGAGTCACACGGCGTCACAAAAAGTCAGACCCCCCCCCTCAAATATGACGTCACAAGGCTCTGCCCCCCCCAAAATAAAACATGTTTCAAATCGCTTTGTTATTTCTCAAACACCCCTCCCTCGTCACACATCGTCACAAATGTCTGACCCCCCCCCATCCCCCTAGGTGCGTGACGTCATTTATGGACGGCCCCTAACACCTATAACTACTCACTGATGTCATGCCTGAACGGGAATCGAATTCAGGTCACTTGTATTCTTAGGTTTTTTCGGTAAAGTCACGTAGGTAAAAAATGTAAATCACGACGTTTCGGAGGCAACACAAGCTTCCGTCTTCAGGTGGAACCGTCACAGCACGATTGCTGCATCCAGAAAGTACTTGATACAGCAAGTACTTGATACAGCTATCGTGCTGTGACGGTTCCACCTGAAGACGGAAGCTTGTGTTGCCTCAGAAATGTCGAGATTTTTAATTTAAATTTTTTACCTACGTGACTTGACCGAAAAAACCTAAGAATATGAATCCTTGCAGTCACGAAAGCTTCAAATCTAGAATCAGGTCACTTGGTTTACAGCGCAGTATGCCGTTAAACGATGCCACTGCTCCACAAACAATGAAGCCATCACTGCTTCTTGCTCAAGGAAACTCTCCCCGTCTTCAGTCCCTTTGAGGTGGCCGAGTTTCCTTGGCGAACATTGCAGTTTACCAGGCCGCTCAGAGACGACTCGGCCAACATAACCACCCCTGGGCGGAAATGGGCCGGAATGAGCCGGGACGCTGTGGCGAATGAAATGTTGAACCCGGCTGCGTCGTACCAGACGGAAAACAGCGACACGTGTCGTGGAGGATAGTCGATGGATACAAATCCATCTACAGTAGAACCTCGGAGATCGAACGCACCAGAACTCGAACAAATCGGTGTTCGAACGATATTGCCGAACATTTTTGTTGCCCCGGAAACCAAACGAAATTCGGAGGTCGAACGGCCAATCGCAACTTGAAAGGAGCTGTACGGCTGAGCCGCGTATGGTCAGCGTGCATGACGCTTGCCCAGACAAAGGTCTTACCACCTCCTCCTCACCACCTTCCACTCTGAACTTCACTTTACCACCTTCCATTGAACTTCACTTTACTGCAGGTAAAGTGAAGTTCAATGTTCATTTGTTTCATTTATTCCATGTATTTATTGTGTTTCTTGTTTTTTTGTATGATTTTATGCGTGTAATTACTGTAAACTTCGTGTTTAAATGCTTTATAATTAGAGATGTCTTGTGTCTGGAACCAATTAATGTCATTTTCATTAATTTGGTGTTCGAACAAATTGGTGTTCTAATGGCCTTCTGGAACGAATTAAGTTCGATCTCCGGGGTACCACTGTACAGGATATCTCTTATACGTATTATTCACATCCGCCCACCACATCCCTTTCGATCAGGCTCAGTTGGGGATGCACAGAGGGGGTCGGGTTCAGGTGCAGAGAGGGGCAATGATTCGCCAGCAATTCATTTCTATTTTCAGCCCTGGTGACACCAGGGTGCTCAAACTTGGCTTGCAGGCTGACATTCAGATTTTTCAGATTAATATTAAACACATCCCTGCAGTACACAATTGCGATTCACCATCAATGCATTGTGTTGATATGTGCGATCATACATTTGTAAATATGTAAAACCAATTATATTCACGACGCTATAAGACAACCTGAACTTTGTGCTGTGTAAATCCTTCACCTTTCATTTCAACGACATTTTATTGCTTTTTATCAAAGTCCACAAGCTACACTGCGTTCTGTACACTCTTAACCGGCGATTATAAAAAAAATAACCCCATTTTTATTTCCCCTGAAATCTACAAAAAACATGTAAACATCACCGTAATTGTGGTACAGCCTGAGACATACACTCGGGATTACTGCGCGTGTCCCGCTCACAACAACCGCAGATTGCGGTGCGTGACGCCAATGAGTATTGGTGTTACTTGGAAGGCACATCGAGAGCTGGTAGTATTTTTAAAGACAGTCTTGAGTTACGCAGTCACACGGCTACGGACAGTCGGAGTTATCTTATTGCCAGCATTCCGTGGCGTAATTCGGGTGGCGCACTGTTTGACACCATTGAAACACCGCATGTTGTTGGCTCCTCGACAGAGGCCGTGTAGGTACATGAAGAAGTTTAGGGCCGGTAAAGGTGCTTGGATTCACATTTTCAGACTGCAATACTCTTACACGTGTATAAAAATAGAAATGTACAACTCTAAAAAGGGACACCCACCGGTCAAACCTACTACGAGCGTGACCACCACAAACAAGTGTAGCAGCGCTTCCTTTGCAGGTTTCTGCGACGGTAGAAACGGCGTTCACTTCTTTTTCTAAAAAGACAGTGTAAGTGAAGTTAATGACGAAAGTTAATTCACGGTTATTGACGTGAGACTTTTAATCACACTTAAATCATGACTCACAACTTAATGCGCTTGGGCTTTTTGGTGTGCTGTATGCATATATACAAAGCTTCAACGGGGTCAGGGTTAGGGTTTAAGTCAGGGGTGAGGAACCTTTCCATACTGAGGGCTAAATAGGACTTACAAATACCTTTAGTCGCCAACTGACACAGATTAGCGTTGTCCAATAATGCCAAAAATAACGCGAGCGCCGACCGAGTATAAAGAGGCCCTTGCAGTGACAGAGTGACTGAGAGTACGACAATTATAATCAGAGTGTTGTTGCCAGGTTAAAAATATTCCTTCTCGAGTACCCGACTAAGATGTTTGCAGCGACGGAGAAACATCACTTGCAGGCTCTTTCAAAGTGGTCGGCCTCACATGACTGTGGGCCGTGTGAAATTAAGTCGTGGGTCGCATCTGGCCTGTGGGTCAGATGTTCCCCAACACTGACTGGTTGAGGGTCAACGGAACCATTGGTCGCAGCTCACCTTCTTTTTGCCTCTCCTGGCTTTCTTCACCTTCCCACTGGACTTGAGGATGGCGCTGAATGTGTCTGGGCTCATCCGTGCCGTCACCCTCATTTTGATGGGCAGCCGCTTTGCTGAAGGGACAAAGTGACTCCTTGAAAACAAACGCGGCGATCATCACCTCCCCCCCCTACTCTGAACAACTTGGCAGAAGCCTCCTGAAAGAAAGTCATGAGACCCAGTGAGGCTTTCCTGGTAAACAAGCGTAGTAATAACATGCGACAATGTAGCCGTGTGGATCAACATCTGCAGTGTACAACAAGCCTCACACAGAGGAAACCTCACTGGACTGAAAGACCAGTCAGGGCTCATTCTCACCAGAAGGAGCCAGGGACCGATGCTATTGATGAACTATATACAACCTCACAAGTGCCCACCCCGTTTACACCAAATGGGAACATTTTACATGGCCAAAGTGACCGGGTGGTGGAAGGCAAAGCCTCAGAAGGCTTCATATCACTCATATAGGATGTAGTTTACATTCATTGGCTAAACCTAATGAGGTCAAAAGTGGTCGCTCACACAATGCCTTCAGGACTGCAGGAGAAACTCTTCCACCGGCCACAAGGGTGGCACAGTGGTGACGCTCGTGCATCGCGGCGAGGGCCTGGGGTCGATTACCGACGGAGGCACATTTACGTGTGGTGTTTGTACGTCTTCCCCCTGTTCTGCATGGGTTTCCTCCAGGCTCTCCGCTTTCTTCCCATAGCTAATTAACCCACAGAGTGTGAGACTTCACCTACAAAGTACTCAGTTGGAATTGCGCGTAACAACAATATCGCCTCCCTCCTGCGAAGATGCGGCAGGACCCTCCTGAAACAAACATCTTTCGTAACGATATTAATAACGACGGCTACACACGGCCCCGCATGTTGTCGCTCGGCACCTTCCTTCCGCTGCTTTAGCGCCTCCAGGATCTGCCGTCCTCCGAGCTCCCCCACGTCGTTGTCGTCCAGGTCAAGCTCCTGCAGGGCGTCTGACAGGCGGATCAACCTGTCGAGTTGACACAGGTGGTGCCTCAGGGGCGAACGCTTGACACCAGGCAACGTGGACCACTGCAATCGCACCCCCCACCCCCGATTGCTGCTGGAGCAGGTAAGCGATCGTTTTGTGAGACACAGGGAACCCACACATTGCCATCACTCGCAAAGCCACTGCCTGCTTTACCACAGCGGGCCGGAACTCTTTCAGACACAGGCTGTGACATGGATTCCGGTATGCAGAAGAATACGCCTCCAAGAGGATTGGGACAAACTTCCCAATGCAGGAACCTCCTGCCGAAAAGTCTTGAGACTCATTGTTGTTATCTTGGATAAATTAATAAAAACATGTATTCTCCGCGGCCTTGTACAGCCACTCGGTATGTAAAGATTCACCTCCCCGCAATCGGATGGATTGCAATTACTCAGGGTCACGATTCAATTCCAGAATCAATTATATTTTAATAGTGGTTTATGGAGCATTATAGTACCAATCACGTACACCTAAAAATAATCAAACAATCCATTCTCACATGCACGATGCATCAGCATGGAATCGTTTGTAATCGATGAATCATTCCATGCCCAGTACCTGCTGTGCCCAAGGAGGGGTGCGCATGGTTGAGCGGGTGGTGGCGGTGACGTAACGTATTTGGCATGGGTCTTGGAACAATTCATGAAACGTGGGCCACCTGTCCAATTCCCTTCCTCTCCGTAGCCTGCCGCCGGGGCCTCCGTGAGCCGCGGACCCCGGTGCAGTTGCCGCCCGCCATGCGTGCACGCTCGATAGCTGTGCCGCCGCCGTTGGCAGTGGCCTCCTCACCTGGCGAGCAACATCGAGAAGTCGAGCGGTGCCGTCTGCCTGCCTGCGCCCAGCCCGTCAATCCCGTTGTCTGACAGGTGCAGCTTGCGCAGCCAGGGCCCCACCTCAGCCTTCTCAGGGCCCTTCTTCTTCCTCCGAGCCCCTGCACGTTCACAGACGTCACCGTCGCAGACTTCAGTTAACACGCGTGCGGCACATGGTGACTATCATGCGCATGCACGCGTACAACACACCAATGTCAATCCGGTGGTGGTGGGCGAGGGCCTCCCAACCGAGTGCGGCTCGTAGGGTTTATTTCACCGTACTTCACCAAGCCAGGCAGTGTGCGTTGGTGAAGGTGGAGAGCGTAGATGTGAAAGCACAGCAGTGGAACACAACAATGGATTTTGCTGCACTGCCCTCTGCTGTCCATCACAGAGTCCCACGGCGGCCTATAAACAACCCATCCAAGCACTAGCCAAGCTCAAACCTGCTTATCTTCCAAGATCTCACGGTGTCGGATGCATTCTGGGTGAATTGTTCAGAGGCCTGTAAATTTAAATCATACTCGTAACCAGGAATCCAATTATTTGCCCACTTTGCAGTTCAATTGCCATAAATCGTTTGCCGCGATTTGATTACAGAGAATATTCCACATTCATGTTTCCAATCGTGGTGGAGAGCCGCTCGTGACCGTAGGGGTCATGTGACCCTATTACGCACAAATAAAAAATATGACCGATTCCTACACACAACATTGGTCGCAAGTATTGCGTGCGTAAAAAAACTTGAGTAACAAATGAAACAATGCTTCGCTACGCATGCGTAACAGTTAGCCCACACATTGCTTTAATCAAAGTTCCTATCGCATCAGCATGATTTCAACATCGGCTCTTTTTTTAGCTGGTAATCCGAGCCCTGTGTTTTTCATGGTGCGGTATGAATACACACACTGTGAACACTGCTTTGGCTCCATACACTACAATTCTAATTTATATAGCGTCTATTTACACGGTGTCTAAATGCGACGCAATTTGGAGGTTCCTGTGTTGTCAGAGATGGGGGCATCACGCTACCTCTCCTAGACTTCTTCCGCTTTGCGATGGAGCTGCCGCTGGGGTCGACCGGGACCTGCGGCGGCTGCTCACCCTCGTCCAGTAGCGACACAGCTGACCGCACGCCAGATTTGTCCGGTGCTAGGGAATGCAACAGACAGTAATCATAATTTGAAGATAAGTATCCTCCCCATATAGGTTAGTCAATTTAACACGTAGGCTTTCGCGACCAATATTATCCATAATAGAGGTCTTTTGGGTTAGATCGCCTAAATCCTCCTGTTTCGTTAAGAACGAAACAGGAAGATTTCTCCACAAATCTGGTTGTCGCCTGATGATGTTAGTTGCAATTACCGGCGAAACGTCGTGAACTCGGATTGTAAATGTTGTGGATTTTACTCTCCAACACACCGATGTGCTGTAATAGTCACGAATTGGAATGTTTTGTTGACCTGACAAATCTTACGAATTGGCTGTGTTGGGTGATGGCGGGTTTAACGACACATTTATATTGATATATTCACTGAGTCTGAAGACTCTTTTATTCCGGAGGGCCTTGCATTGGGATGGTTATCTAACGCCAGTGACTTTGTGCATTTTTTACTTCCGCGTGAACCGAGAGGACACCCACGCAGAACAGGGGGAGAACATACAGAGGCCACACAAACAGGCACCAGTCAGGAATCGAACCGAGAACCTTTTTACTACAGTAAGTGTTATGACTTTGCCACCCTGCTTCCCAAGGGGCAGGCCCAGTGAAGCAATGCCTGGGCAGTTAACTGGTTGCTGAGGAAGTGCTGGGCCTGGCTAGTGACAGTGTCATCTAGCATTGGCACTGCCTGCACTCCTATTACAATCAAGGGCTTGTAAATGACAAATGCTACCACAACACCATAACATGCAATGACACTAAAGCACGTCCTGTATGTACGTATGATCAGCAGCCACGATCTATCCATTCATATTTATGCATTTATTTATCCAATTAAATTTTCGCTAAAAGTGTTCTGTCACTGTGAATCACTTTGTTGAAAGCGTGCGTTTCCTTATCAGTTGCCACATCCCAAATCAACACGTAACGTCGATATCAGGTTCACCTACCAATGCTCCCCTAACAGATTTGCAGTCATCATGTGTGATCACTGCTTAGCGGTGAGAGTTTCTCACCATCAAGCAGCTGCTTGGCCAGGTCTTCACCGTCCCCTACATCCAGGCGCGGACGAGTGGCAGCTACACGCTCCGCGTGCTCCACGAGTGGCCGGACGAGCTCCGTCGCCCCTTCGCATCGCAGGTCATTGCCATCCAGATACACCTCGCTGAGACGCACGAGCCAACATTGCACGCCACTTACCACCAGCCCTTACAATCGAGTCAAGAAGTCAAAGAGATTTCCTGTTCAAATGAGCACAGAGGCGTAGCTCAGCACGTTTGCAGTCCTCAGCCAGTGGTGGAAATTGCACATTCCTATGACGGGGACAAGTCGACCTACAGGAAAACCACTCTTGACTTCCCTTGCTGAGTAACACAGCGACTTCTCCCTACACATGGTTGAGAAATGAAGATATTTTTTGCAAGCTAGGATTTTTTTAAGTGTTATGACTTTGGCCATCTTCTAGGCCACTGCCTGTGCAGCGCTTCCCTCTGCTGGCCGAGTGCAGTGACAATCACGAGGGCCTCGTCACATACACGAAGAGTACGTGACGCCTGCAGGCCCGTGACGCAGTAGCAGCCTTGCAGCAGAACCTCCGATTAGCACGGCTGGCTACGTACGATGCGAAAAAAGTTCAACATACATATATACTCTTAGGTTTTTTCGGTAAAGTCACGTAGGAAAAAATTTAAATTAATAAAAGTAAAATAAAATAATTTTACTTTTATTAATTTAAATTTTAATTTTTTACCTACGTGACTTTACCGAAAACACCTAAGAATATGAATCCTTGCAGTCACGAAAGCTTCAAATCTAGAATACATACATACATTGCCAGACTGTGCGTTGGACCGCCACCTAGCATCGTCAGCCACACCCTGCCGTCTCATCGTCGACAGATGAACACGATGGCCCTACACCCACTCACACGATGGCGGTGCTGGTGACGAGGGAGGCCAGGGGTGCGCCACTGGGCGGGCCCAGCCCACAGTAGCACAGGCTCAGGGACAGCATCTGGGCATTTCCGGCTAAGCCCTGGACCAGCGCAAGGGCACCGGTGTCTCCAATCCTACGGCGACGGCACAAGGGGAACGGGCAGTGAGCAGGGCAGTGAGAGGACATGCAGTGAGTTTGCTTTGACAGACTGGCATGCATTTACAAAAGGCACGGATAAAACATAGAGAAATTATATACAGTAAAACCTTGGATTGCGAGCATAATTCGTTTCGGAAACGTGCTTGTAATCCAAAGCACTCGTATATATCAGTTGTGATCACGTGACGTTCGGCAGACAAAGCGTATACACGTACTGCTCGTATTGCAAGACCTCGCTCGTTTATCAAATTAATATTTATTAAAAAAATTTGCTCGTCTTGCAAAACACTCGCAGACCAAGTTACTCGCTATCCAAGGTTTTACTGTAAGTGATATGCGTACTCGAGGTTGCTGCTCTGTGGTCTTCCATCAACATGCTAATCTCTCACATTAACATGCTAATCTCTCACATTAACATGCTAATCTCTCACAATAACATGCTAATCTCTCACATTAACATGCTAATCTCTCACATTAACATGCTAATCTCACATTAATATGCTAATCTCTCACATTAACATAGCCACCTCAGGGCGCTGGCCGTGGAGGCAGCTCAACGATCTTACATTAACATGCTAATTTTTACTTTACAGCCCTTTGATTGGTGGAAAACCCACCACCGTCGCGGTCGCTGCCCACCACTCACATTAACATTGGCTGCTGACATTTGGGCTACGCCCATTTCAAACCTTTATAAACAGTTTGCCTTTAGAAGTTAACCCCCCCTCTTCCTGATGACGAACGCTTGTGTTGCAATCGAAACGTCGTATTTTTTTCTTATTTTCTTTTAACCTATCTACGTGACTTTACAGAAAGACCCAAAGAATAAGAGAGGAAAACCACTTTGGAAGAAAACATGGAAGCACCAGGGCAGGCCTAGAAATGGGTGGTTTTAAGTGGTGAGCCAGGATATGAAGGACTGTGTAATAGATGTAATAAAAGACTTGACCACGATCTCTGGCTCAGTGTCCTTTATTCGGTCCGTACTGCGTTCCCACACGGCTGTCTCTCTTATTCTCTCTGTGCTGGTTCCGATGTCACTCCAGTCCACATCAGCAGCCCCGCTGCTGTTCTTGTCGCTCTTGCAGCCCCACAGCAGCTCCGCTGCTGTACTCTCACACAGCTCCCTTGGCTGTTCCTGCTGCAGCTCTGACAGCCTCGTGCTGTCTCGCCTTCTCGTCGCTCCTGCGACTCTTGGCAGCCACCCCGCTGCCCCTCACACACAGCCTTACTGCCTATCTCTATCTGCAGCTTTACACCTCCCAGTAGCTCCCTACTGTTCCCAGGGTTGGCTCCCGCTTCTGACGGTGCCCCCTCGGCTCGTACGCCCGCGTGGCCCCACACCTTTCCATTCACACCCCGACTGCCTTCTCCTTCCGGTTTACCCGCTTAAGGACCCCCTACCTTTCACCCACGTTACCTGGCTCCGCCTCCTCGTGACGTCACATCCGGAAGGTCGCTTTCGCCCGCATTACACCACCCTCCCCCATAGAAAAAACCCAGCCGACCTCGGCTGAACAACACCAAAGCGTAATGCGGTGAACCGACCTTCCCCCTTAAAGGACACTAAGCATGCAATATAACAACAAGAACAACATACAAGTAACATCGACGAACGTACGAAAGCATGCGATAAATACGACGGCAAGAACAAGAACAATAACAACATACAATCAACGAAACGTAAGCGATTTGGAACGAGTGCGGGTCGCCGGCCCGTCCCGGACGGTCGGCGGCCCACTTGTAGAACGGGGACGCGATGGAACACGAGAAATGACAGGGGGTAATTCCCCTGCTGCGATTGGAAGTCCACCGACATCTCGTGTCCCTGACGAATCAGTCTTGGTCGTATTCCGCGAATGCGCCTGCAGCGGGGTCGGAAGGGTCGCCGGGCTTGAAGGTCCCGCAGCCCTGGCAGGCGCCCTCCGAACAGGCCCACTCCTCCCCCGCGGTGTCACGGTCGGCCTGTCTGGAACAGGTACGACAGGCGCTCTAGCAAGATCAATGGACGCAGGCGGGGAAGAGTCAGAGTCAGCAGCAACAGACCCCGGCAAGGCAACATTGGGAGATGACGCATCACGTAGGGGAGCAACATATGGTTTCAACCGCGACGTATGAACAAACCAACGGCGAGAACCAAACTGAACGCGCGCCGACTGTGGATTGGGAACCTCAATGAGGCGCACAGGACCATGCCAAGGTTTGTGCAATTTAGGAGAGGTCCCCGGCCGCACCTGCGGGCAATGGAGCCAGGCCAGGTCTCCCACCTTCCAGGGGCACTCCCCCTCAGACCGCCGAGCATACCGCTCGTTCCGGGCCTGGGCTTTGGCCGTAGCCACGCGGGCGTTTTCCCGCGCCTCCGTAACCCGGCGAACCGTGTCCTGAATGTATTCAGGGAGTGGTTTACGAGGTCCCTTCACCCCAGTACCCAATTGCACATCCACCGGAGGCACGTTTTCCCGACCATACATAAGGTAAAACGGCGAATACCCTGTAGCCGCATGGGGCGTCATCCTGTACGCCGAAAGCACTCCGGGGATGTGCAGATCCCAATCCGATTGCTGTTCACTCACAGTATGGCAAAGCATGGCAGACAATGTCCTGTTCAGCCGCTCAACCATACCATCCGTCTGCGGATGGTATGGAGATGTCCGTATCTTCTTAGTCCCAAGGCCTGCGCACACTTCAGCCAATAATTTAGAAGAGAAATTTCGGCCCTGGTCCGTGAGGAGTCTCTCCGGCGCCCCCTTGTCCATAATGTACCCAAACAAAAAGGCGTCGGTGATGGCCGCGGCCGACTGATCGGGCAACGGCCAGGCCATCGGCCAACGGGAGAGATACTCAACCCCTACCAGCAAATATTTATTTCCCCTCGCCGATGGTGGGAAGGGTCCCAATATGTCCAGTGCCACCAATTCATTGACTCGAGACACCTGAATCGACTGGAGAGGCGGCACGTAAGGATGTTTAGGCGGCTTACGCCGGGCGCATTCAGGGCATGCGCGCACGTGCCCTACGACATCTGTCGCCATGCCGTGCCAAAAATAATGACGTTGTAACGTCAACAAGGTCTTCTGCACCCCTAAATGCAATAGTGTGTCACAATGGAGAGTTCTAATCAACTCAAATCGCAAGGACGTTGGTACCACCACACGCCAGCTTTCCTGGAACCTTTCTTGCCACATAAGCAGACCATCTCGGAGAGCGGTTCGCGGCCCCACAGCCGAACTCGGACTCCCATTGTCCCTCATAGACCGCTTCCGCATGGACAACAACGACTCGTCCATCATCTGTTCCCGAATCCAGACAGACCGCGGCAGATTCAAAACCCCATCAGTCGGTCCCGGTTCCATCGGAGTATCCGACTTCCCGACGGCCAACGTAAGCGGCTGAGGGGGGTTCAGAATCGGCGAACACCTATGCGTCCCCGACGCACATTTACAAGGGGCGCGCCCTGGTAATCTGGAAAGTGCGTCAGCGTTCGCATGGCGCCCTCCCTTCCGATGTTGAATTTGGAAGGAAAATTCCTGCAGCGTGTCCAACCAACGTGCCCACTGTCCCGATGGCTGGTCCATTTTAAGTGCATATTGCAAGGCCGCATGATCCGTACGCACAATAAAAGAACGACCGTAAAGGTACGGTCGAAATTGCCGTAGGAAAAAAACAACCGCCAAAAGTTCTCTACGAGTGACACAGTAGCGTGTTTCCGCAGGCGACAAGACTCGGCTACCATACGCCACGACGCGCTCTACGCCCCCTTTAGACTGTGATAATACCGCCCCAATACCTGTGTCACTCGCGTCCGTATCAAGAATGAAAGGGCGATCAAAATCGGGATAATCCAATGTCGGGGCCGTAGCCAATAGATCACGCAGACTCCGAAAGGCCGCCTCTTCCGGCTCTCCCCAAACAAATTTCCGTCCTTTACCCGTAAGGAGATGCAAGGGCCTCGCAATCGTCGCAAACCCCGGCACAAATCTTCGGTAATACGAGGCAAATCCCAAAAACCGCCGAACATCCCCCACAGAGGCCGGAGTCGGCCAATCCCGGACACACGCCGTCTTTTCCGGATCCGTGGACACCCCCTCTGCACTCACAATGTGCCCCAAATAACGGACGGACCGTTGCAGTAGGTGGCATTTCTTTGGTTTGAATTTCAAATTGGCAGAGCGCATCCTCGTGAACACTGTCTCCAGCCGCGTTGAATGTTCCTCAAATGTGCGGCTGAACACAATAATATCGTCCAAATATATAAGACACGTCTCCCACTGCAACCCCGTCAAAACGAGCTCCATCAATCTTTGAAATGTAGCAGGGGCCGCATTCAATCCCATCGGGAGGCAGTTGAATTGAAATAACCCCTGCGGCGTACGGAATGCGGTTTTCTCCCGTGAGGACTCGTCAAGGGGAAGCTGCCAAAATCCCGAAGAGAGGTCCAGTGTGGAAAAGAACTTAGCCCCCGACAATGCGTCCAGGGAGTCGTCCATACGCGGCAGGGGGTACGCATCTGCCACCGATATCTTATTCAATTTCCGGAAATCGACACAAAATCGCAAGTTGCCATCCTTTTTCTTAACCAAGACCACAGGAGCGCCCCATGGGCTGTTAGATGGCGATATAATGTCCGCAGCCAACATGTCTTCCACCGCCCCCCGAACGTGTTCTCGCTCCGCTGGACTCATCCGATGCGAATTTAACCGAATAGGGGCAGCGTCGCCCGTCTCAATGTGATGGGAAAGCAACGATGTGCGTCCCAAATCCAAATCGTCGGAGCTGAATACATCCGAATACGTCAGCAACAATTTACGCAGCGCATCACGTTGCCCCACGGACAGGGAAGAATTTTCGTCACATAAGGTAGCGATCCAACGATTATCCGAACCCCTTGGCTCGGAAACACCAGCGACCACTCCCCGGCGATGCGGACAATCGTGCGTCGCAAACGCCGTAGTGGCATGTGCCACAACCGTACCGGCCGGAACACGGATGTTTTCCACCCCCGCATTAAGCACCTGTAAAACCGGTAATTGATCCGGCCGGACGATGGTCTGTGCCCCAACTAACGCCAATCCCGTTGTTATCGTGGCGGATGGTGACAACAAGACCCCTAATGCTCCTAGCCGATTGGGCAGGGGCTTCCGATACCGCAAGGGTATAAGCATCTGTGAACCAGGTGGGATGTCCACAGATGCGACGGACAGCGCCTGCACCTGTACGGCCGAAGCAGGTCGCCCCCAGGGCGACGGCAGAAACGAGATTCGACGGCCCCCCGGCAATTCAATACAATTCTCATTGATTTTAATCAAAATGGGCATCTTAGCCAAAAAATCCGTGCCTAGTAAGCAAGGAACCGCCAAAGATCTCGATATCAACACAACGCCCGAAGCCGACACATCCCCTATAGATATCTTAGCATCCACCTGGCCCACGATACCCATACTACCCCCGTTCGCAGCGACGCAAGACCCATAAACCGGACGCACAGCCCCCGGCGGAATGCCCAACAGATGGAAAATGACATCCGATATAATAGTCGCAGACGCTCCCGAGTCGACCAAAATGCGCACGTCCACACCTTGTATGGACCCCGGTACAGTGGACGAACCCGTAGCGGCCGCGACAACTCTCCGTGCCAATTTGCGCCACTGCGTAACTGAATGACAAGGCCCCGTCGATGGCCTTTCTTTAACAACAACAATAGGATCGCGCAACAAAGGTGGTGGGTGAGGTGTAAAGCCTTGCCGAGTGTCTGGTGCGTGCCGACATGCCTGTTTCGGAGGTTCCTTGGTCGGCTTGTCCGGTGTTGTGGGCTCCTGCTGCGGCGGACCCGGGAAGCGGGCCCAGCAATCTTTGGCGTAATGGCCCCTACGGCCGCAGCGGAAGCAATCGGCCTCGTTGCGCCGAAGCGCAGGTCTTGCATCCCGGCGGCCCCGTCCCGATGGCGTAGCGCGCGGCCCCGGCCTTCCGCGTCCCGACCATGGAGAGGAGGCAGCCGTCAGCTCCTGTGGACCCCGCTCATCCGGCACATAGATCGCCCTTGTGGGGTCCCACCCCATCGCGCCTCCTTCCTTGACGGGCCCACCCGTCCATGCCGCCACTTGCTTCCAGCGACGGAGATTAAACTGCGCATCCAGACACTTTGCTGCCGCCCGGGACGTGAGCTTCTCATGCCCACACACAGGCATGGGGATCCCCAGATCCCGAGACAGCTCCAGCATTTTTCCCAATATGAGAGGCTCGAGCAGATCCTGTGGCGTGTCAGGATATGCTGCCATGGCCAGCTCCAACACCGCACCCCTGAACGCCACGGGCGATTCTTCGGGTGCTCGTTGTCGTTGAGCGAATTGCCGATGCGCGTCGTCAGGTGGCTCATAGGCGTCGGCCATTTCCTCAAAAACTCCACATAAAGTCTTCTTCTTATCGGCCGTTATGGAACGGAAAAATCGAACAGATTCGTCGTCCAGTAGAGTCGGCAACACTTCCAAGGCCTCCGCATCGGTCCATCTTGCTGAACGAACCGCCGCCAAAAATCGGCAGGCGAAAGCGCTCCAATCGCCCCCGATAGAGAATTCCTTAACTGTAGTAAGGTGGCGACTCCGACTCCTCTTTACGCCGTCTTCCACTGATGGTTGTTCTGGAGGCAAATTCAAAATGGCGTCGGCCCGCGGCGTGGCCAAGATGGCGGTTTGGCGCCGCGGAGCGCGCAAGATGGCGTCTTCTTGCCGCGTGGCCAATGGCGGCGGCAGGGCAGGCAACGTGGCGGCCCGTGGAGCACCTTCTCGTTCCATCGTCGTCCTTGGCGTAACGAGGTGACATAGATGCGCCAGGACGTCCTTGAGTGTCTCCAGTTGTTCTGCCACCTGTTGCCATCTTTGGTCAGCGTCCGATGTTGTTGACGGACCCGCCATCGCGCCGACATCTTCCACGCCCGTCCCCGTGCTCGCCTCAGCAGGGCTCTCCTCCACCACCCCAGCAGAATCCGTGGTCGGAGGGAATTCGTCGTCGTCGGACGAAGAAGCCGATGCTGGCGCCGGGGGAATTTTCTTCCTTACTTGCTTAGACATGCCGTTTCACTTCTGACCCCAGTGTAATAAAAGACTTGACCACGATCTCTGGCTCAGTGTCCTTTATTCGGTCCGTACTGCGTTCCCACATGGCTGTCTCTCTTATTCTCTCTGTGCTGGTTCCGATGTCACTCCAGTCCACATCAGCAGCCCCGCTGCTGTTCTTGTCACTCTTGCAGCCCCACAGCAGCTCCGCTGCTGTACTCTCACACAGCTCCCTTGGCTGTTCCTGCTGCAGCTCTGACAGCCTCGTGCTGTCTCGCCTTCTCGTCGCTCCTGCGACTCTTGGCAGCCACCCCGCTGCCCCTCACACACAGCCTTACTGCCTATCTCTATCTGCAGCTTTACACCTCCCAGTAGCTCCCTACTGTTCCCAGGGTTGGCTCCCGCTTCTGACGGTGCCCCCTCGGCTCGTACGCCCGCGTGGCCCCACACCTTTCCATTCACACCCCGACTGCCTTCTCCTTCCGGTTTACCCGCTTAAGGACCCCCTACCTTTCACCCACGTCACCTGGCTCCGCCTCCTCGTGACGTCACATCCGGAAGGTCGCTTTCGCCCGCATTACATAGATGTGGAGATGATGGCCCAGCACAGGAATGAGTGGAGAAAGAGGACTAGAAAAGCGTGTGCCTGCGGGCAACGGCAGAGTGGAGAACACACAGCGTACTTGTTGTAGTCGAGATGCAGGTGAGTCAGAATGCTGGTCCTGAGGGCCCGGGCCAGCCGCCCCATCGACCACACGTCCAGCGCGCAGTCGGACAGCACGAGACGCGCAAACGGGTACCACGTCTTGCCCCGCATCTCCAGGAGCAAGGACTGATAGGAAAAGTTCACACGCACACAGAGGCTGCACATGTGTACGTGGGGCCTAATGTATCACTGAATATGTATCACTGAATACTTTACCGAAAGACCCAAAGAGTATGAATATGTTCTGGGTCACGGGTAGACTGCAGTAGGTATCTGATTTGTAACCGAAACTATAGTGAGAGATATGATGGATGTGGTGTGCCAGGTGCGGAAATATTTTTTGGGCTGCAGTTCCGGAGAGACTAGGCTTAAATTAATGGCTTGTGGATACAGTTATTCGTAAAAGTCAGATTGTTTAAAAAAGAAAAGAATAATAGGAAACCATTCTAAATCCACTTTCAACATAACCCCCACACGAATGTGAAACAACGCGTTGGTACAAGCACACTTTGTAACGATACCAGTTCAGCGACGTCCTGGTTGCTGAGCGGAACGTCCAAGACGCAGAGCTCCTTCCCTTGCATGTAGCGCTCATCTCGGATGGCCAAAAGCAAAGGCTGGAGCAGGACTGAGGGTCCGACACTCCCCTCTGCTTGTGCTACAACAAACTGACACATCGCCGGCGGTCAACGAGACTGCCGGGCGGCACACGCACGAGACCGCGTTCACGTTCACATTGAGGCCACCGGCCACTCACCTTGTTAACGAGCGTACCCGCGTCAGCGTGCGTCTTCAGGACGAGACGCAGTGGCGCGCTGGGCGTGCTCTCCGTGGCGGCGCAGTGCTTGTCGTACGTGCGCAGGAATCTCTTCAGCACGACGCCAGCGTCTGCCGCTCCTGCCGCCCTGCCTCCTTTTCCTCGCCTCGCATTTGCACCGCTCTTCTTGATCTTCCCCACCATAGTCGGGCAGGGCAGCCAAGCCTTCACAGCGGGAGCAGGACACTCCAGCCAATGCAGTCAGGTGTACCAAACGCATTTACACTAACATATGTTTTATTTTTATTATTGTATTACTTCCCTTCTACGTGACTTTACCGAAAGAACCAAGAAGATGCCCTGCAGTCACGAAAGCTTTAAATCGAAATTTAACCGCCTCTACGGGGAGGGTTTCCACATAACTTTGAGATCCTTCAACAAGCTCCGGGATAAGAAGGCTCAGCTAATCGAGTCTCTCACCTTTCTGAAGAGATGCCGCGACTCTAAGGTAATACCAAACGCATTTACACTAACATATGTTTAATTTTTATTATTTTATTACTTCCCTTCTACGTGACTTTACCGAAAGAACCAAGAAGATGCCCTGCAGTCACAAAAGCTTTAAATCGAAATTTAATAATAATTATCTTTTGTGTGGCAAGTTACGCAATATTATCCAAAATGTGCTCTCGGCGTCATGTCATGTGATCAAGTATCCACTCGGATCTCTCAGAGCAGTACAACTCTTTGTGTTAGCGAACGGCCCCCTGAAGATATCACAGAATGACCTGAAACCCCAAAACTAAATTGAATGCCATGGGATTTTTTGGTGCAGTCCTTGACGGTGGGGTTGAGACCATTAACTCTCCGGCAGTTAGTTGAGTGTCCTTGTCAGCAGTAGCAGAACACGCGTGCCAACAAGGACACTCAATTGATTTTGATAATGTTGAAGTTTTGTGCAAAACTACCTACTGCTGGCCAAGACTAATAAGAGAATTTATCGAAATTGAAATAAATCTAAATAACTTTAACCGTTCGGATAGCTACCGCCTTAGTGCTGCGTAGAAGCGAATCATCAAATAATACATTGTTTAAGTGCATGCCGATGTAGAGGTGTAATTGTGTATGGGTGCGGATGGCTAACAAACACAAGGGGCGTGGTTAGGGCCGTACACAGAGGAGGTGCTCACGCCGACGTCCGCACCTGCATCCCCCACGGGGCCCTCCCGGGGGCCGAGTACTATAAAAGGTGGTGAGCCGGAGTGCTTGAGGTCGGAGTATCAGCTTTAACCAGCGAAGACCGAAGACCAGCTAGCATAGGCCCCGGAGCTCCCCTGGCTCGCTGTCCTTGTCAGGGCCGACCAGGGCAAGCCGGAGGCGTGGCCCCGAGAGCCCAGACTCAGGGTGCCGAGATCCCAGCTTGACCAGGGCTGGGATAGGTAGCCTCCCTTAGCTCCGTAGTGGAGGACTCGGGTTTAGGTTAGCGGGGTTAGATGTCGTGTCTCCCTGTTAGTTGAGTAAAGGGGACGTTAACCCCTTAAGTACTGTGTGTACACAAGTTGGTGTCAATAAATAAGTGTGCCTCCGATCCCGTCGTCAAGCCTCCTGAATACTACTACACCTACAAAGGGCAGCGTACTTCAATAGGGATTACCGTTGGTAGGGCTATTTTAATACACACAATAGACAGGAAGGACAAGTTCAAAGGGCTCGCATAATGCACATGCATAATGGGCGTTGCCTCAGTAATCCCCCTCCCCACATTGTGCAAGAGCGCAGCTGCGTGGTCAACACATCTACGCCTCTATATAAGGAATGAAACAGGAAGACTTGTCCACAAATCTGGATGTCGCCTGATGAAGCTAGTTGTAATTACTGGCGAAACGTCGTACACAGATTGTAAATGTTGTGGCTTGGCTCTCAAACACACCGGTGTGCTGTGCTAGTATACTACACTATACACTACACACTACACTATACACTAGTGCTGTACTAGTGAAGTATTGGAAAATGACGGCAGGAAACTCCTTGACGGGAACACACTTCTTTTATTAAATCTTGACTTGTAACAATACAACGCGTGGCCTCTCTTCTTCACACCGCACTTCTCTTGACTCAGGATTCTGTGCTGCCGGCTCTCTGTGCCTCGTGTAGACTCCGCGCCTCGGCTACACTCCTCTCTCGCCTCGTGTAGACTCTGCGCCTCTGCTACACTCTCCTCTCTCGCCTCGTGTAGACTTTGCCTCTCTCTCGCTGGCTACACCGTATGCATACTCGGCTCGTGCAGACCGTTCTCTCTCGCTGGCTACACCGTATGCATACTCGGCTCGTGCAGACCGTTCTCTCTCGCTGGCTACACCGTATGCATACTCGGCTCGTGCAGACCGTTCTCTCTCGCTGGCTACACCGTATGCATACTCGGCTCGTGCAGACCGTTCTATCTCGCTGGCTACACACTATACATTACTCAGCTCGTGTAGACCTTTCTATCTCGCTGGCTACACACTATACATTGCTCAGCTCGTGTAGACCTTTCTATCTCGCTGGCTACACACTATACATTACTCAGCTCGTGTAGACCGTTCTATCTCGCTGGCTACACACTATACCTTACTCTCTTCTACTCTCCATTACTCTCCTCTCCGGGCTCTATCTCTACACCTTCGTCTTCATTCTTAGATGGTTCCACTTCTGCCCCTTGCTCCTCTGTGCATCACCTTATATACCCCTTCTTCCCGGGAGACGGAGCGGATGCGGACCTCAACGTCGGCACCGCTCCTCCGTTACCCAATCCCCACGCGCTATCCCCACGATCCGGTTCCGCTCAGCGCGTGTTTCCACTCTCCGACCAATCACACCGCGCTGCTACCCGATCACTCCCTCTGGGCGCGTCACCGGCACACAGCCAATCAGCAGCACTACCCCCACCCGCGCACTGACGCCTGCTCCTCCCCGTCAGCGCGCGTCACCACACACACACCCGTACATACGCGCTGGCACACGACATATACACCCAGCGCGTATCACCACTACACTAGTATACTACACTACACACTAGTGCTGTACTAGTATACTACACTATACACTACACTATACACTAGAGCTGTACTAGTATACTACACTATACACTACACTATACACTAGTGCTGTACTAGTATACTACACTACACACTAGTGCTGTACTAGTATACTACACTACACACTAGTGCTGTACTAGTATACTACACTATACACTACACTAGTGCTGTACTAGTATACTACACTATACACTACACTAGTGCTGTACTAGTATACTACACTATACACTACTATACACTACACAACTATACACTACACTATACACTAGTGCTGTACTAGTGACGAATTGGCCACGTTCTGTTTACGTGACAACCCTTACTAGTTTGCTGTGTCGGGTGGTGGCGGGTTTTAACGACACATTTATATATTTACGCGATCTCACCCAAAAAACTCTGGATGATATTGGTCGCGAAAGTTTACGTGTTAAACAGTTAGTTGTTTAATCTCAAGCAATGTCCTGGATTCGAGCCCACGAGTTGAGCAATAACAGCTCAACGTCGCTGTCCTCGGTCGATCTCTCCTGGCCAAAGGAGTCTCATTGATTTTGCGTCATCCATTTTCATCACCACACTCATCGGCCACATTATAATAAATACATTTGGAATTAATTTCCTGCGTCTACGTTCAGGAGCTCAGAATCTGATTATTTATTTATACCGCAAGATAATCCGATGAGCTACAATGCTGTTTGTCCACAGATGCCCAGCGAAATGCCAACATCGTAAGATTTCATTTTCTGCGAGTGCCTGTGAAAACCTGTTATGTACGATTGAAAGCACTACCACACTCAAATTTGCTGAGCTTTCGAGATCTGATGAGATCTTACACATTGACAGTAACAGTTGAAAACATAGTAACATGCAAAGGCAGGTAACATGCATATCGTAGTTGGCAGTTTACTTATATCAGTATTAATACATTAGTTCAAATGTCAAAGCGCTTGCTCAAATGAGCATCGTGGCAATATAGCCCTGAACCAGGTGTAAATTCCACGTTCATATGGCGAGCGTTTACAAAGAATAGCCAATGTCGAATTCCATACAAAGTGGTCCTCGTTGTGTATGCCTGCATCTGTTATGCCGCCACTTCTGCAACGCGTCTCTCTCTCTCTCGTCGCGGTTAATATCGTGGTAAATATTATTTCAATACAATTTTTGTATCTCTTAATGATCGTGCCAAACCCCGAGCAAGATGGCCCCGCGCGTATTCAGTAAGGGGTGTGGGGGGGGTGTGGGGGGGGGTGAGTGAGGGGTGGGTGGTGAGTGAGTGAGGGGTGAGTGGTGAGTGAGTGGTGGGTGAGTGAGGGGTGGGTGAGTGAGTGAGGGGTGGGTGAGTGAGTGAGGGGTGGGTGGTTGAGGGGTGGGTGGGTGAGGGGTGAGTTAGTGAGGGGTGGGTGAGTGAGTGGTGGGTGAGTGAGGGGTGGGTGAGTGAGGGGTGAGTGAGTGGGTGGAGGAGTGAGGGGTGGGTGAGTGGGTGAGGGGTGAGTGAGTGAGGGGTGGGTGAGTGAGGGGTGGGTGAGTGAGGGGTGGGTGAGTGAGGGGTGAGTTAGTGAGGGGTGGGTGAGTGAGGGGTGAGTTAGTGAGGGGTGGGTGAGTGAGTGAGGGGTGGGTGGGTGAGTGAGTGAGGGGTGAGTGAGTGAGTGAGGGGTGAGTGAGTGGGTGGAGGAGTGAGGGGTGGGTGAGTGGGTGAGGGGTGAGTGAGTGAGGGGTGGGTGAGTGAGGGGTGGGTGAGTGAGGGGTGAGTTAGTGAGGGGTGGGTGAGTGAGTGGTGGGTGAGTGAGGGGTGGGTGAGTGAGGGGTGAGTGAGTGAGTGAGTGAGTGAGGGGTGAGTGAGGGGTGAGTGAGGGGTGAGTGAGTGGGTGGAGGAGTGAGGGGTGGGTGAGTGGGTGAGGGGTGAGTGAGTGAGGGGTGGGTGAGTGAGGGGTGGGTGAGTGAGGGGTGAGTTAGTGAGGGGTGGGTGAGTGAGGGGTGAGTTAGTGAGGGGTGGGTGAGTGAAGGGTGAGTGAGGGGTGGGTGAGTGAGTGGGTGGAGGAGTGAGGGGTGAGTGAGTGAGGGGTGAGTGAGGGGTGGGTGAGTGAGGGGTGGATGAGTGGTGAGTGAGGAGTGAGGGGTGGGTGAGTTAGTGAGTGAGTGGTGGGTGAGTGAGGGGTGGATGAGTGGTGAGTGAGGAGTGAGGGGTGGGTGAGTTAGTGAGTGAGTGGTGGGTGAGTGAGTGAGGGGTGGGTGAGTGAGTTAGTGAGTGAGGGGTGAGTGAGTGAGTGAGGGGTGGGTGAGTGAGTTAGTGAGTGAGGGGTGGGTGAGTGAGTGAGTGGTGAGTGAGGGGTGAGTGAGGGGTGGGTGAGTGAGTGGTGGGTGAGTGAGGAGTGGTGGGTGAGTGAGTAAGGAGTGAGGGGTGGGTGAGTGAGGGGTGAGTGAGTGGTGAGTGAGGAGTGAGTGAGGAGTGAGTGAGTTAGTGAATGAGGGGTGAGTGAGGGGTGAGTGAGTGAGGGGTGAGTGAGGGGTGAGTGAGTGGAGGAGTGAGGGGTGGGTGAGTGGGTGAGGGGTGAGTGAGTGAGGGGTGGGTGAGTGAGGGGTGGGTGAGTGAGGGGTGAGTTAGTGAGGGGTGGGTGAGTGAGGGGTGAGTTAGTGAGGGGTGGGTGAGTGAGTGAGGGGTGGGTGGGTGAGTGAGTGAGGGGTGAGTGAGTGAGTGAGGGGTGAGTGAGTGGGTGGAGGAGTGAGGGGTGGGTGAGTGGGTGAGGGGTGAGTGAGTGAGGGGTGGGTGAGTGAGGGGTGGGTGAGTGAGGGGTGAGTTAGTGAGGGGTGGGTGAGTGAGTGGTGGGTGAGTGAGGGGTGGGTGAGTGAGGGGTGAGTGAGTGAGTGAGGGGTGAGTGAGGGGTGAGTGAGGGGTGAGTGAGTGGGTGGAGGAGTGAGGGGTGGGTGAGTGGGTGAGGGGTGAGTGAGTGAGGGGTGGGTGAGTGAGGGGTGGGTGAGTGAGGGGTGAGTTAGTGAGGGGTGGGTGAGTGAGGGGTGAGTTAGTGAGGGGTGGGTGAGTGAAGGGTGAGTGAGGGGTGGGTGAGTGAGTGGGTGGAGGAGTGAGGGGTGAGTGAGTGAGGGGTGAGTGAGGGGTGGGTGAGTGAGGGGTGGATGAGTGGTGAGTGAGGAGTGAGGGGTGGGTGAGTTAGTGAGTGAGTGGTGGGTGAGTGAGTGAGGGGTGGGTGAGTGAGTTAGTGAGTGAGGGGTGAGTGAGTGAGTGAGTGAGGGGTGGGTGAGTGAGTTAGTGAGTGAGGGGTGGGTGAGTGAGTGAGTGGTGAGTGAGGGGTGAGTGAGGGGTGGGTGAGTGAGTGGTGGGTGAGTGAGGAGTGGTGGGTGAGTGAGTAAGGAGTGAGGGGTGGGTGAGTGAGTGGTGAGTGAGGAGTGAGTGAGGAGTGAGTGAGTTAGTGAATGAGGGGTGAGTGAGGGGTGAGTGAGTGGTTGGTGGGTGAGTGAGGGGTGAGTGGTGAGTGAGTGAGTGGGGTGGGTGAGGAGTGAGTGAGTGGGGTGGGTGGGTGAGGAGTGAATGAGTGTGTGAGTGGGGTGGGTGAGTGAGTAGTGGTGAGTGAGTGAGCGAGGGGTGAGTGAATGAGTGAGTGGGTGAGTGAGTTAGTGAGTGAGTGGTAAGTGAGTGTGTGAGTGAGTTAGTGAGTGAGCGAGGGGTGAGTGGGTGAGTGAGTTAGTGAGTGGGTGTGTGAGTGAATGGGTGTGTGAGTGAGTGGGTGAGTGGTAAGTGAGTGTGTGAGTGAGTGAGTTAGTGAGTAATGAGTGAGTGAGTGTGTTGCTGGCTCCCCCGTGGAGTAGTGGTACCCACGAGCGCCTTCACAGCCGGTCGGCTCGACTCCAGGTGAAGCTCCCCGGCAGCCTCCACCTCCTCCCCTCCGCCTCGTCCGTGGCGACGGCCACGACCGAGGAGCGACACCAGCGCATACACCGTTGCTACGGCAACGGCGGCGGCAGGGAGCGTGACCCTCTCCATTCCTCCCACTTTGGCGGCCATCTTGGTCAGGGAGGGGGGGTTGAATTCGCCGTCCGCTTCCGTGTAGCCCCGGCGCGGGGGGCGACGTCATCGAGCAGCGACGCGGGGTCCTTCGTCGCGGCTCAACAGGCACCCCGAGGTAAGATGGCGGCCGTGGCTTCGTCACGCCGTGGCTGGGCGATGTTTTCACCCTCGCCGTGCATGCCGGGAGGTGTCGTGAAGTTCAAGACACCAAAGCGCCGCCTGCTGTTAGAGTGCAAAGCTGTCAACCGCAGGCAGGCATCGGGGTTTTTATTTAATACAATTACACCCGATTTCGGGGAATTAAAAGCTGGTTTAATGAATACGAAACTCTGATCCAAGGCTTAGGCTGCTTCCTCGTCGCTGCTGCTGTCGTACTCGGGGGGGGGGGGGGGGCGTCGGGCACGGGGTAGTCGTAGAATGCGGCGGGCAGGTTGGTCTTGATGAACACGAGGAGCTCCTCCACAATCGTGGGCGCCAGTGAGTTCCTGAGCTTGGAATGGATGAAGCCCATCGTTGAGAAGTGCGGTTCTGCAATTAGAACAAATTAAACCGGATTTCTCCCAATCTCAGATGATCGGGTGTAATATAAAAAGACAATTAAACCCGATTGTAAAAAACCCGACTGTGCCACCCTTGGTAGACCGGCACGGTTCAGCCCGGATTCTTGTACAGGGAAAGTGCGTTTGCAGGTCCATGAACGGCGTACAGCCGTTTCGATACGGGCACATATTTGTCTATTTGGTTGTTTATCCCTTGTGATGGTACTTTGTGGGATGAACGTTGAGATTTATAAGGGCGCAGGGTGACCGATACGGTCTGAATTGGTCTGTAACAAGTGTAGGACACTGATTGGAGGTTGACAGGTTTGAGATAAAATTTCGATTTAAAGCTTTCGTGACTGCAGAGATTCATCTTCTTGAATGGTTCAGACGCTGTCTTTCCGACAGCCCTGTTCTTCACCTGAGGACGGCTGCTTGCGTTGTGGCCGAAACGTCGTGAGAATTGTATTTTATTATGTTTTATTTTTGTTATTTTATTATTTCCTTCTACGTGACTTTACCGAAAGAACCAGAAGAGGTTTGAGATATTTGGGAATGGCGTGTTCTCTCGCCGTGGATATTTATCCAGTTTCTCCCCTCCCCACTTTCTACCACATTTCGAGATGTCATCATCGTCACGATCCATGGTCAGCTCGCCCCGCGGGTGTCCACTGCACATTTCGTCAAGTTTCCACTTTCCTCCGTCTTGGTGCCGATATGCTCAAGTAGTGCACCACACATTTCTGCCACCATTCTCCCATTGCCAAGCCATTCTCTTTGGTTCTTTAGGCAAAGTCACTTAGGTATAAAATAAAATAAGTAACGACGTTTCGGGCGCAACACAAGCGTCCATCATCAGGTGGGAAAGCATGGCCGTGACTGCTGAGGCAGACTGTTTTAGACCTTTTAACCTTTTAAAAGTCTGCCTCAGCAGCAGACCATGATTTCCCACCTGATGACGGACGCTTGTGTTGCGCCCGAAACGTCGTGATTTTATTTATTTTCTACCTACGTGACTTTACTGAAAGAACCAAAGAGAATGGATTCCCTGCAGCCACGAAAGCTTCATGTCAAGCCATTCTTTGTTAGGTCTTCCTCTTTCTCCGGTTCATTCCTTCTTTCCGAACGTCACACTTATAATTTCCCTATTGTCCATCCTCCACGTGTGTCCAAATCGTGCCAGTTGCCCTCATCAGAAACATGCTTTTCGATCTTACGGCCGCTACAACATGTCCTCACGACAAGCCACTTAGTTGAGCCATCATTTGTGGCCGGGTCGCTTCTGAGCTACAATAGCTCAGGTGGGCTTTACCTGGTAAAATAAAGGTTTTAAGTTGTAGAGTTTAGATGAGAAAGTCTACACAGAGAGAGAGGGTGGGGGTGTTTCGCTGGAATCAGAAAACATCTTCTCGAAATCGAATCCATATTTGCAGCAGGGGAAGGGCATTCTTCTCGATTACGAAAAAATAAGAGTAGATTTTACCCTTTATGGCAATAGAACACGTGTTCAGATGTTCAAACACAAAATAGAAATATTTTGCAAGGAATCATGTCCGCATTAACCACGTACAGTACTTGTGGTGAGCATGCAAACAAACATGCTCTGATCATTATAGAAACATTGTCTTTGAAACCGATTGGTCTTCACCAGAGACAGCAGCCTTCTTTAGGGCCCAAGTCTCACCAGTGTCAGAGTAGAGAACCTCCTGGTTCCACCAGCCCACAGGGCATTATTGTGTCCGTCCGTCCGTCGTGCAGGGAGGGGCTGGGTGGGGAGAGGAGGGTGGGGAGGGGCTGGGTGGGGGGCTGGTCACCCCGTGGTGCCCTTATAAAACTCAACGTTTAACCTACTCACGCCGGCTTGTGCCCGCCCTCAGTCGGCCATATTTGCGGAATACACCACGCCGCCGTTGACCCTGGCCATTGACCGAGCTGTCCGAGCAACCCAACGTTCCTACCAGCTCCCTCCGCAGGAATGTGTTTTTGATCTATTCAATGTTGAGCAGACCGTCTGGGAAGAGGTTGGAGTACCCACTTTGTACCCCACACCACACGAGGCCTGTGGATAAAAAGCTCGTATTTAGCCTTGTGCACGAACGGGAAAACCACCAATTCAGAAAAAACTGCATTGTGCTTATTTTGTTTCGGGGACTGCCCTTCACAAGTTGAGAAAATATGGCCAACCGACCGGCAACAGTGAGACAAAGACAGAGCCGGTGACCGGTTTCGTCCTCATTACGACTCATCAGTAGTCAGCAGTGTTTACCGCTGCCATCTGTCGCTCTTTCGGTGTTTAATCCCAAATGAGTAATTTTTTTAGCATGAGACTGTTTGGTCAACAATACCCATTACATACTCTTTGGTTCTTTTGGTAAAGTTACGTAGGTAGAAATAAAAATAAAACGAATCACGACGTTTCGATCGCAACACAAGCAATCTTCATCAGGTGGAACAACCACAGCAAGATATAATGCTGAAATAGGCGAGAGAGCTGCCGTGGCAAGAGGTTTTTAGGTAAGAAAAGGGGGAGGCGCAGTCACGAAAGCTTCAAATCAAGAAAAACCTATTACATTGTGGGTTTTATTTTGTCTATGGGAGGAAATCGGAGAACCCGGAGGGAACCCACACAGAAACCCCACACAGGAGGCACCCGAGTGGGAGTTGAACTCGGGCACTTCTTGGCCGAGGCGTGAGTGTTACCCAAGCGCCACCCTGCCGCCCTTAAGATGTACGAACTAATTGACGATTTGGTTCATGTCAGCGAGGGTAACCTCAGTAAGTCTGGGCGGCGCAGATATCCCTGGGGCCGCTTGGCACCGCACCATCTGCCACGAGCAGGTGAAACCGACACATACATCAGTGGTAACATTTCCGATACATTTATTCATGTGAAAAAAAACACCGTTCTGTGCTCATATCTAACAGCAGTAACATAAAAAATTCAGTGTCTTAATCGGTGCTAATAGTTCATAGGGTGAAAAAGGTATATATATATCTTTTAATGAAAACTCTTGAAGCTTAAAACATTTTTGTTCCCTTATGAAATGGCACCCATTGGACATTGTACAAATACAGCACAAGTAGCAAATTAAAAACTCTTAAGGTTGTGGTCATTGCAGCCGGGGTTGTTGCTCTACTGGTTCCCTTAAAACCACCACGTGTTCTCTGGCGACGGAGGAACACGCCACACCATCGTGCACAACAGGTTGCTACAGGCTGCTGCGGTACTAGTGGCGGGCAGCAGAGGGCAGTGGAGCAAACACTCTGCTGCCATGTACTTCTATGCTCTCCACTTTTACCAAGTTGAACTTCTATCGCACCATACGTCGCCAACCGTGCTAATCGGCAGAGGTGGGACAAAGTCATTGTTATGCAAGTCCAAGTCGAGTCGCAAGTCATCAAATTCATGACTCGAGTCCAAGTCACATGACTCGAGTCCACATCTCATAGGTGGGACAAAGTCATTGTTATGCAAGTCCAAGTCGAGTCGCAAGTCATCAAATTCATGACTCGAGTCTGACTCGAGTCCAAGTCACATGACTCGAGTCCACACCTCTGCTAATCGGAGGTGCGGGGGAAGGACAACGAACACAATCAGTGCGGTCAAGTAACCCCCATGACACGCACACCAACGGAAGATTAAGAACTGGTCAGTACTGGTTGGTGAACCTGGGGAGTGATGCCACAGAAGCATAGAAGTACAGTCTAACCTTGGAATTGGCTGCGCTGTCGTCTCAGTGGCCATCACCTTGCACTGAAATACATTTCCTGTGTAATCTCATTTGCAAATCGAGAAGTGGTGCATTGTGCAAACTGCCTTTGACATGCTGTGGTGCACGTGGGTGAGGAAGAGTAAATATCGGGATGCCTTTTCTATTGCGGTAGCCATCTGAATGCGAACCACACGAATCGGATTAACTCAGTCACAAAGTACTCATAGGAAGAGATTTCAGATAAAATGTTTTTTGTTAAAAATCACATGTGCGCACGCGCGCACACACACTCACCTTTACATCAGATTGTACGGTTATTGGTAACATTAAATAGCAAAGTGGGTTTTTAAAGCCTGCAGTAAGCTGCGTACTTGCCACCTATGCCCATGTCAACGGTAGGATGTCAAGTTTTAAACCCTTCTAAGGCATATCGATTGTCAGAGCTTAAAAATCGGCAGCCTTTCGCTTAAATCCGCACCGTCGGCAAGTATGCCTTGAATAGCAAAGTGGATTGTTAAAGCCTGCAGTCGGGCGCCGTGAATGTTTGGGGAACGTTTGGCGAAGCAAGGGTCCAAGTTGTGCACGGACGCATTTTACTAAAAGTAGATGGGCATTTCGGAGTGGAGCAGGGGGCAAGAGTGAGACGTGACGCCCGGGGAGAGAGAGTCGGCCGTGTCCAGCTCCACGCGGACGCCGTTGAGGCGCACGTCCCTGATGCAGCCCTGGAAGAAGGCCGTGACGGGCGTCACCTGCAGCGGCACCGAGTCTACGGGTGGGGAACATGCCGACGCGGGCCTCCGTTAAGGGATGGGTCGCAACAGACCGAGCGGCCGCCAATTGGTACGCGTGCGTTGCGATTTGTACCCACCACGGTTGGATCCATCGTCACGAATTACCATTGAGCAATTCAGCAATTCACCTGCTACGGTATACTGCCGTTTCCTATACGTGCATCTCATGCAAGCTCACTCAAGACCCAATACTTTTTGATTTTTTTTTTGAAATTATATATTTAACCTTTTCACACATCGGTCTTATATAAATCACATAGATGCAATACTAACGTAACTAAAACATTCTGAACTTTTGTTTACTTGGACAGCAAAACCAACTTCGGGGTGCTTTTTAAAAACCTCCCTTCGTCCACGGACCCTGCCTGAGTCTACAGCCTCTTTCGGAGTCTCTGGGCCCTGCCCAGTTTCTGGGCACGACAGGGCACTTGTATACGAGGCAAATGAGAGTGCCTTGCGTGCACCATCCCACTCGGCCCACGTGTACCGGGGAGGCCGCCGAAGAACTTGGCCACGGGTCGACTCAGCTGCTCCTGCAGGGCGGTGAGGCGCGGCAGCAGGAACTGCTCCGTGCCCGTCGCCTCGGCGCCGTCCACGGAGAGCGTCAGCGCCGTCGCGGAGACGCGCACCGCCACGCTCTGCCACGTGGGGCTCTGCATCGACGTCAGCTCCGCCACCTCCAAGCGCGCCGCCACCACGTCGCCCAGCGCCACCTGCACGTACTGGGGAGGGGCTCGCGCCAGTGAGGCTCCGGGTCTGCGGACTGCTTGTTTTTAGAATTTGTGCAGTTCGTAGGGTTGGTGTGGAAATTTGGCCAAAAGCTGGGTAGAGTCCTGCGAGAGGCTCGGGGTTTCAGGTAGTATGCCAACACGTTCCCGAGGTCACCGGCCAGCCCGCGTAGCTCACTTTTACTGGGCAGTGTGTTCTGCATTGCGAACGGAGCTGCACACCGTCCATTTAGGCCATCCCCGGAACCAATCATGACATCACGGTCGATGTCGTCTCCAACTCAAGTCAACTTCGGGCCCATATATTTAGCTTAGAAAATCACACCGCTGAAAACTTACAATCACTTCCCCCTCTGGCCAGAGTAGGAGCAGACAGAAGGAAGTGGCCAAGCTCATGAAGCTGCTCGGCTCATGAAGTTTGGAATAATTAAACAGGCTGCCCAGTGGCCATGGGAACGCAGCAAGAGTGTGATCAGCCATACAGCGGTGGGCGATGCTGTTGCGCAGCAGCAGCGGCAGCAGCACGTGCGAGCGACGCTCTGCTACCTGTGTCGGCTGCATGTACTCGTTCCTTGCCGTGTGCTCCAGCGACACGGACAGTGGAACCTCGTCGTTTTGAGGGCTGGCAAGCGCGAAGATGATCCCCGTGTCTCCCGCGGGGCGGATGGATAGCTCCACGGTCAACTCCCAGCCGTCACCGCCCTCCGGAGACACTGACACAAACCGCCATCGTCACGACACGCGTAGCGGCCGCTGCGCATTCGCCGCTGGTGTAGCGCGGTTGGCGCGAGCCCCGGTTCTAGGAATAAAATGTGGCCGCCTGTCCGTCTTGCTCTTCGCAGCCCGGCGCCTTGGCCCGTCTGGCACCGTGGGCCACAGTGCAGTTGCACTGCCTGCACACTCAATAGCTACGCCACCGGCACACGCGCCGTCGGGACGCATACATCAGAAGCTTGAGCCAGCCACGCATCGCCCTGGCTCAGTGACTTGTGTATTTACGTTCTCCACAAATGTAGGCACGTGCCAGAATGTTTGCATCGTCCACTCGTTCTCAATGTTAGCAAGAAGCGTGCGTATGCGTGGAGCGTGCGACACCGTCGGGGCTTAATGCGTATTGTATGTTTACCGAGCGGCCCTTTATGTGCTTGCTTGAGTGTCCGTGTTTAGGGGCGGTCATTTGCTCAGAGAGGCCGGTCTTCGAGAGGATGAATCGCAAAGGGCGACGCAAATTATACTCCAGATCCATTCAGACCGGATCGTAGTTACGAGCGTTATGCCCCCACCCCCCCCCCCCCCCCACATCTCTCCCCCGCTCCCCAGTTACGGACGCGTTCAACCTTCGTGCGGAAGCGTTAAATGCGGCCGGCAAGTTGGCGCGTACAGAAGCTGCGGTTGAAGTACGCCATGCCGGTCCCTGGGAAGTAGGCCCCTCTTTCGACGCTGGAGAAGCACTGGCGCATCTTGTCGCCCGACGTCTCCTCCTTGATCCAGCTCGTGTCCTGGTCCAGCCAGCTCCAGTCGCGCATGCACGCGTCCAGGTGCATGTTCAGCTGCCCACGCGCACCCACGTGGGAGGGGAGCGGTGTCAGCGATAGCACGGCCAGATCGTTAGGAGCGGCGTATTTTAATTACAAAATAATATATACACACAATACGGGCATCCCTTGATATTCGGAACAGATACGTTCCTGAAAATGTGTCTGTAAAGCGAAATTCCGTACCTCGAACCATTTGATTTCCATTATTTTATAATATTTTAATACTTTAATACTCCTCTTCTTGGTTCTTTCGGTAAAGTCACGTAGAAGGGAAATAATAAAATAATAAAAATAAAACATAATAAAATAATTTTCACGACGTTTCGGCCACAACGCAAGCAGCCGTCCTCAGGTGAAGAACAGGTCAGTTGGAAATACCATACAGTACTTCACATCCAAGGTAATGGCTTCAGTCTCTTTTTGCACTTCTACTACCACTTGCACCTTAAATGGCCTCCCTGCAGACATCTCAACTAACATTTATCAAAACAAGATCATTATAAAAATGCAAAATCCTGCCGAGTGCGGTGCCAGGCGGGATCAACGCAAAGGACTGAGTTGACGGGAGTCGAGTTGGGGTGACGGCACGGGGAGCGTGGGACCCCCGTCGTAGAGTGTGAGCAGCACGCTGCTCAAGCCGCCCAGAGCTGCGCGGAATGCTCGCGAGGTCAGACGACACACACCCCCGCGTTGTTTGATTTTTCCCACAAATATGATAATTTACGGATTAAAAATCCCGTAAATGCAAATTGAAGATGCCGTATGTCGAATTTGTCATTGAATGTACAAGTTAGGTTTTTTGTTGTACAAAATTCTGTCAACCAAATTGCCGTGTAATTGCGCTATCGGCATCACATTCCCATCTCTCGCAATGCAGTGCGCACAGTAGGGGGCAGTACTTGTGACCAGGCCGTACGGGTTTCACGAGCACGGAAGTGCGTTTGTGTGTGCGAGCCAGTGCACGCATGTGCATGTGCCCCGTGTCTTTGCGTGTGATATACGAATTTGGCCTGTATGTATGATTACGTATGACCGCGTGTACGTGCAAGTGCGTGGGTATGCTTTAGTTTGATTTATATGTGTTTGGGTGATTTGTTTACCTTTCTTGTACTTTGCACTCCTATCGTGTTTGTGTACTCTTTGTTGTTGGAACGTTCCTACTCGCCCCTACTGGACATCTGTGAAAAAGACCTTTATAGCTCATCGGATTTCTCCAGTATAAAGAAAGTTTGATTCTGTGTATGTGTGTGTGTGCGCGTGTGTGCGTGTGTGCGTGCCGTACAGGTTTCATCAGCGTGTGCTCGTCGGTGGGGAGGCCCGCGATGGAGATGAGGATGTCGGAGCTGATGGAGCCCGCGTTGGCCGAGTGGGTGTTGATGTTGATGACCTCCTCCCCCGACAGCTTCACGATGATCTTCCCTGTCGGCCGCTCCACCGAGACCTGGCTCCCGGAATGGGCACAACACCACACATGGCAGGTTGCTAAAGGCTGCTGCGGTGGCGACGTGCCGGCCGGCAAAGGGCACGGCGGCAACATCCGTTGTTGCGCTGCGATCCAGCCGATTGGCTCGGCGGTTGAGCCAGCAATCGGATACTTTCGAGGTCAAATGCTGGTTGAGCGTTCACCGAGCCCATCATCATCATCCTTCTAGGGATGATAAAATGAATACCTCTGCATGGGGCAGTCAACAGTATTTATCTTAAAAGGAATGTGGATGATCATCCACCACCGTCTCAGGGTTGTAAACAGGAGATGAGCACCACCCCTTAGCGCTCATTTGAGCAGCAAATCACTCCAACTTTGTGACTGCATGCCCCCTGGCTTCACCAAGCCACACTGACCGGCGTGGCAAAAAATAGCCTCACGGCACGGCGAGCTGGGAGCGTGGCGTGTGCCGTACCGTGTGCCAAGCGCCGTCGTTGATAGGCTTGCCGCCGGTCGTAACGATCATGCTCTCGCTCATCTGCAGCTGCACCTCCAGGGAGCCGTTCCTCAGCGCCAGCACCATGCGCTCGTTGGGCTCGCGGCTCCGCCCGCGCTCCACGTACAGCACCAGCCCCTCCGCGTCGAACGTGCGCAGCCCAAACTCCATCACCTCCCTGCGCCGTCAACCAGCCAGGTCGGTCTCAGCCAGTCGGCGTTTTTTCCCCACCGCACGACCGAGCCGTGCGGGGGCCGTGCCAAGACAGCCCGGCGCCGCTCAGGCTTAGCCCGGTTGTTTCTCCAGTAAAACCGAGATTTTAATTCTCGGAGATGGAATTTCGGCAAGTTTAATGTAGAACCGAATTTTACGCGCCGGGTGTTTTTTGTGCCGTCAATGGTGACTGGGCCTAGATCGCCAACTCGCCCGAGAGCCCGGTTTAACAATCCCAGGCGGCTGACAAGCGGGATTCAAACCCACGAGCCCAGGGGTGCAGGCTCAACCGCTCAGTCACCCAGCTGCCCGAACCTCTGGGAAGTGGCGACCTCCCGTCCGTGACCGTACGGTCCCCCAACTGCGAGCTTACCGTTTGATCTGCCGTAGCTTGAAGCGCAGCAGGAAGGTGGGCTTTGTGATGAAGTGGGGGTTGGTGCACATCCACTCTGCGTTCTTCTGCACCCTCTCATCGAACAGCTGGATGATTGGCTGTGGGGTGGAAGGGCACAGGGGGGGGGATTGACACGCTGGTGGATTGGGCAAGGCTGGGAGAGCGCTGCGCATGGCGTACGGTGTGGGGCGTCTTTGCCGTGCTGCCGTTTGTGAGCAGCGCAACCTTTTTCTTTGCGTTAAATCCAATTGCGCTGGTGCCGCATGGGCGGAGTTTGACTTCTATATTTGGGGGTTCGGCAGGGAGGGGCAGGGGGGCAGGGGGGGCAGGGGTTCGCTTTGTCCCTCAACTTAGGAACAGCGGGTGCGTATAATTAATTAGTATTTTCTTAATTGTAAAGTACTGAAAATAAATTCATAAAGGTGCCCAGCGCGTGTGTGTGTGGTGTAGTCTCTGGGCTCTCTGTGGAGAAATGTACCACAATAGAGACACGGTCGCCACGGAGACACTGCTGCTAAGGAGATGCCAGACGTGGCTGCCATGGAGACACCGCCCCCCATCCTGATCTCCCGAGTTCTCGGCCGGTGAAACAATAAAAACCCAATACTGAAGTAGTACATTTTACACGTAGGCTGTCACGGCCAATGTTACGATTCATAATTGGTTTCTTTTGGGCGAGGTCGCCTGTGTAGGTACAATGCTAATTTATTACCCATTACCCTCCATCATCTGACGTAGCCAATCAAGTTGTTACGTGGGCAGATATGCCAATTGATTCGGTTGATTAGCGAGACCGGAATGTTAAAAAAGGCAAGCTAAATGTTGACACTTTACCTCCAACACGTCAACAGGATATTAAATGAGGGCTCAGATCTCACGTGAAAGCGCTTCCCGATTGAAATTTGCATTTATTTGCCGACGTGACAACTTTGTTTGATTGCCGGTCGTCGGGTGGTGGAGAATCACGGTTTAATACAATTGGCATAGAACCTTCACGGTGATCTCACCCCAAAATAAAAACCACTATGAACTCTGTGGTAGAAATTTGTAACGTGAGCGCATCTTGCTGATTTTGCTCATCTATGGGGCCCGGCCCGCCGTGGTTCCCGCCGTGGTTCCCGCCGTGGTTCCCGCCGTGGTTCCCGCCGTGGTTCCCGCCGTGGTTCCCGCCGTGGTTCGCGCCGTGGTTCCCGCCGTGGTTCCCGCCGTGGTTCCCGCCGTGGTTCCCGCCGTGGTTCCCGCCGTGGTTCCCGCCGACGCTGCGCCCGAGGGACGGGGTGCCGTGCTGCGGGCACCTTGCACTGGTGGAGGTCGTTGCCGAGCTGCAAGCTCCTGCGGCCGTCGCAGTGGCAGGTGTAGCTCCCCTGGGTGTTCACGCACAGCTGGGCGCAGCCAGAGTTGTCCAGGCACTCGTTCACATCTGCCGTGGGGACGCAATAGCCGCTTCATCGGCGCCCTCTCGACACCCGCCCCCCCGCTCCCCTCACCGGCCCCCTTGCATACAGTGGCCCGCGAGGTCATGCCCGGATCCCCGTAGCAATCAAAAGGGACAAATCAAATAAACAATTCTCCGACTTTCCGTACAACGATGAGAAAACTCGCAAGGCGGACGAGCACCCGTGCCTGTGCCGATGATTCCGGACACGCGGACGCGGTGGTCCGATTGCCCTTCTGCTCGGCGGTTCAAAACAAAAGGCCGCTGCCGTGCTTCGTACGTGCAGGTTCGGCGAGGTGATGTGGCATGCAAGACATGCTGGGAGGATCGAGCCAATGGTCACAGTGGCATCTGTTCCGATCTCGAGATCGCCGTTTGCTCGGAGGGTGATCTCAAGAATACGACCCCAACCCTCGAGGGCTTATGTTCCCACAACTTTATCCCCGTTGAGCTATCCGGGAGCAGTTTCACAGGGCGAATCTGTTTGGAACTAGCGGAGCAGCGCAACTCCCTGCATTAGGGAACGGCCCACGGAAGCGGATACTGCAGCGCTACCTCCGAGACCCCTGCAAGTGGCCTATGTCACACTGTAGGTGGCGGGCACTCTCCCCAACCACTCTGTCACTCGGAGTCAGTTTTGTCGAACCGCAGTCAAGCCGGCGTTTTAAATCTTCGAGGTGGTATTTGGCCAAATTAAGTGGTGGACCAACTTTTTGCTCGGTTGATACCATCGGCTCGCCGCACACGAGAACCCAGGACCCTCAGCGGCTCGGCGCTGCGATATTGAGAGCCCTCCTCACCGTCGCACGTTTGGTTCATCTCGTTGAAGACGAAGCCACGGGGGCAGCTGCAGTGGAAGGAGCCCTCCGTGTTGACGCACGTGGCCTGGCCGCAGATGCCCTGGCCGAGCGAGCACTCGTCCTCATCTACGAAGCGACCACAGAGACACGCAGCAGCAGGAGTGACCCGTCGGGTTAGCAGCACTCGTACATCACCATCATCCGCACCTCCGACGAGCACGGTTGGCTACGTACGGTGTGCAAGAAGTTCAACATGCGTACACTGACATTTTCTCTGTTAGTTGCCACGCCTATGGCTCCACTTTGATCTCTCGGTTTCAAAGTCCTCGCGAGCTGTCTGTATTTGCAAACCGTCGCATCGCATTTGCAGCACAGCATCGACAAAGCACGTCGACGATCCACCCGTATAAGTTGTACGCGCATAACCCTACGGCCAATCCACTGCTGGACGTAGCGCACGGTCACCACGCCGAGTACGGGTTCACGAAGACGGCACTCGGTGTGGGCCGCCGCGTGGAACACCCCCCACGCCGCCCGCCCGCCCGCTCAGCCCCCCGCCCAGCCCCCACCCGGCCCCCCGCCCACTTGGGGGTCACAGGGCGCGGGCACCCTCGCTCGGCCGTCTCAACTCGAGCCGCGTCGTCTGCCGTGACCGTTCGCGGCTGGAAGCAGATTCGCCGACGGGGCACTCCCTCCGGCAGCTGTTTACCGCTGCCTCGGCGAGTGTGTTTTGCTCGGGGGGTGGGTTCGGCTGAGAGGAACGCTTCACGTCCGCAGAACATCCCCCGGAGGAAGCCGCCGGCATCAACACGACGGCGTTTACCGAAAACGCTCCGCGAGCCGCCCCCGCATTCTGAGAATTGGTTTCCCTTGAAATCCCTCGGCGGGACAGAGAAAGGCTCCCAGGTTTATATTTACAGATCGTGTTTTCACTCTTCCCTTTTCCGACATTAAAAACCGGACCGCAAATATAAACAGAGACCAAGCTGCGGACGTTCTGGAACGTAAACAAATGGTCACACAGCCCCCAGCACGGGCACTGCGTGTTCTACGGGACCGGTAACTACCTCCACGTTCACAGGAGCCACCGTACCGCGCGTAGGAGTTTTCGTACTTTAACGAGTGGTACGGCGCAGTCGTTAGGGGTTACTGCACTACCGCTACAGCTGGCCACCTGAGTTCGACTCCCAGTCATGGCCAACACCAGTGGCAAGTGATATCTGACCCAGCCCTGGGTACCCTCTTCACCATTCCACACTTTAAAAACAATCTAGATAGAAAACTAATTTCTTTGTAACTGCCTTTTGCGTTTCGTTTGTTGTCGTTTCCCAGACCTTCGGTTAGCGTGGTTGGCTACGTACGGTGCGAACGAAGTGCAACATACATACACACACACACTGGCGAAGTATGTTCAAAACAACCCCACGCCCAACACGATGTGGGGAGGCTTTCACCTGGATTGGCAAACGGCTGCACAAGATTATTACAATTGCGACTGCTTAGCCACCTTGAGGACCAGACATTCGTGAATAAATATTTAAACACCGCAGGGAATTTCCAACCATAAAGAAAAAGCGACATACAGACATCCGATACGCACTGCTGTGCGCACTCCTCTCAACCACTCACCCACCCACAATATCACAACACTTCTCTTCCCGCTTCCTCCCCTCGCACTGCTCCACTGTGGAATTCCCCTCCCCCCTTTGTCTCTCTCTCCCCAAGGTCTTATAATAATGATAGCAACCTTTTCTCAAGTCAAAAAACGCGTTCCACTCTTATCTATATAGTGCCGTTTGTGGCTGGCCGCTTGGCGTTCTGAGGATCGTGCTCGGCAACTGTGCCGGTATCCATTGCCCATCGGCTCCACCCTGGAGCGACAGAGAGGGACGCGGCCGCTATGCCACAAGGGAAGGCACGCACGCGGTCCGTACCCCGGGACGCTCCCTCGTCATCATCGTCGTCGCTGCCTCAACAGCGTCCTGTTTACTGCTGCCTGCCCCGCAGCAGCAGTCGCGGCAGCGACAGCAGGGAACTCTGCGAGATAATTACCAAATTCACCCAGAATGCACTCGGCCTTATCAGAAGCTCATCGGGTTGAACCTGGATAGTGCTTCCATGTGTAGTGACATCGCGTGATGTCGCTGTGTAGGGCGGCCCTAGAGAGGCACGGCGTGCGATGTATTATACCACTCACACGCGGGTGCAGTACCGGCCCTAGAGGGGCTCGGTGAGCGCTGATCGATAGCGTTGGACGGCACCACACGTAGTGTGCAGTGCCGACCCCTACAGGATAGGTTCTGGGAGTGCCGGCCACGGGAATTGGGTTACTATAGGCCGTGGCACTCTGGTTGACCCCAGAGGACACGCGACCGGTAAAGTCTACACAGGGGCCCCAGGTGGGGGCTAGGGGTGGTCACGTGTCAGGGTCAAGATCCTGCTCGAAGATCCTAAAAGGTGGGCGTGGCTAAGGGCGGAGCCAGCCACGCCACAGAGGATATAAGCCGGGTCCCCTTGAGGGACCGGCTGCTGTTGTCATCTTGAAAATCTAAGTTCTACGTCCTACAAGAGTCTCCAACACGTGGACCTGGACCCAAGCTGTGGTCCGGTCCGTTGTAGCTAGTTAAGGTGGAGTTAGTGCAGTTAGCCTGGTGGTCCACAACCATAGGTTGTTATCCTGTTAAGGGGCAGTTACCCCGTGTGTTGGTGTTAATAAATGTGTTGCGACTCAGTTGAACTCACTACACAAGGATGACCACCATAAACAACAAACTGCCGTTATTAGGCTCTCTGTGAGGATATGCTGTGGGCATTGATGCCCGTGTGTGTGTGGCGCTTTGGTGGGTGTGTGTGTGCAATACTATGGGTATGTGTCTGTGTGATGTTGTGTGTGATGTTGCGTGTGTGATGCTGTGTGTACGACGCTGTGTGTGTGGATGACACTGTGCGAGTGTGTGCAACGCTATGTATGTGTGTGATGCTGTGTGTGTGTGTATCCGGCAACTGGTAGTCCCCCTCTTTAAGAAGGGGGACCGCACAGACTGTAACAACTACAGGGGAATCTCACTTCTCAGTGTGCCGGGAAAGGTCCTGGCAAGGATTATTTAACATCGCCTTGCTAGGCATGCTGAGGAGAGGCTTGCAGAGCCCCAATGCGGTTTCAGGAAAGGGCGGTCCTGCACAGATACCATATTTTCTGTCCGTCTGCTACAGCAGAGGTGTAGGGAATTCCAACAAGACCTACATCTCTGCTTTATTGACCTGTTCAAAGCCTATGATACCATCAGAAGACCTGGGCTCTGGGTTGTTCTTCGTGCTTTCGGAGTCCTTGACCCTCTTGCTCACGATCATTAAGGACCTTCATGATGGGGAGCGGGCCCGGGTAAAACTACGTGGCCGGGAGTCAGAGCCATTCTCTCTACACCTTGGGGTGCGACAGGGATGTCTTCTGGCTCCCACATTATTTAACATCCTTTTCGACAACGTAGTTCGTGAAGCTTTCAATAGCTGTACCGGAGGAATTTCCATCTGGTACAGATACAATGGGAGGCTGATCAATGCCCGGGTGCGGTCAAGGGATGGCTCCCTATTGCTCAACCACGTTATGTATGCCGATGATCTGGTAATTGCTACTCACTCAGAGGAGGAGTTGGAGGCGCTGCTGCTGAACCTGGAGCTTGCCACTAAGAGGTGGGGACTTAACATCAGCCCCACCAAAACTTAGCACCTTCCTGGGTATTTTGTACCATCGGACACTATACCCCCACAACTCCCAATTGGTGATAGGGCAGTTGTACAGAGAGTGGAGAGTTTCCCATACCTTGGCAGTGTGCTCATGACCGGCTCTGGTTTAACAGCAGAGGTCTCACTCCGAATAAGTCGAGCGGCATTATCTTTTCATCGGTTGTGTAACGCTGTGTGGAAGCTACCTGGTCTCTCGCTCCACACGAAGCTTCAGGTTTTCTCGGCCACAGTCATTCCCTCCCTTCTCTACGCTTGCGAAACGTGGACCCCCCCTAATGGAACATATTCGCCGGTTAGAAACATTTAGGCTGGCCTGCCTACGATCCATCCTGTGTTTAACCAGGCTGGATTGTGTGAGGAGCTTACAAATCCTTGAAAGATCTGGACAAAGTCCCATCGGTGAGCTCCTCCGGCAGGCAAGGCTGCGTTGGCTGGGTCATGTAGCCCGCATGCCCAGCCACTGCATGCCTAAACAGCTTTTGTTCGGCCGGATCGAGGGGGGAAAACGGGCACGGCACGGGCTAGAGAAGAGATGGAGTGATGTGGTACAGGAGGATGTGAAGCTGAGTGGACTTGCCGATGACAGGTACCAGCGGTGTCAAGATCGGCCTCTGTGGAGGAGGCTCGTGAAGGACGCTACTGGGCAGTTGGAGGCAGTCGCCCTCCAACAACAACGGAGGGGGGAGGAGCGACACTCACAACAACGAGCGGAGCGCCGGGTGGCTAAAGCACAGCAAGTTGTCACAGTAGAGGGCACAGGTGGTGCATCAGCCAGTCGTCTCAGTCGACCCGTGGCATCTGGGTCTGCCCCGTGACCTCCTGACAGCGGGCGTTCGACACTTCACGTGGCCTCAAGGTGCACATAGCCTGGCACAAGCGTCGTGGTGACGTCACCACCACTTAGTGGTGAATGGCGGTTGTTGTTGTGTGTATCTGGGTGACGCTGCGTGTGTGCGCGGTGGGGGGGGGGGGGCGAGGGGGTGGGGGCGCACCTTGGCAGGACATGTGGTCGCTCTGCAGCAAGTAGCCTCTTTGGCAGCGGCAGCGGCGAGTGCCGGGCAGGTTCATGCACTCGTGGGCGCATCTCCCGTTGTTCTTGTCGCACTCGTTGATGTCTGAACACCGGACACAGAGAACAGCCGGCCCCCAGTTCTACGAACGCCGCAATCTTGGGGACCGAATCGCACGGGGTGCGTCCGATCAACGTCACTCAACCGGGACCTCACGCAGCACCGATTGTCTCCTCGCACCGGCGGACTGACGCCAGAGTGTCGGGGTCTCCTTGTGCCAAGCAGGTACAGCTGCCGCTAGGGGGGGGGGGGGGTGGGGGAGGTGCCCTTTCAAATGCGTCGAGATGAGGCACCACGGCATGAAGGAAGGCGCTCTCTGTCAAAAGCAAATCGTTGTCAAAGTCATCTCGTCGGACCGAGGGAGCTTAGCAGGGATTGCACCTGGAAGGCACCTGGATGGGCGAGCGCCGCTCACGTCGGGTTGCAGCAGGCCTCTGCGGGGGCCCCGCTACGCGGCGGGCAGCACGGGGCACCCCAGTCGGGGATCGAAGCTGGGCCCTTGCTCCTGCGAGGCGCAGGCGTTACCACCGCCACTTCCCCCTTCCCTCCCCTCCCCCCTTCCCTCCCCCCTCCCCCCCTCCCCTCCCCCCTCCCCTCCCCCCTCCCCCCCTCCCCTGCCCCCCCACCCTGTGCCACGCCACTCACCCTGCGTGCAGTTCTTGCCGGTCCAGCCGACGTGGCAGATGCAGGCGTAGTCGCCCTGCTGGTCGATGCAGGTCAGGGAGCTGGCCCGCAAGCACGGCGAGGGCATGCACTGGTTGGGCAGCGCTGCGCGAGCGGAGAGCGGGCACACACGCGGGCACACGCACGCACACACACGCGGGCACACGCAGACATACACACACATGCGGGCACACGCACACACGCGGGCACACGCACACACGCAGACACACACACACACGCGGGCACACGCACGGGCACACGCACACACGCGGACACACGCACACACGCGGGCACACGCACACACGCGGGCACACGCACACACACACACGCGGGCACACGCACACACGCGGGCACACGCACACACACGCAGACACACGCACACACGCGGGCACACACGCGGGCACACGCACGCACACACGTGGGCACACACACACACTCGGGCACATGCACACACACACACACACGTGGGCACACGCACACACACACACCATGGCTCCATATCCACGGTGTTCGGTAACGAGCGCTGGCGCAGCGGTTAGCGCGCTCCGCTATCGAACCCCGGCGACCCGAGTTTGATTCCCGCTCACGGCCAACAACACCAGTGACAATGATTTGAACCGGTCCTGGGCCTCCCCTAGGTCTGCTCAGCCTCAAATGAGTACCTGGTGGTGTGGTGTGTAAACATCGCCACTGGGGTGAAAAAGACGGCGCTCTGCTCACCGGTGACGCACGTGCGCAGCACGCTGCTCACGCTGCTGGCTCTCCAGTTGTCGTGCGGGTCGTCCTCAGTGATGTGGTGCTCCGACAGGCAGTCTGGGAGCAGCAGCGCAACGCCGGCGTCACATCAGCACCACCACAGTCGCCAGCGTCAGCAGCGTCACCATCGTCACCACAGTCGCCAGCGTCAGCAGCGTCACCATCGTCACCACAGTCGCCAGCGTCAGCAGCGTCACCATCGTCACCACAGTCGCCAGCGTCAGCAGCGTCACCACAGTCACCATCACGTGCCAGTGGTGGAGGAATCGTGTACACATGCACTTAATGTGTTCAACTCTGTAACGTTTACATTTTGCACTGGTAACCGTTTGCAACGTATTAATTGGCCCACGTCTCCCTACAAAGAGAGGCTTATGGTTTCAACGGTCCATTGCCGGGGCTTACACAGCCAAGTCGCCCTTGCTAATGCGGCAATGCTGCTGTGTATTTAATGGACTCCTCTCCTGGTTTATTAAAAGGAGAGTGGCTAACTGACCGAAATACAGCGAAGGAATTTAATAGATCATTTAGTGCATCACTAAAGCAGTACAATCTAACTGGCTGCAGTCGTTGATGCCCAAGTAAAATCATAAAAGGAAACGTACTAGTACGTTTGAAGAGCATCATAGGTTGTTTGTAATGTGGACGTGACAGTACTACTCCCGTGTGTTTGGGTTGCAGCAATGGCCACGCGAAGTGTTACATGCAGCGCAGCGTACGCGTGCGTACCTAAATACTTGGGGTAGAAGTAGTTCTGGAATAGAAAAAAAAACACAAATAAGTAATATTTATAAATACTTGTTTTTTTAAACACGCTTGAATGAAATGTACCGTACTCGTAATGGCAAAACTCCACGACTCCAGGAAGTGGCCCCGAAGCTTGCCATCACGTAAGGGGCCGTGGCCATTTACAGCCAACGTCAGTTGAGCGTGGACAATTAGACCCAAGCCGAAACATAACATTAAAAAAAGATATAGTATTGTCATCAGTATGACATAAGTATACCAAGTTTGCAGTCGATACCACATTGGGAAGTGGGTTAAAATTTAGTTACAAGATTTGAGGATACGATAACAACAACAGACAGAGTGAGTTAAATAAAAGCGTGTAAAAAAACAATCAAACGTCCGCACACGAGCAATATTCTCTCATGCGCGATCTGCACGCACGGAGCCGGACACGGGTGGAGGAACCGACGCCGTGCGTTGGCCAGACATCGACCGGACCGCCCCCTCCGCGCTCGCACCGCAAACCGCGGCTCGATCGCAGAGGCCGAGGAGGACGTTCAGCCGGGGTAGGACTCAACGGGTCAAGACGGACCGCGAGGTACCCAGGCGGTGGTGGTGCTGGGGGTTTTTTTTCGGGGTTTTTTCGGGTTCTCTCCCTCCCCAAGTCAAAGCACCCTTCAACGTGCGGAGGACATCACGACTCAATGCCCGATGCACAAATACGGAGGAGGGAGGCATCATCATCGCAGCGAAGCGCCACTCCACTATCTGGCTCCACCGCCTCAATGTAAAACTGCAGTTGCAGGTGAACCTCCTGAGACTCGGCTAGGCATTTCTGGGTGAATGGCTGCTATCGTTATTATTATTTATATAATATTATAATTCATGCTGCTGGTTTTTTGCAATTCTTGGCCATGTGTGTGGCTGAGTAGCAACATTGGTCAGGATCAGAATTGCTGCTTCGTCAACGCAACAGGCAGGCAGGCAAGGCAGGCAATCAAAGGGCGCGGGAAGCAGGCAGTTACAGAGCAAGGCGGGCAGGCAGTCAGTTACAGGGCGAAGCAAGCAGGCAGTCAGCCGACCCCCGGGGGGAGGTGGTGGCGTTGGGTCCCACTGCGGGCCCCGTTACCGTTTCGGGGTCGTTTTCAAAGACCTCCCGCGCCTCCTCCTTGTTGCAGAACTCCTCGACACACTCGCGCTCCAGGTTTCCCTGCTTCGCCTCCTCGAACACGTTGTACGCGCGCCTCTGTCGGCTCAGGAACCGCTCGGCCTGTCGTGCGCTCAGGACTGACGAAAAAGGGAAGGACGGCCAGAGGTTTAAGGGACTTGTAGAAATATTTTTCGGAAACTATTTTATCATCCCGGGTCGCGCCATCGGCATCACGTGGTCACGAGGCGAGCGATTTCATCAGGAGGTTCAGGAGATCAGCGCAGACCTTTTTTTGCGCGAGAGAACGGCCCACCTGCTCTGCCGCCGAGAGGAACGCCCGTCGCGTGCACTGCTGTTTGCGTTTAGTTTGTGGTTCTTCCCCGCACCTCCGATTAGCACGGTTGGCTACGTACTGTGTGAAAGAAGTTCAACATACATAAACAATATACTGATGTTTGTAATTCTCAGGAGCTGGAATTTAGCCAAATGAAAATCGCAGAGCCAAAATTTCACGAGATGTTTTTTTCTGTGCGCGCGGTCATCGGTGAAATGGGTTGAGACCATCGACTCGTTACACGATGCCCGAAACCTGGGTTCAAACCCAGGATATCTCAGCGGTGCTGGCTCATCGCTCTGATCTCCGAGGCCACCCGTCCGCATCCGGTAAATAACTTTCAACCAAACAGCAGCAGCTCACAAAACACACGACGACCGCATGCGTGTACACAAAATCGCCCACGCGTTCCTGCGAGAGACGCAACAGTCGTGCATGGCAGATACCAGTCACAGGATAAACAAAGCAAATGCCCGCTCCAGAGCACACAAAAAAAAGCCAACCGGGCAAAGACAAACACGAGCCGGCCCGCTAAACAAGCAGTGCCGGGCGGCACGGGAGGGCGGCACGGGGTGAAACCGATCCGATGAGAACGCGGCCGCCGCCGTCGCTCGCCAGGGCCACCCGGAGTCAAGCGCCGACGGAGCTTTGTGTGGCAACAAAAGGGGCAGCCCCCCCCCCCCCGCCATGCGTGTGGGCAGCGTGGCGCCAGGGCGGTCTCGCTGTTCGACCGTTTCGGGTCGGAGAACCTCGGGGGGAAGGGGGGCCTCCGTTCCCATATTTGTCTCGCCACATAAAAGTCTTTCTGTACGAATCCCATCAGCCCCCACGGTCTTTGTGGAGCGCGTGGGTCTGCCCCGTGACCTCCTGCCAGTGGGCGTTCGACACTTCACGTGGCCTCAAGGTGCACATGGCCTGGCACAAGCGCCGTGGTGACGTCACCACCACTTAGTGGCGAATGGCGGTTGTTGTTGTTGATATACCAGTGGTTCTTAACCTTTACTAATAAATGCATAGGGTGTTATGAAACAAAGTAGTTGTCACGTGCCCGTGCTTAATATGCGTTTTGATGATTTAACCTTCGAAAGTCATCTGGCCATGTTCCGCACCCCCAGAAAGGGCATCTCGCACCCCCAGGGGGTGCGTGCACCCCAAGTTAACCACCACTGGTACACACACACACAGCAGACACACACCAGACACACCAGACACAGACACACACAGCAGAGACACAGACACACACAGCAGAGACACAGACACACACAGCAGAGACACAGACACACACAGCAGAGACACAGACACACACAGCAGAGACACAGACACACACAGCAGAGACACACACACACACAGCAGAGACACACACACACACAGCAGAGACACACACACACAGCAGACACACACACACACACACAGCAGACACACACACACAGCAGACACACACACACACACACAGCAGACACACACACACACACAGCAGACACACACACACACGACACACAGCAGACACACACACCAGACACACAGCAGACACAGCAGACACACACACGGCAGACACACACACCAGACACACAGCAGCATTTGGTTCAGTCGTGTCTCATCAGCATGTTAAAACCGAGGAGTAAAAACGCTCGAAATGTTTTAACGTGGCGAGACAAGTACGGGTGGGATGGGTATTGCCCGCAAACTTATTTTGTGCGACGAATATTCCGCGCGAGGACGTCCACGTGCCTCCCGCTGCCCACGGCTCCCCCAGGGCTCCCCCAGGGCTCTCACGCGCGTGGTGGTGGTGACTGCTTCCAGGCCACGATGTTAGGACACGTTATGCAGCCAACAGGGCCACCGATTGATTGACTTTCACCCCCCCCCACCACCCCCCCCAAGGCGGCGTTTGACCGCGAACAAAATTAGCTTCTGCTCGTCAGCTCAGTTCAGTTCATGTATTTCAGTTAATTTATTTGGTATAACCCTGTGTGAGCCATTTCGGCTCTTGAATCGGGTGCAACCGCAACAAACATCTTAAACTGGCTGCGCACAAACAGAAACATCCATGAAAGGACAGCGAAGTCTTCCAGAAAAAGCCCCGCACATCGACGCTGCCAGCCAGCGCGTGTTGGACGCCGACGTAGCGGCCAGCGCACTGTGTGGACAGCACACCGGGGCTCGGGTCGACCTCCCGGCGCTGCAGCTGAAACAATGGTGGAAGTTGCTTAACTCTCTCCCCTACACCCCCCCCTGTCCCCCCACCCACCCCTATTTCCATGCGCTTCCCCCCTTTCAGCAGGAAAGTGTTGTTTTGTATCCAGCTGTTTAGCGCTGCGAGGGGGAGGGTGGACGCGTGGGGTCATTGTTCTGCACGCTGCGGAAAGCCCCGGCAGAGTCTGCACAAAGCAAACAATGCAGGATGGGGGGGCGTCTCCCTCCACCCCCTCCCCTCCCCCGTCCCCCCACGGCTCACGGTCTTCCGCTCGGCCTAATGGCCCACAACAACATTGGTCAACAGTAGGCCGACGTTTCAGGCGACGAGCCTTCCACGGAGCATGGAGAGGGCAGGGAGATCGAGCGACTTTATTGTTCTTCGCCGATCAGTCCGCGCACCCGCTCTGCCGTGAAGAAGCGCCATTGCCCGAAACGTCAAACTAACATAACAAATATTGTATGGGAACCCGTGCGCTGCGTTGGTGCCCAATTCCCCGAGTCAGGTCGAAGTAGCAATTCCCGTAACTGACGAAGAACATCGCTCCCTGCTGTGGAGGGTGGGGGGAGTGGCTGGTCAGGGCAGACGTGACCTGCCGGGCGGTACCAGCCGGGCCCCTCACTCACCCCCCTCGTGCACGTCGCAACACGCTGCGGGATTCACTCGGCACGCTGGAATAGCGGTTCAGCCTGGGCCACATTCACACCCCCCCCCCCCGCAGGGTAAACACGCGCGCCTCGTGAAGCAAGCTGCTGCTGCTCGCTGGCTGGCTGCGTGCGGGAGGGAGGAGATTCTCTGTAAAACATTGAAAGCCCCAAACCAAATAAATATATCCCAAGGCCACGCAACGTGCAGCACACACGCAGCACACACGCACGCAGCACACACGCAGCAGGCAGCAGGCAGCACACGCAGCAGGCAGCACACACGCAGCACACACGCAGCAGGCAGCACACACGCAGCACACACGCAGCAGGCAGCACGCACGCAGGCAGCGCACACACGCAGTACGCAGCGCACACACGCAGTACGCAGCGCACACACGCAGTACGCAGCGCACACACGCAGTACGCAGCGCACACACGCAGTACGCAGCGCACACACGCAGTACGCAGCGCACACACGCAGTACGCAGCGCACACACGCAGTACGCAGCGCACACACGCAGTACGCAGCGCACACACGCAGTACGCAGCGCACACACGCAGTACGCAGCGCACACACGCAGTACGCAGCGCACACACGCAGTACGCAGCGCACACACGCAGTACGCAGCGCACACACGCAGTACGCAGCGCACACACGCAGTACGCAGCGCACACACGCAGTACGCAGCGCACACACTCAGTACGCAGCGCACACACGCAGTACGCAGCACACACACGCAGTACGCAGCACACACACGCAGTACGCAGCACACACACGCAGTACGCAGCACACACACGCAGGCAGCACGCAGCACACACACGCAGGCAGCACGCAGCACACATGCAGGCAGCACACACGCAGGCAGCACGCAGCACACATGCAGGCAGCACACACGCAGGCAGCACACACGCAGGCAGCACACACGCAGGCAGCACACACGCAGGCAGCACACACGCAGGCAGCACACACGCAGGCAGCACACACGCAGGCAGCACACACGCAGGCAGCACACGCAGGCAGCACGCAGCACACACGCAGTACGCAGCACACACACAGCACACACGCAGCATACACACAGGCAGCACGCAGCACACACGCAGCACACATGCAGTACGCAGCACACACACAGCACACACGCAGCACAAACACACAGCACACACACAGGCAGCAGGCAGCAGTTCCGCAACGTCCGTGCGCGAGCAACGGCTTCGGGTTTCGCGTCGTACTGCTGCTGCTGCCCGCGTCGCTCAGCCCACGTGTACCGCGCGTTGTCGGGCGCGATGTCCGACGTTTCGCTGCACGTGCCGGTTTGGGGAGCTTCGCGATTCGAGGACCAAAGTCGCTCTCCCGCACGGCACGTGGGGCGAAACGTCGGGCACCGCGCGCCCCACAGAAACTCGGCAACAACCCGAAAGCAACGCACGGGGGAGAGGGGAGAGCGACTACGCAGACACCACGACCACCACCACGACCACGACAACCTCGGACCTTGTTGTTGGGAGCCGTTTCGTCTCTGTTATGCTGCGGAGCCAGCAAGCGAGGGGGGGGGTCACCGCACAGATGTTGTTGTGATATGGAGCCGTTACCCCCCCCCGGCTCCACAGGAGAATGCGAGTGGCCGAACATCGCCATAGATTTACCTCTCTACGGGGATCGAACGTTGTGCCCTCGCGCAGTGCGTGGTGGTGGGGGAGGGGGCTTTCTCCGGGTGCTCCGATTTCTTCCCACTTGTTCAGTGAACACAACTTCGTCAGGGATTTGGGCCGCAAACGCCCTAAAACAAATACCCATTTGTGATCGTTCTTGCCTCGAGACACGCCGGGCCGGGCGGACGGGTCCTTCGTTCACAATTCCCGGCGAAGCCTCGACAATGAATCTCGGCGAGAGCCGCCGCCGCCGCTCTCAGCCATCGACCGGCACCCACTCACCACCACCCACTCACTCACCACCACTCGCCCTCCACCCACCACTCGCCCTCCACCCACCACTCGCCCTCCACCCACCACTCGCCCTCCACCCACCACTCGCCCTCCACCCACCACTCGCCCTCCACCCACCACTCGCCCTCCACCCACCACTCGCCCTCCACCCACCACTCGCCCTCCACCCACCACTCGCCCTCCACCCACCACTCGCCCTCCACCCACCACTCGCCCTCCACCCACCACTCGCCCTCCACCCACCACTCGCCCTCCACCCACCACTCGCCCTCCACCCACCACTCGCCCTCCACCCACCACTCGCCCTCCACCCACCACTCGCCCTCCACCCACCACTCGCCCTCCACCACCACCACCACCACCACCACCCACCACTCGCCCTCCACTCACCACCCACCACTCGCCCATCACCACCACCCACCACTCGCCCTCCACTCACCACTCGCCCTCCACTCACCACCCACCACTCGCCCTCCACCACTCACCACCCACTACTCGCCCTCCACTCACCACTCGCCCTCCATTCACCACCCACTCACCACTCGCCCTCCATTCACCACCCACCACTCGCCCTCCATTCACCACCCACTCACCACTCGCCCTCCATTCACCACCCACCACTCGCCCTCCACCACCACCCACCACTCGCCCTCCACTCACCACCCACCACTCGCCCTCCACTCACCACCCACCACTCGCCCTCCACTCACCACCCACTCACCACTCGCCCTCCACTCACCACTCGCCCTCCACTCACCACTCGCCCTCCACTCACCACTCGCCCTCCACTCACCACTCGCCCTCCACTCACCACTCGCCCTCCACTCACCACTCGCCCTCCACTCACCACTCGCCCTCCACTCACCACTCGCCCTCCACTCACCACTCGCCCTCCACTCACCACTCGCCCACCACCCACCACTCGCCCACCACCCACCACTCGCCCACCACCCACCACTCGCCCACCACCCACCACTCGCCCACCACCCACCACTCGCCCACCACCCACCACTCGCCCACCACCCACCACTCGCCCACCACCCACCACTCGCCCACCACCCACCACTCGCCCACCACCCACCACTCGCCCACCACCCACCACTCGCCCTCCACCACCACTCGCCCTCCACCACTCACCACCACTCGCCCTCCACCAGACCCTCTCTCTACCCGCTCTCTCCTGCCGACCGGTCGGCTACTCACACGGGTCGCCCTGGGACGGGGCCACCGCCGCCACGAGGAGCAGAGCGAGCGCGGTCAGCACGCAGACGCAGCAACGGCGCTGGGCCATCATCATCGCCCGCACCGCTGCAGCTGCTGCCGCTGCTCCTGCTGATGTTGCTGCTGATGACGCTGATAGGAGAGAGCGAACGCTGCCGTGTGGATATCGATGTCGCTCGCCGGTTGTGCCTCGGGAGGGCTGCGCCGTTGTTTAGTAGGGGGCCGAGGCGGCTCCGCCCAACACCGGCGCCCCCCCCAGCTCCATCCCTCGCACGCCCACTCCGGATGAGCCTCACCCAGCGTGCGCGTACCCTGCCCCACCCCCCCGCCCCACGCTCAGTCCATGGTGCCAGGAGCGATGATTTGACTCGTTGGTAAGCGCCACCTGCGATGTCAAACTGGACCATGTAGCGACGTGTTCCGAATCGTCGAGGAAAGCGAATAACGCAATGGCCATACTTCACCAGCATGCTTATCGCGCGCTGTAAGATGCCGGCAATACGTTCGTGAGATAAATGGCGCTGTCGAGGTCTGCTGGCCACGAGGAGAGGGGCTCTGCAGAGTGAGATCGTGTCGGGGTTTCCTCGGACCGCAGGGGAACACGATACTGTACGGGTTGCATGTCCACAATCGCACCACTGTGGCTGGCCTTCAAATGACCTTCCGCTCTTCTCTAAAAGCCCACGAATTCTCTATTGCCCACCCTCCCATCTCCCATTGTTGTTCTCCCCACTCGCACTGACGCCTTCCCTGTCCCCAACTCCCAATGGTCATTCTAGATTTGAAGTTTTCGTGACTGCAAGGATACATACACCTTTGGTTCTGTCGGTAAAGTCACGTAGATGAAAAATAAAAAATAAGAATAAAAATAATCAAATTAAATCACGACGTTTCGGAAGCAACACAAGCTTCCGCCATCAGGTGGGACAACCACAGCAATAAACAAAATTACTTTTCGATTTAAAGCTTTCGTGACTGCAGGGATTCATCTTCTTGGTTCTTTCGGTAAAGTCACGTGAAAGAACCAAGAAGAACAAAATTACTGTAATCTATTTATTTTTATTCTTATTTTCACCTACGTGACTTTACCGAAATAATCAAAGAGTATGGATCCCAATGGTCACTCAAATCGAGATTGATCACCCATCATCAATCCACTCAGATCCATATTCGTTTGCTCCACGCATCGTCACTACCACCACCACCTCATCTTGTATATATATCCCACCCACTCATCTCGTTTCATCCCGCCAACCACTGTGTACCCTAGTTAGTTCACTGTACAGCGCCTTGGTTAAGGCGCTTATATAAACGGATGATAAGATGAGAATGTGTGATAAGATAAGGTTCTGATGTGAGCAACGGCCCGTTGATGCCTTGATGCGGTTGACCATTCCACACCATCGTTATCGAGTAAGCAACTACCACCCCTGCTATCAGAACTCTGCTTTGAGCCCGTGGACTAATTGACTACGCGACACACATGAACGTGCACGCGCGTCACTCAGCCCTTGTGCGCATTCGGCAAAAACCACGCGGGCCCACAGTAGTGAGCATCGGTGGCCAGACTGGCTCTGATGAGTACTCATGAGGACAAAGCGGCCCACAGTTGTCTGTGTCTCTGTGTCACTGCAGCGTGCTAGTCGGTGACGTATACTCAAGTCGGATTTGATGCCGGTCTCAGACAAAAGGACCACAATGCAGTTCTTCAGGGCCAGGTTATATAGTTGTGTTTTTTTGCACAAGGCTCAAGGCCTGAGTGATTTTGTCCACGTGTTTGTGTGGCGGGTAATTTTTTTGACTATCTTACCGACCTCGGTACTGTTTTGTAGCCGCTACGCTTAGCGTGGTGTGCGTTCTATCACGCTTGTTGCATTATTTGTGCTGCTTGTACCCTGATGTTGATGCACATTCGCAACGGGATACACCGGACACAATTGTTTATTGTCTTTGTTCATGCTTTTTTGCTATAACCAGGGGCCTAATCATGGCTGGGGTTGGGCATAAGCTAAAGTAAACTACATTATCAGGGGCTTCTAAATAAGGCAATAAAATACGAAGTTTAAAGTTTTACATAATCGGTTGAAAAATAACGGAGATTTGTTATTTTCATTTTGATGACAGAAATATCCATAATAGAGGTTGCTGGCTTAGGTGAGTGAGTCGTACTCAGATGGCAAATGTTGTGGATTTACTCTCCAACATGCCAGTGTGCTGTACTAGTGTAGTGACACAGCGCCGACTGCTGAACAGCAGCAGCAACTGCGGTGGACACTTCGCGCACACCTCGTTGAGCATGTACACGGTGGGTGTCCCGGCAGGGCAGAGGAACTGGGGCAAGGGTCACGGTAAACCTTATAGGGAGGCCCCTGGAACCCTTTGGTGGGTTCGAGAAGGGAGGCGCGGACAGGGTGGAGCCAAGCCGCGCCGAGGGGAATAAAAGCAGTGGAGATCGAGAGCTCCAGGCTGCTGGTACTGGGAGTGGACTCGTCTCATCGTCGCCCTCGTCGCCGCCGCCTTCGCCCGACCATTGCACGGCCGAGCAGGAGTTGGCTGTCTCGGTCGTCGCCGTCGGTGCAACGCGGACGGGGTCGTGTCTGGGCCGGGCCGTACGGCAGCGTGGTCGACGGAGAGGAGGCCGGAGTTGGTGGTGTGAAGGAGAAAGAGATCATAACGAGAGAGACAGTGACTCCTGCAACTACCTCGTCTCCGACTGAGTGTGTGCGCACCGCACACCACACACATGCCTCGAGGAAGGAGGGCACTACACTAGGAACGAATTGGCATGTTTTGTTTAGGTGACAAACCTTACCAATCGGCTGTGTCGGGTGGTGGCTGGTTTAACGACTCATTACTATTCACGCGATCTAACCCAAACACCTCTATTATGGATAATATTGATCGCGAAAGCTTACTATGCGTTAAAATGGAAAAAATATTCCGTACAGGCATTCCTCTTTGGGTGAGGGGGCCCTCTTAAGCTTGACGAAGCTTTAGGGCCCCAGCAATATCAAAATCGGGCCCTGGTTCTATGGCTTAACCAGGTCTCCATCCAACACGAGCACTTATTGCCCAATAGGGTTTTTTTTACTTGCGCCATAAAGAAACGAAAATACAATCAAATCCGAAGCCGAGTGAGCGCACGGCACGATTCCTGTCGATGTCACTGCGGGTCTGCAACACCAGCGGGCACTGCGCTCCTACGCACAGGCCGACAACAACAAACCACAACCGCCGTTCAGAATCAGAATTGTGTGACTTGGAGAGGAATCCGATGAGCTATGAAGCTCTTTTATTCACTCACTCTGTCTGTTGTATCCTCAAATCTTGGAACTCAATTTTAACCCACTTCCCAACGTGGTATCGACTGCAAACTTGGTATACTGATGTCATACTGATGACAATACTATATTCTATCATTAAAAAAATACAACATTTTAAACAATATTTTTTATATGTTATGTTTCGGCTTGGGTCTAATTGTCCACGGTCAACTGACTGACGTTGGCTGTAAATCACCACGGTCCCTTATGTTATGGCAAGTTTCGGGGCCACTTTCTGGAGTCGTTGAGTTCTTCCATTACTAGTAGGGTACATTTCATTAAAGCGTGTTTAAAAAAAGTTTTTTAAAGTATTACTTATTTTAGAGACGTCCAGTATTGGCGGGTTGGCGAAGTTACAAGTGGCGGGGAGACATCACCAGGGCGCGTGTGCCCATGCTCGGTGCACTTGGAAGGCCACGTGAAGTGTCGAAGGCCCTCTGGCAGGAGGTCACGGAGCGGAGAGCCCCAGGTGCCGTGGGGTTCACTGACTGAGATGACTCCGCCGATGCTTCGCGCCACCCGCCACGACACCGCCACGCGTCTCGCATCGCCTCCTCTGGGCGGCAGAGGGCAGCGCAGCCACAGCCACTCCGCTCCCCGCACAGAGGGCAGACGGGGAGTGATGGTGGTGAGTGATGGTGTGGAGTGATGGTGTGGAGGGGAGTGATGGCGGTGAGTGATGGGGTGGAGTGATGGTGTGGAGGGGAGTGATGGCGGTGAGTGATGGTGTGGAGTGATGGTGTGGAGGGGAGTGATGGCGGTGAGTGATGGGGTGGAGGGGAGTGATGGTGTGTAGTGGAGTGATGGTGTGTGTGATGGTGTGGAAGGGGAGTGGTGGTGGTTAGTGATGGTGTGGTGTTGAGTGATGGTGTGGAGGGGAGTGATGGTGTGGAGGGGAGTGGTGGTGTTGAGTGATGGTGTGGAGGGGAGTGGTGGTGGTGAGTGATGGTGTGGAGGGGAGTGGTGGTGTTGAGAAATGGTGTGGTGTTGAGTGATGGTGTGGAGGGGAGTGGTGGTGTTGAGTGATGGTGTGGAGGGGAGTGGTGGTGTTGAGTGATGGTGTGGAGGGGAGTGGTGGTGGTGAGTGATGGTGTGGTGTTGAGTGATGGTGTGGAGGGGAGTGGTGGTGTTGAGTGATGGTGTGGAGGGGAGTGGTGGTGGTGAGTGATGGTGTGGAGGGGAGTGGTGGTGGTGAGTGATGGTGTGGAGGGGAGTGGTGGTGGTGAGTGATGGTGTGGTGTTGAGTGATGGTGTGGAGGGGAGTGGTGGTGGTGAGTAGTGGTGTGGTGTTGAGTAATGGTGTGGAGGGGAGTGGTGGTGGTGAGTGATGGTGTGGTGTTGAGTGATGGTGTTGAGTGATGGTGTGGAGGGGAGTGGTGGTGTTGAGTGATGGTGTGGAGGGGAGTGGTGGTGGTGAGTGATGGTGTAGAGGGGAGTGGTGGTGGTGAGTGATGGTGTGGTGTTGAGTAATGGTGTGGAGTGATGGTGTGTAGGGGAGTGATGGTGTTGATGGTGTGGAGGGGAGTGGTGGTGTTGAGTGATGGTGTGGAGGGGAGTGATGGTGTGGAGGGGAGTGATGGTGTGGAGGGGAGTGATGGTGGTGAGTGATGGTGTGGAGTGATGGTGTGGAGGGAAGTGATGGTGGTGAGTGATGGTGTGGAGGGGAGTGATTGTGTTGAGTGATGGTGTGGAGGGGAGTGGTGGTGGTGAGTAATGGTGTGGTGTTGAGTGATGGTGTGAAGGGGAGTGGTGGTGGTGAGTAATGGTGTGGAGGGGAGTGATGGTGTGCAGGGGAGGGATGGTGGTGAGTGATGGTGTGGTGTTGAGTGATGGTGTGGAGGGGAGTGATGGTGTGGAGGGAAGTGATGGTGTGGAGGGGAGTGGTGGTGTGGAGGGGAGTGATGGTGTGGAAGGGGAGTGGTGGTGTTGAGTGATGGTGTGGAGGGGAGTGGTGGTGTTGAGTGATGGTGTGGAGGGGAGTGGTGGTGTTGAGTGATGGTGTGGAAGGGGAGTGGTGGTGTTGAGTGATGGTGTGCAGGGGAGTGATGGTGGTGGGTGATGGTGTGGTGTTGAGTGATGGTGTGGAGGGGAGTGATGGTGTGGAGGGAAGTGATGGTGTGGAGGGGAGTGGTGGTGTGGAGGGGAGTGATGGTGTGGAAGGGGAGTGGTGGTGTTGAGTGATGGTGTGGAGGGGAGTGGTGGTGTTGAGTGATGGTGTGGAGGGGAGTGGTGGTGTTGAGTGATGGTGTGGAAGCGGAGTGGTGGTGTTGAGTGATGGTGTGGAGGGGAGTGATGGTGGTGGGTGATGGTGTGGAGGGGAGTGATGGTGGTGGGTGATGGTGTGGAGGGGAGTGATGGTGTGGAGGGGAGTGGTGGTGTTGAGTGATGGTGTGGAGGGGAGTGATGGTGTGGAGGGGAGTGGTGGTGTTGAGTGATGGTGTGGAAGGGGAGTGGTGGTGTTGAGTGATGGTGTGGAGGGGAGTGATGGTGGTGGGTGATGGTGTGGAAGGGGAGTGGTGGTGTTGAGTGATGGTGTGGAGGGGAGTGATGGTGGTGGGTGATGGTGTGGAGGGGAGTGATGGTGGTGGGTGATGGTGTGGAGGGGAGTGATGGTGTGGAGGGGAGTGGTGGTGTTGAGTGATGGTGTGGTGTTGAGTGATGGTGTGCAGGGGAGTGGTGGTGTTGAGTGATGGTGTGGAGGGGAGTGATACGCAGTGGTAACGACAGCCAGGGTTTGGAGTGCCGGACTGTCCGAGTTGGGGTCTGCACGGTCCCCTCCTGCTCTGCTTTCCTCCGCCTTCTCTGGGATTTCTCCCACAGCTAAACCCACACACACAGTGGAACTGCATCCCTGTCAACCCCTCATCAATGCCGACCTTCTTACAGACCAATTCAGACATTATCGGTCACCCCGTGCCCTGTTAAACTTCAACGTTCCTCCCACAAAGTCCCATCACAAGGAGAGAAACACAAACAAATAGACACATTATTATTCTACCGGCTGTACGCCGCAATGCACCAAGACGGGCTAAGCCGTGCGGGTTGACAGCTTTGCGAACTGCTAAAGACCAAAACCACATCCCCATGCTGATGAGTTACTCAGTTTTCAGTTTCATTTCAGTTTAATTTATTAGGTATAGCCCTGTGAGCCATTCGGCTCTTGAATCGGGCGCAACTGCAAAAACATGAACAAGAAACATCTTAAGGTGATTGCGCGCAAACAGAAAAATCCAGGAAAAATCAGCAAAATATTGCAGAAAAAGCATCGTCCACCGACGCTCTGTGCAAAAATCCCAGTGAGATGCAAGTCAAACAACAACAATTGGGATCACACACAGCAGCAGCAGCAGCAGGAGGCAGCAGGAGGCAGCAGTAGCATCATCGCCGCCTGTCTCCAGGGTCGTCAAACAACAACAACACAAGCCACGCGGCCACGATTTAAAAACCACGCCACCACAGGAATCGTTAACCTTCGATTCCTCCGCAGCGCTCGATTCGATCCGTAATCGACGCGTGCCGCGACGAAGGCAACGAGCTTGACGATTCTCACTTTGCGCGCGGTGCCGATTCGATAATCGATTTTTGTTGTTTTGTTTACCTCAAAGGGAGGGGGGGGGGTGAATGAGAGCGCCTCTAGTGGCCGCGAGGGTGAGAGGGGAACCCATTGAATATAAACGTGGGTCAGTTGGGGTTGTTTTACCACTCACGGCTCGCTGCGCGTATCTCCGGAGAATCGATCCGCACACGAAGGAATCGATATCCACTTCCCCCCCCCCACCCACGCCGTCAGCCCGCGGTGTTTGTGAGTCGGCGCCGAGTGATTGATGATGTGCGAGCGACCGGATGAGCGCTCGCTTCGTGATTGAACGAGGTGAGGACGTCGTGAGCGGGTGGGACGAGCGAGGAGGTGTTCACTGATTACCACGATCACCACCACCACCATCGTTGCCACAACCATCAACAATCGCAGACCACCGATTGACGATCGTTTGCAGTCCGGGTGGAAGTGAAAGATGTGTCATTCTCAAATGACGATACCACCCATGTGGTGGTGTGGGGGTGGGCACGGCTGCCCCCCTGCTCGATCACGTGGTGTCGATCACGTGGTTGGCTGCCCCCCTGCTCGACCACGTGGTGTCGATCACGTGGTTGGCAGCCCACCTGCCTGACCACGTGGTGTCGATCACGTGGTTGGCTGCTGCTCAAGTGCCCCGCTGATTGCCCCCCCCACACCCCGCGCCCTCGGCCCCAAATCGTCGTCGTCGCTGCTGCTGCTGCTGTCCCGAACCGTCGGCTACGGGCACGCGCCTCGAGGTTGGGAGGAGCGCCCGGGAGGAGTGAATCAGCCCGTCGTGTCGGTGTGGTGAGCGATGGTGGTGATAAGGTGGCGGTGATAAGGTGGTGGTGATGGTGCTAGGCCTTGATGTTGAGCGGTGGTGGTGCGAGGTGGTGGTGATATGGTGGTGATGTTGCCGAGTGGTGGTGGTGATGTTGAGCGATGGCGGTACTAGGTGGTGATAAGGTGGTGATGGTGATAGGCCTTGATGTTGAGCGGTGGTGGTGCTAGGTGATTCTAGATTTGAAGCTTTCGTGACTGCAAGGATTCATACTCTTAGTTCTTTAGGTAAAGTCACGTAGGTAAAAAATTCAATAAAAATTTATAAAAATAAAACAATAAAAATCACGACGTTTCGGAGGCAACACAAGTCTCCGTCATCAGGTGGGACCGTCACAGCCATATTTGCTGCTGACGGAGACTTGTGTTGCCTCCGAAACGTCGTGATTTTTATTGCTTTATTTTTATTAATTTTTATTTCATTTTTTACCTACGTGACTTTACCGAAAGAACTAAGAGTGTGCTAGGTAATGTTGAGCGATGGTGGTACTAGGTGGTGGTGGTGAAGAAGGCGTTGGATGGCGAGCGCAGGTGGTGGCACCTGTCCGCCATCTTAGCCAACCCATGGCACCTTGGGCCTGTCCCGTGAACTCTCTAGAAGCAGCAGCAACAACAGCAGCGGCGACATTCCGACACTTCACGTGGCCTTCACGTGGCCCTCAGCCTGGTACAACCGCCCCGGTCACAACGTCAACCACTCAGCTCGAGCTGCGATGGTGGCGGTGGTTACCGAACGTGGTGCTGTGTGCTGCTGCTGCTCATTAAATGTCGTGACGGGGGGTTTGAGGGTCACGGCTGCCAGGACGTTCTCCCGGAGGCCCAGGGGAGAATGCCACGCGGTGGGGGGGGGCCGCACAGAGGAGAGGCGTCCATGCCCGACGCAGATTCATCGATTGTGGCGGCCTTTGGTGGGTTGGGGGGCCTGTTGTGCAATCGGCACAACAACAACAACCAGGACTCTACGGGCTCGCTGTCCAACAGTGGGCAATGGTGCTTTAGGGCCATCGAAACACAAATTGGACCGTGATTTGTTTTCCATGATCAGAGGTGTTTTGGGTTCGATCGCGTAAATACAAATAAATGTGTCGTGAAACCCTCCACCGCCCGACAGCCAATTAGTTATGGTTTGTCACGTAGACAAAGCATGCCACATTCGTGACGAGTTCAGTACAAGCCGGTGTTTTGGGGAGTAAAACCCACAACATTTACAACTCGAGTACGACGTTTCGCCAGTAATTACAACTAGGGGCCGTCCATAAATGACGTCACTCTATTTTGGCCAATTTTTGACCCCCCCTCGTCACACGGCGTCACAAAAAGTCAGACCCCCCCTCAAATATGACGTCACAAAGCTCCCCCAAAACCATATTTCCATTTTGAAAATAAAACATGCTTCAAATCGCTTTAAACTATTGTCATTGTAGTGCGTATTTAATGTGGCGCTGCACTCTGACGTTGTAGGAGAAAACATTTATTAAAAGGTGTTGGAGAGCTGAATTTTAGCATAAAATTCACTTGAAAATATTGAACGTCTAACTAAAACTGCAGATGTTCAGAATATTATATTGAAATTCTCTTACTTGTAAAATATAAAAGTAATTATAACTATAAATACTTGAAACTTCGTTGTAGAACGAAGCTAAATTGAGAGTACAATTATAACAATCACATGTTCATTTCACAGAATGAAAAGCCCTGGTAGAATACTTAGAATCAAAATGTTTAATAACAATCATTTATGCTTCTCCATTCTCCCATGGAGAAGCAAAATGCTCCTTAATGGAATAAATACAAGGTGACCTTAGTAAATATAAATAATCAAATAGTTAATAATGAAAATTAATCAAAATTAGTGTTATCACAATTTTTATTAGTTAATTTTTATTTCAAGTTCCGCATTTTGATGTGACGTCACATTTCTAAAACACTCCCGTCACAAATGTCTGACCCCCCCCTAGGTGCGTGACGTCATTTAGGACGGCCCCCTAGCATCATTCAGGCGACAGCCAGAGTTGTGGAGAAATCGGATGTTTTGTTTCGGTGACAAACCTTGATTATTGGCTGTGTTGGGTGGTGGCGGGTTTAACGACACATTCATATTCACGCGATCTAACCTATACACACCTCTATTATGGATGATATTGATCGCAAAAGCCTACTACGTGTTAAATGTGTTTTTTGTTTGAATGATTAAAAATAAGTAATATCTAAAAATAAATAAAAAAAAACACGCTTTAATGAAATGTACCGTACGAGTAATGGCAGAACTCCACGACTCAAGGAAGTGGCCCCGAAGCTTGCCACAACGTAAGGGGTCGTGGTGATTTACAGCCAACGTCAGTTGAGCGTGGACAATTAGACCCAAGCCGAAACATAACATATAAAAAATTGTTTAAAAATATTTATTTTGATAGAATATAGTATTGTCATCAGTATGACATAAGTAGACCAAGTTTGCAGTCGATACCACATTGGGAAGTGGGTAAAAATTGAGTTACGAGATTTGAGGATACGACAACAACAATAGACAGTGAGTTAAATAAAAGCACGTAAAAATAACCAAGATGTATATTCTTAAATATATATTTACATAGCAAGGATAGGCACAGTATTTTCAGAGGCAGAGTCAATGTCAATCGTTTATTTTTCAATAAGGTGAGAGAAATGAACACCGGAGATTAACTTGTCGAGATTTTTTTCATTGCAAAATTAGCAAATAACATTTTCAAATGGTGCTTTTCCCACAATCTCTTTCTCAATAGAGAGAAGTGCAAGGGACGACAAGGCTGCAATGTTGTGCCATGTTTGATCGGAGACAGTTAAAAAAAAAAGTTTTAGCTTCTAATTCAGCCTAAAATAGCCAAGTAGCCCTAGTTCCTGCCACTTCTGAAATGACTTTGCAGCGGTACCCCGGAGATCGAACTTAATTCGTTCCAGAAGGGCATTCGAACACCGATTTGTTCGAACACGGAATTAATTTTCCCCATCAGAATGAATGTAAATGACATTAATTGGTTCCAGACTCAAGAAATCTCTCATTATAAAGCATTTTATACGAAGTTTACAGTAATTACATACATACAATCATACAAAAAAACAAGAAACAATAAGTAAATGGAGATATTGTGAATGGATAAACACCAAAAAACACTAAAATAAAGGAAATTAACGAAAAAGTTAAGGAGCGATGTTTTGCGGGTAACTGCGCTGGGTGAGAGCCACCCGTTAACTGAACCTCTCACACGGTAAAACCTTTGTCTGGGCAAGCGTCATGCACGCTGGCCATACGCGTCTCAGCCGTACAGGTTCTTTCAAGTCGCGATTGCCCGTTCGACCTCCCAATTTCGTTTGGTTTCCGGGGCAAAAAATGTTCGGCAACATCGTTCGAACACCGATTTGTTCGAGTTCTGGTGCGTTCGATCTCCGAGCTTCTACTGCATAAGGTAAACTGGGGGAAGGTGGCAACTTGTTTTTCTAGCAGTAATTTTGACAAAATTCTGTATTTTTTGACACTTAATTTGTTGGCTGCTCGTTGCAAATTCTTTGCAGTCGTCGACTCGTTGTAATTGAGGCATATTACAGAAACAAATAACAAACACATCTTTAAGCTTAAAAGAAAGTAAAGCGACATGGCGCTCGCCACGTGGTCGTCCTGTCAGAACATTGATTTTGAAAAATGTTCTTGCTGTGGTTTTCACACATGATAAATGATTGCTTGTGTTGCAATCGAAACGTCGTGAGAATTTAATTGTTTTATTTGTATTATTATTTCCCTTCTACGTGACTTTACCGAAAGAACCAAGAATATGAATCCCTGCAGTCACGAAAGCTTTACATCGAAATTGAATTTGTTATCGATGGAAATGGACGGCATCCTTTTAAAGCTGCGTAATCCGATATGAAAATCGTGAAAAAAAATAGTTGAAGGAAATTTCGCTCGTAATATTTGTTTAGGCTTCCCTTGTTTTCCCCCCAATAATTTTATATTAAATCTGCTTCTCTGCGGCATGCAGCGCGCTCCCATCGGATTGGGGCACACGAATAAATAATGAACGTATCGGTATCGACATCTGACCAGCGGCTGGACAAGGTCAGCGAGAAACAAGCGAGTGACACCGGCGGTAGTAGTCGCATGGGGCAGCAGCAGTGCCAACTGTTTTCTCTGAAGGCCTACGAAACAGAAGTGCCTAGGGGCCGACAAGAACCTTAATCGGGCCCTGGTATACACGGCTTACCGAACGAGGTCTGTTTACCGGAACGCCGGGGGGGTGGGTGATGTTTCCGTGCTTTGACGCTGCTTAACATTCTCATCTCCGTGTCAGATCGTAATGCCCCGTGTGAGGGTGCCAGTGGTTCGCGCGCTACGAACCGGTCCTGGGCCTTCCCTAGGTCCACTCAGCCTCAAATTAGTACCCGGTGCGATGTGTAAACATCGCCACTAGGGAGACAAAGGCGGCTGGCCGTGGTGTTGGCCACCCACCCTCTCATGTGCCATTCCGGTCTTTATAGGTGCTCGCTAACAGCACTTGCCCCTACAGTCTGTCAAAGGCTACATGGGGGGGTCTTTGTCTTTGGATCATCCATTTGAAAGATGTGAATGTATGTTGACCTTCTTTCACACCGCACCGTAGCCAGCCGTGCTGATGGGAGGTGCAGGGGAAGGGACAACGAACGGTTCTAACGGAACGACTGCGAGAACGATTCGGAGTATTTACCGTGTACGTCTTTGTGCTGTGCGCGTGGCTTTTTGTGTGATAACGCCACTCGACGGACACGCACACCGGCACCGTGGCAGACCTTTGCGCATTGCCGCATGCATTTAGCCGTCCAGTCGACGAGGACGTTGGTCGGATAGACGCTGAGATGGCGAATCGTCGTTAACGTTCAAGTGACGAGTCTTATAGAGGGGGAGGGCGCCGGACTGGGAATTCGGTGTCAGGGGGGGCAAGCGTTGGGATTGAGAATCGCTGTACGGGAAGAGGAGTGGAGACTTGGGGGTTTGTGTTGAGGTGGAATTGAAAAATGCGGAGTGTACACACAAGCAATGGAGTGCGACTCTGCGTCCTCTTTGGTCCAGGGATCGGCAACCAAAATAACAAGAAGAATCTCTTCTTTTTTTCAAATTCGGTAGAAACACTCAGTCTTTCAAGAGCCGCAATGCTTGTGGTGAACATCACCAAGTAGTCATTAAAGAGCCGCAATTTGACTCGAGTGCAGCAGGTTGCCGACCCTTGGTTCAGTACAATAGTTAAGCACGTGGAGGGAGTGATTATTTCGGACCCAGGAACACAACCCTATTTTTCCCTTCAGGTCTATTATTTGTCCAAGGTGGTTTTGGCCAACACGGCATTTTCCAGGAACGTAGCCCCAATGTTCGGTGAGGTCAGCCTGGAATGAGGTCTCTGATGCGTTTTTGGGTCGTGCCGTTCGGCACGATGTCCGGCGTTTCGCCGCATGCACCGGGAACTCTTCAGGACGACGCTGGGGAGTCTCGAGTGCGTTGTTTGTGATTGTTTCGCTGCCGCTGGGAGAACGTGATTGGCGCGTTGGTTGGCGGTGGCTTGTTCCTGTGCGGCTTGTTTCTCTGCGTGCGAGTGGTGACGGCCTCTTAACTGTTGCTCCGTGTTGCAGAGCCTCTCTCGGGGAATTTCTCGCCTTTGTTTACGTAAACATTTGCAGTGCAATAGTGCGACTTGTTGACCAGGGTCACCCTGCCGCTTGGGCTCTCGCCTGTCAAAACAATCCGATTGTAGTGTGAATGTTGAACTTGTGAATCTGCCCGCAGTAGTCGTTCAATTGTAGTTTGAATTTTGAACTTGTGAATCTGCCCGCAGTAGTCGTGCGCGGCGAACGCTTTGAGAGAGGGACTGCTGGACGCGCGGCCCGACCCGGAGCACCGCACTCGTGGATTGCAAGCGGCCGTGAAAACGTTGCTCGTCAAGTTCGCCGAATCGATGCGACGGCGAAAGCGCACGTGACGATGGACGTCGGGACTTATTTTTTTGTCCCCGTTGCTACTGCAGCTCGAAGCGTTTAGATCGGCGGATGTTGGAAGCAGCGGCGGTGGCGGTGCCGTCCCCCCCCCACCCCCCCATGGCAGGAGGAGCCACGTCGCTTCGCGGACGACGTGCGTCGGTGCGCTGGGACGGCGCGGCGAAGAAGACTCGTCCGCCGCGCTAGCCTCGTCCGCCACGTGTGCACGGCGGCGTTGCTGTAGCGCGTCGCGCCTAGAGAGAATTTAAATATCGACGCTTACAGCGCACTCTCTGCTCTCCCTGCAGCTCTACGTTCCTGCCAGCAGAGCCGACGGCCATTTTGTGAGGACGGCGGTGGAGGGGGCGCCGGGCAGCAGCGGCAGTGGCAGTAGCACGTGTGTGAGAGAGAGAGAGAGCGAGCGAGGGGGCGCCATCGAATTGCTGCTGCTCCCTCCGACGCTGTGAGGCCACCGCCAGCGGTCGGTGGAGCTCCAGGTACGGTCGCCCACGCATGCTCACCCTGGCCGTGCGCGCGATTGTACGCGTTGTGGAGCTGCGCGCGTGTTCACGTGTGGCGTGTCCACGTGTGGCGTGTCCACGTGTGGCGTGTTCACGTTTGGCGTGTTCACGTGTGGCGTGTTCACGTGTGGCGTGTTCACGTGTGGCGTGGTCACGTTTGGCGTGTGTGTTCACGTGTGCGTGTTCACGTGTGCGTGTTCACGTGTGGCGTGTTCACGTGTGGCGTGTTCACGTGTGGCGTGTTCACGCGCGCGAGTTCACGCGCGGCGTGTTCACGTTTGGCGTGTCCACGTGCGGCGTGTTCACGTGTGGCGTGTTCACGCGTGGCGTGTCCACGCGCGCGTGTTCACGTGTGGCGTGTTCATGCACGCAGCCTGCGCAGGGCTATCACTCCGCGGCCAAATAGAAGAATTTTGAATTCTGAACGCACGGGCGCGTGCATTTTACTGTGCACAATGTAACGCCTGCTTGGGTGAATTTTATTTCTGAAACATTGCCAATATTTGGTAAAAAAAAATTACAACCTTAAAATGAATCGCAGGAAATATTCCTTTGAATTTTTAGCAAATGGAATTACGAATGTGGGGCGCGTAGGGATATTGGTGGAACCTGGGTTCGGGGATGAGGAGCGCCCAGAATGATTTATTTAACCGCGCTGGGTTCTCGTTGTCATTCCTTCGCTCATGGACAGGGGTCTAATGCGTAATGTACACAGCGCTCTACATGGTGCCGCAGATTAATAATGAAATCTAATAATTGAAATTCAAATTAAATATTTTTCTGCCCTTCATACAGCCGCTGCTAGATCAAGGCCTTCTCACCCCTTGTCGACCATGTGGATTATATGACCCTACTTCACCACATTGGTCAGTGCAGGGGGATGGAGGTCTGGTTCGAATATCAGAGCATCTTAGCTTTCATTGCACATGCTCGCGCAACGCAGGCTACTGTAAAACAGCATCTTGACAAGTGGTAATTCCACGATGCCGTTTAAATCCGGCTTATGATTACGGTTGTCGCGCGTGATGTTGTAAGCTGACAGTTCGGATTTTTTGTTGACATTATGCGCGGCGCACGGCACGGCGGGAGGAGCCGGCGCACCCATGCGTGCGGACACGGTGCTGACGGTGGGTGATGCTGTGATTCCCGACACCCGATTTTGTTCCGCACGCGACACCGAAGTAACGACATGGAAACGCGCGTTGGAAGCGCGAGGGGGGGGGGCCCAGCAGGCGGGTGACGGTGGCGTATCGTCCGGTGTTTAATGCACGCGAAGTCGGCCGGTGTTTGGCGTGCGTGGGTTAAGCGCCGGTTAAGAGTGGGTTAAATGAGCTCGGGCATCTCGTTTCGCTGGGCCACACGGAGAGATGGCGGCCAAGAGACCGCTGCTGCTCCCCCACTTCGTGGGCGGGGTCGGTGGTGGTGCCAGACGTAGGGGGGGGGCAGGGGGTGGGGGCGGGGGAGGTGGTGGGGGGAGAGTTAAAACCTCGAGACCGGCGAGCAACAATAAATTAATATTTTGTAGAAAAAAACTAATAGCAACAAACTGCTCTTTGTTTTCATTTTAAACCAACGTGACCAGCAGTTTCACTGTCACACGCCACGTCTCTGCTGCTGCAGCTGTACGAGTAGAAAACGCCTGAGAGCCATTCCCAAGCGATTAATTTACCTGTCCGGAAACTCCCCGGGAGCGTCCCATCTCTACATCTCCGTGTAAACAATGCGCTTCCTTGGTGGAGGGAATACCTCTGAGCTGACACCGTGGGCTGGCGGTGGTGAGCAGGGCTGAGAGTGTTGGCGGGAGAGTTGCTGTGCAAGCGCCTCCCCTCACTCCTCCCCGCCCCCACCTCCCCCCATGGCGTTGGCATCTCGGGTGCTGCCCCGCCCACTCCCCGCTCACCACGCAACCACCACCACTGCTACCGCCCCGCCACTAATCTCGCTGCTGCCGGAAGACCCGCAGTGAGATCGACCGTGGCGCTGTCGCGTAGCTGGCGGTGCGGTGAGGACGTTCAGCATGTGGAGGTGACACGGTGGCCGGCCGGGTGCTGCTGCTGCTGCTGCCGCCGCCCACCTTGTTAGCGACGCCGCAGCGACTGCTGCTGCGGGACGGGCAGTGGCGCTCTCGGTAACGAACCCTCGACCCGCCCACCCCCCCGCCACGCGCGCTCCCGCGGGGCGGTTGGGCTGCGTGTGGCAGCGCGGTTGCCCCCCACGCGTGTCGTTGGCGTCCCCCCGTGGCGTCGCGTCTCGGCGTGCGCTTTTGTCGGTCGCGCGATCGCACCGCTCGTCCGCGATGCCCTTTGTTTGTTGGGGGAAGCCTCGGCGAGCTTCGAGACTTCGCTTTCAGGGAGGCCCCCCCCCCCCGGCTACGTCGGGACACGAGGAGGATTCCGTACCGTGGGCGTTTGGGGCCACTTTGTGTGCGGCATAGGGCGGTGCAGCAAGCTCCGTGGTGCTGCACCTCTGTGCTCCCCAGCCATCGCCAACCCGTACCGACCAGACGTGGAAAAGTGTGGCCAAATCGCCCCCACAACTTCGCATGGCGCGTGGGCGGGGGGGGGCCCTCATCTGGCAGTGGATTGACAAAGGGGCTGCACTTGAGTGGGCGGCGCGGCGGAAGCAGCTCTACCCCCCCCCCCCCTGGTGTCGGTCGGCTCCTCCGCGGCGGCCGACACCGACAACCGGCGTCTGGCGAGTGGCGCTGACTAGGAAACGGCCGTCCGCGTTCTCCCGCGCCGTCGCTGATGTGCCCGCGCCGCCGGCACGAAAGAGCGAGAACCAAAAAAAAAATCCGTGCGGCGCCGTAACGGAATGTTCGGAGCGCGTAAATAAATAATGAAGCGGGCCGCTGAAAGCACTGCTTTCAGAGCCTTGGCCTCACTTGAACCCTGCCGCTGCTGCTGCTGCTGGCGGAAGAGAGAGCGGCGTGGCGCTGCCAGCCACGGAGGGGAGTGCCGTCTCCCCCGCGCCAGCCCGTGCGGTGCGCACTGTCTCAGCTCCTCCACGCTGTCGGTCGCGGTGTGCGTGCGTGCGTGTGCGTGTGTGCGTGGGGAGCGGTAGTGTAGCGGTGGTTAGTGCGCTGCGCTACAAACCCAGCGACCCGAGTTAAATTCCTGCTCGTGGTCAACACCGGTGACGAATATATAAAGCCTTCTTGGGCCTCCCCTAGGTTGACTCTGCTTCAAATGAGTACCAGGTGTGGGGTGTAATCATCGTCACTGGGGAGACAAAGGCGGTCGGGCGTGGTGCTGGCCACCCACTTTGCATGCCGTGCCGGCCTTCATAAGGTGCTCGGTAACAGCACTTGCGCCAACAGTCTGTTGAGGCTACACGGGGGATATTTGTCTTTATCTTGGTCTTTGTGTGAGGGGGCCGGCAGGGAGCAGCGCTGCGGTTGTGGAGATTTATAAAGTGAAAATGAGAATAATAGTAATGTCTCGCGGAGTATCAAGACTCTTGGTCAGGAGGGTGCTGGATTGGGATGTTTGGTTCATTCCACGAATGAGAGTTTCACTATACATTTGCTTTTATTTGTTCAGGGCTTGGTTACTTTCTGTAGGGCGCTGTGCAGCCTCGCACGAACGGTGCTGTACAACGCCGAGCTTAAGTTAAGAGTACCCAGAGAAACTGCACGGAAATTAGGGGGTACTACGTGCTGTCCAGATAAGGTTCAGTGGTTTAGTGCTGTCGTGATCTGGAGACTTGGCGGACCACCTTGTTCGTACCTTGTTGGTACAGTGAACAAGGAAGTCTCAAGTCCCCGAGAACAGGATATTGGGAGTTGACGCGCGCACGCACGCACGAACTCGCCTGCCCTTTTACTGTGCTTCTAATCGCGCTCTAAGCTAGTAAACACCGCGGGGGGTGTGGGTATGGATTTTTTTTTAGAGACGCCACTGAACTTTTCAACAACGCCCGGGGGAACGGCGGCAGTGACGTCTGCGATCGTTGATCGAGAGGCGGCGGGGGCTTGGCTGTCGATTTCCGCTGACGAGGCGCGAGCGGGGGGGGGGTAGGGCTTTACGTCGGTTAGCCGTCACATCGTCATCGCCGCCGCCTCCTCCTCGCAGCACCGCTCGGCTCCCTCCCTGTCCCTGGAGCTCCGGTGCGGAACACGAGCGCACCGTAGGGGGGGCCCGGCCACGGGGCCGGCGTGGTAGCAGGGACGGTCGCGCTCCTTCAACCGTCGAGTGCGGTCAACTCTCCGTCAGCCGGGCTTGTGGCCCGGATAAGACAACATCACGGGTATTGCAAAACGGTTGTAAATCGGTAAGAACAAATAAATGTATTTATTGTTTATCCGCGTAGGATGGGGGTGAGGACGCAGAGCGAGGTCATCATTTGGCACGATGTTCAACACGGCAAAGGAGAAAAGTTTTGCTGGCTGGAGGGAGGGATAGACGGTCATGTAGGCAAAGGACAATGCGGGCTGCTCGTAAGTAACTAAGTAGGCAGACGATCGTCTCCTTCACGTAAAAAAATACGTGTTTTTTTTTAAAATATACTTCCTATCAGCGACACGGCCGTATGGGAATGTGTCATTTCAGCAGCGTTGGTTCAACACTTGCAAACTCTGGACTGGTTTCGACATCCATCGTCGCATCAGCCGAGAATCCATGGGTCGATGCGGCTCGACACGCGAACGGTGACCTCGCTCGGCTCGCGAATCGTTTTTGTTTCCACGAGCGCCGCGTCACTCGCAGCGGTTAGCCACAGCCAACATCGGTGGCGAGCGATATCCGAACCAGTTTTAATGGGTAACCCCCCCCCCCCATTCACCGACCGGCAATCACCCGTATGGTCAAACAACCCACACACCTGGCAGGGTGTGGCGAGGCCTTCATCCAGCAGTGCATTGACAAAGGGCCGTAACGTTAGAAATGACTGGAACTCCGTGAACTGGCATTTGCTCGGGGAATTTACAATTCTCGTGGCGAGGGCTGGGAGTTCCCGTCGCCCGTGCGCGGCGGCGTCCGTCTTGACGCGGAGCGGTTTGCCGCGGCCCTCATCACGATTCGCCATTGATTTTTGGTTGGCCCACGTCGTAACGATCTGACCGGATGCGTGTCATTGTAAACCCTCCGCGAGCGCGCAGCGCCGTCGGTCTCGGCCGTTTGGTGGCGGCGGCGGCGGTGGCGGCACGAGAAATCCGGACGATCTGACGATGGCGAAGCGCCGTGGTTGAGGGCTTCCGCAGCGATGGCTGCCGCGGTGAAAACATTAACCCCTCCCCTGGACAATGGGCAGAGGTGTCGCCAAAGAGGGAGGTTGCAAATTTATTTAATCAGAGTTGCTTTCTACGTCTACAAGTCTTTTACGCTGTGGTGAATACCAGCCCCTCCGCCGGCTGCGACGTTGATGCGAAACCGGTTGCCAACCAACGGTGCGCGCCGATCGAAACGCAGGCTTGCGCCACGCGGTACGAGGCGAGTATCGCGAGCGTAGGGATCAATTGTCGGCGATTTGGCACGGCCGAGGGTCGGAGCGAGAGAAGCCCGCGGTGTGGTGTGAATGCCACGCACGTCCTCACCTTCACGTTTATTTGTTCAGTCGCTTAGCCAGGCGAGAGCTTAACCTGGCGAGGGACCAGAATAATGACCTCCCCGAGTTACTGAAATGACAAGAGCAAAACAAATAAAATAAAGTGCAGCGATGAAGTCGATTTATAAAAAGCCCCGGGCAAAAATAACCACGTCACATGAGAAGTCTGAAAATATTGCACGAATGTAATTTATTGCTAAATAATAATTTCCCTGCAGCGCAAGTCCCCCGCGCAGTTTATTTTTTATTCTGGTCACGGTACGATTCCAATTCGAGTTGCGGGAAATGCTGCACAGATCTTCGGTGACGATTGTACGATTGTGTACAACGGATGAGGATACCAGAGAGTCCAACACAATTGGAAATGGCGCCGTGGTAAAAAATCGACGGCTCTGTGGCGGGATTGTTTTTGAGCGTTTCTGCTCTTGTTCAGAGGTTAAACTCGGAAGGGTCCAACTGCTATATTGAAACGTTCGTTAGCGACCACCACACCCAACCGGAGCATGGCTCTTGCTGTTGTCATCTTAGCCCAGTGCGCGGGCACGCAGTGGCGCATCCGTTTTGTTTTTTAAATCCAGGGTAACGGTGGAATTAATTCTCTGCTGTCGCGTGGTTCATTTTTAAATCGCACGACCGACATACGCGACGTCATATTTCTAAAAACCATAGTCGACGCTCGGACCCAGCTCCCGCGCTCGCTCTCACGACCAGCGTTAGATTTCGCATTATAATGGCCGCGCTAACAAATATATAATACTCAACCTCGCCGGTTATGTTAAATCCACCATTTCCCTTTCTCAAAATGGTGCGGCCGGACGTATGATTTGTGCGGTGGCAATAAAGCTATACTGTAAGCGGGTGCCATGGAGACAGACGGTGACGTCACGGCACACGCATTCCGCTCGCTAAGCCGGGGGGGGGGGGAAGGGAGCCGCGTGCAGCAAGCACGGTGGCTGGGCGGCCATGACAGTGCCTCCCTCCCGGTGCCGCCCGACCGCTCGCAGCCGCCTCGCTTGTAAGTGCCACTGCCGCCACCGGCGATGCGGCCTTCGCCGCGGTGACGACGCTCCCCTCGCCGCCGGGCGGCCGTTCTCCCCGTCGTGTGCCGCAGGGTGATGCTGAAACGTGCCATCGGTGCCGCGTCGCGGGAGGAGAGGAGTTTGACGTCGTCGTGCGACGTGCGGCTTCGGCGGTTGCGCTCGTGTCGGGGACGCGCCGGTGCATTATCGGAAACGAACAAAGTCTCGGCGAGGTCCCCTCCGGAAATGCGCGTCGCGCCGTCGGCCGTCGAGGCCGGCGGTCGGCGCCGTGACTGGAAATCGACGGCGAGTCCCGCGCAAAAGGAGCTGCGTTTAAAAACGTGAACGGGCGAACGCGGCGTACGGCAGGGAGCGCTCGGTGCGAGCGGTGCAGCGGCGAGCGGCTGGTGTCTACGCCGTGTTTTTTTCCCAAGCGTCTGTCGTGCGCGCACGCTTCATGTTTTCGGTCGAGGCTCGCGAGCCGCTCGTCGTGCGTTCTGCAGGAACATGCATCCACGTCGCCGCGGGTAAGCTCTAAAGATGCATCGGGATGGAATGCGCACATTTCTAAACGCGGTTTAAATATTGCGGCGCGATGCTAAAATTGTATTCGTTTTAATTGCTTTTATTATCTCCGGCAATGTATTTTTGGAAAAGGTTGGCGGAATAACGTTTAGCCAGGACTACGGGAGCGTCCCGAGTGAGACGGCGCATTGCACGTGCGGGCGCGTGTGCATTTGCGTGCGTGCGTGTGCGTGCGAGCACCATGCTACGGCCCCGTCTCATCGCGTCCACGCGTGCCAGCGAAGGGCTCTGGGTCACGGATAAATCATTGTTTGATTTGTCCCGTGGCTGCTCGCCGTGCGATGATGTCATCTCCCGACCGAGACCGCACACGTGGGTGGGTTCGCGCATCTGGCACCCTCACAACGGAGACGTTCACTCTCCGGCTACTGCTGCTCGCCCGACGAGAAGACCGGCGATAGCGGACAGCGCCCGTGACCCTGCAGGTCGCGGGCGGGACGCCGCGGTCGTTGTTAAGCGTTGCCACGGGACCACTCCCCTCCTGTGCACCCCCGTCCCACTCCTGACGCGGCCAACCCAACGGGAATCATTGTGCGCGGGGTCAGGCCGCGATCCTTTTCCGTGTGGGTGGCACGTTCAGCCCCCGATTGGGTCACTCTTGCAGATGAGACCCTATCCCTGACCTCTTGACTCCTCACCTGGTTAAGACTAAATACACTGGAAACCCGATTGTCCTGGGGTGACGGGGGAGCAATGACGTCCCAGAGTAAGTCATTAACTGCTGACCGGCGTAGCATGGGAGTGCAGAGGCGGGGCGCGGCTTCTGCTGTCAGCGTGACTACTTCAAGCCATCGGTTTTACCTGCCCACAAGTCGCAGTCGCGACGATGATAACAGCGCGTGGTGCTGTTATCATCGTCGCGAGGGGGGGGGCGGGGCGGTGAGCACGGAGCTAGCGCCCCCCCCCCCCGCAGTGCTCGCGAGCCACTTTTTGGTATTTGTGTCGCGAAGTAAGCGCGCGTTGTGCGTTGCCCGTGTAGATGCCCGCCCGCCCGCCCGCGTCATTGCTCGCGGCGTTCGCCTCGTCTCTCCGGTGCTGTTGCGTGGGCGATTTTTATGTTGGCGATGGGGCACCAGCCAGACTCGCCAGAGTGGGTGGCGCCCCCCAATGCGCTCGGTCATTTTCGTCGTCCCCGGAAAAATGAAATGCCGCGGCGGCTGAGAAACGAGGCAGCCAACGTCAATTGACGCCCCCTGAATTGGCTGACCGTCGCAAGGAGATTGTTTTCCAGCCTCGGTCGGACTGTCGGCCGCTCTGAATAGCCGCACTGCTCTCTCTCGATTCGGCTGACGCATGGGGCAATACCGGTGGCCAATAGAAAATGCGTAACTCGACGCCGTAGACGGCTGCCCCACCGAGGTGAAATATCAATCTGCGAGGTCAAACAATATCGTCACGTTCAACTACGCGACGGTCATTGACCGACAGGTTTGAATGCTGCGTTTGTTAAAGAATCGATTGCTTGCAATTTGACGCACGTGATGTGCTTGCGGGGGCATTCAGGCGAACTAATCGCGTGAGACCAGACCGGTGCGAGTCGGCCGAAACGAAGTGGGGCAGTGACAGACGAGACGTCCTCACACACACCCCTTGGGTTCTGGAATGGCGACCCCTGAGTCGTCGCCTCCGCCACCACCTCGCTGCCCCCCACCACTGCCCCCCACCGCACTGCCCCCCACCGCACTGCCCCCCACCGCACTGCCCCCCACCGCACTGCCCCCCACCGCACTGCCCCCCACCGTTGCACTTCCTCGTATCCGTGCGCGCACGCGCGTGCTTTAGAATCGATTCATTTCCCAGTTCGTTTTCGTTTTTGTTTAAAGCTCGACGGTCACCGACGCGCCGTGTCTATCCGGCTCCCTCGCGCACCACACCCACCGCCGTCGCCGCCGTCGACGATGAGGGTCGCCGACACGTCGCGGTTTCTTAGTCTGCGCCGCAGCGCGGAGCAGCGCGATGGGCGCCAAAGATCGTCCTCCACGGCGCCGTCTCGCCGCTTGGACCCAGCAGTGTGACCACGGCGGTGGCGGCGGCGGCGGTGGCGGCGACTGCATAATTGACGTGTCGTTAACGTGTCGTTGACGTGTCGTGTTGCTGTCGGTAACTATTCGTGCAGCCTACTGGTGCTGTCTGCATTTATTTTTATCGGGGGTTGTGTTTGCCATGGTAGCATTAATGCGATTTAGGTGATTTTTCCAATTTCCACCGAATAACTGAATTTATTTAGTGCGGTTGGGCAAACGCGCGTGTTCACGTGCTTTTTGAGTGATTTAAACCGATCGCCAATTTATTTGGCATCATTGTACACGGTGTCGCCGAGTGTCGGCTATGTCCGCAATGTCCCCGTAATAATTCGCAGCGGCTGTTGGTTTGAATCGTCGACTCGCAAGCTCGACGCGCGCGATCGTGTTTAATCCACGATCCTGAGATGGCTGCGTTGCTGTTGGGGTGCCGCGAGCCGTGTCATTGGCGGCGGCGGTGGTGATGGTGGTGGCTCGCCGCACAATTCGCTGACCGGTGGGTTCGACCGCCGTGTGCTTTGAAAATGTGGAAATAACCCGGCTGCTAAAATTACAACACAGGTCCGGCGGAGCAGGAGTGCGAGTGGGAGCTTTGAATGACAGGAATAAAGAAAAAAGCAAGCGTGTCGACACTGCCAGTGGCGGTGAAAGCCCCCGACCGCCGCCCTGTGGGTCGCGTTTGCGCGTGAAGTCGTCGCAAGCGGTGGGGGGGGGGCTCGGTAAAATGGAGCAACGCGCCCTTCGGCCAATAATGGGGAAGATGGCTGCGGCTCCAGCCAATGGCGAGGGAGGGTGGGCGTGCCGGCGGGAGGGAGGGGTGTGTGGTGGCGGCGGCAGCGGCGGCGGCCCCCCCCCTCCCCATCCTCCGACAGCTGTGGTTCGGCCGTGACGCAGGAGCCAGGACGGAGGCCATGTTTGTGCAGGGTCACGGAAATTGACGCGGGCCCGTGAGAGTGGCCGTCTGCTCGTGCTCGCCCCGCCGCGTGGCCGCGCAGGTAGAGACGTGCGTGCGTGAGCGCGTGTACGTGCGCGTGCGCTCGCTCGGCGCAACCAAACCCGTTGGTGCCTGTGTCCGCGGCACCGGCTTGGGGACCGTCCCTCGCCGCGGGCGCAAGCCGGCGCGCGGAATCGCGTTGTGAACGAGGGTGCGAATTAGTATCTGGACAGCGGATTTAAATATCAAACGGTGTAAAAATGTAGTGCTTTGATTGCAGGCGAAGAAGGAGTGGTGGTACCCGCTAGCGCCGCGATGCTAATCGTGGGATGGCGCGGTCAGGGGGGGTCGGATGGCGGAGGCGCTCCCGCGTTATTTAAATCGCGCTCTAATAATAATGATATGGACGTCGCCGGTGCCGCGCTCGCGCGGTCCGTGCGCCGCCACCGGCGTTGTTGTTGTTAGCGCCGCGCGGGGCTCCGAGGGCTTGTGCTCCGTGCGGACGCGTTCCTCGCAACGCGTGCGTGCGCCGTCCCGGATCTGGGCCGCGTTGATGCTTCCCCCCCCCGTCCCTCGTCGATCGACAAGCGCACCGCTGCGGTGTTTTAATCTGCGCAGGTGAAAAAATGTTCCCCACTCTCGTCTGAATGAAAAAGAAAATTTCCCAAAAAATATTTCGTACAAATTTTTTTTTTTAGACCAACGTTTTGTTATTCGTGGCTCGTCGGCCGGCGTCTGCCTGCTTGGCAGATGCGGCCGCGTTTTATCACAATGCCGCAAACGTACGAGTGTGCTCATTTCCGCTCGGTGAAATTAGTTCTTTAAGTGATTAAAAAAATCCGCGTTTGCAATGAGACGCGGCGTTTGGCCATTACCCGTTGTGGAGCGAACGTCGCGGGCGCTCGCCGGGCGCACGCCAACCGAACGCGCGCGTGTTTCCTGATGCGCAATCATCTTCTTTTTCCTCTTTTCCTCCACCCACACGTGTACAGTGCCGCGCTGCTAAGTTGACACCGTCGGTGAAACCTCCCCTGCGTACTCTGGTGACCGCTGGCCCGAATCGCACGCCGTGAATTATTTCCGCCGCTCGCTCCGCCGCGCTCGTTTTTCTGCCCGTCGCTCGTCCGCCGATTTTTTTCCGTGAATTTTCCCAGCAAAATTGTTTTGATGCCGTGGTGCGTAGCTACTGCCGCTGCCGCCGTTGGCGAGCGGTCCGTCGGTCGGATCGCCGAGCAGGGGTAATTAAGCGAAACGCATTTAACTAATTAATGATATCAAACTCTCCATTTGGCAGAATGTGCTTTATAATTTATAAGTGGTGGAACGGCATTTGGGGGGGGAGGGGGGGGCCACATCTGGGGAAATTAGCTTTTGTCCGCGGATCCTGCGGCGAGCGAGCGGAGGTCTGCAGGGCTCGGGAAGCCGCTCGCCTCGAGCGCACGGAGACAAAATGGTGGTGGGCTGTAGGAAGCGCGTGGCTCCAGAGCGCTGCCCCGACTGTTTTTCACCGAATTGTAAAAATATTCCTCTCGATGTGCGCGGCAGAGGGCCGCCGCGGGAGCTCTTCCGATCGCCCCCCCCCCCCCCCACTGCGGCCACGAAGGGTGACGGTGCACGCGTGTGGCACGCGTGTCACGCAACGATGACGATCGGGGCGCCGTGTGGCGATTTATTTGTAATCCCAACAGTGGTCAACGGCTAAAAACAAGCGGGGGGTGCTGGGAACCCCCTCCGCCCGCTTCTCGTCGTCGACGGTGCCTGCGGCGGCACTCACTACCGTCTCTGTTTGCGTTCCGCCGGAACACTCGGCGGCTTCGCCGAGGGAGGGAAGCGGCAGTGTTGGAACCCGTGGGCGAGCTCCGACCTCGTGAGTTGGCGTGGTCTCTCTCGGCCCCGTCGCTGGTCGCAGGTGCGGTGGCCTCCCAGGGTGTGGCTGTGGCGGCGCGTTGCGTGGAATTCGATTTTTTTTTATGGTATCGCGGGGCGGGGGAGGCAGGACGGGAGCATCGTTGCCGTCGGCCGTGAACCCGTCCTGGGGCCTCCGTTGCTTAAACCCCGTCGGGAACTCTGTGTGGCGAACGTGCCGCGCTCGTGACCTCCTAACCTGTCGGCTCGTGAGCGCCCATTAAAACGTAAAGTCTCCCTCGAGGGAGATCTGCGACACGAAGGAACGTAAATTAACGTGAACAAACGGCCGACATCACGAGCCCGACGATCCGTATGAACCTTAAACAACAAGTGCCCAACGGCGAGTGACGGACGGGGCACATGTGAACGTGCGGGGTGCTCGCCCGGCGCCTCGCGGCACATGCAGGTGAGCGCCGCGCCGAATCGGACGCCGTCGATGGCCGCGACGTCGATCCCGCGCGCGTCCGTGTTTTGCGCGGCGCTCTGTGCCGCGCCGGCCTCGCGGCCGTGCATGTTCCGCCCGAGCGCTGAGCCGGCCACCTCTCGCAAGCCCGGTCGGGGGAAATGTCGACGGGCGCTGCCGTTAACCCGCGGCCCTCGCGGGCGGTTCGCCGGCTTGGCGCACGCGCCGAGACGCGCGGGGGGCCGGCGGGTGGCTGGGGACGACGGCGGCGTCCGCGGGCACGGACCTTGGCACCCAGGAAGGGTTAATGCGACCGCGCCGGAACGGGACGTCGCTGTTCGGCTTGCAGACCGCTCGGACTGCTCCCTCGCCCGCTCGATTGCCGTCCGCCATTTTGCGTGGCGGTGCATGGGGGCGGTGTGCCGACGTGGCCGTGGTGGCAGCTGTACGATTGCGGCGCGCCGTGTGATCTACTGTACGCCGTCGGCAAGGTAACGGCCGCGGTGAAATAGACGCCGCGTTCTCCTCGGAAGCAGCGGAGCAGGATGTGCGCCAGCTGCTTCCTTTCGCGCGTTTGGTGGTGACGCGTTCTACTACATTCGTTTGTGGTGAAATTGACTTGGCGTCGTGATATCGGCAGTATCGGCAGCTTTATCGGCAATCGAGTTTTGCATCTGCAGCCCTGATTGTGCTTACCTCGTGAAACAGCATGGTTTCCATCATCAGCAATGGTCTATTCACTGCTAGATGATAGCCTCCCCACGCCGTCGCTCATTCATTGTGAATTCAAATTTTCGTGAATTCGAATTGTAAAAGCTGTCGGTTTTTGCTCTCCTGCACATCGGTGTGCTAATTGGCACGCTTTGTTCACCTGCCAATTAGCAAGTCTTGCTCACAGACCTTACTGATTGGCTGTGGGTGTACGGCGCATTTACATTTACGCGACCCAACCCAAAATAACTTTACCCCGGAAAACATAATCACGTGCCACGCACGGACGCACGTGCCCGTGGCTTGCGTGACGCTTTCCGACACTCGATCGCCTTGACGGGCACTGAGCTCGCGGGGCTAATGCAGGCCGGCGGGGAGCGGTCGGGGCGGCTCGCGTCTCCGGGTTCTGCGCACGATGGACGTGTCCGGTGTTTTGTCGGGACGCGACCCCCGCCGCGGGGTGGGGGGGGTCGCGTTCGCGCCCAGTTGTCGTGCGGCGAGCTCGGTCACCGCGCTCCCACACCCCCTGGGAGACGCGCACACCCACTGCACACGCTGGGAAAAAAATAAATCGATGTTATGAGTGAAATAAAGTATCTGTTCGGTACGATTTAAAGGCCAGTCCTGTGTCGGTGATTACACGGGAATTGAGTGCCGGCGACGGTGAGAATCCATGGTGAGCAAAGTCCACGAGTGCCAAGCTCTGCGGTCGGGCGCCGTGGTGAGGTTGAGACCTCCCGCCGTCATCGCGGTGGTGCCGGTTGGGGGGCACTCTTGAGTCCTGGCCAAACAAACAAAGCGTGCAAACTACGGGGGGAGAGTCGAGCGCCACTCGAGGGCGGGGAAGAGGGCAGGCGCGCGTAGGGATGGCGTTGGCGCGTGCCGCGGCGCTCGCAGAGTCAGAATGTGTATTTATACTGGAGGAATCCGATGAGCTATGAAGCTCTTTTTCACAGACGTCCAGCAACTAGCAGTACAACAACACGATAGTCTTGCAAAGTACAAGAAAGGTAAACAAATCACCCAAACACATACAAGTCAAACTAAACCGTCCACGTACACGCGGTCATACGTACTTGCACACACAGGTCAAATTCGTATGTCACCTGCAAAGACATGGGGCACGCGCACGTGCGTGCACTGCCTCGCACAAGTGCTGCCCCCTCCTACTGTGTGGAGCAGGGGTCACATGAAGGGCCATCGAAGCTAGCTCTGATATCTGCTTGCAATGGGCCCTTCTCTAACGTGAGAGGTCGCACTGCTTTGCGAGAGATGGGGATGGGTATCTCGTGGCCATGTGATGCCGATAGTGCAATTATACGCAACTTAGTTGACGGAATTTTGTACGACAAAAAACCTAATTTATACACATTCGATGACAAATTTGATATACGTCAATTTGAATTTATAGGATTTTGAATCCGTGAATTATAATATTTGTGGGAAAAATCAAACAACGCGCGTTGATCGCCCCTATTTTATTGCGATCTTACTTTGGTAAATGTTTGTTGAGATGTCTGCAGGGAGCCCATTTAAGTATCGGAAAGGTAAACAAATCTCAAACTAAACAACGTTTTGTCTTGCCAGGGAAAGCCCACTGAGGTATGAACGCATTTTACAGAAGTGAACTGGCCACAAATGATAGCCCAACAACAAGTGGCTTATCGTCACGTCGGCATTGATAGCGGCGCTGTGCTGTGTACGGCAGGAGGGCCCCGATGGCGCCGCCGGGCGCCGTGATGGACGCGGAGCACCCGGGGGCCGTGCTGCGCCGCCTGGACGAGCAGCGCGGCCGCGGCACCTTCTGCGACGTCACCATCATCGTCGGCGACCACAAGTTCCGGGCGCACCGCAACGTGCTGGCCGCCTCCAGCCCCTACTTCAGCGAGCTGCTCTTCGCCAGGGGCGCGGAGAGCGGCGGCGCCGGCGCCAACCGGGTGCTGGAGATCTCCTTCGTGAGGGCCGAAGTGTTTGCCGAGATCCTGAACTTCATCTACAGCTCGAAGCTCAGCACGGAGCGCGGCGCCGGCGGCGGCGACGACGCCGCCCTGTCGGAGCTCGTCAGCTCCGGGGAGAAACTCGGCATGCGCTTCCTGGCCGGCCTGGAGAAATCTCCGGGCTCCCCCGAGAGGCGCGAGACGCCGGTGCCGGCCCCGCCCGCCGCCGAGACGCCTCGGGCGCCACGGCCGGCGCCCGCCGTCAAGAAGGAGCTCTCGGAGAAAGAAGCGCTGGAGGCGAGCGACGGACCCCGAATCCTGAGCTCTTACTCCATCCCCCAGATGGAGAAGGCGGCCGCGGCGGCCAAGGCGGCGGTGCGGGAGGCGCGGCGGGAGAACTGCCCGGCGCCGGCGGCGGCGCCAGTCCCCGCGCCGCCCGCTACGCCGTCGAGCTGCTCGCTGTACGACGTGCACTCGGTGCTGGCGGACGCTTTCCTGATGGCGCTGGAGCACTCGTACGCCATGCCACCCGAGCCCCTGCGGGCGATGCTGAACGCGCGCTGCCAGGGCCGCCGGGGCACCGCCCCCCCCCCGGGGAGGCCGTGTCGCGTCCCCGACGCGCCGCGGCCGCTCTTCGGCTGCGGCCGCTGCCCCCGGACGTTTGACGGCGCGGACAGCCTGCGGGTGCACGAGAGGAGCCATAGGAGCTTCCTGGTGCAGTGCGATCACTGCAGGAGGCCCTTCCTGAGCGAGCGGCTGCTCAGGGCCCACACGTGCCTCCTGCGGCCCCCGCCGCCGCCCCTGCCGCCCCTGCCGCCGCCCGTGAGCGTCACGGCCGAAACACCGTCATCGTGCGCCGTCGTCAAACTCGTCCTGCCCGTCGCTCGGCCGCGCGTCGCCGTCCCCGCCCCCGTCGCCAGCGACGACGACGACGACGGCGACGGGCCTCCTCCGTGCGTGCGGCCCCCGGTGCCGGGCGCCGAGCGTGATTACGGCGAGCCGGAGGCGGAGACCCGGGGAGTCTACAACAAGAGCGGGAGCAAGGCGGTGTTCTCCGGCACGCTACGGCGCAGGCGGCCGTCGCTCGAGCCGGACCACTACGCGCGCGTCGTCGAAGGGCAGGTCCTCTACTTCTGCTCCGTGTGCGACCGCTCGTACGTGCAGCTCACCAGCCTCAAGCGCCACTCGAACGTTCACTCGTGGACCAAGCAGTACCCGTGCCGCTACTGCGAGCGCGTGTTCGCGCTGGCCGAGTACCGCACCAAGCACGAGATCTGGCACACGGGCGAGCGCCGCTACCAGTGCATCTTCTGCAGCGAGGCCTTCCTCACGTACCACTTCCTCAAGACGCACCAGCGCACGCAGCACGGCGTCAACCCCTGTAAGACGGCGGACGGCGGCGGCCCCGCGGCCGTGGCCCAGGACCCACTGGTGCGCTTCTACCGGCTCCTGCCGCGTCAGGTGAACAAGCGTCTCTACAGGACCTACAGGAGCCTCGACTACAGCGCCCCGCGGGCCGCCGCCGACGGCGTCGCGCCGCCCGCGGCGCCGTCGCCCTCGGCGCCGCCCGCGGGCGCCGGCCTCAAGGTCGAGGAGGACGCGGGCGGCACCGGCAGCGACGAGGCGGACGACGCCGCGGACGGGCAGATCACCGTGTCCATCGCGGACGACCGGCCGGACGAGGAGCCCTACAGTCCCGAGCCGGACCTTCGTCCGCCGAAGAAGAGGGGCCGCAAGCGGATGGTGTGGACGCGGGACGGCGGCGCCGCGGGGCGTCGCGAGCACGACGAGGACAGCGACAGCGACCAGGAGTGGAAGGACAGCAGCTGGAAGCCGTACTACTCCTACAAGCCCAAGCGCAAGGGCCCGCGGGGCCCGCGAGGGAGACGGCGCAGGCGGGGCTGGCGGGGGACGACGCGCTCCTCGGGGGCCTTCGGCTTCGGCGGCGAGGCCGAGAGTTCGGGCGGCGGCTCCGAGCCGGGCTACGCCACGCGGCGCCGGTCGGTGGAAGCGGAGGCGGCCGGCGCTGCCACGGCGGGCCGGCCGGATGCCGCGGATTCCGCGGGGGGCTTCGGCGTCGCCGCCGTCGCCGCCCGCGACGCGGAGGCGCGGGCTGCGCCGTGGGTGGGCGAAGTCGAGGGTCTCGCGGCCGGCGCGGAGCCGGACGCCCGTCAGCCGGTCCGCCTGTCGCGCGGCGACGACGGCGACGGCGGCGGCAGTCGATGGTTTCCGGTCGAGAATGCCACGCGCGACGAGGCGGACTCTGGGAAGGCTGCCGCTGCGCACGGCTTTTACACCGTGGACGGGAGGGGAGTGCGGAGGTCCGCGGAAGACATTGCCATCGCCGAAAAGCTGCTGCAGATGGGGGAGCTCACGCCGCTCACGCCGCCGCCGCCGCGGCCGCCGCCGCCGCCGCCTCCTGCGCCGAGGCCGGCCTACCTGGACCCGCAGGACGGGAACGACGTCCTGCTGGACTTGACGTTTGGCAAACATCGCGTCGCGCACTGCGACCCCGGCCCCGCCCGGCCGTTCTGGGCAGACGCGGGCAATGCCAAACGCGCCTTTGAAACGCCAAACGACAACCTCGGCTATTTCGGCGCCGTCGCCTCCGGCCGCGGGGAGGACGAGTGCCGCGGCCTGGACCTCAGCACGAGCAAGGAGCACGTGGACGGCTGCGGGCTGGACGGCATCCCCAGCCCGTGCAGCAGCGACGAAGAGGACTGCGCGCCGGCGTCCGCCGTCGACCGCGCGCCGTCGTCGCGCCTGGTCAAGGGGATGTACCCCTGCGTCTACTGCGACAAGGTGTTCCCCTTCCGCTGCCGGTGGATGAAGCACCAGCTGGCCGACCACAACGGCAAGACGTTGAACCAGCAGATGCTCTCCAGCTCCGCCGCCAAGGAGAACTGCGACGACGCTCCCGGCGACGGCGCGGACGGGCGACGCGGAGGCGGGCGGTGGGGAGGGGCGGCGGAGCAGCGGCCGTGGGAGCCGGGCGCGAGGCCGGACTCGGACGGCGCTGGCCCCGGGGGCGGCCGGACGGGCGACGAGCGGGGCGAGTTCAAGTGCTTCTACTGCCCGCGGGTGCTGCGCACGCTGGCGTCGCGCTCGGCGCACCACACCTGGCACCGTCGGTGGCTGAAGGCCGCGGAGCGGCGCGCCAAGTTCTGCCCGCCGCCCCGCGCCGACGACCCGGCCGACCGGCGCCACCGGTACCCGCCGTGCTCCAACGCGTTCGACGCGGCGGACTCGCCGGCCGCGCGCCGCCGCCGGCGCGAGCGGCGGCCGGCGCCTCCCGCGGACCCGGCGGGGCCCTCGCGGGGGTGGGGCGGCGCTCCGCACGGGGCGAAGTTCCGCTGCTGCTGCTGCCCCCGCGTGCTCAAGACGGCGGCGGCGAGGGCGCTGCACCAGAAGAGTCACGGGATGACGGCGTCGCCCCCCAGCCGCGTCCGGCACGTGGCCGCGGCGGCGGCGGCGCCGGCGCCGGCGTACGAACAGGCGCTGTGACGGCACTTGGCGCCGGCCGCGGCCCCTCTCCTCCGTTGTCCAGGCCCCCGCGGGAGGGATGCATGCGCTCGTGTCATTGGCGAATTCCCCTTTTTGGGACGGCCGCGTGTCTTGCTCTGCTTCCACGGGTTTCCGCGTTGCTCGATTCGGTTTCCTCGCGTGCGCGGGAGGAGTCACGTGACTCCAGATTTTTGTACGGTCTGAACACACCACAGACGCTCGCTAATAGCACTTGCTCCAGCAGCCCGCAAGGCTGCACCGGAGGTCTTTGTTTATTGATGTGCACCCACACGGGCTCCAACTAAAGCAAGTTATGTCTCAACGCCTCGCCTTCTAAGATGACTTTGTTCGACGAGTCACCGGTCGGCAGGCTCCCTGCTGCGTGCGCGTCACGCGTGTGTGTGGCGTGTTGTGTGTACGGCGCGTGTGTGCGTTTGTGTCGATCTTGGGGGAGGGCGCTAGCGTAGCGGTCAGCGCGCGGATCTATGAACCCGGCGGCCAGGGTTTTATTCCCGCTCACGGCCAACACCGGTAACGATTATTGGAACTGCTCCTGGGCCTCCCCTAGGTCAACTCGGCCTCAAATGAGTACCTGGGGCAGTGTGTGAACGTCGCCACGAGGGAGACGAAGGCAGGGTGCTGGACGCCCACCCCCTCGTGTGCCGTGCCGGCCTACACAGGTGCTGCTCGCTAACAGCACTTTCCCCACAACCGTCTGTCGAGGCTGGGTCCGGTCAGCGTGTGGCGTGAGTGAAGAGGATAGCCCCCCCCCCCCCAGCAGACATCGCCCTCTCCAGTGGGACAGAGTGTCCTCGTCGCTGCGAGGAGGCATTTTGCGCGGCCTGGCCCCCTCGCGTTCTTTGCCGTCTCCTGTCCCCACCGCCACCCCCTCCATCGCCCCCCCCGCCTTACCGGTGAGGCCCCGCAGTCGAATCGCGCGGAAACCCTCGCGGCCCAAATCGCCCTCGGCCGTCGGCGGAGGGGACCGGCGGGGGCCGGGCAAAACTATTTTGACGACGGTCGCGTTTTTGTGAATCTGCTTCGGCTGCGAGTATCGTCGGCACGATGCCGCGCGGTGCCGCAGGTGCCGGACGGAGAGTGCTCGGCGTTCCGGCAGGCCGCACAAATGTCGAGCCTTGCCCTGGGGCGGCTGTCGCCCTCCTCGGTGACGCGTGGACACGCACGGGCGGATTGACGGCGGTTGTTGTCGTTCGCGTGGTGAAGACGCGCAAGCCCTCGGTTGTAATTATTTTTGTTTCTCCGCACCGGATGCTGTCCGTTTAATATTGGATCAGTTTTTTGTTTGTCCAACGGCAGTTTTCTTGCCGTTGGTATTTAATTTGTTGACATCTAACCGTGAGTTAAATATTTAATAAAAACACAAAGGATGTGGTTTTTTTGGACAGGTTTGCAAAATGTCCTTTTCCCATATCGTAGGGACCATCACGACGCACGTTTCGCGCCCGCACGGTGGTCATTTGCTGTTGTTGAACAATTGAGGGAGAAACACGGGAAATAAAGACGAACATGAAAACTCAAAAACGTGCACTCCACTCGTCGTGTTCTCCGTGTATCTTCCGACTGCGGTGTGGCCTCGTGGAGGAGCTGGGGTTGGGCCGCGTCTGAGTGGGTGTAGCCACCGCATGCCTAAACAGCTTTTGTTCGGCCGGATCGAGGGGGCTAAACGGGCGCGGCACGGGCTAGAGAAGAGATGGAGTGATGTGGTACAGGAGGACGTGGAGCTGAGTGGACTTGCCGATGACTGGTACCAGCGGTGTCAAGATCGGCCTCAGTGGAGGAGGCTCGTGAAGGACGCTACTGGGCAGTTGGAGGCAGTCGCCCTCCAACAACAACGGAGGGCGGAGGAGCGACGCTCACAACAACGAGCGGAGCGCCGGGTGGCTAAAGCACAGCAAGTTGGCACAGTAGGGGGCACAGGTGGTGCATCAGCCAGTCATCTCGGTCAGTCGACCCGTGGCACCTGCTGGGTCTGCCCCGTGACCTCCTGCCAGCGGGCGTTCGACACTTCACGTGGCCTCAAGGTGCACATGGCCTGGCACAAGCGTCGTGGTGACGTCACCGCCACTTAGTGGCGAATGGCGGTTGTTGTTGTAGTGGGGAGCGGTGGTGCAGTGGCTAGCGCGCTGCGCTTCGAACCCGGTGACTCCGGTTCGATTCCTGATCACGGCCAACATCGGCGGCATATTTGAGCCGGTCCTGGGCGTCCCGAAAGTCGGTTCGGCCTTAAATGTGTAAACATCACTGGGGAGACAAAGGCGGTCGGTCGGTTGCTGGCCGTCCACCCCCTCGTGTGCCGTGCCGGCCTTTCCTGGGTGCTACTCGCTAACAGCACTTGCCCCAGCAGTTTGTTAAGGCTGTACGGGGTGATATGTGTCATTATCTTTGCACTGAAGAGTGGGCCTCCCAGCCGTGTGCAGAATAGGGCCCCAACGTGACTACGTGGCCCGTCTCACGTGGCCTGCTCTCAAGACTGGCCAACCAGGGTCACGCAAACACAAGCAACCTGTGGTGTCGCACGCGCATGCAGATGATGTCAACACAAATCCACGCGGGTGAATTTAAGATTGTCGTGATAAAAATCAACGTTAAACCAACGAACAACCGTTGCAACTGAACCTCTGCGAATTGCAGTGAGGCTATTGGGGAATTGCAAATTCGAGGTTCGTCATCACGGTGACCTCTGGGTGACCCAATTGCACCGAGATCGGCCCGGGAGCAACGGGAAGATTTGGAATTGGTGGCCCACTTTGTCATGGTCCAACACCCCTCGTCACCGCGGGAGAAATCGGCGTGGGGCCAGCGTGAAGCTCTCGCTCCCTCTGGTGGCCGCGGCTCGGGGAGCCACGGGCTTCGTGTCTGAAACATCCTCCATAATCATCCCTCCTTAACGCCATGCGCTCTCTTCTGATCCGCAGCCACCCTTCTAAACGGTTCAATGCTTTCCTGCTGCTCGGTCAGCAGTTTACATCCCCTACACAGCCAGTGGTGGAAATTCCACATTCCAATGGCGGGGGTTAGCCCATAGAGCAACCACACATTTCTCATTTTGTTTATCTTTATCAACCCCGGAGGGATGATGGGCTAACCCCCCCGTGCCACACCGCGAACCCGCCACACCTATAGCACCTGGCCAGCTCTGTGGTCACCCACCCAGGTACTCGCCCGCGCTCTAACCCACCTGCTTCGCTTGCAGAGGGTGAACCGTGCCGCAGGCCACGCCGTGGTGAGGGCGCCGAGTCGTCGTGGCCTGGTTCTCTGCTGCCCTCTGCTGGTCAGGCAGAGGCACCTGCAGAGGCCGCGGGGCTCGCCCCGTGGGGGTTCGCCCTCTGCCGGGGATGTGAGCGCTGTGCATGGATGCCCGGCCTTGTTGCAGGGTAACTGGGCAAAGGCGCGGCACTGCAACGTCTCGCTCACGGACCCTGCTGGTGGAAGGGCCTCCACTCGAAGGGAGTGGAGGCCCTTCCACGGGTGCTTTGGGGAGCTCTCCCATCATGATGGAAAGTAGTACATCGTCTCCCATCTTGGCAATGTGGGTATTATATTCTTGGTTCTTTCGGTAAAGTCATGTAAAGTTACCGAATGAACCAAGAATATAATTCCCTGCAGTCAAGAAAGCTTTAAATAAAAATTTTGTGGATATTGATGGAAAGTAGAACATCGTTTCCCGACATGGGAAGGCAGCTCATTTTTTATTCTGCCTACAAGGGAAAATGTCCGCTCACCCTGGCAGTTTGTCACTGGCAAAGTTAGAAAAATCCGAAGTGCCACGAAAACATTGGGGAACACTGACTGCAGATTAAGTGCCTGCAACGTCTCAAGCAATTTAGTTGGGCACTTCTCATCCTCTGTGTCAGACATGAAAGACTTGAATTGAATGAGTTCGTTGGAAAAGTTAATGTCCAGGTCTGATGGATATGCAGCGGAGAGTGCATTTACCTTTTCCACTATGACATCACTTTTAGACACCTGATCTTACATAAACAGAACTCCAAAGAGACTGGTCATATGCTTGTAAGCATCCAAGCGATATCCAAGGCATGCCACTAGCTTATCAATGACCATATAACATGTTTCTATTACTGGTGTAATAAACGACTCTCAGGCTTTCTTGGTCTCCGTTGTCGTTTATTTAGGTTCTTCGTATCGCACCCCGCTGGTCCTCGGCCGGACCCGCACCGCCTCCGCCGCGCGCCCCGCGAACGCTCCGTGTGCCCCGCACACTCTTGCCAGCCACACCGCTCACTCCGTGTGCCCCGCACACTCCGCTAGTCACTCACTAGCCACGTGTGCCCCACACACTCCGCTAGTCGCTCACTAGCCACGTGTGCCCCGCACACTCTGCTAGCCCCTCACACACCGCTAGCCCCGTCTACCCCACTCACTAGCCACGTGGCAGATGGCGCCGATCCACCACGTGGCAGATGGTGCCATCTCCCGCACTGCCCAGCGTGGCTTTCCCTATTCTCGCTCTGTTCCAACCCCCGATCTCTTCCGGCTCTCTCCCTATATCCTTCCCATCACGTGACCCTGACTCCTCCTTCCCGTACTGCCCCCGTCTCCGCCCCCCGTTCACTTCGTCTCCCATTGGAGCCGAGGTGAGCAGTGGCTCCTCCCACACGCTCCGTGTGATTGGCGCGGAGGCCAGCAACCACCCCGTTTATGCTCGCATTACATGACCCCCCCCCCCCCCCCCGATGAAAAAGCCAACCGTCCCCGGCTGCAGTAGAACAATAATAATGCGAGCAACAACATGACAATCAGGAATCACCCCAGACACAACGGAGATTATAACAACAGCACAATTAACGAAAGGGGAGGGATCAGGATCCGGTACGGAACACCGGCCTGTCCTCCGCGCAACAAGCAAGAAGAATTAAGGAATGGAAAGCAATGCACAACAACGGTAACCGACACGCAAGAACGGCCGACTCGCATAAACCAGGAATGCCGTGTCTTAGAGCGTGTCCATGTTGCTGGTCCATCCGCCTGGCTCAAGTCCAACTTCCGAGAACAACTGGTAGAGCAGGAGTGACGAACAGGTGCTCCACTCCCCCTTCAAGTTCACATCCGGTTAGCACAATCGGTAACACCCAGTGTCGCATGTCGTACACGACAGCCACCCGGCCCCAGGGTAGTGGAGATGATCTAAATCCGCCCCGTGTAAGGAGAACCGCAATAAATACCCAAAAATAGACGCGATGGATGCCCCAGTATTTACATATTAACTAAAAAAGATATTATTTACACATGACAACAAATTTTTATTTTCCTGCTCTTGCCCATCAGCAGTCCTCCCTTGAGGACCAGCACAGACATCTCACATACACAGCATCTATCCACTGTCACTCTCAACACAGCCCTCAGCCGCACACCCTCGCGTGGAGAGAGCCATGCTCCCCAGCGGTAACATTTAACTCGCCTTCACCCTCACCGTGGTCGTTCAACCACAGCAACGTCCATTGGCCATACACTCGGCCAGTGCAATTTCGGGGACGAGACAATGGCACATCGCAACAACTCGGCCACGCTCCATCCCGTACTATCCCATCACCAATGGACACACCCCAGCATCTTATAGTCTGACGCTTTACAGACAAAGGAAGGTTCATCCCTTGGCAAGGCCAGACCTCATCGACCCCCCCACGGGGCAATGTTCCCTTATACATTCAATAATGTCATAACCCAGAGCGGAATAAGTCCGCGGCCCTTCCCGCTGGAGGACCTGCAAGGGGAATCCCCGCCCCATGCTAGCCAGATCTCCCCGTTCGCTGCCACGTAACGCAACCTCTACTTCTGAATTCCGTGAGCCCCCGGCCCACCAGGTTCACAGTCTGCCACCGCATGACGGAACCCCGACTCCCCGAGCCATATGAGCACACGTCCCATTAGTTTGAGACATACCACGGAGTGTCTCGCCTCCGGGCTGTCTGGTCAGCCATCGGCCATAGGCCGATGTGACCACAACTCGTGCATCACCCACTCAACAATGGCAGGCGTATACTGGTGAAATATTTGCCCCAGAATAGAACCCAGCCAGCATCTCTGTCCTAAAATGCTGGTGCAATGACACGCCCCCCCCCCTCAGTCAGACACGGGCCACTATGCTCCTGTTACCCTGACAGGTGCCAACACGCCAGCATTGCGCACAACACGCAACGCACGCACACAAGTTAGAGCGCAACACGAGAGTCAAGGGATGATATCCATAACCGCATCCCCGCGGCTCCACGTGTATACTTAAAATGGCGGCGGCACGCGCGAAGCGCCCCACCGAGGCTTGTTCCCCGTGCGCTCAAAATGGCGGCCCCCTGCGCCAAGCGCATCCCTGCGATTTCCCGCGCTAGCCAAAATGGCGGCCCAATGTGCGACCACTTCGGCAGTTTTTCCCGTGCGCGCACCCCAGCTGCCCCTCGCTGGGAGTCACAGCACACATGCAATCTCGTGTGCACGAACACCCATACAACCAAATTTGAGGGTCCCCCACGAATTGACCAATTTCCGAACAGGTACGCACAACTAATACAATCCCGAACCCAATGGTCAAAACAATGCACCGCACTCCGTATCCATACAGAAAGACAGTCTATACAGTACGTACAGTCAGCATATCGCGATTATAAGCAGCAAAGTTCCACACAGGTCGTACTTCATGCACAATCGCAAGCAGAGCTGCAGGCAAACAACACACCGTTAACCCAGTCGCACCGTGCAGCAAAAAAAAATCATCAAAATAAACACGTCGCACACGGCAGCCCATGGGATGGTAACAGCGCGGGACACTCGACGCAACCAAATTAATAATTAACTTCGCCATCAAGATAACATCTCCATGCCGCAACGCATAAACACTATTTGACACCGAGCAAACAAGCAGATAGCGCGTCCATCCTCAACACACACACACACACAGCCCGAACCGCGCTCCGCATGCTCGAGACATAACAACCAATCGCCCCCCGGCACGCGCTAGATGGGTGAGGTGTGTGTTAGGGCCGGGTGCACATCGTCACGACTCGCCCGGGGCTGCAGCGAGCAGAGGACGGCAGGGTGGTGACTTGAGATGCCTCGCAGAACTCGGACGGTGAGCGCGGCGTCCTCCCTTGACTGCTCCGGTGTCTCGCACACGAGCCAGGATGGGGGTGCTCCCGCCCCGGCAGCAGCAGCGTCGTCGTCCTCTCCTTGCGGCTCCTTCCCGCAAAACAGCTGCTCAGCAGCAGGATGCGCACCACGCGGCGCCTCCGAGATGGCAGCGCACGGCCGCCTCTCCGTCGCGATGTTCAAGATGGCGTCTCCATGCGGCAGGGGCAAGATGGCGGCTTCCCGCCGTTCGTCCCCGACCACACCCAAGATGGCGGCGTCTTGCCGCGTGTCGGAGAGGGCGGGAAGCGTCGCACAGGCCCCAATGGCGGACGGCTCGGCCCCACTCGAAGGCTCCCCCCTAGAAGGCCTGCCCCGTGGCTGATCCGGCATCGTCGCTGGCGCCATCACGGTGACTAAATGCAGCAGAACGGCCCGCAGCGAATCAAGTTGGGCTGCCACGTGTCGCCAGCCGTCCTCGGCGACCATTGACGCAGACGGCCCGGCCGCCCCGATAACATCTTGCACTCCTAGCGTGTTGCTCGTCGCCACTTCGCCCACGCCTTCCATGGTCGGGCCCGCCACCGCCGGAGGAAGATCCTCTTCGTCTTCTGAAGATGGTGCAGGTATATACTTTTTTTTTAGATGTTTCGACATCTCGTTCCACTTCTGACTCCAGTGTAATAACTGACTCTGTTAGGCTTTCTTGGTCTCCGTTGTCGTTTATTTAGGTTTTTCGTATCGCACCCCACTGGTCCTCGGCCGGACCAGTGCCGCCTCTGCCGCGCGCCCCGCGAACGCTCCGTGTGGCCCGCACTCGCTGGTGGCCACTCCGCTCTCTCTGTGTGCCCCGCACACTCTGCCAGCCACACCGCTTGCTCAGTGTGCCCCGCACACTCCGCTAGTCACTCACTAGCCACGTGTGCCCCGCACACTCTGCTAGTCACTCACTAGCCACGTGTGCCCCGCACACTCTGCTAGTCACTCACTAGCCACGTGTGCCCCGCACACTCTGCTAGTCACTCACTAGCCACGTGTGCCCCGCACACTCTGCTAGCCCCTCACACACCGCTAGCCCCGTCTACCCCACTCACTAGCCACGTGGCAGATGGCGCCGATCCACTACGTGGCAGATGGCGCCATCTCCCGCACTGCCCAGCGTGGCTTCCCCTATTCTCGCTCCGTTCCAACCCCCGATCTCTTCCGGCTCTCTCCCTATATCCTTCCCATCACGTGACCCTGACTCCTCCTTCCCGTACTGCCCCCATCTCCGCCCCCCGTTCACCTCGTCTCCCATTGGAGCCAAGGTGAGCAGTGGCTCCTCCCACACGCTCCGTGTGATTGGCGCGGAGGCCAGCAACCACCCCGTTTATGCTCGCATTACACTGGTAGTAACCTCCTGGTTACACCAGCCCACAGGGGATTATTGTGTCCGTCCGTTGTGCAGGGAGGAGCTGGGTGGGGAGGGAGGGGCTGGGTACGGAGGGTGGGGCTTGATGGGGAAGGGAGGGGAGGGTGGGGAGGGTGGGGAGGGGCTGAGTGGGGAGGTTTGGGAGGGGCTGGGTGGGGAGGGGCTGCTCACCCCGTGGCGCCCTTAACACGTTCCTTCGGAGTGGGCAGGTAGGAACTTGGTTGGACAGCGCGGCGTTCAGGGGGGGGGGCAGTTGGATGAGTGGGCATGTTTACCCCCCACCCTCCCCGACATCGTCAACCAACAAATAATCCTTGGTGGGCAGTGTGGAACCTGTTGTTCCTACCTGTATAACACTCTAGGTAACTAAGACTCACATACACTCACTCTCACACTCTCAGACTCACACACACACACTCACTTTCAGACTCACACACACTCACTCTCAGACTCACACACACACTCACTCTCACACACACACTCACAGTCTCAGACTCACACACTCACGCTCACACTCCCAGACTCACACAGACACTCACTCTCACACTCTCAGACTCACACTCACATCTCAGACTCACACACACACCCACTCACACTCACACGTGGCCCTGCTCGGCGGTCGATGGGGGGGGGGGTGCATGGGTGGGCTGCATTCCGATGCACGACAGACAAATAATCCCTGGTGGGCAGTGTCAAACCTGTTGTTCCTACCTGTATCAACGTTTAACCTACTCACGCCGGCTTGTGCCCGCCCTTACAGTCGGGCATATTTGCGGAATACACCACGCCGCCGTTGACCCTGGCCATTGACCGAGCAACCCAACGTTACTACCAGCTCCCTCCGCAGGAATGTGTTTTGAACTTCTCCCTCCCCTCAAGTGTCACACCTGGCTCTGAGCTCTCATCTGCAAATGTTTTGCGTTTCCTCTTTCGCTGAAGATCGTGGTTATATGACGGAGAGATACCTGTCACATTTAAGGCTGCCATTCCCCCATCAGTGTGTGGATGAAGAACAAAATGTGTACAGTGACTGCAACATGTTCAAAAACTCGTCAACCTCTGGGCTACTGCCGTCTAAGGTGTTAACACCAACTTAGTTAAGTGAATGCGCTGCGCAAGGCACAGACTCTATCAGAGTTTTTTTTGTTTCAGGTGGGCCTGTAGCCCATGGTATTTTCCTGACATGTTGCTTGCATTGTCACATGACTGACCTCTACAGTTTGAGAGGTCCAACTCAAGGCCCTCCAACCATCAAAGTCACACGGTTTGCGACAACTTTTCCCAGTGTGGCTCTCAGTTGGCTCAAAGCGCAGGAATATGAACGTTAATTGGGCCCCATGTGACAGGTCTGGGGTGGATTCAACAGTTATTGAAAAATATTTGGCATCCCGAATCTCTCTTTGGTTCTTTCGGTAAAGTCACGTATAAAGATAAAATAATAAATTAAATAATAGCATACTACGACGTTTCGATTGCAACACAAGCAATCATCGTCAGGTATAAAAGAGATAGCAACAAAAATCTAACCAGAAAACTATAGACAGACATATAAGCAGACAGATATCACAAAGATACACAGAGAGAGAACACGCATCGGCACAAAGAGAGAGATCGTCTCTGTGACGAGGCCTTAAAAATGATGATGATTGCTTGTGTTGCAATCGAAACGTCGTAGTATGCTATTATTTAATTTATTATTTTATCTTTATACGTGACTTTACCGAAAGAACCAAAGAGTAATCCCTGCAGTCACGAAAGCTCCAAATTAAGTGTATCCCGAATCTCATCTGCTATTGTTTGGCAAGTGTTCTGACCCATTAGCTCAATGAGTTCTTCACATTGTCGATGACAAACAGGACGCTGTGCCTCTTCCTTTTCCGCCAAACTTTTTAACATGTTCAGCTAAGAATGGGTAAAATTGTGATAGCAATTCTAGGATGCCAAGGAAATTACTGTTATGGGTTGACCATATCCCTTCATCATCTCCCCTAAACGCAAGTCCTCTTTCACCCAAGAACTTGATCACGGCTACAACTCTTTTCAAAATGTCCCTCCAGTATTTACGTTCCCCACCAAGTTGCTGCGTGAGACCTGCATCTATAGCACTGCCCTTTGTGCGCTGGTGCAAGGCAAGCGTGCATGATCTGTGTTCTGCACTCTCTTCGTGTCCCCCTATTATTTCAGAGTGCTTCCAGTCACTAAACCCCTGACTAAAGCCACCGATCTTGCTGGAGAACAGTTTGCATGCAAAACAGTACACACACTGTCTAGAAACATTCTGCCCATTTGGCAATTTACAGTTCAGAAGTTCATTGTTGAATCTTCTAGTTCTTCCACCAAGCGCTCTATCTCGGACTGAAGCTGGGTATTTTTCAGTGCGGTTTTGGAAGGGGACTGCTCCTCTTTCAATCAGCACCGACTTAACAATGTCACTGGAAGTGCTTTGCCATAATGCTGGGTCAGTGACCTCATAGCACCAGGAATGGCTTGGTTGCTGTTTTGATTCTTGTGAACTGCCCAACTGCTCCTGAGGTGGAAATGATGGTTCTTGTATACCATCAGCTGTTGAGGGTTCGCCTTCAAAGGATGGCTCTGGGGGAGTGACAACATTACTGGAAACTGAACTAGTGCTAGTTCCGTCATCACAGCTGACAATAGTGCTGCTGTCGTCATTGTTACTATCGGAGGGGTTTTGAAAGAAGTTGGCAATGAGTGGAACACTTTGAATCAAAACTGCATCTCTTGCCTCCTTTTCTTTTTGGCTTTCCTTTTGAAAGCACCACTATTCCAACGTTTGTAGTCCATATTTCAGAACTAGTATGCTATTTATATGAATATATTTATAGCATTTCTCAATACTTATTACATAATAATTGAATTCATGTATATTAATAATGACAACACCCTTCAAATACTGTTGTTGGAAAATACAATCAAGTGGTAGTATTTTATAGTCTACTCGTACCTAAAGGCAGCTTTGAGTAGATCAAGGAAAACAATAGAAAAGCACATAAAATAAAATAACCCTAACCTTTTAAAAAGGCTGCTGTTTTAGGAAAAGATGAAAAAAGTATTTGAATATATTTACTGTGGTTTACCAAGCAAGAAAACAGGCATCTGTCTGTGGCTTTTCCTACCAAGAAATGTCTTTAATACCTGCCTGGCACAGAGAGATAACTTGTCTTCATTGGCTGAACAACCAACAAAGTTTTCTCATAAGTCAGTGAAATGACTTGGTGGAGACTACGCACAAAGGCCACACCCCATTGATGGGGAGGGGAGAAAAAATACTTCGTAAGAGCTGTCGACAATTTGCATGTCAACGTTAGCATTATCGACTTCCGTAGATCTAAAAAGTAGATGGTTAATCTTTAAGTATGGATTGGGTCTCTTAGTGTATGAAAAAATATAGCTTTTGGCATATTTTTTAAATGTTTCACAAAACCGCGGTGAATTTTTAATAATTGATTTGTCAACGGCTAACTAAGCTCTCAACAAACGACGAAGCCCTCAGTCTCGCTTGCTGGCTTTTTAGTGCCGCTAATTTTAGTTGTAATGGCAGCTGGCTGGCAAAAATGGCAGCTAGCGAACTAATTTGTGTTAACAAGCTGAATCACATGGGCAGCTAGCTTGGGAAAATGGGCAGCTTGCTAAAATAAAGTGATGGCTAGTTTACGGTAAGTCAAATAACGAACGGCTTGCCATAATATGACGCCCTTCAAACTGTCCTGTTATGCAGAATGAACTGACTTGTTGGTGAATATTGTGTCATGTCACAGCATATTGTAGCGGGCCAGCCAGTGGCTCAGTTGTACAGAAGCACTGCACTTTCCGATAGGCTCTCGCTTTAAGCATGCGCTGTATGTGTAGGGCTTGAGATAGCGCGCCACGCATCTTGGTGGGGAACGTGAGGTAATGGTTGTTGTTGTGACTTTAGGCGAAGTGGGTCGTTAAGAGTTGAAACAGGTGTCAGGGTAGCCGGGAGGACACAGGCCAGTGATTGGCTGAAAAGGTAATTGGGCATTAGTGGGCGTCGCTCCGGCGGCGAAAACAAGGCCACGTGACACGGGGGGCCAGGGGGCGAGCGATAAGCGGGGGGTAGAGATAATTAGGGAGATTAATTGGTGTGGGGATATAAGCCAGAGCGCAATGGAGAGAAGGGAGTCCTGTACGAGTTGGCGTCGTGGATGGAGCTGCAGCAACGGTGCCCAGGGAGTCGCAGAGCAAGGGATAGTAGAGTAAGCGTGGAAAGACAGTGTGAGTAGAGTAAAGCGTAGAGAGAGTGTTAGTAGAGTAAAGCATGGAGAGACAGTGGTAGCGAGAACGCAGTGAGCAACCAGGGTAGCCATGCATCGGAAGGATGCAGAGTAGGAGGAACTGTAGGGATGACAAGCGTAGCGATAGTGAGGTAGAGAGACACAGAGCGACGCGGAGCGGAGTGAGGGCACGGAGAGACGCGGAGCGGTGGCGCGGCGAAGGTGGACTCTAAGAGTAAAATAAAGAGAGAGAAAGATAACCCTTGTACGAGTCCTACATATGTACCAAGGTACCCCCAGGTGTTACACTCGATGTGTGCACCCAGGGGTCTGGGGGCCCTAGTGGTGAGCTCACGCTTTTAACACCAAAGGGGTATTTGGGGGACCTCACATTGTAAGCCCTGAGGGGTCTGGGGGCCCCTAGTGGTGAGCTCACGATATAAGCACCCAGAGGCCTCGTGGTCAGCTTGCGCTGTGGCCACTGAGGGCCCTGGCGTTCAACTTCCTTTGTAAGTCTTGGGCCTTGGGCCACGCACGGCACACGGCAAGAGGCTTGGAGGCCCCCTGGCAGTTCGAGCCTTCCTCCTGGGGTCTCAGGGCCACCGCCGACCTCTCAGCCTTCCCCACGATGACCCGGCCTCTGGGTTTAGCCGCTCCCCACGCCCGTGCCGCCATCAGGAGGGAACGGCACTGCACGTGCCACATCTGTCTCCAATGCATTTGTAGGGGTGTTGAGCCATATTCACAGTGCGCTGTATCGATGCGATGTTAAACCTTTGTCTACGTTAGTTACATTTAACTACAGCACAGTGCCGAATGACACAAGCGCCCGTTGCGTTATTTTAATTGTTCTCGGAGCGAACCCCGGGGTCACCGATGGAAGAAAGAAAAAAAACCAAGGCGATGAATTATCCACGTTTTCTCACTGGACCCATATCCCATCTCCTGCCAGACAACAAACAAGACCCAACGGTCATTAAAACAAAGCCGGCTGTGATCGCGTCCATGTCGGTCACGGGCCCTCTCGCTCTCTCCCGCACGCCATCGCCTCCCACGCACGCGCATCGCGTATCGAGTCCCATCAGCTGTTTTGGAGAAAATCGCGAGTGCCCAGAACGCAATTTGATTTTCACACCAATTACTCCGCCGCCCCCCCCCCCCCCCCGTGGCGCCCACGATCACCCAGAGAAGCTCGCAGTCACACTCGGCATCAGCAGTAGCACAGCGAGAGCGAGATGAGCTGCGTGCAAAGTAGCAGCCCCGCCAGCCCCACTCCCTTTTCTTCAGTGTAATGGGACTCCCCCCCTCCCCCCACCACTGGCCACTGACACATTGTTACTTTGCACCTTTGTCTTTGGTTTTGTCTCTCGGCAGTTGGCGTCGCGTGCGTTACGGGACGAACACTCCGTTGGCGGAGCACTTCGTGCGGGAGTACGTCCCCCCGCGGAAGTGGACATCACAGAGCAGCCTCGGACGTTCCTTCGAGTGACCTCTTGTCAACACAGTAGAAGGTGACGGAACAAAGTCATAGGTTTTACCCTTCGAGATTTGAAGTTTACGTGACTGCAAGGATCCATACTCTTTGGTTCTTTCGGTAAAGTCACGTAGGTGAAAAATAATAAGTAAAAAAAATAGGCTGTATTATTTCTTTCTTTCTATTTTTTTATCTGTCTTATTTTTCACCTACGTGACTTTACCGAAAGAACCAAAGAGTATAGGTTTTACCCTTGCTGGCAATAATGCAGGAGGAGTAAAAATGTTCACACACAAAATAGACACCTGTTAAAAAGGCATCCAGTATGCATTAACCACACACGCTTGTGGTAAAACATGCAAACGATGCATAGATTATATTACGTGCCAATTTGTTGTTTGAAAATCTCTACACCAGAAAGGGTAAAACCTTTAATTTTTTTCATCATCTTGACACTGACGAAAAGGGTCCCATAGGTATAACTGCATAACCCCAGTGCCGGATTAAGCTAGTGCGGGGCCTGTAGCATATGTTATAAAGGGGCCCTAAATAAATAAAAACACAAATGCACATTTTTTACTTGCATAGTAAAGTAATTGTATTTAAAAAATGTTGCTATACAGCCAGATAATACGACAAATCGCTAACCTTAAACACCCGGTCGTTCATTAAAGTTGAAGGCGGCATAGTACTATAGTAATAGAGCAAGTGCAGAATCACTCAACCGGAATTGATAGCTTGAAAGCGTTTAGCGCGGGGCCCTTGAAAGTGCGGCGCCAGTAGCATCATGTTACGAGGATAATCCGACACTGCGTAACCCGAGCCATTATTTTTTCTTATTTTCATTATTTGGATTTTGCACCGTCCTCCCAGCGTTCGCCTCGAGGTGTTCTTTGGTCTCGCATTGGTGAGAGAAGGCCACGGAAGAGGCTGTCCCTGGTGCCTGCCAATCACTTCCAATAACAATGCACATACATTATCGAAGCATATTTGTTTATACGTTCTACCGCAAGTATGTGTGGTGAGTGCAGACTCGGTGCCTTGTAAAAGGGTGTCTATTTGGTGTACGGATATCTTAACACCTTCTGCGTTATTCCCAGAAAGGGCGCAACCTTTTCTTTATTCATCATCTAGACACTGCCACAAATGGTCCCACGGTAGAAGGTAGCGCCTTCACAGGCGCCCTTGCCACGCGAGAGTAATGTTGGTGGCACCAAAGTCGACCCGGTATTTTCATTCTCGTCGCTGGAATTCAGCCAACTTCAGTGCAGCACCAAATCGAATGTGACGGGGGATGTGTTGCTGCTGCTGCTGTTGTTGTGTCTATGCAGTCCTTGACAGCGTAGAGACAATGGCGGGGGCCGAGTCTCTTCACGGGGCAACCGCTGCTGATTTCCCAACAGGCTGAGGCCACCATCAACTCGCTACGCTCGAGTAAGCCCGTCCTAATCGCAGCCAGTTGCCAGGACCCGAACCCAGGAACGCAGCTTCACTTTCGAGATCCGACGGGCGCATTACGGGTGAATAGGTCACGGGCTATTTTGAATTTACGGCACCTATTTACCCTTTAATGTGCGCCGGGGTCCTTCGCGGAATGAAGGAATTACACGCGGGATTTGTGCCGTTATCAGATAGCCGGGAGCATCGCTCGGCGCGGTCTCTGTTTGCCTCCGTGGCGCAATTACCTTGGCACGTGACCTTGACGGGGCGCGCGCGCGAAGAGGATCGGCCGGCTAATGGGACGCCTCGGAGACACGGATGAAATATTGGAAAATGAAATTAATTATACAGTCGGGTTCCCGCGACCTGAATTTATGCAGATCTCCCGCGGCGGAGTGGCGGCGGCCGGTACCGGGGGGGTGGGGGGGGTGGAGTTCACGGGGCCGGCTGATGCCTTTGGCGCATCGCCGTTTGCGCCGATTGCGTCCGCCCCCCCCCGTCTCTCCCCCCCCCTCGTTTCTCCCCCCCGCCGTCTCTCCCTCCGCCGTGTGTCCTCGAGATGTGCCGCGCGGCGTCGCTTCGGCGCGGCGTGCCGACGTTGCTGCTGCGGGAGGTTCGCGGTTCGATTTGTCCGGCGGCCGCCCTGATTCTACGCGTGTTGATGAACCTTTTACTGGTAGGAACGAAGTGGACCAGCCTACAATAGATTATATCGTCCGTCCGTCCGTGTAGCAACATCGCCCCCTACTGCAAACACTTTGCATGACCCTACAAAAACCTTTAGACTCAGTGACGCTTTCCTGGCTAAACAAGTGTAACATTCCCTTATAATTCCCTCAGATAGCTTTTAATTAAAACATTTAAATGAATGAGGCTTTCCTGGCTAAACAAGTGTAACATTCCCTTATAATTCCCTGAGATAGCTTTTAATTAAAACTTTTAAATGAAAAATTAACTCACAGCGGCCTAAAGCCTACAGCTAGGCCTAAAGCCTAGAACTAGGCCTCACACTCTCCCTTCGTATCGTCCGATTCGGTGTAGCAACATCGCCCCCTGCTGAAAACACTTGGCAGGACCCTACAAAAACCTTTAGACTCAGTGGGGCTTTCCTGGCTAAACAAGTGTAATAATACATTATGTTTATATTCTTTGGTTAGTCGTTCCTACCAGCCCACTCCGCAGGGTCCTGTTTATTTTCTTGCACCGCACGGAGCCCAACCGTGCCAAGCGGAGGGACACAAGAGCGTCAAAGGCTATCGGATTCCTCCAGTGTAGATGAAGGTTCGTCAGTTCAACATAGAGGCTTTCGCGACCAATATCATCCATAATTGACCCATTAATCCCACCCTTCCCCCCACTTTGCGTAAGAGCGCAAAAGCGTGATCACCACGTCTACGCCTCGATATAAGGAACGAAACAGGTGGACTTCTCCACAAATCTGGCTGTCGCCTGATGAAGCTAGTTGTAATTACTGGCGAAACGTCGTACACAGATTGTAAATGTTGTGGCTTGGAATTGCCGAACGCGAAATGTGACGCCGCCAATCACTCGGCTGGCGTCACGCACACAGCGGCCGCCCCCCACGACAACTCGGCAGCACCCAACGGAATACGCGTCACGAGGCTCGGCGAGGCTTTCCCGAGCAATCGAAGCGCTGCGATGATTGTAACAGCAGCAACGATGACAACAATTATAGCATTGCCCCTGGCATTGCCCCTGGCATCGCTTCCGTTGCGAGGTGTGGGGAGAGGCCCCCCTCATCCAGCAGTGGATGGAACCAAAGGGCACCACGAGCACAACAGCGCGGGAACTTTCGATTTAAAGCTTTCGTGACTGCAGGAATTCATCTTCTTGGTTCTTTCGGTAACGTCACGTAGAAGGGAAGTAATAAAATAATAAAAATAAAACATAATAAAATAATTCTCACGACGTTTCGGCCACAACGCAAGCAGCCGTCGCGGGAACTGTTTGATGGTTTTTTGGCCTCGGCTCTCCCAGTAGCCACCTCCAGCCAGCTGGATTGAAGTGTCCACACACGAGAGGTAATTACATGCATATTAGGGAGCGGGGCGGGGGGCGGATGATGATGATAAGGGGGGTTCCAGCCAAGGAGATGCTGGCGGCTGGCGTGTGGGAGATAAGGCGACGCGTGTTTGTGTTCGCGGCATCGCCGCAGGCGCCGTGTAATTGGGAGGCTGCGAGGCGCCGTGGCTCTGAGAGACGGTGGCCGCTGCCCCTACCCGCGCTAATAAGCGGTGACCACACACACACGCTGACGCACACGCTGACGCACACACTGCCAATGGCAATGATCCCCCTTGTAGCCTTAACAGACTGTAGGGGCAAGTGCTGTTAGCGCCTATAAAGGCCGGCACGGCACACGAGGGGGTGGGTGGCCAGCACCACGCCCGACCGCCTTTGTCTCCCTAGTGGCGATGTTTACACATCGCACCAGGTGCTCATAACACACACACACTGGCGCACACACACTGCTACACGCACTGATACTGCGGCCGTCTGGATCGTTCTTCCGATATTAGAAAGCCACCGGAGCTTTGCACTTTTAAATCATTTCGATTGATAACTCATTTCTTTAGAACTTATTTTTGTGTTTAGTGTTGTTGTCCTTCCCCCGCACCTCCGATTAGCACGGTTGGCTACGTAGGGCGCGAAAGAAGTTTAACATAGATACATACACACGACACAATGACACATATACGGACTAATGAAGCCTTTAACAGATTGGTGGGGCAAGGGCTGTTAGATCTATAGAGTTACACAGAGATCCATAGAGTTACATCGAGATCCATAGAGCTACACAGAGAGCCATAGAGTTACATAGAGATCCATAGAGTTACATAGAGATCCATAGAGTTACACAGAGATCCATAGAGTTACACAGAGATTCATAGAGTTACACAGAGATCCATAGAGTTACACAGAGACCCATAGAGTTACACAGAGATTCATAGAGTTACACAGAGATCCATAGAGTTACACAGAGATCCATAGAGTTACACAGAGATTCATAGAGTTACACAGAGATCCATAGAGTTACACAGAGATTCATAGAGTTACACAGAGATCCATAGAGTTACACAGAGATCCATGGAGTTACACAGAGATTAATAGAGTTACACAGAGATCCATAGAGTTACACAGAGATCCATAGAGTTACACAGAGATTCATAGAGTTACACAGAGATTCATAGAGTTACACAGAGATCCATAGAGTTACACAGAGATCCATAGAGTTACACAGAGATCCATAGAGTTACACAGAGATCCATAGAGTTACACAGAGATTCATAGAGTTACACAGAGATCCATAGACTTACACAGAGATTCATAGAGTTACACAGAGATTCATAGAGTTACACAGATATTCATAGAGTTACACAGAGATCCATAGAGTTACACAGAGATCCATAGACTTGCACAGAGATCCATAGAGTTACACAGAGATCCATAGAGTTACACAGAGACCCATAGAGTTACACAGAGATTCATAGAGTTATACAGAGATCCATAGAGTTACATAGAAATCCATACAGCTACACAGAGACCCATAGAGTTACACAGAGATTCATAGAGTTACACAGAGACCCATAGAGTTACACATAGATCCATAGAGTTATACAGAGATCCATAGAGTTACACAGAGATCCATAGAGTTACACAGAGATTCATAGAGTTACACAGAGATCCATAGAGTTACACAGAGATCCATAGAGTTACACAGAGATCCATAGAGTTACACAGAGATCCATAGAGTTACACAGAGATCCATAGAGTTACACAGAGATCCATAGACTTACACAGAGATCCATAGAGTTACACAGAGATCCATAGAGTTACACAGAGATCCATAGAGTTACACAAAGACCCATAGAGTTACACAGAGTGGGGTTGAGTGGCGCTGTGGTGATGGTCGCCACGCTCCGGCGACAGCGTGGGCTCCATTCATTCCGTGGCCGTCGCCTCCTGGAATAAAAAAAAAAGCCCCGTGGCGGTCGCTCGTCGCGATTCATCTCCCGTGCCGAATAAATCTCCCGGCGCGTAGCCGCGAGACGCCGTCCCCAAATGGATGGCCCCCGGACGTGTGTTTGTCTCGCGGTGAACAGATCCCGTTATTAATTTTAACAAACCGTCCACAAATTATGAGCGCGCCCCGTTCCGCGTCGCGTGCAACTCTGTCTCCCGCGTTCGTTGCACCGTGAGCCGAGACGACGGAATGATGAAGCCGCTGTTGCGCACACAACGCCGTCTTGTCAAACTCCTGCGCTGAGCCGTGGCCGCCGACGAGGAGCCATGAGCGTGGCTCGCCAGGAGAAGGCAGTGGCGGCGAGTGGACTAATCGCCGTCTGTTTCCATCCGTACGGGGATGCGAGTGTTGTCCCTCCGCGCGCTCCCGTTTCCTCCCACGTGCACGGCAACCACATCCATCATGATTTGACTGGAAACATCTTAAAATAAAAAAACCCAAAGGCAGGACCCTCCTGAAAAAGAGTCATAGGACTCCTGGATAAATGAGTACATTTCCATTTTTTTCTCTCTCCAACTAATGATCTTCTGGCGTATCATTGCAATATATTTAGTCGCTAAATGCCAATGTCGAGGTCTGCTAGAAATTCCTCCTCCGTTGATGAAAGAGCGCAGACGACAGTGGCTCCCTATCCTCTCCATGGTTTGGGTCGCATGGCCACACTCGCACTGCTGATGTAAAGTATCTCTATGTGTAGCTATGTGTCTCTATGTATCTCTATGGGTCTCTATGTATCTCTATGTGTCTCTATGTATCTCTATGTATCTCTGTGTCTCTATGTGTCTCTATGTATCTCTGTGTCTCTATGTGTCTCTATGTATCTCTATGGGTGGCTATGTGTCTCTATGTATATCTATGTGTCTATATGTACCTCTATGTGTAGCTATGGATTTACTATGTATGTTGAACTTCTTTCGCACCCTACGTAGCTCAATCGTGCCAATAGTTTGGTTGCATGGCCACAACCGCACCGCTGAGGCTGCTGGGTCTATCATGTTCCAATCACGAAGGAGGTGCGGTGCAGCATCGGCCTGCTGCTGTCGATGCTCCGATGCGGTTGATGGGACCACCGGTGTCTTCGAGGAGGAGGAGGGAGGAATGTGAACGCCACGAGGAGAAAGAGTGACTTTGATTGGGTCTCGTGTAAGTAGGCGGTGCCATGGTGGCGAGATGTTAACTACCTCGCCTGGTATGCAGTAGGTGTGTGGGTTCGATGATTCGATCTTGACGCAGACGCCTGCTGCTGTGTATTTTTTTAGTTTGCGTGTCTTCCCCCCCGCCCTCGTGGTTGCGTGGATTTTTCTCCGTGTCCTCCGGTTTTTCCCCTCCACATTTACAATATTTTTTGTTGCTGTAAATTTGCACGTCATAAGCCACTTCGCTGAGCTATCATTTCTCGCCAGGTCGCTTCTGATAATAAACTTCAATTTATTTTTTTTAAAATCAACGGTTTTATTAACAACTTCGTTTAACTCACCCCCGAGAAGTACGTCAATGGTGCAGCGCCTGCTCCCACATCAACGCTTACTTGAATTAATTGATTACTTTATAAATTAATCTTCAATGTACTACTTTTGTTTGTGTGGAGTGAGGGTGCCCGTAACTCGTCGACACGGAGCAGGCGCGCCCGAGACGTCACGTGGCGCGCGAGACGTCACGTGGCGCGCGAGACGTCACGTGGTCCCTGAGACGTCACATGGTGCCCGAGACGTCACGTGGCGCCTGCTTCTTGGGCGAGGCGGTTCGCGAGTTTAGGGACCGCGGCGTTTTTTGACCTACACAAATATATATAAATAATAAGGCGCACGCATTGTCACCGGATCTGAGCACGTGTGCAAAATGTGGAATTGATTGGACAACGGGAAATCGACTAAATTTTGATTACAAGATTTGACCACGACAAACACGAGTGAAGTGAAATAATAAAACCGTTGAAAAAAAATTATCTACACAGCTCAGTGGGCCTGACCTGGTAGAATGAATAGTTTTTAGTGTAAAGTAACCCTTGCCTCCGCCTGCATGGCCGAGCCGTCTCGCTCCGTGCCAGCGTGACGCGCACACTCACAACCCACGCCGTGAGAGAGGCGACTTCTAGACTTCACATCGAGATTGACTTCGATTTAAAGCTTTCGTGACTGCAGGGATTCATATTCTCGGTTCTTTCGGTAAAGTCGTGTAGAAGGGAAATAATAAATAAAAACGCCACTTTTTTCAAAAAAATTCTTGTTGTGGTTTTCACGTCCGATGATGATTGCTTGTGTTGCAGTCCAAAGGTCGTGAGAATTGTATCGTTTTATTTTTATTACTTTATTATTTCCCTTCTACGTGACTTCACCGAAAGCACCAATAATCGAGATTGACTTCGTGGTTGTCACGCGTTTTTTGCTGCTGCGGCTGCTGCTACAGGGTGACACTTTGCATCCCGTGCCCTGCTCGTCGAGTAATCGGAACGCGTGTCCCGCGCGCGGCTCCGCGTGTCCGGACCGGGGGATTCCGCCTTTGCGTGGCGGCTGCGGTCAACGTGGACAAGGCACCCATCTCTCTCCTCTCTCTCTCCTCGCCCGCTGACAACCGTTCAGACGCCCCCCCTCCCCCCCGGGTGCATTATGCATGAAGCGCTTGGCAGGGGGAGCCCCAGGATCGTGAATTGCTTCGGCTGCTCGCTCGCTCGTCCTCTCGCGCCTGCGCAGTGGCCTCGCCTGACTCGCGGGGATCTTTAAACGATCTGTGGGGTCGTCACCCCCACCGCCCCCCCTCCCCGTGACTCCCACGTGGCATTTCCGTGGCCTCGAGGCCACCTCGGTGAAGAGTTCGGGCTCGGAGCCCCGCGCGGCTGATTCTCTCCGCTGCTCACCGATCGATATCTTTATTCGTTCATCCATTCGGGTGGAGACGTTTCCTTGTTCACCTCCACATGTGCAGGAACATCTACCGGCAATTGTCACAACAACATCAACAACATTCTCTTTGACAAAACGGAAGCTATTGATGGGTTTTTTTTCAGAAAGCGTGATCTCATGTGGAGGGCGTGGCAAACACCGATAAATGCAGATAACTTCTCAGCGGCCACCGCTTCACTGCCATCTGCGAGTCGGAAATATCCCCTCGCCGTTGAGTGAAGAACGCCTGCGAGTGCGTCCGTAGCGGGGCACGTTCAGGCCGCCGCCGTCTGTGAACTCCGCGAAACGTGGCCAGGGATCCCTCACGGGAGTGCTGGGGGGGGGGGGCGCAGGGCCACACACGAAGGGGGGGGGGCGGGAAATCCGATGAGCCACGAAGCCCTTTTACACAGACACCGTCCACCTCGCGAGGGGGGGGGGTCGAGGGCGCCTCCTCCACGCGAGGCGCGGGAGGGAGGTAGGGAGGGAGGAGAAGTTGGAGGGTCTCGTGTGGCCCCCCCTCCCGCCGCCGCGCTCTGCACGAGTGGGCGCCCCCCCCCCCCCGGGGCGTGCTGGGTGCAAGGGGAGTGAAAGAGGGTCGGGGATTGTCTGCCTCTCGTCGTTCACGTATTTGTGGCGAGAGAATCGACAGCCGGAGAATGCTGCAAACCGCCAGGGCGGTTGGGGTGTGTTTGTAACGCGTGCGTGTGTGTGTGGTGTGTGCGTGTGTGTGTGCGTGGTGTGCGTGGTGTGCGTGTGTGAGCGTGTGTGTGCGTGTGTGAGCGTGTGTGCGCGTGTGTGCGTGTATGCGTGGGGTGCGTGTGAGCGTGTGTGTGCGTGTGTGCGTGTGTGTGTGCGTGTGTGTGCGTTTGTAACGCGTGATGTGTGTGCGTGTGTGCGTGTGTGAGCGTGTGTGCGTGGTGTGCGTGTGAGCGTGTGTGTGCGTGTGTGCGTGTGTGTGTGCGTGTGTGTGCGTTTGTAACGCGTGATGTGTGTGCGTGTGTGCGTGTGTGCGCGTGTGCACGTGTGTGTGTGTGGTGTGTGTGTGCGTGGTGTGCGTGTGTGAGCGTGTGTGTGCGTGTGTGAGCGTGTGTGTGTGTGCGTGTGTGTGCTTGTGTGTGCGTATGTGTGCGTGGTATGCGTGTGAGCGTGTGTGTGTGCGTGTGTGTGCGTGTGTGTGCGTTTGTAACACGTGATGTGTGTGCGTGGTGTGCGTGTGTGCGTGGTGTGCGTGTGTGCGCGTGTGCACGTGTGTGTGTGTGGTGTGTGTGTGCGTGTGCGTGGTGTGCGTGTGTGAGCGTGTGTGTGCGTGTGTGAGCGTGTGTGTGTGTGTGCGTGTGTGTGCGTATGTGTGCGTGGTGTGCGTGTGAGCGTGTGTGTGTGCGTGTGTGTGCGTTTGTAACGCGTGATGTGTGTGTGCGGGGGGTGCGTGTGCGCATGTGTGTGGTGTGCGTGTGTGCGCGTGTGCGCGTGCGTGTGTGCGTGTGTGCGCGTGTGTGCGTGTGTGTGCGTGTGTGCATGTGTGTGCGTGTGCATTTACAGGTGGCAGGAAGAGGAATGCAGCGTCAAAGGCATTTCTGAAGCCGCTGGGGTCATAATTGCATGGATTCGCCGCTGTCTTATCAGCCATCGCATCTATCTGTCAGCGCGCGTGTCTGTCACTCCGTGCCTCTGTCAGTCACTCTGCGTGTCAGTCACTCAGTGCCCGTATGTCAGTCACTCCGTGTGTCAGTCACTCCGTGCCTCTGTCAGTCACTCCGTATGCCTGCCAGTCGCTCCGCGCGTCCGTTAGCCACTCGGCACATCAGCCAGTCGCTCCGTGCGCCCGTCAGCCCGCGCGATGTGGGCGAGCGGTAGTCGCCCGCTGCGAATCTCGGCTTCTTGCTGCGGCTCGTGTCTTTTCACAGCCGGGCGGGCACCGACCCCCCCCCCCGATCGCGCCTATCTCTGAAGGGAGAGCGCGGAAAACCGCGCCACGCGGGGTTGAAGATGAGAGGCCGGTGACGCGTGGCTGCAGAGTTGAGCTGTCCGCCCACGCACACAGCCGCCGTGCTGCTGCCGATGCTGCTGCTGCTGCTGCACTGAGCTCATTATAAAACTCGGCGAGAGCGCGGTTTCTCCCACAGCTTATTGTTTAATAAGGCTGGAGCGGCAGCGGCGTTATTTCGTAAAGGCAGCGTGGCCCACTTTGCGAAATGGGAACGGCGGAATGGATGTTTCGAGCAGACGTCGTGTCGAGAGGGGCTTCTCAGCGATGCAACCACGTGGCTTCAAGTCGGCAGATAAACCCTGACCGGCGCTGGAATTTCAACAACAAACAACCACTCGCGTTTTCTCCACGCCCCACGCAACCACGACTCCCCGTTGCTGTCGAGGGGGCCCCAGTGTCGACGGGGCCCACGTGCCCCGCCTGCCCGCTTCCTGTGCGTGCTACCGCGCGTATCATCTGCGCTCGCCTCTGCTTCTGCTCAATACAAAACCGTCCCCCTCCCTCCCTCCCTTCTCCGCCTCCTCCTCCTCGCGAAATGCTGAGGCTTGAAATGAAAGTATTTGGAGTGGGCTCCTGGGTCTCGCCGTGCCCGGCTGTGTGCGCGAGAGAGCGCGGCCCGTAGCCCGCGCGGCCGAGCAGGAGGCGGCTATAGATTTATTGAGCCGCCCGCTCCGTGTGTCTCACGGAAAAAAAAGCAATTAAAAAGGTATAATTTGAAATGTGAAACAAAGGATTAAGGCTTTGCCTTGCGCTACGACCTGAATTACTGGACACCGCAGCCCTCTCACGCTCTCGATTCCCGTGCCCCCCCCCCACGCCTGCCTCCCGCTCTCAGTGCTCACACGGGCTAAAGCACTAATTGTCTTCACGCTCATTATTTAATGCTGTCGGGCAATCGCGTTGACGATTACGAGGCGTGCGAGAAGAAGAATACGAAGGGTACAATTGTGAGATTCTGAGAATGGAGCGCCCTATTGTGCGAGCCGACTCAGGGCCCATAATCAGGGATGCGCGCGCGGGTAGCGCACGAATTGCGTGGACTCTTCAAGGCCGAGGTCTCCATGACCTCCCCCCGCCTCCCAGGACTCCGTAGCTCTGCGCAGTCTCTATCTGCCGCTTGATTAAACTCGCGTCGGATTGACGCGTCACTCTGCTCGGGGGCGCGAATTGGCCGACGGTAAAACTCGCTGTGGCGCGAGCGACATCATCATCAGAAGCTGGGGCAGGGTCGAGACTCGAATGGGCGATGGACATGGCTTGCCAGGTGCTGTAGGCTGCGTGATGTGATTCTTAGGGTTCTCCAGTTTCCTTCACCCCCCCCACGACACGAAGTTAACGTCTCGTTAGGTAACCGAATTGTACAAACAAAGCAATGCAGGAAGCTTTTGAAGAGGAGCCTTGAGATTGAGTTTTTTTCTTTTTTTCCGGGTAATTCATTCGGATTGTTGTTGTCATTGTAATCATGAACACGTGACACGAGGGCGATCTCAGGCATGACTGCAGCGTGGCACCACCGAGACGATTAGACTCATCATCCCCCCTCCTCACTCTCCTCCTCATCCTGCTGCTGCTTGCTTGCTCCTGCATCTTGGAATTTCAAGTGGTGGTGCCCAAAGCCATTTCACCTGCGCGGCGCGGCGCTAATGGTGGCCGTGCGAGCGAGAGGCGAGCAGAGAGCATCGGCCTTGCTCGAAGGGATTCACGAATCAATCTCCTCGGCGCAAGCGTCGCCGTAAATCCACGCAGACGCCACTCAGCCACGCGGCCGGCGTCTCGGCCCCGCGTCTCACCGGCGGGCTCCTGTCGAGAGCGCTAATGAGTCTAAATCGGACTCGGTGCTCGCTGTCAGCCGCCGCGGTGTCTCCCCTGCCGCGTTCGTCTCTGCCGAGCCTGAGTTCGCGTCTGGCCCAGGGCGGCTGGCTATATGCGTGTACGTTTGTCGAATCTACATTTTGACTTAAAACGTTCGCGACTGACTGCAGGGATTCATATTCTTTGGTTGTTTCAGTAAAGTCACGTAGATAGAAAAATAATAATAAAGTGAATTAAAAAATATTGTATTTTATTTTTGTATTCACTTTATTTTCTATCTACTTGACTTTAACGAAAGAACCATATAATTTGTCGAATCTGTTCCTGTTGGAGGGCGACCGGAGGCAGTCGCTCTCCAACAACGACTGAGGGCAGAGGAGCGACGCTCACGACAAACGAGCGGAGCGGATAAAGTGCAGCAAGTTGGCACAGTCGGGGGGTACAGCTGGTGGTGTATCTACCAGTCATCTCAGTCAGCAAACCCATGGCACTACCTGTGTCTGTCCCGTGACCTCCTCCTGCACCTAGCCTGGCACAGTAGGGGGTACACAGCTGGTGGTGCATCTGTAATGTAGTAACTTGGCGGGAGACGACCTTACGGGTAGCACACTCTTTATTTACACCAACTTATATTACACGGGTGGCTAATCTGCAGCCTAACCCACGGGGTTCCCCTGGCTACACCCACACGGGCTCTTACGCCCCGTAGCTTCTCGGAACCCACCCGGCTGGGGTGTCCGTCTCGACTCTGGGTCCCACAGCCTCGTCCCACATGGACGTCAGACCACGGGTCCCACAGTCTCGCCTCCGAGCCACACAGGGTCCCGGCCCTTACAAGGACAGCGGAACTAGGGGTCTCAGGGCCCTACCTCTTCAACTCCGTCTTCGATCTTCCACTGGTTAACAACTCCCCGAGTGCTCCCGCGCGTCCCCCTTTATAGTCCCTCATGCGGACGTCGCTGAGAGCACCCACCCCAGTTGACCAATCACCGCGCGCTGCCCACGATCCTATTTCCCACCTTGTGTCAGCGCGCACAACCACGCACCCCGCGCCACCCCGTGATCTCTCACTGTCGGCGCGCTTCAACACCACCACTACATCACCCCCTACCACATAGCTCGCAGCCGACCCGGCTGCTATAAAAACATTTTATTACCCCCCCCCCCCGTGTGTGCCCCGTAACACAAACAACAATCACCACAACACAACACAACAATAACTCCGCCATCCGCAAGAATCAGAACATGGCACCGCAACAACAAGGACAATATGTACAACGCGGCGAGCGACAACGATAAATGTGTATGCAAAAAAAAAAGACTCGTGCAGCGTCCCTTCATTTCCGAGCACCCCATGAAAAGTGTCGTGTCTTAGCACGAGTCCGCCTGGCCGGTCCGTCGTACGGCACCAGACGCGGTTGACCGTCCGGTGGTGCCGGCAGTCCAGGAAGGCACGGGGCAGGCATCGGAGATCCGCGCGTGCCTCGGGGTTCCGGTTCACGACGGTCAACAGCCGTCAAGTCCGAGACACCTGGGAGTGGGTCAGGCGGAGACACGTGAGGATCAGACTGCGACACATCCCTCCCCGAGTCGACGGCCACATCACACGCTCGGTCGTTACAGCACAAAGGAGGGTCATGCGGTGCCGCGAAGGGTTTCAGCCGGGAGGGGTGTACGTACCAACGGCGTTTTTCCCATTTAATCTGGATACTCTGGGGTCGTGCAATACGCACGATTTCCACGGGTCCCCTCCATGGTCTCAACAATTTAGGGGACGTAGCCAACGATGCATGTGGGCAGTGCAGCCAGGCCTTATCGCCTGGTTTCCAATCATGCGTATACACCTTTCGTGCATGCAATCTTTCGTTAGCGACCTGGCGAGACCTTGAATTCAACCTCGCAGCCTCTCGCGCTTCAGCCAGTTTGGCGATATTAAATTTGATGTGGTCGGCCAATTTAGATTTTGCACGTGGCTGGGAAATCCCCAGTTGGGCATCCATGGCCGGATCGGCCTCCCGGCCATACATGAGAAAAAATGGGGAAAACCCCGTCGCCGCATGGGGGGCCATTCGATAGGCCGCGAGTACCCCAGGTACCTGTAAGTCCCAATCAACCTGATCGTTGCAGACCTGTTGGCACAGCATAGAAGTAATCGTCCTGTTTAGACGTTCAACCATTCCATCAGTCTGCGGGTGGTACGGGGAGGTACGCACTTTCTTCGTACCCAACAGGTCGCACACCTCGCGCAACAAAACGCTCGAAAAATTCTTTCCTTGGTCCGTCAGCAAGCGTTCGGGGGCGCCTTTGTCCAAAACATAGCCCTGGACAAAGGCGTCCGCCACTGCCGCAGCCGACTGGTTGGCGAGTGGCCACGCCATGGGCCATCGGGTGAAGTATTCGACGCCAACCAGCAGGTACTTGTTACCCCTAGGTGTAGTGGGAAAGGGCCCCAAGATATCGAGCGCAACCAGTTCGTTCGTGCGCGAAACCTGAATGGATTGTAGCGGTGGATTAGCCGCTATTTGTGGCGGTTTTCTTTGAGCACACCCCACACATCCCTTGAGGATGTTTGCCACGTCGCTCCCCATACCCGGCCAATAGTAGTCCCGTTGGAGTAGGGCGAGCGTTTTGTGAAATCCCAAATGCATGAGTCGTTCGTGAGCAGCCAGAACGACCCTACCCCGCATAGCAGATGGAACAACGAGCGTATGACGCCGGGACATATTGTCCCACTTCATCAGGAGGCCCTGTCTGACCACCCAGGAACCGACCCGCGTCTCCCCCCCCCCGGGAGCCTCTGCCTTCCGACGCAACGTGAGTAGGGAACTGTCGGCCATTTGGAGACGGCCCCACTCGATAAGAGGCAACGCGAGTAACGAGTCCCCGCCCGTGGGAGCGGCGGGCGCGTCGACCCCGGGAGCGTCAGTGGCGGCGAGCAAAACTTCCACGGGGACGGTGACAGGGGGTTTACACCGCGCCGATCCCAGAAGACATGCGCATTCCGAGCGAGGCGACAACCGCGACAAGGCATCCGCATTCGAGTGCCGCAATCCCTTACGGTAAATCGTCGTGAATTGGTAGTCTTGGAGGACCTCCAGCCATCGGGACAATTGGCCGGAGGGTTGCGCCACCCGCATCGCGTATTGGAGAGCCGCGTGGTCCGTTCGAACAGTAAAATGACGGCCGTAGAGATACGGCCTGAATTGCTGTATAAAAAAAACGATCGCTAGCAATTCACGACGTGTTACACAGTAGCGTTGTTCCGCAGGCGACAAAACTCTGCTACCGTAGGGGACCACCCGTTCGACCCCCCCAACCACCTGTGAGAGCACTCCCCCGATACCCGTGTTACTGGCATCCATGTCAAGCAGGAACGGTTGCGTGAAATCGGGGTAATACAAGGGAGGAGCCCGCACCAAGCCGTCCCGAAGGGAGCAGAACGCCGCCTCCTCTTCCGGCCCCCAGTGAAACCTTACCCCTTTAGCCGTCAAAGCGTGTAGGGGCCTGGCTATGGTGGCAAAATGTTCGACAAAACGGCGGTAGTAGGAGGCGAATCCTATGAAGCTGCAGACTTCAGTGACTGAGGTTGGCGTTGGCCACGAGCTGACGCAGTGCGTCTTAGCAGGGTCTGTAGAGATCCCTGAACGGCCAACGATATGCCCCAAGTACCTGACCGATTCCCGAAGCAGGTGACATTTAGCCGGTTTAAATTTTTATTTAGCAGAACGCATCCTGAGGAACACCCCTCTCAATCGCTGGAGGTGCTCCTCGAAAGTCCGGCTGAAAACGATGATATCATCGAGGTAAATCAAACAGGTGTCCCATTGGAGTCCTGACAAAACCAATTCCATGAGCCTCTGGAACGTGGCGGGAGCGGAATGTAAGCCCATGGGCAATCGATTGAATTCAAATAGGCCTCCTGGTGTCCGGAAAGCGGTCTTTGGTTTCGATTCCTCATCGAGGGGCAATTGCCAAAATCCCGAAAGCAGGTCAAGCGTCGAAAAAAACTGTGCTCCCGCCAAGGCATCCAGCGACTCATCCATCCTGGGGAGTGGATACGCGTCGGCCATCGAGATTTTATTTAGGCGGCGGAAATCCACACAAAACCGCAAGGACCCGTCCTGTTTTTTAACAAGGACGATGGAAGCACCCCACGGACTGGAAGAGGGCGAAATGATGTCGGCAGCCAACATGTCATTAACAGCCGACTGCACATGCTCCTTCTCGGCTGGGCTGAGCCAGAAGGGATTCTGCCGAATAGGGGCCGCGTCACCCATCGCTATGTGGTGGCGCAACAGGTCCGTGCAGCCAATATCGTACTTGTGTCTGCTAAACACGTCAGCGAATTCGAGTAGCAGGCCCCTCAACGCTCCCAACTGCACACTAGACAAGTTACTAGACCCAGCACACAACGAGTCCAACCATTCTGTCCCCTCCTCCAATGGAGGATGCGTATCGAGGCTAGAATCCGCATGTGCAACGAGCTGTTCATCGACGGGTAGCGGCGCCGCGTGAGCCAGCACCGTGCCCTGTGTAATTACAGCTGGCCGCGATCCCGTATTCAGAACCATAACGAACGGATCCCTGTCCACCCGCACCATGGTCTGAGCTACCGCTAAGTCGAGGCCCCCAACAGCTCTGTTTGACGGCCCCAACAGAACACCTTGTTCCCCCGTATCCACCCCGAGGGGTTTTCGCAATCGAAGGGGTACCAACATTTGCGATCCCGGGGGCACCCGCACAGTCTGAGTTGCCAACGCCTGAACCGTAGCACAAACCGTGCGTATTTTGGTAGGACTCGTTAAAAATGCAACCCGCCGACCCGATGGAAATAGTCGCCCGAATCTGTCCGATGATTCCCAAAGAACCCCCGTTTGCCGCGTAAAACGGTACGTCCACCGTAAGAAGGGGGCGACTTTTGGACGGGGAGGATGTTATAAATAAGGTCCGAAATGATAGTGGCCGACGCACCCGTGTCCACCAGCACCCGGACCTCAACCCCGTCAATAAAACCCGTTACTACGGACGACCCGGCCGACGCAGCCACTATCCTGTGGGCCAACTCGGACCATTCGACTGCTCCCGGGCCGTGTACGAACCCCCCTCGCCGAACCGAATCCCCGGTACCCATACGCGGTCCCCCCACCGCAAAGCGGCGACCCGAGTGTGCCGTGTATGTGGACCGAGCGTGTGGGGTGCCGCGACTTGCCGGGGTTAGCTGGGACGACTTGGGGCCTTGGTTGTCGTCCGGACGTGGTCCCGTGGTGCGTTGACGCGGAGCCCGGCAGCCGGACGCGACGTGACCCCGAAGGCCGCAGTTGTAACACATGACGAGGGACGTCGTAGGTTTCGGTTGCTCCAGCTTGCGGGACGATCGTATGGGCGAACGACCTCCCGATCTCCATTCCCCCGGTCTCGACACGTTGAAGGCCTCCTCCCGAGCCGTATCAGTCTGAGGCTCGGCGACCGTCACGGCAGGTGTCGCGATCCCCGCCGATGCACAGACGACTGCCCGCTTGCGCTTGAGGATCTCGTGTGCGTGGATACCTGTAGCAACCCCCAAGGAGCAGATGTCCATTTCGTCCGCCGTATTGATGGGGACTCCCAGGTCGTGAGCCAACGCCAGCAGCTGCTCTGTCACCATGGCGTCCTTCCCCTCTTTGTCCATGCGGGGAAAAGCGGCGTCCGCCAGGGAAAGCAGCGCCGTGCGATAGGCGAGCGTAGTTTCTCCAACCATCTTACGCCGTTCGTAGAACTGGTGGCGACAGGTCGAGGGCGGTCCGAACACCTTAGCCATGAGATGTAGCGCGGCCTGGAGCGTTGAGCGGGACGACCTCGGGGCGGATGTGAAGGCCGCAAGTGCGTCGTCGTCGAGCATCGCCGGCAGCGCGCGTAGGGCAGTGGTGTCGGACCAGCCCGACATCTCTTGATGTGCGAGGAACCTTCGTTGGAAGGCCCCCCAGTCGCCCCCGTCTGCCTTGAACGCCGTCAGCGTGGGCAGTCTTTGTTGGAAGACCTGGTCGTCGTCCTCCGATGAATGCTTTTCCCGCGCGCCGCTGTGGTTGACGAAAATGTCGGCTCCGTCGGCAGGCGCATGGTGGAGAGTTTTGGCGCGCGCCGATGACGCGGGCTGTGTAGAGTGGAGGTCCCCGACCACGTGGTGTCCACGCTTCCCGCCAATCGATGGTGGACCCTCAAAAATGGCGCCAATTTCAAAACTTTCGGCGCGGAGCGCGTTCTGGCGGGATCCCTCCGGCCGCGCTCCCTCCTCCACCCTCGTAGTCGTCCTCCCGCCTGCTGAAACGGTGATTTCTGCCAAAATTGAAGCGGCGGCGAGCAGCAACTCCGCCAGGCGGGAGTGTGCATCCTGTAGGCTGGTGTCGGAGGCGAGCGGAGCGTCGGCCATCGCCGCGAAGTGCTGCATCGGCGGCAACTCTTCGTCCTCGCCTTCCGAGGCTTGTGGCTCCGGTACGTCGTCGTCTTCCCGATCTCGCTCGTGGGTACGGGTAGTCTCCCTAGTATCCATCCTTTTGAAGACAGGTTTACTTCTGACGCCAGTTGTAATGTAGTAACTTGGCGGGAGACGACCTTACGGGTAGCACACTCTTTATTTACACCAACTTATATTACACGGGTGGCTAATCTGCAGCCTAACCCACGGGGTTCCCCTGGCTACACCCACACGGGTTCTTACGCCCCGTAGCTTCTCGGAACCCACCCGGCTGGGGTGTCCGTCTCGACTCTGGGTCCCACAGCCTCGTCCCACATGGACGTCAGACCACGGGTCCCACAGTCTCGCCTCCGAGCCACACAGGGTCCCGGCCCTTACAAGGACAGCGGAACTAGGGGTCTCAGGGCCCTACCTCTTCAACTCCGTCTTCGATCTTCCACTGGTTAACAACTCCCCGAGTGCTCCCGCGCGTCCCCCTTTATAGTCCCTCATGCGGACGTCGCTGAGAGCACCCACCCCAGTTGACCAATCACCGCGCGCTGCCCACGATCCTATTTCCCACCTTGTGTCAGCGCGCACAACCACGCACCCCGCGCCGCCCGTGATCTCTCACTGTCGGTGCGCGTCAACACCACCACTACACATCTACCGGCCATCTCAGTCAGCCAAACCATGGCACCTGCTGGGTCTGTCCCGAGACCTCCTGTCAGCGAGCCTTCGACACTTCACGTGGCCTCAAAGTGCGCCTGCCTGGCACAGGCGCCATGGTGACCTCACCGTCACTTAGTGGCGAATGGCGGCTATTGGTATGTTGAACCTCTTTCGCACCGTACGTAGCCAACCGTGCTAATCGGAGGCGCGGGGGAAGGACAGCAAACTAAACACAACAACGAGCAGTTCTAGAGCAACGAGGCTGAACCGCGTGGTGTGGTGGCTACTGAGTGACGCCCACGTGGGTGCCCGATGAAGACGTCCCCGCACGCGCATGCACGGGGCCTGCTGGCTCCATGACCCATCGCGCCGCTGAGCAGAGAGAGCCCAAGCGGGGGGGGGGGGGGGGACACGAGCCGGGGACGTGGAGCGCTGTCACCCACGCAGAGCCGATGGCAATAAGCAAGGGGCGGCGAGGCAGCGCGGCGGTTCGGAGCCGCACCTGCGCTGTGAAGCTGAGCGCCTCTGAGTTCGCTTCGTGGCCACGGCTGACATCAGCGGCATCAGCACGAACGCGCACTCGGCAGGGACGCACGGGAAGGGCCTGCGGCAGGCGGTGGACTTATTGAGAGCCCCGGTAGATGGCGGGGTGATTCCCTCCCCCCCACCCCAACATCGAACGCATCTCGTCTGCCACGGCCGAGTGACTCTCTCATCTTGGATGCGACACCGCACGTGATATCCACATCCTGGCGAGCCCATGGTATAAATGGTCCAAATGTGTACTGATCTCCGTCTGTTCCATCTGCACGGCGTGGAGTGTTCTATGCAGCTCCCTCGCACGCACCTGCTTTCCCTCTGGTTACACCCTCACGTACAACACACCCATGAGCTGCCTGAACACATCTTAATATGCAGAGGACGGCAGAGCTCGGACCGGCTCGCCGCCTGGCCGCTTGCCGCTTTGTAATGGTCATCAGGGCGCGTGGTGGTAGCCCGGGGAAGCCCTCGCCGAGTCTCGCGACTCGGGAGGTGCCTGCCGCTCCACGAGACCAGCGACCTCAACGCGGCCACCCCGGGGGGTCCCGCGGGGCCCCCCAGGGCTGCGTCAACCACCCCCCTCCTCGCCTCCTCCCCGTGGTTGACGCGGGCGCCCCGAGGTGAGGATGATGGAGCGAGGCGCGTCGCCACCAGGAGGATTCCCATCGGGTTGCCATGGAGAGCCCCATCAGGGTGGGGGGGGGGGGGGGGTGCAGGTGGGGGGGGGGTGCTGTAAATTCACCGCCCCCCCACCTCCCCCACTCCGCACAAAACGCGCATCGCTGGCAAAATGCGAATGCCTCGCGAGCGCCCAATTACACGGAGGAGCAGGGCCCGTCAATCACTGACGGAGCATCCTCCACCTGCCCCCTCTCCACACCCCGCCCCCCCTCCCCGAGTTGAGGCGGGACCCCCCCCCACTCCCACCACGTCAACTGTGGTGGGGGTGGTGGGGGGCCCTCGCTCTCTCCCGCACTCTCTCCCTCGCCTCGCTCCCTCTACATCTCTCTCCATCTCTACCCCGCACCCCGACCTCTCTCCCCTCTCCTTCTCTGCCTCTCTCTCTCGCTCTTTTTTACGATCAGTGGAAACAAGAAGATGCTCGGTGTAGTCGGCACTTTGCTTCGTTCATTATTTCGTATTTTTTTTATCTTTGCTTTATGTAACCCCCCCCCCTCTCGCTCACTCTCTCGTTCACTCTCTCGCTCTCTCTCTCGCTCTCTCTCGTTCTGCACGCAGCCCTTCTCGCAGTCCAACGGCCTCCGACGGGTAGCTCATATCAGCATGCAGAGCTCTCCGTCATCTGCCACCGAGCACACGGCCTCCTCCATCGCCCACTGCTCCTTGAAGGCCGGCACGGCGTGGGTCAGCCGCCATGGCGGAACTCCAGCCACACCCTGGCACCGACCAGAGCGCGGAATATGCCCAGGCTGCTGGCCGGACATTTCCCCTCCAGGGCCACCTTCCTCGCCCTGTAAATGGCGAGCTTGGCGTTTCAGACGAGCACGTTGACCAGCCCCTGAAGATGTTGGGGTCCGTCGCCCTTTGGGTATCCAAAGATGAGGACCGTCGGGGAGAAGTGGAGGCTGAACCTTAGGTGGATGTTTCTAAGGACCTTGAACAGCGAGTCCAGGCTCTTGCACTCCACGTATTGGTGCGCCACCGTCTCTACTTTACCGCAGAACCGGCACTCCGGGGACGTATCGGTGAAGCGCGCCAGGGAGGCGTTGGTGGTGACGGTGCGTGGGCGATGCTCCAGCTGAGGTCACCGATGCGGTTGTACGTCGGGCTGGAGTAGAGTTGCCTCCAGCGAGGCCTCTCCGGAGAGATGCAGGGCAGGGCTTTGCTCCAGGCCTGGTCCTTGTGGCTCCTCACGGTGTCCTGTTGGTGAAACCGGACCATGCCCTCACCATCTCTCTATCCCTCATACCCCGCTCTCTCCCGCTCTCTCTATTTTTTTTTTTACGATCAGAGGAAACAAGAAGATGCTCGGTGTAGTCGGCACTTTGCTTCGTTCATCATTTCATTTTTTTTTATCTTTGCTTTATGTAACCCCCCCCCCTCTCTGCCCCCCTTCTCTCTCTACCCCCTCTCGCTCTCTCTCGCTCTCTCGCTCTTTGTCGCTCACTCTCTCCCTCACTCTCTCTTTCCCACGCGCTCTCCCACCCACTCTCTCCCGCGCTCTCTCCCCTGCTCTCTCCCTCGCTCTCTATCCCGCGCTCTCCCCCCCTCTGTCGCTCTCCTTGCTCCCCCTCCGCTTCGCGTGTCTGCATCGTCATCTCTGAGAGGCTTTAATCAGAAATCGCGCCGCTTCCCGTGCATAATTATCACTGCGAAGACATTAAGCAGGCCCGCATCTGCATAAGTAATCTCCCCGCCATATGCCGCTCGCCGGGATGTTTGTTTACTCGCCTTTACCGCCGATATAAGTGACCCCACAATTACCCCGCGGTGACCCCGCAATAACCCTGCAATTACACCGTTGTTACCCCGCGGTTACCCCGCGGTTACCCCGCGGTTACATCGCGGCTACCACAAAAGTCATCTCACCATCGCCCTGCGGTTACCTCGCAGTTACCCGCAGTTACCCAACACTGCTGAGTGCTTATATATTTTTTTTATATATGATCGTAGTGAGAGGCACGAAAGGTCACTCGCCTTAGAACAGAGGCAGGGCGACCTGGTGGTGAGGGTCACGACCCCGTGACTCCGCACCAGGGACGTGCGGTCAGGGGAGGCAGGGGAGGCAGAGCCTCACCTGACATACTCCAATGAAAATAGCTGTTACGAAAAGAAAAGAAAAATGATCAAATCAATAAATATAAAGATTGTTCCACTGATCTGTGTTATGATTGTAATTTCTGTACGATTCCAATCATTTTTATAGTCAAAATCGCCAAATTTGTGGAGCTCCGCTGCAAACACAGGAAGAGACGAGAGGTGAGGCAGCGACGAGCTCAGCCTCCCCTCTGATTGCGCAACCCCTCAGTAACTGGATGGAGCGCGGGCAATAAGCGCGTGCCTGTTACCATCTCAGTATGTCACCAATGTAATGTTTGTAGACCCCTTCATTTCATGTCCTCGCCTTCCATACTCCGGGTAACTTATTTCACGTGTGTGTATAAAGATATTTAGGCTCGCTGGTCTCGTCATGAAACTGCAATGGAAAAGCACCAGGGGAGGCAGAGATCGACACAAGCACTGCTCCCCCCCCTATGATCCGTTTGGAATTGATAAACGCTACCATACTGCCTCTACTTGATTATTGTGACATCGATATAAATCAGCCCCCAGTACTGTACTGAAGAAGCTTGACTCAATTCATCACTCAGCCTTAAGATTTGCATTGAACTGCCCATATAGGACCCACCACTGTGATCTCTACATTGGGTCAAACTTAACATCTCTTAATGTTCGACGGCTTGTGCACCAGATCTTATTTATTCACGCAGACTACCTGCTGGATCTCCTCTCTGTTTCGAAGAACAAATGTGACCTAAGGTCTTCGATCATTTACCAGCTTCACATTCCCTATTGCCGTACAAATACTGGAGGAAGGGCCTTTGCTATTGATGCCCCCAGGGTCTGGAATGCAATTGCCAATAAACTGCAACTTGAATCACTACCTCTGAGATCTTCACTCAAAACTGCTCTAGAGGAGTTGTACACCCCTAGCTGCCACTGCTATTAAGTGGCCTAAAATCAAATGTTTCGCTCCGGATGACCTTTGCAAAGTATGATCTTGAGTTTTGATTTAGTGTGCTGATCTTTAAAGGTGCATTGAAACATTTTGATGCTCCTACTATTGTTCCTGCGGTTGTGGAGTGACTAATGTAGCCAGCTATGGCTGCAGGGTTTGGTGGTACATGTTGTTTATGTCGTTTATTGTGAAATTTCGGTCACAGTTCCTATGATCACTGTTACATTGCTTTTATGGCTTTATTTTGGTGATTTCGAAAACGTTTTTTGGTTTGGCCATGTTTGTTTATTGTAGTACGGAGTTAAACTGATGGCTTTAATCTAAGTTGTCTTGTGGTTGTTTGACTTGCATCCCACTGGGATTATTGCACACAGCGTTGGTGTACGGTGCTTTTTTCTGGAAGATTTTTTTGCTGTCTTTTCCTGGATTTTCTGTTTGCGCATAGTCACACAGTCACTTTAAGATGTTTTCTTGTTCATGTTTGTTTGTTTGTTGCGGTTGCCCCCGATTCAAGAGCCGAATGGCTCACAGGGCTATACCTAATAAATGAAACTGAAAACATCTGCCTCACTGAGGGGGACGTGTCTAACACGCCCCCCTCAATGAGGACACGCCCCGCTCAGTGAGGACACGCCCCCTCAGTGTGTGAATCTGGCTCTGACACGAGCCAGTGCCTCCCCAGCCATTTACCTCACACCGCACGTCGCTGCTCCACATCCACGAGCCCCGGGGTCACCGAGTGAACGCGGTAGGCCGAGGTCGCCACCATCTTTATCGTCACCATCAGCAGCAGTATCATCGGCACCGTCAGAATAATCGACATCAACATAATTAGCAACATTATCATCAGCAGCAGCGACACCATCATCAGCGGCATCAGAATTATTATTCGTAGCATAATCATCAGCAGCAGCATCAACAGCACCATCATCATCAGTATCATCAGCATGATCATCACCATTGGCGCCACCACCATCATCATCAGCAGGGTGTATGTGTGCTAGGGAGGAGATCCCTGGCATTGTTGACAGAGCGCAACTCCCGCCGTTTCAACTCTGGTGGTGTCTCCACTCTGGTGTTGCGTGTCTTCGCCCCGATCTCGCGGACGTGCGTGTCTCATTTGTCAGCCCAACGGTTACAATCTATTTACCCAATAATGTAATTATATTTTAGAGGCCAATTACATGAATAATAATAATATTCATGGAATTACTGCTGAATTATGACCAGCGCTTAATTTCAGCCGGAATTGTCGGGGAAAATTGAATTATTTTGGCCAATTAACATCCACCTCACCTTACTTTCTCCCGATATTTTGCGTAAACATGTCCGTAGGATTATAGGAATGTAGGGAACAATGGTTGAGCATTATTGTGGATATGCGTGGTTGCGCCTGTACCTTTAATCAAACCTGCAAAAGACGACAACCCCAATGATAGCAACAATAATTGTGAATGCCGAAAAAAAGCAACAACCCCAAGACTCAAACGACAGCCCCCATATCCTTCCCCTCTACGCGTGACGTTGTCCTGTGCGGGCGACTTCACGGCGGCGGGGATGACCGGCGCCAGCCAATCTCCGCTTGTGACAACGGCGAGTTCCCACTGAGGCTCAACTCGACTTTGGTCCCTGGGTTCTAAACCCCTTTCAACACTGCTCCGTGCCCACCCCCACCCCCCCCTCTCTCTCTCAACACAGAGGGCCACGCGAGCCCCAGCCAAAGCCTCCCTCTCGGCCCACTTGGGAGCACGGCGACATCTGTCAGGCGGCCCACATTGCGCACGTTAAATTGTGCTGACAAACATTGCGGAGCGGGATGATGAATCTCGGACCCGGCGAAGCAGCTGCTTGGCTCCGACTCGGAGACGCCGCGAAAATCCCAAATCGTGCCTCGGTCGCTCCTGAAAAGGGCGGCCACCGGGGGACGAGGCTGTCGAGTGCGCAGGCAATGCAACTGCGCCGGAGGATCACGGGCCGGAGGGCCACCTGCACGGGGAGGGGGAGGTGGACGAAGTGGCCCCCCGTGTAATTAATGGCACGTGGGCCCATGCTGCCAAGCACGCTACGCCACTGGGCAGCAGCAATCAGTTCGGAGTAGGGGAGTCGGTGGCCTCAGCCTTTACCGATGACCTGGTGCGGCGTGTAAACACTCTACGTCGCTAATTCACTTGCCACACTTTTGGTGTGGCAAGTGAATGTCTTTATTGTGTAGCGGTAGTGTAGCGGTTAGCGCGCTGCGCTATGAACCTGGCGACCCGGGTTCGATTCCCGCTCACGGCCAACACCAGTGACGATTATCTGAACCGGTACTGGGCCTCCCCTAGGTCGACTCAGCCTGAAATGAGTACCTGCTGCGGTGTGTAAACATCGCCACTGGGGAGACAAAGGCGGTCGGGCGTGGTGCTGGCCACCCACCCCCTCGTGTACCGTTCCGGCCTTCATAGGTGCTCGCTAACAGCACTGTTAAGGCTATAGGGGGATCTTTGTTTTAACCGTATGTGTGTATGAGCGCGCGTGTGTGCAGTTGCTCATATATTACTGCACGAGTCTGTGCCTGTGTGCGTGTGCGTGTGGTAAGCAGCCTACATCAGGTTGCGGCGACCTGGCTGAGGTTCGCACAAACAAGGCGATCCGATAACGAATGGCGGAACCGTTTTAATTCGCCCGTAATTGGGCCGCTCTGCCCAGGGAGCCGCGGGGGTGGATGGGCAAGGGAGGGGAAGGTGTTTGGGGCTGAGGATCGGCTTCGATCGGCGTCTCGTGCTGCGTTTTCACGGTCATTAGAAAGCCCAGCCGCGCCGGGGAGGTTTATGATGCGCCCCGACCCTGCTCCCTGGCCCCGTGCTCAGTTTGTCATCTGATTTAGCCGTCAGGTGCGGGCAGCTTTATAATAATGTCAACAGCTTCACCCAGAGAACTCACGCCAAGTCGCAGAGCTCACGGACGGGATTCATGGCCGTGAGCGGGGACCCACATGGGCAGACGAGAGGGAAATCAAACACGCGCATAAGACCCCTGAAGTTCTGGAGGAAGCCATGGGGAAGGTCCGGCAAAGGCCCTGATCAACCACTGATCGCCTGTCTTGCAGTGACCTCTGACCTCACGTTTGTAAGGTGGAACTCCTGCACCTTTGAGCCGGCATTGGATCCCTTGGCGAAGTGGAAGCAAAAGTGGAACCCCAACAAGCGCGTCTCGGGCAGGAGGCTGCAGGTGACGGCGTCAAGTAGCTGCGCACACCGCGGATCAATGCGATGACTCAGTTAGGGGGGCCGCACACGCGCGTGGCCGTCAAGTTTGATGTGTGCGCAAAATTACCACTCGTGCAAATTCGGCTTCTATTTAATTTCGTACAATGTTACCTTGGCGGTGATTACATTTGAGTTGCCGTCCCTTGATGTCATTACCCGACTGCTCATCATCAACAACAACAATGACAGCCATCACCATCGTGATTCTGGGTTATCCTTGGCGCACTGTTCACAAACTGCATCCGAAATCGCAAATTTTCCACGGGTGGACGTGAAGTTCAAGTTGTACTGAGCGGGAGCGAATATTATAAAAAAATATATAATGTCGAGTATTTGACCACAGTCTATCAACTTTACGGCTGCGTTATTGCCAGATGTTGGGGTTGAATGCGATACTCTCACCCTGAAACTAATTAAATAACAGGATCTGTATGGTCTAATTGAATAACAGATCTGTATGGTTGAATTGAATAACATATCTGTCTAGTTTAATTGAATAACAGATATGTATGGTCTAATTGAATAACAAATCCGTATGGTCTAATTAAATAACAGATCTTAATGGTCGAATTGAATAATATATCTTTATTTTCTAATTGAATTACAGATCTGTAGGGTTTAATTGAATAACATATCTGTATGGTGTAATTGAATAACAGATCGGTTTTGTCTAATTGAATAACAGATTTGTATGGTCTAATTGAATAATAGATCTGTATGGTCTCTTTGAATAACCGATCTGTATGGTCTAATTGAATAACAGATCTGCATGGTCTACTTGAATAACAGATCTGCATGGTCTACTTGAATAACAGATCTGTCTAGTTTAATTGAATAACAAATCTGTATGGTCTAACCGGGATATTTAAACATCCGCGCTCGTACGTGTTTGGTTACTTGGTGTTGAGCTAGAATCAAATTAGTGTATAATACTTTCCTATTAATTGACGCGCGCGCGCGCGTGTGTGCAGAGCCTCCGTCCGCCGCACGAATCTTGGCAGAGGCGTCATGGTTACAACCCCATCCCTCGAGTCTCCTCCTCCTCGCTCTCTCCCAGCGAGGAATCTGGCCGCTCAAGTCCCTGCGTTCTGCGGGACGGGCTTGAATCTCCAGCAAGCGGTGCGAATATAAATCACTGGGGTATGTGTGTGTGTTGTGTGCGGGGAGCGGTAGTGTAGCGGATAGCGCGCTGTGCTACGAACCTGGCGACCCGAGTTCGTTCCCTGCTCACGAACAAAATCAGTGACGATTATCTGAACCGGTCCTGGGCCTCCCCTAGGTCGACTCAGCCTCAAATGAGTACCTGGTGCGATGTGTAAACATCGCCACTGGGGAGACAAAGGTGGCCGGGCGTGGTGCTGGCGACCCACCCCCTCGTGTGCCGTTCTGGCCTTCATAGGTGCTCGCTAACAGCACTTGCCCCCACAGTCTGTTACAGGTTACACGGGGGATCTGTGTGTTGTCTTTGTGTTGTCTTTGTGGTGTGTACGCGCGTGGCGTCGTTGTGTTGCTGTTTACGTGGTGGCGGTGGCACTGAGCGAGTTTGGCATCACCTGACGCAAACCTCGCGGCGCCTACGAAGAGTCGCATGTGCTGCCTGTAGCTGTGACGAGCCGGCTGCTGCAGGGCGCGTGCATGGGAGGTGCCCCCCCGTGGGATCGGTGGCTGTGGAAGTGGCCGCAGCTGCGTTCCAGGCACGGTCTGGCAAGTAGCTGCACAGTCGTGGGCCACGTGGCCACGCGCTGCAATTCCCATCGAGAAATTGGCAGAGGTCGTTTTACAATTTTAGCAAATTTGGATCACGACGCCGGCACACGGTGCTCTGTTCTTCGTCGACTAATGTCACGAGATCTTTCACGTCCGCTGCGAAGCAGACGGCGCGTGTGCTCCCTGCTCGTACTCGCGCCGCGGTAATAACCAGCGCGGCCTCCTGGGTTCGAACCGCGAACCTCTGCAGCAGCAAGAACAACAAGAAGCGGCGAATGCGCGACCGTTGCTGGGCCGCCACGACGACGCCACCGCGAGCACCCCACCAGAAATTACAAACACCTCGCCATGTCTCCGTCGGTCACCACACGCGCACACAATGGGGTTCTGCTCCCCTCTCCCTCCCCTTCCTCTCTCCCCCCCCTCCCTCTCCTCCCTCTTCTACCCCCTCTCTCCCTCCCCCTTTCCCTCCCCCCTCTCTACCCCCCTCTCCCCCTCCTCTCCCTCTCCCTCCCCCTCTCCCCCCCCTCTCCCTCCCCCCTCTCCCTCCCCCTCCCCCTCCCTCTCCTTCCCCCTCTCCCTCCCCCTCTCTTTCTCCCTCCTTTCCCCCCTCTCCCTCCCCCCTCTCCATCCCCCCTCTCCCCCTCCTCTCCCTCTCCCTCCCCCTCTCCCTCCCCCCTCTCCCTCCCCCTCCCTCTCCCTCCCCCCCTCTCCCTCCCCCTCCCCCTCTCCCTCCCCCTCTCTTTCTCCCTCCTTTCCCCCCCTCTCCCTCCCCCCTCTCCATCACCCCTCTCCCTCCCCCCCCTCACTCCCCCTCTCCCTCCCTTCCCCCCTCTCCCTCCCCCCTCTCCCTACCGCCTCTCCCTCCCCCTCTCTCTCCCCCTCTCATCAAGGCTCCCCGGGGGAACTGGGATGGGTTACGCGGCGCGTCACCGCCGTCTACGGATCCCGCGTCACCGCACTAAAGCGGTTGATTAATTAATCAATTAATTATCGTCCACGGCTGCAGGAGATTGTGGAGGAAGGGAACGAGGGGGGGAAGGCAGTCACAGAGATTTGCTTCATAATTGCGGCTGTCCGGGACGCTGTCTCGAGGCCCGACCGCTCACTCGGCTGTTTTGCCAATAATTTGATTGGGTTCGTGGCGCTCGATTCGGGGCTCGCCTCTCGTCACCGGCCGCGTTATTCACCCCCCTCCCCCCCCCCAAGCCGACGATCAAAATCCTCGAGGGTGGTTTTGTTTCGCTAACAGCACCCCCAGAAGATGCACAACCAGGGAGCCACTTATCTTCATCTTCTCCTCCCCCCCATCCTCCTCCTTCGCCCGTTAATTGCAGGGCGAGAGATGCTGGGGTAGGGCAACACGAAGGTGCACAGCTTCGTTGCAAGGCGTCGTGGCGGAGAGGAATTGGGGGGGGGGGGGTGTCTGGGGGGGGGTGTCTGGGGGGGTGGCTGGGGGGCTGGTGGGGGGGTGGCTGGTGGGGGGGGGCTGGTTGGGGGCTGGTGGCTGGGGGGGGGGTGTTCGTGGGTTAAAAGTGCGCGGCGTGATTTGTATTTTAATCTCGAGGCCTGCGCAGGGCGAGAGGGGGGCGTGGTGATGGTGGTGGTGGGGGTGGTGGTGGGGGTGGTAGTGGTGGTGGGGGGGCTGTTTTGCATTTCAAGAGCTCACAATCTGCTTGTGGCCAATGCACAAACCAACTCACACAACAAAGGCAAAGCCCTCCCCGCCCCCCGTACAGCCTCGACAGGCGGTAGGGGCAAGTGCTGTTAGCGAGCAGCATATATGAAGACCGGCACGGCACGCGGAGGGGGTGGGTGGCCAGCAACCACGCTCGGCCGCCTTTGTCTCCCCCAGTGGCGATGTTTACACACCGCACCAGGTACTCGTGTTGAGGCTGAGTCGATCTCGGGGGAAGCCCAGGGCCGATTCAGTTCACCGTCACTTGTGTCGGCCGAGCGGGAATCGAACTCGGGTCGCCGGGTTCATAGCGCAGCACGCTAACCGCTACACTATCACTCCCCACGCGACGCACACACACAGACATACACGCGACGCACACACAGACATACACACACACAGACATACACGCAACGCACACACACAGAGACACACACAGAGATGCAACGCGTTCATTTAGACGGCCAATGTCACAAAGACAAAGATCCCCCGCGTAGCCTCAACAGATTGTTGAGGGCAAGTGCTGTTAGCGAGCACCGATGAAGACCGGCACGGCATGCGAGCGGGTGGGCTCTCGTCTGTCTTTAATTACAGGCACGCGTGCGTGCACGCGTGCGTGTGCGTGCGTGTTTCCCTCCGGTGTAGCGGGGAGCGGTATCGCAGTGGTCAGCGTGCTGCGCCCTGAACCAGGCGACCGAGTCCGGGTGTCGGCCACCGATCCCCTCGCGCTCCGTTGCGGCCTTCACAAGTGCTGCTCGCCCACAGAACTTGCCCCCCACACCCCCAACAGTCTGTTGAGACTACACGGGGGGGGGGGGGGCTGAGGGGGGGGGGCTCTGTGCACCGTGCGTTTTCATCCGGCGACTCCAACCAACTCTCTAGCGCAGCCGCGGGCGACGGATGCGCCCGTGGGGATTCCGCTGCAGTCAGCGCCGGCGCCGCCTGTGGGCCCCCCCCGTGAGCCCCCCACCTCCACCCCTCCCCCGTGTGCCCCCCTTCCCAGCGCTACCCCCCCCCCCCGGCTGGAGTCACTGCACGCACGTGGGGGTGGGGGGGGTTACGGGGCCCCCGGTGCGATGCTGTGACCCCACGTGCCCCTGAGTGTCGTCCTCATAAACGGAAATGAGACCGACGACGAGGACGGCGGCGTGATGTAGAATAATAATAAATAAAGTGTCACACTTGGTGAGGCGTGCGCGTGTCTTCGTGATGGGGCCGTGTTGCTAAAATTGACGTCGGCGCCGTAAACGGTTTTAATGAGACGGCCAAGAGCCGTGCTTTATGGAGCCGGCGCTGGGACGTTCATCAATCAAGCGGCGCAGTAGGAGGGTGGCGGTTGTGGTGGCGGTAGTGGTGGTGGCGGTGGTGGTGGCGGTGGTGGTGGTGGCGGTGGCTGTGGTGGGAGCGGTAGTGGCGGTGGTGATGGTGGTAGCGGTGGTGGTGGTGTGGTGGTTGTGGTGGTGGCTGTGGTGGTGGTGGCTGTGGTGGTGGTGTGGTGGTGGTGGTGGTGGTGGCGGTGGTGGTGGTGGGGGCGGCAGGGTCGTGGTGATCGCACTGCGCCACGAACCCAGCGACCCAAGTTCGGTTCCCGCTGACCACAAGGCGCAGTTAGGATTTTTTCAATCGGTTATGGGCCTCCACTAGGTCAACTCAGCCGTAAGCGGGGAGACAAATGCGGCCGGGCGCTGGTGTTGACCACCCACCCCCCTCGCGTGCCGTGCCGGCCTTCAAAGGTGCTCGCTAACAGCACTTGCCCCAGCAATCTGTTGCAGGCGATACGGGGAATCTTTGTCTCCCCTACAAAGATTCACACACACACGCACAGGTGAGAACCAGAGAGCGAGAGTGCACGCGCTCGCGTGTGTGTGTGTGCGCGTGCGTGTGTGTGTCGGGTAAATGTCTCATGCCGCCTCTGGGTTTTTATCTCTTGTCCTGGACTTACGAGGGTGGAGCGTGCGAGTGGCTTTTTAAAGCGCGCCGCGCACTTTCTGCCGCGTGCTCCGCGCGCGCAATCGCCAGGGAATGCTTTTAAATGCCACCGTGATGATGAAAGGGACGGTGACATCAAAGGAGGGGGACGGCGAGGTGCGGAGGGGGCGCGTTTGTGAGGATCAGTGACTGGGCATCGATCCTCCAGGCGTCGGCTTCTCGCGTTCAGCCGCCGCGATCACACAGATGAGTCGTGAGCGCCGCGTTCATATTTTTGTTAAACCGGCATCCGTTTTGTCAAAACCGGCATCCAATTATAGCCGTGCAATTCTGAGGTTGAGTTCATCACACCGCCACCTTCAAATGTGTCATCGTCGTCGCCATTGTCGTCATCACCAGCCACGATCGCCCCAAAAAAACCGTCGCCATCTCGCGGGGTCGCGCAACGCGGCGATCCATCTCCGCATGCCCCTTCTGCAGCAGAGTGGACGTCCTTTTGTCGCCACTCCGTCGCCAGTCTTGGCCACGGGTCCTCCTTCCTTCGGAAAGACGCGCGCGGAATCCGTTCTCGATCATTCGCATAGCCCGTCATCGATCCACCGCTGGAAGGAGGCTTCGCATCGCGGAATGGCAGTCGCAGGGGGTTGTTTGACCACGCTGCACCCCCGCTGCACCCACGCTGCATCAACGCCGGTCACTTGCGGGTTTGTTAAGCAAGGGGATGGCTCACGAGTGGCTCTGAAATCACTCGCCGCTGATGTTGGCCGTGGCCGGGAATCGAACTCGGCTCACTTGAGTCCATAACGCAACCCTCCAAACACTCGGCCGCGCGCAGCGGTTCATTAATTATTCACAGGCCGTGAAACGACCAAAAAAACCAACAACAACCACGCTTCACTATTTTACGCACTAAACCCGTGAATGACGGATTTGGGTAGCGGCGCGATGGGTCCCTGGGTCCCCGGGACCCTCGGGGACCCCCGTGGTTCATTAGGGCCCCGTGGTGCCCCCCCCCTTCCCCAACAACACCATCCGCGCGGCACAAATCGCTCGCCATCGACCACCGGCATCGATCGCAAGGGCACTTTCAAAAAAAAATACCGGACTGGGTCAAATCATCGCTCCATTCTAAACAGCCGCGCTCGCCAGTTAACGCCGTGTCCGTGTTTATGTCGCCTGCCCCCGGGGAGTGGGAGATGACATGAAGGCGAGCCATGTGCCCGGGGGGTGGGGGGGGGGGTGTGAAGGTAGAGACGAGATGAGGTGGGGGGGGGGGGTTCAGCTCTGGTTGAGTCGTGTGCGGAGTGAGGAATCCTCCTCCCCAGTTTAACACGTGCGGTTTCGCGACCAATATTTTCCATTGATTATGGATCCTTCTCCTCCTCCTCCCCACTGCTGTCATGCCGAACACAGCCACTGTCTTGAACTTCTTTCGCACCGTGCTAATTGGAAGTGAACCTTGTCGCCAGCCCCAGCCCCCGGGCGCGATGTGTAACTTGTGCGACTCAAACCGAGCAATAGTCACGAGACTGAGAGGGGCTCTCCTGGCTGAACAAGCCGAATAAATAAAAAACAATCACACATTTCTCACGGGATATGTTTCCGCTCACTGGCAGGATGGAGCACGCACGTGGCTTGTGCCCACGGATATAGCGAGAGGTTTGCTGAACTTCTTTCGTACTCTACGTAGCCAGCCCTGCCAATCGGAGATGCGGTGCACTGGATGCGATGTGCTGGGTGTGTATTTATTTATTTTCAGGGTTGTCGACCTGAAATCAGAGACCCTGCCTAGCTCGCATCCTATACACACGCGTATCGTGTCCTATATACGCGTCTCATTGCTGCGCAGCTGCACGCGATAATAAAGCAATGACTGTAAATCCTGGCGGTCTAAAGCGAGGCGCTGTGCAGTGTGCACACAGCTCCATGCTGGCATGCGACAGGCAAGGCATGTCGGGAAAGACTGAGACCATGTTTGTAATGATTGCTCTGCTTGTTTAGTCAGGGAAGCATCACCGAGTCTCAAGACTCTTTTTCAAGGAGGGTCCAGCCCAAGTTTTGTTGCAGCAGAGGAGGGGGGGGGGCGATGTTGCTGCTCCCCTTTGTGTGTGATCCCAATTGAGTGATTCGCAGGTAATGTGTTCGCAATGGGATGTTTTGGCCAATACCGGTCACATCGCACGTAATGCGTTTTTAGCTTCGGGAGGAAACTGGAGAACCCGTCGGAAGCTCGTGTCAGAGCAGCTGTAGGACACGCGCACTCTGTACAGAGATGCGCCCGGAGAGTCGGAGCCAGGCGCGTGCTTCTGTGTGGCACGACTGTCGCCACTGCGCGACCCTCCAGCCCACGGTGCCTCGAAGCCCCCCACTCCGAGGAGCAGCGGCAGTAGTCGCGGCGCTGCTGCTGCTGTTGCTGTTGTTGTTACTCGGCGGTGGTTGAGTAGCGGATGAGCGACCGATGTGAGAGAAGGGCCGACGCCTCGTAAATCTTAACATCAGCTCCTGGCTCATCGTCATGGTCAGAATGCTTTGTTCAATTCACTGCTGGATAGAGGCATCTCCACCCAACACGTTCTGATTACAGAGAACCTCCAGGGCCCTCCCGAGCGACACTCCTTTTCTCTGAATCAAAGCTCCCCCCCCCCCACCCGCATCTCATCCCAAATCGCTCGCCGACAAAGTCGCCGGATAAAATAACGGCGCGTGATGCTCAGCGGCTGATTTACGCCATGACCTCCTCGAGTATTGACATTTATGGTGCTCCGTAAGCAGGCGGAATGATGACAAAATTCCGCGCAAACTAATTCCGAGCGCGGCGCAATATCGCGCAGCCGTCACCCCCCTCCCGTTCCGGCGTCCGCGTCGACGGAGACTCGAGCCCGAGGCAAATGCAGACTCGGTAAAAAAAAAACTCACACACATCAAAAGGTCATTCTGTGAAGGTGGACACGTCCCCTGTGCAGCGCTACGTGCTCGGGATCTTGAATAACCCAGAACACACCGCGGGCGGAAAGGAGGCGATCCGTTGGCTGCGGCCGCTGCGGCGTTGGCGGCGGTGGCGTTGGCGGTGGCGATGAGGACGCGGGCTCGGGCACCGTGAGTAAGAAGAGGCCGTGGGGGAGGCACGGACAGCCCCGGGTGTCGCCGCGCCCGTGACGATGATGATGACGATGGTGGTGGTGGTGGTTGTGCAGGCGCAACCGACCGCCCCCGCAACCTCCCCCCCCTAACTGCTCACACTGTTAACCGGCACAGTGGAGTTGGTGGTGTTGGTGGTGGTGGTCGTGGTGGTGGTTGTGGTGGAGGTGGTGGTGGTGGCAGGGTGGTGGTGGTCGTGGTGGTGGTGGTGGAGGTGGTGGTGGTGGCAACGCTTGTGCCTCACATCAAGAAGCGCCCGGGTGCCATTCCCGACTCGGGGACGATGTGTGTATGTTCTCTCTCTTCCGCTCTTCTCGGTTTCCTCGCGGATCTCCGGGTTGCCTCCCACAGCTACACATCACACAATGTTGCTGGCATTGACAAACATCTCAGCGTTACAGGACCCGCTTGAAAAGGGGGTCTTCGGACTCAGTATGACCTTTCTGGTTTAACCACCAACAACAAACAACATCGAATCATCTGGCGATGCCGCAGCTGCTGCTGCTGCGTTGGCAGTGGTGCACAACCACAGCCAACACCAACAACACTCAACAGTCATCAATGACGCTGCCTTCGAAATTAAACAGATATAGAAGGTGACGTTTCGGGCAATGGTCCCCTTTTCACATCACAGAAGGGGCCATTGCCGATAACGTTTCCCATTATAAATGTGTCATTATAAGGCAGAGTTACAAACGGATTTCAGTTCTGTGTGTTTGTCTGGATGGCTGCTGTATCTACCTGTTTATCCGTGTATCTGCCTGTTTATCCGTGTGTCTACCTGTTTATCTGTGTATCTGCCTGTTTATCTGTGTATCTACCTGTTTATCCGTGTATCTGTCTGTTTATCTGTGTATCTGCCTGTTTATCCGTGTATCTACCTGTTTATCCGTGTATCTACCTGTTTATCCGTGTATCTAACTGTTTATCCGTGTATCTACCTGTTTATCCGTGTGTCTACCTGTTTATCTGTGTATCTGCCTGTTTATCCGAGTATCTACCTGTTTATCCGAGTATCTACCTGTTTATCTGTGTATCTGTCTGTTTATCCGAGTATCTACCTGTTTATCCGAGTATCTACCTGTTTATCCGTGTATCTGTCTGTTTATCCGTGTATCTGCCTGTTTATCCGTGTATCTACCTGTTTATCCGTGTATCTGCCTGTTTATCCGCGTATCTGCCTGTTTATCCGTGTATCTGCCTGTTTATCCGTGTATCTACCTGTTTATCCGTGTATCTAGCTGTTTATCCGTGTATCTACCTGTTTATCCGTGTATCTGCCTGTTTATCCGTGTATCTACCTGTTTATCCGTGTATCCGCCTGTTTATCCGTGTATCTACCTGTTTATCCGTGTATCTGCCTGTTTATCCGTGTATCTACCTGTTTATCCGTGTATCTACCTGTTTATCCGTGTGTAGTGGTGATACGCGCTGGGGTAAGGATCGTGTGCCAGCGCGTAGTGATTGGCTGTGTGTGTTGGTGACGCGCGCTGACGGTGAAGGATCATGGGTCAGCGCGGGGTCATGGGTTATGAGGCGGTGATTGGCTGGGTATCGGTGACGCACGCTGACAGCGAGGGGATCGTGTGGCAGCGCGTGGGGATTGGTCAACTAAGGGGGTGCTCACGTCGCGCTCTGCATACGCTCCGTCTCCCGGAAGGGGAGGCTATATAAGGCGGTGCGCACAGGCGCACGGGGAGTTGGTGACCAGTGAAGACAGAAGACGGAGGAGGAAGAGATAGGGCCCTGAGGCACCTAGTCCCGCTGTCCTTGTGAGGACCGGGGCCCTGTGTGGCGGGACCTTGGGACCCGGGGCCGAACGTCCGTGTGAGGGCCGGCCCGCGGGACCCAGAGGTCGAGACCCACGCCCAAGCTGGGGTGGGTCTGTAGCGCCACGGACGCTACGGGGCTGGAGTGCCCGGGAGCGTGTACCGTGAGCTGTAGTAACCACGCGTGTCAAGTGAGCGTGTAGCGTGAGCTGTAGTAACCACGCGTGTCAAGTGGGACGTGTAGCGTGAGCTGTAGTAACCACCAGTGTCAGGTGTAGTGTGTAGTGTGAGAAATAGTGACCACACGTGTTATTGTGGAAGACAAGTGAAAATAAAGTGTGCTACCCGTCAAGTGGTTTCCCGCCGTCATTCCGAATACTTCAACTGGCGTCAGAAGTGAAACAGTCTTCCAGGCATGGATACAAGGAAGACTCTTCGGACTCACGGGATTGACCGCGAGGATAACCTCGACGACTCGGGCCAGCTGGCATCAGGGGGAGAGGACGAGGAGATGCCGACGCCGCAGGACCCACCGGGGGCGCCCGACGAGCGGCTGGGGGCTGATGCCGGACTCCGCGAGGCGCACTCCCGTCTGGCAGAGCTGCTACACGCCGCGGCGTCCATCCTGGCGGAGATCACCACGTCGGGAGGAGCGGGGACGTCGGCGGACATTCAACAGGCTCGCCTCGCTGATTCCCGCCAAAATGACTTGGCAGTTCCCGCCATTTCAACCACGCGGACATCTTTTGGCGGGAACGGCGAGCAACACGTGGCGGGAGTTCTCCAAGCGCGCCCGCTTACATCATCAGCGCGCGCTACGGACCGCCATCAGCCACCCGCCATAGGGGCCGCCATCTTGCAGACCGACGGTGGGGCGGAGAGGAACCACGTGGCAGAGGACGACTTCATCTTCCAGCAGCGCCTTCCCACGTTGACAGCCTTCAAGGCGGAAGGCGGGGACTGGGGCGCATTCCAACGCAGGTTTCTGGCGCATCAAGAAATGTCGGCCTGGTCCGACGCTATGGCGCTGCGGGCATTGCCTGCCATGTTGGACGACGACACGCTCGCGGCCTTCAGGTCCGCACAGAGGTCGGACCGCTCCACGCTTAAGGCTGCGTTGGGCCTCATGGCCAAGGTCTATGGACCTCCTTCGGCTTGTCGCCATCAGTTTTACGAGCGACGGAAGGCGGACACGGAGACCGCGCTCGCCTACCACATGGCGTTGTTGGCTCTCGCTGACGCCGCATTCCCTCGTATGGACAAGGAGGGCCAGGATGCGATGGTCTTGGAGCAACTGCTCAAGTTGGCGCAGGACCTGGGGGTCCCCATCAACACGGCCGACAAAGTCGACATATCTTCTTTGCGGGTCGCAACAAGTATACAGGCGCACGAGGTCCTCAAGCGTAAACAGGGGGTCGTCTGCACTGCTGCCGTGGGCTCAGCTCCGGGCCCGGTGGTCACCGAGCCCCAAGTCGTCTGCCTACGGGAGGAGGCGTTCACCGCTGGACGACCGGGGTACTGGAGGTCCGGGGGTCGTTTGCCTCTGCGATCGGCCCGCAAGCTGGAGCAACCGAGACCTCTGACGTCCCTCATCACGTGTTACAACTGCGGCCTCCGGGGCCACGTGGCGTCCGGTTGCCGTGCTCCACGTCAGCGCGCCATGGGACCTCGGCTGGACGACGACCAAGGCCCCAAGTCGTCCCTACTACCCCCGGCAAGTCGCGGCACTTCACATGCTCGGCCTACATGCACGACACACATGGGCCGTCGCTTTGCGGCGGAGGAGGGCCGATTAGGGGTCGGGGATTCGGTTCGGAGAGGGGGGTTCGTGCGGGACCGAGGGGACATTAAATGGTCTGAGTTGGGTCACAGAATAGTGGCTGCGTCGGCGGGTTCATCGGTCATTACGGGATTCATAGACGGGGTCGAGGTCAGGGTGTTAGTGGACATGGGGGCATCGGCGACTATTATTTCAGACCTCATTTACAACATTCTCCCTGTCCAATGTCGACCTCTACTTCCGGTGGACGTGCCATTTTACGCGGCAAATGGGGGCTCGTTGGGCATTGTCGGGCAGATTCGGGCGTCCATTTGCATTGGGGATATTAAATTGTCGGGACCTGTTTTCGTCTCCTCTTCCTTAACGGTTCCTTGTCTGTTGGGCACAGATTTTTTGGCTAAAATGCCCATTAAAATTCTCATCGATCAACGTTGCATTGAGCTACCATCGGGTCGCCGTATTTCCTTTTTGTCGAATCCTACAGAAATTCGGACGGCGTGCGCTACGATACAAGCGCTGGCGACACAGACCATGCACGTGCCCCCGGGTTCGCAGATGTTGATTCCCCTCCGGTTGAGGAAGCCATTGGATGGGGAGACCTCGGAACAGGGCGTGCTTTTGGGTCCATCAAATAGGGCTGTCGGAGGTCTGGATTTGTCGGTGGCTCACACGTTGGTTCGGGCTGACAAGGACCCGTTCGTTATGGTTCTAAACGCTGGTTCGCGGCCGGCCGTTATTCAACAGGGCACTGTGCTTGCTCACGCGGCACGGGTCCCTGCGGAAGAGCGCCTTGTTGCGCATGTTGATCCAGTCCCGGCGCAGAAAATTCGATCGGGGGAGGACCTTGAATGGGTCGATTCGCTGTGTGCGGACTCAAAGGATTTGTCAAGGGTACAGTTGGGTGCGCTGCGTGCTTTGCTGATAGAATTCTCTGATGTGTTCAGTAAGCACAAATATGACATTGGGTGCACGGACCTGTTGCGCCACCATATTGAAACAGGTGATGCGGCACCGGTCAGGCAGAATCCCTTCCGGCTGAGTCCTGCTGAGAAGGAACACGTTCAGTCGGCCGTCAACGATATGCTGGCGGCCGACATCATTTCGCCTTCTTCCAGTCCTTGGGGAGCACCTATCGTGCTGGTTAAAAAGCAAGACGGGTCCTTGCGATTTTGTGTAGATTTCCGTCGCCTGAATAAAATCTCCGTGGCTGACGCATATCCGCTCCCCAGAATGGACGAGTCGCTCGATGCATTGTCTGGTGCGCGATATTTTTCTACTCCTGATTTATTATCGGGATTCTGGCAGCTGCCACTCGACGACAAGTCTAGACCTAAGACAGCATTTCGGACTCCAGGGGGCCTGTTCCAGTTTAACCGGTTACCCATGGGACTTCACTCCGCTCCCGCGACGTTTCAGTGCCTTATGGAGTTGGTTTTGTCGGGTCTGCAATGGGATACTTGCTTGATTTACCTAGACGATGTCATTTTTTCAGTAAAACGTTTGAGGAACACCTCCAGCAGTTGAGAGGGGTGTTCTTGCGGATGCGATCGGCTAAATTAAAGTTTAAACCGGCCAAATGCCATCTTCTTCGAAAGTCCGTGAGATACTTGGGCCACATTGTCGATTCTTCGGGGATCTCTACCGATCCCACGAAGACGAACTGTGTCAGTTCATGGCCAACGCCCACGTCGGTTTCTGACGTACGCAGTTTCATTGGTTTTGCTTCCTACTACCGCCGATTCGTTGAGCATTTCGCCACCATTGCAAAACCCTTGCACGCTCTAATGGCAAAAGGAGTCAAGTTCCGATGGGGACCGGAGGAGGAGGCTGCGTTCTGTTCCCTCCGGGACGCCTTGGTGGGTGCCCCGCCCTTACGTTATCCTGACTTTACAAGTCCCTTCTTGCTAGATACGGATGCTAGCAACACGGGCATTAGGGGGGTGCTCTCACAGGTCGTTGGGGGAGTCGAACGGGTGGTCGCCTATGGTAGCAGGGTTTTGTCGCCGGCAGAACAGCGCTACTGCGTCACCCGTCGCGAATTGCTGGCTATTGTTTTTTTTGTACAGCAATTTAGACCGTATCTCTATGGCCGTCATTTTATGGTCCGGACGGACCACGCGGCGCTTCAGTATTCGTTGAGGGTCGCCCAACCCTCGGGCCAATTGTCACGGTGGTTGGAAGTCCTCCAGAACTATCAGTTTACGACCACTTACCGTAAGGGGTAGCGCCACACTAACGCGGATGCCCTGTCGCGATTGTCGCCTTGTCCCAAATGTGCGTGCTTAATGGGGTCGGCGCGCTGTAAACCGCCAGCTGCGGTAAGCGTGGGTGCGTTGGCCGCGACCGTGGATGCGCCGATTGGTGACGTTCCCGCTACCCCTGAGGGAGGGGACTCGCTGCTCTCACTGTCTTTGATTGAGTGGGGCCGTCTCCAAATGGCTGACAGCTCCCTGCTAGCGTTGCGTTGCAGGGTGGGGGGTCCCGAGGAGGGCCGGAAGCGAACTGGCTCCTGGCTGCTCAAGCAGGGCCTGCTAATGAGATGGGACAGTTTGTCCCGGCGGCACGCACTCGTGGTGCCTTCCGCTATGCGGGGAAAAGTTGTCCTGGCCGCACACGAACGCCTCTTGCATTTGGGGGTAAACAAAACGCTTGCTCTGCTTCAGCGTGACTATTATTGGCCGGGGATGGGGAGCGATGTGGTAAATATACTAAAGGGGTGTGTAGACTGCGCCAGATGGAAACCACCGCCCGTGGCGTCAAATCCACCGCTGCAATCTATTCAGGTCTCGCGCACTAACGAGCTCGTTGCGCTTGATATTTTGGGGCCTTTTCCAGTCACGCCTAGGGGTAACAAGTACCTCTTGGTTGGTGTGGAATACTTTACCCGGTGGCCTATGGCGTGGCCACTCGCCAACCAGTCGGCGGCGGCTGTGACGGACGCCTTTGTCCAGGGCTACGTTCTGGATAAGGGGGCTCCCGAATGATTGCTGACCGACCAGGGAAAACATTTTTCGAGTAAATTGCTGCAGGAGGTGTGCGACCTTTTGGGTACCAAGAAGGTGCGTACCTCCCCGTACCACCCACAGACGGACGGGATGGTGGAGCGACTCCACAGGACTTTGACTTCTATGCTGTGCCAGCAGGTGTGCGAGGCACATGTTGACTGGGACCTGCAGGTCCCGGGGGTCCTCGCCGCGTATAGAATGGCCCCCCATGCAGCAACGGGATTTTCCCCATTTTATCTGATGTATGGTCGGGAGGCCGACCCGCCCATGGAAACTCAGCTGGGTCTTTCCGCGCCACGAACGAATTCAAAATTGGCCGAACATATTAAATTTAACATTGCTAAGCTGACCGAGGCGCGGGAGGCCGCACGGCTTAATTCGAGGTCTCGCCAAATCGCCAACGAGCGCTTGCGTGCACGGAAGGTGTCCGTGCACGACTGGAAACCGGGCGATAGGGCCTGGCTGCACTGCCGTCAGGCACCTTTGGCTACGTCGCCTAAATTATTGAGGCCATGGCGGGGACCCGTGGAGGTCGTGCGGGTTGCACGCCCCCAGTGTGTTCAGATAAAATGGGGAAAGCGCCATTGGTACGTCCACCCCTCCCGGCTGAAACCGTTCTCGCCTCCGTATGGCCTACCTTTGTGTCGTGAGGACCGAGCATATGACGTGACCGACGACCCGAGGGGGGAAATGTCTCCGCCTGATCCTCACATGTCTCCGCCTGATCCGCTCCCAGGTGGCTCGGAACTGACAGCTGCCGACCACCGGCGGCCGGATCCCCGCGACACGGCCGGTCCTTCCAGGCCCAATCCGTGCCTTCCGGGGCTGCCGGAGCCACCAGATGGTCGTCAGCGTCCCGTCCCGTACGATGGACCGGCCAGGCGGACTCGCGCTAAGTCGCGCAACTTTTCCTGACCAACTGAATGAGGGGCCGATGCGGCCGGAGCGTCTCGTCACTGCGTTCCCCATCCGCTCGACCGCTCTATCACCCCGGTTGAGGAGCGAGCGGAGGGGGGGATCGATAGTTACAGAGACACTGGACACGTTTTTTTCTTGGAATTACTTTTATTGTGTTGTTCGTCGGTTTGTACATAGCTTGTTGTCTGGTGTTGTATGTTGTTGTTGACTTTTTATTGTGTTGTTCGTCGGTTTGTACATAGGTTGTTGTCTGGTGTTGTGTCGTTATGTTGTTGTTGTTGTGTTACGGGGCACACTGGGGGGTGGGGATTTTGTTGTTGTTACTATTGTTGTTGTGTTGTTTAGCAGCCGGGCCGGCTGCGAGCTATGTGGGAGGGGGTGATGTAGTGGTGATACGCGCTGGGGTAAGGATCGTGTGCCAGCGCGTAGTGATTGGCTGTGTGTGTTGGTGACACGCGCTGACGGTGAAGGATCATGGGTCAGCGCGGGGTCATGGGTTATGAGGCGGTGATTGGCTGGGTATCGGTGACGCGCGCTGACAGCGAAGGGATCGTGTGGCAGCGCGTGGGGATTGGTCAACTAAGGGAGTGCTCACGTCGCGGTCCGCATACGCTCCGTCTCCCGGGAGGGGAGGCTATATAAGGCGGTGCGCACAGGCGCACGGGGAGTTGGTGACCAGTGAAGACAGAAGACGGAGGAGGAAGAGATAGGGCCCTGAGGCACCTAGTCCCGCTGTCCTTGTGAGGACCGGGGCCCTGTGTGGCGGGACCTTGGGACCCGGGGCCGAACGTCCGTGTGAGGGCCGGCCCGCGGGACCCAGAGGTCGAGACCCACGCCCAAGCTGGGGTGGGTCTGTAGCGCCACGGACGCTACGGGGCTGGAGTGCCCGGGAGCGTGTACCGTGAGCTGTAGTAACCACGCGTGTCAAGTGAGCGTGTAGCGTGAGCTGTAGTAACCACGCGTGTCAAGTGGGATTTGTAGCGTGAGCTGTAGTAACCACCAGTGTCAGGTGGAGTGTGTAGTGTGAGAAATAGTGACCACACGTGTTATTGTGGAAGACAAGTGAAAATAAAGTGTGCTACCCGTCAAGTGGTTTCCCGCCGTCATTCCGAATACTTCACGTGTATCTGCCTGTTTATCCGTGTATCTACCTGTTTATCCGTGTGTCTACCTGTTTATCCGTGTATCTGCCTGTTTATCCGTGTATCCGCCTGTTTATCCGTGTTTCTACCTGTTTATCCGTGTCTGCCTGTTTATCCGTGTATCTGCCTGTTTATCCGTGTATCCGCCTGTTTATCCGTGTATCTACCTGTTTATCCGTGTGTCTGCCTGTTTATCCGTGTATCTGCCTGTTTATCCGTGTATCTACCTGTGTATCCGTGTGTCTGCCTGTTTATCCATGTGTCTGCCTGTTTATCCGTGTATCTACCTGTTTTTCCGTGTGTCTGCCTGTTTATCCATGTGTCTGCCTGTTTATCCGTGTATCTGCCTGTTTATCCGTGTGTCTGCCTGTTTATCCGTGTGTCTACCTGTTTATCCGTGTATCTACCTGTTTATCCGTGTATCTACCTGTTTATCCGTGTATCTACCTGTTTATCCGTGTATCTACCTGTTTATCCGTGTGTCTGCCTGTTTATCCGTGTGTCTGCCTGTTTATCCGTGTGTCTACCTGTTTATCTGTGTATCTGCCTGTTTATCCGTGTATCTACCTGTTTATCCGTGTATCTACCTGTTTATCCGTGTGTCTGCCTGTTTATCCATGTGTCTGCCTGTTTATCCGTGTATCTACCTGTTTATCCGTGTATCTACCTGTTTATCCGTGTATCTGCCTGTTTATCCGTGTATCTACCTGTTTATCCGTGTATCTACCTGTTTATCCGTTTACCTACCTGTTTATCCGTGTATTTACCTGTTTATCCGTGTGTCTGCCTGTTTATCCGTGTATCTGCCTGTTTATCCGTGTATCTACCTGTTTATCCGTGTATCTGCCTGTTTATCCGTGTATCTACCTGTTTATCCGTGTATCTACCTGTTTATCCGTGTATCTGCCTGTTTATCCGTGTATCTACCTGTTTATCCGTGTATCTACCTGTTTATCCGTGTATCTGCCTGTTTATCCGTGTATCTCCTGTTTATCCGAGTATCTACCTGTTTATCTGTGTATGTACCTGTTTATCCGTGTATCTACCTGTTTATCCGTGTATCTACCTGTTTATCCGTGTATCTATCTGTTTATCCGTGTATCTACCTGTTTATCCGTGTATCTACCTTTTTATCCGTGTATCCGCCTGTTTATCCGTGTATCTGCCTGTTTATCCGTGTATCTACCTGTTTATCCGTGTATCTACCTGTTTATCCGTGTATCTGCCTGTTTATCCGTATATCTACCTGTTTATCCGTGTACCTGCCTGTTTATCCGTGTATCCGCCTGTTTTTCCGTGTATCTGCCTGTTTATCCGTGTATCTACCTGTTTATCCGTGTATCTACCTGTTTATCCGTGTATCCGCCTGTTTATCCGTGTATCTGCCTGTTTATCCGTGTATCTACCTGTTTATCCGTGTACCTGCCTGTTTATCCGTGTATCCGCCTGTTTATCCGTGTATCTGCCTGTTTATCCGTGTATCTGCCTGTTTATCCGTGTATCTACCTGTTTATCCGTGTATCTGCCTGTTTATCCGTGTATCTACCTGTTTATCCGTGTATCTACCTGTTTATCCGTGTATCTGTCTATTTATCCGTGTATCTGCCTGTTTATCCGTGTATCCGCCTGTTTATCCGTGTATCTACCTGTTTATCCGTGTGTCTGCCTGTTTATCCGTGTATCTGCCTGTTTATCCGTGTATCTACCTGTTTATCCGTGTATCTACCTGTTTATCCGTGTATCTACCTGACTCTCTGCCTGCGTCTCACCTGAGTCCGTGCTTCTGTCTGACTCCCTGTGTGTGTGCGTTTGTGTCCAAGCCCTGTGATTATTGTGCACGCTTTGTTATGAGAACGGAAATTCCTTGCTGCTGCGGGCTGCCACCATGTGGCCCCGTGTTGGCCGCGTGTCAGTGTGAAACTTTGCCATCTCGCGGTCAGAAATAGCCACATTAAAGCCGAATATTAAACCTGCGTTTGATGGCGACGGAACCAAGACTACTCTCGGCACTCGAGATCCTGGTGTAGCAGGCCGTACTATACCCACAGGCCTTAGTATACCCAGGGTTAAAACGGCCTAGGCTAGATTATACCCGGGGTTAAAACGGCCTAGGCTAGATTATATCCGGGTATATTATGGCCTAGGCCAAATTATGCCCCTCTAGGCCAAATCATACCCCCATGATAGTAATAGTGTTAAGCGATATACACATGAATTACTACATTTTTCTAACATTTTATTTAAAACTGTAAACACATAGACTTTGATTGCTTCAAACAGAAAAAAATTAAATAACCATAACCCTAAAAATGCTTCAATTGATCAAATTGAGATTCTTACTTCCATTTATACGCTTTTTAGATATCGATTGAAGTTCGTTGTCGGCTGTTCTCTGTGTAATGCGAGCGTAAACGGGGTTCGCTGCTGGGCTCTGGCCCAATCACATGGCCCGGGGTATTGGGGGGCGGAGCCCAGTATGGGGGGCGTGTGGGAGGGGCCGCCGTTTACCTCGGGTCCAATCGGAAGCGAGGTGAATGGAGGTGGAGCCAGCAGGGTAGTATGGGAAGGCCGGATCTGACGATCCGGAAGGGGAGGAGTCAGGATCACGTGGTAAAGGGGATATAGGTGGGAGCCCGGAAGGGCTCCGGGTCAGATGCTGGAGTAAAGAAGCAGAGTCACGTTGGGTGGCCGGAGGGGATCCGCGCCATCAGCCACGTGGCTGGAGGAGCTTGGGCACGTCGTCGGCCAGCGGTGTGCGGAGTGGGAGCGTGGCGGGGCGCGCGCGAGGAGACGCTGGTCCGCTGTCAGGACCAGCGGGGTGCAGAAAGGAGAGAAGGAGCTGACGAGGGAGCGCGTGCGGGGCGCGCGCGAGGAGACGCTGGTCCGTTGTCAGGACCAGCGGGGTGCGAGAAGGAAACTAAATAAAAGAGCAACGGAGACCAGCAGTGCCTGACGGAGTCTTTTATTACATCTGTATGGATAATTGCCTTTGAACTTTCACATGGGCATATTCTGGCCTGGAGGGGTATGGTCTGGCCCCGTCTAGTTTAAACCCCCGGGGGGTATCGTTTAGCCTAGGACACTTTATCCCCCTGGGTATACTCTGGCCTGGGCCAAACTATACCCGGGTTTAATCGGGGCAGGGGTTATTTTAGCCTGTTACACCGGTTCAATCACACGCGGGTCCTCTAGCATGTGTTATAAATGGGCCCTAAATGAAAAAAAACATACAAATATTTAAACACATATGTTTAATTTGCATAGTAAAGTAATTGTATTTTCTCATTTGCTATACAGCCAGATAATACGACAAATCGCTAACCTTAAACACCCAGTCGTTCATAAAAGTTGAAAGCAGTATAGCATTATAGTAATAGAGCAAGTGCAGAATCACTAAACCGGAATTGATAGCTTGTAAGCGTTTAGCGCGGGTCCTTTGAAAGTGCGGGGCCCGCAGCATTTGTAGCTACTTTTGCTAAGACGACAATTCGGCACTGGACCCCACCTCTCCTCTGCCTGGTTAATTGGCAGCGTTGATTGCGACCGCAAGCTCTGGACGCGGAGTCCGCGAGGCGTCCTGCGGATAATTTTGCGTGCCGTGAACTCTCGCCCGAGTACCTATCACCCCCCCACCACCTCCCGTCCCTGCCGCTCGACGGATGAAGAGTAACGGCTCCTCCACTGTGGCTCTGTTGATTGGATTTTTATCCGGGGGCGGCGGGGGGGGGGGGGGCTCGGCAAGGGATAAGAAAGCCCCCCACCCCCTTGCCTCCCCTCTAGCCCAGGTACGCTCAGCAGCGGGAAGCCCGAACCGCCCGATCCCCTTCGCCCATCTCACCGCCACCAAGCGCCGCGAGTCTCCGGACGCGCATTACGATGCAACAATAAGGCCGCTCATCGGGGTAATTAATGAGCGGTGTTATTTGCGCCGTAAACGCTCGCATATGGTGCGCGTAACGAGTCCGTAAAGTGATGGGCGCTGCGGGGCAACGGGGGGCGGGGGCGGCGGGGGGGGGGGAGCGGGGGGGAGGGGGGGGCGAGCAACGGACCCCCTCCGAGTCGTGGAAATTCGCGCCGGGACGAGGGCGGCCGTGGCGCGGCTCCCGCAGACACCGCGCGGCAATGGCGCCGCCTCGGACGCTGCCACGCGGATGATGGGGCTGGGCGCGTGGAGGTCGCAGGCCGCTGCTGCCTCCCTGACCCCCACCACCCCCCCACCCCCCTCACCTCCACCACCTCCCCCACCCCCCTCACCTCCACCACCTCAAACACCTCCCTCCCAACTCCATGTCCTGAGCGCCTAGCCGGGAGGAATCGTCGGGGGAGCCACACGGGAGATCGCGACGAGCCCCGCACTCACTCCCCTCCCCCTCCTCTCCCTCTCCCCTCTCCCCCTCCCCTCTCCCCCTCTCCCCCTCCCCTCTCCCCCTTCCCCCTCCCCTCTCGCCGTGGGACGCCGCTGGGCCTCACACCCGAGGCGGTGCCCCCCGGAGCGGCCGCGTCTGCCACGAGCGGCGCCCTCGCGACGAGCGGAGATGAAAGTGCGAGTGTGTGTGGGGCTCCCCTCGGGCGACTCAGCCTTAATTCAGTAGGCCGGTGCGGCGTGTAAAACATCGCCACTGGGGAGACAAAGGCGGCCCGGCGTGGTGCCGTCCACCCACCCCCTCGCGTGCCGTGCCGGCTTTCATCGGCGCTGCACTTGCCCCAGCAGTCTGTTAGAGGCTACACGGGGGATCTTTGTCCGTTGGTTTTCATGGACATCGTGTGCCACTTCGAGGGAGGGCGGCGCAGTCGTGGGCCTCGTGCCTCACAGCAAGCAGCGCCTTGGTTCGATTCCCGGCACGGGCGCCTGCCTCGTGTGAACGGTGGTGTTCTCCCTCTGGTCCGCACGGACTTCCTCTGGGTTCTCAGGTTTCCTGCCATGACAAAACAAACCGCACACGAGCAGCGAAACTGCTATTGACCTAAACATCGCAATGCTGACAAACGTAGCCCGCAAATTACTTCAATTCGGGACCACACACAGCAGAAGCAGCAGCAGCAGCATCAGCAGCAACATCGCACCTTCTTGCGAACACACTGCCCAGGACTCTCCTCGAGACATGCGGAGGCCCTGCCGGGTTATACAAGCGGAATAACAACAACATCGAAACAAGCGGAATAACACCGACAGATAAACAATTCGTGCGCGCTGACTCGAGGCTGCCCAAGGGTTAAATGCCCAGGCAGCAGCAGCAGCAGCGCGTTAGCTCCACGTGAGCGCATTGATGATAATCCACGCCGCTCGACTCTGCCTCTGCTCCCTGACCATTTTGACTGCTGCGGCTGCTTATGCTGCTGCGGCTGCTGCTGCGCCCAGCAACGTTGACCGCCGCGCGCTACCCGGGCTCCGATCTCGCCTGGGGGCACAGCCGCCGTGTGCGATGTGGGGAGACAAAGGCGGTCGGGCGTGGTGTTGGTCACCCACCACATCGTGTGCCGTGCCGGCCTTAATAGGTTTCTCGATAACAGCACTTGCCTGAACAGTCTGAAAAAAGGCTATACGGGGGTTTTTCATCTTTGCCTGTGACTGTGGTTGTGCGTGGGGTGGTGATGTTGTGTGAGGAATGCGAATGATGTTGTGTCTGTGCGTGTGTGATGTGTAAACCGATCGGCGCTGCGCGGCCCGTGAAGGACGCTACTGGGCAGTTGAAGGCAGTCGCCCTTCGACAACAACAGAGGGCGTAGGGAGTGACGCTCACAACAACGAGTGGAGCGCCGGGCGGCTAAAACGTAGCAGGGAAGACTGTGTGTGTGTGGTGGTGCGGTTGTCGATTCCAGGCCCTGGCATTCACAGCCCCCGCTCCGTGTGTGAGACCCAGCGCGAGTGAGGCGCTCTCCATGATTCGCAATATTCAAGTGGGATTCGTTTAACCAACGTGGAGAAACGAAGAGACCAAGGAGGGTCATTGCAAGTGAGCCATGGGTCACCACCAACACGACGACAGCGAAACAGAATAAAGTACAGAAATTAAGCAATTTGAGATAGGAACAAAATAACTGCGTCACACGATAAAATGAACATTGCACAAACACAAATAAACGTTAAACAACACATTCCATGTAACTAGGCTCAGGCTGGTTATTCTTGGTTCTTTTGGTTAAAGTCACGTAGAAGAGAAATAATAAAATAATATAAATATAAAATAATAAACATTCTCACGACGTTTCGACTGCAACACAAGCAATCGTCATCAGGTGTGAAATCCACAGCAAGAAAATGTTATTATTGCTGTGGATTTCACACTTGATGATGATTGCTTGTGTTGCAGTCGAAACGTCGTGAGAATTTTTATTGTTTGATATCCATATTATTTTATTATTTCCCTTCTACGTGACTTTACCGAAATAACCAAGAATATGAATCCCTGCAGTCACGAAAGCTTTAAATAAAAATTTAGGCTCGGGCTGGTTATTTTTCGGCTAATCATAGAACAATTACAGAAACTAAGTGAAATAACAGAAACATTGAACAGACATGGGGCGCCTCTTGCACTGGTCTGTAAACGGACGAGGATATTCGCGTCACATGCAATGGGAGCCGG